>NW_026535792.1:17825000-20470000 GCF_028551555.1 Melozone crissalis | reverse complement strand
TTCCCTACCCTTCCCTTCCCTTCCCTTCCCTTCCCGGAAACTTCCCTTCCCGGAACCTTCCCTTCCCGGAACCTTCCCTTCCCTTCCCGGAACCTTCCCTTCCCGGAACCTTCCCTTCCCTTCCCGGAACCTTTCCTTCCGGGAGCCTTCCCTTCCCGCAACCTTCCCTTCCCTTCCCTTCCCTTCCCTTCCCTTCCCTTCCCTTCCCTGAACCTTCCCTGAACCTTCCCTGAACCTTCCCTGAACCTTCCCTGAACCTTCCCTTCCCGGAACCTTCCCTTCTTTTCCCGGAACCTTCCCTTCCCGGAACCTTCCCTTCCCTTCCCTTCCCTTCCCTTCCCTTCCCTTCCCTTCCCGTCCCTGAACCTTCCCTTCCCGGAACCTTCCCGGATCCTTCCCGGAACCATCCCGGAACATTCCCTTCCCTTTCCGGAACCTTCCCGGAAGCTTCCCTTCCCTTCCCTTCCCTTCCCTTCCCTTCCCTTCCCTTCCCTTCCCGGAACCTTTCCGGAACCTTCCCGGAACCTTCCCTTCCCTTCCCTTCCCTTCCCTTCCCTTCCCTTCCCTTCCCTTCCCTTCCCTTCCCGAAACCTTCCCTTCCCGGAACCTTCCCTTCCTTTCCCGGAACCCTCCCTTCCCCTCCCGTAGCCTTCCCTTCCCGGAACCTTCCCTTACCGGAACCTTCCCTTTCCTTTCCCGTTTCTTCTTCAGCTGCACTCACTTTTCTCTTTCCTTGACTTTTCTTTCACTCTTTTCTTCGCCTTGCCATGTATGGACATTTCCTTTACAACACCCATTGTGCTGCCCACTCCTCCACTTCATTCACCTGTCTCGCCTACCCCATCTTGCATTTCCCTATCATTCTTGACCATTCCTTTCCTTTGCCTTTCTGACCCATGCGTGTCCTTTCCTTGCCTTTCTTACTTATCCAGTGCCTTGCACTGACTTGCTCACCTATTCTTCTTTCACTTCCCATTTTTCCAGTTCCAATCCTTCATTTCCCTCTCTTTCTAGGATTCTCATTGCCTTGCCTCCCTCTCCTTTTTCTTGCCTTACAGAGCCACTAATTTTCTTGCCTTGCCCTTTGTCTTGGGTTACAATTGTTTTGTGGAAATATAGACCAAAACTCCACAACTTTGTGAAAGTTTTAAAGCCGATATGTTTATTATTACAGCGTTGGACGCATGCGGAGATTGCTCTCTTTGAAAGCCATGTGTACCTCTGGGAACTTCAGGTCCCTTTTTGTTCCCCTCTCAAATGCATATGCATACAATTTCACAATAGGTTCATACATATTCATTTTTACAAATTGTGCCTACCGCTCTCACAGCAGTCTCCGGCTCTCTTTATCACCCTCTGTCTCCCCCTCTTATCTCTGTCCTTCACTGAATTCCTGAGCCTAGGCCTTGCAGTCAGACTACATAGCCGTGTTTCAAACTACAGACGTAACTCAAAGATGTACATTTCACTTAAATCAAAATGGATTTCTACCCTGGAAAATTTTCCACTTTGCCTCACAATATAAAGATGTATTCGATTCCCATCCTCAAGAGGTGGTTGAAGCCAGGAGGAGCATTGTTTTTCCTTATCTCCTGTTAATAGGCCCATCAATGCCTTGCCACTTGACTCAGAGATAACTCCTTCCAGGAGCCTTTTCTGTTTAATTGACCCATCGCATGACTCATAGAATGATACCAGCCAATTGTGAGATGATCCACCCAGGGGGAAGGAGCTAAGCATCCCCACCTCAATATAATTTGGGTTTTCGGATAGAACAGGCTGCCCTTACCCACTGGTTTCCAGAGGACAAGAGTTACCGGATCTGTTCTACAGGATCACCACTTCAACAAGACCATGTCATCTTGACTGCTACCACCACCCTAACTAGCAGAGTGTCAGGTTGTATTCTGACACTGTCAGTGGTTTTACTTTTGTATTTCTGCCTTTACTTTGTATATGCAGAATGCATTTTGTATTTCCCTTTACTTGCCTTGCATTAGCTTGCTCAGCAGTCCCCCACTTGGAATTTACCACTTCTCTTTTTGTGGAATTTCTTCAACTTGCATTGCCCTGCCTGCTTCTCCTAGGACTCTCAAGGTTTTCAATAGCTTTTTTTTTCTCAAGGCTCCAGTGTTTCAGGAGCATGTGAGAGGATGCCCAGAGGAGGTCCCGTGCAAGCACACCTATCTGTCCTGACAGCTTTCTTCTGGCATCTCTCCTTACATGTCTTTAATTTTGGACACAAAATTCACGGTTCCCCCTTGGTCTTCAGGAGCAGAATGAGAGGCTTTTGCATTCAAAGAAAAGCAGGCAACCCAAGTGTTTCAAGTGCTGAGTAGAGATGGTTCATGAGAGATCAAGGCCAGACAGAGTAGTCGGTCCTGGCTGCTTTTGTATAGCAGCAATCTTTGAATGGACCTGCCACTAGCCTTGTTTTGGCAACCCAACAATGTCTTTGTTTGTCCTGCTGATCCTCCTTTGCTTTGCATTCCGTCACATGCCCAAGCCCCACCTGTCACTTCGCTTCTTCTTTCCTTCAGGGGACTTACATTGCTTAGCCCTTCCTCTTTCTACCTGGCCCAGCCATTACTGGACTTACCTTCCAATGCCCAGCTTTGCCTCTAACTTCTGGGCCTTCTCTCACCTACCATTCCATTTTCTTTTCCCTCATGCTACCAGCCAGGCCAACCTCTCCACTGGCTTGCCTACAATTGCATACACTTGCTTTGCATTGCCTTACCTGCATGGAAGGCAAGGCAAAGAGCAGTAGGCAAGGCAAAGCAAAGCCAGGAAGTTTTTTGTAGGGCTAGGCAAGGCAGACATGAGTAAGGCAAGCAAAGCAACGGTAGACTAGGAAAACTCGTCAAGGTACTGGAGGCAATGCAAAGTCAATTGGCTCATTTTCTTGGCATGTAAAAGATATGGTGCCAATGTTAGTATGGCAGATTTTAAGGTACCGTGGAGGAGCTAGTCCAGCAGACATTTCTGTCCTGGCCCCTTCTGTGTCGGAGCCATTGTTGGATACAGTCAGTACTGGACGTGGTATGCCACTTTCACTTGCTAACTTCCTGAACGAGAAAGGCAATGCTTTCTCATTGGAAGGAAAGGGAGGAAGGAAGGAAAGAACCCGGTAACCCCAGTGTTAGAGGTGCAGATAAGAAGCTATGCCATGCAGCTCAAGGGTGGCAGCAGCTTTCTATCCTGACATTTTTGGTTTGGAAGTACTGACTCAATTTGTGTAATCATAGAGTCAGTATCCGTCTTTGGAAGATGGTCTCCTTCCTGAAAGAATCCATTTGGCATGTGTTTTTCCACTTCTCAGAGGTAGCCTTCTTGAAATTGTGCCAGCACACTTCTTTTGGACAAGGTAAGCAAATACGCTGAGTCTCAGTGTACAGCTGACCTAATGCACCTACCTAATGCAGGCAGGTAGTGCCCAGTACCAGTGTTCTGACCACTTAGTACAGGATCAGACCCTGGATGTTTTGGATTTTGGAGAATGGGATGCCATTTAAGATGGGCTCCTAGTTCCTCTCTTTGGCAAAGAAAGCAAATGGAGGGTACTTTAGGTGATCAAAGTAAATTTACAGGCTTTTCCCAATAGGTAGTTCTCTGGATTAGAGTTGTTGAACTGTCAGTGGGAATGCAAAGGCCAAGTGATGGAGTTTTCATCCTTGTAGCGTTAGTGCGTGAGCAGTCTCTTGTGCCATTCCATTTGGATCCTGACTCTGTGAGATTGAAGGCTTATGATGGTATCTAAAACTGAGAGGGAAAGTGGCAATAGCAGGGCGGTTTTCATAGTTTGATGGGGGCAGTTATATTGTAGGTAGCAAAGAGCTTTCTCCTCTGGCAGTTTTGCGAGCTGTGTTTTTGGCAATTGTTTTCAAGTTTGTTACCAGCCTCTAGGAGACTGAAAAAGGTTTGTTAGGGCAGAGGAGCTGATGTTCCTCTTTGAGTGTGGTGCAGAGAGGAGTAAGCACTTGCAAGGGTAAGATCAGAGAAATCTTTTGTCCTGACAGTTGATTAGAGAACAGGGGCATTTCCGGCTTGGTTGTGTCCTGGGAATGGTTTTGAGATGGGTTCGGTGCATGTCCTTGTTTTGTTACTCAACAGAGCCATCGTGTGATTTTTTCTATGAGTGTTGACAGTGCCCAGGAAAAAATCAAGCGCTTTTCTGGCCTAGCCCCATTCGTGTGGCAGCAGTGTGGTCAAGAGTTCCTCCATAGATCCTGGCCCTTGGACCCTGACAGAATGTGATCCTGGTATGCCATGAGGAAGGAAAAAGAAGCATTTCATTGTTTGCTATGCAGTTTATAGGCTGCAAAAGAAAAGGCAATTGCAGCATGGCCTCTTCCCTTTAGAACATTTTCTGAGCCATCAGTTGCTCAACACGTAACTCGCACCCACTGAAATGCATCCAGCTCCCTGGAGATATGTACTTTCCCTCAAGGTCTATGTGCCATCTTGCAAATCCTAAACCCTTTCAAAACATCCAGCAGCTACTCGCACAGAAAAAGTCCTACACAAAACGTCAGTGCTGGCCATAATAGTATCTTTGAAGTTTGTCAACTAACTGAAACACACCAGGGATTCACACATTCCTTCTCAACTATATGTATAGCATCAGCAAATTCTCCCAAAGTGGAAGAGTCTACGGTTACAGTAAAGGGTTCCAGCTGCAGTTCTGATAGATAGGTGTGGTAGGACAGGAGACATTTGCAGACCTACCCTGTTCCCTGTGCAATCTGACATTAGCAGTGCAAATATTTTCACACACTTTCATTGTCACCATGTCCAAGCAACTAGAGCATACAGATGGAAGTATCAAGAGGGAAGGTGTTCTTCAAGTACCTCCTATTCTTAACAGCTTTTAAACTGAGAACGTTGGTCCACATCTTCTTTCCAAGACAGACCTGCCGTTACTTTTTGCATTCTCACATTTTCATTGCAAACTTCCTGCAACTACTCTAATAAAAGAAAAAGGCTCTGGAAGTAAAAACCAGTGCAAGGCTGTGTCTTCCACGTACACCACATCACACTCACTGGTGCACTCCGTCCTGCCTTTCTCCACTGCATCTACCATTGTGTTCTTTGGATCTCAGAGCCTGAAAGTAGGGACAATTATTACCACAGGGGGGTTGGAAGATGATATATGAGTCTCCTCAAGGCAGGTCTTAGGAGCCCTCAGAGAAATATATCACCCAAGATAGTGCAGCTATCTTGGCATAAAATCAGCAAGATGTCTTCTGTGATAGTGTTGGAAACAGAGAAGTTTTAAAAATAGACAAAATAACAAATCTCTTTACAGAGATAACCTGAGCCATGTGCAAGACGTTCTTGCTTCTGGTAAAACAAAAGCAATTAGTTCCTTTGTTCTATTCTTTCTCTAGTGAATTGCTTAGGCAGGACTTTTTGGCTCCTGTCCAATTGGCTATCGTTAAGTTTGAGGTGAAGTCCCTCAGGTCTTATGAAGTGTCTTTGTTAATCGAGGGAATTAACTTCTGGGTTTTTTTCCTTTTGAAGCCCACAAAGGATAGTTTGGTCATTCCGTCAACAGTGTGCACATTCTTACAGGAAGAGGCATAGGTATCCGTACAAGCAGCTCTAGTGAATTTTAATCCTTTCAACTGCCACAATGATTTTGGTTGGTAGGCCAGTGATAGCCACACTCCTTTTAAAGCTGATATGCCGCATTCATAGCCTGGTCCTCTGTGGCTTCGTTCTTTTCCTGTTGGAAGTTGTCACCCTTTCATTCTCCTGCAGGAAACTTGTCAGCAACCTTAACAATTTCCCAGTCATATCCAGGTCCCCTGTCTGCCCCCGAAAACACAAACTTAAAAAAAGAAAAAGCAGGGGGAGAGGAAGAGGGAAAATTTCTCATTACCAGCATCTCTGTTAGCAAAAAGGAAGAATTCTCTGTTAAAATTACAAAGCACACGAACTTTAGTAACATTAAAGTGAAGCATTTCAGAGACAGCTTGTGATTTACAAAGCTGTGAAAGAAGATGAAGATAGTAGAGAATCGAGTGAGTCTGAAGAAGAGCTTAACTTCTTACATGCTAGTCGCACAAAAACCATAAAACCATATCATACACAAAAACACCCAAACAATTCCACGGACAAGAAAACAAGCACACAGACATGAACCACACAAAGAGACTGCAGTTCAGACGTTACTTCATCAACCTACAAAAAATTCAAATCCTAAGTTTTATGTTGATTTTTAGAGGCAAAATTTGTTAATATCATAAAACTTTTAACAGAAACGTTGTGTCCATCATATTAAAAACATTCTAAAATATCCAAATTTATAAATGTTAAATGTTAAAGAAAGAGTTTAGTACCATATAACAAATCAGTCCATTAAAAATTACGAAAAAATTTTCTTAAAAGCTCTTTACAAATCCACTTCCCATATTTCCCTCTGTTTTGGACATAAAAAAATATTTGATGGTTTTGTATACCATTTGTTTTGTGCAGTGAAGTACACAAGGCACTATCACTAATAGTATATATGAGAATTAATTCATATAAACCTATTTTGCAACTATTGCACACAACTATGTCTATGTGCTATTAAAAGAACATTGATTGTGGTTGTATGCTGTAAAGCTGTATGTCTGACAGCACTAACATATGTTATCGTGCCAAAAAATGTAATGTAAATAGCATTGACTTCTTAGTTCATACTTCATTGGATGTAATAGTTTTAATGCTTTACCTGAGGAAAGCTGGGGAAGAAATAAAGATTTGAAATTGTTATTACAGATGGAGTAATAATGATTGGAAAACACTGCGGCTGCGAAGGGCAGTGTTGGCTGCGAAGCACTCCAGGGCGCTGCCTCGGCTGAAAGATGCCTAGAAAATGCACTGACCTTCTAAGCCCTGGGTATCCCCATAATCTGCTTCTCAATGTCATCTAAATCTAGATGGAAACTATTTTGACTACATCTAACACATCTAGAGGAAATGTGTCATGAAAACACAATTGTCTGGAGTTTGTCCCCATAGACTGGAGGACCTTATATTTGCACCACATTCAAGGGGAAATCTTCTCTCCTAGACAACATGCAAAGCACTGTAACATCATGGTGCTCCTGGTACTGTCCTGCTAAGGTTGAAAAACCAGGCGCACACATTACAGCCTCGCAATGACAAAAGATTCCGAGTGATATCGCAACAGTTGAGGTGTGTGGCAATGACGGTGAAAATCAACAAAGCTAAATGCCTCAGCTGAGCTTCAGCTGTATGCATTTCACAGAAGGCAAAGAATGAAGCAGCAGAGCACCTGGCTTTTGTGCACACAGTACAAAATTGCAAGAATCAAGGAACAGCTCATTAACAAACAAAGCTGAGTATGCTCTTCCTTCTGGAAAATAGAAGGCACAAGTATCAGACTTCATGGCAAAAGGCGAAGGAAACATTTTTTTTGGAAAAGCACAAAACACTCTGATGCTTGGCACTCTTCCTCTCAGATAGATATGCGATCCCAATATTCAGTCTCAAAACTCTCTTGGCAACTTTTCGCAGCTGTTCCCTTAGCAAAAGGCACTGAAAGTAAGAGCTAATCATGGGTTGAACTTTTTGCCTTGCGCCACATAAGCCACATGAAAATTACCTTTGGACTGTGTATTACCCTTCTCTAAGCGTAAAGAGCCAAACTTTCCACAGGGGGCTAAAAAAGGAATAGGTACCAGCACAAAAATGTCTTTTACCTTATTTCACAGGATTGCTAACGTGAATTTAACAGGCAGGTTAACAGTCAGACACCTTCCTCAAGCAGTCTGATGGCTGTGCACACAAGGCCAGTGCTCTATGGCTTCATTCTTCGCTGCTGGGGCATGAATTTAGGTCCTGGAGGCAAATATGTGTCTACTTCTGCAGATCACTGTGACTGCAGCAAAAAATTCTGGTGCACTGTTTCTGCCAAGGTATGCTAAGGCCAGGCACTTACATTCCTGGCTCTACAGAGCCCTGCTTTCTGTGTCTCTTGTGGTCTGCATCTTAGCGAAAATCTTTCAGACTAATTCAGTGCCAAGAAAAGAGGCCTGACCAGTACTGGCCTCATCCTGAAATTTGTATTTGATGAACATCTGAGGGGCAGTCCTCTTTCTGGTACAGTGTAAAAACTGCTGTGAGATTGCAGAGGTCTTTGCCCTCTCCTTCTCAACTCAAAGAACAAGCATGAACATTATATCCTCACAAAGGAAAAAGATCTTAAAGGATGAACAGTGCATGCATGTAGCACAAATGCAGAATGGCAGCAAAGCTAAATAGACTCGTTCAACTTCAGTCCTGTGTAAATCACAAGAAAACGAAGAATGATGCTGCAAAGAAGCCAGGCTTTTTGTGGACAGAAGGAAATTGCAAAAATCCAGCAGCTGGTCATTCCCAAGAACAGGCAGGTGCGTACACTCTTGTATCTTGAAAAACTCAGCGGTGCTCTTCTTTTCTGCAGCTGCCACCGACTTGTCTCGGAATCTCAGTAGAAGCACAAGAATTTCTACAGAGGGATGCAGGAGGTTTATGTAGAAGCACAGGGAAGTGGCCTAGGAACACTTTCCATACGAATGCTAAAGTCAATTAAGGAGGCAGGCGAGTGGCAAGCCACCATACTCCAGCAGTTAAAAAACTGTGGGCACACAAGCCCACGGATTGCACCTTATTTCTTCCCCTGTTAGGACTGCCACGCTCTCTATCTTTTGGAAGTGAAGAAGAGGCTACTTTGGCAACAGATCTCTGTGGCAGCAAGCGGTACACTGCGGTGCACTGCTTCTGTCGAAAGATGCCAGGCACTGGTACTTACCATCAGAGAAATCCATAGCCCCTGTCTTCTTCAACTCTTGTGGTCTGCATATTGGCAAAAAGCTTTTCTGCTACGACTTGCAAGGAGAAACTGCCCCAGCAGAGCACCCTGGCCCAGAGCTTGTCCCTGAAACTTTTATTCGTTCTGCATTCAAAGGGCACTCCTCTTTCCTAGTTAACCTGCGAACTGTTGTCAGATCGCCATGCTCTCTACCCATTTCCCCCCAGCTAGTTCTACCAGTGGGAACAATATAGCCTCGCAAAGGCAAAAGATTTTGAGCAATTGTGCAGTGCATACGTGTAGCACAGATGCTGAAAAGCAGCAAAATTAATAACCTCACTTATTTTCTGTTCTGTGCAAATCACGGAAGGCAAAGATTGACACAGCAGAGCATCGGGTTTCTGTGCACACTGAAGGAAATTGCAAAAATCCAGCAGCTGCTCATTCCCAAACACAGGCAGCTGCATATACTCTTGCTTCTTGAAAACCTTAAAGGTGCCCTTCTATGCTGCCTCTGCCATCGACTTCTCTGCATCTCAGAGCTTAAATGGAAGCGCAAGAATTTCCACGGAGGGCTGCAGGAGGACGAGGTAGAACTACAGGGAAGTTGTCCAGGAACATTTTCCATATGAATGCTAAGGAAAATCTATCAGGCCGGTGAGTGGCAAGCCACCGTCCTCCAGCAGTCTGAAAACTGTGCGCACACAAGCCCGCTGATTTGCCCCTTCTTTCTTCGCCTATGGGAAGCTGCCGTGCTCTCAATCTTCCAGATGAGAAGAAGCGGCTACTTCACTTACAGAGCTCTGTGGCTGCAGCGGTGCACTCCAGTGTGCTGCTTCTGTCAAAAGACACCCAGCAGTGGTACTTACTAACAGAGAATTCCAGAGCCCCGTCTTCAAAATTCTTGTGGTGTGCATCTTGGTGAAAAGCATTTTAGCAAAGAGAAACTATGCCAGTAAAGCACACTTGCCCCAGTCTTTCACCTGAAATTTGTTATTGCTGCACATTGAAGAAACAATACTTCGTTGTTCACCTGCAAACTACTGTCCGATCACCACCGTTTCTGCCCGTTCCACCACATTTTGTACCAGTAGGAAAAATATACCCTCTCAAAGGCAAAAGATCTTGAGCGATGTAAAAGTGCATACGTGCACCACAGATGCTGCACAGTGACAAAGCTCAGCCTCCCTCAGCTTCAGTTTTGTGAAAATCACAGAAAACAAAGGATCATGCAGCTGAGCACCTGACTTTTGTGCTCACTGAAGGAAATTGCAAAAATGAGCAGCTGCTCATTCCCAAAAACAGACAGCTCCATATAGTCCTGCTTCTTGAAAACCTCAGCTGTGCCCATCATTTCTACCTCTGCCATCGACTTCTTTGCGTCTCAGAGCCTAAAGGGCAGCATAAGATTTTCCACAGAAGGCTACAGGAGGACTAAAAGTAGAACATGAAAGTTGTCCAAAACTCATCCCCAACGAATGCTAGTGTGGATTGAATGCAGGCGAGTGACAAGCCTCCTTCCTTCAGCAGTTTAAAAGCTGTGCACAAATGCCAGTGGTGTGTGGCTTCGTTCTTCACCTCCTGGAAGCTACTGCACTCTTTGTCTCACGGAGGCGAAGAAACGGCTTCTTCGCGCATAGAACATTGTGCCGGTCGCGGTGTGTCCAAAGCTAGGCCTCTGCCAAAAGTCACCAGGGACAGGCACTCACTTTTGCACAGCTCCAGATCTTTGTATTCTGGGACTCTTGCCGCCTGTGTCTTAACTAAAAGCTTTTCAACAATGTCTCGAAAGGAGAAACTGTGCCAGCACAGCAAACATACCCTGATCTTGTCTGAGTAATTTGTCAAGTTCTTTGAAACTCGCAGCCTAAAGGGAAGCATAAGATTTACCTCAGAGGCTTGCAAGTGGACAAGCAATTAGCATAGGAAGGATATGCAAGATCTCCCCTTATCACTCTCCTGCCTTTTCCATTCACATTAACATTCGAATGGAAGGAGTTTTGGACAACTTTTTTCTGCTTCTCGCTAAAAACTATGCAGCGCTCCGTGCAACGTCTAGAACAATATCAGGAGATGTTTTCTGTACTGGAACAGTTTCTCCTCACGAGACATAGTGGAAAAGCTTTTTCCTAAGATGTAGGCGACAAGAGATGCTAAAGACGAAGATACGGAACTCTCCAAAGCTCAGCACCACTCCCGGGAATCCTTTGGCAGCAGACGCGCTCCCGGAGTGCACCACGACCGACACAATGCTCTGTGCGCAAAGAAGTGGCTTCTTCACCGCCGGGGAACTGAAAGAGGAATGAGAAGCTTAAGACCTGATTGCCACAATTGTGTAGTGGTTTGGGTGCTCCAGCCGGATTAATAGTGCCATTCCTTACTGCCAGTGTCGCTGCTGGTCAAGCTTTGAGTATGCTTAATAAGTTGGGACGCTGGTAAGGTCAGCTAGTTTAAATCAGATGCTCACTGACATAGATACCATTAGACATGGCACACTGCAAAATAGAGCTTCTATCGATTTACTGTTGTTAGCACAAAGGCATGAGTGTGAGGATTTTGAAGGATTGTGTTGCATGGACCTCTCTGATCATTCCACAGTCATTCACAGGAAACTCAAATAATGACAAGATAAGAAGAAGAAATTGTTCACAAATAAGTGGAGTATGCATGAATGGTTTGAGGGATGGGAAAGAACTGGATGGTTGAAAGATCTCCTAAAAGGAGCTTTGTTATTATTAGTATCACTATTATATTGTTTTGTTTTATTTCATGTGTCATGAAATCGCTGATCTTTTTGGAAAAAATACGGTGGAAAGAGTCTGGCTGGTGCAAGAAAAAGAAGGGGGAATTGTAGCAATGTATCTGAACCACTTAGACTACACGGTGTACCAGCCATCCAGCCTGGAACTGTTCTTCTCAGAATTTTCTCAGGGCCCTCTGAAATTCATCAAGGTTATAAGACATAAGCCATGCTAAAATAAGAAAGAGAAGGTGGGAAACAAAATTCCAAGACCACAAGAACTCAATAACGTGGGGCAGCAAAAAGCCCGGACTGTAACCGTCTTCTGAGAGGTGCATGCAGAATGCATGGACAAGACAAAGGCACCAATAAGAAATGCGGGACAAGCGTGTGCAGAGTTAGAATGTGTAAGTGCATCATGTCAATAACCAATGGCTTGTGCTTAATCCTCTTGGTCCATTGTCCAGGAGTCCTGAATTTCCCAAAAGGCATTCTTATTTAAAGGGCTCCGATTTTAGTGATAGAGTTACTTTCTAGATGATGATTAATGGGAATAGTTCTTTCAAATTCTTCCCTTGCTGACATCAGTAAGTTTCGTCTTTTCCTGATTTTACTGGTGGCTATACATTAGTTATGAATAGAAGGGAATGAGTTTTAGAGATATATTGTAAGAAAATATATTGGGAGCTCTGTTTCTGTTTCCATTGCCTAAGAAGGTCTCCTAAATTTTTTTGACTTTTCATAGACCTCTGACTAGATTAGCATTTGTCTTTGATTGACCCTGTAAATTTTAGGCTACTAGGCTTGACCAATGAATGGAAAGGGGAAAGTCACAGAGCTTAGGTATTTCCCTTTTTAGCAACTTCTCAGTAGTAGGGACCTCTGTCCTCAAGTTTGTTACTTCAGCTAGCAGATTATGCTCACTCCAAAAGAAGGTGACAAGGTTGCTTCCCTAAATGGTCCAATAATTCTTCCTGCTTCTTTGTGCCTCTTTTGTATGACTGGATTTTGTATTACTGGAGTTTGTTACAAAAAGTTGGATTAAATTGCATGATTCCGCTCCTGGGGGAAACAGAGTATTTTAGCCAAGATCATCTAGGCTTTTGTCAACCTGAGATTGTCTGTATGGACAGGACACTTTAAACACAGTAATTCCTGCTAATTCAAGTTCCAATTTTATGCTTGACAAACCAAATGGTAATCCTGCACCAGGAGGGAGGGACATTGAATTGGACTTTTTCCTCTTTAGAGAGAAGCTAATGAAAAAGTTTCACCAGAATCAGAGCAGGCTGTAAAACAAGAAAAGCCTCATGAAAACAGGCCAATCCTATCCCCTTAGTCTTGCTACTCGTGATTGGACATGAATAAAATGTGTCACTCTGTGTTCCTGGGTATCACATCAGTAACAGGTACTTCAGCTGCTGTACTTCTCTCCTAAAGTTAAGAACAGAATCCAAAGAATTGTGATGCCATGATCACAATTCACCCTATGGTGCTGAAAGGTGAAAAAGGAGTGGAAGGTGCGTGGGTCAATTAACTTGAATGGCCTATGTAAATCAGCGGCCACTGATTTCCTGAAGGTCTCAACAGGTCAGTTGCCCATGTTTTTCTTGGTATTCTTTTAACCTTTCCCCATGAGATCAGCCTCTGCTTTCAAGCCTTTGCTTACATTTCAAGTATCTAGATGTCCTGGAAATGTGGTGTCTTTATTATCACATCATTATTCCCCTCAAAGGGTTGTTTGCCTCAAGTCTCATTTTTGCTGGTTTTCTACTAGTTCATTGTCATATGGCAGCAGGTAAATCATAAGAGCAAGTACACAATCTATCGCTTTTCTTTTGATTTGGCCTGTATAGAAAATGGAATGACTGAACATCTCCGACAGCATAGGTAATAGTTAAAAGTTAGGGTTGTTGTCCTGTCCTACACCTCCCAACACACTTCTCTCTGGAATGTTACTCAGGGATAACACATAAAGGCCCACCCTGTAAAATACGTTGCACATACTTTGCAATAAGTGCAGCTTAGCAGCTAGAGATGATAACGTGGGTTAAATAGCATTCCTTCTGCAGTGAGGGAAACGCTGTCTATGCAGACACACTCAATAAAGGTTACCATGGCTTAGCTACTGTCCTAAAGTCATCGTGCATTTTTAATCTTCCCAAGAAGGTAAATTCAAGCTCCTTCATTGCTTTCTGCTGGAGTCCCAAGAGAATTTCAGTGTGCATTTTGTCATTTACAGCTGTCACTGCTTAGCTCTTGAACATGAGACTCCCTCATGACTGATGAAAGTTGTCTAGTTAAGAGTGAGTCAAAGACATGGTCCTGCTCTAGAAGGAGATGAGAAGTTTTCTGCAGTCTTTGTCATCTCTACTGTTTGTGATTTCAATACAAAACCAGTGGGAAGTTTTCTGAAGGCAGTCCAGAAGCTGGCAATATGGACAGCTTACAACCGAACACTTGCTTCAGTGCTACCAGGTGATAATAGAAAGGACTTCAAAAATTTAAAAGGGCAAACAAAGCAGTTGGAAGGAAAAGAACATTAACCACGCTTCCATTCCTCTAGTATATCCTTCTTTAAATCATCATTTTCATGAAGTTTCACCACTTGCATTAGTATCCCTGAAGAGGAATCTGAGACAGAATAAACTTTTTAATGGAGTAGAAGTGACAAACGCAGGACAAGTTGCCTTTTTTGCCATCAAATATGAGTTATGCTTAAGCTACCCTTTGTTTAAGGTTCTTAGCCTACACCAAGAATTCCACTCATGATTGAGCAAATTTTACTGTCATGATTGAGTAAATTTTATTCATAATTGAGTAAATTTTACTGGCCTGACTGGCATTGAAACTTTTCAAGGAAAGCTCTGAATAGCAATGTTTGTCTAAAAATACAGTTTTATCTCCTGTATTTGTGAAGCAGGTAAGCCTTTTGCTGTCAGCAGTGTTGCTTAACCTTTCATGTCATATCCCTCTTCATATCTGTATTCTGCTTAATTTGCTTTAGAATTGGCACGTGAAATAAGACTACTTTTTCTTTTTGAAAGCTAATGTCATTTAACCTACTTACAGCAAATAATTCATTAATTGCAAGTCCCCAGCTAGCATCTTTTCGGCATATTCTAACCTTCTAAAGAAGTAACAAAAGCACTCTCCAATACTTGACTTTCTTAAGCACACCAAATGCTTCCCTCCTTTGCAGTTGGCATCTCTAAAATGAACCACATGTCTGCAGTATTTTAACATGTGCCATATTTAGCCAAGTCATTCATAACAAACAAAAAGCAGTCCCTTCAATTCAGAAATAGTTTTCAGTTGTTCTTGAATATACAAAACAGACCCTTACCGTAGGCATCGCATGCAGATTTAATGGTCGTGAAAGCAAACCCTATGTTTCTCTTGTGATAGAAGGGTTTTCCACAGTTTTCCACAATTGTTCCTGGCACAGTTTTCTACTGATGTGACTGTTAGGAAACTTGAAGGTACTTCTAAGGTACTGTAGTAAGCAGAAAAGGAGGAGAGGTTGTGCCTTATTTCTGGTTTTCTTTTTGGATTTCTTCCTCTTGCTCTTTTTCATGTCACCTTTCTAGATATTGTGATTTAGATTGGTAGTTTACTAAGCTGTGTTTTCTGTCGGGAATTCTTGTCAATTCCGAAAGGAACCCAACTGGTGAATAGGCATCTTGTTATCATTTGCTAGCTCCATAGAAAATCTTCCTGCTGCTCTCAAATGCTTTGATTTGATACGCATTTTTATAACCATTCAAATGAAAAGAGAACGGTTCCTCTAGTCACTACTTTTGTACTAGATTCAGTTCAATGTGCGCTAAGGGTGCAAAAAAGTCCTGCTGGAAGAAAGGATCTGCATAGAAATTGACCAAGACACATGCTACATGGGTCTTGGAAAGGTTTGAAATTTCTCTACCTTTCTGGCAATCTGTCTTCACAGCAAGACTTGAGGAGGGCTTTTGCTAGCATTTCTTTGACAGAAAGCAAGAACAAAGCAAGCAAAATGAAACAGCAAAAGAAGACAGCAGCAAAAGGTCTCCTTTTCTGTTTGATTTAGAAGTTCTTATTTTTTTGTTTCTTGCTACTTGTGTTTCATAGTTCTATTGTAAAATTTCTGTTTATTATTTGTTGAAGACCTATTCTTACTAAACTGAAGCATTGTTATATTACGGTACAGTAACTTAATGCTGTGAAAACCCAATTTTTGAAAGAGATATGATTTACTTTTGGCAACAGTTATAAGTTATTATTTGAAAAACTCTGGTTGATTTTAAGGCTTTAATTTAAAAGGGAGGGAAGGGTAGATATAAGTTTAAATGTGTCAGGAACTCACATCTTAAAAAATGAACTCACTAGGCTGCGGCAAAATGTCTAGTATGGACAACATTGTAACTAGACTAGTGAAGAGATTTTTGCTTTTATTTCTAGCACATAAGTCTCAAAATACAAAAAGGAGACATGACAGCTCACTGATCTACACTAAAAAGTTTTTCTTGGGAGGGCTCATACAGCAATACATTAAATTATCTCAGTCTACATTTTCAGCGAATCACACACAGAAAACACATATTGACAAGCATTCTATTTAACCTCATAAAACATACGTAATGGTAGTTAAAACAAAGACTAGTTCATAAGAGACAAAGAACAGAGTTCTATTCATACTAACCTTCTAAAGAGAAACATTAAATAACCTTGTTGCAATCCATAAGCCATTTCTACAGAGGTCTATTGTTATTTTTCACCTATGCTCTACTGCTTAGGAAACTTTTTTGCTGTATTTGCAATGCTAACAAAACTTCTGCCTGAGGCCTACTCTTTTGAACCATTTCCTCCAAACCCTCGAACTTGATGAATTCCAAAATATGCATAGGAATAAATGGGGACTCCAGACAAAGGAGCAAATGCAGACGAATTTCAGGGAAGGAAATTAGTGCAGAGCTAACTGCAGTCCCTCGACTTCACAATAAATGATGTCCGGTAATCCCAACCAGAAAGAAATAGAACTCCATTTTCAAATGGGTTGCCATCTATGGTCCTCTGTTCTTCCTAGATGAAGGAACTGTGTTTTGAATCAATCTTCAAGATGGGATGGCTAAAGACCTTAGATGCCTCCAATTTTATTTTTTTTTTTTTCCCAGAAGCAACTGTCTCAAAACCTCTTCCAAGCTGACTTTTTCCCTTAAGATGCCATCATTTAAAAGAGCACCTTTTCATTTACCAGGCTATTTCAAACAACATTTAGGAATTTAGACTAAAAGTAACACTTTTCCTAGTAGTTTTTCATTTTTTGCAGCTCAGTGCTAACATAGGCAGCAAAGAAGAGAACAGACCCCAGCTCTTTCTGGAGCATCTTGAACAAATGCCCTTGCTTATGTTCTAATCATTCACTTCACCAAAATACGTAATGATGAAGCAAAGGTTGTTTACGTGGCAATGAATGGGTGTGATTTCTCAAGTAGAATTGGTATCCCATAGATGATACTTGGCAAACAGCAAATGAAGGGGTTTTCTTCAGCTCTCAGACTGATGTTACATGTGGGTAATTGAAAGAAAAGATAACAAGAAGGATATTTTTTAACATGTGAATTTAATTACACCCCTACCTTGGACATCTGAATCTTAGACAGGGTCTGATTTAGAAAAAAATCAAGAATGATCACAGTTGAAAGAAAGATAGGATCATAAAGCCTTTGCTGATGGAATGTAGCCTATTCATTGGTTGAAATGAAGCAGGTAGACAGGACATAGGAAATCTTTTTTTTGTGGATCAAACATTTATTTTCTAAAGTGATGCTGACAGATGGTGAACTCACCAACTTAGATATTGCCAATAGACAAGGTTGCATCACTTGCTCCATCAAGTTATGCCTCGGAATCATCATCCAAGGGGATTTTCCCTGCATCTGTGAAAATGTGCCTACCTTTTTCACAATCTTTTTGCAGCAGCAGTGGTAGGCCTGATCAGCTGGTATGGAGGGTGAATTAGCAGCAGCAGCAAGGTGACTGGCCAGGAGAATTTGCTTCAATGGATTTTGATCTCCTGGATATTTTGAAGATCTGCTTCAGCCCTGTTTCTCAAACACCACCTTGAAAGGGTGCTAAACAATTGTTTAGGCTATGGATCACATGAAGAAATACTTTCTGGTGTCCATACTGGGCCATATGCTCTTTATTCTCTCCCTCAACTTCTCCATCACCTCTCAACTCTTTCACATCAGCTATCTTCAAGGTCCACAGGCTACTTTTCACAGAATCTTCAGGCCTGATGCAGTAAGAATGAGGAATAGAACAGAGCCGGGATCAATTTTCCACTTTGGATAAAATGCATTCTGCACACACATCCAAGGAGAAGGTGTTGCCCCGATGCCCAGAAAAACTTCCGCTATTACTAGTGCTCTACATCAACTGAAATTAGTCTGAAAGAAAAGCTTTTTCTCTGAGAGCATCTGAGCGGTTTGCATGAAGCACTGATATCTGACAGATGCAATTTTGAATAGGAGAGGAAAAAGAAAATGGCAAGAAGTTTTTCATGTTACTGGTTTCAATTTTAAATTCCCTGCACTTTTTCAAAACTTGTCAGCTCAAAAGCCCATCAACATCTTTTAGTCATCTGTAAGTCAGTATTCATCTAAAATGTGCTTCAAATCAAAAGAATTTCAAATTTGCACTCCAAGTTTCTATGCCTAGATTGATGATTTCCTACACAGATTAGATGAAAGGAAGGCCTTTTTACTGTGGGAGTGCTGGAACACTGGAACAGGTTGCCCAGAGAAGTTGTGGCTGTCCCATCCCTGAAAGTACTCAAGGTCAGCTTGGACGGGGCTTGGAGCAGCAACAAAGGAGAACCTTGATGGTAGAGAAACAAAGTTGGACTACAGAAGAAACTGGGATTGAAGGATAGGAGCAAGTTTTCTCTTAGCTCTTGGGGTCAATTCAAAGTTGTACAAAATGACATTTATCTGTGATTTTCACTACTGTAACAGAAAGCTTCATGAAAACTGTACAGAAGATAGCAAATTTTAAAAGAGATAAGAATTACAGCATAAAATCCATGGGATGGGTTACAGCATGAGACACTCTCTAAGAGAAAATCTCTGTCTTTCAGCACCTCATCATGGTAAGATTTCATGAAGTGCCAAAGAAGGCGGCAAAATATCATTTGGGACATTATTGACTGGAGTTCAGCCTGGCCATCAGTAGGAATTGGGTTTGAACATCATGTAGATATACCACACACACTTTCCCTGCACTGAAAAATTACTGTTTACAACGCATAAGCAATTGAGGATCAAAATGAATTGAAAGCATCTTAAACATGTCAAGTATTTCATTGGAGATGATCTGTGATCCAAATACTTCTTCCACATTAGAGAGGGACAGAACAATTCTTCCATATCATGATGGTTTAAAATTCTATCAAGCAATGTTTTGTGCTGAAAAGATCTCACCTATTTTTTTCTATTTTTCAAAGAAAATATTCCTAGACATACAACACTTGAGAACTAAGTAATTTTAAAGAAACAAATGAAATGAAAATATTTTGTAAATAGAATGAAATGAAAAGCTGTGTTTTAAATAGGAGCTAAATGTTCAACAGAATTTTTGTACCAGGCATTTGAATTATTACACCAGCTCTTTTGCCCATAAAGAGAGGCATTTAGCATTTCAGTCTTTTCCAAGGTGTTCATGATCTGCTATGCTGATCTCTGTGTGTGCCTAGGTGTGTGTGGAAGGGGGGGCATGTGAAGGGGAGTGTGTATGTTTGCTTAACTCTTGTTGTGGCAGATTCATGCCTCCGCTCCACATTTTGTTTTAGAAAGGTCACACAGAGTGGATATGAAGTTTACTATCAACAAGAGATCAATTCCCAAACCATCCATTTAACTCTACCTTATAAGTCATGTGCTTTGTTGCATATTTTATCAAACATACTTTCAAGCCAGATGGAGGAAGGAGAATGTGGGAATCCCCCCACTGTCTTGCAACTTTTATGCAAGTAGGTTTTCAAGAAAATCATCATTTCTCTTTTAAATATGTCTGGAACAGGCATGATGGTGGTGTCAAGCTGTTGGAGTTTTTGTTGCTGGGAGAAGTTGTACAAAAGGATTGGTTTTTACATTGACCAGTTAGTGAAACCAGTGCAGGAATACACTGGAAATTCAACTGGGGGTTCCTTTTCCCCGCAGACTACTTCTAGAACGAGCTTGTACACTGAAGCTGACTCTTTTGCTCTCTTTTTGTTTCTTTCCTATTTTCTTGGCTTCTTTGCCACTATCAAGACAAATGTGGAACTTTTTTCCCAACTCAAATGGTTTCAATAGTCTGATCGTGATAATACATTTTTACAAGGAATTTTTAAAATCTTTCCTCGAGTTCAGAAAGTCAAGGACTTAGGTCTTTTTCTTCCCTTATCAATATTGCAATGAAATTGATAAATAAAGACCAACTCTTTCTTTTTGTTTTTAACCCAAGTAGATCATTCCCATCCATTAATCCATTTTGTGGACCAATCTTTGCCATTCTGATGGAAGTTGTCACTTCTTAACAGTAGACATTCTGTGACTATGTTGACAACACTTTGGGTGAAGATCCTAACTGGTCTTAGATACACATAGGGAGAAATTTGCTCAGCCAGTGTCAGTCTAAAGCACGCATATCAGAAGATCTTTCTATAGCTGGGAATTTTCCCATGAAAGGGATTCAGTTAGGGAAGAGATACTTGTCCCAGAGTTTTACATTCTTCTTGAACACTGCTTAAGGAACTTAGATCCCATGTCCATTTGGATCTCTGTCTGCACAGAACTTTGTCAGGCCAGTGCTTGAAATGCATCTCGAAGAAACTTCACTAGCACAGAATGAATGAGGGTGGAAGGGGTTGGTGGGGCTAACCAGGCCCAACTCCCCTGCTTAAACCAGGATACCTAGAGCTTCTTGCCCAGGATTCTATCTGGGTGTACTTTTAATGTCTCCAAAGATCCAGGCTCCACAGTCTTTCACGGCAGTCTGTGCTGTGGTTCAGTCACCCTCACAGTAAAGAAATCATTTGGTGATGTTCAGAGGCAATCTCCTGTATTTCAGAGTGTGCCCACTGCCTCTTGTTTTTTCACTCAGCATCACTGAAAAGACACTGGTTCCCTCCCCTTAGCACTATTGCTTCCGGTATGTATGTGTGCTGCCATGTAGAGAAATGTCAAAAACCTCCCTGAAACCCAGGCAGTCAAAATTCCCTTCATCTACCAGCCACATTGATTCATCAGAGGAGTTTAAAAAGATGTTCAGCATGAAATTCCCCTGGAAAATCCATGCTGACTACATTAGATTGTCATCCTTCATGTGCCTGGCAAGGCATTCCAGGAATAGCTGCTCCATCAACTTCCTGGGGATAAAAAAGAGGCTGGGGGGTTGGGACCCTTCCGAGTCCTACTAATTGCCTTCTTTGAAGATAGGTGTCATATGCTTTCATCCAGTCTTTAGCCTCTCTTCTCATCTACATCTTAGCAAAAAGCTTTTCCACTATGTCTGGCAAGGAGAAACTGTGCCAGCACAGAAAACATCTCCCATCATGTTCTAGAGCTTGCACGGAGGTCTGCCAAGTGTTTTGCAAGAAGAGAAAGAAAGTTGTCCAAAACAGCTTGCAATCAAATGTTCATGTGATTGGAAAAGTCAGGAGAGTTGGAAAGTACTGTTTTCTCTCATTTGGCAAGCTGCGCACACAATCCCAGTGTTGTACAGCTTCCTTCTTCACCTTTCGGATGCTGCTGCTCTCTCCGGCTCCCGGAGGCAAAGAAGCGGCTTCTTCGCGCAAAGACGATTGTGCCGCTCACAGTGCTCTCCTTAGCGCGGCTTCTGCCGAAAGACGCCCCAGTGCGACGCTTAGCTCCGTAGAGCATCGTACCTTCGTCTTTAGCCTCTCTTCTCGTCTACATCTTAGCAAAAGACTTTTCCACTATTTCTGGCAAGGAGAATCTGTGCCAGCACAGAAAACATCTCCCATCGTGTTCTAGAAGTTGCACGGAGGTCTGCCAAGTGTTTTGCAAGAAGAGAAAGAAAGTTGTCCAAAACAGCTTCCAATCGAAGGTTCATGTGATTGGAAAAGGCAGGAGAGTGGTAAGGTACTGTTTTCTATCAGTTGGCAAGCTGCGCACACAATCCCAGTGTTGTACAGCTTCCTTCTTCACCTTTCCGAAGCTGACCTTCGTCTCCGGCTCCCGGAGGCGAAGAAGCGGCCTCTTCGCGCAAAGACGATTGTGCCGCTCACAGTGCTCTCCTTAGCGCGGCTTCTGCCGAAAGACGCCCCGGAGTGGCGCTTAGCTCCGAGGAGGTCCGTACCTTCTAATTCAATTTTTAGGCTCGACAAACCAAATGGTATACTTGCAGCAGTAGGGCGGGACATTGAACTCAACTTTCTCCTTTTAGAGAGAAGCTAATGAAAAAGTTTCACCGGAATCAGAGCAGGCTGTAAAACAAGAAAAGTGTCATGAAAATAAGCCAGCCTTATCCTCTTAGTCTTGCTTGTTTTGATTGGTCAAGAATGAAATGTGTCAACTCGGTGTTCCTGGGTATCACATCAGTAACAGGTACTTCAGCTGCTGCACTTCTCTCCTAAAGTTCAGAACAGAATCCAAGGAATTGTGATTCCATGGTCTCAATTCACCCTTTGGTGTCAAAGATGCCGAAAAAGGAGTGGAAGGTGCACGGGTCAATTAACTTGAATGGCCTATGTAAATCAGCGGCCACTGATCTCCTGAAGGCTTCAACAGGTCAGTTGCCTATGTTTTTCTTGGAATTGTTTTAACCTTTGGTCATGGTTTCCTTGGGATTCTTTTACCCTTTCCCCATTAGTTCAGCCTTTGCTCTCAAGCCTTTGCTGACATTTCCAATATCTCAGTAGCCTGGAAAAGTGTTGTCTTTTTTGATCACATCATTATTCCCTTCCAAGGGTTGTTTGCCTCAAGTCTCAGTTTTGCTGGTTTTCTGCTAGTTGATTGTCAGAGGGCAGCAGGTGTTTTGTAAGAGCAAGTACACAGTGCCATAGCTTGCTTTTCTTTTGATTTGGCCTGTCTAGAAAATGGAATGAGTGAACATCTCTGAGAGGCTTTTCTCTCCCCATTAGTTTTCACTGGAAGGGCAGATGCAAATGGTCTACCTAGAGACTTGGCCCAGAATAAAGTAGTGGTTTGCTGCTGCATCTAGCTAGAACTTACAAAAGGAAGGCCTTGGGCTGAGGCCCATTACTTTGGCTAAGTAAAAAAGGACGGTGGGAAGGTGAGGCAGCTGAATTAGAGGTAAGGGGCAGGGTTTCATGTGTGAGGGGTGGGGCTCCATGTTTGAGGGGCAGGGCTCCAGCCAGTGATGGGCGGGGCCCCAGGTGGGATGGGCAGGGCTTCATGCAGAGAGGGGCAGGGCTCCATGGTTGAGGGGCAGGGCTCCAATTGTGAGGGGCAGGGTCCCATGAGTGAGAGAAGGGGTTCCATGCATGAGGGGCAGGGTTCCAGGCTGTCAGGGGTGGGGATCTAGCCAGTGAGGGGCGGGGCTCTAGGCAGTGATGGGCAGGGCTCCATGTGTTAGGGGCAGGGCTCCAGGCAGTAAGGGGCAGGGCTCTATGTGTGAGGGGGGGGCTCCATGTGTGAGGGGCGAGGCCGCATGTTTGAGGGGCAGGGCTCCAGGCATTGAGGGGAGGGAAACCATTTGTGAGGGGCAGGGCTCCATGTGTGAGGGGCAGGGCTCCAGGCAGTGATTGCCGGGGCTCCATGTGTTTGTGGCAGGGCTTCAGGCAGTGAGGGACAGGGCTCCATGTGTTAATGAAAGGGGATCCAAGTACTGAGGGGCAGAGATCTAGGCAGTGATGGGCGGGGCTCCATGTGTGAGGGGTAGGGGTCCATGTGTGAGGCAAGGGTTCCAGGCAGTCATGGGCGGGGCTCCATGTTTGAGGGGCAGGGCTCCATGTTTGAGGGGCGGGGCTCCATGTGTGAGGGGCGGGGCTCCATGTTTAAGAAGCGGGGCTCCATGTGTGAGGGGCAGGGCTTCAGGCAGTGAGGGGCGTGGCTCTATGTGTGAGGGGCCGAGCTCCATGTGTGAGGTAAGAGGCTGCATGTGTTTGGGGCAGGGCTCCAGCCATTGAGGTGCAGGGCTCCATGTTTGAGGGGCGGGACTCCAAGTGGAGAGGGCTGGGCTCCATGTGTGAGAGGCAGGGCTCCAGACAGTGATGGGCAGGGATCTATGTGTGAGGGGCAGGGCTCCATGTGTGAGGGAAGGGGCTCCACACCCGAGGGGTGTGGATCCAGGAAGTGAGGGGCAGGGTTCTAGGCAGTGATGGGCGGGGCTCCATGTGTTAGGGGTCGGGCTCCCGGCATTAAGGGGCAGGGCCCCATGTTTGAGGGACGGGGCTCCAATTTTGAGGGCCAAGGCCCCATTAGTGAGGGAATGGGTTCCATGCGTGAGGGGCAGGGTTCTAGGCTGTCAGGGGTAAGGATCCAGTCATTGAGGGGCGGGGCTCTAGGCAGTGATGGGCGGGGCTCCATGTGTTAGGGGTCGGGCTCCCGGCATTAAGGGGCAGGGCTTCATGTGTGAGGCAAGGGGCAACATGTGTGTGGGGCAGGGCTCCCGGCACTGATGGGCAGGGCTACATGTTTGAGGGGTGGTGCTCTAATTGTGAGGGGCAGGGCCCCATGAGTGACGGAAGGGGTTATATGCGTGAGGGTCGGGTTCCAGGCTGTCAGGGATGGGGATCCAGTCAGTGAGGGGAGGGGCTCAAAGCAGTGATGGGCAGGGCTCCATGTGTGAGGGGCCAGTCTTCAGGCAGTGAGGGGCAGGGCTCCATGTTCGAGGGGCGGGGCTCCAATTGTGAGGGGCAGGGCCCCATGAGTGAGGGAAGGGGTTCCATGCGTGAGGGAGGGGGCTCCATTTTTGAGGGCCATGTATCCAGGCAGTGAGGGGAAGTGTTCTTGGCAGTTATGGGCGGGGCTCCATGTGTTAGGGGTCCAGCTTCAGGCAGTAAGTTGCAGGGCTCCAGGTGTTAGGAAAGGGGCTCCATGTGTGTGGGGCAGGGCTCCAGGCAGTGATCGGCGGGGCTCCATGTGGGTTGGGCAGGGCTCCATGCAGTGAGAGGCAGGGCTCCATGTTTGAGGGGCAGGGCTCCAATTGTGAGGGGCAGAGATCCTTGAGTGAGGGAAGGGGTTCCATGCGTGAGGGGCGGGGTTCCAGGCTGTCAGGGGTGGGGATCCAGTCAGTGAGGGGTGGGGCTCTAAGCAGTGATGGGCGGGGTTCCATGTGTTAGGGGCAGGGCTCCAGGAAGTCAGAGGCAGAGCTCTATGTCTTAGGGAAGGGGCTCCATGTGTGAGGGGCGGGGCTCCATGTGGATAGTGCTGGGCTCCATGTGTGAGAGGCAGGGCTCCAGGCAGTGATGGGCGGGGCTCCATGTTTGAGTGGTGGGGCTCCATGAGAAAGGGAAAGGGGCTCCATGTGTGTGGGGCAGGGCTCCAGCCAGTTATGGGCGGGGCTCAATGTTTGAAGAGCGGTGCTCCATGTAGTGAGGGGCAGGGCCCCATAAGTGAGGGAAGATGTTCCATGCATGAGGGGCATGGCTCCATGGGTGAGGGGCGGGGCTCCAATTGTAAGGGGCAGGGCCCTATAAGTGAGGGAAGGGTTTCCGTGCGAGAGGGGCGGGGTTCCAGTCAGTAGGGGGTGGGGATCAAGTCAGTGCGGGGCGTGTCTTTAGGAAGTGATGGGCAGAGCTCTATGTGTTCGGGGCAAGGCTCCAGGCAGTGAGCAGCAGGGCTCTATGTGTGAGGGAAGGGGCTCCATGTGTGAGGGGCAAGGCCGCATGTGTGAGGGGCAGGGCTCCATGCATTAAGGGGCATGGCTCCATGTTTGAGGCGCGGGGCTCCAATTGTGTGGGGCAGAGCCCCATAAGTGAGGGAAGTCTTTCCATGCGTGAGGGGCGGGGTTCCAGGCTGTCAGGGGTGGGGATCCAGTCAGTGAGGGGCCGGGCTCTAGGCAGTGATGGGCGGGGCTCCAAGTGTTGGGGGCAGGGCTCTAGGCAGTGATGGGCAGGGCTCCATGTGTTAGAGGTCGGGCTCCCGGCAGTAAGGGGCAGAGCTCCATGTGTGAGGGAAAAGGCTCCATGTGTGTGGGGCAGGGCTCCAGCCAGTGATGGGCGGGGCTCCATGTGGGGTGGGCAGGGCTACATGCAGTGAGGGGCAGGGCCCCATGTTTGAGGGGCGTGGCTCCAATTGTGAGGGGCAGGGCCCCATGAGTGAGGGAAGTGGTTTCCATGCCTGAGGGGCGGGGTTCCAACCTGTCACGGGTGGGGATCCAGTCAGTGTGGGGCGGGGCTCTAGGCAGTGACGGGCAGGGCTCAATGTGTTACGGTCAGGGCTTCAGGCAATGAGGGGCGGGGCTCCATATGGATAATGTTGGGCTCCATGTGTGAGAGGAAGGGCTCCAGGCAGTGATGGGTGGGGTACCATGTTTGAGTGGCGGGGCTCCATGCGTGAGGGAAGGGGCTCCATGTATTTGTGGCAGGGCTCCAGGAAGTGATGGGCGGGGCTCCGTGTTTGAGGGACGGGGCTCCATGCAGTGAGGGAAGGGGCTGCATGTGTGAGGGGCATGGATCCAGGCAGTGACAGGAAGTATTCTAGGCAAATATGGGCGGGACTCCATGTGTTATGGGTCTGGCTCCCGGCAGTAAGGGGCAGGGCTCCATGATTTAGGGGCGGGGCTCCATGCGTGTGGAGCAGGGCTCCAGCCAGTGATGGGCGGGGCTCCATGTGGGATGGGCAGAGCTCCAAGCAGTGAGGGGCAGGGCTCCATGTTTGAGGGGCAGGGCTCCAATTGTGAGGCGCAGGCCCCCATGAGTGAGGGAAGGAGTTCCATGAGTGAGCGGCGGGGTCCAAGGCTGTCAGGGGTGGGGATCCAGTCAGTAAGGGGCGCAGCCCCAGCCAGTGATGGGCGGGACTCCATGCGTGAGGGTCAGGGTTTTAGGCTGTGAGGGCGGGGCTCAATGTGTGTGGGCCAGGGCTCCAGCCAGTGATGGGCGGGGCTCAATATGTCTGGGGCAGGGCTTCAGGCACTGAGGGGCGCGGTTCCATGTGTGAATGGCGGGGCTCAATGTGGAGAGGGCTGGGGTCCATGTGTGAGAGGAGGGGCTCCAGCCAGTGATGGGCGAGGCTCCATGTTTTAGAGGCAGGGCTCCATGTGTGAGGGAAGGGGCTCCATGTGTGTGGGGCAGGACTCCAGCCAGTGATGGGTGGGGCTCCATGTGGGAGGGGCAGGGCTCCATTCAGTGAGGGGAAGGGTTCCATGTTTGAGGGGCGGGGTTCCAGGCTATCAGGGGTGGGGATCCAGTCAGTGAGGGGCAGGGCTCTATGCAGTGATGGGCAGCGCTCCATGTGTTACGGGCAGGGCTCTAGGCAGTGATGGGCAGGGCTCCATATGTTAGGGGTCGGGCTCCCGGCAGTAAGGGGCAGGGCTCCATGTGTGAGAGAAGGGGCTCCATGTGTGTGGGGCACGCCTCCAGCCAGTGATGGGCGGGGCTCCATGTGGGGTGGGCAGGGCTCCATGTTTGAGGGGCGGGGCTCCATGTTTGAGGGGCAGGGCCCCATGAGTGAGGGAAGGGGTTCCATGCATGAGGGACGGGGTTCCAACCTGTCAGGGGTGGGGATCTAGTCAGTGTGGGGCGGGGTTCTAGGCAGTGACATGCGGAGCTGCATGTGTTACGGTCAGGGCTTCACGCAGTGAGGGGCAGGGCTCCATGTGGATGGTGCTGGGCTCCATGTGTGAGAGGAAGGGCTCCAGGCAGTGAGGGGCAGGGGTCCATGTTTGAGGGGCGGGGCTTAAATTGTAAGGGGCAGGGCCCCATGAGTGAGGGAAGGGTTTCCATGCGTGAGGGGCGGGGTTCCAGGCACTCATGGGTGGGGATCCAATCAGTGAGAGGCGGGGCTCTAGGCAGTGATGGGCAGGCCTCCTTGTGATATGGACAGGGCTCCAGGCAGTGAGGGGCGGGGATCTATGTGTGAGGGAAGGGGCTCCATGAGTGAGGGGTGAGGCCGCATGCCTGAAAGGCAGGGCTCAAGGCATTGAGGGGCAGGGCTGCATTTTTGAGAGGCTTGGCTCAAATTGTGAGGGGTACTGCCGCATGAGTGATGGAAGGGGTTCCATGTGTGAGGGGCGGGGTCCCAGGTTTTCAGGGGTGGGGATCTAGTCAGTGAGGGGCTGGGCTCTACGCAGTGATTTGTGGGAATCCATGTGTTAGGGGCAGGGCTCCAGGCTCTGAGGGCGGGGGTCTATGTGTGAGGGGCGGGACTCCATGTGTGAGGGGCAAGACCGCATATGTGAGGGGCAGGGCTCAAGGCATTGAGGGGCGGGAAAAAATTTTTGAGGGGCATAGCTCTATGTTTGAGGGGGGGGGCTCCAGGCAGTGATGGGCGGGACTCCATGTGTTTGCGGCAGGGCTTCAGGCAGTGAGGGGCGGGGTTCCATGTATGATTGGCCGGGCTCCATGTGGAGAGGGCTGGGCTCCATGTGTGAGAGGCAGGGCTCCGGGCAGTGATTGGCAGGGCCTATGTTTGAGTGGCGGGGTCGCATGTGTGAGGGAAGGGGCTCGATGTGTGTGCGGCAGAGTTCCAGCCAGTGATGGGCAGGGCTCCATGTTTGAGGGGCAGGGCTCCAATTGTGAGGAGCAGGGCCCCGTGAGTGAGGGAAGGGGTTCCATGTATGAGGGGTGAGGTACCAGGCAGTCATGGGTAAGGATTCAGTCAGTGAGGGGCGGGGCTCTAGGCAGTGATGGGCGGGGCTCCATGTGTTAGGGGTCGGGCTCCCGGCAGTAAGGGGCAGAGCTCCATGTGTGGGGGAAGGGGCTCCATGTGTGTGGGGCAGTGCTCCAGCCAGGGATGGGCGGGGCTCCATGTGGGATGGGCAGGGCTGCATGCAGTGACAGGCAGGGCTCCATGTGTAAGGGGCGGGGCTTCAATTGTGTGGGGCAGGGCCCCATGAGTGAGGGAAGGGGTTCCATGCATTAGGGGCCTGGTTCCTGGCTATCAGGGGTGGGGATCCAGTCAGTGAGAGGCTGGGCTCTATGCAGTGATGGGCGGGAATCCATATGTTTTGGGCAGGGCTCCAGGATGTGACGGGCGGTGCTCCATGTGTTATGGTCAGGGATTCAGGAAGTGAGGGGCGGGGTTCAATGTGTGAGGGGCAGGGCTCGATATCGATAGTGCTGTGCCCCATGTGTGAGAGGAAGGGCTCCAGGCAGTGATGGGCGGGGCCCCATGTGTGAGGGGCGTGGATCCAGGCAGTGACGGGAAGGGTTCTAGGCAAATATGGGTGGGGCTCCATGTGTTAGGGGTCGGGCTCCCGGCAGTAAGGGGCAGGGCTCCATGTTTGAGGGGTGGGGCTCCATGTGTGTGGAGCAGGGCTCCAGCCAGTGATGGGCGGGGCTCCATGTGGGATGGGCAGAGCTCCATGCAGTGAGGGGCAGGGCTCCGTGTTTGAGGGGCAGGGCTCCAATTGTGAGGAGCAGGGCACCATGAGTGAGGTAAGGGGTTCCATGCATGAGGGGTGGGGTACCAGGCTGTCATGGGTAAGGATTCAGTCAGTGAGGGGCAGGGCTCTAGGCAGTGATGGGCGGGGCTCCATGTGTAAGGGGTTGGGCTCCCAGCAGTAAGGGGCAGGGCTCCATGTGTGAGGGAAGGGGCTCCGTGTTTGTGGGGCAGTGCTCCAGCCAGTGATGGGTGGGACTCCATGTGGGATGGGCAGGGCTCCATGCAGTAGTGGGAAGGGCTCCATGTTTGAGAGGCGGGGCTCCAATTGTGAGGGGCAGGGCCCCATGAGTGAGGGAAGTCTTTCCATGCGTGAGGGGAGGTTTTCCAGGCTGTCAGGGGTGGGGATCCAGTAAGTGAGGGGCAGGGCTCTAGGCAGTGGTGAGCGGGGCTCCATGAGTTAGGGGCAGGACTCCAGGCAGTGAGGGACGGGGCTCTAAGTGTGAGGGAAGGGGCTCCAAGTGTGAGGGGGGAGGCCGCATTTGTGAGGGGCAGGACTCCAGGCAGTGAGGGACGGGGCTCCAATTGTGAGGGCCAGGGCCCCATGTGTGAGGGAATGGGTTCCATGCGTGAGGGGCGGGGTTCCAGGCTGTCAGGGGTAAGGATCCAGTCAGTGAGAGGCGGGGCTCTCGGCAGTGATGGGCGGGGCCCCATGTGTGAGGGGCCGGGCTCCAGGCAGTGAGGGGCAGGGCTCTATGTGTGAGGGGCTGGGCTCCATGTGTGAGGAGCTAGGCTACATGTGTGAGGGGCAGGGCTTCAGGCATTGAGGAGCAGGGCTCCATGTTTAAGGGGCGGAGCTCCAATTATGAGGGGCAGTGCTCCATGTGTGAGGGAAGGGGCTCCATGTCCTTGGGGCAGGGCTCCAGCCAGCGATGCCGGAGCTCCATGTGGGAAGGTAGGGCTCACTGTAGTGAGGGGCAGGGCTCCATGTTTTAGGAGCAGGGCTCCATGTTTAAGGGGCGGAGCTCCAATTATGAGGGGCAGTGCTCCATGTGTGTTGGGAAGGGGCTCCATGTCCTTGGGTCAGGGCTCCAGCCAGCGATGCCGGGGCTCCATGTGGCAAGGTAGGGCTCACTGTAGTGAAGGGCAGGGCTCCATGTTTGAGGGGCAAGGCTCCAATTGTGAGGGGCCGGGCCCCATGAGTGAGGGAAGGGGTTCCATGCGTGAGGGGCGGGGTTCCAGGCTGTCAGGGGTAGGGATCCAGTCAGTGAGGGGCGGGGCTCTAGGCAGTGATGGGCGGGGCTCCATGTGTTAGGGGTCGGGCTCCCGGCAGTAAGGGACCTGGCTCCATGTGTGAGGGGCAGGGTTCCATGTGTGTGGGCCAGGGCTCCAGCCAGTGATGGGCGGGACTCCATGTGGGATGGGCTGGGCTCCATGCAGTTAGGGGCAGGGCTCTATGTGTGAGGGGCGGGGCTCCATGTGTGAGGGGCGTGGATCCAGTAAGTGAGGGACGGGGCTCTAGGCAGTGATGGGCGCGGCTCCATGTGTTAGGTGTCGGGCTCCCGGAAGAAAGGGCAGGGCTCCCTCTGTGAGGGAAGAGGCTCCATGTGTGTGGGGCAGAGCTCCAGCCAGTGATGGGCGGGGCTCCATGTGGGATGGGCAGGGCTCCATGCAGTTAGGGGCAGGGCTCCATGTTTGAGGGGCAGGGCTCCAATTGTGAGGGGCACGGCCCCGTGAGTGAGGGAAGAGGTTCCATGCATGAGGGGCGGGGTTCCAGCCTGTCAGGGTAGGGATGCACTCAGTGAGGGGCAGGGCTCTTGGCAGTGATGGGCGGGGCTCAATGTGTGAGGGGCAGGGTTTCAGGCAGTGAGGGGCGGGGCTCCATCTGTGAGGGGCAGGGCTCCATGTGGATAGGGCTGGGGTCCATGTGTGTGAGGCATGGCTCCAGGCAGTGATGGTCTGGGCTCAATTTTTGAGGAGCGTGGCTCCATGTTTGGTGGAAGGGGCTCCATGTGTGTGGGGCAGGGCTCCAGCCAGTGATGGGCGGGACTCGATGTGGGATGGGCAGGTCTCCATGCAGAGTGGGGCAGGGCTCCATGTTTGAGGGGCAGGGCTTCAGGCAGTGAGGGGCAGGGCTCCATATGTGAGGGGCGGGGCTCCTATTGTGAGGGGCAGGGCCCCATGGGTGTGGGAATGTGTTCCATGCGTGAGGGGCGGGGTTCCAGGCTGTCAGGTGTGGGGATCAAGTCAGTGAGGGGCGGGACTCTAGGCTGTGATGGGCGGGGCTCCATATGATTGTGGGAAGGTCTCCAGGCAGTGAGGGGTGGGGATCTATGTGTGGGGGCGGGACTGAATGTGTGAGGGGCGAGGCCACATGTGTGAGGGAAAGGGTTTCAGGCAGTGAGGGGCGGGACATGGGATTGAGGGGAAAGGCTCCATGTTTGAGGGTCGGGGCTCCAGGCAATGAGTGGGAGGGCTCCATGTTTGAAGGGCGGGGCTCCATGTCTGAGGGGCGAGGCCGCATGTGTGAGGGGCAGGGCTTCAGGCAGTGAGGGGCGAGGCTCCATGTGTGAGGGGGGGGCTCCATGTGGATAGGGCTGGGCTCAATGTGTGAGAGGCAGGAATCCAGGCAGTGATGGGCGGGGCTCCAATTTTTAGGGGCGGGGCTCCATGTTTGAGGGAAGGAGCTCCACGTGTAAGGGGCGTGGATCTAGGCAGTGAGGAGCAGGGTTCTAGGCAGTGATGGGCGGGGCTCCATGTGTTAGGGGTCGGGTTCCCGGCAGTAAGGGGCAGGGCTCAATGTGTGGGAAAAGGGGCTCCATGTGTTTGAGGCAGGGCTCCAGCCAGTGATGGGCAGGGGTCCATGTGGGATGGGCAGGGCTCCATGCAGTTAGGGCAGGGCTCCATGTTTGAGGGACGGGGCTCCAATTGGGAGGGGCAGGGCCCCATGAGTGATAGGCACGGCTGCATGAAAGGGGCGGGGCTCCATGTGGATAGGGCTTGGCTCCATGTGAGAGAGGCAGGTCTCCAGGCAGTGATGGGCGGGGCTCCAAGTTTGAGGGGTGGGGCTCCAATTGTCTGGGAAGGGGCTCCACGTGTGAAAGGCCTGGATCCCGACAGTGAGGGGTGAGGATCAAGTCAGTGAGGGGTGGGGCTCTAGGCAGTGATGGGCTGGGCTCCATGTGTTGGGGGCAGGGCTCCAGACTGTGTCGGGCTTGGCTCTACGTGTGAGGGGAGGGGCTCCATGTGTGAGGGGCAAGGCCGCATATGTGAGGGGCAGGGCTCCAGGAATTAAGGGGCAGGGCTCCATGTTTGAGGGGCGGGGCCACATGTGTGCGGGGCAGGGCTTCAGTTGTGAGGGACAGGGCCCCATCAGTAAGGGGCGTGGAACCAGGCAGTGCGGGGCATGGTTCTAGGCAGTGATGGGCGGGGCTCCATGTGTTGGGGGTCGGGCTCTCGGCAGTAAGTGGCAGGGCTCCCTCTGTGAGGGAAGGGGCTCCATGTGTGAGGGGCTGGGCTCCAGCCATTGATGGGCTGGGCTCCATGTGGGATTGGCAGGGCTCCATGCAGTGAGAAGCAGGGCTCCATGTTTGAGGGACGGGGCTCCAATTGTGAGGGCCAGGGCCCCATGAGTGAGGGAAGGGGTTCCATGCGTGAGGGATGGGGTTCCACGGTGTCAGGGGTGGGGATCCAGGCAGTGAGGGGCAGGGTTCTAGGCAGTGATGGGCAGGGCTCCATGTGTTAGGGGTCCTATTCCTGGCAGTAAGGGGCAGGACTCCATGTTTGAGGGAAGGCCTTTCATGTGTGTGGGGCACGGCTCCAGCCAGTGATGGGCAGGGCTCCATGTAGGATGGGCAGGGCTCCATGCAGTGAGGGGTAGGGCTCCATGTTTAAGGGGTGGGGCTCCAATTGTGAGGGGCAGGGCCCCATGAGTGAGGGAAGTGGTTCTATGTGTGTGGGGCGGGGTTCCAGGCTGTCAGGGGTGGGGATCCAGCCAGTGAGGGGCAGGGCTCTGGGCCGTTATGGGCGGGGCTCCATGTGGTAGGGTCAGGGCTCCAGGCAGTGATAGGCAGGGCTCTATGTGTGCTGGGCGGGGCTCCATGTAGAGAGGGCTGGGCTCCATGTGTGAGAGGAAGGGCTCCAGGCAGTGATGGGCTGGGCTCCATGTGTGAGGGGCAGGCCTTTAGGCCGTTAGGGGCAGGGCTCCATGTGTGACGGGCCGGGCTCCATGTGGATAGGGCTGGGCTCCATGCTTGAAAGGCAGGGCTCGAGGCAGTGATGGGCGGGGCTCCATGTTTAAGAGGCGGGGCTCCATGTGTGAGGGAAGGGATTCCATGAGTGAGGGGCAGGGTTCCAGGCTGTCAGGGGTGGGGATCCAATCAGTAAGGGGCGGGGCTCCAGGCAGTAATGGGCGTGGCTTTATGTGTTATGGGTCGGGCTCCCGGCAGTAAGGGGCAGAGCTCCATGTGTGAGCGAAGGTGCTCCATGTGTGTGGGGCAGGGCTCCAGCCAGTGATGGGCGGGGACCAATGTGGAATGGGCAGGGCTCCATGCACTGAGGGGCAGGGCTCCATGTTTGAGGGGCGGGGCACCAATAGTGAGGGGCAGGGCCCCATGAGTGAGGGAAGTCTTTCCATGCGTGAGGGGCGGGGTTCCAGGGTGTCAGGGGATGGGATATATTTATTGAGGGGCGGGGCTCTAGGCAGTGATGGGCGGGACTCAATGTGTGTATGGCAGGGGTTAAGGAAAAGACGGGCGGGGCTCCATGTGTGAGGGACAGGGCTCCATGTGTGAGGGGCTGGGCTTCATGTGTGTGGGGCAGGGCTCCAGCCAGTGATGGGCAGGGCTCCATGTGGGATGGGCAGGGCTCCATGCAATGAGGGGCAGGGCCCCATGTTTGAGGGGCGGGGCTCCAAATGTGAGGGGCAGGGCCCCACACCCAATGCTGGGCACATTACCGAGGCACAGAAAACCCTCCTGCCCCGTTTCTGGATGGCAGATTGATGGAGTCTCTCGGCATTGTCAATTTGGGCCGACTTTCAAGATGTACCATCTTGCGTCTAGGATCCATCCTGCGTATCATGCAATTTCCGGAGCATGCGGGCCACTCCATGCCGCAGGAAACCAAACAAAAATCTGGGTAGATTACCGTGACATAAAAAACTCACCTGCCCCGCTTAATGGATGAGAGATAGCAGGAACCACTTGGCACTGTAGAAGCAGCCTGACTTGGCACTGGTGCCAGCTTGGGTCTGGGAACCATCCTGCGTGTCGTGGAATTTCAGGAACCAGCTGGCCACTCTTGGCCCCAGGCCCCAAACAAAAACTGCGGCAATTTTCCGAGGCAAACAAAACACATCTGCCCTGCTTCTGGTGGCTGATTGCAGGGGGCACATGACACAGTCAAACCAGCCTGACTTTCAATATATGACAGCCTGGGTCCGGGATCCATCATGCGTATCGTGGAATTTCAGGAGCCTGCAAACCACTCTCGGCGCCAGGCCTCTGAACACAGAGCTGGGCACATTACCGTCGCATAGAAAACCCAATTGCCCCACTTCTGGATGGCAGATTGCAGGAGCCAGTTGGCACTGTCAATCCAGGCCAAATTTCAAGATGTGCCAGCTTGCATCTGGGATCCATCCTGTGTATCATGGAATTTCAGGAGCCAGACGCCCACTGCAAACCGCAGGACACCAAACACAAATCTGGGTCGATTACCATGGCAAAGAAAACTCACCTGCCCCGTTTCATGGATGGCAGAGAGCAGGAGGCACTTGGCCCTGTAGAAACAGCCCGACTTGCACTGGTGCCAGCTTGGGTCTGGGATCCATCCAGCATATCGTGGAATTTCAGGAGCCAGCCAGCCACTTGGCCACAGGCCCCAAACAAAAACTACAGCAATTTTCCGTGGCAAACAAAACACACCTTACCCGCTTCTGGATGGCTGATTGCAGGGGGCACGTGGCACTGTCAAACCAGCCTGACTTTCAAGATGTGCAAGCTTGGGTCTGGGGACCATCCTGCGTATCGTGGAATTTCGGGTGTAGGCAGGTCACTCTTGGCTGCAGGCCAATAAACAAAATACTGCGCACATTGCCCTGGCAAAGAAAGCTCACCTGCCCCGCTTCTGGGCGGCAGATTGCAGGAGACACTTGGCACTCTCAATCCAGGCTGACTTTCAAGATGCGCTAGCTTCGGTCCGGGAACCATTCTGCGTAATGTGGAATTTCAGGAGTCACCAGGCCACTCTCGGCCGCAGGCCTCAAAACATAAACCTCAGCCCTTTTCCCTGGCAAACAAAACTCACCTGCCCCGCCTCTCAATGGCGGATTGCATGAGCCACTTGGCACTGTCAAACCAGCCTGACTTTCAAGATGTGACAGATTGGGTCTGGGATCCATCTTGCGTATCGTGGAATTTCAGGAGCCACCAGACCACTCTTGGCCCCAGGCCTCCAAACAAAGAGCTGGGCACACTCACGTGCATAGAAAGCCCAATTGTCCCGCTTCTGGATGGCAGATTGCAGGAGCCACTTGGCACTGTCAATCCAGCCCGACTTGGCATGGGTGCCAGATTGGCTCTGGAAATCATCCTGCGTATTGTGGAATTTCAGGAGCCACCAGGCCACTCTTGGCCACAGGCACCCAAACACAAATCTGCGTATATTACCCTGGCAAAGAAAACTCACCTGCCCCACTTCATGGATGACAGATAGCAGGAGCCACTTGGCCCTGTAGAACCAGCCTGACTTGGCACTGGTGCCAGCTTGGGTCTGGGAACCATCCTGCGTATCACGGAATTTCAGGCGCCATCCGGCTGCTCTTGGCCACAGGCCCCAAACAAAAACTGCAACAATATTCCGTGGCAAACAAAACTCACCTGTGGCGCTTCTTGATGGTACATGGCAGGGTCCTCTTGGCACTGCCAAACCAGCCAGACATGGCTTTTTTGCTGGATTGGGTCTGGAAAACATCCTGCAGATTGTGGAATTTCAGGAGCCACCAGGCCACCCTTGGCCACAGGGGCCCAAACACAAACCTCAGAATTTTTCCCGGGAAAACTAAACTCAACTGACCCGCTTCTGGATGGCAGATTGCAGGAGCCACTTTCACTGTCAATCCAGCCCGACTTGGCATGGGTGCCAGATTGGTCCTTGAAATCATCCTGCATATCATGGAATTTCCGAAGCCACCTGGCCACTCCGGGCTACAGGCACCCAAACACAAATCTGGTTAGATTGCCGTGGAAAAAAAACTCGCCTGCCTCGCTTCATGCATGGCAGATAGCAGGAGTCACTTGGCACTGTAGAACCAGCCTGACTTGGCACTGGTGCCAGCTTGAGTCTGAGAACCATTCTGCGTATCCACGAATTTCAGGAGCCAGCTGGCCACTCTCGGCCACAGACCTCAAAACACAAACCTCGGCCCTTTTCCCTGGAAAAAAAATCTACCAGACCCGCTTCTAGGTGGCTAATTGCAGAGGGCACTTGTCACTATCAAACCAGCCCAACACGACACTGCTGCCAGCTTGGGCCTGGGATCCATCCTGCATATCCTGGAATTTCAGGAGCCAGACGGCCACTCTTGGCCACAAGCCTCAAAACACGAACCTCGGCCCTTTTCCCTGGCAAACAAAACACACCTGCCCCGCTTCTGGGTGGCTAATTGTTGGGGGCACTTGTCACTATCAAACCAGCCCGACTTGGCACTGGTGCCAGCTGGTTTCTGGGATCCATCCTGCGTATCGTGGAATTTCAGGAGCCACCAGGACACTTTCGGTCACAGGCCTCAAAACATAAACCTTGGCCTTTTCCCTGGCAAACAAAACACACCTGCCCTGCCTCTCGATGGTAGATTGCATGAGCCACTTGGCACTGTCAAGCCTGCCTGACTTTCAAGATGTGACTGCTTGGGTCTGGGATCCATCTTGCGTATCATGGAATTTCAGGAGCCTACAGACCACTCTTGGCCTCAGGCCTCAAAACACAAACCTCCGACCTTTTCCCCTTCAAACAAAATCCACCTGGCCCGCTTCTGGGTGGTTGATAGCAGGGGGCACTTGTCACTATCAAACCAGCCCGACTCGGCACTGGTGCCAGCTTGGGTCTGGGAACCATCCTGCATATCGTGGAATTTCCGGAGCCATCGGGCCGCTCGTGGCCACAGGCCCCAAACAAAAACTGCAGCAATTTTCCATGGCAAACAAAACACACCAACACCACTTCTGCGTGGCTGATTGCAGGGGGCACTTGGCACTGCCAAACCAGCCAGACGTGGCATTTTTGCTGGATTGGGTCCGCAAAATATGCTGCAGTGGAATTTCAGGAGCCACCAGGCCACTCTCGGCCACAGGCCTCCAGACATAAACCGCTGCCCTTTTCCCTGGCAAACAAAACTCACCTGCCCAACCTCTTGGTGGTGGATTGCATGAGCCACTTGGCACAGTCAAACCAGCCTGACTTTCAGGATGTGACCGCTTGGGTCTGGGATCCATCTTGCGTATCGTGGAATTTCAGGAGCTTGTAGACCACTCTCGGCCCCAGGCCTCCAAACAAAAAGCTGGGCACACTCACGTGCATAGAAAGCCCAATTGTCCCGCTTCTGGATGGCAGATTGCAGGAGCCACTTGGCACTGTCAATCCAGCCCAACTTGGCATGGGTGCCAGATTGCCTCTGGAAATCATCCTGCGTATCATGGAATTTCAGGAGCCACCAGGCCACTCCGGGCCACAGGCACCCAAACACGAATCTGGGTTGATTACCCTGGCAAAGAAAACTCACCTCCCGCACTTCATGGATGACAGATAGCAGGAGGCACTTGGCCCTGTAGAACCAGCCTGACTTGGTACTGGGGCCAGCTTGGGTCTGGGAACCATCCTGCATATCGTGGAATTTCAGGAGCCATCCGGCTGCTCTTGGCCACAGGCCCCAAACAAAAACTGCAACAATTTTCCGTGGCAAACAAAACACACCTACGACACTTCTGCGTGGCTGATTGCAGGGGGCACTTGGCACTGCCAAACCAGCCAGACGTGGCATTTTTGCTCGATTGGGTCTGGAAAACATCCCGCAGATTGTGGAATTTCAGGAGCCACCAGGCCACCCTTGGCCACAAGGGCCCAAACACAAACCTCAGACTTTTTCCCGGGAAAACAAAACTCAACTGACCCGCTTCTGGATGGCAGATTGCAGGAGCCACTTGGCACTGTCAAAACTGCCTGACTTGGCATGGGTGCCAGACTGTCTCTGGAAATCATCCTGCGTATTGTGGAATTTCAGGAGCCACCAGGTCATTCTTGGCCACAGGCACCCAAACAAAAATCTGGGTAGATTACCGTGGCAAAGAAAACTCACCTGCCCCGCTTCATGCATGGCAGATAGCAGGAGCCACTTGGCACTGTAGAACCAGCCCGACTAGGCACTGGTGCCAGCTTGGGTCTGGGAACCATCTTGCGTATCACGGAATTTCAGGAGCCAGCCGGCCATTCTCGCCCACAGGGCTCAAAACACAAACCTTGGCCCTTTTCCCTGGCAAACACAATCCACCTGTTTCACTTCTGAGTGGCGGATTGCAGGGGGCACTTGTCACTATCAAACCAGCCCGACTCGGCACTGGTGCCAGCTTGGGTCTCTGATCCATCCGGCATATCATTGAATTTCAGGAGCCGGCTGGAGACTCTTGGCCGCGGTTCCTAAATTAAAAGCAGGGCACATTACCCTGATAAACAAACTTACCTGCCCAATTTCTGGATGGCAGATTGCAGCAGCACCTTGTCACTGTCAAACCAGCCCGACTCGGCACTGGTGCCAGCTTGAGTCTGGGAACTATCCTGCGTGTCGTGGAATTTCAGGAGCCAGCCGGCCACTCTTGGCCACAGGCCCCAAACAAAAACTGTGGCCATTTTCTGTGGCAAACAAAACACACCTGCCCCGCTTCTGGATGGCTGATTGCAGGGGACACTTGGCACTGTCAAACCAGCCTGACTTTCAAGATGTGACAGCTTGGGTCTGGGATCCATCCTGAGTATCGTGGAATTTCAGGGGCCTGCAGACCACTCTTGGCCCCAGGCCTCCAATCACAAATCTGGGCACATTACCGTGGCATAGAAAACCCACCTGCCTCACTTCTGGATGGCAGATTGCAGGAGCCACTTGGCACTGTCAATCCGGACCGAATTTCAAGATGTGCCAGCTTGCGTCTGGGAACCATCCTGCGTATCATGGAATTTCCGTAGCCAGACGGCCACTGCATGCCGCAGGAAATCAAACACAAATCTGGGTAGATTACCGTGGCAAAGAAAACTCACATGCCCCGCTTCATGGATGACTGATGGCAGGAACCACTTGACACCGTAGAACCATTCCGACTTGGCACTGGTGCCAGCTTGGGTCTGGGAACCATCCTGCGTATCACGGAATTTCAGGAGCCAGCCGGCAACTAGGCCACAGGCCCCAAACAAAAACTACAGCAATTTTCCGTGGCAAACAAAACTCACCTGTGGTGCTTCTGGATGGCAGATTGCAGGAGACACTTGGAACTCTCAAACCAGGCTGACTTTCAAGGTGTGCTAGCTTCGGTCTGGGATCCATCCTGCGTATCGTGGAACTTCAGGAGCCAGACAGCCACTCTAAGCCACAGGTGACCAACCAAAATCTGGGCATATTACCGTGGCAAAGAAACTCACCTGCCCCTCTTCATGGATGGCAGATAGCAGAGCCACTTGGCACAGTCAATCCAGCCCGACTTGGCATGGGTGCCAGATTGGCTCTGGAAATCATCCTGCGTATCGTGGAATTTTAGGAGCCACCAGGCCACTCCGGGCCACAGGGGCCCAAACACAAACCTCAGACCTTTTACCGGGAAAACAAAACTCACCTGGCCCGCTTCTGGATGGCAGATTGCAGGAGACACTTGGCACTGCCAAAGCAGCCCAACTTGGCACTGGTGCCTGCTTGGGTCTGGGAACCATCCTGCATATTGTGGAATTTCAGGAACCACCAGGCCGCCCTTGGCCACAAGGGGCAAACACAAACCTTGGTCGTTTTCCCGGGAAAGCAAAACTCACCTGTGGCGTTTCTGGATGGCAGATGGCAGGAGCCTCTTGACACTGTCAAACCAGGCCAACTTCCATGATGTGCCAGCTTAGGTCTGGGATCCATCCTGCGTATCGTGGAATTTCAGGAGCCAGACAGCCACTCTAAGCCACAGGTGACCAACCAAAATCTGGGCATATTACCGTGGCAAAGAAACTCACCTGTCCCTCTTCATGGATGGCAGATAGCAGGAGCCACTTGGCACAGTCAATCCAGCCCGACTTGGCATGGGTGCCAGATTGGCTCTGGAAATCATCCTGCGTATCGTGGAATTTTAGGAGCCACCAGGCCACTCCGGGCCACAGGGGCCCAAACACAAACCTCAGACCTTTTACCGGGAAAACAAAACTCACCTGGCCCGCTTCTGGATGGCAGATTGCAGGAGACACTTGGCACTGCCAAAGCAGCCCAACTTGGCACTGGTGCCTGCTTGGGTCTGGGAACCATCCTGCATATCGTGGAATTTCAGGAACCACCAGGCCGCCCTTGGCCACAAGGGGCAAACACAAACCTTGGTCGTTTTCCCAGGAAAGCAAAACTCACCTGTGGCGTTTCTGGATGGCAGATGGCAGGAGCCTCTTGACACTGTCAAACCAGGCCAACTTCCATGATGTGCCAGCTTAGGTCTGGGATCCATCCTGTGTATCGTGGAATTTCAGGAGCCAGACGGCCACTCTCTGCCGCAGGCCCCCAAACACAAATCTGGGCACAATATCGTGGCAAAGAAAACTCACCAGCCTTGCTTCATGGATGGCAGAGAGCAGGAGGCACTTGGCACTGTTTAAACAGCCCGACTTGCACTGGTGCCAGCTTGGGCCTGGGAGCCATCCGGCGTATTGTGGAATTTCAGGAGCCACCAGGCCACTCTCGGCCAAAGGCCTCAAAACACAAACCTCAGCCCTTTTCCCTGGCAAACAAAACTCACCTGCCCCGCCTCTCGATGGCGGATTGCATGAGCCACTTGGCACTGTCAAACCAGCCTGACTTTCAAGATGTGACTGCTTGGGTCTGGGATCCATCTTGCGTATCGTGGAATTTCAGGAGCCACCAGACCACTCTCGGCCCCAGGCCTCCAAACAAAATCTGGGCACACTACCGTGCATAGAAAGCCCAATTGTCCCGCTTCTTGATGGCAGATTGCAGGAGCCACTTGGCACTGTCAATCCAGCCCAACTTGGCATGGGTGTCAGATTGGCTCTGGAAATTATCCTGCGTATTGTGGAATTTCAGGAGCCACCAGGCCACTCTTGGCCACAGGCACCCAAACAAAAATCTGGGTAGATTACCATGGCAAAGAAAACTCACCTGCCCCGCTTCATGCATGGCAGATAGCAGGAGCCACTTGGCACTGTAGAACCAGCCTGACTTGGCACTGGTGCCAGCTTGGGTCTGGGAATCATCCTGCGTATCCTGGAATTTCAGGAGAGAGCTGGCCACTCTCGGACACAAGCCCGCAAATACAAACCTCGGCCCTTTTCCCTGGCAAACAAAATCCACCTGACCAGCTTCTGGATGGTAGATTGCAGAGGGCACTTGTCACTATCAAACCAGCCCGACACAACACTGCAGCCAGCTTGGCTCTGTGATCCATCCTGCGTATCCTGGAATTTCAGGAGCCATACGGCCACTCTTGGCCACAAGCCTCAAAACACAAACCTCGGCCCTTTTCCCGGGCAAACAAAATCAACCTGCCCTGCTTCTGGGTGGCTGATTGATGGGGGCACTTGTCACTATCAAACCAGCCCAACTCGGCACTGGTGCCAGCTGGTTTCTGGGATCCATCCTGCGTATCGTGGAATTTCAGGAGCCACCAGGCCACTCTTGGCCACAGGACCCAAACTAAACTACAGCAATTTTCCGTGGCAAACAAAACACACCTACACCACTTCTGTGTGGCTGATTGCAGGGGGCACTTGGCACTGCCAAACCAGCCAGACTTAGTATTTTTGCTGGATTGCATCTGGAAACCATCCTGAAGATCTTGCAATTTCAGGAGCCACCAGGCCACTCTTGGCCACCGGGGCCCAAACACAAACCTCGCTCCTTTTCCCGGGAAAACAAAATTCACCTGACCCCCTTCTGAATGGCAGATTGCAGGAGGCACATGCCACTGTCAAACCAGCCCGACTCGGCACTGGTGCCAGCTCGGGTTTGGGATCCATCCTGAGTATCGTGGAATTTCAGGAAACTGTAGTCCACGCTCGGTACAGGGCCGCAAACCCAAAGCTGGGCACATTAACGTGGCATAGAAAACCCACCTGCCCCGCTTCTGGATGGCAGATTGCAGGAGCCTTTTGGCATTGTCAATTCGGGCCGACTTTCAAGATGTACCATCTTGCGTCTGGGATCCATCCTGTGTATCATGGAATTTCTGGAGCCTGACGGCCACTCCATGCCGCAGGAAACCAAACAAAAATCTGGGTACATTACTGTGGCATAAAAAACTCACCTGCCCCGCTTAATGGATGAGAGATAGCAGGAACCACTTGGCACTGTAGAAGCAGCCCGACTTGCACTGGTGCCAGCTTGGGTCTGGGAACCATCCTGCGTGTCGTGGAATTTCAGGAGCCAGCTGGCCACTCTTGGCCCCAGGCCCCAAACAAAAACTGCGGCAATTTTCCGAGGCAAACAAAACACACCTGCCCCGCTTCTGGGTGGCTGATTGCAGGGAGCACATGACACAGTCAAACCAGCCTGACTTTCAAGATGTGACAGCCTGGGTCCGGGATCCATCATGTGTATCGTGTAATTTCAGGAGCCTGCAAAGCACTCTCGGCCCCAGGCCTCTGAACACAGAGCTGGGCACATTACCGTCGCATAGAAAACCCAATTGCCCCACTTCTGGATGGCAGATTGCAGGAGCCAGTTGGCACTGTCAATCCAGGCCAAATTTCAAGATGTGCCAGCTTGCATCTGGGATCCATCCTGTGTATCATGGAATTTCAGGAGCCAGACGCCCACTGCAAACCGCAGGACACCAAACACAAATCTGGGTCGATTACCATGGCAAAGAAAACTCACCTGCCCCGTTTCATGGATGGTAGAGAGCAGGAGGCACTTGGCCCTGTAGAAACAGCCCGACTTGCACTGGTGCCAGCTTGGGTCTGGGATCCATCCAGCGTAATGTGGAATTTCAGGTGCAGGCTGGCCACTCTCGGCCACAGGCCTCCAGACATAAATCGCTGCCCTTTTCCCGGGTAAAGGAAATTCACCTGACCCGCTTCTGGATGGCAGATTACAGCGGGCACTTGGCACTGTCAAATCAGCCTGACTTTAGAGATGTGACACCTTGGGTCCGGGATCCATCTTGCGTATCGTGGAATTTCAGGTGCTGGCAGGCCACTCTCGGCCCCAGGCCTCTAAACACAAAGTTGGGCACATTGCCATGGCATAGAAAACCCACCTGACCAGCTTCTGGGTGGCAGATTGCAAGAGCCACTTGGCACTGTTAATAAAACCTGACTTAACATTGGTGCCAGATTGGCCCTGGAAATCATCCTGCATATCGTGGAATTTCCAGGGCTACCAGGCCACTCCGGGCTACAGGCACCCAAACACAAATCTGGGTAGATTACCGTGGCAAAGAAAACTCACCTGCCCTGCTTCATGGATGACAGATGGCAGGAGCCACTTGGCACTGTAGAATCAGCCTGACTTGGCACTCGTGCCAGCTTGGGTCTCGGAATCATCCTGCTTATTGTTGAATTTCAGGAGCCAGCCAGCCATTCTCAGCCAGAGGCCTCAAAACACAAACCTTGGCCCTTTTCCCGGGGAAAAAAAACTCACCTGCCCCGCTTCTGGATTGCAGATTGCAGGAGCCACTTGGCACTGTAGAACCAGCCAGACTTGGCACTGGTGCCCCCCTGGCTCTGGGAACCATCCTGTGGATCACAGACTTTCAGGAGCCACCAGGATACTTCCGGCCACAGGCCCCCTGAACGAAAACCTCGGCCCTTTTCCCTGGTGAAGAAAACTCACCTGCCCCACTTCTGGATGGCAGATTGCAGGAGCCACTTGGAACTCTCAAACCAGCCTGACTTTCAAGAGGTGCCAGCTTGGGTCTGGGAACCATCCAGTGTATCGTGGAAGTTCAGGAGCCAGACGGCCACTCTCAGCTGCAGGCGACCAAACAAAAATCTGGGCACATTAACGTGGCAAAGGACATTCACCTGCCCCACCTAATTGATGGCAGATAGGAGGAGCCACTTGGCACTGTCAAACCAGCCCAACTCGGCACTGGTGCCAGTTTGGGTCTGGGAATCATCTTGCATATCGTGGAATTTCAGGAGCCACCAGGCCACTCTCGGCCACAGGCCCCAAAACATAAACCTCGGCCCTTTTCCCTGGCATATAAAACCCACCTGTCCCGCTTCTGGGTGGCAGATAGCAGGAGCTACTTGGCACTGTCAATCCAGCCTGACTTGGCATGGGTGCCAGATTGGCTCTGAAAATCATCTTGTGTATCGTGGAATTTCAGGAGCCAGCCGGCCACTCTTGGCCACAGGCCCCAAACAAAAACTACAGCAATTTTCCGAGGCAAACAAAACACACCTGCCCCGCTTCTGGGTGGCTGATTGCAGTGGGAACTTAGCACTGTCAAACCAGCCTGACTTGACAATTTTGCATGATTGGGTCTGGAAAACATCCTGCAGATCTTGGAATATCAGGAGGCACCAGGCCACTCTTGGCAACAGATCCAAACACAAACCTCCGTCCTTTGCCCGGGAAAGCAAAACTCACCTAACCCGCTTCTAGATGTCAGATTGCAGGAGCCACTTGGCACTGTCAATCCAGCTCAACTTGGCACTGGTGCCAGCTTGCGTCTGGAAACCATCCTGTGTATCATGGAATTTCAGGAGCAAGCTGGCCACTCTTGCCTGCAGGCCTCAAAAAAAAACGGGGCACATTACCCTGATAAACAAACTCACCTGCCCCGCTTCTGGATGGCAGATTGCAGGAGCCTCTTGATACTGTCCAATCAGCCCGACTTGGCTCTGGTGCCAGCTTGGGTCTGGGATCCATCCTGCGTATCGTGCAATTTCAGGAGCCAGACAGCCACTCTTAGCTGCAGGCGACCAAACAAAATCTGGGCACATTACTGTGGCAAACAAAACTCACCTGCCCCGCTTCATGGATGGCAGATAGTAGGAGCCACTTGTCACTGTCAAACCAGCCCGACTTGGCACTGGTGCGCGTTTGGGTCTGGGAACCATCCAGGTCCCACCAGGCCAGTCTCGGCCACAGGCCTCCAGACATAAACCGCTGCCCTTTTTCCTGGCAAACAAAACTCACCTGCCCCGCCTCTTGATGGCGGATTGCATGAGCCACTTGCCAGCTGGGCATATTACCGTGGCATAGAAAACCCACCTGCCTCGCTTCTGTATGGCAGATTGCAGGAGTCACTTGGCACTGTCAAACCAGGCCAATTTTCATGATGTGACGGCTTGGGTCTGGGAACCATCCTGCGTATCGTGCAATTTCAGGAGCCATCTGGCCACTCTCGGCCACAGACCTCAAAACACAAACTTCGGCACTTTTCCATGGCAAACAAAACTCACCTGACCCGCTTCTCGATGGCAGATTGCATGAGTCACTTGGCACTGTCAAACCAGCCTGACTTTCAAGATGTAACAGCTTGGGTCTGGGATCCATCCTGCGTAACGTGGAATTTCAGGTGCAGGCAGGACACTCCCCGCCGCAGGCCAATAAACACAATACTGGCCACATTAGCCTGGCAAAGAAAACCCAGTTGTCCCGCTTCTGGATGGCAGATTGCAGGAGCCACTTGGCATTGTCAATCCAGCCCGACTTGGCATGGGTGCCAGATTGCTTCTGGGATCCATCCTGCGTATTGTACAATTTCAGGAACCACCAGGCTGCTCTCAGCCACAGGCCACCAAACACAATTATGGCCAAATTACCCTGACAAAGAAAATTCACCTGACCCAGTTCTGGTTGGCAGAGTGCAGGAGACACATGGCACTGTCAAACCAGCACGACTAGGTACTGGTGCCAGCTTGGGTCTGGGAACCATCCCTTGTATCATGGAATTTCAGGAGCCACCAGACCACTCTCGGCCACAGGCCTCAAAACATAAACCTCGGCCCTTTTCCCTGGCAAAAAAAACTCACCTGCCCCGCTTCTTGATGGCAGATTGCAGGAGGCACATGGCACTTTCAAACCAGCCCGAGTTGTAACTGGTGCCATCTTGGGTCTGGGAACCATCCTGCCTTTCACAGAATTTCAGGAGTCAGGCACTCGGGCCACAAGCCTCCAGACATGAACTTCGGCCCGTTTTCCTGGCAACCTAAACTCACACGTGCCAATTTTCATGGCAGATTGCAGCAGAAACTTGGCACTGTCAAACCATCCCGAGTTGGCACTGGTGCCAGCTTGAGTCTGGGAATCGTCCTGTGTATCACAGATATTTAGAAGCCAGCCAACCTCCCGGCTATAGGCCCCCAAACATAATCCTCGGCCCTTTCCCCGGGGAAATAAAACTCATCTGCCCCAGTTCTTGATGGTCGAATGCAGGAGCCACTTGGCAATGTTAGCGTTCAAGAACACATAATCACAGAGGGAGTATATGCAGGGTTTTTGTTTTTAGAGCTCTGGGAATCAGGGTATTACCCAAATCTGATTCCGACCATACATCCGAAATGATCATGTTTTTATACTCTATCGTTATATAACTTTCAAGTTAATTATTAAACTTATGTTGTTCTATCGTATACATAGATTTAGCCCCCCTCTGAATTTCCAACATAGTTTCTCATTATTCTTCTTATGGTTATGTAATAATTATATTTAATTACTAAACAATCATCACATCTAACAATTATGTAATTTATCATACTGCTTACGCAGGTGCAGTTGATCTGGGAAAACACAAAGCTTGACATTTTAGATTCTATCTTTAACTTTTTCCAGGGTTCCACTATCATTCTCCCCCCTTTGAAAGCATTGTGGGGGCCTGAATATATGTATTGTTATGGAGAGAGTTAAGATCTATGTATTGTAAGATCTATGTGTGGGTCCTAGTTACTCCAAACGAGCTACAGCTGCAAAGTCCTTAGTTAGGCAGCAGCTGTAGCTCGTGAAGGTAACTGGAATAATTAGGGGTGGGTCGAGAGCCCAGGAGGAGCACCTGAGAAAGCACATGAAGGACTGTGCTGCAGAGAAGAACAGCTTTCTACAGTATGGGACTTGAGAAATATGAATACAACAAGAATACAACACATTTTCACTTCATTATAAGTGTAAATGTTTTCACTTGATACAGTCCTTTATTCCTCAATTCGTACTTGGTTCTTCAAATCCAGAGTTGATGTAAATGTTGTCGTGGATGCTATTACGAACTGGAGAACCAGAAGATGGTGGGCATGGATCTTGTGTTAGTGCCTTTATTATCCTCTGGTTCCAGGACGTTTTCTTCTGTATCTCTCCCTTCAAGATGCTGTAAACTAACCAAATTGCTAAGAATACAATTAGTAAGATTATCACACTCTCAATGATAGATTTAATCCATGAACTCACATTCCACCCTAATCCTTTAAAGATTTTTCCTAACCAGCTTGTAGCCAAATCCTTTTGCTCTTCTTGTGGTTCATGCTCTATTTGTTTCAACTGATTGATGTCATATTTTACACCTGCAGTTACATTTGGGATATGAACACAGCAATGATCAACTTCTCCCTTTAAAAATCGACATACTCCATGCTCTTTCAGGAGTAACAAATCTAGGGCTAATCAATTTTGTAAAGTCATTTTTGTGGTGGCTTGTAATTGTATATTTAATTCTTTAAATCCTTCCTGGGTGACTCTTGCCAGTCTACCTACCTGACCTGTAAGTTTGTATAGCATCTCTACTCTGACAGTTTGCTATAGGACCAAGCAATGACTCTAGGGCCCATCCAAATTTCACTCCACTACAGGGTTCTTGCCAAGTGTCATCTGGATTTTCATTGTCTAGAACTTCTCGTCTTGCTCTTATGTGCAGAAGTTCATGTTTTCCATTAAATGGGGACATTTTCCAAATTGGACATAAGGTTGGGAGGCCTAAAGTAATCTCCTTTACTTTCCCGTCTACAGGCAGATGTGTTGTCCAGGTACTGTAACTTGCTGCCCATACAAATTGTCCTGGACCTCGGACTGTAACCCTGGTACACCCTATAATTACTCTGTAATTCACTCTACCTTGTTTATGTTTGATCCCTCTGCAAGCACAACCACTTTGTAGGGCTATTGCCAGGGGTGGCATCTGTTTTATCTCTACATCATCTGAAGTGCAGTTGTAAGTTTTGTTACATGCCCATCAACTTACTTTGTCTGCCCTTGTTCTGCTACTAGTGGCAGTGTTCGTTATTGCTGGATCTGTTTCATTCTCAGGGCCTTCCCACTTAATACACCAAGGGGCGTTTGCCATATATTGGAATCTTTGAAGAACACTCACAGACCACACACTGTCCTGGTCTATCTGGAGGCTCTATCTGATCTTTCCGATCCTTGGCCTCACATTTTCATACCAGGGTGGTTTCTGTAACATTTTCTATAATCTTTTTATAATGTGGTAAATGGCATTGCCATTGTGTGATGCCTCCTGATTCTCCCACAGGGGTTCCTAGTATGCCATCACTTAGAATACAGTCTTTCTTGCTCATGGGTCTCATCCATGTTCCTATTTTCTCCCAAGTTTGCTTGATTACTTGCCTCGATTCAGGTACCTGTTTACATGTAATTGTTTTGTTCTTTTGTATTTCAGGTAGTTTTGATGTTATGATTCCCCAATTTACTGGGTCTCCTGCTACCTTTGGTATTGGCAGACAGGCAGTTATTCGACTGGTGTTTTGCATTTTGGCAAAATCTTTGACTAATCCAATCATTACATTCTCAGCCCGAACTGCATTAGAAACCTTTATCACCTGTGTTCTGTTTGTACCTCTCTCTTCATTCTAGAATGAAGAGTAGTTAGTTGATCATTTTGCATTCCACATCCCAACGATATTAATGACCATAACATTACCACAATTACTGATAGCATTCTTAAAGCAATTCAACACATCTTATCTACAACCTTTGTTGATCCCAGAGTTTACACAGTCCGTGACCCAGGATGGACTTTCTTCACTCGGGTATAGTGAATCCAGGGGTCCACGCCGGTTACTTTGACTGCTGTAAAGGTGGTCAATAGTACCTGATGGGGTCCACTCCACTTTTCTTTCAGCGGTTCTTCGTTCCAGTTCTTGATGTACACCTCGTCTCCTGGATGTATGTTATGAACTGGGTTCTCAAGAGTCAGTGATTTATTCCACACAAGGATACTCCGGAGCCGACCTAAAGTTTTCTTGAGAGACAGAACATAATTATACACTTCCTGCTTTCCTGTGACGTGTACATTAGGGTTAGGCTCAGGAGATTCATATGGTTTCCCATACAATATCTCATAAGGACTGACTGACATCCCGCTCCTAGGCTTTATCCAAATCCTCAACAGTGCTATTGGCAAAGCCTGGGGCCACTGCAATTTGGCTTCTTGGCATATTTTACTGATTTGCCTTTTTAGTGTCTGATTCATCCTCTCTACCTGTCCACTTGACTGGGGTCTCCACAGTGTGTGGAGGTCCCAAGTTATCCCCAGCAATCTACTTACCTCTCTTACTACTGTAGCTATGAAATGGGATCCCTTATCTGATGATACCCCTAGGGGTACCCCAAATCTGGGAATAATCTCCTGTAGTAACCACTTAACTGTTTCCTTTGCTTGGTTCGTGCAACAGGGAAGGGCTTCTGGCCACCCAGAGAATGTGTCAACCCCCACTAACAGGTATTTGTATCCTCGAGTTCTTGGTAGTTCTACAAAATCTACCAGCCAATAGTCTCCTGGCTCTATTCCTATCCGAATTCTTCCTAGCTGTGCCTGTCGCCTGGCCACTGGATTGTTTTTCAAGCAGATATCACATTTCGACATTACTGATTTTGCCATTGTTAACATCCGTACTGAAATTAAACTCTGCTTTAGCAATTTTACCAATGCCTCTGCTCCCCAGTGACATTTGTTATGTTTAACTTGTAGAACTTCTCTCATTATCAAGGAGGGTACCACTATTTGTCCTTGTGCAGTCACATACCATCCCTCTGAATTCCTTTGTGCATTTAGCAAATGTGCCAGTCTCTCATCTTCTACTGAATATTTTGGTTTTGGAGGCAAATTGAATTGGGATACGTTAAGCTTCAAAGGTATCAATGCCATTGTTGTTTGTACTTCTCAAGCAGACTGTCGGGCTGCCCAGTCTGCCTTTTGATTTCCCTCACAGATTTTGGAGTTTCCTGATTGGTGTGCTTTGCAGTGTATGATTGCCACTTGTTCATATTTTTGTACTGCCTTTATCAATTGCAGGGCTGCATCCTGATGTTTAATGTGCGTACCCCGAGAAGATAACAATCCTCTTTCTTTCCACAGTGCTCCGTGTGCATGCACCATTCCAAAAGCATATTTTGAATCAGTCCAGATACTTACCTTTTTCCCTTCACTTAATTCTAGTGCCCTGGTTAAAGCAACCAGTTCTGCCTTCTGGGCAGATATATTTGGTGGTAATGCCTTTGCCTCCACTACTGTATTGACTATTGTTACCGCATATCCAGCGTATCTGGTTCCATTTTCCACGAAGCTGCTCCCATGTGTAAACAGCTCCCACTCCGGCCGCTCTAGTGGGACATCTTTCAGGTCTTGTCTTACTGAATAGGTGTACTCCATTACTTCTACACAGTCATGTTCTAATGGGCCTTCTTCAGTTGTAGTACCTAGGAACAAAGTTGGATTCAAAAGGTTAGTTGTTTTTAATGTGACATCATCCTGCTCAGTCAGGACTACCTGGAATTTCCTCATCCTGCTGGGAGATAGCCAATGGCCCCCCTTTTGTTCTAAGACAGTGATTACCATGTGTGGTACATAGACATCTATGTGCCTCCCCATAGTAAGTTTCCTGGCTTCTTGTATCAGGATCACAGTAGCTGCGACTGCCTGCAGACATGGGGGCCACCTGGCACTTATGTTGTTGAGTTGTTTGGAAAAGTAGCCCACCGGCCTTTTCCAGCTTCCCAGACATTGGATCAGGACTCCTAGTGCTAGGCGCAGCCTTTCATGTACAAACAGCTGAAAATCTTTAGACAGGTCAGGTAACCCTAATGCTGGAGCAGTTGTCAGATGCTTCCTTTAATTTTAGGAAAGCTTCTTTCTGTGGTTTGCCCCAGGTGAATGGCTGCATCCTTTGAGCTTCATACAGGGGGTTTGCAATCAGTCCATAGTCCATGATCCACAAGTGACACTATCCTGCCATCCTGAGGAAGACTTGCAGCTCCTGTAACTTCTGGGGCTCTAGAATAGCGCAAATAGCTTGGATACAGTTAGTACCTAGTTTTCGTTGCCCTTGTGAAATTTCACATCCCAGGTAAATCACAGTCTGTTGTGCAATTTGTGCCTTTCCTCTGAATACTTTATAGCCTCCCATTCCCAGTGAATTTAAAATCTCAATGATTACCTTTATACAGGTTGCTTTTTTTTCTGTAGCTATTAGTATATCATCAACATACTGCAACAATAATTGGTCTCTTGGTACTTGCTCATTTTCGGTCCAAATCTCCAGTTCCTTTGCCAGTTAGTTTCCAAACAGGGTCGGCGAGTTCTTGTCATGTCCAGGTGAGCTGGGTCTTTCTTCCGTTCCCTGGGTTTTTCCACTCACAGACAAAGAGTTTTCTACTTTCTTTGTCAAAGGGTATGCAGAGAAAGGTATCTTTTAAATCAATTACAGTAAAGCATTTATATATCCCCTTTATAGATATTAGCAATGTGTGAGAATTTGTTACCACTGGATAAATGTCCTTTTTATTTATTGCTCTCAAATCCTGCACTAACCTATATTTACCTATTTGGTTTCTTTACTGGATATATTGGTGGATTAAATTCTATTGTATATTTGTGGCGAGTTCTTGAAACTGTTCCACAGGTTCAGTTAGTTATATTCTCCTAACACCATGGCTTTGGCAGCATTTCCCTGCTGGAACTGATTGTCCCGGTGAAACAATTCTGGACAATCTTGCTTCCAATGTCCCACCCCCTTGCAATATGCACATTGATTCAGGCTTAACCCCTGGGTAACTGGTCTCCTACCCCAACCATTCCTGTAACGTACCCTGAAATTTGGGTTCCTTTTCCCTTGTATTACTGTCAAAAGATTCTGCTGCTCCTTTTTACTAACTTCTCTTTCGCGATTGTTATATACCTTCCAGGCTACCTCAAGTAGCTTATCCAAATTCCTTAATTCTTCCCCTTCTAATTTTTGCAATTTTCTATGAATGTCGTCCTGTGATTGGCCCAAGAATATGAGAGCGAGCTGAACCTTTGCTTGTTCTGTGTCCATTTGAAGATCTGTATATTTCCTTGCTACCTCCTTAAGCCTCTCCAAAAATGCAGTGGGAGATTCCTTCTTTTCCTGTCGAACCTCATATAGTTTGGACAAATTTATAGTTTTGGGCACAGCGTTCTGAACTCCTATTTGGATCCACTCTTGATATTTCCGTAATTTCCTCATATCGCACAGTAAATTAGGGTCCCAATTTGGATCCTCAATTGGGAAATTCACATCTAAACTCCCTGTTACTAGTCCATTTCTAATATCTTCTCTTGCCCTCTCTTTGGCTGCCTGAAGTACAATTTCTTTTTCAGTAGAATTCATCACAGTATCTAATATTACTTGTATGTCATCCCAGTCAGGATTTTGAGCTTTTATAACCATTTTTACTACTCGTGCCATTTTATCAGGATTTTCTCTATAAGTTCCGGCTGACTGTTTCCAAATACTTAAGTCTGCAGGGGAAAAAGGCACTTTTACAAATACTGGCCCTTCCACTCCCACACCTTGTCGCAAGGGGCAATCACAGTCCGTTTTTGTTTGCTTATGCCTTTCCTATGCACAGCTGGGGCAAGCTTTGACTGACTCCAGGTTCTGTGGGCTATTGGGGTCACTGATTCTTTACCACTGCTATCTTTTTCACTTGCATACCTCTTTCTCCTTTCTATCACAGTTAGGTTTTGCTCATCTTCCGAGGAAGAGGGATCAGGTGAGGATGGGAGAGGAGGATAAAGAGGGAAAGGTGTACTAGACAAGACGGGTTCAGGACTAGGTGGGTTAGGAGCAGGCAGTGTGATAGGGACAGATGAAACAGGTGAAACAGGTGGGATAGGGTTAGGTTCTCTTGTTCCTATTGGAGCTACTTGTAAATCAATATCTGTATAATTTTCCCTACTCAGGTTTTCATTTAACGCCAAGTGTTCTAAACAACGTTCCTCACAAACCCCACACTTTACAGATGTTTTAACCACTAATAACCCACATTCATCCTGCCATTCTGGCTTTCCCCATAAATAGAAAAACAGATCAACATAGGGGATTTCATCCCATTTTCCTTCTTGTTTACAAAATGACATTAAATGTGAAATAGTGTTATATTGCAGAGTACCGTATTTTGGCCATTTTTCGCTGTTCTCCAAGGCATATTCTGGCCACCGAGAATTACAATAATCAATCAACTTAGTTTTACGTAATTCTTCCCCAAAATTACCCGGTTTCCAATGTGCTAATAAGCACCCCAAAGGAGAAGTTTGCAGGATAGGGGTGTTACTGTCAAAAATTCCTTTAAGTTTCTCCATTTCAAATATACAACAAACTGCCAAACCTGCAATGCTTTCACGATTGTCTTATGGAACGGCGCCTAGGCTTGTACCACCAGGAATTCCTTTAGCCCAACCAAGCATAGCTTTCCTCCGTCTTATTGGCAGGCATCTAAAACCAAACTAAAGTTAAAAAAAAGCACCTTACCTTTCTCCCAGGAACGCTGTGAGCGGCAGAAGCAATCGCGGCTGATGGGTTCCCTGAGAATCCCTCGGTGCCGGCTGGAGCGTGATCGAATCACGAACTCAGCAGCACTCACAAGGGGTCCATCCGGGTCGCCAAAATGTTAGTGTTCAAAAACACATAATCACGGAGAGATTATATGCGGTGCTTTTTATTTTAGAGCTCTGGGAATCGGGGTATTACCCAAATCTGATTCCGACCATACATCCGAAATGATCATGTTTTTATACTCTATCGTTATATAACTTTCATGTTAATTATTAAACTTCTATGGTACTATTATATACATAGATTTAGCCCCCCTCTGAATTTCCAACACAGTTTCTCATTATTCTTCTTATGGTTATATAATAGTTATATTAAATTACTAAACAATCATCACATCTAATAATTATGTAATTTATCATACTGCTTATGCAGGTGCAGTTGATCTAGGAAAACACAAAGATTAACATTTTAGATTCTATCTTTAACCTTTTTCCAGGGTTCCACTATCAATGGTGACTGAGGAAAGTGCCCAAAGAATGAATGAAAGCAAATGTCACCCATCTTCAAAAAAGGCAACTAGGAGAACTCGGAAAAGTACAAGCCAGCCAGCCTCTTTTTTATCCCTAGGAAGTTGATGGAGCAGCTATTCCTGGAAAGCATTGCCAGGCACATGAAGGAAAACAAAAGAATGTAGTCAGCATGGATTTAACAGGGGAACTTGATGCTGAACAACTTTTTAAACTCCTCTGATGAATCAACTTGCCTGGCAGATGAAGGGAATATTGTCTGCCTGGGTTTCAGGGAGGTTTTTGACATTCCTCTACATGGTAGCACACATACATACCAGAAGGATTGGTGCAAAGAGGAGGGAACCAGTGTCTTTTCAATGATGCTCAGTGAAAAGACAAGAGGCAGTGGGCACACTCTGAAATACAGGAGATTGCCTCTGAACATCACCAAATGATTTTTTACTGTGAGGGTGACTGAACCACGGCACAGACTGCCCAGAAAGACTGTGGAGCCTGGATCTTTGGAGACATTAAAATTACACCCAGATAGAATCCTCGGCAAGAGGCTGTAGGTATCCTGGTTTAAGCAGGGGGGTTGGGCCTGGTTAGCCCCAACAACCCCTTCCACTCTCATTCATTCTGTGCTAGTGAATTCTCTTCGAGATGCATTTCAAGCACTGGCCTGACAAAGTTCTGTGCAGACAGAGATCCAAATGGACATGGGATCTAAGTTCCTTAAGCAGTGTTCAAGAAGAATGTAAAACTCTGGGACAAGTATCTCTTCCCTAACTGAATCCCTTTCATGGGAAAATTCCCAGCTATAGAAAGATCTTCTGATATGCGTGCTTTAGACTGACACTGGCTGAGCAAATTTCTCCCTATGTGTATCTAAGACCAGTTAGGATCTTCACCCAAAGTGTTGTCAACATAGTCACAGAATGTCTACTGTTAAGAAGTGACAACTTCCATCAGAATGGCAAAGATTGGTCCACAAAATGGATTAATGGATGGGAATGATCTACTTGGGTTAAAAACAAAAAGAAAGAGTTGGTCTTTATTTATCAATTTCATTGCAATATTGATAAGGGAAGAAAAAGACCTAAGTCCTTGACTTTCTGAACTCGAGGAAAGATTTTAAAAATTCCTTGTAAAAATGTATTATCACGATCAGACTATTGAAACCATTTGAGTTGGGAAAAAAGTTCCACATTTGTCTTGATAGTGGCAAAGAAGCCAAGAAAATAGGAAAGAAACAAAAAGAGAGCAAAAGAGTCAGCTTCAGCGGACAAGCTCGTTCTGGAAGTAGTCTGCGAGGAAAAGGAACCCCCAGTTGAATATCCAAAGTATTCCTGCACTGGTTTCACTAACTGGTCAATGTAAAAACCAATCCTTTTGTACAACTTCTCCCAGCAACAAAAACTCCAACAGCTTGACACCACCATCATGCCTGTCCCAGATATATTTAAAAGAGAAATGATGATTTTCTTGAAAACCTACTTGCATAAAAGTCGCAAGACGGTGGAGGGATTCCCACATTCTCCTTCCTCCATCTGGCTTGAAAGTATGTTTGATAAAATATGCAACAAAGCACATGATTTATAAGGTAGAGTCAAATGGCTGATTTGGGAATTGATCTCTTGTTGATAGTAAACTTCATATCCACTCTGTGTGACCTTTCTAAAATAAAATGTGGAGCTGAGGCATGAATCTGCCACAACAAGAGTTAAGCAAACATACACACTCCACATGCCCCCCTTCCACACACACCTAGGCACACACAGAGATCAGCATAGCAGATCATGAACACCTTGGAAAAGACTGAAATGCTAAATGCCTCTCTTTATGGGCAAAAGAGCTGGTGTAATAATTCAAATGCCTGGTACAAAAATTCTGTTGAACATTTAGCTCCTATTTAAAACACAGCTTTTCATTTCATTCTATTTACAAAATATTTTCATTTCATTTGTTTCTTTAAAATTACTTAGTTCTCACGTGTTGTATGTCTAGGAATATTTTCTTTGAAAAATAGAAAAAAACAGATGATATCTTTTGATTCTTTGAATTGAAGCACATTTTATATGAATACTGACTTACAGATGACTAAAAGATGTTGATGGGCTTTTGAGCTGACAAGTTTTGAAAAAGTGCACGGAATTTAAAATTGAAACCAGTAACATGAAAAACTTCTTGCCATTTTCTTTTTCCTCTCCTATTCAAAATTGCATCTGTCAGATATCAGTGCTTCATGCAAACCGCTCAGATGCTCTCAGAGAAAAAGCTTTTCTTTCAGACTAAGTTGCGGTTGACGTGGAGCACTAGTAGTAGTGAAAGTTTTTCTGGGCATCGGGGCAACACCTTCTCCTTGGATGTGTGTGCAGAATGCATTTCATCCAAAGTGGAAAATTGATCCCGGCTCTGTTCTATTCATCATTCTTACTGCATCAGGCCTGAAGATTCTGTGAAAAGTAGCCTGTGGACCTTGAAGATAGCTGATGTGAAAGAGATGAGAGGTGATGGAGAAGTTGAGGGAGAGAATAAAGACCATATGGCCCAGTACGGACACCAGAAAGTATTTCTTCATGTGATCCATAGCCTGAACAATTGTTTAGCACCCTTTCAAGGTGGTGTTTGAGAAACAGGGCTGAAGCAGATCTTCAAAATATCCAGGAGATCAAAATCCATTGAAGCAAATTCTCCTGGCCAGTCACCTTGCTGCTGCTGCTAATTCACCCTCCATACCAGCTGATCAGGCCTACCACTGCTGCTGCAAAAAGATTGTGAAAAAGGTAGGCACATTTTCACAGATGCAGGGAAAATCCCCTTGGATGATGATTCCAAGGCATAACTTGATGGAGCAAATTATGCAACCTTGTCTATTGGCAATATCTAAGTTGGTGAGTTCACCATCTGTCAGCATCACTTTAGAAAATAAATGTTTGATCCACAAAAAAAAGATTTCATATGTCCTGTCTACCTGCTTCATTTCAACCAATGAATAGGCTACATTCCATCAGCAAAGGCTTTATGATCCTATCTTTCTTTCAACTGTGATCATTCTTGATTTTTTTCTAAATCAGACACTGTCTATTCATAAGATTCAGATGTCCAAGGTAGGGGTGTAATTAAATTCACATGTTAAAAAATATCCTTCTTGTTTTGTTTTTTTTTTAAATTACCCACATGTAACATCAGTCTGAGAGCTGAAGAAAACCCCTTCATTTGCTGTGTGCCAAGTATCATCTATGTGATACCAATTCTACTTGAGAAATCACACCCATCCATTGCCATGTAATACTACTAGTAATGCTTTCACAGCCTTTTCTTCTTCATTAGGTATTTTGGTGAAGTGAATGATTAGAACATAAGCAAGGGCATTTGTTCAAGATGCTCCAGAAAGAGCTGGGGTCTGTTCTCTTCTTTGCTGCCTATGTTAGCACTGAGCTGGAAAAAAAGAAAGATTACTAGCTAAAGTGTTACTTTTAGTCTAAATTCGTAAATGTTGTTTGAAATAGCCTGGTAAATGAAAAGGTGCTCTTTTAAATGATGACATCTTAAGGGAAAAAGTCAGCTTGGAAGAGGTTTTGAGACAGTTGCTTCTGGGAAAAAAAAATAAAATTGGAGGCATCTAAGGTCTTTAGCCATCCCATCTTGAAGATTGATTCAAAACACAGTTCCTTCATCTAGGAAGAACAGAGGACCATAGATGGCAACCCATTTGAAAATGGAGTTCTATTTCTTTCTGGTTGGGATTATCGGACATCATTTCTTGTGCTGTCTGCAGTTAGCTCTCCAATAATTTCCCTCCCTGAAATTCATCTGCATTTGCTCCTTTGTCCAGAGTCCCCATTGCTTAGCGATGGTATACTCAATCTATGCATTAGAATATTCAACTAGAGTGTGTGACTCATACCTGCTAGGTTAAATTAGCTGGAACAGAATGGATAGTTACAGTTGCTTGTATACCATAGTCTTATTTTGACAAGTTTTCTTTAGACAACGTTGAAGCAGTACTCGCAAATAGGAAGTACAGCTTGCAACAGGGAAAGACACTCTTCCACTTTCTCAAGTTTCCTGTAGTTCAATAGATGCCAAAAGTCTTTTTGTAGTACTACCACTGTCTTGTAGGAATACTTGGTCTACTCCTACCTTGGATAAAATTACTAATGAGTTACTTGTCTACAAGGCAGAACATTTTTACTTTAATAATATGGTTTTTGTAAGTCGGAAACATGAACTTGTGCACCAATTACGTGGAATGTACTCCTACTTAATAAGTTTCACAACCTTCTTTAGAAAGTATTGACACTGTATAACTTCAAAATAAGAATTCTGGGCATCTTCATTCTAAGTTTTTTTCTGCCATGCTGGTATTGTTCTCTATCATTTTTACCAATAGAAATATTTTTCCCTGACACCTATGGAAAAGACCTATGCTGACTCAATAGTGCAGCATCAGTACATTGTTTAGAATTCTTTCAACATGGTTCCAAATATATCTGACAGCTAGACAGCAGAGGTTAGCAACAGTGAATGGGAATAACTTCAGAACCATTTCAGTAGATTTCCCAGGAAGGGCTTGCTTTCTGCCACTGCAAATTTTCCCAGAGATATTGTCTGGTTAAGAGATGCATCAAAAAGTATTTTTGCACAAATCCTGGGACAAGCTCTGCCTCCGATTTACTAAGTGAATGCAAAGAGGGTGAAAGTGCTGCTTCAAAGCCCTCTGTGCACTTTCTGTACCAAGAGGGGGGTGACCCCAGAAATAAGTTTTTGATCTCTCTTCAGAACACAAGGCATGTCATCACCTCATTCATTTTCTTCTGGGACTCATAGCATCTAAAGACTAAGAAGCTCTCTTGCTTGCTAAAGTGTGTTCAGCAAAAACCTTGTCTCATCAGCAAATTTGAACACAACTACAATCAAGTCAATTCCAATGCTGGCAGGGCAATACTCTGCTCCAGTAGTAACATGCCACTACTAGAAGAGTGTGTAAAAATATTTGTGTACAAAGTAATTGGAGGGAAAAATAGAATTGGGAAGAATTGCACATTGTTCTGGAAAAAGCCTCCTGCCATGGTCTTACAGACATCATTTGCTGGTATCATTTTTAATAGTTGGGGGTTTTTAAATTTTGTATAAGATAAAATATTACTGCACCTTTATGTTTCCTTAATAGAAGTGCAGCCATTTCTTAATAGAACAGAAGTAAGCCATTTGAATATGTACAAATGGCCTTTTCAAATACATATGCTATAGCACACTGTGAAAGTAATTAGCTATAAATAGAAATGTAAAGGTTTAAAAAGATTTTGAAGAAAGCAATTGTAAGGTGATAGAAGAAGAAAACAGCAGTGAAAAAAGGAGGACATCGTACAGTGGAGATGCCTTATTTCACTTACTGAAAACTGTGTAGGTTTGCTACTGCCAATGGTTTTCATTAGGAAGGAAGAGATTCCTTTGGAAAAAAAAAATTCAAATTGACTTGAAATAAATGTTATGACACTTAGCTTCACCAATCCTGAAGAAAAATTCTCATCACTTGATATGGAAATTGTGATGGTAATGAAGAAAAGGATGTCTAAGCTGTGCCATCAGGAACATAAAAAAGCATTAGAATGCAGGTAAGACTGAGCTCCTGAACTAGTGAGAAGGGAATGCAACAAAGACATTTTCCTTTAAGAGTCTTCAGGATGAAGAGCAGATCAATTTTTTTATGTGAAGTATTTATGAATAGAATGAACCTTCAAAATAAGATTGTTTTCAAAAACCTGTTTACAGTATCTCTTAGAATGATACACAGTTCTTATTAATAGAAAAAGAAAATCAGTTTTTTCCAAACTGTTGTGCACTCTTAAACAATCTACAAGAAAAATAGTATTTTTTCATGCTGGGAATGATGTTAATTACAAAAAAGCCTTGTAGCACACTTGACACTGTAGTCTCTTGATTAGCATAGCTTTTAATTCATCAAACAAATTTCACATTGACTATTTTTCACCTTTAAATAATGGCATCTTTATACTTATGCAGCACACATGAAGAATTTCTTGATTTTTATTTTGTACTCAATCCTAAATGGCAGGTTCTGCATTCTGCTATCTGTCTAGCTTTCCCATTTCATGCAGCTTCTGAGAAGTATTTTCAGAATTGAGGACTACCTGCAAGAATGATGCTAAAATGCATGCATTTTACTCCTTGTTAATGCAAAACTGTTTTTCCTTTACAGCACAATAAGAACAGGAAAATAATGATGGTGGATTCAATCCTTACAGTAATACAAAGAGGACTATTATCATCATTAGAAACCAAGCAATGTTTGTATTGTATATGTTTGTATTTATTGCACATGCAGTACAATCACTAATGCAAATTACCCTGTAAATTCAAAAGGAATCTGTATCATAGGAGTGGATTGAATGTTTCTATTGATATTTTGCTTAAAGCAGAAAATTAATTCTTTTGAAAGCTGACTCATAATTGCAACCTCACTTTCAACTACAGCTTTCAAACAGTTGAATCATGTCTGTTTATAAAATGATACGGTACAGTACACAATAGCAAATCAGGTCAAAGACATTCAAAAGAAAAAAAAAAGATCAAAGAACAGGTTCATTCACATCTGCAAGCCCTCAAGAGTGTACAGATCAAATGTCCCCAGAAAACTATGCTGGTGGCACAAATTCTCTATGTTGGCACCAGCAGAAGCAGCTGCTGTTTTTATAGGATGCAGTCTTGCTTACATCACCCTTCAGAGCAATCTTCTGTACCCCTGCCCAATACACCTTCTGCTCTATTCCTCGGACTTCACGTTTGCATTTCTGCAGAGTCCTGTCCTGCAAACTGACTCAAAGTTCAGGTAATAGATATCCAAGATTTTAAAATATTGTGTTAAGTTTATTTATTTCATATTTCATTCCATCTAAGCAAACTGCAACTTTCTGAAGTGAAATATGTCATGTGTATTTTGCATGTTAGTTCTGCTTCACATTAAAACTTCTCACAGACCCCTATGATGCCTTACTGCAAAAATATATAGCTGCAAAGAGTGGTTGTGGGAAGCTAGAAGTGCCAGAAAGCCATGTAAACAATCTAACAATAGAGCCTTGAATTTCTGAATGTAATTGCACCATGTAAAGTCAAAATATAAGATTTAAATGATTTTCATATAATAATGAGTGTGAGGAAGAGCAAATCCAGACAGATTTTTTTTTATAAACAGTTCCAGGACAAACATGGCCTTGACTTGGAAGTATAGCATGAAATATTTTTATACAGCATGAGTTCTCATTACCTAATCATATGATTTGTATAACTGAATTGGAAACCAGGAAATAAATGAAGAAAAATATTCAAGCTATAAAAGATGTGAGTTTAAAATTTTCTTTGTATTTCCGATCAAAACTATTAGGTAGCTCAATGGTCACCCATTATTTTAAAAAGCATCTGGACATTAAAAATAGATAAATTTCTGCAGGACCTGGATGTCAGGTATTCCTGAAAAGCTTTATTTCACTGCTTCCCAACCCTGAATCAATCCACTTAAACACAGCTGTATTTCAGATGCTCAGTGAAACTGACCATGTAATGCATATAGTTGACAAATAATCTGCAGAAAAAGCTAGATCAATTTGAAGATCTTTTCCTGTAAATGGCATTCAAATTATTTGTACAAACACACAGATGGGATTTCTGCTGTCTTCTTCAGGCCACTTCCTCCAGAGGGCTCTCCATCAAATCTCTCTAGTTCTATTCTACTGGTGATCCAAAGTCAGCACTGGGATTGTCCAACTGTATGGAATTACTGTCTGCTAGAGCTGCACACTAAGGGCTTCTGTGTGCAGCATCACGTGAGCCCTACTAATGTCACCCTGTTGGTATAAACTGAGCTAGCTGGACCTTAAGGGACAAGATTGTTCACTGATTTTCTAATAGAAATTAGGTATAAGAAGGAGGCTGGAGGATTTAAATATTTCTGCCTCCCCCTTAAGCAACACTAAATCTTGGTCTTTATCTGAAAAACTAGGTGAATTAACCCATTCAGCATTCATATGCCAAAAATGTCAGCAATACACTAAGAACTGTCAAAAGAGTAACAATTCCAATATTACTTTATAAAAATAATTAATTTGAAAAAGTCAGGAAGAAGGATGAAACATGCCAATATCCTATCCTGAGAATCATTCTGTTGATTTGCACAGGTTTCTTACTATATATAGTAGAGGTGGCCTTTGAGTCCTAGTAAAATATCTGTATTATAGAATATGTAAATATGTCTATGTAAAACCTGTTCCTCTAAGTCCTAGTAAAATATCTGTATAGTACTAGAATCTCTGTATATAGGCCTTGCCCCAGTTGATCTTGATGGGTTGCAGCTGCAATGTCCTTTATTGGGCTGCCGCTGTGGCTAGTGAAGGTAGCTGGGATAAAAGTGGGTGGGTTGGCCTGTCAGGGAGAGCCTGGAAGGAGTCCTGGCTCAGAAGGAACAACATGCAGAAGAAGGAGTCTGTGCTGTGAAGATCTGCAGCTGTAAGAAAACACCAAGAGAAGGTATGGGACTCTACAAATATAACAACAACAACAACTATATTCCCATCTATTGCATTGGACATGCATGCTTGTGATGACAGAAATACTTGCAAAGCTTACCAGATAAACCATGTTCTCTTCAGACAGCAAAACATTTCTTGATGGTTGTATTTACATTTAGACTCAATGTTCTTAAAGGTCTTTTCCAACCAAAGTGATTCCATCATTCTCTAAGTTGCACATCCTGCTTGTCCTGGTTGAGGGCAAATTTGGCAGAAAATCTCTAAAAGGGCCCCCCCCCCCCCAAGAAAGCCCACCCACACAGCCCCTCCCCTCAACTGGTTTGGGAAAAATTTCCTTGGAGAGAAGTGGAAAAAACCTGTTTATTTAACAGGCGAAGCACTCTCCGGCACAAAAAATGAACAATACCAGATGACAAAACTCATTTGCCACTCTGAGGAGACGACAAATTCAGAAAGTCTCACCTGTGGATGCTCGCTCTGTTATCAATCCCTCTGGCACTGAGAAAGGCTGCTGCCCAGAGTAGACCCCCATAGGCCACAAAGTGCAAGCTCTCAGTGCTCCCCAGGTCCCAGTCCAGAGCAGGTTTGAACAGTTCCAAGAAAAGGGAAAGAAAAAAAGACAGTCCAGGGAAAAGTCTGCCTCAGCCAGCTAAACCAACTGAAAAGCAAAGGAAGAATCTGTTCTGCTCCGTCAGTGCCCAGACAACACAGTGCAGTACAGAATGTGGAGCAGCGTTGCTTTTAGAAGAGTGAGTGCAGCCTTTGATAACAAAGTACGTGCTTCTTCTTGTCCCCACCTTGGCTCTCAGAACCAGTCTTGAAGGCAGAGAATATAATATCCAGCATTAACTTAACAGATGACTGGGGATACAAGCATCATAAAGTCACCCTAGGACACTGCTCTACTGAGATATGTCACCAGACTATGCTAAGACAAAGTTTTGGAACTGCTAATTAAAATTCTACTATTACAGTGAAGCTGAGGAGGAAACAGCTCACTCCAGTTACCTTGGGGCATGCCAATACTTCCTTTCAATCACAATGTTTTTCATTTTTAAGTCTGTGACATCACAGGCATAATTCAACATCTTTTGGGCAGGAAGGAAGATATTATTCTTCTCATTATACTGAAGGGTAAGCTGAAATGCAAAGCAGTTATTTCAAAATGAAAAAGCAATAAAGTCAATAGTAAAATCCACCACAGTTTTGTTTACTACTCTAAGTCCTTACTATCCCAAAATACAAGAACAGCTGCAAAAGCCTTGTGACTACTTAATTTTTTCCTATACCTACATGGAGAATAAGGGATAAATTATCCCAAACAATGGTAATCCACAACAAAGCATTCTTGACATCATACTAAGGTTTTACAGAGCAAGCTCTTCACCTGATCACTTTTGTGTTCCCCTTGGGATGCCTTTTGCAGCTGCACTGTGTCTGGAGGCTCTGGGCTTTGTGGTTTCAAAACTCTTAACCCTACCTGGAACCCAGACCCTAAGCAGTAAACGCAGCCTTAGGCTAAGGCTGGTTCCATGGAAAAATCAGTGGTGGAAGCCCTGTTATGGCAGTTTTGTGTTCCTCTTAGACTGGCTTTTGCAGCTGCAGTGTTCCTGGAGCTCTGGGCTTTGTGGTTTCAAAACCCTAACCCTAGCTAGAACCCTAGGTGTAACCCTAACCCTAGGCCGTAAACTGTGCCTTAGGGTAAGGCTGGATCCAAGGTAAAAGCTGTGGTGGAAGTCATGTTGTGGTAGTTTTGTGTTCCCCTTTGGGATGCCTTTTGCAGCTACAGTGTGCCTGGGGCTCTGGGCTTTGTGGTTTCAAAACCTGTTCCATATTGCAGTGCAAGATGTTTTCTATTACCATCTGTATGGCTGTCTCTTCTTCCACTGGATCTTCAGAGGAAGAATACATCCTTCTCTACCAGACCCCCTTGCTCCAACAGAACCCCACCTGACCCTTCAGGAGCACTGCAGCCACATTTCCATTTGGACTGCTACCAGCACCCTGACACACAGGGTGTCAGGTTGGGTTCTGACTCTGTCAGTGTTGTTCTAGTGTACTGGCTTGTTTGTTTTATCCTTGTTTTTTCTTCTCTTCCCTATTAAAGAACAGTTATTTCCTGCTCCCATTTTTTTGCCTGACAGCCCCTTAATTTAAAATTTATAGCAATTTGGAGGAGTGGGAGGGTTTACATTCTCCATCTCAAGGGAGGCTCCTGCCTTCCTTAGCAGACTCCTGTTTTTCCAAACCAAGACAGATTTTGGCTCCCAATGTGGGCTCGAGGGCATAGAAACAAAAAGGGAATAATAGTTCTTGAGTAATCTAATTTTTGTGTGTAGCTATAGAAACCTCATTATGCGACACCATGTAGTCCAGCTTGCCCTGGTTTGGGTGGCACGTGATCGTGGCTGTATTTCTCCCATTTGTAGGCCTTTATCTAAACATGGGTCCTATAACCAAGGCTACTGTGTCTGTTATCCGGTTTGTTTTATGGGTGAAAAAGGTGAGGAATTCATGGATTTTTAACTTCCTCTGGAAAGCAGGCACATGGATTCACAGCTATCACACACTAACTGTATGTTTTTGAGGTTACTTTTATAATGGCACCTGCTATAAGGAAATGACACTGGGTGAAATCTTCTCTCAACCCTTTAACCATCTCTTTGGGTCTGCCCCACCAGTTTTTGAAGGGCTCAGATCCACTCTAAATATTAATGATATCATAGAGTGGCTGGTGTTAGGCCTGTTCTATTTAGCATTTAGAGAGAAGGGGAAACTAACCTGGATAAGTACCCTGACACCTACCCCAAAATCTAACATGCCATAGGGAAAGAATGCAGGACCAGCACCATAGAAAGTGCTAGAAGACTCTTGAGGAAGGGATCCAACAGCTGAGAGAAGCGGCAGTATTGGAGGTACTCTTTGGGAGGGATGGACAGCATGATAATGACCCCGACAATGTTAGGTGCACAGGACAAATGTTGTGGAGTCTGGAAAATCTGGGGCCATCTCAATACACTACCTTTATTGCAACGATTAATGCTGACACCAACCAAGAGACAGTGGGTTCTGTTGCCAACAAGCTTAGAAATTATGAAAGTATGATCAATGGCCCGATGCAGGCTCATGTCTCTGCTGTGGTCCAAGAACTCAGAAAGGAGATGAGGGAGGCGTTGAGGAGGAACAGTTCCCACATTGCACCAGTGCGAGTCACAAGCCCCAAAGTCAGAGTCCAACATTACCCAGCTAGAGAGAGAGGGTACACCCCACACGCTGACCTGTGTTTTTTTCTGCATGACCATGGGGAAGACATGGGAAGGTGGGATGGAAAACCCACTTCTGTCCTGGCAGCACGGGTGCATCAACTCAAGGAGGGAAACACTAATAGAGGGAATTCCAGTAAAGTGAAGGTAGCCTCAACCTCCCATGACCGAGCTGCTGAGTAAGAACTGTCAGATCCCCTGGAAGGTACCTCTACCATGTATGCCCAGGAAACAAATAGTAACCAGGGTTAGAGGGCCCCTGCCTCTTGCCAGGGAGAGGCACGGGAAAACCGGATTTTCTGGGCGGTGTGGATCCAATGGCCTGGCATATCAGAACCACAAAAGTACGATGCCTTAGTTGATATTGGTGAGCAGTGTACCCTGATACCATCGGGACGTGTGGGGGCGGAATCTGTTTCCATTGCGGGGGTGACGGCGCGATCACAGAAATTGACCCTGTTGGAAGCCGAGGTGAGCCTGACTGGGAAAGAGTGAAAAAAACATCCTATTGTGACTGGCCCAGAGGCCCCATGTATTCTGGGCATAGATTTCCTTCGCAACAGCTATTACAAAGATCCAAAGGAACTCAGATGGGCTTTTGGCAAAGCTGCTGTAGAGGCAGAAAACATCAAGCAGTTAAACACTTTGCCTGGACTATCAAAAAGCCCATCGGCAGTAGGTCTCCTGAACGCAGACGAGCAACAAGTGCCAACTGCCACCTTGACAGTGCACCGCCAGCAGTATCGGATGAATCGAGATGCCGTGATCCCCATCTACAAATTGATCCGTGAGCTGGAGAGCCAAGGGGTGGTCAGCAAGACCCACTCACTTCAACAGTCCCATCTGGCCTGTGCGCAAGTCAGACAAAGAATGGAGATTGACTGTGGACTATCGTGGCTTGAATTAAGTGACTCCACCACTGAGCGCTGCTGTGCTGGACATGCTGGAACTCCAGTAGAAGCTGAAGTCTGAGGCAGCAAAGTGGTGCGCCACCATTGACATTGCTAACGCATTTTTCTCCATTCCTCTGGCAGCACAATGCAGGCCTCAGTTTGCTTTCACCCGGAGGGGCATGCAGTACACCTGGAACCAACTGCCCCAGGGGTGAAAGCACAGTCTCACCATCTGCCATGGACTGATCCAGACTGCACTGGAAAAGGGTGAGGCTCCAGAGCACTTGCAGTACATCGATGACATCATTGTGTGGGGGAACACGGCAATGGAAGTATTTGAGAAAGGAGAGAGGATCATCAGGACTGTGCTAGAAGCCAGCTTTGCTATCAAGAAGAGCAAGAAGAGTAAAGTCAAGGGACCTGCCTGAGAGATCCAGTTCCTGGGAGTGAAGTGGCAAGATGGACAGCGTCAGATTCCTACTGAGGTCATCAACAAAATCACCGCAATGTCTCCACCAACTAGCAAGAAGGAAACACAAGCTTTCCTGGGTGCCATAGGTTTTTGGAGGATGCAAATTCCCAATTACAGTTTGTCCAGGTTTAGAACAAATTTGGGGAAGAATCCCCCAAAGGAGCTCCGGTGGGAAAAGCAGATCCAATCAGCCCCTCCCCCCAACTGGTCCGGGAGGAAAAATACCTCCTTGGAGAAAGGTGGAAAAAACCTGTTTATTAAACAATAAGACCAAAACAATATCAAAACAATGACACCCCTTGCCACTCTAAAAGAGATGACAAACTGAGAAAACCCCGGGTTCAAGCAGCAGCTCACTCAGTCTCTGATCAGTCCCCCCGGTGCCGGAAGTGTCGCAGGCCAGGCCTGGCCTGGTGGGCCACAGCTGCAGCTGCCGGTGCTCCCCTGGGTGTTCAGTCCAGAGCAGTTTCAAGAGGTCCAAAGAAGAAGGAAAAAAAAACAGTCCAGGGAACTTCTTTGCCTCAGCTAGCTAACACTAACTAAAAAGCAAAAGAAGAGCTCTCTGCCACGCTGTCTGTCCGCAGACAACACAGTCAGGAGCAGGAATGTGGAGGAGTGAGTGCAGTGTCTGAAAACAAACTGCGCGCTTCTTCTCTCCCCCCCTTCACTCTCTGTAACACTCTTAAAGGTACAAAACTTATTATTATTCAACATAAACAGAATGAGACGATTGGGGATAAAAGCATCATATAGTCAACCCAGGACACAGTCAAATTGTGAGCCCTCTTTACCTGGTCACCCGCAAGAAGAACAATCTCCACTGGGGTCCTGAGCAGCAAAAAGCTTTTGCCCAGATCAAACAGGAGATCGCTCATGCGGTTGCCCTTGGCCCAGTCAGGATGGTACCAGAGGTAAAGAACGTGCTCTACTCTGCAGCCGGAAACAATGGCTTGTCCTGGAGCCTTTGGCAGAAGGTGCCTGGGAAGACTCAAGGCTGACCACTGGGATTTTGGAGTCGAAGCTACAGAGGGTCCAAAGCCATCTGCACTCCCACAGAGAAGGAAATCTCAGCTGCCTGTGAAGGAGGCCAGGCTGCCTCAGGTGATTGGCAACGAAGAACAGCTTCTCTTGGCACCCCGACTACCAGTGCTGGGTTGGATGTTTAAAGGAAAGGTTCCCACCACCCACTATGCCACTGACACTACATGGAGTAAATGGATTGCTCTTATCACACAGCGTGTCCGTATTGAAAACCTGAATCGCACTGGAATTTTGGAGATAATTACAAACTGGCCAGAAGGTGAGAATTTTGGTGTCACAGATGAAGAGAAACAAGAACCAGTGACACGGGCTGAAGAGGCTCCTCTATACAACCATCTATGAGCAGAGGAAACACGCTATGCTCTTTTCACTGATGGTTCCTGTCGCATCGTAGGAATGAACCGGAAGTGGAAAGCAGCTGTATGGAGCCCCACACGACAGGTTGCACAAGCTACCGAAGGAGAAGGTGGATCAAGTCAACTTGCGGAACTCAAAGCTGTTCAGCTGGCCCTGGACATTGCTGAGAGAGAGAAATGGCCAAAGCCATTTATACTGATTCATGGATGGTAGCCAATGCTTTTTGGGGCTAGGTGGAAAAAGGCCAACAGACAGCATAGGGGAAAACCAATCTGGACTGCTGATGAATGGAAAGACATTGCCGCTCGGTTGGAGAAGCTACCTGTGAAAGTCCGCCATGTAGATGCCCATGTCCCCAAGAGTTGGGCTGATGAGGAACACCAAAACAACGAGCAGGTAGATCAGGCCGCAAAAATAGAGGTGTCGAAGGTAGACTTAGATTGGCAACATAAGGGGAGCTGTTCCTAGCTCGATGGGCCCATGATGCCTCAGGTCATCAAGGTAGAGATGCCACCTCTAATTGGGCACGAGACCGAGGGGTGGATTTAACCATGGACAGTATTTCTCCGGTCATCCATGACTGTGAGACATGAGCTGCCATCAAGCAGGCCAAGCAAGTGAAGCCCCTCTGGTACGGTGGGCAGTGGTCCAAGTATGGAGAGGCCTGGCAGATTGACTACATCACACTGCCCCAGACATGCCAGGGCAAGCACTGTGTGCCGACCATGGTGGAAGCAACCACTGGATGGTTGGAGACCTACCCTGTGCCTCACGCCACTGCCCACAACACCATCCTGGGCCTTGAAAAGCAAATCCTGTGGAGACATGACACCCCTGAGAGAACTGAGTCAGACAATGGGACTCCTTTTAAGAATGGCCTTATCAACATCTGGGCCAGGGAACATGGTATTGAATGGATATAAAATATCCTCTATCATGCACCAGCTGCCAGGAAAGTTGAACAGTGCAATGGACTACTTAAAACTACTCTTAAGGCACTGGGGAGGGGACTTTTAGAAATTGGGAAATGAACTTAGCAAATGCCACTTGGATGGTCAACATCAGAGGGTCCATAAATTGAGCTGGTCCTGCCCAGTCTGAACCCCTGCACACAGTGGATGGAGATAAAGTCCCTGCTGCACACATGAAAGGTATTTAGGAAAGGCTGTTTGTATTACTCCCACCTCAAGTAAAGACAAACCCATCCGTCGGATTGTTTTTGCTCAAGGACCTGGTTACACTTGGTGGGTAATGCAGAAAGATGGAGAAAGCCCTTGTGTACCACAGGGAGACCTAGTCTTAAGTGAGAGCTGTGTGTAAGGTTTCTTTGTGATGCAGATCGAAATGAATAAGGTGTGTATAATGTTCCAGACTGCAATGCAAGATGTTTTCTATTACCATCTGTATGGCAGATTATCTTTTGTCAAGTGGGCAGTTTGCTTTATCTCTCTCTTTGAGTGAGAACAATCACTCCTCCCTCGGGCGGGACATCTGTTGATAACAGGCTATTGAATGTCACTGCATGACTGAAAACTACAACATCCCATTGTGAGATGCTAAGCCCAGAGGGAGGAGCCAAGCATTCTTACCCAGATGTAATCCAGAGGTTTTGAGACACCAGCATGGTTTTCTCCACTGGATTCCCCAGAGGAAAGGCAGCTGCCTCTCCTTGCAATGGATCTTTGGAGGAAGAATATAACCTTCTCTACATGACCCCTTGTTCCAACCGAACCACACCTGAAACTTCAGGAGGACTGCAGCCACATTACCATTTGGACTGCTACCAACACCCTGACACACAGGGTGTCAGGTTGGGTTCTGACTCTGTCAGTGTTGTTATAGTGTTCAGCATTGTTTGTTTTATCCTTTTATTCTTTTTTTTCTTCCCTATTAAAGAACTGTTATTTCCTGCTCCCATCTTTTTGCCACAGAGCCCCTAAATTAGGAATTTTTATATATTCGGAAAAGTGGGGAGTCTCCAACTCAGGGGAGACTCCTGCCTTCCTTAGTAGAGTCCTGTCTTTAAAAACCAAGACAAAGCCATAACACTAGCAAGAACGCTAACAACTGGGCAGTAAACAGTGCCTTAGGCTAAAGTTGGATCCAAGGAAAAGCTTGTGCTGGAAGCCATGTTGTGAAATTTTTTTGCTCCCCTGTAGATGTCTTTTGCAGCTGCAGTGTGCCTGGAGCTCTGGCCCTTGGGGTTTCAAAACCCTAACTCTAGGTGGAATCCTAACCCTAACCCTAGGCACTAAATGCAGCCTTGAGATAAAACTATATCTAAGGACAAAGCTGTGGTGGAAGCCATGTTGTGGCAGTTGGGTGCTACTCTTGGGATGGCTTTTGAAACTGCAGTGTGCCTTGATCTCTGGGCTATGTGGTATCAAACCCCTAACTCTAGCTGTGACCTAACCCTAGACAGTAAACAGTGCCTTTGGCTATGGCTGGATCCAAGGAAAAAGGTGTGGTGGAAGCCATGTTGCTGCAGTTTTGTTTTCCTTTTGGGATGTCCTTAGCTTCTACAGTGTGCCTGGAGCTCTGGGCTTTGTGGTTTCAAAACCCTTTACCTAGCTGAAACCCTAACCCAAGGCAGTAAACAGTGCCATATGGTTGGATCCAAGGAAAAACCTGTGATGGAAACCACGTTGTGGCAGTTTTGTGTTGCCCTTGGGCTGCCTTTTGCAGCTGCAGTGTGCCTGGAGCTTTGTGCTTTCTGATTTCAAAACCTAAACCTAAGTGGAATCCTAACCCTAGGCACTAAAGGCAGCTTTAGGCTAAGGCTGGTTTCAAGGAAAAAGATGTGGGGGAAGCCATGTTTCGCCAGTTTTCCTTCCCCCTTGGGTTGCCTTTTGCAACAGCAGTGTGCCTGCGGCTAGGGGCTTGGTGGTTTGAAAACCCTAATCTTATGTTTTAAACACACCTTTGGGGTAAGGCTAGTTCCAAGGAAAACCTGTAGTGAAGGCCACATTGTGGCAGTAATGTGTTCCTCTAGGGATGCCTTTGGGAGCTGCAGTGTGCCTGGAACTCTGGGCTTTGTGGTTTCAGAAACTTTACCCTAGCTGGAACCCTAACCAAAACAAAAGGCACTAAACGTAGCATTGGGCTAAGACTGTTTCTAAGAAAAATGCTTTCACGGAAGCCATGTTGTGGTGGTTTTCTTTTCCTTTTGGGATGTCCTCAGCATCTGCAGTGTGCCTGGAGCTCTGGCCTTTGTGGGTTCAAATCTCCAACCCTAGTTGGCACCCTAAACCTAACCTTGGGCTTTAAATGCAGCCTTGGGCTAAGGCTGGATCCAAGAAAAAGCTGCAGTGCAAGCCATGTTCTGGTAGATTTGTGCTCCTCTTGGGATCCCTTGGGCAGCTGCAGTGTGCCTGGACCTCTGGGCTTTGTGGTTTCAAAACCCTCACCCTAGCTGGAACCCTAACCCTAACACTCAGCACCCAACGCAGCTTGGGCCAAGGCTGATTCCAAGGAAAAGCAGTGGTGGAAGCCATGTTGTGTCATTTTTTTGCTCCCCTTGGCATGTCTTTTGCAGCTTCAGTGTATCTGGAGCTCTGGGCTTTGTGGTTTCAAAACCCTAACCCTACCTGGAACCCTAACTCAAGGCACTAAACACAGCCTTCGTTAAGGCTGCTTCCAAGGAAAAAGCAGTGGTGGAAGCCAAAGTGCGGCAGTATTGTGTTCCTCTAGGGATGCCTTTTGCAGCTACAGTGCACGGGAAACTCTGGATTCAAAGCCCTAACACCAGCTGGAACCCTAACCCTAGGCACAAAAGGCAGATTTAGGCCAAGTCTGGTTCCAAGGAAAAAGCTGTGGTGGAAGCCATGTTGTTGCAGTTTTGCAACATGTGTTCCTCTTAGACGGGCTTTTGCAGCTGCAGTGTCCCTGGAGCTCTGGGCTTTGTGGTTTCAAAACCCTAACCCTAACTAGAACCCTAACCCGAATGCTAGGCACAAAACGCTGCATTCGGCTGAGTCTCGTTCAAGGGAAAGCTGTGATGAAAACCATGTTGTGGCAGTTTTTTGTTGAACTTGGGCTGCCGTTTGCATCTGCATGTGCGCCTGGAGCTCTCCGCTTTGTGGTTTTAAAACCCAAACCCTAGGTGTTACCCTAACCCTAGGCAGTAAACAGCGCCTTAGTCTAGGGTTGCTTCCAAAGAAAAAGCTTTGACGGAAGCCATGTTGGGCCAGTTTTGTGATCCCCTTGGGATGCCATTTGCAGCTGCAGTGTGCCTGGAGCTCTGGGCTTTGTGGTTTCAAAACCCTAACCATAGCTGGAACCCTACCTCAAGGTGTTGCCCGATTGATACATGACACAAAACTCGGATAAGTTTTGTGGGTGCTTTATTAAGGGCCCGGGGAGCCGGGGGACTCACGTCCCAAAAACCCGAGCCCCCGATTTCACATATGGGTGCCTCCCTCTTATACATGCGATTCACAACAAAGTCTCCAAGAAACAGTTCCCCGTTCCCCTTGCCTAGTCTCCAAGAAACAGTTCCCCATTCCCCTTGCCTAGTCACAGACCCCTTGTGATACATTCCTTAGTTCACAAGCAAGATCATAAATCTTCTGCTTATCTTATTCTAAGAGCATTGTATGCTGCCTCCAGACAGGTTAGCATTCTTACTTTCCTGCACTAGTTTAATTATTTATTAAATTCCTAAGACTACCTGCTAGGTTACACACAAACCCAACACACACACTATCAACGGCTACAAAACTGCAAAACTGCTTTTAACAAACCAATTCACACACAACTCATAACTAAACTATAATTACACATTTTGCAAAATTTCATTTCTTTTCCAACAAAGGCACTAAACACAGCCTTCGTTAAGGCTACTTCCAAGGAAAAAACTGTGGTGGAAGCCAAGCTGCGGCAGTATTGTGTTCCTCTAGGGATTCCTCTTGCAGCTGCAGTGTGCCTGGAGCTCTGGGTTTTGTGGCTTAAAAACCCTGGGTACTAAATGCAGCGTTGACCTGAGGCTGTATCCAAGGAAAAAGCTGTTGTGGAAGCCATGTTTGGCACTCTGATGTTCCCCTTGGGATTCCTTTTGCAGCTGCTGTGTGCCTGGAACTCATGGCTTTGTAGTTTCAAACCCCTATCCCTAGCTGGAACCCTAAACCTAAACCTAGGCACCAAACGCAGCATTGGGCTAAGACTGCTAAGGAAAAAGGTGTGGTGAAAGCCGTATTGTTGCAGTTTTGTGTTGTCACTGGGCTGCCTTTTGCAGCTGCAGTGTGCCAGGAGCTCTGGGCTTTGTGGTTTCAATATCCTATCCCTACCTGGAACCCTAACTCAAGGCACTAAATGCAGCCTTGGGTTAAGGCTGCTTCCAAGGAAAAATCAGTGGTGGAAGCAATCTAGTGAAAGGCATCCCTACGGATGCCTTTTGCAGCTGCTGTGTTCCTGGAGCTCTGGGCTTTGTGCTTTCAAAACCCTAATCCTAGCTGGAACCCGAACCCTAGGCAGTAAACAATGCCTTTTCCTATGGCTGGATCCAAGGAAAATCAGTGGTGGAAGCAATCTAGTGGCAGTATTATGTTCCTCTACAGATGCCTTTTGCAGCTGCTGTGTGCCTGGAACTCTGGGCTTTGTGGTTTCAAAACGCTAACCCCAACTTTATCCCTAACACTAACCCTAATCCTATCCCTAACGCTAACCCTTACAACTAACCTTATGCATTAAACAGCGACCAAGGCTAAGCATTGTTCCAAGGAAAAAGCTGTGGTAGAAGGCATGTTGTGGCAGTTTTTTGTTCGCCTTGTGAGGCCTTTTGCTGCTACAATGTGCCTCGATATCTAGGCTTTGTGGTTTTAAAACCCTAACCCTAACTGTTACCATAACCCTAGGCAGTAAACAGCGCCTTAGGCTATGGCTGCTTCCAAGGAAAAAGGTTTTCTGGAAGACATATTGGGCCTGTTTTCTGATCCCCTTGCGATGCCTTTTGCAGCTGCAGTGTGCCTGGAGCTCTGGGCTTTGTGGTTTCAAAACCCTAACCCTAGCTAGAACCCTAACTCCAATGCTAGGCAGTCAACACAGTCTTGGGCTAAGGCTGGTTCCAAGGTGGTTCCAGTGGTGGAAGCCATGTTGTGTCATTTCTTTGCTCCCCTTGAGATGTCTTTTGCAGCTGCAGTGTGCCTGGAACTCTAGGCTTTGTGCTTTCAAAACGCTAACTCCAGCTGTATCCCTAATCCTAAACCTAACCCTAATCCTATCCCTAACTCTTACACTAAGCCTAGTTTTATATCACTATGATATGAAATAATTACGCAAAACTTTGAAAGAAAGGAGATTCTTTTCTCTCTATTTTAACAATGTGTTAAAAAATACTTTTAAATCTTATGATTTAGTCCCTGCTAATTGTATGAATTTAGCTTCTCTGGTTTTAACCAATTCACAGTACCTGTTATGTGAATTACAATAGAAAAAACTTCTTAATAAGCTAGTTGAAAGATATGCAAATACTGATTATGCAAATTTAGATGTTGCTCAATTAGCAGGTGACTCACCTTACCATAGTGCTGAAAATCAAGCAGTAGACCCGCCTCAGCCTGTATTAGCAGACATTACAGATGCTGCAAAGAAAGCCTTGTTTTCACTTGAGCCAGCTAGCACACATTTAAATTCTTATCCACCGATCAAACAAGGTGAAACAGAATCCTATGGTTCTTTTTTAGACAGATTAACTCAAGCAGTCGAAAAGTAATGTCCAGATGAACAAGCTCGCTTCTATATTGTTCAAAACCTTGCTTATGTAAATGCTAATGACGAATGTAGAAAAATTATTTTAACTTTGCCTGATCAGCCTCCAACCATTACCCAGATGTTAACAGCTTGCAGCAGACTTGTAAGTTCACAAAATCCTGCAAATTCACAGGTCAATGCTTTAGGAAAATCATTGGAAGACAATTTGACACAATGAATAGATAAAATTGAAAAGCTGTTAGCACTGGCAGTTGGACTCTGACAAAAAGCCTCATTGCTTTGTTTGTTGTAAACCTAGTCATGTTAAAAAATTATTGCCATGTGCAAACATTCCAACCAAAACAACTTTCTACCTGTCATAAAATATGATTGTCATGATGTATATGATCTGCTAATGTCTTGTTGTACAAGTTTTGTCCTCAGTTCACAGAAGTTTCCAAGATCCAACATTCTACACTACATGAATGATTTGCTCATCGCAGCTTCAACGCAGACAGAGATGCAGTGAACCCGTGCTAGCGCTAGACTTGACATTTCTACAACAAAAATCCAAAGATACAGCAAAAATCCAAAGCTGAGGCATCAACTCTTCAAAGACGACAAGCTCATCGCTGCATTCCAGCTGTAGTTCGAGCTTTTCAGCTTTTCCCTCAACCTTTTAATTTAATCACAGATTCTGCTTATGTTGCTAATGTGGAAAAAGATTAGAAAGGTCAATTTTAAAAGATGTTAGCAATGCAATTTTGTATCATTAGCTTTCATGTCTTTTTACAACTTTGCAATATAGAACTAATCCATATTTTGTTTCTCACATCAGGGCTCATTCTTCGCTTCCTAGATTTTTAGTAAAAAGAAATGCAAGAGCAGACAAACTGACAATAGTTATTTCAAACACTTCGCCAAACACTTTTGAACAAGCAAAATTGAGTCATGCTTTTTTTCACCAAAATGCACAAGCACTTGTACAAATGTTTCAAATCTCTAAAAGTCAAGCTAAAGCTATCATCAGTACTTGCCCTGACTGTCAGCTTGTGCAACCTCCTGCTTCTACAGGAGCGGTCAACCCCTGAGGTTTGCAAAGCCTGCAGTTGTAGCAAACAGACATCACTAAATACCCTTCCTTTAGTAAATTCAAAATTATTCATGTTTCAGTAGACACGTTCTCTAGTGCAATTTTTGCTTCCCTTCACACAAATGAAACAAGCAATCATGCCTGTCATCATTTCCTGCAAGCTTTTGCTTCATTAGGTGTACCCCAAGAAGTAAAAACTGACAATAGTCCTGCATACATATCTCAAAAATTAGCCACGTTTCTAAGTGAATGAGGTGTTCAGCACATCTTTAGTATTCCCCACTCTCCCACAAGCCAAGCAATTATTGAAAGAGCACATCAAACCCTAAAACAAATTTTAGATCAGCAGAGAGGGAGAATGAAGATCACACCACAGATGAAGCTGAACAAGGCTCTGTATGTTTTTAATTTTCTAAACAGTACGAGTGCAGAACCTGATCCACCAATCTTTAGGCACTTTTCAAATAACACACAGGCAAAACTGAAAGAAAATCCTCCTGTTCTAATTAGAAACCCTGAATCTAGACAGATTGAAAATCCTTTTTGATTAATAACGTAGGGCAAAGAGTATGCTTCTGTCTCTACAAGTGCTAGAATTAAGTGGGTCCCTGCCAAAAACTTCAAACCATATCGCACCTCAGAACCTGTTGATGAGCCAGAACCGAGGAAGCAAGTATGCAGACGTGAGCCAAACAGAGAGATCCCAAGTCTTGCTTGACGTTCCTTGTGCCTGACATTCTTTGTGCATCGGTGGAACCTGCAAACTCTGATTTTGTGTTAATGTTATTTATGAGTGTGCCAATTGTATGTTGAATGTTTGTTCAAGAGAGCTAATTTTTTGGCAAAAGCTTAGATTATTGTTTTTGTGGAGAACAAAATTTTAAAATTGATATATCTGTAAAGATTCTACCAAAACTTAGCTCATGAAAATGATGGAGGAAATTCAAGTTGTATGTTCATATTGGTGGATTTTAATTGTTTTTTGTCGTGCAGATTTGCCTGTAGAACAACCGAAAACAAATGTTTGGGTGACCTTAGCCAAGGCTGCCGGCTCAGATACTATATGTTTGTCTAACTCAGAACCAGAAAAACCTTTTTCAACCTGTCTGGTTGGTGTGCCAGGGAAAGAGTTGCCTTTGGTCAAAAAACAATCCAATGGTAGGCCAGGTGGAACTGACAATAGAAACAATCCCTCATTGAATTGGAACGTTTGGTCCAAAAAACTTCCCAAGGCGGCATCTGAACCACAAGAATTAGAAATCCTTGGCTCTTTGACCATGAATTTTTGTTTTACTTTCATAGCTCGTGCCTGGCGAAAAGGTGATCCCCCAAAGTACAATGTTACTCTCCATTATTTTGCATATAGGAATTTGAGCTTTTGGTGTAATTTTTCGAACAGTTGGGATGTGCTTTCTGAGGCTGATCAATATCCACAGCAATTGCCAAAGGGATATTGGTTCATTTGTGGAGACAGAGCTTGGCAAAGCATTCCAGCACACCTTGAAGGTGGCCCTTGTAGCATTGGGATGCTCACTGTAATTGCCCCCACTGCCCAAGCAGTTATGAAAAAGAAAAAAAAAAGAGAACGAGAGCTGTCCCTCATTATGGGGAGAACTGTCAGAGTGATTTTATGCCTTAAAATGCTGCCAGAAAAGTTTCAGCAGGTTTTTTTTTACCCCAATTGGCTTCAGCAGTGGCATTGAAACAATTAGATCGAGTTGGATGCTGGCTGAGCAAACAAGCTAATGCCACATCCTCTGCAATCAGTGATATGTTAACCGATGTTGATAGTGTTAGACATGCTACTCTTCAAAATAGAGCAGCAATTGATTTTCTTTTACTGGCACAAGGACATGGTTGTGAAGAATTTGAAGGATTGTGTTGTATGAATTTGTCCAATCATTCTGAATCCATTCACAAAAGCATACAAAAACTGAAAGATCTGACAGCTCAAATTAAAGAAGATGGTGGTTCCTGGCTGGATGATTTGTTTCAAGAATAGAGCTTTGCACCTTGGCTAAGGCAACTTCGCAATATAGGTCTTAATGTGTTGAGTGCTCTGGTATTGATATTGATAGTAATACCCTGCATACTTCAGTGTCTATGGCGAATGATGAACAAAACAGTCCGAGAAGTTTTTGTCACACAAGAGAGAGAATTAAGAAGTAGAAGCACAGAGTGTTCGAAATCTCACGGAGGCAGTAGACGAAGGTGTAGACATGGAGGAAAATTTTGAATTAAGACCCTAGAATCGACCAGAGTTTTTTGAACAACGACTTGTAACTATTGTCAAACGTGATTCACATCTCTTTCAAAGACTAAGCCTTCGCAGCATTAAGTTGCTGTGCTGTAACACAGCAATGCTTAAGATCAGCGCGAATAGGCCTCCAGCAGAGAGCAAGCAGAAATTTATACAGTAGAGCTATGAAACGCAAGTAGTAAACGACAAGAAAATGAAAGTTTCTTTCTGAGTCAACAGAGAGGGGGAATTGCTTGGACTCATAAAATTAGAGGGTTTTGAGAAAGTGGTTAAAAAGGCAGGCCTCAGACAGCAGACTTGTGAACATTGCTAATACAGCGAAAAGTTTTCTAAGCAGTAGAGCAGACGTGAGAAATAACACAATAGACTTCTGTAATCTGTCCTAATAGATTGCAACAAGGTTATTTAATGTATATCTTTGGAAGGTTAGTATGAACGAGTCTCTGTGCTTTGTCTCTCATGAACGAGCCATTGTATTAGAAAATAAGTCCCTATTGTGTTAATTACCTTTACGTGTGCTTCATATGATTGGATAGCATTTTTGTCAATATGTTTTGCTCTATGTGTGATTGGCTGAAACCTAGGCTGAAATGGATTTATGCTACCGTGTAATGTAACACCCCATTGGCATTCCATTTGGATCAGAGAGCTGTCAGCATCCTGTTTCCATTGTTGTGAGACTGATGAGCTGAATAAACAGCTCACAACACTGGTTCGGATGGCCCCGTCTCGTTCATGCTGTGCATAGCTGCCGCAGCATAGGCAATAAACAGCGACTTAGGCTATGGCTGGTTCCAAGGAAAAAGCTGTGGTAGAAGCCACGTTGGGCCAGTTTTGTGATCCCCTTGGGATGCCTTTTGCAGCTACAATGTGCCTGGATGTCTAGGCTTTGTGGTTTTAAAACCCTAACCCTACGTGTTACCCTAACCCTAGGCAGTAAATAGTGCCTTAGGCTATGGCTGCTTCCAAGGAAAAAGGTTTTCTGGAAGACATATTGGGCCTGTTTTGTGATTCCCTTGTGATGCTTTTTGCAGCTGCAGTGTGCCTGGAGCTCTGGGCTTTGTGGTTTCAAAACCCTAACTCTAGCTACAATCCTTACCCGGACCCTCAGCACACAATGCAGCATTGGGCTAAGGCCGGTTCCAAGGTGGTTCCAGTGGTGGAAGCCATGTTGTGTCATTTCTTTGCTCCCCTTGAGATGTCTTTTGCAGCTGCAGTGTGCCTGGAACTCTGGGCTTTGTGCTTTCAAAACGCTAACCCCAGTTGTATCCCTAACCCTAACCCTAATCCTGTCCCTATCCCTAACTCTTACACTAACCCTATGCATTAAACAGTGACCCAGGCTATGGCTGGTTCCAAGGAAAAAGCAGTGGCAGAAGCCGTGTTGTGGCAGTTTTGTGTTCCCCTTGTGATGCCTTTTGCAGCTACAATGTGCCTCAATGTTTGGCTTTGTGGTTTTAAAACCCAAACCCCAGCCAGTAAACAATGCCTTTGGCTACGGCTGCTTCCAAGGAAAAAGCTCCAGTGGAAGCCATGTTGGGCCAATTTTGTGATCCCCTTGGAATTCCTTTTGCAGCTGCAGTGTGCCTGGAACTCTGGGCTTTGTGGTTTCAAAACCCTAACCCCAGCTGGAACCCTAACCCTAGGCACTAAACAGTGCCTTTTGCTATGGCTGGATCCAAGGAAAATCAGTGGTGGCAGCAACCAAGTAGTATTGTGGTCCTCTCCAGATGGCTTTTGCTGCTGATGTTTGCCTGGAGCTCTGGGCTTTGTGGTTTCAAAACCCGAACCCTGCCTGGAACTATAACTTGAACCCTGGACACTAAACGTAGCATTGGGCTAAGGCTACTTCAAGGGAAAATGTGTGGTGAGAGCCATGTTGTTACAGTTTTGTGTTGCCCTGGGCTGCCTTTTGCAGCTGCAGTGTGCCTGGCACTCTGGGCTTTGTGGTTTCAAAACCCCAACCCCAACGCTAGGCAGTCAATACAGTCTTGGGCTAAGGCTGGGTCCAAGGAAAAGCAGTGGTGGAAGCCATGTTGTGTCATTTGTTTTGCTCCCCCTTGAGGTGTCTTTTGCAGCTGCAGTGTGCCTGTAGCTCTGGGCTTTGTGGTTTCAAAATCCTAACACTAGCTGGAACCATAACCCTAGGCACAAAATGCAGACTTAGGCTAAGTCTGGTTCCAAAGAAAAAGTTGTGGTGGATGCCATGTTGTTGCAGTTTTGTGATCATCTTAGGATGCCTTTTACAGCTGCAGTGTTCCTGGAACTCTGGGCTTTGTGGTTTCAAAACCCTAACCCCAGCTGGAACCCTAACCTGAACCCTCAGCACTCAACACAGCTTTGGGCTAAGGCTGGTTGCAAGGGAAAAGGTGTGGTGGAAGCCATGTTGTTGCAGTATTTTGGTCCTCTTGGGATGCCATTTGCAGCTACAGTTTGCCTGGAACTCTGGGCTTTGTGGTTTCGAAACCCTAACCCTAGCTGGAACCCTAACCCAAACCCTAGGCACCAAACGCAGCATTGGGCTAAGTCTGGTTCAAGGGAAAAGGTGTGGTGGAGGCCATGTTTTTGCAGTTTTTTTTACTCCTGGGCTGCCTTTTTAGCCGCAGTGTGCCTGGAGCTCTGGGCTTTGTGCTTTCAAAACCCTAACCCTGGCTGGAACCCTAACCCTCAGCACTCAATGCAGTCTTTGGCTAAGGCTTGTTTCAAGGAAAAATATGTGGTGGATGCCATGTTGTGGCACAATGATGTTCACTTCGGGATGACTTTTGCAGCTGCTGTATGTCTGGAGCTCTGGCCTTTTTGGCTTCAAAAGCCTATGCACTAATAACAGCCACCCCTGTTTCTTCCCAAAGGACAAATTTTTGCACAAGCTATCCCTGTGCCGTGTTTACCTCAAGGCACCGAAAAACAAGGGCCCACAGTTGCCCGAGTCCTACTTATTGGGAAAGACAAACCCAAAATGTCAGTGGGGGTGGGGAGTAAAAAGGCATTGAGATGCTTGTAGACACGGGTGCAGACTGCACAGTGATCCCAGTGTGATCAAGACTGGCCAGCACACCGGCTTTAAAAAATGTTGCTGGTCATGTTTGAGGTGTAGGAGGCCTGCAACTGGCGGGACAATCCAAGAGTGTCATCCAAATTAAGGGACCAAATGGACAATTGGCAAATATCCATCCATTTGTGTTAGATTATTCGGAACCATTGTTAGGGAGAGATTTAATGGCCCAGTGGGATGTCACAATTGATATTCCAGACTCTCCACAGCATTTTTTTACAGCGGTCATTGAACAGCGTTGCACCCAAAACTGAGTTGGAAGACAGACAAACCAGTTGAGATGAAACAGTGGCCGCTCAGTAAACAACAATTAAAGGCGCTTGAGGAGCTAGTGGAAGAGCAACTGAAAAAGAGTCACATGGAGACCACGTCCCTGTGGAGACCACGTCCCCTTGAAACTCTCCAGTGTCTGTCATCCTGAAGGCTGACAAAAAGAAATGGTGGCTCCTCCATGACCTCTGACAAATAATAATGTCATTGAAGATACGGGCTCTCTCCAACCTGGTATGCCATCCCCAACGATGCTTCCCCAGGATTGGAAATTGGCTGTTATTGATATAAAAGATTGTTTTTTCCAAATTCCCCTACACCCTTAAAATGCATCACATTTCACATTCTCAGTCTCCATCATCAACATGGAAGCCCCTATGAAAAGGTACCATTGGAAAGTTCTTCCTCAGGGATTAAAGGTCTTGCTGGCAATCTGCCAGTTGTATGTCTCTTCCCCGCTTTCCCCAGTGTATGCAGCCACAGAAAAGGCCATCATCTATCATTATATGGATTACATCCTTGTGTGCGCCCCCAATGATGATTTACTCACACATGCGCTTGACCTAACGATCGATGCATTGATTGTTGCAGGGTTCGAGCTCCAGGAAAAGAAAATTCAAAAGATGCCACCTTGGAAGTATTTGGGCTTAGAAACTGGAAACAGGACCATTGTTTCTCAAAAACTAGAAATCAATCCAAAGATCAAGACCCTTGCAGATGTCCACAAGTTGTGTGGGTCTTTGAATTGGGTAAGGCCCTGGCTGGGTCTGACTAATGAAGACCTTGCCCCTCTTTTCAATTTATTGAAAGGGGGAGAGGACCCAGGTGCTCCTAGGTCTATTACCCCAGAGGCACGGACAGCTCTAGAAAAAGTTCAGATGGCAATGTCCACAAGACAGGCCAACCAATGTCAGCCTGACCTGCCATTCAAATTTATCATCCTAGGTAAGTTGCCACACCTCCATGGAATCATTTCCCAGTGGGAGGAAAAACAAACATCTAAGGCAAAGGATACATCCAAAAAGGGCCAGGACCAGAGGGACCCTCTCTTGATCATAGAATGGGTTTTCCTCAGTCACAAAAGGTCCAAGAGAATGACAAAGCCTCAAGAGCTGGTAGCAGAACTGATCCGGAAAGCAAGGACCCGGATCAGGGAGTTAGCAGGATGTGACTTTGAGTGCATTCACATTCCAATTGAGTTAAAATCGGGCCAAAATACTATGCAAATATTGGAACAATTGCTTCAAGAAAATGAAGTGTTGCAGTTTGCTCTAGATTCCTACTCAGGACAAATTTCTGTCCAGCGGCCTGCCCACAAAATTTTCGAACAAGATGTTCAATTTACTCTGAAATTTAGAAGTGCTCAAAGTAAGAGACCTTTAAAAAAGGCTCTGACCGTCTTTACAGATGCATCCGGGAGGTGCCAAAAGTCTGTTATGACTTGGAAGGATCCTCAAATCCAGCAGTGGGAGACGGACTTTGCGGAGGTGGAAGGTTCACCTCAGGCTGCTGAGTTGGCTACAGTTGTTAGGGGCTTTGAAAGGTTCTCAGAATCATTCAATCTGATTACAGATTCTGCATATGTGGCAGGAGTAGTATCCAGGGCAGATCAAGCAATACCGCAAGAAGTGCCTAACATCGCACTTTTCAAACTGCCCTCAAAACTTGTAAAGTTAGTCTCCCACCGAGAGCAACCATTTTATGTGATGCACGTCAGGTCACATACCAACATGCCAGGGTTTATCACTGAAGGCAACAGAAGGGCAGATGCTCTCGCTGCACCTGCAGAGATGGCCCCTCTCCCAAATGTTCTTGAACAGGCAAAAATCAGCCACCAGTTTTTCCACCAAAATGCACCTGGCCTGGTTCGTCAGTTTAACATCACTCGAGAACAGGCCAAAGTGACTGTGGCCACATGCCCAAATTGCCAACAACATGCACTCCCTACAGTGAGTGCGGGAGCAAACCCAAGGGGGTTGAACAGTTGTGAACTGTGGCAAACAGACGTAACACACATACAGTCATTAGGACAGCAGAAATTCATTCATGTTAGTGTAGATACCTTTTCTGGAGCGGTCTATTCTTCTGCCCACACAGGAGAATCATCTCTCAATGCCATTAAGCACCTCTTACAGGCTTTTTCTTTCATGGCCATCCCCAAGAAGTTGAAAACTGATAATGGGCCTGCTTACAAGTCCAAGGAAATCGGGAGCTTCCTGCAGCAATGGGGAGTAGAGCACAAAACTGGCATCCCCTACTCCCCTACAGGTCAAGCCATAGTAGAAAGGACTCACCGTGATATCAAAAGAGTCCTGGACCAGGAACATCAGGTTATGAAGGTGGAACCTCCCCACATCTGGTTGCCCAGGGTGCTGTTCACAATCAATTTTCTGAATTGTTCCTTTGACAGCCTGAATCTGCCCATCCTGAATCCTGCCACTTTGGGGGGAGCAGTCATATGTTGATGAAAGAAAAGCCTCCGGTCTTAGTAAAGGACCCTGAGACTTGGAAGATGGTGGGACCTTACAAATTGGTTACATGGGGACGTGGGTATGCCTGTGTGTCCACCACCTGTGGTTTAAAGTGGGTTCCTTCCAAATGGGTAAAGCCCTATGTTCCCAAGGTCTCAGAGAAATCTACAGGAGCGCCCAAGGTTGCTAATGCTGCCTGGAGAAAAGAACACCGCACGCATTCTCTGGAGGAAATTCCATTTAAGCCTCCTATCTGGAATAGTTTGTAATATATGTTTGTCTTAAGTTTCCTTTTACCGGTTTCGATCCCGCTGTTCGTGTGCAGTCTCGAGACACCATGAGACCAAGCCTGCTCCTCATCCTACTTGCGATCATTTCACCAGTGATCTCCTGGATAGTCCCTCAGCCCAAAGCGAACGTGTGGAGCACCTTGGCCAAAGCCCTTGGACAGGATCACATCTGGCTCTCCACAGCGATGACTCCCGTCAACTTGCCTGGTGGGAGTTCCCTTTAAATCCTCAGAACTCCCAAGCGAAATGTGGAATGCTTTAAATGAAGTTAACTCACTTGCACCTTCTCCTGGCTGCTATCCTGCTGACAATCCTTTACTGTTTTGGCAGGAGTGGGCGAGAAAGTTACCAGTGCCAAAAAGGGAGCCACAAGAGTTCCATCTCTTAGGCTCCATGAATGCAACCTTTTGCGTTCACTTTAAATTCAATTCTCAGTTATATCATGAAGCTAAACGAAACACCTATCCTGACCCTAGCAACCCACACTACACAGACAAAAACTGGTGAACTGGTGTCAAAATTCAGTCCTAGTCATGCACTCATCAGGTGGTGACTATAAGCCTCGTGAACTCCCAAAAGGTGTGTTTTTAATATGTGGAGAGAGCATGGGCAGGTCTCCCTCCTTGTCTGCTCGGAGGTCCACATCCCTTTGGCAATCTGAGCCTGTTAACACCAAATCGAACAAAACTAATACATTAGCAAACTAAAAACAACACACATACATTGACTATCAAAAAAGGAGACCTAAGGCAATTTGACCCCGACTGTAATTTGGAAATTGTTCACTGGTCCAGACTTAAGGCCACCGCAATTACAGTCACCCTGCCCTGGATCTTGGCAGCAAAAAGCATGGGAGAATTAGGCCGATTGGAATGTTGGGTTGCAAAACAGGCAAACCTCACTTCTACTGCCCTGAGTGACCACTTATCAGATGAGGAAATAACCAGGCAAGCCACCTTTCAGAATAGGGCAGCCATAGACTATCTGCTCCTTCTGCACAACCATCGCTGTGAAGAATTTGAAGATCTCTGCTGCCTCAACTTGTCATCCAAAGCAGAGAACGTCCATGCCACAATCAACAAGATGAAAACCATGGTGAGTGACATCAAGAGAGAAACTGATGACCTGGCTGAGTGGACTGTTCAAAGGCTGGGGACTCTCAGGCTGGTTGGGATCTATTCTGAAAACTGTATTTTTAGTATTGTTTATTTTAGTTATTGTTATTGTAGTTGTTAGCATTGTTTTCGGACTAATCAAACGCATGGTTCTCATGTTAATTTCAAGCTCATCTCCTCCTCCTGAAGTTTACCATTTGGAAGCCCTTAGTGCTTCAGTGGATGACATGGAAGCCTCAGTGGAAAACACTGACCCTCCTGTAGAGGAGGAACCAATTTACCAACCATGGTTTGGCAAGCATTTTGCACCACAAAGCCAGTGCTCTTCTTTTTAAACAAAACTAGGGGTAGATGTTGCAGTGTGATGCAATACCCTGTTTCAGCTATCCCAGTTCCTCCCTCAGGTGTGCCAACAACAATCTCTCCCTTTCCCTCCTCCCTGCCCCCTTGCTAAGTGCTGTCCGTCAATCTTAACATTCCAGCAAGGGCATCATCTGATTGGCAAAAGTTCAAAAGATGCTTCTCAGCCCTGGGGTCATTGGGCTATCCAAGTGTCACTCGTCCCCTGAGACTCCCCCCCTCCCACCTGGTTGGTGGCATACTTACCTGTTCCCTCCCCCTCTCCCCAGGCTTAAAAGATACGGGGGCCATGCAGTTCTGGGTTCTGTTTGAGCTGTTACAACATTCAGAGGTCTGTGTGCCTGGAATAAAGCTCTGGACCAACTCTCCAGTAGAAACCATCTCCTTTTCCCTTCACCATTACCTAAAGCCTTTCCACAGAGGTAAAACTGAGTTCCTGCATGCCTGGACCTACTCCAAGCGACCAGCTGCAACTTCCAGCTAGCCAAAGGGGTCTCTGAGGTGAAATAACGCAGCTGCCGCCTTCGGTCCAGCAGCAAGGGTCAGATTGTCCCTGACATCTTTTTCACTAAAAATCCTTTCTTTAGGATTTTCCCTTCTGGGAAGCTGAGGCCCCATAAAAAGAATGTAAACAATGGTTATCTGCTGCTGTGGAATGCAACAGGTGAATTTTTGATTGGGCCATCTTGAATGTTTATAATTAATGGCCAATCAAGGACCGAGCTATCTCGGATAGAGTGCGAGAGAGCTGGCTGTATCATTCTTTTCTTTTCTATTCTTAGCTTAGCTTAGCCTTCTGAGGAAATCTTTCCTTTCTATTTCTTTATAGTATAGTTATAATGTAATATATCTATCATAAAATAATAAATCAAGCCTTCTGAACATGGAGTCATCTTGCCTCTTGCCTCATCCAAGAACCGCTGTGAACACAGTCACATCAGATGAGCCCAGGCACGTTATATCCGGTAATATAGGGATTATATTCCATGTCTTTTGCAGCTGCAGTGTTCCTGGAGCTCTAGGCTTTGTGGTTTCAAAAGCCTAACCATAGCTGGAACTCTACCTCAAGGCACTAAACGCAGCCTTGGGTTAAGGTTGGTTCCACAGAAAAAGCTGTGGTGGAAGCCAAGCTGTGGCAGTATTCTGTTCCTCTAGGGATGCCTTTTGCAGCTGCAGTGTGCCTGGAGCTCTGGGCTTTGTGGCTTCAAAACCCTAACCCAATCTGTAGTCCTAACCCTAACCCTAGGCATTAAACAGTGCCTTAGGCTAAGACTGCTTCCAAGGAAAAAGCAGTGGTGGAAGCCATGTTGTGGCATTTTTCTCTTCCCCTTGGGATGCCTTTTGCAGCTACAGTGTGCCAGGAGCTCTGGGCTTTGTGGTTTCAAAAGCCTAACCCTAGCTGTAACCCTAGGTTTAACCCTATCCCTTGGCAGTAAACACCGACTTAGTGTAATGCTAAACCAAAAATGTCCTAATGTTTATAATTCCTGAATCCCCTGTATATCCTTAGAAGTGCTGGAAAAGTCCTGAGAAAAACCTGCTCAGCCTCCAAGCCACACCTGTTCCTCTCTAACCCTCAGGTGTCTTCCCTGCCTTTTTGCAGTTGATCTTGTTGTCCTCTAAGAGTTCTCTCATTGTCCTGGTGTGAGGGTTGCTGTCTTGTCTCATCAGGTGGGTTCCGGTCTGGTCTTACTATCAGGGTTGCTGTGTTGTGCTGCTGTTGGTGGAAAACGCTGCTGTTAGGGGGGCTGGTGAGGTTGAGGTTAGGGCTGGGCTGAGGGGTGGTGCACCTGTACCCTAACTTGCCTCCTTAGCTGCACCCTGTAGCCCTGATCTCCACTAGACTGTCCAGCCCTCAAACCCTCTCCCTTTACCTCTCAACCCCTCCCTCTGCCCCCCAGCCCTCAGGCTCTGTCACCCTCAAGGCCCCCTATGCCACTCAAGCCCCCTTTCAGCTGCCCCCCTCAGCTCCTGTGTGTCACCCTTAATCCCTCTGCTCCTCAGTCCCCAGCTTCTCAGTGTCACCCTCCAGCTGCCCCTGCCACCCTCATCATCTTTGTGTGTCACCCACCGTCCCCTCTCCTTGCTCCTCCCTCAGCTCCCAGCCTCTGCCACCCTCAAGCCCCCACAGTGCCCCTCAAGCTGCCCCTGAGCCTCTGTCATGCACTGAAAGGACCTTAAAAAAACCCTATCAATTCCCTAAAAAAACCCTAGTTTTCACAGTGTCCTAAACACCCCACAAAAACCTAAAAATAGCCTCAGAATACACTAAAAATACCCTACTTTTTAAAAGCCCCTAAAACATCCCTAAAAATTCCCAAAGAACCTTCAAAAAAATCTCTAAATAGTCCTAAAAGAGCTCTGAGAATAACCCTAAAACCTTAAAAATCCCCTCCTGACAAGACCCTAAAAAAGCCTCAAAAATTCCTGCAAAAACCCTAGAAATACCCTAGTCCAAAAAAAGTTCTCCCTATACTCTCAATATTCCTCAAAAAGCCCTAAAAACTTTTAAGTAATCCTAAAAAATCCCCAAGAATACCCAAAAACACCTCTAACAATTCAAATTAGTAGGAAGACAGCCCTTAAAACACCCTAAAAAATTCTTTTAAAAGCCCTGGAAAAGCCCTAAAGGTATCCTACACATTCCCAGAGAATTCCTAAAAAACTCCTGCAAAAAAACCCCTAAAATATCCTTAAAAATCCCTGAAGAAAACCCATTAAAAACCCTAAAAAATTGTTCAACCCCTACCTGTAACTCTGTGGCCTCCAAACATCATCTCTACCCATTAACTGGGGTAATTACCTGCAGCTGCTGGGAGGGTTCTGGGGCTGTCCCACCACTAGGGTTGCACCTGTACCCTAACCCTACCTGATACCCGGTGCCCTTTGTACCCCTAACCCTCAGTGTCAGCTCTCCACCTGCCAAGGCCCCTCGTCTTTGCCTCTCAGCCCATAATGTCTGCGTGTCACCCCAAGCCCCCCAATAGCCCCATTTGCTCCTAAAGCCCCCTTCTCCCTCTCAGCTGCCCCCATGCTCTGTGTCACCCTGCAGCCCCTCCCCCCAGCACCTGGTGACACCCTGCAGCCACAGACGTTTTCCCTGCCTGTCTTATTTTGGTCTTGTCCTGCTGCAAGAGTCGCAGGGTCCCGGCAACAGCTCCACATGCTGCTGCAGAGGGACAGGCAGGTGGTAGGGGGAGACAGGGAAGGGGCAGCAGCAGGATGGGGAGGGGAGAAGGGTGGCGTGAGGGATGGAGCAGAGGAAGGACAGGGAGGGGTGAAGGGTGGAGTTAGGGATGAGGCCAGGCTGGGCTGCAAGTCCCAGTTGGGGGGAGGGCCAAGAATGGGACATTAGAGAAGAGGGCTGAGGGGAGGTGGTAAGGGTTAGGAGAGGGCAACCCCATATGTCCCCGACCAAAGCTGCAGCAAAATAAAACTCTTGTTGCTTTGACAGTGCCAAGTAGCTCCTGCAACCTGCCATCAGGAACCTGGACTGGTGAGTTTTGTTTGACAGGGAAAAGGGCCACATTCTAAAAACCATGACTATTGTTGTATTGCACTAAATAGTTTAATTAGTTGTTGTTTTGCACTGGGTGATTGTTGCGGTGTGTCTTAAGCTTCCGAGTCCCTTCCCCAGGTGTGCCTATACCCCCCTCTCCCTTCCCCCTCGCCCCTTGCTGAGTGAGTCCTGTCAATCAGGTTTAACATTCCAGCAAGGCGTCGTGTGGTTGGTCAAGTTCAAAGGATGCCCCTCAGGCCCAGGGGTCATTGGCCTGTCTAGGTGTCATCCCCCCCTGAGACCCTGCCCCTCCCACCTGGTTGGGTGGCTCACCTGTCCCTTCCCCTCCCCCGGGAGCTTAAAAAGGTAATCAGGCCATGCGGTCGTTATTCTGTTGGAGCAGTTGCCTACATTCAGACCTCTGTAACCATGGAATAAACCTCTGGATATAAACCCTCCAGCAGAATCCATCTCCTTTTCTCTTCACCATCGCCTGAAGCCTTCCTCCTGAGGTAAATGGAGCTCCTAACAAGCCTGGACTTGTTCATTGCCCAGATGCAATCTCCAGCAAGCCAAGGTATCTCTGGGGTGATTACACCGCAGTTGCTGCCTTTGGCCCAGCAGCGAGGGTCAGACTGGCCCAGGCACAATATAACTGGTAATATTGGGATTCCTATTCCAATAGGTGATGGGAACATTTCTACTGAGTATGTTATGTCATGTGGATTGTTATTCCCCTCCCCCCATCATATGGTCTCTCCCCTATGCACCCCCCTTTCTATATCCCCTGGTGGTCTGTTCCTTGGTGACCCCTCCCCTCACCCCTCCCCAAGAATATCCCATTGGCCGCAGTCCTCTTTCCCTGCCCCCATGCCTCGGGTATAAAACTCCACTGCAGGTGTTCTATGGCCTCTTTTCTACATGGGTGGTTGCTGCAACCAGCAGCATCCTGTCCCAAGTCAATAAACAGGACTTTCATCCCCGTGTGGAGAAGAGCACTTCTCGTCTTTTATTTCTGTCTATGCAAGGCCTTGTGGGCTAAGAGTCTGAGCTAGCCAGATTTGGACTCATATAACAGCACACAGAGACACACAGATTATTGCAGACTATCAATTAAAAGACAAAGAGAACAGAGAAGGTATTCTCTTGCTGACAGTGGTTTTTTTTTCCTAAGATGACACATTTTTTTAACAGTGCAAAACAAGTTTCTGCAATGAAGTTGTTTTATTGAGACTAGTACTAGAATTAGAAGAGAGGGAAAAGCCTCCTTATTTGAAGTGGTTAGACTCATTGTTTTATGAATTCAGCTATACAACTAACTAACTGACTATTTTAGTCATGAGCTATGGCTGAAATAACCCTGCTGCCAGGCCCACTTATACAGAGGAAACAGACTTCTGCACCTCATTGTATATATTTTGTAATCCAGAAACTAACAGACGACTGTGTGCAAAGTCTCCTGATCTCACACGGATGTCAGTTCCAAAATCAACAGTTCCTTCATTCAAATTCCTTGAACTTGGGCCTACTTTCCATATTTGTATTCAGAACAAAAAAAACTTTGAAAAAATATAAGAATACTGTACAGCAGGTTGTGCAGCTCAAGATCTTTGTTCCTACTGGGATAGGTGGGATTTTGTACTTTAATTGTGCCATTAAGAAGTTTACATGAATCATTGCCTCACCCCTTTCCTACCTCATACTACATCAACAGGCATGTGGGGGTTGGACCATGTGTGTAGTTAAAAGAAACTTGAAGAGTCCCTGCAGAGATTCAAGTGTAGTTGGAGACATTGCTGATCTTAATGTTCAATGGCAATATAAAGGAAGAAAATCAGCTAACACTAACGAAACCCAGAAAAGCCAAATCAGGAACTAACTAAAAGTACTCTAGCTACTCTGAGTGCTGGCACTCCCACAGTTATTTGATAGCCAAGGCAGAATAAATAATCAGCCAATTTTTTTTTACATTAATCTCCTGGGAGGGGGAAACAGGAAGGGAATGCAAGTTGTCTTCGTGGAATGTTGTCAGATAAGAATTAAAATTCCAGTCTTTACTGAGGCCTCTGCTGGAATGTGCAAAACACTGGGTACATTCCCCCATGCACATACACACTTTGTGGTTTATTTTTCCATGGCATGCTGCTTTAAAGGCTTACAGCTGCATTCTTACTTGGTTTCTCAGTAATCTGTGTACATAAACACAGTCACACCCAAAGCAGTCCTCCTCATCCTGGTACCTTGGCTGAAATAGAAGTTGTTTCACCCAGGAGTGAGACCATCTGGAAGATCATGGTGGGACTAGGAGGAAGTTGATGTATAGAGTCATCTTGAGCTTCAGTCTGCTGCCTTCACCAAAAGCTTCTCAAAAACGCTACCAACAAAGGCTTAGTAAATCTTCAGTGGTCAGCAGTGGGACAGCGGGAGGCCTGACAACTCTAATTTCACTTTCAGAGCTAGAACTTGGCTTATGCACTAAACCACTGCTGATAAAACTAACCATCTATCACACTATTGATTGCAGCTGCTACCCAAAACATGCACCTTTCACAAACAATAGGATATTCTTTGCAGGGAGAGAAAAGGAGGAGGAGGAGGAGAGGAGAGATGCAATTTTTCTTGCCATGGCAATTTCCCAGAAAATGTCTGAACATCACAGAGAAGGCAGGCCTGTAGAGGGGACAAACACATCCCTTCAGAAGCAGAGAGTTCATAACAGAATTATACAGATGTTTTTCCTAATACCAAATAAACAAACTATACAGGCCAGTCAGCCAGTCATTGTAGGCAACCTATTCAATAAATCATAAAACCACACTGTGGGATAATGAAATCAGATGCCAATTACTTAAGTCTTTACAACCCGTTCCCACTCAAGTCAGAGGCAAATTTCTAAGACAATTACAAATGGACACTTGGAGCCAGATTTGTTCCAGTATTTTTTTCTCAATAAATGCCTCATGATGCAGACAATACTTTAAAAACATATCACTGTATACCTTAATATCATTTGCTTTGCTGTAGACATTTGAGATGTGCAACACTGAAAATCCCACTAAATATTATCTGAACTTCTAGAAGCTTAAATAGTTTTGAAGAAATGCATTTCTGCATGAAATTCACCCTGTGTTGGGGCCAGAAGAGGATTTTGCCATCTTTGTTGAGAGCTAAGGAATATGGAGGCCTTGTGATGTACTAAGCAATGAATCTCATTCTGATTACTATCTTTGAAGTTACATGTGACATGCTCTCAATTAGAGCTAAAACTCAGATCACAGAGTATAACTTCTGTATGTGAGATGAATAGAACAGCTCACAGTACAGGCTGTACACAACAAACAGTAGCTCCTCCTCATGACACACAAATATTATGTTCCCAGAAGTCCCACAGTGCCAGAAGAGATTCCCCTTGCATGGGAACTGTTCAGAGACCTCAAGCAAGGTCCACTTAGCAAGGGCTGGTGACACAGAGTCCTGCCCATGTACCTTATCACTGGTTGGAATGAGTCCTTAGTCACTACTTGAAGTTTCTGTTGGACTCACTGATAGCAATTAGGCCAACAGTTGAGTTTAAATTTTAACTCATAAGTAATAAACACTGTTTTTCTAAGAGTAGTTCAAGTACAGTCCAAATTCCATACAAAAATCTATTTTCCAATAGCAGAAGAGCTTCTTGGGTTGGACAGCACTGAGCATGTTCAAGAGATCACTGTGCTCCACATGACTCTCACCAAATAACATCAATCAATAAACTCCATGAGCAGAGACACTGACAAAGTCAGTTTTCTGCGGACCTTACTGCTCGTGATACAGTCTCCTTGTCACAGAATTATTTGGTCTCTTCCAGCCTGAGATGCTATTCAGCCTAGTTTCAGACACTGTTTTGCTGTCAAAGCCAGACAAAGTTAGCCAGGGAAATCCACATTACACAGACAAACAGCAAGGTTGCACTGGGTCTCTCCTTGATTTAGAAATCTAGGCTAAAAATAATCTATCCTCTGCACAACTATGGTTAAATTACTGTTAGAAAAGATCCAGAAGATAAAATTCTTAGCATTCTGAGCATGTTTACTCTTACTTTCTGAATACAGAAATCAAATCAGAGTGAATTCTTTTCTATATTATGGAGGCCAAACTCCAGTCAGCCTAGGGAAATATAGGATTCCTCAGACCTAATACTGCTTTAATTAGCAGAACAGTGCCTGAGTCACAGGCCTACCCATGTATTTGAAAGTTAATATTTAACAGTTCTGACCTCATTGACCAGGACAACCTGTGTTTCTTCAGCCCATCAGGGAGAAAAATCAACTTGCTTCATTGGAAGACTGTGGCTGTGTTTCCATCCAGCCCTTAAAAAAACAGCCAGGATGAGGATAAGCTTTAAATGTTAAAAAGAGCATATAGTCAATTATCCAAGACATGCCCACTAACAAAGCAGTACTGCTAAGTCACTTTACACCTGAATAAATTCATATTATGCCTCATTTAACAAGCAAAACATGATGGAAACAATGGTATACACCATTCTTTACTGCAATATATATTTTTAGGATTGTGTGTTATCTATAGAATTTTGAACATGCAACTGGCCAGAGTGAACTACATATTACTATATCTTCAAGAGAAGGAAAATGAGCATATTTGACAGATTATTTAAAGTGCACGTGGGCAGAGATTTTCTAGTCCACATATTCACTTCCATCAGATGTTTTGGGTTTTTTTTTCTAAGGGTCTCAACAAAATCACTTGCATTTTTCTTGAACAAATATGATATTTCAAAAGCCATTTGTTCACGAAACTGTCCAAAGCTCATTGCAGTTTCAGACATACTAAAACAAAAGCAATTCTACAGTTTGAAGTCAACCTTTCCTAACTGGTATAACCAGCTTAAAATAAAAATTCTTCCCCATTTCTCTCTTACCTATACTAAAAGGTTAAATAGACACTGTTAAATGTATGCCTTCCTTCTGTGGTTCAAAACACATTTGAAAAGGAGTCTGACACAGATCTTTACTTATCTTCTGGATGGGGATGAAAAGGACATATGGCCCATTTTACCATCAGCTGTGAACTTCTGACCTCTTACTCCTTTTTCCTAACTACAATCTTCTCTTTTGTTTTTTCCATTAGATATTTTCAGCTATGACTCTGAAAAACTTCTTCAGTCCCTAAAGCTTCAGATTGTAAATTTCAAATGCAACACATTGTAAAGGGCAATTATTTGCAGTGAAATATGCATCAAAGTTTGATCAACACAAATGAACTTACCAAATGACTCCCATCAAATTTGGTGGGACTGCTTGACTAAGGACTTACCATTATGACACAAAAAAAATTGAGCAATGTCTCTGGATCATCTTGTTATACAAGCTGCAGAACTAAGCGACATCTAAAGTATTTTCCATAGTACAAAAAATAATAATACTCAGCCAAATAGTCCAAAAGCAACGATTACAAAATTAGTTCAAGAGCGAAAAGTGAGAGTGTAAGCTGCTGAAACTGAGTTCTGAAAGCACCAGAAGATTGCTGTCCTTTGAAGAATTATTATTTGGTTTACTGTTTCCTCTGTTAGGTTCACTGATAATTCTCTTTGGTGTTTTGGAGTGATGGCAGGATGACATCAAGCGTGTACCTGGCTGATCATCTACACAGAGTTGCCTGCACTAACACGCCAGTCTCTGTGAGAAGTTTGGCACCACAAAGCTTCAGCAGCCCAAGTCTACCAAATGCCAAACCTCCTGTCTCCCTGCCAAAATGAGGAACGTGCTGAAAAGACAGTAAGCAAAAGCCAAGGTGAGCCAAGCCTCATCTTTTGAAGCCCCCAATAGAATGGTTTGCAGCAAGGCTACATGAAAGCAAGTTGTTACTTGGGCAAAGCCAAAGGCAGAACATGGATATGCAAAGAGCTGAGGTCCAGCAGATGAATCAGGCCCGCAGCACAGGTATTCTTATTGACACCTGAAGCTGCTCTAAGCAGTTAAGTTCTTTTGATGTTCAGAAATACAATTTGTATTTCAGCTTTACAACAAACAGACTATAAACTCCAGACCAAAATTCCCCACGGTACAAACTTTATCAGGAAAATCCCCTCTGGAAACATAGTGAGATGACCAGCCTCAATGCAATGACTTCTGCTACCCAGCAAAATAAAGGTCTGTGGATACATAGCCCTCAGTTTATTTGATTCAGCTGTGCTCAATTTGTCAACTATTCAAAGAAAATATGACACCCCAGTACACATAGCATGCAAACAAGGCTACCCTTGAATGATTTACTAATTTTGTTTGTCCATTTCAGAATGCACAGGGCACTCAACCCTCTCACTATTTTCATAGAAGATTGATCTTTTTTTCCTGTCTCAACTGTTTTTGTGTGATTCTACAATCACACAGACCTGTATTTATGAAGACAGCATTTGCTTATGGTTATTTAACATGTGACAGAAGCCCATGCTCTAATCCAGTGGGAATTAACTAGTGGACACTTTTGAAGAACAACATGGTGCCACAGTCTTAAGAGGTTCATAAAGTATTTGTGGAGCAAATCAATCCTCTGAAGAGCAAAGGACAAAAGCATTGCAAATGCACACTTGAGACTCCTGTTCTAATGCTGAGGTTTAAAGTGCTGAGGGCATTCCTGCACTTAAGAGATTACTTTTGCTCTCTTCACCCTAGATACCTCCTAGGTAAACTCTCTCTCTGCCACTGGTTGATTTGTTTTATATTAAAGGAGGTGATAGCAAAGGGCATGGGAAGGAACACAACATTTGTCCTGAAAAGCGAGCAAATCCCCTAATACCCAGGGAAAGCTATAAAATGAGTGTCTCAGATTCTCCTAACCCACTCCAACTCAGTGACTCATTCTCATTTGCTCTCACACGGCTTTGCTGGCAGAGGCATTAAAGCAATTGGCCTTATTTTCAATGCCTGTCACACTTGGGCAGTTGCTGATCAGTGAGATACCACTCCTGCCAAAGGGCTGAGTGCATCCAGTTGTGCTCCAGGGTAAAGGAGGAGGGAAGCTGTTCCATAAAGTGGTAACAACCTGCTGCTTTTCAGATTAAGACTTGTAGGAAAGGTGCAAAATTGAAAGCATCATATGTGGATGCCTGCTCCTCCATCTCTACTACTGACAGAGATAGAGTGTTTCTGACTAGATTTATCCTTTGTTAAAAACAGTGGCAATACAAAAAAAACATGTGGGAAGGGAAACTGTTGCCATACTCCAGTGGATTTAGAGTGAAATAATGCCATTTTAAAATTACTAACAGGAGTATTTATCATTGTATAGAAATGAAAAGCAAATAGAAATTAAGGTTCCAAGGTGCATGCAAACTATCAAAGTAATTTTTGTAATATTCAGCAACATAGTGCAGTAATTTTGGAGTTAAAAAAAAAAAAAAAGGAGATGCACGTTCCCTTCCTCAACAGTGCTTTTTTTCTGGCTGCATTCACACAGGATACTGATCCAGTATGGCAATTCCTATGTCTCATTCAGCACAGCCTCTTTTTCTCTTTGATTACAGGGGATATACAAATACATCACACAGCTACACAGCCTCTAGAGTGAGATGAAGGCTCTTCACTGGTTTTACAAAGTACAGTTTGTCTGTAGTAAATGACATCCCTCTGCAAAAGGGAAGCATTCCATTCCTTTCTCCACAGCTCAGAGCGTGGGAGGACTGCTCAGTGAGCACACGTCGGCCTTTTTCTTACATGTTTCCTGCTGACCAGAAAGAAGGGGAAAATCCAGCATTTGCAGTTAGAACAGGTGGAGATTCCTGTGCCAAACCCCCGGGAGAAAGAAAAGCGGGGGAAGGGAAGAAGACAGTGTTCTGTCCTCAGGGGACAAGGGACAGGTCGGAAACCTTAGCTGTGGAGCAGTGCTGTTGGCTCGCCTTCCCCTCCTCAGCGGGAGCCGCACAAGCCTCGGGGCTGTGCAGCGGGGAGGGACGCGCCGCCCGTTCCCCGCAGGGACAAGGGGCACGCACAGGGAGAAGGGGCACCCACGCCGTTTCCCCCCGGGAAAGGCGCACACACAGCGCTGTTCTCCCGCAGGGAAAAGGGGCACACACTGTTCCCCCCGGGGAAAGGCAGACAGACAGTGCGCCCCTACAGGGGGAAGGGGCACACCCACGCTGTTCCCCATAGGGAGAAAGGGCACACACAGCGCTTCCCCGGAGGGCAAAGGGGCACACACGCTGTTCCCCCGCAAGGAGAAGGGGCACACACAGCATTCCCCGGCAGGGAGAAGGGGCACACACACGGCTCCCCACAGGCAGAAGGAAGGGACACACACGCGGCCCCGGGCCGGGCTCGCTCTTGCGTGTCGCCACAGCCCCGCCCCCGCTCTCTATGAATAGCGCGGCGCGGGCGGGGCCCGCCGGGGCACGCGAGGACAGCGGCGGCCGCCGCTTAAACGGGCAAGGCCGGCCGGGCCCTCCTGTGCCGCCGCCCCTCGGTACCAGCGCGGCCTCACCTCCCCCGCGGCCCCCCTGCCCCTGACTGCTCCTCCTCTGGGTCCTCCCGCTCTGTGGCTTTAACGTCAAATTCCAGGCAATCCTTGAGACTGAGCCTAGTAAACAAGGATATGCCAGATATCAAAATCATCCCCGTTTCGCATACTCCCTCATTTTTAGCAGCAGGAAATGTAGAAGAGAACGTATCTGAAGACCAAGAAGGAAAGGTTTAACCTTTCCTACACCAGTACTTCTGCCTAAACTTGCCTAGAGTTGGTCCTGACTGACAAGAGTACCACTTGCAGTAAGGTACTGCATCAGGAGTGGTACTTTCCATTTCCATACAACCAGGAGTGGAAATTTCCATTTCACAGGGTGACAGTTTTGTCGGGATGTAAGTGGCTGAAGAGGGAGCCTGCCCCTCTTATGTGATCCCCACATAAGGTAATTTAAAATGTTGGGATAACCCAAACAATGACCTTCAAAGCCTCAACTTCTGCTAAGATCAGAAAGACATTACCCTGTATCTTCTGAACACAAAACACGTGCTCTAACCAAGGCAAAAACCTTACCAGACAGGACTTTGATCTTATGAGGCCCTACCTGCAAAACAGCAAGCATCTAGCACGCTCCTAATGTCTGAATCTGCATTTCAGCAATAATTTCACCAGAAGGTCACTGAGGGCTAGAATCCATATTCCATGAAAGGGACTACAGAGTTATACTTGGCTGTGCAACTCACTTACCAGGCAACAACATTAATTGCTGATTTCCACTTCTCCCTCACTGTCAACAAGCCACAAAACTTGGTACACTACATTCAATCTTTAGGGCTTAAACAGAAACTACTGGCTTGGCCCTTTGCCTTCCTGAATTAAGTCAACCTTGAACTTTGCAAGATGACTAAATTTATATTGTAGTCAGCAACATTTGTGTTTCTCTACGTCCTCACTTTGTGGCCTGCACACAGCACTTTGACATAAGCTGCTGACTGCTCTTCTTCTTTCTAGTCACTCAAGCCCAATCATGTGTAGAAGTCAGAATAAGAACAGAATGAACTCCATGTGCCAACCAGCTGGAAATCTGCCTCTTGCATCAGGCTATTTTACTACTAGCAGGATTACTGCTAACATTCTGAGAAATTAACTTAATCACAACAGCAATAAAACTCTCATCCTAATTTTTCTGTAGTAATTATGCTACCTTTTACTCCATTTTCTTGCTGCTATCACGATGCCTGTCACAGACAGAAACCTGAACTTGCCTGTTTTGATCCATCTGAAGGGAGTAGACTCAATTCTATACCAACAGCTCTTTATCTCCACCTCCTTGGCCACACAGAGATACATACATACTGTCACTTTTTATGGGTTTGGGATTATTTGTCACATTGAAATTTCTATGCAGGAAGAAAAGAAATAATCACATTACAGTTAAATCATGCTGCCCTTTGTGTTTTACATCATGTGGTTACAATAAAGATGCACACAGATAGACAGTTTACAACTGCTACTGTAATTATTGTCATCTCACAGCCTTTTAAGAGTTTAGCTGACCAGCTACACTGCATGGTGGCACAATCACAGGAGATTTACCAATACAATGATTTTTCTACAAACCAAACACTTCATTCACCAAGTGTTAAAACACACTTCAGAATTAGAGGCAAACATGATGTTCTACTCCCTACACCCACTTGCCAGAATACCCTTATGGCAGACAATATATTTTGGTAAGTTTATTTAGTGCATGTGATTTTCTGGCAAGGTACGGTAAATTTAGTCAACCACACCTGGAACTAATACCTTTGATTTTCCAGTTTTCTATGCCATACAGCCATGTACACATGAGCTGGAATGCTCTGTTACCATTTTTAATGAATCTGCACCTTTGCACCAATGTGAAGTGAAATCCCACAGGGCTGGGATGGTGGATGTACAGGAGCTTATTTATTTAAGCCTCTACAAACAAGAAGAGAATTATAGTTGGGTCTGTCTGGATTTATACACATTTAATGTAGAAGTTTTCAAAACTGTTGTTTTTCTTGTAAAAAACAGCTTGTTCCAGCCAACAGTCTTCAAGAGGTCTTTGCCAAGTTATGAACAATGCTTCATCAAAACACAGTATTGTGCAAAGCATGTAAACATTTGCCACAAAGGTTATGCTGTTATTCTTTCCAGCCACTGATTACTCTTGTTTTCATAGAGATGTTTCACGAGGAACATCTAATTCAACTAATGTGATTCTTTCGGTTTTGAAATTACATACATACTTTTCAGAAGCATCACCAAAGTTTAATCTCCAGCATGCTGAAAATAATGCACCACAGTTCCCAGAGTGGAGATTTATATGCAGTTAAATTACATATTCATGGTGAACTCAACAGCAAACAGACATACTGCTGAGAAAGGAAGTCTCAATCAAGTCAAAAACCAAAACAATCTACTTGTTCCAAACAAATACAGAGATAAACTAACCTTCCTACTTGGGGATAACATGGTATTTTGATTACTAAACTTTAGTCACATGGGTATGAACATGCAATGGTAACAGAAAAAGAGGTGAAAAATCTTTAAAAGAGAAGGAAAACAAAAAATAACAGGATAGAGAGGAGGTGTTATGACTGGCAAAAAGCATTCAGTATTTCTAGAAGAAAAGGAATATTTTTCAACAGACAGACAATACTAAAGTTAATAGGAACCATGGAAGAAAACTTTGAATGGGAGGTCAACAGGAATGTTGTTGAGGCAATTTAGTGAGGAAAAAAAAAGATGTGCATATCACATATTTAAATATCATATATTTAAATAAATGAGCTGCATGAGCTATTTGGAGTCTGCTAAATTGATAGGAAATGGCTGACATTGAACTAAAATATAGCAGAGAATTTAATTCCATATAGTATTAAGGAATGTGCACAATATTCTTTGTTCTTCAGCTTTCTGGCATCTATAAGCAGCAGCCGGTATTGCAGTAATATCAAGCTCAGAAGTCTCTCTGCCGAACAGAGCTCAGCTCTCATTATGGCCTGGGATCCTGTGGCAGCAGGATTAGAAGCGGTGGTGAGACCCTGCTGTTGTAAGTGAGGCTGTGGAGGCCGGGCTGAAAAACCCAGCATTTGCCAGAATGTTCTTTAGTTTCAGATTGAGATTGTGCAGTTTTGGATAAGCTAAGCACTGGCTTTGCAGACCGCCTCAGGTCAGCTGGAAGTCCAGAAAGTTTTGTACTTGATTTAGCAGCCTCCAACATAAAAAGTCCAAAAGGACTGGAAAGTTTTGATATACTTGAGATTAAAGGCTTGCCAAAGGCCACACGGGAGATCTGGCATCTTACTGGCTTTACTCAGAAAAGCAAACATGGCACGTATGAACTTCACTGGGGCTTTATAATCTCAGTTGCACATTTCCTAGATTCAAGTAACATAACAGACAAGATACGTCTATGAACAAACTTACATGCTTTTAAAAATGTTCCTTAAGAAGGAAATAATTTTGACCGTTCTGAAAACAACCCCTGAGACACTGTAAGGTGTTGCTGAATGCAAGAGTTGTTGAAAATTTAACTTGTGCAGGTTTGGACCAAAGCAGCCTGTTAGTCTTCCAATATTAAAGTAATTTATAATGGAAATTGAATATCTAAAACTAGAATTGGAATGGTTTTGACCCAGTGCAGGAGGGTTGGTTGCACTTTCCTGAACTGCACCAAAGCATTAGTGATAGAGCCTGCAGTGAGGATGGGCACAACAACCTCCAGCAGCTACCCCCCAGCACTGGAACACACCCCCATGGAAGCAGCTGGGCAGAACAACTTATACAGAAACCTCTGGCTGTGTTAATGCACTGCTGGGCTAAATAGGCATGGGCTAGGAAGGAGTCACTGTTTGCAATACAGGAAACCCCACATCAACATAATTCATACTTGTGCCCCAAAACTTAATCCTAAAGAAAAGTTAAATGTCCCTTGGAGCTCTCGTAAACACTTGAAAGACTTTTTTGCCATGAATTCTAATTTCCAGCTCCCAAAGATGAGATATGTCATCTTATGCATGTCATCTATGCATAGCAGAGGTTAAGCCACTAGAGAGCTATCTAGCTGCTAAATTTAAAATAGAATTTAATTGCTTTAAATGCAACTTTTTGTTTCCAGTCTTGTTTCTCCAAAGTCTGAATTAATCTTATTAAATACTTCTCCAGCCTTGTTTGGGACTTGGGACAAACTGAATCAAGGAGAAACAGAAGGTAACACAAGTTCAAGCAGTTTAGGTAACACAAGTTCATGGGAATCCCTGGGGGATCTGTAGTACAAAATACATTTAAGAGATCCAAGGCTTGAACATTATTTACTTTTCACAGCATAGGGACACTGCACAGACTGATACTCCTGAGGGAAAAGAATTCCCATAACAAGTCCAAACCAGTGCATGTCCTATTAGGAAAACATTTCAGAGTTGTGGGTAAACCCTGAATCATAGGCATTAAACTACATATTTTGCTTAGGCATTAATCCAGGCAGAGAGATCAGACAGACACAGTATGACACCCTTACTAAGTATTTCTTCATCAGCTCGTATTACAGCTGCTGACTAGCAAATGCATAGTACCTAATCAGGGTTTCTGCATGTCCTGTGCCATGAAACCCTTGGAGGAGTATGTAGATTAACCAATGTAATTTTTTTGTAATACGCCATTTCTTTCCCACAAGCTCCATATCCCACAGGCGTTAAATAGTACAGTAACAGAGTTAAAATAGATGCAGGAAAGAACATAAGATTTAAAAATAGATGAGGAATCCAGGAGGCAAAGATACAGGAAGAGGTCTTTGATATAGGCTGCAACAAGCATATGAGGGCTTTGAAAAAAAAAACCACAAAACTTGAAAATTTTTGCCTCATTTAAGTCAGTGCTGTTTACTGAGGCAGCACTTCATGCAGAGAGAGAAAACTTGGATTTGATCATGAAGTGAATGAAAAACCACTAGTGTAGTAGGAGACAGTGACAGACACAAACATTTCACTGTTTATGTGGAGTGCAGAGTCTAGTGGCCCTTGAAAGACAGAGATTGGCTCCAAGTCTGCCTTTATGCAAGCAAGTCTGATAGCTTTTACAGGAAAGTATTAGAACAAGATATGCTTTTGTTCTGCAGGGACATAACACACTACCTCATCCAGTCACCCCCCAGCCTTGTGTTTTAAGGAAAAGCAAGGCTGGAAGAAGCCTCACTGGGTTTGAAACTATGAAAGTTATTAATTCACAAATCTTTACCTTTAATGCAACAGTGCAGCAGACTGTTCCGAGTACTAAGTACAGTGCATGCTTAAACAGCAAGACTAAACTACACAGCTGAGTTTGTATACATTTTACAGTGACATTCTTGAGGTTCTTTAACCTACAACATACATGTCACTGAACTTAAGAAACCAACAGTGTAACCAGTACATACTATCGCAGCAGTTCCTCAAACACCTATTAGCATGTGTTGACAGTTCTGAAAGGAAAGTTGTTGAGCAATTATGCCATGAAATAAACATTGCATAACCCTAAAGAGTAACCACAAGAACAGAAAAACAAGTGTTACTGCATCTAGTGTCTGCCTCCCACAGCACTGATCCCTGACTACTGAAAAAGACTGAAAGTCACCTGAAGATATAACTGATATTGAAATAACTTTCTTATATCTGTATAGCCTGCAGTTCAAAAGTCTGGTAACCACTTCCATCTCATTACTCTCTACTCCTCCAGAAACTCTGGCTACTAGCAAATACATTGTCTAAAACTACACTGTCTCTCAAAAGCTTTCTACTAGGTGTATTTACAAGTACTATGGGTATGATCTTAAAGTCAAGCAGAAATAACTGCTTATTCTAACATTTGTATTCACAAACCTGGTAGACACAAAGATGTGGCCCTGTTGTATCTTATTGCAGGGTTCCACGCTGTTGTCTCCTTATCACAAAAGTTCCAAACCTTCTTGGTGTTTCTCGTGGTCAGCTCCTCAGAGCACTGACTCTTTCCCCTTCACAAAGGAGCCAGCTGACTCCAGTTCCCCTCTCAAGCAGCCACCCCACTCTTTTATAGCATCTTCTTCTCATTGGTTCAGCTGTGGCCTGTTAAAGGCAGGCCTGTTCCTAAGCTTTGATAACTGGCCCAGCTACAACTCCTTAGGGGTAAGATTATTTCTACACTATCTTTATTTTCTTATATTCTATCCCTCTACATGTCCCAAAATGGACAGCAGTTAGAATCTATTTGGAAAATTCTGACTAAGATCATGGAATTTTGAAACCTTTTCTCAGAGGAAACCACCAAGTCTCATACTAGTTAGCATCCTTTACCATTAAGATGTTATGCTGGAGGATAAATGGCTTGGCTTGAGGGGAATGGAGAGGGCCAGAAATCAACAAAATCTCTTTGCCCTAGTTCTTTTTCAGGGGTTGAGATGAGCTTGTCTTGTCACTTTGATATGCTGAATAATCTTAAGAATTATCCTCCTTGGAAAGAGAACACATGTGCCATATGTAGATGAAGGATCAGTGAACCACACGTGGTGATATGTACTGGACATGGGGCAAATGTGCAACATGGCCTCAGAACATTTCTGCTTGATACTCCCAACTAGAAATAAACAGCAAATGTAACAAGGGAGACTCCCAGAAATTCCTTTCTACCCGAGTGTTATGCAAGCTCTTCAGAGGTTAAGATCTGCTTACCTTCAAACCATAGAGTGGGATGGTAAACCTGAGATTCAGCAGCACATCTAGTTCTTGGCAGTAAAAAAAAAAAAAACATGGCATGGATTGAATAGGTCTTCTTTCACTTGTGCTTCTAGATTTCAGATTGCAGAGAAGGATCACATTCCAAATCCTAGAACAATTTTAATCCCAAGCACCTTCTGGCCAAACAAAAGTCTCTGGACATGCAATTGCCCCCAAGGTTTCAAGGGTCAGATTCACTAAATCCACCACTGTATTATAGTGTCTGGAATGGAAGACGCACAGAACATAGTGCCCCTCTACTCCCAAAAACAGCACCAATTCAGCCTTTACTAGGAGGAAACAATTCTCACTGCCCACAGCTCATGCACAGATGAGATGTGAGCACCATGCATGCAACCAACTTGCACACTTCCACCACTCAGCGCACAAAAATTATCCAATTGGTGAGGGTGATCCTCGGTAATGACACCAGCCTGTGGGAGAAAAAAATGTGAAATAACCCTGTGCTGTACATTCAAATTTCAGCCAAGAGTAAAACTGAAGTAAATGGCAGGAATTACATGTTTGCTATGAGGCATGAAGCCAGAGCTAGAAGAATTGCCTCTATTCACTGTCTCAGCTTTAGAAACCAGGAGTAGATAAACAATTAGACAATGGGTTTGGTGTACAGTTTCACTGCACCGAGTCAGATGTGGTGGGGATGTATAGATTAGTACTTTTGGAGAACCCACACTTGCATGAGGATGAACTGTAGCACCATTAGTGCTGATTCATGAGAAACAAAGAAACCTGACTGAGATTGAAATACACTCCTTTCCCAAGCCATGGATACCACTTACGTCAAACCACCTGGAATGCCTGCTACAGTTCTCCAACGCCAGCATTAGACTAAACTGCATGGAGTAGTAAACACAGGGAAAACACAATCCACAGCCCTTTGATGGGCTTTGGGCAGGGGTGGCCAAAGAAGATTTCTGTACTTTAAGGCCTTGGCAAGTACAGTCTTCATCCAGGCTCGACTACAATTGTGACTGCCTACTTTATTCACCAATTTCAGTAGACACTGGCCTTCCTCCAGGTACTGACGGGGATTTTAGGGCAGTTTTCCCTTTCCAGCAATACCCCTCATATGCCTCCAGCAGCCATCCTGGGCCTCTGCAACTGGGCCACTTGCTACCCTTCCTGTCACAGCACTGCCAGCTGAGGACTCCTGTTTTATCAAAATGCCAAGACTTTGGCCAAAGTTTTTGGCTCCTCCTTAAACAAGCCCTCAGCTTCAGGTATCACACTCTCAATAGCACATGCTATAAAAGATAGCAGTATAAAAGTAACCACCTTAGCTTGTTTGGTACAATCTGTGAGTAGCACTTCTCAAACCCCCTCTTATCTTCCTGCTGTTGAACACCTGCAGCAGAAGCCACAGCATCTCTGGAGCGAGTCCTGCCTGTACCTGGGAGGAATAGGAGATTTCCCCTTAGTAACATAACATTTAATTTCTGGAGTATACTGTGCTTCACTAATAATATCCAGGCAATGCAACAGTTGCTTGTCTAATTTGTAGTGCTCTCTCCAGCATAGTTACTCTGTTTTTAACAGCCTCCTTATCTATCAGGGGGCAGCTTCGAGTTCTGAATGAGACTTATGAGTGCTGTGCATGGCAGGTGCTGCCTAATTGTGTGTGTTTGTGCCACAGCTGCCAGTGCTGCTCTGTCCAGCTGAGCACACCAGGGCTCATCCGAGCCATGACTGTGGTCAACAACAGCCCAGAACAAGGGACTGCTTGTTCCACAGTGGTGACAGCAAAACGCCACGGGGTAGGGCTGACTGTTTAACAGTTTTTCATGATTTTGCATAGCATAAGTGCTGAACAAAGCACAGTGGGTGAGGGACATGATGTCATGCATTTTCCAAGAAACCTAGATATTAAAGAATTCATAATAAACGCCTTCAGTGAGTAGGATGCTTTTTGGGGAACCAACTGGGCCTTTCTGATAACAGTGTATTTATTCCATAGTGCAGAACTGCCCTGCTGTATCTCAGAATAAGAGAAATAACATAATGATATAATCTCATTCAGTGACTTTGGACATGTCTGTGTCCTTCTCCCATAACTGTCTCATTTTTCAGGTGTACTGTGAAGGCTGAGGCTTGCAATAGAAATCTTGTACAGACAAAATAAGGATGGAGGCTTAATTACTTCTTGAAGTAATTAGTATAGTGCCATGACAGCACTTGTTCATAAATTATAAACATTCATTTAATAAGTAAAGTAAATTTTATTTTCATTCTTTGTGTTTCAGTGTTGTAACTTGCAATACCTTTCAGAAATAATCCCATACAGACAGTTCAGATTGGAATATGATGATACTTAACAACATATTGAAATGCTTTACTGATTATATTGTGAAAGTATTAAATAATACACTTGATGCCATTGTTTGGGTAAAAAGTGTTAATGTGTACATTACAGTGCTGTGAGCCAGAGCACTCACCGTCTAGCTGGAGCTCACAGAACCCACAGAAGTGAAGAAGATGCCTGTGTATTTCAAAGTAGCTGCACAAAGAGAGTCTTGACTCTACAGCTCATCTCTAAACAACAGATTTTCTTTGGGCTAGGGGATTGCCCAGGTGAGAAACCTGCAAATGAGGAAGCAACACAATGAGGCAGTTAACAGCAGCTGACCCTTAGTGAAAGGGCAGGTGAGTTGTGGTTTCCTTTGGGCAGGAAGGAGTCCACCAGCTGCTCACCTTGATTGGTGTTCTGCTTTCCAAGTCTTCTGCCTGCCACCAGTGAGGCCTTTTTACCTCTCAGGTCTGGCTTTTTTCCTTGAAGCTGTGCTCCAGCCAGCGCCCCTGTTTTGGAAAGAGCTGTATTCAGTAAGGGCTGCCTAATTCCGTCCTTAAGGTCCACCAAAATATTTTTCTGAAGCAGGACCCTAGAGTCCTCACCCAGGCAGGGAGTAGAGCTGGTGCTGCTGCACTGCATGGGTGCAGCTCAAATAGAGAGCATCCAGAGAAAAGAACTATTTAATAAGAAAAACTAAGGCAAATAAATTCAAATAAGGAGGAAACAAAAGGGGAGGGGGAGGAGAAGGCTTAGCATGTAAAGGACAATAGCAGTAGCAGAGTCACTTTGAGATACTGAGTCCAAACAGTATTCTACGTTTGGAAACCCTCTCTGAATTTCTCAACACTGTCTTCAGGAGATACATCATATATGTTATGGACTATGCACCATCTTTTGTCAAGATTACTAGAAGGACTTTATGTAAGTAGTGAATGACATAATTAAAAACACAAAAAGCATTCTTAATCTGAGTGAACCATGGGGCAAGGATACAGGGTTCCAAGGGGTCCCTTCCCAACCCTGGAGCTCATTGCTTGTAACCCAAAGAATTAGCTGTGCTGTACAAAGTGTCCATTGTATTCTGCACACACACTGTTCCTGCACATTTCTAGGGATGTAATACACTGCAGGAAGTAAATGGCACAATTACAGACAAAGCCTATGGAGGGTGTCTCGGAGAAGATTTGAGCAATAAAACATCACACTCTTAATTAGTATGTTCCATGTAGTAAATAAAGATGCTCTGCTAACCAAGAGAGGGAAGGCTGTGAAAGCTTGACTGTAAATTTTGCTTAAGCAAAGACTGCACTTACCTTGTGGGAATATTTCCTTGTGTGAATGGTTTATGCAGTATTAAGAATAGGAAAGTCCTGCAGTTTTGTATTCAGGGGGGAAACTGCTAGAAGAATCTCATCTCTCTCATTTCCTGCTAGAATAGGCTCATCTTTCTTTAATTCTCCAATTTCTTTTTAACACCCCTCTTGCCCTTCTACCATAACTCAATTTAATTTAGATCTGATTAAGTATTTGCAGAAGTGCATCTTTCCAGCAAGCTGGTGGAAACCAGCTGTGGCTGTGGGTCAGAGACAGAAGAGGAACAATTAGCACAGTGGAGTTTCAGCATTCTGTTGCATCTGTTATATAGATTATCCACAAGTAACCCATCAACTAAGACTACCTGTTTAATTCTCTGATAACAGAAATTTCAGGCTCTTCAGAAAAGTTCTTCAAGGGGTCTTGTCTTCAGGAAGCCTGGGACTTCTGGTGTTGTGAGCAGTGCAGTGCTGGTAGTAGTTGTTGTCTGGGGGAAAGTCCCATCTGCTACAGATCTTGCCATTAAAAAAAGCAGGAGACTCAGGTGTGTCCCCATTCAGCAGGTGCTAAGTGAGGCTGAGAGACAGATAGGAGAGAAGGTAGTGGAAAACATTTGTCTCCTAAAGACCTGGGTGTGGAACATAGGAAGAAGAGGTTTAGTTTTCCAAGGAGACAAGTGAAGAAGGTTGGTTGTGTAAGTGCTGGAGTGGAATAAGGCTTGCTCCTTTCAGAGCAGGGCTCTTGGCTAAGAGAAAAGGGAGAGCATCTGGTGCTTGGCTTACCTGCAGCGAGAGGAGGAGGTGAGTCAAGGGCTTGGAAAGATGGAACAAATGTCTTTGATTTTTATCAGCCTTCTGCCCATTACTTAATTTAGCTGGTAGCCATCAGTGAGGGGAAAGGGATAATTTCTCAGGGCAGCAGAAGAGGAATCATTTGTTGTTCTGGTTGCCATGACAATCCCCAGAAGTATTTTAGGAAACCAACATTAAAATGTTGAAATGAATAAAGAAGTGAGTGGTGTGGGACAAAACTTGCTATCTTGCTGCATTTCTGTATTATGTGGATTATTGGGTAGTCTTGTGCTGGTTTTGAATATGTTTGCTAGAAATTGACAGCCTTTTGAGTCCTTGCTTCTGTAGTAAGACATATGTGAATGCAGAGTCTTTGAGTCTGTGGTCCTCCATTCATTGCCCTTTAGGAAGGCTGGGAGCACAAGGGCTACATAATTTGGCCATTCTTTCTTTTTTGTATATAGGGTAAAAATTTAAAAAACCAAGTAATTATTTACCTTCCCTTTTGACATAATATCTTGGGATTTCCACTGAGATTAAACCCTCAAATTGTCAGCTATTTTCAGAAATAGCTTATATTCTAGATTAATAGAGGGTTACAGGGAATGATTCTAATTTTTTCCCATTCTTTGTAGGATTCATAGACAAAAGAGAAACAAAAACAAGAACTGTGATTTCTGATCAACTTTGTACCTATGGGTTGTGATGCATTTTGTTCCTTGTGCTGCAAGTGAGAGCAAGCAATTCTTAGCAGGTTCTGACAAGTGGCACATCTAGTCAGGAGAGGAGGATAAGACATTATGAGAGGGGCTGCCAGTCAGTACAGCAGCTTTGTGCAATGCATTTCATGCCACTTGGTCATGAGGAGTTGTGCTCTTGTCATCTGTGACAAGGAGCTCCTGCTTCACCAGGAGCAGATGTGACTGGCAGTCAGATGAGTGCAGACAAGCCAGCAGGAGTGCACTTCAGCAAGGCAAGGAGTAAAAAAGTAAATGAAGACCTGAGAGTACCTGTAACAGAGCAGAGCTCAGAGCTAAGGAGCAGAAAATGGCACTCAAAGTGAAGGATTTGGGAGATTATTGTTTGAGTATTGCAGTATGTAATGGATGTATGATCTGTCCTTTTTCCTCCTGTCCCCAGAGCAGGTAGCAGTAAGTAGCAAGTACCTAATGAGGGATACAAGACAAGCTAAATAGGTATCACATTCTCAGTTTCAAGTCTGTAATTGAATCAGATGTTCAGATGCATGGCTCTGACTGTGTAACACTGAATTAATTGTATAAAATATTTGTATTCTTCTCCCCCATCTCTTATTACCATTCTGTTCTGGTTTGAAAGCAAAACCAGTGAGAGACTCTAGTCTCCTATGGCAGTTATATTCAGAAAATGGAACTACTGCATGAATTGGAAAACTAACCAATAAGACAAAAGGCAAATTTTCAGTCACCTGTCTGCAAACCACCTGCATAGCTAGAATTCCCCAGGACAACGTGTGAACAGTGCTGAACAGCAAACCATGTTTGTGATAAAACCACAGGCAGCTCAAGAATAAGCAAATAGTTGTGCAGGCAGACAAATTTAAGAAAAACTATTTCCTAGGCTAATCAGCATGGGATAACCTATACCCCAAAGGCTGCAGGTTCCCATCACAGATAGGGACCTATCCTCTAGCCACTTACCTCTTTTCAAAGGACATCTACAACATTACTTGTTTTTATCACTTTAACTCACACAACAAGATGAAAATGTGTTAAGTAGAAAACAGACATGGAATTGAGTGAGCCTGGCTTCCATAACAAAAAACCTACAGTAACCAACTAACTAAGTGAAAGTAGGATCATGCAAAGGGGACTCCGGAAATTTGGCTCTGGATTTTTATGTTTTTCCTTTAGCAAAAATGATGTGGTGACTGCACTGGTTCCGCTGTAGTCTAATGAGGTCCAGATTTTCTATAATTCAAATATATTTGCTTTAATAGCTGATGCTAAGTCTGAAGTGTTACAATCCAGGTACCTTTGATTTCAGACATATAAAATCCAGGATTGTATTCTAAGGACTCTGAAGATTTACAAAAACTACAGTAACAATCTCACCAGTCATTTAAGCAATGAGAGGAAGCAGTTTTAGAACTCACCTTTACTGTACATAGCCATCTACACCAAGAAGTTATTTGGTAAATCTGACTTTGCAGAAAGATGGCCCATTCTCTTCCTCAAATGTGGGATGATCAGATTGAATGACAAATGCTGGAGATTTAGGGTAACTCCTAGGGAAAAACATTACCATGAAAAATCACTCCTGATCCTGAAAAAGCCTATTTAAGTGAGATAGCTCTCTGAGCTAGTGAGATAATTACTGATATGGTAAGCCTTTCATGAAGTACATTAGATGATTTCAGATGTCTACAGCATGTGGGTCAGTGTGCAAGTCATAGAATCACCTAGGCTGGAAAAGACCTTTAAGATCATCCAGTCCAGTCTTTAATCCAGCACTGTCAAGCCCACCATTTAATCATTTCCCTAAGTGTCACATCAACACATCTTTTAAATTCCTCTAGAGGTGGTGACTTAACTCCCTGGGCAGCCTGTTCCAATGTCTAATAACCCTTTCAGTGAGGAAATTTTTCCTAATATCCAGTCTGAACCTCCCCTACTGCGACTTGAGGCCAGTTTCCCTTGTCCTTTCACTTGTTATTTGGGAGGCTGACACCTGGCTACACCCTCCTTTCAGGGAGTTGTAGAGGGCAGTAAGGTCACCCCAAACCTCTTTCTCCCCATGTGGAAAACTAAACACCCTCAGCTGCTCCTCATCAGACTTGTGCTCCAGACCCTTCCCCAGCTCTGTTGCCATTCTCTGGACTCACTCCAGTACCTCAAGGTTCTTCCTGTAGCAAGGGGCGCAAAAACTGGATACAATATTGGAGGTGCAGCAGGGCAGCCTCACCAGTGCTGAGTGAAGGGCACTGCAAACTGAACTCAGGTAACGCTTTCTGGGAAAGACATATTTCTAGAGCTCAAAGGGAATTACATAGCTCAATGGAGCACATAGGCCTGCTTCAGAACAAATTTTCAGGTAGTAAACTAAACTACTCTTAGCTCAAAAAGAGGAAACCACACCCAGAATTTACAAAATTGATGTCAAAGGTCTCCAAAACTACACTAAAGGAGCCCAGTTTTCAATATGTCTTTGAGCCCAGTACTCTCAGAAATGGAGAGCATTGATATGGCTTTGCAGGGACATACTGGACGATGGGGACACTTGTGGGCCAGCTCCCAGAGCACCAGCTGGTACAGCTCCTGCTTCGGTGCCAAATGACATGCATAGCTTTCCCTGTTTGCCTGGCTTTCCTGGAAATAACTAAGTTTCTGCACAGCACTTAGTCATGTGTGTGATCATCTCTGTACTTCACTTCGCAAACTGAGCCTTTTTTGTAGTTTGATGACATTCTTCTGCAACTGTCCTCTGCTACAGAGATATGATCTATCTTCTACATCAGGAAGCGACTCGGGAGAGGAGAACAGTCATGTTAAATGATGTCACTGTCACCTAGTGTTCCTGAAAAAAAACCCAAAAGAACTCTCTGAAGTCTGTCTGCATATGACAAATGTCATATCTAAATTGAGTGTCTACCACTTAGTCCATTTATTGGTATAAACTATGCTGGTAAAAAGTATTTGCTTTTAGGGTGTCAGAAAAACTTGTGCCTGGGCATTTCTGAAAATGCAAGGATCAGATTCTCAAAACCCAAAGGTATCCCAGCTCTCATTCTACAAGAAAATTGCTTGGTTGGACTTGAGAGTGCCTTTTTCTAGTTTAGATTACCTTCCCACATGCATTAAGTTTGGGCATCTATGAATTATTATGGGGTAACTCATTCTGTCTCCATCAAAGTATCTGGATTTTAGGCATCTGTAGGGTCTCCTTAAAAGAAAAAGGTTAAGCAGAGGTTCTTTTATGTATAATTTGTAGCTACTTTGCTAAGCTCTCATCAGCCTCATCATGTAATCAACTGCTCTTGAATCTCCATTACACTCTCACATTTATGTCCAGATTCAGATTATAAATAACATTTTGCCATGGAATGCAGCCATTTTCTTACTCACATAGGCTCCACTGGGAGATGCACAGCCACCCAGAAATACACAGAATTTCATCACCTCATAATGCTGTCTGAAAGACTTTCTTTTGTTCTTTGCAGTGGCTCAGCTGAGAGGCAGAAGAAAAACTGACAGAACTCCCAATTCCAAATTCAGTTTGCAGTCTCACACAAACATACCAACTACCCAACAGCAAGCATTATTAATCAACTGTACCCAAACATCCTTTTTGTGATGATTCTGCAAGTATAAATTCTGATTTTTGAGCATTGACTACCCCAGTAGGCTTAACATATTACTCATCTGACATTATAATATCTGCCTCAGAAGGCATATTGCAAAAATATCCAGCATTTTTTGCAATATTTTGCAGTGGTGTTTTCACCTGTGAGTCACTGCTGACTTGCAAGCATGAACATGAATGAATGTTATGCAACTTTTACTGAATAAGCTACTGGATCAATTCACTCATCTGAGCACTTCCTGATGACATGCTGGTGTTTTCTGTGCTTTTGAATGAAAAGAAGCTTAGCAGAAGTGACAACATGTAACATTCACACATTGCAAAAAGCACAGAGAAGTGAAGAAACAGAAATAATAAATGGGCAAATAATAAAAGACCAAAACCAACACTGAAACAAGTTAAACCGAGCTCAAAGTAATGATTCTGTGGATTAAACCCAGTGGAAGTGACTATGCTCAATCACAGTCACTTCCACTGGATTTAATCCACAGATTAACTGTGGCTTCTAACTTTATCATTTCTGCTTCATAGCTGGCAAAACCTGACAGAAGTCTGGTTACAGAATGAAAACAGAAGTAGTAATTATTTTATGTTTTACCTTCCCATATTTGCTGTACCTTAACTTAAATATTCTTTTCTTTGGTAAGTTTTATTCAACTTGATGATGCATTTAAAGTAAGTTCTTGTCTTTTTCTGACCATATTCCTCACCACATAACAGACACAGAACTTCATGTCATACTTTGAAGTTCTGTGATTTTCTTATGGCAGGAAATTTGCAATTCCCAATATTCTTAAGATTTTACATCAACAGTTAGGTCCTTTACTGGTGCAGTTGCTGATTTATGATTAGATATCTCAGAACCACTGGCCACCAAACATAACTCCTTCACTTGGAAGTTTTTTCACAGTGTGTTAAGACCACTTACCTACAGCTTGGCTCCCAATGAATTGCTCTTCTGTAAGGTAGGATGAACAGCAACCTTATGGAAATTAAAGACAGAAAGGTAAAAAAAGATAAAAAAGGAAATCAACAGCAAAAATCCTGAATGTTTAGCTGTGGGTCACCACTTCAGAGGTCTCACCACAGCAGAAAAGCAGGTCTGTATCTGGAAATGAACCAAGAATCTTGTGCCCCAGCTGCAGAGGTCAGGCACACCATGGAGCAGGCCTGCTTGGTGTATTTAGGGATGTTGATCACTGTCAGATTTGATGATGACCAGCTCATTGTTGTTGCAAGAAACAGCACTAGCACCTTGAAGTCCTCTTCTCCTGCTTCCTGGCTGAAAGAAACTAAAGAAATAAACTTTTACAGTCTCATACATGACATTTTTTTGATCACAGCTGTCTCAGAGGTTGTCTGTAAGAAAGAATGCCATGAGCATAGCAATTGCAGGTATCTACTGTGATCTGCTGAGATCAGTGCAATGTCTGACAGCTGAAGCAGAAACTGAATTTCAGCTACCAAAATTTCAGTTTGCTACTCACAAAGGAGTGCTTGACTTCTGCCTCTGGGCTTTCCAGTATGGAAGGGGTAATGCCCAGAAGCCACAGAACCTTATGAGCATGTAAGGCACCCCATGGTACCCAGTCAATGCTGCCACTTAGAAATTCACATGCATTATTTGCACACACAGTGACTTTGATGATTCTGTGGATAATGTCATTGTGTTCTCTCAAAAAATCCATTAAAATTGATTCAGTTTGCATACAATGTCATTGCTGCTCACTTCTAAACTATCATTTCATGCTTTGTGACAGAAAAGGACTAAGCACTGAACAACAAATGCACTTCCTTTTGTTTCTCAGGTTTCAGCATTTTCAACAAAGATAAAACATTACCCAGTGAATACCAATTTCCTCAGACCAGTGGAAGGAAGGGAGCCCAGTTGGGACTCTCCATTTCCCTGTCCCTTACATTGCCATACTGGTCACTTCAGTCTCCTACTGCAGAAATGAACAGCTAAAAAAAATAAACCTTTCAATCACTGCTCAATGCAAGATTGTATTTACATTTATATTAAACTCACTTTTCCACAGTACACACAATAGCACAAACTACTGTGAACACAATCATAGAACAAACCAGAGAACACCATCTCTTTTATGTTCTGAAAGTATCAAAATATGTCTTAAATGTGGCATTTTTTTTCTTTCAGAGTTTACTTTCCTAATTATACTATTATCACTGCCATGCTAATACCTTCTCCCATTTTGTGTGCAATCATTACTTATAACATCACAATGGGCAATATTTTGGCATTTTGGATTACTGTCACAGCCAGTCCAGGGAGCTCAGTGACAGAGCACACGGCTTTCACTAGAGCTTACAGTGCTTTCTCAGCCCTCCAAAGCTTCTTGCTGAGTTTCTGAAATGCCAAAGTTGCTGACTTACAGGTAAACATGGCTTCCTGACTTTTTTAATATTTAAGCCTTACCTCCACCTTCTGCAAAAGTACTGCTAAATGTAAGCCACTAGAGCACTTTTATTATTTTACCAAGTCTTTAACAACTGGAGACTTATTAATGTTGATACACATTCAAGCAATTATGTGATGTAACACAGTGATGTGTCCAAATTCAAACGAGCTAAAGGGATTCTGAAGATGAGGCTAAACATCTGATACTCATTCTTTTACTGAGACAGCAGAATGCCTGGAAAAAACAACTCTGTGCAAGCATTCAGGGGAGAGTGTGGCTCACTTGTGGCAAGAACCTGTTCATTGCCTCCTTCTCTTCCTATCTTCTGCCCTTCTGAATTATTATTAACCTGATACCAACAAAACAGAGTGTTAGGCAAGCTCATCTTTGAGAAAGCTGCAGGCCATAGGCTTTATAATTCCATCCCCTTTTATTCCCTTTTCTTTCCAGAGCCCCCCTAAAACCATGAAACCACTAAGGAAAGCATCAGTTACAGACTGATAGATTCTGTCAAAGTATAGGATTGTGGCTACAAGTACTGCAAGAACAAAGGCAGAGATACCTGGTATTTTCTGCTTCCTTTTTTTCCTTGTTTCTTCTGCTTTGTTGGAAAAGGAACTGTTTGCATACACAAAATAAAATGAAACTACATCTTTTCATCTTACAGATGCTTGGTAGGAACTGAAACAGGGAGAGCAGCTATGTAGCCTTCTCCTTTCCCTGTTCTCAAACAGAGCTTCCTGAGATGATATAAAATAATGTTACTTCCCTGAAGTCCACAGAACTCAGGTAGCTTACACTTCTTGCATCTCACTCACTGGATCTAAAACAGAAGTGTATGAAAAGAGAAAAAATTACTGAGCAAACTCATGCAGGCAAAGTGCTGATGAAATATCTTCTATTATAAATAAATAAAATAAATATAAATAAACTGCATGTTTAGATCTTACCATGTTCTTCAAAATAGCAAACTAATTTCTCTCAGATAAAATTCCTCATATTTCCCACTCATAAAATTCTTCCTTCAGATGGCCCAATTTTGCATGTTGCAGTCTTTCACTATTATTTGGTTTACAGCAAACTTTTAATTGTAATAACAGTTTTTGCACCAGTTATAAAAAATGTTGCTAGAGCTCAATTATTTCTTTATTTTGGCCATGCCATCAGTCTGGCATTTGTAGAAGGACTTTGTTCTATTCTGTTTAAAGTTCCTGTTAACAGAGTCCGTAAAAGTATTTTCATTTCACAAAGCACTTTAGAGTTCCTTATTCCTGTAAATTAAAACAATAAGCTATTTTGGGAAGGGCAAAACAGGGTGGATTCCATGTAAAATTATTCTGCTGCTATGCACTTGTAGCTAAACAAAACTCTAACTGATGTAATAAGAAAGCAATAAATATTAAAAACCTCTGCCAAAAAACAGGCTGTATTTCTTGAGTGGATAGAAAAATAGTGCCCTAACAGAGGGAAAAATTCTCACCTTAGTCTGTGTTAAGAACACATTAATAATATACTGAAGTAAGAAAATAAAATAAGAAGGTAGGATCTATTTTTATTACTTTTTTTGTAATCTCAGTTTCAAAATTCACCTTCTTTGGTAAGAACAAGTCAGGTATAAGATGTTCAACACAGGTGAATTCAAGATTTACTGTGTACTTACAGAATTCACTTTTCCAGTCAATCAGAAAAAATAACATGCAAAAATTATCCATGAACTAATATCTATCATTATAAGAAGAGTTGATCAATGGCCACAGTATTCTGTCTAGTGATTTTCCACAAATTGTTTTTGTTCTAGGGATCTCATGTAACAACCGAGGTTCCCTTCAAAGCAGACAGACCCTCCTACCCCTGCTACTTACAGGGAGGTTATTTACTACTGTTGGTTCCCACAGCTGCATTTGAGATTTGCAGTCCTGCACTGAAGCCAAAGCTGGTCCCACTGGGCAGCTGGAAATATGTCTAGGTGACAAATACACTTACTGCACACCCTCCTCTTACACATGCAGCGATAGTGACTGTCACACTAACTGCGTGCAAGACATGACTTTTTTTTTTTTTTACTTCTAGTGCGCTATTAGAAAGTCAGAAGTGCACTTTTGTTCATAGCTATGATTTAAGAGAGAGCAATATACGAACCCCATCTACTGAATACCATTAACTTTTCTTTTGTATATCAAAGCTTTTCTATTAAAAGCAACCTTCATAACACTACTCTTTCCCAAATGAAGAAGGCAGCTCGCAGGGCTCACCCAACCAAAGAAGGAACAAGTTCTCACCCAAGCAAACCTCCTCCCCTAAGCCCCCGCCCCGGACGCCGCTGTGCCACGTTCCCAGCCCGGTACTAACCCCAGCACACACCAGCAGAACAACGGGAGAGGCCACGGACCGTGGGGAACTTAGTACGGCCGCTGGTTTTACTTCAAAGGCACTCACTCCTACACAACAGCAGCTGCTATCAGGACAAGGCCTGAACCCAGCAGATCACCTGAAAAAGAAGGCCCACCCCTCTCCCGGCCACCAGCAGTACCAGCCATGGCCCGCTCACAGCCGCCTCTGCCGTCGGGCCTAGCCGTGCACACGACGCTGCGCCGCTCTCCGCTGCCCAGAGAAGGCAGGCACGGGGCGAGCCGTGTCTGCCCGCCCACGCCACGAACACGAACCACGAACAGCAGCGGACTGTCTCGCGCAGCGCCCCCGGCCCCACGGGCACACCGCCGCCCGCACGGCGCGAGCACCTGAACGAGGGCCGCCTCGCACCTCACAAGGGCCTTCCCCATTGGCCGGCCCGCCCCGAGGGGGCCGGGGCAACCAATCACAGGGAGCCTCTAGAATCCCCCATCAGAGCCTGCTGGTGGTTGGCAACCAGAATAGTCCAGATCTCCCTTTTACTATACATTTTCTGATCGATGTCCTTGATCCCAGAGTTAAGACTGAGAACTTGTGCTTAAGTATTGCCCTTTCCTCATTTCCCTGAAAATGGCCCCTGTTTCTTCTCACGCTGAAAGAGCTGCAGGGTTTCTTCTCAGAGTCTACTACTAAAGAACCTCCATGTAGGTCTGCTTAAGCAATTCTTCTCTCTCAAGAAGGAGGCTGAGCTTAAGCACAAGTAATATTTCTTTTAATGATGTTTTCCACAGAATTCCTTTTTCATCTAACAGGTAAGTCCCAAGCACAGCCTTTTTATTTGGAATTGTATTAACATTTCCTGTAGATCTGCTCAGAACAAATGGTATAGTACGGTATGGTTGCATCAAAATGTTCTGTCTCAATTCAGCCTTAAACCACATCCTCCTGCACTGGGTGTACCTTATTTCTCTCTTTGCTACAGAGACTGCACCACAGGCTGCCGTGTTCTGAGCAGACATGGGGGCACTGTGGCTGGTTACGCCATGAACCTGGCCCTGAGGGGCAGTGCTGCATGGGGACATAAATTCCATTTTTTCACAAAGCACACTGGTAACATAAGCAGTCTTTACTCCTGAATGTGGTATTTTCACATGTATGAAACCAACTTTTTGCTCAACCTAGCAGCAAAACTGTTTGGGTTTCTGGAACAGATGTTCACTTCCACTCACACTGCCTCAAACCCCACAAAACTTTTCCTCCAGAGAGAAGGACTTCCAAAGCAGCCCTCCTCTGATCATCTCTTGTCTCAGAGAAACAAAAAAAGTCTTTGCTAAAGACATGAATTTTATAGGAGTTACTCTGGAGAAACATGTTTCAGCAAAAGGCAATAGGTGTCACAAGTGCTTTCAGATCTCCATTCAGATGCATTTCTTCTACTCGGTAAATTACGCATACAACTCCTTGATTCAGGCATTAATCTCTATAAAACTGGTCGAGCTGTATTTTTTACAAGCAGAGCATAATTATGAAACCCAAGTTATTTGCGTTTGTACTTTTAAATAATTCCGAGGCTGCGGAGTGCTAGAGTTGTGACAGAAAGGTGATTCCAAGTGTGTTCCCTGGCAGTTGGTTAAACCTGTCACAACCCATTAAAATCCACACGCGAGCTCCATCTGTGGAGCTGCGGACCAAACCGTCCAGCCTCGCTTCTTCCTGTCACTTGTGCCAGTTCCAACTTCACCACGTTTTCATCTTGTAAAGTTCAGCGCCTGTTAAATTGTCCCTCGCAGCGCCGCTCTAACACGGCTGTTTCCGAATCGCTCGCGTCCGTCAGAGCGCGCGCGGGACGCAGCCCAAGGCGCGGGAGCTCCCCGGCCGCGCCCGGGGCCGGCGGAGGGGTCCGCGCGCGCCGCCCTGCGCGCTGCGGCCGCGCCGGGGGCGGAGGGTGCCGGCCGCGCGCGCCGCCAGCCAATCGCGCCCCTGCTCCCGCCGGCGGGCGCTGCCCCCGCGCGCGCCGCCCACCTGCTGGCGCGGGCTGCGGCCCCGCGCTTACGTCACGCCCAGATGTTCCCAGGCCACGCCCCGCGGGGTCCGGGCGGCTCCGGGCAGCGATAACGGGGAGCGCCGGGTCCGCTGTCACAGCGCGATGGGAGGGCTGCGAGACCGCGTCGCCAGCTCGTTGCCTTCTTGAAAAACGGCAGTGATCCATGCTCCGAGCAACAAGCTGCCAGTGCCAGGATCTATCTGCTGTTCTTTTTCTCTTCCATTGGACCGCCAACGCTTTTTCGATTTAGTGACAAGCTGGGTGTGATCGTCACGAACAAAGTGTGGGTTTGATGGCTGCGATATCAGCCTTTACTCCTACAAACCGATCCTAAGAAATAAGGGAGGGAAAAGTCTGCTTGTGTAATCTTTTTAAAAAGGGAAAGAGCGCTGTTGTGTTGGGTTTGTTTTTTCTTTTTTTGTCTTCATCTGTTTGGATTTCTTTTTAAACTTATGAAAAATGGCAACAGCAGCATATGTGGATCATTTTGCAGCAGAGTGCCTTGTTTCTATGTCAAGTCGTGCTGTTATCCATAGTCCTAAAGGGGAGCCTGATCCCCAACCTGATGCAGCAATATTTCCTTCATCCAATGGAGAAGATAGACGGGAAGTCAGAGAAACCGGGAAAGACAATGGATCATCATTACTTGTGGTAGCTAGCATTTTAGCAGATCTGAACCAGCATGTCCCAAACTCACCTGCTCTAAGGACGGAAAAAACAGAGACGCTTGATATAACAGAACAAATACACATTTCTATTGCTCCTAAGGAGTTTGGGGAAGAAAGTCTGTCTTCAGCTGGTAAGAGCGGAGGAGAAAGAGCAGCCACACCTACTAGCCTGGCTGCAGTAACTGAACCAAGCCCCAGACAAAAGAACAAACGCATAAGAAGCTGGACTGACCCTGGATCACCCCAGAAAAAGCACAAATGCCACTATGTGGGGTGTGAAAAAGTTTATGGCAAATCTTCCCATCTTAAAGCTCATCTAAGGACCCATACAGGTTAGTTATAATCCAGCCAGAGATTTATTTGTTACAGCTTGGTAATTAAAATGAAAAACAAAACCAAACAAACTTTTATTTGGCCACTGTTATGGTTTCACCTCTCAGAACTCAAGCTCGGGAAAACCAAACAGCAACAACAAAAAAAACCCCTCTGGGAATAAACCATTACTGGGCATAGATTCAAAGCTAATGTTGCCCTTTTTTGTTAATGTCATAGGGAACAGCATGCGGGTCACCTGTGTGGATTGTACCAAGCTGTAATTTTTAGCTGCTGGCATTCTGTGTTTCTTCTACTTCCCTTTCCAGTACTTCTTACCTCCCCATTTTCCCTATTCCCTGCTCCAGTCCCTCTCTTTATACCAGCTTATCACTTCCCATGCAAGTATCAGTACTCTTGATATTTTTAAATTAAATGTTCTAGAGGCACCTACATGGCTGTGTATCTGTTTCTTTTTTCAGCAGACACTTTGTGAAAGCTAGAGTAAGCAGAAGGTAGATGAGAGGCTGAACACGAGTCGCAAGGAGATACCATGAGTGAGGAGAGAGGGGGATATGGGCAGTGTCTAAAACACTTTTGGCAGCTGGGTAGAACCAAATTCAAAAGAAAAAAACATTTGAATGCAGCCAGTAACTTGTACTCATCAGTGTTCAGTGCTTACTTCTTGCTGAAGGCTGAGCACTTTTTTGTTGCTACTGTAATTTATGAGACGCACCCACAGAAAAAGTGGAAGTCTTGCAAGCCTTGAGAAAGTTGCACTGAAAGTATTCGGAGGGCCATCTTGAAGTAGGCCCCATGACTTGCCACACCTCATGCCTCTGCCTGGTGCTGGGAAACAGAATGGCTTCCAGTCAGAAAGGGGACACCAAAAATTGAGAAGCCCAGTCTCTGCTGAAGGCACCAATCATAGCACATGTGTGGAGGCACCGCACCGACTAGAGCAGACTTGTGCAAGATGTTCCACTGAGTAATTTCAGATGGCAAATTAGTTTGCTAAGATGTATGGTCAGTTCTCTTAAAAAGAGCAGTAAGAAAGAGAGCCTCAGAGTTAAACATGACATAACTCCTGAGCAGTTTTAGCTCTGAGGTGTCAGCCTTACCCATGCTGGCCTTACTTTCTGTGTGCCTTCAGCTTTTCCTGTTGCCTTCCTGAGATAAAGTAAGAGCCAGTCTAATTTGATGGTATGCTTTGCTCTCTGTGGGAGAGAAGAAAGCCCCATCAAATGTGAGCATATGGATGGACAATTCCCTGTGGCACACAGCCAAAGGAACAGTGTGTTCCTGGCACCCCAGGCAGCCTGTCCTGCTTTGCACTGTGTAACTGCTTTTTGCCGCCTTGGGAGTTACACAGAAAAGGTGTTTCCACTTGGCTTGCAGGGAATTGTCTCCATTAATTTTCAGTTCTTTTGCTTTCTTATTGCTGGCATTTGCCATTGTCCTGAAAGGGAAAGATAAATTTAGCAACGTTTCTGGGTTTCCAAACCAACCAGAGACCAAGAAGGGGAACTCCAGCCCCTGATAAAGAGAGGAGGGCTTGGCATGCCCGCCCTGCCGGGAGAGGAGGGAGGGCAGGGCCGGCAGGGAGTGTCGCTCCAGGCTGCCGGCAGAGCGGAGTCATTCGGGGACGCTGGCTCGCCTCCAAGCTCTCTTTTTTTTTTTCTCTTTTCCCTTTTTTTTTTTTTAACTCTTCATTTCCTGTATTTTTTCCACGACTGTAGGGCTCAATTTGTTATTGCTGTACTAATGGCACTAAGAGAGCACATGTGTGTCTGAGAGGTAAAGGAAAAGCAGGGAAGGGACTGTTTTTGCCCAGGGAGTGGCAGGACCCTCAGGGACTACAGCTTCTTTGTTTTCTTTCGTCTCCAGTGTCTGTGTGGGAAGCTTTAAGCAAAGCTGCCAAGTTTCCCTCCTCACTGGCAACAGGTCTGTCTCTGTTTGCATTGAGTTTTAAACAGGCTTAAATGCCTCTTACTCTCCTTGCAGAATATTTCCTAAGATGTTTGCATTTTTTTTTCTGTCTTTAAAAGAAATTGTTACAGCTTGAAAAAAGTTTGTAAGACAGTAAGAGTTAAGCTAATAGAGAAAGTGATCGCTTCCAGCATTGGTAAATGATTGTTCTTACACACACGTTGGTGTTTTACTGCTTTAGAACAAGGGCTTTGGGTCTTCTCTGCTTTCTAGTCATCCTGAACTAGTCAAGTAACACATCAGTCTGCCCAGCTGTCAGATAGACAGGGTGATGGCTATCCACCTCACAGAGCAGTGGTGAAAGTGCCCCAGCTACACATGGAAGCTGTGTAAACACCGATCCAACTAAGTACCAACCATGTTTGCTAAGAGTGGTCAAAACTTCTGCTGTGGAGCAGAACTTCTTCCATGTGCTGTAAGACTAGATGAGCTGGTATTTAGGGGTGACCTGAAGGCTGAGGACAGCACTGCAGGCTAGAATATAACAGATGATCATGCAAGAGATACTTGAAAAAACAGTGTATTATCTGCTTTAGAAACTTGCTTGTCCTTGTCTGTTACTTTGCTGAAAAAGTAAAGGTTTTGGTCTTCATGGTGTGAGGAAGGATAGACCAGATGCTTATGTCAAAGAGATAAAGAGCCTTCCAAGTACTATTGTATCAAATCCAGCCCACATTGATAGGGACTGAGAGCTGGTACTATTTTCCAGCTGTTTGGTGCTCTGTGTGAAATCCTTCTGATAATTATAGCCAGATATCAGAGCTTATATACATGAAGTAAAAACCATAGTGCAGAGGATGCTAATTCTCCTATTTAAAGCAGTAGAACCAAGATGGAAATGCCAAGAGCATCTGCTTTTTGTTCTTTACTCAGTGTACAGTGGTTTTTAGTACTCCTATTAGGACAAAATGTGCTGGAGCAATCCACAGTTTCTTGTGAGCTTTTTTGTACATTACTGGTTAACCTGTCTCAGCCTTATGAATACTTCAGCTTTATTACACTGGAAACCCTTGAACCAGGCAAAAAAAAAAAAATCACCAAAATCTTCTCTGTTCTCTCCACCAGCTTTCAAAGTTCCCATCCCCCTATGTTTCTTTTCATGTTTATGTTTTCTACTCTAGTCTCTCACTGAATGTCCTGGAGTTCAACATGATCATCAGCCACAAAGCCCTTGAAGTTTTAATGTTTACCAGAACGTTATATTTAGTGTCAGTGGGTAGTTGTCAAGTCCAGATACTTTTCCTGTGGATCTCAGAAGCTCTGTTGTGGTCCACAGAGGCAGCACCCCCATTTATCCTAAGCTATACTGACTCCACTGATAAAAAAAAAGGTTTTATTGATGCATGGATTTTAAAAATCCTCTCCACTGAGAAAATTCCTAAACACAAAGGACTTACAAAAAATCAGATAAATCATTCACATGACAGAATTCCCCTTCATCTGAGCAGGTTTTCAGCGCAAAGGTTTTCAGCACATTTTCTGGAGTTACTGGAAACCAGTTAGTCTCTTGGTGCACCAGTGGTAGAAGGGAGACAGTACAGAGCCTAACAGAAGTCTACAGGCTACAATCTTACAGAGTCTTGTCCAGGACCATTGTGTTCTGAGAGACTGTAGAGAGTCCCGGCTTATTGCACTGTATTACACATTTATACATAGAGAAAAAACTATGGCATTTTGAGCAGGAATCACAAGAATCCCGTGCATTGCAGCTCCCCACCAAATCATTGGGACCTCTCAAGATTTTAGCCATCCTCCATTAACACACCATCACCATCAGGAATGCAGAGAAAGCATGAAATAAACCTTAATTTAACTCCTTTAAACTGTCCTGCTAAACTTAACTAGTTCTAAGCACTAAGCAGCACATCATAGCACAGAAACAGTCTTTCAGTCAGTCATCAGAATTAAATGAGCCTGCAAAAATTAGCAGAAGTTAAGGAGAACTGGGCACCAGTCTCAGCCTGGAGTCTTAGTAATTGGTATTTGAAAACAATCTGAGAATAAAGCAATCAGACCTTGCTGTGTCAAGTACGACAAGAGCATAACAGTTGGGCTGAACAAACAGGAGGAGTATATGATCTGTGTTCAGGCTGGTAAAGAGGCCTTTATGTAAAGTACAAATTACCCATTTTAAATAGAGGTTTGGATTTCATTTTCAGTTCTAGTAAGTCTGATTTGGTCACACTATGTTAATTCAAAACAAAACAGCAAAGCACAGCTTCCCTTAAGTTGTGAATAAAGATGCCATCCCTGTGTGTGGAAACTAATTAACCAATGGAAGAAACAAGTTTTTCTATCATAAAAATAAACTTTATCTTCCATTTTAGCACCTGCCAATTACCAGAACCATAGCTAGTTAAATAAAAACCCATGGACTAGACCTGGCTGAGGTTTCTTTTAGCTTGTCTCTAGGCACACAGTGACTCTTGAAGGCTTATATATGTATGTGTGTAGCAGGTAGGCAGTGTTGGTGAAGACCCAAGGCTTTGAAGGAAAAGATTACAAGAGAAGAAACTCAACCTAGGGCCTTCTGTGCTACTCAAGAGCAGTGCAGAGGAGGACTGCAGACAGCTCTTGTCTACAGCAGGATGAAATGAGCGGTGCTGGTGCTTCAATCCTTCCTCCTGAGCTGCCAGTTTGGCTGCTCTGCATACCGGGACTTATGGAGGGCTGCACTCCCTCTGGACAGGATGCCAGAGGAAATTGAAAAGGCCTTTCCTCAGCACAGATTTCCCAAAGGCAAAAAGACAGACTAAATGAATTTGTCCTTCTGCTTGTTGGGCCTCCTGGGTTTGATTTCTTGTGTTAAAAGTTAGAAACAACTTGTTGGCTCTGAATGCTTCCTTCAGTCTCATTAGCATACACCCAGACTATCCAAAAGCTGCAAGGTACCTCTAGGCTGCTGTGTCCCTTAAGTGCCTTCCACTCCTTACTTCGCTGAGTGCATCAAAAGATTTTCTATATGTTTTTTGTTGTTTTTTTCTGAGATGGGCCCAAATGGTGGCTTCTGGGCAGATTCAAATATCAGCCTCACAAAACATTTGTCTTTCCAGCCTAAGGCGACGGCCTTCTTTTTCAGTGTTAAGAACTTCAGCAGCCTGCTACTTTTTTTCTGAAAACTGATAATCTTAACTCATTTAATAAACCTGTATTTTTAAAACCAATACAGATTTTCAATGAATTGTTTGTGTTTCCTCTGAAAGTGCTCTGCAACTGCTTTCTTACTCCCTCTAAGAAAATTTCAACATATAACAAAAAGTCAGTAGAAAACATAGAACAACTTCCCTCAAAGTCCTGTTTGAGTCTTCCCCCTGCAATGCAATTCTCAAGACTAAAATTCTTATTTAAAAGTATTGATTTTAAACTTGGATCAAACAATCTGTGTTCATTGAAGAGAGCAAAAAAATATATATGCTATAAGTTTCTTAGTATAAAAGTCTTTGAAATAAACACAGGGCATAAACTTCTTAAAGAGTAAACAAATTTTAAAACATGTGTCAAAAGGACCTGAAGTCAGGAAGGAAAGTAGAACAATTCCTACTCACTCCTTTTATGTGGCCGCTTCAAGACTAAATAGTAAGATTCAGTTAATTCAGCTGCAAAAGGGTTAGGGCTAAATTAGTTGCATGGAGAACCCAGCTGGATGACATCTGTATTTACCACACACTTGATTAATATTAGCTGTTAGGGGGAACTACCTGTCCTGATGGTTATACAGGTTTCTCTGTGAAAGGCTTCCCTTTATTTCCTTTTCCCCTTCTTTCTCCTCAGTCTTTGTGGAGATACTAATCATGCAGAAGACATAAAGTTTCTGGTAACAAAAGAATTTAGACATTGTAGGTAAAAAACATTTAAAGTAAAACTGTACTTATCATTGTTACAGCTGTGTGTCTAATGAAAAATCAGAAACATCACAGACTTCTCTTTTCATAAACCATTTTTGTTTTAGCATGGAAGTGGGACATAGGTTCAGCATAATGAAACCTATTACTATTGGAAGTAGTGAAGAGGGATGACTCTCCAATTGCTTTCCTCAACCTAGGCACTGGTAGTAGCACTTTCCCTCTCAGTGACAAGACCTAGGTCTTACAAACAGTTGGGAATAAACTGGCAGGCAAGGTTTTTAATGAATGGACAGTTGCAATTGATTGCTGTGTTTGTATTAGAAATTAATCACAGCCCTATGGACAAGAGTGTTCAAAATGATCTGCAGAAGACTTTCCTGCAGTAGCATTTCTCTGCAAGACACTGGAAAGTGTATCTGACAGAAGTTTTGCATAAACAAACCTTTTGGTAAACTGGAATTGCATATGAAACAAACTCACAATTGGATTCCATCTGAAAAGAAGACACCTTTAACCATTTAAAACAACTGTTCCATTGTGTTATTGTCTGGCTGAACATGCTTAGGGCACATCCAAAACCAGAAACCTGGAACTTGTTTATACTGGACTTGTGGTTTCTAGTTCTGTTTTTTAAGTTAAGCATGTTCCAACTTCCCCCCACCCCCTTCCAATCTTGGATCAGCTGTCTGGAAGTTGGTGCTGACAGAGCCAAAAAAATACTCTGCTGTTCAAATGCAGGACAACTTTTGAAGGGTCCTTTCTGTAGAATTTCTATAGGTATACTTTTTTCCCTTTGTTACCCACTTGGCTTTTATGAGGTAGATTTGCATGGGCAGTGAGATCATTATCTTGCTGTGTTCAGTTTAACAATAGCTAGACAATGTGGGTTATTTAAGTGCAGGCACTGAAGTCAGACACACATATCCTGTATTTTTCAGGTCTTGCAGATTCAGCAGATCTTACACGGCCTCCACTTAATATAAAAGGAAAATTTTTAAAGTTCAGATTGCCACCATTGTGGTTACTTGTAGAAAAACGACCTCAGAAGCTTTTTTGTAGCCTAAACATAAGAAGCATTTACTAACCAAGAACTTGGCACAAGTCAAATGGTATTAAAGTAAGCATATCCTGAAATGACCTCTAGTGCAAGGAAAAGATTTGCTGTAATCACTTACAGTCCTTTTGTAGTGCTCTCAGGAAATATAGGCAAAATACTGGTGGCTGGGTATCTGCTGATGTTACAGTCAATGGACCAATAAGCTATCTTAGATTTATTGCACACTATGTTCCTACCAGACCACTCTCTATTATTTGGTTTTAAGTTATATGAGTTTTTGGAATAGAGGACCTTGAAAAAGTCATATGAAAGAACAGTATTGCTGCTGCATGTTTTGCATCTTTCCATCTGCCTCGGTCCTGCAGCCATCTAGAATACCCCTTGACAATGGGCATGCTAGTTATGGCCTTACTGTCTTCAACAGTAGCTTTTAAAGCTGGTGAAGGAGAGCAGCAGAAATGCTAACTTTTCCAGAGTAAGATCAGGTGAGATACAGCAGCCAGAAGTGATGTATTGAGCTTTTTTAAAGTAAACAACCGTCAGTATTTCCACTACAGGAACTTAGAATGAGAAAGATTAGTAGAAAGATTCAGATGTTTCCTGCAAGTTTTTGGTGAAATTATGAGCTGTTTGTTGATAGATCAGGGAAATATTTATTTTGCATTTTCAGGGAAAATAAATGAAATTACATTGGTACACATTTACATACTAGACTGGGACTTTAGAGACTATTTTACATTCTTGCAAACCTCCCAGTTGAATATAGTGCTTTCCTACATTTTTAATCTAGTAATTTAGGCCTTATTCTGGTATATAACAAATAGAACAGAGATGCTGCTAAAACCTCACAGAACCATGGACTAATTTTTGTTATTTATATGTAGGGACTTACTGAATTTTAATTTGCAATCTCTTTTAATTGCCAGCAGAAGGACTGCAGATGAGCATTAATACATGGGGGCCATGGCAGTTTTTGATTGTTCTGGTGACTGATATATTTTCCAAGCCCTGTGTAAATTGTGTGCAGCTTTCTTATGCTTTTAGAGCACTGAAAGCCCCTCAAAGCCAATGGAAACTTCCATTTGCTGTATATATGTCTATAGAAGCAGTGCCAATAGAATGTTTAGCCTGACTGTGTAATAAATTCCGGATGTATTTGTAAATATGTCTTCTGAATTCTCCTAACATGGCCAAAACAAAACTGAATTTCTTAGATACCCCAAAGGATTACTTTCAGACTGGATTCTCATTGATATATATTTTGCCCTTTATGCAAAGACCATCTATTTCCCCAGCTTTCATCACTGAAAACTGCTGAATTCTTCTCGCTAGCATTTAAGAATTACTCAGATTGGCAACATTTGGAACCAAATTCTAGCTTAAATAGAAATGTATTAGCAAATATGTGGGCAACCAGAAAAGCAAATACTTTGGAATTTTTGGGTACCCATACATAGGTAGGAGGTACCCTACATGTTACTAGCATAAACAGGTCTATAAGAAATGTATCAAAAAAGCTCTTTTTTATTTTTTTTCAAATGACAGAGGAGATGTAGAATTTGATCATGAGACAAAGTAATTCTAGTTACTGATTACTAATTTTAGTAGATGCTAGGTGTGAATTTAATAGAATCAATTTTACTTCAAGCTGGATGATATGAGGTAAGACTATCTCTACCTAATCACCTGCCACTTGTCTTAAAAAAAACAACTCTCAGTGTCCCTAACAAGGAAACACACAGGGGGGTTTTTAAGCACAGAATCTTGTGTTTCATTGGGAAAGAAACCTCTTCCTAACCCACCACCTGCAAATATAATATGCATATATATCGCATTGCATGAATAATACACATAAAAGTGGGTTTGCACAGTTAAATATAACTTTTAGTGAACCGTGACTCTGATTCTCCTGCTCCTCCATGCACTGCTGAGACTTTGAAAGGGGAATAGAGCTGTTTCAACTTGGTAGATTAACTCAGCATTGCTCAACTAGTGGAACCTGGAGGGAGAATTCTCCCTGTGCCCAAAACCTCCAGCTCTTACCCACGCTGCAGAATCCCTTGCACTGTTGCAAGGGATTCTACAGCGCAGGTAAGAGCTGGAGGTTTTCAAATGACTGCAGAGTTTGTGGGGGGTCAGAAACAGTAACCTTATGAGGAGCATAACTGAAAGCTGTGGGAACAATGTTACTCATCATTTCTTTAGGAACTCCACAGCTTTCTTAACGTCTCATCTGCAAACGAGTTCAGATACAACACAAGATCGAGGTAACTACAATGCTGAAAGATTTACACCAGTTTTCCACATTTTCCTTCAGCTTGAGTGAGTTTTGCTGTGTTGGCATCTCCTTTCAGTCTGCAGGATAATATCATTAAGGGCACCACCTCACTGACCAAATCAGATATGATTTAAGCCAATATCTGTTGGAGCTTGGAGTGCAAATGGAGCAGTGTAACTTCTGGGGAGCCATTTTAATTAAAAAGTGTCATTGGTCACTTTCAGAGAATGAAGTGGTCAGGCAGATGACAATGTTATCTTTGCCGTGCTCACTGATGTAAGCAAATATTGTACAACAACTGGCACAAACATTTTACCATGAACCTTGTCCCAGACTTCTATAACTGGGACGTGCAAATGAAATGTGTTTTGGAACATGACTGTCAGATACCTTATACTAAAGTGATAATTTACAAAGCTCTAACTATATACTGCAGAGACAAAAGTGTAATGAGAAACAGCTTTTAAACACTGCTTGTCAAAGTACAGATGTTCAGCACCAGTATCCTCTAAGAAAAGTTTCAGTCAGTCCCCAAAGAGGTGTTCTTTAAAAAAAAAAAAGGCAACGAAAAGAACAGAACATTTTGTGATTCTGCTTCTTACCCTACTGCAGTATTTGGAGTTGGCTGATGTTTCCAGTAAGCAATGTGGACTAAGCAAATACAGCTTTCCACTCCAAGGATAAACTCTCACCCGACTCATACCAAAAGGGCTTGCATGGTGAAGGGCTACACATTTTAGAGACTTTTTGCTAACACTGCTTACTGGTAAAAAGTCATGTAGAACTCATCTGTTTTATCTGCATTTCTGAATGTGATTTTTCTGAGCAGTATGGCCTCTGGAGAAAGCAATATCAGTGATCTTATCAAAACAAAATCACCTCTGTGATAATATGCCGTTTTAAACCTATGTCTTTTACTTGATACTTCCTTTTCTCTCCCTTATAATTTCAAATGAGATTATTTAATAGGCTGCTGTTAATTCCTTGAAGTTTTAGGACTCTGTAAAATGAAAAAAACCCTAGCTCTTCTTTTCACCATGTTTGATAGATTCATAAGGATTTGAGTACTTCCCTCCTCTCAGTCTAACTTCAAACCTCTCAGTGAAAAAAAGAATCCTGACTGGTGTTCTTACAGATTGTTTACAGGAACATAATTTAACTTCTACATGCAAGAGACTAGTTCCCCTTGATTGTACAAATCACTAGATTAAGTTTTGTCTTTAAGGCAAAAATTACTAAAATTTATTTTTTGTTATCAAGAATATAATAAGTTACAAAAACATTCTGAGAGAATGTTATCTGGCTGGTGCTTTGCTTTTGTAATGAATTCTTGAAAAAGCAGCTGTACTTTCTGAGGTTATGTCATCAGCTTGTGGTCCTAACGTTAGCATTTGCAGGTGAATTACAGACTAATTAGTTTGGAAAAACATTCCATACCTCTGCTGAACTTCTGTCCAAATGTTTGCTTAAAGCCTCTTTCCAAGAACTAACTCTGGTTCTGTGTGTGGAGTATCCTTGGAAAGATTACAATATACACTGTCACTTGGATATGACCACTGTTGTTTGCAGGAGACTCAAACGCATTTGGTATAAGCTATGTCTTTCTGGTGCTGACATGCAAATTGCTTTCTTAGAGGTTTACACAAATTTCTTAACAGAAACACAAGGAGCTGATGTGATTGGTGTGCTTGATAGTTTTTCTTCTTTGAATACTCTAGAGGAGCTGAGTTCCAGTCCCACTTGCAAAGAAATCCACATTATCACATAACTGTTTCCTCAATCAGATAGTTCTAAGGAGGCTGTACCATTCTCATCAGTGCCTTGTAAGGTGTGTGGTATTCCCTTTATGAAAAAGTGACTGTGCTGGTACTTTTTTCATTACAAATATTGTGGTTTCACAGACTAACACAATAAGAGCAACAGTAATTTTCACTGCACAGATGTTTCTCACTTGGAAATCAGACCACCTTTGGTTTTTTAATATCTAATTTTTTAATATATAAAAAGAGTCCTAAGTTCCTAGGTCAGTCTTGTGCTTGACTCTTCTAATTATAAAACACACCTCGATGAGCATGCAGACAGCATGGTGTACATAACTTTACAGTGCTGAGGTATTTCTCTTCTGGAAAAAATGCTAAACACATACCTGCTTTTGTGCAGTGTAACGATGAATCATTTTTTTCTAAGATCTAAGTTTTTCTCTTATTTGTCTATTACTCATAAATTCTAAAATTGAGCTCTAAAAACTAATTTTAAAAAGAAAGAAGAAAAAAGTTCCAACGAATTGGCTGAAAATCAAGTTCAAAGTACTTTGTGCATCACATCTTTTGGGATGAATAATAAGCTGTCCCATTTGGCACTGTCAAGCTGCAACAGCAATGATTGGATCATCTCAGTCCCTCAAAGCTAAGTCAGGGTAGAACACCACAACTCATGAAGCTGCAATTCTTGTTTTCTTTGGGTTTATTCACAGTCTGTCTGTTGTAATAGAACCTCCCGATTACTCAAGTGTATGAACCTCGCTGTTCTGCATATTGCAATTCTTGAATCTCAGCCCAAGACCCAAGGTTGCCAGAATTGTGCTCAGCAGGAGCTAGGAATATGGACAGGAAATAAGGTGCAAATAATTTTGTGGTCCTCATATTTAGGACTTTAGATTTAGATTAGGCAAGAGTCCAAATGGAAGTAAGAACAGCATGGAATCTGTGATCTTTTTCAAAGTAAAAATTATATCCTGTGCCTAGGGTTTTGGAACTAGCCTGCAGACTTACATGACACTGATGTCTTCTAGAATTCCATAGTAATGGTGCAATTCCTATTATATTTCATAGAAGTCCCCTATGCCAGGAATCTTCTGAAAAAATTTGGCCACAATGAGATCCTGTATTTTAGAGTACTTCATTAGCCCCTGTGCGTCAGGCGTGTTAAATGTGGTCAACTAGTTTCCTGCAAACAGGAAACAGGTGCTCCACCTCAGAAATCCAGAAAGACCAGTGGATTTCCTCTCCTAACCCAGAGGAGCAGGTCTGTTAGAGAATAGATCTGCACACTTAATCAAACAAGTGTAGAAGAGCAGCAATAAATGTGCTGGACCACTAGGAATTTATATTTTGGGAAGTAATAGGGACCTTTCTACTACAGCTTGCCTACATTTACAGCTACTGAATTTTTACCTGAGGTATATGGACCCATAGAATTGAGAATCTCTGCTAAAGAATCATTGATCTCTCACAAGGTGAAATGGTTTACATGTGAATAAGGTTTTTAAATCCTTACAGAGAAAATGGTGGCTGTTGGGCAGCCCTTGTGGCATCATTCATACATATAAACCATATTCTGCAATGACATGTAACTGGGTTTAACAGAGTTTTAACACTTTACGGAGTGCTCTGTAAAGGCAAGCAATGAAGACATGGGTGCAGTAGGCAAGGGAAGACAGAGCTGCTAAAGGGGCCATGGCATATGTGTGTATATTTTAGAAATTTTAAAATAGTATAGATGTGCCTTTCAATACCACTTTTGAGATGGAAAAGTAGGAAAAGAAGTATTTGCTCATGAAAAAGGGAATCCAGTTGATTACTCTTTGTGAGTCTGTAGTAAGATAGCTTTTTGAAAACACCTCTCTATTTTTGAAAGGTATGTTATATATACCAAGATGCCCTTGGCAAAACTGTCTTTGAAATATGTCTGTGCTCTGCGTAAGATCTCAGCTTTTCAGTTATGTCTCACATCCAGAGTCATACTCAGACAATTGGCTCGTGACTTGGATCCTCCACAATGCAGCAAACGCTCCATTCATGGAGTTCCAGCCCTGGCCATGGCCTCTCTCCTACGCTGTGACCTGACACGGCAGGCGCAGCTGGTGGGGCCGCCTCCCTCCGAGCCTGCGCCCGCTCTCCTCAGAACCGACATCAAACGGGCAGGAGGGCGGGGTGCTCATAGCAGCTGAGGTGTACTTTGCCTGTGTCACACCCTAGGTGTTAACGAGAGCAGTGTTGAAAACCTTCTCGTACTTATTTTCTGATTTGATGTGAGAATGAGGCCTGCTTGGGTATGTGCTTAAAACATTGGTAGAGACACATAGAAAAGACTGAAAAAAGCTGGAACTGGAAAGGAGCAGGTAATTTGTGCTCTTTTTTCCTTTTCATACAGCTATGGTTGAAGGGGCTGCAAGGAGATGCAAAATAAACAAGGAAAGCATTTACAAAATAGAACATGTAAATGAGACTTGCAAGAGTTGAATGTTGAATTGCAAATTGTTTTTTCTAAAAAATTTACCTGTTTTAAAAGTGGGCAGTTTAGAACATTAGAACTGTTACAATATAACCTAATTCCTCTATGGTATACAAAAAACCTGAAGCTTTGTTAAAACAGGGAGGGTGATTTAACAATCTGAGCAGAAGATTTTAGTGTGTGTGTAATAGTTTTATGTATACCTTGAATGGTAGCTGCCTTGTGTCAAGCAACAGATCTAGTGTTTGATTATCAGCCCATAAAACTACTTTCCAGAGCTGCCTGTTCCTTGAAGCTGGATGCTCAATATGGCCATTGGCAGATGCTGCTCATAAACTACTTCAACACCACCTTGCTCTCTGGCAAAGAATCCAGCCAGAATGAGAATAAAATAACTGGAAATTCCACTCCCTCTTTCTTCCATACAGTTGCAATAAACTCTCAATATCAGATTTTTCACTTAGCTTTACAGCTTTAGCTGTGCTTATAAATGCTGAAGCCCCATGTTTCAGGCATGCTGTGTTACTGTGATGTTGTTGATTGAACAGTTCAAAAGTTCACAAGGAGACATTTCACAATTACAGCCAAAGACAACTTCACTAACTTCTGTTTGCTTGGCTTCTAGCAAAATGAAATCTCATCCTGTCCCCAAATCCTGGGAGCTGCTGTGCACATGAAATGTCATAACTTACCCGCAAGGTCTGTTCGTGCCAAAGTATGTGCACTTCAGTTGGAGGCAAATGACATTCATCGTCTTCCAGAACTCAGATAAATAAAGTGCAGGTCTCAGATTAGATGAATAATCCTTTATTCTGTTATTTTGCATAGCAGGACAGCCTTTCATTAATTTGATAAGCTTTGCTTTTACAAGCATTATCCTGTTTTTAATAGAATAGAATAATATGAAAGTCATTGATATGTCAACAGAGAAAAGACTGATTCATGAGGTCATGTGATTCCTTCTTTGCAGCTATTCATGCAACTGCTGGGCAGAGCTCATGGAGACAAAGTTTCCCACTTAAAGCATGAATTCACTCACAGTTCACACCAGATTAATATAATTGGTCATTACCTATTTAATTGCTCTCCCACTTAAAATATTTCCATTGTCTAACCACAGATCATGAACATTACTGTGCAAATTTTTTTGAAAGCCGCGACAACTAAAAATTTGTGAGGTAGACTTTCATTGAAAGCAGTCTAAACCACTGCAGAGGTTGTTCCTGTGGTCATTGTACAGACAGGGATGGTTTATGAAGTTTCAGTTTGATTTCAAACATTCTTGCACTATGAGCATCTTCAGGTTCAAGTTTTTATCCATGGAGATATATGCGAAAGAATCTTGTGAAAAAAGTTATGACATTAAGAAGTCACTGTATGCCATTTTTGGTTCCTGCCATTTGATCTATGAGTACCTATTGGTTAATTCTGCTACCTATATAATTTCTCTACGCAATGACCACACCACTGAGAATGAATGGCTTGAGAGCCTGTGAGCTCTGTTGGTTCATAATCCTGGGCTTCACAAAGAGAAATTCCCAGATTGGAAAGAGAGGTGCAAGTGTCCTATAGTGAGACTGTAGTGTTTTTGTCCACTGTAAAGAGTGGGCTGAAGAAGGATGGGGTGCCAAGGAGTGTCATAGTCCAGAGCTCCCATGGAGCTGCTAACAGTCAGATGTCTGATCTGGAGCTGTTCTGGGTTTGCAGAGTGGGCTGGGTAACAGACTGAGCAGTTCTGAGGTAGCACAGGAAGGATCCAGACAGGAGTCGGTAATGGAAAACTTGTGCTTCTGTTGGTACCTTAATTGCACCTTCCCTGTTGATACACTTGGAGCTGTTGTTTCCACTACCAGATAGACATTTCTCCCTCCTGGAGAAGAAAGAATCGAGTCTGGGGAGTTTGTTTTCTTGGCTTCAGTTGCTGTCTGCATAACATTGCCATTAATCACCTTGTTTGCTCTAACATAGGGTGAGTGGTGCAGCTGAAAAGCTTGTAACAGACAACAAATCAGTATTGCTAGGGTGCTGCAACAGGAGTAAACGAGACCTCAGGTGACTGAACAAGGCCTCAGTCCAGCATATGTACTCATCAAGGGCCGCATTATTACTTTCAACTTTTAACTGGACTTGTTCAATAAAAACAGTGCTTTACTATTACGTGCATTTGGAGAGCCCTACTGTAGTCCCTTGTCACTTAAAAAGGTTTGAATTGGCTCATCAACAAGACAGAAAAAGAACAAAATCCCACATACCTTCATCAATGTTAGTCTGCTTTAAGAATCCAGAATTTTCTGACCTGTGCTGAAGCCACAATCTTTGTATGAAAGGAATGAAGAAAGCCCCTTAAACAACAAATTTTTGGCTCAAGGCAAGAACTCTAGGCTGAAATTCCTTTGCTGGGGTGATGCAATAGGTCAGATTTGCTGATTAGCACACAGATTTTTTGGATTTTTAGTATTCTTTTCAAGTATATTTATTTAAAAGTTTAATTGACCAATGGAAAAGGAAAAAAAATCACCATAATTTAGTTTTTTGTCATTCAGTAGTACCTAGATGTGCTTCGAGGCTCTTTTACAGATGCTTTTTTATTTTCTAATCACAATAGATGTTTAAATAATCATCTTTCTTTATTACATTGCATAAATTACATAAATATTACATAATTTTAAAATTACTTAAATATTACATAATATTACATATTACATCCTTCTTTATTACATCTACTACAGCTGAGTAGAAAAAATTAGAAAAATACAGTAATTGAAGGGCTACTATACTACAGAGTTCTCTTCTTTGCTGAGTGTCCTACTTCAGTGTGGTTTGCAAATGATACATAGCTGAGATACATCTTCCTCTCCCCAGAATTCATCACTTCATTGTTTCAGCATAACACAATTTAATTATCTGGCATTTAAATGCAAAGTCAGAGGGTCAGCTATTGATCTCCATTCTTGGAACAAGCCACAGGAGAGAGAAAATCAAGTGGAAGTTGCTGCTCTTTTAAATTAGTGGATTTCAGCTGTTTTACTGAGCACTGGTCTAGGATTTAATGCCTCAGAGATAAGGAGCCCTAGTAAGAGTTTTAGGCTTAGTCAACAGAAATTATATGCAGCGATCACTGGTACTTCACTTTGATAGAAACCCCAACATTTAGTTTGCAATATCTTAGAACATAAACTCTCTGTCCCTGAGGCTGTCGCCTTTCATTTTTTAAGTTAGGCTTGTCATTGGTATTCAGTATAAGAGCTTTATTTACCCATATATTCCAGCAAGAAGGTAAAAAAATGCTGCTTTTATAATTGGATGTGGCCAAAGTCCATGTAAACAAAGGCATTGCACTTAATGGAAGCACGATCAATAGGAGTTATTCCTGTGGGGCAGGCAGGGTCCATTCCAGTCTGCACTCTCCTAGATATGGAAGTTGTCCCTGTTAGTTGGGTACATTTCCAGCCTCATGGGTGTCCTAATGGCTCAGATGTCTCCCTTTTTGTAGATGAGAGGTGTCCATTTTGGTCATGTGTCCAAACCTTTGAAAAAGAGAGGGAAATAGTGAACTTCATGTTTCAGTGTTAAAATGGAATCCACAAAGAGCATTAGGTAACAATGATAAATCCATATAGGACTATAAGGAGATCAATACCTTATTTTTGAAATTGTATGCATTGTAAACACCATGTCATACAATTGTCTAAATTACCATTTTTCTGCATGATGGATTCCTACCAGTAGGAGATGGCTAGAGTTTTGATTGCTCACAACTTTACAGACTAACAGGTATTCCTCTACTGATAGTGAGTGCCCATGCTATCAGTACAGTCACATAGCAAAACTACAGCAAATACAACAGAAAAGGGTCAAGAGAGGTAATATTTATGTAGACTTTGACAAGGCTTCTTGGAAGATACAGCAGTAATGCAGTTGCTCCCACAAAGTTTTAAAAAAGAAGCCCTGAAAAGAAAGCTACCTGCCCTGTGACATGTGGGGACCATCCTTCATACTCATACTTCTGTGAGGAGAAGACACGTGCATCTTCTCCTTACCTCACATGATTAACCAGAACACCCAGAGTATCAATGAGCAAGTTTACATCTGAGAGGACCTACTCTTACTATGTTTGTATATGATCAACCCTAAGTGCCCCAGAAACACCTTGCTAAGGATTTGGAGCTGTTTTGCTAAATTTCAGTGCTTTAGATACCAACAAGAAAGCACATTGATTCTTGCCTTCTTTGTTGTGGCTCCTAGCAGTTTTGTGATGGGAAGCTGGGGAGGGGAGTAAAACCAAAGATGCCCTCATCAACTTTTACTAAATGAACTCCCATCATTTTGCTAGTAATTGCAGATTTGTGACCCTTGCTTAAGAGTGATGAGGAATCCCTAAGTCATGGGGGTGTTTTGGATATTACATGTCTGTTCCCTTACACCCCCTTTCTGAGCCTTCACTTTCAGAGTTGCCTTTCTGCTGGCTTTTCTATTCCACTGCATTCTTCTGATGCATCAAATCAAGTCATCAGATGCACACATTCATACCTAAGTGGTGAGTGGATGACCAGGTTAATTAATTATTCAGAAAGTTATGGGAGTGCTGTTGGTTCAATGCATGCAATTATTCAGCTAATTCAGCTTCTTTGCTGAAATAGCTTCTAAAACTCCAGTTACTTCTAGAGAGGATGATTTCAAAATTTGTGTCCATATATCTAGGCCCTGCAATAAAAAGAAGTAATCTTGTATGCTAAACTCACCTTAATAATTTTATCCCTGGTTGTGTTTCAAGGGAAAAACTCTTTAACATATTTAACACATCCACATCCCCACCCACCCCAGCTGTGTTTTGATGTAGTGTTATAATTGACTTCAGAGCTTCACAAAGCCCTGGCCTAGTGCAACTGTTTTTTTGTAGTTTCAAAAGCGAAAGGAACACACAAGACTGGGAAGGGTTGTGTAAGGAGGAGATAGAGCATGAACTCTTCTGAAACCAGGAAGCGACAAACTGCACAGGAGAAAGCCAATATTGGCATTTTGTGTCTTAGTACAAGGATGCAGTAAAACAAGGAGCATCTCATTGATCAGGTCTACAGATATGAATTTCAAATTGGAAACCCTTAAGGGCTTTTTCATGATCTTCAGTTGATAGGAAAGGATTGAATTTCTCAATTGCCCAGCAAGATTACCTGTGTTTTGGAGTACTCTCTTGCAGAAAGGAACAGCAGTGTGAACATAGTTAGAGAGAAGAAAACCAAACAAAATTCACTATATATCTATGGAATTGTACTGTAGCAGTGCAGAGAAGATCATAAAAATACATATTTGGAAAATATGCTTGTCTTTCTAGCATGAGCTTTGGGTTGGTTGTTTCTTTGTCATGGCAGTGTGTGGCACATTAGCTCTTTAAAGGGAGAACTCAAAACAGACCCAGTGTTTTGAAGACTGCACCACTTTACCACCAGTTTGCAAAATGACTCCAGAGGACAAAAGTAGAAGGAAGTGAAAGCAGCTCAGTGCAACTCCAGAAAATGTTTCTTGTACTTAAAATGCTGTAGAGAATCTCCGAGGCTTTTGGGGTCATACTGCAATGCCACAGGGCATATTCTCATCCACATTTTCAGCACAGATGTACAATCTATTCCAAGATTTCTCTGTGAAGGATAAACTTTCATGGTCGTTACCCTTGGCTGTCTTTGGAATTCCCTTGTGCTTATAAACACAGGGAGTTTAGTGGAAGTAGAAAGCACAAAGTTGTTCCCTTCAAAGATCCCTACTGAAGTTGTTCCCTTCAAAGATCAGATCTCCAGTTAGTCACTTAATAAAAATGTCTTCATGGATAGAAAGCTGCCAAGAAATGTTAATGAAGAATATTAGAAAGTTTGTATTTCTTTACTAGCAAGAGCTACAGGAACTACATTTTTTGGTGGACAGTTTTTCACTGACAAGTAGTCAGAAAATTGTTTAAACTTTTTTTTTTTTTGTTTGTTTCAGAAAAGTTGTGTGTTAGTGTATTTTATTAATTCATTTCAGATTAACATCCTCACTGTCTTGAAAACTGTCCCCAGAGCTAAAGGAATTTAAATAGTGTTACAAAATCCATACTGAAAGAAGTAAAACATTTTGGTCAACTAAAAACAAAATTACTATGGGTTTCTTTGTTTGCAAAATTCTGCATGATTTTTCTATTGAGCAGGCAAAATGTTACCCACATAGTTTTAGCCTTTATTTCCCTTTTCTATTCAAAATCTTAGATAAGAATATAGCAGTATTTCCTTTTATTAGATTTGTGGCCATTTAATTTTAAAGCAAATTTGCTGTAAGAATTATTTTCCAGATCCTGAAACATAGCTTCTAACTACTTGCTGCTTGTGTGAAATGGTCTGGAACTAGGTTTCAGCTGGGAGTGGAACGCAGAACTTAATTTACTGTACACACAGTGGTGTGCAGCAGAGATGAAGTAAGAACTAAACAGGAGTCAATCAGGAGTTAAAATGGCAGGCAGAAAATGACTTGGTAAAGCAGGATCAAATTTCAGATTCTTAATTCACTGTGCAAAAATACAGGATAAAAAACATGGTTATTTTAAAAATGGTAAGCTATAGATACTTGGAGCAGTTCAACTTGGGCACCCCTACTTGAAAAAAGATTCAGTAAATATGATGGGATGCATATTTTAGACAATAGAAAGATTATGTGATGGAGGATCCTGAGGGGGAAAAAAAAGATGGAATAGGCTTGAATGATTCTGCTTTGACAAAAGAGAAGAAAATGTGGCTGATAAAAATCCAGTTAAGTAGTTAAAATTATTATAAATGGTGTTTTTAAGACATTATCAAACAAGTTTGAAATTAAAGCTGAGAATATAACTGATAGAATGCAATCTGCTTTAAAAAATTGTTTCCACTTTGGTGCAACTGAGTGTTAATTTTTTTTAAGAGGACCAGATATCTTCATGGAACACACCAAATGAGCTATATTTGTTCTCAGACAGATCTGTCTGTGGTTAAGGCTAGGGCAGGAATTTTTCACTACTTATATTTCTCTGGCATTGTAGCTGTTATCATTATAGTCTCTGACCGTGCGTGCTCGTCATTTGCTATTTGAGTTGTTCTAGTTACTGTGGCTGTAACAGGGTGTAATCTGTGCTCCCAGATGGAGTAACACAAACACTTCCACAGCAAACGGGAACACACATGGACTTCAAATATAAACTTGCCACTTGGAAATTCCCCTTTCAAGAAACATTCATGTGTAAATAATGAAAATGTTGAGGTACAGAAAATGACCAAGGATTTCAATCATGGATGTTATGGTAGCTGTTGCAGTCCTGCTCAGTAGTAGTTTCCTAGGCACACAGGAGACATAAGATCCAGTAATTTATAAATGTAGTGACTGGATTTGTTAAGGTCAAAATAAAGACGTGCACATTTTAAAGTGAATGAACTTTGTAGATGCCTGGGTTTGTGCCTGCAGGAATTCTGAGAACTCCAGTTCCTGAAAAAAGGTCACATGACAGATAATGGAATTAGCAGGACTTTGCATGTTTGTGTCTGCAGGTCCTAATGCAACCTAGCTGCTGTTGCTGTGTGTCCTATGTGCAGTGTTCAGTAAGATGGGAACTCTAACAGGAGCTTTTCTTGGATTTGGACATTCACATCACACTCCCACACTAGGTTTCCGGTGTCTAGTGACAGTCTAATTCACCCTATAACTCCTCTTTTCACTGAGAACATTACTAAAACATCCTCATTTCCCTGGAACTAGTGAAGCTTAATATTGCTGAATCTGCTACCTCTGTTAGATGTGTGTGAAAGAGCAGATGTAAAAACCCAATTGCATTTGGCTTATTTGGTTATGAAATATCACCCCTAAAATCATTAATTTAAAACTCAGTGGTTTCATCTTATAGGAATCTGAAAATCTGAGGCTTTGGAAATTTTTGATCCCTTTTTAAATACTTCATAAAGAAACCACCATTTGCCTAACATCAAAGCCTTATTCTCTCTTGCACTGAGATTATGGCTTTTTTTTTGACCACGCAAAATAACTTTTTTATAAACAAGAGAATATCAGAAATTAAAATAGCCATAAATACATGTCAGTACTATTGAAGAATGATCTTTCCTCATTTTTTGGAGGGTTTTTTGTTTGTTTTTTTCCAAGTAATAGCCCCATCTCAAGGAGCATAGTCTGCTTGGCTGAATGTTTTTCCCAAGATAGCATTTCCTCTCCTGGAGGAAAGCCTCTTCAGTCACATCTCTTAACTGTCTGCCCCTCGTCCTCCCCACCCAGCCTGCTGATCTGTGTTTCTAAATATACTCCTCATTATGTATATGAAAATGTAGAAATATAAGAATAGCATCCAGTGGCATGTTCAAGCTTCTAGTCTGTTTTTATAACAACATTCAACCCTGTTCTGGAAAGCAGCAGAACAGATTAAAGATCACAGAAAATTGTTTCTGGTTTACTGTTTCTGGTTTTGCAGACACTCATTGAATTCCCGGATAAAATTTCTTTGTTACTCCATGGCCTTGACATGTGCTTGAACATGCTAACATAATGTGCAGAGCTATTACATGAGGTAAATTGAAAAAAATAGCCCCCAGTATGTGGTTTGACTTGATGATACCGTAATCTGTAGGACAGTGGATAGCACACTTCAAATTCTTCACATACAATTGCCTAATCTTTGCATTATAAGTTGGAAAATGGTTAGGTTCATAATTGTCTCAAACTGTTTGGGCATTTCAGTCAGTAGTAGGTTATTTTTAAAGTATGCTTAGGCAGTACTTGCTATCTTTTTAAATTCATATTCAGATGCTGGATATCAGACAGATGAATTGGTGAAGCAGAAAACAGATTATTCCAGGGTCTGTACAGGAGGCTCTCTATATAAGAAAAGAGTCCTTAAAACTATATGTGCACTAAAAGGATTGTACAAATCAAGCTCAGTAGACATCAGATCTGGTGCCACCATCTCTTTAAATTTTGTTTCCCATAACTACGTACAGTTGCCTCACTATACAATGGTTGAAAAATACAGAATAATACAAAGGACCTTTATGTAATATCATAAGAACAGGCTGGCTCTAGTTACTTCCGAATCCTTTCCAGCAAGAGAGGATAGAGGTGCATTTTTTTAATGCCGTTTCTATAGCCCAGGCAACTCTAGGTTTCCTTTGGCAGGCTGCTCTGCCAGACAATGAGCAGCAAGGCCTGTGCCCCTGAAAGGAATTCAGAACTCTGTGCACCTGCAGAGCTCACGTACTTTCACTTGGTGAGGACTGCAAGTTTCTTAATGTGCCTTTACACTACCTGCTTTTTTTTTTTTTTTTTACTGGATGAAGGTCAGGAAAAAGCCAAAAATGTTCTTGCTTGTGTAATTTTCAGTTGAGATCAGCAGAATCTAATTCTCCAATGTGATGTTTTTCCATCAGTTTGTGTAACTTAAACACAAGTTAGATGCCATGTGCCCTGGCAAAGGAGCTAGGAGGGTTACCATTTAGTAAAATTTGGAACATGAATATTCAAACCTATTTTAAATGGTAAAAAAAAAGTTACAGTATTCCTTATCTTTGAAATGCATCTTTTGCCTGCGTCTCCAAAGATAAAGAAGGCAGAGTTGCATTTTGATTAATTTATTTTCAAGCACCTTTATCTTTTGGAAACTTGGGACTCTTTGAGACCTGTTCGTAAGGCTCATAATACACAAAGATACTGCTGCTGCCAAGGCACAGCATTAAGACTCTCAGTATACATATTCACATGCTTGATGTGTTCCTGCCATATCTAAGATACATGAAAACACTTCTACAATTATCTATAAGATCAAATTCTTCACTGAGTGTATAAAGGTAAAATTCTGACTTCAACATTGCCTGAAATGGAGTTGAAAGAATTCTTATTGTGTCATGTTACAGCCATTTTAATGGTGAAAGCTCTCTGTTGAGTACAACATGTCCATGAGTTATTGCTTATGTAGGAACGTTGTACTGTGGCTGCATGTTCCCTAATGAGATTAAGCAATCAATTCATATAATCTCTCATTCTGTTGATTGCTTTACTGCTGGTAAAAGGACATTTATGTAACTTACCTGCACAGAAAACCACATCCCTTCTGCTTGAGAGATGAGAATGATGACAGACTGTGAATTTCCATGTGTGGTTTTGGAGCAGCAGCTGGGTCTTGCCTTAATTAATACCCCCCAGCAACTTTGTTCCAGACTGTGTACTAATTTTTTATGAACAATAAAAATTACTCTTACATCTTCACACAAGGCACTCAGCGTTTCCTCACAATACACTTTTTCTTTGAAGAGAAATTGCTAAACCTCAACAAAGCTGGGAAGTACTCTAAAGAACTGTTAGCACTACTAGAGTGATGCCAGCTGTCAGTGGAAAATCACTTGGCCAAGAAACTTAAAACCAAGTACCAAGAAGATATAAAATGAAGACTAGAGAGGACTGAGGGGGGAAATAGTCCCTAGGAAGGAGAAGTACAGGATTTGTAGAAATATAGTGGAAGAAATACCACATTTTTTGGCTCAGCACCCAAATCCTCATCACCATCAACATCAAATCAGACAGATGAGTGGGAACCTGAATGTTCTCATCCAGACCTGATGTGCCGTGAGGAGAAGGGGAGATGAGTTGTGCAATACTTTCATCACCTGCTAGTGCTGGATAACACTGAGCTTACACAATCCTGCTTCAGAAGCACGTTCCTCTTTAGGAACTGGAATGTTGTGCCTAGTGGTGGCTCCCAAATGCTAGAATCATGGACAGGAGCAGCTGGTGCCATTAAACTGATGAGAACAGAAGGTGCCATTTTCCCTCTGCTTCATGGTGGTGTCAACAGCAACGCAAAACATTGCATGAAAACTTTTGCTTTCCTTGTCTGAAAGCACTCACTTCATGGGACAGTTCTTCAAGTGAAGAACATTTGCTGATACCATTTGTAATGAAAATAAACAGAAATGTTAACTCAGACAATAGAAAGCTCCAAAGACCGTTGTCTTAGCAAAAACTGAGCAAAAGCTCAGGGATGAGGAACTCTGATTCTGCAGGCCACATCTACCCCAAGACCATGCCTCACTGCCCTTCTTCCCAGGGGTTCTAAAGCCCTCTTAGATGTATATCTCTACTATGACCAAAATATAGGGACAAGACCAGTGAATGTGGTCACACAACAGGGCTGTCACACCCCAGGCATGTCCCACCACAGGGAGGAACATATCTAAGAGCACAACTGGATATATGACAAACAGCCAGAATACTTTTGTTTCCTGTTTCTAGCAGCAGATGGAGAGTTCAGTCCCTGACAGTTTGCAGCCAGAATAAGGCTAAGGAAGACACTGAATGGATTTGCATGGTTTATTTTATGCAACAAGATTATATCCTTTAAATCCAGTTGGTTGTGGTTTTATTCTTAAATTCATTTGTGTAACCCTGAGATTTTTAGGCTCTACGTCAGGGGAAGCCACAGTTCTGTTCATCTTTAGTGCCTTATGCAGTCCCTAGGCAGGGTGGTCACAGTTCTCCATACAACATCTGTGTGTACTGCACAGATGAAACCACTGCATTATGCATTGTGGTTGTAGGTGTAATGAAATCCACCAAATGTGCTTAAGAGCAATTTGTTTTAATGAGCTATGGTCTTTTTCCTAAATAATCAAGGAAACATTGGGGAAACTTGTTTTCTCCAGATTATTGAACAATATCCTGTTTTAAAAGGACTTGCTTGTCTGTTCATTGAGACACTGAGATTTGTCTGAAGTATCTTGGAGGCCTCATGAACAGAGAGAAAAGGAACCTACAGAACAATTTTTCTGAGCAGGAGCCTCCCGAGCAGATTCTGGAGATAAATGTTATTGCCAAATCTGTGAATTTTAAGCAGATTATCGGCTGCTTAGATTGAAGATTTGCTGGGGTCAATTTTTATCTCAGACAGTTTTAATTAAGGTGTATTGAGTTTCTCCAGGAGGTGATTTTCTTTCTTTATTTCCTATTCAGTGTACTGTGGAGAGAACTTCTATTTCTTAGCTTTGTCTAGAATTTACGTGGCTCTCTGGGACTCTGGAACAGGCTATTCAGAATTAGAAACATTAGGATTAGTGCAAGTAGGAAGTTACTAAAATTACAACTACCAAAAATGCTAAGTCTATGTATTTAGGTATTCACAAAAGAATAAGATGTTCTCAATTAATAACAATTAAAGAACACGTGATGTTCAGATGCAGCGACAGTAAGAACCAAACCAATAAGCAGAAGTAGTAGACAGCAAATTTCATGATTCAACGTTTTCATTTTTATGAAATGGAGAAATTAAGGATGGAAGCATGAGGTTCTTCCTCATATGCAGCACATCAGTGATGAAGCTGGGAATAGATTCCAGATACCCATCTACCCAACAACAATGCTAATTCTGTCTGCAGCCTCTGCAGAGCTTCCTAGACTGCACATCTACCACAGTGCATGGCCCTAAAGCAGCACCAGGCCTCTGTCCCACGGCTGAGATCTGTTCAGAGCTGCACCGGGTCACCAGATGGCTCCTTCTGTGAGCTCACTGCTCTTTGCTCCAAGCTTAAGTGCCACAGCTTATGAGGTTTATGTTAGCTATTCAAAAAGGCTGGTACCTTCAAGGTGACATCTGTCCCCTACTGGAATACAGCACCCCCACCTCACTTGAGTGAGACCCAAGGCAGTGAACAAGGGAAACTGCAGTACTTTGTAGCAAATGCAGAAACCACAGGCACAGCTGTGGAGAATACATCACATCCACTGCCTCAAAATTGACATTTTGCATTTTTACAATAACTTCTAAAATAGCTGGAGAAGACCTCATCATGCCTTCTTAACTTCAGCACTTGGTCAGACACATAGGGACAGCTTGGAGGAATAAGTGAATATACTATAAAGCTCAGTACAGCTATTATTAAGTCATAAAGTTCAACAGACACAAGAGATATGAGATGTCCATGAAAGGATCAGGAGCCCAGCATCCCTGAAGACCCAGTTATCAAACAAGGTATATGACTGGTCTGACAGCATTTTTAAATGGGCTGGAATACCACAGCAGCCTGCTCTGGCAGAGGATAACACCTCCATCCACTTAGTGCCAAGTGGCATTCAGCCTGCTTCCAACCTTTTTATTCTATATTCTGCGTACAAAAAAATAGCCCATGGAAGACACTGCTCTCCCGTCTAACCGTGCCGTGTTTGCTCTCTGCAGGTGAGCGGCCTTTTGAATGCAGCTGGCAGGGCTGTAACAAGAAGTTCGCTCGCTCGGATGAGCTGGCCCGGCACTACCGCACTCACACCGGGGAGAAGAAGTTCAGCTGCCCGCTGTGTGAGAAACGCTTCATGCGCAGCGACCACCTGACCAAGCACGCCCGGCGTCACGCCAACTTCCACCCCAGCATGCTGCAGAGGCGGAGCGGCAGCGGCTCCAGGACAGGCTCTGTCAGTGACTACAGCCGCTCGGACGCCTCCAGCCCCACGATCAGCCCCGCCAGCTCCCCATAGCCTACCTGCACTGGATGTCAGCACTTTGCCTCTAATGCCTAACGTGGAGTTTTGTTGGTGTTGCACACATTTAAAAAACTCTGTTGCTTCCCCTCCTTCAGTTCCCGCCCTCTCTTTTTTAAAAATCAGTAAATAGCTGCTTCCTCCTGCAATTTTTAGTCAGATTTTCTTTACCCAACCATACAAGTGGCTATTCTAACCTCATGGACAGACAAACTTACATGTTACTCTTAGCGACTCCTGCTGTCTCCATATTTCATATATTTTGCAACCATATATGGATCCTCTTCATTATTCTTTATAAGAAAATGAAAAAAATCTAAAAAAAAAGGAAAAAATCTACTTAATTCACCTCAGGTGTTGAAGTAGTTTGTAAAACTGGATTGCACAATATGAGCATACATACACTTAAAAATAAACTGTGTTGGATTTATGTCCCCCTTCTCCTTTCTCAGGGATGGATATTTATGTTACACAATAATTACAATGAAGACACACCCTAACCACAGCCTTACTCTGTAAATATAATTGCACTCAGAAGCTTTTTGTTAGGTTCTTTCACACACTGGGGAAAAAATAAAAAACAAGCAAACAATACAGAAACCAGCCTAATACTGGAATGTAGTACTGGACTCTTCCATTGCTCATTTTCCTGATTATATACCTGTGTTGGGGAACCTCCAGACAGGAATCTTGTCTTTCTTCAAGCTGCCCTCTGCCTATGGTAGCAAGTTGTCTTCTCACTTCTGCTGAAGATGCTCCAAAGCCAACTTCCAATTGCAAAAATCTCTGTGACGTTGATAAACTTGTTTGTTGGTTTATTTCATGCTAGATAAAATTCTGAGAAAAATTTCTCAACAAGATGCCTTAAATGAGTAACCTAAATCACAAAGGAACAAATTTACACTGGGTAACGTTTTATGGCAAGGTGGCTGGAATCTTGGAGGCATTCTATTGTCAACTCTCTCCAAGCTGTTAAGCTGTCTGCACTGCCTGTTCAGTATGGGACCAACAGAATATTCAATCAAACCACACTGACTTGAACAATTTTCTTTATTTCTTCTTCCTTTGTTTTGTTTTCTTTTTTAATTAACTACAGAAATAGCATTACTGAACCAATGCCCACCAAAACTGTTATCAAGGTACTTACCTACTGTACAGCTGTATATTAGAAGGAAAAATTGGCCAAGACATAGTTTCTGTATTCTGTTGCATCAAAATTGTGGTCGTTAATAGAAGGAAGTGAAAATCATAAGGTATCTTCTCACTGGAATAATAAAATATGCATTTTTAAGTTTAAAATAAAATTACATTATAGCTCAGCACTACTTCAAGTTTCTCAAAAATACACATACCAGCATAAATCAAGGTGCTCTTATTTCTGCTTAATAACAGAAGGAGAATATTGGCTAGTTTTCAATAACTTTCAAATATCTAACACTAGATAGAGCACAAGGATTTTCATGTTTTATATGGTAGAAAATATAGTAACAGACCAGAAACATAGTGATGTACTGAAAACCTCACTGGCAGCAAATACACATTCCTTGGTTTGTCTGGGTCTGATGGTGCATATTATCAATTCAGCTCCTTTTGATTCTGGAATTTTGGGATTTTTGCTGTTTGGTTTTTATTTTTTTGGTTTTTTTTTTTCTGTAGGGTATAAATGCAGTTAAGTGTAGCATGGTGAAAAGAAACTCTCTATGCCAAACCAGTCATTTGATATTAAGTGAATGCCTCCAGATTCCCCTTGAACCTGTATCTTACTTGCTGCTTTGCATTGATCCAGTTTTGCAAGGTTTTATTGTACTGTATGTTAACTGTGAGAAGCTAATATAAATTTCCAAGTAGTTTCATAGGTACTTCCATAATATACATTATTCCTAATAGTGCACCTTCTATTATTTGTACAAATAAATACTCTGAGTATTTATCAATACAAATACAACTATAAATCTAAACAAATGCAGATGTTTCAGTATTTTTTTTCATGTTCATTTGCTCCATATTTCACCTCTGTTAATTTCCCCCTTTGAATTGGAAGTTGTGAGAGGCACAATTCTACTGTTTCATTTCACAGAAAATGAAAGAACATAGTAAGGGTTTTTTCCAAGATGACAAATAGAGTTAATGTGGTGAGTTGCCCAGGCTCTGGAGTTAGGGGAAAACCAGATCTGTTGGCCTCAACAGATTTCCTATTTTCTTTTTTTTTTTAATGTCATGTGCTGAGATACACAATTTTAACAACTTGATAGAATTCAGACAACAGGAATTCATATTCCAATAATTTCTGTCACTCCTAGAAGTGCTCTTGTGCTGCAGTTAGTGGAGAGACATTTCAGATATCTAGTTCACGGAATTCTACAGGTCAGCTCTGTCTTGTGCACATACTTCAAAACAAGTCAAACTCATTTCTCATTATCATTATACCTTAAGAGAGGTATATGGAGAAGTGGGGGAACAAGAAAATCAAAAGGAGCACTCGGTATTGGCAAACATTATAGGCTTCATGTTCCCAGTTCATTTGCTGTAAAATCACCTGTTCAAACAAGAGCATCATTTAATCTTCAGGAAAGGAGGAACCACTCAATTTCATTTATTTAGGACTTAATAATTCAGCATGAATCAGTTTATGCATTACAAACAAGTTGTTTTACTAGCCTGAAGAAGGAATATTTGCACCAGGTTTTATCACTGCTGAGATTATAGGATATAAAGATTTTGGGACAACCTAATCTGAGGGACAGAGAACTAAGTAATCTCTAACTCAAACAGTTAAGTAATATTTTACTCATATACTTCACAGATTTTACTAATAATTTTTCAAGTTTAAGCAGGAGAAAATAAATTGGTTCAAAGTAAAATTTTCAGTTAAGTCAGTTCTTTTAATGAGAACACCATGGGGCTGTATATAGCCAACATAAGAACAATTTCAGAAAATACTCTGAAATTGGTCATTAAAACTTTTTTTGTTTTTACATCTCAGCTGTAAATACCTCAGGATGTATTAGGCTGACAGTCAAGTTACTGTGTTTTAAAATCCCAGATAGAGTTTCAAATATTTCCATTAGAGGTTTAAAACTTTATAGTTTTAGGATAAAATGATAAATTCCAAACCACTAGTATTTTCCAAAATTGAATGTAAACAAAAATTTCTCTTAATATTTTCATATGAGAAAAGAATGGGGTTTTCTAGCATCTGCTAGAAATGTCTGATGATCAGCAAGGTCATTGGACTCCATTCTCGTGATGGTTCCTCCTGAGTTTTGCAGACATGAGAAGTCAGAATAGCTCAAATTATGTTTTGAAATCTGTTTGCTGATCCAAACTAACCTCAGATTCTTACCTTTCTGTTGTTTCACCCAGCAGTGTAATCTAAATTGGTCTTCTGGCACGGCAACAAACATGTCACACTCAGGAAATAGTGCTCTGGCAAAGTGCAGGTTTCTCCATCTGGGGTAGTGTGCATCTCTCCTGCCTCCTCCTTTCCCCGTGCAATCTGTTGAGGTGTTCTCACAAAATACAACATTGCTGTGATTTTTTTTTCCATTTCAGATTATAGCAACAGCTTTATTATTATTAAGAAAGCCCTGGAAAGTTTGTTTTTCTCCAGCCATGATTCTAACTTCTCTAAGTGTTGAGTTGGACTGCCTTTCTACAGGAAATAGGTGCAAGTGAAAATCATCACCTTGCTACCAGGTGAAACTGAAGATGCTCTTAGAAACTCATTCACCCCTTCCATTAACCTCTCCCTATGCAAAGGCCTAATGGCAACATGAATTCAGTTTCCATCCTGCTTCTTAGAAAGCAGTCTTGGTAAATTCCTGGCAGCTAGATTTTGTGAGAATTTTTTGTATCTGCAAATTAATTATTCCTTGCTTTTACAATACATACCTAGTACCTGTTTACGTAACTGCAAAGGTATATATTTATGACAAGTCATCAGAAGCCTCTGTTTGATGGTAATGCCTAATTCCTGTCTGTATCCCACCCTCTTTACTGCATTAACCCTTGCAAGAAGTTGTAGCTATGAAAGCCTCTGCATACCTTTAAACCTCATCACCTTCTACCCAGACATTCAGCAATCCCCTTGTCTCACACAGCCACCAGTAAAGGCTGTGTGAGGAGCATACCTGTTTCACAACTGCTCGTCTCCAGTGTTTTGTCATGAGTTACAGGATTTGTACTTTGTGAAGTGCAGTGTTGTTTTTGCCTTTTCATTGCCATTAGATTTAGTAATTTCATCAGGTCATGCCTACAAACTAACTTTCAGGTGCTCTTTTACTCCATCACACCATCTGTTTGTGCATTAGGTGCTAACATCTAGTCTATGTCAGTGAATGGTATGATGAACATCGGTATTTGTAACTCTCGGGGATAAGAGCTATAGCCTTAGGCAGAATAAAATACCCAAATTATCCTTGTTTATCCCATGAGCCAGAATATAGAATGCAAAAACCCATCCACTGGTGTAGGTTTTTAAAAATATATATTTATTTATATATATGGATTTATATAAGCATATGCACATATATATATATAAATAGATATATATGTGTATATTGTATAGTGTATGTGTGTATACATAAATACACAGCAGTGTGTCTATACTACACACTGACTAATGAAGGGATGTCCACAGAGCAAAAATAGGTATCCATTTCATTATAACTAGCGATGGGCCTGAACCAAATTCCTAGATCCACATGCCATTGCGTTTGGACTTTTTGAACCTGTTGGAGATTTGTGGTTGAGTTTCATCTCTGGTTACAGGTGCATATACTTGTGTACATTGTATACATGTGGGGGACATGTGTGTGTGTGCACATGTGCTTTTCCAGCAGCACATGCCCGAGTGGGGGAGCGTGCACGTGTTCACAGCTAAACTTTCAGCTGCAGTGAGCTGTAAAGCTGCCAGTGTCACCCTCACTTGTACAGGCTTGTCAGCAGCACATGAAAGCTTCTGTGGCTCACTTTTCAACTCTTTAAATCACTACATTGAAGTATTACAGTTGTACAGTTATATTTTCATCTATTCTTGCTCTGCTGTAACTTTTTATGTATTTTGTATTGCATAGTTATATATTGTGATAATGTCCTATGCAACTATAAAAGGAAAAAAATTTAAAAAGGAAGAAAATTAAGAACTGTAAAATATTGTCTTAACTTGTATGCATGGTTAGTGAGGTTTACATTTTCAAAAATAAAACTTATAACTATGAAATATTGGTTTTCTATTACTTTCCTTCTCTATTTATCACCTAAAAAGCATCAATTATTAACATTTCTGCTGTTCATTTGAGACTTGATATCTTGTTTGGTGTCTTTATTTAAATTTCACCCAGTACTATTGTTTAAAATGGGATTTCTTTTAATGTTTGAAAGTTTTTGTGATGTTTGCTTTGTATTCTGTGCTTTAGCTGGTATTTTGTAGTTGCATAGTGAAATTCCTTTCTCAAAGGTGGTATATATTGCAATTTTTACAAGATGGTTATGGGATTGATATGTGTGACCTAAAGTTCAGAGAGTCAGCCATCCTTTCTTTCAAAGCTCAGTTCTTTGCAAATTTCTGATATCATCTCTGCAAGTGGCAATACCATGTCAAAACAGTAATGTAACCTCACAGTATCCTGAAATGTTCTTTCCTAATTTTAAAGATAAGAAAATTGAAACACAAATTTGAGCAACTTTCTCAAAAACATAAGGCATTGGCAGATGGGAAGGAAGGAATCTGAAGTTTCTAGAGAATAGAGGTTACACAACGCTTCTAGGCACTGTTTGTTACAACAGGCCCTAAACAGTGGCATTTCCAAAGTCTTCCTACAATGAAAGATCCACCTCATGTTTGATGACAGAAGTGCAGTCAGAGATTGTTTCCTGAACTTGCTAGAAGGAAGAAAAGGGAAACAATTCCCTCCAAAGGACGATGCCTGTACATAGTCTGGAGTTGCTGCCTTGATACTGTAATGTGCCTCCCTGCCCAGCCACCCTCCGTCTGAAATGTGCATTAACACATTCTGTCCTGCTTCTCCTCTCCAGGTTCCTAAATGCAAGGAGTGTGCATCTCTCCTGCCTCCTTTTTCTGTCTTGCAAGGGTTTCTGTCTTGCCTGTGACTCAGTGTTTGCCATGAAATGTTCATAGACTTGGCAGGAGTCCAGCATTTCAGAAGAGAAGCAAGAATAGTGCTAGAATTAGGGTGGGATTTTCCTATTTCCATTTGCCTGTGTATAATTTCTGTCTTCAAAGTAATCCACCTTAAGATTCACTGTGCTGGCTTTTCAAGGAACCACACCCATGGCATGCTTTGCTAGTTGACTGTAAGAGATTAAAGTGACATAAATATACACAGTCAATAGAAAGAGATAAAAAAGTGAGAGAAGATGAAGACTGAAATAAAAATGAGGTGAAGACAATGAGACAAGTGTTTGTAGCAGCTGACTTGAGAGTCTTGTACAGCACCAGAATCCATGTGGGGCTTCCTGCAGAATTTCAGAGTAAGCAAGCAAGGCAGCACCTTTGGAGATGAGCAGAAACTGGAGCATGTTTTCCAAGAGCAGCAGAGAAGGGAGCTAAGCAAGAGTTGAAGCAGGCAAGCCAACTACACTGCATTGCTGGCACAGCTAAGAGGATAAAGAGAAAGGGAGGAATTTTTTGAATAGGTTTCTCAATGCATGCAGCAGAAAAAGGATGGAGTCTGGATGCCCGTATATGTAAGCAGCAAGGAGGAAGAGAGAAGCATGACTGAACACAGGCTATGGGGCAGATCTATGCTTTGGGCAACTCAGAGAACAAGATTATTTAAACAAGTCATTAAAAAAAAAAAAAAAAAAAAAAAAGAGACACAAGAGAACCTGAGGGGGTTATAGGCAAGAGCAGGCCCCAAAGGTGTGCTAACAAAACCAAACCACTGAGCTTAGCTCTCCCTCACCAAGAGAAAAGAGCCCGAGAGTATAATTGCTACCTCATCATAATTGTAAATAAAGGATCAACTTGTCCCACCTGGTTGGCACTGGCACAAGTTAGATTTAATCTTTGGTTCCTGCTGGCTGAAACAACTATTCAGTCAAAAAGGAGGGGTTGGCACCAGGGGCTGGGACTAAGGGAGGCTCCAGGATGCTGTTGCTGCCAGGTTTCTTCACTGCATCACTGGATGATCGTGCTTGGCCGAGCACAGCACTGCAGGTCTGGGCCTGCAGCACTAGGACCTACAGGGAACACTCCAAAGGGTCCCAAAGGTTCATAGAGCCCAGGCTGGCTTGTTCAGAGGCATACCAGGTGGGACTGGGACATCTCCCGGAGGGAAGGTGTGGTACTGCCAAGTTGGTGGATATGAGGACACCATGGAGAAAAAAGGCCCAGCTGAAGGACATAGGAGATGGTGCTGGTAGAGGCTTTCATGTGCACAGGAACATGGAAAGAGGGATGAGATGAACCTATGTGAGGAACAGATGAGAGGTGCAATAAATGGGGAAGGTAAGTTAAAGAGGGGGAAAATAAGTATAGAGAAATAAGGAGTAGAGGGTGGGGGAGTTTGATGTAATTTTCTAGAGACAAAAGGAAAGGCCTAAGGTGCAAAATCCTGATAGGGTTCTAAAGAAAGGAGACAGGTAGCTCATGTGGTAGCAATTCCAGCAGTCAGAAAGTGAGGCATGTCAGTGTGTGATAAACAGGGCTGTGTGTCTTTAAGAGACTAATGTTTGTGTTTTCCCATGCTCTCCTATTGTGGAAATAACTTTCTGAGTCACTTCTCTGATCCTGGAGACAAACTGAACAGACACAAAACATAACAAAACACAATAGCAACGGGAAGAGAGAAATTCCTCCCCCCCGCTTCCACCACACACACATTTTATGTCCGTGATCTGAATGCACTCAATCTCACAGTGGAAGAGAAGGAAGGCAGAGACTGACAGTGTTTTTTGGTACACACTCTTTGAATCAAGCTCACCTTCTTCACCACTGCATAAACAGGTAAAACATTAAACCCACACTTCCCCAGTCTTCCTTTTAAACGTTATCCAGCCTCTTTGGTCAAAAGTCTTAGCTTCCAGATTTTCCACAGACAGTGAACTGCAGCAGGAATTTGCTAGCTTTTTTTTAACTTCAAAGCCTTGCACTTCAAAGGCCATGCATTTTTTTTTCTCAAGCCTCATGCCTCACCCTTTGCAAAAAAGATGTCAGTTTGGGACTCTCGAAATGCCACACTTGGAAGCTAACGTACATCTAAGAATCAACATCACAGCTACCATCTGCCCAGAGGGGAGTAGTGAGATGGGCACACCCACAAGTGGCTGGCCCCAAACCCAGGCTGTATCAAGACTTCCTGCACCAAAAGACAGAATCACCACTCCTCAGAGCTGAGTTTGAGAACCAACTCAAACCTTCTGAAATGATCCATGAAGTTGCAAGGCCTTGCAGGTTTGGTTTAACTTCCAAGCGTTTTGTTGACTTCGGAAGTCTTGTAACAAATCCCAAGGTTTCCCTCTCTGGGGTTGCTGTACAAATGGGGTTTGCAGCCTGCTGGGAGGAACAGGATGACTGGACAGAAGAAGAAAGAAGAAAGTTTCGTTCAGGAATGCCGTCCCTCCTCTGCTGCCAGCTTACAGGGCCAGCCAAGGGAGACACCCATGCTCCCAGGCACAGCAGCTTGGCAGGTTCCCCAAAGGAAATGACCTACATGCACCTTCCTCCCTGCACGAGAGGAGCCTCTCTCAGGGGCTGGTTTGAAGGCAGCCACACTCCCCACCTTTGCAACCTCCCCAGAAGACTGCGTAGGGGATGGCTTCCACTTCACGTGTGCTTGCAGGCAGCTGTACTGATTAACCGGGTGAGCAAATAAGAGGCAAGCCTGGAAACAGGAACCTAGTGCAGGGTGGGTCTGCAAAAACAACAAGACTGGGTGAATAAATCAGGTCTGGCTGTTGGCTTCCCTGCAAGAAACCTTTCATTAAGGCTCCACTGGATATTTTTGGACCACACCTGTCTATTTTTAGGAGGGATAATTAATGCTGAAAGAAATAAGGAAAAAAGTCAAGTTTTAATTCTAGGAACGAGAAATTTGTTATTCTCCACAAAATCACTGTGATTAAGGAGATCTAAAATGGAAGGGCTGTACTTCAGAAGTAAAAATATGCTCCCAGTCACTGTAAAAGTTGCGTGTTATGTGGTGTTTGCTAAGAGAGGGGGAGCTTTTCAAGGAGACAGCACTTCACCACTTAACTACTATTAAATAGGAGTAAAGGCACAGCTGAATGGCTGAATGGCCAGCCTTAAATCACAGCTGTGCTGTGGCTGTGTTTTTGGCTAAGTCTGTACTGTGCTTAGGCTCCCTCTTCTGTGGGTGTTGTGATCTGGCTTTGGGAGGGCCAGCTGGGACCTGAGAACATGCCCAGGCCTGTACATAAAGTTACACAGTGAAAGAAAAATCACAGTTAAGCTATGCAGCACCCTCACCAGGTCCTTCAAATAATCTGCCTGAAGTACAGAACAATTATAAGGCCAGAAAAGTGGTTTTGTGGCCTGAGATAAGAGATTCTTAGGAAAAACATCGGTATTTTCCTCCATAGCTACATTCTGCTCCACAGAAAGGATCTGGATGCTGTAGCAGAAACAGCAGATGAGCACAGCCCTGCTTAAAAACCATCTTCCTTCTTGGATGTGTCCTGTTCTCTCAACCGCGCAAATTCTTTAGCTCTAATGGCAAATGTATAACACACTTGGTAACACAGTAGCCAGCCTTGTGGACAGTGTTTGTTACTGTATTCAAACTCAGCTAGCACACAGAAATTCTGGAAAATTATCAGAACAAGGTATGTGTCACCTTGGTTTTTTACCTTCTAATTGAAATGTATTAATAGCTGAGTCCTTCACTAGTCACTGCCACTTTTTTTTTGTCTTAGATTCACAGCACTTTGTGAGTTTTGATTAGCTGTTCAGTAGTTCTGTAACCATTATTATCAGGTGCTAGTGTAGCCCTCTAAGTCCTTGAAGCAGCCTTCATCATCCCTCCTCAGAGGCACATGGCTGGCACGTCAACCACAGCCTCTACTTCCATTTCAGATTCCTTTTGCTGCTTTAAATTGTTCACTCAAGCTAACCTTGGTATTTTTCTTTTTCCTTCATTTATTTCCCTCAAGGGGCAGCCCCTGTAATGCCTTCTTCATTTCCAGTGTGTCCCTGACCTGAGTAACTGTGACACAGACGTTTTTCAATGGTGCAATTCCATTGTCACCATTTCTGATGTACACTTGTCATCGTATTGCAAAAGCTCCAAACCTTCTTGGTGATTTCTCATGGGCAACTCTTTGCAGCACTGACTCCTTCTTCCTCACAGCACAGCAACAAACTCCAGTTCCCTTCTCACCCAGCTACCCCACTCTTGTACAGCACTCATCCTTATTGGACACAGCTGTGGCCTGTTGAGGGCAGGCCTGTTCCTAATCTTTGGTGATTAGTGCAGCTGCACCTCCTCAGGCATGAGATTACCTTTGGCACTGTCTTTATTTTCTTACATTCTATCCCCCCACATACACTGAAATTAGATAACAGAGAATTAGCCCCTACAACAGGCAAGAGAAATGAAATCTTTCCCACAGGACTTATACTTGCTCCTGATCTGGGGTTTATAGCAATGTTAGGCTGCTTGAACTAGATTCATTTTGTTTCCTCTGAGGTAACAGAATTAACAGCTTGATTTCAGCAAGGTATCCAGGCTAGATGGAGTTTTGGGAAAGGGACTCAATTTGTTATTTAAATGCACTTTATGGCAGCAGCACACAAGGTTGTGCTGAGCCAATTGCCCTCACAAATTGCAGCAGCCCCTTACCCTTGTCCCTGCTTCTTCCCTGGGTCTGTCCAGCATCACCCTGAGAGAGCACAGAGAAAGCACAAACAAGAATTCAAGCAAACAGGTACTTTAGAAATAAGTTAATTTTATTGAATAGGCATCATAGCTTCTCTCAGATTCAAATAATGGAGAAGCCAATTCACACAGATTACAGAGCTATCAGTTACTTTGAGTAATCTTTCATAAAAGAAAGAAATTAAATACAGTTCTGCTATAAAAAGTGCAACAGTTATAACTGGAAGTTTTTCAAAACAAAAGCAAGTTTTACTACCTATTGCAAAAATTGGTTTAGTGCTTTAATACTTTACAAAGTAACAATCCAACTGCTAAAAACAGCTCTTACACATCATCTTTGTCAAAGTATGGATCAGATTAAAAATGACATTTAACTTGAATGAAAACTGTATGTAGAAAAGGTTCTCAAGAACTCACATTTTTCACAACAAGAAATATTTCTTATTCTTGAATGTTAATTAATGCTCCTGTTTCTTTTTAACAGTGGATTCAAACAATATGGCAGTCAGCTTAAAAATGATCAACTGTTTTCTTTTGCAGAGAAAGGTGACTGCAACCAAGTGTGTTTTGAAATTATAAATATGGAGGGGAAATGGGAAAAGAAAAATTCATTCATTTTTGCATGAAAATGATCAAACAAAAAACCTGAAGAGTAATTTCAGCTATAAATAAATTTCTGTAATTTCTATTACATAGTTTATTGAAAGCCTAAGTCAATATTTGCTAAAAGAGTATAAACTTATAGAAGGCAACAAGAAACTCAGACTCTGAAAAATGAGAAGAGTGGTAAGACTATGAAGAAGTTGAATTCTCAGCCAACCAAAGTCAATGAGACTTACTTTATTCTTTGTTAACATTTTCTTAAGCCCCAGTGAGAGCCAACTACTTTCTTTGAAATAGACTTCAAATACAAATACATTTATTGTACATTTCTATGGGTTAAAAATGCTGAGTTGGTCAGGTTATTAGATAGAGTCACATTACCAGTCCTGACACTTTATATAATTAGCTTTGGTTATAATTGAACAGAGACTCTCAGTTAATGAGTAAAAGTACTTTTTTAAGCCAAGGGTGCAACATCTGTTACCTTAATTCTTGTTTGGGAGACAAGCCACTCTATATGCAACCTGAACTGCAAAACCAAATCTTTACTGGAAAATCTATCACAGGCTTTAAGGACAAAGAGCTTTAGAATTTGTCTAAGAAAACACAAGATTAAACAAAAGTTAACAATAGGAAAAAAGATGTACAAACAATTGGGGGGGGGCATATTCTATAATAGCAACAGTGGAGTTTTGATGAATTAACTACATATACCTTTTGCATCTAGTACTTCAGACTGTCCTTCAAGGTTTGCCCATGCCTGAGAGGCACTGGGTTTTAACAACACAATGTGTACCAAATGGCAGAAGTACATGTAAACAGCAGAGATACTTTCAATGGTTCATTCAACTTTTTCCATACAAAAGTGTTAGTCACAAGACTCAATGAAGAAGAACAAGGCCTCCCAAGGAGAACAAAGTCTTTCAGCCCCACAAGAGACAAATTCAAGGCATTATGAAAAGTTCATAATATTTTATGTCTTAAAATTAAATGCAAAGTAAAACTCGAGATGGATTCCAAAAAGAAAACAAACGCTCTATGGAGATTCTAAAAACTGCTTCCTAGCTGAATCATGCTAAGCCTGGCACACTACAAACACAGGAGTTAGAGACTAAGAGCAATGGGCTTGGAAAAGACACAGAAGTAATTGCTCCTCCCCAGGAAAGAGCACAAACCTAATCTCAGTCATTGGGATGGAGTTTTGTACAAAGTTGTCAAAGCTGGCCTAGAACATTTCGGTTGGGAACTCGCAGCTGTTTAGGTCTATGTGGCTAATTTCATCCATTATTTAGTCTAGGCCTAAATCCTGTTTGTTCCCCTTGGTTAGGGTGAGTGGGCAGAGTTGGGCACCGTGTGCATGCAAAACTCTCCGGTGGCTCTGAGGGAAAAGCACTTCTGGACTGTACACACACTGTGCATTATACAAAGACTGTATTTACACTACTCAGAATCTTGAGCAAATAAACAATAAAACCATTGCTCCATTTTTGTTAGTATTTAAAGTGCACACAATTTTCAAAGTTGAGAGATGAGAGCGCTTCTGTGACGCCCACATGGCTGTGTTTCAATTCATACCTGATTGCAAAGCCCATTTAAAGGAGATGTGGGGCATTCTCTGAGCGTGAGATGCCACATTCTGCTGTTGCATCTCCTGCATATTTTAACCAAAAGCATGGGGAAGAGGCTTTTTGTTACTCAAACCTGGAAGCAAATGGCAGCAAGGCAGTGTTTCACTTCATCTTTACTACAAAGATACTGTTCAGACACCGTGGGCCAGAGTGAACTGCACCTGTGTTAAAGGCAAGAATGACCAAGAGCTGCTGTTTCAGCTACGGCAGCCATGGCTCTCAGGCTGCTGACATGCTGTCAGCCTTCATCAGGCAAAGGTTCCATTTTACTCTGTGGCAACGCAATTTCATGGAATTTACCTATTTGGTGGCTTTTACCTCTCAGCAGGGTAAGTGCAACTCTAGTGTAACTCTTCTCATGTTTATATAGATTCCACATGCGAAAGAAGGAAGAACTGGATCATTAACATACAAGCTTAGTCTCTTAACTTCCCCATCCTTCTTTTACTAAAGAAATGGTGTTTGAAAGGGGCAAAATGGAGATTAAATACAGAATGCACGTAAGAGTTAGACACTATTCAGTTCCAACACTGGATCATATTTTTGCAATCTCAGATGATTCTGCCTCTAGAATTTCCTTTAAGAAGGGAAGACTACTTCCTTTTCTCTTGTCTTTCCCAAGAGCAAACCTCTGCAACAAAGTAAGAGGCTCCATTAGATGCAGAGATGAATGGCAAAAACATTTCTCTGTTTTCCCAGAATACAGGAAGATCTACAAAACATACAATGTTGACAGGAAATAGGCTTTGATACATCTTAATAATTTCCCCCTTTTTAGTATTTTGGTGCCCTGGTTCCTCCACTAGCCACGGTAATTTCTCTGGTTTTACTCCATCTCCTCTTTTGACTAAGGTTTCCTAATACATTAACACTCATCAAAGAAGAACAATATTTTAAAGAAAATTTTCTGTTAAGATTACAGGGTATTCAGATAAATGTCTAGAGACACACAGACTACAGCAGGCTTGAAAGTTATACAGTCATGGTTAAATGAGGAAGTAGGACAGAGGCTGCATCCAGTTAAGTGACTCTCAGTCCCCAGAGAGTCATAACTTTAAGGCTGTTTGGAACACGGTGGCTTTAACCCACATGGCCTGTTCCACAGTGCAAATGTGCATCAGCCATTTCAATTCTCTTGGTACAGTACAGGCATTCAGGTAATGGGAGACAAACCATCAGAAAACAGCAATCAGAACAGCATATTCACTTCAGAGGAATAACCCAACCAGACAAAGAACAGGATCATGATACCCAAGGAAAAAATAAGGTCTTATTTCCCCACCCCAGCAGTGGAATACAAGAGCCCCATTAAGAATGCAACAGTTAAACAATTATGTGGTGTTTTGGTACAAGGCAAGTCTCCCCATACTCAAACAATCATTTTATGAATAAGCCCAACTATTTGTTCCCACATGGAAGAACGCTAAAGATAAAATGTAAATTCCACTGACTGAAAAGAAGTGTAGAGCGCTAATAAGGAAAAGACGTGAATATGTGTTTGAGTAACACTCAACTGGTTTTCTGAAACCAAGAGGGAGCTTTTCTTCCTACACAAACTGATACTCAGTACACCTTAAAACCAGTCTACTGATCAGGAGAAACCCAGATGCACAGTCATTAGGTATCCAGGTTTGAAAATTTTGGTTGCAGTAAATACCTTAATAGTAATTCTTAAACAAACAAATCCCAACAAACTAAACCAAAAAAGTTAGGGAATTTTAAAAACTACACAGACTTCTAGTTTAACATAGGCATTAGTTTGTGAAGTCTTTTTCTTTGCACAGTTCATCAGTAATTAATATGTACAGTAAAAAGAACTATGAAGAAATAAAATCTGAACACTTCAATCTGCAAGAAGCTAATGCCTACTTGATACATATTAAGAGGATGTACCTGCCAGTTAGGGATGACATTTCCATGATCTAGAGTGACTTTTTTATTCCAGATGCTAAATGGTTGCATTCATTCTTGACTTTCATTCTGAAGGAATAATAAGTAGCTGATTCTCTTTAAAAAAACCCCAAACAAATCCTACTCCAATGGGTTCAGGGTGTATTATGAATGTCCCAAGTCAATCAATACCTGTGCAGAAATGTTTCACTTGGTAAGGAAATTTTCCAGATGCATGTTATTCAGAAGCTGCTTATAAAAGTGGCTATTGGCTAGGGTTGGAAGAGAATTAAATAGAGAGGAACAGTGTTGTACCAAAATATGTAAAGAAAAATTTAAAGCTTTTCAATTGAAAAAAAAATGTATATTCAACTCATATTAGATACAATGTGCACAACAGACAGAGCAGTTAAAAACAAGTACATTTACAAAGCTTTCTTTTCATGGTTAATTTCTACCAGCATTTCTGAAAGTAACCCACTAAAATGATGACCCTGTTTATAATAAAGGCGCAAAATATTGCTCTGTAGCGTATTTTGAAAATAATATAAAAATAATTTCTATATTACAATTTAAACTTGGCTTGTAGAATTCCAATATAATACAGCCTTAAGTCTAGAAATAGAACATACTTACAAACACCTTTGTGTTGTTTTCCTCTCATTTTTAACAATATAACATTTTAGTCATATACATTGGAAATCCATGTGCAAATTAAAGTAGATATTAGTGTCTGTTACTGAAATAATTTAATTTCTATGCCATAGTTTGGTGATCCTCCACATAAGCTGCCATTCCCTAAAACAAACACTCTTCAAATACACTGACAGAGACTTAAAATACACTAAGCTAAAATGCCATCTACAATCAGCATCAGTTATTTTGCCTCTCTGGACTTAAGTTTATTTGAGATCATTGTGGTTTCTATGAACATATGGGTTTTCACCTGTGCAAAACACTCACAGTGCTATGAAGACCGTATTCTCTTACTAGCTAGTTTGCAATGTTTTACATGTCAATGAAGCACCTGGTTTAAGGCCCCCACTGCTAATGGGATTCTGTCCACACACTGCAGAGGACAGCAAAGGTAGCCCAAACAGACCTAAGGCTTCTCTCTACTCCTCAGGCAGAATTCTCATCCACTGTCTCCTTGGAAGAGGAAGGTAGGCAGCCTGTGGGGAGCAGGCACTGCCAAAGGCTCAGGCCTCCATCAAAAACATTTCTTGTGTAACCCTTGGTGAGAGTTTCTGAAGAGAAGCAGTCTGCTCGCTGTCAGGGAGAGCAGTCCCATTGGTGAAGGTGAGCACCAGTGTGGCTGTGTCAGAGAGGGGAGGTGGAGGGCAGTGTTTGCCAGCTCTGTGCTGGGTTTTGATACCTGCACGTTCACCACCCCAGCAGATGAGGAGCAGCCCTCCGGGCCCTGCACCGGCTGTGACAGGTCCTGGGCAGCGTGCTCAGCGCCCTCTGGGCCGCGCTGCACTGCTCACACCTCAGCTCCCAGCCCCACTAACACCCTGAACGCTCCGCTTGGCCTGCTTAGACTTCTAGGATACCAGCAACACAAAGCTTTTCAAGTACAGCACCTTTCTTTTACTCATGCTCCTCATGTTACTTTTGATTCAGGAAGAAGCAACTAATTGCTAAAGAAAGCTGGGACAATATTGCCATTGTATTTATAGAACAAAAGGTTCACCAATTGCTTCAAAATCCAAAATCTGAAGTTACTTTTGATAATCTACAAAATCTTCTTCTGAATGAGCTGCTTGTTAGCCATATGCTACAACTGACACCCACCTCTAAAAATATATTAGTAAACTCTAACAGTGGTTTATTAACTCTGTATTAATAATTTAAAATGAAACTTTAATATAAAGCATGACTGAAACCCATTATGTATCACAGGTATCCTCTGTTACAAACCAACATTTGCATCAGAGTTTAGAACAAAGGAAAAAAAAATTGCATAATAGGTTTAAGCCTTTTTTAAATTAGAAAAATTGCACATTCACACTTTAAAAGAATTCCAGTTTCCTCCAACCTAAATATTTCCTGGTGATCCATCTGGGAAGGTGTAGCCTCCCCAGTATTTACTCTGTACTTCCGAAATCTGGACTGCAGTGACAAATGCTGAATCAATATCAAGAAGAGAGGGGGGGAAAAGCACATACACATGCAAAAATACATGTGTGCATTGCAGCCAGTCGGGCTAACAGAAGGAATGAGTAGGATCCCTCCAAAGCAAAGCTGATTTCTCCATATCTGGGACTATGTGGGAACTCTACAGCTCTGGAGGGTGTAGGGAGAGCAGTTCAGGCACAGGGCTGGCTGGTCTGTGGGCTGCAAACACTTCCAATTGTCAGGAAAAATAATGCAAAAGAGCGCTCAGAGGTTAGCATACAGTACAACAGAAAACTGCATCCAAAGATAATTACCTCTAGCATGTAGCTAAGGAATGGCACAATGTCTTTCAGCCCTGGTGAATGCAACTCACAAGCAATTGAGAATTCTCTCTAAAAAAATAGGTAGAAAATTTTCTTCTATAGTTACAGTCTTCTTTTCATTGAACAACACTTCTTCAGGAGGAGGGCACAGTTTCTGCATGTTTGGTCTGTTTAATGACAGCTATGGCACAGCTGCCACAAGTAGCCCAGAAACAATGTTTGAAGAGAATTCTAAAAGAAAACAGCAATTAGAAAATTATTCAAAGATATCCCAACAAAAAGATTCTAAGGAAATAGGTGCAACTAAAAAGGGTTCTGTCAGTATTTCATACAACAGATATTTTAAAGTGAGCAATCCTGTAGAGGTAAATAGTTATTGAAATATCTGAGTGTCCTAAGGATGATAATGAACACTCAGGTTTGGTATTCCACACAGACAAGACCGACTAACTTTTCAAAATAATCTAACACACAAGAACAATGTACTAAATAATTCAGAACAGAGTAAATTATACCTAAATGCTGACCAGTTGTAAATCTCTTTCTTTTATGAGAAGATCTTAAAAACATACTATAGAAACAAGTCCTGTGAAAATGGGAAACAGCAAAATCTTACGGTAATTGCTTATTTTTACACATGTACTGCTTTTTTCCTCATTCAGAACAGATGTAACTGGCTTAAGCACATGGGCTGGTGTGGTTTGCTGCTAATGTAATATTTCTTAAGGACAACTTTACACAGAAATTATTCTTAGAGTTATCACACAGTTCTGCTACTCTAATGCCCTAAGAATTTTTAAATATTTCTGTTTTTCTTGAAGTCTTATCCTGCCAGTTTTCTCAGTCTCAGCAGCAAATACAATCAGGTATAATACTGAATTTCTTTTAACATGGTCTGGCTTGTTTTAGAATAATTTGCAATCCCAGTTTTCTTTGACAATTAGAACTTAAATGTAATAATCACAACAGCAAAGCAAAACAGGACACTGCTTACCAGTGTATGCAACAGGAGACATGGGATTTGGAAGGTGCTTATCTCAAGGACAGAAGTCACATGGAGCTTTAACAAATACCACTATTTCCCTTTCATGAAGGAATGCAAGTTCAGTAAGATTCAGTGTATGCTTAGTATACAGTAAGAAGTACAAAGTACAGGTCTGGATTCATGGAACAGCTAACATGGCAAAGACCCTAACTTTTTATACAAGGGATCAAGGGACTTATTTTGAAAACTCCCATTCAGCAGAAAACCTAAAAATATGGTCAATTTTAAGTATGTTCTCAGTTCTACCAGTCTGGGAGACTGGAAAAGCTCACATGCTTTTTCTGAAAGCCAGGACACAGCAGCAGAAGTTTGTGCATCTTGTTTCACAGGGGACTTGGTTTCAGGGTTAATTTGGATTAACTGTATGCAACGGTGCCACCGTTGTCAAGAATTAAAATTGGGTTGCAACAAGCAAATAATCAGAAATGGAGACTCTTTGGCAAAGAATCTTTCCTGTGTGGGTCAGAAAAGTGTTATTCCCTAATGAGGAGGGCAGAACTCCTGTTCTGCACCTTGAGGTGGCAGAGTCAGCAGCCCTGAAGGCAGTACTTTCACCTGTTATGCAAAATTGGCTCTTAAAATGAGCCATTGTTCACAAGGGTAACAACACCAAAGAGCTCCTGTTCTGCATTCTGCCAGCTGATGGTGGAGGGGTGCAAACCCAGAGCTGTATCCTAGAAAACTTCCTCATGGCATCCATCTACTTCAACAGTATCTGCAGTGTCTGCTTTGCAGATATGCTTCTGTGAGCAAAGTTTTATTTTCAGAAGTATTGCAAACATGTAAATATTTGGATCTCAGACTTGTGCAAATCTGTGCAAGGAGCTGCCATTCCTGCTGGAGGCATTTTACAGCCATCTGGGAGCCTCCTGGTGGGGGAGATGACTCACTCTAGGAGACTTGAAAAGAGGAGGAGCCAACAGTCTTCAAGAAAGGCTCAAGTAGTTACACTTGCAATAATTATCACTCAATAATGTTCAGAAGGAGTAAGTAAATAATGATTAGGTTCATGCACTAACTAAGGCAATAACTTGATGCATTGCATTGGTTTTGGCAAGCAGTTGGAGTCTAAAATGATCCTAAATTTCCTAGCTGGTCATCAAATTTTCCATACCTAGTAATTTTTAAAAATATTTTATTGTAATATTTTTCTGTATTTTAACATCAACAGAAATACTTCTGAAATTCAGGTGTGCAGAACTATATGGTGTGGGGGCTTGGGGACATGAAGTCATATTGAATTTTCTTATAAAACCTCTTTAAAAACTCAGTGCAAACAAAAGTGGCTCAAATCTACTTTTTTTTTTTCAATGAAAATTTAGAAATAATTGGTAAGAACTGAAAATTAAGATGACCTACAGCCCTCATGAATTCAGACCTTTCACTCCCATTTTTCTCAAATCACTCAATTTCAGACTGAAATATACAAACATTAGTAGCAATGCAATATGCTGCCATGTTAAAAATGTGCAGTATGCAAAGTCACTACCCTCCTAAAAAAAAAGGCTATGAAAAATTTAGGTTTTACTAAGGAAAAAATACTCTATACCTATATAAGTTCAAATGTCTGCAAGGCAGATACTACCCTACTACAACACCACATCTTCACTAGTATGACGTTCCCCTATCATTCTACTACCTGAGTGATGTCAGTGTAAATTCAGGCACCATTAGTAAACTTTTGACCAAACATATACACTGCACTGACAAAGGAGTAAACAACCCTTCAGCTTACCAGTACATGTAAAAAAGACACTGACAAAATGGAAAATAATATTTTTATGATAAATTATTCCTATTATTTCCTCATTGCCCCAGAAAAGCGAAGAGCTAGACACTATTTACTCATCAATCCTTTATTCTTTAAGGATTCCTTTTACTGCAATCCAACACTGTTTACTTTGTAAGTAAGAAAATGGTAAAACTAAGTAGTCATGGAAGAATCCTCAATGCCTGTGTCCCTTGCTGTCCCTCTCCCTGCGCTTTAACTCCTCTTTGTAGCAGTAGGAACAGTAATTTTCAGTCTCAGGACGACCATAAAAGGAACAGTTCTCCTTCTTACAGCGGTTCTGCTGGATGGAATATATTGGGCAAACTGTGCTTCTGCCTTGGTTTTTGTCGTTGTTCAGCCAGCTCTGAGGAGCGTCCTCGTCAGCGTACTCCAAGCAGTCTCTGACGTCCCCGGTGTTGAAGCCATTGGTGTAGGTCTGGGACTTGTGTTCGGCCGGCCTGGCGTAGCTCAGCGACTCTACCGTGTTCACCGTGCGCATCCCGGGCAGCCGTGCGGGGCTGTAGCTCTGCGAGGACAGCGACCTGTTCTGCTGGGGGTAGGTGGCACAGGTTTTCAGGGTGCCAACCACTGGCTTGTAGGTATCATCCTGGAAGCTCGATGGCTTGGAGTTGACGTCATGCAAATGGATGACACTTTGCCTTTGAACGGGGGGGGTATGGCTATAGTGGGCAGACACCGGGATGGGGCCGCTTCTCTTGGCACCGTTGCTGGGTGAAGAAAAGGACCCGGGAGTGGGACTAGTGCGGTCTTTAAACTTTAAAACCAGTTGGGTCGTATGGCTTTGAGGTAAGACGGGTGATGCCCTATCCTGAGGAGATGGTTCTAATTTTTCTTTTGAAAATGCCTCTGGCTCCAGTTTCCTACTAGAGGAGCCATTCAGCACAGCCTTTTTCTCAGCTTCCTTTCTTTTCTGTTCCTGTTCTGCATTGAAGCGCTCCTGGGCACTGGTCAGGTAATAGCCGATCATCTCCTCGTGGAACTGATGCCTGTGACTGGTCAAAAGAAGGCCAGCAAAAATAAACTTTCGTTCACCCTGCATGGCAGCTCTCAAAATATTTAGGCTGAGTTTCACGTCTGTGCTGTACTTCCATGGGTCAGACTGCTTGTCAGAAAAGGGTTTAGTGTTCACCTTTTCAGTGGGGGAGCTGCTGGCTCTGTCAGTCGGAGATGGAGTGGTCTTCTCTGACGGAGACGTGCTCGCAGACTGTCCAGATTCCTCTTTGCTCCCTTTGCGAGACTTGGACTTCTTCTCTTTGACTTTCTCTACTGTGTCACCATTTTTTCCATTCCCTGAATTGGCTCTGCTCATCTTCCCGTGCACCAGACCTCCAAGACCACCCATGTTCTTTTTCAGTTTAATTCCCAGGGTTTTACTGAGGCTTCCTATTTTATTGGCAACTGAATCCGTCCTGGTTTTGTCTTTATCTTTCCTTTGTTTGTCCTTTTCTTTTTCTTTACCGTTTTTGCCGTTATTGCCATTGGAATTACTACAGATGGACTCTCGGTCTGAGTCCATGGAGTCAGCCAGAGACTGCACGTCTTCTCCAGCAGAAGCTGTAGGGGATTCTGGTTGAGCCAAAGGGGCCTGCTATGGAAAAGGAATTATAATTAGATACAGCAAAATCCATTTCATACAGGAGTTGGTGCAAAAATACCTACCCCAAATTCAATACAGATTTTGACACTGATTTTAAATACACTTTTTAATTTATGCACTGACATTTTTGACTGGTTCCATCACTAAATAAAGCTTTTCTAACTGTGCTTACTATGTATTTTGCTTGTTCCTAAGTAGCTTTTGGCTCATTTCAGACACATTTGTAGAACAGAGGTCAGTCACTCAGATGCTCTGTGAAAGTCAGTGCCTGAGTCATGGGGGAAAGCGAGTTCCCTCCTGCCCCAGAGAGCCAGGACAGGGAGGATCAGCAGTGTAGGCTGTCCCTCAGGCCACGGGAAAGGAGCTGGGAAAGATGCAATGGAAGGGGAATGAGCTGCTGCTGAAAGCTCTGAGGGGCATACAGCACACAAACCTGTGTGCAGCAGTATTTCAAAATTGATTATGTTCAAAACCCAGCTTATTTAAATTGACTTTTTATTTATTTAGGTCTCTGGTGCATGAAAATTAAAGGGAGGATGCACCAGACCTAAACATCTCATATGAAATATCAAACATTAAACTCAAGCAAGTAGGCTGAGGAATACAAAGATGTGTATTCATGTTTATTGGAAAGGCAATGCAGATAAAACTGGTCATAAGGCTGAGATCCACTTTATATTTTAAGTTACATGATAAAACACCTTCCTTGAAAATGCAATAACATTAATCCTAGAGTACTTTAAAACAGGACTCTGTTCATGTACTGCTGCAGAACAGTCTTGCTTTCAGGCACCATGAACCTAAAATCTGCTAGAGATAAATCTGAAATATTCAACTGGCTACAAGGACATGGGGAGGGTAAGCTCTGTACTTGTGTATACTTCTGGTATAGAAATACCTGCCATCATTGTCCCTGGGTACTTACATGTCCTCTCTCCCAGGAAACCCTGAGCACCCCAACACTCAGTTGGGAGCAGAGGTGTTATTCCCACAGAGCAGAGGGGAAAGTGCTGCAGTGACCTGACCATGATCATGCAGCAAATGTACCTCTCCAAAGGGAGAGGTACCCCAGGTTCCACAAGGCTCTCCACTTACAAGTGCAGGACCATTTTTGTTGTTATCATATTGTTGTTATCATATTTTTAGAGTTTTATAATTTTCTGGGTGGTTTTCTTACAAGCAGCTTTTCACAGCAGTGTTGTTTTTGCTTCTTTGTCAGGGCTCTTCTAAGGTTCTCTTTGACTGGCTAACTTACTTCTTTTTATTTCAGTTATTTTCATTATCTACAGCTGCTGCTCAATTAAGGATATCACAGCTGCAGCTCATTTAGAACAACTAGGATCGGGACAAGGCTACTTATACAATACACATATTTTACTGAGACTCATAGGCCACTTATACAATACAGATATTTTACTATGGCTCAAAGGCCACTTATACAATACACACTAAGATTCAATGGCCACCTATACATTTTGACTCTCCTTTTTCTGATATGGTAGCTACTACTGTAGAAACTGTAGAAAAATGTTTTTTTTCCTCTCTTACAGCTTGTTAAAATACTTTCTCCTTTTGTGTTCTGTTTCTCTGTTCAAACTCCATCTGTGTAGGCTGTCTAAATCACCTCCATCCTCTCCTAGCAACCTTTTGCTTCCAGCCTAACCCCTCCACCTATTCAATGCAATTTGCAGAGAAATTTCAGTGTCAGCTGGGCATAGTTCTAAAACAGCTCTCTGGAAGAGGCAGGCTACAGTTTAGTGCCAGTCTATGGCCTTTTGTCAGCCACTCCAAACTGGGAGTTGTCCACAAGTGCAAATGCACTCTCAGAAAGAAATTGGTGACCTAACAGTGGCATCAGGAGAGCAATACAAAGTTCTGAGAAAACAGTGGTGAGAAAAGGTTTCTTTAACTTACACAAATGACTGAAATTTATACCAGAAAAAGTAAGCTAGAAGACACATTTCAGCAAAAAATATACAAGCAACAGTGCTATTAAAACAAATAACCAGAAAAATTTGTAAGCCTGATTGGTGTCAGTGAGCCATGAGTGGCTGTCCCTGCTGCCAGGGCACTGAACTGTTTGCAGGCAGCCTATCCTTGTATCTTCCATGCTGTGGGAGCAAGGGGGAAGTTTACCTTACCCGTGTCTCAGAGGGGATGCGGATCCAGGTTACATTCATGTAGCTGTGCAGAAGATTAAGCTTTGCCTCAAGAGACAGAATCAAACTAAAGATAAAAAAAGAAGGGAACAAGCAGTCAAAAAGCTTGAAAGAAAAAGCAATACTTCATAACAGGGGGAGATGCAACAGCAGCCTGATTGTGACTGTCAGCTGAAGAACACCTCCCCCCATGTCTCCTACCATGTAAGCAGAGCACATGAACCAAGCCCTCACTGTCAGCAGTTCTCCCAGTACTGCCACCAGGTACAGCTCAAGACATTTTACTGCTTAACACCAAAGTTACAGAAAGGTCTTACTTGGCCAGTCTGGTGTTATCATTGTCATCTTTTCCCCACTCCCAGTCTTTGCCAGGATCGACCGCAAAGTGCAAAGGCAGTAACTTGTGTTCAGAGTCAGTCAGGGGGATCACCGCTGAAGCAGAGAAGAAACAAGGATTGGAGTGGGGGAAACAAAAATTATGAAAAGAAGAAAAGATTCAGCTGTAAAAAGCAGAATCACTGCTTCAAGAAGAGCAGAATTTGTGCTGCAGAACTGCCTCATTCAGAGCACCACAAATGATTTATACCGGGCTCCATTTGCCTCTTTTCATGTTTGTGCAATAAAAGAGGGAGAGGTTAATACACTGATTGCTCCTGGAGTGAATGATAGTCACCTGTGGAGGAGGGGAGACCTCTGGAGAGAACCACATGGCCATTTGGACTGTACAATCAACATTTCCTGGAGACAGAGCCATTAGAATAGCAGAAAGTAATAAAATGTTGCAATATTCCTGCCTATCGCTCAGAATCAGAGATTAACATGTTTGTTATTTTGCCTTTTTAGTTTACTACCTTTGTACTTTCAAAGAAATAAAAATATATTGATATCAGCATTAAGAAAGAAAACAAGAGGAAGCTACCGTGATTTTGGATTCAAACTAAATTAACATAATTGAAGAGCAGAGATCAACATGTATATGGGTTAAGAGGTCAGCTTGAGGCCTCTGGGTGCAGTGCAAAGGCCATTATTGTCCTTACAGCCCAACACTGCTGCCAGCAGTTTTGCTCTTCTGCTCTTTCCCCTCTCTGCTCAGGCTCTGTCCTAATGACTCTGCCTCTTCTTTATACTCAGCATGCAGGGACCACACTCGGATGTCAGAGTGTCTATCATTCATCACCAGCAAGCGACTAAGAAATAAAGCAATGCCAGTTTTAATTAAAGCTACCAATTCACTTCTATTTGATTAGGAAAACAAGTAAAAGCTGTTGAGGGTCTGGATAGGATCCTCAGCATGGTACAGGTCACTGCTGCTCCTCTGACAGCTAATCAAGGCATTTACCTTTCTGCACTAGAGCTCTTCAGGACTTGCCCTGAGTATTCATTCCAGACAATCCAAGGCCAAAGAAACCTAGAGAAGCCACCCAAACATCGTGGCACTCAGTTATTGAAACCCGACTTCACATGGGACTCTGTGCTGTTTGTGACCCTTTCTGCGGCGCAGCACACACGCGCGGCCAGAGCGGAGGCGCAGCGCTCCGGGCACGCGGCTCGCTCGCCCCCGCAGCGGCTCCGCGGCCCCGGCGCTGCCCGGACAGGCCCGAGGCGGCCCAAATCCCGCGGGGCGGCGCCCCCTGCCGGCCGCGCCGGGAACCGCCGCGCTCTGCCCCGCAGAGCCGGCCCGGGAGCGCCGCTCCCCGAAGGCTCCGCACGGACACAGCGGGACCGGAGCTCCCCAGGCAAACTCCGGGCACACGCGGGGAGCCCAAGTCTGCCGTTCCGAATACACTGCACTGCACCGGAACAGCACAAATGTACAGCAGCTGTGACAGATGAATGCACTTCTAACACTTCCTGGTGTAATATGAGGTCTTATCCTAACGCATTCAATGAAATTATTGCAACCAAGAGGCTGGAATAACTGAGAATACCATTAACTGAACGTGTTTCACAAGGAAAATGCATATTCTGCCAATTAACTGAGTTACCAGCAGGCACTGACTGGACTGACATCTGACCTCAACCATTTAAAGGAAGAAGGCAACTTAGGAAAGAGCAATGTTGTAAGTTTACAACACAGCCGTTCCCTTCTGGTAGCACCTGGTCTTACAGGCACAGCGTGGTAAAAAACTGTGACTGTAATCCTAGGACAGGTGATGATGGAAAGCTTGGAGCAAAGAACCACCAGAGAGTTGAAGCACTTTATTCTTGGGATAGAAACTTCAATGGGTAAATGTGACTTTCTTCTCTATGGGCAGCTTGAAACTAACTAATTTTCACATAGTTAAATAAATATTTGGCGTATAAACAAATTTTTTAAAAATCCTTTTAAAAGCTTGCTACTTCTACTGATACTGAAAATACCTACTAAAAATGCTTAGCAGTACTCCATTTTATTAAAAGACAAATTAAGTAAAAAACAAAGCTTAGAGCTGATTGTCTGTTGCATGACACTGTTGTCTTAAGTCCTGTACACATTCTGAGTGTCAGAAATGTGTTCACTGAGTTGAGTGCTGATTGTATCCTCGTTCTAAGGTATAGTCTTATAGGCTGGTGTGAAGCACTGCTGTTTTCATGGAAAACAAATCTTCTAAAGTGAAGGACTTTGAAAATTCTGTCTTCACTGCAAGAGCATTTCTCTCTCAGGGAATTTTGTTTGATAGTTGGAGTTTAATGTAAGATTTCCCCAAGTTCCTGATAGAAAAGTATTTTTTTGTCACAGCTGCAAGCAGAGTCCACCCCATTCATTTCTAAAGCAAACCCCACAGACTGCAGCACCTACCTGACACCCAGCAGGGTCTGCAGCTTTGGCTGGCGCTGGCCCCACTTGGCTGTGGCTCTCTAGATGGAACTGCACTTCTCCAAGCACAGCCTACCAGCCCTAACTCCAACAGATGGGATAAGTGACAAGCAACAGCTGCTGGCTGGTCCATGGCAGCGTGACACACACAGTGAGGACTCTGCTGCCATTCCCTAGCTGGGTGTGCTGCCTCCTGTGCTGTGAAAGAAGTCACAGCACTTCCCAGCTCTCATCCTCATGCCTCAAGTGCCACTATTCATCTAAAAAGAACAGCACTTTAACTCTTTCTGAGCATGCCAGTACAATAAAAGGCTGGCACAGAAACTGCCATGGTGCTGTTCAAGACCCACTGCCACACCTCTCACAGTGTTACTTGGCCTGAGCACGGCAGCATGGAAAGCTCCACTACCAAGGGAGCAATCCCAGGGACAGTTGAGACCTCGTCTGTGTTTTCTATAAACAAAGACACAAAAGACCTGCATCAGTAGAGCCTGCATTAATATAAAAGTATTTACCCGTTTTTAATCAGACACTGGATTTCAAAGAGGGCCCCTGGTGACCATCAGAATGCCAGGGACTCTGTGTAATAAGTAGTGTCAAAATGTGTCTTAAATCCTCTCCAGACAAGGGGATATTAGCATGTTTTCCCTTTATGTGTATTTATAGTAGTGTTCTGTAACAGGACTCTATGCCAAAGCAGAACTTAAAGCATTGACATCAGTATTTCAGTGACCACACATACTTCTCAAATGCAGACATAACTGTCTCCTCCACTAGAGAGCTCAGCAGCTGCTTAAATGTGTGTATGTACCTGCAGTAGTTCAGACACCTTCAGATGCTGCCCCTGACACTTGGTGAGAGCATAAATACTACAAGTTATGAATGGCCTGGATCTCCAGGATGCTATTTTTAAGAAGGTGCAGCTCTAAGTTGCATTCTGATAGCTCAAAATCTGCCCTTGTGCTGAGGCCCCTGTGCCATTGCTGCTGACACTTGACAATGGTGGCTGCCCCTTGCCATGTGCCAAAGCTGCCAGAGCTGCTCTGCTGACAAGGTACAAGCCCCAGGCACTGCTGGAGCATCCCTGTGCCCATTTCCCTCCTGTCACAGCACATAGAGGACAACAGCAATGCTGTGGCTGCTGCTGGACTGCTGCAGTCTCCAACAGCAACTAGCTTGGCAGCTACAGCATTCCCTTCATCCCAAAATAAATGCCAAATGCTCTCAGCTGCTCTACACAACTGAAGCCTGTGCATTTAAGGCCCTGAAGTAAGAGGGGTACAATCAGGTCACGCAAAACAAACACCACTTTGATTCACTGACCCTTGTAATTAACCTGTATGAACTTGTACATGAAAGTTAGTAGTTAATGTTTCTGAGGCTGTGCTGGATATCTGGCAGGAGCTTCTTTCCCAGCACCTTTCCTGTGGAAGTATAGGAAGATCCTACAAAAAAGCAGTTGCTAACCTCAAGAAGGACATTTAACATTACTGCTCTTGTAGGACCTGAGGTACTGAAGGCAGAGAGATGTGCCTGAGATAAATGAGGCTCCCGTCTGCTGATATTATTCCAGCTGTTTGAAAGGAAGAAATGGACTGTGCCATTGTCTTGTGATTGAGCCACTCAGATTCCTAAACATGCAGCAATAAAATTTAGTGAGTATTGTTTCCTTTCTGTCAGATAAATACATCTACAGGTAAAAGAAAGTACTGTGTGCACTGTATTCAATATATATGCTAGTGTTGCTGTGTTTAAAGCATACCTTGTTCTCTCTGTTGGTCTTTTTGTTCCATGGAGACAAGAGCAGAGAAATGGGCCTGATCATAGGCCAGGACAAGAGGTGAGCAATGGCATCTGTTTGGCAGAACTTCAAGTGGCAAATAAATTCCTCCAAATGGTATCGGTGCAAATGCTGCAGAGAATAAGGAGATTTGTACAACTATGTGAAAGAACAGATGAGTTGTATAAACAATTGTGCTGCAGTATCATCAGAGCTCCAGGAGAGCAGCTTAAAGTGGGGTAATCAATGCAGAAAACAGTCACAACAACAGGTAAAATTTCATTATAAAATGTCAGGAAATATACAAAGAACCATAAGGAAGATCTTCCAGGCTTACATAATTTTTCTTGCTCTAACTGTTTATTGGTAAAGGTATTATGGTCTTATAATAAAATCTTGATGATTCTCACACATATAAGCAGAGTTGTACCTTCCTGTAATGCTTCTAGGCAGAATTATTTTCTAATAATCATCAGTAAATACACTGTCAGGTCTTTTGGTAACATACTCTGCTTGTACCTTCCATTAACAGATATCCATAAGAAACATTACAAACATGTTTATAGTCCACACGTTGTATATATCTGAATGCACACACACATGTATGTATGATAAAGTTAAGGAAGGACTCAAAAGATCCTACAAGTAGAATTTTAATGGAATGTTCCATCTGGAAGGGCACAATTTTCCTTTGAAAGATTCTACACTTGTTTATGCATATTATTATGGGAAAGAGCAAGTTTGGCCAGGAAAACTCTCTCACTGTTTTTGCTTCCAACCAATTATTTTTCCTTTTGCTACAAAAATATGAGACTTTATTGTTGAAATATTTGCAAGATGAGTTCCCCTCATGAATCCCTCGTTCTGCACTGTCTTTCATGTGTGTTTCTCAATAGCCTACAGAATAATCTACAACCCTTACTTGTAGTTCATGATTTGCAATGGAAACTGAAATTATGCAGTATTTTCTTGTGGAAGTAAATTTCTGTAAACTCCATCACCTGCTGAACATCCTCTTTTAATCAGCCAAACATCCCCCTTAAATTAAGTAACACCCCATCATGAATTAGAATTCTGTTATTCATGGTAGAGAGTGACCTGAATTTAATGCTCTGAGTCCTGCTCCGATAGGTTTGACCTGGCTCCACATATGGATCTAACATTTCTGTGCTCACATGTGCAAACTGAATAAAACATTCTGTAAACTTCTGAATGAGAAGATGCAGAGGAGTCATTAAAAACAAAAATCCAAGATACACACATTTAAAATTCAAAATTTCAAAGTCAGATTATATTGATTTCTGCAGAGTTTTAAGGGGCAACTAAATAACATGGCAAAATTAGAGCATTGCTCACTTAGACCAGTCAGAAATTGTGTTCTGTAATTTGGTGGTTATTTAAGTTAATGGGGAATATCTAGGATAACGAGATTCTCAGCAAGGGTTGTATAATTATCCTGTATGTTTTTACTTTTATCTAATAGAAATGGATTGAGTATCTGTCTGTGTTTTCCTTTTTTTTTTCCTTCCTTTCAGAAAAAGGCAGCAGCTCTGCCATGAACACTGGTGTGTTACAGCTGGGTCCTTTGCTGGTATCAGGTTACAATTGATTCAATTTACAGAGGTGCATGGATCTCTAATTACAGCTCTTACCTTCTCCCCCCGAGTCTCGTAACATTGTGTCTGCTACTACAACAATCGGTCTTCTCAAGATGTGGGCTAAGACAAAAACATGGAATTCTTCCAAGCTCTCATACACTGGATCTTCTGCATTGTCCACCCTGCAACACACAGCATTGAGACTTTATGAACCAGCTTGAACAAACCATGAGACTTTGCTGGATCAACACACCCCAGCAGCTATTTCTTCTTCACTGTACCTTATATCCCCACTCCTCTGAAACCCATATTTCAGTCATTGAAGTAGATAAAAAGAAATGGAAAGGATAATGCACTTCTGTAAATAAAATAATAGCAGCATTAAAAAAAAAAATTCCAGGTAGTATCACTATGCTTTAGATCTGCCTCACAATCTTCCAGGAGATGGAAATGCCCAGCACCTTTAGAAACCAACCTAGAAAGTTAATTTTCTACCAAAGAGATCATTCTTTTACCTGGACTGCAAGAATAAATCTGGTAAAGTCTCCACTTCTCTAGGTGACCATTACCAAGCCCTTCTATGACTCCATAAACAAAACAATTTAATGAATTTTTGGTTTCAGTTATTCCCTTTCTGTTTTCCCAGTTTAATGTCATTAATGTCAGTACCACATTTCAAAGCTTTTCCTTTGCCTGGAAAACAAAAACAAACTAGATGAAAGAAGACTGAAAAATGGGAGGGTTGTGGGAAGCAGACAAAAGTGAAAATGATAATTCACTGCTGAGTGCAACTTCACAATATAATACACCCAGAGGCCAGCTTTCGTGAGCCCTGACAAATGAAGGGAGGCAAGGTGACACAGGGACACTCTTAAATGGAGGCAGCGCCTGTCCTCTTCCTGCCAGCTGTGCAGGGAACCTCCAGAACTGACCACTGTTAATTTTCTGTGCATGTGAAGAACAGTAACAGAGCAGAAGTGCCTGGACACTGCTCCAGAGTGTGTGGAACAAACACAGCAACCTCTCAGAGGTCTCACAGCATCCAGCCCCTCCCTGGAGCATCACTTGAAAATCCTTCATCCCAGCCTAGGAGCACTGCAGGGTGGAAATGATCCTGGTGCAGGACATTCACTGGTCAATGAATGTCTCCTTCTCTGGATCCCTCCTCCCACTACCCACACTCATCAGGAAATGTTTCCTGATGTTCAAACCAAAGCCCCTGTTTTGCAATTTCTTCCCCTTTTCCTTACTGAACTCTTCTCCACAGCTGGCTGCAACAGCTTTTCAGCATTTGCAGTCCATTCTGTCACCTCAAAGTAAGCTGTCAGCCAAAAGCAACTCGGGGGAATCATGTTATTGGCAAGACAATATGCCAGAAAGATTTCCAGCTATCTTCTCACATTAGTATTTCCAGCCTATCAGTCCTAATTTTTTCCTTCAAATCCTCTAATTATTCCTCATCTCCTAGTTAATGAGGTTTCTAGAAGTGAAAGGCATATTCCATCCACAGCTGTTATCAGAGGGATCTCTATCCCTTTGATCAGCTGATGCCATGCCTGACTGCACAAACTCCAAAATTCCACTGGGCTTTTTCTCCTCCTCAGTATCGCATCCCCATGCTGCTTGATTCACTGTCTCTGATCATATTCACACATTTCAAACCCTTCTCTGCTATTACACATCCCACTGCTCACTGCCACAGGATCAGTGTGTCTGGGGTCATAAGGGAGCTCTAGGGAACCCCTTATTCAGCCCCTGCTCCATCAGGGCCACCCAAAGCCCGGGATTGTGTCCAGACAGCCTTTGGGTGCCTCCAAGGAGGGAGAGTCCACAGCCTCGCTGGGAAACCTCCTCAATGCTCAATTTTCCACCATCACTGACAGTAATTCATGTGGCCTGTTTTATATTATTTCAGTGCCACTTGCTGAGGATTCAGTATGAATTTTCCTAAAGATTAATGAGAATGAAAAATCATCATTAACAAGTATCCATAGCAACCTGCCACATCCTTTGATCCAATGATCATTCTGCTTTTTTTCAGATATTTTTATGTATGCTGGCTACATGACCACGAAAATTGTGGTCAGAGTAATTTTGTCAATAAAATATAGAGCCAAAGAAAATTTAAGAAACTGAAATTAATTCCTCTATTCATGTAAAGCTAACTTTAAACAATGAAATCCACTTATATAAGAGTATGTAAATCTGCATTGCAGAATCTTGCTCAACCAGAGCACTGACTAAATAAATTATTTTTATTCTAAGAGCAAATTACTAATAAAAAGAAAAGCAAATAAAAATCTCAGTCTGACCTACAGGTCCACTAGCACCTCCAGTTCAAACATGGGAGACACAGTCTCAGCAACCCAAAGAGATTCCCTCTCTTATGGAAAATCCAATTTGTACTGCAGCCAGGAATGAAAGAAAGCCTCTTTCAAAAAGCTGGAAGGGAAAAGTCACCTACCCTGCTGTTCTACCTGGCTGGCTGCTGCTCTCTCACCTGTAAATTCTGAGCAAGATCTGTCCTTGGATTTCCTTCTAACAGCTCCCTACGGTAACATTGCTTTCCTTCCCCACACACAGCTCCAGACTTTCAGTCCAACAGACTCTAACAGCTATTCTGAGTTTAGGACTCATTTTGGGATTCACACAGAGCAAGAGACCAATGCCCTCAGACAGCTGAGATGCACTGAAATAACATGACAGGGATAAAGTTCTCCAACCTGGTGATTTGCCAGAAGCAGGAGATCAGAATGATATCTGAGTTCTGGGTTCTGCATCCATTCCTTTCTGACACTTTTCTTTTCCTGCTTAACAATCCCCAAATGAAAACCAGCACAAACCACAGCTGTAGGTATAGGAACCTCTCCTTTGATTTCCTTACAGTGTTTGTCAGCAATGGGCTTCAATTCAAACACAGGAAATTGCACAGTAGTGGACCATTCTCTTTCATTCTTCAAGGAAAAAAGGTATATTGAATTGACTAAAGGAAAAGAAACACAGAATGTGAATGCTTTGGGTTCCATATTTGAACCACCACAGCAATTTGGCTGTGCTTGGCTTCAGTACTTTATGTGAACTGAAAATAGGCCAGATAAAAAGAGGTATTAGCCTTTAGAAACTACAGCTAATAATCAATAAATATGTTATAAAGAACCATTTCTATCTGCACCCTACAATAGCTGCATATGCTGAACATTTTAAAAGAAATAGCACTCCTGTAACAGATGCCAGATCAAATAAAATCATTTTAGTGCAATGTCTTGTTAAATGGTCTAAACTACATTCTGTACAAGGTGAGGGTCTTGCATGGCTGCAGGAGTTGTGTATGAAGAGCTGTTTGTTGAAGCACTCTGAATACCAAGCCAAGTCCAAAACCTCAGAGGACACTTGCATTTGAGAGGTACTTCCTGTTTAAATGTTCTGGGTTTCCGCCTCAAACTCAATTCCAATGACATACACGAAGACTACAGCAGTATTCCCTCCCTGCTTCCCCATTTTAAGTCCCTTGAACTTATTAAATAAGATAATGCCAACAGCACAGGGACAGCTGGGAGGTGACAATAAGTACAAATACCATCCACTTCCAGGGTCTGCATGAGCTCAAAGCACAACAGCACCTGGGTTTTCAACAGTGAATAACAACAGTGATACTCACTCTCACATGAGAACAGGCTCTGACTGATAGTTGCACAGTGAAGGATGGGGTTGGAATTTTCTTTTGAGCAGGACAGCAATAGTTAGGTTCTTAACAAAAAACAGGGTACCAGACATTTTCCTTTTTTCACTGCAGTTCCTTCAATTCAGTGCCCCTACTTTTGCTTGTAAATGGAGATAAATGAAGCAATTATGTTAATCTAGAATTCATTTTTTACATTTACGGGAAGATGTGCAAATCTGTTTCAAAACAAGAATCTGCTTCATAAGTTTGCTTTGCTTTACATGCTGGAAACAAGAACTTAAGAACCAGGTTTTTCTGTGCTTCCTTTTTCTCTTTTTCCAACTTCCAGCCTCAGAATGAGAGTGTCTCAAAGGAGAAATCTTTAGAAATTTAGCGACAATTGCTGATCTCCTTTGCACATAGCTCACTCTGAAAAATAACTAAAATAAGTTTGCAGGTGAATGAGGCAGCACAATTCCAGCCTTAGGTTTGTCACTGAATTCTTTTGAAGCAAATACAACTTCTGATGCTTTAGCTAATTCTGACACCAAAGGAAAACGTCTCATCTACAGTTCAAAGACTGATGTGCAAGCTTGCTTAATATAGCAACTAACTAGGGGACATAATATACCCCATCTCAAAAATACTATTTTGATATTCCTTTTCCTTGTCAAGGGCCCTGCTTTGAACATGGGCTCATTAAACTGAAAAAATAATTCATTCTGCCACATTCATTCTGTCTTTGGAATGAATGCAAAGAGAAGTATACATTCAAATCTTTAACAGGATAAAGATTTCTTGCCTGATCCATCTTTCACTATTTCAAAGGAAAAATTAACTGTTGGCTATTTGTATTTACTTTATTTTGATTGAAAAAAAAGATAAGTGCAAACCATAATGAGAAGGTTATTTATGTACTACCTATACTCCCCATGTAGGTACCTGGGAACTGAAGGTTGACTGCCTGGCAAAGATAACATTTGAGAGCATCTCTGACTAAAAGCTACTGAAAATATGTGGTACATGGAACATAAGAATGAAATGGAACAAGTCAGAGAAAACTGGGGCTGAATGACCAGATTTAATAGAAATATGAACTGAACTGCCTTAGAAAACTGAAACGTATCAACAGGAAAATATCTACAAACATAAGAAACAAACTAGAGATTAAAATAATTTATTTTTTTTCACTTCAGAATAGAAGAAAAGGAGACACACTGTGGCTGACAATTTTCTAAGCAAAGTCCTCCTGAATTCCTAGAATTACCTATCCTTAATATCACAAGGTTAAAGGGAAAATAAAATATTCTTTCAGAGTCCAAAGAATATTTTCTACAAACTTTGTTACTCTCATTGTGCTGTATCCCTTATTTTGTCAATTTATTTATCACCACACATTATTTTCTCCAGGGGAAACAGTAGGTAGAGAAAATTATGCACTGAACAAACACTAAATATTTTTAGTGATAAACACTAGACACAAAAACTAAAGCTTCTGCATTCTGAAGGCTGGTAAATAATCCCGTCCTTTGGGGATAACTGCACTGAAAGCAAGGGATGGTTTATAATAGTGGCTATTTAAAGCAGATACTCTATGTGGGTCAGGGGTATTTAAATGTTGTAGATACTGTTTCATCCCAAATCTTTTCACAAATATACTCCTGAAAAAAAGCTAAATGATACTGCCAACATGCTTGTTCCATGTCACTGTAGGACACAAAACAACACGAGCGCACACACCGCTGCTTTCAAGGTGAAGAAAAGGGAAGTTTATTTTCTGACTTTAACATTTATAGTTTTTTAAAAGTGACAGTGGATTGGAGGGTGAAAGAGCCACCTCTCCAATGACACTGGACAAACTAATAGTCTATCAAATTTCTCTTCTTCTATAAAAGAATACAAAACAATAAGTTATTTACAGAAAGTGTGTGAGAAAGTTCTTTACAAGAATGTAAACATCTGAAGGTTTAAAAAAATCTTAAAAAATCAAAACAATTAGGATTTATTACATGCAGACTCTTTTGGATACAACATAACCTCAAGTTAGCGTGGTAACTATACAAGAAAGCATGACCAAAATGCTAAATATTATAATGGGATATTTCGATAATTCTGCCATGCCAAAAGAGTACAACAGCTGCAAAGGCAGTTTGGTGGTGCTATGAACACCTTCCCTCAGTTGTGCTGCGCTGTTTTCCTACTGAGAGCCAGCCTGGGGCAGTGTCAGTGTGAACTTACCCGCCACCAGTGCCCCCATTCTTGCTGAAGTGCGTGCGCGGCTCGCTCGACGCCAGCTTGAGCAGCTCGTTCCACTCGCGCTCCCACTCCTCCTCTGTGTATACCAAACCTGACTATGGGGCACAAGGAAACACTGTCACCACTCTGCTGACACACAGTGCAAGCTGAGCTCTGTACCAGTGTTTGCAACTCACCTGAGTTTCACACATGACTCAGTTCAGTATCTTGGGCCATTAATAGTTCAACATTTCTACTCAAGTGAAAGAACATTAACTTATTAAAAAGATCTAAAATACCAACTGTAGAGTTAGCACATTCACTTGTTTGCCGTCAGGATTACTCCTGAAACTGGCTTATCTAGACACTGCACAGACATCTTCAGGAAATAGTAACATGCTGAAGGTACAGCCTTTAATCAAAAATAAAATCAGATTTAAAGACTATTTTAGTTAGTTAGAACACTTCCACTCAATATTTGGCCACATCTCTAAAAATCCAATTCAAGATTCTGGGAAATCATTCCTAAATGGGGTTCTCTCTGTTTTGTGGATTTCATCTACTCATTTTTAAATGCTTTTGATAGCTAAATTACACATTTATTTTTCTACATATTCCAAATGCACCTCAGACCTTTTAGGCACAAAACTCTGCATACTTATACCCATAAAGCTACAAACACATTTGCATTCTGGTATGAAAATTTCAAATAAAGGTGTCTCTTTCCCCAAACAAAATGGCAGCACAAGGAATTTGACAGCAATTAAAACTTTCATAGCAAACTTACGAAGAATATTTGTAACCCTAAAAGATATTAACAAGGCTGTCTTTGGGCCATACAGACCTCCTTATTTTGCTGAGTCTGTTGCCATCTCCATCTTCTTTTCAGTGCTTCCCTTTCAGCTCCACTCCTCATCATAGTATAGAGAGCTTTCCGTAACACAAGGTCCCGGTCGTGAAATCCCCACATCCCTAAGGCAGCACAAGATGAAATCCAGTTTTAAAGAAGCTACAGTGAAATAGAAATAGCTAATACATAATTGAAGATTCTCTCTAGCAAATAATTCACTCACTATTTTTAAGATTTCCAAAAGAAAGAGTTACCACAAATAAGCTAATGAGCAACAAGAGTTCTAACACATTTTAAACTTTGATTAGGAACAACCAAGGATATGAGCTGGTTCAGTTGCTTGCAGGCAACTCCAGCTTTGCTGCAAGCCATGGAATATTCAGTCCTCAGGTTGGTTTTAGCTGCAGGTGCCAGCAGGCACAAGGATGTTAATGAGCACTGCAGGCACTCCTTGGAATCACAGACCGGCTCTTACACAGCAGGAAATTTCCTCTGGCTTCAAAATGAAGAGAAAAGCATTCAAGATGACAGAAAGTTTAAAACTACCACCAGCCACAGGCTTTCAAGTTCATTCTAAGATAATGAAACATCTTTATATGGTTGGGAATAGTAACCTACACCAAAAGAAAGCAGAGCTGTCCCCAGTCCTGTGCCTACAGACAGCCATGTTTCAGTCACTCCATTGTCAGCTACTGGGTTCAGGCCAAAATACTCCAAACATTTACAGTAATTAACATATAAAATTAAGTAGATAAAGATAAAAAGATACTTGGAAACACCAAAAACTCTTTTCTTACTGCATCTTTCAACAAGAGGAGTCTCTTCAAAATATTAAAAATCCCAGTGTTTTTAAACAGCCACTCTTTGGAGTACTTTTGGTGGAAGATTTTAGCAGGTTAGGATGTAGAAAGCCCATCAAAGACCTTCAGCTTCACAGCTTTCTACTGATTTGCAGAAAGGCTTAAAAAATCTTGCAGAAACAATTAATTTATCAATTGGAGATTATTTTAATTCACCCCAAATGCTGTTTCACATATGCTTAAACACTACAAGGAACTAACAGATTGACACTGCATCCTTGAAACAGCAAAGAACTGTTTGAAGAAAATCAAGAGAATTAATGAATTTCCTTGCACATAAAGTGGACAACCCTGTGGAAGCCCCCAGAATTTGCCTGTTGACCTGTTAGAACACAAAAAGTACAAGGAATATACAGATCACTGGAATTTGTGATACATGGGTTTGGATACTGTTCCAGTTATACTTTTATATCCTGAGAAACCTTTTCCTTTCCTGCTTTAGGTATGCTTGAGGTAAACAACACTACAGTGAAATGTGAAGGACATATTGCTCCAGAATCAGACTTTTAATGCAAATCTTTGCATCTCATGTGTTTCTGAGCTTTGGCTGGGGCTAGAGGAGAGCAGTGAATATTTCTGGCAGAAGGTTTCCTGCCCAGACTGCCCCTTACCTAGAGAGGCAGCATGCAGGAGGCAGTTTCCATCACCCGTGGTGGCCAGGGGCAGCAGGCGCTTGCAGCTGGTGCACACTGTGGACCACCAATTGAGGCGTCCTGGAAGGGAAACAGCAGTTACAGGTGAGAGGAATCTGCAACAGGAGCAGTGCTCTGTGCAGCTAAACACAGAGCAGGGGGCGTAACCATCAACACCCTCCTTGCCAAATAACCTTAAATGTAATGTTAGAAGTCAAAACTGAGAAGATTAGAAATGAGGCAGATAAACTATTCTGTACATGGATCTAGAAAAGAAAAGAGCACCTTGAATTAATTTGCATCTTCCAGTCTCATATGCTGCATCCAGTAATGGATTTCCAAGGAGTTTATTGCCTTAATACCATTATGAGCCTTGCTGCCAGTTCCCAAACATAATCGACATTGGCCTCCCACACGCACATGACGGATTACATTAAGGTAATAAAGGAATTTTTGTCTACAGACAAAAGCAATATGTGTGTGGTAATCAAGATAGATTACTATAAAGGTAAGTTTATTAGGTAAATTATTTCAATCAGATGGATTGTTTCAACAGGTGATTCTCCTCTCATTTCCCATAGTGTAAATCATTATTAGATCTACTAAAACCAACAGCTACACTACCAGAGAATTAAAATGACACGAAAGCATAGCCTGAGGTGTAGTATAGAATGTGGCCTTTCTCTTTAGGGAATACTTACAGTACCACTTATACATCATTGCTATGTGGAGCATGTTTTACAGATTATAAACCAGAGACAGGCTCCGGAAAAGCCTGGCAAAAGGGCACCTATTCAGTGAAGAAATAAGTCATGAAGACTATCACTGCCCAAGCCCACACTAAAAGTGGGTAATTCCTGGCACACAGGCTGCCATGTGCTGGCAAACTGGAGTGTTAAGTCTTGGTTAAAAGATCATGGGAGCACTCCTAATAGAAAGAAAGCAAATGGGGGTAATTGTGTAGCATCTCTGGGGATAAGGAAGAGCAGATGATTAACAAGGATGAGTAGAGCCGGTACATTTACCAAGACTTGGCAGGTCTGTGGATAATGCACAAGTGAATAATTGAATGAATAATGCAATAAGCAGACCTTTTCTCCCCCAGTTTCTTGACTGGGAAGCTGGGAAGAAATTGCATCTATATATTTGTACAGGCAGTCTTGCACTTAAGGTTAAACCCCAAAACAGAAGGAAGTCCAAACAACAAATAAATGCCTCTCCATTAATAAGTTCTCATTACAAAATTATAGTGAAGCTTATTTATAACTACAGGTAATATACACTAGGGGGAAAAATAGTGTAGCAACATTTATTATGTATCCCAGTTATACTGGGTATACTAAGAACAATGAAATCAAAATGCAATTAGTCCAAATGTGTTAAGAGTACCACACTGTCAAGATGCATAGCAGATCAATAAGCACATCTGGTAATCCTCAAATGACCTTAGCAGCTGGTTTGTAAATGCACTACACCTCAAACTAGGCTTATTGAGTTCTAAATTAAATATGCAATAAAGAAGCTTAATTTAAAGCATTATTAAACAGCCTTTGGAAAGAACAAGATAATTTTTAGCAACTCCTGCATCTGTGAAATAACAATTTGCCACCTGGTTTTAGCAGAATGTTTTGGTGGGATCATATTCAGCAATAAGCTATAGCAAGGTGCTGTGTAAAGCCTAGTTAGAATATCTAAAAACAGACAGACCTTAGGTAGGACTTAAGGAAATAATGAGTGTCATTGCTTTGCAGATTAACTAACATCTATTGGTAAGAAATGTCAAAGTCTGGTGTTTGTGAATCTTTTCAGTAACAGGAGGTTTCTATAAAAGTGATCTTCTGTCAAGTGCACCCTGCAGAAAGCGTTTGGGACTTGGTTAACACCGCAAAGCTTATGGCTGACTGAAAAAATAGCAGGTATGGGTTTATAATTGGATTATAACAAAAATATGGTGCATTTTCATTTTTCAAATGTAGCAGTTATAGTGGGCCCCGTTAGGGAAAAACCAGGAAAATTAAGCTTAGATGAAAACTGAGATCAAACATTTCCACAGTTTTGGTGGACTGGTTTGGGGGACACAAAGCCCAGGCTTAACAGCATATTACTGTTTACTTTGGCTGTAGCTTTCTAGAAAACACAAACATGAGCACAGAAAGAAAAGTGTAGGGAAACAGCTCTTGGGCTTTCATACAGTATACTTGTACCATTTGTATTGAATTATACTTCAGCGCTGCAATAGAATTGGTTTTTCTTTCAGTTAAAAATACTGTGTAAGTCCAGCCATTCCTCTGCCGGTACTGTTTTTTAAAACCCACTACTTCATTATAGCAGAAGTTTTCATAACATCTCTTTGTGTCAACCCACACATTAAAAACACACAGGGGAGCATGTGTCTATAATGAAAATCAACTTGCTGAAGCAAAATATTACAAATTATAAAATTGCTTCCACCTAGACTTCATTTAATATTATCAGTACCTCGAGTCATCCTCTGTTGAAGAACCACAGCAATTCTTGCCAGAGCTCACAGAGATCAGCCTGTTACTCAGAAGCTGACCTCATTCCAATTCTGGCAATAATCAACAGCTGAGTTTACAAGATGGACAAAACCTCAAAATGTTTTTATGAATGTGATGCATTCTATCCTTTCAGAGGAATATTTGGAAAGCAATCATATTAAGGAGTAAACAATACATTACAGCAGGGGGGAGTAAGTAAATCACACTGCCTTTGTCTGGGCCTTTCCTTTATCATCTCACACAGCACTCTGCAGTAAATTGGGAATTTTCTTCTGAGTTTCCATACAGATAGGATGTAACCAGGACATGCTGTCACATATAGATGTCAAGCTAGCAAGAGTTTAAGATAAAAGAAAAAAAAAAACCTTAGAGGCTTTTACAGACACCCAGCTCATATGGCCACTTCAGAACCCATGTGTGACACTCTTAGTGGCAATTCTGCTCTCCCACTCCAGGTTTTGGGAGTAGTAAGCTGTTAGTTCCTAGCAAATGCCCTCTTCCTTTGCCTAATCAGCTTCTTTTTTATTTTTTTTCTCTTTAAATTCGTGGTATTATACCCAAGCACACGCCCCCTTCCTTTAACAACATCCCCAACCTCACCTATAAAAGCTACTGTCCTTCATAGGTTGGTTTGAAATATACTTTAGGCCCTTTGCAGGGAATACACCTCATCTTTTAGAATTTTTTTTATGTCATTGACCAAACCATAGTCAAACTGTTGGTAGGAGACAATAAAATGTCTAATACTACGTGGCTTTCCTATTAATTCATTATCTTCATTTTGTACAACAAATAAAATAAAATAGGCAGGAAACTGTATATCTTTACATCTAAAACAAAGACAAAAGGTTCATTTCTATGAAGTCTTACATGATTTTCTTAAGCAAACTATTTGATCTTTTTAACTTACTTGAAATACAGAAGTGTTTCTCAGAAAGTTCCAGGTTATCTGAATGAAATGCTCACAAAGTAAACTAAGTCACTAAGTCTATGCAGGCTACAAGGACACCAGTGATCAAAACCCTGAGGACTTCAAATGGTCAAACCCTCTCCTTTCCAGGGTGCAAGAGGCTCTGGGGATGAAGGCACTTTTCCAGTGTGTGTCAAGTTACTGCCCTAATTAATGTGAAGAAAAGAATAAATGATTTGTTCTAATTTTCAGAGAGGTTTGAGAGAGGAATGCTAGCAGCAAATTCGGTAGTTTCTGCAGCCATTTCCAGTTCAAAGCCAGCCAGCTCTGCATGGATTAGAGGATGTCAGCTCGAAATTCACATATTCTCTGATTTTAAGGTCAGAAAGCCTCTCTGATCTTCTAGATCATACTAGACTCTAAAGGCTGTAATTGCACTGAAGTAGGTAGGTCAACAATGGTGCTGTACCAAGGTATCTTCTGTTATCCTTATGGAATTTGGAGGGTTAGGCAGAACTGCCAGAGGAAGAATCATTCAATTTTTCCCTGTCCTCCTTGGGTTAGTTGGTTCTGAAAGAAACTGGATATATTTTCTTTGTAGGTGACTTGCAGTTCTCATGCTTCATAGTTACCTGGTAGCATTCCTACCTTATTTTACACTGCTATTTCTCCCAGAAAAAGGCCTAAAGGCCTTCTGAACACTGCTTGGGGTTCTTTTGGCTGCTCACAGGTTTTTTTTCTATTTCCTTAAGTATGTACTGTTTGGGGCTATTATCTAAGTATGTCTGGCTTTTCAATTACCAAAGCCAAAAAAGAGCACATGACAATATCTCCCAAGTACTCAGTGGGACACCAGATTAGCAGAGCTCCTGCCTCAAACAGGAGCTGCACTTCATCAGTTTGGGCTCACACAGGGCACAAGGGTTAGAGAATGAATCTCAGATCAACTCAGTGTTACACAAGTCAGTAGAACAATCCACACACAAAAAAGGTAACTGTCTGTTCCATATCCCACAAGCAACCATGAAATCTGATTTTACAACTCTTTTATATCACCAAGGTTGGGCATTTCACTCTACAGATGTGTTCATTTCATGGTTCATTAGCACTCCTGCTGTTTCATAAAGCACCAATACTAATTTTAAATAGATTTCTCCATATCCTTCAAAATTGGCTTAAAACTTAAAACTACTAATAGATGTGAATTAACATTAATTTTAAATATCTAAACTTTTTTTCCCATGGCAATACTGAAGTATTGCTTTCAAGTTATGTAGTTTCTCATTATAAAAAATAATAAATACATAAAATACATATCTATTTTCTCAAGCTACAACACAACTTGAAGATGTTTCCTTTCACAGTCACTGCAATGTAATTTCCTCACAAGAACTGGAAGTACCAACTCCCTCTGACCATACAGACTTATGTCCTTGTCTATTGCATGACTTCCCCACCGGTCCCTTCCTTCCTCTCTCAATTTCTTTGTTTTATTAATGAAATTTGACCATTTTTTCTATAATGTTTTAAAAGAAACAGAGGACTGGGATATGAGTCATTTGGCAAAGAACACAGTAACTCTCTGGCTTTTATTTCCCAGGCAGGACGTGCAAGCTCCGGACACGAAGCAGGATTAGAAATGCCAACCCAAACGCTGGATTGGCCACCTACTGACACCCACGGTGTCACCCAGCTGCTGACAGACACCTGAGGTGTCACCCACCTGCTTGCTCCAATGCCACCATGGTGGCCTGCTCAATTAGGTCCCTCTCAATGAAGCTCCTGAAGTCCTCGCTGTACACGCTCAGGTCTGGCAGCTGGAATGTGTAGATGGGCATCTCCAAAGGGAACTGCTCATTGCTGCAGTCATTGGCTACATGGGAGCGAGCAAGGGACACTATGGCTGAGCTGGCATGGGAAATCCCTCTGGAGAGACGCTTTTCTGTGGAGAAACCAAAGAGCAGTTACAGCCTGTACCACTGCCTAAAAGGCCAGCAATGCCAAGGCTGGTGAATGCACTTTCTTTTCACTAGGAATTTATTCCATATCTTGTTTGCTACCTTTTCCAGGTTATTTTCCTACTGTAAAAGATTGCTTGATCCTATTACAGGTCCCTTTGGCAAGCCAGAGGAACTTGACTCTCCTTCTAGCAAAAAAGACCAGTAGTAAAAGTAACAAAATATGAAAGATAAATATTCCTATAAAATTCTTCCTTGATCTATCTTAAGTTTTCAAAGATTCATTGGAAGAAATATTTATTGACAGACAGATGATAATCAGTTAATGCTTTGAACTCCTAATTAAAGCTCACTTTAACATAACTTATCGCTAATAGTGTTTTTAAGACATCACAAACTGACTAATGGTAATTTAAAATTAACTTTCTTGCAGTTTGTGAACTTTTATTTCTCCAGTGGATCAAATGGAGAGTTAAATTGCACTCCCTAAATTGTCCTAAATGGAGGGAGAGGGCAGAAGGTTTGATTTTGCATTGGTTTCTTCTCCCTCTACATCTCAGGTAAATCCCCTGAGAAGGGGCACTGAAGTGCAGGGCAGCACCTCCATGTGACATCCCATCTCTGCCACTCCACCACCCCTCCCAGCACAGCACAGCCCAGCCCTCCCCTGCTGGCTGCATTCTCCACTCCTTGCTGCAAACCAAGGTGCTCCTTTCCCTTCTCTGCTCCTCCCTGAACACCCCTAGGTCCAGGGGTTCCCTGTCAGTCAGAGGTGGCTCTCTGGTCAGGAGATCCTCAGCTACACACTGAGTTGGCAGCCAAATTCCTGTCAGTCCAGGTGGTCAAAGCCAGATGTACCTCACACTACCTACTGCACCCACTAAACATCAGATGGACATTTCAGTGCAAACTGTATCCCAAAGAGACTGAAGGGACATGGTTTTATCAACTGTGCTGCTCTTGCTCTCTTTATTTGTATTCAGTGCTTTAAGGAGACTTAAGAAGCACCACAGTTCCTTTTCTTCTGATGGAAGTCAGCAATTTTTAAAAAGCTTTACTGAAACTCCTAAGAACTGATGCTATTTCCTGTTTAATAGCAGAGAAGAGCCAGCAGGAGAAGGGAAGCCCTTCTGTTCCTTTTAATGGCTGCACAGAAAGCCATCACCAGGCTACTGCTATTACCTGCCTACATGACAAGCTGCCAGACCTGCAGATTTATTCTGGTGCAAACTCCAGCTTCTTGAGAAATTCATAGAAAAAAATTGCAACTCAACTGTCAGAGAGAGGGAGAGATCTGAAATAAAACCCCTAAGAGCTCTGAAAACAAAAAAACAAATTCTAATGCTTATCATCTTGTACTGGAAATTAACTGTTAGAGACAGCTGATTAATTTTACTTAAGGTTTCAATTTCTATTCAGCAGGGGATAGGAGGCAGTTTCTGTGGTACCATAAAAGAATGACATTTTAAAGCTGAAAGTTATTCATAGTCTGCATACACCCTTTTCACACACTGTGAGTAAGAATGCAAAGAGTGAAATACGGATTTTTAGACCTTTTGGTTTGTTTGTTTCAATAAGCATAGAAAACTATATACAAGAGTGGTCTGTGACACCCTCTAATTAACTCCTTTCATGAGTACCACAGGACTGCTTGGAGACAACATATTTTGCTTTAATCACCCATTAAAAAAATAACTTGCAGAACTGACGCAGAGCTCACAACCACCAAAACATGAAAAATAGGGTCTAGCAGCAGCTCTGAGCCCCGTGACAGTGACACAGCTCACACGCTGCTGGCACATGGCCTCCCACTCTCTGCAGCCAAGCACAGCTCCCAGGCAGACAGGCTGGAGACCCTCCAGTCCCCTGAAACCCCACAGAGGAGCTCTTACCTTGGGCAATGTCATCCTGCCTTTGCAGGCAGGGCCTCTCAGCCTTGGTCACCTGGGGAGGCTGCTCTGGCTCCTGCTGCTTGTAAAACCTGCCCTCGTTGAACGCCTGGGGCAGGTTGGCCGTGTGCACCTGCCGCAGCTGCTCATAGTCGTTCAAAGCTGCTGTCAGGTCCCAGTTCTTGCCTGCAAAACAGCAAAGGAACCCTCAGCTCAGCTCTGTCTGGGGAGCAGCTATCCCCACCACCCTCCTGGGACCCCCCCAGCCTGTGGCATCCAAACACAGCAGCACTGTGAGAAGAAGTGTCAAAGCCAGCTACCATTGACTAAAAGGCATCATCCACTGCTCTCCTCTCATCCATAAACCCAAAATCTATTACATTTATCACAGGAGGTGATCAAGGCCAGGACCTCCCTTGCTCAGATTTCAATCAAATGGCTCCAGAAATTAGCAATTTACGATGAAATCTAAATCCCACTGAGAGGGAGCAATAATTTGTAATTGTGTGGTCGTATTAATAATAAATAATAATTAGGAGCAATGATGGAAAGACAATAGTGATAGTGTCATAGCCCAAAAGAGTGAGAAACTTTCTTATCTTTCATTTGCAGAACAGCTAAAATGCAAACACAAACCCTTTATCTCATACATGAAAGAGAAGTCATTCTCTTAGAGATTTTAAAAACCTTTTAGAAAGCTGGTAATAAAGGACAGAGTTCTGTAACAAAACCTGCAGCGAGAGACTCAGCCAGTGTGGCTCCATGTCTGTGGGAGCTGCTCATGGAACCTGTCAGCACAGACTCTTCTAAAGGATTTGCTTCCACCTTCCCCTTCAGTATGCTCTGACCAGTAACCACAGAATGCAGCCAACATCCAGAGATGCACAAATCTGTTTAGTACAGGTGTTGAAACAGGACTTGGCATTCTCAAAAAATACCATGAAAAACACGTTGAGGTGTCTTCCTGCTATTTTCAAAATAATCCTGCTAAATTAAGATACAGAGAATGTCTACCATTCTCCAAGTATGTGTTTCTAATTGGAAAATTAAAAATAATAAATAACAAGAAAGAGAGACCCTACAAGCTACATGAGACTTTCAGAGCATTCCACAAGCACTTTTGCTGGCAATTCAAAAGTAACCTGATTCTGACTAATACATGATTTATTACACCATAGAAGGTTGTCATTTTATGTACTTTGAGAAGCTACATTACCTGAGTAGCAGTTAAAGATAACTTACTTGCTTACACCAAGGAGGTAAGCTAAATATAGTACAAAGCAGTTTTAAACAGATAGAAGAAAGCCTTTTCCTGCTACAGTGATATCTGTGAAGAAAAAAATTTTAACCAAAGAAGGAAAAAACCAGCACAAACAGCTGGTACCTACAGGATTGGGCTAAACTACCTCAGGTTTTGAAGTACTTAAAAACCTCTGAAAGGAGAATTGGTATCACTGAGCAAGAATGTTATCTAGCTCCTGAGCAGACTATAATATAAACCACCACATGAGCCACACAGAATTGTTCTGTAATGCTGTAATTGCCTATTAGAAAGTCTGTAGGAAAAAATGTAAGTTCAGTGAAAATTGTCAGAGATACTGGAACAAGAACTTCAGCTATTGCCAGCATTTGTTCTCTAAAAAGCCCACGTAGAGTGAATGGCTGTTATCCAGTCAGGGCTCTGCTCTAACTTTACACACATCCCAACCAAGTTACACAACCCAAAAAGAGCTATGAGTGCATTCCCAAAACCAATCAGTGTTTGGAGTAAGAACTGCTTTTCTTTGGTTCTGGTTTTAAGAGGCACTTTACACACATTTTTAAATTATTCTTCTCAACCACAAAAACAATAAAGTAAATTAAAAAAAAAAAAAGTAAGTATAATTCTAGGAAATGTAGCTTTAAACAAAACATTATTATTCTAGTATTGGCAATGCTACAAACCCAGGGCTATGTGACCCCCAGGAACATCCTGGATTCACTGAGTACAGATCCCTGAGCACCAGACCTGCAGCAGTGGAACACAAACAGCATTTCTCAGGGCATTCCCTGCGGTTCCCCTGCTCAAGATTTTTTCATGTTTAAATTCTGAAGCTAACAAAAATCCCAGTGCATGTGCTGTAAGTGGCTGCAGTGTGTCAGGGCTTTGATGTACATAAGACGAAAGCAGAAAATCAGCAGACTCACAGAAATCCCACTGGCCTCAGTTTTAAACCAAATGCAATCATCTTATATAAAAGCTCTGTCATAAAAATTAAATTGAGCCTTCAGAAAGCAGGCTCACAGTGTGTTGCATTTAAAACTGGATTTGCACAGTGGCTCTTGAGTTACGTTCCATGGTACATTGTAGCAACTCAACTTCTAATATAGACTTGAAACCTTACAAAAATTAAAATTTCTATACCTAACACAGAAATATTTGATTTTCAAATCTCTTCATATCCCTGGAGTTCTCCCCATCTCCTGAACAGAAGCACCAATTCAGCACCAAAGCCCTGAACTTCAGAAAACCAACACAGGAAATTATTATTGGACTCATTCTCCCTAAATTTGCTGGAGCCTCCAAGCATTGAAATGCAAGAAAAACATTCAACTAAATTAAAGAACATTCAGCACCTTTCCATCTCCATGAAATAGTGTTTTTGAAAATTAGCCACCCTCACTAACCAGCATAAGTGTTCCCAGCTACCCTCTCCACTGGAAAGATGGAAGGTTTCCCCCTTTGCCCCTCTCCATTTGGTTTACACTTTCACAAGTAAATACAAATGACAAATCTCTTGTTTTTCCCACCGCCCATAAAAAAAGATGAGAATTCATCAGTTTGGGAGAATTAGCAAAGAAAAATTCTAAGCAAAAATAAAGAAAACTGAAGGCAGCAAAGACAAATAGAGAAAAGAAAGAGAGAACAAAAGTAAGGGGTTTATGAAAGACTCTGAGAGAAGAAATACAAATAAGTACAAAAATTTATTGCAGTGCAAAAAAATTTTAAAAATTTAACAAATCTAATAAAAAATATGATGTAATTTGTACCACAGGAATAGACTGCAGAAACAAGAGGCAAGCTGAGAACCAATCAAGAAAATTATTAAATTCAGAAATGTCCAGAGTAGATGATCTGAACAAGGATTTCTACCAGTGTGACAAGTAGGTGAGAAAGTTTCAGCTACAAAGTACTGAGGAAATTAGTGGGGCTTGTGGTTGTGGAGCCTATCTTTCCTCCTTTAAACATTGCATACTAAAAGCTTTTGAATTTCTAAAACTGTATCTTATTACATCACAAACCAAGTTTTGAGAGACAAAAGCTGCCTGAGTTATGCTAGGTTGGAAATGACAAAAATAAATTCATATAATAGGGCAAACAAACACATCCTCCCTCCCAAAGCCTACAGGGCAGGTCCCTCCTTCCAGTCTTGCTCCTTGTCCAACAAGTGGCATTGGCCCCCTGGTTTGGGGCAGACTGCACAGAGTCTCTCTGGGCCCCTAGAGAAGGGAAAGAGGAAGTCTTCTCCTAAGTTTGTTTGTGTGTGTCTCCCATGCTCTTCTCTGACATCTTCCAGACCCTGCTCCTCACACAACCCCCCCTGCTCTGTCACATCTCTCATTTTCTTTGCCATCTCCTGCAAAGGCACCCAAGAGAAAGGGCCAGTCTTTCCTACCCCCACAGAGGTTATGCCTGAAGGACAAGTAACAGGCAATTAATTTATTTTTCATAATTTCATTAATTAAGTCAAGTAAAAGCTTTTGTTGCAATTTGACAGACAAAACCAACACAAGTCTATTTTTTAGATTGTCTGCAATTTTTGTTTCACTGTTACTTATCTGATGCATGCTGTTCACTGGCTGCTTCTTTGTTTATATGACATATTATTGTATTTTAGAAGGCATTTCAGAGGCATAACAACGTTATTTCAGTGCACACAATTACATCAGATAAGCCACTAGCAGCTCTGGATCAGTAACAATTTGATTGCTCCAAACCAGCCCCAACACATTAGGTTTGCAGCAAAGGCTTCCAGTTTCAAACGGCCAGAGAACATGAGTCAGCAAAAAAAGCTGGAGGAGCACAAAGTTGGTTGGAAAACACAGGTAGTTTATCATTATCAGGGTGCTGGAACCAAATAAACTCACTGACTGAATACAAAGAACACACTTACTGAGCAATTGCTTCCTGAACAGCTATATGTGCTATGCGAGTCAGCAGGTGTGGAATTTAACAACACTCAAAGGTCTCTGCTTTGAAACAAAGTCCTTCTTGTTCAGAGGAAAAACAACAAAACACAACACACATACACACACCAAAAAAAAAAAAAAAAAAACACCAAACAAAAAACCCACAAACAAAAAAACCCAAACAAAACCAAAACAAACAAAAAAGTGCTGCTGAGTAGGGAATAGAAGATACACTGTGGCTGAAGGCTGGTACAGATGCTAGTGTCAGAGATAGCAGACACCTACATAAAAGGGAAATTCAAGAATAAACACAGCTACACTGTGAAGTTTCTGCCCTAAATAATGGTTCCTTGAATAGCAACAGGAGGTATTATAAGCCTGAAGAAAAAACAAAGATTTAGATAAAACAATATATGGTCTAAATAGCCACTTCCCCTCAAACTAGATTAGCAGAGGGTTAATAAACAAGGTACTAAAGGACAGCACAACTAGGATTCACCTTAGAAGCATTGATAAAAACATAGACTCCAAGAATGGTTTAGGTTGGAAGGGACCCCAAACATCATTCCATTCCAAGCCCCTGACATGGGCAGGGACACCTTCCACTGTCCCAGGGTGCTCCAAGCCTTGTCCAACCTTGCCTTGGACTCTTCCAGGGATTTGGTCAGCCACAGCTCATCTGAACAACCTGTGCCAGGGCCTCACCACCCTCACAGGGAAGAGTTTCTTCCCCATATCTAATTTAACCCTGTCCTCTTTAGTTTGAAGCCATTCCCTTGTGTTATCACTCAGGCTCCTGTCAAAAGCTCCTCTCCAGCTCTCTTGGAGCCCTTTTAGGTATTGGAAGGTGCTCCAAGGTCTTCCCAGAAACTTCTCCAACAGCCCAAGGGTGTCACAGCAAAGGTGCTCCAGTCCTTTGAGCATCTTCATGGCCTCCTCTGGACATGTCCTAAGAGGTCCATTGGGGGAGCACAGCTGGATGCAGCACTCCAGGTGGGGTGTCACAAGGGCATTCTCCAGTGCTGTAACCCCAGAGCAACATGGTATTATTTAGTCTTTTGGGTTTTTTGCTTTGTACTGTTTTGGCTAAAACATTATAGCTTAGTGGGGTTATAATACTTAATAAATCTGTTGTCTTTCACTTCTTAAATCAGGTATATTGAAAACCAAGAGGATTTTATCATTAATTAGTAGGAAAAGCAAACATGCAACTATTAAATAGTTCCCTCCCCCCTCTAAGCTTTCAAAAATCTACCTACTCCAATATGTTAAAAGAATATTTGAAAGATCACTGAAATTCCTGATTTAATGATAAATAAAATACTGGAAAGGATGCAATTTGAGATGTGGAACTAGGAAAGATCTGAATAGTGGGAACCACAAAGAAAGGCAACTTGCAGCAACATGTATAGACAGGACTTCAGCAGAGGAAATGTTCAAAGGGACATGAAACACTGCCTGTAGTGAAACAGGACCAATACAAGGACACAGCCACTATGGGACAGCATCAACTGAGAGGGCAACAAATTAACTTTCAGTTAGAGAAGAATCATCTGAAGAAGGCACTGAGCATCAAGTAAGCATCTATAAGATGCACTCTAAGTGCAACTTGAAGGCAACACAGAAACACCCCAGGCTAATGCAAAGAAGTCTGTTCTTACAAACCAACTGTTAACAAAGCAATCCTCAAGTTCCATTTAAATGCAGACACTGCTTCCTGTTTGGCATGAAGTAGATTAACAAATATTTAGAGGCAAAAGGTAAGAACTTCAGATCAGCTCTTTTTCCTTCTGAAAAACTAATACACAAAATTAGGATAAAATTAGACCATATGCTTTAAAACAAGATTTTATTTTGGTCCATGTTCTCAAAGGACAACAATACAGCAAGGCCATTTTGTTAACACATGCCTCATTTTCTGCTAGAATGCAAAGTCAGTCCAAACTGAACAGGCAGCTGGAAATGACAGTTTTGCTCCCTGTTTAATGAGACATTGGTAGCAGCTCAGCTTCCCCTTCCCATTGCCAAGCCTTCCACAAGAGAACTAAAAAAGGAACCATCTGAGGGAGAGGAGAATATTTTTGGGGAGTTAGTTTTGTACACTCAGTCACATGACAGCACTGTAAATGTCTCTCTCTCTATAAATTACATGCTTTTCTTTGAATTCTGCTTGTATACATTGTTCTTTGAGGAGATGTCTCTGTACTGCAACTCTGTCTTATTCCATGGGGTCAGTCACCTTTGCTGCTCACATTTCATGACTGGAAAGCCAATGCCCCAGTTCCTGAGTTCATGTTCAGCTATATATCCCTCAATTAAGTGTTGTTTGAAGCTGGAAATAGCAGTTGTTTTTATATAATGATGAAATGCCACATCATTTATATAAATAAATGAAACCATTTATACAAGTCAAAGGGCAAGTCTTCAGCTAAATACGTTATTTCACAAATCCTCCAGTCCCTGATGATTGCCCTACACTGTTGGCATTTTAAAATATTTCATCCTATGCCTTCTGCCTCTGTTCCAGGGGACACTGCCTGCACACCTACTGCTCCCTGAAAACTGAGCTGCTTTCTCCTGATTTATCAGTGATGTCTGAGTTCATCCACACCTACAGCCCTGCCACTGTGAGCCACATACAGTACAACTTGTTTTAAAGATTAAACTATTTTCTTTAATGGTTTTCTTTCTGTCTTAGGCCACATTGTAAGTACATTATACATAAACACACCAGCATTACTGTTACTCTATGTATGAGAGAATCAAGATGCCAGCTCAGACTATCCAGGAGGGAAAGGGATGTGCCCTCCTTATTCCTGAACCTTCCTTATTCCTTATTATTGGGGAAGCTGGAGCTCACACAGCTGAAGAGAAATCAATTCCCCACCATGCAGAGTTCTCAGTTTATGCTTAAGAACATTCCCAAAGCTGAGTGAGCCAAAGGAGTTTTCCCAGTGACTAGAAGGTGCCTTGCACACACAGAGGTGACATCTGGGGAGTCCTGCAGCTGATTTCCTGTTTCCCTGCGACATGAGGCTGATCCACTTCTGAATTCACTCCTGCCCAGAGCAGGGATACACATGGCTACCAGCACAGGCTTTTTTCAAACTGTTTTGCTGAGATTGTTGTTTCTGTCACTTGGGTCACATTTATTGTCAAATTGCTCTGTCAATATTAATAACTCAGTTGCGGGTTTTTTTAGGCTGTTTTTTAAATAGAAATCAGCAAAGGCTGAGAATGAAAGGCTGAAAAGGCAGACCCAGTGAAGGTTCAAAAGACATAATTTCTACTCTTCATCACCTTACATACACAAGAATGCTTTTAGTTCTTGACAGCACATAAACAAGGTAAAAACCTCTGGAAGTGGCAAAACAACATCTCAGAGACAGGAAATGAAACATGAAAGACTCAGTAAGTAATCATCCAAAAATGAAAGCAAAGCTAGAAAATAACATTTCTAAGTAACAAATGGTTTAGAGCATGTGTGTATAATCCAGTAATACAGAATTGGTACAGCTAATGATACATAATTGAAATTTAGGAATATTAATTTATAATTGATCTGAAATAGCTGTAAGCAGCTTAATAAATATGGAAATCCAATATTAGACTTTGATACTAGATACTAGCCATGAAAATGTTATATAACTAATATTTTTTTAAATCTCTTTGCGTCTTCATTTCAAAAGTAGAATGGACACTTTCCGAAAGATTCATGTCAAGCACAACCAGCAGAATGTTTTCTGAGATAAAGGGACAAGCAGCTGCACTCAGTATAAAGCCCCACAAAAGAAAACTGCAGGGATTTTACCAGCAGGATAGGCAAAGTATAGAAACATCAAGTGAGCCAACATTTAGGACAGCTTCTGGCAATGTAGAAAATATATATGCAATGTATAGATTTTCTAGCTATTTGCACAACAGTCAGAATGTGTTGCTGCTGGGATGAACAACACATACTGTGCACAATTGTGCTGGGGATGTAGCAGGACATAACCAAAGCAAAACAATTAATATGTTAAAATGATTGGATAAGGAAGCAGAAATTGGTATCCTTGATTATCTACAGTATAGTGAAATTGAAGAAATTTCCCCAGGGATGAACAAAAGAAACAGCATTAGCTCTGAAAAGGAGGTGTTACTCCATAGGAGCACACTATGAAAATTCAGTCTGAACAAGTCATAAAGAGCAAAGGGCCATGAGGTCATACTGGATCTGACCAAAACTTGCAATTTCATGGAAATGAGGCTCTACACAAGCCCTTTTTTGGCTCCAAGTTCACTGTGACCATAATTTTTAGGGCTATCAACAACCAAACCTTGAAAATTTTGGGAACTATTTGTGCACACCTGTTTTTGAAGTTTGATGATATGGACATCGTCATTCCAAGGCCAGGTACAAGGCATTGGCATCACAGGGGGGTGGGATGCTCTTCTGAATATTGTTTATATTATTGTTAAGAAGCTACTCCAGGGGTTTCAATGCTGTGAGGGCAGCAGTCTCTGTCATGCTTTTTTTAAACAAATGAAAAACCACTCCATCAATTAATGCCTCCCAGCACAAGATTAGACCAGTGTTAGAAGCTGTTACACCAAATGTAGCTGCAGCCACAAGTGCTGAAATGGTTGTCTGAGCACATGTTGTTCAGAACTAGCAACAATCCCTTTTACTTTGAGAAATTCCTGTGTAGGAGGAAATTACTTGGGGCAGATGCATATGTCTATTAGCCTGTCAGAATAATTAGATTGTTTATGACTTATTTCTTTGTTAGTATGCTCGATGTGGATCTATTCATCTACAGAAATGAGAAGTACAACACAGAGAAACTCTATTCGATATTTATTTGAAAGCATTGCTCTTTATAGAAAGGAAAAAAGGTAAGTAACTCTTCTGAAAGACCTCTGATATGTAGGAACCCTTTGAAATTTTGGCAATGCTCTATCAGCACAATATCTGACAATCTGTCCTGATGTAGCTGAGAAAAAACTTCTCATGTTCTTTTTCTAAAAGACCATCAGACTAAGACAGACTCTAGGCGAGAATGACAGGTTGATCAAATCAGTCAGACAAAACAGAGGGCTCTTAAATATAGCAAGCCTATGCTAATATTCCTTGCTAGGCATTCCATACATTATTTCATGTACCAGATGACTTGGGAAATGCTGCAGAATTGTGTGCATCTCTGTGTTAATAATCTATCATGTCTTATTACTAAAAAGCCCAGAGTAAAGGAACAACTTACCACAAAATGAAAAACTTTCAGCATAAAGTGAAGGAGCTCTTGCAAAAAGGAGATACATAAAACAAGGTATACTTTCACATCTGCTGTAGCTGTTCAGTTACTTTAACACAATTTCTTAGAGCACATTAAAATAAAAAAAAATAAAGTAAACCCCAAATCTCTCAGGGGCAAGTTCAGTACGGAAGTTTAAAGCCCACAGAACCACCTTGCAATTTGCAGATATCATCTACTCCTTTCTAACTTTCCCATCTTCACAATTATTATTAGCCCAACAAGAGAAGAAATGAACAAACCCAACTATTATGAAATGCTCTCAAATATCAATGATGTCTTTCCACTTTTAAGCCTATAAACCTAAAACAACTAAAACAAAATTAATAAATAGACAGTTATTTTTCTGATACAGCTTCTTAGTTGTTTTTTAACCTATCCGTTTGGCTCCCATGCTGTAAAGCTCAGGTAGGCATATTAACCACTGGGACTCAAAAATACCTCTGGTATCTCTATCACTGTACAGTAAATCCATTTCAGACTAAATACAGTGACCGGAGAAACTTTTACAATTACTTTCAGGCAGCTGAATATGAAAATTCAGCTAAAGTCTCCTCCCTTCTCTCACTGGCACATAAACATATAGGGCTTGATTCTTAGTAACTTAAAACACAGCAATCTAATACTAAGAAGTTTTTAAGAGTTTTGTTAAAACACCTGCCTTAGTATAATCTATGGTCAGTTTATTACAAGAGCTGTCTTGGTAAAACTACCAAGAAATATCTGTTTCCTTGGACCAGAGCTCTCTTGTTATGACTGGGTCTTGATTTAAGCAAGCAGTGAGCACAGGAAATGGTTGGGTCCAAAAAGTTTACCTTCTAGTAAGTCTCTGGCCAGACCTGGTTCTGCCCCTGTGGACCGAACAAAGTCTGACAGGACTGCATCCATATCAAGAGTCATGTGATCATTCAGAGGTGCTGCCAGACATGCAGCAGTAGTTGGACTCACTGGCTGGCTAAAAGGTCTCCATCTGCCAAGGAGAAAAAGAAACAGGGTTTAGAATATACTCCTAGGTGACATAAACCACATTTTTCCTCTATTCCCTAAACAAGACTATTAAAAAGCTTGCAGCATATTAAAATATACAGCATTTGTCATCCATCTCTGCCTTAGCCTGGAGCTGCTGGTCACTCACACTGGAAGGTTTTCTCTATCCTAATATTTCACATTCTTATTTATTTTTCTTATGTGCATCTCATAAATAGCTTTGCAACTTGACTCCAATTCAGCTAAACATAAGATTGGTTTATTAAAAGCACAATCACCAGATCATTGTCGCTGCCCATAAACTGAGGTTTAGCAAGGATTTAAATGTCTAGAGCTCTTCTGCCTTACTAATACTAACACACACACAAGCAGGGCTTAGGATTTGTTCCTTTATTTGCCTTGCAAATACAGCTTCTGTAATTTACAGATTCTCTGCTGTGCTGAGTCTGGCTAGGATGGAGTTAATTTTCTTCTTTCATTTTCTAGAACTGTGGCTAAACCAATGTTCATAGTAGCTAATAATACAGTAATTTATAAGGTTTCTTTGTTTTATTTCCTTTTATTGGTGACCATGGCTGTAGCTGCTGAACAATTTTTATGATGTTTATGAGCAGTCTGTGGGGGACAATCTTACCAGGGTGCTCTCCTGATGGCACAATCACCCAGGGAGCTGTTAGGAAGCAGATCATACTTTGCCCCAAGTGAAATGTGACAATGTCTCACATGGGAATTCCTCCTGCCAAATCCACAGCCAACAAAAAATATGCCTGCTCTACTGCATTTTGCATCTTCTTTTCATTTCTGAAAACAGAAACTTTTCCTTCTAGGCAATGCTCTTTACAAACATAAAATAGAAATTAAAGCAGTCACCACAAGAGGAGTTCATGCTAGGCAAGCTATTAAAACAGCTGGAATTTAAAACACAGTCATCCTAAGCATATTTCCATACTTCAACCCTGCCTGCTGCTGAAACAGTGCAAAGCAAAGAAAACAGGAGGAAATTAAACAATACACAAGGTAAGGAAAAGCATATGTTTTACTTTCATGCTTGTTATGCACTGCCAAAGTTTACCTCTGAGCATGAATTGGATTTTTCCCATTGATTCCTCCTCACAGCCTCAGTTGCAACTTTACCTCATGCCCAGGGTAAGGTCTGGCATGGAGATTTTCTATTGGCAGCAGATGATGTTGGTTGGCTCTTGCTTGCACCACAGCTACAGGGAAATAAACTGTGAAGGAAATTGGAATCCAATTAATTTCACTGTCCCCCACATGAAACAGTCCTTTCCTACTTCATTGTAATTACCTGGTTAGACTTAGCCTGAAAAATGGAATGCCTTTGCTCTCTCAGACATTGCCTTTTTCTGCAAATACATTTCCCTGCTACAATGCAAACACCATTTACCTTCTGCCTCAGGAGGGTGGGGTCCTTCTCAGCCTCATCAATGGGGACTGGCACTAAACCCAACTTAGTCCAAGAAACTAAAAGTTTGTGGGATATAAAGTCACAGAATCATAGAATTGTTACAGTTGGAAGATACATTTAAGATCACAGAATCAATGAGGCTTGAAAAGACTTCTGAGATGATCAAATCCAACCCATGACCTGACACCACTTTATCAACTAGACCATGGCAATAAGCACCGTGTCCAGTCTTTCCTTAAATATCTCCAGGAACTGTGACTCCACCACCTCCCTGAGCAGCCCATTCCAATTTTCATCAAGAAATTCCTCCTGATGTCCAACCAGAACCCGCCCTGGAGCACCTTAAAGCCATGTGCTCTTATCCTGTCACCATTGCCTGGGAAAAGAGAGTAACACCTGTCTCTCCACAGCCTTCTTTCAGGCTAGAGCAATCAGGTGCTCCTCAGCCCCTTTTTCTCCAGGCTAAACAACTCGAACTCCCTCACAGCTCCTCACCAGACCTGTGCTGCTGGATACCAATTCCATGTTTTCCAGGACAAAGGTAGATTACACTGCTGCTAATTCTACCTCCTTCACATTCTTTAGGCCTTTACACTGTTCCACCACATGTTTCACATCTTTTATACTATTTATACGAGTCTATCATTATTTTTGGGCCGCATGAGGATAGCAGGGGAGGTGATCTTTTCCCCTCTATTCAGTCCTGGCGAGGCTTATCTGGAGTATTATGTCCATTTCTGGATCTGAAACAAACATGGACGTGTTGGAGTGAGTTCAGTGAAGGACCACAAACTGCAGTGGATCACCCCTGTACAAGGAAAACATTTCTAAAGGGTAATCCTAATGAAAGTATAGTAACAGAAGGAAAGCTGGCAATATTGAGGAGACTAGTTAAAAAGGAATGCAGATATTTTGGAAAGAGAACTACCTTAATGGATTATGGCCAAATTTGACATCTAAGCTCTGTCTCAACTGAATCTGTTCCAATGCAAATGCAGGACAAAAATGCTACATTTATTTTTAACAAACACTCATACGTAGACGCACTGTACTCAACAGCACTAATTTGTACAAAAAGATTACCAGAAACTGAACACAACTAATTTCTTTAGTGACTACAAGAAAGATTGAAATTAATCTTAGCCAGCAGGATGGAAACATATGGATCAAACTAAAGGAACCTGCCAGAGATGATACAAAGCATTGGTGCATTTCAGACCACCACCAGAAGTGACTCAGTAGTATAATGAGTGTTAATTTAAATGCACCAGCTGGGCCCTCAAGTACAGTCACTGTGTGGGGGCTGGAGTGCTCATAAGTTTGGGGAGCTGAAGTTATATCAGCTTGGAGAAGCCAATTCACGAGTTGTCTCAGAATCAGCATTACTTCAGTATTTTAAACAGTAAAATAGACATCCTTCTCAGAGCAAAGAATAACACCAATCTCTGCAATTATGATGTCACCATCACCTCAAAATTACCGCTTAGAATCTACACTCCAGAAGCAGCAGAGTTAGCAGGATCCTCTCTGCATGCATTTAAACTAACACTGGTTTCTTCCCTATGGAAGTTTGCTCAGCCCTCTAGAATTTAGATTTTAAAAAAACAAACAAAACAACAAGAAAAAACCCAACAGAAAATGTCTTAAAATATTATCTTTGCCAGTAAACTACTATCAGCTGTGAAAACCCACTGAGATGGAAGTGTAATAAGTAAGCAAAAAAGAAAATAAATTATAAATTCCAGCGGAGGCAGTGACTCAGAAGGCAGGTGGCTCTCAGACCCATTTCTCCCCAGATGGATTTGGTCTCTCCTCACCTAAGGAACCATCAGCAGCACCTTTGCTCTCAATGGCTTGTCAGAGCATTAACACAACTAACACTTCAAATACACACACGGAGCAGATCTTCCACAATCATTCAACTCACACCCCTCCTGTGGGTAACACTACAGACACACACACAGACACCTGCAGTTTTCATTTCTAATGTGTCACACACGACACACAAATGTCAATTGGAACTGAATGGATATTGACACATCTTGGCCATCAAAACACAGAAAGACCTTGGTTTTCACTCACTTTCTGGCCAAATTTCTTTGCTAAAACATTTCTAAACAGCACAAATACAAGAGGCAGTGAAATCAGATAATTTGTTTTATATTATAAGAAAAATAATTTTAAAAGTATTTAAAGAGGAGACACTGATTAATTTGAAATGTTAAGATGAGCTAATAGGACTTGAAATCAATTTAGTACAATCTCAGTTATATTTGATCTTTTCTTCTCCTTGAAGTACCTCTCTCTCAAAGCTGAGCCATACTTGGAGGTGAACAGTCTTCACCTGAACCTAAATTTAACTTCTTCAAAAGCAAACAGCTTTACCCAGTTAAATGATATGAAGGGTTTTTTCTCTAAAGAAGCTTAAAGAGATGCACAGGGCTAAATAATGAAGCAAAAGCAATCATGTTAAAACAAATCCCATCCCATGCATCCAGAACAGACACAGCTAACAAAACCTAAGTGAGGAAACAGAGAAAGAGAATACAGCACCCACTGGACAAAGCCTCAGGAAGACAGAATGACTAAGCTGCAACTAAGATTTTTCACTTTCCTAATTTTCAAAGAAAGGATGAAATAAGCACGATCAGTAAGAGGCACAGTCTCGGTGCTCTGGGAAACCAATGGAGAGAGACACCCAGCACTTGCATTAAACCAGCTCCCCCAGGCTCTTTTTATGGCCCTGCAGTGTGACAGAGCTCAGGGCCTGCTGAACATCCCTGCTGGCTCTCAGCAGCTCCAGCAATGCACAAAGGTGCAGCCAGCTCCCAGGTGCAATGTTCCTGCTGCCTGATTGCCTGGGAAGGCAGAAAGATCCTCTTTGTGCACAGTTTGAGGTTCTGAAAGTAATTCTTTCTGAAAGGCCACAATTGATAGGAAATGCCATAATTCTACAATCTTAACAGTATTATGGAATTAAACCACCCTTTATTAGGTTAAACTATTAAGCAGAAATCTATAACTAAACAATCAAATTCAGTGGAGAAGATTTGTTTAGGAGAACAGCAGCTTTAAGGGAAGTGGTAGTTAATGCAGGCCACATAAGAAAGTGGAGATGGTATTTTTTCTGCTAACTGGATTAAAAGGCATTAGTTGAAGAAGTCAAATCGATGGTAATTACCTAAAGAAAAGGTTACTGTGAACTAGACCAGATAGCAAAGTGGGGCGTTTATAGGTTAAAATGTGGACTCTCAAAACACAGTAAAACTACAAGACAGCATTTGGTGAGGGATATGTACCGTCTCAAGTCTAAAATATCAGTTTGGAACAAAAGGAGACTAACAAAAAAGACAAAAAGTAAAAGCTCAAATCAGACATCATTACTAAGGTTTTATCTACACAATGGAACTCAGGAAAATTAACCCAATTAATTTAATTGGATTTGTCTATATCCATTCCTTTGCAAACACCTTCATTTGTGAATAAAATGCTGGCCTTAATTTGGTTTGGCTCATCTTGCCTTCAAAGTGAGTTAAACTGAATTCAGTGGAGACCATTTTAATTATGAATGGATAGTGCACACAGGGACTTGGTTCCACTTAAGCTGCCCTCTTTAAATTCCTGCATTTAGTTGATTTGCATCAATTTTCCCTGGTATCTTGTGTAGACAAGTCCTGAACATTAGACACAGAGGTGGAAAAAACAAAGAAAGAAGCTTTGCTGAAGAATCCTCAGCTCTGTGGGAACCATCAAAGAACAGCTGTCCAAGAGAACTGGTCAAGTACATCAAGTCTAGTTCTAGGATAAATACCATCAAGGTTCAGGGACCAACTAGGAACTATTTTAAAAATGCAGGTACATTGCAATTTTCAGAAATGCTACCTAAAGTGTCTACTATTTGCTTACATATTTGAATTATTTCAAGATAGAGCTATAATGAAGGACACAACTAAAGTATCTTTAGATGTGATTTTTACAACTGTATTTTCATGGACCTTCAGAGGTTTTCATAACACCATTTTTCTTACTTAAGAGTGATTACATTCTCAGAAGGAAAAAATGTCACAGATAAACAAGAAGTCCATAGAAACAGGAGTCCTGAACTGGAATAAACCAAGCAAGAGACAGTCTTTTCAGGTAAGGATCTCCTACACCCCCACTTCAGTATTTTTTCAGGACAAAACACCACCATTGCTATAGTATTTTTTTCCAAACAGGAAAACATGATATAGATAACAAGATAAAACAAGATATGAATGAATGTAAGTCAATTACTATGTTGCTCTTATTTTATTCACAAGGGCCCTCATAGTGTGGTAATTGTATTCTAACAGAAAGCAGCTGTGCAAAGGATAAATATAATGCCACTGATAAAGCCAGAATTTCTCTGAAACAAATACCTTGATTTTAAAACCAATTCAAGTATTAATTATTCTTTCATCTATGAGAGTGATAAAGAAGTAGGCAGTATTATACTGCACTGGAAAAATGACAATTAGGCTTTCAGATGATAATCTGAGCCTCTTATTAAACACAGTTTCATTAAGTAACATACATGTCCTTTAGCAGAATATATCTCCAAAGAAGCAACATGAACAAACTAGATTGCTGCCTCATTTGGATTTTTTTCCTTTTTTTTTTCCCATCATTTTCCTTGTTTATGAATTGGTCCTGATACAGCAAGAAGATCTTCTACCTAAATACTGAATATTTTTCTCCAAATGCCATCCTTTTTTAACAGAGAAGCTATGCTGGCCAAAACTCTAATCTGAACACAGCCTTCTCTCTCAAAACATCTATCATGTACTCTGCCTGCATAAAATTAACTTTGGTGCATGAAAAGCAAGCATTCTGAGCAGCCATTTTTGGATATCTAAAACGTGGAGTTTCATTACTTTTTTCCAAGTCGGCCTTGCATGAGGAGTGACCCACTCGGGCCTGTGGGCACCGCGAGCAGCCTTCAGCTCCACAGCCACCACCACCAGCTGAACCCCTCGCAGTTCTGCTTTTTGAGCTCTTTACCCCCCCGTTTTTCCACTGCGACGTCTGAAATCAATCGTCATAGCAACAGGAGGCTGAGACTTCATTTGCACGGCAGATCAGCGTCCCGATCAGCCGCTGCCACCGGGGCCTGACCCCGCTGCGCGGAGCCCGCTCCTGAGGGGACAGCCGGGTCACACCGGAGCGGCGGGCTCGGCCCAAGCCCTGCCCTGAGGGGACAGCCGGGTCACACCGGAGCGGCGGGCTCAGCCCAAGCCCTGCCCTGAGGGGACAGCCGTGTGGCACCGGAGCCGCGAGCTCAGCCCAAGCCCGCTCCTGAGGGGACAACCGGGTCACACCGGAGCGGCGGGCTCGGCCCAAGCCCTGCCCTGAGGGGACAGCCGGGTCACGCCGGAGCGGCGGGCTCGGCCCAAGCCCGCTCCTGAGGGGACAGCCGTGTGGCACCGGAGCGGCGGGCTCAGCCCAAGCCCGCTCCTGAGGGGACAGCCGTGTGGCACCGGAGCCGCGAGCTCAGCCCAAGCCCGCTCCTGAGGGGACAGCCGGGTCACACCGGAGCGGCGGGCTCGGCCCAAGCCCTGCCCTGAGGGGACAGCCGGGTCACACCGGAGCGGCGGGCTCGGCCCAAGCCCGCTCCTGAGGGGACAGCCGTGTGGCACCGGAGCCGCGAGCTCAGCCCAAGCCCGCTCCTGAGGGGACAGCCGGGTCACACCGGAGCGGCGGGCTCGGCCCAAGCCCTGCCCTGAGGGGACAGCCGGGTCACACCGGAGCGGCGGGCTCGGCCCAAGCCCTGCCCTGAGGGGACAGCCGGGTCACACCGGAGCGGCGGGCTCGGCCCAAGCCCGCTCCTGAGGGGACAGCCGTGTGGCACCGGAGCGGCGGGCTCAGCCCAAGCCCGCTCCTGAGGGGACAGCCGTGTGGCACCGGAGCCGCGAGCTCAGCCCAAGCCCGCTCCTGAGGGGACAGCCGGGTCACACCGGAGCGGCGGGCTCGGCCCAAGCCCTGCCCTGAGGGGACAGCCGGGTCACACCGGAGCGGCGGGCTCGGCCCAAGCCCGCTCCTGAGGGGACAGCCGTGTGGCACCGGAGCCGCGAGCTCAGCCCAAGCCCGCTCCTGAGGGGACAGCCGGGTCACACCGGAGCGGCGGGCTCGGCCCAAGCCCTGCCCTGAGGGGACAGCCGGGTCACACCGGAGCGGCGGGCTCGGCCCAAGCCCTGCCCTGAGGGGACAGCCGGGTCACACCGGAGCGGCGGGCTCGGCCCAAGCCCGCTCCTGAGGGGACAGCCGTGTGGCACCGGAGCGGCGGGCTCAGCCCAAGCCCTGCCGGCGCTCCCCCTCTGCTCTGGTGCCGCTCAAGAACCACGAGCGCCTGCAGCAAAGCTGCCCTGCCCAGTTTAGCGCTCCTGGGTCCCGAGCTGTAAATAGACACACACAGCTGATTAAAGCTACCATTAAGCAAGTGGTTAATTTGACTTACAATGGACTTTAAATAAGAGTTCCTTGAGGCAGGTGTTGGATGGGTGTTATGCTGCTGGGTTTTGGTGAGGAAAAGAATCCATTTTTGCCACAGTAAAAGGTATGAATAAGCAAAATTTTGTCCCCTGAGAAATCTGGAAGAAAAAAGAACAGTAGTATATTAATTATTACACTTCTGCTATTTGAATAATAATAACTGCCAAAATAGTCTTTACCTTTGACCTTAGAAGCCTAATGGATATTTCTCTTAATACAGAAAAATTACCACATACAGTAATCTGCATTAAGAATGCAAAATTCTTGGGCACAACCCAGACAATTAATAAAAAAAGAATTATGAATGTACAAAAATACTATTACGGCTCTCCTACATGAAAATGGCAACTTGCACTTGGAATTTCTTTTAAGACTTCTTTGTCCTAAGACTCATCAAATACAGCTTTGAAAGTTTTCTTCTCTTAAGCTTCCAAAATCTGAAGCAATGAACTAATGAAGAGATATCCGGAAGACTCAAGCAGGATAGCCACTCTTTTTGATGAAAATAAAGAGACAAGCACATGAAGAACAAAGGAATACCATTTGATAGGGTCTATTTATTTTTAAAAGATACAGCAGTTCCCTTTCCATATAATCTACTCCCATCTCCCAAGAATAAATCCTTCGGCTTGCAAATGCAGAATCCAATTACTATAAGCTTCCCCTTATTATTCTAAAAGGCATTTACAATCAGTTTTATTGCTTCTGTTTTTTTAATCCATTCACAAAACTCATAGAGTTGTAACTGGGCTCAACCCCACTAAAATCAGGATTTAACAGCCCAAATCTTTTTATGATGGAAAACATTCCTTCTGATAATGCTTTTAAAACAGGCAAAACTATAACTAGGTCCACAATGTTATGAGTTTTGAGTTTTTGAGAAAACAGAACATAACATTATTTCTTGCTATTTCCTAAAATACATACACAAGTAACCAAATCTCAGTAGATAATAGTTCCTATGCAAAAACTCCCAAATGTCTGTGTGACAGCTCAGCTGTAACATGAGTTAAGTACCTCAATTAGCAAGTATTAACTTACCCAGCTCTTAACTCAGGTGCATGTGAACTAACATACAGGAGTTAATAATAGTCCTACCTTTTTTTTTTTTTTTCTTCACTATGGCATATTTTCATGTAAGAACCATAAATATGACCAAAGTATTATCTTCAATTCTTTTTTGGAAATCACTTATGGATGTAGCACACCACAGATACCCTCACACTGAAGCAGATTATTTCAAAGTTTGTAACATCATAAAAAGCTTAATTCCATACATTGCAAAGGAAATGCAGTCAAACCACATTCGCCTGTGACCCACTCTTTATCACCCTCAGGGAACTTAAAAATAACTGTAAAACCCTCAACTTATAGAAGCAACTTTAAACAACTCTTAACACTTTCAAGGGTACTTGGTCTGCAGGGGATAGAAATAATCATCAAGTGTGAATATGCCTCCACATTTCCAGCTATACAATATTCACAAACTGAAATATCCACACTAAGAAACTCCCCTTAGCTTCAGGAAATAGCTAAAAACTCTGATATCCAGCCCTCAAAACTGAACGATGATGCTTCTGCTAAGGGGTTTGTAATTTTTATCATTGCCCCGGAAATAAACAAGCAAAGTCGATTCCTTTTTTTCAACACATATTAACAAACAACGATCAAAACATTTTTATAGCTTTGTTCAACACATCTGCTGCACAGGGTAATAAACACTTTCCAACGCTCAGACTACTTCCGTTCAAAGAGGACTCAACTTATGTGCTTGCAGTTATTTTTTTTTTATTATATCACAATTTACCATTTAAAATAAGATAAAAATTATTTTATTTAGCTTGCAGTTGTAAGGTATCTAAAATATTACCCTGGATACTGTAATGATCAGGACACAAGGACATAGCATACATACTCAAAACCCTTTTCAGCCTTTCTCACACGTGCATTGGAGCTTCAGCAGTTTAAGATCAACCCTAAGTACTGCTTACTCTGCTGTATTCCCCTGTAAAGTGGGCCAAGAAACCAAAGAATTCTCCCTATATGACCCCAACTTGGTCTGCAACAAACTACATGTAGATATAAAAGCTCAGAATAAAATTATCATGAGATACGAAAAGGTTTAGGATGGAATTTCAATTGCAATTATTTCATCATTCTGAGCACAAATTTTGAATTTATCTTTTTACCTTTGCATGGTCCCTGCAACAGCTTCTGTGTGAAGTTAGCACAGAAAATGAAACACAGACTGAAGATGCTACATATGTATTGCGAACCAAACAACTCCATCTCCAACAGGTGTTTTGAAGGTAAGAGTCTGAGACAGAATCAACTGAGGCCAGAAATCAGAGATGTTCTCTGTTAAGAATGAATATCCACATTGACTCTCATTTTCTCCCTTTTTATCTGACATTTCAAAGCAGTCACTAACAAAGAGCTGAAGAAGCTTCCTCCACTCAGTTTCTAGAAATACCTCAATTCTCTCCCAAGACTCTCATGCACTGCTTGCTCTGAACTCAAAAGGGGTTCCATTTTCCACTTCTGACACAGGATTCAGATACTTCCTACAATTTTCTTGGCAGCTTAGGATCAGCAGCACAGTGCTGAAAACCTCTGGCCATACTCTGTTAATGTGGATGAGCATCTCCCCAAGCATGAGCACATCTCAAGTGTGTGCTTGCTTCCATTATTTCTGTTACCTACATGAACACTGAACTAGCTGTAAGTCCAGACATAAATCATCCCCTTCTGTAGCATCAGCTTTGTGCTTTGGTTCTGTCAAGACTTGGCTTCTTCAGTGCAACTTCTCCATTCAGTACAAGGCCTTGCCCACTGCTCATTGGTTCTTTGCAATTATTTAATTTAGCTCAAGCAACACATGAAGGAAATTTATCTCTAATAAGAGGGAAGTAATAACATTCAAGAAATAATAACAAGACCACCAAGGGGCTTCCATGACAAAGATGGCCACTATTGGTACTGGTCTTCTTAAGGACAAAGGACAAGTACCAAAGAAATTATAATTCTATTCTAGTCATGGAACTGTGTCTATCTGTGTCCTGCAGATGTCTGTGTTGAAAACTATGGGGGGGAAGGATACAAAATTTGACACACAGCATCTGTCTACAGCTCAGCTACAGAAGATTCATGACTAGCTAATGTTTCATGTTCTTGCAGATCTGTGACAGTTGTCATTCCCCAGAGTAAGGCAGCACCTCAACGATCTAACTTTTCAAAGACAAGTTCTTGAACACAGTCTGAAGTGCCGGCACACATTCAGTTTCTTTTTTTTCCTGAACCTTCATCACTTGAAATCTCTTCATAATCACTGCATGAGGAACACTTATTGTTTTATCTATGTCCCAAGTATGTAGAGTCCGTCACAAGTTACTGATGAAGGAAAGGATTCCTCCTCCTGCTAGAAAAGTTTTACTGTGACCAGTGTTCTTGCATGTGAACACATTTCTCCCCTTCCCAGCTTATGCCAGTTTGACTCAGAAAATGTGTGCAGTGGATTGAGCTGACAAGGATATGAAGGCAGAAGCTTAAAGGACATCAAAAGTGTTAGCAAAATGAGCTCTGTATAAATAGTCTTACTGATACAAGACTCCAAGCATCCTTTATCTTCTTGTACACAGAGATTAGAGAAAAGCTCAAATGCTTAATTGTATGTCAAGTGCACTGTCAGTGATTGAGGGTTCAGTATAGTCTTTAAAAATGGAGTCCGGAGCACATCCCTGCCTTTATGGAGACAATTCAGCTGCTGTTTTAAACACAAGGCTTGACTGTCTGTTACTCTGCACGTGACATTGTTCCTTACATCAAGGCAAAACACATACTGGTGATTTTTTCACATTCCTCTTAAAAATACTGATCCTCTCAATCAGTAAATCCCACAGCTTCAGTGACAGACTGGTGAGAAAGTTCTCTCTCTTACAGGTTCCCTAAAAAATAGCAGCAGGATTGAACTTCTGAAATTCAGATTATGTGCAAAAGTCAAGTCCTTATAAGTCCTTAGGTGCACGTAAGTTAGAAAGAATAGCAAGCTATGAGCAGGCATTTGTGTAATGTGCTGGGATTCAGCAGAAGCTGGAATATCAGCTCAGTGTGTGCTGAGCTAAATCATCTCCAGCAGGGAAGAACATACACACCATGCAGCAAAACAGAACTGGGGAATTTCCCCCCAACCCTGAAACTGCCACCCTTGTTTCTGTGAAACAGGATGTTCCTCAGTCACTGCATTCAGTTTAGATAATGAAACTAAGAAGAATAGAACACTTAATTCCCTTTTACCCTAAAAAAACCCTATCATTTAATATAATCTCCAAGATTTTAAAACAGATAGAGATGAGGAAACAAATGAGGAAATAAAGATATGAGACATAGCATCTAGAATGATTCATTTCACAACATTTTGAAGATTTAGAATATAAGTATAGCAACTGTATGTTTCACTTAGACTACATAAGTAATTGAAAAGTCCTGAAGTAGGAAACTCATTTGGTGAAATGAGTGTAAAATTACCTAGTATTAAGAATGGTTGTTCATCAAAAATTAATGCCCTAAACAGTAAAAAAAAAAAAAAAATCCCTTTCATTTAGTCAAATCAATTTGGTTACACAGACTTAGCTTTCTCCAGCCATAAATAAGTTGTAACTATCTCTACAGTTATGATTTTTCCTGTAATTCAGGCAATATGAAAAAAAAAAATTAATAGGAAATACTCAGGCTAAACAAGGAGAACTAAAAGCTGATTAAACAAGGGAAGTGTTATAAGGAAACACGTACCAGAACTGTACACACAAGAGAAAGCAAAAGCAACTAACAGATATTCCAAATTTGATGTTAAAATAGCCTAATTTCTGACCAAGTTCAACAGGATGGATATTCAGCATCTCTAAGAAGTAGCCCATTAGTTCTAATTGCCACTGTCATCATCATCTATTATTGCATTCTATGGAAAAGCAGGACATGGAATTAAATAGCACAGTACCAACTAGGAAATTCATAATGCCAGGAAAACACATATGGAAAAGGCTATTGATTGCAAAATAGAGCCAGGGGTGGGGGAATAAAACCCTTCACTACATTGAATATTAATGTCTACAGGCAACAGCTAAAAAAAACCCAAAAAATTAGTGGCTGCATTTTTCAACTTACGTACCAAATACAAATATGAAAAGAACACCTGTAAAACTAAATGAAGAACAATCTCTTCTGAAACAAACAGCTCATCATGAACTCCCAGACAGGAAAAAGAGAGGAAAATACAAAAAAACTTGCAGTCTCCTTGAGCCTTAGCTGGCAAATGTGATGACAACCTCACTCTAAGGAATTAGGATATATTTGTAAAGCTTACTGCAAGCTTCAGCATATAAATATCTTTCAATTTAATCTGCTGCAGAGAAAAATATTGATATCTTTTTTAAAACATCTGAAATTGGATTCTGAAAGGATTTCAGAAATACCTGTATTTTCCCCTGAACTTTGTCATAAAAGCCATGGAAAGTTGACAGATATATTTTTTAAAGTCCTTTAAGCTATCAAAAAAACTATTCTCTTTCATACATTTAATTTTTTTTCTTTTTAATTTTAAAGACATTGATCAAACTCTCCTGCTTTGCTGCTGATCAGAAGCCAGATGCATAGCAGAGCTGATTGGGAGTTGTTACTGATTATTTTTAGAAACAAATGTTTCAGCACTTTGGACAATACCCACTGTCAGTTTATTAGAAATTATTCAAAAACTCATGGCAGAAAATGGCTCTGCCTGACTAGCAGAGCTGCTTATTAGCCAGAAATTCAAGGAGGAGAGAGAGAATTCTGTTACTGTTGGTTCAGAATAAAAAGTTGTGCATGTGGAACAGGAACAAGAATTCAATGAAGATCTTTAAGTTCATTTAGGTTTTATATGAAACAGAAATAGCTGTGTGGGAGGGAGGAAAAGAGAGAAAATTACAATTATATGCAGGGAGTTGGTCCTGCAACAACAGATCAGTAGTGTTTGGAAGACACATGCTCAACAGACAGACAAGACTATAAAGCACACAAAAGGAATTTTAAAAAACCCCAACAAACCCCACCAAAAACAAATAAGCAAAACAAAGCCCCCAAAAACAAAACAAACCCCTCCAGCCCCCCAAAACAAAAAACCCAATCAAGAAAAAAAAACAAAAACCAAAAGAGCTGGCTTGAAACCATGTTCTTCCATCACCTGCAAAAACCCCAACTATGTGAGCTTTTCAGATTGGTGGCTTAAGGAGTGACCAACCACAGTGTAAGAAGCAAAACTCCCATTTCCCCTGCTTAGCTTTGCAGAAAGCCATTTGAAAAAATGATGGCTTCATTTTTTATGTCAGTCACTTTGCACTACACCAGTCAGGCAGGCAGTGTGTGCTGCTGTGATGGTTTAACCCCAGCCAGCAGCCCAGCCCCAAGCAGCTCCTCAGCCACTCCCCCTCCAGCAGGACCAGCATGAGAACTGGTCAAGGTGAAAGCTGGAAAACTCCTGGGTTGAGATGAAGATAGTTTGGCAGGAAGAGCAAAGCAAACCAAGGAATCAATTCAGTGCTTCCCATGGTTGGGCAGGTGTTCAGCCATCCCCAGGAGAGCAGGGCCCCAGCACACAGAATGGTGGCTGGGGGAAACAAACACTGCCACTCCAAATGTCCCCTCTTCCTTCTTCTTCCCTTCTGTCACAGGGTCTGGAACATCCCTGTGGTCAGAGGGGGTCACCTGTCCTGGCTGTGTCTCCTCACTACCTCCTGTGCACTCTCAGATCCCTCCCCAGCCTAGAAGCAGGAAAAGCAGTAAAGGCTCCACTCAGCAATGATGAAAACATCTCTATATCATCAACCCTGTGTTCAGCATGAATCCAAGACACAGCCCCATACCCAACAGTGTGAAAAAAATTAACTCTAGCCCAGCCAAAACCAGCAGACACACAATGTTGACTCACTTAAGTCAGCTTTTCTCTTATGTACAAATGTTTGGGAAAAGCCTCTTGCTTTTCCGTTTGCTGAAGCAGTGAATTACCCAGCAGTGCTCTCCATTTCGTGACAGACAGAATGAGCTCATTTCTTGGAGCTGCAGTCAGTACACACTGAAAAGCAGACTATCTGTGGGGAGTTCATGATACTTGAAATGTAAAATGGTACAAGCTGAACTTTACCCAGTTGATAATAATTTGATTTTTTCAAGCACTAGTTTCAAAGTAAAAGTGGTATGTCCAGAAAAGAGGATGGTCACTGCCATCTAACAGTCAAATATTTAAACTTGGATCAGAACTAAACTCATGCCACTAGTATATGTGTTTTAATTCATATAGAAACAGATCTGCTTATGATCATTGTAATATATGCAACTCAGAAACCACACAGCAACTACTATTTTCTTCTGTATAACAAAAATATTTTCTGCGATGATGATCTCTATAGATTGGAGACTTTAAATAAAAGGAAGAAAAAAAATACCACTTCCATAAATAGATTTCATCCAAAAGAAATTTAGTTGCAAAGAACTTCTTGGACAACTTCAAATAGTCCTGAATCTGACCTGTTAATTTTTACACAGCTTATGTGACTGAATAGCTACTCCACATATACAAATCCACATCTGCTTGATTAAATTAGTCAGTCTCCTGAAGTAAAGCCACAGCCAAATGGCCCAAAGTTATACAAACCATCTCCAGTAGGAGGTTGAAAATCTGGCTCTATACCTTCTCTGTAATTCAAATGATAGAACTTAAGCTCTCAAACAGAAAGACATTCAGAAAATTTATATTATAATGCAATTGGTACTTAGAGATAAGCAGTAAATGTTCCCATAATACTCTACCTCTGGAAAGTCAGACACTTAATAGAATATCACTCCAGCCAGTGTCACCCCTGAAAGCTGACCTTGGAAATCTTCCTGTCCTATCAGGCATTCTACAAACCATTACAAGAATTTACCAAGGGACAGATTTGCTCACATTGTTCCCAATTCTTTCCATGAACTAATCCATCTGTTAAACACTGAAATGAAGGCAGACACATCTATGGGACCAAAGGTTTCAGCAAGAGCCTTTTTTTCCATGTGGAGACAAAAAGGTAAGGACTGAAGCTGTAGTGTATCAGGTTTCTTACTGGAGAAACCTGGCTGAGAAAATACCTGAACTGCTGGAACTATGTCACTTTGGCTTGCTAATATGGAACAGCTGCAGTGAAGGAATGTTTGCAATGGAAAGATTGTAGAAAGGTCAATAGATTCACCATGCCTTGGCTGAGCAGGAAAAATGGCCAGCATGGACAGCATGTGTTGCTCTAAAGAGTGCTGATATGCTAAGGAAGAGCAGGGAGGAACTGCTCTTCCTTCTCCTGCATCTGTATTTTAAACAGCCTGAAAAAAAAACCACTGAAAACTTTTTCAGCTCCCTGCTCATTGTAGGTAGAGGCATAAAGAAGAGTTTAGCTTTTATAGTACTTTTGCTCTCCCTTCTAGGCCTTGGAAACTTTCTTCTGGGCGTTACTAAGCTGGCTATGATGTCAAACAGCGCAATGTGTACCTTATACTCTGAAGAGAAATAAAGAGAAACACTAAAGCTTTATACATCATTTGCAATGTGCCACAGTGCTCCAGTGAAGATAAAATATCCAGTATTCTTGCAGAAGGACTTAAAAATAGAAAAAAATAGTCTTGTGATTGTGAAAGCTAGGAATAAAATTAATTACAATACTACATCAGAAGCTTAACTAACAAGCATAAGCATGATAAGCCACATACAGTCCTGTGATGTTCCAAATTTATAAATAGCTCCAATATTTTTCAGAAATAGAAGGCAGATCTCGCTGCTGAAAGTGCCAATCTCTTCAGTTTTATCTGGACCCTTTTATCTACTTTTGGTTAACACACAAGGATCAGCATGCTTTAAGGCACACATAAAATCTGTGAATTCACAGAATAAATAATCCAGCTCCACGTGTAGAAAATTTATTTGGGAAATCCTATAAGCTTTGCAGGAAATTGTTCTGCAAGCAGCAGAGAGAAAGAAGCTTCATTTTCTTTGGATTTTTGTCCTTTAATACCCTAAAGTTGTTCAGCCACCAGCACACCCCAGAGTTAGCCCAGACATGTGCATGCACTTCTGTCAAACAGTGTAAAAAAGAAGTACCATGCTAATTTCAGGCATTTTTCTCCTTCACTGGTCAAACTTTGCCAAAAGAGACAATTGGCTTCCTCTTGGGGGGCACCTCCTCTCAGTGATGCTTTAATTGTCACAAGAATGAAAATTGTATCTAATTGTCTCATCAGAGTATTGAGCAATCCAGCAGATGCTTTCGGAATTAATGAAAAAATATTAAAATGATTTCTTGAATGCAGTAAAATCTCTTAACAATTGCTGAAAAGAGTGTAAATCTCTCTTAATTTCTGCATAAAGGGAAAGATCATTCTCTCACAAAATAAAATACTTCACCATAAAAATTTATCCAATTACTCACAGAACTTTTCAACCAAGACATTTTAATAAGACATCCTTTTAATCCCTGCCCATTTGATAAGACATTTGGTAGTTTATTATACCAGCAGTGCACAATTCATTTTTGTAACACAGCAATAATAAATAACACAAATTGAACAGTCAAATCTCAGCCTCCAGTGAAACAATATTTGGAATATAATTACATGCAGTACAAATTTTGCAAAGGATGTAGACTCAGTTTCAAATTTAGCAAAATGTGACCAGGAAATAAGAATCTGGAACTTCACCACAGTGTTTGTTTGACCCTTTTCAGCCTTGAAATTTACTATTTCCCAAATGTCATTTCAGTTTATAAGAGTGTTAAGGCTCCTCTAGTCCTCTGTAAAGAAGGACAGCTCCAAGAAGAGATGCTTTTAGAATCTTGCTGGTCTAATTTATGCTGTAACTTATTTTAGTTACTCAAAATTTTATTCTCTCTGGGTAAAGTTTCCAAATATTCTAAACATCCTTGAGAAACAAATTATGTCAGTTTTTCATGCTTTAAATATACAGAGGTAGCTCAGAAGAAATGTGAGAGGAGATGACTTGGAAACAAGGTATTCCCTGTCTTCTCTATGAACTGGCTCTTCCTTCTTTTAGCATTACAAACAGTGCCAGCTTCCCCAGCCATGTGTTCTCTGCCCTTATTTACATTAAAAAAAACACTGAGAGATCAGGTATGGATAGCTTTTCTCTAATTTACTGAAATACTTTCTGGCTTTGCAGGAGAGATAATTCAAAATCACACAAATCTACTGATAGAATGACTCTGAACTTAGGCTGGACCATAATTTAGTTGTGCAATGCTTAAAGTCTACTACAGAACACATGCAGCATGTGATTATAAAGGTTTAACACATTAGAAATTAAAGAGTTTCTAATCACCTTCTCAAAATTAGTAATACCTCAAGAGAGACAAAGATCATGCTTTCATCATGCAGCCACTGTCTCTATTTTTGTCTGCAGACACCCTGCTAATATGCACATCATATTATTAACAGCAAAACCAATGAAATAGAAATTCCCATGGCCTTCATGCCAAATAACTATAAAAAGAGTGTATAAACACTATCAAAGTACCAAATACTTAAACTGTATCCTTCTACTCTCTATATTGGTAATTTTCATGGATTATGATTCTTAGATTGAGATATATTTCTATAGAATGACAGGATCTTGCTCTGAACTGAACCAGTCCATATTTTTTAATTAAATGGTTAGATTGTCCAGTGAGGACATATTTTTTAAAGGACACATTTAATTCTTTTCACCCAGGTCTAGAACTACCTGCCTTGGAAAAACAGGTTTACTGTGAAAAAGAGATCTTCAAGACAAACAAAAACTTCCTGAAATTCCAAGAGAAACTACCTTGGACAGTACTGACTAAGAGAAGAAATACACTGGCCTGAAAGGCTTTGTGAAGTTTGTGCTTTAGAGACATGGATTCAGTGGTAAAAAACAGGATTTAAACAGTTTGTGCAAAGGAGAATGAATCTAACTTCTCACTGTGGAATAGGACTTAGAAGTATTTTACTCTACTTCTAAAATATAGCAAAAGTATTTTGATTTCATGAGAACTGAGTAATTTAATTTAGTTCACACTGACAAAATAAGCAATGAAAGCTGTACAGGCATGTAGAAGAGCACTAACTGGAATGTTTATGTTTTCTGCATCTCCATGTTTGCACTCAGTCACAGTATGTACCTCATGCCATAACAATATTGTTGCTATTATGTAATATAACATCTGATTATAGACAGTTATTAAAATAACCAATCCAACTAGAAATTAAATCTCAAATGACAGAGCATTGTCTGTAATTACAACACAGTTCTACTTCCACCCACGTTAGGCAGAGTTGCCCAAGTATCCTAATGCAGCAGTTAATCTTTATTAATTGTATCTTAATGAAGATTCCTAGGACAAATTCAATATTGAAATTCAGACTATAATCAAACGGTACATCATCTTAAATCAGCCTAAAATGAACAGTAACTGCCAAATGATGAATTCAAGAGTAAGCTGCCTGTAGTGACAGGTAATGTGTCCCAGTTACTTGCAAAATCAAATGCCACTGCTCTATAATAAGCCAACTTCTGTAAAAATACTACCACAGCACCCACCAAGATGGAACTTAAATAAAATGGAATAACATTTGTGTCTTATCACTCTGACTACAAGTTATAGTAACTGCATCAGAAAATTAAAAGTGATAACCACCTCCTCACTACAGGAGAGTTCTGGGACATGGCCTACATCCCAAAGAAGGCAGTTTGCTGACAACTCGTAGGCAGGAGTTGGTTGTGCTTTGGGTGATGCTGTCCCCAGTCCTGCTGGAAAAAGCAGCTGCCTGATGCAGATGTGTAAATCAAAGTAGAACCTGGAAATTCCTTTGCAAAGGAGAAGCACCCAGGAGGCTCAGAGAGGAAGGGTGAGAGATACTTGGGCTTATTTACAAGCCAGACCACCACCTTGCTCTAGTAGACACTGAGCTCAGTAGGACCTGAAGGGCTCCCACAGCTCAAGACAGCAACAAACAGCACCTGTGACTTGAGGATTTAGCCATCTAAACCAGGGCATCAGGGGTTTAGAGAAGTAAGTTCTGTGAAGTTGGTAAAAGAAATATTCAAGAAGGATCGATTTTTACAAAAACAATCAGTAGCTTAAAAGAGACTTAGACTGTTAAAAAAACCTTATGCAAGGTGGAATAACAGATAATTGAATTTCCTCCTCTTCAAGTCTGCAGGTTCCTTGGTCTGCTCTAATTTTTCCCTCTTCTGGACCTTAAAATCCAAAATCTAACATAAGTTTACAGTAGAATTAGACAATTCAGATGCACAAACAAAATACATTGAATAAATCTGGTTTAGATGAGATACATAAGACTTAATGGTACATAGAGGGCTAACCAGTATTACCTGAAATCAAGGTTGGAGAAGGTAAACCACATAAGCCATCCAATGTTATGACTTCTGAGAACCAAGTTCAGAATTTTTTTTCAGATAAATTAGGCACAAAATGAGGCAAGATTAGAGTCTGACCTGTCTTATTCAGGCACTGCTTATCTCTATTTGACTACTATCCCTAGCAAGAGAATGGAATTGGCTGGAACCACTGCCCCAAATAAAATAATCACTTTTAAAAGATTAAAGAAGCCATTAACATGGATTGACTTTGTCCCAGCAGAACAGAGCAATGCAATCTGCTCAGTGCTGGTGATTCTGGCAAGGACAAATCAAAGTAGTCTGACACCAAAGCAGAAAGACAGGGACTCACAGATGCTGAGTGCAGTGTCCAAACTCACAAGGACTTCTGAAGTGACAATGGTTCCAAAGGAAAAATTCTGTATTCAAAACATGGATACTGCTGCTTCTCCATGGTCAAAATGGATACTTGTACAATTCTCAGCAAGAATCCCAAAGGTTTTACTAATACCATACTTAATCCTCAAAAGCTTAAATAAAATCCAGTATGCACAGAGGAGGGTAGAGCTTAGAAAAAATTTGTGCATCAGCTATAGAGAGAACTGATGAGCTCAGCAATAGTTCAAGAGCCTTAAGACAGTTTGGAACATCAAGTCCCACTCCTGAAAGGAAGAGACAAAGAATCTGTGTTCATGCAGAGACAGACATGGAAACTATGTTCAAGCAGAGACCTCTGGCAGTCAGAGACCAGAAAAAAAAAAAAACAAAACCAATAAGGAAAACCCCATAAAAAACTCCAAAAAAACCAAATCCACCAAAAAAAAAAAAAAACAAAACCAAAACCAAATAACAACAACAAAAAAAGTGCCCCCAAAACAACACAGGAACTGGACAAATTAATGCTTGAAAGTAGGAAAGAAACATTTGTGAACTCTAACTTTGGTTTTCTGCTTATCCATGCACGATCCAGTCTGTTTACACATATTTGGTATGAAGGTTTGCTTGAAAGTAAACATTTTTCAGAAGATATTGCATTTGTTTTTGTTTAAATTAATCCTGAATTAACTCAAAACTGTCACATTTGTAGACACACAAGTGCTTAGGCCTGTCTGAGTGCAGTATGTGGGAACCCTCTGTCCAGAAGCTTGACCTGACATATCCATACAACGTACTGAGATGATGTGAAAACTGAGATAACACAGAAGTGGGAGGCTGGGAAAACCTGGAAAAATGAAGGCAATAAAGAAGGCAAGACAGGAGACAGAATTATCACCATGAGAAGGAGGGAGAAAAGCAATGCTTCTATAACAAACCATGTTTCATTACTCCCTGTTGCTGGTGAGAAAGTTCTTTGCAGTGAATTTCAAACCTAAGGCTAAGCTTCAAAATTAGAAACAAATTCATTAAATGAAGATACCAGGGGAAATACAATGTCCATGCTGCAGTGCTAGGGACTGGGACTGCACTCTTGGGATTCCTTCACAATCACAGTGTACAATGCCAGAAAACTTAATCTATAGTCATGCAGAATGAGTATTAATCTCTATGAGTATTAGTATGAGGTATTTTAGAGGGTATTTAGCAACTCAAAATTAAAAATACTGTTTGCATGTACTTAATTTTAGGATAATGTTCAAGACAGATGCTGTGGTTCCAAACCAAAGCTACAGACCAGTTTCTCATACTTTTCATGCATACATGGTAGAGAGTAATTATTTTCAGCTCCATTCAATTTGCTGCTTTAATTTGCTGAAGGTCCCCCCAAGCATTTTTGTGGACCTCACAGGGCAGGGGAGGCAAAAGCAGTAGGGAAGAACCTCTCAATCCAGAACTGCTACCAAGGAAGTGTTATGTGTAACATACTTCCAGGGGAGAGAGAATTCTGTGTAAACAGTTTGGTTTAAGCAATGTAGGGACAGTGAGAAGCTCTACAGCAAAAGCAGGGACAAAATCTGACTCACCATGATAGGTTCTGCTTGCAAAAGTCTCCCTTCTCTCCTGCATGCCCTAATTCATTTTGGTGAAGCAAACGAGGCAGGCATCCACAGCAGCAAACCCACCTTCTCCCTGGAGAAAGGACAGAGAAGTCAGCAAGGAAAAGGGAGTTCAGAGCATGAATATCAGCCACACAGCAGCAATTCAGCAAACATTGTTCTGCTCACTGCCCTGACCAAGGGGGTCACTGGGGATCTTCTGTTCAAGCCTTGCAATGGGTGACACCATGTTATTACAGAATGAACTGCTAACAAATACAAAAGCAAAGAACTGAGCCCCAGACAGCTTCTGCAGTGACACAGCAACGGCAGCATCAGTTTAACATGGCAATGATATGGATGGTTTTAGGAACTTATGCAGCATGCAAGCTCTAGGAAGCACAGGAAAAGGTTGATTTAATGAGTAACAACACATCATCCATCAGCTCTTTGTAGTCACAGGCAATAGGCATGTTGGTAGCATATTAATAATTTTAGTTGGTTTCTTTGGTTGGCTACACTTAATTGTTGCCAATAAGAAAACAAATTAAAATTTTTGTTTTCTTCAACACATCCTTATGCTCAGCTTTTCAAAACAACTACCTGGCAGATGCTGATTTGAGGGGTGGAGGGGATGTTTATAGCTACTCACAGGAATGAGGTAGGTAGGCCCCTTCTTCTGTTGCTAATATGTTTGCCTATTTAGGAAGGCAGGAGGCAACTGTCCAGTTGATTTACTTCTGACTTTGAATCTCTGCAGTATCATGTGCCTGTGAGGATGGAGAGAAGAGCAGAACAAGTTTTACTGTTTTATTCCAAAAGTGACACTAATTTGCTGTTCTGCATCCATTTGTCATACCCACTACACACTCTGACCCTGGAATAATTTTCTGTAGCATTATTATGGAAAAAAATAATTCTGTCCTATCTACATCAGCTGGCAGCTTCTTAGGAATCCAGCCCCCTTCCTGTTTGGCTTAGATAAACAGAGGAAACACACCTCAAAATCAGTTTAGAGGGCTGGTTTTCTACCAGTTTGACCAGTTCTGTCTGTGGCAGAACTGAGTAAAATACTCCAGTAGATCCAACAGATTTAGTCAGTTTCTACTTATGAAAAATTTACCTGCAGATTGAAAACTACTCATTTTGTTAAAAAGAAAAATAATATGATTTTAAAAAAACAGTAACCCCAAGACCAACAAGCACTGCAGACTGATCTAAAAGAATCCTCAATATTAATTAAATTAACCATTAAGCATAGACCTACATGGTTTAATGAGCTTTATCTCAAGTGTTTTGCATCCTGACTGGATATATTTTAGTTTATATAGCTTTGATCTGCTTGACCTGCTAAGAGAGCAAAAATGACCTGCACATACTCTTCTTTTACAGTCTGTTTAGCAATGCTGTGACCAAATAACATTTTTTTCTTTGACACTGATTGCTTCTCTATTAGTCTATGCATCATTCATCAAAGTCTTAAAAGATAATCTAAAGTGTTTGGAGCTTTCATTCTTATAATTTTTACATACTAAGAATATTAATTGTGACATCACACAATTCTTTCAAGTTATGCCCCTCCTAGTTACACTTTCTCCTTTATTAAAAAGAAAATCCAATCCACTCTTTTCTATTTTATTTTTCCACTCTTTTAGCTGTGTTTTTTCCAAGTATATGCAGTTGCACAAATTGATTTCAACATAACACACCTTTGCTGGACATTTTAAAAGCCCTTAGACACTTCCTGCTCCACAGGCTGAGCTGAGCTCCCCTGGTGAACTCATGTCAGCCACCTAGAGTATTAAGTCCACTGTTCTTTGGAATTGCACTGAAAAGGGAGAACAACCATCATTACCCAGCCAGAAAGAGCTGAATAGTCTCCATATTCATATACAGAGTGTTTCCAGCTCATGGTGGTGGTCACAAAAACCAACATATTGAAGATTTAGAAAATGAAGATACAACTCCATGCTGTTGGGAACTTGCATGTACATTTTAACAAATTTCTACTGGTAGAAATTTGTTAAAACTTTACTAACATTTTTTACTAAAGATAACACATCTTTAATTCTCAGCATTATAGGAAACAATCCTGTCATGGTTTAGCCAAACCAGCACAAATCCAAAATGCCAAATTTAGTCATTTTAAAGAGATTTAAAATCCAGATACTTTTTTCATTCTTGCCAAAGTCTTTACTTCAAACTTCTAGACTGAAACATTACCCAAACTTCACCTCAGTTTCACTGTAGTGCTCTTATTGTTATGAGCAGATTGTACAAATACACACAATCATAAATGAAAAACGGTGCTCAGTATCTGTGAGTTCATCTGATTCCTTTGCAACAGCAGCATGTCCTTCACACACACATTACAGCCACAGCCACAAATCACTGAGAGCAAGTGGTGCATCAGTAATGCTCCTGTCTGTCCTGGTGCCCTCTCATCCTGCCCAGCTGCTGCACACTCACAGCTCAGTTAGAAACAGCACACAAGGAAGGACTTCTCAGAGTGTCACTGGCCATCAAAGTGCCCCTTGGTCTCTCTGAAGGCCCAATATAAACAGCTGTTCCAATTGCAGAAGTTAAAAGGTAGCCAGAACAAATATCTCTTTAGATAGTAAAAACCTGAAGGAAAAAACTTAATACATAAGGGGCTGCAGAGAAAAGTCCCTTGTGGTTTCTCTGCCTCCTGTTAACACCATCCCTGGATGTTTAAATGCATCCACTGGGTAATAAAACAGAGGTTAGGAAAATGAGAGAAAGAATATTGGTGTCATCCTAATTGGGTTTAATTCCTATGACAGCACAAATAATGTGCATGGAGATGCAAAATGTGTCTTTCAGTGAAGAGGCTAGAGCAAAAGCCACAGCTTCTTACAAGTGTGAACTACAGATTTAAATGAAATTGTAATTGCCAATACAAGCAATGAATTTGACTGCAGTCAAATTCAATTCTACATTCAGCTATTTGATGATTCATCCATAATGAAAGAAAAACAAATGGCACTGGAGTCAAACTGAAACAACCACAAGAAATTTTTTCTGGAAAGAACATGAAACATTTACAGTAAGTTCCTATAAAGGTTATTAATACTTTCAAAATTCAACCTGAGTCTTGTTTATGGCAGAACCAAAATGTGACAATCTCTGATGACTCATGAAGGGTTTGGTGACAGAAGCAGTATCACCAAGATACTGGGAAGCTTTCTGTACCTTTAGCACATGTCACTTTGAGGCAGATGTTTGGTTATGTGTCAGCATCTGTAGTAACAGCATGAAGTCACAGAAAACACAGCAAATGTTTGACTGGTCAAAAGCTAGAGACCTTTTCACAAGGGAAAACTCTCTTTTTAATCAAGACCTTACACATAGATCTTTATCACAAAAAACAAAGGCACTTCTCCAGACCCATGCTAGAAAGATACCAAATCTCAGCTCTCAAGCTGATCAATTATCTACGTTCTACATTCATCTTCTGAAATAAGATAGATACAATCTGAATTGAACCAACAGTGGATGTTATCCCCAATCTCCACCTATCTGCCTTACAGCACTTGCCCAGCAAAAGCAGTCTGCACTGACTCAAAGGTGATGCTGAACCCCAGAAGGCCAGAACAGGTGGATTCCTTCCTTCTCTGCACCACTGGCTTTGGGCCACCTGGTGACACCTGCTCTGCTGACTGTCTGAGCGGTCTATAAACATGACTGAGAAGTAAATACAAGACCATAAAGCTTGTTTTTGCCTCCCCAATACTGTGAACACCCACACTTTATTAAACATATTCATCTTTTAAAAACACTATTAAATAAGTAGCTCTTTTTTCCCCCTAGCCACTAAAAGCTCAGAATTCTTAATTAAATGAGAATGTATGTCCTTCATTCATTCATTCCTAGGTGGCAGAACATTAATGACTTTTGGCATGTACATTCCTAATTTCTGATGATTTCTAGTTAACTTATCTGCCCCAAATTTCAGAGAAAAAGCTATTTCTGAACCTCATACACATGCAACCCCCCCCCAACAGTAACTGAAAGCCAACAGCAAAGCAAGTTCCAGTCATACAGACACTTCAGTGGTGGGCTGCAGTAGGAAAACCTATTGCTAGAGAGCTGCACAAACTTTAGTGGAGTGCACTGCTGCTAACAGAGCTACCCCTTCTGAAAGAATACAGAAGTCGAATTAAAGTTACTCTCCTACACTCTGCACCGACCACACAGTTTGATGACTCCACAGGAAAACACAGCCACAGCTTCACCCTTCAAGGGCAACACTTCATCAACTTCATAGGGACAGCTCCACCTTTACCAATAATAAATGCAATTTAACTTTAAAAAGAATAATATTTTCTTAACTGCAAAGCCACCTCTGGATACAAAACCTGACAAGCTCCTAACCCAAAACTAGACCACACAGTACATATGTAGTCTTAAAGACTCACAGCATAAAGTGCAATCTCCTATTGATTTTAGCTTCATCTCGTGAGACCCATTTTCCTTTAAATCCTATTTCACCTAATAAAGCCATTTTCCAGTTGCCGTTCTCCTGATAATGCTAAAAAAAAAAAAAAAAAAAAAAACAAAACACTGACTTAGAGGTTAGTGAGAGCTTCCTATAAAAACTGGGAACCTGCTACTGCTTTACATAATCACAGAACCATTGCTTCTCCTTGAACAGCTTCTTGGGACTGAGGACTGAGGGAGAAGAAGGGGGCACAATGGCCTGGCTCCCCACCACTGTACAGCTGAGCCATGGGGAGGGCAGGGGGCTGCCCTCAAAGCCACTCAGCTGATCCATCTGTGCCCATGTAGGATTCCTCTGGCAGCTCCTCAGGGGTGAGACGTGGGCAGGAGGAAGAATGGTGCATCAAAGACACCAAAACATGCACAAATCCCTGCTTTCCTCAGTGATTGCTTCTACACCATGAAATGCCAGCAGAGCCAACCTGACCTCTGTGCAAGAGAAGGCAATTAAGGAAAAAGAAAAATGACTATGGGAAATTCTCCTATGATCTAATGAGGGGTGTCTGAGTGTGAGAATATATTTTGAACCACAGGCAATAACTCTTCTATCACTCAAAATATGTACCTATAGCCCAGAAGTCAATGAAGGTTTTCCAAAAAACAATTATTCAAAATCTCTTTTTAGAGGAAAAGCAGAAAGAATTAAACCATCTTTCTTGTTTTTCAGAGATGCTCTAAGTGGAAAACATGATGATTATATGATGAGCTGTCACTTGGCTACAGCCCACTCATTTCTATTACTGCTTGCTCCAGCTCCTTTAACATTCAGTCATCTCAGTTACCTTTTATACTCATGGCACCCAGGAATTATCAAATGCCCCTTACAACACAGGGCAATCCTTGCCCTCAGAGTCCAAGCTGATTTGATCTCTTTGTGCTTTACTGGAATTTAGAACTGCATTGTGAAAGGGAGTAGGAACCCTGTCTCCATATCATTTGAATTCCTGCACCACACAGATTTTTCTCTGCCCTTCCTTTTGCTCTCTAGAAGACTGAGGTTACAAAGTATAGTGCACTATTTGCATATCAAAAGCAGTAGCACTTTACATAAAAACAAAAAGCAGGCACTTTTCTGGTTTCAGTGACTGAGAGCTCAAGATTTTTTTCCTCTGAACATGTAACTTCAAATCCAGGTGTAACTCAATTCATCAAGATAAATTCAGATAAATATTTTTAAAATTAAGAATTTCCCCACTACCAGTGTTACCTGATACTTCTTTGCCAGAGACATTTTCCTTCCAGATCCTCTTCTTCTGGAGCAGTTAAAGACTTCACTGTTTTATCTGAAAGAACAAATAAGAAACATGCAAACAAGTTCAAAGATCATAAAGAAACAACTCTTATTTATCTCAAGTTATATATAACTTGTTTGAATGCTACATGATGCTACCTCACTTACTGGGGGGTTTCAATATCTTCTTCCAGCTGGCCCCCTTGGCTCAGGTGTGTCAGAATTTATTGTTAAAGAAGCAGGATGACTCTCTGCTCTACCTTACACCAGCTAACAAAAGAACACATACACAAAATACTATTCCAGGTTACTGCAGCCTCATGCTGAGGTAGCAACCTTGCCCTAAGTTTCTACATGGAGGTGCCTTTTCTGAAGCAAAATGTCCAGCCCTGATGTCAACAGACACAAGTTGTAAGTGCAGGCCAGTGAGCACACCATGAACTCTGACTTGTGACCTTCCTCAAGCTCCAAGACACCCAGCCCTGACACTTTATTATTGCACCAGTTTTTCTCAGCAGGAGGCAGAATTAATCCAAGCACAAGCCATGCTACCTGCTGAAGTTAACGTGTCCCCAGTTGTATCACTCCTAACTTTTTACCCTTGATCAAATCAACTGCTGTCGACCTAAAACCACCATCCACCCCCAGAAAGCAGATGGGCAGGTGAATACAAGAAGATATTCACAGTTGTGTTTCTGAACAAGACCCTTCCTGCACCTTAACAGGGATGTGCAGCCTAGTGCCTGGCGTATCACAGACAGGTGAGAATAAAGATACAAGCTGTTGGTCCCCTGCCCTTTTTACTGATGGTCACATACAGCACTCACTTTGTGAGTGCACAAAGGCTCCAAAACAGGTAACAAAAAGATGCAATCGTGTCCCCTCTCCCCCCTAACATGACTGTGAGATGTGACATCAATTTTAATTACTTCCTTGCCTAGAAACGCACCTGGCCACCCACGCAGGTAGACAGAGCCACGAGGTGGGAAGAGAGAATGAATGACTCAGAGAAACCCCAGCTGTTTACCACCACAGTGTCTCACTACTCCCAACACCCACAGCAGTGGGTGGTGCTCAAACTGCCCTTGACCCTGCCAGATCCCTCTTCCACTACTTCCACTTCCCACCATCAGAAATGTTGATGTGTTTCCAAGTCCTACCATGAGCACATTACCAATTTCATGAGGAAGATCTGCTTCAGATGGTTTAAAAGAAAGGTATGCAATTGTCATGCTCAGGAGAATCATGCTGTAGTGTGACTGCACTGATTACACATTCCTTTGACCTGTTTATCATTCACTACTCACCCAAAACCCTTGTTAATGCTCAGAGATATCTGATCTGTTCCCCTACACGTCTTCAATTAGATCATTTAGAGAAACTGCATTGGATCAGATACAAGATCAGTATTTACAATCAATCAATCTCAGCAAATGTCCTTCCATTTTCCATGTTTTTTACTTAAAGCACACAGCATAATGCAAGCTTATTAAACACAACACAAAAGTGTTTACGAGTACATTGTTTTTTGCATAGGAATCTTAATCCCCTTGCCTTTTTAAAAAAAAGTTTCCAAATTCTCACACACATTTCTGTACTAATGCTCTGTGCCTCACACAAAACCAGTCCTGTCAGGACCATGTTTGAAGAGAGAAGGAACACAATAGTGGATGCATAAAGATACCATTGCCATCACTCCTTAACCCGTACAGGATTGCCACTCACATGAAGTGCCACGTCCTTTTATTGCCCTTTCAGCAATAAAAGGGAAAACCTCCTACAAGTGCAAGTTTGCCTTGGCTGCTGAAGTCACACATCTTACAGTGAATGGCTGTCAAAGCAGAGCCTGGATTTGCTAATTATTTGGAGGAAACAACACTCATCTTTCTGTAAGGACTCGCTTTTGTGGGTTCTAGATCTGTGCTGATTCTTCCAAGACCCTGAAAAGCTGACATGCTGCACATCAGGTGTTCAGGAACTCAGGTTCTAGTCTGACTGCACCTGCCTGGCTGGAGACAAGTGTGAAGAAAGCAGCCACATTTCAGTACATTAGTCCTGCTCTCTGGCAGTCTGCACCAAACACTGATGAAGGAAAAGGATTTTGCTATAAAATTGCATTAACCAGTAAGAGATAAAAGGCACAAAGAACATAAATAAGTACAGACACCTGGCAAAGACCAATGTGACCTAAGGTAGGTTGAAAACTGCTGGCAGGTTGACAAGAGCAATCCCATTCAGACCAAGGCTGACTGGATGCATGTGTTAGGAGTGAGCATTTCTCACAGCTCTATTTCTCAAGAAGCATGGAGAAGCAAATTAAAATTCTCAATTCCAACAACCTATACAAACCTCTTAAAAAAATATCCTAATTCAGCTGTCAAAACTGTCTTTTATGTCGAGCAGTATCATCAGTGCAGTCCTGCCTTTCTGTCTGCCTGATGTATTCAGAGGTTGTTGCTGGAGTCCCTTCCTCTTGTCTGTCCTATTTAACTAATGCAATTCAAGAGAATAAAATAAACTATTTCTGCAATAGCAGGAAGGCACATAGTGAACTGTGGAATACCAAATCTACCAATTCACTTTACTCCCATAATACTTCTCTGTAACTGACTGACACTAAAACAGAACAAATAATTCAGTAATCACACCTGCACCCAGAACAGTCTGTCTTGTTCAGAACTGAGGTCATCCAGAGAGGGGAATTTGCAGTGCAGCTGCTGTACTTTACATAAACACAGAGCTTCCATGGAAATTTGAATGCTTGCTTCACACCCCTCCTCCCTTTTTTTTTTAATATAATTTTCCTATGTCCTTTGGAAAATTGTAAATTTTATGGGCAGATGTGGGTTTTTTCCTAATATGAGAGGGAAATACGTCACAAAATTGTTTTCTCTTGTAAGCAACAGAATTGTCTGATGATTTTAGTATGATATTAACAGAAAGTCCTTACATATTGCATATCATAGGAAACAAAATTTTAAACTGCTTAACTCTACTTTTTCAAAAGTAGGCAAGACAGAACTTTAAAGGAGAAATGCCCAACATTTTAGATTAAGCGTTTCAAGCTGATGTTTTATGTTTACATGGTTATAGAGTTTCATTGGCAAAATGACCCAGGATGCCCTCACTTCACAATGCTAAGTTTTGCTCCAAAAATTACCCTCCTCCTACTCCACATTTTTTAGTATGCTAAATAAAATAGTTACTGTTATTTCTTATGTGCTAAGTCAATATTATTTTCACAACACCCTTAATGGTTCCCTTTTATTAAGGGCATTCCCCAGTACGCATCATCTCAGTCCCTGTGAAAACCACATTCTAACCATTTCTCAAACCATGCTGGTATAAAGTATGAAATTCAGATGTGATGTACAGGATAAGCAATTTAACACTGATAGCTATTATTTAACAAAGATAGTAGAGTTCTGCAACACAGCTACATGTTTCCTAAACCCCAAGATAAGTTCATTACAGTATCTATGTGTCTGTGTATCAATAACCTACCTCAAAACACAATTAAGCTCCCATTTTGCAAAAAGCTAGGTAAGGGTGCAGAGCCTTATTTACCCATGTTCCTGGAACAAGTTGCAAAGGCAGCTGTTTCAATATTGGCCAGTCTAGGTGTTCTACCTGAGCCCAAGTCCCCCTCTGCAGCAAGCTGGGAACCCTGCTTCAATAAGCATTCTTAGTAGGAGCCATTCAAATTCTCATATTCATTGGCAGAACAAGCAGAAAGTTCAACAACAAAAAAAAGGAAGTGTATTTGCATATTTCAATGCATTAAAATGATGCAGAACTTCCATTCTTCTCTATTCAAGTTACTGTGTATGTGTAAAAGAAGATGAAGAAGTAAAATTTTCCATTTCAACCAGGACTCTTAGCAATGGCATGAAAGGATGAAAATGTGTCTCTGACAGTCCAGCTGAATGTCATCTGTTATAAAAGGTACTTACTAAAATGAGTGGCACAATCACCATTCCCTCAATAACAAAGAATCCTCTCTGAAGCTAAAAAAATTACAACATGGTTGTTTTGCACTTCTACTAAGAGTTCTTGCATTACCTCAGCATTTGCATCAAAGCTGGTAGTGCAAAGAGGAAAGCAAAGCCCATTTTATGAACTGATGTAATCAAGCCCAGCATCTCTCTGGGGTTTTTTTGTTCCTATGGTGGCAATGATATCAGCCTACTCTGCCTATTCAGTACAGTATGACAGTTCTTCACCTCTGCTCACACATTTCTCTATTCTTTTCCTCCTGCTTGTACCTCCTGACACATTAAGAGCCACTTGCATTTCAATGGGACACAGAACAACACTTGCCTCAAATCCCTCTCCTCACTCTTTTCCTCAGTGTTACCAGCTGTCGAGGACAACATCAAAACTTGTCCAGAAAGTGGAAAGAGAGAAAAGAGAAAAATCTCAGGCACATCTAAACACTGTAAAGGGGCCATGAATTTACAGTGGGGATCCCACACTGTTCAATAACAGCCTGATGTTAAGTGCAGCAGACAGTGCCACACACAGAGCTGATCTGCAAAGGTTCTGGTTCTGTCCAGCCCATGGCAAGGGAGATGTTTCCCTACATGTCTTCTTTAGGGTCAGATGTCAGACAGACACCCAGGCTGCAGTTCCAGCAGCAACTCAGTGCTGTATCCGCCTTCCCACGGCCCCAGATGTGCTGCACAGAGCTCCCGCAAACCCAGTGGGTAACTCTGCTCTTCCAAATCAGTTTCTACACCTGTAAAATCAGACTAATTACATTAATCTTAAAAAGAATTTAACATCAACTGAAGAGAAGTCGATTTACTTGCCACTGACATAATCCAGCCCTGGAATTCCCCATCTAATTAATTCTCTCATCTGAGACACAACATGTAGACCAGAATACATAAAGAAAATATATTTACACATGGCAAGTACTGTAAAGCTTAGTGACAAATGTAATCTGTTACTAAAGCCTACCAGCAAGCACACTGTACATTTTGTAAATTTTCTTACCAAGAATTTTCTTGGATCTGCTCTGCTGTATAGCACACAAACATGTAACTGCACAGTAGAAGGTATCAAAACTCATTGAAAAAGATGAAAAAATATCCACCATCAAACCAACCAACCAACCAACCAATTAACCAAACAATCCCCCAATCTCTGCTTCTTTCATCTTTTAAAATACTAGGAGAAACTAATAAATAGAAAATAATTTTTTTTTTTACTTTTTCACCAAATTAGATTTTTTACAAGGTTTAAGGAAGACATTATGGAACACCTAATGCAAACTGCAAGAAACATAACCTTCCCATACACTAAAAAAATGAAATGTCATGTTAGAGAGTTGTGTACACAAGATTATCACAGATTTCTTAAGTTATCCGCTTCATATATTCTTCAGCTGAAGGCAGAGAAATGATTTCCATATCTTCCCTTACAAATGTAGACAATAAGAAAAACATGATTCTCTGTAGATGAACTTCCCACTTCAATCCCTAGAACTGATTTTAATTTCCCAACTGTCCTACCCATAAAAGAAGGAGCATAATCCCCCCACATCTGCTATAATTTTTGAGCAGCTTACCAAGTAACATGCAAAGAAATGAGAAAATATTTTAATAAATAGAAGTCAAATGCATTAGAATAAAAGCATTATAAATATAAAAAATAAAAGGGACTTTTTATGGACAGAAAGAAAATGCTATGCACACATTAAAATGTATAGAGACATTACATGTTTATAGAATCTATATCCAATATATAGGTAGATTACAACTATACTGCATCTACATGCCTGTGTATTATTGATATATTTATACAGATAGAAATATACATACTTTCATCTCTAGATAATATACATCTCTTCACTAACATCACTACCACCAAATTTTTTTCCCATTTGGGAGAAGCTGTCATTTTAAAACAGAGAACTTGATACACATTTATCCCTAACCCTATGGTAAGACATGCAGTTAGAGCCTAAAGGATTTATTTAATATTCTTCTTACCAGCAGCTGACAGACATCTGACAACACAGAAATGTAACAGTTCATTTAATTTCTCCACAGGCTGCTTTCATTGAGCCCCAGATGTTTTAGCAGAAGAAAGAGAAAGATATTCCACATTTTTTACAGTGGGAAATGGGAAATTTGTTTATAACAAATGGCTTTTGCTTTAATAATTTCTATGGAAAAGTAAGAGGCATTAATTAAAAAAAAAATATCCTAAGTAGTACTCCATTAGTTTGCTTGTCTCTTTTTTCTTTTTTTTTAATTATTTTGTGTGTTAAGGCATCATGTGTGGCAGAAGCCAGTATGAAATTTTCTAGAGGATATTCCATATTATCCCCCTAAACTTATCATCTATGTATTCTTCTCCCTCTAGCAGAAAGAAGGTAAATTACAACAGAAGACAAATAGCTCTTTTTAGTGTCATATCCCATGCATGAAGCAGTATACAACAAAATGCAATGAGAAAAAACTACAATAAACCCTAAAATGACTGTAAGGTGATTGAGTTCCATTTCACTTCCCAAGCCTTCCAGAAGGATTGACTTTGTGCCTTTATTTAACCTGCAGTATCTTAAGCAACTCCTCAGGGGCATTTTCTCAGACAGGACACACACACCCTGTGACAGAGGTGGAAATGGCAAAAGGCAGAGCCTGAACAGCCACAGCTCCCCCACTCCTGCCAGCAGGGCAGGTGAACCTGACACACGTCCCTTGGCACGGGGAGAAAGGTGGCACTGCCAGGTGTCTGGAACTCCATCCCGCTCGGCTTTGTTCCTTTGCCAGTTGCATCCAAAGTGTGTGTAATCGCTGTCAGGGGAACCAGCCGTTTACAGAAGCACTTTGGAAGCACCTGAGACTATACGCATGAAGTCTGTCAAAAAATTCAAGGCAACGTTTCAAAATACACTCGCTGTAGTGTTTGACAAAGTAAAGAGCTCTGAAGTGCAGCACAAAGGTCAAAGTAGAGAACAAAATCCTCAGTAGAACTACAGATCAAAGTGATTCCAACACAGCGACAAGATGTAAGTAACATGTAATTTAAGGAAGCTCAACATTTAAACATAACAGCTTGGCCAATAGCAGAAATCCATCAAAAACTACACTGAGTATGATGGTTATTATTACCCCTAAAGGTAAGTATTTAAGCTCTTTTTGCACTTCTTTGTTAGATTGTATTTTGTCTGAAATGCATATTGTGACCAAGACAGTTGGAGAATGACGAATTATGGGTTTAGAAAGAACAGATAGTGCAATATAGAACCACTATTGCCTCATAATGTTGCCATTTTATTGCAGGGGTTCCATGCTGTTGTCTCCTTATCACAAAAGCTCCAAACCTTCTTGGTGTTTCTCGTGGGCAGCTCCTCAGAGCACTGACTCTCTCCCCTTCACAAAGGAGCCAGCTGACTCCAGTTCCCTTCCCACTGTTTTATAGCATCTTCTTCTCATTGGTTCAGCTGTGGCCTGTAAAAGTCAGGCCTGTTTCTAAGCTTTGATAATTGGCCCAGCTGCAACTCCTTAGGGGTAAGATTATTTCTACACTACCTTTATTTTCTTATATTCTATCCCCTTACACATAATATAGATATTACTGTAGCCTATTAAAGAAAAAAGTATCTTTACCCTCACTACAAGTGACTGAACACTGCTCAAGGATAAAACATCTCCAAGGTTGACCTGGCAAAATGTCATAAACACTACCTTTCACTGAAAGAAAAAGAATCTTTTTGTAAATTAAAAGACTAAAACTTTGTGTTGTTAGCTGGCTGAGGAAGAATCACATATACGGCAACTTAAATATCATTTGTAAACCTCAGCAAAATATGCCATTCTTCCAGAAAAAAATCAACACGTTCCACAGTGATACTGGCAGAGCATCTTTACATATGAATAAAATAGAAATGCATCCAGCATGCACACAGGCCAATGTTCAATAGAAAGATTATCATCCTGCACTAGTAGAAACCTGTTCAAGTCATGAACAGAACTGTGCCTGCCTGAATCTCCAATTGAGCAACTGTGTCACTGACTGGAAGGACACTGGGCAGCAGGAGAAAACCAGCCCCAGTTTGAGCAGTCAGAAAATACAACGGGGTTTTACAGCTGGAAGGGAATTGAGCAATAGGCTGGAGACAAAACAGTGCAACTGACCATAAACAGACTTTCAAGTACTACAGAGTTCCAGCATTATTATACTAAATTGTAAAAAGAGAGGGCATTGCCTTTTTAAAAAAATTTCCACGTAACAAAACTGTAGCAGTGCCTGGGAAAATGAGCTGTGATCTTCAACAAGGTACATCTGTGACGTAAGTTAATTGGAATATTTCCTGCTGAGACACAAACTGAAACAGAAAAACCCACCATAAGAGGAGAGTGATATGCCTAATACAGAAGATGAGAAAACAAAATCTCTTTGTCATCTTTCACTCTCTTTTCAGACACTCATCTACCAAAGATGTCAAACAGATAATATGCCAAGGCAGCAACCCAGCAGGAAAGGGATACCACATCCTAACCTCCTGCTCTGTAACTCTGCCTTACCTGTGGGGCATCACTGAATTACAGTTCAAACTTCAAATGGAACAGAAAACCTTTTAACACACTACATAAAACAATAAACTAATTACCACTCGAGCAGACGTGAGGACACACTGTAGATTATCACTGCAATAACATTTACAAAAGTCACAAATAGCTTCAGCAAAGAGCCAGCTGAGATACACTTTGAATAGGGTAGCCAGATTTTCCTGATGCTCAGGGCAGACCAAGTATTTCAGAAAAAAAAACCCGGAACAGGAATCCCAAATTGTCCTCATGATTTGCAATGTGCTTCTCAAGAATCTGTGGAGGTTTTTCCAGACAAAAAGGGTTTCTAGATTAACATGCACATTTTTCCATCTCTAAATCAGAGCTCTGCAATTACTCATGTAACAGGGTAAAGACTGGCTTGGTCCATCTGCTGCCTACTGCAGTGTGGTCCCTTCCCCACCCCCTTTATCTCTACTTAGGTTCCCCAGAACTGATGCACTGGAAATTGAATATGGGAAGAAAGCTTTAATTATGTCTTATATTGCCATTTATGATTTTCTGTCAGAAACCAAACAGTACTTAGGTCAGACAGGATGCCAAGCTCTCTGTCTTAGGCAAGCTGGATTTCTCTGCCATGTGCAAATCTGTTCTGCACACTCGTGGTACATCTGAGCCGAACACAATTCTAGGATTTCTCTGCATCTCAGAGGAACTGTGACTCCCACTGAATGTCCCATGGCTTGATTAGAGTCACTACTGGAATTCCCAGGCAATCCTCCAAAGGCCCGGGCAAGAACCAGCCTCACACAAGTTCCAGACACAGAAACCCAGAGAGAACAAATCACTGGAGCAGGACAGAACACCCTTCTTTGTTAGAGGCTGAACTTCCTAAGAACTGGTCATTCTCACACTGCCTCCAGGAGGGAAGAATTATCATTCTAGGGATATCAAAATCTTCAGAACACAGATGAAAAAATTCACTATACTAAAATGCTAATTTACTGGTTTTAATTTCCCTAAACTTTAGAAGCTTTTGTGTATCCTTACCAAGAGAAGAAAATAAAACAAATTTTTCTCTATAGCTTCATCCTCAAAAATAAATAATGCAAGGCTGTCAATATTCTCCAGACCCTTTGGAAATTCTCATTCTAGCTAAATGTCATTTTATTGCTGAAGCAGATATTGATCAATATTCCAAGACAGAGTGAGCTCCCTATTCAGATTATCCCTATCTCCCTTATAAAAACATTTCCCAACCACAGGAAGGCAATTCTTGTGGGAGAAGGGAAAAAACCCTACCATCTTTCATAAGGGATTTGTTGTCTAGATCAGCTTAAGGGTCTACATCTGTGTACCACAGACTTTCATGAATACTGTCAATGTCACAGTAAAAAACAAAATTCTGCTTCTATAACTGCATGTTCCTCTGAGACATCAAGAAGAAATCATAATTTTAACTCTATGACTTGCTTACAGAGACAGAACAAACATTATAAATAGTGTTAGCCAAAGACACTGAACTACTGACTCCCTGTGTTTACGACCTGAACAGAGGGATGTCATCTAAGGAATAAACCCCAAAGAGATGTCTTGGGAAAAGCTGAACTATACTGCAACCAGTTCTTCCCTGAAATATTTTAATGTCTCCAGAGGACCAAGGAAATATCTTTTAAACTATAACCTGAAACAAGATTTTTGCTGAATTTGTGTAAATTCTTATGGACTTCCACCAGAGCAGCTGTCTAAGCAGAGCTTTACAACCCACCCCAGTATCGGCACCCTCATGGTTTTATCTACATTTCCTGTCTCAGTTTTCTTTCCTAACAAAGGTTTGCAAATTATTTCCAAACAAAATAGCAAAGAAGTGTCCGTGAGCTCAATGAAGACATTTGTCCCTGAATGAATGAAGCAAGCAAAGAGTAATAACACAGAAATTTGTACCTGAATGAATGAAGCAAGTAAAGAGTAATAACACAGAAATTTGTACTTGTACCAATTTACTCCATTGGTAATCCTGTCCCCCATGGACATGAATATTCCAAATGCACAGACAATTAGAGCCAAATGGAACAGCTTGCAGAATCAAAATCTACCTGAGCAAGGCTTCCCTTGACCTTGCAGGCACTTGTCAGACTCAGCTGAGGGCTGTAAGCACTCCCATCCTAAAATGCTGCAGTGCTGCCTGACTAGGACAGGTCACGTAGAACAGGTTACTGACAACTGCAGATAATGTGCAATTCAGCAGGCTGATTGTAAGCACATAAAGTTTCCTATGGAAGAGCCCTGCTGGAGTGAGGTTTTCAGCAATGATCACTGCTGAACCCTTGAACTACTGTAGAAAAACAGATAGTTAGCATAATGTAGATTCTCTCTCTCTCTCTCTCTGTCAATATATATATTAAAAGTAATACATTTGTCATATTTTACATTATTTTCTCAACATTTCAGTCTAGATTTCTTAAATTCAGTTTAAAACAATGTTTAGTTATTGCAACATATTTTAGAACTAATACAATATCATATGAAGAAAAGGTAGAAAGATTTTTAGGAAGTCTTTAAGTCAAGGAGCACTTGATGTTGTTCCATGGATCAGAAATCCACCAATATCTGCTGTGTGCTGCTCACAGTTAACTGGAATTTTCCCCTATTATTCTATCCCTGCAGTGTGCCAATGGACAGATGGCAGCAAGGTACAAAGTACGTAATGGACACAGATCAGCTGCATGACAGGGAACCTGTACCTTTTTCCAGTGTTTCCAGGTTTTTGTCAAGAATGAGCTCTTAGAAAAGGCAAGTACATTTACAAGCATGTATAAATAAAAGAAGCATGTATTAGCATATTCCCATATACTTTCATAACTTAATTTTTTTCATACACAGAAGGGGAAGGAATTTTTCTTCTTTCTTGGTTTTCTTCAATTGCAGCCATAATCTGGCACATTGAAAAAGGAAGGTGAAACATGCAAGTGGAGAAACATTCATACAGTGCTGTGCAAAACTGAAGAAGAAAAGAAAAGGGGTCAACAATCACAGAGCTGCACATTGTCTTGCAAGAGGCTTACAGTGGTCACAGGCTTTTATGCCTGTGGGCTGCCTTGAAGGGCAGTAGCTTGTGATTTACAACATGAACAAACTCATGCCATAAGACACTTCCTCTGAAAATAACATCCACAAATTTCCTTACTCATCCAATTAGGCACATGGAATGATGTAGACACTGAGAAAGCTTTTGCCTTAATTTTTCCATTAAGTGCAATGACCACAGGAATACTAAGTTTCTAGAAAACAGCAAAACTCTTCTTCCAGTTGTCGAGATCTGTAACTCAAAAAATCGTAAGCAGGTAACTGCAGTCAACCCACTCTGAAAACTTGGTCAAGCATTGCTTTTTTAACCTGATCTAACACTGAATTGTTATGAATTGAAATTTCACCAAACACAAACCAGAACAATTAAAGTTACAGCTGGACTCATATTAAAAGTAAACTGAAATATTTATTGCTTTGATCTCCAACACTCTGGACATCTAAAAAGACGTAACAGAAAGGTGTTTACTGGGATTTTTTCCTCCCCTTTCACTGCATTTTTCTCAAAATTGAGCAGATTCTGTCATTTGCTAGAGATATAAAGATATAACATTTTAAGGAAAATTATTAATAAAAGGTTAATCAGAATTTTGTAATGAACAAATGGGAAAAAAATTAAACAAGACATTTTTAAAATTAGAGTTTTGACCAATTACATTTGTTCCAAATATATCATTTAAAAAATTGCCATTTTATCCTCATAAATTTAAGAATGGAATTGAAGTCAAAGTAGTAATTTAGAGGACAGTAGTGTAATTCAGGGGCTCTGACTGCCTAGCTCTTGTGTAAGGCAAGCCAAAGAAATTGTGTCATCTTTGTATGAAGCCAGTGACTTCATTGGAGTGGGGCTAAATCCAGTTGGTCAGTCACTAGAGGTGTCCCCAAGGGCTCAGCTTTGGGCACAGTCCAGCTGCAGGTGACACCAGCTTGCGCGGGAGTGTCACAATAAGGACAATGAGGTGCTGGAGCAAGTCAGCCTCTTCTCTTAATTAGAACCAACAGGGTAAGGGGAAATGGCTTCAGGTTGTGCCAGTGGAGGTTCAGGGTGGACATGAGGAAGAATTGCTTCACTGAAAGAGTGGCTAAGCACTGGGAGAGGCTCCCTGGAGGAGTGGTGGAGTCACCATCCCTGCAAGAGCTCAGAAGATGAGTAGATGTGGCACTTCACAGGACAATTAGTGAGCGTGGTGGTGTCTGGTCAAAGGCTGGACTTGATTAACTTGGAGGTCTTCTCCAACATTAATACTTCTATGATTCTATTCATTTAAGCTACAAGACTGATTTTAGAAAGACAACCAGCACTGATTGAAAGACTTCAGCTGGTGGAAAACCCCTCAGATTCCAGATGGTTAATTAAACTTGCCACTGAAAATTTGGTCATCTGCTTCCATTCTGCTTTATTTAGCCCCGTTTTCTAAGTCATAGAGCTCATTATACCATGTCTATGCTTAAAAAGATATACCTACTATCATTTGTCTTCTTCTCTGTTCTGGTAATTTTAGGCTACAACTAAACCTCCTCTTACCCTTCTCCCCCCCGCCAAAGTAAATAGTTAATTTTTATTTTTGGAAAGCTTGTGTTATAAGAAGATATTGTAGAAATTTCAGATCTCATCTCACATATAGGCAGATCAGTGCTCCTACAGTACTGGAAACTCACCTTCAAAAAATGAATGAGTTGAGATTTACCCTTAGGTTTTAAAAAGACACTTTTACAGCTCAATAAAGCCGCATTTTGGTGCTGCAAGCACCCAGCAGGATTCTACGTGACAGGACAGGACACTTGGGCTGTCAGGACAGGGACCCTGGTAGTCACACCTGCCAGTCACTGCCACTCCTTTTCCATTCCCAAGTGTCCACTGGCAGTTTGCACCCTGACAGCTGAGGACACCATTAAATGCAGTTACACATTCACCTTGCCTGTTTTAGCCTGTGGACTGTCAGGCATGGCAATAGATTTTTAGCTTAAGACATTTTCTTTGTCTGGAAGTAGTTAGAGCATCTCATAAGACGAGAAATTTCCTTTTAATTCATAAAGGGCTGACTAGAAAGCATCCTAGTTATAAATACAGAGCTCTCTCAACTGCAGAGTGTTGCAACTCACACTTGAGTGGGTGGGCTATGAGCCTTCACAGATCTCTGACCTCACTGAAACCTTTATAAAAAACCCTCAACAAGCTTGTGAAAGGCCTTCCTATTTAAACCAGCACCAGGCAAAACTTTCAAAGAGTATCTGCAAAACAGAAAAAAACACATCTATTGATATGGAAGAGGAACTGATGATCGAAGCCAGTTAATCTTTAAAAAACATTGTTCTACTTTGAAAAACCTTCTGTGGTGACTCTTTCAGATATGTTGGAAATGCTCAAGTTACAATCTTGAAATTGAGACCTAATAAACGACTTTATTACAAGGTTGCATTGTAATAAGTAAACATAAGACACTGATTCTAGATAAATCTTCTTTTATCACTTCCTAACTTCTTAGTCATTGGATTTTTCAAGCATAGTCATCTGCTAAGGTAGCTCTTGCAGTATGGATTTTTGTATTGTTTGCTTGTTGTACAAATAAATAAACTGCAGACTTTCAGAACAGTTTTTATTGTGCTCTGTGGACACCAGGCAATGCAGTTTTCAGTCAAACTGCTGGAAATAGAAGGTGAATTTTCATTATCACTTAAGTTCTGAAAATATGCAATATCTTTGTGTTATTGAAATAAAACCCAACAAAACTTCTTGAAAAATCTGTATCTCAAAAAGGATTCTACCAAGCCCCTAGAAATTTGGTCTTATGTAGAATTATATATGTATAGGAACTATTGATAGAAGCAGGTAACCAAACATGGAGGCACAATTTTGGTTTTAAGTCCAAAAAGGAATCTTATGGTCACTGGCATCCAGCAAGCAGTGAAATGGATCCTAGTCTATTTTTTTCTCTCTGAAGTCAAAATGGCAACAAAACCCCCTGCTATGTTCTATTTGTTGGCAGAGCTGTACCTCAGCAGACACACATCTTCCCATCTCAAAATCAGCCTACATATTTTGTCTACCATCCACTGCAAAAAAGGAAGAGAAATGCTGATTCCTTTTACAAAAATCTATTTATTTCCTGGCCACTCCTCTGAAGAACTGGAGGACTCATTAGATGAGATACTTCAAAGTCAGAAGCAAAGCTCTTTGGACACCTGCACAAGTTCTGCCGTACTGATTCTGCAAAGAAAAACTCTGGCACCCAGAGGAGGTGAGTGAGACCCCAGGCTCTGCAAGTTACTTGGCTTTCAAATATTAACAAATGACAAGAACAGGGGGAGGATTTTGCTCACTGATGATGCTGACACCGTATTTACACCCAATAGTGAGTCCCTATCACAGCCAGTCCAACCATTCTTCAAAGCATCAGCCTCTCTGAAAAAAAAAAAAGGCAAAAAAAGCAAAAGAACACCCCAGAACCTCCCAACACACACAAGTATTGACAAAGTGAAAGGCACAGCAGCTTATGTCTCTTTTGCAGAGGTCTTTTTACTCAATGACTGGTGGGGCAAAATAACTGCAACTTTAAGTGATGCCACAGACACTGTGGAAATGATGAGGATTTTTGCAAGTAGGCATCCTTCTAGTAAACTTAGGAAAGTTTAACAGGAGTTTTCCAGTGTCTAAATAACGAAATAATAAACATACTGTACTGTATCTGGGAGATTCAGCTGCCTCTCTAGCAGTGGACAAGACTGTCTGGAAAAGCTGCGAAGTCAATTGTTCCTAAACCTGCAGGGAAACTTATATTTTAGTGTAAAATTAATAGCGCACAGGAGGAATTATTTGAATTATTTTCCTTTAAATTGTAATAGGACCATGTGACAAATATTCCACAAATAGGAATATACTGATGCAAGGAAAACCAGCTCTGTTAAAATTTGCACTAAATAAAGTCCCTCTCCCCAGCCTGTAGATACAGGCTGGGGAGAGGGACTTTATTTAGTGCAAATTTTAACTTCTGTGAGTAGCCAGAAGACTCCTTGTTAATCCCTGCAGGAAAGGGATTAACAAGGAGTCTTCTGGCTACTCACATACTTAATGTGCTCCTTTGCTGAAAACCTTGGAGATACACAGCATTCATTTCTTTAGGCCCTTACCAGAAGTCTTTTCCCCCCCAACTTCAGCAAGAAAACGTGTCAAAAGCTGCTAGTAGGACTTCTGATATTCCAAAAATTTACACACTGTGCTACAGCTATGCTGTTTGCCATGTTCCAATTTTTCCTGCTTTCTCATTTAGAGTGATATTAGCTGCCAAAATATGTTTCAAGCTTGAAGACAAGAAAACACCTTGTAAAATTACAGTAAAATAGAAATAAAGTTGCTGCCTTGGTGAACCAGTAACACGTACAGAATCAGGGAATATATTGCCAGAGGTGAAAATATTACTTGAAGATAAGCTGGCAAACCAAGTTACCAATGTACAGTCACAAAAGCTTGATGGCCTTTGTTCCATCAACCAAATTATTGGGAAAATCCTTCTGAGACACAGAAAACAAAAGAATGGGAAGGGGAGATTATGCCAAATTATGAAAGTTAACAGAAATATCATTTTTATAGGAAATCCTCCCTCCCATTCCTAGAGAGAAAAACTAATCATAAAAACTTCCTGAAACACAACAGTTACTAAATCAAAGCCATTGCAGCAATGTGAGTATTTTATTAGGTAGTAAGTTGCTCAATTCCCTTTCCTACTAAAAGATCCCATTTTAGAGTCCCCAGAGCTCAGAATTATTACTTCTGCATTCCATCCATCATTCACTGACCGCAGCCTGGCTCAGCTTTTGGAAGAGACAACCCTGAGCAGGCGTTTTCCCCATGGCAGCTCCCAGAGAAAGCCAAGGCTGTGGCAGGAGCAGGAGCACTGTGGGAGCAGCTCCCCTCCCCTCTCTTTGGGAGCTGCACTTTCTGCAGTGCTGCATCCAAAGTTATTTGCTGCAGTACCTGAAGAAACAGCTTAGCTCATCAATCAAAGGCACATTCTCAGACACCCACAGCAAAACCACCCCCACACACTGTAGGCAAAATGTGTATGTGTACCAAGAAAAAGAAAATAATGATTTCTGACAGATGAGCAAGCTTTTTAGAAAAATAAGTCTGTTATCATTTAATTATTGAATTTGCACGGCATCTTTAACTACCCAGTTGCACAGATTGCTGTAGTACACTAGATAGAAAATTCAGTAAATTCTGTCTCAAACTCTCAGTCTAAGCTGTTGCATTACAAAATGATTCTTGTTTGAATAATAAAATTAATTTTAAAATTAACTGGATGACATACCAAACCAGAATTTATTTTCAAAACCTATGGAAGGTTTTGAAACCCACAGAAAAGGGGATGGTGAAGTATTCAGTCATAAACTTATACTTGCTTATTTGAAATATTTGTTTTCCACTGCTACAAATACATTTCACAACTATTTTTGCACAGCATCCTTTCAGAAAGCTACAGTACTAGGGCTTGCATTCTGTAGCTGCTTTGATTTACAGATTTTTCCCTTGGATATCTGTTGAATTCAGTTCTCACTTAGCCTTAACTATCACATTTCATTCTCCAATACATGGAATCTCCTATACCAAATCTGATTGCCTTTCAGAAAGGGATCTCATCAAACTCAGCTCTTTCTAAAGGAAAAACACAACAGAATTAGAAAACCTTTTGTTCTCAGTATTTGAAATTCTTTTGGATTGTATAATCCAGCCTATTGAAAAAGATAAACTATTCAAATTGAGTCTTCATGTATCCACCCAAACCATGGAACATCTATGAAACACACACCAATCTTGTCCTAAACAATTTTCTACATAATCTGTTTCTTCTGTTATCTAGAACACAACCCAAACTGGATATTACATCTGCATCCAATAGCTGTAGACCATTAATAGCATTTCTGATTAGACAGGAGTACATATTCCTCAGATAAAGCTGTATCCAATCATCCAAGTCAAGCTACTTTGGGCTTTCTAAAATGTAGAAAAGTGAAATATTGCTACCAAAAAAAAATTTTCATCAGAACTATGACAAAAGAATTGTGTGAAAGGCAGCATGCTGGAAATTTTAACAATCCTACTGCTTCTCATCATTTGGAAGAAATGAAAATTGTACCAGTGATTCAAGGGAAAAAGCAAGCTTTTACTCCTGATGAACTGTAAGCATATTTTTCACTGTCTTACTTCTCTTAATCTGGGAAATGTGTAGTGACTGAGCTCATCAGCACATGCCTGCAGGCCTCAAGTGATACCCTGGCTATGCTTCCTTACCCTTTCACTCTTCTGACACAAGACTGCTGCTTTCTTCTGGGGCCTTGCTCAGGAGAGGGCTCATGAAAGGCACAGGCTTTTATCTCTGTACCTTGTGCCTTAATGACTATGCAGAATTATTGTACAGCTGTTGATATGTGTAATTTAAAAAGAAAAAAGACTGTATTAGTAACAAATCTCAGAGAATTGGCACTGCTGAGGTTGTTTATGGCTTTGGAAAGGTGGGGGATGAGAGATTTTGCTGACATTTGCACTTGGATAGCATTGAAACATGAAACAAAAATGGTTCATAAAATATATATTAGTTTCTTGACACCACCGGAAAATAACACTACTCTCTTCCCAAATTACACATAAAAATAAAGAACTCTTCATGATGGCTGCTTTCTGCAGAGCTCACATAAATGGCTTCTAGCTGCCACTGTCTGGCCCAAAGCTTAATTTCACTGAGCTGCTGAGAATAAAAGAGAGTGATTAAAGGAATTCAGTGTCACTTCCAGTACTGGTTTTGCAGTATACTGGGACACTATAATGGATCTGCATCCCTAATGCACTTTGGAACTCCAGCATGTGCCTGCTGCACACCCCAACTCAGAAATCTCTCTGATAAAGACTTTAGGCCACATTTTCTATATAGCTGGAGACCACTGGTTTCATGTAAAGCTGCATTGATCTGATTTTAATACTCCCAGCACAGAATGTGCTGGATCTGACTTCCAAAGCTGAACTGCAGTAACAGCATCCTCAGCAATTGTGCTGAGGATATCAAAGACTATTTTCCCTTCTAAAACACAAACATCTGTCAAGCTCTCCTCTATACAGATGTAGTAACTTTTTTTACTTGAAGATGTATTCTTGACTATGAAATCCTAAAGATTCACTGTCTATTGTAACTTTTACTTTACAATCCAGGCAATGATGGGAACACATTTGTTAACTCTAAAAAAACCATAATAAGTAACCTTTCTTTGGGTAATCTATTAATTCATTTTATGACAGAACACATAGCACAGCTATTTGAAGAGCTCCATGGTAAGCTTCACCTAAAGCAGACAGTTGTACATTTCTAATTAAAGTCAAAAAACTCTCTGCATTCCATATCTGCTTCAAATTTTTGCTTTTAATAAAAGGAACTGCAACATATATACCTTCTGAAGCAAAATTAGTGAAAAAAATCATTAAAGTAATTTGAGGAGGTCTCAAGAAAGAAAGAGGTGCTATTAATTTTAGTATTAGGGAGAGGTTCAGAGAGATGACACTAATGTCAGTAGGGACAGGGTGAAGCTCTTGGGTTCCAGTCCAAATCTCTCAAATCCAATGCTCTAAATGAGAGTCCAAACTCTAAATTTAGGTGTCTAAAATTAAAATGGCCTAAGGGGTCAACAGTCTATCTTCCAGTTTATTTAAGAAACCGTATAGCTACTCAACTGTGTGAAGAAAAAAACCAACCCGAATCACAAAGCTCATGCCCTAAAGTTCACGTGCCCAGGTTTAACATAAAACGTGTTTTCCTGTGTTCTATGCACTGATTTTCCCTAAAGTTAAAATGTTTGCCTCAGCCACAGGGGTCTCTCTGCTCATAGTATTCTGAATATCCAAAGCCCTCTTCACATGCCATGGGCAGCAATACAGCTGATTAACACATGTATTAAGCAGCTGTTCCCTTCAGTTTTTACAAATTTGGCAACTGCTTTCTAAACACTCCTTCACTCCCCCCTTGCCCCTTAAGTGATTTATCAAGGGAAGAAGTACAATCAGAATCTGAGTGTTAATCCTCCAAATATTTAGTAAACTACAGTTGAGAATGATTGGAAGTTATAGAATTGCACTGCCAGAAGATGTAATGACAGGTTAATAGGAGTTGAGGAGTTCAACTCCTGATTTTAAAGGGACATATATAAAATTTTTTTTACTCTCTTTTTTTTTTTTTTTTTTTGCATCTTTGAGAAGTTTTTAAGACAACCACAAAATATGTACACTTTTGAGTGGACTATTACATCTCCTGGTGACAGCACCTGACTCTAACTCAGACTGAGGACCGATGTGCTGTAAATATTCCAAGTCTGCACTTCAGCACCTGATGTATCCATCAAGATGGTGATTATCATAACATCATTTTGCAAATGCTCTTCATGGTGCAGGAAATGTTCTAATAACAAGAGATCTTAGTCGATGAGCCAATAACCACAGAGACCCTCAGCAGGAACCCAACTGCCCTTTCAGTGCCAGGTTCTTGTACATAACATTCACTGTCCTGTAGAAACAGAGACTGTGACAGTTCAACCATGTCTTGCACCTGTGAGGTTATTTTCATCCCAGGTCATGTAAGAATGAAGTAATAAGGTGGCATTGCAAATCCTTGCTGATAATGATCTTTATATTAAACCACATATGTGAGAGAAGGAAAAAAAACACCAAACCAAATAAAAAATGCCCACCCCCAGTACAAGATTAGAACAAACCCAAATTCAAAGAAAACCCATACTGAAGAGCATTAAAAAAATCCTGCATCATTCACTCCCTAATAATCTCACTGGCTCCCAAATCAGCTCCTTGGGATGCCAGCATGGCCAGAGCTCCACTACACACCTCAGCATTCCCTGCTGCAAGCCTAGGACACACAGGTGAAGGGCCTCTGGAAAAATCTTGCACTGCCCAGCAGGAACAGAAACCACTGTGTTCCAGATGTTATTGTGTCCTAGATGCACATGCACACAGAAATGCATGCATATACACACATATGTATCGATATTTATTCCACCCTAACAGTCCATAAACCCCTGTGGCAAACATCTTTCTCCACCACAAATACAGGGAAGGCTTACCATCTGGAATGTGTTTTGTCTTTGCATGAAGGTTGATATTTTACATCCCCAAGTGCTCCTGACCCCTTTTCTCTAATTGATTAAATGAAAAATAAATTCAAAAAGCACTAAGACATCTCCTACAGTTCTGCCACAGAAGTAGAGCAAACTGCCCAAGCAGTACTTTGTAATTTCCTTCTGAGTTAAACCACAGAAGTGCTTTTGATTAGAACTGTGGCAAACACACATTTTGCTACTATTCCTTTGGCTTCAGTCAGCAGCACAGCTCTTGGAGTGGTTGAAACCTTCCCATTAAATTTGACACTCTGCAGCAGAAAGGATGCTAAACCAACAGAAGAAACCATCAGGCTCCATATTGTTTTCTCTTGGGAACATTGGACATGCCAATAAACCCTCTGATTAAAACAGATCAGCAGAACCAAAAGCTGCAGAAACACTAAAAGGAAAGAACATGAGATGAGTATCTGCTCCTTAAAAGGCCTATGGCATGAGAAAATAAGTTTCCTCATCTCTGAAACTGTTCTTCATATTCCAAATGCTTTCTCCCCAACATATCCTGAAGCATAAAAATAACAGACAAAGAAAGTGCTCTGCTGCTTCTACAGTGCAATTTCTTTCTCATTTATAAGCACCTTAGTAACTGAAAAAAATTTTGGGCAGCGAACAGTGAGATGGACAAGTGATGCTTTTGGACCTTGATTGCCCCCAAACACTTTCTATTTCTGGGTCAACTGCCTCCAAGCATGAAAGAGCATCCAGCTGGACTTCCCCAATCCACAAAGAGACACTCTCATATTAACTATGACATAAGCACCAGAGAAAAAGGCCATCAACACAAATGAAAATACATAAAGGAACAATCAAAATCTGCAATAAGAACAAAGACATCTTCTTGCTACTGTTAAGTCACCTTCGTTTTTTTTTTTAATTTTACCTGTATGTTTCTACACTCACAGTCAACAGGGGAGTCTTTTGCATCGTTAAAGGACTACAACACTACCTGAAATTTATCATCATGTCAAGTACTGCAGCATGTGAAAGTTCTCACATTAGAGTTCTCACATTTCACACAGAGTAAACCTTGAAATTGTCATGTGAGGTGCAAAGTGACAGTCACATGTCGTCCCTCCTGTTCTAGCACCAATCCACATTTGAATTCCTTTCAAACCAAGTAAACTTAGAAATTCTGTGTGGAAGTATGCTGCAAAGGCAAGATGCTCAGGTTAGTGAAGATCAGAGGCCATGACAAGGTGAATGAAGGTTTTCCTAATGGCAACAAGCATAGCATTTGGCCTAAGTGCATCAGGGAAAAGAACAGCTCCACTGCAAACGCTAACAGGCAGCAGAGGTGGGGATGTGGGGGGCTCTGTGGGTGAGTGGAGCTGCATTCTGAACTCTCAGGCAGAAGCCTGGAAATTGCTCCCTGCAGTCTGTACGGGCGGCTTGGAACCCTCAGTGACACCTGGGCTAAACACCACGGTCACATTCTGAGTCCTCCAACTAGCACAGAGGCAGAACATGCAGTTAAAAAGGCTGCTCACACATGGTATTCCTGCACATTACCTGGAGAAAAACAGGAGTTGAAGTGTTGAAAATAAGGGTTCCCTGAAAGCAGAAGCAGTCTCAGAATGAAGAGGCCAAGGAAAGAAGGCAGCAAACATCATGACTGGCAACGAGAGAAAATCCTAGAGATGAGAGATTAGTGGAGACGAATGCCAGGGGATGCCCAGGAACCCTGGCCAGTGTTTTCCAATATTGGTAACTTCGAGGAGAGGCACAGCACAAATCAATGTAACTTTCTACCCAACCTTCCCAACCTAGCAGTGCTCACCCTGCTGGGAAAGGAAAAGCCACTGAAGGTAGTGGGGGCAGCAGAGCAGCTGAGTGATATCCCAAATGGGACCAATGGAAGAAAGCCTAACCCTTGCTGGTTCTACAATAAACCCACTTGATGCTGGTTTCAGCTCTGCCTCACCTTTGACAGCAGCAACACTCAATTTCCTCTTAGTTCTCCTCAGCAAGCTGTGGCCTACCTTTGGAATAATACTGCCTGTTTATAGATGTTTAAGCACATTTGAGTCACCATTTACAAAATAAAAACAGTATATACATCTAACACACATCTATATATACATCTAACTCCCTCAAATCAAAGAATAATTAATGTTATACTGATAGCTGCTGCTACCTCATGGAAAACACAGCCTAACAGATTTAAAAAAATAAACACTAATCTAAAACTGAAGTTCACAATTAATAATAAAATGTTAGGAATCCATTGAAGGATCTCAAAGAATTAATTTTCATTTCAAGATTTCTATTTCATGTATCATGGAAAGAAGCAGGCAGGAGTATAAAAGCTTGAACAAAGAGCATCTTATTCTCCAGGGAGTTCATTTTATGCTGTAACTGGTGAAAAGCCTCTTTAAAAAGGTTATAAATACCATATTAATTTCATTAGGAAAGCTCCCATGGCATATTAATTTAATTTCTGGCACTGCTAGTGCATCTTTTTAGATGCATAAAATCTTAGAGGTAATTTCATTAACAGTAAAGATCTGAAAAAGGCAACTAAAATATTTTAAATAGATTGGTGACAATTCAGCTAGAAAGCATGCAAGTTTACTCTAATTCTCTTCCAATTAACACCACCCTGACACACAAGAGCTAGCAGGCGCTGCCACTGAAGTTATGTTATCCCCAATGCCTCTGTATTTGCAAAGACTGCATGCACAGCTCTCAAAAGATTAATGACCTGCTCATTTATTTAAGGCAGATACTCATCTTCAGTGATCACATATGAGCTCTGCAGCTAAGCATGAAATTTAACAGCTGTCTTAGCTTATTCTGCCAAGAAAGAAGATTTTTTTTCCCCCAAACACTTACTGCACTGGAGTATTCTGGACACATAAATTACCCTAAGTGCCAACATGTGCAATAGCAGCAGCAGCTTCTCCATCCTGGCCTTGATTCTGTAGCCTGACTCTGCATACAGGACCCTGAACCTGGGCTCAGCAAAGCCAACAGGAGCTTCTATCATAGGACAGATTTATAGAATGCAAGTAGATAGAAAGCAAGTCCTAGCAAAGAACATTTCAGACTCTGAGATCACTTCTACAAATACAGGATGTTTATTTTGTATGTTTTAAGTCATGACAGCTCTAAAACCCTCATACACTTGCTGCTTAACTGAAACACGAGCTCAGCTACTACACAAAAATAAATCCTTTTTTTTCAGTCATTTTAAACCCAAACTCTCCACTCAACTTCACTCTTAGTCACAAGAAAGGTGATACAAAAGGGCTTCTTTGAACAACAAAGACACAGCCTGTGTGTCCAAGGCTGCTACTTTTTATTGATTCATTATATTAATCTAATGAGTTAAGAGTCTATAAATCAGGAGTGGGAGTATTTTCTGAAAAGGATGCTAGGCCTTTACAAGATCCATAGAATTTTAAGAAGAAATTCCACCCCTGAGTTCTACAGCTAGAGTGATTTCAGGAGATCAGACCATGAAATCTCATCAATGTCCCACCAGCCTCAGCAAACTAAAGAGACACGTCCCAGATCTCTCCATCAAGTATCTCCATTTAGGATCTCTCCATCAAGATACTAAATCCCCACAGCAGAGGCAAAGTCTCTGAAGAATTTACCCTTTGATACATAGAAACTACATTCTGAAATAAAAAAGATAACTTTTAAGCCTAGTCCCCTTAAAACTAAGGCAAATTTGGATAGTAAATTTTCCCATTCTTTGGGCATTTCATTTGAAGGACTTTTTTAATAGGTAGTGAAAATGAATTTTAGAAACTTTGTTTCATGACTGATCATCATTCACAAAGCAATATAAGATTGACAAGCACGGGATTCCTAGGAAAATATGGATTTGGAGCAGTTCTGGAGGATTCCAGAAAGGGAAAGGTTGGAAGGGAATGCTGAAAAAGCTGCCATAGCTTCCCAAAGACTACACCCTTGCAGGTTCAGTTTTAAACAGGCATATCTAAGAGCCAGGAAAACGTTTGTTTTAAGCACAGTACTGAAGAACAGACAGCACACAAGGGTTTGGGACTTAGGTGCAACTCTATCAGATACAGAATCAGTGTTTCATATCAGGGTTTTACAGATTGGCTATTAATGAAATTACAACTTCATCTGGAAGTTTAATCATCAGGACAATAATGAATTTTTCCAAAGTACTTCATTGGACCTAGAAGCTTAAATCCAATTAAAAGAAGTCAAGTCATCTCTTAAGCACCTGTAGTCAGCATTGGAAACTTTTGAAAAAATCTTCTCTGTATGGCTGCTAATGTAAAATAATTCATTTTAACCTGTCTCTGAAAAAAAAAAAAAAAAACCCAAATCAGATTAATCTAAGCTATTCACACACAAAACTTGAATGTGCTATTGCAAAACATAAACAAAAGAGCTATCAAGCCACTGGATGTTAGAGCTACAGTCTGCTTTTTGCTACATTTGGTCAACTTTATTGAATCCTGAGCCATTTACATACAGAGGAAAATTCCTGAGGAATACACTTTGTGAATGGCTAGTAATTTATTTAAAGGAAATGTGCTTATTTTTAACCAAAATATGTTTCCTGTAAATACTTTGAGATCCTGCTGCTAACTTTTTCTGTAAATACAAGAAACCCTCTTGTCTTATTTAACATGCATTATATGCAGTGACCCAATTTTACACTGCAAGGCTTGAAGAAGAGCTGTTGGATCTACAAATATGTAACACCACTACATTCCAGCCAAGCAAACAGTGGGAACGTGAAAAAGCAACACAGAAGGAGAACTGCATATTATTAGCAGTTCTCTCCATCCAGATATTTTATTAAACAGACCATAAGTTTTGTTTACCTGGCTGCTTAGGAATTTCTAAAAATTAAAATAAAAAAACCCAACCAATCATCTAACAAAAAAAAAAAAAAAAAAAAAAAACCCACACAACTTCCCTGGAAAATTACTGGAGGATTAGCTTATTTCCTACTTCAAAATAATTTTACAAGGTTTAAAGATTTCTACAGGTTTTGAGCAAAGATTTTTGCAACTTGACAGTAACTCATGCTTCCAGAACACATCCCTAAGTCTTCAACTACCTTTTCCACATCCTTTTCATTCAAAAGTAGTGAAAGCTCCTTATAACTCTGTACATAAAGTTTTATATCTACAGCTACTGCATTTCATTGGCTTTGTAACTTAAGCTAGAAGATCAAACAAAGGTCACACTTTGCATAAACAGCTGTGCAGACAGGGAAGTTCTGCTTTGGCATTTCCACCTTCACAGCACCTGGTGAACCCCCGTCTGCACTGCTCATTATCTCAAATTACAAAACTACAACTAACACTAGGTTAAATTTATCATGGTGTAGCAATAAAAACAAATAAGATAACCACAAGATACTGTAATTAGAGTTTAACTTACTAGACATTTTTGCATCTAGATCTCAGGATTTTACTCTACTGCATTGAATCACTTTTAAAATTAGCTGCTTTTAAGACTGCAAAATACACAGTAGTGATGAAGTTACAGGTTTCATGAAAATCTATTTTTTTTTCCTTCCTCTCTAAACATAATGTATTTTCCATAGCCATATCCAAGAAAGATATGCCTTGGAGATAAAATATCTCCAGAAATCACACCTATGTGGCAAACTATTTTATACAGTTACATTTCGCCCCACTTTAAAAGTGAATATACTGACATGGCATCATTTCAAACAGCTCAAAATAGACTTTTTTCATAGATATTAGTCATGAGACATGTTTTAAAATATCTGGGTCTTAATCTGCAGCTCTCTGACAGTAAAAGACAATTTTATGGGTTTGAACAGAGTAATGGTAATAGCAGTGAACTAAACCCACTTGTTGTCCATCCCCTCTTTTGGTATTTCAGCTCAAAATGTATTTTATTGCCACAGTGATTCCCTCTAAGGAAACTTTCTGCCAGAGATACTCAGAACTCCACAACTTAAAGGCTATTTTTTGGTCTTATTCTACTAGAAGAGAAGGTCCACTTCAGTGGCCTGGAGGGAGTGGATGGATTTTGCATTTTTAAAGCCCCCAACCTCTTTTTCTCCAGTTCCCAAGGACCATGGCAGCTTGACTCTCAAGGAATTTGTTACAGAATCATTTTCTCCTCCACTGATAAGTCTCAGATATAGAAGAAAAATGATGCACAGAAAACATACATACACATGTTACTATAACCTCTGTAAGAAAATAATTGGGGTAATGCCAGTCATAGGACTGTTTCTACCCAAAATATACAGTAAAATTATGTGCTCTCCCAATCTTTACCTCACAAAAATAAACCAACTTCTTCTGGAAGTAAACTTAATTATGAAATCCAAAGAAGGATATTTCACATTTTTCATTCTGTAAAGATACATTCAATGACAACCAAAAGGTTTCAGAGATACCTTTTCTCATAAGTACATATCTCTCTATTTATACTGGATAGGAAAATATTTAATCTTAAATATGAGAGGCATGTGGAATGAAAACTAACAACTGAATAGCTCTTGAAGGGGCCATTTCTCATGTAAAGCATATTTTAGGACACAAAACTGGAGGAAGGAAAATTATAACAGCTCTGTTTCTCAAATTCTTTATCAAAGAAAGTCAAGAGATTATCATCTAGATGCAAACATGTCATCAACTCCAGACACTTAGAACTGAGCTGCTCAGGTTGAGTGAGCATTCATCTCTGGTGGTAGCAGAAGATAATGATTTGTATTTCCATGCTTATTGAGGTCTTAGCAGCCTTGTGTGCTCATAATCAAGCACCTGATCTGCATTAGCACTGAGAGGAGCAGCCAGCAATGCTTCACCTGGAAGCCCATGCATCAGGTTTTCCAGGGCGAGTGCACCGTGCTTATCTGCAGACATGGGAATTTCATCTTGTTGAAGTCAGAGTGCTGCCCAGCCTCATGAGCAGCACACCAGAGCAGCGAGGGGCGTGTGCCAGTGAGTGCCACAGCCTTGCTTTAAAGATTCCCTCATGTGGAATAAGTAATTAAAAGTTTGTAGCATGTGTTTTTAACCACAAAACCAGTTCAAATACACTTGGACCCTACTACAAAATTCTTATTAATTCTCCCAGTCACAAGGATTGAGATTCAGTTGCCAACTACTAGCCACTGTTTGACACATCCTGCTCTGCCAATCACAGAGAATTCCTTTTGAAAGGTAAAGGAACAGAGAACAGTATTTGGGATGGATTAAGGGACAGGAAACAGGTATCTCCTGTTACAAAGATGATGTAGCCCAGTGAGAGACAATGTAGTGATTATTGTTACAAAAAACACAGCTCTAGATTTATGATGCTGCTCTTTCTTCTGCATGGGCTTTTATCTGACAATGTCAGAAGAAATTTTGAACAATGCAGAATTATAAAAACGTAAACTGTGTTGCCCAGGAGACAATACAGATCTCTACATAAGGTTTCTTAAGAGAACCTTCATATAACATTTTTTCACAGCCTCGTTTCCTCCTATTCTTGCCAAGAAAAGACATCCTTTTAATAATCCTGGTTAAAATCTGATTTGGGTATTTACAGCCTGACTATACACTAATAATAACAATAGCTACCTTTGTATTTCCTGCCCAAAACTGTTATACAGCCCTTATCTAATAGGCATGCTGAGGTTGGAATGCCAGAGCAGAGATACAACTGCAACTACACACAGTGAAAGAAATATGAGAGAAAGAGCAAACCAGCAAAGCACTTCTGGGTAACTCAGAAAAGGAGCCTTACTCATATGAGTGCAAGCACCTTTTCCTAGTTTATTTGAAATTCTGTCTTGAGGAATTGAACAGTGAACTGTACCACAACACAAACATCTAAGAAAACTTCAATTATAAACACAGATATGAGTTCTGTATAGCTGAGATTCATATGCATCCATATAAAGAAGCCTGAAGGCATAAACTGTCTATTGCTAAGAAACACTTTGCTTCTACAGTTGTCATCAGCCACTGAGACAGTCCCAGCTAAAAGGCTCAAAAATTCATTCCTTCACACAGGTCTTCTTTCAATACAGAAGTACTACTGCAAAAAGTCCAGAAGTAGAATATCTGATTTTCCTTCACCTGCATCCTGAGGTATCAAAACTGTACACGATAAGAAGCTGTGGGAGCAGCTCATGGGGCCTCAAATCTCTGTGGAAAACTTGGAAATGCCATCCTAAATGGCTTCATATTGGTATGTCGTCCCATACCTTTATTTTGAACCTTGCTTTTTATGATTGTTAGAAAACCAAACATGAAACACCAACATTGATATAAAACATTTCAGCTCTCGTGATTTTTCATTGAAATTCTGAATTTTCAGGTTAACTTCACAATCTCCAATTTTAATCCCCTCCTTGTAAATGCATGGTACTCAGGGGTAATGAAAAAGGATACCACTTTTCAATGGCAATTTCCTACCAGCCAACAGCTTCAATTTAGCAAAGTGCAAATAGTGTATCAACCTGGTTTTACTTAACCTTATCCTTCTGGCTTTCTCCATTATATGTTCTTCTGTTAATTTGTTCTGAAGGGAAGCTTGTCTCCAGCTCTTAACTCAGCTGTACTTGGCAGAACAGATGAACACACCATACCAAGTGAATCTTTCCCACATGTGAATTTTACAGGTTGTATACTTTGTCATTCTTTCTGCTGAAACTACATAAATCTGCCTTCCCTTTATACTCTGCCTTTCCCTTAAACCAGTTGTACTCTTCCAGAGACAAATATGCAAAGGGTTATTTAGAGGGACGTGGAGGTGATTTCATTGCTTCACACTTAATTATTGTTTGTTAAATCAAATGCTTTATTTATACTAAAACAATCCTGTCTCATTACCATAATCTTATTTAGTACACCTGTATGTCCTCCTCTTCATCAGAATTGACAATGTAACAGCTCTAAGACTTGAAATAGAAGCTACTGGGGTATTATGTATTCTCAGGTAAGAGATGGGCAGATGTTAAGGGATGGTAGATCTGAAACTGTTTCTGACACATCCATCTGCAATGCTTTGGTCTGGGTTCTGTTCTCAGGTAAGTATGTTGCTCTGATTAGAGAAAGAGTGTTATCATCTCTGTATCTAAGGGTACAGCTTGATAGTCTGCATTTTCTTCTACTGTCTGCTGCTTAGTACAGAGTAAATCTAAGTAATAACTCAAGTTCACCACCATCAAGCAACTGTCCTTTACATTGATCTCAGCTCGAAGAGGGAAAACTATTTAACACAGGATAAAAGCTCCTTTGCACTACCTCAGAAACTCTGCAGGCAATATAAGTGTTTGCACAGAAATTTAATCAGTGTATAGCTAGACAGATACATCTGGGTTCATCCCCCCATGTCCTTGCTGAGCAATTTCTAACGGGGTGTGAGTACCCCACAGAGTCACTAATTAGTAACAGTGAAATGACTCAGCCCAACCAGAGACAGAGCAATGCAAGCCAGGCATTGTTTCTTGCTCTTTGTTTCTTGTTGCAATAGACCTCAAAAGAGATGAGAAAAGCTAAACCAGTAAAGATATTAGTGTTATATGATGTTATTGGGCATTCTTGTACTCAAGATTTGCATAGTTTGAGTCAGATAAGACCCTTTACAAAGTCAGGCTCCCAAATTAAAGATCTTCCGCTGCTGTGCCATGTCTGTGCACACACTGTGTATGGGACACAGTCCTTCTTTGCTTGAAGAGTGCTTTTGAAGGAAATTATACTTCTTGTACTATTTAGAAAGTAACTACAATGGAAAAAAGTGAAGTGACTTGACCACAAATATCAGCCCTGTAACAAAAGTCTCCTACCCCAGTGCCCTGGTTCTTGGGGCTAGAAGTCATCTGAGGGATGACTGAATTGTCAGTCACTCATGCATTTAGTGTTTCAGCAGTACCAATACAACAACCTGAGCCCAGTCTGCTCTGCAATACAAAGGAATTCATTCACTATGTTTTTCAATCAGAAATACAACATCAGCAGAGTTTCATTCCTGTTTAGGTGCTGAAATATAAAAGACAGAAAATAGAAAAGAATTTTTCATTCAGATTTCTAATAGGCACTGATTATTTTACCAGTTTCTATGGCACTATCACCATGGCAGCTAGCCATTTTAATCAAAGGCATTCGCACACATTTCTGATAACATCACACTATTACATCTCCTGGGCACATGCAGCAGAAACCACTTTGTACATTTCCATAGGACAGAGGCCACTAATGTCAGCAGACATCAGGATTAGAAATGTGATATTTCAAGCATCTAATTAAAGAACAAGATCTCAGTGTTCCTTACTCTAATTCTGAAAACAATGGTGGAAATATAACCATTGTGACCAAAATGAGAATCAAAATTCTTCCACAGCTTGCTCAGTTTCTACATGGGTTTTGCCCCTTCCTTGATTAACTACTCAATGCAAATGATTACTCAGCATATCCTAAGAGAATGTGCAAATGGGGGAAAAAAAAATCACTGTAGAGAACTGAGTATCTGCAAAACACTGACAGATAAAAATAGCTATTTACCCTTTGTACAAAACCCCCATAGTTTGCTCTGTGTGCAGGCTAAACTGAAGCATTGCATACAAAACTGAAATCATGAGCAGACAGCAGCAAAACTCAGGGTTCTGACCAAAGGAATTTTCAATGTAGAACAGGAAGCATTCTAATTTTACTAAATATATCATGAAGAATTTACAAATATACTCAGCCTGAAAAATGCCTGGCAAGTACTGAAAAATACTTGCTGGAAGCAACAGCACTCCTTCATGTCATCTATGAAATACTTAAGAAAATAATTTTTCAAACTAACTTATAGCAAATTCATACTTTTTTCCTGAGATTTCTGGATTTTTTTTTTACTAAAAGTGTATTTCAAAAGGCTGAGATACTCTAAATAAATGAACTTATAAACCCTTTTAATAAAAGCTAATAAGCAAGCTGAACAAATTCTCTGTTTCAAGCCTAAAGCTTTTCAAAATGTCCATCCAAGAGATATTAAATAAACACAGATAATGTGAATAATGCAAATAATGCCAATACAGATATTGTGTTGATATCTATATTGTGTCAGCTAAAAATCACTGGCATAACAACATCCTAAAATAGACAACACTGACCTCAAATAGAGGAATAAGAAACTTAAGTAAACTGAGAATGAGACTTACAATGCATCACAATTAGCTTTGCCTTTTCAAACTGCTTAAATTCAGAAATAATCATGAAAAGTCATGCTAGGAGAACAATATGACAACAGAACAAGTAAGTCAAGTCTCTCGCATCTCCAGTACCTCCATGCTTGGCAGATTTATAGTTTTTCCTCCCTTGGGTCAGTAGCTGGGGAAGGACAACAAAAAAAGTCTAGAAAATATGACGGTGAAAGTGTTGTACTGTTACATTTACATGTATATACTAATTAATCTGCCCTTAAAATAAAGCAAATCAATTACCACCTAGGATTTTAGAAGAGTTCTGCCATCTTACTCAACTTCTCTGTTTTGTGTCATGCTTTGCCTTAGGAAAACAATAAAAAAGAAATACAGGAAAATGCAATATAATATCCATGCAATATTTCTACCACACCTCAACTGGCAAACTACTTTTTTATAAGTCTATACAGCTGAATTTTCAGACCATCTAAGCAGCCAGGTTAATCTCCCAGTTTTTTCATTAGGGCAACCTGATTTATTTGTTTAGAAGGTCCACATACCATTTAGCTCCATGCTTTAGTCTAAATATCTATGAATGCTTGTATAGTCATGTCAGTGATAAATGAACCAGTATAATACAAAATCTTCAATAACAACAAAGCCTTTTCTGTTTTCCGTCCTCAATTTAATAACAGTTGCACCTGGTATTTTAAGCCTACCATTTGCTTAACTAAAATTTATGTTTAATTTTATGTTTAATTTTTGCTTAGTATGAATCCCAAGATATGTTACGAAATTTGAGTCAAAAGGAGCTTCAGATTTCATTATGTTTTTGAAATGCAGAAAATATTAAAGAAGGAGGCTTCATTAAAAACTGCAAGATATGACGTGTAGACTATCTGGACACAAACATTCTGCTAGTTCCCTTGGTCTTTTCCTTCTCTCAGGTCCAACATTCTCTCCTGTATAACTCAATACATAATTACGCTTTGCAAGTGTTCTTCTCCTCCCATGAAGACTACAGAGGGTTACTGGGTCCAAAGGCAAGAACAGGCAAAATAACAGTATGTGACAGCACAATGATTTACACATCTTTTTAATTCTTGAGTTTATGCAGTATATAATAAATTCAATAAAAACATTCCCCCCCCCCCCTCCCCCCCCCAAATAACACAGATATAATGAATTCATCCAAGACTCTAAATCATCTGAAAATGCCACAGGGATTATATTTAAATTAGATGCTCCATGTATACTGCTGGTTAAAACACAGATTCCCTAATTTTTAAATAAGTAACACAAACTATGACAACAATTAGCACAATGGTTGCACCAGTAACATCAGTGTTCACAGCCTGCCTGTGCACAGCTCTATGAAATGCCTTACCTGGAGTCCCATTCACTGAATGGCCTTTTTGCTGAGTCTGCCAACGCGACAATAAGAGAGATGTGCCAGGGCACTGCAAGATGCAGAGTGAGGCTTAGTAGGGAAGGACTCAGTACCTTTCTACCTGCTCATTACACAGTTCTTTGGAGCCTGTAACATCCAGCCAGCATCACCTCTACGTGAAAACGTATTGATTAAACCAAGACTAAAATCTTCTAGAATCCACTGGCAAAAAACCCAAACCAACCTTTTCCAAAACCAGATACATTATTATTAAGCAATCAATCAGTTACATTTGCACTATACACGCACAAAAATATGACTCTATAAGACCTGATCCCTACCCAGTCTAATTCCCTTAACATTGTTATATTATACCTGAATTAAGCTGTCCTGGAGATGACTGAGTTTCTTGTAAAAACTACAGACATGAAAATGTAGTACCACAGAAGAACCAGACTCACAAAGGTGCCATTGCTACCCCACGTCATACCACGACTGCTGCTGTGTGGGCACACACAGCCCACAGAGGTTCTGTACTCCACACCAACGTTACAGCTTTAGCAAAAGCAGCCTTGCAATAAAAGGGTTCCAGAGGCTGGTAGGCACTGATATTCATCTCTATTCCAGATTCAAATGGAAGTCTAGCTTGCCCCTGCGTGAGCAGCACAGTCATACCAGGGAAAAATCTGGCCTCCATCCATAGAAAGGGACCATTTAGTCAATTCACACCAACAGCAGAAAACAGCCAGATCCAGCCCTAACAGCTAACACACTCATATTTTAATAACAGATTGTAAATAATAAAACAATACTTTTCCTATCAACAGCAGTTTCAATTCCAGAAGCTTAATACAATTTGCTTTAAATCCGTGCCATAGCAACCTTTATTAAAGTCAATGTCATCTGTAAGGACTGAGTTAAAATAAAATGTGGGCCAAATTTATCAGACATTAGTTCCCTTTGATACAGAGCTCAGAACTGACTGTATGTCATCCTAGATATGGTATGAGTTGCATACGTTGCATCCAGCAACATATTTTAAACCAGGCCTCTCCAAAATACTTTCCCTGATCATCTGTTTTGAGTATTTGTCTGAGATGGTGAAGGTCAAATGAAAAGTGTGAAAGGTTTCTTTCGGCTTACATCAAATTTATATCCATATGCTAGAAAATGAGCACTATTCAGGCCCAGGGAGAGAAGCCTCAAGAGTTTATTAAAATATGACAGTGTTTTAGCTGGTCAGTTTAAAGGCACATTCAAGGGACAACAGAAGAGACCATTCCCTCTGGCTGTGGAAGCTGTGTATGCCCACGTAGCCATGAATATCACTGTGCGTGAGAGACACTGACCAGCACTGAGGAACTTACTGTGACAGAACTACAGCAAAAGTAGTCAACAATTTATCCTTTTATTTTCAGAACAGGCTCAGAGGGCACAGTGCATCTTTATGTGAGACAGGTACCGAACGAGTCTCCAGACTTAGAACAGACATATTCCTACAACCTCCAGGGTAAGCGTAGGGGTAGTGAGCTTCTTAAATTTAGATTATGTAAGGTCGTGTGCCTCACTGCGTTATGTTTTATATACACGTTATATCTCACTGCACTATATTGCACCCTGTGAACTCCTAATGAGCATTACTCCCGCAAATCCAGGCAGCACCCCCTTTTGTAGCTGTTTCAGAAGGAGAACAAATATCATATGTACATCTAATAGTTATCGAATGAGGTCAATCCTGCCAAACGTCCTGACATGGTCTGAGAAACACAGAAGGACATCCCACCTGCCCGAATCGGCCTCTTGCCCGAGCAGCACCGAACCACCCGGCCAGGGAACGCGCTCCTTGTAGAGGCTGAAGCCGCGAACGCAGGAGCGAAGCGAGTCTGCAATGCAGAAGCGCTTCCCGGAGCTCATCAATGAGCCGGGGGAGACGGGGCGGGGGCAGAGCCGGCAGCCCTGCCCGCATCCCCGGCACGACCCCCGCGGCGCGGGGCGGGCGGGGTTCCGAGCGCCGGCCGTGCCCTGACGGGCTGCGGCCGAGGGCGCTGCCCGCCCGCGGCTCCGCGCAGCGACGGCTCCTGCGGCCGGGGCCCGCGGGCAGGGCAGGGCAGGGCAAGGGCACGGCAGCGCCGACGGCACCGGCCCGGCCGCCCGCGGCAGGAGGAGTGGCAGCGCTTACCTGCTCCCGCCGCTCCTCCCGCGAGCCCTCGCTAACCCAGCTCCATCTTCCTCCGGCCGGGAGGGGGAAGGGGGGCAGGGAGCCAACCCAGCGCTGCCGTCCCCCCCCAGCTGCCGCTTTCCGTCACCGCCGTCCCCCGCCCGCGCTGCCCGGCGCAGCGGCCGCCTCTCGCCCGCCCTGCAGACGGCACCGGGAGACGGAAAGCCAGACCCACCTCCCGCCGCCGCCTCCTTCTCATGAAGTCACCGGCCGCAGGGCCCTCCCTCCCCCGGCTGCCCGCAGCGGCCCGGGGAGCCGCGCTCCGCCCCGCCCCGCCCCGCGGCACGGCCCTGCCCGCGCCGCCTCCCTCCCTCCCTCCCTCCCTCCGTGCTCGGCCTCCCGGACGATGCCGGCGGCAGAGCACGGCCCGGAGCGGCCCCGGCCCCCCGCACCACGAGCGCTCCTCCGCCCCCCGTGGATGTCCCGCGGCACGGGGAGATGGGGAGCGTTGCTTCCTTTCCGTGCCCATGCTCGTTGTGGAAATCGCCATGCCCGGTTTGGCCCACTGCAGAGTGGGTACGCTACAGTAAGTTACTGCTGTAGATGTGCCTGCTATCTCGACATGAAAGTCTAATTCAGGTTACAGTAACTTCTCAACTAACCTGGTTCCAGCTATTCCAGTGTGCACACAGGTGTGTTCTGTCTCACTAGGTTAAATCTACCTCCCCAACGCCAAAGCAGTCTTTCGCTGCTACTCTTCCCGTAACATTACAGTTGAAAAGGAAATGGATTAAGGAATACACCTCTAGAACTGAGCACTCCATTTTTTCACTTACTATGACAAAACCAGAAACATGCAAGACTAAGAAAAAGGCAAAATATGTGGAATAGAAGGAAAAAATGACAGGTGTACCTGTCCCTTGTCTAGAAACACAAAGAATTCTCACCTAAAATCAGCCTACTACAGATGATGTGCAATCAGTGACATACACAGCAACCCCGAATCAGTAAGAAACACCAGCTGTAAACAATGTAATACATTTTGCACCAACACACCCAAAGAAGTACATTTGGTGACACATGAAGGCAGTTTTGCAGATATGCATTTTCATATAAGCAAGTGAAGGTTCATGGTTAGGGAAAAAAAAAACAGATCTATTTCTCTGATAGAGCCTCAACATCAGTTTAGAATATTGTTGAAAGCCCCAAAATAATCTCATCTTACCTTTGAAAAAATATTTCCTTCTGCAGCTAATGTGAAAAAAACAGGACAGGAAAAAAACATTTGAAAAAGTTCCCAACAGTTGTACACATAAACTTTTGCTGTAAATGCACTGAACTATTAGCTTTTGGCAAACCATGACAGGCAAAAACCAAAACAGTTTTGGTCCAACAGGGCCTGCACAAAATGAACTCTGATTGTTTGCCCCTCACATTCTCTATTTTCCTTAGAGGAATTCTTTATGCTCATGATTGAAGATTACTTCACTCCAAAACAAAAAAAAACCCATGAGCAGAACAGTTCCTTGGTTTCTTCACCAGTGCAAAGTCCAGCATTCTTTAAATGCAGCAAAGAAAAATGAATTGTGAAATGTATGGATAACACACTCAAAAAGAACTATAATTACAGAAAGACATACTTTTTTTCTTTAGGTGCCTGTCTGTACAGATTGTCCTACAGGTGATTCCCAGCCAGGAAGAGTTCTCTCCGTAAAAGAAAGAACAGTTAAACAGAGTTTTGCCAAAATCTCTAGTCCGTTTGCCTTGCAAAGGAAATTAATTAGTGAATATGTGACCCTCAGGTGGCTGCTCTAGATCTCCCAGGATTGAAAATACTCTAAAAGTAGTCAGAGAAGCTATGCAGTGCCAGATATTTAAACAGAGAGAGATGTGAAGGCTCTAGCTAGCGACACAGAGCGGGGACTCATTTAGATGGTCGCTGCACAGGAAGGGGCCAGTTGTCTGCCAAGCAAAGCCAGAGATGCCAGCAAAAGTCTGAAGGGCTTAGCAAAGGAAAGGGTGGCCAGGTACATGCAAGAAGAGGCTTTCCTTTGAGGCCTGAAAGTACCTCATTCTTCATCTTTTCTTCCTACAAGCAAAACTTTCTGTTATGCCACCATTATGGGAAAACAGACATGTTTCTAAGAAAGTCCCAGTGAAGTGTGAGAATGCAGAGATGCTGGATTTGGATCAAGTATACTTTGGGGCTATTATATTCAACCTCCATGGAAGTGGTAGTATCTCTCAGTATTTCACAGGAAAGAGTTATTTTGTAGAAAATTATAAAACCACAGAATTCATAACATTTAGCAGAAAAAATGAGCTTAAATGAAAATCTGCTGAATCCTCAGCTTGGGGAATGAGGTTTCCTCCATAGCATTTGCTGTATATCTCCTTGACATACTTCGAGGTTTTCTTCAGCCATCATACTTTTTTTCTTCAGCCTATCCACATTTCTACACCTAACTGAATGCAGGAAGTTCTTTAGAGGACCACAGATGTGCTGCAGCTAAAAAAAATTATATAAATACATATATCTATGACAAAAACAAAGGTGGAATAAGGTACCTAATCAGGCTTCATTGGTCTGTAAGGTATTTTGCCTTTATAAAACAACTTTGTTTCTATTCCATGTCTTTTGTCTTTAATATAATGAAGCATCCACTTTCATCTTCCCCTTCAGAACACACAGAAACTGAGGCAAAGCTGTTAAAGACAAGGTATAGACTACAATTTAAACTGTATCCAACAGAAATGCAAATTGGATCCCTTTCCATTGCAAGTGGTACTAAATACAAATAGTAAGCACAACACACAGTCCTCTTATTTCTGCTAATACCTATCACAGCTGAGATGGCCACAATGCACAGAGGATCATCATACAAGTTCAGAAAGCTTCTGCCCACACAGAGTAACACCTCACTGCTGCAGAAGGCTGCCAGCCTCTGCTCCTCTTGTTCTCCAGCCCAGCCTTTTACACCCCTGATGTTGATGCATTGCCCTGTGTGCCCTCTGCTCCCTTGGGTGGTTGCTCAGTGCCCCTGGGCACCCCATGGCTCATTGCTGCCAGTGCTGCTCACAGCTGTGCCCATCCCCAATCACCACAACCTGGGTACCCACACGTACCCATCTGCAAGACCATTAGAGACTAGATGCAAATGGACAGACAAAAGTTTAATCTTGCATCCTAAGATAAAGAGATGTTTATGCGTAGAGTCCAACAGAAAGTGGTTCAGAAACTGTAGCTCTGTCTAATACAGCAAAGACACAGTCAACTATCCCCAAGAAGAGGAACTCTAGTCATCTTTTATGGCTGCTACATGAGAAATAGCTCTTAGTGATGGTAGGTCTGGAGCACCTGGAAAGTTTCTAATGAAATACCTCTTAATAAGAAGTATTATTCTATTTCAACACACAATATCCACAGAAAAATATTTCCTTGAAGGTTTAAGAAGAGTCTTCTTTAACTATAGATATAAATTAAATTAGAGCTTTAAATAAATAAAACCACAGACACAAGGAGGCCTGTTAAAAAAGCAAGAAGAACATGCGTTATGAATATTTAACTTGAACTAGAAAGGAGGGGTATAACTATTTTTTAGCTGGTTTTGAGTAGTTGTAGCTAGTAGTACATAAAATTAGGATTACTATGCGTTGCTGCTTTCCCTCCTTATGGTTATAGAAATCAAATCATCAAAATCTTTGCTGCTCAGTCCTGCACTGCTTAAAGCACACGCTGCAGGCCAGGACAGAATAGGGCAGGACAAGAAATCAGACTGATTACCTCTTCTTCCTTCTGACCTGTGAGACTGGGACCAAGAAGACATTATTTCCTAATTAATTTGATTTTTAAATCTCGTTATTATTGTCACTGAAATCAGCAGCATTTCTTGCCAGCCAATTGCTTTTACAACTTGTTGACTCTGTAAATATCTACTCAACAAGAACACATTTTTCTGTCAGGTCAGCTGGGAAGTTTATTTCTCCTGTCATTACATCAGATTACTATTTTACAGTTAAAGACAGATTGTTATCAGCCTTCAGAGACTTTAAAAATAATACAATATGGTTCCTGACACTCTCAAGCAGACTGATAAATGCCACCCACACAATTTGCAACATTTTTTATGCAGCATGCAAGAAGATTTGTTCTACAGATGTTTTGGAGTTAATTCTGCAGTGAAACCTGGTACAGAACAGAATCACCATGGCATGACACTTCTGCACTGAAACTTGCAGCAAATCTGCAATGCCTTTGCAGCTTACTGTAGAGAAAAACAGATCTGGAAGTTGTTTGTCACAGACAAAGGTGGCATAACATTCCAATTGAAATTTTTTATTTCTAAATCCAGTTGAGTAGCTAAAAGGTCAGCACTGCATGCATAAGGAACACAGTAAGCATTCCTGATTTATAAATAATATGGGAAAGTTTTGTTTTGTGAGAGTGACCACACTTTTCGCTGATATTTCAGGAATGGAGTAAACTTCCTAATCCACTGGATCTCCACGAACATAGAGGTCTTTCAGTATAAAATTTAGAACTTGTAGAAGATAACTGCCTATGTGCTATGACCGAGTACTTGGAACAGTCAGTTCTGGATATGGACAATAATCCAGTAACGAAGATCATCTCAGCTGTCTTTAATAGAGCATTACCATATTGCTGTGAAACAGGGGACTTGTTCATTTACCAGATAAACCAACAGTCTTGGAAGAACATCCCTGAGCCTTCCCAACTCCTCCTGAATTGCAAGCTCCTAATATATTTTTCACATTTATGCAGATTGGCAGAGCAATACTGTTCCAAAAAATCATAGAACCAATTAGCAGACTTGTGGCAATTGGTTTGAAAAGAAAGAAGCTACAAATTTTAGTAACTAAAAGCTTTTATAAAGTCCTAAGAATTAAAAGTGGAAGATAGATTCTGCTCAGTTTGCGGGAGCCTTGGAAAGAGCAGAGAAAACATTGTCTTTCAAAGGTAGTAGCAATGTCAAATATTTTACTACTGAAAGGTAAATTTTCTTTTGGATTATTGTGTTCAGGCTGAAAATGCTATCTAGGAGCAGAAACTGAAGAGAGTCAGAAAGATGTAAAGAAAGAACGACTTCTATGTGAAGAGACAGTACAAATGAAATAGTTAATAGGACAACAGTGGTGGGCTTCTGTTATCCTCAGTGGGGAAATCCAAAGAAGGATGTTATTAAAATGAACCCCAGTGACTGAAATTACAATACTTCCCCTTCCCTTTTAACACCTTAATTGCATGGCTGTAAGAGTAACTTAATGGTCCAAAGACTGCTTCAGGCTTGAAGCAGAAACTATACATTGGTCACACTGAATTAGCAGTTGTCATAGGGATTTTGGGGACCATTATTCCCTGTATGTACATACAGCTCCTACTACATTGATGTGGTACCAAACACACTGAGAGGAAAGCTGGCCCATTATGTGAGCATTGTTGCAAAAAGATTACCTGATTTCTCATCCTAGATGGATGAAATAGAAGTTTTCAACACTGATTCATTGAAGAGCATGAGAGAACACACTGCTATTAAATCAAGGCATGGCACAGACCAAGGGGCTATGGGGAGCAATGCCATTCCCTAGGAATCCTCTGCTTCAGAGCATGGACAGGACTGGCAATGAGGCCATGTGGACTTCATTCATGCCATGGATGGATCCATGGTTAACCACACACACAACTTGATCTCTTCAGAGATCATTAGTGCCATCTAATACAGGAGCCATCTAATACAGGTGTCCAAATTAGAAGCCTGCACTCATTATAGTCACAGAGCCTTTAGAGGACTCCCAAACCTAAACCTACCACTCTCCATTGAGTGTTAAAGAAGGCCAGACTGCTGCTGCAAATACTTAAGTATAAATTTTTATATTTCCACTAGCAGCAAAATACAGTGGGTTTTTTGTAAAACTCTGCAGGAGGGAAAAAGCACTGGCTGAGGAAGTACCAAATGAAAAACCACGGAACACCTCACTTTTGAGGAATGGCACAATGGCACAGTATATACCTGCATCAAGGCTTTACAGGCTCACCCTTCCTGATGAATACAATTGAAAATGAAAGAACAGCTCCCTGGAAACATTACCTGCAGGGATGTCTCATCACCAGATTCTACAGCAGACTTAAAACAAGGTCATGAGATTAAGAAGTGTGAAGGACAGAAAGCCAGAAGACATGGAAATGCTTCATCCCTTCCTGGAGCATCTGCCACCCATCTCACGAGGAGGAGAAGGTGACATTTGGGAACACTGCAGCTCCATGGCAGAGCACAGGAACCCAAGAACACTCTGTGTGATGCATGTAGGTCAGTGGAGCATGGAAGAGAACGGGATTTCTGAAAGAGCCTTCTAAGCAGCAGCTGAGGATCAGCTGTGAAACCAGTCCTGTGCAGGTTTGTGACAACACTAGTGACTGACAATTACTAATGTACAATTAGTCAAGGGCAATGAAATATCACAGCCCCGTGTCACATGAACAGTAGTGGTTTTTACAGGAACTATGAAAACAAGATAATAGGAAAACCCCTGATATTTTAAATAGAGTGGAAATTTGCCCACAGAAAAATGAAAAAGTTAATTACCAACCATTCCAGTCAGAAATTAATCTACTGCAATAGCAGGTTTGCTCTTCTTCCCATCAGTTAGAGAAGGAAGGTAACCTAAGAAGTGCAAAATTAGGTGTACATAGAGCTAGTTTTGCAACTGTTAGCTCAAGATACAGAACCATGGCAGAGTGCTACACATTTCAAGGCCAGCTTGTAACAGAATGTTTCTTGCTTTACCCCACAAAACTCAAAACCACAGAAAAGAGTATTATTCAGATAAGAGATGTTGTAAAACCCCACTTCAGTGGTAACCAGTCCCTAAATCAGTCTTTATGTTCCTGCTCAGTTCTTTCCCCAAATAGAACAGAAAATAAAAATCATCACTTCCTTACTCCTCCCAGACACTTAAAAAAAGAAAATTAAAATATTGCAAACAAATGACTGAGTACTAACAGGCAGTTAATGACCAGTACCTAGTTGCCAACACCTCCTTGATTACAAGTATGTGTTTACCCTTTGGCTCAGCACAGGGGTATTACTTGCCCCTGGAGAGGAAAGGAAGGTTTTATGGACAGAAACAGCAAGCAGGAAGTTCTTTATACCAAAGGAGACAAACCTGTTTCTTAAAAAAACCCTGATGTGCATCTCAAAACACAGAAGGGCAGGATGCTTTCTAAGGCCAGTCATTACTGTGGGGTTTACTCCAGGCTGAAAATGACTCATTTATCCAGTTCTCTGGTGAAGTTCAGAAACTAGACAGTAAGAGAAAATCCTGAGTCTTTATTGCTGCTCTTGCATTTCTCTTATTGCCTTCTCTTCAAGCAGGAACAGGCCATATGCTGACTAAAAGCAATCAGAGAATACATTTGAGCAAAAGATTCTACAGCATTAGCCCCATCCCCTATGTCAGGCCAGTTTTCCACACTGTCCAGTGCTGCCAAATCCAGTAGACCTTAGCCCACGTGTACAGACTATGAAAAGAGGGCAGCTTCTACCAACAGAATTTACTGAAAATGTTACCTAGAAAAAAAAAATCTCACAAAAAAATTCAGCTTTGGCTGAGAGTACAGAAGACCTAATTAAATAGTTGGGGTTTTTTCCTTCTCTCCAGGAAAAGAGCTGAGTTAGGTTCCATCAGAGGTTTGCTGATAGAAAGGATGTTTAATGACAACACCATAGAACTCATCCAGTTTGCTCTTACACATAATGCAGACATTCTTAACTGAGAGAGGGTCTGTGAATCGGAGATAAGATTTTATCCTCTGAAGAAGTGACTTTTCAACAGTTACCCCATTCGTGCTTATTTTGAGTCGTGGGTTTTCAGTTTGAAGGGAGCACAGAGCACACTATATGGCTAGAGTTTACTTCAGGACACTTGGCTATGAGTCACCACAGTAATTTTGTGACACTACTGAGCCAACAAGCACTCCCTGGGCAGATGGGTGGATGCCACACATCAGTACAGGATTTAATGACAGGAGGAATCCCTGGGCAGATGGGTGGACACCACACAGCACTCCAAGGTTTAATGACAGGAGAAGCTCACATGCAGCAGTTTCAGGGTTTGCAATGTGCAGAACTTTGCCAAGCACATGTTCAGGAGGCTGGATGCTTCCTGGAGACACTGCTCTCAAAGCCAGAGGTTTTACTTGCACATGCACATTTGGTATGTGAGATACTCCCAAACAAGCCACAGCTCAGGCCCCAGCTCTAATCAGGGTGCTCAAGCAGAATAAAACAAGAGTACCAAGTCTTCACATTACACCGTTCCAATTTCTGGGAGGAACTCAGGATGTATTCAGGGTGTTTTAGAAGCAGAAAGAAAGGAAGAGGCAGAAGGACAGTTACATATCAAAGTTTTTCCCCTGCTGCAGATCAACTTAAGCTGAAAGGACTACATCTGATCTTCCCACAGCAGCCACTAAAAACATTCCTGTGCCAAAACCAGAACTCATCTCTCTGCAGATGGGAGAGAAGAAAAGCAAGTAGCACAAAGAGAGAAAACAAATAAAAAGAAACATAGTGAAAAATTAATTTCCTAAAAGACAGCATTCAAGATGGATTGCCCTCAGATACAAGGCAGGACCTTTGAGACATGAGTCGCAACTGTACGTGTGACTAAATGCAAGAGGCACATGGATAGGGCTGATGCTGACTGTGGGGAAGTCAGCAGCAAAAGCCTCACATAACACAAGATTAAGTTCTCAAATGAATAGGATTCTTGTACATATAAAATTCAGGGATCTCTAGGTATTACAGAAAAGCACATCTCATGCCTCCATAGATTTTTATGAAAATGGTTCTTGTGTAATTTAAGAGGGTTTTCCCTGAGACACCTCCTGATTGACACTGCTCTAACAGATGACACTTCATGGAAAGTAATTAGACATGTATTCACTTTGGTGATTTCAGTCTGTCAACATCTGTTAAGACTGACTTCATTTAAAATTAAACTTTCTGAGGGCAAATATATTTTTGCCATCAACTAGAATTCTTTCATATAACTACAGCCAGAACTTGCACTGGCAAGCCTGAAAATTTTATAATTAAACCAAAATATGTATACACACAGGTAGAACAGAGAGAGCAGAGTGACAGCAATGTCTGTTGTGTGGTGGTTTTGGGGTGTTTTTTTCCCCTCTATTGTCATGCAAGGATGTTATTTTCTGACACATGTACACAGCAATGTACAGCTATTCACCATGAGCCTGGATTCTACAGTTGCAATAAAATATGATAAGACTAATTTTCACCAATTTTAAATAGAGAGGAATTACTATCAACAAACATTAAACATTTCACATATGCTGGTTTGGCCCTGCACATATGGTGCACATATGGTGCAAGTGTATCACTGTAGTGTACACAGGTCTGGAGATGCAGGTTGGAGCTGTCCACAGGGACACAATTTATTTCCAGAGATCATTATTCTTCTTCAACATACAACTGAATAGAATGAAATCAGCTTGCTGTAGAGTTTGCCTTTCCTAATTTTGGCTTTTCTGTTTCTGGGACTGCTACTGTTACTCCTCTGAGATTTACCAGCACATTGCTCACAGCCTGAAGAGCAGAAAGCACATGGCACAGGATAAACAGTCAAACACACTTCACACATTATTCCAGTAGATGGGTCAGAGGCGCTCTCACCTTGATTTTAAACAAAGAAACACAACACAATGGGGCTTATACCTAGTTTTTACCACAATGTATATGTCATACCAAGTAGGAACCCTGCAGGAAGACTGAAATCAGCCCATGAGACTGATTTCACTACCTTCAACAAGAGTTCTATTTCTGAACTAGCATTCTTTCTTTCCCTGCACTCAGCAAAAAGATTAAGCCTTTATTGTAAGGAAAAAAAGTAGCTTTTAAAATTATAATATGCTCTCATTCTCACAATTGTCTACAGAAAGTGTTCCAGTGGCCTTTGGGACTGAGAAATTTGACCTGCAGTTACAGGTTCTTCTCTTACTTTGATCCCAAGTGCCTCAAATGGCCTAATTAAACGTATCCAGTAAGTGGCATGAAGGCTGCCTTGCTCTGCTGAACCTCAGAGGGTAAAAGAAAGCATGAACATCATCTTCTGTGGAAGGCAATCTACTCCATACAACTGATGCACTGGTCAGAAACTCTGTATTTAATTGTTTTGATGCTGGCAATTAAGTGCAAACTACTTATTATAACAGAAATCTCTTAAGGTTACTAAGGTTAAGAACACCAGAATGTGAAAAAAATATTTTGATCAATTTTGTCTATATTTTGATGTTTATACAATATATGTGCATATTATATATAATTATACCAATAAAGTATATTTAACAGACTTAGAATAGCTATTCCCCTAAATAAGAGAGTTGTTTGGCTTAGGTGAACCATCTCTGTTAAAATGATCATCCGAAACCTACTCAAACACTCCCTAGAGTTGACTTGTATTGATTCTCCGTTCTCCTGCCTCTAAAACAAATTCCAAAAGTCACACTAAAATTAAAACCTAACAGGACATAAATATAAATAATTGCTTCAATCATCCTTAGTCCCTTTTACTCATGTCAGCTCACAGGTAATGTTCTAGAAGTGACAGAAAATCTAGGTTGGAAGGAGGGTAGCTAGTCCAGCTTGCTGATCAAATTCTAATGTTAAATTTACCATAACACATTGTTATTTCATATTAAAATTACCAGGCAACTAAAGCATGTGCTTACACCCAGGCTTTTTATTTCTTGCACAAAATCACGAAATTAGAAATTTTCATTGGTAGTAATTCCTATGAAGTTCATAAGTAACTTCAGGTTTGGGAAAAGGGCTTAAATACAACTCCCTTCCTTCCCAATCCAAAATATTCCCAAATGATAGCTGTCTGTTCTGACACGTGCAGCCTCACCTTGAGTCCTGTGAGCAGCTTTGGGTACCAGGGCATAAGAAAGACATTAAGCTATTTGAGAGTGTCCAAAGGAGGCTGCAAAGATGGTGGAAGGTCTGAGGAGGCCGTGCCAGGAGCGCAGGGACAGCACCGACCTCTGCTCTGAGCAAAGGGCCTGAGGCTGGGTTGGGCAGGTGTAGGTTGGGCATTAGGAAAAGGTCCTTGCCCCAGGAGGTGCTGGGGACCTGGAGCAGCTACCAGGGCAGGGGTGACAGCAGCAACCCCACAGAGCCTGAGGATCTCGGCACAGGGGGGCTCCGAGCAGAGCCAGGAGCTGCACCCCAGTGATTCCTGTGGGTGCCTCCAGCTCCAGAGAGGCAGTGACTGCACCCCAGTGATGCCTGAGGGTGCCTCCAGCTCCAGAGAGGCTGTGACTGCACCCCAGTGATGCCTGAGGGTGCCTCCAGCTCCAGAGAGGCAGTGACTGCACCCCAGTGATGCCTGAGGGTCCCTCCAGCTCCAGAGAGGCAGTGACTGCACCCCAGTGATTCCTGAGGGTCCCTCCAGCTCCAGGGAGGCAGTGACTGCACCCCAGTGATGCCTGAGGGTGCCTCCAGCTCCAGGGAGGCAGTGACTGCACCCCAGTGATGCCTGAGGGTCCCTCCAGCTCCAGAGAGGCTGTGACTGCACCCCAGTGATGCCTGAGGGTCCCTCCAGCTCCAGAGAGGCTGTGACTCTACAAACTGACACTCACTGTCAGGAATGCCGTGGTCAAGATAGATTCAAACCCAGATGTTATTTACAAAAGGAGAAGTAGCTTAAGACAGACATCCAAGAGAATGCACTCTTAAGAAAGAGAGGCGTAGAGAATATATTCTTTGGGATGGGAAACAGAGCTCTGAGCTTTCTCTGTTCTGAAAATACATTCAGTATTAAAACATCAAAAGCTTTTTCAAAACCACATTTTAAACTTAGATAAAGTAGTGGGTAAATCTTAATTGACTAGACTTAGTTCTCTAGAATTTAATGATACTAAGAAGACAAAATTGAAATGGCTGTAACACTCTTATCAGATGACAGTGAAGGTCAAAGTAGTACATTTCACTCTCAGTTTTCATGGACATTATGTAACTTATCTGAAATTCTACTCTTAAAGCAAGAAGTGTTTTATAAAATTTTCCTCCTCCTCCTCTTTGACAGTTAGAAAAAGAGCAAGGGAGAAATCAGATGTGCATGGAATTGTTTCTGACTCATTAAATGAAAGTTTTTAAGAGTCAGTGAAACAGTATTCACCTAATACTCATGAGGTAATACAGCTCCTCATATAAAAAAATCAACCTCCCAGGTATGGCAGCTGCACTGTTTCTCAAGAAGCTCCCTGTGCACTCACAGGGGCCAGCACTCCTAACTCCACATTTTATAAGCCTTCTTTCAGGACAATTCATTAGGAAGAAACAGTATTTCATAGCAATCTGTTTCCTGCTATCCACATTGCATTTCTCAATGTAACCTGAATTTACCTGTCTGAATGAGGAAGACTGAACCTTTCATTAGTCAAATAACCTTCCTCACAATTATCAAGCAAAACAGAATCATCAGCTAGTTTAGTACCACGGATGAATTTGGGAAAACAGATGCAGTAATTATCTCTAGCAGATCCCCTGTGAGCCTCCTATGGGCCACTGCCATTTGCTGTGTGTCTTATGCCCATAAACCAGAAGCAGTGCAATGTCCCTGCAGGGAGTTTGTTCTCTGCAGTAAATCATGAAGGAATAGAATTTAGATAATAGTTCCTTTCATCACTATTCCAATCTGAAATAGAGCCTAATAATGAATTAATTCCAGCAATTTATGGTATTTTTGTATTTTTAGACATAACTTCCCAGTGAGATATTCAAATTGTGGAAAGACAAACAGTTACTTCAGCAGGCCTACACTTGCACTGTGTGCAAAAAACCCCTACAGATCATACTGAGGTGAGCATTATGCTTTAAAAGATCTGCAATTTCCTTCTTTTTTACTGTGGTAAAGGTAGAAATAGAAAAGAAACCTCATTCATCTACATATGTATATGCACAATAAACCTACTGTTAAACCAAAGGCACTCATTTTGCAAGAACTGTACAGAAGCCAAAGTCCAGGTACAAGAAGAACAACTCCAACATTTATCCAAGTGAATCAGTGGTCTTAAAATTTCAATAAAACACATTTATCCTATTCCCTGTTATCAGCAAAGGTGGCCACCTCTTGGTGTTCAAACTAAAGAAAAATAGGAGAAATCATAAAGCTACCTCACCAAAATGTTTAAAAGCAGATAATTAGACCCATGTATATAACCATTAGAGAGACAAAACCCTGCCAATAGCAGGCAATTCCGATCAGATTTCAAAACAACTGCTTCAAGGTAAATTTTGTTATAAGCATCACCAAGAGAAAAGATAAACAATAACACAAAACCCCTTGTAAACATTCCAGAAAAAAGAATTCAGCTGAAGCCAAAGGAATTGAGCTGCCTGGAACTCATTTTAAATCAGAATTCCCCCTCATTCCTTTTCTGTTTTTATATCTTAGCTTCAAATTAAAATAATAATAAAAAGAAAATATAGCCTTCAGATGTATACTGAATGCACAGCTGAATGCACAGCTCTGCTTTGGACAGGTAGCACTTTAAGGTCTCTTCAGCCTCTTTATTGAGACATTAATAGCAAATTAAACAGACAGTAAATTGCTTTTATTTCCACTTATCTCATCAGCAATAGCATACTCTCTACTCTTCCTAGAAGATAGTTTTCTGCTGTTTATGTTGCTCCATTTGCCCCTGGAGTGGGGACCACCCAGGTCTCTTGACCTGGGAACTCTTTGTTGGGTCTTTGCACTGACTTGAATTTGGCACGGTCAAGTTCTTCCCCTAGCTCTTTACCACTACAAATCCAACCCAAGCTTACCAGAGCTGCAGCCTGATCACAGTCTCAATCTAGCATTTCAGAGATTTACTGTCACCTATGGAACAATTCCACAATTTGCTACGTCTTCAATTCTGTGATTAAGTAATCCTGACTTTGCAGGCCATCCTTAAGGAAGGTCTCTAGTCAATGCTTTTGAGGCAGCACTCTTCAATCTCCTTTTTCCTATAACGTTCTAGGGGTGCACTGTGAGGCCCCTCACAGAAACGGAACATTTCAGCCCAAAGTGTGCCAAAGGTATTTCTCAGTGGCAATCACAGCAGGTAAATTCTTCCTCTCCCACAGGCTGCAGTGCTTGTGCCACCAGCCCTGTCTGTGCTTAGTGAAAAGTAATTCAGGAGGACTTCACTGAAGAGACCTGAGGAAATGCTCTGACTGGGGAGGGTCTCACTGTAACAGCTGCCTTGACCAGGACCACAATCATCACAAACATGCACTTCTGAAGGGAGCAGAGGCCATTTTGTAGGGCTGTGCAATGGGAGGAAACCATACTGGGCCACAAAGGGAAGACATCTACCTGCTTCTGCATAAGAAAGCAGCAAAAAGAAACAGACTCTTGCATTGGTTGTGTGCTTTCTCCCACTATTATGTGGGGTAAGATTCAGCTCTCTGAAGCAGCACCATCCAGGACATTTTATGTTCCCCAAGGATAGTTACTAGGGCTTTGAGAATGACTTATCAGAATTACAGCTCTCTGCCAGGATTAAGGACTCCCATAAAGGAGAACTAAGGAAGAAGGAAGAAAGGTGTTCTGTCAGTTTGGATTGCTTCAGGCACACGCTGCTCCAACAAGGCAGGAAAAGTCCTGTGCAATCTCTAAGCATGGCTCAGCTGAAAATGCTGTGAGGGAACCTAACAGAAGCAAATGCGAAGTAAACAAGCTACTGGTGTTGAAGAAAAATATTAAAATATTTTAAAAGGTAACTGGCCTGTGACTATTATATAGACCTTTCTGGGATACTATGCTAGCTGCTTAAGCACATTTTGTAAGAGAGTAACAACTGGCAAGTAAAACTGTATTTGAAGAAAAGTAGATGGAAGAGAACTTTATCCAAACCAAGTTGTTAAAATGGTCTTTTCCTTATTTCATGTGAAAAGCCTGTGTTAGAACTTCTAACTCGATCTGAGGCAATCCATGATAGAATTTCTGCATTTCTAAATGTATTTTCTTTTTTTAAAAGTAGCTTGAAGTAGCAAAAAAACCAAAAAAAACCAGAAACCCCAAGACTTAGAGTCAACTATTTCAACATTGGGGATAGGGGGGAGGAGTAAATCCATTTCTCAACTTAAAAGTTTTCAGGTTTGACAGTTTTATTCCCCATCCCCCACCCAATTCTAGTTCTAATAAAGTTGCTAATAAATAGATAGTTACTTATTTAAAAGCACTATCAGATTATGACTGCATGAATCTCAGCTATAGCACAGTCTTCCTGTATAAACATCAGTCTTGTTTCTCCCTTAGGAAATTTTTCTCAAAATTATACTTTATTATTTAAATGAGAGGAATAAAAATGTGACACAAAATGTAAAGTGGTATTGGGAAGTGGCTGGAGAACAGTTGCTTTGCTCTTTAGCTTCTACCTTCAGAATGGAAATTCGGAAGCAAAGAAAGATTGACTCATAATAGCAGTTAATGAATATATAAGTAGGCTGCAATTAATTAAGCAGATATGCTGCTTTTTAAAACTTCCCTTCTGTATTACAGTCTTCCTTCTTATCTCAGTTTGCTCAGTCCAACTCTTCTGGCAGCTATTGACAGCAACAGCCAAAAATACCCCAGGTCTTCCTACAGAAACCCTACCAATACTGACTGCTAAATCCAGTGGTGCATGTCAATTTGATGACTCATGCCTCTTATTTCATTTTAATCTCCTTTCCTTTCATGTTGATGAGCTGAAGTTGTACAGTTTCATTTCAGCCTTCTCCCTGCTCTCCCCATGTACCTAGGACTAAGTAGGACAAGCAGGAAAGCCCCACTGGCTGTCACTGGCAGCGCTTGTGCTGCTGTGATAGCAGCCTTTAACAATTTATAGTGTCTCTAAAGCTTCAACAGAAGGAACAGAGGCAGGAACAGCTCTCAGTAATGCCACTCTGCTTGCCACAGAGTAGTAGGATTTAAGATAGCAAAAGGAAAGAGAAAACAGGGTAATTCTTTCTTCCCTACAATGCTGAAGTCTGTAGAAATGAGAAGAACGGCCACATTTCCATTTTGAGTAGTGCACTAAACAGAACCAAACCAGACATTCAAATAAGACTGAAGAGGCTTGATATTTGTGATATTTTTACTTTCCTGCTCAAACAGAGTAACTGCACTTGTGGCTATGATTAAGGCTCTTAAGTCATTTATTCTAGGTGACCATACCAGATTGTTTGTTCATTAATAATTTAAATGTTATACCAGTTTATCTTACCATGAGTTTTGGCAGAGACTGGAGCTCTGCTTGGACAGATATTTCTATTACACATTTCTATTAAGCATCTGCAGCTGCCTCCAATTTAAATTGGGTTTGGATACTTAAACAGAGGGATTGGAACTCTGTGTGCAAGCAGGCCTCTGAAAGACACAGTATTCTTAAAGAAGGGAAAAAAAACCCCAAACAAAACAGTCAACCACAAAGTTCCTAGAAATTACGGTACCTCTTTCAAGACTAGTAGTGCTAAACCAACTCCTATGCACAGCTCTAATTTAAGACGTGGTGGGATCTAAAAATTTACTCTCACGCTGATTGATATTCCTTGACATTTGTGAACTTACACCTACAAATGGGCAAAGCTACAACTGTAACATGAACAGAGTTCTCATTCACCCAAACAAACGTGAGAGGGTCACACTGAGTCCGTGACATACTAGGCTGTGGTATGTGTTTCCCAAAGCTAACCAAAGCTGGTCTAGGCACTTTGACATTTATGAATTTATACTTCCCACTCTCAGTCCTTACTCAATTATCTGGATAAACAGCCACCTACACTAAGCAAGTCATGGGTGAATGGGTGAATGTGAGAGATAAGAGCATTTCTTCAGAGAAAATTGGGGTATCTGGTTTAGTGAAATACTATTTACAATACAGTTAGTGTCTGAAAACCAAATTAATTCCAGTTTTGCTTTTTTACTATGCCGCAATGAAAAACAACTAAATTCTGAAAATGTCAGGTAATTGTCAAGTTATATTTAACTACCACATTTCACTTGTAAGGAAACATCAATTTGAATAAACAGATGGTGTTGCTATGGGATTGCCATCACAAGTAAAAGCACACATTTAACTCTGAAAACGGCAGATACAAAGGACAAGAAAATTATAGGCAGTGTTGGGCACTTCTAAAAGCAAAACCATGGTTATACTAAATCTTTGCTTCATTTCTGCACTCAGTAACAGTGTCTTACTGTTATGATGACTTGATTCCTAAGAACTAAATAAGAATCCATAATATTAATAATATTAATCCTCAAATAATATCACAAGTACTTGCAACTCTAGTCCCATTGCTCCCTGCCCTGAAATCCCTGGGAAAGCAAATCTACAATTTTGGTTACTTCCTCAAAGCATTTAGGTAGCTGGGAGTCTATTGAAAATAGATTGTTGTGCTATTTCAGGATCGAGGATGCCACTGGCCAGCTAATGGATTTAGTCAATGTTACTTCAGAGTTGGAAGAGAGATTGTTTAAAAGCTCTCAAAATAAAGAAATGTGCAGAGTATTTGAGTTCCTCCAAAGAAATGCAAAGAGAAGGCCTGTTTAGATATTTATGATGCCTGACATTACTTGTATGAGGAGTTGAACTTTACTAAAACTGGACATCATGTTAGGAGAGAGGCACTGTTTTATTTCCAATAATTGCTTTAAAACTACAACAACTAGACATTTTTCCAGGGGACTTTTCCAATGGGGCTTTCATCTGTTTAAACACTCAAATAACATGAAATGATATAATTTAAACATTCAAATTCCAAGTTAGAACCAAGAGGAATGAAAAGGGAAGCATGGACAATTTTATCGGCTGCTTATGTAAGTTAATAATTGCTCAAGAACATTGAAGATAATGTTGACACTATACTTGTGGATTACTTTGAGATTTAGAAAGTGGCTGGTTGTTAGATTTCATTTTGGCCTTGGTATTTCACTCAAATACACATAATAAAAAATCAGGTATAACCAATCTATTCAGCAATATATAATAGAGCATTTTCACAAACTACTTCTGATATGCAGAAAGGACTGTGATTATTATTTACTTCATAATTTCCCAGTGCACTAACACAAGGATGGACCTGCAGGAAAAGTTTCTCCCTTGAAAACATTACCACCAGCATATCACTGCACTACTGTCTAGGAAAGACTAAAATATAGCAAACAGGAAAATTCCATTACTGACACAATGGCCTCTTCATATTTCAATGTCAGAATCTTAGTGAAATTTAAGACAATTTATAGCATTTTATGTACAACCACAAATGAGTCAACAGAAGTGTGGAATCACTGAGCAAAATGAGAGCACAAAAGAAAACTGTAACAAATTAAACTGAATTTTAAAAACGCTACTGAAGTATTGATGGGGACCACATTTAAAGTGTGATACAGTAAAATCAAAAATGTTGTGTATTACACTGGACAGAGGTAAATATGCTTTCCCTGTTTACAACAAATATACAGTGAGAAAAATTACCTACCTTCCTACAGATACCTGTAGGATATATTCTTACAGATACCACACAAATCACTATTCAAAAGCTTAAATTCTGTGTTTGTTCAGGAGCAGAAGTTTCTATTGATTAAAACCAGAAAACTGTCGTTCTGCATTTACTAAACATCCAGTGCTAATGTAAAGATGGGACATTTTTCCTTCAGTACCAAGTATCACAAGCTTGGCAACAGCCATTCCCACTTTCAAGGGTATTTCCTTTCTAAGGTATGATTGTTAGATTCATACCACCTGAGAGAGAAGGTACCATAAACCATTGCAATTCACAGCTAGGAAGGACCTGGCTCAGTCCTTAGTCTGTCTAAGGACCCCGGGCAGAACAAATCCCCAGAGCAAGCTGCCCATCATGTTTGTTTTCATTCCTCCTTTCACGCTCTTTTGTAGAATTATGAGCTGCCCTGTGGCCTCCTTCCTTCAAAGTGAGATGTAATGCACTTGATTTGCATTACACCTGGCAGCAATTACACAGCTTTTATATTTAAATTATAATTAAAAGAGTGTGAGCATAAATAGCTGCATGTAAGCAGAACCTTGCGGGATACAGATTTATCTCTGTGCAGAAGTACTAATGCAGCATCTTTTGAAGCCATAAGTATTACAATGGAGATCAAGCAGCACAATCACCAGTTCCAGTGAGTTCATTGTGCCCACTATGTAATTACTTTTCCAACATACTGCAGATCATTACCATTAACTAGAGGTTAGCACCCATGACATTTTATCCAAAAAAATTAAGCATGCACACAGCTTCAGTCTATCTGCAAAATCAAAGCTGTCCAGGAAATTATAAATAAACTGATTTATGTGTTGTATCTATGATAATGTAAATAGCATGTTATTGTAGTAGGTATAAACTACCTTAGAGCATTCAGCCAGGAGTTGGTTTGTGAAGTTTTTAAAATTCTTACAGCAAAGAAAGAAGCAGCACCCTAGAAAAAGCAGCTTAACTTCAGTCACCAAGTTAATGAATGCATGCAAATTGAGATTCCTCCCCACTCCTCTCAGAGGCAACACTTCCTGCTCTTGCAATTTTATCATGACTCTCACTATTTTTAGTGCTTTGCTTAGAGTCTGCTACTGGAATCATGTCTGAGACTCAGCATCAATTTTAAAATAAAACATTTCCACTCCCCTGCATCCTGAGAAAAGCTTGAAAGTGTGAAACGACTGCAGCCTACAGGCTAAAACACTAGAAATAATACAAGAAATTCAGGGTGGGTTTTGTTTTGTTCTTTAAAAAGCTCACAATATCTAAGCTGATTGCCTGAGTGGCAGGAGCTAGATAATGCATTGATTCCTCATGGCTGACTGTTCCTCAGAATCTTCCCAGAGCAGATGTAAGGCACATCAGCAATTTTACATGGAAAAAATATTCAGTGCCACTGTCACTGCTCTTTCTATGCAGGGGATATTCTTACTCTTAAGAGTACGAGTACAGCTTCTCTTAAAACTCATACTTTGAAAGAGAACATTTGGCCTTTTTGAACTAAAAAGAAATATTATTTTGTACACAAAGTGCTCTTGATTTCTCTTCTCTGAAAGCTAACTCTTCTGCAACTAAGAGCATTTTTCTTAAGACAATAAACCAAACAGTTTTCTGCAAGAAACATGTAAACACATGTTAAGGAATATAACATCACGCCTCTTAGGGGAGAGATGATGCTTAATATTCACTTTTACACAGCTACTTGCTTTTAATTATACATGCAGTTGGCATCTAAAATAGAAATCTAAACAGATCATCTGCTTTTATCTCAGGTGATTGAGAGGCTTTTTTGAAAAGGTACCGCTAGATGGTGCAAGAGTTTAAATAATTCATAAATGCACAGCTAGTGCCGGGCCTCCTCCCTGTCCCAGCCACAGCCAGAGACAACTTAGCGCTGCCAAGCAAACAGAGCTTCTGTGATTTGTATTTGGCAAAATTACTGACTTCGGCCCTAGAGGCAATAACTCGCTCCCTTCTTTGGTATTTCTTTCAAAGAGGAAGAAGGATTTGGTCATCTGAGGGAAAAGTGGTCACTGAATGGCTGTGACCTCCCCAAGGCTCTGGGCCTGGGAGCCCTGGGAGGAGGGAAGTGAGCGACCACTGCAGATCAGAGTGGACAGAATGCTGCCCTTGATCTCGAGAAAAGGCAAACTCAGCTCCTTCCTCTGCTGGACAGACTAACTCAGCAAACCCAAAAAACTGGTCTCAACCTCATTGCACCTCGGTTCTCACCTGGAAATAAGTTCATGGAGTGTTTGTTAGCACTTCCAACCTCAGAGGGACACGGAGAGGAAAAATACATTTTTAAATTATGCCATGTTCCAAAACAGTGAAGTATTTTAGTATATATATGATGCCTTTACTGGTGGTGAAGAATGACTGGATTTTTATTTTAGTAATTTTGGTTAAACACTTAACAAGAGTACCAGGAACCATTCATTACAAATTAAGTTAAAGTGACATGTTATCATCTTACTGCAAGGGTTCCACGCTGTTGTCTCCTTACCACAAAAGTTCCAAACCTTCTTAGTGCTTCTCTTGGGCAGCTCCTCAGAGCACTGACTCTTTCCCCTTCACAAAAGAGCCAGCTGACTCCAGTTCCCCTCTCAAGGGGCCACCCCACTCTTTTATAGCATCTTCTTCTCATTGGTTCAGCTGTGGCCTGTTAAAGTCAGGCCTGTTCCTAAGCTTTGATAACTGGCCCACCTGCAACTCCTTAGGGGTAAGATTATTTCTACACTACCTTTATTTTCTTATATATATTCTATCCCCCTACACTGATATATAGAGCAAAATGTCTTCTCCAGTTCTAGATGCACCGCACAGGACGATGTGAGCTCACTTTGTTCATGACCATCAGAACTAGAAACCTAATGTGTGCACTATTCCAAGAAATATTTTTTTAATGATCATCGGTAATGGGATTATAACCAAAGTTTTGCATAATATATATTGAAGCCTATGAGAATAAGGAAGTGTTGGATAGGTAACACTGGGAGTAAGTCATGTAGACAAGGTAAATTTTCTATCAGGCAGTAGACGTCAAAGAGAAATATTTAATTATTCAGGCATGTGAGATAACACATGGAAAGCACACGCCTTCACTGCACAGGAAAGAAAGCTCCACCCAGCCATGGCTACCCACCAGGTGAACCTAAAAACCCCCCAAAACCAAACAAAAACCTGCTGAGTAACACACCCCTACAGGGAGATTGTGACTAATACATTAACAACTAAGACCTGAAAACCAAGATAACTGAGAAGATTCTTCTCACTCTGAATACTTCATGGGATAAAATTTCCCCAGGAGATGACAGGACTTGTGACTTTCATTATAGGAAAGAACATTTCTTGGATATGTACTATATATTTAGCTGTCAAGCCTTTTACTATTCTAAACAAAACCCCACAAAATCAGTCATCAAGTCTGTAACTCTGCCAGATTGGCAAAGAGAAACTGAACTGACAGTGTTAGAAAGGTATGACATGATTTACCAGGAATCCAAGTGCCCAGAAGGGATACCAAGTGTGCCCTTTTCCCCTTGCACTGCACTGAACAGAATTGTGTAGTAAATATGCCAACAATTTAAAAACAAACATGAACAGAGCTGTTGAGAGATAGAGTGGAAGTCCTACAATAATCAAAAAATATGATTATTGATGGAAGAAAATGAAGAGCAATAATCCAGTTACAGTCAAATTTTTTCTCATACACCATATAAATTCTGTATACAATGGAGTAAGGCAGCTATATAGTAACTAAATAGCTTGAACAGTGATGTAGCCTCTTTGGGTTGATACTATTCCCACAGGAAGCAGAAGAAAATCTTTTCACCTGAGGATGAGCAGAAGCCACAAATCAATAATGAGGGCACATCTGCACTACAAGGCACTTCCCAGCACACCATGTGGTCTGTGGCACTGTGAAAGGCCTGTATCACCACACCAGCAGAGCTGCTGGCCTGTACTGAGAGCAGCTCATCCTGAAATGCCACCCCCTTAAGTGCCATAGGGAGAGCTGACCTAACCACATATTTCCACGCTGGAAAAAAATCATGTTTACACTGGAGGGTTTGCTAAGACAGGAATTTTTTGAAAAAAAAATCATGTTTACACTGGAGGGTTTGCTAAGACACGTATTTTGCCAGGCCGAGTCCAAACTTAAATCCCCACAAATGCAACTACCCATTGGTTGTACGGCTATTGAAGTGCCACCTTCAATATCTCCATCTCAGGGTACTGCCTAGGGCAACTCCCTAGCTCAGCACACTCCACTTCCTCTGGAGGATGAAGCCATTTCAGCAAGATCTGTCCTTTGTAAGACTCCTCACACGTAAACTGGGTGAGAATCCTGTTCTATTCCCTTCCTTTTCCTTTCCTAACAAAGCTCTTCCACTTGGTTGCAAATTTGGCCTCCATCCTCTTTGTTCCAATGCTGCTGCAGACAGAGGCAGAGCAGGGGACAGGCTGAAGAGAAACAAGGAACAGGGCCTCCAGCCCACTCAGAATCCCAGCATCAGCTAGCCCCAAAATCTGCTGTGGGAATGTCACCTTGGTTGCCCTGTGAGCATGATGGCTGGCAGCTCTCTTCTGAAGCCAGGCTGTTAATTTCATTATCAGCCTCCAAGTGACAGAATTTTAGCTTAATTTCTCCACCACAGGATGATGGTTGTGGCCATTCTGGACAGCAGCAGGGATACAGGTGTCACCCAGCCTTGCAACCTTAGAGAAGCTGTGTCAGAGAGCATTGCATGACAAACTCCAGGTCAACCCACAAGGAATTGCATACAGCACATTAAAGCAAATAGAGGCCAGGCTGTGGCACTTATGCTTTTCCTGGATCCTCCCATCCTGAGAACAAACACAAGACAGCAGGGGAAAACAAAATCTGACAGATAAGCTGCTCTTGAGAAATCTGCTGGCTAAGGTGCAGCTGTCACAAAAGCAAGCAAGGAAACACTGAAGACAAGACACAATTTCCATGCCAGCTTTGCACAAGGCTGAAAAGAACTGTGACAAGCCGTACAAGAAGAGGAAATGGCCCCAGGCTGCATCAGGGGAGGTTTCGACTGTGACAACCAAAATGTTGTCAAGCACAAGAACAGGCTCCCCAGGCATGTGGTTGAGTGACCAGTCCTGGAGATAAAAGACTAAATGTGTACAGTAAAAGTGAGATGTGCCACTTTTGGACATGGTTTAGTGGTGGACTGAGCAGTGCTGGGCTGACAGCTGGACCTAGTGGTCTCAAAGGCCTTTTCCAAGCTGAACAATTCTATGATTGTGCAATAGAGACTACACCAGGTTCTGTAGGAGGCAGATTTCCAAAGCATGTATTGTATATCCAGTGCTCTGATAAAGTTCATAGGTCCTAGTCAAGGAAGATACTAAGTGCACATTTTTCAGCAGATCTCATATATTCACAGATTTGATCCCTCTGGGTGCCCAAGAACATTCATGAGCTAAAATGCCAATCTAAATGAGGAAGATTAGCTTTATGATTAAGGCTTATGTACTCACATGGCACCTCATACTGTAGAAGAAATTGCATAAAGAAAATATTTAACTTAGGAAAAACCCTGTGAGACACCAAACATCACTTCCACAAAAAGAGTACAAAAATGAAGATCAAAAATGCACATTACATTGCTTTTCACCAAAGCGAAGTCTAAAAATGAAAATGAATCTTATTCCCAGGCAGGCACTCTGAACATCCTTGTCTTCTCTGAAGCAGTAACAGTCTCTCCTCTTTTTGCTTACATTATTTCTTAATTGTTAGAGTAATAGTGCTGAAAGAACACTGAAATATATGCCCAGATTCTATTCAAACTGCACCTTTTCTCAAAGTATTAAATTCTGTGAAATGTGTAGGTTAATTGAAAGATGGCATGACCAAAATTTATGTCATTAACTAGGATAAAGCAAGGTCAGACAGCATGGCTAAAAAAATAATCTGAAAAGCAGTTTTTCTTTTATTCCAAAAAAATACAACTTCTAGATTGTCTAAAAGTTCAGATTTCATCTACATACAGGCACATTTGTGTTTTACTGGTCACTAATGTGAACTTATAACAGTTATCTAAATAAACATCAGAAGAGGCAACTGAAAGTGTTCCCTTTTCTCTCTCACACACACAAACACACTTTTTCCTTTTTAATTCAAAAGTTTTGTATTTTCTAATAAAAAGCACCACAAAGTATAAAAAGAAGTATGGAAAGAACTGAATGAATGCATAATTTGTCTGGAAAATTACTTTATTTTAGCTATTCTAGTAACTTTAAAAGAATTATTACCCAAGTATAGGCAAAAACTGATGAGCTCCCATTAAAAGAATTCTTAGTGTATTCCTTTAGTGTATTCTAGTGTATTCCTATTTACCTAAACCAATTAGGTAAATTCTTGTGGAAGAAAGTATGAGGACTGCAGAGAAAAGACAGTCTGTTGTCCCTGTCTCATGCCTTTAAGAAAAGTTTATGTGACTCTGACTGCTGGGTCACTGAAATGATCTGATGGAGAGAAGTGAGTAAGTGGAAATCTTGGCTCTTTTCTGATGTGGCTGCTCTCATTACTCAGCCATCCTGCTAGCAGTGACAAGGGAGCTCAGAGCCAGCAGAGCCATCCCTCCTTTAACCACCAGGTGAGTGGGTTTATTGCATCCAAAAAGGTGCTGAGCTAAAAGCCTTGGTGTTCTTTAGGAAGGAGACATTGAGTTATTCTTGCATTACTAAGCAGGCACTTGCCCAAGAACACTGTATTCACATATTTTAAAAATATAAAACTCATTCTGTAGTACTTTATGATTCTGCAAGGTGACAAAAACAACTTTGTTCATTTCATAAAATTAATTAAAAATCTACAGGAGAAAAGACAGCTGATATTGCTTGAGCAACATACATGTTTGTATACAGCAAACAATAGTTTTTAACTTAAAAAGACAAACTTAACTTTATCACCATTACTTTGTGATTTGTTTCAAAAACAGTGCTGCACAAACCAAATAAAACCACACAGAACCTGTAATGTTTGAGGAGAGTTTGACACAAAATTGTTCTTTCTTTCTAACCAGCAGTACTGGTCTTAGTGATTATTTTAGTAATGTTTTATTCATTTTTCCTCTTGAGAAAAAGAACTTCCTTTTCTTTTTGCTTCCAGTAGCACTAACCTATATATTCCCATTAAAACTCACATTCTGTGTCTCAGTAAGATAGAGATTTGGACAGATGGGCGTATGTGTAATTTCTAGCTGAGAGAAACTCCTCAAGGACATACAAAAGGTAACAGGCAATGTGCTACAGATACCTTCAGTGTCAGAGGCAGTGTCTGGTCCCAACATTCACTGGGAGACAGAACAGGATTTGTTACTATGGATGAAAGCTCTCCCTCACAATGCCTTGGTGCTGATACTGCTCAGCTCCTCACTGGAAACCATTGACAAGCTATAAAGAAACATAAGGAGTAATTAGTTGACATTTAACTAATAAGACACATATAGCTTTTCCACCATAAAAGAGTGTAATTCTATCAAGTATCACACGGGACACTGCTCAGAAGAGGCATATTATCTTTATATGTACACAATATAAACATAATTAACTTGAAGTTCAGAATTAGTTACTGGCAGAATGTCTCACGCTCATTATTTGAATCATCTGCTGGAAACAATAGAAGAATTTGAAATACAGTTGAACTCTTCACCCAGAGTTGAACAGCAGTCCTAGTCCATGGAATGTAGCCAGTTCCCTGAGCTGTAAATTAACTTCAGTTTCGTTAGGAACACAAGGTGAGAGTGGAACAGTATGAGAGGCAGATCCTGCAATGTACTGGATTTGCCAGATCCTCGGTCAGCTGTCAGACAGAAGGTGTTGCTGATACACCCAGTAATTTGGCAAGGCTATATCTGCTTCAAGTGCTTGTCTAATTTAGTCCCACTGTTAGGCCATTCAGTTGGTGATGAGGGTTTCCAAGTCCAGCACTGTACTCTGGCAATTCTTGATGGATTCTGAAGTTGAAAAGAAAAGCAAACAATGCTGAGATGACTCTGAAAAACAGAGGAATTGCTTTTTACAAGTATGACATGCTTCAAGTGTTCTTTTTTAGGTGACTTGAAAGCAAAGAGTTGCTTGGGTTTGGTTGTCTTTCAGTTGGTTTTTTTTTTTTCTTTTCCTGAAGACTTGTATCCTCCCTTCAGCTTTACTCACCTTGCACTAAAAATGCTGGAGTTGCAAAGTGGGACTTGTGCACTTTGCAGGTATTATTTACATCTGCAGCTGAAACTTGGCACTCCATCTAGAATGCTTTTCACCCCATTGGCAGCTTTAAGCACACACAAAGTATTAGTACTGAACAAAATTGATGGCCTGAAGATAATCCCAAATTAATCATTAATGGAAGCTCCAAACACAGCTGGAAACCAAAACATTGGACAAGCAATTTAAACCAATCCTCTTATGGAGGAAGGGAAAAAAATGGACTTCTGCCATCATCCTAGAAAAGATAATCATTTGTTCAGTCTTAATTAGAAAACTCTATGGACTACCAAATATTTAGCATTTCTTCTGGGTTTTTAGTACCTTGTTTCAAACAAGAATTTTCCTAACCCAGTTTTCAGCTCACCACACCTGTTACGGAGGTAATAGAACCATGGAATGGTTTGGGTTCAAAGGGCAAAACTACCCAGCTAATAATGCCAAAACTACCCAGACTGCAGCTCATACCCTCCTGTGTGTGAAGGTTTTCCCTCTTTTTTGGTGAAGAGAGTTTAATCTGTGATGTGTATTTTTTATTCAAATGAGCACAACGACAAACACCACATTTCCTGACCCAATTCTTTTCTACATGTTAAATATTCACACTAGTGAGTATATATGTGCCTGTCAAGTCTTAGCAGTAAAGAGACACAGCCATATTGCTGGTCAGATTTACAGTTCCAGTTACACTAACACTCATCTAAGAAAAAAATAGAAATATATCTTTTAAAAAGGAAACAAACCACCAAGCAGTTGATTGCCAATGCTCTGCATTTCCTCCTGCCATTAGCTTTAGCAATGGTAGCTAACACCTTGTGTCAGCAGCAGGTGGACAATGCCATCTGTATTCCAGGAACTCTGTCCCACACTGGCACAGCACAGGGCATCCTGCCACAGCATCAGTCAGGATTTACGCATCAGTGGGATCTCACCATTTTAAATGTGGAACAGTGCAGCCCTTTTTGCTGTATCATTTCCAAGTAGTTTCCAGGAGATCATGAACCATAACCTTCCTGAAATAAAGGAACATTAGTGCTCTTAAAGAACACCTTGTTTCAGTATGGAATCTATTGTTTGCTGAAATATACCCTTGGAAAGGGTGGTAGTTTTCTTGGCATTCTTTTTTTAGCTTTGTTTTTTGTAAGTTTGCCTGGGGAAGATGGGAGGGAAGAGCAGTTCCAACTTACTAGCTTGGTTGAATCCAGTCTTTATAGTCCAATAAGTGTTCCACAATTAGTCAAATACACATTTTGCAAACATTCTAATTTTTTATGCACTAGCATTTGGCAAAATCTTTCTAGCCTAACCATTTTTACATATATACCTCAGGAGTCTGGTATGGTTTTGGTGACAATTCCAGTGGTTTTTCTCTGAAACAACCCACAAAATTTCATCTTGGTTGTGACAAAGAAAAATGACTGAAAATATATTTTATAGTACCACGTCACTCTTCTGCAAGTTGCCTAATAACTAGAGATGCAAATATTCAAATAGTTATTTTTATTTCATAATCATAAAGACATTGGCTCTATGACTTTCAATTGCCAACAGAGTCCAGAGATGAAGTGATTAATAGCTACTTGTGACAACAGCAAAATTGCTTTAAAAAGGTGGGTGAAATGTCCTGGAAACAGCTATTCACAACAGCAGCATTAGACAATACTGAAGTAATCTAAAGACCAGCAAATTACTGAAACACTCTCATTCAGGTATATGGGCTATTCCAACAAGAGAAGTTAAGACACTGCACGTTTTTAGGTAATATCAGAGCAAAGTTGAGCCCAAAGGTTCAGGTAAAAACTATGAAATTATCTGTTTGAAGTAAAACAAAAATACACTTCTCTTCTTCCTCTCCATCTGATTTCAGTGAGAAAGAGTGCTTCAATTCACACTCTCCCACTCAGATTTATTGTCACTGTTACATAAACTGGACTTCTAACACCCTCCCTGCTGAAACACAGAAGAAGTAGAAAAAAATACTTCATCCAAATCTCGAACTGAAAATAACATGAAGAGAGGGACATGCCAGTATTGTGTCTTTATAAGACTAAACTACTACTCCCCTTCCCACTGTTAAATTTGTAATTAAGGTGTTTTACCATAGACTTACATTTTGGTACTCCTTCAAAGCACACTATTTGCCTAAAACAAGTGCCAAAACCATGGAGAATGGCATCATTTTATAGGCAGAAAATGCATGCCAGAAGGTTAGAAGCTATTGGGGGTTTCAGCTTGTTTTGGGGGTTTTTGTGTTGTATATTTTTCAGTAAGAATAGTAAGTAGAAATACATATGCCAATCTTTGATTTACTGACACCTAGCACCACGCCATAACCGTCTTTGTTCACAAAGATAAGCTCAGTCATGCTCATTTGCACACACTGAGGAGCATGACCTTCAGTCAGCTAAATCAACATTTTAGTCTTTGGACAGTAAATGCTCCTTAAAACCCATCTCCTTCTTTGGCCCCCTCTGCAGGGCAGGACACACCAGCACATCATAGGTGCCCGAAGAAAGATGCAATTGCTGTCTGCTGCATCAGCACCACAGATGCAGCACAGAACTGTTCCAGAATACAGATCCACATACTGAGGCAGTGACTACTTGGAGGTGGGATGCTCAAATACCTCAGTGGTTCTAGACCTCAGCTGTTTAACTGCTGTACAGAAAGCTTCTTTTTTGCTGTTGCAAACTTTTTCCCTGGAGATAGTTTACAGCAGTGTGAAAACATCACAGACAGACAAGCTGTAGAGACATGTTATAAGCATGAAAAGAATGAAACAATAAGCAGTAAAAACCTTCAGGATTTTCTCTGGCATAAGTGCAGCTAGTGTTCCTTCTAGCTTTGTATAGGAAACAGAAGTGTCAAGTGTATAAGGGAATTTTAAAGGATGAAAATATGAAGCAAATAGATCATCTGAAATAAAGAAAAAATGGTACTACACTCCCCACAACAGCATTCTCCCCTAAAAAGTAATAACATATTGAATTGTGAATGTATGGCAGAAAAAGTAGGGCGCCCAAACTATTATGAAATACTTGGGTTTCTTTACAGGATTGCAGCCAGAACAAGGGCAGCACATGGCAAGAACTTCAGACAGAACTGAATAGCCCACAACAACAGTTCCAGAAGACAATCACCTTTCCCCCATTGATTCCTTGTCCTTCCCTTGTAATGCATTCTATGACTGTGAAGGTAAGGAGTGCTCTGTGTGAATCCCCCAAGCATTGAAGGAAAATTTACTGAACTCAGCAATTACTATTCAGCAACTGGATAAAGTCCTGGTCTGAAGTATTCTTAGCCAGCTGTGGGACATTCAAGGCAACTGTCACAGCACATGTCATCAGTATCTGTCACAGGCAGTTGAGAGGGCCACAATACACAGCATCCCCACACAATTCCAGAGAGCTTCAGCCCATACAGAGTAACATTGGAAGGCTTCAAGCATCTGCCCATACAGAGTAACAGCATGTCACTTCAGAAGGCTGTAAGCATGTGCTCTTCTGCCTAACCTTTTACACCCCTGATGTTGATGCATTGCCCTGTGTGCCCTCTGCCCCCTTTGGTGGTTGTCAGTGCCCCTGGGCACCCCATGGCTCATTGCTGCCAGTGCTGCTCACAGCTGTGCCCATGGGGATGAGGCCACAGCCCCACTCCCAATCACCACAACCTGTGCACCTACAGGCAACCAGACCAGCTGTAGGTCTAAACATATTCAAATATTTCTGGGCAGCCACAGAGACATGAAAGCAACAATCTCCATGATACAGAGGCTTTGGACATGATCTGTGTGTCAGCCATCACTCCGTGCATGTGTCTGTGTACCGTGGCAGACTCTCTACTTGTGACCAAATTGAACTGCATAGAACATTGATAAATTGATAAAAGTTCTACCACAGCACAGAAACACCTAAAGTTCAGAATACTATTTAGACAGCTGAAAACAAGGCAAGAAATAAAACTAACATGCTTTTAAGGGTAAAAGAAAAAAACCTTTCTTAGTAACATTTGTGTCAATTTCAGGAAGTTCCTTATCTCTTAAGAAATCACCTCTTCAATAGGACAGTTATAATGGGGTTTTCACTGTGGGAAATGCACAAAGTTAAATCCATTCTTTTTGGTTCTTTATTCCTGCAGCCCTGACCTCTTCTATCATCTGTCTAAAAGAGTTTTGTTTTCTGTTTTGTTTTTATTTCCCATGATGTATGAAGCAACCCTTTTGTAGAAACAATGCAGCATGAGCTAATGCATTTATGATCCCCAGTATCACTGTGTTTTCTTTGTATTATGTCCTTCAAGAAAAAAACAGGTTTTCTTCCCCCAGGACAGAGTCCAGCTCACAGTGCTGGCCACCAGTGTCAGAAACAGTGCCAGTCTTAAGAGTGGTTTAAAGGAAATTCTTTTAAATATCTCTACCAGCATCATCCTATTTATTTGTCTGTCTCTTCAGCAATCTGTATAAGGTGAGTAATGCCTTGTCCCTATTTTGCTTTATTACACAAAATGTAAGTGAGGAAACTCGTTATACCTTATGAGCATTGTTCAGCTGTTGTGTAAAATTTCAAGTGGCCAATACTACCCCATAGACTGTACATTAATTATGATTGTCTGCTTTGGCTTTTTTCTAAGCCACTCTCACTTGTGCTCTTCAGTCCAGCAATTTTGTCTTGGATCAAAGCAGAAATGGTCTGACTTCAGTAAAAGTGCACCAGAGGTCCAGAAAGAGCAAAGCCATGAGTCTGCAGCTGTAGGATGAATAGCATTAGGCAGTGCTCAGTAAATAACAGGAACTGGTATGCATGCTACAAAAAATATTGTGGCTTGATATTTTACTTACTGCTTTTTACTGATACCTTTTCATGTCCTTTCTGAATCAGGTTTAGAGGTACTGCATGTAGTGCTTTCAAACCATTTTTCACAAACCAGCAATGAAGTGGAACTCTGAAAGGAAAATTAACATCCAACAGTTTCTTCAAAGATGAACTTGACCTCTATCTTGTCATCAAACTGACCCAAGACTCTGCATGTGGGCACGCAATCTCAGCAGCTTGTAAAGACAGTTTGAACTGTTAGACAGTACAGGACTTTGACACGTAATTCAGTTGAAAATAAATGGAAGCAAACAGAAGGGGAAGTCTGTAATCAGACAGTTACAAGTTTCAAAAAGCAGAACGTGCACAAGGTTCATCATGTTAAAGTTTTACTGATAAAGTGTACATATACAATATACTTATATTTGCGTAAGGTTTATTCATTTTGAAACCTCAATACTTCCTTGTTCACTTCCCATCTTTGCTTTGTTCACTTTCCCACTCTGGAGTATGTGCCAAATACTTCATATAAAAAGAACACTGAACTTCTGGTGTCTGAAGATTCATACTGAGAAAGCTATCATGAAATTTTCCAAATGTTTATTGGTAATTCTAAAACTATAAATCTCAAAACTATAAGCCAAACACAATCCCATGATTTTTAGATAAGTATCACAATACCAGCAGAGACAGTTAAAAAAAAATCTGAACAGCCAAGAAGATGGAAATGTAATTTAGTCTCCATTTCTGACATAGTTCATAGGAAATACTGATTTTAAAAAGAACAGTTCTTTTGAAAAGAGCCATTACTATTAACACTAATAACATTCCTCATGTGAACACAAATGAAAAAAGTGGAATACAGTGTTTCACAAGAGGATACTGTATCTTGCTAAAAGATGTATACTTGGCAGAAAATTACATACAAAGTATACCTAGGAAAAATTTTGCTTAAATAGCAGTCAGTGACACTACCACTAATTTTGCTTAATAATACTTTATTACATAACCAAAAAATTAAAGGAAGATCAGAGCCAGCCCCAAATACTTTTAGGTGTGGACCTACAGACTAATTTTACAGGCCTTGTGCAGGGTTAGGTATTTCTCACATAACTAATCCAAATAACTCTGGGGAGAGGCAGCAGGCTGATTCACCATGGGTTTAGGTTACCTATTACCTATAAACCTGGATATCCATATGTCTCTGACACCTCACTTATAGCACAGAAGTTCAGGTTGTGCAGACCCTTTTCTGTTTCGGGAGTCAAATTGTCTGGACTTTGTAACAAACCTGCCGCTTGAAGTTAGTAGAGCCGATAACACCCACACCTCCTCCCATCGAAGGTTCTGTAAAGATATTAGCACACATCCTCCCTATCAATCAGAACACTGGAAAAGCAAGTTAGACACCAAGGTACTCTAGTAAATCTTTTTTAAAAGTGCATTACAGAGGGTCGAATTCCAGAGGAATTTTCCTTGTGTTACGTGCTGGACAGGGGTAAGGTGAAATATCTTTTAAACAGACCCAGAAGATATAGAACCACCCCCAGTGCTGATAAAACCCAAGAGAGCCACGCCACGGGGAGGGAGGGGACTGTTGTTCACCTGCGGCCACACCGGGATCGCCCGGCACTGCTTCCCCACCTCCCGGAGGCAGGAGTGCCCGGCTCCCTCAGGGCAGCGCAGCCCGGAGCGGGATGCCGTGGTGGCCGCGGGCCCCGGCGGCGCGGCGGCGCTGGGCGCTGCTGCTGCTCGGGCCGCTGGCGCTGCTCGCCGCCGCCCTGGCGCTGCGCGGCACCGCCCGCCCCGGCCCCGCCGAGCGCCCGCAGCTCTACCGGGCGCTGGAGCTCTCGGCCAGCCGCAGCATCAACTGCTCGGGGGTCGTCCGCGGGGACCAGACGGCCATCCAGGAGGCGCAGCTCAGCAACCTGGAAGTGGCGAACAGAAGGGCTTCACCGACGCCCGGCGAGTACCTGAACATTACGAGGGACTGCAGAGCCTTCAAGGAGACCCGGCGCTACATCGAGTTCCCGCTCAGCCAGGAGGAGGAGGAGTTCCCCATCGCCTACTCCATGATCATCCACCACAAAATCGACATGTTTGAGCGGCTCCTGAGGTCCGTCTACGCCCCCCAGAACGTTTACTGCGTCCATGTAGACAGCAAATCCCCGGCCGCCTTCCAGGAGGCCGTGAGGGCCATTGCTGCCTGCTTCCCCAATGTCTTCGTGGCCAGCCGCCTGGAAAGCGTGGTCTATGCCTCCTGGTCCCGGGTGCAGGCTGACCTCAACTGCATGCAGGACCTCCTGCAGAGCCCTGTGCCATGGCGCTACCTCATCAACACCTGCGGTACCGACTTCCCCATCAAGACCAACGCCGAGATAGTCCGGGCGCTGCAGCTGCTGCGGGGCCAGAACGCCATGGAGTCCGAGAGGCCCTCGGCCGCCAAGAAGCAGCGCTGGGAGTATCACCACGAGGTGGGGGAGACCATCTCCCGCACCTCCCAGAAGAAACTGCCCCCACCCCACAGCTACCCCATGTTCACGGGCAGCGCCTACACCGCCGTCACACGGGACTTCGTGCGGTACATCTTCGAGAACCCCACCGCACGAAAGTTCCTCGAGTGGTCCAAGGACAGCTACAGCCCTGACGAGCACGTGTGGGCCACCCTGAACCGCATGCCGGGCGTGCCGGGGAGTACGCCCCTCAGCGATAAGTTCCAGCTCTCGGACATGAACGCCCTTCCCCGCCTGGTCAAGTGGGAGTACCTGGAGGGGGACATGAGCAAGGGCGCGCCCTACCCGCCCTGCACCGGCCGCCACCAGCGCTCCATCTGCATCTACGGGGTGGGCGACGTGCCCTGGATGCTGCAGCAACACCATCTCCTGGCCAACAAGTTCGACCCCGAGGTGGACGACGCGGCCGTCCAGTGTCTCGAGGAGTACCTGCGCCACAAGGCCCTGTACGGCCGGGGGCTCTGAGGGGGAGCCGCGGAGACTCTGGCCAGCGACTGCTGCCTTCCGTGGGCGACTCAGCCGACGGCGGGAGAGGATCCCCCGGGCCCTGAGGGGCCCACGCCTCGGCGCGGCCCCGAGGAGAAGCCCGGCCGAGGGTCGGAGGAACGGACAGACGGACGGCGTGACCCGGCGGAGGGAAGGGCCGGCGGGAGGGCAGGCTCAGCCCCGTCCCGCTCGGCTCCCGTCCCGCGGGGTCCCCGCTCTCGCCCGGAGCCGCTGGAGGAGGCGGGCGGGGCGTTGCGCAGCCCCTTCCCGAGCCCATCGGCAAAGGCAGCCCCGGGCTGCCGCCTGCACACGGGCAGCCCCAGCCACGGTGACCCCAGGTTCGGCTAGGGGCAGAGCCGAAACAATGATTAATTTGCTTTTCCACAGAGCACCTGGCAGCCGCCGCCCGTTCAGCGCTGCTCAGCCGAACATCTGGCTGCTGCTTTTGCCTCACTTTAAACTTTGACTCTATCAAAACTCGTTAATCGTTAAAAGCCAACCTTCAATAAAATCCAAGATAGTAAAATCCATAGCGCTTCGGTGTTCTATGTTCTCTGAGGAGGATGGTTTGTGCTCCTGGCAGAAAACCAGGCAGCATTAAACCAGTTTAACCCTTTGTGCATCCACTTCTCTGCCTGAAACACAGGCAGAGGGATGCACACAATGGTATGCAAACCTACATTTTCTAAAATCCACATCTCTCTTCCCAGTCCCCCCCAGCCCCCCTCCAAAAGATATATTTTGGTGATATTTCAATACGGTGATTACCACATCCAGTAATGGACAAACCAATCACTTAATACATTGTTTTTTTAAGTTTCTAATAGCTGAAAGGAAGATTTTCAAACTTCTGTTTTTCTCACCTTCTCATATTAAAGCTTACCACTTTCCATGGATCCAACACCTTTTCACTACCTGTAATGCTAAGAGATTAATGCCCTTCTCTTTATTTTTTAAAAAAATCTATTCAAGTAACTTTCTTGTAAGTAAACGCTCACCTATACAAATTTAAGGTCCACAGTGGAGAATTAGCATTATACAAAGAACACCTGAAGCAATCCCACAACACCAGGCTACATTTAGATGAAGTTATGACTGCAGTCACACAGATCTTTGTAACATTGATTTAAATAGGATGAGAAGATGAAGTAACTGACTGGAAAAGGTGTCATTGCAATTTTGTTAGACATTTTAAAGTGAACTTGGTTGTAAAATAGTGATTTTTTAAAATGCCATGGTGATTTCACAGACAACAACAGCAGGTACTGGGAAGAAAAGGTCCCAAACATAAATACCCACTGTATCATTGGGCATTTGTTTAAGAAAAAGAGCAAATGAACAGAATTATGGATCCAGGGGGGAGCTGTTTCCAACTTATGTAAGCAGGCATTTGCTAAAGAGATTAAAGCTTTTTGCTAACCTGATGGTAACATACAAGTTTTCGAAATGGTTTCAGCAGCAAATTCAACATTAAATAGAAATTATCTCCATGTCTAGAACGTTCTTTTAGAACAAACAAAACTTCTCTGGTGACTTAGGGTAAGAACTCAAGTCTCCCACCATAGAAGACTGCATCAAACCACTGCTACCTAACCTGATTTTGCGTCTTAGAACTCTTTTGCTTACTTTAAATGAATACATGTTAGTTCAAAATGGCAAACTAGTGCCAAGGGGTTCACTGGGGGGCTGCGATACGTCCAGGTTTCTGGACTGAAACAGGCAGAGAAGGGTCACCATGTTTCTAGCTGTGGCAAAGTGTTGTCTTTTTCCCTTAGAAAATGGAGGGAAAATGTGCATATTCCTGGATATAAAAAAATCCCCATACTTATCAGTTTTAACAAATTGCACAAAATCCAAATCCAGCCATGAAATGGATGTTTGTAAAAACTAAATTATTTATTTTTTAAAGAACAAAGGTGTTTGGGGGGCTGGAAGGAGTCCCAGCTTGAAATAGTGAAAGATTATTGAATGAGGACATTCTCTAGTATTTTGCAAATATACTTGCAGAGAAAGAGACATACTTAAAGTTACTTACAGACCCGTCAACAGGAATTTTTATCCCCTTTACTTTGTAAATATGTTTAACTTCTTCAGCTGCTCCTTCTCTCAGAAATATGAAGTATTGCTAGCACACACTGCAATAAGAGTGTTTCATTTGTTGCCAGACACAAAAATGTTACAAACGGAGAGACAGAGACAGGAATTTACACTGAGGGTGCAAAGTGCCACTTCAAACCTGTTCCATGGTAAGCCTTTTAGCAAAGTCAAAGTATTTTATCTTTTAATGTTACTCACTGCAATCTTTGCCCTTCCTGGTTAGACGAGAATCTAAGCATTTATCCAGAGTTGAGTTTGCTCATAGAATGTGAAGACATCAAGAGAAGTCAGCATGCCATAAAGCCAGCTTGGTGACTCAGTAGGAGGGACAGCAGTTATTTAACACAGCCTAGGCAGCTCTCCTGCTCAGAGATCGCTGCTTTGGATGAAAATGACTGTTCTGGCGTTATTACCTGCAGAGGCAAACAACTTGTAAACCTCAACATCCAATTTGCTTGATCCAAAGGAAATTTCCTGTTTCTAATGGTGTTACTATCCAGAATTCCTCTCAGATGATTTGGTTGCATAAACAAAGGCTATCTTGTGCAAATTTATTTTCAAATCACTTCTTTTAGTAGTGACCTAATTTCTTCTGAAAGAATGAGCCTACTCCCAAATGCTTAAGGTGAACTAAGACAAAAGGATTCTTACAAAGCCATGTTCTCAGCATATCCTCTTTCAAAGACATTAGGAATGTCATATTTATGAGTGCAGTCATACATCAAAACAGGGTATGTCTCTGCCATTAGAAATGGCAGGAAAAACCACCACTCAACTCTAATACAGAACTTTGCCTTCCAGAGATCTCAAAGGATGTTAGAAATCAGATAGCTGGCATCTTAGAAAGTTGGCAACAGAGCACAGAGAAATCATGTAACTTGCCAGTTAGTTGTAAAACTGAAAAAAGAATGAATTTGGAATAGAGTAGGACCAGCCCAAAGTAATACAATCATATCAGATTACAGAACCACCTCCAAAAATAGGTTAAACCCCATATGAAATTAATCAGTAAAATCATGGGCTGTCCAATTGGAAGATGTATCAGAAATATTAGTTTTGTGTAGTCAAAAATCTACTTCTGACACTTCTGTCCACAATTGTTAACTAAAAACTTGAACTAGATAAACCACCAGCTGTTTAAGGAGGTAATATGCTGCAAATTTACCTTTCAAGAAGTGCACAGGAGGCAGATGAAACTATAGTTCTGGGATTTAATAACAGATTTCTTTTCTGGTTTAAACTTGTCTTTATGTTTTATTTCCAATTGCTTTTTACTTTATTTTTACAAGAACAATGTGGCTTATTACATACCTACACAACAGGTCCATAACAGCTCTTTTTTAGCTTTAGTTAGGAGGGTTTATTTCCTTCTTGCTTCACATTTGATAGTTTATATGATCACCTCTGACATGCCCTATAATAAAGAGATGGGCCAATGAAAATGAATTTGGAGGAAAACAGGTAATAAATTCTAAAGAAACAAAAAGTAGACATGAACAATATGAACACAATAAAGGTATCTGCAGTCAAGAGTAAAACTGATTCAGGGAGCAGGGTTAGGGTGTTCCTTTTCTTCTGACTGCAACAGCAGTGACCATTAAATGTTAACTAGCCTCTGTGAACAACATTCCACTTCCTTGAACGATGCAGGTTCTCTTAGCACAAAATGCAAACCAAAACATTAATATATCTGTAAATTACTACCTCCTAGTCCACAATGGCTAATCCTAACAAAAACCACTCTAGGTTACAGCAAAGACAAAGTTCACGTCTCCCAGTACACTCTTACTAAAGTAGCATTCTCCTACTTTCCTCCCCACCCCAAAATTTCTGACTACAGAAAAGCAAACCCAGGTCCGTAGGACTTTGACTGAAATCCTATCCCCTAAGCTGCCAAGATCCTTAAACCCAAGTATCTGTAACACTCTCCTCTAACTCACTGTGCCTAGTCATCGTGCAGAGGTACATGATGATCCTGATTAAACTTGTCTTCTGGAAATTCATCATAAATTCTTCCTCCTCTGCACTTTAAATTTGTGCCTCTCTGATAACATTTAAAGTCAGGTATTGACATCCTTGACTGAGCAAACAGCTTACATCAGATAACATCCTGGTTTGCACACTTATGGAATTGACAAAATCCTTTTTCTTGGAAACCATGTTTAAACAGGCAGTCATCCACAGCCAGTTCAGCACTGGTATTTACTCTTCCCTTCAATTTCTTTAAGTTAATCTACTTTCTAAATAGAAACATGTATTCCAGTTCAATGTCAAGGTGCAAAGATATATTTTACTTTCTCTCTGCTGCTGAGATGTGGAAGCAAATGCGATCTTTCTAAGTAAAATCAACAAATAAATAAATAAACAGAACACTACAGGCAAAGAAGAACCAAATAGGCAGCAGAAAGCATCCTGATGCTCTAGCAAGTGAAATTATGTGCCTTCCACTGGATATTACAAGTTTAGTACAACAGAAGTGCAGTTGGTACTTTTAGTTGTAAATTCAATCTTCCAAGACCACAAAGTACCTTAATCACATGAACTTTGCAGGATTATCTGAAATTCAAATACAAAAAAAATAGCAAGTGGCAAGAAAGTTATGGAAAAAGAACAGAGCAGAAAGAACATTGGCACCAGACTCCCTTAACTTCCCTTCGCTCCTTGCTCCTTCCATGAACTGAAACAACCTCCACAGAAGGAGCAGATCCAGCACCTGGACAAACACCATCCCAGAAAAAATGGTTAAAGTCTGGAGCAACAGGACAAGGGGGAATGCCTTCAAACTGAGAGAAGGTAGGTTTGGATAATAGGAAGAAATTCTTCCTTGTGAGGGTGATGAGGCAGAAGAGGTTGCCCAGAGAAGCTGTGGCTGTCCCATTGCTGGAATTGCTCAAGACCTAATTGGACAGGGCTTGGAGCAACCTGAGATAGCAGAAAGTGCCCCTGCCCATGGCAGGGGACTGGAATGAGATCATCCTTAAGGTCCCTTCCAACCCTGGCCATTCTATGATTCTAATGCACACTTAGATGGAACAAAATAAAAGATAAAATTATTTGCATTAGGAGAGTCAAAAGGCTACAGAGGACTCAAAATGGAGAAGTCTGTCTAGAGACAGGAAGAGATTACAAGCAGTTGGAGGTCAGAAGAACAAATTTTTATACTTGTATGGGTTGAAATTCAGTTACCACATGATTATTAGAGAACAAAAAAAGTTTAAACCTAGGAGATTGACTCTGATGCAGAACAAGAGAAGACAGATACACATTTGCATCCCTTAGGTTAAAAACAGATAATTATTGTGCAATTGAAATAAGAGCAAGTTGTCTGCTCTTTTAGTTTCAAAAATGGTTACTTACCAATCTGCAGTGTGCAGCCAAGGGCACATAGCAGAACTACTTATAGACAGAAAGCTGCAGTCACAAACACACAAACATGCTGCCCAGCAGGAGCTGCTAAGCTTTTGCTGATGTCCTCCTCCACCATTCTGTAACAGACATTTCTTGCAACACCGAGCAGTGCAACCAGTTACCCTGCAACTGAAAGACTTTTTAATTTGCAACATTTCTCTAAACACACTTAGAAAATGTTGGGTATTTTGATGCTAGTTTTAACCAAAGTTTTCCAATGATCACTCTTTCAAAAGTTTTTAAATAAAAGTTTATTACAGAAATTATTTTGAACAAAAAAAAAAAAGACAACAGTATCTCTTGTAATTAAAAAAAGGTAACATTATATTCATGCCCTATAAGGTGAAATGAAGAAATGCTACAGGTATTTCTTCCGCTGTCATTCTGTGATGCTTTCTAGTATGGATTAACTCACATCTGCATCACAGGAATTGAGTATGATCAGTCCCTTTCCATGCTTCTCTCCAGAAAGTGCTGCATACTAACAGAAAATATTGCAGACAAACCACAGGTCTATTCATTCCGCAGTATTGGAACCAGTGTCTAGGAAAGAAAAGAAAAAGTGAGACAAATATGCACCCCCACTGAAAACAGAGAACCAAGAACTTTCTCTGGTATCTTCCCCAAGTTCTAAAGCGTTCCCCAAGCATTTCAGAACATGTTCTGTACCTACCCTATTGTCTCTACTGCTCTCAATGCCATGCATGAACTGCTTGTGCTGTTTCACCTCACTTAGCAACACTGAGAAGAGCCAGCACAAAACTCCAGAGATGTATTAATTTTAAAAATACTAAAAGCTTTGCTCTAATATGTAACAATACACTAACTCTTTACTGCAGTCACCCACAAGCACATCTGGCTATCATCTACTAAGGAAAAATGTTTCTTCAAATCCAGCACCATAAGCTCTGGTGGAGTGTGGGGTGCAGCATATCATGTATTTTGAAAGAGGTACCAGAATCAGCATGATCTTCATAAAGCAACTCAGACCAATTCTCTGTTCTGACCTTTTGTCAGAATCACCCATTAATGCCAGTGCAGTTTTTGATGCACTACCATTACTACTTTCTTGTTTTTAGAGTAGTGGAAAAAGTATGTAACTCAAATATGGAGAACAACAAGCCAGTGTTTAGCACTGTTCCTTCAGCAAGTCAGCTTCTCGTGGGAAAAAAAAAGGCTGTAATGTTAACAGCAACTTCAAGTCAGCCAGTTGTTTAAATCTTATCTGCACAATTTATCAGGAATGAAAATGATTAATACTTGGAATGTAAGGTTTCCTCCACTAGCTATAATAAGCACACAAAAACCAAGCAGTAAGATTATATGCTTGGCTAATACCAGAAGTTGAGAAAACAATAAATTCTGTCAAATCTTTAGAACTACAACTTGAAGGGACTATTGTAAGCATGCCAGGGTCAGGAAGCCATGAAGAACCTGTTTCAGAGGTCTATGGTGCATTTAAATAAAGGCTTTTCCATGCTCAGTTCCTGCTTTTAGCATCACTCTCTGAGGATGAAACAAGCAGCACCATTTCACACAGCTTTAGCAATACTTTGCCACATTGATGGTTTTAAAAGTTATAAAGCAGCTTGCCACAAAAGTCACTGAATTACTTTTTCCAGTAAAGAATCTCAAGGGACATGGACAAAAGTAATCCATTCAAGCAGATATGGATTGCAAACTCCCACAAGCAGTGTACAAACAGAGGGTCTGTTAGGCAACAAATAAGTCTCATGACTTGCAAATGCACGCAAAAGCTTTCCATGGGTTAGTGTCACCAGAGAATGACTGCTCAGACACTTTTCTCAGACAATTCCTTGCTCAGACAGTTGAAGCACTCTTCAGATTCAGTAAAACATGGTGCTATCCCAACAAATAGGTTAGTACTAGAAAACTCACCAGACAGAAAAAAAAGATTACTTCTGACTTTCTAATTGCTCTAGTATTATGTACTTCCCAGGCACAGGTGCACAGCAGTCCCTAACACAGCTCTGCCTCAGTGCCTATGAATCAGGGAAGCATTTAGCTGCCTTTTGTTTCATCTCCCATTAGATGTTGTAAAAGGGAATACAGAGCCCTACTTCTGTCTAAGTCATACAGTTGGCCTGGCTTTAGTAAGATACTCGGTCAAAGCTCTCTAAAAGCAATCAAGACTCGTGTCTCAACCTATTTGTATCATATTTCATACTCACTTTTTCCATCACATGCTACAATTTTCACTTTATCCACTTTCACAAGTTCGGTGACCTCCCTAAATTCCACGTCATTCAGTACAAATGTCCATACATTGTCACAGAACCTGTATGTGTTCAGAGACCCCTAGAAAAAGACAAGAGACATTTGCTATAGGACACATCTCAAAAGCAACAGAAAATATGATGAGTATCTACTGAACCGTGTCCCTTCTAGAACAGAGTGCTACAAAGCCAGCAGTGGACCTGAATGCATACAAACTGGCAAGCAAGCAATCCTGAGGAAAACTGGAGTTTAAATGCCCTCCAGTGGCTGAAATTCTCAAGACCACAGAGTGACATTACAGGATATCCAAGGGGAGGGTCCTCAGGTAGGCAAAGAAGCTTTACAATATTTTCAACATATACGAAGGATCAGTAGCAGGAAACATTTCTTAAAACATTGGGCCATCAGAAAAATCAGATACAGCAGTGATCATAACAATATATGAATTCTGCAAGTGCTTAAACAAAATGGTAGCTTAAATAAAAAATCACTACAAAACTGACATATGTGACATAAAGGGGTATCCCTGCTATTTGATGTGTTACTGAGGATGTCAATATGGAAAACTTCTGACCTTCACTTTCACATATTTTAAATTGACATTCTTGAACTTAGAACTCAGGCTCCAGGTAGCATTTTTTAAATTTACCCACTAAACACATCCTAAACTGTTTTTTATACCATGCTACATATGCAAAGCAATTTACGTGTGCTAGAGAAATTATGCATTTTTAACATCTCTATATTGCTTAAAACTCTTAGTCCTTTAGGAACCCACACTGTGAATGTGTTCTACATAGACTGCAGAGTAGTATCACAACAAGTTAACACAAAGCTGGGTTTTGTGGTTTTTTTTTCCTTAACATTACATTCAAGTTGATGTTTAACAACTTGCTGGCTATCTAACATTAATTAGGGTGGCTGACTGGGAACACCCCCCAACTTATTTTTCTACGATACCTACATAAAATAGCTACAAAATGATCCAGTGAAAGGGTGGATCTAAAACTCTCTAGTCTCTCTTCACATTACTCATGTGGCTGAAAATCTGGCCTCATCCCACTTTTGCTAGGGACAGCTGTGAGAAGCAGAAGTCTCCCTCCTCATCTGCAAGACACTGAGGATGGCAACGTTATCCACCAAAAAAGCAATTCCCTCTTCCCTGTTTTCATCATCTGATTTCTGCATTCATTCAAAAGATCCCTGGCAGAACAAGGTAACAAGCCTTACAGCTGCACACAGAATACACATGTAAACAGTCATTATTAGAGCCAAAATAAACCCTCTTAAGTTCTTGCTTAGAGCACATAGCTTTAAATGCTATTCTGCATCAACACTTAGCTGCTGTATCTCATGTAAAAATTTAAGATATCATTTCCTTACCCTGAAATTGACTCTGTTCCTGACTCGCTGTGCCAGTGCTGAATTTATAGCTTTATCAAACTGAAGTAGCACCTGAAGGGCCAATTGAGGTGTGATTTGCTGTGACTGAAGTAGTTGAAAAGAAAACAAAACAAGTTTTGAGTTGTTTCAAAGTAAGCTCAAACATGCAGTAGAAGTTAAAAACATCAAAACAAAGTTCACTTCAATGACGCAGATCTCTAGAAGAACACTCTACAAAAATTATGTTCCTGTATTTATTTCCATTTTTATATTTCAGTCCTGTATTACACAAACATCTCTTATAATAAATATTTACTGGAAATAACTAGAGGAACAGCAAATTGACTCCAATGTTCCAGTTAATCTGGCTGTTAATTTACATAAGACTATGCCACTTACATAAAACACTTTCCTTTACCTAGAATACAAAGCAAAAAACACAAGTGAATGTAGCACCAAACCCTTACGATCTCAGTCAGGAAGTTTCCCAAACCTCGGCCGTAAGTACCCTGACACAGGAACAACCAAGCCGTTTGGATAAAAACTTCTGTCTTTACTACGCTACTGGCCCAGACGCCAGGCCCCGACCTGTATGAGCTCATCCAGACTCTCCTGAAGGCTGTTGCCCAGCGTGGTGTTCCTGTACAGCTGGTACGCCATGGTTCCCTGCGAGGGCTGCACACGTCCTGCTCATCCACGGCTGCGCGCCTGGGCTGTCCTCGCTCTCATCGAAAACAAACAAAGGTAACAATAAATCCCTGCCCGCCCCACGGCCCAGCCCGCCGGGCACGCACACTCCAGAGAGCGCCCCGCAGCACCGCCCGGCCCCCGGCTGCGCTCCGGGGCCGCACAACCGAGAGCCCGGCCCGGCTCCGGGAGCCAGCCCGGCCGGAGCCATTCCGGGCGGGAGCCGAGCCCCGCGCGGCCCCGCCGAGCCCCGCGCGGCCCCGGCCCCGCCGCCGCCCCCGGGAAGCGGCCCCGGCCCCGGCCCCGCGCCGCCATCGGCCCTCACCGCGCGCGGCCGGAAGCGCGGCCCCGCCCGGCGGCACGGGCCGGAAGCGGAACGGGGCGGGGCCAGCGGCGCCAGCGGCGCCCTCAGGGCTCCGGCCGAGGCCCGCGGGGGTTCGGCTGCGGCTCGGGGCACACAGCCGGCGGTAATGACCCGCACCCACACACGGGCTCACCGCGCCACCCCGACACGCCTCGGAACGCAGAAAACAAGCTCATTTAAAAAGAAAGGATGGTAACATTGTTAAGAGGTAGGTGAAGTCTTCTACTTACATTTTTTCTATTAGAGGGATAAAGGAAAATATCACATCTGTGAAGAGTGCTACTAGCCCAATGAAGCCAGTTCTATTATCCATGACTTACAATCTGTGCTTTTGCATGATTACTACAGCTTCACTTTGTTAAACACTGCACGGTTCCCATTATCACCCACAGTAAAGTTTACAGACTCTAATTGACAGTGTAATCATTCTAATGTACCGTTCAACCATTGGAGCACCTACAGCTCAGGTCTTTCTTGTTAATAAAAACTTTTGTTAATGAAAAGAAACATTGCAGAACTGCAGAACCACTGGTAAACTAAGCATCTGTTGTCCATGAATGTTTATTTGTAATTATTAACCTGCAAATCCATCTTACCAGTATTAACTAGCAGTTGAGCAAGCTAGAGTAAGGAATATGGTAAGATAAGGACGTTTGGAAAACACTCTGAAAGCTTCTCTGCAGATCATTTTCAATACTAAAAAAATTCATGTAAATCAGAGTAATCTGGGCAGTTCAAATTGCAAAACTGAAAAAAAAAAAATCTAGTTTGAGCAAAGAATGGCTTTAATTTCACTGATTTCAGTCATGCTTGAAGGGAATGATGAAAAACTAACATGACTGCACCCTCCTCACAAATGCTCTTTTTTCCTGTTAGTTTAATATGGGTAATGAGATGTGATAAAATAAACAGGGTAGTTCAACATAGAATTTTGAAGCTAGGAAAGCTGCAAGATGTCTTTCAGAAGATTAATATTTAAATATTCCTTACATTTCAGAGTGTTACTCTGACTAAAAGAAGGTGTCCTTAAGAAGTATAATTAAAGCACTTGTTTCAAGTGTCTCTGACAAGCATTGAGTGAAACAAATCCTCTTGAGAATGACCTGCATCCACAAGGACTGAGTGAGAATTTCGACTGCAAGATTTGTAAGGCTTCTGATATTATTCTAGCTAGTTCTACCCTTTTTGGAATAAAAGTTCTTCAGTCTGCTTCAGCTCTAAATCCTTTCCCATTACCCTCCAACAGAACGTGGCTCTGCCATATTACACAGATCAAGAACATTCAAGCAAATCCAGAGTCTACTCACATCAGTTTTTAATGACACTTTCTCCAGAATCTCTTTGCCACTTCTGTATTTACCCCATTGCAGAAATCATCAGGAAATGTCACATCGAGGCCACTGGCCCCAACATCTCTATTTCAGCTGTGCACAGCAATAATGAGATAGGTAATGACTTATTACTACATAGATAAATATATATCAACTAATGACCTCCAAATCAGAGGTAAATCAGTGACTCATGAAATTTTTTCTTGACAGGGGTCACCAAATTCTAGCAAAATTACTCTTACTTTTAGAAGGAAGTGCCATTGAAAGGTGAATTCTCTCCAAAACTGTATCTTATCACAAAGTGATTCAAGTTTTGAAATAATTTTTATTTAAGCATGACATTCCAACTTTTCAGGTTTTTAAATATTAAAATATATTACATTATATTATAAATTTCAAAAAAGTAAAGTTTGACAAAACATTATCCATAGCTTTGGGACCACTTTGCTTTTTGTAAACATCCACCTCACCACTAAATGATGAGCTGCAAGGAGGCAGAGGGGAATAATATTTTAATACACTTCTTTCTCAAGCTGCATATCTTTAGAGACAGAACAACTGCTGTGCTGTATACTCATTCACAACAACTTACACTAGAGAAATAAACCATTTATAAGCACATACCCATTTCCAACAGAAACCATACTACTGCAGCGTGAAACTGTAGAATCCTTGGCCACCAGGAAACACAATAACAATCCCATCATTTGGTAAATGTGGCATATACAGAGGAATGGGTAGTCTGTACTGCACTATACACACAGGAAGCCACAGGACACAGAGAACTACAACCCCTCCATTAAAAATATAATTTTACTGAGACTAATGCTTTTATCAATTAGGAAAAAATGGAAATGAGATAATCAGAATGCTTCCTGTTTAGCTCAGGACACGTGCAAACCCAGTAAAAATCAGATTTGCACGGTCATACAGACCCCACTGTGAAAGTATCCGAAGTAAACAAGGCTGCAAGAGCTCCATGTACTGACTTGAACTTTACAATAATCTGTCAACATCAAAACTGAAGCAGGAGATAAGACAGCCCCAAAGAAAGTGCATTTGTGTTCTGCTTTCAGAGCAAGATGCAAACCTGATGGCGTGGATGCAAGGTAACTTGGCATTGACATTATCGCTGTTGTGTGAATACATCCTGCCTATCAATCTCCTTGAAACTCTGATACAGAAACTACTGCAACAAAAGGACTTTGATCTTGAGTTGAAAGTATCTGAACTGCAGACTTGAGTAAACCTCCAGAGACATGAGCAGTTTTCCCTCACCTGACATCCATATGCTCTCAGAGTCTATGCAGGTATCACTGGAGACAGTGGATTAATTGTTACTTGGCAAGTCTTGACCAGGGAATATCTCACAACTGCTATTTATCAGTGTCATGTAATAATCTGGTTGAACATAACTTCTTTTTTTATAAGTAACATTAAATATAGTTAAAAAGTGATATTTTTTAGCATTAAGACAAAACTGTGAGCACAATAAACACCAAAAGCAAAGATTTAACATACTTGCTACAACATGAAATTGCTCAACTCCTGAATGAATTTATTCGCATACACCTGCCCTTACATGGAAAATGCAATGTTTATCAAAAGATGTTACAAACTTTTACAATGTATCAACCAGTGCATTACTGTTGTCCCAGTAAGCCTAGACACACTAGTAATGTGTCCAAGAAGACCACAAGAGATTGAGTCTGCAATCTCTCTTGCAGACACAGATTTACCACCACTGCGGGGAGGGAAAACACCCCAACCTTTAAAACACTTCTTAAAAGATAAATTAGTGCTGGTATCATGTGCCTAACAACTTTAGAAACGCACGTTTCATCTACAAGAATGACACAGGTTGCATAAAACTTCTCATATTTCTGCCCAAGAAATGGTATTGTGGCTAGAATACCTGTGTAGCTCCCAGGTTCTATTGAGCATGGCCAGAGTTCCCATCAGTAACAATCAAGATTCACCCACAAAGAACTGCAATGAACTCATTTCCCACTGCTAGCTGGGACAGTCTTGACATACTGAAGCAGAATCTAAACTCACAACTTCAACTGAAAAAAGTCTGGTATCTTACCAGTCAGTTCAGCTTTTGTGGCTTAGGCTTAAACCTCCTGGCCAACAAAGTGCCACCCACAGAACTGCAGTTCTGCATCCTGAATGATGCACTGAAGGACACCAAAGCTGAAGCTCACTCTGGTGAGGTAAAGGAGTGAGCTTGTGTAAGGGAAATGAACAAAAATAAGGATCTCTGTATTTGTGAAAGCCAAGTTAATAATGATTGTTAATATCCAAACAAGTTTTCATGACAACAAAGAAATGCACTTGACCATTTACAGCAAAACAGATTTATACAATAAGAACAAGTAACTTATGGCCTTGTCTACCTGCAAATGAATTCCTTCAGCAGGTACACACAATATACTGTTCAGTCATAAAAATATATATATTATCTCTTTCCTTTAACATTTAGGTATATAAATATTTTACTGAAGAACATGCATCATTTAGATAAACAGCTGCAAGAACATCCTCTGAAAACATAGGGTTCTTTGCCATTTAGCAGTACAAAATGATTACATAAAACAGCAAGTAAAGTCAAGACAAACCAATACAGCAGTAAGCAGTTCATGGTGTGCTAATCCAAAGCACCTTTTGCAACAGATTATATAATACATACACACAGAGAATGCACTGTAATGGAGCACAAACAGCATCCTTCCATCTGGGCATTCTTCAGTCTTGTTTGGACTCCAAACTTACTGTTCACTTTTCTGCTCTTGTTTTCCATTCAGCTCTTGGTCAACTCTGCTCAGCAAAGAAAGCAGTAAGATTAAACTATGTTAACATAGTTTGACAGTTCATATTATTAAGAAAAAAATATTAACCTTAACAGGAAACCACAAAGCTTTTATATGGGAAAAGTTTTAGTAAATAAATAATAAATTAAGGTTTTTATTTAATGTAGTCATGATGTTTGGGTTCTTTTCAATATCTATTTTCTTACCACCCCCTAAAAATTAATTAAAATTGTTAGCAAACCATTTAAGTAACTACAGCACTTGAGAGGAAGCATTTGAAAAGTGCAAGTCAAGTTTGACTACAGAAGAAAAAAGCATGGCCTGTGCTCATAATAACAAATGCAAACAGAAATACAGTACAGGTAACATGACAATACTGGCAAGCACTACCACTGATGAATTCATAAGCACTGAATTAATTACCTTCTTGGCTTAATTACTCTAACATTAAAGGTAACAGCACTAGTTGAATTAACAGAAGTGAAGAGGCTCCTTAACTGCAATAATTTTTCTGTTATGTTCTAAGACTCTTGCAATTACCCTGGAAAAATTCACCATCATGCTGATAAAAGTGGGTTTGATTTTGTACCTTATTTTTTACTATCTGCCTTGGGACCAGCAAACAAAATGCTGCTTTGCAGAAGCCAGGGGATGATTGGATTGGAACCCCTGCACAAATTGTACTTTTCCTCTTTACAGTAAGAACAAGCTACAGTCTTGATAACATCTTCTGGCAAATAAGTTGTGCATGGAGGTAAATTAATTTTAAAACCAACAGCAGTTCTAAAGTGAGAGATTACCTCTAACAATCTGTCTAACATACCTGTCCAGTCTCTCAAACTATAACCAGCCAGTTTTTCAAAATGATAGAAACAGTGAAAGCTCCTCTGGGCCACAAACCCATAAAAAGGAGCTGCCTTCTACCTGATTGAAGGCTCAGTGTCCAATTCTGCCTGTGATCTCTATATCTAATTTTCACTGAAGAACGTATTACTTTTTACAAAAGTGATGGTAGTATAGGTGAAGTTATCAACAGGGACACAAAAAAGTGCTTGTTCTACTGTAGATTTTTTACATTATCAATTAATTGGAGTAATTCCTGAAAAATGTTCAACACATGACTAGATTTACATGTGAGCTTCCAGAAATAATTTAAATTCCTTTTACTTCAATCTCAGTGTTCCTCTACCCAATTTAGACAATAAGCCTTCCTGAATAGTTAGGCACACAAAGGAAAAGTAATTTAAAAAACTCCAAAGTTAGTAGCAAAATCTTTCAGTCAATTTGTTAGTGAGTGCAAAAATAACATATCCATTCAAAAAATTCATCAGCTGTGGAATAGCTTGAATAGTTAGCAGGAAACTGGAGATTAACAAAGTATTTATTAGGAAGGAACACAGGCACTGCAAATACAAACAGCACTAAAATACTAATTTAGATTGCATCTATGCAAGTTAATAACTAAAAAGGTAGCAAATACCAAAAATACAAGATTCAGTATTAGAACTTCTTACAGAGTTGCATCTCTGCTAATGCATAGCTACAGCTTAGCTAAGTACAGCTCATCTCCAGAGATCAATTCCTGTTAGAAACAATGACATTTGCTTCAATGGGTTCACACAGAAGCACTACTTTTGCCTCTTCAAGTTGAGAACCCGTGTATCTCCTTAAAAGTGAGCATCTCACATAAAAGTGTAATAGAAACTATTTACAAATAGCTGTTTGAACACCCAGGGTGAGTTCTTACAGATTCCATACTGCCTGCAAGTACAGTATAGTTGCTGTCATGCAGAAACACTTGGGCACTAGTGCATGTTTATATTTACAAATGCTTATTTCCTTTATGCAAGCCAATCAACTGGGAGTTAGTTGCAGTGCAAATTGTCTTATATAGATGCAACCCTAATCAAAAGATGAATATACCTTTTCTGTTTCTTTCTAAACTTTTCTTCTTCATACCTTGGTGAGGAAAAGTTTTATTTCAGTAAATGTAACATATAAAAGCCAAAATCAACAGAAGCTGCAAACCAGTTTTAGTGTCAATGGTCTGCAGAAACTTAATTTTGAAACTGACATAATTAAGAAAAAAACCAGTGTACCTCCAACATTTATTAGCATTAAACAAAACCCATTAAGATTTACTTACTACAACATACAAATGAATTCAATACAACCTCTTGTTAGCATTCATCAATAAAATTTAAAGCCATGACAGTTTGAAGCCAGATATAATCCTCCACAGAAATCTGAGAATTAACTCTTTAAGTTAACCATGTCTAGACTTTGCAGAACAGTTACAGGTTCATCAATACAGAGAGAAATCTTTTAAAACTCAGAAAGACAGTCTGAATATTCATAAGACACCCATAAAACCCCAGACGAAAAATTCTAAAGACCGCACAAGGCTGCCTCAGCTTTGTCACATGTTTCACTCCCACCTCATGAAAACTGTTTTTCTGTCTTACAGAGAGTTAAATTGTGGAGTGACAGCAGCTGGATGGCTGCTGAAACAAGCAGCCATCTGCAGGGGGCACGAGGCTTTGTCCAGCAAGGCTGTGCCCTCAGTGCCACCTTCCCCCAGTTTGTGTCACCTATTACAATGCAGACAACACAGGGTTTGTGTCACACCCTCTAACAGGCTGTCATCAGCACTGTTAGTGTTTTCATCTGGTATTCTTAAGACCCAAGTTTATGGTTTCTACTCTATTACTGCATTCACAAATGCTCCAGACAAAAGGACCATCATCTTGTTTGCCAGCAGAATTGTGCTGATGTTAAAATGGTTATTTTTATCTGGATGGGAAGGAAAAAAAACTTGCACTGATGCTGTCTTCATTTCTTTACCAAAGTAGTTTAGAACTGTAGTGAGTAGGGATTCAGCATTTTCCCATCAGTGCTTTTCTTTCAAATGAAAACCCAATTCAAGTGATATTTCAGCACTTAACTTGTTCCACATTTTAATTAAAACACTTTAGAAGACTTATAAATAACTTCAGCATCAACATGCCCACAATTTCTCACTCACAAACCAGTTTTATATACCCACCAAGGTGCAGAACAACTGGAACGAGACCTTCTCTAGAAGGCTTAATTTACACACAACTCAGTAATTGCACAAAGCTCACTGTGAAAATGACTATACATGAACATTTTGGCTGTCCATGCTACTCCATTCCAAACTGCCTTTAGCAATGAGGTCTAGCATGGACACTCCTCCTAGACAGAGCAGTAACCTCAGTTAAGTCACTATGTGCCAAGTGTTACATTCAAAGCAAACACTGATTACAACACCCTAAAGCATGATCAGTGTAGAAGATGTTGAATAATGAAACGTACTGTTTTATGCACTCTGGGATGCCAACATATTCCATGGGGATGAGTTCAGCTAGTTCTGCCAGGGTAAAGACATACCTAATTTTTTGGCTGAATTTTGAGCTGTGGAAGAACAAATGCAGGGCACAGTTACAACTCTAAACATTTTTCATTAGGTCAATATTAAAACAGTCTTTTAGTTCAAAGCAAACAGTTGTCAGAATTATTTATAGAAAAGCTCCCAGAGCATTACCTAATAAAAGGTTTTGTGATGGCCAGGAGAGTTCTGATGAACCAGGAAGGATGAACTATGATCAAGGATTTCAGGTTTTTCCTTAACCTGAAGGATTTAAACAAGGGATAATTACTGGAACAAAAAGGCAGCATGACCAGGGGTTTTGGAATATGTAAGAAGTATGTTTTTAGAAGCACAGCTGTCACATAAACACAGTATTCTGACATCCCATTATTAGAAGTCAACCTCCATCAGAGGAAAAAATACTATACAACTGTAAAATAAAAACTAAAGATTCAGTATCAATTTGACAAGGAAGTAACATCCCAAGGAGAAGCTCCTCTGGATATCTTTGCAGACCTAATGATAAAGTGGTTCACAAAGGACTTCTCCTACAAATCATATGTAATACATTAAGTTGTAAGGATATTCTACAGTATAACAATATTCAGTATTCTAAAAGTATACTATTTTCACTAAAAAAAACACCCTGAAAACAACAGACACAAAAAGCATACACAAAACCCCCAAGCAACAAAAAAATCCATCACACAACACTACCAGACATGTTTGTAGCATCATCCCACATTGCCTAGCTTAGGAAAAGGTTTTCAATACACCAATTTCCTTCATCAAATCTTAACCAGAAGAAGCAGTTTTTCCTAAATATGTCTATGTCTGACCATGTGAATATTGTAAGAAAATATTGCAGAGCTTCTTACCTTCTATCAATTTGCTGGTAACATTTCCTAAGCCAGCCTAAACTTGGCATTTTTCTCCGTGTTGTTGCACCATTCAGGTAAACTATCATATAGTTCTCTGCTACTAACAGCTCTAAAGTGCCAATTACATACCTGGAGAGACAAGCAAAGAAAATTTCAATATCCACAATCTTCATCTGAAAGTAATTCCTAGCAGTGCTCAAATATATTAAAAATAACAAAAACCCAGAAAGGCAGAGGATAACTTACTTAAATAGATTGTCCATTAGGTATCTGTAGTTAGGCTGGCTGCTCTCAGGCATGAAGCAAACAGCAAACACAACAATGGCATTTAACCCATCACCATAATAACCTAAAAAGAAATAAGCAGCAGTAGTGACAAAAGTGACAATGCACTAACTACATTTACACAATCTTATGCATAAGCTTTTTCATTATTTACCTTAAAGAGATGTACACACATCCATATGGACACATTCATACAGTTACAGAAAACATCAAGGTCTCTTTTTCAAGTTTGTCTACTTCTAAAGCAACAGCTGAAGCTGATGTTAATCAAACACTGTATCTATAACCAACATTTCAGTGTACAACCTCAGTAGATTTAATAGTATCTTATGTTCTTAAAGTTTAATCAACTTTTCTTCCAACCTAAACTTCACAGACTATTGGGAAGAGCCATGAATTTATTTCTGCTTTACTAGATGGACAGTTAATGTTTTCAATAGTCTAGAAACCAAAAATTTAGGTAGCAGTGACACTGTAGGATAGAGTAAATATATCTCATTACACAGGTGCATTTTAGTACACGTGACCATGAGTACATTTTGGAACTTTAGTTTAATAGAGAAAAAAATATCTTATCAACCACGTTTTAACACTGCAACAAATTAATTACTACAAGTCTTCATGCCCAAAGCTCTTCCTGTGCCCCTCCAACTCAGATAAAGAAGTAGTTGCTCAGCAGTTCCCCAGAGCACACCACCAATCCTTACCACCATGACTGATAACTTTTTTGTACGGTTCAATCGCCTTCATGTCCACCCTGTGGTCCTGCTCTCCGATCCGGAACATTCGCCAGCGGCGACCGTCATCCTTCTCCTCTGCCACAGTGTACTCAGCCAGGGAGCCTTTCCTAATGACATCAGTAGTTTTTGGTTTTGGAAGATCATCTGCCAAAATGGGAACATGTTGAAGACCCATTATGAATACCATGCACAGTGACAATCAGCTACAACACAAGTTAACCACTTTGCTATCTAATGTATTTTGGTATTCTTCAGCCAGTCAGACACACCCTCTGATGTCATGGATATTTGAATTAACACACTCATGTTTGCAGTTATCTGTTGACTGCAATTTTCTCTATTACAACTATGTGAAAAATTTCCATTCATGGAGAAGCCTAATTAATTGTAGGCTTTCAGAACACAGAGCCCAATGAATTTCACCAAAATAAACAAAGTGGTTAACTCCAATGAGAATTACAGAGGTTGATCACAGATTTACATGAAGCATGATTCAAAACATTGAGGTACCTTGCAAGCAGACATGCAGACAAATCTATTGGAAATTAAATCTAATTCACATGTGCAATCAAAATAGATGAAATTTTTGCTGACAGGAATCTGTAAGACAATTTGCTCCAATGAAATTATGATTCTTGACTTTGTTGCATGGACCTTACCCAAAGCGAGAAAAACCTACTGCAAGTTAGTTGTCTGTTCCCGAAACAAAGCTGTTAATTGAAACTATCCTTCCAGGAAAATGAAGGCAGCAGCATTAAAGGAAGAAAAGACAGAAACCCTTTTCAGCCACTTTTAAAAACAAGACACAAACATCCGGAACATTTCCTTTGCATGACTGCAAAAGCAACCATAAACACCAATTCTTCTTTAAAACAGTGAAAATCCTTTTAGAAATTTAAACACACAGTCTCTGTTAAGAAAACTTCCACTGCAATATGCCTTTAGCTATTTACAAACCAAAACCACCTCCTTATTTTAAAGAGTGTCTATTTCTCCACAGGCAGTGTTTCAAACATAACAGTGAACAGAGAACTTCAGGAATTTAAATTATTTTATTTTCAGGATGAGAAAATAATAATTGAGTTTACATGTTTACTTATTAGAGACATTCCTAAACCATGAAGTTTACAGATGTTAGAGACTCCAACAATTTGCCCAACACAACTGTTCTTGGCTTCCATAAAGAGGGCCTTAAGACATCATTAAACTCAAAGCTTAAAATTTGTGCTTTAACTCCTACACAAAACACTTCTGTGAAAAAAAAATTGTTAGAATCTCCAGGTTTTGCCTAGAATATATAACACCTATTAATGTCTTAAAACTGAGATCATTACCAGTGTGGCTATAGCTACTTTAAATTCCTATGAAGTAATTTCAGAATTTCCTGACATAAAATAGAGGCTCTTTTACTGCCTCTAGTCAATCTGGAAATATGCATATTCTAATGCTACTGAGATTTTGTCATTGTCACCACAGGAAGATTTGAGATCAGGTGTTACTTAGTATTTTTAAAAATACTATTCAGTCCTCCTTAAATTGAAATTCATCAATCTCTGAGTAGTTAATCTATATCCCTTTGTTTGGCTCCTTCCATTTAAAATTAATTTCTAACACATGTAAAATACCTTGGGTACTTTTTTCTGTTGTATGGTTCTGAAAAACTTACTGCAGTAGAGGATTTTCCACACCTTCAGGTCTTATAGATGCATATGTAGATGATCTTTACCTAAGTTTACCTGCAGTTAGAGCTAGTAACTGCTTGCCTGTTTATTGAGCAGATGAGGTCTGATTTGCTCTTTAAAAAGTCACTGCATCTATTTCTAATTCCTAATATAATCACTACCTTTGTATTTCTCCTCTTGTACTACTGAGTCATAGCTATTTCTTACTAGAGAAACAGTCAGCCTGCACACAAGAAAATATTTTAGAGCATCAGACAAAAGAACCAAAATACTCACCTTCCCATTCAAATTCATTGCTATTTTCTGAAGTAGTATCTAAATCATCCAAATCAATCTCTCCACTTTCATCCAAGTCATCAGAAAAAACAGATTCCTCACTGGGATCCAAATTTAAGCTAATATCTGGAGCCATTAGTTTCTTCCTCAATTTGGTTCCATTACCCTCTGTATCTAAAGAAAGCAAATTAATTATTTTTTTATTATTTTATTATTTTTATTGCTAAAGCAACTTTAAACAAGCATATTACCAAGACAGAAGAGCACAGTTCTTTCTCATAATGCATTATAAATTGATGCCCATAATTTAAACAAGCTATCTTTGGAGTAAGACTTTAATAGGGGATGGAAAGAACAGCAGGTAAAGGTTCTCAAATTACCCATTGCACACACACAGTCTGAGCAGGGTGGCAGACACTACTCCCCCTGCCTGCTGCATCCAGGTGTCCCAGCAGCTGCTCCAGATATTGCACTGAATAAATCTCACAAATAATACAAGAGATTCATGTCCCTAGCACTTGCTTTTGTTAGGCTTCAGTGACATCATAACTATCTTTGATAAAATGGAAAATTATATACCAGCTGAAAAAAAAAAAGACTGACAGACAACAGTGAGGACATAAAATTAAAGAATCTGTACTGTAAATGTTTTGAGGTACAAGGCAAATATTGGCATGATTTAGACAGGAGTTGAAAGCAAGGAATAAAATCAGATTACCAATCCAGCACTGGAAATGCTGCAAGTAAAGCAGAGAGACAAAATCCAAACAAATTTTACATGCAAAAATCTCCAAAACTCCTATCAATGAAACAAAAACAAAAAAAATCAAAAACAAACAAACAAACAAAAAAAAAAAACAAAGAAAAAAACCCAAAAAACAAGACAAAAAAACCCAACCAAACAAACAAACAAAAAAACAAACACCAAAACCCCCAAAACAAAAGAAGCCATAAAATCCCCCCACACTAAGGTGCTTTAAAGCAGCCTTTTAAGGAGGAAGCAGTCAGCTGGACTGGAGTGGAATGTTCTTACCAGCTTCATCTTCTGTTCCAGCTGCAGCCAATGCATCAGACTCAACAGGATCATCCTCTGGCAGGGGCCTGGGACACAAAGCAATTATTGCTACAAACCTGCTTTGACTTTTTTTTAATGCCATATATTAAGACTTACACATTACTACAAAGACCCACTGTAAAGTCAGTACTGAATTAACTTTACTTATAGCCTAAATTCAAGATTTCAGTAAACAAACACCAAAGCAGCAGAAAATTCCTTTACAGCATTCAAGTGACCGTCCCATCCCGTGACAAATACCAAAACACTGACTACTACCAGTGTGTCATCCTTAAGAAAACTTGTCATATTCTTGCTTGACAAAATTTGATGTGAAATAAAGTACAGAAGTAGTTTAATCATAGAAAGCATCTAAAGCTAATTTTTTTGTAGGCCCAAGCATCAGTAGCAGCATTAACTTTTAAAGCCATTCCTCAGTATTTTGCTTAATGAAATATTTGGGTCATGAGGCACTGGGAGTAATATGCAAACAATGTAGTTGCAAAATATTTTCACAGGAAATAAACAAAGCCAAGCTTAGAAATCTTCATTTAAAAACACTGGAAACGTCACCAGTGGCAATCCTGAAGAAATATGCCACAAAACCTTTTCAAAACTGCTCTATTAATGGAAATCACTGCAAGATTATTACTGAGTATTAGTTCACCAGGAAGACCAAGAGGTAGCTTATTGCTGATGTTATGTGCTTGAGCCAAATTACTTTAAAAAAGAATTCAAAACCTTGGAAAATCTTCATCTTGCCACTCTTCCTTAAACTCAACCCCTTCCATTCTCCAGCTAACTTCAATTGCTAACAGAGACTCCTGATCAGGCAGAACCTCTGGTCTTCAGCACAACGGGCTAAAGAGGAGCTGCAGGAACATAATAGAAGGTGTTAGCTCAATACTGTGGTAATTCCCACACTTCCAACACATCCTTTAACTTATCATCAAGTTGAGGTATTATGCAGAATAAAAAATAAACACCACAGGGAAAAGTTTTTTGTTTGTTTCCATTTTACTTTTTTTTTTTCCCCCCCATACAAAACTGCTTGTGGGAATGGTTTATCATACAATAATCTAGGTTGGAAGGGATTTAATGCAGTCAAGGAGGATCAACCCCTCAGTTAAAATTAAGGCCTTGAGCAACCTGTTCCTATCATTTATGATTACAGCAGTTCACTCAGATTACACAAAATGTAAGAAACCAGATGTATCTCTAGATTCTATAGGAGATAATTAACAAGTGTATATTTTGAGAAAAAGTCCAGATGGTCAGATCTCAACTACAAGCCATTTAAAAAGGGAAAAAAAAAAAAAACCCACAAACAACCCAAACACTTTAAACATAACTACTTAAGACAGTGTTTTTGGAGAACTCACCCTATGATGTGCAAGTATAGCTGCCGTTTTTCAGGCTCACCCATCACTAGCAACGAGGAATCCCCAATAATAGAACATGGCAGACCATTCTGCTGACATAGAAGCCCAAACCAGCTGAAGCTCTTGGCTGTGTCGGCGCTAAAGATTGGCAGAAACAGGTAAAATTATCAATGAAGGAATTAAGAAAACCAACATCCATCAAAATAAGAACCCATGATATTTTGCAAAGAACCAATCAACACAGAACAGCAGTAAGTGCAAAGTTTGAATGCAACCAATACTGCTTATTAACCCAGAGATTGTGACAGTGTTCACAGGGGTCACAGGATGAGGGAAGAGACAGAGATCTGACTCCATATTTGAGAAGGCTTGATTTATTATTTTATGATATATATTATATTAAAACTACACTAAAAGAATAGAAGAAAGGATCTCATCAGAAGGCTGGCTAAGAATAGAAAAAGAAAGAATGATGACAAAGGTTTGTGTCTCAGACAGAGTCCGAGCCAGCTGACTGTGATTGGCCATTAATTAAAAACAACCACTTGAGACCAATCCCAGATGCACCTGTTGCATTCCACAGCAGCAGATAACCATTGTTTGCATTTTGTTCCTGAGGCCTCTTGGCTTTTCAGAAGAAAAAAATCCTAAGGAAAGGACTTTTCATAAAATGCGTCTGTGACAAGAGATATAATTTTTTTTTACATGGGTGAAAACCAAATTACACTTACTCTTCTGTAGGACCAGCTTTCCTTTCATGACAAATCCAATTTTTCATCTCCTGACCTGATTTTAAAATGTCCTGCAATGCTTAAAGCTACGCTATGCAAATTGATTAATAAAGAAAAATTAAGTGATCTTTTTGTAAAACTGCAGTGCTGCAAATTAAACACTAATGATCTCAAGTTAAGCCTGTTTTACTGACATTTCCCTGCTTCCCTTACCCAGAAAATTTAAATAAAATTTCTAGAAGGTAGGAACCTAGTTCCTCTTCAGGGCCAGACTCCCCCTGTTTGAGACATTCAGCACCTGCACCTCTCAGCTGTTTTCTTCAGCAGTGTGGAGAAGTTGCCCCATGCAGTGCCCTCCCAGCTCTCCCTGTTTGTCCTGACTAAAGCACTGCTTGGAAACAAGTCCTGCCTCTCACCAAGCTGATGTTCTCAGCATACAAGGTGTGGGTACTCCTGGCCCCCAACCTGCTGGCTGCAACAGTGGGTCTGAAATATTTGCTCAGAGGGAAGGTCACATTTGGATCAGCAGTAACAGTGAATGTGTGCAGAGCTCTCTGTGCATTTGTTTCAGGACACTGGGATGAAGCCCAAGGAGTTTCCCCAGGGCCCTCAGCAGTCAGGAGAAGGCAGTGGTTACCAGCAGCATGGAATGAACCAGCTGGTGCAAATATGCAGGTGACTACAAACCTGAAAGAAAACCTTAACTCATGACTTCGTCTTGAAGGACAAAAACTTGGCAGTCAGAACACCCAAACATCACCCTCCCCAAGCCTGTCACTGTGTGGTGGCTGTAAGATGCTCCCCTTGGCCTGCACTGTGTTCCCTATCCAGTTCTCAGACACTTGAAAGCAGGGGCTTGCTCCAAGACTTGAACAGTTTTCTTCCCACACATTTGAAGAATCCCAAACACCAAGTAACGCCTGTTCATTCCAAATGGACAGCCTTTCAGTGCAGAAGCATTTCTACCTGCACTTCATCACCCTGGGATAAGCCTGTTGGACTAAGAAGAGTTTAAAAGCTACTGGTGCTGCTATCTAAACTTAAGGTGCTTCTATGGAACACTCCTCACACCACTGGCAGAATTCTCATCAGCAGCTTCCCATTGAGGTAGACTATAAAGCAATCATTTGCTAAGAACCACACAGGACACCTGAAAGCAAATTACAAGGCAAGCTTGGAGTTCAACTTCAGATAAGACCAAATTTAGGTTTTCAGCATCCTACTTACACCCAGACTAAGTAGCTGGTTTGGATGTCTTGACTTTAAGTCTCACCAATAAAAGCACTATCATTTGTCAACTAGAAGAATGAGAACTTAAGAAGGAAGGGCAACCTTTTCAAGAAAGTTAGACAAGTGATGACTTCAAAGTTATTTCACATCAACAAATCTAAATGCTTACTAGCAGGCAAAAAAAAAAATCTACTTCTGCTTATGCAAACTAAAGCTGAGTTTAGAATACTCCTTCTACTCCTGCTGTGGCATTGCCAACATGTTTTTAAAATGTCAAAGCCTTTTTAATTCAGCTGTACATCTAAAATCTAAAAATGTAACTTGAAAAAACGTAAATTTTAATAATGCAAGTATTTATCAGTCATGTAGAAAAAAAGCAAATAATTTCTACCTGACCCTAGCACACTTCATGGTCAGCTCAAAAACGTTTGGTTTCTAAGAACAGCAAGCCTGATCTTATCCTCCATTGCTCATTACTTTCTATTTTACATAAAGAAATGGAAGATGGAGAGTTATCTAAAGGTCAGAAACTTCAACACATCAAAGAATATCTGAATGTAGGGTTGCCAGGAGGTTCTGCTCTCTTACTGGAGCCACTGGACTTCAGCACTCTTCAATGCCTTTTATATTTTTAAGTATCTCAACAGGCAAGTGATGGTATTACAAAAAGGAACACAACACTCAAACCTACTGCTCTTTCACTACAGCTAATGAACAAATTTCCATTCCAGAAGAGCAGGTCCAACCTACTTAAGTTTGCATCTGAAGAATGTCACTGCTTGCATCAGAGGTCAAACATCAGTGTTTTCATCCTTTTTTCTTAAAAAATAGGTAGCTTTCAGAGTTCTCTCATTAATACCAAGCTGCCTTAGCTGGTTGGTTCTGGAATATCAAGTACAGCAACGTTAAGAAGCCTGTTAAAAATTGCCATTTATAAAAATTTACAGTAGAGCTAAACAGAGACTTGGGTCTCTCCCAAATACCCAAAAAACAGGGTGGCAGCAGAGGTGGGACAGAAGGACAACAGAAAGCATGAGATCATTTTATTCATGAAGTTAAAGGCTGCTTGCAAAAATTGTTATTTAGGTTTTCACCTTTGAGTTCTCAAGCAAATGCACAAATAACTACAAGCCAGACATTTCCAAGGTTGCATCTGCCTATCCAATACTTATACCTATATTCAGTACTTGATCAGCACCCTCACATCTAAAATAGAATAAGTACAAAGTTTAACTTTGCAGAACAATTTCAATGTCATGCATTTTTACTAAAACTTTACATTTTTACATTTTTTCAATGTACCTAATGGGCAAAGAACAGAAAACTGTTCCACCACAAAATGTCAAAATCAACTTCAAATCAAGGTTAGCCTACATTCTACCCCCCACATTTCACCTTTATTGTGTCAACAGGAACATTAACTGAGTGTCAAGTTAATTCCAGGTTTCAGACACTATTAATTCCAGGTTTAAGGCATTAAAGAGGTGTTTTTAAGAGTAATTTTCACATTTGATTTTAAAGCAAGCCTCAAGCAAGGAACAGACACATCTTTGGTACACAAACCCACAGGATGCAGCACATTGCCATTTCTAAATTTCAATGGTCTTTAGAACGTGGCCAGATTGGCCATAAATCCAAGACCAGTTTCCCAAACCTGAAGATGGCCCTCGAGACTTTACAACGTGAAAGTTTGCAAAAAGGGACCATGCAAGAACTATAGTTACTAACAGATCAATTGTCTCCTTTCCTCTCTCCCTCAGCATCAAAGTCAGAAAAGTCAGACAGCTAAAAGAGAAAACTTCTGAAAATTCTTGCTTTTCTCCTGAGGATACTACTTTTAACTCCACATGCAGAGCAACACAAGGGTCTGTATTTATGCACCACTCAAACTTATTTAAAGGTAAACACTAACTTCTAAGAACTTGTACCCTGCCCAGATATTCCTTTGTTGGACTTAAACACGTATACAAGTCAACCAGAAATAATCAACCACTACTTAGCGTATTGCATTAGCAGCAGGAAATCAGGAGGAACCGAGACAAAGGCACTGGAAAGCAACGCTGACTTCCGCGGCAGCTCCGCACTGCGCGTTCGCTCCGCCTGCAGCGGAACAGCCGCGCTGTGCGGAACCCTGCGGGGCGGAGCAGGGCAGGGCATTTTCCCCTCGCAGATTTGCGCGTTCGCAGCCCTTCCCTGTGCAGGGGGAGCGGCGCGGGGGAGCGGCGGGCGCGGCCGAGCGGGGCCGAGGAGCTGCCCGGCCGCGGGGACTCTGCTCAGCGCCGCCGCCGCTGCCCCGGCCAGGCCACAGCGCGGAATCCGCCGCCCCCAGCGCGCCTGCGGTCGGACCGCGGCCCCACCTCGCCCCGCGCCCGCCCCGCGCGGCCCGCACCCGGCCCGCGGCTCCCGGCCCGGCGCTCCCGCCCCTCCGCGGCCGTACCTGGCGAGAGCGGCGGCGGGGCAGGGCCGCGCTCGGGGCCGCGCTGCGCTGCGCGCCCGCGCTCACCCGGAACCGCATCCGCCGCCCGAGTCACGTGACGGCCCGGGCCGCGCGCGGCTCGGACACTCGTGCGCATGCGTGAGCAGCGGGGGCGGTGCACGCGCCGCCGTGAGGGCGGGCGTGAGGGCAGGCGGCGGTACAGAGCGGCCGCCGTGAGGGCGGGGGCAGAGGTACCCCGAGAGAGGCTCCCAGCCGCTGTAACACTTACCTGGCGTGCCCCACAGCGTTGTTCAAACGCTCCTGGAAGTCTGTTAGCCTTGCTGCTGTGAGCACTGCCTTGAGGAGCCTGTCAGTGCACTCTCTGAGCGAAAAGCCTTTTCCCGATACCCTGCCCTGCCCCAGGCATTCCCTCAGGCCCTGTCCCCGGCCACAGGACAGAGATCAGTGCGTGCCCTGCGCTGCCCCTCGGGAGCGAGCTGCAGCCCGCAGTGAGCTCGTCCGTCAGTCTCCTCCAGGCTGAGCTGGCCCAGTGCCCTCGGCCGCCCCTGCTGTGCCCGAGGGACGGCACCGGGCCAGGAGCGCTGGCACCGCCCGGGAGCGCGGCGGGGACGGGCCGTGCACCGGGCAGCCCTCGGCTGGCCGTGATTAACGCTCATTAGCTGCTGTCCCTGTGCTCGGTACCGACCGCCCGCACCGCCCGTGCCGCTTGTCGCCGGACTGACCCGAGAGCTCGAGTCCTGGGCCGCCCCCCGCGGGACACGGGATGGAAAATGTCAAATCCACTCGCGGAGTTGTTTGTGCAGGGCTGGAGTGCCGTGCCTGATGCTTCAGGAGCCCAAGAAGGTGTGAGAGGAGTGTCAAAAGCACGAGCGGAACCTCCTGCATGAGGGAAAAGAGCGCAGGCAATATCAGCACTAACACAGCGGCAGCCGAAGTACCGAGGGAAACCTCGGAATCGCCACACCATTTGCAGCTAACAATTTCACCTGTATAAACACAGCATTCCAAACACAGACCTTCATCACAGTAAAACCACGGAAAGGTAGATAAATCTTTTTTCTTTTATCTCTTTCACGTTCCAAATTGTAATAGTACTAAGTTTAGAACTAGAATTAGAGTTCTGGCTAAGGTTTAGAACTTTCCACTAACAATATATAGACAGCTACCGACTTGATCACAGCTAATCTATTGCCCAATAGACACAACAATAGCAGCAAAGTTTCTTTTATTGTATGGTACTAAATGAACTTGGAATTAATGTGACTGATATGCAGAAGTGTGAAAGGAATCGAAAAGGGATATAAGGGTGCAAAAAATGCATGGAGGAAAACATGAGAAAGAAAAATACCACTAAAGAAAAAAAAAGCACCACCAAACAGCAAATAAAAAAAGTACAAATAACGGGAAAGAGCACAATTATGAAGGTATATTAATTAGAATATTGAAAACACATTCATAAAGAACTAGTATCGTGCACAGCAGATGGCCTGAGGGCTGTATACATTATCATGTAAAAGTTACAAATGTAAAGGAAGAACTAGCGTAAGTATAAAGAAATCACGTTTTAAGAAAAATTAATTTTCATATTAAACAATTTCAATACTTTTTAAAATGTGCCTCAGTTGCTGATAAACTGAAAAGTGTCTTCAAAGTGCACAAAACTCATCTGCAGGACTCCAATGCCAAACTCGGGTCACAGTGGTCAGAAAGTTGTGTAATTTCCCATCTCTTACACGGGGTGGCACAAGATAGCTGGAAATCCATCAAGTGTTCAAATTGAACCGAGAAAATAAGCGAACAAAAGGTCAGAGCCAACTACTGGGGAATGTTGAATAATTATGTTTTTAAACATAAGATAATTGCAAATATAAGCAGTTTCTGATATGAAAGCATTACCAAAGAGAACAGGCTTGAAGGAATAAGGCTCTGTTGTATGCATTTTGTCCTGTGCATAGGGAAAATCAACTGTTACACAATTTTGGGGTCTGACATAATTGACAATTAATCTTTAAATAGAAATTAGTCATCAAAAGTAGCAGAATACAAAACATTCCCCTTTTTTATAGTCCTTTCACATTTTACATATTAGAAAAACATTTTCTAGTAATCTAAGAAAACCCCATCAACTGGGTGGAAATATCTCCCTTTAAAGTGGCTCAAGCAACAGCTCAGAAATGTTGGAACTTGAAAACATTAATTTGAAAGTCTGTCCCAGTGGGGGTGGATGTGGAGACTGCATTTGTACAGAATTCCTCCTTGCCGTTTTCCCTATACAGGAAATCCAGATACTTTAGTGTGGGTTTTTTTGCAGCTTTATTTTGCCCTTTTTGTAGTCCATAAAAATAATTTGGCTCCTGCCTTGGGCAACAGTGATATGAAACGACAAGATCAACATGTTAGCAGCTTTCAGATACCTGGATAAGAGGTAGGTGCTGTATAATATTCTGCTTCACTTCTGATATTTCTATCATCTCCTCTTTAAAGCCATTGTGTTGCACTCAGTTGTCCCACTGCAATGACAGCTGAGTTTCACAGTCTTTGCATATCATGAGCTAAGTTATTGATCCAACAGTCTGTGTCCTGTGTTCTCTCTTCCCAGGCTTCCTGAACCACTTCAGGTGCAGCTCACAATGCTGTAGTGGATTTGTTTTTAAGCACACTTTCACTTCACATCCCCTAACACACCCCTCTGGTGTTTTGTGTTTTCCATCTCTGGCCAAGTTCTAAGCCAGGTCTACATGAAGAATTTGTGTTTGGAATTCAGCTGCAGAAGTACAAAAATAGAATGTGCATCCTTCTAAGAGTCAAACAAAATCCCCCACATTTGCTATTTCAAGGCCATAGCTATTACCTCCATACAACCTACTGATCCTCTCTCTGTATGATTTTCAGAGGGTTTTATATCTTTTTCTCTATCAGAGAGCATCACAGTGTGTTGGCTACAATCAGCCATACTGGTGTGAGAGGAAGAAGGAATCAGTTTGCTACCCATTAGAAACTTTCTGTCTGTGTTTGGAAGGGAGGGAATGTAAAAGGATTGTTTTGTTTACAGAGTTTGTTCGTGTCTTTAAATAAGATTTCTGTATTGCGAGTGAAAGGTACTAAATACATGACTATTCATACAATATTTGCTAACTTCTATCCCCTCAAGAAAAGTGAACATTAATCCTGAATTGCATTTTGGCTGAAAATTGGGGAACTTATTAATTGTGGGACTAAGGCATAAAAACAAAAGCAACAGATCTCTTGCATCTCCTTCCAGGTAGGTACCACTAGATAATTCCAGTACAGCAGTAGAATTGCAGAGCAATGTGTGGTTGTATACCATTCATTCAACATTCCTAAATTTGTACAGAGAAGTGTGCCTGTCTCAGAAAAGGGAAGTAGTTAGATACAGATAACTTTTGTTTTCTGAGGTTATTTTCTGCATATTTATTTTTGACATGGTAAACATTCTTACCTTCCTGTGCCTTATAAAAATGTCTGATCTTTTCCATTTGCAGTATTAAAGTCTACAATAATGCTGTGTTAATATGTTTTTTGTCATATTGTGGTCTAAATCCAGTATCAATTGTGGATGACTCACACCAGGAAAATGTTAAGCATAATCAAAAAAATCTGCAGCTTCCTTGATATGAAACAGTTGAGTTCTCAATTTGTGTTTCTGTGTGCTGTGATGGTCAGGCTGTAATTCCTACCTGCATGCAGGATGGATTCAGTTCAGCTCACTTCCAACAGCCCCTGCAAAAAACCACAAAACACACGAAGTGCCCTGTTACACGGACAGAAGATATCTCTGCTGCTTGAGCTTGAGGGGAAAGCTGGGTACAATTATATATTCTTTTAATTATTCATGACTTGGGTCTGAAGTGAGTGTGTATACATTTTTCACTTATTCACTTTATAAAATTCAAAACTAAGCCCAGGAGCAGTTTTATTCTTGGCAGCATGACAAGTTTCCTTTCCTCAACGAACCAGTCAAAGGAATTGTTCCTCAGAGAGTTTGTCATTCTCACATATCCCAGAGAGGCAGGAGGGAAGCTGGCATTCATTACGCCCCTAGTCACACATGTGTGTGTGCTCTCTCTCCTCTCTGACTGTGACAACAAGCCCATCTCAGAGGACTGTGTTTATCTCTAGCATGTGGTTTCATTTGTGTAGCTGATTTGCAGTTCATTAATCTAGAAGGCATTGCTCAGCTCTGGGAAGGACGATACATCCATCCAGATTCTGCTTACTCCCCCCTCTACCCCTGATGCAGCTCAGTTCAGAGAGAGGGAATTTGTGCTGTTTTGCAGAGCAACTACAGCTAAAGCAGCTCAGAAGCCAAAAGCTGATGTAAACACACACCAGGAAATTGTTTTGATCTGGCCTATCAGGCTGCTGGCAATGCACCGTGCTTCCTTGGGAGACATGCAAATTTATGGGACACAACTTGACATGATTAAGGCAATGCATACAGAATAGGTAATTGCCCTTTGGCAAGAGAATGATGTCAAGAGCCAATGATTCTTTACATCTTGGCAGAGCAGGTAGGATCATGAAATTAGGGGCCTCTTGGAGATTCATTATAATTTAGGTGTTGGATTGGGTATTTTTTAAATGATGTTTTCCCAACTTCTACGTGGTCTTACTATTAATTGTCTTGCTGGGGAGCCTAAGAACAATAGTCAATTTGTAGCCTTCAAAACCTAAATCTCTATCTGCTGATATTATGACAGCTTATGATAGCTGTTGAGTTTGGAGACAATAACAACAACAGAAGAGTTAAAATAATGCCACAGGGAAACATCAACTTCTGCTGCTCACTTACTGCAGTGGGGTTCTTCACTTTGAAATTTAATTACCAGAGATACTGACACTCCTTGTTGGCAGACATGTGCTCAGAACTCATCCACATGCCTGAATGGAGTCGGTTTCAGCTTGTGTCAGGGTTAATGAGAAATTACTGATCACTACCTGGGAATTTGGGGGGAAGAATGGCTGAACTTAAGGTGAAAGACTCCATATCCTATTACTACTCCCCTGAGCCTGCCTAGCAAATAGCTAACTGTAATGTCTTAATTAACCATGTGCTAGAATCAACCTCATTCTCCCTTGCAAGCTGTACACATTGCTGATCACATTAAGTGGGCACACAGGAGCACAAGGCAAGCAGGCTGGGGCAGTTGTGTTTCACACTGCATTGTAAAGCAAGGCAAGTCTGGTGGCACTGGGAAGACGCTGGAATGGCACCCTCTCATTTAACGTAAACAGGAGGAAGGAGATCGCGCTCTCTGTGTGCTGGAGAACATTTCCCTTCTGAGCCCTGGACAAGGCAGGCCTGTCTTGCTAAACTTGACAGGGGAACAAACTCGTAGTAGGAGCACAAAGTATGGAGCTGTCACCTGTCACACATGTGCCACACAGAGAGCCTGTGACACACAGCTTCTGCCCTGAATGCTCCCCAGCCCCAGTGCCAGCACAGCAAGGCTGTGGCAGAAAAGAGCAAGTGTGCTTGGAGTGTGGTGTGCTCTGCCTGGGAACAGCTGGCACATGAATCTTCAGGGACTTGTGCCATCTGCTACAGATGAGAATTTATCATGTTACACAGCGCCTTTATCAAAAATAGGAATTTGGAAGAACATCACAAAGCTGTGATTAGTTTGCTGGTTCAAATTTGACTCTTGAACTACAAAACTACTTCTAAAAAATCACATTCTCTGGTTTGTCCAATACACAGTTAATAAGTACTTGATTTACTAGGTTCTGCTGTTTGGATAACTAAAAGTGTGGAATTAAAAGGGTGTAATTTCTTGACATTTTTTAGGTCCCAAAAATATAGTACCAAAGTTCTTTTTAGAGTTAAAATGCTCCAAATTTGTTTTTTGCCATCCTTCTCCATTGGTACACTACTTTGACTTTTCCTCCACTGATACCTGTCATGTTCTTCTTTAAATTAATTTTTAGCTCTTTGTTGCTTCATGTATTAAATGCAGTTTTTGAGGTAATTTCTATCTAAGCTTTCTGCATCAGGCCCTTTGTGGCCAAGTTTTTATTCAGGTAGAATAGCTGGATTTTATCCTGGCCATTAATTTTAATTTTCTAACAGTATTTTTTGAAGATTAGCTAAATTAAATCATTTTTGCAATTAGTGTCAAATTAATCCATAATGGAAGGTAGATAACAGCAGAGATGAAGTCTCTTAGATTTTGACAGATACCCTCATTGGGTTTAATGTTTTGTATAATATCTCTTTAAGTGAGGAAAGAGCTTGCCTTGATGACTTCCCTCCTCATGCCCAGGCTGCTGGCCACAGAGAATAACTCTTTTTCCATTTCTGCATTCTAAGAGGAAGTGCTGTTAACCCTGATTATATTAAAAACCATTTTTGCCTTAATCAGGCCTTATCTCGCACTTGAGAGCTGATGGTTGCTGAAGATTGTAACATACAAAGTCTATCACAAAATATAACAAAAACAAAACACAAAACCAAACCCACTCAAAAATCCCCCTCAAGCTTGATTTCATACGGATAGGTGAAAAGAAGTCATATGATTAATCTGACCAGTGGAAAGCAAGAAATAGTAATCTCCAGTAGGCAAACTAGTGGAGAAAAGGAGGCTGGAGATGGACTAACAAGATCAGTCATCTTAGGTCAATTCTGGATCAACAAGAGTTAGATGTAAAAGTACCTGAAAATCCTAGGAGTTTGTCACTTAGACTGACCAAAATGAAAGAAAGTAAATACACTTGTGCTTACCTTAGGGCCACTGGAGTGGGGTTATAGATGCATCTGTGCCCAAAGTGCTGTAACTGGTGGTATCTGTTTCTGAGCAGCCCTTCTGCTCTGTCCTGCGATTGAACTCAGCTTCAGTTTCTCCAATGATTAAATGCTTACTCCTGGCTGCTCAGGGTCCTCAGACACTTCTTTGGATTTTTTAATAGGCAGGGACATTGATGTAATAGTTCATTTATTCTGGCTTCACTTAAATGATTGGTTAAAGTCAAAACTTCTTTTTGTGCCTGATCTGTCCTCTCTGAATTCAATGGCAGTTTTGTTTAAATTAGTAGCATGTTTAAAATGACTAAAAATTGGGAAAAGATAATAAGTTTTAGAAATTATCTGTTAAACTTGAGAAGACAAGTAAGCAGTTCTGCTGGGGTAAAATTAATTATAATTTTTACTGCTTTTGGATGAACATTCTTTGTGTACTCTGTAAACATACTTTGGGCTTAGTCATACCCTACTAGTCTAGCAGAATTCCCAGAGAACAGTAGTAGAGCTGGCGACCAAAAACCAAAGAAACATAAAACCTCAAGAAAGCAGTCCATCTCCCCCAAAGCCCAAACGTTACTTACTGACATCACAGGAAACACCCACGCTTTGAGGTGCTAGGGCTAAACATACAAGATACATGTGGGTAAAATTAAAGAACTGAAGTATTTATGCTGGGGCTTGGAAGACCTTCAACAAGCAAACAAGATTTTACCTTTCTGCAGTTGTGAAGGCCCCAGTTCATGCTGCACCTCAGCTGTTGCAGCACTGGCTGTCAAAGTGCCCTGTTGGGGAGGATGGAACAGGAAAACCTTATAAATATGATTGCCTGGCAAAAGATTTTGCGAATATAGAAACTATAAGCGAGATGGAAATGAAAGCAAGTTTTGAGATCCCTTAGTTACTGAACAACTGGAAAACAATGGTGTGGCCAGCCGAAGGTAATCCCCTCTTGATGAAACAATACCCTCTGCAAGCAGGCAGGTGCAAGGGTCAGAGCAGACCCTGCAGCTTGGCAGACAAGGCCCAAAGAGTAAGATTTAGGGTTTAAAATGTAACACAGTATGGTAATGTGGTGATTCTTATAGGTTGTATGGAAATGTTATAGGATATGCATGCTGTAGTAGATTGGTTGATGAGAATCTGAATATTCAACACTGAAGACAATTTATTGTTTTGTAATGGGAACTTCGCTCTCTTCCGTTTCTCTTCTCCTATCTTTTCGCGCTCTCTTATCTCTCTTCTCCCTTATCTCTTTGCCCGCTCTCGAGCTCTTCCTTCGCGCCCTTTTCTTTCTTTGTCTCTTTGTCTTCCCTCTGCACTTCTTCACCCCCTCCTTTCCACATGCTCTCCGCTCCTAAACCTTTGCCATTGACTCTCTTACACTTTAAGCCTCTCATCTCTCGGGCCTGCTCCGAGCTGCGGCTGGCAGCTCCCAGCAGGGCCTGCACCCAGGCCCTTTGCAATAAACCCACAGTTCCACGACCTGGCTGCAGAGATCTCTCGTCTCCGTCCGTCCCGACCGTGCGCGGCCCCCGTCACTCCGACAGACTGTCCTACAGACTCCCCTACAGTGCTCCAGCCCAAGTGCACCTTTCTGGCAGAGGCTGCCCTCCTGTGACACAGGGTGCAGAGCAGAAAGTTGGCTACTTCTCCTCTACCACGGTTTCCAGCCTGATTTACCAGAACCAGCTCACAGCTGTGGCAATTTCAATTAAATGACGACATTATTAGGTTAATGAGTAAAAGCTGTTTTCGCTGCTTCTAGTATGGAAGCACTAACAGAACAAGGGCTCCTCATAACCACTCCTGAATTGGAGATAATGAATCAAAACCTCTGGAGCTATTTAATGTTACTGTAGCTTCAACCAACAATACCAAACTATTGATTTAGGGATCATAGGGATCATTTAAATTCAGTGTTAATAATATTTATTCAGCTTTACTCTGTGTATGAACCCCACAAATGAGGAATACTTCCAAGTCCTTGAAACCCCTTCTGTGAATATCCTCTGGAATATTTAAGCCTTTCAATTTACTTTGTGTAGTGCTGAATGTGTGAGTTCTGCAATTAATGAGATCTCTGAGAATGGGGATGTCTCCATCAAACACTGTTTCTTGTAAGGTTTGCACTTAAGTGCTTGCAGGGACCTGACTGTCACTTGTGGGCATCAGTTCTCTCACAGACAGAGAATGGATCTCAAATTCTATAGAAATAGGAGACAAGGAATGCTGTTAAAAGTGCAACATTTTGCAGCCCAGTGTCCACATAGAAAAGTCAATCACTTCTACTTATTGGCTAGAATATTTGGAAGGAGATTTTTCCTGAAAATCTTTTGCCTCACTGCTATTCACTCTAGGGAAGCAAAAATCAATGCAGATTTGGCTAGAGGTGAATTTTCTTAAATTCATGGTCAAATGAAATGTGAAAAGCACTGTCACACAGGATAGTGTTGGGGAATCATAAGAGCCGTTAGGAAATAAAGACAGTAAGAGATGCATCTGTTGGGTACCACAATCTTCAGTTTATCCCTCAGGCATGCAAAAAATTGAGCAAACCAGAAAGAACCTCATGTAATGGAGCAATCTAGAATATTGGCCTCAATTTCCAGTGCATTTACAAACTGCTATTACTAACTATGACTCATCAAGATTAAAAAAGGAAAATAATTTAGTCTGTTGTCAAGTCAGTATTTAATGTTACTTTTTGTATTTGCTGTGATAAGCAGTAAAATTTGCACGCTCCTTGATAAATCATTGTTTAGCAATGTCTAGAGGGTCCAGTAAATGGTTTGAAATTGCCACAATGTAATAAATGGTTATTTGATAATGAATGAAATTGTTTGAAAATACTGTTAAAGTGTCAAGTTTTAACATACAGAACATTAGTCAAAAGGAGTGCAAACATGGAAACCATAGTGACACTATAAATATACTGCAACAAATGCATTTATTTGTACAGGGCAAATAGTAGGTGCTGTATACAAACCAGTATAAATTGATATATGAAGTTAATTTCAATCTGTAAAAGTAATTGCATTGGTTTAACTTATTTAACTCTCCTTACAATAATATTTATAGCAGAGCAAGAAAGTAAAGAAATAAATTATGATAAATAGATAAAATACATAGGAAATGGGAATTGTTTTCCAGTTTAATTATGCTGTCACATAAAATTATCACAGAAATACACTATGCCAACAAGAAGAATACATTAAAATCCCATTATGCTGTGCAGAATTGGCTGGTTTGTGTTGCTGTTTATTCCAGAAACAGCTTTTCATCGTTTCAACTACCATGAAATTTACACTTTTTTAAAAAAATAAAGTGGTGCAAAAAGGACAATAAAGGCTGTGCCAGCTGATGATTGACCTTTAGAACAGAGGTGGGAAGCAAGAATGTCACATCTTTCTCTTCAAGAATAAATGTGACCACCAGCAAATTTTGAAGAAAAAAAATAGCCACTCAAAACAAATAATTTTCATTCTTTTTTTCCTCAGACACAATTCCATCTGGAGAGTTTTCCATGGCTATGGCCTCCATATAACATGCTCACATACTGTGGTGATGGGGCATTGTTATCTGTAGTAAGACCTGGACCAACAAGCAGTCAAAACATTATAGCAAAAAGCCATTTGTATTCTTCATCTGCACCAGATATTTGTGGTTTCAAACTGAAGTTTATACAATCATTTCTTTTCATGATGCATTATTATGTGTAGTATTTTTTATCTTTTTGCTTTCAAGCAACAAAATCACAGCCACATCACAGCCAGAAAAATACATGGATTTCTTTGAAGGGAACTTGGTTTTTCCACTCTGGTTTTTTTTCCAGAACATTTGAAGCTTAGTTCAATTGAAAAAGCTATCTGCTATTTTGTAGGTAAAAAATACTATAATGCTGTAGTTAATGCTAGTAATATGCTGCATTTTTTTGACCTCTGAATGATATAATAAATCTTGCTGGTTTCTTTTTAAATTTGCAACTTCCAAATCTGACTAATTGGCAATTGGTGCTTTACTTAATTAAAAAAAAAAAAAAAGGTATTACTCTTTAGGATTCCAGTTAATATCTGGAAAATATATTATTCAGAGATTGCAAATTCAGAGGAAAGTTTTTAATAAATACTTCCTTAATTTTTTTAATCTTATTTTTTTAAACATAAATCTTTAGCCTCTGATTGACGAGTTTGATCAATGAGGATAAGCAATACCCTAAGTAGAAAGGAAATCTCTAGAATATGAAATACCTGGGAAGAAAGTACTGTGTGCAAAACCCAGAAGTTAAGGCAGCTTTCTGTGTAAGATGAGATTTAGGTCATCAAAGATACTCCTAATATTTGCCATACCTCTGTAAATTAAATGAATGGACTAACTCCAAAACTTTATGCCAGCTCCTTAAAATTATGTGTATGTGGCAAGAATGATTTTTTAAAGCTGTCTATTGCTATGAAAGAATGGCTATAACTAAAGTAAGCTATCATTAGGCTTTGGAAAGGATCATTTATTATGCTTCAAAATGGCCTGTTATTTACAGTTCTTATTATTAAAAATAATTGAATGTGGAATGCATTCAAATTTCCACAAAGTTGTAACACTGTTAACTTGCCTTCTGACAGTAGCAAATTATATTTTGGCTCACAGGAATGATTTATGTCCTTTACACTATCACATAAGCATTTCAAAAGGACAACATCAGTGCACTTTTACACACCTTTTTGGGATGAAGTGCAGTTCAAGCTAATAATTATTAGTAATTAATATTAGAAGTATCACAGTAATGAACAAATAACTGTTAGAAAGACACACACACAGAGTAAAAAGAACTAATTATGTCCATCAGATTGAATTATTAACTATTTTGCTTTATGCAGAACAATATTTATCATCAAAACCATGCAGAAATACTCAACAATAATGTCCTAAATTCAAAGTGTTTCTCTTGGATCCTTTGCACTTCCTCCTTAATTATGGCCTCTTGGATTCCTGTGTGTCCTCAGTGGGCTCAGGAGAAACACAACACAAGCAGAATTCAGGACCTTGGGCTGCACATGAAACTGAAAATCAATAACTTCCAGGAGTACATGGAAGTATGGAGGTTTCACTTGAAATTCCAGTAGTGGCAGTTCCGTTCCTCTTCAATGGCATAACAGAAGTAATGATTGACTTTAAAAGCATTTTCTAAGGTCTGGTATTTGTCACCTTCCCATGGCAGGCTGTTAATGCTACTTTCCATCCTATGTTATATACTCATACCTTCAGCAAGAGCACCAAGGTCCTCTTGTCTCTGAACATACTCCTCAAAAGACAAAGAGTTAAACAGAGGTAAAAAAACTATTTCTCTTGCTAGTTTTTTTCATTTTCTAGAAAATTAAAATACCTGTGTAGAGAATCAAGAATTCTATAAAAGAAATTCACTGTGGTGGTTGTGGTATTTTAGTTTTGAAAAATCAGGACATTTTAAAGTGGCAAGTGTTGTTATAACAGAACAAACAACCCAAAATAAAACTATCTTCAGAAGTCAGGTACAGAACTGAATCTCCCAGATTGAGGAACTATTTATATTATTGAGCAGGTGACCACTCAGTGCTTAATAGGAACCAGCAATTAGTGTATGTAAATCAACTAAGACAGCAGCATCTCAATGGCTGTTCTGCATAGAGGAATAGTTAATTTGGAGGCGTACATGTTTCCTGTGCAGATTTTAAAAAGTCACGTTTTCTACTGCTGAAAACCTTAATACCTATAACATTTGTTGTGCATTTTATGCCCTTTAATGCCCTTGCAAACATATGTAATAAAATGCTAACAAACCATCATCTTCTACTTAATTATGTTTATCTAGATAGATAAAGTTGAGGTTGGGGAAGCCTGTGGTAAAAATATTGTTTCCCACTTGGCAAACAGAGACTACATTTACAGCTTAATTATTCCTTGTAATGCTGTAAGAGAAGTCTTCCTGTTAATCATACTCAGGAGCAGAGTTGATTAAAAACAGTTGTGGGCAGAGTTCTTCTGTTTGGTTTTTTTTGGTGTTCTTTTTTTTGTAGTGAGGTTTACAAAGTATGTTGACTCACAGTTAAATCCACCTCCCCTCCAGTAGGGGATTTAAATGTGAAGCTTCATTGGCAACTACACAGGGAGCTTCTCTGAGAATGATGAAACACCGTCTATAAGACAAGACAAATATCTCAAAAAATTAATGCTATATTGCCTTCAGAAATTGTGCCTACGGAAAATATCGGAATAATTTGTCCTTATTAAGAGAAATACTTCTATATTTCAGCAACCAAGTACAAGAAAAATAGAGGTCAGTTCTAGAAAACCACTAAATTCCTACAGATTATTTGTGTGTGCAGTGATGGCCACGTGATTAAAGACTGCAGTTTACATTTACTTGCATTTTTCAGTTCTCCATTTGGAATGTTTTAGTAGTGTTTTTTCAAAGCCAAATCTATGCCAATTGCCATGGACCACTAGACATTAAAAGCAAAAATCAGAAATTGTGTCTTGTGATACAGTTGACTCTCATTGCAAAGATAGCCTAGGAAGGGATTGCTGAGAATCATCAACCAACTTTCATTATTTATTCTTCAGCAGTGACAGCATTCAGTGCAGTGAATGTATTAAAACCAATCACACTTAATTTGTGGAGTAACTCATGGAAATGCCTCCTTTTAATGCTGCAGCTGATGATCTCCATAGGCATAAGATATATCAGCCACTGCATTTGCCATGGACAGCTTGGCAAAAGAGCATTGGCATATCTGTCTTGCCTCTAGCCAGCTGTGATCTGATTAATTTCTGTGTTAACTAGCTAACAAATTCCTGTCTGTTCCGTGTTTGGAAGTAGAGACTATGAAAGTTATTCCCAGAGTACTTTGGGGGAATCTTGGCATAAAGTCTGCCTTAGTTGCCTGAACACAAAAAAACCATCACATCATTTTAAAGGGTGTCTGAACGCTGGATATGCAGTGCAGTTATAAAATACTTTTTCTTTCCCCCCCACCTCCCATATGGGAGTAAGCTGTAGTTTGTTAAGCCTTGTAAGAAAAATAAGAAAAATATACTTTATGTACAAGTGTTGAAAATCTGTTCAGTGAAGATATAAGTAGAAAAAGCTTAATTCAGAATCCCATACACAATATTGCTAAAATATCATTGATCAGCCTAACTAAAATGCTGCAATAATAATTTTTGCATAGATTTGAACTTTTACTTCCACATCATTTATGTAAACTTAGTAATTTACTATGCGATCATTTGCTTTCAATTTTCTGGGCATCAGTGTAGTTCTTGGGCAGCCTATTATGAAATGTTATACAATTACATTAGGAGGTTTAACAATTAGATTAGCAGCTACAGAATTATGTTAGCAGTTCTTGAGGATATATTTGGGTTGGAAAACAGCTGGAAAAGTTTTTGGTTTTTTCTTGAAAAAGAAGTTGTGAGAAGCAAATCAAACACTTATTTCCATGGCTCTCTACAGATCACTAGGCTGCAATGCAGAATCTTTAACAGAAAAGAAGTGATAATTGATACTGACCAGTCACACCAAGGTCATTACACAAAAGGCTGTGACTTGTTTTCTGATATAATGGCAGAAAAAAATTTGGCATACATGAAAGTACAGTGATTTTAAAAGTGCTTTTAAAAACTTTGAAGGATTTGTGTTTCCTTCATGAGAATTTGTTTTATCAGTGTAAAACAATTGATACTGATCCCTATCCACATCAAGGAAACATTTTACTTCTCATTAAATCATTATAAAGATGCAGAAGCTTTTAATTTTTTTTTCAGCTAGAGACATTCTAAATAAGACCTGCTTTGAATATCTGAATTATTTTAATGTGCTTTCAAAGAAATGACAGAAAAACAAGAAAAAAAATGAAATTTGAAAAATGAGCTTTTAGGAGAACTGGTTATGGTACTGGGTGATAGTATATATGTAAAAAAGGTAAATAAAAGGAAATAACACTGATGTTAACCTTGCCACAGAAGGACTTAAACCTTCTGTAACTCAATACAAGGTACAAGAGAGCCAACTCTCAGCAAGACAGGAAGCAGCAAACTCATTACTGATCATATGTTCCCTTCAGATCAGTGCCTTTCCACACACTGATCAAATATTAAGCAGAAGAACAGTCAGAACTGGCCAATAAAATCTATAACAGAATATTCAGAGGCCTGGAACTTAATGTTTTTTAAACTTGACTTGGAGAGGAAGAAGAATTCAAAAATAGTTTAAAATTATTTTCTTTCTCTGAAGGAACTTAATATGTTAAATGAGGAAAATACAAAACTTTAATGTTAATTTGAAAAGCTGAGCCTATATTCCCCAAATTAAGTCAGTCTGCAGACGGCTCTGTCTGCACCTTATTTAAGACATGAGAATGATAATTAGAGTCACTCTCGAGGAAAGCTCTTAATCACAGCTTACAGCAGCTGATAGCTTGGTACCTGCCTAAGCACTTCCCTGCAAGGGCCTTCCCTGAACTGAAAGTTAACGTGTGATGATCACATGGAAAGTCTCTGAATAATTTCATGCCTAGTTATAGTTCAGACAACATGAACTCTCATTTCTTACTCAGTTTTCACATGTAAAGGATTTCATTGAGCTATGGGATTCTGGTAATAGTGGGAATTTTTCAGTTGATGACATTTGTATCAAGAAGCTTATGAAGCATCATTCAGTGATGTCTGCAGCACCTGTTTAAAAAGAGCTGTGCAAGCCCAGAATATTAGAGCATCCTCTTTAAAAGAAATTCAGATATTAGGAAAGACATTTTAAAATTTGTGAATATAGACTAGTTGATACCATCTAAGAGGAGAAAAGAGCTTTTTAATATTTTGGAGTCTCATAAAAAGTCTCCTGGCAGATTTAAAAGGTAAAATCTGGTATGTTTATACTGACATTATAATAATTTTCTCTTAGGACCTGGATCAGCATTTAGCAAATATAAACAACTACAGTATGAATATTACAGTTTCTGAGTTTAACTTACTCATTGACTGCAACTGCTTCAAAAAACCTAGTGAAACAACACCAACAAAGGTTAACATTGAAAACCTGATATACATATACAATCAACTTATCAACAGCATCTACCTTCAGTTATAGACATTGCCTGTTGTTTTTCCACTTTTATCTTTACCCAGACCAATTTTCCATTAACTTAATTAATTGTGTTTAAATTTGACAATTTAAACACAAAATAAAACTTTAGGATTAAGCCATTGCTCTGATAAATCCTACTAAATTAAACTAAAACAGTTTTGTTATTCTAGATCTGGATTAAAGGCTCTGACACCAAAGGACAGCTTGATTCTTCAGTTTAACCTTAGGCCTATAGCCATAATTTTGTTGAATTTAATTTAAAAATGGACACTGCATTATACTCTAAAACACATTATACTCTGCATTATACTCTAAAAGCACATTTTACTTAGGGTGTAAGTACTACACATGGCTTTATCAAATTCTGGGCTAATTGCACTGCTGTTACTGAAATGCATCTAGGCTGTGTTTTTACATTTTCCTACTCTGGGTAGTGGTAATGCTGAATAATAGTAAGAGAGCAGAAGATGGCATTATGGGAACCTTCTCCTTTTTATAACATGAATAAAATGTTATAAAACATTTATTAAAAATGCTATGGGGAGTCTTGGCGAATTTAATGTCTAATGTCAAGCTACAGGAATGAAAGGTATGATCCAATATTTGCAAATCATATGAAGTCCTTAGCAGTAAGCTTAAGTGAAAACTTAAATATCATTATCAGAAAGAATATGGTAAAAATTTTTTGTCTAAGTCTATAGTAAAATTTTAGTTCACAGAGCTGTAAGTCTAGAATGTCTCTCTTGGCAAGGTCTTGTCTCAGTCCTTTGCTCTTGAGACAAAAGTTCCTGTTATCACCTAAACATGACTGATATTTCAGACTGATATATGGGTGATATTGGCAGAACGTAGAATGCTGAGATTTCCTCACCTTTGAAAGTGATTTATATGTGAGCAGAGTGAACAGAATATAGAAAACAGGATGAACATGGTGTTGTTTATAAAGTGGAATTTTTGATCTTGACACAGCTCTACACTAAAGACCAAATAGAAAGGGGCACTTCAGGTAGCAGCAAATTTAGAATCAAGGCGGGGGGGGGAGGAAATATGCATTTCAGTGATTTGCACAAAACCTAACGGAGAAAAAAATGCCCCATCACTGTTGAATGAATATTCTATCAAGAGCGCTGCCACATTCTGTTCTACTGAGATTAACTTTACCTGCTGAATGCTGTGAAATTTATTTCAGTGGCCTATGACCACCATATATCAGCATCCGACCCCTATCTGTATAAAACAATAAGCATGATCTTAAGGCTGTCTTAAAGGCTGTCTGAGAGATGTATATTTACTGACATATAACCTGACTAAAGCCAAACATCATTACCCCTGTGACTGATTGGAGGGCAGTCATAACTTAACAGTTTTATTTCCCTTCTACAGCTGAGCTCCTTGACCATGCTGGCTGAGCTGACATGGAATTTCAAGTCTTGTTACCAGCTCAATGGTTCTCTTATTTAGAAAAAAAAAAAGGAAGCAGGGGGAGGGGAATGCAGGGAAGGCTGGAAAAGAAAAGGCACCTCTTCATTTAGGTTCTCCATCTTGATCACTGCTGATGGGCTATCAATAATTTCAACTTGGTTAAGCAGCTGGCTGAAGGTTAAATAAATTCTGCCTGTTGTTTGCATGAATCATACCTGAATTTAAAAATTTTAATTTGAAGCAAATTTCTTCTTGGTTACTCCTTAGGAACTTCTTATAGAGTCCAAAATAGGTTAGAAAAGTTATTGTTGTGGAGAAGCACAAGAACAATATTTAAGTCAGTGGGGCAAAGCAACTACACTTTGAAATCTCTAAAAGGAAATAAAGGTATGATAAAGGCCTCATATATGTATATACACATTCCCCAGTTCAGATGAGAACAACAAGACCAGAGGTCAGTAGTAATCTTCCAGTGAAAAGGAATTTGCCCAATGGCTTTAACAGATTGTTAAAATCTAAGAGCTGTCTACTGATTCATGAATGAGCCATGATTTTAAGAGAAAATAAAGTGGCACATGCCATTTTGCCTGCACTAGGCTCAATTGTCTTGTGCACTACTATTTTGACAACCAGAGAGTTATTTACAGCATGCACAGCTATCTACACATCTCAGTACTAATACTCTGTTCATAATGCATTCTGTAGACTCAGCATTCCTCTTATTTGCATCAGCATTATTGTTTATTTAAGTATTTACTTCTTGGGAATATTCTTGTTCTGTTTCAGTAGCAAAGCTCAAAGCCCAATATGAATCAAATACACATGCTCTCACATTTAGCTGTAGTTGGGTGATTTTAGAGCAAACACACTCCTTGTTACTGAGACACAAGAAAATGCACGCTGAAATTTGTCTAAAATAATCAGAATAGTTAGTGACTTAAATAGCAGGTGGTGTCCTGTTAAAGGAGGAGGAGAATTATGTTTATAGCTGCTTTGCCTCATACAGGTTTATGTGTATAGTCTACTTTTCCACAAGAGTTGATTTTTTCCTAATCAAATTACCTGAACTTTCAGTAGTTTGCTACTGAAAGGCAGAGTAGGGATTTAGAGAGAGGAGTCAGATTTGGGTCACAAAAGGGCTGCCAGAGAAGGACTTTAGACAAAGACACAGAGAGAGAGGAAAACGGAAATGGGTTCAAACTGAAAGTGGGCAGAGTTAGAGTAGATATTAGGAAGAAATTCTCCCTGTGAGGGTGGTGAGGCCCTGGCACAGGTTGCCCAGAGATGCTCCATCCCTGGAAGTGTTCAAGGCCTTGTTGGATGGGACCCTGAGCAGCCTGGTCTGCTTTCCCTCCTTCTAACTGTACAAATGGCATCATGCATGAAACTATATTTTTTCCAGCCTGCATATGCTTATTCACTGAAGTCTAAAATGGCATCATTTCTGCCATTTGATTTGTCTTACAGTGAGAGAACAGAGATGGGATCCAGCCTTCTCTGTAGGCTTTCCATGGGGCTTCTCAAACCACCATCTGGATTGTTAACCTCCTGTTTCTTCTCTGGAGGGCAGCATCCCCATGCCATACCAGAGGAGCTTGGAGTCACCACTCCTCCTTTTGATCTTCAAGTGAAGGACTTGCAGACATAATAGTCACCCTAACTCAGATGCAGATTCCTCCAAAACAACATTTTATAGCACAGCTTGCCCTCTAGCTTAACATTTTGTAGCTCATGCTTCCCAGTCCTACATAATGAAATATTTCAGGGATTACCAACTACATAGCTGGTGTGCTTCATTGGTTTTAAGACAAGAACACTCCTTTGGCTGTGCTTTGGCCTCACACTTCTGGGAACTTTAAGAAACAGAAGGAAGAGGATGCCCCTTCTCAAAGAGCTGTGCAAGTTAAACAAACAGAAACCCCAAAGTATTTATCTTACCCCTCCCTCTTTAACAAAAAGCTTGATATGGATATCTTCCTCCAAATTACTTATGGTGAGTTAGAGTCATTGAAGAGTTTGGGTTGGAGAGGACATTCATAGATCTAGCCCAATACCCCTCCAAGTGAACTGGGTTATCTTCTACCAGATCAGCTTGCTCAGAGCCCTATCCAACTTGACCTTGAATGTTTCCAGCAATGGGGCATCTACTGCCTCTCTGGAAAATGTGCTGTGGTTCTTCACTACCCTCATCATAAATAATTTCTTCCATATATCAGGCCTGAATCAACCCTCTTTTAATTTAAAACCATTATGCTTACTAAACTTTAAATTGGGAAAAAATAATTTCCACTATAAAAATAGTTCCTAAGTTCAATCTAAAACTGCTAGTTGTTCATCACTGTCATTTATGTATCTGTCAATAGCTAAGAAAATACTGTCCTAATAAAACAGTAGGCTGCAATGAGCTATTAATATAATTCAGTGACTTGGCAAAAGCCAAGTGAAAGTTGTTCATTAACTCACATATTTTTACAAGTTACAGACCCATGGCAGCAATCTCACAACAAAGATATTAACTGGAATAAAGTTATAAAACATTTTATGGAAGCAAAAATACACACAATCATGTTTTATTAACAAATCCTTAACCTTAGAAATTTCAGTGCTCATATTCAAATCCTGCTGTTCAGCTTACCCCAGAGAGAAGGTACTCTTAGAGAGAGCCTTCTTACTTAGAGAAGGCCTTGTTCCTTCTCTAAGTCCAGTGGACTTTTGCCAGGAATTATTAAAGTAGAAGGATAGTCAAAACAATTGAAAATTTGGAATGTGAAAAAGGTCTATTACCAATTGCCTCTGTTGACTGCCATGAAGGGAGCGGGAAAAAAGGAAAAATGTTGTCACAGTCTTCAAAGTTTCATAAAGACACATCTGTGAGTTTGCAGTTCTTAGCAAAGCTTCTGCAAAAGCATCGGGTTTTGGTTTTTTAAAAACCCTTTAAGGAATTAAAAGCCAAGTATTGGTATCAGTTCCATACTGACTAATCATAAATTCATTGTATATGTTACAGAGATGCTGGAATTACTGTCAGCTTTTAGGACACTGTATGTGTGTGTAAATATATGCACACTATATATATATATATATATGCTATATATAGATATGCAAATATACACACACACACACAAATACACAAAGTGATTTGCAGTATCAGTATTGTCCCACGTAAGCAACTGACCATAGTGCCTGATTGGAAAAACTATCACTTCCAAAAGAAACCAGTACTGAGCAATGGAACACAAAGGGATCACCTCACTACAACTGCACAGCTTATCTGGTTTTTTGGGGTTTTCTCCTTTTGGGAAGGCTACTGTGGGGCATTCATGGATTTCTGACACATCAGCTTCTATCCTGAACTTTCTTATACTTCTGTTACATCCTGAGTGATTTTCTTTCAAGCAATCTTGTTGATCATAGAATCTCAGAATGTTTTTTAAACATAACGTTTTAAAACTATTTAGCAATACAATTTATTGATATATCTGTAGACAATGTCTCTTTTCTGACTGAATGCTATTTCTTTGGGCATTCACACCATGTAAAAACTTGTAAAGTCTATTAGCAGAAAAAAAAATACATTAAATACTTTTTTTATTTCCCCTGCCCAGAGGTTCTTTGGCAGGGAAGATGCTCTAATTCTCACCTACCTCAAAATTAGCAATGCATTCTACATGTAAAGAAAACTGTTAACCCAGGAGTCATAAATCAGATTTATTGCAAGAAAGAAGAAACCCTGTTTCTCCATCAAATTCCATTTTTCTCTAACAGTCTCTCAACTGTTACTTTGATAATGTCTGCTTGATTCTGCAGTCACTTAACTGGGGATCTTCCAAGTCACATTATGTTCATCTGATGGTAGAATTTATCTACTCAGGCAACAAATTTGAGAACCAGAATTTATCCACCAAGAGATTTAATTCCACTGAAGGGTAAATTAAGGTGGATTTGTAATGTCTTTGTTTAGCCTAAAAAATTAAATATATTGAAGAAGCTGAAAGCAGATTTAATTTAAAAGAAAAGTAAGGCCATTATATAAACAGCAGCAGATCTCATCCAGAATATGTCACATAAATATCATACTATCAAACAAGAAATGTAAATTATCATACATACTCTATAATTGAAAAGTGTATTATACATTAGTGAAGTCACCCATTTATCTAATCATAATCAGTTCCAATAAAATCTCATTTAGGAAAGTTGAATGTAGTTCAGGGTGGATGGTTATGAGGATATCACTCATGTGAGTATGCACCGAAACAGTTTTGAAAGATAGTCTGTATACACAGAAATCCAATTATTGCCTACCTCATCTGAAAGGAACTTTCTCTGATAAGGGCTAAAACTGTGGCATTCAGAACTACCATAAAAGTAAAGCAAGAATACTGAGCAATGGCTTTAAATGTTTTTAAAAAAATGTGTACTCCAACATGACATTTGCAAAAGTCAATACATTAAAACACCATGTTATTCTTGTAAGAGAGGCTTTAAAAACAGAGAAAAAACCTGATATGTCATTTGAAAGTTCTGACGATTTACAACAGACTGGATCCAAACCTCTCCTGACTGGTTATAAATCCAACCTTTCAGCAGTAGAGGTTCTAATTTACCAAACACTTGCAAGTCTGTTGCAAAAGGCGCTGAAGTGCAACAATTTTCTATCTCTGCTCCTCTTCTGCTGTAGCGTTTTAGGTAAAAAAGTCTCCAGACAGGAGAAATAAGTGATTTTATTGAGCTTGTTGACATAAACCCCAACAAAATAGACTAATTTTCCTATTCATAAATTGCAAATGAATTATGGAAACATTTGCTATCTGGATTTCAATAACAATGCTGGTGACTTAATCCAGCAATAAATTAATGTGAATAGAATGTATGTCATGACTGCAGCAGAAGAAGCAGTTCATGGTGAATATGTTATTTGGTATCATGAGCACTTCTGAAGTTAGCATGATTGTTTCTTTAATTCTGTTTCTCTATTTGTTGTTCAAAGCTACTCATCTAATTACCAGCAATAATTTCTCTTAACCTATGGATTATTTATTATACACCCATCACTCTTCCAACATTGCTGCCTCAGCTAGACTGATTTTGTCTCTTCTACATGCTCCAAAATTCAAACTTTCTAAAGAGCTGGTCCGCACTCCATTGTGAATACTCACATGTGTACATATGGATGGCAATATTTACATGCAGATATATTCAAACCATTTGTGAATGGGCCAATAGCATAGAGTTACAACCCAAACATCTACAGGTCTTTGCTAAATGGGTTACAAGAAGATAGAAAACAAACTTGAGAAAAAGAATAATCATATATCCTCTGGAATTTTTTTGGTACTTACTATGCTCCAGGTATCAGTACCCACCAATATCCATCAAATACTGTGATTCCACCATATTTCTTATATTGTGATTTGTTTGTTTCTTCACAAAATCCAGTGGATTCTGAACAAGGGGCTTCTTCAGAAACCCATGGGGGAAGAAAAAGCTATTTTAACTACCCTGGTTTTGCAGCTGTAGCTAGCCCTGATTTGCTCAGCTAGATGTGCAACCACACGTACATGCAATTTATCCAATTTTAATAATTTAGAACAGACTAGGGCACTTAGAACAAAACCATGATGATCCATGGAAGTGATCAGGATACCTTATTCCCATTTCTGTGTTCTGTTGCAATATTTAAAAGTAGGAGAGAGCTAATTTACAAGTTTACAGTCTGTTTTTATAAGGGAATTACCAAGGAGTTTTCAACCACGTGTAGATGGAAACCAGACTGAACACTATACTTGCAAACATTTCCTGTTTAAATTGACTCTTGACTAGATATTGGCCATCTCCCACCTCTCTGCACCTCTTCAATTCGATGAAATGTGGACACCTCCAAAGTTCCATATGCAGCTCTCATATGCAGAACTCACTGTGGTATCACTCATTTCCATTTCTAAGTAAGCTTGATTGTGACTTGATTGACCTGATCCAAATTATCTGCTGTGCTCACTCTCCAGCCTTGAGACCATCTATGTTGTTGTGACACTGCTGGGAGATGTCCTCTGCAGTCACTCTGTGATCAAACCCACGTGAAGCTGAGAAATGCTGTGTGCCTTCATATATCTCACTTCAGAGATCCATCATCCACTTCTCTCCCCATAATCCTGCTGTTCTTCCTGCTATTTTCTTCTCCAACTGCAGGAACACAGAGCACAGGTGGAGGAATGACATGCCCAGCATTTACAAATACTGCCTACAAACCCTCTGAATTAACAAGAGCCTGGGGCTGAGCATATGGAACTGCCCAGGGAAGTAAGGTGCACTCAGATTACACATACACCTGGGAGGATAATTCTTTCTCAGCTCCACTGCGTTTAAACTCACCCACCATCACGTAATTCTAATGACAAAACACAGCACAAAAAGGAGATCTAGCTCATCTCTCCAGAAGATTACTGTTCTAGAAGGGCCAAATAGCACGAAGAATTAGATGGGTTCCCAACACAAATTTAAAGAGAAGGTCAAATACTGCAAGCTCAAAGGCTTTTACAGCTGAAGAACTATGTCTAGTGAGATTCAGGAGGTGACAAGGTGCAGGAGGAATGCCACACCCAATATTCTCTACCTAGAATTTCATTCCGTTCTCCGACTGTCCCAACTGCTTTAAGAGATCATCTTCACCTCAGCCTGTAAAAAATAGTGTTATTAATGTACTGGTATGAGGAGCAACTCTTGTAACAATATTTTAAAAATCCACTGCTTAATATTTTGGTATCAATCCTGTAAGATTCAGCTTGACAAATGGTATGAAAGGCCTCACTTGAAAATCTCGTTCACTTTGAGAACTCTAACACCCATTCCCTGGAGAACTTATTTTTTTGCAATCCCAACAGAATATGTGAACTTTAAATTATTTCATTTAAGAAAAATAAATCTACAGTAGAAGAAAAAATCTGTAAAGTTATGCAGAAAGCTAAAACCTGCTTACTCTTCTCCTTCCCAGTTCATACCATCTAGCTTAAACCAGCAGTGAATTATTTTGAAATATGTTGGGCTTTAGCCAGCAGTTTAAATGAATATATGTGATTTAGTTCATATTTTCAGGCCTCTTTATTAAATACCTCCCAGTTCCATCTTGCCTAATATTTGATCCAGCAAGTTTAATGACCATTCCTTCATTAAACATTACAAGCTTTTTAAGACCTTGACAGTGCTGCATTTCATCCTATAACCTAGTGCTGCTACAAAGTCAACACTGTGTGCCAAGTTAATCCCTCGTGTCCACTAATTATGTCCAGTGCTGCAGCTTCTTGGGCGAGCCTGAATCAGTGGGGAAGTGCAGGATTTCCAGGCCAATGGATTCGGCACTCCAGCTATATCTCATGTCTTGACACTAGATGTCAGCGAAGGGTAATTGTTGTCTCAATTTAGAGGCCAGCCTAGGTAGCTGCTAGCAACCTCTGTTAATGTTTTATAGCAAAGGTGAAGTATAGCTTAATACAAGCATCTGACATATATTACAATAAAAAAGGATATAGTTGTCTAGTGTTTTTAAAGTCAGTCATAAAAGATGAATAATGATGCAGTTTAAAGCTAAAAGACAGCTGCCAAGCTGAATGGCTATGATGGATGTCTAAACACCCAGTGTAGAGAAAACCTGTTCCCTAGAGACCACCATCCAAAAAATTAATTACTACGATTCAGCATCTTTAAATGTGCCACTTAATATACTGCCACCATAATTAAATTTCCAGCCCTGTGACCTTGAGACCATTTCCTGAGATAATAAATGAGATCAAGGTTTAATCAATGCAGATGCAAGTAGAAACTGTCCGAGGAAGCACAAAACCATCACAATGTAGTCAAGGTCAGGAAAGAAAAACCAAGTGAAGCTGCGAGTCAACACTAATTGCTTTCTTATGATAAAAGATGTTTATTTTAATTTGCTTTATTTGCAAACAGTTCCATTGTGTACTCTCTGACAGCAGCTTTTAAACTCTAGCCACAGACGAAGTCAGTAGAGGGCATATTTGTCTCCTTGTGTAGATAAGCACTTTCTGTAGCAAGCCATATTTGGTTGCACACTGAGATCTGATAGCTCATCACACATCAAACAATACAGAGACAAGAAACAACTGACTGCCTCAGGTACACTCCTTTCTCTCTGGTGCAAGAAACCAAACAAAAAAGAAGAGACTTTGGGTAGTGATATGGAGATGTGAGGGCTATTTTATGTCCTTTTGAAGTTGGAGTGACACAAAGGGTATGGCCTGACTTCTACTCTTGGACTGTATTAAAATGCAAAATCAGATGCTGTATATACATGTACAAGGTGTCTGGTAAATAAAGAAGTAGCTGTGTTTATATATAAAACCACCAGAAACATGCAACACCACCTAGTAGAGGACCTATTATTTTGACAGAGGTAAATATTATTGGGGCATTCAACTTAATGAGTTGAAGTGAAAATCTCTGGAACTGAGCCAAATCTCCTTAATTGTATGCTCTTAGAGAAACTAGAAGCAGCTGATTATGGGGAGGGTCATACACTAAACAAAAATAACGTAACTTTTTGAGACAGCCTTGTTTAGAGGTAGCCTTCCTCTAATTCCAACAAGTCTAGAGTGGAAAAAAGTTTGTGTTCTGATATCTGAACACTCAGAACCTGAAAAAGCATAGAAGTCATCAGTAAGAGGCAAGAGACTATGAAACAATGCAGACAGTACATCTTTAAATAATGGTACTTAGACATACTGTTTTGTAAAATAGGTATTAAACAACAATATCAATCTTGTCAACATTAAATAGATTCAATTATGACCACTGTAAATTCCAAGGTGAAACTGTATCTGATATAATAGAAATCACTTCTATAAATACCTCAAGCAGATCCGAGGGCCTGGTGTGATATACAGAACCCCAGCAGCGACAGGGAGCTCTGAATTTGCTCCATAGTGAGGCCCATTTTTGGTACAAAAATTTGTATCAAAACCTAAAAAGGACAAAACAAGACAGTCCAATAACCAAGAGCTATTAGAGAATTCCAGTCCCAGAGGAGCTCCACAGCCATAGGGACAGGGGAAATAAGAGCCTGCTGCACTGCAGCTTTGGCTTCCCAGAAGGGTTCCAGGGATAACTCCTCAGGCCCTGTTCCCTGAGCACAGAGTCACAGCACTGCTGTCCTGGGACTCCTGTTCAAGGGGACTCCTGAAGGTGCACTGAGGGTGATTAAGACAGTTATCTTCTGGTCAAAGCTGACCAACTACCCTGCAGAAAGGGAAAGTTGGTAAAACTGTCAGGTCTACAAAGCGATGCAACTAAATCACCTTTAGGACTCAATCCAGCCATAAGCCTAAAAGATAAGTAGTAGTAGCCTAGAAAAACAAACAAACAAATCAACTAAACCTCCAAGGTATTACTGTCTCGGAACAAGGTCTTCTGGGGGATGGAGACAGACAGTAGAATTTTACTTGACTGAGGCTGAGACAGTACTATACTGAAAAATCCAACATGTGTTGAAACTTGCACTTGTTTCATCTTCATTTGAATGCCTTTAATTTGGATTCAAAATATCTGCTGAAGTTAACACTTTCAAAATTTCCATGGGCTTTTGTCTACATTCCTGTGTTGGTAGGTCAGCTGGGAAATGCCCTCTCCCCGACTTGAAACTTCCTCCTGTCACCCTGTAAGTACCAGTGAGACCTCTAGAGAATGAAAGTAAGGGGAAACAAAGCCTTAACTCTTAAGTGACAGGCTGGTGCTGTAAATAATGCACTGTTCTAACACATTCCCAGGAAGTCTCACTGCATGACAGTCAGTCTGCCAACACTGGCAGTTCCCATCTTTTCTTATTGAAAGATCTATTTAGATGCATCAAGACAACCTGAAGGCTACTTCTGATAACAACAATGGGCAGTTTTAAAGGAGAACAGGCAACATTTCAATTACAAATTTCTATTTTATTTTTAGCCTAATTTGGGCTCTTTGTGATAAACAAGATGTTTTACATATGCCTAGTAGTAATAATTGATAGTTCATGCTTCTGTGTGTTATACTTGTTAAAATATTTGCATTTAAAAGCAGAGTTGGACTTCTAGCTCTAGGCTATGTATGTGTCTTTCCTAAGGAGTCTCAACTAGAAGAAACATTTTGAATTATAATTGTCTTCCAAATCTCAAATTAAGAGAGACAGAACACTGTTAACCCTTCACTTCGATCACTTATCTATGTGAAAACAAAATGTGATTTAGGAAAGTTTAGTAGAGACCGAGTAGATATTCTGGAATCACTTGACTCACCCTGTATCCAATCATAAAGATTAGACACATGAGTACAGATTACTTAGGCTGTCAAGGGTTGGAAGATCAGGCCTCAAGTAATTACCGCATCAGAACATTTGTACTTTATGAGGAGATCAGTTTTACACTTAAAAGCTTTATAGCCTGGTTCAGAGAAGCAATTTTACTTGAAACTTTACAGAAAGTAGTAACAGATTATTAAAGAAAGATCCAATGTTCAAAACAGCTGTTGAACTGCTCACACAAGCTTTCCTTACCTCCAAAAAGCTGTGTTGTACAGAACGCTTCCTATGTTGGACGTAGGGTGCTTTCCATTGTATGCATGACAGAAATATGAAATACAACGTTTTTCACTGAGGCATCTATAAGAAAGGATATAACATTTGAACAAGATTTTCAAAAGTGACTTGTTACTTTGGGATGTGCATAGTGAAACATTAAGAGTACTTTTCAAGGGGCTGAGGAGATAGAGACATCTCTCTCTGCTGCTCCTTCTCCTCAGGGGGACCACTCCTCACTCACACTCTTCTCCCTTGCTCCAGCACAGGGCTCTCCCCTAGAACACAGTCCTGCACAAAATTCTCCAACATGAGTCCAATCCCAAGGCTGCAGTTGTTCACATCCTGCTCAGAGTCCCCACAGAGCCCCAGTTCTGCCACCAAACCTGCTCCAGCGTGGGCTGTTCTCCATAGGTCCTGACAGGCTTGGTCCTGATTTCCCAGGGAGTCATGGCCTCCTTCAGACACCCTGCTCTGACCTGGTCTCCCTCCAGGGGCTGCAGGTGAATTTCTGCTCCACCATGGACTTCCATGGGCTGCAGGAAAATCTGCTCTAGTGGCTTGAGCACCTCCACACTCCCCTTTTCCGCTGAACTTGGTGTCAGCAGAATTTCTCTCTTGTATTCTCACTCATCTCCCCAAGTGCAATGGCTGTTGCGCAAGTTTTCCGTGCTTCTGGAATAGATTGTATTCCATCCCCTGTTGCTGACGGGCTCAGCCCTGGCCAGCAGGGGTCTGTCCTGGAGCTGGCTGGCATTGGCTCTGTCAGACACGGGGGAAGCTTCTGGCACCTTCTGGCACCTCCTCTCAGACACCATCCTGGAGCCTCCCACCACCAAAGCCTCGCCCACAAACCAAATCTGTTGCTAAACCTGACAGAACTCTGCGGCTGCTGTAGAGCTGGCCCTCCCTCTTCCCTCCCACACCTATGCATGCTTTCAACAGATCACACCTGTTTTAATCTTTCCTGTTTATTTGCTCTTGGTCAGCAAAAATCATCTAGAAAAAAAAATTAAAATGTGTCTAGAAAAAGAAATGAGAATGATTTAACAACTTGACAGTGGCAAGTTGTGAACTACTTTCTTCTGTAGATACAGAAAATCATATTTTTTGTAAGATCATTTTGAGGTAAAAAATAGTGTAGATTAAATCGTTTGCCATGTTATTCTTTGGTCAAGCAAAAGGACATCAGTGTATATACATCAGGCACTATATCCAGCTGAGGGCCTTGCCCACAGTGTCCCAATCAAAAAAATGAAGTTTTAATTGGCTTTGAAATACTTAACTGTCCTTGCCAAATATGGGCACCAACATGTTTTGCTGGAATAAGAGACTTTTTATTAATAGATTCCTTTTTCTCGTCCTCCACTGAAGATGAGAGAACTAAGTGCTTACAGTGAAACAGTAGGGAGGCTTATTAAATCAATACACATCTGTTAGATAATGGGCTCTAAGTCAAGAATGTTATTCTGAAAACCTCTCAGCAAAATGCTGCTTGTTTGGCACTGTTTTCTTACAGCTATTCCCTCGTTGAAGAATCCCCTCCAGAGCTGACCATCTATTTTGTAATGTTCAGTTCCTAACAAGCGTGTCCACACATCTCTGCCAAATGGAAAGGATTCTCCAAAAATCTCAGGCAATATTCTCAATTATGCCAGCAAGTGACAGCAAGAGGCTGTGAAGTTTAAATCTCTTCATCCCACAACAGAAGGTTAAGGCCTTAAGAACACTATGTTAGCTAATGGGAACCAAAAAATCCCCTATACCAGTTGTAATATACTGTGAACAATTTGTAATGACATCTTGAAATATGACAAAATTAGACATAGATATATATCAATACACAAATATAAAATATATTAATGTATTAAATATATATTATATGATACATGCTCCTCAATTAAAAATACTTCACTTGCATATCCGTTGGGACATGTGGGCCGTTCATGTGTGTGATCAGCATCTCTCAGCTCAGTCAGCAGACACTGTTCCTAAGCATTCCACCTCTCTCTTATAAAGCCTCTCTACAAGAGTCACTTCCCAGGCTGTGAGTGCATACTCATCTTTTTTCTGTCTTGCTTATTTTTGGTGCAAAATGTGTGAGGCAAAGATCGCCCCTTGCAGTACCTAAGAACTGCTCAGCAATTTCATTCAGAGTCCCTGGGCATTATTGTAATAAATCTGAGTAAAATAATATTTACCTGGTTAGAGATGGGTAAACATTTTACCTTTACTATCCTAAAATAAGCACACCTCAATTCCTAGCTGGTGTGTCTGTATTACTTAAGAATGGAACAATAAAGAAACTTTAAAATTAAAATATATTTAATGATGTAATTGTAATGAAGAGAAGCCTGTGCAAATTGTAAAGCAAGATGCTCTGAAAAAAATGGCAGGGAATGCAGATATCAGCTTATGCTTGTGACACTTCACTCACCCATGGTATTTTATTTCCATGATAAGCACATATTTGGCTGCTTCTGTAATACTTGAATTTGTGTTTTACAGCGTGCAAATGTTTTTCCTGTAGCAGGAAAACATAAATGAAAAATGTACATGTAAGGCTGTCACCTACAGACTCACCATGGTAATTCCTCATACAGTGGCTTCAGTGATAGCACTGAGCATGAGCAGAAAAACATAAGGGATGGCTGATGTTTGCACACTAAACAGTGTGAATCATAACGTGATATCAATATTAATCTATCCCTTATAAAATGTTAAGGCCTTTTCATTTAATGAATAAGATGCTGCACAACAATAATCTGTACTTTTCCAAATTAGCCACAAACCATCTGGTTTCTCTCCAATTACTTCATTTTTTTTTCTATATCTCTAAATGTTACTGACCTAAAAAAGATTTCATCAAAGGCGGTAGGAATCCTAACCCCTCTAGCAACTATTAAATTGGTCCACTCTGTGTCCTGTGCTGACAAATCATTATACTCCAGAGCCTTACAATCCATGGTAGTATCTCAATTAGGGATAAAGATGAAGCAACAGCATTGCAAATTCATCCATCCATCTAAATTTATTTTTAAATAAAACAAAACAAAAAAATCAATATACAGGGATCCCTAGTCGGTCATTGCTAAGTTCACCCATAACAAAACACTGTTTCTGCAGTAAACAAACCAAGTGGTTTCAAACCAACAGTTTAAAGTTATGTACAGTGTCCTGCCTAAGTTTAATGACATTGGAAACAGCACAGTCTTCCTCTTTCTTTTGTTTTCTTCCATTTTGCATTGCACAAAAGTGTAGCTTTAAATTTAATTTAATTTTGATTTTTAACTTAATTTTTATTTTAATTTAGAGTTTACCTTGGCAAGTACTATGCTTAATGAGTGAGGTTAGAGGTAATACATTCTGAAATTCAGGGTATCCAGAAAACAATAGTGAATTACTGAAAAAAAAAATCTGCTAAATGATTCTATTGATTTCTTAATTTTTGTTAACTGACCAACCTAGTATAGAGAGAAGAGTCCAGCTTAGCCCTTCCATTTCCAATGCTAAAACTATTCCCAAATGTGTCATAAGGCCCACAAAATTTATTACCTTTGGCACTAAAACAGTGATATCATGTGCCAGCTGTTCAAGAGATTTCAAGTAAACTTGGAAGTGAAACGAGATTTTTTTTTTTGTCTTTTACTAGGCAAATATACATGTGGCTGAGCCATGCTTTCTAATGCTGAACAAGAATGACCAAACAATAGTAACTATTCTGCTTTTGGTGGCTCTTTTAAAGCCTAAATTTCAGTATGCTGGAAGTAGGCTCTTGAGGCAGCAGAAGCTGTTGTGGAGAAATGGAGCATTATTTGTGCCATTTCTGTGATTCCAATTTCCTGATTTTAGAAATCCAGTCTATCAGAGGCAGCAGCCACTAAATGGCTGCAATTACAGAATCCTCAGTTAAGAAAAATAAGCAAGCCCATTTCTTCTCAGAACAGCATTTGAGTTGACTCTAACTAAAAGAAAAAGAAAGAAATGCAAAATTAAAAAAAGGCACAAATGCAGGGGGACCTGTGCCATCTGAGCAGGGAGTCTCTCTGGAGGTACAATGAGCACTTCCAACCTACTGCAGGTTTTCTGGTGTGTGGTGTCACTGGTACAATAGCACTTTTTTACTAGTGGAATGATTTAAAGGATGTTAAATACAGATATGTCTCACTACTGCTGGAACAGTCAGGAAAATATCTGGCAGTCTTTTTGCACTCCCTTTTATTACAGCATGTGAACTTAGACTACAAGAAATTCTCCTTTAGGCAACAGCATTCTCATTTGTCTCTGTATTTGGGATACTGGGAGCCAACCAGTAGAAGCTACTTGCAGTGACAGCTTTTCCACATTGCTTTGGCATCATCATCCCCCACTTGTCTAGGCTAAAACAATCAAGATTTTAAACACAAAGTCACTCCCTGGATGGGCTCCATAGGCAGCTAGATCCCACAACTCCCTGAGTACTTTGAACTTGTTGAGATGCTCAATATATTTACTGGACTCAGATTCTGTTTTAATGAATCTTGAGACAATGCTGAAGATACCTTAACGATTTTATAGCTTCCTGAACTCAGATGCTTATAATAAAGTCTGTAATTTACCTATTTCTCCTTATCTTACAGGTGCCTCAATGAACACAACTATTGCAAATTAAATTTGAAACAGTCAGTCTGTCATCCAACAGTGAGAATTTTCTGCTTATGTTTTACCAGTATTTTCAATTTAGCCATAATATTTTGTTTCAAAGAACTTAGCAGATCCCCCACACACACTAACTTCAGTAGGAGACCAAGTGCTGATCTATTTACTAACTAATCTGATCTAATTACTGACAAGCTGTCAGTCTAGGAAGGTTAGGTGACTGTAGGCATAGTTATTTCCGCTAGCTCTATCCTTTTGAAATAAAACAGAAGTTGAGAGAAAACATTATCTTTAGATAATTCCAATATCAGGGTGCAGCTAGCTGCCCACCCCAGCCAGTGGCATTTCATGAATTTCAAGCCATGACTACTTTAATGCACCACACACCATTCTGTTAGCTTGGCACTCCTAAAAGGGGAGCACTAAAATTACATGTCATGGTAGGCAAAAAAGGAAAACATTCAGCTTCAGAAAAGGAGTACTCTAGTTGCTAGACAAAAATTAATTCATTTTGCCTTTTCAAAGTAAAGTACAAGCCAGATACACATATTAATGCTGACTGTTCACCCAGGTGGGGAGCATGCAGCTTTAATGGTTTGCCTGCAGTTTTACAGTTATCCTACGATGTGGTTGCTGTCTTGCTATGGTTGCTGTGGTGGCTGTGTTGTTACTTGTTCACTTAAAAGAAAAACAATAGTTCTAATACTAGAATTTTTATTCTGAATAACCTTTTTTCAGTCATTGCAGTGTCATATGTATTGGTGGGTCAAAATTTATAGCAAATTTTAAGTTCTCTTCCTAATAGATATGTACAATGAAATGCTCCAGTGTATCCCAGTGCTGTGGAACAGAAAGTCTTATGGCAGTTCTTTGGATAAGTGGTTTTTTGATTCTAAGATCATTAAGCTGTTTTTTCCCCTCTGCAGTTCAGAACTAATTCTTCTAATAGTAACCCCACATTTTGCTATTAATATGGGAGCAGTGAATATTTACACCGTGGGTGTTATGTACTGTAAACAGATCTCTGGCATAACTCTCACCAGCTTCAAAGCCCTTTGAAGCAGCCTTGATTCTGACTACCCCAATTCCATCTGAATTACATCACTGTCTGTAAGGGAACAGCCTGGTACCTACTGTGAAATGAATACTCCTGCTATATCAGTCTTTCTTAAATTTAGTATTTCATTGTGACCCATGACTTAATTCACCTTTTGTACTGCTCTGTTTGGTTATAATTTTATCTATTAATCATGTTAATCCAATAGATTGTAACTTAATCAAATGCAAGTCAATTACTTCGTCAAATTATATTTTTAATGAAAGACTTTTTTTCAGGTTGAATACCAATTAGGGATGTGTTTAGAGAAGTGTGTACAGCTTTAGAGCATGGGAACATTTGGCTCTGCCCTGAGAAGGTAGTTCTCATAACCACTTCCAGGTCAAGTAGTTTGAAGAACACTTCTGAACAGACACTGAACAGCAGGCAGTTGTGCCTGTGCACCCACCTGAAAAATACCTGCATGTCTGCATGCTGTCAGATCCCAGGAAGGGCTTAGGCTGGGTAGACTTTGAAGAAGAGTCCATGACTTACCACATTAGAATTAAAATTAAGAGGAAGATGGCACTGTACAGCTCTAACTTGGAGAGGTTTGCTTGCATCTGATACATTAAGTTGCCTAACAGGTGTGTGCAATGTCACCAGTCCAACACCAAGATACCAAATGGCACCTTCAAGTTCCACAATGTACTCAGCTTGGAAAGGAAAGGTTGTCCTTAATATCTGGAGACTGCCTCAGGTACCTGTGCTTGTGTCTCTTTGGAAGGACAGGAATGTGAATGTGCAGAGAACTGAGCAACTTAGGGATAAAATACTCTGACTTCACTGAGGGTAAAGTATTCAGCTCCTAGCCTTGTTTTTGTTTGATGATCCATTACACATTTTCTTCTAAATCTGACCAGTTTTCAGGTTCTCCCCCCCCCCCCCCCTTTTTTTTTTTTAATTTCCTTTTCCAGGTGAGGCACTTGATAAACTTCACTAGAGCTTGAATTAGACCATGGCCAGTATCAAAGGCTCTGAAACAGTAACATGAGTGATTGCATGAGGTGGGCAGGAAGGAAGGCCCAGCTTCACACTTGTTCCTCTCTACTGTACACCTCATTTTTCTTTCTTACTGAGATGTGTCAAGCTGATCCTTGGTCCCATCTTAAAATATTCTGGTTTTCAATGCAAACATTTGATACATGATGCAATTATTCTGTTGTTAAAATGGAGGGATGTCACTTAATTACTAAGGTCATTCCACACAGTGAGCTTTTAAATGGCATTTTGTAGGTTCTAAGAAGTTTTCTTTCTAGCATGAAATTTAAATCTTTTGGCTTCAATTTATGCTATGTGGCTGACCAGAAGGGACTCTTGTTGGAAAGTGGAACTCCTTATATCCTTCTTATATAGATGCTTATGTATATAATTACATAGGGAAGGCTTGGAAGGCAACAGCTTTCCAAACTTTGAATCTGCATAGTAAAACAAACATTAAGAATGCAGAAGACTTGGTCTAATACTGAGTGACATAAAACACAAAATAGTTTTATTCTGCAGGTACACTGCATACAAAAGAGGAATATTTCAAGGAAACTAACCTTTATCACTTAAATTTGGCCGTTTGCATTATTTTACTGACAAATACCTTACTAAAGAAGTAATCTCTAATTATATTACCAATATAATTGAAGTCTCCCCGAATGTCCAGTTTGAAGTAAATTAGCAATCTATACACATTGATTGGTATGACTTTCCTGCAGCAACTATGCTGTTTTTTTAAACATGTCAATTTTATTACTGTGATTAGAATTAAAAGAATTTGATTTACAAAACTGTTTTAATATTCTAAACTCTTTTCCATAAAAAATTGAATAGTTTTAATTTGCTGTTAATTGAATCTCAATAAATATTAAGCAACAGAGACACTTGGGGCTTTTAAAAGAAGTTATGCCAGTCAGCCAGAGCTCAAGTTTTCTCACAAAACTGATTGATGGCATGGAGCATAGTAAACAATCTATTTTCTAGCTCCTAACAGCTACATGATGTCCTTGTTTCTTATAATAACAGAATTGCCAATCCAATATTGACAAAGCATCACCAGGCTGGAGCCAAGCTGAGCTCACGTCTCCATTTTTCTTTCTGGGCACACAGACCTTGTGCTGCAGCTCAGGAACAGCCAGCCCAGAGCAATCCTGTCAGAAAGACAGAGCTCTTGGGGCACCTCAGAACACCAGACTTGCACTGACTGGATAAAAAAGCCACTTAAAAACAAAACTGGTTGGGGTCATTGTCTGGGTGTCAGGAGGACTGTGAAAGCCAGGTGTTTTCCTTACATCTGTACACACTCTTCTGGATTTGGACTGAAGTGCACAAGTGTTGGTTATGCACAAGATACTGGTTACCCAGGCACTCCCAGGAACTGTTTGTCATCTGCTGGATGTTGTGAGTGGAACACTAAAATCTAGCAAGGTTTGCAAAATTTCCTTTCTTTAAGTTCCAAACAGTCAAAAAATCCTTATGGCCCAGGACCTAATCATGGTTAACACAAAACAGGACAAAATAAAACTATCCAAAACATCTGCAATTACTTCAGGATTCTATAAAATCTAAATGTCCTGAAATGTCTTTTGTGGAGGTTACACAAACTCATCATCTGCAAATACACATATGAAAGAAATTAAGTAAAAAATGCTGTATATACAGTAAATCACTGAATCACTGTGTTTTGGAGAAGGGTGTTCTGCACAGCAAAGATTCATGGAGCTTCCCTTCAAAGAAAACTAATCTGTAAATAATCTTTGGCTCAGTATCACAGCAATTTTTGTTTATTTTGTAAATGTACACCACGTGGCAGTGGCTCAGCCCTTTGCCAGAGCTACTGTCTGTTGAACCAGAATTAGATGCTTTATGAAGCACTAACCACTGATTTAACTGCAGATTGCCATGCACTTATATTTTTACATCATAAATTATATGGAATAGATTTATATAGAAAATAAAGACTATTACAGTCTGTACTAAACACAAAAATATTCTCTGGGCTTAACTGTCCAACACTACAACCAAACAATAAATTTATGTTTTACTTAGCCATGTAAGTGCTGTTAAAACTGGGGACAAATTTCTGTTGGGTTGTCACATACCAAATCCACACCAAATTCCAATTTTCTTAATAATTTTTAATTCTGACAAACATTCTACTCTGCTCCCACCTCCCAAGATCTTAATGATCCTATTCTTCCTGGAAGCCTTTTTGTCACTTACAGTGACTGAAGAGTGTTGGCCTCTGTCTGGGACAGTGCAGTTTTAGCAGGTGTGGGATAAAGTAACTTTGATACTCAGTGCTGCAAAACTCACAGCCATAGTTCTTCATCCTCCTGTTCACCAATTATGCTGAATTTTTCACAGTTCTAAATTTGATCTAGTTAATACAGCTCTAGGATTTTCCCCCATCTTTTCCCCTTACAACATCCTTTAATTTAGTAATGTGCAGCCAGTTGATACTTCAGGTGATCGGTACACATGAAAAATGAAAAGTCTGCTTCAATATTGCCCATTAGTACTGCAGTACTTGAAGCTTCCCCAAATGATCCTTACTCTCATTTACATGACCTAGATAATTTTCCCATCAACACTTTCCAACAGAAAGAAATCTCTAAACTTGAATGAAGCATCTCAGGCTCATCTCAGGCTGATTACTGGGCTTGCATTAATATCCCAAAGTGGTTTCCCTTCACAAGTAACAGCCACGCAGCAAAACCTCTCCTGTGCTGGCTCCCTGGAGCTGGTCCTTGCTGTCCTTGCAAATGACATCTGGGTGGTTTTCTCTGGCACAAAAGGATACTTCCAGCCCTCTTTAACCCTGGCTGGAGATAATTAAACTGCACCATTCTCTTGAGCCCAAGTGATTTAGCACGAGAGTTTTGCATTTCCATCCGGACCTACTGGAGGAGCCAAGTGCCTGACTAATTTTGTGCATGTCAGTACACGAGTGTCTGAGCAGTTCCATTTACAACAGTCACACTACTTACATGCTTAGGATTAATTAGACATTTAAGACAGATTTGCCAGTGATTACCATTAATTGCAACTGCAGTGACTTAGGTCCTTCCATGAGAGTTAGCATAACTGCAAACGTCTCCTTCTTTAAAAAAGTTTTTGAAATATTACCAACTCCAAACATACTGAAAAATGAAAAGTTAAAAGAGTATTTTTTTTATCTTCTACATTAAATGAAATCTAGGACTGTTCACAATATGACATTTTCCTTAATTTCTGCAAAGGGCCATCTTTATTCAGCAAATGCGTGTGGAGGAGGCTCAATGAGGCAGAGGCACAAGGAAGAAAATGCCAGGTTAATAATGATAAAAAGAGATTTAGACTTTTAGGAGTCAAGTCAATTTTCATCCTGATTGATCATAATCAAATACAATAATTGCCTGTTAAAATACCACTCCAAGAGGACTCAGTGCTGTAAGGCAGCATCAGACAAGCTCAGCTTCAGCCAGCACCTGTTAACAGGGCTACTTGCACAAACTAAGGCTTTGTATGAAATGGTTCTAAACCATGGGCAAACAGGTATGGAAACAGTTACAGAGCGCAGGCCTGGGTATTAGGGCCTGGCACTCCTGACACTCCCATCACTGAGGGCCTGTGCACTCTAGGACAGGAAAAAATACTGATGTGTCCTTTTAGGAAACCATTAGAACAAGGTGTTAGGGTTTCTTCACTCTTCCTTTGAGCCTGATTTTCTGTCACAGAACATCCGCCCTGAATGTTACAAAACCTTACTGGCTGTACATTGATTGCTATTCAGGAAGTTTTTATACTGGGATCCAAAAATTATCAAATAAGTAGCTCAAGGAAGGAAGGAGAATATTGAACCTGCTTCCCTGAGATTCTTACCTTCTTTTTTTATTTTAAAAATTTTTTGCTGCTAACCTGCTATACTAAAGCGATGTAAAATGTTTTGAGTTAGTAATCGCTCATCAGGAAGAAGAAAACCTTCTCCAGTGCCTTATTCAGACTTAGGAGGGTTTTTTAAAACGGCAATGAAAATTATCAGTTCAGCACATATGATAGCAAAGTAGTGAAGATATCTGTTTACATTATGATGTATATACATCTACACAGTAAATAGTCATAACTTGTCTATGTTTGTTAGTGATTTTCTAAAACGTAGATAATTTCAGAACCACATTTTCTAAATTCCAATCAATATTTTTTATTTGCCTAATTTGCATTCAACTATCAGCTAGAACACTATTCAAAAATGTTCTATTTTTAAGTTTTGACAATGAGAACGCCTCTTTCTGATGAATAAATGAAAAATTAAAAATAATTACATATATTAATTTATAGCTATTTATCCATAATTAAATCTATATCTAAGTGTCTCTGTGTATAGCTAAGAGACACAAGGAAATGAGAAATGTATAGTTTATCTATACACATAATAAAGGCAAAATAAATACAGGCTAGTCATTTTATATTATCCTTTTGATCTTAGGCTACCAGTGGAAGACATAATCTTTTATTTATATTATGTGAGGTAAAATTTTGAAACAGGATTTTCTGTGTCTATCTTCCTGCTCACTTCATAATTAAGCCTGTAGGGCTGCATGGTTTAGTTTTTAATGCTGTACTTGTCAATTTCTATTATCACTAATTTAAAGTTCACAGCTCCATATATCATAAAAATATGAGGGCTCAACAATTTATATATATTAAAAAAAACCCCAACCAACAACGACACAACGTTTTACATTGAGGGGGTGTCTAAGTTTTCCTGTGTGTTCTCTTGATGATTTAACTTGAAACAGTGCTGATTTATAGAGAGCACAAAGCTCTAATGATATGCACTTTCCTCCACACCTCCATATCTCTCCCTATATATATATATATATATATATATGTATATGATTGAGAAAAGAATATTGCCTTCATTAGTATGTTAGCCTTTTAAATTTAACTCCAAACTTGCTAACAGTCAGTTCTACCAAGATCAACTATGACATTCACTATGAAGAAAAAGCATCTCCTATTTTACACAAAACATTACAAGGTCATATCTGTGCCTTTCATCTCTTCCCACCTTCACCAGACTGAACAATGGGCAGCAACAATCCTGTGATATCCACAACTAATTTATCCAACAAGAAGACAGGTAGCACTCTGAACAGCACTGCTGCCTGAATAGGTGCAGTAAATAAGCAGCTTAATGGTAGCCTTTCAGGCAGGAGGGCAACATATCACAGCATGGCATTTTTATAATCTTCTTGGCATGCCTACAGCCAGAGCACCGAGCTGAGCGTATGTTCCCTCTTCTGTCGGGCTGAGCATGCATGGAATCGTTAGATTGTGACACATTGTGCCTTTAAGCAAGTTTAACTGTTTTATATCCCCTCTGATCTACAGCTTTGTACATCTGTTAAGTTGTCTCTTAAACTTCAGTCAGCACATCTGTGGATCTGATCTTTCTGAAGCTCGTTGCATGGCTTAGGTTTTGCTCAGTGTTTCTTTGTATCTGTCCCAGTGTTTATTTGCAAGGAATAGCCTTTGTATTAGTGCACACGGTGAGCTAGAGCAAAAGCCCACAGTTAAATCTATATGGGACATCTTGGTCTGGCAAAAACTGGATGGGACACTAGGAACTTATTCCAATAACTTGAATTATAAATTGGTGAAGTAAGTTCTCTTTTCCTTATTTCCTCTGTCTTATCAGGGGAAATGTCTTCTCCCTGCTCAAAATTCATTTTGCTGTAGAGGCATGAAGAAGGCAGTTCTTGGACTTCTCCCACAGAGAATACTGATTCCCCAAGGACTGCTGATGAAATGGTGCTGATTGTGGATGGATGCATTAATTTGCAGGTGCACTGACTACCCCCTTAACCTCTGAATGATGTTGGCAGGGTTTCAGCTGCTGTTACCTGCTGACCAGCCTTAGCATTCTGGCAGGAAGCAGCCCTGACCAGCCAGCATCCCCCAAAACTGCTGCAGGGAGCCTTATGCAAGGCATAGCAGATTGGGCCAGCAAAGCAGAAATCCCTTTGAATCCTAAGAATAGTTGCAGAATTCCTCTGCAAAGGAGTATATGTCAGCCACAAAGGCAGCCTGGAGATCTCTGCAGAAGGGCTCATGCTGGATGTATTTTACACCACTGTTCTATTGTGCTACACCTCTGCATGGAGCATGGAGAGCCTTCACAGAAACTGCAGTCATATGGAATGGACATCTGAATGGTCCCCAGTACAGCAGGTCTGGATGATGCACAGACTGAGCAATGACATTTAAACATTCATGTAAGCATCAGCTCAAAGGTCAGAAGGGCCTCACAGCTTCTTCCACACAGCCACCAAAATGCAAACATGCTCCAGTAAACTTTAGGCTAGTACAGTTCTCTCTGCATGTACTTGTCAGCTTTCTGCATTTTTTTTTCTTGGGGAGCTTTTCCAAGTGTTGGAGGAAGTGCTGCAAATAAATAATGTAGAAGGTTATGAATCTTTATGTTTATTCCTGCCCTGTATTGAAAGGGATGAACTGTTATTTAGTCAGTGAAAATTTATAAACTGCCCCCTATAAGCTGCTGATAGAAGCCTGTATTGAGCCAACATCATCAGTGGATGTGTGCAAAAAGTTCTTGTCCTACCCCAGCAGCCAGCACAGCTCGGTCCGTGTGAGCAGACAGAGAGCAGAGCAAAGCTCTCACACCATGAGAGCCAGAGTCTGGCTTCTCCAGACAAAATTACTGTGGGCAAAACCATGCCTACACTGACCTCAGTGGCAGAACTCCCCATTACATATTTAAGTACAAAGAGAAATTCAGGTGTTAGATATCTGCTTTACCACAGAATATATTGTTTTGAGATACTACCCAGATATGGGTACAACTTTTAGTTACTATTCTGCCAAGGTATCAATGGAGATAACCTAACTACTCACTTTAAAAAAAAAATATATATATTAAGCTACAGAAACTGCTTTTTGATTATTCTCACAGTTGGGACTTCAACTACTCTTGTAAAACTATCTCCACTTCAAACCTAGAGGCCCAAGATCTGAAATAGAACTAACTGTTCTGGTTAGATCAGATCAAGTGAGACCAAAAGCAAGTCTGTGAGGAAGTGTGTGTTTCTCAGAATGACTCAGATGCAACAGTTCCTTATCTAAAAGTGGCAACTGCTGCTGAACAGAGCCAAAGGAAAAGAGAGACTTCTGCCGAGGCTCCCTCACTGAGATCTTTTTGTTCAGTTTGGCCTCCTGACAAACATGAACATTGGATTTACCAGTGCTGCCTAACTGCTAAGAGATGTCACAACTACATTTCCCAGCGCAGACATTCAGTGCCAGGTTTGTCTCTTTCAGCAACTCTTGTGCAGTTATAGCAGTTATAGCTGCCCAGATGAGCTTTCTCTCTTTCTTCCCCGTGACACCTTTCCTGCTCGCCCCAAAATGATCCCCTATGTTTATATATGATGAATTTTCCAGAACAGTGAGAACAGACTTCTTAGTGCAGCATCATTACCCCTTTGCTTGGCACAGAAGTAGAAAAGAGCTTGTCTGAGCTGGCAACCATCAAGCTTTACAGTCTAACAAGTTCCACTACTCACTACTATAATGAAAATCCAAAGACCTGGAAACAATATACAGAGCTTCCCTGACTAATTTTATTACATAGACACACTTAATAGCTCCTGTTACAATCACATTTATAGCAGGAAAACAGTATTGGATTGTGACTATCACACTAAATCGACATGGATTATCAGTCATTAAAAAGGAACAAAATTAGCAGCAAGCAGCAATATTTTACACTTATCAAATCTACAGCTGGTCAAGGTTCATTACAATACTGTGCAATAAAGTCAGGAAGCATTGGCTCATTCTACAGAACATTTAAATCTCTATTGTATTTGTGTAGTATATAATTTCTGATAGTAATAAAGCCTAATAAAAGTTACACCCCGATGAATAAAGTGTTAATAAATTGACCCAAGACATTTAAATGGCTAATTATATTTGAGATAAAGGAGGATTCACTTCTTTCTATAGATTGTTTGAAGCTGTACTCTAACCAGCTAACTAACCAACTACAGAATTATTTTATATAAATATATCTGTGATATAAAATATTAATTTTTCTAGCTCCTTTTTAATAGATTAATAATTAATCAGAATTTCCTAACACATTTCCTATTCATCAAACGACTCGTACCTCTCTTGAAAAACGTCCAAGCTTTGCATAACTTAACTATTCCCTAGATTTGATTTTATTTAAAAGTATTTATCCCAACTATGTTTAGCTTTTCCATAGGCCATTTCAGTAATAAAAGGGGTATTTCAGTATAAAATACCAGTACTCTACCACTGTATGTAATGCTTACATGGTATATAAAAACCAGGCCAAACAAGCACTGACCAGGTCTGGGTATTCCTGCAGGATAGTGACTGTGATGGGCCTCCTAAAATCTTGAGCCTGACTAAAAAGCTGTCATCCTTAAAGTCTGAACCAAGAGTTAAGTGGACAATAATCCTACAATTGATTCCTTATAAAAAGTGACCTTGTAAATTCAGAGTACCTCCCTCTGAGGGCATCACAGGAGCAGATGGTGACACACATCCATTACACATCCACAGCCGCTCGCCAGTGCTTGCGCAGGGGACCCCGGCACCCAGAGAGCTGGGGGAGCAAGGATGAGCTAGAGAGAGACACATCCATGGACAGAGCTGAGGGAGCAGTGAGCACCTGGCTGAATCCTGACAAACACAAGGGACAAAACCAACCAGCAGCAGGTTCGCAGAACAATGTCTTTGGTGTCATTCATTGCTTAAACTTCACCAGAGAGTTTTGGAAATCTTTGGTGATTTGCTTCTCCAAACCACTTCAGAGACAACAGTTAAAGTAGTAACAGCCTCTGACATGAATGGAATTCCCCACCAGTGTCACTGTTTTTCAGGGTGCTGGTTTCCAGACACTGGAGGAATAGTGACTTCTGTATAGAAAATGACTGGAGTGATAAAAAAGGGAGGCAAAATGAGTAACCTTGTCAAACCCTGTTAGCAGATACAAAATCTTTTGTTAGTGATCAGGACAAAAAGTAGCTGATAATATTTACAGTTAAAAAACCCTGTATATTTTTAAAAGGTATGAACACATGAATCACAGGTGGCTCAAATTTCATTTGCTACACTGCCCTTACGCAAACATGCAATGAAGTACAAACACTTCACAAAAGCATTTGGCACTCTAAGTCTAAATGAGTTTACTAGCTATTGATTGCAATAGCTTGAGCTCCCAGGTCATACATCTCTTGTGTAACTGAAGCTTGAAGATCAGGTACAGGAGAGGCAAAGACTCAAAATATAGTTACTTGGTTAAAACAAGACTACCCTGCAATTGCATGCAAAAAGTCTGATTCTACATTCAAAAGCAAATCTTGCTCATCTTGCTAAGGAAATCACACTGTGTGAAACATGCAATTGATATTGCTGTTGTTAAATAAAATTTGAAGTGTCAATAGCTGCAAAACCAGTATTTACTTTTCCCCCTTTGATGTTTTTTTCAAAATTCTGTATTAAAATCCCAAAAGCCTAAGGGTGTTTGTTCTTATTCAAAATAGCTTCAGTCTCATCAATGCACTACCTTAATTCTTTGCATGCTCAATTTCCTTCCTAAAAGATATCTGCATTGTGTGCTTTTGAAATGGGTTTCCAAGCAGGTGTTTGCTTGGAAATGCAGTCCAAAGCAGAGAGCAGCAGGTGAGCCTTCCTGGAAACATCCTGCCTGCTGGGAACACTGGGCAGCAGTGAGTTCATGCTGGAACCTGCAGGGTTGTCTAGGATGACTCTTCATCAGTGCTCAACACAAATAGAAGGTTTTAAGATAGGTGTCCTTACTCTGCTTCCCACTGACCATCTGCCTGTGGACCTCAGTAACCTGCTCCTCATTTGTTTCATTAGAGTATAAATACTTAAGGATTTGGAGGGGTCACTAAGAAGGTTGGGAACTTTCTGAGTTACACATAACTATCTCCTATAGATAGAGTGGAAAATTATTTCCACCTTCCCCCAGGGCATGTGAATGTGAAAACTGCACTGTGCTGATTGCCCTGAAGTACCCAGCTCCTCTGGGAAGCCCAGGACAGCTTAAACATCTGCCTTCTCTATCTTCTGGAAAGTACCTCTAACTTCTCCAGCAGCATTAAACCATTTGACCTCCAAGCCAAATTACAGATGCTCTGAATTATCCAGGTTCATCCCACCCACACATTAAGTATCTCCATTTTCCCACAGGAGCCTCTGTAAATAAGCAGCATGAGATCTTACCAAAACTTATTTCAAATATTGCAGAGTTCCCTGTTTTTCTTAATCAATGGTAGAGTTTCCCTAGTTATTCAGGAAAGGAATGCTATAAAGGTTTAGGTTGCTTCTGTCATATTGACCTGGCTCAAGACAGTTAATTCCAGGACTATTAACAGCAGTTAAACCTGTCAAACTCTTGAAAAGGCAACTAAATGAAAGTCACAAAAATTATTCATAGCATTTGCAAAAAAAAAAGGTTGCACAATCTGTCCTTTCTCCAGCAAGCCATTTAGTAGCCATCAGAGTACAGCACTAGAGTAAACAAAAATCATGTTCTAGAAGCAGAGCCCACAAACATGAAGGGAGAATCCCATGAGAAGTGGAGGAATCATCTCAGGGAAGACAGATCAGTCCCTGAAAGGCAAAATGCAGTCACATTTATTCAAAGAAGACTTTGATCTTTTCAGCTGAAGTGTTGTGAAGCTTTAATTTTTTTCCTGAATATCAAAGTGTTTTCATTACAGCCTCATTCCTTGAACATGGAGACTGAGAACTTCAGCTTACAAAGACCTGTGGGTACTAGAATTTCAAACCATTCACTTGCACTTAAGTGAGTCCCTGGCAAATTCCAGGAGGTCTGAATGCTCAATTTATCCTCAGCCTTACTTATTTATTGTAGGTAGCTCTTCTCAGCAAGTGTATTACATATCCATACTGAAAATATAAAATTAAAGATGAATATTTATGAGGTGAATAAATCATCCAGAAGTTTTCCTAAGTAACCACAGGGAGAGGGTGAAAAAAAGAAAAAAATTAAAAAGCGTGTTCAAAACTACGGCAGCAGTACTACATGAAATACAGAGAGAGGCACAATTAGATGTGAGGAAACTCCTCTCAATGGAAAGGAGGAGCCAGCCTGCATTTCCTTCACACTTAACCTGCTCACAAGCATCTGCCTCATCTTCACTGGCTGCTGCTGCCACCTCAGCAGAAAGCAGAAATCCTTGTCTCACTGGAAAACATCTCAATGCAATCTTTAGTCCAGTTTTGTATCTGTAACTGGGCCTGTGTAGCTTGCTTTATTTATTGCAAGAGGACATGTTCACGACCTTTCTTAAAGACAAAGGGAGTTGCAGGTGAATGTCAATTGGAAGAGAGCAGCTCTCTGATAACTTAAAAAGTGTGCTCAGCCGTGCGAGGGTTTTGAATGACTTGTAAGAGAAAAAGCACAGACAGTCCTCAAAACTGAAATCCAGAAAAATGGAAGAGAATTTCTTCCTGTGGAAATGCTGGCCTGCAATACAGCAGGAAGATGGACCCAGTATAGAACCAAAGTACTCAGGCAAGTGCAGCACAGGTTTGTACAACGTTCTGAACCAGAAATACTCAGCTGCAGTCAGCTGGAATAACTCCACTGTAGAAAAGAAGGTATTTCCATAGTTTCTGCCAGAAAAACTCCTAAACCAAAACTGGCTAACTTCAGAGACCAAGTCTCTTCTTCTGAAAGGCAGATGAACTGCACACAGCACCACCAGAATGGACCCTGCTCCTGAACAGTCAAAGTCATAAAACACCATGAACTACTTATGGGCCTCGGAACCACAGGATCTTAGCAAGGGCCACTACAAATAATTGGATGCCAGCTGCAACTGAAGACATGTCTTTTTTCTAACTTGCTTCAACTCTGGGGAATCATGGATCATAGCTAAGAAACATAGAATAGAAAACAAACAAACAAAAAGCAGGAACAAAGAGATTGGTGAAAAACAAAAGTAGAGGATAATGAGTCAGAAAAAGGTATTAACCTAAGAGTTATGCATAACACCTAATGCTGACCTGGTGAAGAATCAAATGAGAACAGATGAAAAAAAGACCACAAATCAAACATATACTAGCTAGGCAAAAACCTCCTTCAAATTATAATGGAATTAGAGGAGAAAATAGAGGTCAAAGTAAAGGTTTTAATGGAAAAATGTTTATGCAGACATATGATTCCAACAGCCAGTTTCCATCAGTCCCACCCATCCCATCTCTCTGCCATGTTCCATCACATCATCCTGGGATCCAAATACTGACTTGCACAGATCTGTCATGGATGTAATGCTGTTGCACACTGCAAGAATATGTTATAACCTAGTGACAGTTTTGAGAGACATTATTCCTGCAAGTCACTGCTGGGAAATGAGCTGGAAGCACACACTTTCTCATCAGTAAGTTTCCAAGTAAAGGAACCCTTCAAATACTTACTTTCCCAATTAATCTAAATCTCAGTCATACCAAGGCTTAGTGCCTCTTTGGCATCTTTGGTTTCAGTTTTCTTTGGGTGTGTAAGTCAGAGGGACACAAGATAATTTACTGAATTCTCAAGGACAGACAATTCTCCCAGATTAAACAACATTCACTCTCTGTCAGAAGCTCAGCTTCAAAATTGCCAAAGCATGAGGAGAATAAAGTACTGCTCAGACCTTTCTGTGCATGACAGGATAAAACACAAGACTTCTCTGCCTAAAGGAATGCAGATAATGAAATAATCTTTAATCTTTGTCCCTTCAAGGCACTCTCCACACCTGTTATCCTTGATACTGTCACAGGCAAAAAAAAGTGTGTGGATTCATCTCAAGGCTGGTAATTATTTTAGCTAATTGCTCATTTGGATGTGGGGCAATTACCAACACTCCTTCAGGTACAGCAGTAGCCACTTTTATTCTGGCTTCACAAGACACTTCACAAAGCAGGAGAGTTGCTGTTCCCTTATCTCTATTCTTACAGGAAGATGAACTCCCATGCTACTTAAAATGACTGCAGTGAAACTGCCTGGCCAACTGGTTAAACCCAAATCTTCAGCAATTCATTTTACAGTCAAACACCACTGAATCATTCAACCTTATTACACACAGCAGCAGCTCAGTGTTCACTATCTTTCTAGATGAGTGTGTTTATCTGTACTGTGTTTCCAAACCACTCTTCTAGTTCCTATAAACAGGAACTAGACCTCTGACAAATGTGTTTTAATTTGACTTTGTTTTTCTGAAATCAATGGTGGTTGCAAATCAGAAACACTTGCGATGAACAGAAAGCAAACACAGTTTGGAATCAGGGATTTTGGTGCTGCTCTGCAAAGGCACAACATGGGGGAAGTTCAGTTTTATAAGTACAAAATGCCAAGATAGTGCCCTTTCTTTGTAACTTCAAAACCATTTCAGACAAAAAAATCCTTTCCGGGCCCTTCTTGGGGCTAAACCCAACCCAAGTTGTTTTCTTGGTCTGCTGGAGAGCTCAGACTGCTTCTCCTCTACTGTGCCTGCAGTAAGTACTTTACCTCCACCTGCCTAGACAAAAATCAAGCAAATGCTTCTCAGCCTTCAGCCAGGGTAAAAGTATCCAGCTGTGTTTTGGTGTGGAGACTGCTCATTCCTCTCCGCTACTAATTTCTAATTCACAGCAGTTCAGTACTGTGGAGACTCCAACACCACAGATATTCAAAACTGGGCTCGACACAGACATGAGCAACCCCATCCAGCCCTGTTTCCGAAGATTCCTCCCACCTTGAATTATTATGTGTTTTTTTGTGTTTACTGGAGGAATTGGTATCACTGAATTGGTATCACCTGCCCTTTTGCAAGTCACAGGTATAAATAAGCCAGTCAGGTGAAGGTCACAAGTGTTTTTCCAGAGTGTGACTGCTGTGGGCAAGGGGGATTGGGCAGGAATACCCAGGGCCAGGCAGGGAAACCACTCACCAAGCAGCTGGGATTGGGTCAGAACACAGCTACCACTCAGCAAAGGAAAGGCACCAGCAATACTGGTTCTGCTCAGCATGAATTTCCATTCATGTGTCTGTACAAACAGCAGCACAGGTCCTTCAGCACTGCTTTTCTCCACAGTTGGCCAAGCCTTTTAAAATTTATGTCTCATAAAGAGAAATAAAGGAATAGCATATTCCTCATTTCTGAGAGAAATTTCCTTAAGGATTCCTTCAAAATAATAATAAAAACAAGTTTTTACTTGGAAATAAGAAAAAAACAGGGTTTTTTTTTATTTATTTAGCTGTCTTTAGTTTTCTAAATGCTAAATTACATAAAAATACAGTACCATATAAACCAATCATTTTAGTGCACAACATAGCACATTGCTTTGATTTTTCTTTTTAGTACTCACCACTCAGAGACTGCTTCAGGTTCTTAAATAATTGGGAAGACAATTGTAGCCCCTCAGATTCCAGTGGTCATTAGCAGCTAAAGATCCTAAAGAGCTGCACTGCTCCAAGCAGCAGAGTGGTTTTATACTCTTAAAGAGGCAATTAATACCTCTGTATTGTTTTGTTCTCATCAGCTGGAGAACAGTCTGTGCCTTAGCAGAGGGCATTATTTATGGTCTAGTTTGCTGCTGAGTGGGATTCTTTGCTGACCGATTGATGTCTTCTGACAGGTCTGACACAGGAGGGACACAATATTGGAAAGAGAAAAGTAGCAAATAGTCCATCCTTTGAGAGTCACCAATCAGCAGCACAATCCCTCATCATTAGCATCAGTGCCACGTTCTCTACAGTATCTAGTTTTGCCTGGAAGATAAATGTGCAAGGGTGGGATTTTTTTTATACTATATTTAGGCAATTAATATTATATCACCACATGTGTCTCTTCAGGACATGATCGAAAAAATGAACTCTGCTCTCTCCATACTTCCAGCACACATTCTGACAACATCACAGGAATTTCTCTTTTTTTCTGTTTACTGTCTACAGTAAAGATTCACTGCCATTTGGTCTTCTGGCTATTCTTCCCATAATACTGAACACAGTAATATATAATACCGTAATGGTTCTGATCTTCTAATTGTTCTTTGTCTGTTAGCTGATCAAACTGGGGAATTGTGGCTGCTGCAATCTGTATCTGACCCTTTTCAGTAGGAAATTTTCTCCCACCAACTAGTGCCTAGAGTGTTTCTAGGGAGCCTCAATCTTGTCCCTTAGTTATGATCCTTACTCTGGTCCACTTTCTGCTCCTCTGCCCCTGAAGAAGTACCTTGAGCTGCACAGAGGGAAGCCCTATTTCTTCCTTCCTTGGCAGGAGAGCTGCTTTCTCTTTTTTGAACTCACACGTACAGACATCACAGGCTCCCAGTTCCAGTGTCTTCCTTCCTGCTCCTTGCCTTCCATTTCTGTTAGCCAGATGGAAGGATGTTCTGGGATCCTATTTCCTAGCAGAATGCCTGTATCTCACCTCAGAAATTGTCCCCTTTGTCTTCTTCAGCTATCAGAGATTGGGTTGATATCCTCAAGATTCTTCAGCCTGGTCTGTCTTTGGATATTCCCTGACTCCTGTGTGCTCAGTGTGTTAATCAGATACACTGACCAAGACAGCCCAGGAACAGAGACTGCAAGCAAATGCTACAACTTCTTTGCTCACCAGCCAAGTGGTAACCAAGCACTCTTGGTTCCACAGGAAGGGTTTGAACAACAGATGTCCCACGTTCCTGCTCCCTCTAGATCTGAAATGGACTCACAGACACCTTGTGATTGTGTAAATATATCTAAACTGTTTGTACCAACAATCACAGTAAGATGATTTAAGCAGATATTTTCAAAATTTCATGGGCTTTATTTTACTTGAACTGTCACACTTTTTAAATTCAAACTTCCAGCTGGCTGAACTCAGGTACCTTTTTTCTTTTCATACAGCAGTATGGTCTTTCTGTCCCTGGGTATATCTCTTTCCCTCACTAGCTGTCACTTAAACCTTTTCTTCTTTTCCTGACCAGGTTATAAAAAAAAATCTAGAGCTACTGGATTAACAGTGAGATGGTCTATATTACTTTGCTGCCTTCTATGGAAATACTAAATATGGAAATTAATCTAAGATCATCATTACATAGCAGCAACAGCAAAAGAGGCAGTGCTTGAACTGACTGCATTAATTAGACTTGATAAATAGTATTATCTAATTTGCTAATATTTTGAAACCAAGTTTTCTGTTAGCCACTGCCAAACTCATAACCCAGAGGAAAACTGCCCATTTAAAAACATCTGTGTTGTACACCTTTGTAAATGAGAATACAGAAAACCTCATGCCCTGCAACTTGTTAACATGATACCCTGGCATTACAGAGTGAAAATACTTTGACAGCTTTAATGTGTCCTTTTCCAGTGTAATGACTTGGTGCTTAAAAATGAATGTTTTTCTACAACATGATCCCTCAGCTCCTAACAGAAGATTTCAGCTCATTTTACAACACATGATGAAGCATCTTCCTTGTTATAATGTGACAATGGCACTACTGAGCACAACAATTTGAGCCTGAATGTGCCACTGCAAGACAGAAAAAATCTGAAGAGGCAATTCCACCTAGAACTATGCAGCAAATGCATAAGAAAGAGGAAGAATGATTAAAGATGCATTAGCACAGTCTGACAAACAAGGCCCTCGACAAAAGAACCCTTGGTGCTCTGGTAAAAGGGGAGCAGCAGAGATTATCTGAGTGAGACACAGCCAAAGAATCTGATCATGTCTAACCAAGTCTCACGTTTTGAAATACTTGAGATGAAAATGTGTCTGCTCAGACAAAGTAAATTCTAAACAATCTCACTGTAAAATATATCACTTCTAAAAAGCTTTTTAAGTCTAGAAAACACCACTCTTTTTCTAATTACCCAGCCCAAGTACTAAATTTGGCTTGTGGAATGGCCAGAAATGTTTCACACGACCTAGATACTTTAATTTCAAATAAATTAACATACAACAAACTGATTTAATATCTCATGCCAGCTCATAACACACCACTTCTGCAACTTGTGTGTTTGGTCTCAACTCCTGATCAGGAAAAACCCAACCACAAACACCAGCAGTTAGTGAGATTTTGATTCAGCCCAGGTCAGATTTGTAATAATTAGTGTGCCCTCAGAGAGAAACAGCTGCTTGGATATTTTATTTTGGTATGGACTGATCTTGGCTTGCAAAGTACCTTTAGAGAGACTGCCCCAAGTGTTATAAATGATCAAATCGGTAGCCAAATTTATAGAAAAATTTACCAAAGATTTATAAGATCGATAACAAAAAATAGAATTTTGAAAAACCACCACAGCCAAGACAGCGTCTGCCCCGGGTGCAGGCGCTGGGTGAGCCTGGGTCCGACTGGCAGTGCCAGCGTTTCCCCAGGGCTTCACCCCAGTGCTTCCAGCAGCCAGCTTATGTACAGTTCATTCTGCCTGGGGCAGGGTGACCCAACGTTTCTTTGTGTCTCTTCACATGTACAACTGGATCCATACACGGGCAGGAACACACAAAGGCAGGTCCAAAGGTCCAGACAAATGTCTGAGCATCTAGGCAGAGTCTGCATTGATATGTAGTAGAGTGATACCGTTTCCTGAGTGTGGCCTGATGAAATTCATCTCAGGGGCAGATCTTGTGAGCAGCTGACACATTCCAGCAATCATGGCCCCAGAAGGTTTAGATGCAATCTTCCCTGGTGCAAATGCCAGGGAAGTCAGCAATCCTGGCCCAGGACAGTCCCATTCATACATTAACAGACCTGATATTATCTTAACGTTGTCCAGGAACTAATTGAATGAAAAAAAGGCTCTGCTCCCAGCTGGGGTGGTCAGAGACATAGCTTTGGATTTTACAATATTTTATACATAAATAAATTATCTCTACCATATATTACACCAAGGAAAATATAAGTAAAGCTATATCTGTATTTGACATTTTAAATCCCTTTTTTTTAATCTCAGTTCTCCCATACACTATTTTCAAAAAATAAACACCACATTGAATCTCCTCTGCTAAGCAGACTTTTAATTTTCTGTTTTGCAAAACTGCAGAAGGACCCACATGTGGCCTCATAAAATGACTGGTCCCTTAACCTCTGTCTGTGTGATGGAGCATTACAACCTCCTGTACACGGGTCTCTAACCAATCTGGTAGCAGCCTTATTACTGTTTGACAGCCTTCATTTAAGTCTGTATTTCCAGGAAGAAACACATCACTGATTGCTGAACCAAGTTAACCAGTTCTCCACAATCTCAAAATCAAATTACGACATTAAAATTCAAATTGGGAAAGACACCTGCTTTAAAAACATAATCTGATGAGTGTCTACAAAGATCTAAACTACAATATTTTTAGAAAAATTCCTATGATTTTATATATTATTTGAGGTTTGCAAATTGCCACATTAAGCTATCACTTGCTTTTGCACAGTGCATGGATCCTTCAGAACAGTAAAAACTACTTGTGTACACAAGGATGGAATCATTCTATTTTCAACAGATGCAGTGTTCTTTCAGCTTTTGTAAATGTGAAAATCTTCTTGCCCCTTCAGTGAAACAGCACAAAGCTGCTCTGAGTGTCCCCCTCAGCACAGAGCAGCAGATCTCTGCAGATTGCCAGCCCCAGTTATTAGCAAGTCCTGCATTGTTTCCTTGTGTTTCCAACAGAATTGGCTTGTGAAAAGTGGGGGGGATTTCAGGAGTGATGGACCACCACAGCTCCCCGTTTCTGCTGTGGTGGGTGAATGCCCAGCACCCTGGCATGGCTCACAGGGATGCAGAACCAAACTGATCAGGATCTTCCTGAGGGAACTCTTCATTAAATCCTAGCCATTTATAACACTAACTCATTACAAGAAATAATTACCATAGCAACCGCTGCACACCATGCATTTGCTGGCACCAACAGTGAGTTCTGTGGGGAAGAAGTGGGAGGGAACCGAGTCAAAACAAAAACTTCTAGAGAGCTTTGGCATAGTCAGGCACAACTAGATTATGTTTCCCTGTATTTTATTTATCAAAATACCATATCCTGTATTAAGGATAGTGTTTCAAATAAGCAGCAAACATTTTAGAATTTAGAAATACAACATAGTATGTCAACATTTCACACAGCATTGTACCAAAGCCCTTTGGTGCTTTTACATACTATATACAATAGCACTTTACATACTCCAATTCTTCTGATCTCCCTTAGAATGCCGAAGCAAGCTGGGCTGCAGCTGAAGATGTGAGAAACCTGGGGTTGTTGGGTTTTTTCCTTTTCCTCTCTGTATCAGAAGGCCAATGTAATTCCCATTTAAACTCAGACACTCAAAAGACATTTAGCTGTTTCACCCCAGTTCCTCAGAGGACCCAATCACAGAACACAATTTCCCATCCATAAAAATGGAAGTGGCACTGCCCTAACTGCATTATTGCAAACACACTGTAGACTCTGACATCCTTAGATTCTCCAAGTGGAACCACACAAATAATGACAAAGAAGGATGTGGAACCAGGGCCAAGAATGTTTCACAAAAGACAGACCAGGGGAGTTCAGATCTTCCCCAGCACGAAAAACAGAGATTCACTGGGGACAGCTCAGTTGCCTAAAGGTACCAGAACCAGCATCATCAGAGAAGCCTCTATGCTCCTACAGAACTCACCAAGAGGTTTTTTCATTATCTCCTAAAGCCAAAATCTATTTCCACTGGTCAGGATTTCAATGACTGCAAGACCAGCTGTGCAAGGCCAAACTCCAATACCTTGTGAGACACCTAATATGTCCAGAGAGACAGAGACAGCTAACCAGTTATGGTTCCATCTATTGTTTATAATGCCTAGTTATCACAGGACAGTGAACAAGACCTGGGACTTGTGAGGATGGTGTTTGTCATCTGCACAGAGGAGTGGAACTGCTCAGCTGAAGGGTGTCCAACCAGTTCAAACACATTCTTACATTTTGCAGCTGTGAGGCTTAGCAAAATAACTCTGGAGTTTCTGAAGGCCTGGAAAAGTGTGTTTCATTGGGAAGTTTTACAATATCAATTGCAGATTCCAAAGAGCAATAAGGCAAAAGCCCTTCTGAGTTCCTCCCATTTGTTAAGCTTTCCCTTCCTTTCTACAGGAAAAAAAAAACCACCATTATTTTACTTTACAGGATTAAAAAAAGCAAGAAAGTGAAACCCTGGGGGCTGGGAGACTTGGACTTTAAAGGACTCTGTAATGAACTGTTTCATGGTAGTTAATCACTTTAATCGTGCTTCCTTTCCTCAATAAAAGTTTTCCTGTCTGTACTCTCCAAGTGATCTCCAATGCCTCTCTAATACAATGCCCAGAGGGTTAGAGAATGATCCAGCTCTGGAACACTGGCCTGAGCAAAGGGCAAAAAATCCCTTATTCTTCTGGCTGATTCTTTTCTGAATTAATTCCAGAATTACCACCACATTTAACTGCAGTGCCATGCAGAACATGCTTGCATTATCAGCTACAACAGGCTCTTACTGTATTGCTTTTCAGTCATTAAAAAAACCCATTTTACATCTGAGTTTACACTTACATTTCACAAATGCATTATTTTTAAAAAATGTTGGATTTCTTTCATGACTGTAACTCTTTTTATTTTGGAAAAGTAAGCTTGGGATTAAAAAAAAAAAAAGAGAGAAATAAAGATTTGAGACCCACTGCAATGGTTGGGGGAAATGGGAGAAAGAAAGGAGAAGATGTCTTATGAGTTTTGATCTTCTGTCTTGTCACAGGAGATGCGAGTCCCAGTTAACTGCTGTGTGCACCTACACAAACCTGACCATCAGTGCTTTTCTGCAGTGGGAACAAAGGATTCCTGTTAGTAGTGGGGGCTCTTTTGGCATCTGCCTGACTCCCCTTCTGCAGTGCTTGAGTTGTACACAGTATAAAGCGCAAGCTTTCAGGCATTCCTCAGTATTAACAAATTACTAACACTGTGTCTATTTAAGTCAGTGGTTAACTGAGGGGTTCCTATTTTCAAAATAGTTTCTTTTAAGCTATGTCTGCCTTCAGTCCTATTTTGAATAGAACTTTTAGTTTATTATCCCAGTGGAATAAGTGCATCTCTTTGTCCACATTGAAAAGAATCCATTTCTCTCCAAACACTGAAAAATTCTGTTCACATTGAAATAAACACTGAAACTTAGAGCAATGTCTTTACTTCCACAACCCCCTCCTCTCCCCACATTTGCTTCTTGACAACTACTAACAATAAATGTAAAAGTAATCCTAGTTTTTATTTGAAGCTATCTCAGCTTTAAAAGAACCTTCCAAATATGATTGAGGCTATGATTTAAACCCACAGGTAACCCCTGAAATCTGCTTTGAATAGCAACAAATGCCTAACAAGATCTTGAGCGCTTGCAGCAAAGAAATCTAATCTCTGAACTCCTAAAGGTCAAGATTTACTGCCTGGTAACATGGCTCAAGTGTAAATGCTCTGTAATGCTACAGCAGGTGATTGCTTTGCTCTCTAGACAGTGTCAATTTTGCCCAAGTAGCAGCAGATGTGTCTAGCATTAAGCCAGAATGGTGTCAAGGGCCCTTCTTGAACAGAACTGCTTCTCAGAGAAGCTGGTCCTAAAGCCCTAGTCTATTAAGACCATACCCAAAAGACAGACATTTAAAACTTAAAGGATGCTGGAGAATCAAGGTGCTTTAGAGCCTTATTCTAAATTTCAGAGTCAGATATCCTGGGAGAAGAAATTCTCTTGTGATACAAGCACACATCCTCAAATGTGCAAGCACACCCTCCACTGCACAAGCCTGCCAGGACAGCTAAAGTAATTTACACCAGAAAAGTATTTGGCTCTGAATATTCTTCCTGCCAAACTACTTCTTCCTGAATTTTCTCAGTGAGGTGCTGCCATGCCAGTGCTTGCACCAGGGGTGCTCCTGCATCCCCTGGCTCCCTTACCCAGGCCATTTATGCCCAGTACCTAGGGCAGCTAGGAAATCCTAAATCTATTTTTTGAAATCATTCATCATCACTCTGACCTCTCCAGGCTACAGAGACAGAAAAATTAAAGATTTAATTACATTAAATACTACCTATTTTGATATGATACATTCTAAGTCCAAAAAAAAGAATATAGGGAAAGCACATTCCATTTGCAAATAAAGACCCATAATCAGTTTGCAGAGGATCCAGTGCACTTTAGTTCTATTTATGTAAAAGAAGCAGCCCAAAATGATTCCAAAAGCAGCAGTGGAAGCTCCTCACACACTTTCCCATATCATACTCCAACACTTGTGGCTGCAGGCTGAACCCTTTCCCAACAGAGCTTTTATCCAGCTGTTGATGGCCCTTCCCACCTTGGTGCTGCTGGACATAGATACTCCAAAGGTCTCAGGAAACACAAAACAGGCCCTTGGTGTTTTTCATGCCTGCAGTCTCTAAAGAATATTCGTGAAGAAGTTTAGGACAGCTTGAGGGCCAGCTAAAACCAAGGACAGCGTTGCCCAAGAGTCTGAATTTGATCTCCCTTGCATTTCAAAACAGGTCAGGGAAGACAAAGAAGGAATGCAGTTATGATTCTCAGGATGTTGATGAGGACAAGTTTTCCTTCCACGCAGAAGATACTTCTGAAAGAGATGATTCTAAATACCCGGACCTGGGCTAACAATATGGAAATAACTTGGCTGCCAAAATGGAACTTGGTCTGTTGAATAGGAATTTAAGTGGAATATTCTCTACTTGTTACAGAGAGTAAGTTGCCCTGGATAACTTGAGATTTTCTGGTTTTCCTCCAAGAATGTTTAGAAAAGGTTTTCATAGGATTTGGACGTGATTAATAAATATTTTGACAAAAGTAAAATTACCCAATGTGTATTCCAACAAATTTTGCCCATTCTCTGATTTCATTCAGCTGAGAATTCTTTGCACTTCACATAGTACAATTCCTTGGATGTGATTGCTTTGTGTTGCAATTCCTGTCTGAGGTGCTTTGTGCTGATTGGCATACGCACACTTCACATCTGTAACTTACCTGTAGATATTTAAGATACCTAGTAGGCTTTTACACACCAGTTCTACATGAAAGTCAATATTACAGTGACTGAGGTCTTTATGTTCGGACTGTTTCTTCAAGTCTGAAGCTTGATGTTGGGCTTCCCAAGAGCAGAAAATAATCTCTCCCTCAAATTAAACTTTTCATGGAGGGCAGTAAGCAGCCTTTTAGAAAAAGCTCTGACAGACTCTGTTTATGTGTAGAAGTCATACTGGGACAACTTTAAAAAATGAATGTAAAATCCTATTGCAATCAACAGAGTTTAAAATTAATTACATTGGCTGAGTCTCTGGCTTTAAATCATACAAGTAATTTCACTAGTGCTACCAGAGTAGGCATTCCTGCCAGACCTCACTGGGAGCTTGCTCACCTATATCATTTGAAGTAATCCTTTTGAGGTCTTATTTATGGATGCACGGCAAGCACGATGCCATCCAGCCCCACGCTGGGCATGCTGTCATTAAGCAGTGAATGGCAGCAAATGCAATTTAACTTCTCTGAACAGCATCATTTGGAATAGTCCCAGGAAAACCCAGCATAAAACTAATTTCGAGCTGCATCAGATATGTAAGTATTTACAGAGCTCTTTGTAAACATACTGCAATTAAAAACATTTAATAGAGAACAAACCCACTTTACCATATGGCAAGATAAGGCAAGAGAGCCTTAGTGTCTGACAAAGAGGGCAAGGGAGACAGACTGTAAATTCCAAAGACTTGACAGAAAAGGGGCCCCCAAAATAGCTTATCTGTGTTGGAATTATGAGGATGACATAGAAAAAGTAGCACCAGGCCTCAAATCTTTGCCATGGGATACAAAGACACCTGTAAAAATCCCTGAGTAGCACCAACACATCTTATATGAAAAATAATTGCTTCAAACAGCAGGAAGCGTAAGGTGCAGCATTATCCCAGAATATCCCAACCTGTTAGTGCTGTCAAGAACTGCATCAGGAAATTACTCTCTATCTATACAAGGCTTTCTCTCAAGTTAAAAATTCACATACAAAGTTGACATGAAGGGAAGAGGCTGACAGTGGAAGATATACCTGATTCCTGCAGTAAGACCCTTAGAGTCCTCCTTCAGGATACATTTGGTGCAAGATAATAAAAAGATCACTCAGAAGATTTAACCAAACTCTCGAAACTGCGCAGAAACACAGATTTTTCCAAACTATCTGCAGCTCCAGCAGCAACAACTCTCTCTCTGAGCCATGGAAAGCAAATGTCTGCTGTGCAGGGAGGGGTCACCAGGCTAAGCAGGATTCAGTCACCTTCCAGACCTCCCTGCAGCAGGAGTTCGGAGGATGACCTGGTAAGACTCAAGCAGGAATGGCCAATGCTTTGCAGGAAGTGCTGTAAAATACAGAGAGAACAACAAAAACTGGAACAGGCAGGGCCTGAGCCAACAGAGGGAGAAGCTGCCTCACCTCATCCCCATGCCAGCCTGCTCTCATGGAATTTGTGAGTCTGCAGGGAAGCACATCTGATGCACCCAGAATGAGCCTTGGCACAGCCAAGAACACCCCTCCAGAAGCGCAGCTTAGAACCTGCAGTGATCCTGGTGATCAGAAGAACCTGTACAAAGCCCATTTTTTATGTGACTTTTACAGGATGAGTTGTCAGATGGTTCAGAAACACCTGAGTAGTTTTCAGTGGATTAAATGCTTTAATAACAGGTTGAAGATGAGTGACATTTTTAAGCTCCTAAGTGAACCAATATGCAAAACTAATGAGATCATAAATTTTTCCTCTAGTTAATGTACTAGGTGGAGGATGGAGAGCAGAGAGAAGCAGGAAGATGAGAGGCTGCCCAAACACATGAGGTTGATTAAACTAATTTAATCTGCAACAAAGAATAAGACCCAGAGAAGCAGAGCCATTATTCACTGGGCCACAGTACCCCCACTGAGGATACAGCCTTCAGCTGCTCTGCCTGCCCAGGGTCAAGACTAACCCAGTGCTTTCAAAGTTCAAGCAAGAAACTGAAACACAGAGTTGTTAAACAAGAAAGCCACATCCCTTTTTCTTTTAAGGTTCAGTAAAATCATGTGCTGCTGTCACAACCCAATAACTGCAATATTCTATGTAATAGAATATTACACAGAATTTTTATTACTCATCTTTGTAAAGCAATAGCAATGGCTGTCCCTGCAGGGGGGCAGGTTACACACGTGCACCATCTGAACTGCTGCTCCCATAGCTGCAGCAAACAAAATGCACAGAGTGTGTCACTGCAAAAGGCAACACAACCTTATACCTCGTCTCTGTTAGCAGATACCACACATCAACAGAGACAGACTGAAGAAAAACAACAGGTAGATCCAGAAGAAACCCACTCAGAGCAATGCTCCAGCTACTGTGTTAGTTACAGTAACCATCAGAACATGAGACCATCTCAGCCAAAATTCTTGCTGTTTTTAGTCCTTACAAGTCTCATTTGAGATGAATGATTGGTATTCTCCAACCAAAGGTACTGTTTTGATTATATCTATATGTATACACAGACCAAAATTAAACCTATGCATATTAAATTGCTTATTATGAAAATGTTTTTTAAAAGAATAATATTTTATCTAAGTAAAAAATAGCTGCTTGCAAACTAACTGCTTCTTTCAAAATTCATGTTCAGTAAGCCTGAACCTTGGCACACTTGTGAAAAAGCATCCACCAAAATCCTGTCTTTTCCTGGAGGCAGAAGTACCAAGCACTGCCACAAGACTCCTCATTGCCACATGGGGATGAGGAGTCCCCTTGTGCAATGTCCATTGCAGCTGCTGGGAGACAGGAACATGCAGGCACTTGAGGATCTCTGCCTTGTTTAGTTTGGAAACTGAGCAGTCTTTGGAAACCCTGAGTGTCCAAGTTGAGACTTTACTCATTTAGGGGTTCCTCCCTTCTCACCAGTCACAGAATAGAGTAAATCATAAGCATGATGCAATTGTGGTGTTATTAATATGGTGCTTGGGGAAGATGACCAGGTTTTGGGTTCACCAGGACTTCAGACATGTGCAAGATAAACACAAGATGAGCAAACTCGATGTTTGTTTGAAAGTTAATCCCATTTCCCCAAATATTCCAGGATAGGCTCATGCTAATTAAAGTGGAAGTGGTCCCATTTACTCACTGCAGCATCATCTCTTTGTGCTTCTTCCTTAGGGACAGTCAAGGTAACAAGTCACAAGGAAGCTGGAATTCCCAACCAATCTGAATACTTAGACCTGTAAGTCTGATCACAAGAATTGCTTTTTTGAATCCCTTTCGACAGATCTGTAACACTTCCTTTATTTCTTATATTTCCATACAAACTTCTTTCCTTTTCCCAGCTTAGTACTGAAAGCACACTTCACAACACTCTGTTCAGCTGCTGCTTCTTTGCCTCTTAGTTAACACTGGTTTGAGTTTCCCTACACAACAAGGTTTGTGTCTCAAATTCATGACTGAGACAGAGAAAAGAAAGTCCACTGCCTTGCAGGCAATCCCAGAGCACAGGAAACCAGATCAGCCCCAAATTCTTTTGTGAATTCTGCTAAATGGGCTACAGCAAGGTTCTCAAATCTTAGCTCCAGCCTCTGTGTCTCAAATACTATTTTTTCCCAACCTTGTGGGTGAAGTTCTTAAGAGACTAAGTTAAGCAATAATGTTAAAGCCAGGGGTAAAGCCAGACTATTATATACTCTGTTGATGGATGATATTTGTTAGCCTTCACTTCCCCCATCACCCAACAGATAGGATTTCACATTAACCCAATTCTTAGCTTAAACACACCTTTTTCCCTGATAATACCTAAATTCTTACATTGTTCACCTCCAAATCATCTCTTTGCCTTGTGCTGTGCACCACTGGCTATTAAGGATTGGAAGGAGACCAGCCTATTTCTATTCTAGGCTTGGATTTGAATTACAGAATTACAGAAGTGTTAAAACTCCCAGCGTGTGACCACAACTGAAATGAGCTAGGCCTTAATTAAACAGAGTTTGAAGCTCATTGTTTAATTAAACAGATGTAAGCGCCTAATCATTCAACTATTCCATGAATACACTGCATATAATTTAATCTCCCCTCCCACACAATCAAGGCACAGCTCTAAGACTTCACTGCAATCATACTATTTCAAATAACCCAGCCTATGCTTTCAACACAAAAAAAGAAATTTCCAATGACTGGATAAACATGTAAAAGAAGAGTGAATGTGAATTTACTGAGAGAGTAATTTCCAGTACAGTGTGTGTGAAATGAGAATCTGTCTATGGTGCAGCACACCCTTGATTTTTCTGACTTACAGAGGCCGCACTGTAGAGGCCTTTCAACACCATGAATGCCTTTCAAACAACACTCCTGCAATGTGTAGGATACTGCATAGATCCTTGTTTGGGCAAAGAGGATACATTTTCCTCAGAACACTTCCAGAAAGCCTAGGCTGTGTGTGCACACATCCAGGCAATGTCTCAAACCAGAGGAACTGACCTACAGTGCTACAGACTTGTGTGGCCCAGGGGAGAGGCCTGACAGCAGAGGAGGAAAATACTTTCTATAGATCCTTTTTGTGTAGCAGTCACAAGATTGCTGCTTTCTGGAGAAAAGAGTTTATCTGAAAGGAGTTTGCTGCATGGAGGGAAAATCAAAATTGATATATTGGGCAGTCAGCTTTTTACCCCAACCTAACAGATCCAACTGTTTATGAGGAGAGAGCAGAGGGAAAGAGATTGACAGATTTCTCCAGATTCCTCAAGCCAGCTGGCAAAACCAGGATGGATTCCAGAATGGATTAATAAACATGGACAGGGAGTCTGAATTATAATATTTATCAGTGAAAGGAACCTAAGACATAGGCAGAGAAGCTGCATTCCTTGTTTGACAGGAGAGGCACCACAAAAGGACCCTCCTGACATTGAGTCCAACCACTTGTTTCCATCCCTGGTGCCAGTGGCTGCTGTCCCCTCAGGCTGCACTGTGGCAGTGTGACGGAAAGAGCAGTGCCTTGTCTCCCTTATCCAGTGACTTCAGTGTCAAACCTGTGGTGCCAGCTCACATCCCAGCAACACAGCATTTCTCAGCTGGATCAGGTTTGGCTGAAAATAAGGCATTGGCAGATGAGTAAAGCACAGAGAAAGTGAAAAGATGAGGAAGGTGTTAGGGAATGGGTTGGTTTTGTAAAACAAATCCATGCAGACTTAAGAATGTACATCAGATTATTTCTATTGTTATCATTATTTCAAATGGCTGCTAATTTTTAATGGTTTAAAAGTGAACAGTCAAGTTAATTTCTGCAGTGTTGTTCAGAGGACAGATGAGACAGCAGCCTCACTATAGCAGGAACAAGAGGCAAGAGCAGAAGAAAAAGAACTTCTCAGATGAGCTTTACCCAAAGCAGACCTGGCTGTGCCAAGCACTAGCACTTTGACCTGAAGACTCAGGTACTTGCAGCCAGGAAAACTCTAAGTTTTAACAGTGAGATAAACATGTGGACTGTTCAGTGCTTCCTTACAGGGGAGGCAGGACCAGACCTTTTAAAGGGAACACAAGTCACTTATTCATAGTATCAAGCCAGTGGCCTGACACAGCCTGGATGCCTCAACAGTCCAGTGGTGAGCAAAGCAGGCAATCCCACAGCAGGGAGAATGTGCAAGGATTTATCCCACCTGGCAGGAGGGAGTCCTTTCTACTCTTATTGCCCAGATAAGCAGCCCAGACTTCAGCCCTCACAACTGTCTGAAAATTGCCTGAATTTTACAGATACCCAGCTATGAAGTTGATTACTGAAAAAGCACAAGACACACTTGCAGCAATTACTTCACTGAAACCACACATCAGGTGGGAAATAAAAATATGGAAACTGTTACATGAGGGAGAATCAAAGACATTTGAAAACAAATTGTTCTAGCTTAGCTTTTCTGTTCCTCAGTGGTAACAGGGTCACACTTGCTGGCATGAGTCTTTCCACCAGAGACCAAATAATTTTGGATAGGTTTCAAAGTGAATACTACAATGCAATCATATAGGAGCTTTCCCATATGTATGGCTTTTGTAGGGTAAAAATGTACCAGGAGAGAATTATTCCATATGGTAAATTTACAGTCTTTGTGCTGGGTTTTTCTGCAGACTGCAAAGTAAAAAGAAAACCAGAAATTTAATCTTGATATCAGCCAATGGTAACAAATGACGGTGTGCTCCCAGTAATGCTGCAAAGTGCCAGGATTCCTGTTGTTAAACTTGATGAGCAGCAGCATCGTGAGGAACACGTAACAACCGCTGAACTTTCCACAAAGACACTTTGCTTCCCATAGATCTCCATACATAACCTTTACTGGTCTCAGTAGGATCATTACATCCATTAGACTGTGGACTCAGCACTGCTTTAGCTCTTAAGTTAATACAACTGAGACTTTTTTTTTACTTTCCTATTGGGAAGTAGCATGTGCAATTTCAGTGATTTCTTAGATCATTCTATAAGTAAATCAAATATTCTTTCAAGCCTAGTTATCAAAATTGTGTCCTTTGATACTACATCCTCCATCAAACTGCAGTAATCCAGATCAACACATTTTAAACCTCCACTATCTCTCCTAATATCATTCTAGCAGATAGAGTAATTAAATTTGTACATTTTTTTAAGTCCTACTCAATAAATCTGAATAAATTAACAATGCATTACTAAGGCTGCTACATTAAATTTGCATAGTGCATTTAATGAATATGCAACTGCAAGTGAAAAGGTCTGCTACTGTGAACCTTCCACATTAGCATAACTACTTCCAGCATGTTTCTTAAATAATGCACTCATTTGCACATCACTGACTTGGCTAATTCTGACTTCAGTCAGGGTAGCCTTGTAATTAAGACTCTTGCTTTAATTTTTAATGAAGTTTATGTTACATCAATCCTGACAGTAATGAGGGGACATGGAAACAAAAAGGCTGCTAATAATTAAATTCACAAACCAGTTTGAGGGATAATAATTCCTGAGGAGAAATTACATGACTAATTATTAATTAAATATTCATACTATTGCAGGGCCATCTCCCTTAACTGCTCCTTCTTGTTGGTAATAATGCTGAGATGTGGATGCCTCCTGCAACCATTCTGATTTTAAGGTCTTTGGTTAATTTTAGTGCACCATTAATCAATATGACACAAAAAATAAAATTGCTTTAATTGGTACCACTTTATTGTTTCTAAATATTACTACAGTTGGTTTAGTTGTGTAGAATTAATCTAGTTAGTCGGTGCCCATTTTATGGCAACATAAATCCAGTTTATATCCATAAACTTCTAATGGCAGGACAACTTGACCTTTTTTTGTAACATTACTGTTTACAGATAATTACACCAACTCTTTAAAAGGTTGTTTAATAGCTTTGCATTCATCATAGTAAAATGAAAAACATGCATATTATTTAACTCCAGACTGTTCTAAGAAGGTCTCAAAGACCCTAATTTACCCCTGCTGAAAAGTAAGCAATATTAATTTGTGTATTTTTAAGAAATCTATGAGAGCTTTTCCTCAAATGCATACAAACAGATCAAAAGTGTTTGTTGTATGGATCTCTATTTATCTTTTGGACATTTCAGATGACATATATAACAGAATAACAGCCCTTCAATGACATCTTTCACAGAAAGAAAGATATCAGTATGTGGCTTTTCTATCACACAGGTCTTGAAATGGTAGTTTTCCAATCTTTCATATACAGATGCCATAAATTCACATAGGAATTAGAATGATTAATCCTAATTTATGGGATTAATTAATCAACATTTCTATCAGTCAGGATTCTGCTTACAGAAAGTGTCATAATAAACCTTTAGGATTACATGTTTACTAAAAGAAGTCCAGTTTGTAGGGAAGTTTAGCAGAAGGAAAGAAATTCCTTAAATGAAGCTTATTAGTCACCAAACTCAGTTGGACTATGAATTTGTTTGAAAGTGTATGTTAGTGCTTTAAAGAGAGAGTATTTTGCATAGTATAAAATTGATTCTCAAATTATTAAAAAGACATAAAACATGTCCTTTTATCCTGAAGGGGCATTTGGAAATTCTGAACCAGGGCAAACATTTCATTTTTCTAATAATTCAAACCAGTTGATTCATCAAAGTGAAACAAGTCCATCACCATACATGGGGCAATGATTCCCTTTAGCAAGCACTTGTCACATTACTACAATCTGACAGGTTTGTAGGGCATTATTACTAGCTCTGATTTGTACCAATCTATCCCTTTTACTAAACCTTAAAAATCTTTTTAACTTTTCTTTCTTCATCTACTCTCTTAAACTAACACCTGAAGGCAATTTAAATATACCACTCCATAATGAAATAGCACTTTCATTCTCTCTAGAATTAAGATGTCATTATCAACCATCTGTTCCTGGTCCTGCTCTCCATTTCTTCCATCAAAGAAATAATTCCAGGCATGAAACACCTCATTGGAGCAACAATCACCTGAAACTGCTGGAGTGCTGCAATATGAGGGTGGGCCCAGATTGCAGGGGAAATAGCAATTGAAGAAACTTTTTCAGGTAATTTGGCGTCACTTTATGCAGCAGCTGAGGAGAATTCCTACTGGGTCTTTCTCCCCATTCCTGGTCTCTACAAGCAGCACCATTTCATTGCTACCTGTGCTGCTGAGAGTGCAATATCAGGTACACAGGACAAAAGGCATCTGAAGAGTCCTCAGGTCAAAGCCCCAGTTTGAGGACCAAAGATACAGTGCTTATACTGAGCCATCTACATGGAGTTCTGTGGATTCTGAGCTAGGATTTGATGGTAGCAGCCAGAAAAGCACAACTGCAGCTTTGTTTCTCTGAACATCACCAGCTGTATTACAGTTTTACACACACAAACTGTGTGTAGAATTTGACATTATTTGCTTTCACAAATCTGACATCCTTCTGCAATAGGATAACCACCCCATGGGAGGGAGAACCAAAAAAGAACGGCAAATTTCATGGGCTGAGATGAGAATGGTTTACTAGAGAACCATTATTATTATTATTATTATTATTATTATTATTATTATTATTAGAGAACAAAATAATCATAACAAAAAGGAGGGCTAGAGAGAAATAAAACCCAAGAGAAAGCAACTGTGAGCAACTGTTCTGATGTACAGAACAGCTGCTCACCACCCACTGATGACACCCAGCCTGTCTCTGAGCAGCAATCAGCACTCCCCGGTTTGTGTGTAACATTCCACACCTTGGAGCATCCCTTTGGCCAGTTCAGGTCAGCTCTCCCACCTGTGCACCCCACCCAATACAGTGTGTACCTGCTCACTGGCAGGGCATGAGGCACTGGGAAGTCCTTGATTTAGTGTAGACATTACTCAGCAACAACTAAACATCAGTGTGTTATCAGCATTACTCTTGTACTGAATCCAAAGCACAGCACTGTAGCTGCTACTAAGAAGAAAAACTCCCCTTCTATGAGCCAAAACCAGGACAAGAGTGAACTTTAAAACAGGTAGAAAATCACCCTTGAGAGCAACTCCTGATGTTCCAGTGTCAAACTCCACTCTGGGGTCGGGCTCTCCATGCTTCCCTCCTGTGTTAGTATCAATCCACACTGTCACTACTGACTTGGACAACAAGACAGCATGCCTGTAGATCTACTGCAAGGTGGGAAGGACTGTGAATGCTCTCAAGGAAGACAATTCAAAGTAATCTTACCAGATAAAAAACACATAGACTAAATGGAAATAGACCCAGAGGAAGACAACCAGACATAACATGACATTAGAGCAAGCAGATCCCGTTGGGGAAAACTGAAACAAGGTTCCATTTGTCCTGTAGAAGAGGTTTCTCACAGGAGAGAGCTAAAGGCTGATACTAAGGAAATTATTTTCCCCCACATCCATGATGATGGTAATAAGAAAAACTAGTCATGTACTTCAGCAGGAAAATTAAATATTAGCATTAGCACTGGAATATGTTGTGCATTTTAATTATCTAGGTTTAAAAACAGTGTAGACAAAAATCAGTCAGGAATGACTTCTGTAGGACTAATCCAGACTTAGGAGAGAGACAAGCCACATGTCTTCTTTGGTATCCCAGTCCTGATTCTAGAATGAACTCAGTTTAATGCAAAAGCTGTGGTTGTGCATGTGCCTGTGCACTACAAATGCATCAGTGTGACTAAATAACTACTAACAAAAACTTGAGGTCAGTTTTGGGGATTCAAAGGAATTACAGTGTTTAAATGAGGCCTTCAGCTCCCTAAGAAGATAAAATTATCGGTGCTGAATAGAAGAATATAGATCACTCCCATTAGACATGGCAGTGCAAAGGATGAGGAGTGAGTTGGAATCAAAGAGAGGGACTGAGGAAGGGCTAGGAAGCAAAAGCTTCCTTGTGAACAGAACACAAAGAGGGCCAAGGATTCCTGGGTGTCTGTGTTCCTCCTCTCTTCTTTTTGTGCTGTTCACCTCAGAAAGTGAATCTCTTCAGGTGAAGACAAAATAAAATTCCAAGCAGTTCCCCTCTTGCACTGCTGTGGGCTCTCTGGGACAGAAAGCACTGCTGCACAGGCATGAGATGCACCCGTAGATCCAGAGCTGATCTGTGCACCACAGCTCACACCCCAAACCCCAGCCCAGCCTCTTTGCTGTGTTTGCCAACAGAAACAGTGACTGAGGTGATTTTTTGGAGACTCACCAGCACTTCCCTCCCTCTACTCCAAATATGTACGTTTTTAAATATTCTTGGGATATTTTTGAGACAAGTTTGGCTTAAAGTGTGAAAAAAGAATGTTTCCACTGACTCTTTGTTCTCCAGCTAATTCTATTTACACGAAAGGAAGTATTTTAAAATAAGAATATGCAAATATTCAATTTTGACAAGATTTGCCTTGTTTGGTTTTGTGGCATTTGGTTTTTTTGGTTTTTAATTAGAGCTCTCTTCTCCCAGGCATATTGCCATTAAAAAGAGCATGGTTTTTGTAAGAAAAATTTCCACAAAAATGTCTTCCAACATACCAAACATTTACTAGAAGATTTTTGCTATCCTGTACTAAGACTAGTGATACTTTATTTTGCACCAAAATTACTGTAACTGAAATCTATTATTAATGTAGTAATGAAGCCATGATGAGTTCTCCCTGTGTGAGAAGATACTGACCTGATCCTATGTGAAAGCAACAACACATTGAATAAAGACAGCTGATAGGATCCTCTGAAAACTATATGGCAAGTATAATAATTATTTTAATATATTGCTTTTAAACAACAATTCTGTAAGAATGATAGGCTGAAAATATTTGAATAGCAAGAGGGTTTTTTAATTGAAAGACATTCTCTAAGCAACTTGTTTTAAGCACAAATCTGCACAGCTTTCAGAAAAAGTAGAAAACACAGAATCCTACTAGCACTGAGGAGCACAAGTAGAGTGTTAACAGTATGAACTGCAGAATGACAGAGTAGGGTAATCACGTTATTGTAAATCTGATTAAAGAAATGGTACATGGTACAGAAAATCAGTATCCACACAATGCCACTTCAGCAGTCAGCCCTCTAAACATCACCCTCCCATGAAGTAATTCTATGTAAAAGAAGATTTTAATATGATCATTTTTCAGCCACCATGTCAGATAAGCTGACATATTCACATTCAGTCCTGCAGGGTGTCAATATTTCCTAGAGGAAAGTGGCCTCAGCCACCTTCCAAGCCACCAACAGCTCCAGCATTCTGACCAACGTGGGAGCAAGGGCTCCAAGTCAGGGAGCCTAAGAGTGCCTGGCACAGGAAATCAGCTTGAATCTGAGTGTACCCTAATATATTTTCCTTCTACAAAATCTCAGTTTTGGTAGTACCATCAAAAGCACAAAAGAGGATGTGAGGGAACAACCATACTTGGAAACGTGTGCACAGCTCTTTTAGGAACATACAGACTCAAATTTATCATATGGACAAAATAGTCTGAAGAAGTGAAACAGCATTTCAGCACCTAGAATTCAATATGATTTCATAGCTAATAGGTTAGAGTGACCTTTCCATTCCTCATGTGATGTGTACTGCAATGCCTGAATATTGTTTCATTACCCTTGACATTACACCTGCAAAGCCTACAGCCCACCAGACTGCACACGCTGCCCAATGGTTTAAAGACACACAGATGATTTTGGAGATACTTGGGCCATATCAATGCACATTGATTAATCAATGTCTAATCTGCAGGAAGAATATGCAATTTCCCTACTAGAAGGAAAATATTTAGGCAAAAATCCCTGTGCTGGTTTTCCTGCACTGTTCAGCAAAAGCTGAGTGCATTCAATAAGGTACAGAGGCTTTAACAGAGATTTGAAGTTAGCATTGCCCTGCTTTTCAGTGGGTGTCAAGTGGGAGAAGATTTCTAAGGTAAGTTGGGCAGCAACACTGCCAGGCATTCCCTCCATCCCACTGCCCAGCATAAACAAGAGGCAAAGCAAAGGGACTCTAACAATGCCAGAGAGCACCAGCCATCATACCCCCAAATTTTCTTCACAGCAGCTGTGCAGTGCATGCTTTGGATTTGTCACCAAGCAGTGCTGATCCCACGCAGATGTTTTAGCTACTGCTGAGCAGGGCTCTCACAGCATCCAGGCTTTCTCCATTTCTCACTCTGCCCCTGCAGTGAGGAGCCTGGGGGTGGGCAAGAGCCTGGGAGGGGACACAGCCAGGACAGCTGAGCCCAGGTGACAGAAGGGATATTCCATACTCTACAACATCATTCTCAGCAGCAAAACTGGGGCAAAGAAAGAGGCAGGGGATGGTTCCAGAGTGATGGCACCTGTGTTCCCAAGTAACAGTTACATGTGAGGACACCCTGCTTCCCTGGAATATGTGAATATGTGCCTGCTGACAGGAGGTAGTGAATGGATTCTTTACTTTGTTTACTTTGTTGCTTGCTTGGGCAGCTTTTGCTTGACCTATTAAATTATCTTTACCCCAACCCACAAATTCTCACACTTTTGTTCTTCCAATAGACTCTCCCACATTACTGGGGATGCAGTGGCTGTGGGTGCCAAGCTGCCTGCTGGGGCTAAGCCATGACACCAGTCAGCACAAACCTGGTTTTGGCCATGCACAAACCTGCCTTTAGCCTGCTGTGTCCATAGCTGTGCAGCACAGCTGGCCGATCAAGTTTTTCAGTCTGCATTTACAAGAACTACAGTCTATCCCTCCATGCAAAGCTGCCAAGACTTTTAACCCCCAATAGACCAATTTCAGATGCCACTGCCCACTCCTCCCACGTGCTGACATAAAATCCCAATCTTGCAGCAGAACAGTGTGGAAAGCACAGTGTGTGTCCCAAACACCTCTTCTGCCAGAATTTGAGACCTTAGCAATAATAAAATAATACTCTCCAACTGTCTCTTTGCTCACTGCAGACTCTGATACTGGAACAAAAAAAATTATTCCAGGATCAAGTGCAATGAGAGCTCTAAACCCATGCATGGTTTCCAGGAGGACCTACATTAGTAGAGAAACCTGTTTGTAACCTGCAAGATGCAGATGCTATTTTATAAATATAGTTTGAGTTTTATTTTTTCAATCAGCAAAGCAGAATTTTCATCATACTTTCTATGAACTCAATTTGAGTTTTGTTTCTATAATTACAACAACAACACAATGATGGGAATTTCTTTTACCCTTCAACATCACGAACTAGTCAGACGAGAACTTTGTATTGCATAATACATGATGCCCTGCCTTACATGTGATATGCTTTACAAAAATATTAGACTAATTGTGAAAGACTACTGTTACAAAATATTCTCATCACTGGCGTGTTTAATTGAGCTCCTGAGAGGCAGTATCAGTAAGACTTAGGGATAAATAACTGGTAGTCCCATTGGTCTCACCAAGAATCCATTGATGTTTCATAAATCCTAGTCAGTACAAATCTAATTGAGTTACCATGCTGAATTAGCTTACATCTAAATGGCATTCATGTCTACAAATGGAATAATTAGAGGCTAGAAAATGGGATGTATGAAGTGCTATCCCAAGTGACAACAGCAAGACATTTGTATTCATTCAATCAACTGCTTTAAAAAAAGCAGATGCAATACTTGATTTGGGGTTGATGACAAGACAGTGTTATTGAGTCTAGCAATGATATTATACAGAGAATGTTAACTGCTTCTTCATATCCATCTATTTATATTTATTCTAAGAGATTCTTCACTTTGATTCTTTCAGATTTTGCTTTAGGATACAAAGTCATTGCATGACTACCGTGACTACAGACTCCCTATTTTATATCTAGGGTAATGAAATCAGCTACACTCATTGGTTCTCTTCTTTCCACTACTAGAATTCTAATATGAATAGAAAATAAATCAATAAATAACAGAGCTTCAAACAGAACTTTCAAAGCTACAAATATTTTTAACCTCAGTACTGAAGGAGAAGTTTTCAACAGAATAAAGCAAATAGGACTGTTAATTTTGTCACCTTGCTCAGCCACTTTGTTCTGTGCACTAAATTAAATAAGATACTGTTACAGTCACACTGGAGTCTGGTGTCACCCTGCCAGTGATGCCCTGCATCACACACTGACATTTATCAGATGCCACTAGTTGGCTGGTTCAGGCATAGTTAAATACCATCTAGTTTTTTCAGGACAAATATGAAACATGGCCATCTCAAACTGTATATAAAACCTATTAAATTAGGATGAATCTTTGCAATGCTGGGTAACAGATTCCTTTAATTCAGAAAGTAGTCTAATTTGCATGCATATTTTATTTATTACACCAATTAAGTTTTGCAAATAGTTTGCAATGAGGTCCCTATGACCTAATAATTCACAATTACTCCTGGGATATCCTGCCCACTTTAGCATGTTTTGAATAATATTGCTATCTCCTTGAGAAAAATAATGCATTTTTTACATGATGAATTTATTAAGAGTGCACACACCTCTTTCTTAACCAATTTTACTCTAGACAGGGTTACTGGAGCTACTTCACAGACCTTTATCACGTTGGTTAATGAATGCTTTCCTTCAGCTTCCTCTCTTTTCACATTCTTGTCCTAAGCTCTTGTGGAAATCCCACACATATACAGCCAGAATGAGCACTCCAGGTGGTAACACAATATAAATGAATAATAACCATTTGAAGCTCCCAGAAAGAGATTCTCTTTCTGCTCTAGCATTAAATAATGGGGAATAGTTGAAAATGGACGTTGTGGGGCAAACTTATTGCAGTCTAACCTCCCCAAGACTAGCAAACTTGCTTCAGATTGATACTGTGGAATTTAACTTGTAAAAAACTGCATCAGAAAATATCAAGTTGATAGTTACATGAGTGTATTCAAATAATGACAAGTTACATTGACTTCATTTATAAAAACAAATTACATTCAGATTGCTTTGCTTTAGAGAGCTGTATAAGGAATTTTTATGAGCACAGAGTATGAGGAAGTGCTGTATTTTGGTACAGTGCTCAATCAAGCATTGGCATTTCCTTGTACTTCATACATATGGCTTCTTCCCTGAAAGCATTCAGCTAGTAATCTGAATTCATGTATTTCAATTCCATTACAAATAAACAAAACTCCTCTTTCTAAGAAAGAAAATTTGTAGCTTGCAATGACAGTTATGGAAGATTATATATTCACTTAAAAAGAGGGGAAAGAAACCCCAGGCATGTTTTTCATGCGACTTTCACATACAAACTTGGATATCTCACTGTTTTTGGAGAAGGTGATTTCTATGGGAGTATGAATATGCTCAAGAAGGGAGTACCCTGCAAGAGAACTTAATTTTCTTTTTAAACTGTCTATACATAGTGGTATGGATCATCGGGGTGTTCCTACATCTCTTTTTAGAAAGTTTACCTGGACACACTCAGATAAAACCCTAATGCTGATATGTCATAGTGGAAAGCCCACCTTCCTGTGCCCTTTCAGTGCTTTTGGTGCCAGGTGCTTTCCAACACTTGAGAAGAGCACAGAGGCCCCAGGCTCCCTGTGCCCAGCAGCAGGAAGGCTGGAGCCGCCTGCCCAGTGCCTGGCTGGGCCGAGGGAGCCCCTGGACACTCCCTGCTCTCTGGTGTGAGGACTCTGCTGAGCACTCTGCTCCAGCACAGCGCTGAACACACCCTGCTCTGTCCCCGTGCTCAGAGTCCCAAACACTTGTGAGCACATCTCAGCTTCGGTGTCAGCCAGAGCTCCCAGAGCTCACCCCTCATGGCGGGCGGCCGCTCTCTGCTGAGGGGCTCCCACCCCTCCCTGCTCTCTGACATGCTGAGCACGCTGCTCCTTGGAGAGCCAGGCCCTGCCTTCACAAGGGGAAACCTCCTTTGGTGCTCTGTGCACACAGAGGGCAACATCTGCAGCTCTTACACTCCAGGCCTAGTCAAAAATAGCCAACATCCTTCCCCTGCTGCCTTCCATCACTAATGGCTCATGCTGAGCCCTGTTCCATCCCTTAGCTGATCACCACCTTTTCCTCAGCCAGTCGCAAAAGTGCTCTCAGTTCAGTTTACTTGCCCAGCAAAATGGCTTCATTGGCACCTTCGACTTTTTCTGACATCTTTAGATTTAGATACTTTTCTCTGTGTCTGAAGTTCCCCTTGATAAAATGCACCCAGCAATGTCAGCAGTAAAATGAACAATTCCCAATTAAGCAACCACAGGGGATTGTAAAAGTACAGGTTGTACTTTTAATTAATTTTTTTTTTTTGTTTTAGGTAGCTATTTCCTTATCTCCAGCAAACAGTTTCTGAAGAGAATGCCGCAAAAGGCCTACATGTGGCCTTGCTTAGAGTGGGACATATCGTAGAGGACAAAAAAATGAAGGAGTGAGATCCGCATTTTGGTCTACAGAAATTTGTTTTTGAACAAGTGGGACCTGTGTTCATGTGCATGAGAAAATAATCCAAACCTGCAAAAACGTACAGAATAAAAACCTCTTATGCAGCATAACTTTCAAGTGCCTGGATTCACTGGAGCAATGAGGACTGAAACTGAGCCCCTCCCTGGATGAGGGATGTAATGAAAGACCCTACAAAACAAGCTTAAAACAAAGCATGTTTACAATAGTCATAAGCATAATAGGCAATAAGCACAAACTACAAAATATTCCAGCTCTTTGAGGTCTTTCTATTTTAATTCTGTGCAATTTCATTAACCCCCTTGCAAGGAGAGGCGCTTGAAGGAACTCTATAGTATAGGTCATTTTTAGTAGACATTTATATTCCGTTGTTAATTGGCAAAGCGAGGAGGAATGAAATAGCCTGGGAAGTATCCTACAGGGAATAGCTGCCATTGGCAAACAAAATGAGCGAGTAATCTCCCAGATCTGTTTCATTTTCTAAAACCCTTCTACAGCACCACATTCCCAAGTATGAGCGTGAAATGCAACAAATTAGGATTAGTACAGATCATTTTGTGCTGTGCCAACTGTTAAGTGATGAGCAGGGCAAGAGAACCCAACCCCCATTTCTTCTGTGCACCAAGCCAACAGCTGGAGGTGGCAAACACGGGGTAAGACATCAACCCCAAAAATGCTGTGGCAACCACGTGAAGCCAGAATGGAACATTTGGTTCATGGTGATGGAGGAAGACTTGGTTGGACTACATTTCCCATCATGCACAGTGTAGGAGTATGATCGACAGTTTCAGTAACTTCAATCTCATAAAAACAGTCTTGTGACTCGGCTTCAAGAAAAAAATACTGTGTGAAATTGCTTGGTGTTATTTAAAAGGACACAGACTAAATGATTGTTTATCAGTATACAAAATACTGAGTGAAATTTTCACACAGGAGTAGCTGCCTGAATAGTATTAACAGTGCTTTAAACTGTAATGAATTCCCAGTCTAATTCACTATGAGGTTTCAATTTATACCACATTTAGAGTACTCCAGGTTCAAGTAATCACTGCAGTAATTAGCTTACTTCCAGTCCTCCAAAATAAACCCACTAATTTTTGCAATCAGCCTTCATTTGGTTAATCACCAGTTTAATTGATTTAATTAGTTTGATCTGCAAAATTAGTCAAGTGTAAATACTGTTTTGTAAACAGAGTTTAGCTCCAAGCTGTAATGTAGGGAATTCTAATTCAAAGCTAGAGTTGATAATAAAAACCAACACACACATGATTTTTGTTGCAGTATCCAGCAGTATTAAGTCTGCAAGACACAAATTTACACTTTTAATAGATAATGTGATTTTATATTCGTGATAAAACTGAGGACATTGTGTCACAGAATTTTATTCCTGACTTATGATTTTTACACTCCAGCAATTAACACTAGAACAGTGTTCTTACTTTCTCTAGGTTAAGAGAGAAAATTTTCTTTTTTAACTTAGTTTTTGGTTTCAAAAGGTAATAAAAGACATTTATTAATAAGCTAAACCAAAGGAAAATTTGTATATAAGGAGAGCTACAGTTACTCCTAAACAAACATTTCCAAACATTAAAGAAGGCACAAGAGCAGAAGAAGCAAGCCAAGCTGCCAACATACCAGGCAGAGGCAATGTCTAAAGAAAAATAATGCCCTGAAATTGAAGACATTTAACCTCAAACACTTCAGGACTTTCTCCACTGTCTGATAAATTATCTTCTGACAGCAGTCCATTTTCCTAACTGCAGAGACATTACACTTTCAGAGGAGAAAAAGGAAAGAGGGAAGAAGGAAAGAAAAAACATGCAGAAACCCAGCTACCATTTTTTTTTCAGGTCTCCTCACTGTATGAAATGGAATGTAACTGACAAAAGATATATTTAAGGAAAAAAATCAACAATAAAAACAAGTTTGTGTTCATTGCAATTTAAATTTCTCTCTCAAAAAATGTCTGAAAATTCACATCAAGTGTTTTCTTTGAAGTAAGTAATTTGTTGTTTCTTTGATTAGCTGCTTGAGGGGGGAAAGCCAGCAACAACAAATCCAAGAGCATCTCATTGGAGCCCCTCAAACTTTAGAAAAGCATTCATCCAGTTCTGGACAGGAGCAAAGCCAGCCAAGAAAGCTGCAGAGATTGCACCAGCCCTGTGCCTAAGCTCAGTGCCCATCTTCATTCCCCCACTGCATCACTGCTCAGCCCAAATTCCACCCTGGAAAGGCACTGCAAACTCACAAGGTCTGAACTGAGAATCCAACTGTGAATTCTGGTTTGCACATGTGTGGTTACCACTGGGGGGGTTCACAGTCCCAGGTGGTTTTATCTTCATGATTTGCATTGATCTCATATTTGTCAGTTCTAATTATCAGTGAAATTGACTGAATTAAGTCAACCACTGTGCAGAACACCTATTTATGCACATGATCAAAAGTAGAGCCACGGCACAAAACCTGAGGAGGTTCCCAAACCCCTTCAGTGATGGGTCTCTTCATGAAGACATAACCCTGCCCAGCCCAAGCCCTGAGCAAACCCAGCCTGTGTAAGCGCCTCAGTCTCTCTGCAGGACTCCCATGTGAATAAGGAACATTTGCTGCATGAAAACAAAACCTCTAATCACCAAGCCCTTGAAGAACAGCACCCTGTGGGATAGATTACAATATTTTAGCAAGTTCATTTCATTTGGTGTTTCCACAAGTGCTGCTTTAACAGTGATACAAACTGCACATGGGGTACTCATTACACCACGCTGGAGAGAGCAGGGATCTTGTAAATATGCATTAAACTGGGTTACATTTTCCTCCCCTGCACACTGTGTCTGAGCTATGGCACAAACTTATGTCCTTGAGAGCAGGAGCTGGGGCATATTCCTGGCACACTGCCACTGTCAGTGAAATATGTCCTTTTTACAGATGTTCCTTGTGCTATTGGGAGCAAAGCGCTCATCCACATGCACAAAGACATACCTAGGTAGACAGAAGGTATGAACAAGAAAAAAATTTATGTCTACATATTCCATGAAAAGTGGGTTTCAACAAACTCTGTTTGGAGAGCACTACCTGTGGACAACTCCCATTTTCTGGAACACAAATCAAAGATAAAAACCACACAAATTTCACAGGTGGGTATAGAAATGTGCATCACTGGGTTTAACCAAATGCAAAGCAGAATTAAAACTTATTAGCTTTGTTGATGTATATAAACAACTCGTTAACTAGTTTTACAGATAAACTCCAATTTGTCCCTTCACATCCTGTTGAAAGATGTCATATGGAAATGTCTGGAAATTTCCAGAGTTTCTGAAGCCAATTCCTGCTGAAGATACAGCACATTTCCCTTTGTTTTGAGAAGTGAAAGGTGTCCCCAGATTGTTCAGATATGGAAAGAGCTGCTTGATGAATGAGCTGGACAAGAACTTCAGAGTGCACAATGATCTGACATCAAAGAACCCTGCAGGCAGGACAGCTTTGTTACTTTATGAGACTTGTAAAAAGATTTTAGCTTTTGCATACCTGTAAAAAGAACACTTAAAGTTTAGAGGATGGGAATCTATTTAATTACAGAGTCCTATATCCACAATCACCAGGGCTGGATCTCTGCACTGATATTTTGGGAGGATCTCCATCTCCACAGCTCTGTCAAAGTTGCCAGAATATATGAGACAATGTTTAGACCAGATTCCTGCTCTGTTTTATGCTTTCTAAGAAAAATCCTGCATATGTCTGGAGGGGTGTGAATGCATGATATGTAGTCCAGAATAAACACTGCTAGTGCAAAGCCCTGACATCAATATTCTTTAAAAATTCAGTTAATATTGGCTTAATAACGTACTGTGTAGAGACAAAGTTGCTGCTTTAGTAGTTACAAACCATAAAAGCCTTTGTCATTGAACTTTATCACTGAACTTGGGCTCCAAAATCCTATATACCCTGGTCATATCAACCATATTTTAACTAAACTGCAATTTACTTTATTTTATTTGCATAGCAAGTCCTTTTAGCTTTGCTCTCACAAGAGGAAGAAATTAAGGGCTTGAAATACATTCTGTATTCTTATTTATATGTGTTATTCATGTTTTGCACCAACTGATGGATTTTCTAATTTGCAAGATTTCTTAGGCAAGAGTAACTCTGAAACAACAATGAATGGATAATGTGCACACTTGCTATATTTGATTTAATACATTTGGCCAGGGTGAACCTATTCGTGTTTGTTTCCTTCAACCATATGTTAGTAAAGTTTCATTAAAATGAAAAAGGATCGCACATATTCCTGCAAAGCATCCTGCATATTCTTCAGCAAGTTTCAGGCCAGGTAATTTCCTGTTTTGAAGGAGCAAGCAAGCCTCAACAGAAGCTTTAAAACTTATTTGAATTTTAACATTCACATCAACTTACGTTACTGATCATGAATGCTAAGAACTGATTAAGACTGGTCCATAAATATAACACTTATAAAGGAAAACCAGAGCTACACGCAGTAAGCAATTCTTGATGGAGGCACAACAGAGATTTCCCCTCACCACGCCAGTTCTGGTTTCCCTTTTCCTCAAGGCCTGTGGCTTGTGATCCTGAAACGAGAGCACAGTGCAGAAAGCATCAGCATTACATGCCACATGCATCAAGGAATAAAAGACAGTTACTTCATCAGCTTTCCAGGAGCTCTCAGAATTTCTAGCAGCAGATTTTAGGTGACTTTGAGCAACACGGTCCGAGACAAATGCTTAATGACCACTCAGGAATATGCCCAGTCTCAGATACACACCCGAGTTTCAGCCTTAGTTCTAAAAGGAAGTTACTCATCCTCTACCTCCGATCAAGGCCTCAGAATTCTCTCAAAATAAATGTCTCCTCGGCGCTGAGGACTGTGTCCATGCAAACATTCCCTGCTGGCTGTGAAGTGCTTCCCCCTGAACCGAGGAGTTCCCCCCATGCCCTGTGCCCAGCCGGCCGCTCCAGGGGCCCGCGGGCCGCAGCTCCCGACTGCAGGCTGCCCCCGAGCCCAGTGTCCCACCGGGGTACCCCGCAACGGGGATTGCACGTCAGTGCCCTCCTCTTTCTGTCCCCTCAGCGCCATCTCCAAACAGAGACTGCTCCAAGTCATTGCGCTGCTTAACTGGATGGCTTCAGGGTGGAGAAAAGTTTAAACCCACCCCAGCCTAAAATGGGTGGCAAGAATAGAGCAAAAAAGGCTTTTACAAACCTTCTGGAATTTGTTTTGAATGCTAATTAGGACCACCTTTGTCTCCTGAAGACCTATGAGGTCACACCCCCACAGCAATTTTCACAAATGCTGACAATTACTTGCAAATGCAATTAGCAGCCCCTTGAGCACCCTGAGCATTAGGTGACAGTCCTTATCTTTGAGACACCGACAAGGCAGCAGGAACCTGCACAGAACTTTTCCATGGCATATAAACAAGTTTGTAAACCAGTGACCATCACCTCAGTTTTTTTAATCTATAACATCCCTATAGTCATGCCTTATTTTCCTAATTTATTCCTCTAAATTACACATCATCTTCCAGGGATCGGTTTCTGCAGCTCTCGGATTGTTCATTTGCCCTGCAGCACGTGGCTGCAGCCGGTACTGTAACAGCCGAAAGGAACTGAGAAAGCTTCTGAGGATGCCGGGTGATACTTTGTATTTCAGACTTCAGTAGGAACTCGCTGGTTTTAATGATGAATCCATTCCTGAGCCTCTCCCCTCAGGACTTTTTAATAAGTAGGTGATATCACATGACTGCCATCATCTTCAAATAGGAGTCATTATGCTGAGACCAATAAGCCACAAGGAGCAAATACTGATATTTTTAAGATTATTAACGGAAATCAAGGCCTGAAAATTGCAAGAGTCAGGGAGACACTTGTAGGAATAATGTAATCCCAATTAACAGCAACAGGTTTATATAACTATATCTGAAGATATCACATGTCACCAATAAAGGAAAACGTTGTCAGAATAAATTGTTAAAGTAATGAGAATAAATGAAGACATAAAATCTGCCTGGAGGTTGGCACTTCACCTATTCCCCCACCGTCTGTCTGCACCATACAGTGCAAGTCAGCTGAGCAGAGAAAGAGTTAATAAGTCCTCTTCATGCAGTTCTCTGCTTTCCTATGTTTGTTTGGCTATTTTCTACTTGCCTTAAGAAATTATGATTTCATAAACATAAACCAGTGCCTTTCTTGAAGCATATCAGCATTTTAAGGCATAGCCACAACTCTAACCCTGGGCTGAAAGCAAGATTTGGAAAACATTGACCTGTCTTCAGAAGGAACAGCCCAATCTGCCACACATCTGTGTGTAGGCACACAGCACATTGGCTGCACCTGACAGAGGCTGCTGAGGCCTTTCATGGCGTTTGACCCTTCCCATCAATCCCTCACCTTCCTGCAACAGGGTGCCAGGATAATTTGGCAGATGGTCTTACCCAGTTCCCCCAAGAGCTGCAGCTCTACATCCCTGCAAGCCCTGCTGAGGTGTGTGTAGGCACAGATACCAAAGGTGCCGTTGTACTGACCCCAAATCTCTGCTGACAGCCCTGCTCCATCTGAACGCTCCCTGGGCTGGGTGCCTCTGCTGCTCCTGCTGCTGCCTCACCTTGTGGAGCCTTTTTGGTCACTGAAGTCTTCACAGTCTCTGGGAAGTTTTGCCCATTCTAAACTAGAGCTTCACAGTCTCTCCAGTGAAGCAGCTATGTCAAATAAATGTTTTACAAACAGCGGTGTTCATCTGATGCTGAGGAACCACAACCACTCCAAACGCTAAACTCCAGTCAACCTTCATAATGCCTTCTCTTTTTTTTTCTTGGCAGCATTGCACACCCTTATGTAGCTACTGTGAATATTCAAATACTGTAATTGGAAATGATTTACTTTGTTTTGAATTAACTAAAATTCCATTGTTAAGCACAAATACTGCTTCACTAAATCATCAAGCTTTTAATAGGTCCACATGAGCAGGTTACTGAGCGTGTTAGGATTTATAATGCTCCTGGGGAGCTGACCACTGTATTATGCTTCCTGCTGCTAGGTAATATGCATGACACATTTCTGGACACTAATTCATTTATTTAATAGTAGCAGTATGCAAAAACAGAGTTCAAAATGAGGCTGACAACGAAGGTATAAAAGTTTTATTAATCCATAGCTAATCAAAGGCCAGAGGAAAGCATATAATGGTGGCATTTACAGACCATATCGAATGTGAATAAATTAAATTTTTGTTTCCTAAAATCTTACTAATAGGATGTATTCAGCTTGAAACATTTATACTTTTAATTACAGTGGCAGCCAATTTAGAATAGGTATCTGGTTGTACTGCACTTAAAACTTTGCATCAAGGATCTCCACAAATCCCCTCATCAGCTATTCTTTGAATCCGATTTGTTACTGTGTGCGCTGTGTCCATGCTCAGAAATAATAACATTATTTACTTTCCCATTTAATTATACAGTGACAGATTACTTGTAGGGGGAAAGGTCACTCAGGCAAAGTATTGTCTTCCTGTGAGAGAAATCCCCCTGAAAGACTCAGCATCATGTACATACAATATAACATTGCAGATCTATCCTTCATATGTTTCTATACAAGAGTAAATTGATAGAACTACTCAGATGGAAACAGTCGTTGCTTCAGGCAAAAGCTTTCATAGCATCATAACCTCATTTCCAAAAAGTTATCAAACACTCAGATTCCACTGCAGATTTTGTTTGAAAAAATATCTAATCATCATTTACTAATAAACATAAATATTAGATGACTCATAAATAGAAAGAAAATAAAAAAGAAAATTAGTAGAATAATGAGATCATACTAATTTGATCTGTGTTCTGAGATACCCTTAAAATTTTAACTACTTTGATCCAAACCTTTCAGAAAGCAATCCAGGGAGACAATGTGCTCCGATCAAGAAATAAGGGGAAGCACAATGCTTGTATGGAATATTTTAGATATCAGGATGAATTTCGATAACATTGTCTTTACTTCCTCTTCTGCCCCACCATTTGAAGCTGGGAAGATAGGACATTTTGGTGGAAATACAAAATTATCATCATTAGTTTACTTCAGAAGCAAGTGCACGTGTGACATTTGTAGTTCCATGTATTCCCATGATGAGCCCTTAGCCAGCCAAGAGCTCTGGCACTTCCCAAACACAGCAATTCTATGCAAATGGGGGTGACAGTCAGCTGCTTAAGTGAAGACACATCCTTCAGTGCTCTGCTGAATCACACACTGAGGTTTTGCCACACACACAGAAGCTTTTTGCAGAGCTGGAAACAGAACTCGCAGTCTAATGACTGCCAGCTCAATATTTTAACTGTGGCTCTCCTGTAAGAATGATCTAAAGCTTTCCCAGAGAAGTAAAACTCTACAGAATTCTGGCATTAGATTTTACTGTCTAATAAGGATCACTTTGTAAAAGTCTTTACTCTCGTCTTAAATGAGGTATGCTTGCTGTCAACTGAAGTTCAGCCTTTATTTCTTACCAGATTTCTTTTTTAAAGGTAATTAATCATTATTTGTGCCACCAAATAAGCAGCCATCTCTTGATAAAAGCTGAAGGCTAGGAGAGGTTATTTTCATTTTAAATTTTGGGGGCAAAGTAAAACTGGGTTAAGACAGCAATCTTAGTGTTGACATTATGAACACCTTTGGCTTGCATTCAGAGCACCAGGCTGGGACTGAGCAGCAGCAGTGGCTGCAGGCAGTGCCAGGGAAAGCTCAGCAGAATTCACAATGGATTTGTCCAACATCCACATGCAACAGCAGAGAATGTTTGAGAGATCAAGTTATCACTGCCTTAAATCCCCAGCCATGTTAGCATACACTTCATAAACCAACTGGACAAGCAGACAACACGGAAAACCTAAAGGTTAAGTACACATTATTGACCTCAAGGATGCTGCGTTCTACAGATCATTAAATAAGTTGTGCCTTCCTCTTTCAGCCAGTCAGACTGAAAAGTGCCCTGGGAACATTATTTAATGCTTAGATGTTCTACCTACATTTGTATGACACAAAATCAATACCCTTCCCCTAACCTCACTTGCTGAGATTATTCTCAGCTATTAGCTGCTGTTCAAACCACAATGAATCCATGCTTTGCAGGCCCGTGTATGTGTGTATGTGGCCATTCCTACATTTTAATGGCAAATAGACACAGATTGGGAACTCCTTCCCTACAGCAGGTACAGCCTTCTCAACACGTGACATAGAGCACCGGTTGGAACAATGCATTTTTTTTGCTTTTTGTTTTGCAGAGGCAACTCTGCTTTTTATGTGGGAGGGATCCCACTCCCTGAGGCCGTGCCAGTGGCACACAGCTCCCAACAGGTGCCCTGTCCCTGCTCACTGCACTACTCTGCTCTCTCTCATGGAATTCTAAACTTGGCTCGAGACTTCTGCCATAGGATGCTCCTGGCACCCCTAAGCAGTGCATAACACCAACACTAACTAGGGACAAAACACTGATAGCATCCCTCACTTTTCTTTTACATCAAAATGTCCCTTTTCTACGTTCTTTCTTTTCTTCTCACACAAGTCAGGGGGTTTTTCTTTGTTCACTTTGTATTCCAAATTCCCTTTTGCAGTCCTTTCCTCGACCTTCCTCCCAAGTGACACCATACAGTGTCTTGGAAATTCATGGGAGTTACAATTGAGCCATCTCCTGCTCCAGCTCAGGCTGCTTTCTGAGCCCATGCTCTGGTGTCAGTCACCCCCCACTAACTGGGGGTCCCCATTTGTCAGAGCTCTCTTAGGAGCAGGACAAAAAAAAAAAAAAGAGACTCTGCTACACATTGTGGGAGAAAAATCACATCCAGTGAAGCACTGCTAGTGTTGGCATCACAGCCACAGCACCACCATCACAAGTCAGTATTTATTACCCTACCCACTTACAGATTAGATCTGAAATCCAATTACTGAAAAAAATGACAATATTTTTCTCTTGTCCATGGAAAAAGCCAAAATATTAGAGAGGTTGTGACAAAAATTGCCATTTCAACCAATTCAACAAATAATCAACAAGGCCAGAAACTATCAGTAACACTGAAAGTTGTTTCCATCCCAGGAATAACAGATGATCTAGTAAGTGTCTGTAGGGACTGTTTCCCTTCCTGCTGTTTGTAAGATTCACCAAAAACTAAATCCTAAAAGCCACTGAATAGTGATCTAAGAATGGTTATAAGTGTCACTCAGTGATCTGTGGCCATTTATACAGATATTCTATCAGCATTGACAGCAAGATAAGTAATTTTATTGGTCTACTCAAAATGATTGCGCTTCAAATGAAGTTTTACTATTTTATATTAAAAGGCATTACTTTGCTCAGCTCCAGCCACAGTGACATCTCTGCTAAGTGTCAGGTATAATTTTATATTTCCAAATGAAAATAGTTTCTTATGGCTACTGACAGATTCCTGCCTTTACTTGGTGTTAGATACAGTGCTCCAGATACACTCTCCCAGGTCACCTTTTGTTACAAGAACTGTGCAACTGAATTGCTTTGCAACATAGAAATCAATTAGTCTACATCTGTTATTATGAAGTAAAATCAGTGTTTGTACTTGATCTCCTATGTTTCAGTATCACATACCAGGAATAACCACTGGAACCAAGTTACTGAATACAGTTCTCAACTTACGAATATTACACTTCAAATGCACTTCAATAAATGAAGCAAGTCAAATGCAGAGACATTTATAAATATGACTCAGTTGAGTGTCAGGTGTGTACACACACAAACAACAGAGGTGTGTTGTTTGAAGGGTCCCCTCCTTTGATCTTCTAAGGGGAAGAGTGAGGTCCTCCCCACAGGTTCTGTGGGTGCATTTCTAAGGCTTGGGAGAGCACATCCAGAATCCCAGGCTTCTTTCTGTTGGTGATGGTATCCCTGCTAACAGAAGCTTCAATCGTGAAAATGCCATTTCACTGGATATTTATTTCTCATAGTAGTCATAAACTTTCAAAACTGCACTGTGTCACCCTGCCAAGAAAATGCAGCCTTCCCTAAGGACTTCAGCATCTGAATAGAGACAAGACAAAATGACAAAACAGATAGAGGAAGTGAAGTGCAAAATGCAAGACATAAATATAAGATTTTCAGTTCTCTTGAAGGAATTATGTTGGTCTGGTTTTCACATCTATTTTTGCTGTTGCTTCTGTCTAGATAAGCATGGAGAGGGGCTGTGCCCTTTGATGTCACATCAGTCGATCTGTGGATATTATATCAAAATACAGAGATACTTGTACGCACCTATGTACGTATTTATATACCCACAAGTGCATATAATGATATTTCCAGGAACTTGGTAAATGGCTTTTCTATCTAGATTGCTCAATACTTTCGGCTTTAGAGGACATCTGTGACCTCACTTTTGAAAAGCTCTCGCACCTCCATTGTGTGTAGAAGGCGTTTGATAAGCAGCCCTGCAGGTGGTGAAGGGCCCTTCCTTTGTCTCAGGAAATCCCATTCAGTTTTGGCAGGGAGATGAAGAGGAGCATCGTGGTTTCCCCTTTCTCGCTGGCTCTGCAAAAACAGTTTGGCAGCTTGCTCGAGCTCCTGGAGCTCCCAACACGGGTTTCCCATCCGCCCAAGGAGCTGCAGCAGCCGATGCTGCAGCTGAGCGGAGCAGGGAGCAAACACCGCTCCCTTACCGAGGTCACAGATAAAGGCAGCAGCGGCCTCAGCACGTTGGGGAGAGGGAAGAAGATAAGCAGAGAAAGTCCTGGTCCCACCAATTCACTTCCCCAAGCATCCTCGCTCTTCCACTTCCACTCACTCCTCTTTGTCCCCTCTGCATTCTCCGTTCTGCCTTCCCTGGGCTCAGCTGCCCCCGCAGGAAGGGTTTGCCGTGTCCCAGTTACACTCTTAGTGAGGGTACCAAGGGCAGGTGAAGTTCTGTTCAGCCCCATGCCCATTGCATTCTCTGGAAAATGACCGAGAATTCCAGATCGCTTCCAGATTTATTGTGCAGGAATTCCAACTAGGAATTCCAGAAAACAAAATAAAATTAAAAGGTCGCCTTGGGGAAGTCAAAGAAAGTGGTGACACAGGCAAGAAAATCCAGAGGCACAACGCTGCTAGCTGTGCATCCTTGGAGAACACCTCTGCACAGCTGCAGGTCAGGTCAAGAGTCCAGAGCTCTCTGTTGCCAAAAAACAACTGTGAAACCCCAAGACAGTAATAATAACAAAGTTTCTTCTGCTACCGTGTTGGCCAGTTCATATGGAATATAAAAGACAACTATTGTTTTGCTAGTCTGAAAACTCAAGGTGTGCAGATCTATACAACAAATTTAAAGGAATTGCTACTGTCCAAGTGAATATCAATTTAGTTTCACATGATTTTACCTTTTATTGTGGCTTATTTACTTGCATTTTAATAGGGAAATCTTTTAAAGCAGCTTAATTGCAAAGTTAAGCCCAGAAAAGCTGCCTTGACACCTCTAATTCAGCCCCTCGTGACTACACACCACAATGTAAAGAAAAAAGAGAGAACTGCAGAAATCACTATGACTGCATTTCAGTGCTGAAGCTTTGATTTCAGTAGATATAACATCAGTGACAACAAAGCAAAGCAAAAATCCTTTTCTCAGCCTAACTGCAAACACACCTTGTGTGCCCGCAAACATCTGATGCACTTTGTCAGAGCTGCTCCATTAGAGCTGGGACTCGAGGAGCATCCCCGCTGGCCAGGCAGGGCTGCGGCACAGCAGCCCCCAGCTGGGCGCAGGGCTCACGCTGCTGTGCTGGCAGCCCGTGCTGAGAGGCCTCTGCCTTTGGTGCATGCAGGAGCAGCATCACTCATTGTAACACTGCTGCACACACTTCTATGGTCTGAGCTCTGTGCTGTAGCAAGCTTTACTGACTGAGGAATAAAGAATTGTAGATTATTAACTGGGTTTTGTCTTATTTCAGCCACTACCTGTACAGATACTTAAATTTATCTTCTTATTTGACTCCACGGACTTAACTTCAGGCACCTTCCTAACAGCCTTTTAGCAAAGATTTTTGTAGTTTTTGAATGGGAGGCTTGGAGAAAAATTATTTTCCCTCACAAATAAATGTTACAGTTTAATGATAATGAAGCATTTCTAGGGAAATATCCACAGTATTGCAGCTGATGCGCCATTAACACCACAAAATAACAGAAAACAAATATTAATCCATACCTCAACTTCAAAAGGACTTTGAATTGGGCAGCCCATTCTATAGAAACACTCATTCACATTCTATAGAAACACTACCTCATTTATCTTCATACTCCATCAAGTGGCAAGAAATTAGGCAGAAGACTGTGAAACAATTGCACACCTATCACAAAGTGAATGTGGGCAAATACCAGGTGATTTTGTACTCTGTTTATTCTTACCTAAACATGATCAATGATGTTATTTTTGCTCATATACCTTAAAAGCATAGGGACACCAGCTTTGTGAAAGAAGGGTTCACAATAAAGGAATCTGCTCCCTTCTCACCATTTCCACCGCTCACCTCAGTTTGTTCCTCATTGAAACCCATGTCCTGCTCCCCTTGTGGTACCTCCAAGCCACTCAGAGATCTGCTTAACCTCACCTCCCCAGGCTCCATCCTCATCTCTGACCATAATAACTTCTGGCCAAGTCTCTCACAGAAACCTGCTAAAACACTTGTATGTCTCTCTTCTCAGTTCATCTTTTCCTTTTCTTAATGGCTACTCACGGATATTCCTGACCTTTCCAAGAATCTGCTTTTTTCTTCTTACCACCGCTATAATCAGCTGGCTCTCATCTCTGTCCCATCAGAACCTGGGGCTGCTGCCTGCAGAGGCCAACAGCAAAGCCTACAAGGATTTCCCACCGAGTTCAGAGACACTGCTTAGGAGGTCGGGTGCTCTTTCACACAACAAGAAAAAACTCAACCTCAGTTTTGGAAAAACAAAAGTCAATAAAAATGCACCAGGAAACATCTGGATGAAAAACATTCCCAAAAGCAATAGTACTAAATAGAAAATGTTATTATCCAGATATGGCCTTCCTGAGGCATCCTTCCCTTTCTGGGCAAATTCCATGGAAGTCTAAGCTCAGCAAGGTCACTGAAATTATTTGCCTGGCTCCTGTAAGAGGGTCAGTGAAGCAGCAACTGTTCCATGATGCTAGATTGAAATATGTGCCTGCAACACCACACCTGGATGATTCAGAGACCTGCAATGCACAAATCCCCACAAAGATCCGTTCTTAAGCATAACCTCTAAATTGTAATTTTATACCAGCTCTTTTCCACCTGTTTTCTCTTTGCACTGAAATTCCTCCCCCTCAACTGTGAGCAGTGAATCTTCCTTTAGAACATAGCAATATTTATTGACTGCATTCTTTGTTCACATCTGTCAGACATGGGAAGTCACCACTGCTTTACAAGACTATCAGTTTTAAGTAATGCCATTCATCACAAAATGGAATAGTGTGAGCAACATTTCCTCAACTGCAATGAATTATACAAGGGTCAGCAAGCTGGAGTCGCGCTTGGCAACACAAACATTGGCCTCAGGTAGCAAACCCATCTTTGCAGCTGTTCCCATCCATATGGGTTCAATGAACTGCAGAGAGTACAGGCCTTTGCTTATTGAGAGTATCTGCTGGAACTATTCCATCTAACCAGCATCATAAAACAACTCTGAAGTAAGGTGAATGCTATTCATCTAAAGCTTGTCTGGTAGCCAACTGCTGACAGAGGGGGAAATAGAGATGGCAAAGCAGCAGAAATGGTCGGGAGATGCAGGAGTTCCTGGGTTTCAAAATGCAGAGATTAAAACCACAAGAAATTAAAACAATGCACCTGTAGTTCACAGGCATCTGGTCACCCCAACAGTGCTCATGTTCCTGACAAAATTTCCAGGATCCCTCAGTGCATTTCCTCACCAGCATAACGCCCTTTTAATGGACACGCTGTCAAGCAGATTTGTTTGGCAGCCACACAATTAGCCTTATTTTGCTGTAAAACAGAAGATTTTGTTTTTACACATGGCTTTGCAAGTAAGATTATTCTGTGATTGAGCACAGACATTTTCCCAGAAGCCTCATCACTTGTACACAGCACACTCAAGGCTGGTGTCCCTAATGGTGTCTGTCTGCCTTCTGAGTGCCCCAGCATTCACTAAGATTTTACTTCTGCAGTAAGTTCATTTTTCTAGAAGAGACCATTAACATCAGATCACTTTCCTCAGCTTTGTTTCCCTCTTCACTTCCATCAGTATAATCAGATCCTTAGCTCTTTTCTATTTGAAATTGTGACTGTGTGAACAATTGACCAAGAATGCCAGAAGTCTTTATTGAATTGGTAACCATTAATTGCAAAAATACTACAAAGCTGTCTCAGACTAAAAAAAGGAACAGATTTGAAAGACAAGGCCAGAAATTGCTTCTATATGCAAGAAGCCTAAAGAAGCTTGAATTTTCTTTTCTAATGACATTCAGCCTAATAAAATTAATTACAAGTTAAGCACTGCCAAGCAAAGAAGAATTGACTGTAATAGAAATACCAAAGCCTTAAATGTCAGTTATTAACAGCAATAATTTTCGAGTAGCACCATTGACTCAGTTTGCTTAGCCCAAAGCTGTAGCATTTTGAACTGTTCACTCAAAACACCAGGATCTTTGAGAGGCACTGTCTCTCTAGTTCAGGGCTAGGCTAAGACTGCAGGCAAGTATCCCATGTGAGGGATAACAGCCCCATAAATTGTCTCATTATTAGACAAAATAAGCAAATCCCCTCAAATATGGATCTAGTGTACTGATGGGTTGTAGAAGAAAATTATGATATTAAAGGACGCCTTCATGACCACATGTGTATAAAATTTCACTCTTTTAGATGTTTCCTGAGATGAATTAAATTATGTAAATATATGTTAACAATAATTCATAATATTTTAATAAAATCTTTTTATTTCTCTTGGCTTCTTAGAAGTGCAGTCCCAGGTGTCCTTAGGGTGGTGGGTGTTTTGTTCTTACACTTTAAGGACACACAAGGTTATACACTTCATAAGCAAGGAAGCACAACTATTGATATATAATGCAGATAATGATGCTGGGCATCCTTTGTCTGGTATCATTCCTAGTTTTTGCTGGGAGCACTGTTCATCAACAAAGTGACTTGGTATCAAGAAAGGGGATTCACATTTTTCAAGTTTTCTGCCAGATAGCTATTCTGGGAAAGAAAAAAGTATTTTGATTTTCTTTTTTTCCCCTCTAGTAGAAGATTAAACAGTGAAGGTGTCTTTACTGTTGACAGATTTTGTATTTGCAAATGCAATCAGATCTACCTAAGACTTCTGCCTCAAGTGAACTTACTGCAAAGTACATCCCCAGAGACATTGCTCTCCCCTGCTTGTTCAGGCTGTGAAAGTTCATCAAGTTTAAGGTGACCCTTTCTTTAAAATAAAAAAATAATAATTTTAAAAATTGTAACTAAGTAGCTGCATAGGAGTTATATAAGAGATATTTTTCAGTGCTGCCAGTTCCATCATCAGGATTCTGGCGCAGGTGGGAGGTGATCCTGTGTCCTGGAATGCAAAAAGTTTCCCCACAGCAAAGCAGCCCAAAGCAGCCCATCAGTGCCACAACTCTCAGTGTCCAGGCTGAGCAGAGCAGCCCCTCTGGAGCCCAGTGCTGAACGCAGCCACGACCCCACTCACAGGAGATCCCACCTTGAGATCAGATTTCCTTTGGGTACTTTCTCTGTGCCAAGTGCAGAGCTGGCTGCTCCCTCTGCTCCTGCTCTGCTGTCCCTGATGCTGTCTCTGACAGGCTGGGAGAGGGACAGAACGGCAGACACCAGGACACAAAAGTGACATTTCCATGGTCACCGAGGTTAAGAGCTGGAACACCAACGGTGTCACAGTACACATCACTTTCAGTTCCTTGTTTCCACAGGCCTTGATGGGAAGCAGATAATTAAAACTGAGTCTTTGACAGGTTCTGTCCAATCATCTGAATTTAGAGATATGGAGCAAGCATCAGAAATAGCCTGTATTTTCAGTTTTTCTTTCATCCCATTCATTGCATCATTAGAACTCAACAGGAAATATCTGGAAATTATTTTTCTATTTAGATCCATATCTGGTCTTTGGGAAAGGGAAACAGACAAACTTTTTTCCCTTCCTTTAAACACTGTTGACATTTAAGGACTTGTGTACTGCTAATGCTTTCAGCTTCAGAGGGTGTTGACTTTACTGAGCACTCCTATTTCATTCTTTCCTGTCTTTCAATTAAGCAACTGTCTCAAAACAGTAACATCTGCAGTAATCATTAAAAAAAAAGCCCCAAACAAATCAGCAAACCTCTAAAAACGTCTTCTTATATTTTTGTAAAACGTGCTTATTACAACTGCTACATCCATAAAGTTGGCTTACAAAATTCCCATAAATTAACATTCAATGTGCTGTTCCTGTGGGATCTGCACAACAGGATCAGGGTCTGGATCTGCAGCACATTCACTGAAACACAGCCAGAGCACAGAACACACACACAGGTCCTCGAACCACGCCCTGTGCCACAAACTTCCAGCCCATTTGAGACTCATCTTAGCAGAGCTGGAGCCCTGATCCTGAGCATCAACTTCCCCTTGAGATGTGCCCTGAGGCTGAACTCCAAGCTCCATGAGTCAAACAGTCAGGGAATTCATCCCAAGCCCCTTTTTCCTCACCCCAGCTGCCCTGTGCCCAGCTCCTCTCAGTGAAGGGGTGACAGTCAGCAGAGCTCTCTGCTAGCACAGTGCTTGGGAGCACTGAACACAGCTGAACCCTGTTTATCCCAGTGCAAACCCTCCACACGAAGCCAGCCACAAATCACCCAGGGAGCCTCTGCACCCTGAATGGGACCAGACATACACCAAGCCTGCCTACACCCACAAATACTGACAGGCCTAAAAGCAGCATTAGAGTGGCAAGTTTCATTGCTTAAAGCACTCAGGATCAGCTGGAATATTAGAAAACAATATAATTTTCTCATTTTTTCAAACTCTTTGGACCACTTGGCACAGGACTGGCTTAGACAAACTGACTCTTCCTCAACATGACAACTTCCCAAAGCTAATGCAATGAGCAATATTATTTTCCAAGTGTTGACATGCTAATGTGCTGAGTACAGAAATATAAAAAGTACCCATAATTTACAGGGGAATTATTTTGGGACTAAAACCAGCTACATTTTCCATTGATACCACAGAGTCCAATTAAGTTACAACCCCCACCTACAAATCTTGTCCTACCACAGTCCTCAGATCTGTACAGCTACAGCCAAACTTTTTGTTTCTGACTACATTTTTTATTTTTTTTCTCTTACTGCAAACAAAGGAAGCTCCTAAGCAATGTGAAAATGTGTCACAGCATATATTGCAGTTGAGACAGCCACAATACAGAGAGTATCCCCACACAATTTCAGCAGGCTTTAAGCACTCACCTCAAACACAGTTACACCACACCTCATCAGAGGGCCTCAGGCATGTGCCCACACAGAGTGACACCTCACCACTTCAGAAGGCTGCCAGCATCTGCTTCTCTTGTTCTTCAGCCCAGCCTTTTACACCCCTGATGTTGATGCATTGCCCTGTGTGCCCTCTGCCCCCTTTGGTGGTTGTCAGTGCCCCTGGGCACTCCATGGCTCATTGCTGCCAGTGCTGCTCACAGCTGTGCCCATGGGGATGAGCTGCAGCCCCACTCCCAACCACCACAAACTGTGTGCCTACAACAACGCACAAAGAACATTTAAAAACTTAACTCCATTTAGGACAGTATTTACCAAATGTTTTCATCTTCAGGATTAAATTTAAGCATGTGCTTGCCAGTCATTGAACAGATGAACTGGATAAGCCCAATTCAAGTTCCTTTAGTGACTTAGGGCTCAAGAGAGACAGTCTTTAGCAGATTTACATTGCTTTTGATCCCTTGACTTTTAGGGCTACATAAACTTCTGTCAGAACATGACAGTGGTGGCAGCTCCAGCCCCTTGGCTGGATGACCCAGCCATGTGCTGAGGAAAGGCCTTGCAGCTTCCCAGGTAACAGGACACAGGACAGAAGGTGCATGGTTGGGCTGAAGGGCTGAAGAGGAGGACACACAGCTTTTCATGTGCCACGAAATCCACACCGAACACGACAGTCTAGAGAGTGGCACTGGAAGACTGCAGACTCTTCAGCCCATCAGCTGAGTGACTGCTGCTGCTCAGGGCCCTTGGGGCTGAACTGGGGATATAAAGAGAATTGAAGAGTCCAGGATTCTGGCCACTGAACAACCCCAGTGGTCACAAAGCTTTGCAGAGAGCAATCCCTAAATGACTGATTCCACACTCACAAATTAATAATCCTCACTCTAAACCTGACCATAGAGAAAATACATTTGATTAACATAATTCCCTAATATCAGACCAGACATAATTAAGTCAATTAATTTTAGTGTTGCTATATGTTAATACATTCCAAGGTCCCTTCTCCTCTGCCTGTTTACTCTGTCCTCCTCTCTTTTGCTAGAGGTTCTCATGATAAAGCACTTTTCATTCTAACAAGGTCTCTCTTTAGAATAGCATCCTTAAATTATTTAAATACTCATCTGGTAAACAACACAGTATTTTTAGTAATAAAGTAAAAATCATGTTGCTTTCTGAACCAATCCCAAGGGAAATGTTGGATTATACAAACTGGTTTATTTCTTAGTCGATAGAAAGTGTGCTCAAGGAACTCTGAGCATCAGAGTATGATTAAAACCAAACTGTTCAATTTCTTATTTTGTGAGAAAAGAAATGCCTACAAAAGCCCCTTGCAGTAACTGTTACACACACACAAAGCTGATGAGAAACGCAGAATGCTCTTGCCAAAAATAAGGACCGTAGCTTTTGGATCTGCAGAATATTCCTTTACATTCTACAGAATAAGAGAGAAAAAAGCCCAACCCCTTATAAAAGTAACCAAGAACCTTTCCCATTTTTACCAGTGTTACCAAGGCAAAAACTGCCACTGTTCAGCTGCCACATACCTCACCCACCTCCGGAGTGGGATGCACCTCTGGAGGTTCCTGGGACGCCACAGGACAGCACCCTAAGGTGAAGGTCCATCCCCCCACGAACACCAGCCCAACAGAGGTAAGGCTGTCATTGATAGGGAAAGGGGAAGACAGAAAACAATCAGCCTGTGCACAATTCCTTGCCAGGACTCTTCTCACAAGTGATTAACCTGCCAGGTTGCAGCAGTGACCCTGCTGCAATCCTGTGATCCCTGAGCTGGAGGATGTGGCTCCCCAGGTGGCACCTCCAGTCAGCATCAAAGCTGAGCAGCACTGAGGCTTCCCTGCTCTGCTCCTGTGGCTCCAGCCCTGCCTACCTGATTCCCCACATCCTCCACATGCAATCCTCACTCCCTGCCCTTCTGTCCCACTGAAGCCTGCAGGAAGCTTTTGAGTGAAGAAGAGAAGTTTTATCTTTTTCCCCCAAAAGTATCTTCTGACTGGACGCAGAATATTTCAGAGGCTGCAGAAATTAGACATGGGAGGGCAGGTACACATGAAGAGAAAAATGGGCCATTTACCAGTTTACTACAGCCATAAAAACCTCACAAAGACACTATTTCTGCATGAAAAGAAATCAGTTCCTGCTCTCTGAGTCAGTAGGCTCAGTGTAGGCATAAGTTCACTGCTGATGTAGTTGATTTAAGACCCTTTGCAGTGATGGCAGTGTTGGTAAAAGCTTTAACCATAGTTTTTACGATGCTATTAAGTTTTAGTCATTTGTGGGTTTTGCAGTATATGAATACTATAGATGCCACCTTAATTAAAAGGTCTTGTCATCTTGTGCAATTAAAAAGAGAAAATGTACTCTCCTATGAATAGCCAGGAACAAATTGAGCAAGCTGCATTATACACGCTAAGTACACAGCAATTCTGTGCCCCTTCCTGTAACACATCCATTCTCCAGCATTCAATACTCTTTCATAATCCTGTTACAATGTTTAATGTTTAACTGACTTCTGAAGCACCGGTGCCATGGCATCTCTGACCATTAATGACAACCAAGTTAAACAAAGTTCTGCTTTGCAAATGCATCCAAACTTACATACTCAGCTCAGAACTGCTGCATCTCCGGATTTTTGTGTACAAACACTCAATAAAAGAGGCATTCTTTTTTTCAGAAGAAAATATATAATGGATAATCAGACAGGCTCTTCCCAAAGAGCACATAATCAGACAAATATCACTTTAAATAGCTTTAATACACATGCAAGTATTTAGTTGGACAGCATTTGCACATGAAGTAAATCACACACATGGCATTCACAGCCTAAACATGTAAGTGCACTTCCACAGCTACCTGCAAGGGATCCCAGCAGATGGTTACCAGCATGTGTCCACTCCTGTCAGCTGCAAATGCATTCACCTTCATCAGTCTGGCTCATTATTTCAATTTTGACTCCAACTCAAGGTCTTTCAAGATAATGAAGCAGCAAGTGATTTGAGTTTTATGCCCAGAGCAGGTCTTCCCTCAGGATACACCAGTAGCTTTTGACCATGAGAAAAGTATATCCTACATCTATCTGCAGCCTACACCCTGAATGCTCCAGGGCATTATATTGACAGGGCAGCAAGAAATCCAGGCACATTTCCCTGGGCCACTTGGACAGAAGCATTCTCAGGGTTTGCTCTAGGCTACAGAGTCAATAATATTTGTGGTGATTTTTGACAGACATTCCTATAGGTCCATGTATACATATAGGACACAGCTCTTGTGTCTGGATCGTAAAGAAACTGAACATTCAGAAGTCACATACAATTCAGTTGTTCATTACCATCTGCAAAATACACCAATTCCACTGATGTCAAATGTAGCAGAACCTCCTGTCCTTAGGCCTATTTTTGAAGTTCTATAACTCCACTGGAAAACTTGTCCTTAAAAGGTGCTAGATAAGTTAGGCTCAGAAGGATGTTAATCTCCAAACTCTTTACCATTTGACATCATTCAGATGAAAAGCAAACTCAGCATAAGTATGGACACAATTTTTTCCTTTCTGTCTTGCAAATAAAGTAGGGCCTTCTGTTTTGGAGGGCTGACACCTCCCACCATCCACACAAGCAACACAGTGGTCTCCAGATTGGTACAAGACAGCCGTAACTTGGGGGCTGAGAGCCACCCACAGCTGGACAGCCCATGCTCTCACCTCTCCACCAGGGAAACAATTCTCATCCCCAGCACGCTCCCCCTGGGTGCTTTGACTTGCACAGGAGTTCCCCACAGAGCTGCTCTGGCTTCTGGGAAGATCTTCACAATCTGCATCCAGGATCCTGGCTTGCTGCCTTGTCTCTGAAGTGCCCAGTGCTCCCCTGCAGAAGGAAACTCAAAAGCTGCTCCTTGAAAGGAGTTTTTCCTCTTACATCCATGCCAGCAGCCACCTTTGGGGCTCTGAGGCCCACAGGCTCCTGTTTTCTGGCTGCTCTGAGCCTGCAGCTTCTCCTTTGAAGTGCAGCAGCCTTTGGGGAGCATCCTGGGGCGCTTCTGAGCTGCACAGGCAAGCAACAACTGCTGCAGCTCAGACAAGCATATGCTCCAGAGAAAGAGACACATTCTAGATGAGGGATGAGCAAAGGTTTGATCACAGATAAAATAAAGGAGAAAGGTTTTCAAAGGAATTGGAGAAATACTAAGGATACAGGAGGATTCAAGGCAAAAAGCTGCAATCATCTTGGCTGTGATAGTGTAAACCAAGTATAAACTAATCAATAATCCAACTGACAAGCTACTGATGATCAGAATAAATACCCTTAGGCATGACTCCAATACCCACAGTCCCACATGGACAGGAGCCCAGCAGCCAGCACCAGAAACATCCCAGCTCCTGAGCAAGGGTGACGGAGCCACATCTCAACACTCACTGCCCTGCAGCACCCTCGGGGCCAGTGACACCTCTGGACAGGAGGCTGATGGCATGGCTGGCCCTCAGAGTGTGAAACAATAACCACACAATTACTTGTGTGGAAATGACAGATAAATGTGTATTACAATGCAAACTCTTATCAATTCCTGACAGTCTTCCCCTCCCCCTGAGCAGGTACAGCTGTAATAAATGAGTAGCACCCAATCTCTGCTCAAGGACTGTTTGGAACACAGGCACCAAGAACTGTGGGCATGAGACTGAGGGATATTCTCATATGTCTTGGAAGCTGGCACTGTTGAAATCAATGACAGCAAGAAAGAGTACAAAACACAAAAAACACCCCCAAACTTGCAAGCTGCAATAAACTGGCTTGAGAAGAAAAACACAACAGCCATCAGTAGGAGAGCTTGCCCCTCCTTCAGCACTGATGGGGCAAGCACATCTCATTGACAGGCTGCAGTGGCTGCAGAGTTCCTCCAGCTGTTTGAATGCCCACTGACAACAGACACAGACAGGCTGCCCTTAAAGCTCCAGTCACCCGAGGACAGGACCAAGGCAGAAAGTTTGAGTACAGATTAGCAGGCTCATAACTTTACCTATAAGTGTGCTGCACATGGGGGAGGCTGAACCAGCTGCTGCAACAGTGTCTTACTAGGGCTCCTGTCCATTAAAGAAAGAATAATTCACAGGAAGTGGCTGCAGAGTGCAGCAAAGCACAAAGAAGAGAGAAAATTATAATTTTGAAAAAGATATGTACAAAATCCACATTTGGGCAACTGTGGATTGATAAATTCTGTTTCCTCTCCACCTTCCAATTGAGCTGCAGCATCTGTCTGGTCTGAGCAGCATGAATACCTCTCAGATACTAACTATGCCACCTTCTGTACAAGTCTGGGTAAACATACACTGCTACATGAGATACAAACAGAAACTTAATATCTTAATTATAAAAAAAAGATATTAATTATAAAAAAAAGAAAACCAAACCAGCAACAACCCACAAAAATGCAGAGTATTCCTGGATTTTACTGACCATCACTACTAATTTGTGCCACTCACTACTGGACTAAAGCATGAAATATTCTAGAACAAGCTTTAAGTTACAATGTGGGAAGAAAGACTGCTGCATCACTTCCTACTTTACTGTTGATTAAGTATTCTAGACCACTTTTGTCCCTTCATTTTACCTGAGTCAACTGTATCCAGCATTGGGATGCACAACCCTTTCTTTTGAATTAGCGTGTGATCTGTAATCCTTTGTGGATGCAACCATGTAAGCCAAAATTGAAGGGAAAAAAAAAGAAAAACAAACAAAAAAAGAAAATAAGAGAAACCAACAGAAAGAAAAAGTAAGCAGGAAACTACTTGGCTTGCAATCTAGAGGGTGATGCCCAAGCTGCACAGGCTGCTCTCATCACCAAACTCTGCTACTGTGCACAGAAGCAGGTTCAGTGCCTTCCTGTCTGGAGCACACTGCCTGCTTGTGAACTTGAGATGCTGAGAGACTTCATGAACAAAGCTGTTGTTTTATTTACTCTCAATTAATCACGCTCAACTGTAAACAAAGTGTCTGTTTTAGTTCTGTTGACAATTATCCACTTGTCAACATCTCCCTCAAGTACCTTCAGCATCTGGCAACAGCACAAAACTGCTACATCAAAATGAACATTTTGTCTCAATAAAAAGATAGACATGTGGCAGGGTTTCATCTGTTTTCTAGCCCATCAACAGTCAGGCTGTATTGTCACCAATTGCAGCCAGACAGGGCTCTATTCCTATGGAATATTTATTTACAAAGGGGGAGGGAAGCCAAATTTTGTTCCTATTAGTAAGGCAGAAGAAACAAGAATGTCCACCCTTCCCCACAAAGGCAGAAGGCAGCCCTCCCTGCACCTCCTGTTCTGCTGGGGCAGGGCCAGTCCCAGCTTCACCAGTCACCTTGCCAAAAGCCGTAGAGCAGGACTTGTTTATTTGTGGTGTTCAGCAAATCCCAGTGTAAATGGAGATCACTTACTGGTGCCTCCCCAAATACTCTCGGTGTGATAGTTTTCCACTACCTGCTACATGACCTGGGCTATTTTCAGACCCTGAGCCTCTCAGGCTGGTTTGAATTTTGCCATTTTAGCTTGGAAGATATAATTATTCCCATCAGCCGAAAAAAATCCTTCCTGCATTTTAACACAGCCTCCCCCGCGCTTAAACTGAAAGCTTCAAAGTAAATGCAGACAGTCTGGCACCTTTTTGGGTAGAGTCAGGTACAAACTGGACACTCCTTTTATTCTGAGGGGGAGGAAAGCATCTTGCCAGGTAGCCTCTCTAAGGGGTGAGGAGGCTCCAGGGTGCTGGACCTGTAGAGAACATCCCCTCACACCTCCAAGGCACCGTCTGCCATGGCTCTGGCTGCCTAAAATTGTTAATATTCTTTGAAACTTGTTCCCAATGTAGCAAAGTAATAGGAAAAGCTGAATAACTCCACTGGAAAACACCCCATCCCAGTGCCTGAAAAATCACAGAAATGTTTTTTCCGCCCAGAATAAAATACTCGGGGGGGGCGGGGGAGGGCAGGACGCTCCACGGAACGGAGCGCTCAGCGCAGAGAGCGCATCCCCATCCCAATCCCAATCCCGATCCCAATCCCGATCCCGGTCCCGATCCCGGGCCCGATCCCAGTCCCGGTCCGTGCCGTGCTCTGGGCGGCTCCGGGCTGCTCTCGGCGGGGCCGCCGCTCCCTGACACGCGCTAATCAATCTCCGCTGTAATTGATTCTAATGAGCGCGGCCAATGCCCGCCCCGAGCTCCGGCCGGACCGCCGGCTCCCCTTTAACCTCCTCCTTCGCTCTCCACAATTAATTGAGATATCTTTTATACTTGATGTGTTGTAAAATTAATGCCTAATTTATGTAATTAGTCAATTAACTGTAATTCTAGCATATGGTGCCAAATGCCCAGAAGGTGTTCTTGTTTCCCAGGTACTTATTTTGATGTCATGAAATGCAGCTAATTAATTTTACATGCATATTAATTTCGGATCTATTTAGCGGCTCCCTTTGTGAAGGCAGATTTAATATTTGTCTTTCTAACCTTTTTGGGCAAATTCGGCTCTCGGTGCTGAAATAGAGGTGACTTTTAAAACACATTTCCATCGGTCTCCCTTTCCTCTGCGGAGCCTTTGTTGACACCGGGTCGATCCCTCCTGTGTGAAGATGCACAAGGGCTGATTATCTATAGCTTCCCGCACATCTATAACTGTCGCAGGATACGGCTATTGAATTTAAATCCGATTAATATTTAATATTAAACATTTCTGAGGGAATTTTTGTTTGTTTTTTGCAAAGCACAATATCCCACGGACATTTTTTTTTTAATAGCTGCTCTTAATACAATGCTCCTTGGAAAAATGAGAATTGAAGTATTGCCTAATTAGAAAATAAGCGTAATCCTGATCACTGGCTTCTGATGTTCGCAGTTGTGACTGCGCTGAGAAGCTGCGAACCCGCACCCCGCGCTTGGCCGCTCCTGGCCCCGGGAAGCGTTCGCGCTCCTCCCCAGCAAAGCGTTCAGGTTACGCTTCTGTCCCTGTTTGAAAGCGATCGCATCCGATTTTGTCCATAGCACTAGGAAAGATGAGATTATGCCTCCTCTTTCTGCAGTTTTTTTCCTGCGCGGAGATTAAGGGGTAAATCGCATCGTGGGCTTTCCTGCTCCCCAGATGCTGAGGAAAGATTTAAGTAGAAAAAGAGATGAAACTCGAAGTCTACGCTTCAAATTCCCAGCGATACCTTTTTCCCTTTGCTGCAGCAGCACTAATTGCCGCATTACGCTTATCTCTGGGCTGAGGGGAGATAAGGACGCACCTGGCTGAGGGGCGCGGGACGGGCGCTGCCGCTGCCCGGGCTCCGCCGGCCCCGGGGAAACGCTTCCGTGCGGAGCGCCGGGCGCACTGCGCTCTTCGGGGCGGCTACGCCAGCGCCGTGGCGTCATAAAACTTTTTATCCCCCTTTCTGGATAAATTAATGAGCAATTTAATTAATAAAATCAGAGAGTAGCGTAAGTGCTATGATAATGAAGTTAAATGAGCGCGCAGTAAAATATTCACTAATCCAGCACATTGGCAAATGCCCCCTTAATTCTGCTTAGCACTAAAAGGGTTTTGAGCACCATAATGAGATTCCTCTGTCTGCTAATTAATTGACACTCTCCTGAATATTCATATGTGCTAGCACCAATACGTTCCTAATTGCACCGTGGAATGGATCTCAGAGGAAAGTAAATCGCCATAGACTTAATTAAAATAATGTATGCCAGATCCAGCTCGCTGAAGACGAGACATTTGCCATCAAGCGGTGTAAGAAAGTGGCACCTGGTTTGTAGCGAAAAATGAGGAGAAAATCTTTATCCCTCCCAAGGTGAAGTCAGCAGGGGCTTAGAAGCGCCAGACTTCTCAGCCTGAAGATCTGAAAGCGAGAGCTTCGCCTTCGGCCGCCGCTGCCGGAGCGCGACCCGCGGGGGCGGCGCGGAGCCGATCGCGGAGCTCGGAGCGGGGGGAGCGGCTGCGCACGGCGAGGCGGGGAAAGCTGGTCAGGGATGCCCTCTACAGAAACGTTCGGGGAAAACCGCTCGTCTCCGGCGAGGGAGGGGAGGAGGGGGAGGCAGGGAAGGAGGGAGGGAGCAGCCACATTTGTAAACTTTTCCTTGAGGGGAATCCGGTGCCTTTGAAGCTCGGTCTCTGAATGGATTGTTCTTTGCACCTCCAGACTAATACTGTGAGCTAATATTGTACATTTAAATTGTTCTGCTGTTAAAAGCGTGGCAAGTCGCGCTGAGAAATGAGTGCCTGCCGCTGCCCGGCCGCGGCCTCCATCCCGCGGCCCGGGACGCGCTGCGGCGCGCAGGCAGGGCCCGGGCCCGTGCATCCCCCGCCGCCGCTGAAAAGCAGATGTGAAGCGCTTCGCTAGGTCTTTTCCATCCCTACCAGCTCAGGAAACGAAAAGGAAAATTGGTTTCTTGGAAAAGACAGCTTTTAAAAAAATCACCACAGGTTAGAAACTAAAAAGAGTTTATTTGAAGACATACAAATGCATATTTATTATACACATGTAGGCATTAACAATGTAAATTACACCGCCAGCACTTGCTGGTTGTTTATTCATTAGATCTTTAGAAAATCTACATTGCCTGCAGATAGCGGGATGATAATGTGAAATACACAAGCAGTTTACCCAGGCAGCTCCGCCCGGTTCCGCAGCTCCACGCGGGGCTGCCAACAGGTCCGGGGGCTCAGCCCCGGCTCCCTCCCGCTACCGGCGGCGCTTCTCAAAGCGCAATTCTACCTTGGGAAAAGCGCCGTGCCGGCCGAAACTGCCGTCACCCAAAATACAGAGCAGGGCTTTTACAGGTCGCGGCTCAAGAGAGAGCAAACTTGGACGGAAATACTGCCTCGTAGGAGAAATACGAAAGGGCTCTCCTCTGAATGACAGCGCAGACATCTCGCTCTCAGAGCTCAGAAAGCTTTGCCATGCCTAATGTCTTTTATTCCCATGTAAAATCTTTGCTCGCCAAAAGGGGGAAAATACTTTATCAAATTCCATCCTTTTTAGCTGGTTGGATGCTGCATGACTACCATTTCTCTCGATAATAAATACGGATGAAAAAAAAATACATGGGTAGAAATCGCTGCGGGGGAGTCTTTTCTAAAGTTAGATCCAAAGAATTTCTTCCAGGAATGAAATATTAAAGAAGGTTAATATGGTTTTTTGCTGCAGAGCTGAGGGTTGATGGGAAGACGGGAGCTTCGCTCGCATCGTGAGTACAGCGGGCGAGAGCGGAGGATGTCTGTGACGGATACAAGGGAGCGATGGAAGCCGCCGGACTCGGGAAGCGCAATCAGCGCCTGGCCTGCAGCCGCCGGGCTGCCCTGCCCCCGTCCCGCAGCCCCGAGCGGCCCCGCGATCCCCTGGCCGCGGGGAGGGCGCCGGGGCCGGCCCGGAGCGCGGAGGGGCCGCGGCCCCGCTGCCTCTGCGGGCACGGCGCGGCCGGGGCAGGTGCGAGCGCGGGGGGGCTAAGGCGGGCGGGGCTGCCCCGTCCCGTCCCGTCCGTCCCAGCTCCGGAGCGGCCCCGGCGGGGGCGGGGAGCCCGGCTCGGGAATGGCGCTCCCGGCCCCGGGCAGCTCGGTGGGTGGCGGCGGGCGGGGGCGGCGGGCAGGGAGCGCGCAGGGCCCCGGCGCCCACACAGCCGCTCCGCGCCCCCGCCGCCGCAACCGCGGGATCTGCTGGCAAACATGCCCCCCGCCAACAGAGAGGAAAACACGGGCATTCAAAGTTCTGACCCTAATTAAAGCCCGCCTCGTTAAAGGCTTCACACAATGCGGGAAAAAGTTTGTCCGAGCCTGAATTCCGCAAGCGGTTATTACCTTTGCTTATAAAGAGGGGAAACAACCGTAACGTGCGCGCCATTATTCTTGTGGATATGCAATTTAAAATCATCGTCAATTGTCATAAAAACCATTTCACAATGTTTGGCTAAGTAATAACTTAGTAATTTAAAGGTGGTTTTTGCCGAGCGACGCGCACATGCAATTCAAGGAAGATTCACATTGCTTACGGATTTTGAACCGCCGCTCTGACTGCAGCAAGAACGGGACTCAGCCTAACATTTTTTGTTTTCTGGTTTTGCACAAAACACCAAGGAAAGAGCAGACCGTAGGAGAAAGTGTGAATGGGCTGAGTATGTTATGTTAAAAAAGGCTCATGATAAAAAATAAAGTTTATGAAATCGATGGATCTGGAAAGAAGAGTCCTTGAAAAAAAACAAAACAAAAAACCAAAACAACAACAAAAAAGAGACAGAAAAGAAAGAAAGAAAAGAAAGAAAAAGGAAAATCAAGTTTGCTCCACCCAGCTATTAACCAAAACACAATACCTTTTTCTGGGTGGTACTGCACAGAAGTTGATTCAGTTTTGACAATGTTGTTTAGCTATCATTTGCTATTTTGAATGAATGGGAGCAATCCCCCTTTTTACAACAGTTGTTTCCTATTATGGAGAGGTGCAGCAGTTGAGGGCAGACATGTGAAAGTGGCTGTTTGATTCCCTTTTTCATCCCCCTGACCCTGCCTTTGTCCCTCCTCACCCTGGGAATGTCACGCCTCACTACTTCACTTTGAGATGCTCTAGAAAGTGGCTTTGTTATTCCCTTTTAGACATACACGAAATTGTTCTCATTCCCCCTGCTGTAAAAGATACTTCAAATTGGGACTCGGTTCACAAGTGCAATGCAATTTGGCTTAGCTCAACCTTTGTTCTGCTTGTACAAATGACCAAACAGTGCACACATTATACAGTTGATCTACTGCTCCCTTTACACCAGAGTTAGCGGCTGGGAGAAAAGCAAGTTAATCCCTTCAATACTAAGGTGGCATTTTCAATATTTCCTACAATGTGAAAAGGAGAAGAGAGGGCAGCTTGAAATGCGACATTTGTTTAAAGGGGAAGATTAAAAAGAAAAAGTTTGCGAGGCCTCCCCTGATACTTCTCCAAATAAATAAATAAACAAACCAATAAATCCCAAACGTGTAGATAAATACTCCAGCACCTCCGGGAAGGCGAGGGAAGTTTACCACAAAGACAGACGTTCAGGGCAATAACGTCGAGACTCAAGCTGCAACCCGCGCTACCAGCACGGCACTTAACAGAACGCTGCGGAGCCGCGGCCGCCCGACCCGCGCTCCTGCGCGCTCCCGCGGGGGCCCGAACCCACGCTCCTGCGCGCTCCCGCGGGGGGCCCGAGCCCGCTCTCCTGCGCGCTCCCGCGGGGGGCCGGGCCCGCAGCCCGGGCCGGGGCAGCTGCGGCCAGCGAGGGGCGCGGGGAGCGGCGGGGGCAGCGCTGCGCGCCCGGCCCGGCCTCCCGCACTCCCGGGGTGCGACCCTGGCACGCCTCGGAGCCGTCCCGGGAGCTCCCGGCCGTGCGCAGGGAGGGAGGCGCAGGGGCCGCGTTTGCCGGCGCGGGATTGACCGCCGGCGGCAGAGGGGAAAGGGCTCTCCGCGAAACCGGCTCCCATCAGGAGCCAGGTGCCCCGGAGCAGCGCCCAGAGCCACGAGCGGGAACCACAGCCTCCTCCCGGAGACCGGGAATTCGGGCGGGGCCCAGGCCCGACGGCGATGGGCTCGGACACGGGCGCGCTCCGTGCTGGGCGCGCCCCGGCGGGGCCGCAGCGGGGCCGGCTCGGGCTGGCGGCGATTGGAACCCCCGACGGGACAGCACGGGCAGCGCACACGGACAGCCGCTCCGGGAGGGTGACAGCGGCGAGCAGAGAGCGGGGGGCGGTGGCGGGGCCGGCCTAGCGCGGTGCCCAGAGCCAGGAGCCCCCAGCGGCCCGGCCCCCCCGGGCACAAAGCACATCCCGAGCTATCGGGAATACAGGTTTGGGGAACAGTTCTCAATCCGGCCCTTGACAGGCAGAGGGAGTTTGTTTAGTGCTCATTGGGAAAGGAACAAAATCCTTTTGAAAGGGCGCTAAGTAGTTTCACGCCAAAGTGGCAGATTTGGTGAAGAATGTGGGGTGGGACAAAGCCCAGCCGTTCCCAGAGCGGCCGGAGCCATTCGGGAAACCGCACCGAGAATTCAAGCACACAGAAAAGCAGGAGACCCCAAGTATCTTGGCTTCCATCTCCCCAGCCCCCGAGAGGCAGAAGAAGCAGAACCATTACAAATAAAAAAGAAAAAAAAGAGGGCGAGGCTTAGCCGAAACGCAGCCGCAACCAAGAGCCTGCAGTTGACTTTCCAAAACGGGGGAAGCTTGCTCAGACACTGGCATTGTGTTTCGCAGCCTAGGAAACCCTAAGAAGCTGGTACTTCCCCCCTCCTCTTTTCTCCCAACTGGTTTGTAAATATTAACAAGGTTGTGAGTATTCTCTCACACAGAGTGGGTTTTTTTATCCTTGGAAAACTTCTTGGCTTCCCCCCACAGCCCCTCTCCCACTCCTCCCCTCTGCAAAGCTACACACCTGCTTGCAGCCACAAGGATTCAAAATCAATATTGTATTTGTCACTTTTCTGTCTCCTTTTCCTCTCTCAACAGCCCTGCTTGCCACTGAGGCGAATTGTGGATTTATGGAGGAAAATTAGCATAAATTATTACCAAATCTGTAAACGTGTGTGGTCTTGCTTGTGGGAAAGAGGGCTATTGCAAACCTTCCATGCAGAAAGGTGGCCCATGATGGGCTCCATGCAAGGGCTGAATGGCTCTTGCATGAAATAGATTTCCATTGGGTTTGAACATTGATATAATTGACTTATGTGTATTTTATATAGTTTTCCCAACACTTCCTCTGAGCTGCTTATTTGAATTAGACTTCAGAGAAACGTCTATTTGTTTTGGTTTTCCACACAATGGGTTTGGATTCAGTTCACTTTCTCCTCCTCCCTAATGCTGGTTTTCAAAGTAAAAGGGAAATGCTACAATTACCTTTAAATCCTATATTGCCCAAGTCTATCATCTGTTGCTTGCTTAGCATGAGATGAAACTTTGGGTATCAATTACTGGGAGGACTTCGGCTGCCCTACCCCTCCAATCACACATTACTTTGCAATGGAAAAAAACCCCCAACAAACAAACAAACAAACAAAAAACACCAAAACCACAACCAAAACCACAAAGCAGGAAAAAACATCGGGCGCCTCACAGCCATACCTCGCCTGCACTAGGAGCTGCAAATGACAACGGAAGCCGACTTTCCTTTAACTTTACAGCTTGCGGGTTCCTTTTCGCATCAGCTGGTTTGGTTTTTTCTTTCTTCGAAAAGAAAAGGTACCGGCAAAGAGAAGAGGAAAAGTATTTGTCAGTTTGTGGATTTTCTGAGCTGTCTTTTAGATAGGCATCCCAGGAGTGAACTGGGCCGAGAGACAAGACCTGAACCGGGAGCGTTAGAAGTTGGGGAATGGGGAGCTGGGTGTGTGGTGTGTGTGCCAGGGCAGTGTCCCTTACACCCACTTATTTGGGGGCTCTCTACACAAAAACAGAAGCCTTCTCTCCGCTGTTGGGGGATGCTGGGAGGAATCCCTCCTCATTTCAGAGTATGGTCTTTCCTACCCTCTAACAAATATCATCGTCCCATCGTCTCTTACCCATCCCACTCCCCTCAAAAAAAAATTTTTTTGGAGGCTGCCTTGCTGCCCTGCCCGGCTGGATGAAGCACCTCAGAGCCGATTAACCGAGCAAGGCAACGCCGGGCTCTGAGCAGCACAAACACTCCCGGGCCCTCTCTGCAAGGGCAGAGGGTGGCATGTGGCAGCTCTAGCCCCTCAAAAGGGCTCCTTGGCTCGGCAGCGCGGGGCCCGTCGGCTTCTCGGATTCCTAGAAACACAATTATTTACTTATTATTCTCTAAACGACATCCTGCCCGGAGAGAGAGGGATTAGATGGGACCGAGGGCAGCCGGGCTGGGACGAGGGGAGCACGGTTTAACACCCACGAGGTCGGCGCTGGTCGCGATGTGAAAATGCGTTTTGAGGCTCCCTGCCAGGTTTGGGGGAGCCCTGCGTGATGGGGACCGTCCCTCCGTGTCTCAGCAGCCGCGCTGCTCGGAGCCGCCGCCGCTCTCCCTCCCCCAGCCCGGCTATTTTTGCTGAATTAAGAAGGTGACATTATTCTTCTTTTCAAGTACTTCTGTTAATATTGAAAAACGTGTGCTTGCATTTCAAGCGCGCGCGCTCAGCCTCAGCGGCCATTTCAATATTAATGAAATTGTTTAATCTCCTAAATTCATCGTGTTTAAGTTACGTTTTGGTGAGTTATTGACCGACTCCGAAAACATCGTTAATGGAGTTGATGTCTATTCCCCACAAAGGCTCTTCCTCCCCGGGCTCGCAGCTCCCGACACAATCTCCAGTTCTGGCTCTAGGGTGACGGGATGCACGGCAGCCTCAGGAATACACACCGTGCAAACTTCCCTCCTGTGCCGGGGCAAGCCTGGCACCCTCCGGGCCCGATCCTGCCCCCAGGACGGGCGCACGGCTGGCAGCGGGGCAGGGTCGGGCCTTGGCTCCCGGGGAGGAGGGAGCCCCGAAAGAGCCGCAGCTCGGCTGCTCCCGCACAAAGTGCGCGCCGAGAAGCGCACGGGCAGGCGAGCAGTCGGACACACATCGCGCAGAGCCCGGGAAGGCGTCAAGATGACGATGTTTGGCAGGGTGACACGGACCGACACGGACCCGCCAGCCCCATTAGAGCAGCTCTGCGGGACCCCCGGCCTGGGGCCGGCCGGACAGCCCCGGTGCCGCAGCAGAGCGGCGGAGAAGGCAGCTGGTGACCGAGCGCACCGGGACCGTGTGTCCGCCCGGAGCCCGGTGTACCGAGAGCAGCTCCCGCTCCTTACCCCAACAGGTCCGCGGAAGCAGAGCGGTCCTGCAGGGGCTGGGGCGGGGTGCGAGGGTGGGGGGGACGGGACGGGACTGACTTCCCGGGGCGGCCGCCGAGGAGCCCCGATCTCACCGCTCCTCGGAAAACCCTTCGCTCGGGGAGAGCGGATTTGGCAAAGAGAAAGTCCCTCGTTACAGGGGAAACAGTCGCCTTAAGTTAGCCAACAATACAAATCAGATAACAATGCAGAACAAACAGAATACCACAGCCAAGCAATTTCCATGTCAAACATCCCACTGCTCAGTACTTCCATTTGTAAGTGTGAATTGCAGACTAAGCTTCCTGCAAAGTCCACACAGAGGTTAGTGCATACCTTCCCCCCACCCCCAGCCACCGGGTACCATCGCGCTGCAATTCCGCTGGCGGAGCCTTTTCACCCCTCGCCTTGTCTTCAAATGGAAATGATTCCCATTGGCCCAAGGTGTCCATGTAAATAGGTGTAAATGAAACCAGATTATGCCTTTCTCTCCAGCCCCCTCCTCCCCGCTCCCCTCCCCCTGCTCCCAAGGCGATTGTCATATGATAGCAAAGAAGTGGCACATTAATGAAGCGCCTCTACAGGGGTCTTTTCTGCTCATGTCACCACATAAAACTATCAGATGGTTAGAGGAAGGACATGGAGGCAACTAGTTAGCTCATCGCCGCTGCAGAGAAGCAAACAAGCCTCTGCTACAGAGCAGCTGCCGGTGGTGTAAAAGAAGCTGATTCAGCCCGCGGAGGCGAAGGGAGGGGTGTACAGGAGGATTCCCAAAAGCAAGCCAGCTCGCTGCCTCCTCAGGACTAAACCGCAGCAGCGTGGCCGCGGAAGGAGCGAGAGACACGCCGGAGCAGAGGGCTGGGAAAGAGTCCGGACTCCCAGCTGCGTCCCGGATGCGGACTGTCAACTTCCAGCAACTTTAAGGTGGGCACATGCAGGGGCTGGCATGGAGTTGGGTGGGAGTCGAGGGGAGGGGATGGGGTCCCCTTCACCCTCGCAGGGACCAGAAGACAGAGCTATCGCTAGAGTAACTTCACGGACGGGGGCTCCTGCGGGAAGGCCAGGCTGAGGGAGGCCGGAGCTGGGAGAAGCGCATCGCTTTTCCCCCTGCGGCGGCACAGGGCTCTGGGCTGTTTTCTCCTGCCCTCATCTGCGCCCCACTCCCCCATCCCCACCCCCCGCGTCCCCCGTTTCCAGGGCTGAGATCCACCGTGCCCCTTCCCCGTGCCCTTCTTTCTCCGGCCCGGCCCCAGAGCCACCGGCTGACCCGACCGGGTGTCCGTGCAAATCCTCTCGGACTCACCTCTGTACCCCCTCCTGCCGCCCCCTCCCCTTGTCGCTGCCCTTCTGCAGATCTCCGCGGGTCGCCTAGCGAAGATGCCTCGCCCGGGCAGGAACACTTACAGCGACCAGAAGCCTCCCTACTCCTACATCTCGCTGACCGCCATGGCGATCCAGAGCTCCCCGGAGAAGATGCTGCCCCTGAGCGAGATCTACAAGTTCATCATGGACCGCTTCCCCTACTACCGGGAGAACACTCAGCGCTGGCAGAACTCCCTCCGCCACAACCTCTCCTTCAACGACTGCTTCATCAAGATCCCGCGCCGCCCCGACCAGCCGGGCAAGGGCAGCTTCTGGGCGCTGCACCCCAGCTGCGGGGACATGTTCGAGAACGGCAGCTTCCTGCGCCGCCGCAAGCGCTTCAAGGTGGTCAAGTCGGACCACCTGGCGCCCAGCAAGCCGGCGGACGCGGCGCAGTACCTGCAGCAGCAAGCCAAGCTGCGGCTCAGCGCCCTCGCCGCCACCGGCACCCACCTGCCCCAGATGTCCACGTACAATCTCGGCGTGTCCCAGCCCTCCAGCTTCAAGCACCCCTTCGCCATCGAGAACATCATCGCCAGAGAGTACAAGATGCCCGGGGGCCTCGCCTTTTCCACGATGCAGCCCATGCCGGCCGCCTACCCCCTCCCCAATCAATTGACTACGGTGGGCAGCTCCATTGGCACGGGCTGGCCCCACATGTACGGCTCCGGCATGATCGACACCGCCACCCCCATCTCCATGGCCAGCAGCGAGTACGGCGCCTACGGCGTGCCCATCAAACCGCTCTGCCATGGGGGGCAGACTTTGCCGGCCATCCCCGTCCCCATCAAGCCTACCCCCGCCGCGGTGCCAGCCCTGCCCGCCCTGCCCGCGCCCATCCCCACCATCCTCTCGAACTCGCCGCCCTCCCTCAGCCCCACGTCCTCGCAGACGGCCACCAGCCAAAGCAGCCCGGCCACCCCCAGCGAGACTCTCACCAGCCCGGCGCCCGCCCTGCACTCCGTGGCTGTGCACTGACCCGGGCCGCCTGCACGGACGCTGCCTTCCCCTTTCTCCCAAAGTTTCCTCGGAGCCCCCCTCCCTCCTCTTCTCTCCCTCCTTTCGCTTCTTTCCCCTCTCTACTCTTTTCCTCGAAAGCAGAGACAACTCCCCGCGGGAAGCTGAGGTCTGCGGTTCGCCCGAGCTCCCTTTCCGCCGGGCCCTCCCTCGCGGCTCGGTTTCTCCCCTGGTTCTGAACTTTGCTTTCCGTTCTTCTGAGGCGAAAGGAGCCGGCCCGGCCCGCCCCTCCCGCCCGGTAGGAGCTGCCGCTGGCATCGCCAGTTTTCCAAAAGTACTTCAGGCATCCTCGATTTGTCGGCGACCAGGCGAGCCTGGCTCGGCGATGCCTCTTTCCCTTCTTTTGTCTGGGGAAAAGCAGGGGTTTACACGGGACCAATCTCGAGTACCACAAGCAAGGATGGCTGCGGTGTCACCGCGCGGGAGCAGCGGCGTTCCCAGGCTCCAGGCAGCCCAGGCTGGGCTCGGCAGCGCTCGGTGTCCTTTGTGCGGCGGGGCCGGGCGGGAGCCGCAGGTGAGCGGCGGCGGGAGCGGGGGAACCGCGCCGAGCGTGTTTACAGAGCGCCTGTGTTAATGTAAATACCCAACTCGCGTCTGTGCTGTGCATCAGCTGAGGTCCCTTTGCAGTACCTGTTGTAACGTGGATGTTTACCGTGGTTTTCAGGTGGAAGAGAAGGAGGAGTTGACTTGTCTGTTAACTTCTGGTTAACCCGAAGGTTTGGGGGAGCTGGGGTTTTCTTTGTTGGTGGTTTTTTTGGTTGTTGTTGTTATTTTTAAATTTTTATAGCTATTTACTTCATAGCTTAAAACCAAACAACCACCATAATTATAATAAAAATAAACCTGTTACCAAGCACACGACCCAACACAGCTTAAAGAAAAGCTGCTGAAGTCACTGATAAAATGTGGAAAAGTAATACAACAGCAGGTACAAACTCTGGAGGTCATCCTGATTTCTGCTGGAGCTTTGCAGACGAGAGGGGGCTAGGGAAACTGTAAATGTTTGTGCATATGAATGATTATAAAATGTGTAAAATGCACTTTTGTTTGATATACTCCTTTCTAGTTTTAGGTAGTTTGCTGGAAACTGAACTGTTGTTCTGTTGTGAACTGCTTAAGTTAAGAGAAAAAAAAAAAAAAAGAACATGCCCTCTAAACAGCATTTGTGTCTATTGAAACTGTAAGGACATTTCTTTTAAACTTTTTTTTTCCTGTACAGAATAAGCATGGCATTTAAAATATTGGTGTTCTTGGTCCCAGCATGTGTGTTTTAAGACAAAGGTTAAAAAGTGTCTACGTTAAATTATGAACCTAGTCGTCCAAATAATATTTTCTCATTAAAATATGTAAATTCAGATTTAGTTTCTTATTTGTCTTTTTAAAGAGTTAACACGAGAAAAGTAAAAACACAAGTTCATGATGAAGGAATGGTGTTATTCCAATATTTAGATAATCTAAACAGCCTTTTCACGCAAGGTTAGTATAAATATAGTTATTAATATAGCACAACTTCTTAGCTAGAATTGTCATTATCACCAGTTTAGCAAAGGGAGAACATGTTCTGTGGGGTTTATATCTAACATTTATTTATATCTGTACATCTGTGCATACACACACACCTGCATTTGTGCCCCACACACTTATACTGAATATAACCACATATTACATTCATGCCTGTGCCTATGTATACTCATCACCTACTTACTCCCAGCTGCATTTTCTCCAAAAAGTGTAAAAATTAGTAACCTTCTGCAATATAGAGCAAACATAAAAAAAAATCTTTAAAGAATTAGTTACTTTTTTGGGACTGAGAACACTGAATTTTTTTTCAGTGGTGTTTTTTCTTACAATTGGCATTACAAAATTTTTTTTTTTTGAGTTAAAGTGAGCTGTTGTAGCCTTTTACCTGGCGTTTAAACCTGCTCAAGCACAAGTTAGTCCAACCACTGCTAGAATTTCTCCATCTTTATTGATCAACACTTTCCCAAACCGGTAGCTTGCAAAGTGGAACACAATTGTACCAGTTTTTCTGTAATTCAACATACAGTCCCTTTTAAAAAGTAAGGGCAAAGTATTTACCATGAAAACTGTATTCTGAACACTTTCTAGCAGGATTCCCCAAATCTGCCAGGGATTTTGCAAGGATTCTGCATCTGTTGAAAATTAGAGAAGCCATCTAGCGAAATGAGTAAATAGATGCCTTGGAGATGAGGCACTCTACAGCACAGTTACAAGACAACTGAAGCGCTAACTAGCAAGAAAACGACATTGTATTCTAATGAAGCGGCAGGATTCACGAATTCTACGGCAATGATGTTACAGAGGTTTCGTCTCCGACTGATCTCTCTGAATTTCTGGACCATAAACACGGTAAGTGACACCCCCATTTCCTCACTACACACCACAAGATCCTTGCAAAAGTTTTAAGATTAATGTTGAGGGCAATTAATCCAGTTGTGACCATTTTTTTTTTTTTTAAATAACGGATCCCACACACAGAAAAAAGGTGGAAAATACATGAATCATTGGGCTGATTAAAATGCATGAAGCTGCTAAAGCTTGTCGGATGGGGGACAACTGAACTCATTCATCAAGTCCAACCCACGATTATATCAACACGATCAGTTGAAGAAAGCATTCAAAACTTATCACCAGATCAATGGACACATAGCTCGACAAACTTTTCCTAAACAAGCGATGACCTACATTTTTAGACAACGAGAAAGCTTTTTCTCCTTCCCTTTTTTTCTTTAAGATCTAGCAGTCAGAACAAATCCTCAAAGACGAAATCCGAGCCCGACTAACAAGATGAAGCTGCACTTTCAGAGTATTTTTTTAAAACCATATAGTAACGGCGGAGATAAAGATCTGAAACGATCACACCCCAAAGCAATATACTTCCAGAAGGTGCGATATGTTTCTCGCTGCATAACGCGAGTGTGTGACTCGCCGCCGTGCGTTCAAAGTGCCATTTTCCCCTTTATCTCCGCGATTTCCCGAGCCTGCCCCGGCCCGGAGCCTCTGCTCTCCGCGCCTCGGCCCGCGGAGCCCCGCGCATCCCCGCCCGCTCCCCCAAACCTTGCGGTGCTCATCGCAAGCAAATGCGCGGCTCAGCGCGCCGCTCGAATTTACTGCTTTGACTTGTTAAATCTCCCTAATGGCTCAAGTCCAATGTCAATAAACACAGATCTGAAATAGAGCAGCAACAGACAACAGCGCGGAGGGAAGGGCGGGTGGGGGGCGAGGGGAGCAGCCGCGGCCGAGCCTCCGTCCTGTCGGGACAGTTCCTGGGGGGTCGGGGGCATTCTCACTTTTTCTTTTTAATATATTTTATTTGCCAGCGAGACGTTATAAGCTAGGCGTACTTAATGCAAAGACACCGTTCATTTCAGACAAAAGCTCTTTTCTTCCGGAGGATGGGCTGGAGCCCGGCTGTGCAAGGTAAGCCCGAGAACCCAGCCGGGCTTGGCGGCTCGGGGGTTTGCTTCATGTCAGCGCATGGTGTGTGAATCCTTTCTCGGCTGCCGTTCTTTTTTTCCCTTTTTTTCCCCCCTTTTTTTTCCTTTTTTTTTTTTCTTTTTTGTGGTCTTGTTTTGTTTTGTTTTCTCTCTCCTCGACATGTGACAAGACACCACCCCACAGGACTGAATCCTCTATTGAAGACAGCCAGCTCCTTCTGACTCAGAATATTTATTTTCTCTCGAACCGCGCCTTGCAGGGAAGGGCGGTCTGTGCCAGGTAGGGAGAAAAGAACTCCCCGGCGACCCCTGAGAGGGAGTTTTATGAGCCAGACTTTTTTCAAAAGTGGTCCTTGGGAAAGGGAGAAAAAACTTAGCAGCTTCATCAACTTCAGCGCCGAATTATCTCGGGATCTTAATATAAATGTCACTTTGCGGGTTGGTTGTGGTTTTTTTTGTTTTGTTGTTGTTAACAAAAAGAAACCGAGGCTGTGAAGCCTTGGAGGGGCTGTATTTGTTTCTTTTAAACTAACAACAAATTATCTAATTAATATGTTTCAATTACAGCATGAAAAAGAGAGGCTTTGGACCGCCTGCAGTGGGTTTACAATAGCCCCAGAGCCCACTATAAGAATTTACAATAACTTCACATCTGTTTCTTTATTTCCCACTTTTCGAGTCTAAAACTCCTCTTGAAATCACTTCAAACCGTAGCCCAAGTTATGAAATATGGTCTCTCTGCCAGGAAAAAAAAAAGGTAGAAAGAAAAAAAGGACAAAACTTTGCAGATCGAGGCTTCATTTGCAAGCTAGAAAGTGAAAGCCCCATTGAAGAGCATTAAACAAATATATTAGAATTCTGTCACTTTATGCAATTGAGTAGATCAAATAAAGGGTCCCAGGCCACTTCATTCACTCTCATTCACTTGAATAGAAAATGCAAAGAATAGCAAACCTAGACTGGGCCACCGATGTAGATTTAGCCCTTTTTTCTGAGAGACAAAAAGGCTGAATTTTCACAAACACATTGCTGACTCGGGGACTAGGAAACCAGCACTGAAACCCCTTTGGAATTTAAATTCATTTTATCTTCTTCTCTCTCTCTGGGTCCCTTTGCGCTACGGGGCGAGTTGCACTGGCACCCTTGCTTGGAAAAAAATACAATACAACAACAACAACCAGGAAAAAAAAAAAAAAAGTTCCAGATTTTTCCAGCGGAGTCACTGTACAGTTTGGAAGGTGACGTTTGTATTTGCAAAGAGAAAAGAGGGAAGAGCCGCCCTTTGCCCTAAGGATCGCAGCCCCTTCAGCCTCTCCTCGAAACGCCGGGGCAGAGTCTCCAGCCCGGCTGCTCTGGGGGCTGTGCGCGCACCGCGGGCTCGGGCACACCGGGAGGGCCACACTCGGGGCATCCTGCACACCCGGTGTGCCACACTCGGGGCTGCCACACTCGGGACACACCGGGAGGGCCACACTCGGGACATCCTGAACACCCGGTGTGCCACACTCGGGGCACACAGAGAGTGCCACACTCGGGGCACACAGAGAGTGCCACACTCGGGACACACCGGGAGGGCCACACCGGGAGTGCCACACTCGGGACATCCTGCACACCCGGTGTGCCACACTCGGGGCTGCCACACTCGGGAGTGCCACACTCGGGGCACACAGAGAGTGCCACACTCGGGGCACACCGGGAGTGCCACACTCGGGGCTGCGGCCGGGGCAGTGCGGGGGCTCCTCCCCTCTATCCAGGGCTGGCCCTGCCCCGGCTGTGCCCGCAGGCGAGGCCGGGCACTGTGCCCGTGCTGCACATCACAGGGCACGGCAGCACGGCCGTGTCCGTCTGTGCCACTGGGAGCGAGCAATGGACAGCAGAGACACGGCCACTCTTGTCACAGGGGTGGATCAGCTGCTGTGTCAGCACCAGGTGAGCCCGCCCTTGCCTCTGCAGGTTTTGTGTGTGAAGTTGCCTTACCTGCCATGCTCTCTGCTGGGGCCCTCAGCACTGGGGCAGCCAGAGCAGGGCACAGCACCTTGGCGTCCAAGGTGGGCCTTGGACCTCTCCCTTACACATCCCTAACACGGCCACACCAACCTGTCTGACATGTTCACCACAACTGCAGGCACTACTAAATAAAGGCTCTTGATTTTGCACTATTTTGTAGGGCCTCAGTATTAATTAAGTAGAAAGTAGAGTATTTTGCATTAATTAGAGCAGCTCCTCAGAGAGATATTACAGCCAAGACTAATGTTATAGCACAGGAAAATGCTCAGCATTTCCACTGCCCCCAATTACCATAGCCAGCACAGACCACCTGCATGTGTTGGGCTGGTTTGCACTAACCTGTAGACATTTTTCCCAGGGATGACATCAAGGCACTTTGAGGTTTACTGCTTCCATCCTCCTTGCTGGCTTTAATGACTACTAGATAGACAATAAATAAGCAGGGATTGAGTCCAAAACCCAGACCTGGTTCTACTCCTAGGTGGGCTCACCAGCCACAGCCTTGACAGCTTAAGGTGCCTTCTCAGACTTAAACCCCTCTAGTACAACTGCTGCCTGCCAGAGGACCTGGGAACTCTTGCTCCCAAGTCTGTTCTCCTGAGTCCATGTGAGTTCCATATTTTAACAGTCTAAGCTACTAATTAGGGGGCACATTTATTCCTGTTATCAGCAGTGCCACTGCATTACAAATTAAACATGAACAAACACAAACTCAAATGAAACAAGTAAAAAGTAACCAGAGCCTGTCTTCTGGAATACCTGAACATAAAAGCACATGAAGTCATCCAGCTCTTGGCCAAAAAGAGTTGCTTTAAAGGTTTGGTCATACAGGAAATTGTGCAGCAGAATAGGTGGACAAAAGCATCCATTTCAGAGCAGGGAATTCTCCACTGCTAGCCACAGATGGCAACCATTTCTTCACACAGTTGCAAGCTCATCTCTTCCATAGCGCAAAAGTGCAATTTTTTAGCAACTTGAGCAATACCACCATCAGATTCTGACCTCTTCCTGTATTTCTCTCCTGCATGGGCATTCTCTCTGTGGCTCTGACTACCCAATTTTCATCTCAGCCTAACGATGTGTGCTGCTGGGAGCAGAATACTGAGAAGCTGAAAGGTGCTGTCTGCATCCTGGGGTCTTTAAAACGTTTTTGCTTTGTGCCCTGGACACAACCCTCCCTGAAGGCTAACGGGGCATGAACAGCTCCCCCAGGTCTCTGCCACTGCAGTGCTGGACCCACTGAAACACAGCTTGAGTCTGGTCCCGTGTGCTCCTGCCTCTCCTCAGCTTTTCACAGAGCTGGGCTATTCACACCAGTAATGAGCCTGCCCACACTCACAGGGATGGGAACAGGCCTGCACACACCTGCTGAAGGACACCACAAACTGCTTGTGTTTCTTCTCAATTTGTGCTGAATGCACTTGAGCTCTTGTTGAACATAATTTCATAATTAACTCACATAATTTTCAGGTTAAGGAGGTTCTCTGGAGAACAGGGAAGAGGATCAAGCAAGGGCTGATCCCTGTTACACGTAATTTGGTTCCAAATTGCTGTTTTGTTTGCATCTGTGAGAACTCTGAGAGAGAGAGGAATTCTAACAGACATGAAAGCAGATTTGAATGATTTCTACACACCTGCAGAAGTTGCTAACAGTAATACTCATTTCCTTATTGAGCTAGAGCTTCCTCATCTTTGCTGGATCTGGAAGGGCTGGGTATCTCTGGTGGCTCAGGGAAGCAGACACACTCCTGAATGTAAATGGGGATGGGGACAAGCTGGACCACCCTGAGCTGCTCTCCTCCCCAGCCAAAGGATGTGCTTTACAGTACCTTGTATTCAGCCATTCATGACTTGCAAGGCTGGCATCAGGAGTTCCTCCCTAAAAACACCAATACTGTGTATGGCAGAGGAAGACACACAAGTGCCTCGACAGACAATTCCCCAGGAGGGGAGCTTGTCCCTTACTTGCCCTATCGCTGCTGAGTTTTCTCATCTCTCAGGCCTAGAGTCCTGTAGTTACAGCACAGCTCACCCAATTCATGCTTGCAAATGCCTTATGCACTGAAATTGAGGCTCAGGGTAAAAATTTAACTGCATAAAAATCCACAGAAAATTCCCAGTGAATTAAATAGAGTTCCACTATCAAGGTTTTTTCAGAGCATTCAGATGATTTTCTGATTAGGTAAGTAACTGACATTTCTCTCAGTTTGGGGTCACATTCAGTGGATATGGAAGTTCCCATGCAGCTGTACACAGCTGCCCTAATGCTGATGGCCATGGGCAACTCTGAAATATGTGGAAAACGTCCACATTCTTTGTCATTTTTTCTTCACCTGTTAGCCCAATGCTTTCAGACCATAAGCCAGAAGCCAATTTTTTTTGCCTCACATGCGGAAGAACTTGCCAAAGAAGGGCCCAATCCAGACCAAACCATGTTCCACTCTGCCTATAACAAGGTTTGGGTGTTTCTGTGTTATTGTTGTTGCTGGTTTGGTTTTGGTTTTTTTTTTTTTTTTTTTTTTTTTTTTTTGTTAGTTGGTTAGTTTTTAATCCTGGGAGGAAGAAACAACAGCTCATCATCCATTTTTAGGATGCTAGGGTACTTTTCAAGATGTGGACTCATCTACCTGAACATTACTAAATTAACAGACCTAAATATTTTTGACAAAATTCTAGAAAGTTTAATTATCTTTTCAATGTTTTGACTCCACCTTCTCAATGGTGAGGAATTTTTCAAATCCTTTTTTATCAAAACCACGTGATCTGCTTCTCATCAGAAATACCTGAAATGGATTTCCTCCCTCCCTCCTTTTCTAACAACAAACAGATCATTGGAAATTCTCCAGCATTCAGGCTCTCCAGGATTGGTAAGCAAAGCATCAGGCACTGTGAAACCTTTGATAAGATCTTACTAATACTGGGTTTTCTTCTGAAAGCACGACTAAAAGAGCTGGTGGAGGAATTCCTGTGAGGAATCCAGGGAGGGCTCAGCTAAATCAGAGCCACAGGACTGGTCACGTCCACACAGGGAGGCAGCAGGGCCAGAGAGAGCAGCACAGGGGGGTGAAACTCCTGCTCTGCCCCCACACAGCCACCACTGCCCAGCCACCAGCTGCAGGCAGCCTGAAATTACCTTGTTCTCTTCCTCGCTCCCTCAGTGAACAAAAGGAGGGACAATTAACAGTAAATTCCATTGTCAGTACATAGTTAGATGCTACAATTTCTCTTACTGCCTATATATACTTATATATCATAAATCCCTTTATGGCAAGATGGTTTGTGATAAGTCTTTTGAAGGCACAGGCTCATCTTGCAGAGCCTTGCTTTTGAGGAATTTGGGTTAGGGGTTTATTTCTTTTTTTTTTTTTGTTCCTTTTTCCCTGTCAGAAGACATACAAAGATATGTCTTTTTATCAGCTTGGCATTACTCTGAGATTTTTCCATAAGCTCAAGATCAGGCTCTTTTGAAGTCATTGCACAGGAATCACCAGGGGCACCTATTGCATGTTCAAATGAAGGCTCTCCATTGGAAAATAAACCCAGTGCTGCCTGTAGCACTCAATGCTATCAAAGTGCTCCTCTTTCTCTATCTGCATTGATGTGTCCGAGTTGTATTTCGGAGAACAGCATTTTCCTCCTAACTGGTCACAGGCATAAATTATAAAACAAAATACATTTCTAAAGAGAAGTAGAGCCTTGTCAGACCACGGAGCGTCTGACAGCCATCAGATCACACAGCCACCCAGAACATGAGGAAAGAAGAAAGCACATGAGACATCTAGCACTCTGGACCCCTCATTAGCCCTCCCTTTGCACTGAGGACTGTGTATATCTAAGTGCTGCTTTTTCTTTTGTTCAGAATATCAAAAGTCCCTCGACATTATTCTATTTTCCTGAGCATTCTCCTTTGTCAGTTCCTACAACTAAATAAAACAAGCCAAACCCCAAACTGTTTCTCCATGCTCAAACTCTGATTTTTTTTCTCTCTAAGTAAAGATATACTGCTTAAAAGGACAATTTTGGGGTCAAATGCCGCTGCAAAGGAACTCAATGGGATGAATTTGGGTCAGTAACAATGCGTTCCTTAGTCCTCAATGCAAGTCAGGGAGGTTATGGTTCTGTCAATGTGGATGTGGCACAGTTGGGTAGGAGGTCAACAGCACAGAGTTAAGTACTATTTTCAGCATTGTCTTCTCCTTCATCCTTTTGAGGATACAAAGCAGAAGCTGTCAGTATTCATCCACTTGAGTGCTGGAAATACCTCTTAGGAAAGCTGGGAGCTGATCTTGCAGAAAAACAGCAAGCATCATTATATAAGCCTGGATCCTTGGAGTATCCTGTCACAAGGTGGAATTGCCTGTATCTCTCAGAACAGCAATGGTAAATCCTTTCTCTCTGGAGTCGGGGATGCAAATCAAGCCTGTCCATTTCTTCGCAGTGTCAGACAAGAGGAAAGGCTGTCCCTTGTCCCCTGTCCCTTGAGGCAGTTTGGCAATTTGTTTTGTGTCAGCTCAGGTAATTCATGTACCAGTAGCAGCATGAGGCTTCAGAGAGGCTGATTCACCTCTCAGAAGCTCCAAACCACAGCCTCTCACTGGGCCTTAGAAAATGTTCCACTCTTCCAAGCATGCTACATCACGCACTGTAACCTACCTTTCTCTCTTTGCAAATGTTAATTTGAAAAGAGAAAACCTCTTTGTTACAAATATTTCTTCATTCTGCCTAAAGCTTCTCTGTACTCTGATGGAATTATGATTGACTCATATTGTCTGTGTGGAGGCAAACCCTCCTAATACACTGCTTTAGCTAGAGTAAATGGACTGAACAAATCTCTACAGCAAGCTACCAAAGCCTGCTCTGTGTGCTCCTTATTTCAGCCCAGCAGAGCTGGTGTCGTTTCAGCTGTGCAGAGCAAGACTATCAAACACAAGTTCATGTACAAAGCTCCTGTGCTGCCAAGGTGTGTATGCAAGCACCCACTATGTGCACAGAAAGCATCAAGCCCATTAGGCTCAAGCAAATGGGCATGAAAATGCCGCCAATTTTGGTTTTGCTTCAAAATAAAACCATATTTCTCAATCCTTGTGGACAGTTCAAAACTTTGGTGCCATCTATTCATTTGTTCCTTGCAAGGCAGCTAGAAATGCAATGAAGCATATACAATCGTGTAAATCAAAGGATTCAGACTATCCTTGGATGTTTCCATTTAATCTTTCACTTACTTTCATTGAGTAATTAGCACAAAATCACTGGAAAAATCAACAGTTTGAAAAAGATCTGCTAAAATGTTGATGTAATTGTTTTCTCAACTAGTGGCAGCATCCAGACCAGGACACAAAGAAAACTTTATTTTTTTCTTACAGGCCCTCTCCATGACCTTGTTGGGAACAGCACAAGGATTTCATTCTGGAAGTTCTGTAAGGAGCTGTTAGTATTGGCACTCAGGGATCTTTCTCTGGACACAGAAGCTTTTCAAGATTGTACATTCCCATTCTTTATGCAGTTATCCTTTCAGCCCACAATACATCTCCCATTGATCTCAGTGGGGATGGCTGACAGACAGCAGTACTGAAAAGCACACTGTAGTGTAAGCACTGGAATAAATTTACCTGATACCCTACAGATAATGGTCTTTGTTCCCTAAACTACACCTGCCTGAAGAGCCCTCCTCCCTTATTTCTGTATGGTAACCTACCCAACAAGAGCAGAGGGAGCAGAGCTGCCTGCTGACTTGTCAGAGGAGGCTCCACTGATGGCTGGCTTGTTACTGCCATACACAATGAACAGTGCTTGAGTTCACACTGGCTTTCCCTCTGGGACTAATTTGAGCCTAGCTTTTCTATCCAGTCAACATTTTAAGAAGCCATTTAAGAGAACACTATAAAAAACCTAAGGAACTCAATTAGTAGAAAGAGAAGTTTCACTCCTCTCAATTTTGACTGAAGCTGGCCAAAACATTCAACATTGCTTGGGTTGAGAGAACAGGCATAAAATATATTCTCTTAAGCCTCATTTCTTCAGCAAACCAGGACAAAACTTCCAAATTTAGTAAATACCACCAAATCCCATGTAGTCACTAGGATTGCCTGGGAAATGTTCTCTACCTCCACAACCATCTAGAAAAATCAAAGTAACACATCAATCTCATCACCAAACTGAAGCAATTCTGTCCAGCCTCTAGTTTGTGATCTGAATGATGCAATTTTCAAATGTATTTTCCCCGTGTCCTACTCTTTGTCTTAACTCCTTTGAACTCCTTGTTCAATACCAGCAGATTAATATTGCATCTTACAAAGAGGAATTAGGATGGATTTCATTAATGCTAACAACTTGGCTATGTTCTCACCATATGAATATACCATAAGTAAAACATTTTTTATGCCAAATCTTGGACTTATGAAACACTGAATTATTTTGCTCAAAATCCCTGCCAAGTTTCCATTAATTACTGATAAATGCTAAAATGGTGCAGCAAATAATCTCCTCCCATTTGGAACATGTGTACTCCCTTTGGGACTGGCCTATTTACAACAGGTTATGATGTTCCACAGGCTTGGGAAGAACATGGGATTTCTTTCCTTCATGCTCTGAAAGCATTCAGACTTTTTTTTAAGGGTGGGGGTTTTTTTTCAAATTTCAGTTTTCCTACATTTCCCATCACAGGCTTGCAAGTTTTTTCTCCTTTGATCTGAGAATAGACCAACTCTCTACAGATAAAGAATCACCTCTCCTTCACGTGTGCATGGATATTTTAACTTGGCTCCCAGTTGTTATAGGTTTATCAGGTTCAGATATCTAATCTCTGGGAAAGTCTGCTCTCTGCATCAACACTCATTCCACTGGTAACATGATTCATTATTTATTTAGAGGGCAGGAAAATGTGAATTTGTGGCCTAAACCTGAGTCTGAACATTTGTGATTAGAGACAGAACTATTCCACTTAGAAAGAGGAATGTTCTGCTTTTAAGGAGCAACAAATATTAATTTATTGTTGCTGAGATTCCAATTATTGTTCAGTACCTGTGAGGAACTGGCAAAGAAAACAGATGTCAGGCTACAGGTTGTGCTGTGTGCTATGCCCAAAGAAAACGTGGCATACTGAATATTTCCTGGTAAAGGCCTGCCTCCTTCAATCCCTTCTCTTCTACCAGGAGATGCCAGGATCAATTCTAACTTACAGCTGGACTTGTGGCCATCATATCTGCAATCATATCTACATTTCTGTTACATGATCCTGACTGCTAATTCTGCCTGGCTGAACAGACACAGCCATGTAAATACACTGAACAACATCTTAATTCAAACAGAAAAGAAGGCTGCAGAACTCGATACATTTTCCATGGAAAACAGGGGAAAATCCCTTCTACCAGTTCAATGTGAAAAAATAAATAAGACTGAATCAAAACAAAAATGTTTGGAATTGATTCTAAAATATCTGAAGACATGAAAGTCATTAATATTTATGACATCAAATATTAGTTATATTTGATGTCTAACAAAGACTTATCTGTTTCATTGGAAATAGCTTTCTTATTTTGTCATGAATACAGAGGCAGCCTTATTAATAAAACAAAATACCATAAAAGAAAACAAGCAGAGACTGAAGGTTCTGCTAGTTTTTAAGGGTTTGTATTCTGCTATGTTATGTACTTATTTTTGATGGTTTTCCCCTTAAATTATGAGCTTGGGGAAAGAGAAGAAAATAACTTGAGTGTAAAGTTTAAACTGCTTATAAATAAGACAGATATGTTTGAAGCTGCATTTCCTTGTCTGGGGAGAAAAAAGAGCTACTACACAACACACTTGAGGATCATAAATCAGTTCAAACACACAATCCCTGAAGTCACCAAGCACAGCATTGCCCCAGCTGTGGATCCAGTGCTGGGTATTGGAGCATGTGTGGTCCCAGAGCCTGGGCAGGACTGGCTGCTGGGGAGCCAAAGCCCAGCTGTGCTGGGAAAAATCTGTCTGCTCACAGCTACCACACCTCTGGCTTCTGTGGCTCAGAGACAGGACAGTCAAATAGAAATGCGCTTCCTAAAACTTAGGAAAAGTAGGTTTATACTCCAACTCATTCATGGACTCCTGAAGTGCCCATAAGGTCTTACATGGAAAAAAATATTAGAGCAGATGGAATCTCAGGACACTGTAGAACCATTTAGGTTGGAAAATACCTCCAAGATGGAGTCTAGTCTTAACAGAGCACTGCCAAACCCACCTGTAAACCATGTCCCTCAGTGTCACACCTACACACCTTCCAATGCATGCAGGAATTTTGACTCCACCACAGTCATATTTGTGGGGCTCCCAGACGAAGGGGGGAAGGATGCATCTGACTCCATGTTCTTAGAAGGTTAATTTATTATTTTATGATACTATATTATATACAAGAACACTGTACTAAACTATGCTAAAGAATACAGAAAGGATACTTAGAGAAGGCGATAAAGATACTGAAGAAAACTTGTGACTCTTTCCAGAGCCTCGACACAGCTTGGCCGTGACTGGCCAATGAGTCAAAACAGCTCCCACCAGAAACCAATGACACAATCACCTGTTGGTAAACAATGTCCAAACACATTCCAAAGCAGCACAACAGAGGAGAAGCAAATCAGATAATTACTGTTTTCATTTTTCATTTTTCGAGGCTTCTCAGCTTCCCAAGACAAAATCCTGGGCAAAGAGATTTTTCAGAAAATATGCTGGTGACATATATAAGTAGAATGCAACACTTCCCCTGAGGGGCCAATTCCAGTGCTTGACAATGCTGTTCATGAAGAAATTTTTCCCAATATCCAATCTAAACCTCCCCTGGCACAATTTGAGTCCATTTCCTTTCATCCTATCACCTGTTACTTGGGAGATGAGGCCAGCCACCATCTGGCTACAACCTCCTGTCAGGGAGTTGTAGAGGACAAGAAGATTCCCCCTGAATCTCCTTTTCTCCAGGCTACACTGCCCAACTCCCTCAGCTACTCCTCACAGGACTTTGATCCGGACCTCCCCCTGGCTCTGGGGAGCGCTGCCCTTCTCTGGACATGCCCAACACCTCAGAGTCCTTTTCCTGAGAGCCCAGAGCAGGACACAGCACAGGCGGTGCCCAGCACAGGTCAGTGCCCGGCTCCTGCTGGACACACCATGGCTGCCACTGCTCTTCTTGGCCACCTGGGCACACCTGGCTCGTGTGCAGCTGCTGCTGACCAGCACCCCCAGGGCCTTCTGCAGCTTTCCAGCCCCTCTGCCCCAGCCTGTGGCACTGCAGGGGCTGGAGTGAGCCAAGGACAGGACCCAGCTGAACCTCACACAGTTGGCCTCAGCCCACTGATCCAGCCTGTGCATACAATCATTTTCCTGTACCCAGACAGCTTGAAACAGGCCTGGACTGCCTTGAAAGTACTTGTATATTCTCTTCTCTAAACTTACAAAGGGTTTACAACACCCTACAATGCTCCAGTATCTTTGTAGCTGGTACTTCTGAGACATGACCTATATATTCTTTGCTGCAAATATTCTGTGTTGGGCCCCTTTGTGCCTCTTCTCCATAAAGAATCCGGAGCCATTTGCCAGACTCACAACAATATTTTGCAATTGTGCACAAATGTCTGTGCACAAATGTTTGTGAAGGACTTGAATCCTATGGTAGGAGGAATCACAGAAGTATCTAACACTTTGAACATAAGGAGCCTCTGAGAAATGTGAACCTCAGCTGCAGGAAGCCTCAGGCTCAGAACACAGCACAGAGCTGCTGAGCTTTGGGTGTAATTCTCTTATCACAGAGGGCCTCTACAAAGACCAGCACCTGGAAGAAGTGAAACAGAAATGGAGTAACGTGCTCTGAGTACCTGCCTGTACCCTGGAAAGCTCAGTTAAAGAAGGTGCAAGTAAAGGCAGTATAAAAGCTGTGCACAGCACAGTTCAATATCTCAGACCTGCACTTTCCTGTGACCTCAGAAAAGAAGACAGAAAGCTCTCTGGCAGGACTCAGTTCATTCCAGCCCCAGCTCCCACTGCTGAGCCAGCCAGGGCCAGGCTCCCAGCTACAGCAACAGTGCCCTCACCAGCCAGAATTGCTCTTTTTGTGCCCTGGCTGCCACTTAGATTTATCTGTGTATTTTATGTCTTCTCTCTGGGTAGGCAGAAAGGTTTTTTGGGTCGGTACCCTATGTAAATTAGAATACATGAATAAATTGGAAAGCTTATTTAATTATCTATGGACAAAGGAAGCATGACAGTTGTTTTGAATAGATAAATAATTTTGTGAATGAATCAAATTCTAGTGAAAAAAGATGTTACACCTGCAGTACACTTAGTCTGATGACTTCACTAAGTTTGCTGCCCATTAACCATATTATAATCTTTAAAATATAATAAATTGGTCAGTTGCATAATTCCAACAGCATAGTAGGAGCATGATACATCTCCTTTCTGAGGTCAAATGCAGTAAGCTGGAATTTTGCCAGGACAGGGAATGTCATGGTGCAGATGAAACTAGTCTGTGCTTTAAGGGCTGAATTTGACTCTGTGTATTGGAGATATGGGTTGGACCTGCATGACTGAGGAAAGAGAAGGCACAAAATTCCTGTTTGTTGGTTACACCATGAGAAAGCGAACACCAGGACACAGGGCAGGTGTCACTCCAGTGGGGGACATTGCAGCAGCAGAAATGAGTACCTAGGCCAAAACCTGGGTCCACTTCTTTGCTGTGGTTGAAAGGCTTCTGGGTACAGCACTGCTGGCTGTGCATCATGGAAGATCTTCTAGGGCTATCCAGCATTACAGAAATGCTGTTAGATGCTTAAAACTCATGGAAAATCCTGCATTATTTCTCAATACAGTGAGTATGCTTTGGTGAAGGAACAGGGTCCAAAACTCCTGCTACATAAATCTGCTATGGGGGGACCATCAAGAAATCAGAAAAGTCCTTCTGTAGGCTGAATCCTACATGTCCTAGCAGAGCTGCAGCACAGTAGCTGTGTAAACTCCTTAAATCTAGCAGTGATTTTCATCTCTGTTGCTGAAGAAAGGTGATGCTGTAAGTGCTTTTAGGACTTTAAGGATCTAAGTCATATTTGCTAGGCTTGCTTATTTATTTACCATTGTTTTTTTAAGTGTGTGGATTTCTTATCTGGTGCACACATGCGGACACAAACATAGGAGAAAAAAAGGAAGACAGAGCTTCTCTGTTGAACCAGCAGATGTTTGCAGTTGAATTGCCAGTGTTTCACTGGTCTGAAACCAGCCCTGTGCCCGCCAGGTTTGTCACTGTTTGCACAGCAAGGACTCTCACTGCAGTCACCAGGTGCAAGGAGCACAGGACTCTGCTCTCTCAAAACCTGGAGGAAGCAAACATTTATGGGAGGACTTGGAGAAATCTGGAAGATCTAAGAATAATATAGGAAAAAGGAAGAATGTGATACCCCTGCAGGATTTTGAGAGCTCAGACTTAAACCAGACCAACAACAGGCGGCAGAATTCTGCATATCAGAAGAAACTCAACTTAAGGCTTGGATTTACACATCTCCCTGTCCAGATGGCAAGGTCAAGTGCAGAAAATAGATAACTGTTCAAAAAACCTATACAGCTTTTTTGTTTCGTTGCTTTTTGTTTGTTTATGTAATGAAAACTAAACTCTGATTCCATGTTTCTCAATAAAACTGGAAAACAAAAATTCTGAAATAACTTTTAAAAACGGCTTAGTATAACCTTGTCAATCTCTGTGCTAAGTGACACCCAGCTTTCACCTGGACATGATACTGGCAGTACTGCTGGGCATCTCCCAGCAATGAGAGCTGTGACTGAGGTGCTGCTTCAGTGCTGCCAGCAGTGTCCCTGCATGCAATGATCAACTTATCAGGGAGTTCAACTGGCACAGAATTTTCCCCCCACCAAAACTGTACCCAAATGTTACCAGATGTCACAACTCCCTTGAGCCCTTCATGCCTCAACTTTACATTTCTATCCACAGTGAAACCAATTGGAAATTTATCTATCCACCATTTGGGACTGAGCCCAAAGCCTCCTTTGCTTTGGCCTGCTCTGGGATGGAGCAAGGAGCTGGAAGAGCCCCTTATATGTGTTTCCATGAGCCTTTTGCAAGGCAGGGGAGAAGATACTCACTGAACATGTCCCTAATTCTAACCTAACTGGCCTGAGAAAGAGCTGGCGGGTTGCACACAATGTTTCTGCTGCACATCAGAAATTGTACGGCCAGATACTGGCTGTATATTTGGGGTGTAAGAATAGTGCAAATGAATGTCTGTGTGTGTGTGCAGAGATATTCCTAGAATTTGTTTTGTTTTTAAGATGTCCTAGAAATTTAACTGAACTCTCACATGGAATCAATTTAATATAGAAGACCTGGCATGGCTTCACTTGTATATCTTTCTTATGCATTTGTCCAATCAAAATGATAATGTAGACAAACTGTGGACTGCAAAGCATATTATCCAGCAATATCTCATTATTATGCAAAAAATCAGATATTCACAGCAACTGTCTCATCTATTTATTGTTTGGTTACTCATCTGGAAATTTTAATACTTTCTTCAGGGGCAGGGGCTGGCAATAAAAAAATAGATCTATATATCAAACCTTTAACTTCCAGCCATCATTGTGTGCCATAATACAGATGGAGTAGCTATCAGCTCTCTTTACCTTGTTGGTTTATTTACTTCAACTAAGAATAGAGATTTAGAGAGAATACAATAACAAAGTCCACTGCAAGCTAAATTTTCATGCTCCAGTGTGGAAAAAACCTTGACAAACAACAAAAATAATAAAGAGTAATAGATATACATGTCTATGACTAATTAATTTATGAAAACTATAGACCCAGCCTTAACAACCTTCAAGTTTCCCTGTTTTTCCCAAGCACCTCAGTGGGTCTGCTGAAACACATCACCAGGCCTGCAGCTCTGTGTGTGTCACAGCTTGGCTGCAGCAGCATGATTAAAAAATGTTGCTCCTTAGTTTAGTGCAACACTGAATGAATTGCTTGTCTCCCTCTAAGCACCTGACTGGTCCTATTGAAGTCTCCAGCAGGATTCCACATTATCTGTAAAAGGGTCATAGCCCCAAAACAGGGAGTTCAATACACAAGAACACACAACTGTTGGGAAGCACTTCAGTCTGGCCACCAAATTCAGCATCTGCAATTGCAACAGTGAGAAATTGGCTTTTAGCCTGAGCTTGTGAAAGCATTTGAACTGCCACCATGCTACTACAGCTTCACACACCACATACTAACGTGGTAAGAAAAAGATTCTACCTGCTGAAAATTAATAAAGCTTGATTTTAAGGGTATAGCAGGATTTTCTGCAGTCACATACAAGAAATGTATGATTCAGGAAGATCAGCCAGACTAAATTAGAGAGGTAGGTGGGAAACTGCTGCCACACACACACTGGTTTTTAGCCTCCTTGCCATAAAGAATCTTTTACCTGCAGTGGGGCAGGCCTGAAAGAAAACAATAAAACTCCAAGAGTAGTTCCCCTAGGTACAAGTATACAGTTAAGATGATCATCACTTCACATCCACAAACCAGGCTGACTTGGAATTGCCATGTACCTACAGAAGAATGGAAATTTGAGGAGACATGGAAGAGTTTCAAGGAATTGTATGAGTACTAACCTATTCCAATGTAATTCAGAATTTTCCTGGTTATGTATTTGGAGCAAAAGAAAATCTAATTTCTATTTACTGCTTTGTTTTGCAAATTAATTGGTGTAGAACTTAGAACCTGAATAAAATAATAGTCAGTATTATGCACTTACTCCTTGCACCTTCAAGTGTTACAAAATTAAATTACCCCTATGCTTTAGCAGTTTCCTGTTGAAATTCAATTCTCTGTTGCTACAGGCATTTAAACACAGCAAATAATTCACAGGATCTCTACTTTTTAAAATGAAACTTGTTTTATATGGTGCTTTCTGCTGGAAAAACTGCAGACAGATTTGGCATGCTGGTACAACCTAAACAAAGCATACAATGTCAGTCTATTCCAGGCTCTGTTCACCCATTGCACACACATTTCTGTCTCCAAGCACGCATTTTCCTTAAATCTTCATTTTCTTTAGACTGCAATAAAATACCAAAGGGCTTTTCATTTCCATAAACTACTTTTGGTTGTAGTGAGCAAACAATAATCACTGAAATGTAACATTTAAAAGCCAGTCCTTCCAAGCTAATTCACAGCCCTCCTATTTGTTCCTGATGCTCTTGGATAGAAGTGATCAGTCAAGAAAGGATGCACTTGCCTTGGTGGGGGTTACTTGGTCTGGCAGCCAGGAGCTCTGGAAAACTTGTTCTATGTCTTAAAAAAGAATCTAATGGTACTGCTTCAAACTGGTTGTGAAACATCAAGTGATTGATGGGGTTATTACCATCTACCGCTTCTGTTTACCCCAAATTAATCTCAGGGAGACTTCCTTGTAAATAATCTAGCTGTAGCTATTCAGTATCCTCAGTGAAATCAGGAGTGAAGTTCCCCTCTCTGGCAAGAAGGGAAGGGTGGGGAGAAGGTTCTTTAAGATTTAGTTTTATTTCTCACTCGGACAAAGAAGAAACTGTTTGATATGACAATTTTACATTAATCTTCTTACTATATCAATGCAAGTCAAAGAATAGTCCAACTAATTTATGGTCAGAAGAGGGTGAGAAATTTAAAAATTGAAAGAAGAATGCAAAATCATCTCTTTCATCCAGAGGATATGCTCAAGAGTATATTCACAGCATGTGAGGTGATCCAAACTACAGCCCTGTTTTAGGATATGTTACAGCAGGCAGATGTGAATTGCATTTCTATGCTTTCAACTCATGTAAACACCAGTAATTAATGTAATTTTGCCATGTTGCAATGCAGAAAGCAGAGGAACATCCCCGCAATACTATTTTCCCATACAAACTGCTGAAGATGTGCAATAAGGGCTGAAGTGAATCTTTTATTATCTCAAAATAACCTTGTATGTAACAATACCTTTTTATTTCTGCTCATAGATCCTGATCTTTGGATTACCTCAGTAACTATTTTGTCACCTAGCAGTACAACCTTTTAGCTGATTCCCCATGACACTTAGAGGGAAGGGAGCTTTGGGCTGCTATTTTCTCGATTCTGCTAACTCTGTTCTTTTGTGGGGCTTTAAAAAGCTGCAGGAGTGGTGAGCAATGATGATGATTAGATGTGCAAGTGTTCAGATACACAGCTGTTGAATTCACCCCTTGGAGCAATGCTGTCTTCAAACACCTTTGATAGACATGTGTGCAGGGGTTCTTGGTTACTGGTGCTGAGAACCTTTGGCGTGGCACGGTGCCCAGCCAGAGGGCAGCCAAACCCATTTCACCCACCCCTGTATCAGGGGCATCCACAGCAGCTTGGCTGGGTCCTCTGGTTTCAGTCCCTTTCCCTGCACCAATAAAGTCCTGTTGGTTCTATAGGCTGCTTCTTTATTTATCCCAAGTGTCAACGCTTCCATGTGAAAATAGCAATCTCTGAGCCATGCAGAAAGGACAGGCAGAGGGTTTGCAGGCACTGGTGGCTGCCAAAAAGACAGGCTGTGAGAAGGCAGGCACTTGGGAACCTAGTGAAACCAGATGGCTTGTCAAAACATATGCTATATAAGAGCACAGCCTGCAGGCACCGAGAGGAAGACAAGCCCAGGGCAAACAATGGCATCAAGGAATGACTGAAATCACACAGGAATTGCTGCAATGAGGAGCAAAGCCTAAACTGCAGATTTACCCAAGGAACTGCAGATGAGATTAAATCTGTTCCAAAGTGCATCTTCAAATTCATTCCCCAAACAGGAGATAAAGAGAGATGCAACATTTGCATGCCAGCTAGTTTTCAGCTTTCTAAAATCTGGCTCTTTCTATGTGGAACAAACTGGTCTCATACTATGAGCACAAGCCTTTGAACTCATTTTCACTGTAACTGAAGACTTCACTTTCATTACAAAATGTGAAATTCAGGTGCTGCCACAGAATACCTCAGGAAAAAACCGAAGAATGGAGTCAAGCACCAAATATTTAAACAAACCTTAAAAGTTAGATTGATGCTGCATACACAATACATTGTCCATTTCATAACATACCTTAGATTCAATAGTGTGCAAACACATAAAATAGTTTGGATGCACTGAACACATGGGAGCATAATGATTCCTACTGCCATGGAATTATTGAATGTTTGGGTTGGAAGGGCCTTTACCAAGTCTCTTCCTGTATCACTGAAAGTGGTTTCTGTGGTAGGAGATAACCACACTAACAGTTGCATGGGCAGCTATTCCTTTCAAACAAAGCAACAGCAATGAAACAACACCAAAGAAACAATGAGGGTGGGACCAAAGGACGAGCATCAGAGGGATGGAACTATCTACAAGCAGTGAATTTAAACAAGAAAATTTCCATTTACTTGAGTGGATGGGCACTTTGGCCAGTGCACAAGCAGCAAACAACCAAACAGGGAGCTGTGAAGAAACGGGCAGGACACCATATTTGATCAACAGGGAAAGAGGAGGACACCAATGTGCCAGCATGACTGGCCAGGAGCACACCTTGCTGTTATATGGACTGCGAAGGAAGGTGGATAGATGGGAGAGAAGAGATGTCAGGATGGGCAACCTTTGCTATTTTCCTTCTTAAATACACTCTTGTCAGCCCCAACGCCCCTTTTTGACCCAGCAGTCACTTGATTGGCAGTTGAAGCACATCCAATGAACAGTTTCTTTATTGGGATCCTGGGACACCACAGAGGCCTCAAAACTGCCAAGAACAGGTAAACAAGAACAAAATGGTAAACTTCAACAAAAGGCAAAAGAGAAGGTGCATGTACATGATTCGAATCAGAATCAAATGAAGCATTTTGTCTCTGCTGCTATTCCTGCTATTAAGCTTCTGGTGCTGCCACTGTGGACAAATCCTTTGCAGGGAACAGTGTAACTGAATTGTTGTGCCCCGATCATTTTTGAGAAGCCAAAGCCACCTAGAAAGAACATACCAGGGACTCAGATAATTCTGCTGGTTTACCACGAATATAAAATGCCAAGTAAATGAGAAGGCCTGGGAAATGATTTACTTGTGTTTGTTTTGGAAATTACCAATACTACACCACTCTTTAGCTTCATTCCTTCAAGAATGCCTATCCTTTCCCTGCATGTTGGCCCTTGCCTTCCTGACACAATCATAGCTTTTCATTGAACAATCTCATTTCTTAGCTCTGCAACATAACATGAACATTTTTCAAATTTCCCAGTGATAGCAAGGGTAGGTTGCTCTTTGTATTTACTACTTAAGCGAATTAAACCAACTCAAATGTGTGATGTCTCCAGACAAAGATGAAGGTTACATAGTTTAAGGATGAAATATAGACCATCCTCTACAAAACCACTGTGTTGCAGTTTAATTAAAAGAATTCATTAAAGTCATGCCCCATCCAAGGTAATTAGTATGCATAATTTATGCTTTGCCTAATACACAGGGGCAGTAGTCTGAATAATAAACTCAAGTTAACCTTAAGTGGAAGAGATTGAATGGTCAGATGTTTATTTAGCTCAGGTTTGCTCAAGAGCTAAGGTTAAAGAGGTGAAATTTTATTACAGTTAATTAATTTCTTAAATTTTCTTCATAAAATTCTGCCTAGCCAGTAGGGTGAAAGGTTTTTTTCTCTTTTCTTAAGGAAGGAATCTAGTAAGTGTCTCTGGTTCCCATCAGCTACCAGAGCAGTGAGTACACTTATCACATACGTGTAGTTCACAAGGATGTGACTTGAAGGAAGGTTCCCGTGAAAATTTTCACCAAGGAGCAAATGTAACAAACGCCCCCAAAACAGCAATCCTCAAAGCATAAATCCACAATCAAAAGTGGCTTCCATGGCACCCTGACAGTGCCCTTCCATGCCCTACTCATTCAAGCTCCTGACTCCCTGTCAGGGGCACAGCCTCACTGCTCATCAAATCAGCAATATGATGTGACCAAAACCCCGCACCCCACTCTGGTCTCCTCTCAGTGGATTCTGGTCAGTGAGCCCTCATGTGCCATCACCACTGAGGTGCCACCAGAGCATCCTTAGTGCCCTGAGCTGCTGCTGCTACTGGAGACTTCCCCTTGCTGCCATGCCTGAGCATTGAGCAGCTGAATTCTCTTCCCCAGAGCCAAGTCAGTCTGCCTCCCTACATACAGACTGCGTTGGAGCTGTACTGCTATTCGTGAGTGACATCCCTGCTGAGCCACAGGGAGCTGAAGTTCAAGTCCTGAGCTCCTGTCACAGAGTTCTGCTCTGTATGAGCAAAGCCAGAGGTGTCAGGCAGATTTTGGTAACAGGATCTCAGCGTTTGGGGCAAGAGATATGAGGCTGGCAAGACTGCCAGATGCCAGATTTGTCACTCCAGCAGAGGAACTAGAAAGTTTAGTGCTGGAAAAGAAGGCCCCAAAGTTTTCTGGTAAGAGCAAGGAAACTAGCTTGCCCAAAGACGTTTTCAGCTCCATATCCTCTTTCAGCCCGCTCAGGACAAGCTGCATGCTGTATGGCTTAAGGCAGGACAGGGGCACACAGGAGCCACCTGCACATCTGCACTGACAGCAGCACAAGCTCAGCTTTAAGGCACAGGGGTGAGGCCGTGTGGGTTGGTGAAGTGGAAAGAGCTTGTGGGGTGACAGGAGGCAGAAGTAAAGCTGCAGGGCTCTGCAAGGTTTGCAATCAATGGAAAATGCTCTGTGTGCTACTTTTTTTCCCCTGATCATTTTTTTTCCAGGTGCAGAAGGGTTGGATGTGATCTATGCATTACTGGAAAGCATAAGAAATGTTCATCCTTGTCAAAGGCCAGTTGAATTAATGTGCCTGAAATACAAATTTCACTTTGATGCAAGGAAGTTCTGTTAATCAGAAACTCATTAGCTGTTACACAGGTAGATTATTTCCCCCAACTGACTTTGTCTTGTCAACATATTTGACTTGTTTGCTTCCGCATTCCCCTTAGTCTCTACCCACACTAAGAAGTCTTCATAATTCCAGCGTTCAAAAAATATCTGTGCTGGATTTGGTCATGTCTTCTGTCGCCTGAGTGGGGAAAGTCCTCGAAGTACATGGGGTTTGCATTAGGCCTAATACTGAATGTGTGTTTTCTTTTCTTTGATCTTACATTTGATTTTTGCTGTCTGTTGCAGAGCAGCCCAAAAGCAACAGGCATTAGTCTGAGGTAACACGGGAACTCTGCAGCTGGAAGTGAACCCAGGTCTTTGTGCACTGTCCTGTCCTCCTGTCACCTTCTTTCCTGGACAGACAAGTGGGACGCTTGGTGTAGTAGATCATGCAATAACCTCCAGATGCTTTTTTTGAGTAATTCTGAAGTATTATCTGCAGGAGGATTTTTACTCCAAAACACAGGTATGATACAAATCAGATGTTTATTATGGAGTTTGTATCACCAAATGATCCTTATTTGCCTCCTCTCTGATTTATTTGCATCAATAGCCAAATGCAAACTTTCTGTACAGGGATTAGCTCTTATTTAGGGATCCCACTCCACGGCTTTAAACAACAACCCAAGCACTGGCTTAAACATCTCCCACTCCCACACTCCCAGTAGGAAGAGGATTTAGTAGGAGTTGTCCTGTACAACAATACTGGAGGCCAAGTCTCAATCTTCCTGAAAGTGCTGGCAAAAGACAGCTTATAATTTGCTCTTAAGAAAATTGAATCTATGTGGATTGAAACAAACTCTTAGAGCAAACAAAAATCTACTTTCCTTTGGATCAGAATCCTCTGTTCACATGGGAATCCTTTAGCTTCTGCCAGTATCTCTCAGCTAAGGCTTGGTCCCACAATCACTAAAAAAAACAATCTGCAGAAATCTGTGTATATTAAGATTTTTTTTCAAGTCTTCTGGAATATGTAGTAATAGAGAAATGCCAGCTAGAGAATTACTGCAAATTAATGTATTATTTGTGCTACACATTTCTGACCTTTTATCCTCTTTTCTGTCAACATTCAGATAACTCAGAGTAACTAAATTTTAATGAGGACAAAATGGTGGAAGAAAATAGTTCTCAGTCACAAATGCACATACTTGTATAAATTCAATTGCATGAATTTTTGCCACACAAAAAAGAAACCAAAACTCAGAAGAGTCTAACTTCTAAAACCAATAACTATCACCTAACAAAACTGACATCGCTAAGACTAAGTAGTGATCGAGAGATACAAATGTATTTTAGAATAATTATTCCACTTTTTTTTCCCCAAAAAGTGAAAATTCTCAAGTGTATTTCCTTGGAAATATATTTGTGAAAATTGGTCTTGGGGAAAAAAGAAAAAAAAAAGAGGTCAGTGAGCAAGCAAATTTTATTAAAGAAGAGTCTAGTTTGCTGCTATTAAACTGGAGTCCTGCTCAATCCGTCAAATTATGCAAAGAGATCACAGCATTACAGAGAGAAATTAATTTCACTAGAGCTAAGGTTCAAACTGCAGATGTTCCAATTTCATGAAATAAGATTAAAACTAAAGACAAATTTAAATAAACTTTCTTGTATTTCCATACAATAAAAGAAGACCATTTGAATTGGATACTACTCAGCAATCCCCAAACTCAGAGCATGATCCAAAGTTAACTGTTCAGACTTTCGGGTCCTGGGGAAGCAACTAACTGATTTCAGTCAGGAAAATCATCAACCACAGAACAAAAGCAGAGGAACAGGTTTTCTATAATTCATCAGCATGGATATAATTGTACTATTGAACCTGATTATGAACTACAAGACATAAAATCATGACAGATTTTATTAGTTTTACTATTAAAGGGTTTTAATTTTTTTAGATTTCTGGTCAGACTTACTCCTGAAAAATCACAATAATTTCATTAACTTAGTTGTTTTCAAACTATTTTTTTTTGAATGCTTGTTTTTCTGAAGTGCCTTATGCCCTTATAAGAGCATAAGGCTCTTTTAAAAGCTGGCCAACCCCTCCTCCTCCCCACAGCTCTGCCATCCAGCTCAGTGCCATTACTTTTAATAATGTGGCACATGTCCAAAGCTTTATCAGCGTCGATTCACTGGGCACCTCAGCGAGTCAAAAGGTGCTCAGTGCATGAAGCCATTTACTTCTCTTTCTTGGACTCTATTTTTAATTTCAATTAGAAAAGGATGCACAAATGGAAGCAGCTATGAATATTGTACTTATCCAACAGATACCTTCAAGGCAGAGATTTAACAGCAGACACAGCTTCATTAAACTTACAAAATTACACTTCATCCTTTGATTGTTTAGAATTCAAGTACAATTATTGAAGTGCCCATCAGCAAGTCAGTAAACAGAGTATGCAGATATGATGCTCAGAGTGAAACTCCTGTAATGTTCTTTTAGTATGTGGAGCAAAGCTATTTACAAATCCTGGCTGGAGTGAGTGTGCAAGACACTTACATCAATCTTTATCCATTTCAATTACCAACAAAGGTAATATCACAGCCAGCACACATTTAACATTAGATGGCACATATCTGGGCAGACCTGAGAAGCTGCAGAATAAATATTGATATATTAAAACAGAGTGTATTACTCACCTTCTGAATAAACCACTGATTTTAATTTACCTGCAATTTTGCAATAGCATCTTTCCAAGGAGGAAATTAGATTTTTACATATCATAGCAAATCACAAAGCCAAAATGTCAATTTAATATATCAAGCAATTACTTGTACTGTTTATTTTTGGGGAAAATTTTAACATATATTTACTTAGAAAGCCACATGGGTCCCTCCAAAATAAATAGGGGCTATAATTCTTGCCAAAAAAATCCACAGTTCCAGAGATCTCCTCATCAATTTCCTGCAGCATTAATGAGGAAAGGCGCTGAGACAGTCATTCATACTGTCTTTATGATAAGACTAACCTACAGGGCAAATCAAGATTAAGGACAAAGGGAAGACAAATGGATAGAATCCAGAACGAGGGGTTTTTTAATGCCTTGCTTGAAATTTTTGTTTGCCATCTTAAATGTAAGTACTACACTCAAAGCACATGTGAAAATGAAAGATATTCGCCCAACAGGAAACTACACAAGAGGAGAGATGGAGTTATTTTTACCTAAAGATTTATTTGGCTAGGGTTGGGAGGAGGGGGAAGAGGCTGCATTACTCATTCCTTAGAAAGCACTTGTGAAATTGCTATGAGTTACCTTTATAAGAAGAATTAAGTTTCAGTTTAGCAACACAAGATCTGAAGTCGCAGTTGATCTGGCTCTCCAAGCACATTGCCACTGCCGAAGGTGTGTGAAGCCACTCAAATCTCAGGGAATTCCTTTCAGAAATATTTGCACTCATACACTAAACTACACCAGAACTACATTTCCATCTGAATATTTGGGGGGCTTTGGCTTCATGCTACTTGGAAAGGAACCAGCGACAGCCTATTTTAATGCACAAGAAGGTCTTGAGGAATCTTACACTCTTAAGAAAAAAGGATTAGAAAGGATGTAGTAAATTCACCCCCAGGCATTTGAGAATACAAATCCTTGCATAAACCACCCTCAAAGTAGGCATGGTTAATAAAATATGCAAGCCCACTGGCATAAAGGACAGTGCCAAACACAACCCTCTGTCATATGCTCACTTTTCCTGTGCTATGATCTCCATGCAATTCACACTGAGATCCAGACACTCTTTTTAAGAGACTTGTGACATTTTAATTTTTTGTAATAGTTCCTCTGCACATCCTTGCCAGGCTGAGACAGTCTCTATTCCTGAAAGAGATGCAGCAGCATTAGGAAATCACCAGCTTGCTGGGCTTGGGCTATAGGCTGTAGACACTGGAGATGGTTCTGCCAGTGCTAACCTTGGCACCCAAAGTTTTGGGGGATCAGTCCTGATGCATTTGAGCAGCTCTCTGTGACAGCTAAATCCCAAAAACAGAGCTGCAGTGTGGGTGCTGGCTGAGCCAACAAGCCTACCAAGGGCATTTATCACTTCCCATCACTGCAAACCTGCCCTCAGCAGCTCACAACTCAGCAAACATGACCTGGCTTCTGCTCCTGACAGGAGAGGCACAGTCACATAGGACTTCCTGAAGCAATAAGCAAGGATTTTTCACTTCAGTCATGGCACAAACTGTCTCACACAATAAAACAGTCCACTCAGCATTCTGTGAAGGGAGGTGACAATATTCTTACCCAAATTTTAAAGAAATAGAGGTAAATAAATGATATTCAAATTGCTTCTAGCAACATAAGCATTCATGAATGAGATGGCCAAATAATATCACTGTGTGTTTTTATTCTCAGATGTGTTTTTCTTATTTTCTCTACCTCCTTTTTCACTGCCTTCTGGTGCTTTTTCCTTCTCCCAGAGACACCACCTTAGTTACTCTCACATTAGCTACTGCCACTTCAGTGGAAATAACAAGACAGAATTTATCACTAAGCCCCTCTAAATGTGCTACTAAGCCCTTCAAGTCCTAATTGATTTAGGAGGCTGGCCCAGCTGATCATGTTCTCTAATCCAGACACTATATGTTTGACCTGATGGAATAAAGAAACCTTTGGAGAGATTTGAAATGCTTTAATCAACTCTGGGGCTTCACATGCTCTAACCCTACTCTTGGTGTGTGTGCCTGCATGCCTGTGGCCCTGGGGACACAAGGGACACGGTGACACCCAGAGCCATCCCCAGGCCCCCTCAGGCTCCTCCACAGTCAATGTTCCTGCTGAGCTCTGCTTGTGCCTGCACAGCAATATCACTGCACAGCACATTATTTAACCCTCTTTTCTCTCTGTTTACCTTACCTAAGCAGGCAGAAAAGCTGCAAGTTACGGTCTAGTTTTCTGAAGGAATTTTAAAGTTCAATCTAAAACTCATGTATCATTATTTTGGTTGCAAAAAATGCAAATAAGGCACCAGCCAGCATCAGGAGCTACACAGCCAAGTGCCAGCTGATCAGGCTTCTTCTCTGTGAGATGCTCAAATAGCTCCACTGCCAGGTTCTCATTATACAAAAATATCCAAACCAAAAAATTCTTCCTTCCAGCTCTCTCCTTCTGGACTAACCAGATGGCTGAAAACAAACAAACAAATAAATAAAACACTGAGAAAGAAAAGCAAAACCAAATCAAAATAAATCCTGACCACTTTTTGCTCGATAGCCAGTTGATAAAATCTCCTGCAAGGCCAAGGGGGCAGGTGCAGGCACAGAGCACATTTGACACCTGCCAGCCCTGAACAGGCAGGAGGAGAGTCCTGCCTGCTGGCATGTAGGGAAGAGGAGTGGGTCTCTTCCATATCTTGTTTCTTCATTTGGGAAAAGGAAGAGCTGAGGGCAAGCCAGAGGGCTCTTTCAAAGCATAGGGGAGACCAGAGGGAGGCCAAAAATACCTCATTAATGCCTCTTGGGAGAAATACAAATGCTGACACATTGTCTTGCAGAGTATCAACAATATTAACCTGTGGGGTTTTTTTCTGCTATGAAATACATACGAATTACAAGGACATTGGGAAATTGTAGGTTGTCATAAAAACATCCAACATGCCCAGAATCTGAAATACAATGGCAGAAAGCTGATAAAGAATACAGTAATTAATCAGCCAGACTCATTGTTCCATCCACATCCAATTTGTTTCCTGTTTCTATCACATGATTATTTTCCTCTAACTGCTAATAGCAAATCTCGGCAGATTTTTGCAATCCTTGTTGTAGCAGGATGCTCTGCCTAGAGTGGGGTAAGATGACTTGAACAATGCCTGATGAGCAAAGCTCTCAGTGCTGAATGGAGCAGGGGGTGGCTGCTTTTGGTGCTGAAGAATGCAGAAACCAGCCTGAATCATCAATCCCAAAGTTAAACATTCTGAGCCAAAACAAAGTGCCGATAAAAGTACTAACAAGTGATACTACTGACAACTTATCTAAAGATGCTGAGGTGACTCAGCCAGCCTGCAGACTGGCATTTGATCACCTCATACTATCAAAGCCCAGCCCCACGTTTTAATGGCAGGGTTTTCTAATATACCCCTTCTTGGAGAGTGTGTGGAGATTCCTCCCTTGTGTAGGGATGCCCCTCAAGGTTATTTTTTGAGGATGAGTGAAGATTTGCCCAGGGTTTTTCGTGTGGGTGAGTAACATCAGTCTCTACTTGATAATTTGTTCTGCTAGCTTTAATATAATTGTTTCAATATTGCTTCAGCAGGCTTCCAGTCTGAAATGTTCACATGTCCCTGAAAGAGCACATCTGATACTGGCAAGGTTTGCTCAGCTCCCCATCCTTCTGAAGGAAATAAATTTGCTTCTGCACAGTTTACTGAGTGTCATTCTTCTGGACTAAAACCCCCCCAAGTTCCTTTTTATGCTGAATGAACTTTAAAGATCTGTCACATCTCAGACACAAGGACTTGTCCAAGTGTCTCAGCTGAAATCTCTTCTCTTTGCACTGCTGCAGTGCTGCCCATGCCAGCCAGGTCCTGTGTTCCAGCCCAGTGCAGCCAGCCTGTTAATGGGCTGTGCATGCAGAGTCTGGAATCCTTCCAGGGGACAGGATCTGTATCTGTTCCTGTCCTCACACACTTCAGTCATGGCACTCCTGTCAGACCCAGGGATGCCAAAGCTGAAGCACTGGATCACAGCCACAGGCAGCTCTGGAGCACAGTGAATTAAAACAGTGGAATGTCACATGGCTCATGAGTACCTATTATTCTCATCAGTACTTGATAAAAATCCAGATCTTTCAGAGCTCCCAAACTCGCCCAACAGTGGGAAAGCAGCAGGCAGGTATTTTTAGGTTTGACAGTTTGCTCTGTTCAATGATCAGGTGCCACCAAGCCCCACAGCAACTCCTTGGCATCCTTGTCAGCAATTCCACTATGGAGCTCTGAGAATGTTTCTGCCATGTGCCATTGGAGTGCCTCTGGATCTGTGAATAACTATTCAAAGCCATTCTTTTGGCTTTGCCGTGACTTTTGGGTGCCTTTCAAGAAAAACAAAAGACTTTCTTCAAAGCAAAATAAATCTGCTCCTTCGCCACAAGTAACTGCACTTTGCGTGGAACCGAAACAAAACTACAAAACGGAGACAGAAAAATCCACAGTGCTCATACTTGCAAGCTTTCACTGTACTTGTAGTGAAAAGCTACATTTCTGAGGCTGACTTTGCCATGATTGTCCCAAGAAGCCTGAGGATTGCACTTGACACTGACTGAAATGGGAAGCAGCTCCGTTCAGAGAGAGCAGCTGGCCAAGCTGTCCATTGCATGGCACAGCAGACAGGCAGGGCTGTCCCCAGGGCAGCCCGCTCTGGCCAGGCAAGGGCCACAAGAAGCCAGGCTTTCTGCTGGGCAGAGCACAGACCATGGGAGGCAGCAGTCCCTGTCTGTCCCTGTCCCTTCCCTGGCCATCCCACAGCTCACCACACTCTGTGCCAGCTGCACTTCTCTCCCTTGCTGCGGCAAAGGCAGCTCAGCCCCAGCCATGCCACATCCTCTCTCCCTCTGCATGATGACAGCCTTGCTCTACTCCCAGGGACAGTTATGGGACTAAAAGGAGAAGAATATTTGAGCCTTATGGCCTCTGACCAGTGTCTGGCAAGTGGGTGTCTGAATGTGGCTGTGGTTTTCTCTCTGGCTCAAAGATTAGGTGCATATAGAGGCTGAATTTCATTTTAGCTCCAGGGGTGGCTGCTTGGAGTGAGAACTTTGGTGAAACATCTTTGCAACAATCATTAATGGATATCAGTCCCCAGGAGCAAAATTGTGACATCTTTCAACTTTAAGCCAGTTAGAAATAGTTAAACAGTTTTGAGAATAAACCCATCTATTTCATACAGGAATTATGAGAAAAATCTGTTAAACACACTAAAAAAGAAAAATAATCAAACAACAAAACAACAAATTGCTAGTTTTCCTGTACACATGCCTGGCCAGCCCCTGGTACAGTGACAGCAGTGTGAGCTCCTGGGCACAGGGCAGGGCTGTGCAGCTTTTCCAGCCTTTGCTGGAAGGTAGGAACTTCCCTTTGGGCAGCTGTGAAAAGGCCTTGTCTCCCTGATTTACACAGGTATGGGGTGAATGGCTGAGAGGCTGGGGCCTGCTCAGCCAAACACCCATGTGTGCATGAAATTAGAATGTCAACATTTGATTCATGCTGCCAGGCTGTGACTGTGAAACAAATTATGTCAGTGGGTGGCAATTGCAATATTAGTCTAAGCAGATAACATTTAGCTAAAAGGAGGGGCTCAGTTCACATTCTTCTCTCTACCATTTTAATGTCAACATCATTAGACTTAGAAGGCCTGGAATTTTGTCAGAATGGAAAAAATATGGAGACAAACAAAAATATTATAGATTGAGAGAGGGTTTATGATAAAGCACAAGCAGTACAATCCAGATACAGGTTCAGCAGTTTCATTACTGCTCCTTTACCACATACCTTCATTATGAACAGTTCAGTCTTTGAATTTTGTCACCCCCCCTCCACCCTAACCCACCCCTATTTAAAGATTTTAAGAACAGTGACTGACCAGAGTAGAATGGAATGGCAAACAACATCACCTAGAGTATGTAAAAAATTGCCTCTTTAAGGAAAAAATGCCATTTACTAATTATTGTTTTTTTAAGACTTGGAAATGTTTGGTTTGAGCAACCAAACTTTTGAACACATGAAAATAAGGCTCTAAGTCTGGCTTCTTTTCAATACAAAGAAATACAAATAAGTTTTTTAGAAAAAACCCCAGGTTTCTTTAAGTTGCTCCTAGCATTTTCAAGTGCATTCCTATGAAATCAACAGTTTTTGAGATGTGAAGTCAATCTTTTGTAGTAGAATCTATTTTAGAAAAAACTCCCAAACATATTTGAAAGCAATACAGGATACTTAAAAGTAACTGGGTTTATTACAGAATTAATTAAGAAATACACAAAAGTCATCATGCTGTAAAGGTGGAAGATATCCTAAGAGAAAAAGAGTAGTTATTTCCTTCTGGCCCTCATTTAATTATAAAAAAGTGTCTGTATCAGATGACAATATTATCATAGAAGCTATCATAATCTTAGCTTCATTTTTTTTCTCGCTTGTTTTAACCGGCAAAATGGCAGAACACCAATTTAAGCTTTTATTCCATAGCAAACACACATGTAGTTAAAGTTAATACTGTGAAAAATCTTACTTGTAACAGTGAAATGTTTATAGAAGCAGCCACTCATTCAGTTGCAGAACTAAGGATCAGCAATCACCTTTCTGGGTGATGTACAGAAATACAGAGTTTTTAGGTGATTCTACCAAAAATTAATTTATCAGCTTGATCCTCCAGCTTCCAAAAACTAGCTTTATCCAAAAGTAATTAAGAGGGAAATGGATTGTAGGCACCTGCAGTGGCCATCACCTGTGCTGTGTATTCAGAGCAGCCACACTCCTGCCCCTGTGCCCCATCCCAGAGCCATGCCCAGCTCAGCCTGGCTCTCACTGGGACTAATTCCCACTGGCTGAGAAACTTTCACCTCAGAAATTCCACTGAAGGTGATGTGCCAGATTAATCACTGCTGTCCTTCCACGGGCTGCACCAAAGACCAGTTTGATTCCATAGGAATTCCCAGTGTGCCATGACTGGATGTGTGGAATTCAATGGGACTTAGACGGGCAGTATAATGAAAACCCAGATCATTTATCTGCCAGACTTTGCAAAGATTGATTTAAACTGACTTTGGAAAACACACATTGCAGTAACACACATACAAGTGTGTGGCCCAGCTATCATTTTACAAGCTCAAGCTGTGCTGCCAGTGCAGTTACTATGTGGTGTAACAGGGATTTCCAGAGCCTTACAAGGTAAAGTCCTTATCGTGTTTCTCCAGTAGAACCTTTAAAAAAATAGGTTTATGTGAAGGGACTATAAAAACTCAGACTACATTATTTAACACCTTGGAAAAAACCCAACAGAAAATGCAGCTATAACTGACTCCCTTAATACAATTACCCTTATTGTAGTTTTAACAGATGTTACAGAGTGACCTTTACAAATAACAACATCAGGGAAAAATTCATAGTAGGAGATTGCAATTTTCCTGTTGCTTCACCTACTCCAGGGTACATGGTTTTGGAGTCTTTTCAGAAGGGAGGATTTCTCATTCAAGTCTTTCACAATTGTCCAAATTGGCAGGAAAAAAGCTTCAAAAGTGCTGATTTTTTTTCTCTATATTATATAAACTGTTGAGTTCCCAAAGCCTTCATTAAAAAAAAAAAAATCTGCTTGCATTAGAAGTTACATCTCTGTCAACAAACAAACAAAACAATGGAAATGTCTCTCTCCAGTTCAGCACATCTCCTTTCCAGCCCCCCCGCCCAGTAATTAATAAGGATATAATAAGCCAAATAAAACAGAAGGAAAAAAGGACACAAAAACTGGGGAATTGAAAACTATTGTTGTCTCTTTGGACTACTCGATGTCGAGGACAAATGTCTGGAGAGAACACCGTAGCTCATTTTAAAAGCTCGGCTATTGCCCCTGTATAGAAAAATAAGTGTAAACAATCAAACTGCTCCAAAGGTAATTTGGTAACAGCATTTGCAAAGAGGAAAGCAGCAAAGACAGCAGTAAGACTGCAGGAAAGATTCTTTCTTTATGGTGTAGTGACAGCCTTGTAACTTCTCCATTATGATGGGAACCCCAGCATAAAGATTGCATTATCATCTGTGGTTAACTGTCAAATGCATTTTAATGCTTTATTTGGGGAGCTAAGTTAAAGACAAAACAATCCTTCTCTTCTTAATCTGTCCATCTCTGAGAATGTAAATACAGCTCATAGTTGTGTGTCAGTGTGGGGAGTTAACTGTATTCTTTCAGCTTCGTGTAGATTCCTGAAGATCAGAGAGCTGAGTAAACAATATTTTGATGTAAACAGATTATCAACATGAGAGGAATGACCGTCTGGTCACCTGTGGGGGTTTATTCACTTAACACTTCCACCCCATAAAGACAATTGTGTGCAATCAATGCATATAGGGCCTTTCACTGCGTTGCTAAGTGATACGTAGTGTCAACAGAAAAATGCGTGATGTACAGAAGGGCTGCTCAACAGCCAGGAGAAAACAACACACATGGATGATATTTTAAACTTAATTCAGTGGGTTATGAAGATTGTGACAGGCACAGTGGCTGACCAGAAAGCACTTGAAAAATTTGACTTTATAAAGTTGGATCTCCCACGTGTGTAAAGAGTTGAATTTGGTAACAAGTGAATCACAGCGCAGAGCTGTAGCTGGTTCAAATAGGAAAAGCCAACCCAGCAGGGAAGCACTGAATATTCATTCACTGGAAGGCACAGCAGTCATTTTACAATCCAGGCTTCAATATATGAGCAGATCATTTGTCTAAGATTGTATATGCATTCTCTCATTTTCCTCATCTCTAGAAACTATTTTAGTAAAAGCCCAGAAGCTGTTTTCAACAGTTTCTTCAGAATTTCTAAAGAAAGGAAAGAAAGTTGAATGGCTTCACATTGCCCCATACAACCATGAAAACCTGTTTTGTGGGACATTCTTGAAACCAACCCAGAAAGAAACCCTTAAGAGGTTTTGTATTTATTTACCCATTCTCTGCCCACCACCCACTTGATAGGTTTTATATTCAAATGCAAAATACATCTGCTTTTGTTCTAAGGATTCAATCTGATTTTGGTCTGATTTACAGAACAAATCCTGAGAAATCCAGTTTTTTGCCAAATTTTATTTTTCTAATAGCTTCCCACAGCAAACAGAAAACATGCAGGCCCCTAAGCTTCTCTAAATCACTTGCAATGATAGTTCAGCCTACTGTCATATTCAAAGGTTCCTCAGAGACCACAAAGCTTTGACCAAACATGTTGCTTGCTGGATCATTAGTGCTATTTTCTGCAGAATACAATTCCCAAACTCACAATTATTTTTTCTACAAGATGTCAGAGAGCTCTGTGTTCACCAGGCTGCTCCTGACAGTACATGGGCAAGGTGAGGATCTGTGGTGACAAAAGGGGTAACTCAGATGTATCAGACAGGTCTAGATAGTTTGTAAATCCCTGAACTTCCAAAAGAATAATTTTTATTAATATAAAGAGGTCTCTTCTTTGAAGGGAGTTGTGTATTTAGCATATTTCAGACGATTTTTCATGAACAAGAAAGCATTTGATTGAATGAACCTCTTCTGAAATGCTACCTAGGTCCAGGCCAATGAAGGTTGTTGCTAATGTTTCTGAGCTACATGTACCCAGATGGGATCTACTCAGAAGACAAAGCCTCCCAAAAGCACTTGCAGGCTTCAGCCCAGGACACACAAAGCAAAGAAATTCAGAGAAGTCCTTCCACTGGAAGGCAGAAAAGTACTGAGTAGAAAGGAATCAACACGTACAAGGAAAAAAGGATAATTACGTTTTGAATTGTGTCACTAATCATTTCCTAAACAAGTCAGGTTGCTGGATTTCTAAATTGAAAATATACCAAGTCAATAAAGAGAAGTTTGGAATTCTAATTTTGGCAATATACTTAGGTACAACACAATTTTGAGGAGAGTAGAAATTAAGGTCCTTATACAGTCAGCTTGCAACTGAATTTGAATTAATAAGTTAGATCTGATTCCTAATAAAATGAACTGAGAAGATTGTTTCTTATAATAATAATGTGTAATTACTAGAATCAAAATATTCCATTAGTTTATCAATATTAATAAAATTAAGCTACTGAGTCAGGAACAGAATTTTATGTTCATCTTCAATGAGCTATCAGATTGCCTGGAAAATAACTACAAAAAGATTTATCTACCCTGTGGAGAACTCCCACTCTATTTGGAAAAGCTCTCTATAAAAACTAAAATTAGAATATCCACCTTATATACTGGTAAAAATATTACCCAGCCAACCCCTCCTCTCCTCCCATATGCTGTGCTATTTTTTGTAACAATTTTGAGAAGGAAAAAAGAGAAAAAGGCACAAGCCAGAAGGGTAGCAAAGCTTTGGTGCCATTGACAGCAGCCAGCGCAGCGCAGCAAACACAGCGCTGCTCCAGTGAAAGAATGCAGGAGATGAGGCTGAGCACAGACCCTGCCTGGAGCCACACACAGGCTGTGGGAGCCCCTGACATGCTGGAGCATTTGGGGAAAAGGGGGATTGAGGGGGGTCTTATCACTCCCAGCTCCTGAAAGGAGGGAGCCAGGGGAGGTTGGCCTCTTCTCCCAAGCACCAGGCAGAGAGGAGTGGACTCCAATGGTGCAAGGGCAGGTTGGAGCTGAATTAAAGCACAGTCAAGCACTGTAAGGGCTGCCCAGGAAAGCAGAGTAGATTGGAGTGCCCAGATGGAGTCCAATCCCCTGGAGACCCTGGAAGAGGTAGGGTGGCAGTGAGGAACATGATTTTGTGGTGCTCTGTTAAAGCTTGGACTTGATCTCAGAGGTCTTTTTGCACCGAAATGATCCTGTAATTCCAAGGACTTGGTTATGCCTTTATAAGTAGATGTTTTGCTTTTGGTTAATGCAAAACTAAAATGCGTCTAAAGTTAAAAATTTATTTGGTCTTTTATTTCCTGAGTCAGCATATTTGCTTTGAACACCTAAGTGTGCAATAGCACAGTCAAGCATCAACCCAGACAGGTTCTGTTCAGCTGTGAGACTGCCCCACACTCAAGGCAGCCTCAGCAACACCAATTCTAAACTGTCTTCCTGCCCCCAGTTTGAACAGGAGAAATATTCTTATATGAATCTCTAGAGGTTTGTTCCAAGCAGCTTGTTCTTTCTCACACAGAACATGCCTGATACAGCCCCAGTGTGCCCAAGACTCAAAGAGCAAAGGCTGTGAGTCTCACAGAGCTTGTTCACCTGGAAAGCTCTGTCAAGAAGAACTGGCTGCTGCTGGGTCTGAGGCAGCAACTCTGCTCCTGCACTGCCATGTACACAGGGGCTCACCAGAACCTGGACCACAGCTCTTTCCAGTTTGGTTTTTAGGTAAATTTGGATAAGGCTGCTCACAGAGTGGAGGATGCCCTCAGCACCACTGCATTCAGGCAGTTCTGCTTTAGAAGGCAACATTAAAGCTTGTAACTCCTCCACCCAATTCCCCCCATCCTACTAACACTCGAGGCCAAAGGGTTCCTGTAGCTGTGGGGAGCATCCCCCAGCCCACCTGGAGGGATGGGAACTTTAGTACCCCAGCTGCTTGGAGGAAATTTCCTAGGAAGAGAATGAGAGTTTTGATCTGTTTCCATTCCACAGGAATACAGCAATAAGATGCTCTTTTAGCTTAAAGCACTGATGCATTTAAGTTCAGAGCAGCTGAAATACCAGGCCAAAGTCAGCAACATTGCTGGACAACGCTGCTAGACAATAGAGGATACTGAACTTGTCCTAAATGAACAGGCAGCCTGAAAAGCTGGAGTAGAAATCTTGGCCACTGTAGCCACTGTTAGGACTGACTGCAGCTGGTGAACACTGGAAAGTCAGCAACAAAGGCTGAAGGGGAGGTACCTTGGGGGAACACTCACCAGCACTAGATTACAGCAACCAGTCTTGGGGAAATCTACCCTCAAAACATTCTCCAACCCCTTGTCATTGGAAACAAAGGAAATGTTTGCTTCTAATTTCTGAGTCTATGGACAGATGAAAGGACTGTACAAGTGTGTTTCAACAATACCAAAAAGCTTTTCCATATAAAGTAGCCAATTTACTGTTATGGTTACACTTAAGTCAATTAAAATGTTTTATTTGCAAGGATTTGAATCTCTTACCTTCATTAACATTTAGCAGTAAATGGGAGAAAAAAGGTAAATAAAATATTATCTGGCTTTTTAAAGGTCATTCCGGCTTGATCATTATGAAAAACCAGATAGGAACACAGAATGTGGCCCTTTGTGTGGATTTAATACAAGCAGCCAGTGCAGCACCAGTGGAAGACAGCAAACACCAAAGTCACTGGCTGAGAGTCTGTAGTGCTCCCGTTTAATACATGCTTAATTCCAGCCATCCTTTGTTCATCTGACTTGAGATCATTTTCCTTTTTTTGCTCAAGCCTGCCATCATAAATCACCCTCATCACAGAGCATTTAACTGATGCACCTACTCTTAGCACCTGCTTTTAAACAACCCTAGGCTAGCAATCCAAACTGATGAAGTGACATACCTAATACTTTGCATGCCTTTACCAAAGGAACACTCAGCAAGGTTCTGGAATCTGGGTCCTACCTAGGCTGGAGGGTGTGCAGGAGGGCAGCTCCTCCACTGTAATTATGCAGTGATTGCAGTGTCTTACTTTAAGAGCTTTTATATTCTTGTTTATTGAAAAGAATAACATGGTTTTCAAAATTCATTACCACAAACCTCTTTCAAATGAAGATTTTTGTTGTTTGTAAATAGATATAAAACTAATGATGCAGGAAGACCCTGAGTTTTGAATATTAAAAAAAAATAGACCAGAAAAGTAAGAAATATTTGTGCTCCTGTGGGCAAACATTTATTCAAACACACAGTTTACATTAAGCTTGCTTCTTTCCCTTTTACTACATCCCTCACTGCTGATACTAATAGGGAAAGAGAAATTCCCCACAAACCACAGAACATCCACAGCAAAATGCCACCTAGTACAATATACAGTTATTTTCCATCATATCACTGTTCTTGGTAAACAAATTGTCCTCTATACAAAACTACAAATAAAAGCTCTCTACAAATGTTTAACATGAGGCTTCAAATGCTGCAAACCTCCACTCACTGCACACTGAAAACTAAACCCCTGCCCCCAAGGCCAGAGGAAAAGAGACCCTTAAAAACCTTAAAACCACAGCATCTGAGAGACTTTCCCAAGGAGCTGACATCATCAGCCAGGAGTCCTGCAAACAAGTGAACAGCTCAAATCTCATCACCCTCATCAAAGAGCACAAGTTGCAATGAAATCCTCAGAGCTCCAAGGCAAGTGCAGACTGAATTTACACATGGGTGTACACTAAAGTTTTAATGAGTATTTAGCTAGTGACAAATTGCTCTGTCTAAATTAAATTTTCATAACCATGACATTTTCAAGAGGATTTCTTTCATTTTCAAGAAAATGAAGACTCCCAGCAAATATTAAATGCCTTAGGATTTTGCAGGGGATACTTCAAATGGTTTTGCTGGGTAGTGATTCAGTGATTAAAATCAAAAGATTATTTGTTTCTTTGTTTATTTCTTCTCCTTGGCTACCGATTCTTCACACAGGTTCTTCAACCACTTTGTATTTCCTGTGGAGGAAACAAGTGGTTCCTCTTGTCCCAAGAAAATAATTAAATGCTTGCTCTTATTTCCATAGGAGTTGTACGTGTGAAAAGCCAATAATTCAAGAAGCAGGATTAACAATATAACCTGAACCTCTCAATCAATTCTTAAGCCTTGCAGTTAAAACCTTCCGCTGTCTAAACTAGGGGACAGCACAGATTGCACTATTAAAATAAATAAATAAATCTACATAACACCCTGGCAAAACACACAACACAATGTGATGAAATGTTACCCTCTCATTCAAAGTGAGCCCAGCAGTGGTGAACTGAACCAAGTTTCAGTCAAGTTGCTGGAACCAAGCAATAAGAGGGTTAGAAGTACCACAAAATCGTTGCTGAGGTGAAAAATAAGATACAAGTTTCCATGATTGAGACACAGACTCAATCTGATTCTACAATGGTTGTCCCCACCACAGCACACACTGAAATGTGACTTGGAGAGCAAGTGAGGCACAAAGGCTCTTGGCTGCTTCCACAGAAAGCCATTCTAAAGCTGTATTTCACAAGCAGCTGCTAGGAAGTGTTTAGCCAGGAGTACTGTAAGAACTGCTTCAGGCAAGGGTGACCATTACATTGCACCCACTTTCTTGGCAGGGTGGGGAGCAGAAATAAAATATTTTATTCCTTTCTGCAGCTACTCACAGAATGTAAAACATAGAAAATCTGGAGGTGAGATTTTAATTGCTGGTTTAGGAATAGCTGATAATTAACTTACATTCTCTTCAAAATGTTGTTTTCTCTATGACCCCGTAACCAAGCAACAGGAAAAGTAACAATAGAAAAGTGTGATAAAAAAGCCTTTTTTTATAAAATACAGAAATTATATTTTCAAGCTAATCATTATTTCTTATTCTATGTGTACATTTATTTCTGTCTCATACTGAAAGGGCCTGGGCCAAAAGAGAAAATGCACTTAACATTAAATAAGTGGAATATTTGGGAACAGCATTAGGCTACATCTTAATGTGGCCTGCTGTTCAGTACTCACCAGCAACATCTTGCCCATGGTTTGCCAGGATGGAATGCACTTGCAGAGGAGAAACACTATGAGCTACATTACTCCTGGCCCTAACAGAGATAACCAGGACTAAGTGCCAGAAAGTTTGAATTCAAGTCAGACACACTAATAGAGACTTAAGGGGCAAGCATGTACAACAATATTTTCCAGTGTAGCTATTAAGACTCTGATCTAGTCTGTTTTGCCAGCCCGTGCCCATGCCCTGCACCAGCACCCAGAGCACCCACAGCCACCTTTTCCCTCAGGACACAGACAGGGGTGTGCAGGTTGCCCCAGCAAACAACTCCTCCACAGCCAAACGCAGAATTCTGAGCACCGCTGAAAGACTGGGGAAGAAACGCCATTCTGACACAGAAACATCTGCAGATACATTTCATACTGAGTGTGGGAAGGTTTACACAGCCCTTAGGAGGTGTTTTCTACTCTTTAATTTGAGGAGTTCTTTCTCAAGAGCTTTGCTATTTAAGGAACCAATTCCCAGCTTTCATGTGCTATGTCTTTAACAAGATGGGCCTATTCAAGCCTTCAAACATGAGAAAGATCAAAGCTTATATCTGTAATAAAACAAACGATGTGTGTCTGGCATGTATTGACAAGGCTACATGGCTGCAGCCATTCAGCCTCATTATCACGGACATTCATCACACAAAAATTGGGATGGCATACTAGGAGCTCCCTAACTTTCTAGCAAAAATGATGTCAAACAGCAATAACACTAGACTTGACCTCAGTTTTACCTCCTTAATACCTGCAGTGATTTGCAAGCTCAAACAACGCAGCGGCACTTAGAAAAAAATTAAGCCTGTCATTATCACACAGTAAATTTGAAGAACAATAATTTTATGGTAAAAACTTTAACTATTCATTGACACAAACACAACACAGAAGGGCTGCCTGATGGACCCTTTCAAATGCTTGCTGGACATCAGCTAAGCCTGACTCCATGCCTTGAGGTAGGCTGCAGTTACTGGGGCATTTTCTAGATAGGCCTGTCTGGGGCTTGAGCTTCATTGAGCAGAATATTAACTCAGAGATCTGATTCTCCTCTGCTCTGACTAATCAACAATGCTGTGCCCCAATTAAAGGACTGAGCACAATCTCTTGCATTCCCTGGCACGTTCAGTCACAATTTTATTCTTTCCATTTCTTCTTGTAGCTTCTCAGTCTGTGTTTGTGCAACAGTTCTTTGGACTTGCAGCATGCAGAGTGGAAGCACCAAACATAATTTTTTTTTTAACTTTGAAATAATGGCTGTAATAGATCAGATTTTTTAAAAATCCTTTATCAAATTGAAAACTAACAAAATCAAAACTTATCTACTTCAAAATATTTGCCTTTTAAGTCACAAAATAAAAACAAAATCTATACAAAATTTTTAAGAATCACACTTTCACATCACAATAATTTGAAAACTTGAGTCTCACTTTGACATAATTGCATTTTACTTTTAAGGTCATCCTAGAGGACCTAAGTTATTTCCAGAAGTCTTTCACTGAAAACATGTCACCACTTTTCCTCCAAACATGATACAAACTAAGAACTACTACTACATTTATGTGACTAAAGGACAACGTGCTTTGTGAATCCTTCCTCTGGATGCACGAGAAACATGAAAAATAAAACCACTCCCTCCTGAAACGCTGTCTCTGATACTACAAAAAGCCGAAGTGAGTCTGTGATGGCTCGAGGTGACCACAGCAGCTGGGTTCCAGTTTGGCATTCAGCAAAGGTCCCACACTTGTGCCTCTCACTGAAGACGGTCTCTAAAGACAGAAATTTGTTGACTCAGGATTGCGAATCACAGCATTTGTGCTGTTTTTTGTCTACCACAGATCACAACATCAGTGTCAGACAAAAAAGAAAGTAAATTAAGAAAATGCATTCAAGATAAAAGCTAGCAGCAAATGATTCCCCAGATCTAGCATTTAAGAATCTTTTAAGCTTCGCTGAAGGAAACAAACACTTCAATACGAGGTTTACTGGTGCTTTGCATTTCAATTGTGTCACCCTCTCCTAATTGTTCCAATGTCAACAATGTCCTGCGCTGCTTCTGAATAGTCAGTCTTTTCTCAGATAAAATAACAAGGTTACCACTTCATCCCACACACTGTACAACTGCATAGCCATTTGTTAGGTCCTGCCTTAAAGCCAATTCAACCTTTTCCTATGATCTCTTTTCAGAAGTGTCAAAGTTCTAGCAATCTAACTTTTTGCAGTTTCTTTTAACAGCATAATCTGGCTTTTATGGCAAACTAGCTGTCCACGGGTTATAAGAGCCTTTGCTCCTCAAATGTACTGTATCTGCCCTGCTAATTATCTGTCAAAATCCATATGGAGTGGACAGAAGCCAGACTGTCAAAGGGAATTGATGCAATCTATTTTTTTCAAATTTCTTACTGTGTGTCATACATCAAGACATGGCTTATTCTGGGACATCAAAAAGTGCTGGCACAGGAGCAATCCTGTGCAATGCCTCAGAAAGGCTTTGAAAGATTTTTATGCTGGCCAGCCACCTATTTGGCCAGTGAGAGAGAATAATTCAATAGGAATTTTTGGGAACATCTATAGAAAGTGTTTTCACATGTCCTAGTATATCTGCATTAACGATTACTCCATTATTTGTCTATTTGCTTTTCTCCTCACACCACAGTTCCTTTCCAACCCTCAGGAAGAAGAGCTGTCCAGGCAAGGCTCAAGTAATTTCTTACTTAGTAACAGAGCCAGCCAGAAACAAGGGATGGCAGCCCTCATTTAGTGCAGTCACCATTTCCAGGGATCAAGTCGATAGGGAAGGAAAAATGGAACAGAAAAATTAAACATGTATTTTATCACAGATGAATTAAGTGTAATTTCCAACCAAGTTTTTTTGTCACTTTTTAGTAGCAGATGACAAGAGAATCCTGCCAGCACTGCAGACTCATGGAAGAGAGGGAGGAGAGCAAACTTGGGTTACAAGGCAATTGTGAATTTTTATACAATTTCCTTCACACTACCTAAACAGAGGATTCCAGTGTGCCCTCTCTCTGGCTCTTTGCAGACTGAGCATTGTGCACTTCAGAATACAAAGAAAGCCCCAAACCCCACCTGAATTGCAAGGTTGTCCTAAATTCTGTTTTGGCCTAAGACAGGAATATAATTGAATTGATTTCTATTAATAGCCAACTATAAATATTTACAAAAATTTACAGATATATATGAATACAAGCTAAGTAAATCTAACATAAAATAAAAATACTATGATTAAGAGATGATGCAGTTTCATTTTCTCTTGAAGGAATCCCTTTGTGCTATGCTACAGACAAATGCATCTAAGTGTATTTAACAATCTAATGTAGAATCACAAGTGCCCAGGGAAGTTCAGATCATGAGGGACAACCAGGATGAAATTCAAGTGCTCAAAAGGCTGTGGGTCTCTGTGTCTGTTTTTGAACTCTGGAATTCTCTAGTGAAGCAGACAGGAATCAAATTATTTTTTGAGGTAATAAAATCATAATTACATATCTAAAGGGGACTTCGAAAATAAAGTAACAGGCAACTTTTAAAAGCAATAAATCATAGGGAATGAGGTCTTCCTGAGAAAGCTGGCTCACAGACCAGAGCAGGAATAAGGCAGCCATGGTACAAATCCCACAGGCATCATGATGATGACAGCTTTCTGCCTCTCTCTCACAGAAGTCCTTATTTTCTAAGGGAAGCAGTTGTGCGGTTTTTGTTGGTTTTTTTTTTTCTTGTGTGTGTTTTTTTGGTGCTTTTGTTTTGTCTTGTCAGAGATACTTCCCTGTAAGATCTATATAATAGAGGATAAACTATTTTAAGCATCCCTCCTTAACACAAGAACCCCACCTGCTTTACACTCTGAACACAAACTCCTTTTTTGCCTGAGTTCAGCAAAGCAGAAGCGTATCAAGGACTGCCATTAATTTCAAGCAGAGCTCTTGACTGTGGAGTGCCTTGCTACCTGACTTGGAGCTTCACTGAGGAGCAGATCAGGTCTCTGATAAGATTGCCTGATAAGATAAGGCAGGCAATCTTCAGATCTGGCCCACTCATGCACATCTGAAATATGTATTCACTACTTCTGCCTCCTTTCCCTGTTCACTCTCACATCCTGAGAAGGTCTGGAAAAGGCATTTGGCATTTCAAAATGCTTTTGTTTTTAAGAAGAAACAGCAGCAAATTAAACAAATGTTACTTCAAGCAAATAAAGATCCTCATTTTCTTTGGCTTCAGGATATTGATGGTCACCTGGCCTCGAGACCCATTTTAAGAGCAATGAGGAGAATTTGCTATAGGTATGTAATTTGCTGCTCTTGCTAGAAGAGTTTACACAAACAACTTTCAAAGCTTGACTGGAGAACTGGTCAGCATATTATTCTGGTCAATTATTTGCCATGCTAGAAATGCATCAGGATAATGACACAGGGAGGGACTGTACGGCAATATTGTTCCCCAGAAGCCTTTGTCTAACAAGGTAATTTATGACCTGTTCTGGAATCCAGTCTTTACAAAACCATTAATTCACACTTGCATTCAACTTCAAAGGGACCATTATCTGTAAAGGTGGCAGAAGGCATCAGACTGCTGCAAGCTAGATAAACAGATAAGTGAGACTTTCATGGTTTTCTCCTCTAGGTCTGCTCGCAGGACAAAGGTACCTAAAGGTGCAGCTGCCCCTCGGCATTTGGCCCTGTTATTTGCAAAGTTCACCACCGAATGTGCTACTTCCCTTTTACAAGGTGAGGAAAACCTTACTCACTCAAGCGCAAAAACTCGCAGCACTAGCAGAGCTTTGAAAGCCCTTTCAAGAACCTGTCAACCTCACCTGGGAGCTGGTGCTTTCCGATGAACACAGCGACATGCAGAGCACAAACAAAGGAACAACAAAACCCCCAGGAATCAGTACTTTGCAGCCAGGATAAAAATAAAATGAAGGCCTTACAGAGCAGCAAGGTTTAACTGATGGCTGTGTCCACAGCTGGAAAACTTGCTGGGCCCTTGCAGTGGGCCCTCTGTACACTGGATGAGCAGCACGTGTATTTGCATTGGTGCTCCCAAGCTGGGCTGAACCCCTTCCCTGAAGGTGGCAGATCAGGGCTTCTCAGGACTGTGCTGCATGTGACAAAACTGATTCATACTCACTGCCTTTCAAACAAAAGCCTACCAATTTTGGACAGTTATTCTTGTCACACTGGAAATTCACAGCCCAATACAATTGAAATAAATCCTTGAATAATCCCTTTTTCCTGGGGGAACCAGAGGGCGATAGGAAAAGCAGGCAGCTGCCCCAGGTGATTAACTGTGCTGGTGCAACCAGTGTGCCCGATTAGGCACCCAGACAGCAGGGCCAGGTCAAGACCCACTGACAGAGAGCAGCACCTTAGAAATACTCGCTTGCTGGCAGTGAAATCTTCCACCTACCCTTCCATCTCTTCTGGAGATATTAATTAGTTAATGTTTGCAGTGTTATGAAGATCTAACGAGCCAAGGGTGAGCATGGGTGCTGACCAGAATGACTTCTAACTGATGTGTTGGAATAGAACGTGGCATTGCTATGGAGAGGTGTGAGGGGACAGGACAAATGGCCTTTTCTGGCCCAGCTCTCCTGCAGAAGACCTGGGACAGGGAACAGAAGCCAGGCAGTGCAGCAGCAGAGGAGGTGAAGCACAGCACAAAGGGAGGGATTCAAATGAAGGCTTCCAACCCAGAGAACACAAACTAACCCAGGCAGATGACTGAGCTACTCTCCTGCTGAGGCATTAATCTACTAACTGTTTTTCAGTACAGCTTCATGCAGAACTGTCTTTTGATTAAAATTTAGCCCTGTCTGGGATAAGACAGGAGTTGTGCCCATGTGCCCATTTAAGTTTTATGTACTGAAAAAAATGTAGGCTACCAATTTTGTATCCCTGGCAGGTAAAAATGCCTAGCAGAAATGTAATATGCAATAATACTACTGATGGATGCTGCCTGAAGTTCTAGATGACAAGCAGTACAAGAAGCATTAGCTAAACTCTGTGGTCTAGAAACAAGTCCTTAACTCCATTACTGTCCATGCTATAACTTGGTCTGAAGTTATGAAGACATCAGTGGCAGAACTGGCTGGTGTCCTGCAGACATTTCACTGGCCAGTGTCAAGGTTTAACCCCTGCCAGCAGCGCAGCCCCACACAGCCCCTTGCTCACTCCCCACCAGCCGGATGGGGCAGAGAATCAGAGGGGGAAAAGCTGCAAAACTCATGGGTGGAGATAGGGTTTAATAGGGAAAGCAAAAGCCATGCACGCAGGCAAAGCAAGACAAGGAATCAATTCACTGCTTCCATGGCTGGGCACTGGTTCAGCCATCCCCAGGAGAGCAGGGCCCTGGCACAGGTGACTTGACAGACACCATCACTCCAGACATGTCCCTCCTTCATTGTTGCCCAAGATAAAATGATGTCTTTAGGGGCCCAAAGTTTTCTGCAAAAGCAGCAATAACACTGATGTTTGACACAGTTATTGAACAAAGACAGAATATGAAAAATGCGCACATGCAGGACCTGGTACTGTCCACAGTTGATCACTAGCCTGCGTGTCTGCATTTACTCTTTACTAACTCAGTGACACACTTCCCACTTGATAATTAATTGAATAAGTTAGCCAAAAAACCTCTAGCATTAAGGAAAACACAAAGCTGGGTAGCTGACAATGCTGTTCAGCACAAGTATTCCAGCAACAATTAGTAATTCCCTCCATCACAAATAATGGCTAACTTTGGTTTCCCTCCATGATTTCTATCTGTTTTTAAACATAGAGAATTGAGGAGGAAATCACTGCTGTTCTCAGCAGTACCCCAGAAGTTTTAATACTTCCACAGTAGCCAGTCTAAGCAAAACATAGTGACCTCACTACTTAATTTCCAGCAGAAATCCCTGATTCACAAAGCTGGGAATTGCTTGCTAATTAACTGGGGGGGGGAGGAACTACAATCCAAAAGCAAATAAGAAAAAAAAAAAGGAAGCCCAACCCAACAAAGCCTAGACCCCAAAGACAGTCACATCCTCAGGGTGAGGAATGTTTTCTGTCCCATCTCACTGTGTGCCTCACTCTGCTCTTTCTTGCAGGGCAACTCCCCACTGCTGCAGTGGAACACCCCCTCTCAAAGCAAAGAATGGGCAGAGACAGCAGCAGCACTCACTCTGCCCTGGCTGCCCCTCTGCAGCCCTGCTCTTCCTTTCCTGTCCCTCTGCTTTCTCTACTCCAGAACCCCAAGCAGCCGAATAAACTTCATCACTCAGCCTTAAGAGTGGCAAACCTTGTTTGCTTGTGGTACTCTCAGTTCCCTCTCAGCAATGCAGAACACACACTACAGGGTCACAAAAAATAGGCTATTAGATAATAATCATCAAATCCCAGACAAGCTCAATGACAATTGAATTTGCATGTCATAGCACAAGCCCTGTGGTCTTTGCTTTTCTGACAGTAATTAGTTAACCTGATGTTTTCTTTTGCAATTCAATACCCAGATGTGTTTTTAAAAATGAGTACAGGTTAGCACCTTTAACTCCACAAGCCAAAACTATGCAGCAGTTTGCTCTTCTTTGCATCAAAAGGTTACCATTAAAAATGGTTCCCTGACAGACACTACTGTCAAATGCTTTCAGGTTGTGACTTCTGAGCAAAAAACGTAGGGGAAAAAACCCCAACAAAACCCCCCAGGCACCTTGAAAAACTCCCAAACTGCAAGTTCTAAATGCAAGCAACCAGCATGCAAAAGGAATTAGTGAGGAAAAGCCCAACCCTGAGCAGCAGTGTTCTCCTAAAGGAGTAACCTCACAGAACTAAAGCTTGTTTCTCACGGCTAAAGAGAAGAAGTTTGTCCTTTCCCTGGGAGCAGCTGGGAGCTGATCCCCAGCAGCAGAGAGAGCAGCAGCACCCTCAGAACTCTGTTAACAGGCCAACACATCCCTGCTCCACATCTTGTCAGCTTATCCAGCACAGAGGCTGCTGTCTCAGTGCCACAAATCATCATCATCAGCTAAAACAGTTCTGCCTCTTCAAAGGGGAAGGGAAGGAGATTAGGGGGTGGTGGGGGTGTGTGTGTTGGGTGTTTAAATAAGAGGGAGAGATGCTCAAAGTGATTTACAACCCCCCTTTGAGAACAAGCCAGACCTGGGGAAAGTACTTTTTTTGCACCTGGACCATTATGAGGCAAAAAGGATGATCTCTCAAGGGGCAAAAGACATTCAAATGTACAAGTCAAAGACCAGGATGATTCAATCTTTCCTAGGATCAGCCTGGCTTAAAAAGAAAAATTCTGGGAAAAATATACATCTTTCTCTTCCACAGAGTAAAAGGGAAAGGAGATTAGGAAACAAGAGGTCTTGAGTATTCAAAGTGCTAATTCAGAACTTCTCTCTCTAAAGCACTCATGAAACATTTTAATTGTCTGACTTTGCATTCAAAAACCTTGTTTGCAACTCTTAATTGCAGACAGCTTTGAACAAATAATTGAAATGCATGACTTGTGGGGCCTGCTTAAACAATTATAATGTGCTTTGCCAATAGGTATTTTGTCCCATTCTCCTCCCCCCACCTTTTTCATAATGAAAATGAGCTAGCATGATATTTGGAGCAAAGTTAAAACCTTGCTAATTTGCAGCACTGAGATCTGGGACTGTGACAGTGGTCGTACCTGTACAACTGCTTATATCAGCAAAAAATACACTAATAGTTCAACTGAATGCAAAAAAGACCTTTTCATTTTCTGCTGAGAACAACCCACTGGGAGATTCTTTTCTAAATACAAATCCTTCATAAGTCTGTTAGTTTTGCATTTCTTAAGATTTATGTAGCTATTTTCCTGAAAATTCCCTTTGTATGATTTAAGCAGAGCCTCCCATAAATATAAACATTATTTTCACATAGAGTTCAGAAAATAAGTTAAATAAAACCATATCCTTCCCAAAAAGACACATTATTTTGGCATGGTGTAGTCAAAACCATTCTAGGCAACTTACTGTGCTCCTCAAACTGTAATAAACTGAAAAACATTTTAGAGAGCATTTTATCCTCATTCAGAAAACAGTCAGCAGTTTATGCTTATCCCTGAAGGTAAAAGTGCCCTTGTGAGAGAAGTGAACTTGGTTCAGGTCAGCGTATTCAAAGTCCTCACTTCAAATGATCTCCTCTTACCCTGCTCTGCTGTTAGTCTGTTGGGCAGGATTTCCCTGCTGGTATCTGGGTGTGGAATGTGATTCCTGTTCTGATGTCTGACATTTAACCCAAGTCTGGGGATGATTCAAGCATATTTCAAACACCACCTTACCTCAGACACTTGGTGCTGGGTGCAGACAGGGCAGAGGCTCTACAGCAGTTCCTAGAATGTTGTTTGCACTTCAGCCTGTGGAATTGTTGGTGTGCTGATAAGCAGTGCTGAGTGACTCACTCAGCAATCGGGAGTACCAGGACTGCCTGTGTTTCAAGGAGGGAGGAGAGCAACTAATGAGGCACTCACTTCCTGCTGACCCAATCTCCTCACTGCACATTCCCTCAGCTGGGCACGGGCAGCTGGACACCTGATAATCACTGTCACTCAGCCTCCTCCATCTCCAGCACAGGTCTCAGCTCCCTTGGGCAAACAGATCTGCAAACTGAAGGATTTAAGAACATAAAATCTAATTTAATGAAGAAATAAAACTGTAAATCAAATTTAATCAAGATCTAAAAGACAATCAAATGAAGCTAGTAAGAGCTTTTCTAGATGAACTCTAGAAGCTGGAAAAGCTGCAGGAATTTTAAACAATACAGAGAGATAGCATCCAACCATCTGCCACTACAAGGTAAAGACCTTCTGTTGCTATTGCTCCTGGCTAACAGGCTAAGAAAACAGGAAAGTAGTTTTCTGTAGGCCCAGTTTTGTATTTCTTGCTTTACAATCCACTGTGCGAGATGATGACTACTTTCTTTTTCCAGTGCTACAAAAAGCATGAAAATGATCCAAAGCCCTGCAGGATTAGACCAATACTATTTTTGCAGGTAAATTTACAGGAAGATTTCACCAAGACTAGAAATGTAAGCAAGCTAGTTTGGGTTTTATTTCCAGAGCCATGTTTCAGTTTAAATAAATATTTTCTGAATATAGAAACCAACCCTATCTATAGGAAGCATAGGTATAACTTCCTTCATAGGAGTAAAAAAATCGCATATATGCATTAGCAAAATTTAAGCCTAAGTTTATAAATCACCATGCAAGTTTATGGGGCCACATAACAGTTTTGTGATAATTATAATAAATGCAATCTCTGGCAGGAGTTTAATAACTCATTCTAAAAATGCTTCCCATGTTCACTACCCATTTCATTGGCTACTCCCATCAATAACCCCACTAACATAAAAACAAGGTCAGCCAAGCAACTGAAAGACTGAAAAGAATGTTGAGAAGATCAGATTCTTACAAGCACACCAGGCCTGGTAATTCAGAGAGCAGATACTAACAAAACCAGAAAATGGCACAACTGGAATGCAGTATGGCCTGTCCATGTAGCATTTCATTTGGGGGTTCAGTCAGCCAATGTGGGCACACCACCCACCAAGCAGCAATCATCCCCCTTCCCAGGAAGTTCTGTAATGGCATAATTCCACTATTGGTTTCTCTGGGTCTGGACTGAAGGCACTTGAGACAGTAGTTCATGTTCAGACTCAGGTGTTTATTGTTTCTTATCAGTAAAACAGTCTCAGTACTGTGAGTTCAGCACCTTTTCATTAGAAGGTACAGAATGGCCAACAATCTCTTGTTCCAAGGTCTTTTAAGAGTAAACCATCCAATTAAGAACTGACACCTAGATTATTTTCGCTTTTAACCCAATAACTGATCCCAAAGAGCTGCAATGGGGACTTTTCTGCCCAATTACAAAATACCACCCAAATCTAAGAAGAAGGAAGAAGCAGCATGAAGAAGAAACCCAGGACAACACCCTCCCTGTGCCCTCCATCTTGCTTCCATCCACAACATACCATAAACCCGAAAACCTCAATTTCTTACCAAGTGATACATATAATCTATTTCTCTCTATAATCTATTTCACACTTTTGTGGATCCAGTCTATCTTGAAGCCTAGGAAACTTTCTCCATGAATGAGGGTCAAAGTCAGCGCTCCCCTGGGGGTCAGAACACCCCAGAGCAGACAGAGAAATGTTCCCAGTGCCCCAGGTTTCCATACCCACAAAAAACTCATCCTCCACCAGCTGGAGTTTGAGCTCTCTCTCCACACACAGCCAGTTCTCAGAGCCAGCTCCATGCATGGGCACCTGTGCAGCAAGAGAGACATGACAGACACACACAGAATTGTGCCCTTAGTTGAGAGGCAAAGGATTGTGACCACTCCATTCAGAGTTCAGGTGGCAGGCAGGCTGCATCACTAGCGACAGCTGTCACTCAGAAAAAGAAGATTTAACAGGCACTTTCTGGGTGGTGTAAGTGTGTTGAGATAAACAGAGTAAATGCTGGCAGAGGTCTCCTCTCCATGCACTCAGTAAGGGAGTCTTGCTAGAGTTTTTCTCTCTGTATTTTAGTATGTTGCATTTAGATTGTATTTTAGTATGGACAAACTAAAATGGGAACTTCTCTGCCCCAAGAGAGCAGGACAGCCACACATACTAAGATAATAAATAGAAAATGAATTTCCATGGTAGAAGAAAAGCTCATCAGTGAACTGGGCAAGTGAAGGATTATATTACAGAACTATGATAGAAAACTACAATGTGGTATTGTATATTTTATGGGAAAAATTGTGGCAATAATTGGTACTTTCAGATGCTCTTCCAAGGTCAGTCCCTGATCCATGAATCAACCCCTCTTGAGGGAATTCCTGCTGACACCAAGAGCTCTGCATTCACAAAGTACATGCTGCACAGTCCCATGAACAGACAAGAATTTTTTCACTTAATAAAAGAATTGTTTAAACATTAAGCTGGCTAAATATACTAAGGTGAAAGCCCAAAGGCATTTACCATATGAATTACTTGGTACAGACCCAAATTTTGAAAATTGTTTAGCAGACAATTTCCCATGAAATTAGCCCAATTCCACACAGGTAATTTAGTCTCACAGTTATGTTATGCACACAGATTTGAGTATTTGGGCTTTCTGTTTCCTTTTCACTTCCTCCAAGCACTGATAAAGCACCTCTGCAAAAACTGAGAAGAGTAACAAGTGAAAGAGGGGACTACACCTGGGCAGACTTTACTGGCTTCTTTTATGCAGGAAAAAAAAAGAAACAAAAAACCCCTGAGAGGTGAGAAAGAAGAAAGGAAGGAGCAGAATTCTATCCTGCAGCTGCTCAATGATGCAAAGTGGCTGAGCTCAGGAGACAACAAGTACTGGGAAAGCTCTTGTCCATCAGGAGGCACCCTCCATCCTCATTCTGCAGTCTTATTCATGTAGCCCAAGGTCGGCATCTCAGTGGAAACCTTTGGTCTGGCACAAATGCAACACCCCCCCATTGCAACCAGCAAGGCCTCTCTCCCAGGTGACAGCTTGGGCCACCTCTGCATTCAAAGCATTTCTCAGTAGGATTACCTTGATTTAGGTTCAATAAATGTAGAACAAAATTAGTTATTCCAAGAGAATCTGCATTTCTAATAAAACAACCACTTCACTGATCTCTAATTACAATAAGACTCAAGAGTCTTCCTTTTGATTTATAAGCTGCACATCAACAATACTTTTCTGTGCAAATATTTCACTTACACTTTGTGTTTTATCTACTATTCCAGCTACCTAGTAGCCAAAATAGTTCCTCTGAGAAATGTCTGAAACCCTGAAAAGCTGGTAATTATAAGTAAATTTTTTAAAAAAAGAAGTCTCTTTATGGCAGTGATGAAACATTGATCTAAAATAAATACAAAATATTGGAAGATTTTTAAGGTCACCCATTATCTTAGAAGAAGAAATAATATAAAATTTGTTCTATTTAAGAATTTAAATCAAGTTCTCTTTCAAGTGAAATTTTCCATGTCACACCAACAAAATTTTAGATGGTGAAAAAAATATAGGCATCTTCAGAGCAAGCTGTTTCAGCTAAAAATTTTCAGGAAGAAAAGTGGGGTGAGTTCACCCTGAGATTCATATTGCTGAACAGTGAATTTCAATAGGACCAGCTATATCACTGATTTATTTTATTTATCTCCCAGCCACAAGAAAAATTCATTTGTTGATTTGGATTTGGGCACGTAGTGGGACACAGCACATTCATGCCAAAGCAGTATTCTAGAAGAATTTTATGTATGTAGCTGAGAAAACACCTCACTGTATCCTCCAAAATTCCAGTAACAGAGCAGGGAAGAGAAGCAGGATGAAAAGTGCAGGAAGAAAGCAAACACCGGGCAGCTGACAGCCTAATTGCCTGCTCTGTCCCATTCATGCACACAAAATGGCATGAATTGACACTGCTTTTTTAAATGTCTCCAAAAAAAGAAAGGTTTGGAGTGAAAATGCCAACATTTATTACAGCTCAGGTGCCTGAAGCAAGAGAATTATTGCTGAGGTGTTTAAGTGGCGTGTGATTTTCTGTTTTATTTTCATAGAGAAGTGTGATTTTTGAAGTAACTGCTGCAATTGATGTGCAAATTTTGACACATTTTGTGTGACAAGTGACTAGCCCAGTGGTACCTCTGCAGATCAATAATAGCACATCTCAGTTACCTGACTAGTGGGTGTTTGGAAGGAAAAGGGAAAGGTTTGCAATCATGCCCAGCAGCAAAATGATTCCCAGAGGCTTTTGCTCTCTACATAACTGAACACCTGAGCTGTTTTTATGGAACAAACTCAGACAGCATTGCTAATTCCCTGGTGTGAAAGGTTTGGGTTCATAGAAGCAGAAGTCAGAAATATGTGGCTCCACTGATGTTAAAACATTCACAGATGACCTAATAGTTGACATATTCCAATGGGACATGAATTTCAATTTAATTTAATATGCAACCCAAAGTATATCAGGAAAGTTCCACCGGAATTCTCTGGAGATGTAAAGGCACTCACCTCAAACTGATTTTTCAAAGAACTGGCTACTGTAATACAAAGGAATAGGTACCTCAAGGCCCCTTGGGCTTATCAGGAAATAAAGTGCTGAAAAAATACACCACAAGCAAGTGCAGTAAGGCACACCAGTCTTCTGACATGAATGCAAATAGCTCCTATTAGGAATAGTTCCTATTCCAGAGAAGCTTTCTGGAATATTGGAAGCTCAAAGATATTTTGCATTGTACAGTTTCTTGTTTTTTAGGGGCATCTTCCCCTAAAAGGCCAAAGAGAATGTAGAAACTTTTAAAAACTTCTTAATCTCAAATGTTTTGTATTTAAAAAAAAAAAAATTCCTCTCCAAAGGGAAGAAGGTACAACTCTATGAAGATTGCAATGGGCTTCCTATGTAAAATGCTGTGCAACTGTTGCTGCTAACGTTTTTTAAACACAGAAATTTACTGATAAATGTTGGCATGCCTCTGTGAAAAACAGATATACATGACAAATGCAATGCGTTTGTCATAAAAAACACCACATATAGTGTGATTTTCACAGAAATGTTCCCTTTCAAAATATAAGTTTAATAAAAGGGATGCATTTAAAAGAAATATATTCATCTCAACAACATATTTTATGAAACCCAGTCTAATTACATTGTTAAAATGAGAAATGGTACAAAATATCAGCAGAATAAAATATTTCTTTCTTACTTAATAATTTACTGCAATTTCATCTCACAAGAAGAAAAAACCAGGTGAATCAGATCAGCTGGTGAGGAAGGTTTGAGTATGTGCAAGAGGTGACCTCTGCAAAGCCCACCAGCAATGCCAAGTGCACGGGGCTGGGCAGGGCAGGTACACTCTGGGCACAAGCAGAGGCTGGGAATGCAGTGAGAGCAGCCCGAGGAGGGCTCAGGGCTGTTGGGGGATGAGAACCTGGTCCTGGCCCAGCAGCAGCAGCCAGACAGCAGCTGTGTCCTGGCTGCATCCATGGGAGCGTGGCCAGCAGGTCAGGGGAGGGAGGGCATGGCTCCCACCCGACCCATCCCCTTTGTCAGGGCTGCACCCCGCTCTGGGACAGCCAGCACAGCACGGACACGGACTGCAGCCGCTCCAGAGGATCCCAATGATCAGAAAGCTGGAGCAGCCCTGCTGTGAACACAGGGTGAGAGAGCTGGGGCTGTTCAGCCTGGAGAGTAAAGGCTCTGAGGAGATTTTGGGGCCCTTTCAGAGGCTGTGGCTGCCCCAGCCCTGCAAGTGTCCAAGGCTGGGTTGGTGGGGCTTGGAGCAGCCTGGTCTAGTGGGAGGTGTCCCTGCCTGCGGCAGGGGGGTTGGAAAGAGATGATCTTTAAGGTTCCTTCTAACTGTTATAAATTATCAAATCGGGAGCCAAATTTATAAGAAAATTTAGCAATGATTTATTAGATTGTCAGTGAAACAGAATTTCGATCAGAAAAAAAACCCACACAGCCAAGGGCAGCATCAGCCCCGGGATCGGCGCTTGGTAAGCCTGGATCTGAGCGCCAAAATGTCAGAGTCTGCCCCTCGGTTCACCGCCAAAATGTCAGAGTCTGCCCCTCGGTTCACACCGACTGCTTCGCTCAGCGAGCATTTATACAGTTTGTTCTGCCTGGGGCAGGGATGACCGAATGTTCCTTTGTGTCCCTTCAAATGCAGAACTGGGGCCATCCATGTGCAGGGATAGACTAAAGTCCAATCCAGGCGTCTGGATGTTGTCAGAGCACTCCGGAGAGGTCGGCATTCACATGTAGCAGAGTGGTGCTGGTACTCAGTGTAGTAAATGCGATATTCGAGGTGCAGATCACTCTTGGTGCTCAGTGTAGTAGATGCGATCTTCGAGGTGCAGATCACCCTTGCATTCCAGGGAAGTCAGTGATCACCGCTCAGGAAGGTTCCATACATAGGTTAACAAACTCGATATTATCTTAGCATCATCCGGGCACTAATTGAATAAAAATAAGACTCTGCTCCCGGCTGGGGTGGTCAAAAGACATAGCTTGGATTTACAATATTTTATACAATAATAGCATGAATTATCTATACCATATACTACACAACCCAACCCATTCTATGATTTTAGGGGAACTGGAAGTGCTAAGTCATGAGAGGAACAAGGACCTGGTGCTGTAGTCAAGGTTATGGCACGAGAGAGATAAAGAGAGTTCACTGACTTCTAACTTCAGCAATACAGTGTTCATTAACTTCTTAGAGATGAACACAAACACAGTAGAATCACACCTTTTAATTGACCATGATACCTCTGGCAAACAGAGGCAGGGACAGAGCTGAGCTGAAGGACAACTGGAGGAACTTAAATGTCCGAAGTCAAAATTTATGTGTCCCTAACTATAGTTCTATCCTACCTGGAAGCAGCACAGTAAATTCTTTTACCTTCTATTCAATAAAATGCTTTGTAAAAGGGTTTTATAACATCACCTTCTAAACCTGTTCATTTTTGTTCCTCCTGTCTTCTCAGCTTTTCCAGTACAACCTTTCTATATAAATTTATTAGAAAACTATAGTATTACCATCAATGATTCTTCCTGCAGCATTGTAAACATGCATAAAGGTTTACATGACTGATAAGGCATGTTCCTGCCCCAAGGGCCTGTGTTAGTTATTAAATTAAGTCTTTATACTTTTTACATTAATATACTTAAATGCAAATTTTAAAAGGCATTATTAAGAAAAAGCAAAGTGGAACAATGACAAGCAAACTACCAAGAATCACCTACTCACAGATTCTAAGTAAGAATAACAGTATTTTGACAATAGAGTCCAGAAGTTCTTAATGTTGGAGGAATATCTAAAATACCATTGCCTTCAGTTCAGTTACAATTTACTGATATCAAACTTCACAGCACCTGAAGCAACAGGTGCTGCATACACCTGTAGCACAACTAATCACAAAGAGTACAACTAAAAAAAGAGTTTCAAGCTATTCACACTGAGAACTGGCCTTCAGTTATTTCAGCACTGAAAAGAAAGAAAAAGTGTTTCTCAATTTCACTGTTCTGAATGAGCCTGTCTTACCCCCCTGCAATTCTTTAGCTCCTTGTATGCAAGCAGCACTCTGGGCCAGCACATGAAAAACAGCAGGCTGGCACATCCATCATGCTCCCTCTTTTCAATTTACTATTTCCCTTAAAAGCAAAGTCATGACAGTTGATGTGAAAGCCTCAAAAACCCAAGCCAAGAGCAGAAGTAAGATCTGCCAGCCTCTGGCAAAGCCTGGCACATGGCTCTGAGAGCAGAGGCCAGCATAGTGTCTCTCTAAGGGTGGAAAAACTCAACATGGGAGACAAAGAGGAAGTCCACATCACAGAAAATTCCACAGGAGAGCCTGAGCAAATGCAAATGAGCTAATGCTGCAAACCTGCAGTCACCCCATTTAACTGGGTGGGAGAAAAATGAGGAGGAAGCCTTGGGATGGACAGACAGCAAATGAATCTGGGCAAAAGGAGCTAAGGAGGCAGTGACATGGGACAGGGACAGACCAGGGAGGCCAGAAAGCAGGAGCAATCCACAAGATGTGGGCAAAAGAAAACCAGAATTTTCACCATTCCACAGCCCTGCCATGGAATCCAAGGTTCCTCAAACATTCTCACTGCTCTGCTTTGGCAGCAGTGCCTCCCACCCTCCTGCCACAGGGACACAATGTGCTCTCACATCAGCTGCAGTGATATCAGTCAGCACAGTCCTGTGTCATGGGCACAAACATGACCAGGAGATGACAGCAGGACCATGGTGGAGTAGGCTGGAAGCATTTCTGTTACCAGGATGCCACCAGAGAAAGAGAAGCAAAATCAGAGAGGACATACAGATATGGTGCTGGGGAAATCTTTTAGGCTTACAAACCTTCAGAGGTTGTTTAGCATTGGGAATCTATCCCAAATCACCAGAGTTCCTTATCAAAGTAAGAGTGAACCAAACTCTGCAAGTTTTTCATAGCACATCCTTAATTTCTAGATTCATAATTTGGTATCTCATTTGATGAAATCTTAATTTGTGCCCCAAATCAAGAGGCATCATGTCTGAATACAAACATGGCATTTAATGCTGAGGATAAAAAATGTTGCATCTTGAAAAAATGTTGCACACAGATTTAGAGATTACTTTTTAACACAGTACCTCAACTAGTAATCCCTATAATGGGAATAATCCTATTCAATTCATTCACTTCATAAAGGTGAAAACAATTTCATTAATGTCTGAAAAAGTGAATAGACCCCCAGGTAAATTAATCATTTGCTCTACAAAGCAAAGTTTGAAAAGCATGTATTAAATAAAGGCATCATGTTTGAATAAGGACAACAAACCTACTAAAAGACAAACATATGTTCTGGGCCCTGAAAATGGTCAGGATCTTGTAGGGAAAGAAATACTGCCTTAATATTCATGCTGCTATATAGCTGACACTAGCTGTTGTACAGGTAGGGAAAGTCAGCATTCAGGGTTTGACTTGGTAAGCTTGGCCATGGGCTTCTATTGTGGCTTCCTCAGTGTAAGATACAGAGCAAAAACATTTTGCTAATCATGGTTCTACCAGTTTTCCTTCTGTATTCTCAGAAGTTTAGAAAAGAGAGTAATGCCTTGTGAGCTAGCAAAAAAATCATGTGTGTGACAAAGCTCTTTCTTCCATCTCTGTGTGATCCAAGTTCCTGTTTGGTCAGCATCCTTTAAACCCATTCTCTGTGGGTGTCCATAAAATGCTGTGGTATCTTAATCTCATATAGAGCAACTGCTTGCCTTGCTTCTGAACTCTCCCCTGGCATTTACCACTCTGCACTGCACAGTTCCCCCTGAATCCTGCACATATTTCATGGCATCCTTTCAGACATCCTTAACCTTAAACTTTTATTGAGAAGGAGCTCTCAATACCTCAGAGTTTCTCATGCTCTGTGGCTGTTAGCTCTAGCCACCTTACCAAAGCTCACTGAAAATTCTAAAGCCCCCCCCAAAAAGAAAGAAAAATATGTGACTCGATAGGGTTAGTAAAACCCTGCATGTCTACAAGTTTTGTTCAAGTTTCTTTCAAAGAGACACATTAAACAAATCAGGGGAAAATTTACATTAGTAAGAAGTTATTTTTATTATCTCATCAAGATTGGGATGTAGATGGCAGAAGCCTCAGCTTCCATCTGTCACGCCAAGGGGCAGCACAGCAGCAGTCAGAGCACACAGGGCTCATCTCCTGGCACACAGAGCAGCTTGTCCTGCCCCTTTGAGATTTCCTTCTTGGGGGAAGGAAATTAATTAGTACTAATTAGTCAGGTCAGAAGGCAACAATGATTTCCAAGCTATGCACTGCATGACCAGCACACATGGACTTGCACACACTGACACAGGCTGCCCCACTTTGTGTCTGTCTGAAGGACAGGGAGCAGCCCCGGTGGCTGTGCTGGCCTGTACATCCTCTCAAGGGAATTGTCCAGCTCCAGTGGAGCTCACTGGTGTCAAACACCTCCCCATTTACACTCCCATAGCCAGGATTGGCCTTGATCTAGAGCCTGTGGCAATGACAACCTAAACAGATCCTGGGGAAACACTAAATTCAGCAAGTAATGTTGGGATAAACATGAAAGGCCTTATTAAAAGCTACCACAAATCCTTCTGCAGATTCCAGCAAGCTTTGAATCAGGCCCTGTCAGAGCAGCTCCCAAGCTCTGGCTTTGCTGACCAGATTCAAGGCTCCTGCCCTTCATTTCACCAGCTCCATTTTCCTCTGGCACATGGCAAAGGCCAAGGTCCCCATGTGAGAGCTTCCCCTTCCTCAGAAACACAGGATGTCACTAATGCAGAGTGATGAGCAAAACACAGGAGCCAAGTTGTAACAGTCACACTTACTACCATGAAAGCCAGTGGATTTAAAAATGAGCATAAAGCTAAGTGCAGACAAGAATAATTTTCACATCAGAAGACAAATATTACTGGTATAATAATAATGTAAAATTAAAATATTAGAATCAGCTAAACTTAGAAGATAGATAGCAAAATGAATAATATATGCAAGTACAATCCAGAGTTCTGTTTTATGCATACAAGGGGAATAATTAACTGATCTGGAAACATGTAAATGAGGGCTTAAAAGCATTTTCAAAACAGCACATCCAATTCCAGTTACACATGCAGAAGTTGCTACATTATAATAATTAGATTTTTTTCACAAAAGATTTATTTATTTTGAATAGGAGTATTAAATATTATACTAATTACTAGTTATTTTACTTTGTACCCAGGGAAAAGGAATGAATATTCATTAATTCCTCAAGCTACCAAACCCCAACAGACCAGATGATTCCAGCATTGCTACTGATAAGTAAGGAAAAATTTTGGTACAAAATCAGTCTCATCTCCCTCTCTCCACAAATTGCAGCTCTGTCTTTTTTACATGTTAAATGCACTACAAGAAGCAATAGACAACAAATAAAATCACAATATATCAGTGCTTTTCCTTTAATTTGTAAGTCTTTTTGTATAATGCCCTCAAGTAAGCTTTTTACTAGTATTATTTTGGGAGTATTATATCGATTTTGCTGGGGTAGCAAAGGTGAAACTCAGTGTATTCTGGAAGTAAGTAATAATCAAAACTTGATACACACATTCATCTGTCCATTATTTTTCAGTCAAATCCAGAATGGTTGCAGACCAACTAAATTTATTTCTCAAAACAGACCTAAATCTTACTGGAATTAGGTGGACTGTCTTGACAGAGTCTTAGTGGAAGGCTTGAATTCTGTATGAGCCTGGATGCTTTCTGTTGCACTGTGTCACTCTTCATTTTAACTGTCTTTATTTTACAGTTAGAGACAGTGCAAGATGAATTTTAACAAGCAAGTTCAGAATCTAATCACTGATATAGTAGCAAACTCATTACTTTATAATTTGCTTTATTAAAACATTACTGTTTATTAAAACATCATTGCAAAAAACCCCTCAAAATTCATGAATTGCTTCCACATATTTCTAAGAGGCCAAAATTTAAAAAATAAATAAAATAAGCCTTAGGAGAATTTTTACTTTAGCTGAAATTTAAGTATTTACACTTTGCACTTAGAAATCAGTCTACAGTTTCACAGTTAGCTGTTCTCAAAGAAGGTTAAAATCTCTTATTTGGACACTCAATCCAAACAGACGTGTAAGAAACCCCCTATAAGCAGGATCTACATCTGATCTAGGGATGGAGATGCAAGATTCCCATGGCTCTGAAGAGTGTTTAATAATACACGTAAAATATTTCTTTCGAGCAACGCAGATCTCCTATTGATTCTCTCATTTTACAATAACCCAAATTCTGTTCTCTCTTAAAGACCCCTGTGAGGGCTCGTGCCCTGGAGTGGCAGTGTAAAACAGCTTTGTTTGGATTGACTGTTTGCACCCTGTTTTCCTTGCACGGGCAGGAAAGTCGCCTCTCCTGAACTCCGGATCGTCTGCTGAGGAACTCGTCCATGCCACTCCGTACACCCCACTGAAAAAGGGGCACTTCAGAGTATATAAAGTATGTACTAAAGCCAAAGTGACATCAAGTCCCTTGCCAACCCCCAGCACTCTGAGAACTGAATATTCCTCTTTTGAGTGCAAAACAGGACTAACTTAGCACAACAGGAAGAATAAGGAGGGTTCTTTTGTTTGTTTGCCTTGCCTCAGCTAAAATCCAGAAATACAAACACACCAAGTCCCAGGCACTCCTCTCACATTTCACGTGCAGTTTCCAAGACACTGGAATGCAGAGGAGCTCTGAGCAAAGCATGGAAACACACAGTGTGGTGTCAGAAAGTGTGCCAGGGCCTGAGCACGGGTGTGCAGGAACAGTGCATAAACTGAAACCAAATTCTTTTCAGCTTGGCACTAAGTCCCCAAAGACTCACACTAAGTCAGGGAACATGCTCTAGCCCTAAATATCTGAATGAATGCTGAAGTTCTTTCCTGAACAAGAGGGTATGTGAAGAATTGTTTTCAGAATTTAAGCAACTACATGAATTTTTCTATTATTCTTTTTGTTTTAAACTTCCCTTTTTCTTTTATACTCATGAGGACAATTTATAGCATCCATGATTGGTAGGAAACAATACAGTGACATGAAGCATGTCACTGCTTTTTAAAGATTCTGCATAGACGAATAACATAAAAGAAACCAACTAAACAAAGACACTGATGTATAAATAATATAAAAACCATCATTTAACAAGCTACTGAAATAAACTATAGTTTAGGTATTTGCTATCTGTCTAATACAATGTAGCCAGAATCAGGTTAAGTGAGTTGTGTGCACACAGGGGTGATACATTGGTCAGAATTATTCTTTGCTAATTTGATATGCTACTATAAAACATGCAATGAAATTTTTCAAAGAAAATGTATTATATTAAATGTTACCTTTTTTCTGCTTTTCAAGTAATTAATTTTTCAAACTGTTACAAGAAAGAGTCTAGATTCACACACTTGTAATGACTAGGAGGATATTTAAAATTCATTACAGTACATTAAACTTTCACTGATTAGTTAGCATCACTGCAAAATAAATAAATAGCCAATTTGCTTTGATCAGCAGAAATTCTGATAAAATCAGCAAAACACCAATTAAAATGTGAAAAATGCCACCTACTGTTATTATTCTAATGGAACTAAGACATATAGAAGAAACTGATTCAATGTTTATTTTCATATCAGCTGCATCTTCAAACTGTAAATCATTACAGCTTTTACTTGCATCTCTTCCTCACAAGCCCAGAATTAATTCTGTAGATGGATTTACTATGGACTGCATCATACTGGAATATACCATCCTATCATAAACAGAATAATAAGGTCTTGCTGCAGTTCTGTGAACTCCTGTTGGGAGGGGCAGTGGGGAGCAGCAATTCACTCAGAAATATGGTAAGAGAGATGAAACTTGACATGAGGGATTTTTGCCTGAAACTTTGTTCTTTGGAAGCAGGTGGAAGGGAATGAAATGATTAAGTAGCGGTGCTATATTTAGTTATACACATTTCTTATTTATTGGGTTCCTCAGCTCTGAGGCCCTGAGCCTGCAAATAACCATGCAGTTGCCTGTAAATTGGCTGGAATGTTCTGAAGACATGGAAGGTAAAATCTCAGTAGCTGGCCTGCAGTTTTTAGCAACTTTAACTTCTATGAAATAAAGGGATTTCATAGAATGAACAATTCTTATACCTACACAAATTTCTGACAATACCAGTGCCTCTTATTTCACATATATAACCTTCAGCTGGAGTGATTGCTGGGTATCCAATGAACACAATCTGAGTAAACTCCTGGAGCTCCTGGCTGCTTCACCTGAACACAGACTGAACCTTTTGAGCACAGCTTCACATTATGGGGGACACAACTGCAGCCTTCCAGCTCCTGCAGAGAACCTCCAGGGAGGATGGAGAGGGACTGTTTACAAGAGCATGGAGTGGCAGGAGAAGAGAGAATGGCTTCAAGCTGACACAGGTTTAGATTAGGTTTTGGGAAGAAATTGTTGCCTGTGAGAGGGGTGAGCCCCTGGCACAGGCTGCTCTGAGAAGCTGCGTCTGCCCCACTCCTGGCAGGGTTCAAGGCCAGGCTGGGAAGGTGCCCCTGCCTGGCAGGGGTGGACCTGGATGATCTGTAATGTCCCTCCCAGCCCAGGCCAGTCTGTAATTCTATGATGGCTATGGTTGATTGGAGCTACTGCATTCTTGTGATCATTTCAGAAGTGTTGCCAGCTCTCAGAAAAGAGAGCCACGCCATGTATCTAACGTACCAGCTGCCTGTAGTGCAGCCTGGGGAACGTAAAGGGAGAAGCTGTGGCCCACCAGACACAAATAATTAGTGTTTACTCTTTCCCTATGGCAAGTTGTTTTGGTCAGATATCCTCTGCATGAACCACTGCCCACCATGAAGTGTTTATGTACACAAGCCAGCTTCCTTATGGTTATTTGCCCATTTAAACTCCAAAATGGAACATTTTCATAATACCTGGAATGGAAACTGCCCAAAGACTTTAGTACTTGATCCACTGTGGTCACCTGGTCCCTTACTGACTGTCAGCAGCAGCTGGCACTTGTTTAGAGATAAATCATGGACTTGCAACCACAGGGAGACATAGTTCTGGAATAAAATACCAGCTAACAGGGAATTAAAAAGCTTAATCACAAGCACATTCTTCTCTTGGAGTAGAGTTCCTGTGAGAGATTAACTCTCAGTGCCCTTGCAAAACAGGATTTGATATCAGAAGGACTTCAGTGGAGGGAAACTAATGATCTGGCACACAGGAGGAAAAGAACCCCAAACTATCACAGGTTTGGAGAAGTCAGCACAAAGATAAGAAGAGCTGGTGTGTCAGCTTGAGACATGAAGAGAGAAAAGCCAGAGTGTCTGTGCTCCAATGCAAAAGAATGCAGAGTGCACAGCACCTTGAAAAAAAAAGGAAAAACTAACCTTGATGTCAATGAAGGAATTAAACAGTAAAGACTTGTCAGTTATGGGGTAAAGCTCTTGAAACAAATTCACCAGGTAACATGTCTTTTCCCAGCTCTCATTACCCTTCCCTTGCTGACAAAATCTGCTCAGATGGCAGAGCAGCAAAAAAACTACCACACATCTCCCTAAACAAGTAGGCTTTGGCCCAAGGCTTGTTTTCTCTCACCACCTGCAGTTGTGGCAGCAAAAATGTGAGCAAGTTGACTAAATGGATGGCTGAACAGATAAAAAGGGCCTGCTGCAGTCAGTATCAGGCTGCCCTGAGACTCTTAAAAAGTTCATTCATTTCACTCTCATGAAAAACCAATAGATGCCATAAGAGTTTACTCTAATTGGTATTTTAATTTCTAATGAGGAATCATAGCCTAAGAATAGACAGCTTGTACTCATGCTGCAAACCCAGCTGCTGACCAGAATCAATAGCAATCAAGTAGATCTTTTTGTTTCATTTTTTTTCTGTTTAAGCAGCAAGGGAAGTAGGGCTTATTTGCTCAAATGCCTATTAACCAACACATTGTAAGTCCAAACTACCTCTTCATGAGGGCCCAGGTCTATTTGAACACAAACAAGTGCACAGGAACACATAAAAAATAAAATAGAAGAGAAACATGAATATATAAATCTGTTTTTCTCGCTGTCACAGTCCCCATGCTCAGTTTCAACCCATAAGGTTGGTAAAGCACAGACACTCTCTAAAATGCACAGCACATCAGAGTCCTGCCCCCAGCACACAAGGGAGCTTTGAGCCACATGCAGCTCCTTATCAAGAGATTTTGGGGACAGCCAGGAAAACATGGGAAAGATTACACAGTTTTTGCTACCCACTTTTTCAGTGTCCAGCACCCACAAGCTTCATGACATAAACAGGCTTATGCTATCTCTCTCCAGCCCATGCTAGTATGAAATTTTGTAAATTATTACGTTAACAACAAGGAAGGAACTCCATGTGTAGTCTCAGCCATCAAAAGAGAGCACCAGTCTATGAGAAGAAGACAAAATTTCATGCCAGACCCACAGTGCAGGTAACAAAACCATTCAGAATGTGAGACCTGGCCTTACATCTCTCCCTGTGCCGGCACACAGGATGTGCAGAGACATTGAAGCTGATGGTTCTGGGCAATCAAGGAGCCCTCACAGCCTGTGGGTCTCTGGTTTCTCCAAGAAAGTGCTGTTTCAGGATCAGAGTGCAAGATGCAGCACAGACTCTCAGTGATCTTATTGTCCTTGGGTTTAAGTCAGCTTTTCACACAATTTTCCTGCAGAACCAGCAATATATTAATTCACATCCTCTGCTGTTCATTGTTTATGAAATCTGCATCTTTCACTTCTTTTTCAACTATTGTAGCACTTTCTAATACACAGGAAAAATAGATACTCAAAATGAAATGTTGCTTTGAAGTTCAGTAATTTGGAAGGAAAGTTACAGATACACATACACCAGCAATCGTAAATGGTCTGAGGTTTGAATGATTTTTCCACTTCAGTTAAATATATTGAGAAGTATATTCAAATAATTAAAAAGTGCTGGAAATAAGCAGTATTTGGAATTAATGGAAGCTATATATTCACCCTGTTGCATTCATTATTTTTAAATTATAGTTCCCACAGATTAAGAAACGCAGTGAAGTTAAAATGAAGCAATTTTGTTGCTAAATATTGTCATTTAGATTAAAATATATGTGTCTGTTGAATCCAAAAGCTAAACAGCACTACTGCAGCTGCTTTTATATTTGCAAAATCTAAAATAAACTGCCAACAAGCAATGAACAACAAATGGGAAAACATTTAAAAAGAATAAAAGCCTCAATATCCCCTTCTCCCTGGGTAACTATTTTCTTACATGGTATGGGTTGTCAATCATATTATGCAGACATCAAGAAAGTCATGTTATATTAATTGCACATCTCTAAATAGCCTAATAATGGATATATACCTTATAGATGCTGAAACATATGGTTGAGTCCCAAAGGTTGCTCATAACCCTCTCTTACCCAGTTACTGGCTAGCACTCTGCATTGAAGTACCACCTTCACCACATTGGTAACACAGAAAATAATTAAAAACCTTTGATAATCCATTTTAAAATGAATGTGACTCATTGGAAGCAACAGCAAAAGAAAAAATGGAAATTCTTATCTTCCTACCAAGAGTGTCACAGGAGCTGGCTCACACAATTACAAACTCAAATATCATTCTTCCAAATCATCAAATCTCTCTGGATTTCTGAACTTTTCAAGTTGGATCCTTCATCTGGGGGAGCACTCATTTGAAGCAAACTACCACAGGCAATTTTACACCCAATCTTTCAGGCTATTGGTAAGACCTTGGATGCTAGCAGCCTGTGTTCACACTAAACATGGAAGAAACAGCCTTCGACACCACAGTTGCAAAAAAAATTAAATATATCATCACCACAGAAATCAACACATAAATAAATCCACATTAATGGCCCAATTTTTATTTACCTTAATGACCATACTGGTAACCTGTGAGGCACAATTTTATCCCAACAACTCAAAAGAGAAGGTGAAGTTTTGTTGCAATCCATTTTCTATTTCAAAAACTTCAGTGTATTTTAAAGGGAAACACATAGAATGCATTTTACATTTATTCCTTCACTCTAGTATAGAACTTACAGTTTTACATTTACTCCTTCACACTAGTATAGGACTTACAGAAATGTCACCACCCAATATTTCTATGGTTCCATAGAGACTTTACCAATTAATTTTTTTCCCCATTCCATTCAATAAACTATGACGCTTCATATCAGATCTAAACAAACCAGCTAAGGCAAATGGGGATGGGATGTATTTCCTAATTGATTTTAATAAATAGGTCACTATCATTACATTACCTACACCCTTTCCATGCAGACCTTTATAGGCATAATCATCAGCAGAAGTAACACAAAAATACTTTAGAATAAACTCTCATCTCTGCTGCTCTGATGCAAAAAGTGAATATGAAATTCTAGAAGCTCCTTGAGCTGTGTGTTCCAAGGACCTCACCAGTGGTGCAATGTGAAACGACACCAGAAGAATTCAGCTGTGAGGAAACTGAGGTGCTTACCTGGCTCAAGGCTTCTGGGCTGACCTGTAGCCGCAGTATTTCCCATTTATTGCCACTCCTCGTTCTCCTCACAGCAGCTCCAAAACCAACAGGCCATCCATTAGCTGGAAGAGAAAAGAGAAAACATAACCAAACAAAAATTAGGAAGAAAGAATGAAAAAAAGATAGAAAATGAGAAAAATTGCCTGTGTGTTTTAGAAGTGAGAAGAGTTCATTATAGCATTTAAAAAGAAATATTTTCCTGTAAGTACACACAGAACAGTATGAAATCTTTAGGGGTATATGACTAACCAGTCAAGGAAACAAGTTTTGTCTTTACACTACTTGGTTATCCTGTTTATTTCCTAATAGTTCTACATCCATAAAAGGCCAAAGGACTCTGACCTTGGCAAGCTAACTAAGCAAGAAAAGGCAATCATGTGTGCAAGGTTGTCACCTACACTACAAATTATGATAAAATATATCTCAGTATTGGAAAAAATAGCTGTATGTCTTCAGTGACATCCACTGTAGTACATTTAAGAATTTGAATAGGACAGCAATTTATTTTGCACTAAAATGTTTTATGGTTATCATAAAGCATTATGTCTTCAGAGACTGAAAGGAGATGTTTTTATGGACTGTTGCTTCTTGTTGCATTATCTTTGTAGATCAAAAAATATTCCTCTGTTTTTTTCCTTTTTTTTTTCAAGTGGCCCCCATTGCCCCACTAATAATAGATGTCATACAGTGGTTCAGTCTGATAAAAAGGAAACTGCTAAACAAAGTGTACAAGGAACATATTTCTAACACTAAAGCATTTTACAATGAATGATTATCCAGCTAATTAGTGAAATAAATAATAATAATTGCCTGTCCCTTCTCATTAGACTCTTAGAAAGAAAATGGAGCCCCCAAGCAGAGTTATAGCTTTTGATTTGAAAAATTGGACATTGTTACCATTTTATTATCACTTTGCCAAAAATCCAGTCCTCTTGCACAAGGAGAGGTGGGAAAAATGACAGGCAGATTAACTGATGGGCAAGATGTCCATATTTAGCTTAATAATAGTTTTGAGATGGTAATTGAGTAACCTTCTATGGTTACTGTGCTCCTGATTAATCCCTTCTGGAGAGTCTGAACTAGCAGTGAGGATTAGGTGGAACAAATACCCAGTGTGTGCTTATGACAAGGTGATCTGCTGGATTTCAGGCTTATCTAAATATATGTAAATTGTAGGTAGTGTATAAATTGATTATGCTTCAATGCTATCAATATATCAGAGCCCCTTCCCCCTCATCACACGTTCTTCAGCCTTTGGCCAAAATTCTGCTTGCACATGGCTGACATTGGTCTGTGTTTCTTTGGTTGTCTTCTTGTAGTCCACTGTTTTCCAGATGTCTTTGAAAATTCTACACTTTACCCAGCAATACAAAACACACCTAAACACTTGATGCTGAAGGAATTTCACTGGCTTCTGATGAGGCAGTGAATCAGCCTGGAGGAGTCTGGTTCCAATGTGATGCTGGCATTAAACTGAGTTATTCAGACCACACAACCAATCAACCTCTCTAGACTGTAATATAGCTCTCAATGGCCTTTTTCCAAACCAGAGGCCTTCAGAGGATTAGCACAAGAAGCTTTTGTTCACTAATATGATATTATACATTACCCCCCAAGTACCAGCAAGATCTTTGACTGCTGTTGTCAGACACCAATAAACAGAACAATCAAGATCCCCTACACAGCCCAAAAGATATGAGACTAAAATATAGATGTGCTTTCAAGAAAATAGATGGAATGGTTGTTTACTTATTTTGACATCACTTCTTGCCATAATGCCAGTGTGATCCATATAAAATACCCTGTACATCCTTATGCAAAGCTGTGCTCCCAATCCTGCCAGTTTAGGTGCAGAATGTAATCAAGACAGTTCAGAGGACACCAGAGTTTTGAAGAGCCTCCTTCAGGCTGCAGTATTATAACTCTGGAGCCCCTCCAAACATTTCCTTGTAATGCTTTATCATTTTAGTCTTTCCGATATTAAGCTTCAATTTCCAATAAAAAAAAAAAACCCTAAGAAACAACAAACCAGCAAAACCCTCAAGATAATCTTCTGACTTTCCCATCCTTTACAGATTTTTAACTTAAAATGTCATGTAAAGCTGCAGACTTTCACACATGCTAGATAATGAAACTTAAGCACTGATGGTGGAGCAAAGTCTTTCCCACCACAGTGTTAAAAGTAGCATTTTTGAAGCATCATTTCAGATTATATTACCAGAAGAACATTTACACTTCTCTAACTCCTTTGTTTCTTTGGCTGTGCTCCCCAGTAGAGTAAGAAATCATAATTTTCCTCATCTTTGTAGTGCACATTGCACAGAATTTCTTTTGTCATTATAAAACAGTCCCGGAGCAAATTCCATTGACAAACACACAGAACCTCTAAATAACTTTCATTTCCCAAACAGAAAAGTGTGATTCATAGCACATAAACAACTGCTTCTCTCTAACTCCTGCTTTATATCTTCACATTAATAAATGCTTTTTCAAGTTATAAACAGCAGCATATTTTCCTAGGGTTTTCCTTTAATTCCTGATTGACACATCCCACAGATGACATGTAATGTGCAGGATGGAACTGGGAACAGCTAAAGTGGAGGGAAATAGCCCTTCAGCAAAAACTCAACTCTGGAAACGCATTCAAAAATGGAATTCCTAACATGGAGTTGCTAAGGTGTCCACATGAAAAGCACATCTCCTACATTTATTTTTATGTCATGTTCTTCAAACTGTGTCTAGATAAAACATCAAAATTCCTCATTCTTGTTCCTGTAGAAGTGGATTTGAATTAAGCAAATAATTAGGTGCTTTTATATACCTAAAAAGTTCAGATGAAAACCCTGAAAAAAACTCAGAGCTGTTCAGAAAGGCATCAGGGTTCTTATTCCCTAGATATTCAACTTGGGCTCATTTCTGATCCAGGCTTGTGAGATCAAACTAAACTATACATTTCTGTTTGGTAAACAGTTACATTATTTTAATCTCCCTGCTCCAAGATAAATTAGTGTCAGCAGGACTGCTGCTCGTGTCAGAGCTGAGACAGCCACAATACACAGAGTATCCCCATTCAATTTCAGAAAGCTTCACCCCAAACACAGTAACACCACACCTCATCAGAGGGCCTCAGGCATGTGCCCACACAGTGACACCTCACTGCTGCAGAAGGCTGCCAGCATCTGCTCCTCTTGCTCCTCAGCCCAGCCTTTTACACCACTGATGTTGATGCATTGCCCTGTGTGCCCTCTGCTCCCTTTGGTGGCTGTTCAGTGCCCCTGGGCACCCCATGGCTCATTGCTGCCAGTGCTGCTCACAGCTGTGCCCATTCCCAATTACCACAACCTTGTACCTACACAGAATGAACTATATCATCACACCACAGCATCCCAGAAAGCTGATCATTTAAACTGTTCAAACCCAGAGCTTGCTGCAATCAGTCTGAGGTCCTTCCCAACAGCTAGAATCTAGGTTTTTAGGCAAATCAGTTCAGTTTCTGAGCCTTCAGATCACACTCTGAATTACAAATGCAAGGAGCTGCCCATGTTCCTCACCTGTCAGGCAGTGATGGGTCTCTGCTATTCACTCCATGAGACCACACCAACTCTTTCTTGGTCACATCCATTTAATGTTAGTATGCAACATAATGGGAGATTGTGTCCACACATCTCTACACAAAGATAAAAATACCAAAACAAAAACTTCTTTAAATGCTACTCTATCAGAGGGTGTGCCAAAGCTCATTAAAAGCAATAGAAGTTTTTCTTCTTCACTGCGACAGGGAAGAGGCCTTTCCTCTCTAAATAACATACAAAAAATGTAGCACACAAAGATGTGCATTCCAAGAGGAAAACACTGTATCAAGGCAATCACAGCCTAGCAAAAACTGGACAGGACAGGTTCATATTTTTAAGCTTAGTTTTGAATGGAAGTCACATTGCACACAGCATCTATTTGTTATAACAGTTGTATCACACATCTAAAATGATAAGTGAAAATACAACATGTATCAACCTGTTACTTTGGGAGAAGGGCAGCTATTTTGCCTGAATCTTGAATAAAAGAGAAACAGACCCCTCTCTCTGAACAGGAACCAAAAGCTCTCATTAGAAAGTTCCTCTGTTTTCATTGATTATTTTTGCAACAAGAACACCTATAAATCTGACTGAATTAGGTTTTTAGACCTTTATTCCAGGTAATTTCCTCTACTCATGTGGACTTTCTCAGGAAATGAGATTTAATGAGTCATAGTCTTTACTGATAATCACAGGAGAGCTCATTAGCTTTCTGTCAGATTTGTACCCACTATTTGCCCTCAATATGCTTGTGACTTACTAGAGCTAAATAGGACAACAGAGAAAGCAGACTTAGGCAGATGAAGCAATACAGTGGATTTGAAATACTATAGAGATAAATATTTCTCCTTAATTTATTTTGAGAACTTAAAGGAAGAAAATCAACACGCTTTCTCTCCTTTTTTAGCCTACTTTCTCTATTGTGTTGGCATTGCTACCAGCAAGACATGCAGAATTAGAGAAAATTAAGAATGACATTTGAAGGCTCCTTGGAGATACAGCAGCAGAGAACCAGCCTAAACAGTCCGAAATACAAGGCACTGGGGACCAGAACGCATTTCTGTTCCAGAATATAAATTGTGGTTTACCACAACCCTACAAAATCTCCAGGCTATCAATGACATTGATGCACAAGGAGGGGCAGCTGAACCTGATTTTGACTTGCCCCTGCCACATTTACAGCTCTTTATGTCCATTTCAGACCCTTTGGGTTGGGTTTTGTTCCTCTCAGCCCCTCCCTGGCACAGCCTCCTGCTGCTGCCTGGCTCTGAGCTGGGCTGTGCAGAACTCCTGAGCCTGTGGTCGCAGCACTGGCAGAGACATTTCTGCTCTCCAGTGCTTGGTGGGCAGCAGGGTTCCTCTGAGAGATGGGAACTGCAGGTGGAGAAGCACTGAGGCCATACACAGCACCTGAAAGGAGAGGCTGAGGGAAGCTGTGATTCCTGCTCCCTGGGTTGCTCCCAGCATTAATGATGGAATGCTGCTGCTTCCTGCAAGGTGCTGGTCCCAGACGACTTCACAACTCGTCACTTGCTTACATAGTGTTGGCTTTTCTCTCTCTCTACAGGATTTATCCTCTTTCACGGGATTTCTTAGCTGGAAGGGAAAACTTATTCTGCTCCCTAGAAAACTGAGGGTCATGCTGCATTCTTACAATCTGCTTTCACAAAATACCCCCTTTTCCAAACATACCTGAAGGACAGCCCAATAAGCAGGTGCTGGACCCAGCCAGGGGTTTTACCAGGTTGTACTGTTTTAAGTATTCAATTTTTCCAGAAAATCATCCATAACAGAAGAAAAAGACCCCTAGAAATTAACACCTTTCTTGAGCAATTCACTGCAGTTCCAATCCCCAAAGCAACAAGTACTCTTCTCAGCTTAACAGACAATAATATTTTGTTTTAATCCTCTCCCCTCAGCCCTCCTTTATACAGCTTCTCCTGTTCTTCACTCTACTTTCTCTTCCCATTGTGTTCTCACATTTTATACAGAGAACAGCAGTGATTACAAAGGGGCTGATCAGGCTGGAAAGGGTGACATATAAGAGTTGTCAAAGCAAAGGAAAGTCTAAATTTCTTATTTCCAGAGCTCATCAGAGCTGACACAAGCCCCTTCTCCATAAAATTCTATCCAATTCCACATATTATAATGTTACCAAAGTTTGAGTAAATCATGGGAAAATTCTGAAGATGTGTTTTTTTAAATATATTGGTTAGTCTGGTCAAATAAATGAATTATCACCAGCAATGAATGTGACTACAAATTTCTAGCATGTTTATTTTAGCACCATTAACAGACCCCAGATGGGTCTAAGCTGAATTCCATCAGACAGGATGAAGATAAAATGTAAAAACACATAACATATTGTGCTATTTATTTCCCAACTCTTTTAATGACCTGCTTATTCCATATAAAGAGGATTGTTAGGAAACAGAAACTTTCAGTGAACAGTGGGTTAAAAATTATCAGAGGTCAGTGAGGAAAAGATAATTAAATGGGATCAAAGCCTTGATCCCTCTCCTTTTTCAATTAGAACTGTCTGTTCAGATCTATCCTTTAATTTCACACTTGCATACTTCAGCACATATTCCCTGTGTACCCACAGCACCCATAGAAACACACAATCTTTATTTTTCATTTGTGAAATAAGTGTGCAAATGGTTATTTTTGCTGCATCAGAAAGAAAAATCAAATATGCACAACACCAGCTACTGCTTCAGAAATAAGACCTTGTTAGACTTTCACTTCCATTCCACTAATGTCTCAGCATGTCCATTACTGTAATTTTTCGTACTTGCCTTCACAACCTCCCCTTAAAGTAGGAAATATTTTTATTTTCTTTTTCAGATGAAGAAGCAAGGCAGACCAATCTGATAGTGTTCCCAAAGGAAGTTCAGGAAGGAAAAGGGACACAAGGGTTTTTTGTCCCATGCTAGCTTGCTTTGTCATGACCCAGCCCTGCAAGGTGATCAGGTCACTTGAGTGTACATGAAACCACTCAATTCTCCACCCAGGAACATGACTGAAAGCACAGGCTCAAATAATCCAAATCCCTTTTATGCTTTAGGGTTTATAGTGTTCTGCACCAAATCTCACTTGTCTCCAGCTTGAATAAACTTTTATCAAAAGTTTAAGTGATAATGACTTATACATCCATCTTTGGCTTTTTAAGAAAATGACCTTGGTCGTGATGTAGATTAATGGGCAGAGTAACTGATGAGAGCAGGAGTTACTATTCTGTCACTGCCTCAGGTCAGAGTTCTGAGCAAAACAATCTACCTGTTTCATGCTTTCCCTTACTATAAATGCAGGAGGGGAACCAACCTGTAAGAGTCTGAGATCAGCCAGGGCAAACTTGCATTTGTACAAGCTACAACAGCTCTGCATTTTCAACAAGTAATGTAGCTTTTTATCACCAGTTCAATAGAGTTAGTGGATAAGTAGCAGTTTTACACATCTACTACTCTTTCCTGTACTTGGCATCTCTCCCCTCCTCAGAAACTTCATGTTGAGACAGTCTTTTCTTCCCATTTAGAGTCTGTCCTGTGGGGCCAGTGGTGGCCACTGAAGCTGGAAGTTCCCTGGCCCAGCACTGAGAGGGGAGCAGGGAGGCAGCTGTGCACAGGAACAGGTTGGACTGATACAAGGTCTTCCTGAAGATCCCAGACTATTTGTCTAATCAGACCAGTTGCACATTCACGTACTTTTCACCGGTCATTTTCAAAGCCACAGAAATTGCCAGCTCTTTATGCCATTATATCAGATTTCCCCCCCACCTCCAGGAAGCTGATGGTTTTAAAGTCTGAGACATTGCAAATAAGGATTGCAGGTGTGATTCCAGCCCAGGATGACTTCAGGGTTCCAGTGCCAGTCATTAATCACCCGACCTGCACTTTCTGGCTTTGTGATTTTGACAAAATCTCTTCACCTGAATTATGGCCTTGTATGTAGGGCATGTATTCTTCTATATACAATTTTTAAATACAAAGTGAAAGAACATGGAAAAATTAGGATCTATGACTTAGAAAATGTACTCCTTTTGTGCACAGGCAAACAGAATGCTCTTGACTTTAACCTATGGGTTCCACTTCATATGTGGTGTATTTTTCATACATCATGGGGTTTTATAAATTTGCTGTATAAAGCACCAGAGGTATGTTACCAGCAAAATAGAAGGAAAACAAATATGTCAGGGTAATGATGCCAGGACAATTCCTTATTGAAAAAAAGCCAGTTTATTAATACCTTATTGCTACAAGCTAGATCTTATTATCATCTTGGGTCATTTAGAATCTTATTAGGTATTCTGATGGTGGATGAATAATCCTGTGATAAATTCTTTGCCATGTCCTTCACAGTTGTCATAGCAGGATCATAAACAGCATTTATAACAATCTAGCCTGGAGGAAAAGGCTTACAATGGTCTGTTTAACATGCAGGAAATATTCAGATCGGCCGTGTCTGGTTAAATTTGAGACCCACAGGAGAGATCCCAAAGTTAAATGTAGCATGGGTTTCTCTGAAGATTAGCTTTAGAAAAGGCTTTGGGTCAGGGACAGGGGGACTAATGCCAATGATATGGCCACAAGCAGCCTTCTTTCAAGAAAATCAACTTGAATAAAAATGGTGGCTATGAGTTACTTTCTTACTGAAAAATCACCATGTCAGGTTACTTGAGCTGCTACTTAAGGAGCATGGTTGAAAATATTTGCAATTGAATTTCTTGGAGCTCAGTCACTTCCTTCAGTGATTATTATATAAAAAAATAGTGTATGCACTCACATAGTGAAAAATATGCAGATTTTTGCAGAGCTATAGGATATCTTGCCTACACTGTGTAACTTCTTGAACTCTTGCAAGCTCAGAACTGAAAGCTTCAGAACAACTATAAAAGTAACATGGGTAAAGTAAACTCTAGGAAAAAAAAAAAATTTACACTGCTTTGAATGGGTACTTGAAAAAAATAAACCCCAAATAGTCTAAACATATAAACACACTGAACCCAGTGAATCACTTATATCTGCTGTCACTCACTGCCACGTCCAAAGGCACAATACCAATTCTCCAAGCCTAAGTGCAGCCAGTGCCTCTCAAACTGCTAGAATTTTTCAAAACTGGCCTCAATTTTAAACACTTTAAGTGGTGCAAATTGAAGCTCAGCCAAAACTAATCCTACAGGACCTGTCAGGCACATTTTCAGGAGAGCAATAATGGAAGAAATCACTGGAAGAAATTGTGGTGGCACATTTGAGTCCAGCCAGGTGCATACACAAACCCTTTCTCTACAATAGCTGATGTTGCTCCCTGCACAAGGAACTGGAGTTGCCCCTACCACCTACAAAAATCGATTTTGCAGATATCTATGTGTGCACACACATCTCTATACCAACACAGACGCACAACACTTCCCAGTACAGGAGACTTAAATGGGCACAGGTCACAGTTTCCACATGATAACTAAGTACTGTCATTTGCTCAGAATTTGTTCCCAACTTGCAATAAAAAATTTGCTGCAACTCTGAAGTTTTTAGCACTTTGGGAATGTACCAGCAGAAACAAAACCACAGTAATCACAGAGAAAAAAATAAAAAGAGCTTTGAATGGAGAAGTTAAATCAGATGGGAGCCTGCAGGACAATGCACTCTTCAAAGGCTCTGGGCTTGGGGTACTATATAAGTTTAGCTGGAGCTAAGACACACTTAGTTTTCCTTGTGACTTGTTGTCCTCTTATTGTAAAAGCTCCACACCTTCCCAGTGATTTCTCATGGGCATCTCCTCACAGCACTGACCCCTTCTTCCTCACAGCACAGCAACAAACTCCAGCTCCCTTCTCACCCAGCTACCCCACTCTTGTACAGCACTCACCCTCACTGGACACAGCTGTGCCTGTTAAGGGCAGGCCTGTTCCTAACCTTTGGTGATTAGTGCAGCTGCACCTCCTCAGGGGTGAGATTACCTTTGGCACTGTCTTTATTTTCTCATAGCCTATTTCCCCCCGCAGTGACTGAATTCAGTTGTTCTGGTTTGGTCTTTCCACAAGTCCAGCTAGGCTGAAGGAGAGCTCACCTGTAGCACTCCAGCTGCCCAAGCAGGACGTACCTGTGTCAGTCACACTGCAAACAGGATGGTAGCTCAGGTTCTCACATCTCTAAAGCAATGGTTGGATATGTAATTATTGCACTCAGGAAACACAATTGCAATGGCCTTTTTTTTACTAGTAAAATTACTTCTTGAAAAGCCATGCTTCCTAGTGATGAGTAAAGGTTTTAATTTTTTTTTTTTACAATATGAGATTTACACTGATAATCTTCCTTATTAATTTAAAAAAATCTTAAGTATATCATGACTGTAAAAAAAAAAGATAAAATTATTTCCCTTCATTGCAAAAACATCCCTCCAAGCCACCCACAAGCCTTTCCAACTCTGTTTTGATGACAGAACAGCAGTACAAAGAAGTACCATGTGTGAAGATTACTGTATTGGATGCACAGATAAACACTTAATCAGACTGAAAAAGCAGGAACATAAAATTAATACCCTTAATATTGCAAGTTAACTGAAAGTCTTTGGAGATTTAAAATTGTTGGTACCTTTCTATAAGTGCACAAAATCCCTCCAAGGCAGCACTCTTGGCATAGTCACCTAAGCATATGAATTTACAAAAATCTCTCTAACATCAACACATTTCATATTCTGGGTTCTAGTTAGTCTTCTACTAAAAAACCTAACTGTGACAAAAAAAAGTCTCTTTCACAAGCTAAAAAGCATTTTCCTTTTGTCTCTAAACTTAAAATAAGTAAAACCTGCTTATCTTAAAATAAGATAATATCTCTCTGCCTTTGGAACACATCCCTGCAGCTGTTTCAGGCTGAGGTGAGATCTCAACATTACGCAGTTTTCTTCCCCATCCCCTGCTCGTGTAAAATCTGTTTTCCTGCTGAAATCAGTGGGACTTCTGTCTCTGATCTGGCCTCATCTGAATCATACCAACCAATTTCCTGTCAGTTTTATTGCTAGTATGAAAAAAAAAAAAAGCACATATGGGCCAACAAGCCCACCTCTGTTTGATTTCATAGCATTTTTATAGTGCTGTGCAATGAAATAATCTAGTCTCTACACCTATGACCCAAACGAACATTATTTGACAAAATTTGAAGGTAGCTCTTAAATTAAATAATCCAGCAATTGATACAATCTAGCTCCACTGGGCTGCTTTTAACACTAAACTTGTATGAATTTAGTTTTATTTTTTTAAATGCACATTACTAGATTCAGAATTTTTATCCCTTGCTCAGCGTTTCCATTTGGCTTGCAAAGCCCATGAAGGTGTCTGGACAGCTTTCACAAACAATCCTCTAAAAATCCATCTGGAGAGGCTGATTTCTGGCCAGGTGCCTGCCCACAGCTTCTTGAAGTGCTCCTGGTAAAAGCTGCAAATACAACCTATGGCCAGAGGCAGGAGAAAACTCAGCATGAGCCCATTCAGGTAGAACAGAGCTTGCTTCAGTTTCCTGGCACAGATTCTCAAGTCTTTAAGCTGAGTTAGGCAGCCTGCTCTAGGGCAGGGTGATGATTATGACACAACAAACACCTTCCCTCTAACCCACTAATTCCCCTCAAACACAGCTCTCTGGAGTTTCTAGAAAAGTGCTATGAGGCTCAGCAGGAACCATGAGAAGAGAAGTTTTTAAAGATCAGGCACTGTCAACTCCCAGCTCAGAGGCTAAATACCCTCAGAAATGTTGTGAGTTTGGGAAGTTAATTTTCAATCGGTACCTGTGACGGAGCCTTGAACAGCAACACTGCAGAGAGAAATTAACATTCAATGTTCATCTCATTGCCAAGGACCCTCTCCTTCTGTACACAGAAGTAGCACACAATCCTGATTACAAGAATGGAATTGAAATGTGCTTGCCAAGTGTGTTGGTTAAAATATGAGCCCCAGCAAATAAAGGCTCCATTTCTTTCCCAGGTGCTAAGGGGAAGAGAGGCTGAGTGGAGCTGTCCCACTTTCTGTGCACAGGGTCCCAGCTGCAGGCCCAGCTGTAAGCTATGGTTTGTGGGGAGTGAAGCTCAGCCAGCTGAGCCTACCCTGCTCAGTCTCAGCTTCAGGTGCCTTGAGGGACAGGAATCCAACCCTGGATCCTGAGCAGCTGTAGTCAGTTCTAGTTGCAGTGGGCAAAATGTCTTCGAATTACCTCTTGGATGTGAAAACCCTGTAACACACTAACAGGGAAGTTGATGACTAGCTCAAATCAGCTCAGAGGTCAGGTCAGACCTGCACCTCACTGCCAGGATGCCATTGCTACTGCTCCAGAATGGGTATGTGAGAGCAATGTATGGAACGCTGCAAAATATTCCTCACAGACACTGCAATAGCTCCCAGGGTGCTGAAGTGACAGATAAATAGTGGGCAAGACTGGCTTCCAAATCACTTGGAGCAAAACAAAAAAAGATGGTAAATACTACTGAAGGAAAAACAGTATCCCAATAATTCCAAAGGGAACAGATTTTCAAAATTTCCCTTATTTTTCCAAATTAACTTGCATTTGATTTTATATCCTCAAGTCTAAATGAAACTCCCTCTCCACACTCCCTCCCAAGGAAACAGAAGTATTTGTAAAGAGGTTTTCTGGGACCTGGCTTGGCACCCTCAGTGAAACATCTTCCATTTGCCTCATGCACTGAGATTCATCTACAAAACCATTTTCAATGAAAATGTAGATATACACTATAACGTAAAATGTGCCCACACACACATTTCCCACTGGAAACAAGTCAGATGTCCAAACTGTAGCCATGCTCTTCTGCACCTTACTGGGTATCTGTGAGTACCTAAACCAGCTGTCCTTCGGAGCCACTCAGCTGTGAACAGCTAAGTGCTTCTGGAGTACAAAGCATTGATTAGATCAACTGCCGATACAATTCCCAGTGAGTGAACTCTTTGTACACTCCCTGACTGTCTTAAGTGCTGCTAATTAGAGCTTAAATGTCTAATTAACAAGAAATAGACAGAGTTCTCTACTGCTGACTTTGGAGGACTATGATCAATAACTCTACCTGCAGAGCACAATGAGATGAAGAGAATGAGAAAGTGAAAATTAAATTAGTTTAGTAACGTCTGGACAGCCTTACTGTGTGTGTACAAATAAATAAATAAAATAAATAAATAAATAAATAAATATTTTACACACACACACACACATATATATATATATATATATATCTCCCCTGGGGACATTGCAAACCCACCTGAATGCATTCCTGTGTCACCTGCTCCAGCTGACTGGGCAGGAGGGTCAGACTGGGTGATCTCCAGAGGTCCCTTCCAGCCCTAAACTATTCTGTGATTCTCTGCAATAGTGTGGGAATAAATTTTCTTGGCTTATTTCTCAATACATTGTTTATTTTAGAATATACCATCATTGGTTTCTATTGATTTCTGCTTGATCTGCCTTGGCTTCTCTTAGAAAATACAATCATTTTTGAATATAAAGTAACTGCAAAATAAGAACCTATAGCACAGTTAATTTGGCTGTAATAACAATAATGATCCTGGAATTTGAGTGTTTGAAAGCATCCTTGTAAGCAAATAATGTATGGACTAGACAGCACTTCTCCTTTAAAAACATATCATGCATTATTGCCATCCGTCTTACAACAAATGAGACAGAGAAAAGGGAAATTAAGAAACTCTACAATGCAAACTTAGTGCATTCAGTGTGAGTCTGAGCAGTTAATCAATACACATTATGAAGTGCTCTGGTTGGTTTAGAGCCAGTTGCTCAATATGTTGATAAATACCTTGCTCACAAACAGCCCCAGCATTATTTCTCATGGTTCAAGGCAATTTTCCCCTCTTGACCAGGATTAGACTTTACAACTGCCAAGAGCTACACAAATAAATGCAGTGCTACCTAGAACAGAAATCTGCTGAGAAAGACATTTGAAACTGGCAATAGATGCAGGCACTGGAAATAATTTTTCCGCATAGATGGATGATACACCAGAGACCAGCTCTTATCATAAAAAACTACAATAGCAGATGTCAGTGAAATAATATTTAGCAATGACATGGACATCCTACAAAAGTCAATGAGGAAAAAAATCCTCTCAGATACACGTGTATGTTGTTAATCATAATTAAGGCAAGTGTGACAGTTTCTTGGCAACAGACACTGAGTTCCCTTCCCTGGCAAACAAATCCTTCAGGAATACTCTCTTTCATTACATCAAGCCTGCAGTTCTTTACACTAATATCCTCCACTTGGAACACCCCAAGTCATAGGGAAACTTTTGTTTTGTCAATTGTTTTTTTGCTGGGTAATCCCATGATGACCGCCACCAAAGAGAAGAGCAAGTTTCTCATTAGCAAAGTAAAAAGAGCTTTAAAAGCCAGTACTATAAACAAGCCCACATTATACTGTTCTAGGCAGGGGTGGGAGAGCAGGGACAAAAGAGAGATTCACAGCATCCAAGTTAGGAAAATAATGCCAGCCATATCCTACAAGGAGACGCAGAGCAGCACATGGAACAGCAAAGCATGACTGCCGAGTGCATGGCAGCCACTCTGAAATGGATTTTTACTTGCATAATATATCTATCTGATATATGCTTAATAGTATGTATAACACCTGGCTATAAGCACCTATGTGTAAACACTGCCAAGAAAGCAATTTATAGTCTATGGCTGTATATTATAAACACACACATATATATATACATAAAGTATACAATTACATTTACTACCGACCTTTGAGTAATCAGGGGATTACTGATCATTCAACAGCAAAAACCTGATGGTTTGGAGGGAAGAAAGCATTTTCAGAGAACTTCTGTTATCCTCCCTCCTTTAAAACAAAAACACCGTTTTTGATGGCAAGGTTTTGGTCAGCTGAAAGTTTTTCACTCAAAACAAGTCACCTTTTACCATGATGGATTAAATTTTTTATAAAAGGAAAATAGGTTGAATAAAGAATGCAGAACCATTTAAAGAATAAACCATAAATGCGTGTATTAGCTAAAAGGCTCGCAAAGAAAAATGGTTATGATTCTAAAAGACGGTGTAAATACCACAGAGAGAAAAGAAATCCCTTACAGTATATATAATTACATTACTGATAATTATATCTCAGTAATGAGGAAATTACAGTAGAACACCAGCAAAGCATCTCACAATAAATTGCACAAGTTTATGGAACAATCTCTTCAGGGAAGTGTGGAAACTCCCTACATCATCTGTAAGCCATAAAACACAGGAGACAAAACACATTCCCAATGTGCTGTGGGGACAATACTGAGCAGGAAGAGAGATGGGCTGGCCTTTTCCATTTCTCAGTACTGTGCCATAAGCCTGGCAGTGGGGTTTAAAATCACCACCTCTGCTATCTTCCGATTTTGTTGTCTGTTCCTGGCTGTATCTCATGTTAGTGAGATCCCACCGGGTTTAGCAATTAGCATGAGGAAAGCAGTATGATAATCAGAAGAAATTAATGGTTTAAAAACATAATCTTACACTTCCCGTGAGACTTGTTCCATACAACTGGATTCTCAAAAAAAAAAAAGAAAAAGAAAAAGAAGAAAAAAAGAGCAGGTAATTGATTCTTATTAAGAGAATGATCTGCCACAAAATGCTATCCATATGAAAAAGATGTTAATTCTAACTGCTCTCAGAGTCAGTGTGAACCTCTTCTCTGACTGGCTTTCCGAGGAAGAGAGGGATCCTCAATGCCACCTTTGCTTTTGCACCTGCTTGCAACACCTGAGCACAATGGATTTTCATCTGCTAACAACCAGCAGCTGGAAAAGGGAGCACGATGTGACAATGAAATAGAAATCTCTAAACAATTTCGGTGAGAAAAGACAATTTCTCCACCTTTCTCAGTCAATTGTGTGAAGAAGGTAGGAGAGCTCATGAGTCATGGATAACTATTTATTTTTGTATTTGAACATGTTCATTGCTGATTTTTATACATCTCTTGGAAAAAGTGAGCTACAGATTTTAACCCCATGGTTAACTACACTATTAAACGTGTGTGTTATTTATTCTGGCTGAATTCCTGTCTCACTGCATTGTTTAATAATGTAAAAAAGCAGTTAAGTAAAGCAGAAAACTCTCAGTAAATGTCTTGTCCTACCTCCATAAGTGTAGAACCTAAGTGGATCTCCTAGCGACTTTTAAAAAAATTAGATAGAAATGCTCAAGCATTTCAGTCCAAAATAATGCTTCCTTATACTCAGTAGGTCAGCCAGCTCTTGATTAAAATAATTTTTCAAGATTGCCATTCTAGGGGGAAAAGAAGCGTTTCATATAAAGCTTTTTGACAAAACAGTAGAGGTGCTTCGACTCCACGATTTCTTTATCCAGTTTTCTCTATAAAGTGTGAGCAGCATTTTTTCTGCCAACCTTTTCATTAGCCGTGCCCGCTCGGCATCACACGGAGCAGCCGCGCCTCAAACATTGGCTGAAGTCAAAGGGAAAGGCTGCGTGCAGATTTTCGGTGTGGAGGCAGACCTGAGATCCAACGCCACCTGGTGATCCCTGTCCCCTCTCACAGCGGGACTTGGAGCCGCATTTTTCATTTCCAAGAGGGAAAGGTTAAAAAAAAAAAAAAAAAAAAAGGTAAGTAACATTCCCGATCACAAAAAGTTGTAATTAAAATTTTTAATTGTCTATAAAATGTAAAATCTTTACTGTTAATTCTAAATCTCAAGACCCCAAAAGTTTGTTTTGGTTTTGCGGGCTTTTAATTATTTTCTTTGGTTTGTTCTTAAAAAACACGGTTTGTACTGTATCATGGCAAAAACAAGCCACGCGGGGAAGGCAGATCAGGAGACTGATATCAGCAAGAGGCAACTCAAAGCAAAGTGACACCAGGCACACCTGACACAAATTTACCCTTATCCTAGAAGCGGCTCTGGTGCCTCCTCCCTGCCCTGCCTCCTGCCTGGGACACAGGCTGCAAACCCCACACTCCCACCCCAGCGCATCCCCCTCCACCTGGGAGAGCTGCAGAGCATTAACCAGGGAGGGCTCCTTGGAAGGGATCTGTTCCAGACACTGGGAATCTCTGCACTTCTGAGTTACAGCTGGTTTTTAACACACACAGCCGGTGTTCTTCACAGACCTGGAGCCCCCTTCAGAGCCAGACACCAGCCTACAGCATCGTGCCCTTCGTGGCTCCAAACACTGTAATATTAGCCCAGGAAAAACCAGGAGAAGTACTGTATTCAGACAGATGTCAAAACAGGTCTTTTTCCCCAGGGACCGTTTGCCTGACTGCCCTGCTGGTTTTGTCATTCTGAGAGCTCAACACAACTCTATTAGGATAAATTCTGTCATAAGATAAATTGCATGCTCAAAATGCCTCCTGAAGTTTCAAAATCCACAATTAACAATTTCATATTCATAATGGTAAACATCAATACATCTTCCTTGGAAAGAAACTACCATCTGCATAAATTTAATGAGTACTTCATTACAGTGCTGTTGTGGTAGCAGACTCATGCCACTATCTCTCTTGTGAAGTCTGAAAATATGTACTAGAATTATGTTGATGACATTGTGGTTTCCTAGGTTATTTTCACAGGCTACACAAAACAAGCAGAAATGTTCACAAAATGTGTTCATGATTACAGGGGAGAAACAGACCTGACTCTCTGGGAGTGGTAACAGACACTGCTTTTTTACATTGTATAAGACTGGAGATCTAAGGCCAATGGAAGCTCACCATGAACTGGATTGAGGTTTTTTTTGGTTTTTTTTTTTGTTTAATTTATACTCTGCAATGAATATCAACCTGCAGAGAAGCTAATAAAGGAGGAAATGTTGAAAAGGCAATACGTTCTAAAATTCAATTTATTTAGAAGGATGAATATTTGTCAAGTATCTTTCCCTGTTGTCCCGTGCCATCTTTTGCACTTTTGCCAAAGCATGACCTAGAAATATATTCTCTTTGGTTTTGTTTAATTTCTCAGTGCTGGAACCTTGTTCTGTCTGCTTGAAGTGGGTTAATTTACTAGAAAGCTCTCAAGGAGCTAGACATTTTTTCCAAGCATTGGATGCTGTGTGTCACAGTGAGCCCTTTGGCATTAGGAGTAGATTCCATAACAGATATATAATAGCGCATGATTGATTGTATTCTCAGATGGAAATAAAGGAGAAGGTTTTAGAGAACTTGGAGCTTGCAGAGGATGTGCCTGATGCTTTCTTCTTTCGGAAAATACAATGAATCTGCATGAAAGATTGCAAAAAGGATTTGATAGAGGATGCCTAAGCAGGAAGAAAAAGAAAAATTTCCCATGAGCCTTTTGGAATTGGAGGTAGCCAGTAAAGGCACACATGGAATAGGATATCTGGCAGTTCAATCTGTTTTGCCCCAGATCATTATGTTTATACAATTATACTCATGGCATACTGTAACTAAGTCTGATCTGTATCAAAGATACATTGCCCCCTTATTTGTAAGAACAACTTATAGCAGAGACATTCCAACAAGTCCAACTAATACTAAGAAATATTAATGTTTACTATTTCCTTTTATAAAGGAAGCATTAACACCACTATCAAAGAAGGAATGGCAAGAGCAGTTGAAATCAAAGTCTTTGATCCTCTGTCATGTGGCTCACCAAGCCTAACTCCATAACATTCTTCTCTGAATCTATTAAACAATTCCATCATGTGCAGACACAGTCACCCCAAAATGTGCAGAGCTGACCACAAATAAGAATTAGTCAGAACTCTGAGCCACAACAGAAAACAGTAGCTTATTGTTTTTCTGAATTTCTAAGAAAAACACGGTGGTGAGAAGAGGTACAGAATTTCAAAGCAGCTGCTTCATTGGCAGAGGTAGGGTTTATACACACTGTAGAAAAAAGGAAATTTTCCATAACTGTACAAATGAACAGCCACCCTCTGAAGGACAATATGCTGTTGGTTTCTGAGGCACTGATGCTTTATTGCTATCAAGGACTTCTGGAAGTTGTGGCGACAGTAAGAAGATACTTTCTGACTTCAAAACTAGAGACAGGCTGTTAAACACCTAATTGTCTATAGCATTCTTTTCTTACCATCTACTTTGTATTTTTGTTATGAATACAGTGTTCAACTTCTAATTTTCTAATCAACTGAAACAGCAAAATACTGATTAATCTAAATGATAACATAATTATAGTGAAATCAGCTGCGCCACTGACTGAAGGCAGACGGAATCTGAAGAGAGTGATTGGTGCCTTAAAATGGCATCTTGGGATAGCAGCAGGGGACCTAAAAGGATTTTTAATGCTAATGTTACAGTTGATAAGTAAATCCTATGACATAGAGCTATTTAGAAAGATAGAAGGAAACAAGATTAGGGTGGAGTTTTTTGTCACAGAATCTCCTCATTCTTTGTCTAAGAAGTGCCATCAGTGAAGGAAAAATAATTCAGTAAAGAATGTTCATTAATAAACTGTTTCATCTACCTCTCCTTCCAAATCACTCCAGCTACATGTTCTGTCAAGATCATTTGAAATTTCTGGTTTATTTGGTAATCTGGTAAAGGAACCCTGGGGTTTCACCCAAATTAGCTTTTGGTCCTCTAGAAAAAGAAACATTCTATTTAATTTTCCTTTTCTATTCCATACATCTTGGGTAGCTTTTGGCTGACCTGGAAATCATAATACTAGGTTTAAAATGGTGGAAATGGCTTTTTATTTTTTAAGTGGCCCTGATTTAAGCTGGACTTTCATAACTCCAACATTTCTCTTCATTCCAGGTATCTAAACAAATTTTTCCCTCAAATAATTTTTAAATGACAAGTGATGTACTCAAGTGGCTATTAGGAAGTCATAACATTTTATTTAAAAACCCAAGCAAACTAAAGAAACCAAGAATTATGTGGCAATAAGATCACTAAACCTATCACCAGTGTAGTATAAAGTTTCATCTCATGTCCTGCTTTCAAGTGACTCTGGGCATGTCATTTCCCATCCTTACATCCTGAGAGGTCTGATGACCCCAGAGCACGGGCAGAGGGAATCAGTCTCACTCTGTATCTGTTCAGATACAGAAATTTTCATTGAGCCAGAAAAATGTTTGTAGTGCAAGCAGAGTATCATAAAGACTGAACTCCTCTCCTCATTTCTGTGTTTCTTCCCTCAAACAATTATGATACAAGTTATTTAATTCCCACTGCCTAAATTCCTTTTTTGGTAGCTGAATATCATATTAGTGCCCACTACTGACTCCAAAATGCAGAGTAAGTCACTGTGCTGTCACAGAAATAAGAAAGGAACCCTACTTACAACTGTGTGAGCACTTGAATGCTGCAACAGCCATTTGATCCATCCCTTTATGTTGTTCATTACTCAAATTCCCTTAGAGCTTACCCTATTTTTTTTGTTTGATTTTTATTTAGGCTTGCATGCAGATTTGAGATCGAGATTCCTAGTATAGTATAGAAACTATCACTTCAGTTCTGATTCAACAGTTTCTCATCTGATCATACAAAAGATGGAAGCAATTTTAAACTGAACTTGTTCTTTAAACCTTGTTACAGATGGGTGTATAAGAGGTAGAGGTCATTTTTCTAATATGGAGTTGTCAAGTCAGAAAACTGAATACAGTGATGATACACTTGGAATGTGCTGCTCAAGCACACTTTATAAATGCTGGAAGGACCTGAAGAATTTTGAGAGGTGAAGCAGAGCAAACCAAGTAACGTCCACCTGCCTATGTCCTTTGCCTCTACAGCAAATAATCCTCAAGGTACAGAGAGCCTGGAAGCTGTTGAATACACTCAAACATATTTATTACAAGAAAGAAAATTTCATGGTATTTCTTTCTTCAGAACAAGCAGTGTCTGTAGCATTTGTTGTCATTGGCTGAAATTCCATGTAAAGCTTCCAGCCCATTCCCATTTTCGTTTTAGAGCTTCTGTTCGCACTCAGAGCAATCTGTGATCAACTACAGGCTTAGCATTCTGATACAAATCCATCATATTGGAGATTGCCTGAGTGAAACCTGAATTCTCTGAACTTATCTTGTCTCCCACAACAGGAAACAATTAGAGATGCACTGCATTAATTTTACTAATCTTTAATAGATATAATTTGAATTAGGTTCAACAAAGGGAGGGTTTGAATATGTGTTTACCAGAAGAGTGACAATGATTGATCGGAAATAAAACCAGGATGTTTAGTCTAATTAATTTCTTGGTTATTTGAATATAACTCACATTTTATTTAAGGTTGTTTGTCTAGAAAAACAAGATTGCCACTAGAAACAAGAAATCCCTTAGCTTTCTTCTTTCCACTGGCAATCTGCTAACAGCAGCAAATTACATTCAAATTGCACATCAACTAGTATTAGTATTAATTGTAAACTAACCTCAGTTCACTTAATTGTGGGCATAATGAAGTATTACAATTAGCCATAATTTATTATTTAAATAAGAAATATCAATATTATTTAGAGCAGGTGCCAATTACAGCTGGCAGTGAAATATGCTGCCAAAAAGGATTTCAATTAGAAATTCAATTTCAGCAAAGACAAAGGTCCCAATCACCCTGTAAAAGAGCCAAGAGCCCTGATTTGCATGACATCCACGGGGAGGGCAGGAATGTGGAGCTCACCTGCTCAGCGCACCGTGGGTTTCAGGGGAGTTCTGAAAGGTGGCTACAGACACCTGCAGAGCTCTGCAGAACAGCTCAGCACAGCACAGCACAGGAGAGAGAAATCACTGCACAAATCCACCACACTCAACATTAATATACCAGTATTTGACCTTAAAATTCCTTTGGTCAAAGTCACATTTCATATCTATATAGTCACTACTGCTTGAAATTCTCTTTGCTTAATACAGTGATAAATACAAAAGCTAGTTTTCAAAGGATTTGGTTGCAAAAACTCTAGGGCTGAATATGTGTTCCTTTTTCAGTATTTTAAAACTTTCAAGATCCCTTCCTGGCTTCTTCTTCCAGTTCTCTGCAGTTTTGAGCAAAGGAGTAAATGCTAAAGTTTAAATCCCCCCTGACATAAATTTGGATTGAAGATCCTTAGCTCTCCTATTAAAAAAGAATGTATCTAGTTAAGTGTTCCTACACACACTTCTCTATCAGGATGAGGACATCCACTCAAAATACTCATATCAAACTTAGTATTAGAGAGAGTAACCATTGTTTTTGTCAGACCATGTTTTTCTTTGAGTAAGGAAATTGCATCCACCAGAACAGTATCTGCCAAAGTGGAAACAAGAAGCATCTATAAACCAGCCTAGAATAATTTATTAAATTAAGCTTTATACTGAAGATGACGTGCTAGTGGTGCTAAAATCTAAATTTCTCATCTCTCATGTTTCCTTACTGCTTCCTACCTCGGTTTGTATAATTATGAATTAGATGTAGCAACTCCAGGTTAGCAAAGCATGAAACATCTCAGGGGCAAAAGCCAAAACAACAAACAGGTTTTGTGTATTCCATTATTCCCTAGAAGTGCTCCTGGGTTATGTTGGACTCTAAAACTGAGGTTTGTCAGATGTATGTTGCCAACAACAAAACATAGCATCAGCGATTCTTTTAATTTTTCTGGTATCTGAAAGCATTAGTCAGTTCCTGACTCTGTGTTGCAATAACACAAAGCAAGGAAAAGATTTTGATTAGCTAGGAAATGTTGAAGAGAAAAATTGCAAGCTGAAATATGCTGCAAGTATGCTCAAGTTTCAGCCACAGGCCCATGGTGATAGAACTTTTCTTGCTGTACATTAAGATAATTTCAGTATACTACAATTATGTGCCTAATTAAAATTAAGAAATTAGAACACAGTTAAAAGGAATGATATTTTGCTCACAGCTAATTTCATTAAAGTATTAATGAACAGGACTCATTTTATGGCTAGAGGGCAACTACTTTCTGCAAAGTACTTCCATGCTAGCTAATTTATTCATGCATGAAAAACAATCCAATGAGAAATGAGTGAGCCGGGAACTGCTGGTCCTAATTAAAATATTTAAAACACCATGTCTATTCTGTTCCATCCAGCCAAAGACCTAAGCTAGGAGCCAGCACGATACCAATTAACATGGAACAAGCAAACACACAACACCCACAGATCCTGATTAAAGTGCATATTATTGCACCATACAATATATTGTTCTACACATGTATGTAAATGTTTAATTAACCCATGTCTAAATCTCTGTAATGTTCAGGAATTGATACTTTAAATCCTAAACAAGTGACAATCAGACTGCATGATGTTCACTTTTATTTATAACAATGCTTTCTTAGCACCCTCATTGGAGCCATCCTGCAATTACGCCGTGAATTTCTTAAGGGAGGGAGGTGAGGCAGGAGCAGAGGAGGAAAAAGGAATAGGCAAAAGATTTTCTTCTCTGCATTTTAGACAGCAATAAGATTGCTGGTTGCCAAAGGCTTGGAAATGGAACGAAATGTTGGGTTAGCCTCAGGTAATACAATATTTTTCATTAATAATTGAAAGAAGAGCCTGGGACTAAACCCATTTGTCAGTCTTGGACGCCAGCAACAAAAACAAAATAAAAGAGCTTCCTTTATAAACCAAAGAAGTGTTTGTGGGGGAAGAACCCAAGGGATGGTTCCCACTAGAGAAGAACACTGCAAAGGCTCAGAGAGAAGTTGGAGACTTGCAAACTTACTAGAAAGCAGGATCAGAAATACAGAAAATTCTCTAAACTTTACTTCATACACAGATGAGAAAAATCTGAGTTCAAGGAGACTTGAAAAAGCAGAAATTTGCCTCAGTTTGCACCATCATAGGTCTTCCTTTCTGAAAAGTTTCTAGGGTTGTTCCTCTCCTCTCAGTTAAAACATTTCATGAGAAATCTGGTTCCCCATAGATAGTTTTTTCCCCTTTCCGATGCTGTTCCCCTACAAAACTCATACATCAGTTTCTTAATTAAATGCAGCAAGTGAAAGAAATTAAATAACCTTCCCTTGCTTTTTTCTGGCCTATTGGGTACACTCTTTTCCACCCTTTCCTAAATGATAAGCTTTGCAACATACTGAATGAAGTGTCCAAAAGAACCCAGAGTTGCCAGAAACCTCACCAGAGAAGCTCTTAGGAAAATCTTTCTGTTATCAAACCATGCAAATCTGTTATCACAGCCAGTGATAATGCAAATTAACCATGCAAATTCATGTGTGCCCAGTCTTCATGCACTCCTGTGGAGGGGTGAGACAGGAAAGAGCCCACACCCACTCTGACTCTTCCTTGACTCAGATATTTTGTGTCCTGGACTTGGTCCTCACCTTGCTCTGGCTCAGTGGCAGAAACTGAGTGCTGGAATCCTTCAGAGACCAGGGATGCAAAGATACGTGGCCAAAAGGGAAAGAGGCAGGAAGAGCCAGGGAGCTCAGACTAAGGATTTGAGGGCAGGTGAGGTCTGAATACAGAGGGCAGTGAAGGCTGCAAGGAGCTTTTAAGGAAGACAGAGACCAAGAACAATTAAAGTTCCTGGCAGAGGGAGCAAAGAGAAGTGTTTTTAGGGGAAAAGAGCAAAGAAAAGATCTGAGGAACAGAGAAGAACTGAAAGAGGGCAAAGAAAACACAGGTACAAACCTAGTGGAAAGAGACATCCTTATGGCCAAGAGACAGGAACACATCATCTCAGGCCAGGTGATCCAGCTTGAGGTACAAGACAGAAAGATGACTTAAGGCTTCTTTAGTCCATCCTCACCCTCTGTTGTTCTTGCACTCAGGACAATTACCTGACCAAATCCATGTCTCAGAACCAATGCATAATAATTTTCAGACATCATGGTTGTTTATTGCCAGCTAATGTTGTATCTCTGTCAGAAGTTTTAGTGCTGAGCTGGAAAAATATACAAAAAGGTTCTGTAGTTCCATATTCCAAAGCCTAGAAAACACCTTTACTTCTTGTAAAGTCCATACTTTATTGTATGGACATACAAGACTAAAGTTTTTGTGGTTTGCCCCCACTCCCCAGACTCTTAAAATGTTATCTGCCCATCACTGAGTGGTAATACATTTGTGACCCTTGTAACTCTATACATTTAAGATAAAACCATGTCTCATGCTAAATAATTCTGCTGCCTGTCCTTTCCAACAGATGCACTTAAATGTCTAGTGTCCCATGGTAACCACTGAGGGAGTTTGGCTACAAACTACTGCACCTGGAAACAAGATTCTGCTCACTCAACATGATTGGCAAGGTCAGGACCAAAGAGAGCTCTGGGTTTTCAGTTTGCAGGTTTTTTTTCATTTCCTGATTCATCCCATACAAGCAAGAGTGGATACAAATACAATGTGTAATTGGCTTCATCGGTGTTGAAGATCCTCCTTGATATTCAAACAGCCAGTACACAAAGAGCTTTCACTTTGCCTCAGACTCTGGTTGAAGTGAAGGAAGGTCTTCCAAAAAATCTGTGGGCATTTTCTCAGTAAGGTGTCATCTCTTTGCAAAGACCTAATCCTTTCCTTGAGATCTACAATGAAATTTGAATAGCCTCTGTACACTGCATACAAAGGCAGAAGTTATGGTGACAGCCAAACCTCTACACCTATAGATTTTGGGACTTTTAAAGACATTGCAAAAGCAATGTTTATCTGAAATATCTGATTTCCTGCATTCTCTAATGGGAAACTGTGTTTTCACTTGTGTTCTAAATTATGTGATATAGGTTAATTTCAATATTCTCAAGTAGCAGGAGCAAAGTGCAAACTTCAAAGAAGACACTTCATTTTTATGCATCTTTAGCCAGACAAACATTAGTCCTTTCCCCTAACTGAAGCAGCTATTCTAAAGAACATTAACTGTTTTCTAAATATTCAGATGTTCTGTTGTCACAGTTTCATAAAGTAATGAACAGCTTCTTAATATTTAATAAACCTTGCCTGCTGTCCCCAGGCAGGGAGCACAGACTGATGATAGCCAGCTACTAAACGTCCATTAAAATACAATATCTCTCCTTAAAATGTACTTAACAAACAGGTTTTATCACCTGGAATGAAATGTTAATTGCTTCAGCCACAAGACTGAAATGGTCTTATGCTATCAGAAACAGATGGGGAAAGCTGGTACCTCCTGCACTCTATTCTGGCTCTGATGGAACCCTTACCCTGTGACAAGTGCTTGTCACTGGTGCCACTGCACTCTGCTGTGTGGCAAAGTGACAGAGCAAAACAACTGGGACAGTCAAGGAATGCTGCAGTGAAGCTATTTATAAAGCTGCTTCTCAGGAAACTTGTTTATTATCTCTTGTGTGCAATGCAAGTCAGAACATATTGCAATAATGATCTTCACTAATTGGATACAGAAGTCATTAATACAGAACAATAATATTTGTACACTTGAGTTCTGGCTTTTTATGTTCTAAAGCAAAAACTGATATTAATGGGACATGAAAGAAAGAAGGATAAACAGATACAGCCAGGCCCAGATATTGCCCTTTGTGGTGCTCCCAAATTCGAGGTCCATCTGTGCACTGGGCCCTAGCTGGACTGACTAAAGATGTGTCAAAATGCTGTGAAAGAAAGTTAAAAAATGACAGAAATTCCTATTTCCTCCTGCCTGATCCACACAGGTGTGCAAAGGCCCTCTCCAAAGAACCATTCTCTATCTGCAGTAATCTGTTGATATCATCATTATTGCCACCACATTGCCAACACAAATGTCATCAGTGTGAAATAAAAGAAGTATGTTAATATCAAAAGACAAAAAAATGACACAATCAGAAACAGATATGAAAATCAACTATTTCACCAAAGCCCGTGTAGCTGACAGGGAGTCTGGCTCTGGCTTTGGCTTTACAGGAAACTCAGAAATAGGAGGAGGACAAGTATACTGCTTAAAAAATTTAGAGAGTCTTTAAAACTGATCTCAACTAGATCTCTAAGAATTTTGTGCAATGAACTTTATCATTTTAGACTATATTTCTTGGTTTCTAATTGGTTCAATGGCTGAAGAGAAGCAACAAACATGATTAAGGAAACACAATCTGCCTTTTAAAATCAAGAATCCTAGAATCTTGCCCTTTGAAATCAACATCTTAGAATCTTGAATATCTCTTAAAAATTAATTGGCTTCAGTTGGCTCCTTCAGTGGTTTTGAGCTACTAGACCCTAACCAGGCTATAGTTCATAACTTATAAGACTGTAGAAATTAAAGGGCCAATCTTCTTTAGATAAATGCATATGAAATACAAAAATCTCATGTGTTTCCTGCAAGAATGCAAACATAAAAGGTTAGTACAAGACACATGGACTCATTGATCCATTTCGATATATGTTGGTATTATAGCAGCCTGTGATTACATGAACCTGGGTTCATATCTGGCCCTCACTGACCAGGAAGCAAATTGGAAATAAAATTGTTCTAAAAGGCTTTTATTTCTACATAGCCATGAAACAGACAAGCATCATGCCTTGTAAAGAAAGGGCACCTGCTAAAAGGATCCAAAATAATAAAATATCTTATATTTCTTATCAAAGTACCAGCGTCCCTTATTTCTCATGAAGATTTTGACACATCTCTTTGTATAATCAATTACAACTGTGTATTTTAAAAACACTCCTACTCTAACCAGCTGTATTCATCCTGTACAGCTTCCAAAGATTTTTAAAAGGTGCACAACAGTAGCTTCCATGGGATATTCTCAGAAACAGTTTTGAAATCAGGATGCCATCTTTGATCCTGGTCTTTTTCTGATCAGGTGAATTCAAAATACAGCAATTTGATTTGTTCATAGGTGTTCCATGGGATGAGAATGGACATGGAGAGAGTTTGCATGTTTGTGGGGAAGAAGGAAAGAGAGAACTAATTAAAATATTTTTCCCCCACAAGCAAGGACAATTGTTCCATATCTTTCAAGTGAGAATTCTCATTTGAGATCTCACAGAGGAGATGTTTGAGATCTTGGGTGAGTCAAAAGCCAGTGAACTTCAGATACTGTGAGGAAATAATGGAATAAGGCATATTATACTGAAAGCACGAAATTGTGATGCAATTTTGGTAACTTTTTCTTGAAACCTTGCAAAAGCATTAGAAAGATAAAGAACCATTTTAGGAACCCAGTTTTTATCCCTTAGATACACTGTGTCTGCTGTGGTGGCATTGAATGTCAGGAACAAACTACAAAACATAGACACAGTCACCAGCTCGCAATTCAAAATCCCATTTGGGGCTCCTCAGAAGTGGTGCAGAGTTCCTGATGAGAGATTGCCTCCCATGAGGCTGCTGCTGAGCCCCACTGCCTGCAGTTTCCAAAAGGAATTTCTACCTCATGGAGAACCAAATATTCTGCCTTTATACACTATAGTTGGCTGTTGCATATTATGGGGGAAAGTAGTTTCAGCCTTGAACTTCAGAAAACAAATATTGCATCTTAAAACATTACCTTTGTAATTCAGAGACATTGACACCTTGAGATTGAAAGACTCCCGCTCTGGGTAGATACTGTAATTAAGATAAATAATCATGAAATTAGTATAAAGTAAAAGTTATAGCATAGTAGGCAGAATAAAAACCTCTGAAGCATCAAATTTCTGAATTTCTTCAACTTATTAATGATCTGCAAGTTCTTCAAGACAAACACGTTCAAAAGTTCTTGGTACTAGGTACCTCTGTCCAACATTTAGAATGTTTTTATCATAACATGGCTCAAAAACCCTCCACTTAAACAAAAAGGCTTGTACAGCAGCTATGAAATTATGTGTTCTAATGGTGGATTTCCATGACACTGCACTTTCAGCTATCTCAATATTCATAGAGGTAGTTAGGCAACATCTGGGAAGAGGAGACTTTAAGGCAAAGAAAATCAAGCCTAAACAGCTTGAATTGAATAATGAATGAGAAGATTTGAAGCTTCCAAACAAATAGAATGGCTGACTGCCTATGGAACACAGAATCCTGAATAAAGATGCCACTGGTGCAGCATTCAGAACCTGTCTTTAAACAGACCTTCCACAGCATTCGTTACACACAAGAACATTTCTTGAAATGGTATTGCTCAAGCCTCTGCGAGTTCTGAGTAAGGAATTCTGGATAGGGTCTGATTTTGTGATTGAGTTAGATTTTAAGTCTATAAATAGTTTTATTGATACCTACACATTTATTCTAGCTATTAGTCCAAGACACTGGCCCATGAGATTTTAGGAATTTTCACACAGACGTCTTTGACATATTTCTTAAAGATGCCTATGTTAACACACTGCTACCTGTGCTGTGGCTGCAATCAAATGTGCAAGTCAAGAGGTTGGTATTTGTGTCCCACGTGACTGGATGCACCAACAGTTGAAGTAAGAGCCCATCTCCAAAAGTAAAACCCCCACATTTCTAAAAGTGTTTTATCATCTGTCTGGTTGCAATTTGAGAATTTTAAAGAATTTTTTAAAATAAAAAACCCACTTTGTTTTAACCTTGAGCCTAAAGCTGTATAATGATTGGTATCTAGCTTCACAAACACTCTTAAATCAAGAACATACTTCCTTTTCATAAGAGTCCGTAAAAGGTAATTTCATTTTCCTACCACAATGCTATACCTAATAAACTCTTTCTGTGGAGGAACATTCTGGAGATTATCATCTTCCAAAGCAGAAGATGTCTCAGACAATTAAAATATTGCAAGCGCTGATTAATGTTGATAATATTAGCTCTCAATAATTAATTTCTTTTAAAAGATATCTGATGCTTTATTTAGAAAATAATTATTCCTATAAACAATCATTAGAAATGTACACATGCTGCATTTACTGGAGATGCCCTGAGCAATGATCCAAAGAGCAAACTTATCAGAGGAACACGTCAACAAGCCTGTCATCAAAATAGCCCCTTCCACCAGCCACAGATGCTGCACTCTAATTATAACTTGGATTAACTTTAAAATATATATATAACTGCTGCTAGAATTTTAAGTGGAAAACAGCCTTTTTTATTATTTTGATACCACAAAACCATTACAGACAACCTTCTCCCTCTGAACAAAAGGACTTTACGTATGTACTGTAACTCTTTTCTCTGTGGGTTTGAAATTACACACAGTAGTGCCAAAGGTAAGACATTTCTAGAGGTTTAATACATTTCTGATTTTTTTCCTCCCTCTTGTGAAATCTATTTGTGGCCCACAGCAATCACTTTAGACTTTTTAGACACGTCCGGATAGAGATAGATGACACAAGTAATCTACTTATCTTCCTTTTCCATCACCAATAAAAGTGACAGCCTGCCTAATTAGGCCTAATAAAGCAGCAGCCGAGAGAGGGGCTCCGCAGCGATCTAAGGAGGAATGGCATTGACCCACAGATGCAGGTGCCGCCTTGAGGCAGTACTGGTATTGCTTTATCTTCCACGCATTACAGCCGGCTCATACCATATTCAAATGCAAGTAGCATGTTTTTCTCCTCAATTCTTAGATCAAGAACAAAAAAAAAAAAAAGTCTCATCTAATCAAAAAAGGCACTGACAATTTTTCAGCCTCACATTAAAAGCAAAGAGTCATTCAGAACAGTGCACTCCATATTCTATTTTATAATATCACTTTAAGCTATTTCTTTGAATCACAGACACTTCTTTGTTAGGAAGGAAAATCAAAAATTCATCAGAAGAAGTTCTCAGGTTTTTTTTCTTTTTTTTCCCCACCCCTTTTTTCTTTCCCTCCCCCTTCCCCACTTCCTTCAAATAGGGCTATTGCATGGGGTTTTTAGCTGGAACCAACATTTATAGAAGTTAGGGATCCTTAAGCAATTATTAGTGGTGAGACTTTGACACGCCTGAGAGTTGTCAACAACTGACTTTAAATAAAGTGGAAGGGAAGGGAAATAAACGGTACTCAGCAAAATTAATACACAGCCCTGCAAATTAAAGATGGAGTGTTTTTTAAACAAGGAAAAAAGTGAACTTTGCATGAAACAGCATTTTAAGTATGTCTTTGTAAAAATTATCAGATTGTCAAATGGCATGAAAGTAAATCAAATCTGCAGCTATATGTGATATTTCTACATTTGCTCAAAACAAAACAAGATTGTTTTTTTCTATCTGCAAGGGTTCTTCATTCTTATTAGTCCAGACAGCCAAAGGCTGTTTTTGTTCAACTGGTACTGGAGCACCACCACTTTCAGTACATTCCTTGCCAGTGGAGGGTTTGTACCAGGAGAGTTGAATACACAAAGGACTTTATTTTGAATTATTTCTCAAGTTTCTATCTTTTCTGAATGACTTGGAAAGGCTGCAGTTCTGTGGTCCAGAAGGGTTGTCAATGTTTTGCATAAGAACACCCCCAAGTACCCCACTTCAAATGGCAGCTTGTGCATCAGTCAGTGACCCCTGGCTGTGATATCTGTGCAGGCAGAACTTGGATTTGGTGCTCAAAATGGATGGAGAATATTGCAGATGAAGCAATCTCCTTCCATTAGAGAACTATGGCTGTGAAAATATGCAGTACCAGTCTGTGCACAAGGTATCATCAAGACTAAGGCCACTGGAGGGGAAAAATAAAAGAATATAACATTATCTAACAAATTTCTGAAGGAACCAGACCTTCCAGTTCAGGGCATTAACTCACCTATGAGCACCAGAAATTACTGGAAAACACCCTGACTGTTGTTGTTGTTCCTTAATAACATAAGAACTGAAACACACATTTGCTGACTGAGAATCCAAAATACTTTAATCAAAATATTTCAATTTATGTCAATGCCCTTGATTCAGATTTTTTTATGACTATAGGAGAAGACTGTTGTAGAAATTTAAAACACAGAAAAAGCTGACTGTGAGAATAGAGAATTTGAGAATAGAAATTACCACAGTGACATTTTCTATCCTTTCTGCATCATGAAAAAATGACCCATCACACACAAGGCAATGTATAATAACACACTAGTGGGTGCCAAAGAGCAGATTTACTTTTAATGAAGCTCATCTTGTTAAAAGAGTCCTTAGAAGAAAAGTTTAATCACACAGTTACTCTTGAATTAAATTCCTACTTACCATAAAATTAAACAAATAATACTTTTCATGCAATCACAGCACAAAGGTGACATGGAAGATATAAATGAGAACTGTATGAAAAACTTATTTGGGTATGTGATATAAACCTAAACCTACAGTTCAGGGGATGATGTGTCAACAGGCACACATTGAAGAAGGTCATAAAGAGTTGAGACTCATTATTCTGATTTGACTGATTCTAATGAAACCACATTTCAGCCTAAAAGTGTTAATATTCTACTTCTCATTCATCAGTATGGTACTTTCACAACAGCTGATGTCTTTGTTTGAGGAAGTTTGTTTTAAAGGAAGATGTTGCTAGTTCACTATGACAAAAAAAATTCAGAACTCAGACCTCACTGAAATATTAACTACCTTAGGAACCAGAGGTTTGGTGGCTCAACAGCATAAATTCAGATGGGCTTAACAGAGAAGGAAAAGAATCCTTCATGATTACATTCAAACTGCCTCGATTCAACCTCTTATCCCATGGATAATCTCACTGGCTTAGTTTTCTTGGCAAAAGATGAGGATTGAGGAAAAAGAGGTGCTGCTCACAGGTAATATCTCTGCATAATCACAGGGAATAGTAATTAGTTTACTATATTTATTGCTTCTGTTTCCTCCACGTTATGGAGGAAAGAAGTTATTCCTGCTCCTCTTACGTGATGCTGATTTTCTTACTAAGGTGACCCAGGACTTCTTCCCCAAGGATGTGGAAACAACCCAGAGCAGGCAAACATGAACAATTCCACAGGACTGGAAAACCTGACAAAGGTAAGTGAACCAACAGCAATCAGAAGGCTGAGGGGTTTGGGTTAGGATGGGGCAATTTTGGGTCACTCACTCTGAGAATCAAAAATCTGTGGAACAGAATCAGCTGTGTATTTCTCACTGCCCGCATGACAGCTGTACTCAGTAAAGTTACTGGTTTATAACAAACCCCAAGCCCTTTCCCAGTGAGACCCCCCTAGCACTGGGGGTGATTGTGCTGGAAGCAGAGGACATCCACCTCTGTGCCAGCCCTCAATAACGTGGCATGTGCTGGCTCAGCACTGCTATCTCAGCCTGAATTGGTAATAGACTGACATAAAACCCTTAACCCTTAATGAAGTGAAATAATGCGATTTGCTGAAAATGCTGGGCCTTCTTTTTTATTGGTATTATTTGAAAGGAAGTTACAGATGTAGGTCAGCTTATGAACATAACAGATGAACAGCATTTCCCTGCCTCGTGCTGGTCAAAGCTAAAATGCTCTGCTGGGACTCTGCTACCTGCAAGTTTGCAATGTGCAACATCTTACTCATTTCAAAGTAAGGTTTCCACTTCAGTACATCCATGATAGAAGGCTTGTCATTATATAAATTTATGGGTCAACTGGGCATGAAAAACCCATGTACATTGTCTTAGGTGTTTCAAGATTTGAAAGTTTCCATTCTCACTAACAAGCCCAATTTAAATGAATCAGATCTTATTAGCAATTTTGTGCTGTGGTGATATCCCCTCGTGAATGAGGTCATAGCTCCAGAAGTACAGGGAAGTTCACTGCCAGATCCTGCATTAAGAAATGGAATTTTCCCTCATCAGCTTCCAAAGATACTTCAAACCTTCCTGATTTGCTTGAAACCTGGTGATCTGCTCTTTTGAAGACTTGAACCAAAAGACATTTCTTAGCAAATTCCAAGACAAAGTCACCAAATCAAGCCTGAAGTTAAAAGCATTTTGTTTGCTGATACCTACCAAAGACACCACATTAACTTTAGCTGAAAATCTACCTCACCCTCTTCAGGAAGCTGTTGTTGCCTTATTATTTTTCAGTCCAACGATTTACGCACGTAAGAAAAATCTTTGTTTATGTTATGAACTTATGTAAGCAGGAAGAGAAAAAAGCATTTTATCTAGTTAATCCATTGAATGATTTTTTTCCATCTGAGTCTCAGAATCACCCTCCTTGATACCAAGGCAGCAAATTGCTATGGCTTTACTCCCTAACCAGTAGGTCCTGGTTAAGAATGAAAACTCGTCCTACAACATCCTGCAGTCCTGCAGGTACATGTTTATGGCTGAACAGCTTACAAGTTCCACCCATGGCAGAGACTTGTCCACATGAAGTGAAGTCTATGTGCTTTATTAGATTGGCTTTCTGGTGCACATACTGTGATCAGGAACAAATGATGAAGAAAGAGGATTAGACAGAACTGATGAACAATGCAAAGGGGTTTTCTAGACACCTGTCTTACCTACATCTTTTCTTAGGCTGTTTGTACATCACCTCCCCACAAGCTGAGAAAGTACATAAGAGGTTGACAAAGATAAAGTTTAAGATAAGCTACTGTAAAAAGCATTTAAAAAATTGTCTGGTGTTTTGTATCAAAATCCTACTTCATGCCCACAGAAATACTGAGTCTTCAAAGCCCTGTAGAGTTACCCATGCTTTATGACCCTGTACCTCAGAGATCAAGGGCATAACAGGATACAAAGCTATATATTTATGAATCCATCATGTGTCAGCTTTTTTTTTTTTTTTCCTTTTTTTCTCTCTTTTTGTGGGGGATTGGGCAGGTTTTCTAGAGAGACAGATATTAGTAACAATGCCTTGAGGGTTAAATAATGATGTTGAGGGGGAAAAGTTGGGTCAACCTGCATAGTTTCATATGGCCTTAGTGACCAGAGTAGAGCTGATCACCACAGCTAATGATTACATCGAGAAAAAAATTCCCTCAGTGCTCCATAAGTAAATAGAAAATGCTAACCTTAGCATATTCAAAGGAGCATTTTAGCATGCAGTCATTAAGTTATCTCTTGGTTATTTATTTCTTCTGCTTGTTATTAGCTGTGTGAAGAATATTATTCTAATTATGTCAGCCCAATCAGCAGTATTGCATGTCCAGGCTCATTTCCATTAGTTTGAGCTTTGTCTTTCACACTGTGATACTAATTCAATGAGACATCAAACATTTAAATCGACCCAGGATGCCGAGGTCAGGCAGTTTTGCCCTTCCACTCTATTAGCACTCGAGTGTAATTGTGTTTGTCACTCCCCGCATGACTAATAGTAGCAGGGTGACTATCAGAGCACAAATGAGCAATGCACTAATATATTATTTTGTTCTATAATATCAATATGTGTTTATTCAGTGGTTGTGTTAGCCAAGTTGAAATGTTCGCTTTAATACAGTAACCATAAACTGTTCACTTAAACAGGGGCTCTCACTCATACAATTACTTTACAGCAATAGAATTTTTACTTTGCAGCAACAGAATTTTGCTTAAGTGGGAGAAATGAAAAAAAACCCTCACTTTAAAAAAAAGCTTTCAGAGATGCACCAAATCTCAATTTGGCCTAAAAGCATCAGGAAAACTATGCATAGTTCATACAAGAGCATATAAAACAATTCACAGTGTATAAACATAAATGCATTATGAGGTATATGTAATCAGAGAGTGCATATACCACTGAAGCAATTTAAAAGCAGTTTGCATCTTTAAGAACGATCGCTAAAAACTTTAAAGCACCAGGCCTTGAACTAGAATATTTAGATACCCAAAGAAAAAGAAACCAAGGGATTTCCTTTACATCACTGCAGTGATGCAATCCACCACGGAATTTCAGCGTGTGGCACACTTGAAAGAGTCAGGTAATCACCAGCTGATGCTGTTCATGTATTAAAGCTATAAATTTGCCTTAATAAATTCCTGAAAGGGAGACACGATTAATTCCCTCCAAACTTACATAAATATGGGAAAAAGAAGGGGAAAAAAACCTAATTACAAATTCAGTACATCTGATAATTATCAAATCTGATCATTTCAGGAAAAAAGAGATTCTCTCTTCTCAGTGCAATAAAACCTCTGAGTATTTCAAATGCTGCATCATTAACAGATGGTTTCAGAGTAACTATCAACGTCGTTACGCATTTTCTTTTCTAGTTCATGTTTCAAAACAAGGTAAAATTTATTCTTTATACTTCCTAGGGCAGAACTTGCTCCAGCTCCAGGGAAAGTTATTTTTGCCAATAGCAGTTGTGGTTTTGCACTTTCGTTCTCTAGTGCAGAGGAAAGAAAACACAACACCTTTTGTGTCAGCTTGAAAAATGCCAACAGTAAAAAGTATTACTTCACAGCAGCATGACATAATCAGCTCATTCAAGGTTAGAGATGGAAAAGGGAGCTTTATGTCTTCATTGAACGAATACAATTTGCTTCTCAATAATATATAGTAGTTTTCAATATTTGTACTGCACAAATAAACTCCATAAAAATAGTCCAAACATTTCACATTTTTAATCACATCCCTTAAAATAAAAACAGAAGCACAAAACACACACAACCAGTCAACTCTGAGAGCCAAAGTTCTGGAATGCTTTCCTGCCTGCCACCATGTATGTGCAACCCTTCCTCTAGGCAAGGTTTCAACATTTGCTGAACTTAACAATATGTTGTTTGGATTCGTTAGAGGTAACATGCTAAAATCTCCCAGATTTGAACACAGACTGAATATTAAGATAAATGATATCAACATCATTGTCTGCCTCCCTCAGGAGTGTACACTGTGTTTATTCACAGCTGCCTGCTTCACTCATGCAGCTTGAAGTACAGGTAAAGCTCTTTCATGAAAAGGTATTCTAGCTCATGTCACAAATTGTTCTAGAAGGAAATCCTTGCCCTATGACATTAACCAGACCTAAGTAACTTCTGAAATTTCAGACTGAATAAAAATTTCACTCAGTGAAATTCACTTCAGCATGACAAGTTAGAACCAGCAAAGCAATTCCATGCAGTGCACCTAGCCCAATCCTTTTTCTTATCACATGGTTTTACCCCTGACTTTTCTTCAGCAGGATACACAAGACCCCCAGAAAACCCCACCAAAATTTCTTCTGACTTCAGGCCAGAGTACAGGGATTTAGGAATGGCTTCAAGCTCCAGGAATGGTAACTGAGCTGAACTTTTAAACATTTATACATCACTGAGCTTTAGTGATCCGCACCCTCTTTACATTGTCAGCTTGTGATGAATCTGCAGCAGATCAAATTTGGCATCATGCCCAGTCTAACTTATATATCTTCTCCAAATCATAAACTTCCTAAACTAATGCTTCCCTGTGCAAAGATACTGGGAAGAGGATAAATCTTCAGCCACAGCAGGCTGTTAAAATTCATTGAATTTGCATGGGTTAACTGAAAAAATTGTCTTTATAAATTTATTTTTTTTTAAAGTACATTTTAACAGTTTTTGATTGTTCATATAGGGAGAGGTCAATCTCTCAAGAGAGCAAACACATCTAACTTCACACCACATCACATATTTATTAACTTCCCTAATTTGCGCAGCAACATTCCATCTCATTTACAGCTCAGAAAAAAATTACATTTTTGTTCAATCTTCACAAGTTCCTCAAATTAAAACAAAAAAATCACCCCCCCACCCCTCTACTTTTATGGAACATATAACAGATGGGGCAGCTGTTTTCTAGCCTTCCTAAGAATAGAAACCTCAAAGTATTAACCCCCTCAACAATGATTTACAGCACAGCCTTGGATAAATGACTGAAAACTATCTTTGTATGGCCCTGCTCCCTGTGTGTGGAGGATATGCTATAAGCCACCAAGTGAAACTCAGGAGTTGTGTTTGTCTACAGTATGCCTATCCTCTACCATGCAGCAAATGTTTTGTGTTCCCTTCTATGCCCTTCCCAATTAGAGTTTTATGTATTTCTAATGAGTAAAATTAGCTTCCATTGCTTTGAGTTTAACTTCAAAGTTTTCTTTTTTATTTATCTTTGTCCGTGACAAGTAATTACTATATATGGTAGAGTTGGTGCATGTTTTTCTATCAAAATATTTATTTTGATAAAAAAACAAGGAAAGTGTGGGTGGCAGGAAAAAATGCATTTTCTGCCCAACTCTAATTATATATGTATATACACACATATGTGAAGAGTAAATGTACTGTTTTGCATACTTTGTTTTTGCCTACCCATCCATGGTAATTAAACCCATGTGTATTATATTTATTCCCCTGAGTTCAACCCTCCCTTTTGACAAATCAAATGATTAAACATATACTTTACTTCTAACAAGACTCTGTGCAACGCTAAACTGCTGCCACTTAGTTGCCAGAGCTTTGCATTTTTACAATAAACAACCAAATGTCTCTATTCCCCACCCCCTTTCACTCGTGCTTTGATGAGCAGCAGCCCTGAACTCTGATGATATTTTGCTCAGTGCAGCTTCTGTGTGTCAGCCCATGGACCACTGGCTGCTTCCAAGGCAGTCACACCAGCATTTTCAGGGTGATGCAGACACCCCAACTACAACCAGAGAAGACCAAGAAGTAGGGATGTCTCATGCAGTAAAATCAGAGCACAAAAGAAACTGTTGCTGGTGGAAAGGCCTTACCTTAGCCGAGGAAGCAGCTCTGCAGGCTCCCCACAGCAGACAGCACAGGCAGCCTCGGGGTTCCTGCCAAAGCACAGCAACCTCCTGCTCAGGCCTCAGTATTCTGTTGATTTCAGTTTCCGTAACATTGGTTGCTAATTCCTTAACTTTTTGGAAAAGAAGATGCTTAGGTCAAGCAGCCTTTTGACTGCTTGATCAGCTAGAGTACTGGGATTCCAAATCTGTGGCGCTTCTGTGAATTCTGCAAAAGGATAATGCAAGAATGTCATGTTTGCAAATAGGCATTTTAAAAAAATTCACCATGATTCTAGAGACCAACAAAGGAGTCTCAACAGCAAATGAAATGCCCCTTCAGAGTAAAACATGGCCCATGGTACTTGAGCTAACAATGAAGACTGAGCAACCAGTGTAAGTGCCATCAGGAGTGTGATGGTGCAACTCTTGTCCACCAAAAAATATGAAACGTTTGCTCCCATCACAGATAACAAAAGCTAATGTTAAAAAAACCCCTTGAGTTTCTTTGAAAATTCTTCATAAAGACAACAGTGGTTATAACAAAGTATCCATAAATCTGTATACTCTTCCTGTTAATTAGAAAGACAGGCTGTGTGTGGAGGGAGCTCACATATTTTAAACATTGCAAATTGGCAGACTGTTTTGCTAGCCAGAGAATGAAAACTTAGCTTCAGGCAGACATCCTGTCAGACCATTCCCTCCAAAAACAGAATAAATGAGGGGGCTGAACGGAGCTGGATGGAACAGACAATTTAAACATTCAAATTCCCTGCACTCCCTATTTTACTGGGAAGTGTCTCCCCTCCTTTCTATACTTTCTCTCATTTTCACATAGGGTTAAGGCCAGCAGATTCTTTATAACTTACTCATGACATGTAAATTATTGCCAGTTTAGTTGACCAAGAAATTCATAAGAGTAAAGTAGTAGTACTACACCCAAGCCCAAGAAGGACTCAAGTTCTGTCGCTTCTGCAACCCATCAGTATCCCATAGTGGGCTTGTAAGAGCTTTACCTGTGACCCATTCCCAAATTCCACACCTTTTAGAAGACAACCTCTTTTAGATTTGGAGAAGATTACAGCTCATTCGAAAGATAAACATAGGTACATGTTAAAAGAAAGGCAACGTGATGCAGGAAAAAAAAAAAAGCAAATGCTTTTGAATAGTAACAGAGGACTTTAAAAATCAGAGGTCTCAGGTGATTTCCTTATTACAGTCTGCTGAAAATATCAATGTTTTAAATCCTCTACTAGGAGTTTTCTGGTTAGTTTCTAATACAGATTAGAATGCATTACTATAAAATGCCACTAACTACAGCTTTGAAACTCAATATCCATACATTTATATATATACATCTGTAAGACAGGGTAAGTTTACCTCTGTAAAGTGAAACACAGGTGTGACACTTGAAAAGGATTCGCCTTTATTTACCAGACAAAAATTACAGACACATCACATTTGCAGTAGTGGCCCTGATTCCACTTTATGTGAAATATGTTGTCCCTTTGTTTGCTGCTGACAAGCGTAAAGAGCCGCTTTCACTGCAGATAATAATGGTTAATTTATCACACAGAGCAGTGGCTGACCTCTGTGCGTCCCTAGCCCTCCATCACCTTCACACCTGCTCAAGCTAATTGTTAGAGCCAAGTGTAAATGAAAATCAACTGGGCTAATAATGAATGGAGGCCATTACTGGCAGCAGCACATTGCTTTACAAAGGTTTATCAAGTTCCGATATGAGCCGTGCCTTAGTCACAGCTCCCTGTTTTCTACATGACAACAAGGCAAATCCTTCAGGCCAGCAAAGAAAAGCAGCAGTAAGGCAAAACACCTATGTATGTTTGCCACTGGTTTTATCCATCTTAGCCCAGCAAATAATATCCTGATACTGGAAAAGGCAAGCCAGAAATCCTGCTTCATAAAGCAATGGAAGTATTTTTTTAAATTCTGGAACTGAATAAAGTATTTATTCATTTAACATGGTACTGGTCTATTAAGATTCATGGGTGCAAGTATAGCAACTAATGAACAGGCAAAAATCTGTTGGTGAATAGCAAGGAATTAGGTGAAAATCCAACCCATAAGTCACACTAGACACTTTCCCTGTAAAGAGCACATGACAATCCACCACTTGAAAAACTAAAGTCTCAAGGAACTTTATCTTGCTCAAAACAAAACATAGAACTTGCTATTTTTTTAGCAAGTCTTACATTTTCATCCATTTGTCCATTTTCATCCACAATAAGGACAAAAATAATAAAAATATCACAAATACTCATTCTCACACAATTAAAAAATTTAGGGGGTCGAAGGTTGTCTATAACATCAAAACTGAGAATATAGAAGATATAAAGATGTAAGAGCTACTAAATTCTCTTTAAGATCCCACCTCTGTAATTGTTGTCTCATACAAAAAGAACTGCAAGGCCATCATTGCATTTTATGTATCTCCTCCAAACCCCCCACCAAGAGAAAAAAAAGTCAGCAGTTACATTCAGAATCATACAGCACATAAATAAACAGCTTGATAAAGATTAAAACAAAAACCAAAACCAAATAAAATTCTACTTCCAGCTTCTTATCCACGTTCAGATTGTTTTTCAAGCAAAATCTCAGGACCTACAGACAGTGAACACTGTGTAAACAAGCTTTAAACACATCTGAACTGGGTCCTGCTGCCTTCAGTGATTTACTAGTAGAAAAGCAAATACCTGTTTTTCTGTAAGACTCTCATTACTCCTCTGTACACATCACCACAATTTTGACTTCTGCTCATCTGAAAGGAACACAGTATGTATTAAAATTGTTGATAATCTGATGAAATAATTTTATTTACCCAGTGAAATAATTTTTATCAAAAGCAAATCCATACTCAGCCTTTCCACAGAGTATCATAAAAGCAGAACTTCTGATCAATTCAAAATAATTTTTTAATATAAAGTTAATAAAAATAATGAAAATATGCATAATGTCTACCATGTATACCATGTATTAACAATCACCTAGATGCCTTCCAATTAATAAAATGAAGTGCTTTCTTGCATTAATTCACAGGACAGAATCCAACACTTCTACAAATAAATAAAGGAGCTGCAAACAATTATTGAATACCACATTGCTTGTGGCAAGGCAAAGGCTAAAAAATGGAAATGAAAACTTTAAGGTGTGACACAAACTTGGGACAACAAGGTCAGTAACACTGCTGAAAGTTCATGCACACGATCTGGAAGAAACTGTATATGTACATATTTCACAGGTTCACAGAGCTGTCCTGATTCTCCAGAATTATTTAGTAAATTTGCTTGACTTACATTTTTGGTCTCTGTTGTATTTTCTCTTGTTTTCCCATCCTGATCAATACAAAGCTAGCATAGAATTGTGCACTATGAGTGTGGTTCTCTATTGCACAGCAAGGCAAGGATAAGAGAGAAAATTCCTCTGGTGTAACCTGGACACAGCCAGAGCACGTCCAGTATGAACAGAGTTCCTGGGATCTCATACACTCGATAATCCCTCAAAGACAAGCAAAACAAAAGCCCAAACTGATGTTCCATTTTCCTTGAGGGGAAAATATTTTTCCATATGTGCCAGTCTTATGAAAAAACTGTAATTCATTTTGTTCTTCTCATGGTCAGACTTGTTTTATGGCACAGCACTGTACACTATCTAGTGCTGGTTTTCCACGGTGTAGGGTCCAAAATCTTATTGACAGGAAGTGCCATACATTCACAGAGCTGCACCTTTTACCCCAGAATATGTGTGTGTATTTCCGAATAAGTACTGAGCTATCTTCAGTCTTTTCCAAGAGTACTAATACACTAAAGAAATGTAAGCACATTTGGAACTGTTGCTGTTTGCCTCAGAAGTTTCTTTGCCATTTTGTATTAGTTACATGTGGGAGAGACTTTCAGAGTCACCATATCCGTTCCCCAGGTTATGACCAGAAAGAGGCAATTATATTTTATAAAAAGTGATAACAATTGCTGGCCAAGCTACTCTAAGTATTCTCCATCAAATATCCTTAGATATCCCATTCCTTTCCCAGACATTGTCACAGTTGTACATGCTCTGACTGTAATATCTAACACATTTCTTATAATTCAGTTTAAACTTGGTATTCTTTGTTCAGTTTTAGCTGACAATTGAAAAAAAAAAAACTGCTATAAAAACGTTGAAGTAAAAAAAATAAATCTGTAGGAAGTTGTCAACAAATTTCATGCCAAGCAAGCAGTGCCCCATCATCCCTGTGAACAGACCTAAGGATTTCCCCTTATGGAAAAAATGCTCAATCAGAATGCAAAGCAGTCACTTGTGTACAATCAAAAGACACATTTCTTTCCAATATGTAGATCTCCAAACATTTTTCAGAGTAAGAACAGGTCTTTGTAAAGAGCATTTAAGCAGCTGTCTCATGATACACTTGATTTTCCTGCTTGAGCCTACTGAGAAGTAAAACCACAGACTCCAATCAGTCTATAAACCACGTACTGCAAGGTGTGAACTTCAGTTCAGCAGCACTTTCCCTGTAATTGTTGTACTGACTGACAGATGAAATGCTTTCCTCAGAAGAGGTGCACTCCCTTCCCATCCCTCAAGGTACAGACATTGTTATCTGAAAGGCTATTCTGGAGTAAAAAGTTCTCAAGGTCATCTCAGCACCTCCATCTCCCCTTGCCTCCCCCCCAGCTCAGTTCAAAACCAGTCTGAACACCCTCAGGTAGAGAATGCTCTCCTCAGCATCTCTCCCTCCTCTGCTCATGCTCCGGCAGCAGTGCTGAGCATGGAGGAAATTCCAAGTTCATCCATGGAAGTAATTTGCCTGACATTTTTCCAGGAAGACATCCAGACCAGATGAGGGTCTGTGAGTGGAGCCTCATGAATTCTTCTGCGCAAATGCCCAGGGCACTTCAAATACTACAGCAAGGATTCCATCTGTCCATGACTTAAGAAAAGAAATTATATGTGCCAGAGTAAAGGAATCTGATAAAGCAAGTACTGTGCTCATGCTAGCAAACATTTTGTATTATACTCCAAGAGCAAGATCATTCTGAATATATAACTGGATTGTATTTTTAACTTTTATACCCATTAAAACTTCAAAGTATTTTATGAATAGAAAATTTATGCTACATATCCCATGAAGCTGTGCTAACCCTTTGGAGAACTAATCATCCCACTAAACAGAATTTTCCCTCTCAGTAATATTTAATACAGTAGAGAGGCTGATTTTGGTAGCAAAAATATGTTTTAGTTTCCTAAAAGGAAAAACCCTCAAAAAGTCCAGGCTTGAGCAACTGTTTCCTCACACAATCAAGTTTAAAAGACAGAGAATAAAGCTTAGAGCAAGGTTCTATTTAAATTGCCTCGCATACTCTCATATTAGTGAAAAAATGTGTACTTGGAAGAGGGGGAAAAAAACAATCATCTAGATTATATAGTTCATGGAGAGCATGTGATTCATTAATGCTAGGGGTATTCAGTAAATCCAGTTAAGGAAGGCTGCCAAAACCAGTTGATGCAATCAAAATGCTGTCCCCATCTATTAGGCATACAACATTTAAGAAAATTTACAAGCAGCAACATTAACTACTGTTCCCAGCCTTTACAATTTGTACAATGAACTCAGTCTTCAACAGACAGAATAATTATGCTAATAGAAGAAAAACTTTCCCAAAAAAAGGCAGCCAAATCTAAGAGACCTGTCAATGCCAGTGTCATCAGTGGAGTGATAACTAGTAAAGAGCAGATATCAAAGGCTGTCTTTTTCTTCCCCTCCATGCTCTGTTCTGTTTGAGCCCATGGTGGTCACAGCTCCTTTAACAATATTTATAATGAAGGAACAACGTTGGAGATGTCAACCCTGATTATTCATAAAGGCTCCTCCTGCCCAGCTCTCCCCTTAGGCTAACTGTAAAAGTACCTGATTCCCAATTCTCAAACACAAAAGCGCACAGAGCTTGAAAGCTGAGCTGACTAATAAAGTTTGCATATCCCTAAGAACAAGAGCACACAATGAAGAAGAAAAGGAATGGCAAGATTAAACAAAAACAGTAAGCTTGGATGGGAAATAATAAAAATTTAAAGAGGCAAGAACTTAGATACCCCTCTACTCCCCCCATACTCCTGTTCATTTACATTTCAGCATGTCCTAAGAAGCTTCTGTTTTATCTCCTGACTGCTGCATCAAGGTATAACATACACCACAAAACTTAAATCACACTTTGGAGTTGGAATGATGAGAGGTTGTGAGCAATGTAACTTCTAGGTCATGGAACTTCAACTCAAGAGGAACAAGGGATAAGACTGACCCAGCAAACAACTCTGGGTTACTGTTTCACTTTAGACCTTTATTGTTTGTATGTAAAACACACATAAACATGGGAAACGTTTTCAAACAAACAGGAAACAGCATCCTTACCATAGCACCAATGAGCTGGACTTGGCTGCTGTAGAACTTCAATGCATTTCTGAGCACTTGTCAAACAACAGTAGCTTGGGGCTAGGCTGTCAGAGATGTTTTCTTATTCACACACTGGACTAAAAGAATACAAGGCCATCTTTGTCCCTCTGCTCTGCCTTGCTGACATTATGACTGACTGCTGGAAAGGGCAGGGGCCTCCTGCCCAGCACAGAAATAAAATCAGGGCAAGGAGTCCATGCTACCCCAAGCAGGCAGCAAGCTGCAGAAAGAGAAGCCTCTTCACTGCTCCGTTCTGGAGGCTGGCTGACACCACAGCACTGTCCCACATTCTGAGAGGCCTGCCTGGTCAAAAGAGGCAGGGACCTGTGGAGGCTGCCACCTCCTCCTGGGAAGTGTGAACTCCCTGTTGGACTCCACTCCAAGTTACCCAAGGCAGGAAGCAATAACAAAGCCACCATATCCCAAGAAAGCTGCAGGGCATTTTGAGGTGGGAATAACATAAGGACAGAATCATCCACCAGAGAGTTTGAAGAGGATGCTGGGAAGAGCAGTCTAAGCTGGAGGAATGGACATTATATCATCTCTGCCAAGCCTCCTTCCTACTGTTACTTCCATGGCAGAGTGGCTCAGGGCTGAACAGGCACAGGCTGCCCACATGCCCACGGAACTGCTGACAGTGCCATGTGGAACAATAGCTGAGACCATACCTGAGCTCCTCCTAAGTGAGTGCAGTCAACCACACACCTCCCATCCATCTGCAACTGCTAATGAAAAGAGTATCTGTAAATAACTAATGGGAATAAAATTTACTTTAATTAATCTTTAACAAAAATTGAGTTTCTTTCACCTCGCTTTCAGACTGGAACAGTAATGGAAGATGGGAGTGAACTACATAAGCAGGATAACATTTTCAAACAATCTTGAAAACTCTCTATAAAGTGTGAATGAAAAGGAAGCAATGAAGCAGAAGGAAAGATACATTCAGCAGTAATATTTTAAAACAACTGTTACTGTACAAGTCCACTAGTAGTAATTCTTTTTTAATCACACATGCACTACACAACCCTTTATAAAGCAATGGCATGGGACTGGCAAAGCCAGTTAATCCTACAGGATAGCCAAAATATCCCACAGAAGGCAACAAGGAAACAGCTGATCCATGGAATTTTTTCAGAGCATTTGAAAGCAGCATCCCACCCCAGTAGGCAGGCTGTACTTATAGACCATACATAGCAATTGTCTATGTACTGATGTGCCATCCCAGTGGGAATGGCAAAATATGTTAGAGAAGCAAGGTGTAAAGCACCTGAGCTTTAAAAATACGAGAGATAACAGTGACAAATTAACCTGAGTTAAACTTGTAGCAACTGAAAAAACACACATTTTCATTAAGAAATTCACATTATCCATAACAACTTTTGTAGACTGTAATAGTCTCTCTAGAACAACTGGAATAGTCCTTCTCAACAGCAGCAACAAAGGATCTGCTCTCTTAGTGCAACTGCAGACATTTTCCTTTTTGTGAAAGAAACCTGCATTCTATGACAGGAAATGGGCCAGGCCTATCTCAGGTGATTTTGCCAACACACACACACACACACACACACGTTCTTGTGCACCTTTTCTTGGAAGAATTAAAAATGGGTAAGATTTCAGACTACCACAGCCTAGACTCAGTTTTCTCTTACCCTTACAGCTCAAGTTACGCCACCTTAGATGATGAGGAAGCCATAGTACTGTCTCTGGGACTCAGCAGTTTTGCCTTTACACCAGCATCGTCCTGCTTGGTTTACTGTAAGTCCCACAGGGACAAGGATGATACCATGGGTGGTTTTTACCCACAGATGACATAGTCTCTATTAAGATATGCAAGGCAGCATTGCAAAAGGTCAAACAGAACCTTTCCCAGAAATGTGGTTCACTTTAATCATTGTTTGTAAACAGGTCCAAAAAAACTGGCTTTCATTCTACTAGCTTGGGAAGTTTTGTGCCTTTGAAATGTAACAGCTACTCAATCTCAGACTTTCAAATTCTGGCTGTTGACTCCCCTACATAATGGAAGCTAAAAGCTAAAAAAAGCATTTCATTTTCTACAAGCTACTTTTTCTATCACAACCATGCTAAATTGATCTAAATGAGAGATGAAGAACAACTTAAGCATTGAGAAATCCATAAAGTTTAGAAACTGGTGAAGAATCTCAATTACACATGATCCAAATGAAACCCTTTCTGCTCAAGGATCAAAACTGTCCATTTAAAAGATCCCAGCTCTATCATTCCAGAAGTTTTTCCTGAATTACAAGTCTTCCATACTCTAGCTGCTGCAGGAGTTACAGACCTTTATCTAGCTAGACAAACAGCTGTGTCATTTCTCAGTGACTTGCAGGTGTTTACAGTGTCACTGTCCTCCTCTGCTGCATTTTATTCATGTACCTTTGCCATCTGGAAACATAAAGAACACATTCACCTCAAGTGCAACCCTGATGACCTCAGTGTGATTCTAGAAGGAACATGCTCAGCCCAGTACTCATGATACACATCTCACACCTCTAGCAAGAGGGCAGTGCATCAAGTGAGGGGAGATGAGGGACAGTACCTGACTCAGCTCAGTAGCCATAAGGCCATGGCCTTTTTATTAATTAGCACGATTTCTAAAATAATTGGCCCTCTTGACTATGCCACAGTGCATCAAATGAAGTTGAGCGCTAAGAAAGTGGCACAGTAAACTCATTACCGTGTACTCATTCACTGTCAAATTGTTAAAAGAGGTCATTTAAAAGGTCAAGAGTGATACTACACTACATGAGAGCTTTAATCTGAACATTTAAAAATTGGCAGCACCTAATTACAAAACAAGAATTAATAGGGAGATGGTTCAGAACAAGAAGATAAGCACAATACAGTCAGAGAGGAGTCATTAACCAAAACAGTCATATCTTGGAACAAACCAGCCCTACCTTTCTAGTCATTGTAGACTACTGCTCATCAATTGTATAGTGTACCTCACTAGCCATTCACTGAATTACTGCCTGGAGCTATTCACTATTTTAAACCTCTGCGGCCTAAGTAGAGATAAGGATGCTAAATCCCAGTCTTTTGACATTGTGAAGCACTCTACTTTAGGGCAGTACGAACTCACAGGGCAGCTCTCCTGACCTGAGTCTTTAGGCTCCCTCCATACCTCACAACAGTCCTTGACAAAATCTCTGTCAGCAGCTTTTGGATTGCAAATAAGATTTTTAGGAGAATTGTGGTAGAAGTAAACACCTCATGCTTGCTCCAGTTTTTAAACATAAGAAATAAACCTTCCATCTATAAAACAAACTTGGAAATCTCTTGCCCTTTTACACCTTTCTACTGCTCTTTATGGGGAGTGTCCTTAATAAGGCACCATCCAGAGAAAGCAGGAGCTGCCTTTGGTGAATAGGAGCCAGCTGCTTTTCCAGGTGGTTTGTGTTTGAATAGATGGCCGTTCCTATTGAAAGCTTTTTCAGTGTTTGATTCACACCCATCCCAGCTGCCCAGTCTCCAGTCTGACTTGAAAACAGAAAGAAGAATGCCTATATGCTGAAAAAGAGTTTGCAGCTTACTAAAGGCACACACCTATAGCAGGAAACAAATTTAAAGTAACTCTGACAACAAGATAAATATTGCTCAATCTCTCTTCTTGGTACACAGCCTTCTCCACAAAAACACCATGCCTTAGGAAAACAGGGAGCAGGGAGGGAAGGAAGAATCACATAAGCAAACTCTCACACACCACCACCTGAAAAAACCCTTTACTTTACCCTTCCTGCCCCAGCTGCCAGGAACTGCTGCCTGCCATAAAACTCCCAGCAAAGCAGTGGCATCTTTGCAAGGCTGCCCATTAACCAGGGGATTAACCATCACACTGGAATTCCCCGTTCCACCAGCCAAGCTGCACTCTGCATCTGACTACCTAGAACATTTAATCAAACTCTAGGAGCCAAGTACAGGTCCAGAAACTCACGGCAAACTTCAGTGGGTAATTGAAGTCAATCTTAAAAAACATTAATTTCCCAGCCAGTCACTGTTGGTAAAATTAGCTTTATAGCATCTGCAGCCAAACATGCAGACATATGTGACTAAAGAAGCCAGCTCTCCATTTCCTAAACCACACATTCAATTTAGATTTAATAAGACAGTAATTGCACATTAAGTACTCATTGATTACCTAAAATACATTTATTAGGAAATAACAGCTACGTAACGCATCTCTTAGATACTCACATATCTATTACAAAACTGTTAAACAGCAATAAATGCTTATCTAAAAAATTAGCATTCGGCTAACATAAAATACACATCCTATTAAATCCAAGAGAAATACACATTGAAGACAATTAAAGCCCCTGTCTAGTTGCCTAAATTCTTCTGAGAAATGCTGTTCTCCCAATGTCTTAAGCTGTAGCACCAAACCCTTGAATAGCAAACTCCTTCTTAAAAAGATTCAAGAAATTTTCAAGAAGAAATCTCCAGCCTATCAAGAAATCCTTCTTAGACCTTCGTTTACTTGGTGAGAGAACATTACCCCTCACAGCTCTGACTCAGGGATACGGGGGAGGGCTCTTTCTACCACACTCCATCCCTCAGTGCACACAGGCTCCCAGGAAACTCGTTCCCATGGGGTGTGGAATGGCAGCTTCAGATAGGAAAGGCATCTGTGTATTGCATCCTCATTTCTGTATCAGTAAGGAAGGTGCACAGCTCTGCTGAACAGGTACACACAAGGAGGTAAGCAAGGGAGGTGACATTCAATGAAGTAAAGAACATTGCAGTCCCATGGGATACATTGCACAGAGCTAAAAATAACACTCAGCCATGTCTGACCTGGATCAAAGACTTCTGAGAAAGAGCTGACAGGGGTCTGGCAAAAGATGCCAAAACAAGCACCAAAAGGAAGAGGCTGTGAAAATGGGGAGTGTGGCCCCAGGGAGAAGGGCTCCAGACAAACATGAGGCACTGAACAAATATATAGAAAATGGGAGCTGCATTCTGAACAGTTCCTTTAAGCCCAGAGAATTGCCTTTAGAGAGAAAAAAGCTTCTGGAACAAAATGAGGTACATTCTGTCCAGTGGGCACTCCCTGGAATCAGATCTGAAGCACCTATGTAGGGCAGCATAATGAAACTTCATTTCTGCTGCTCACAATTCATCAATTTTCTGGGTAAGTCCAAAACTCCTACAGATTCACTGGCCTCCTGCTGCAGCAATTAACTCACTTTTCCAACTAACTTATTAATTAATTTTAAAAAGCCCCTGCTATTGAGCAATGCATATACATCATTAACATCAGAGAACTCTTTTACTGCATTATTGTTTATTAAAACACAAACTCAGAAAAAGGAAATTGGAAAGAATGAAGGTTATAAAGCAAAAACACCCAGAGATGGGTCTGGAACATAGGCATACTCAGTCATGGAAATTCTGTTTGAAGCTTCACTGTCTGTTTTATTATGGATTCCATAGGCAGCTTCTAATTTAGTGCAGCTGTTAACACTCCTGCTACATCAAAAATTCCCTCTGCTGAACTTTTGTAGAGGTTTTTTTGTTAGACAAGACCAGTCCTTTCCAATTTCAAAGTTTCCTAATTATGGTATTGCAGTTCTCATTTGTACTGTAAACCTGATCAGATTTTTGAAAAATAGTAATTTACAAGTGTTGGTAGCACTGTTTTTCCCAGGTGCTGCATTTACCCAGTGATACATAAAAGGTGAGCAATAGCTGGTCAGTAACCAGCTTAGCAAATCATGCCTAAGAATATTGCTGTGAAATATGTATTACAGCACCTTTGGTAACAAACCACCTGCAAAAGCTTTGATCTTCAATTGCTATTCAAAGCCTCAACACTAATTTCTTTTAACTGCATACTTTAAGAAAATTAATATAAACAAATATTTCAATTACCAACAAATGAAGGGCAAAAATCTACAGGAAGGATTAACCCACTAATTGAACATTTAAAGCTTTAAATAGCAAACAAACTCTAAATGACTAATAAAAAGGCTGTCACTGTTAAAATATATCTGATGAACAAGACAGATTTGTTTTTCTTCTTCTATGTTTACAACAGCCACCTTTCTTTCCAATCACATCCACAGAGGTATTTCCCTTTAACATATTGAGTTTATTGCAGACAACACAATTCATACCTTTTCCCAGCAATAATGGTTCAGGGCCCCTCGGAAGCATTTGTTCTGCAAAGTGACATATTGTGACACATACAATGATATTGGGGAAATATGGAAGTCTGACAGAAATATTTTACTCCCCATTTTCACTAATGAGAATAAAAACAATGAGAGACACCTATCAAAAATTTTGCAGTAAGCAATTTATTTGGTTGAAGCACAAGCAGTGCTTTTTCTTTCCTTACATCCCTTTCTCTTACTTTGCTTAGAGCAGGCTTTTCTTTTTTTTCTTCATTTTGCTTTATATTGTCAACCAAGAACAGAGTTCCTGAGGAGACAAACAGGGGGTAAAGAAGACAAATCTGTCTCCTTTGTGTGAGAGCTGTAGGCCAGAGTTATCAACTCCTCTGCTATTCAAGATAGATTTGCATATCCAAGGCCACCCGAGGCAGAGAAGGCATTTGGAGTCTGATTTTTTTTTTCCACAAGAACACATCAGGGAGCTAAGAAAAATAAGGAAACTCCGAAAAAATACAAGTAACTGCTGAAAAAAAACCCCATCCAAACCCCGACAAAACTTTGTGGAGGGAAAAAAACCTTTTGTTCAAGAATTCATTTCTTGAAAAAAAAAAGACATTTTATACATAATTTGGAAATACTATTTTTAAAAAACCTTCACTGATAGAACTTGGCCCACGAACTGCAAATTGGCATCCATGCTGCTTCTGTCTATATCTCAATACAACACAACTCCTCTGGATTCAGCAATCAAGGAGGATGGAGCAGCCAGTCTGCAAACAGGTCAGTCACTTTGCCAGCAGCCTCTTCCCAAACACACAGATACAGCCCCTGCTGGGTACAGAGAGCATCAACTCCACCATCAATACCTGTTCTTTGGCAGTATTGCAGGAACGTCCCTGGCAAAGGGTGGGGCTCCAGTACAATCCATCCCTATTTGCAGTGCTTGTCTTCTTACAGGTGCAACGCTGGAATGAATAGATCTCGTGATAGCAATGCAGTGGCTGCAGAAATTACTCTGACAAGTGTTCCCAGGAAAATCACAATTAATACAAATACATTTCAGTTAAAGTTAACTTTATCTATGTCACATCCATACCAGGAATGTGCATGTAGCCCACAGGATGTTCTGGAGATTGCACACATTCAGTACTTCTATTAACCACAGCTGCCAGCTAGATGCCAGCTGAGCTCTGCTGCTGTCCCATTGTCACATGCACTTGCTTTAGCCCAAGCCTGAGCTCTTGTGCACTTCATTTTCCTGCATTTTCCCCCCCCAAATCCATTTTCAGTGCAAAAAGGCTGCCATCCATAATGGCATAGGAGTACTCTGGCAGATCAAGGTGCTATAAACCTCAAAAAAGACAGCTAAATCCCATTCCTCAATAGACAGCCCAAAGACCCTAAAATCCCCATTCTTGTCTACTACTCACACTGAACTGCTGTTAAAAAATCATCTTGGCTTCCACAGAAAATGATGTGTAACTTGTTCTTGATATAATGAATATTATAAACAACTGTCTTAGCTAAATCTGAAACACTACCCAACGGCCCAAACCCAAACTGTGTGTGTAATATATGTGTGTATATATATATATATATATATATATATATATGTGTGTGTGTGTGTGTGTGTGTGTGTGTGTGTATATACACATATATATATATAGCTAGACTATGCTACAGAACAGTTCTTAGCAAAAAGTAGTACACAAAGACATTTGCTTCAGCAATTTAAAATCAATGTTCTGAGTGTAAAGCTTTTAACCTGTGATTTGTTTGGTTAAAAAAGAATAGTTATGGATGTAGCATTTTCATGAACACTTATCAGTAGCATGAGAAATTAAACACTTCCTAGAAACCATTAGATCTATTCATGTCCGTATTGCACATTAGAGAATTCTTATTACATTAATTATTTATTAATTTATTTAGGCATATTTTCTAAAGAAAGTGAGGAATGTACGTTTGCTGAAGTAGAATCTGAATTTCATTTCTATGACTTTATCAAATACAAAAATAGAGATTATTTTAGTGCAAAACAGTATGTGGTTGGGGAACAAGGCAAAACAGACAAAAGTCAGAACAGCAGAGTCATGTGAGTCAATCTCCAAACCAGCTGACTTTTTTTTTTGGAGCTTTTGTGTGTGTGGTTGCCTTAAACCAAGTAGTTTTGTTTCTTTTTATGTGTATTTTGAATTATGGGCTTTTATACAGTAGTAGGGCACACTTTTCAAGTGTTTCTCTATAACAGGATTTCTGAAGGAGTGCATTAAAACTATCACCTGCACAAAATTAAGCAGCACCCCCAAAGCCCCTCAAAATCACTGATCCACATGGTGCTGAAGTTGACGAAAGCCACCACCAAATACTCAGAGATGCATTAAAATACAGGTCACAGGTACTCATAGCCTGGCATGTGATTTCTGTGCTTTCCTATATGCTGAAAAATATTAGCAAAATATCAATGGCAACTTAAGAGGAGAGTTTTGCAGTGTGAGACACTGGCTGGGAGGAAGTAAAACATCAGAACTCCCTGTCAGACCTTTCCACTTGCCTGTTGCCACAAAGAGTTAAAGGCTGGTAGATGCAAAAGGATGAGAAACTGCAGCAGAACAGGGCAGCAACTTGGATCAGCTCAAGCTTTTCCTCACCTATTTATACACCAGCACATTTCTTCTCATAATGGCTTTTCTCACATGGCACATTAACTATTAATGTAGTACAAAAATGAACCTGTTCTCTCTTAGAAGCTTCCCAGAATTGGTGTGACTGCAGTGAGATTCCTCCCTCGGTGCCCAGACTGGATTCTTCTAATCAATTTCCTGTCTTCAGGATAGCAGCTGCTAGAAGTGAGGAATATGGCCTGTAGCTCCTATAACTAATTGGAGGGCAAGGCAGAAATGAAAATCTGATGGCACTACTTTGCAATCCCACAGTCCATCAAGAGAAGCAAAACTAAAATTCATATAATTATCATAACTGGTTTTTAAACCTATGAAATTACTTCAAAGTGAGGAAAGGTCTAAGTTCTACTCTTACTCCATCTGTTTCATAAGCATTATGACTTTCCAGGTATTAAAAGAATCATTTTCAAAGGCAGAAAAAAATTATTCAGCAGGGAATCTTGGACAACAATATGCAAGTCACACATCAGGCTATTCTGCAGGAGTGGATAAGCAAAGAGCACATATGTATAAAACACTTACTCCATGAATACTTAGCATCCTTTCAGGATAAAGAATACATCACAGTGCCAGATGGCAAAATTGTGCAAGTGCCACAAGCCACACCCTTGGAAGTACAATGTCCAAACCAGACAATATTTAAGGACAATTTGGACCAGTTTCAAGTAACTCAACACTTCCCTAAAACAAACCAGTTCATAGGTGTCACAGTCTAGTTTATGAAACTAGAACTGTAGTTTCTTAATCATTTAAGGTCCTGTTGAAAAAGTTGCTAGAAAAGTCCACTAAAAAGATCACAGACAATGGACAAGGTAAGTCTCATGACAACTCCCTTAAAGGCTGATCTCAGCAATAAGTTCTTTACTCTGTTTTCAATACTCCAGAGATTTCTTTTGCCAGACTTGGCAAAGAATCTTTATACCTTTTAAATTTCAGTTCCTAAACTAAATACACTAAATATCATCCTTCTCAATAGAAACAAGTCAAATAATTGGCTGTTGCACAGTAATGGACATTTTTTCAGCTAATGTAAATCAATATGCTCAGTATACAGATGCTCACAAAGATTTACAGCTGTCCTGCATTAGATATAATAATTCATTTTCCATAATATTGCCTTTTTTGGCAGGTGTTCTTCAAAATATCATCTCACATAGGTCTGTGACCAAGAAGTTGGATAGAAAACTGACAAACAGTTGGAGGTTCTAAAATTGAGTCCAATATATTTTGTTTGAGAATCAGTGAAGTGATAGCATTTTAATTTCCATATGACCTTTTAGCTTATAGAAATGCAGGAACTTCATTTATTTTTAATTCACTTTAGAATATAATGAAAAGTATTCTTTTTGAGCCAATACAAATACAAAGTCTCCCTATTTCTTCCCATCTCAAATACTTTTTATTAGCATTTGCTCAACAGCAGCTAAATGTAGAATTGGAAGAGCTTGAGGAGAATTTGAAGATATAAGTAAAATTAAAATCCTTCAGTTGTAATGTTACTTCAAATATACAAATGTTCAAAGACAGTAACATAGCACCAGAAAATTAACTATCTTAAAATTCATGTCTTTTCTAAGCTCAAATGGATTAGCAGCAGATTTGAGGTAATTAATTATAATTACAAGTTTCCTAGGGAAACATGGTATAATAGACTCATTAAGTGAAATGTTACATTTGTTCTGTGTTTGATTCTCAGATTATTTTAACACAGTGCAACATTAGTTAAAGTTTTTTGGGCCAGACACATTCACTTATGCTGAACAGTTGCTCCCTCAATGAATAGCCCCAACTGACTTCAAAGAAAACCCACTTGGGCCCTTAATTAGACATTTTCAGCCTACGAAGGTAAAATTCATTCCTTCTCGGTCAAATTCTGCGGTGTCTATTGAATGTGAATCAGTGGGAGCTTTTCTCTGGGAAGGACCATTGAATCTGCCTCACAGTTACTTCTGATACTCTCTTCACTCCTGACAATAGATTTACCACCTAACCAAATATCTAACTAAATAGCATCTGTGCAGTTTTGAAGTAGTCTCAAAAAAGGGACCAATTAGGTTTTTAATTTTTCAATTATCTTCTGTTTGAGGCTATCACTAAGCTGAGGAGTATTTTACATCTGCCTCTCGTTATGAAGACATAAATGCCACTGAACTCCTCATGAACTGAACACACACAAAACTCACTGCAGTCATTACTACATCCAATACATAGAGAATCCACACAGCTATTAATAAAAGTCCTCATACAAGCCACAGCTCTCAGTCTAGACAACGCCAGGAACACCAAAGATGCCTCTTGATGCATGCAAAAGATCCCCTCTTTGATGCCCTTGTACCATTGTCCTCAGTTTGAAAGTCAAGGGAAACTGATGATGCACTTGCCAAAGAAAGTAGCTGCAAAAATGAAGAAGTGGCTAATTAAAACAGAAAGGACTATTTATTTTATGGTCTTCTGTGCTCTCGGGAAGTTCTGACGCACAGAAGACAAATTAAACAACGATTCATTTTGTGTCTGTGCTTTGAGAGCCATGCCCAGTAAGATTACAGATAGGACAGTGATAGGTCCAGCAGGGATTTCTACCAATTAAGCTTCCACACTCTGGGTGGGTTGAGGTGTTTTGTGAGCCATGAGTTATTTTTGCACATTTCATGGGTTGCAGTGGATAGGCACAAAAAGGCTACATTAGGAGCAGTGTTACAGGCTTTGCTCAGAGCTATCGTGTGTTCCTGCAAGTCCAGACCTCTAAGAGGATTTCAGTGAGAGAACTGAGAATGCTTAGTTCTCTAATACTATCAAAAGGTTGATAGGTGTGCTTTTACTTACCCAACCTTTACATTTCTGCAATCAAGAGGGAAAAAGAGAAGATTACAAGGTTTAATTGAGAACAGATACAGCTAGATGATGCCAGGTTTTGTTCCACTGAATATTTATGTTTTCCCCTGTATGCCACCTAGCATCCCAAGAAACTGTAACTCACAGTCTGTTTGTAGCTAAACCAGAGCTTTCACATTACCACTTCATTTTTTTTAAATGAAAGGCACAGATGATGTCTGTTCTACATGGAAATAACTGTAGCATTTTAGGTATTTCTATCATATGTTTTAGGAAACATCAATTCAAAAAACCAATAAAATTAAATTAACAGATTTTGGGTGTGTCTCACAGTAATATAAATACCCTATTTTGTAGAGTAAAAATTCAAAGTTACACACACACAGAGGATTCAATAAAGGCAGTTTTCCTTTGATAGTTCTACAAGCCCATCAGAGCACAGCAAAAGTATCAATGTCTGTATCCACAGACAGTGTGATGTATATAACACAAGTGTGGCACATATCTTGAATATTGCATCTTACCTTTGGAGGGCTACAATCATAAGGCAATCCTTGTATTATACCTTTGTTTTCCTTGTACAGAGCAAAGACCTGTGTTTGGCACAGTAAACGTTTTGACTTAGGTTTTAAGCATATTTTGAAGATCAGATGCTTTAGAGAAAAGGCAAACTTCATGCTACTGTAAAAGCACAGAATCTGGTGTTGCAGGCAAGGCTGGCACACAGTGCCAAAATGGGAAAGACTAATGAAAAAAAAAGCAAAGCCACTTTGATGCAAAACTTATGCAAGATGGAATCTATCAAGAGACCAGTGGAAGTAAAATTTACTGAAGATCATGGGACAGATTAAGACAGTTGCTTTGATTTCAAATGTCTGTGAGGAAATCAAGTGTGGAAACAGGGATTTGAAAGTAAAAAGAAAGAATGGATAAAGCCACTCTGCCTGACACAATCACATTTTTAAAAATCACAAAATAGCATTTTGAAACAAATGAAAGAATTTATTATAAAACCTTGATTTTAACCATTCGTGCAATTTGCTCAGTCATAATTTCTCCTTCTCAGGAAGGCATTCAAAAAAGAAACAGAAAAAAAATTTAACAGGATATGTCTAAAATTTCTATTTTCCTCAAAATTTTCTATCTTTATTTTACCCTTTTGTTAATGCTAACTGAAATCTTAAGAAGCCTCAAGAATTATTTTCTGGTAAAAATAAGCCAGAACTACTAATTTCTCTTTTATCACATACCTCATACACAGGTTATAGAAACATAGGCACACCTCATTTTGCTGTCCTAAGGCCAGAAGGGGAACCTGCACATCTGTTGGGATTCACGTTTGGCCTCCTGCCTGAAGGAAAAACCTCCTTCGGTCAGTCTCAGCATAGAGCTGTTTTACTAAGTTGATACATAAAACCAGGCTTTCCTCCAGTTAAACAACAATAATTTGTTTTAGTTTGATAGGTCTTTCTAAATAATGGTGTGATCAGTAAACATCTGGCTTCTTCCTAACAGATTAAGCCTCCAATGAGGAAAGCGTGTTTATAATTCTAATTTGAAACACAGCACATTAATATGCTGATTCTCATAATGTTTGCCTTAACCTGTTTGGAGAAATTATGACTACAAATATCTTGTACACAACACCTCTAAACTACCAGCTTGTACAAACAACACGAGAGCGGCTGCAGTCTCATACAGATGATTAGAACCACTTCAGAAGCAATCATGATTAGCGCTTTGGCTTGAAGCCATATTTCACACATAAACAAAGCATCTGTTTCTGAGTTCCTGTCCCAGGCTAATAGACCCACCTCCACTATTACTAATAAGCTCATTCAAGAGAGCCAGATGGCCTAGCTGAAACAGCCCCAGCTTCTTCCTGAGCAAGGCAAACCAGAGCCATGGAGGCAGAGCTGGCTCCAAACCGCATTTCCTTGGGCTCTAGGAGCCAGTAAAACAGGGCACAAACTGGCTCCACTAAAAAAGAATACAAATGCTGGTACCATCCATTATTTAGAATTGGTGGGAGGCCAACATCTGCCCCTGCAGAAGATCCTTTCATGTAGGTGCAATGAAGGAAGATGAAAAGTACAGCACACTTCTGCAGGAGCGGGTGCAGTGCAGCGCTCACTGTCCCCGTCCCTTGCGGGGCTTTTTTGCAGACTTTGCAAATCCCTGCCTGCAGCCAGGCACTCCTGCTCAGCTGTCTTTGCTACACATTGTGTGTACTTGACAATTGGGTGGTTTTACATATTTAATAAAAGTGTCATATTTAATTAGTAGAGCTGGCCCGTAAAAAGGATCTCGTGCTCCTCAGCAGCAACAGAAAGTGTTGAGAATCAAACAGAGCAGCACTTGGCTCATCCAGGTCTAAGATCTCTTTTCTTAACCTGTGATCCAAGTTCTCATTTAACTAGTTCAGTTTCTAAGTAGATTACAGTCAAGATGCTCCACAAGCCAAGGAGCTGATGCTGCAGGGAAACCCGTAATTGACCTAGCATAGGAAGACTCCTTATATTTTATTTCAAAGGAAACAGACAGGCAAGAGTCAGTGACAGGGAGAGATGGCCATTTAGGTCACCTGCCCCAGCAAAGCACATGTATAAAGAGAACTCAATTTTCCCCCTTCCACAGAGTGCTTTATTCTACTGTGCTGACAACTGAATTTCAGCAGTGTGTGTCTGCATGAACTATCAAAGACAATCCACTACACCAGGAGCAAATGAACTTCACTCTAAGAGCAGCAGCAGGTCACATCACCCCTGCAAAAGTAAGGAAGTTTTGCAGAGATAAAGTCCTTTCAGAACAGCACGGCCACAGTGAGCATCCTTCTTGTGTGCTACTATCCTGAAGCTACAGACAAAAAAATCCTTTACTTCTGTCTCACGGGGATAGCAGCAGAGTTGCAAAGATATAAACCTCCCCAAACGCAGCTCTCCTCCCCCTCCCCTCACCATCAGAGACAGAAAAATGAACCACTCTGAGAGAGGAAAAAACCCTCATGGAAATGTGCTGAAACAATTGAGGCCTGTCACTCCTCTTCATTAAAGGCAGGTTCCATGGTAGTTATGAAGCTCTGTGGGATCTCTTGGGATAAAAGCCAGAATAAAAAATGTGTAAAGTATTGTTCTTCATGTCTTTTTGCCATACTGCCAGTCTTGTGAGCTATGAACACAGGGCATTCCTTGATTGAAAGGAAAGCCCTGAAGAAGTCACATTTCAGTGCCCAGGCCAGGCGTGACCCCCACTCTGTGTCTCTGTCCACACCAGCAGCTGAGAACAGCCTGATTTTCCTCAAGAGCCCAAAGGATTTCGTCAAAGGTGCATAACCACAATTGTCCTACTGCAAGGATTTCAGCTGGTTTTCCTTGAAGTGATTAATACAGTGCAGGTAAGCAGGAGTATGAGATTTGAATATAAAAAAATCTCTTTCTGCATATGTAGAAATGTAAGAATGCACTGCCTTATGCATATGGAAGAATGACATGTATGTTCCAGGTTTTCTCTCTTCATAGTTTGAATTGCACAACACCAGTCATTTTGTAGGGGTAAAAAGAGATGGTTTTGGTTTTTGTTTTTTTCTCACTGAGAGACAAAAAGAAGGGGCTAAGTAGAAAAAAGAGTGGAAAAGTGATCAGAAGCAAAACTAAACCTCTCGTTCCAAGAGGAAAAGCAGGTACAAGGTTCTTACAAGCTTCATATCCATCATTAACAACATGCATAGCAGTGATATCAAGCACTGTCTGCACCAGGCATTACTGAGACCAGCATTCTCTTACATTCTCTGTACCAAATGAAGTTATTTAGAACAAATCTTTGGGATTCATTCTACCCTCTGAGAAAGCTGGTTTATTGGGAATGAAGTCTTAATCCAGCAAAATACCATGTGCCCAGAGCAGCCCATTCCAAGGGACACTAATGGAATTACAGAGTTTTTAGAGAAATTAAACCTCAGTCTTCTACTTATGGGGGGAAAGGGGGAAAAAAAAGCCCTTTGTAATTTTGACAGACTATGACATTCTCTGTATCACTGCTGGACAATTTCACTCTGACAAAGAGGCTTTCCTCCTCTGCCACAGCACCCTGCTCTACCAAAGAGAATTTCCCCATGGTGCCACTCAGTCTTTGCTTCCTCTAACACTGCTCATGAGATATTATCAATTTTATCACAGCATAGGGATTTTCAATCGAATGAAAAATCTCCATGTGTTGCCATTTTTCAGAGAAGCCTTCAGATGCTATTTCCACTATTAATCTATTTGAGGAAGAGCACACCAGACATATCATGAAACAGTGTGAAACATACACTATTGCTCCTTTTAAGCTGAAGACTTTGAGATCTCTTTGCTTATTACTCCCCACCAAATGGTAATGCACAATTTATTTAATGCCTACTCTGTGTGTGCTGAATTAGTTCGCAACGCTGCTGAGTGTCCCTTGTGAGCATGTGCTCCATTTGCACATGTCAAGCATCCTGGTCTATTTAGTCCTATCCCAACTGCTTAATGTCTGAAACAGAAGCATCCACTACATTCTGCTTGATCTAAACAGATAATTTAATACCCTTGGACAAAAGGGACCTGGTGTTTTGGTAAGCTCCCATGGGTCTAACTATCACAAAGAAGAGATTGTTGAATACACACACACACACACAAAAAGAGATAGGAGGCAGGCAGTCTGATCTTTATGACCCACTGATTATTGCATCAGTAAGTAGCAGCATAAATCTAACTCCCGACCTAACAAAATACTATTTTACTTCCCTTTACTCTATATTTTATCTTTTATAGCCAATAAAACATTAAACATTACAAAAGGTTATGTTCTCACCAATATTTTCACTAAATGACAATAAATTCCTAGTTGAGCCAAGCAGATGTTTCAGCAGCAGCTATCCTGACTTTGCTGGACACTCTTCCTGCAATTCCCTCTGAATACACTGGCCCCACTAACACTGAGAAAGCCCATCTGCAAAATCTGACACTGAATTTGAATCAGTGTAATGACCCTCTTAATGATTTAATGGCAAATCTATACACTAATACAAAGTTGAGCTCTTTCCCCATGATGTGGCTAGTATTTACCACAGAAAGGAAAATTCCTTCCTTAACCTTGCCTTTTTGAACATCCTCAAATACCAAAATCAGTATCAGCCTTCTTAACTGATCTCCCTGAGCTTTAGATCGAGGCTCTAGGCTTGTTCTCATTTTTTACTCCATGAGTTAAGAGGAGAAAATTAAAAGAATTGTAGATTAAAAAAAGGAAAAAGGAAAAAGAAGAGAGATGAAAGTAGTTCAGAAGGATCAGGAAGGGAGGAGACTACACCTTTAATCTGCTCTCAAAGCAAAGCACACCATTTACCTGGACTATATGTGTATCACATAGATTGCAGAACAGATCTGAAAAATGAGACACATTTCATGGTCCATTGATTTGGGAGAGAACAGCAGAGCATGCAGTCATTGTCATTTCAAAACACACACAGAAGAAGCCCCACCCAGAACCATCAGGGACAGAACACCCCCAGAAAACTGAAGGTTGGCCAAAGAGCGTTGGAATGACAGACAGGACAGTTCCCCTATCACAACACAAGACTTGCCCAAATATTTCAGCATAACAGATTCACTCATACACCAGCCGCTCCATTTATTCCACAAAACATTTTATATTGAGCTGTGCAGTCTCATCTGAGCTGCCTTGTCCCAGGTTTTCAGATTCACTCTTGCCCTGGCGCAAGGTACGACCCAGACCTGCAGCTTGGACAACTGTGAGAGTACTTGTCCACCTGGGGATAACTCAGATACACAGGCTATGAAAATTGGGTCAGAGCTTCAAAACACATTTCCCAGGCAGCATTCGAGCTGAAACATAATCATTAATGTTAATCACTCCTGAAGAACTGAACTTGGGAACTGAAAACACTTAATGAAAACAGCTCATCAACTGGTGTAATAGGCTTGCTGTATCAGGAATTACTAAAAAAACATAGGGTGGGTTTTTTGTTTTTTTTTTTTTTGTTTTTTTTTTTTTGTTTTTTTTTTTTTGTTATTTTTTTAGTTTAAAAAGAAGAAATTAATCTCTGATTGACAAGGAAAACAGAAACTGAGATAAACGAAATTACCTGGATAATGTCATACAATAGATGAGGAGAAAAAAGGGAGCTGCAATCAGATAATTCTGTTCCACAGAGTGCTGATTTCTTCTCTTCTATCAGCGAGTCCAAACTGCTGCCAGAGTAATTAAACAGAGAACAGTACACCTTGGTAATACTGCTTCAGAGCATGTGCTCATGCCTACACATGAAAAATGTAGCAAATGTTAACTAGCACCTCATTGGGGGGAGAAGAGGACAGATATAAAACATATAAACTACTGTATTAATCCTGAATCAAGAGCATTTTCACAAGAAATTCATGTCTATTTATAATTGGTGGCAACTTCTTCCAGCTATGATTTTTACTAAAACAATGAGATTTTCTGATGACATAAGAATCTGTGATGACAAAGATTAAGGTAAGAGACAAAGAAAACTGGGATGAACAAGCCAGGATGTCTGCAAGCCCAGCACCTGCCCTGCTCAGGAGAAACTGAACAAGGTCCCCGGGGCACAGTCCTGGCTGAAGGGCCTGCAGCACTGCAGAACCTGACAAACACCTGACGTTAGTAGGGAGGTACACAGCAGGAGACTCAGCCCCTAAGAGGCGTTCAGACACCAAATTCCCATTGCTGCAAATGACAGGTCTGGGCCTTCCAGGACACGGGAGTGCCTCATGCTCCACACTGCAGACACAGAGCTGAGTGCAGGGCTGAGCACTGTGCTCACACAGGCAGCTCGGGGAGGCGCTGACCAGACATCACACCCAGCGCTCCTTCCCATCGCAGCCATTTCCTCACACAGATTGCACACCACGTTCTCTTCTTTTCTTCCTAATATTTCATCAGAGGAGATCAATCTGTGTATATACCCAACTTCCTGTCCTTCTAAAATACGGTTCTCACACACAAAGCCTAGAGAGGCAGTTCTGCAGCTTATTCACCCAACATCAGGGTGTTTTCTAAGCTATGACCTCCACTGATCCAAAATACCCGCCACACAATTGCTTAAAACAAAAGAAAAGCAGATTACAAATTTGTTTCCTGTGTTCTGTTCTACTAAGTCAGAGCTCCACTCACAACACACAGTCTGAATTTTTGTTAGTTCACCACTTACCTTAATGGAGTTCATTATTTTCAGCCTTGTGGCTCCTACTCAGTTCTAATTCCTTGTTTTAAAACACTGCATTAGCATTATCACCAATTACAGATACAGCAGTTTATTTCTGAAATGACTGCACTTCTGATTCCTCCCCACAATCCTGTCTCCATGTCTATGGCAAGAAATGGTGGAGAGAGAAATAACTGAAGAAGTCACATCCCATTTTATTAGGTTTTTTAAAAAATTTCTTCTACATGGCATCCTCAGACTAATGCAGCTCATGTCCAGGCAAATTTTGAACTGGCAGCATATCTAAGCCTGTTTTCTCAAAGTAAAATAAAATAGACCAAGGCAGAAGAGGAACAGAAAAAAGAAGAAAATTGTCCCATCTACCCACATCAAACATGTAGCATGTGAGAACTGAAAGCAACCAGAATATAAAAAGCAGCTTCTTTAGTAAAGAAACTGATTTTTATAGTAAGTAAAAGAAAGTAAGACTTTCTCTAGTAAAAAAATCTAAAACCCACCCAAACCCCAAACCAGGACAAACAAACTCTGCAGTGTTCCAGGTGTGATTATAGCTCTCATCAGCCTCTTTTTGCCTTGATTTACCCTAAAGATTTACTAAATAAGAGACTTTTATACAAAGTGTTTAAGACCGAGCTATTAAAACCTTGCCATCTTGAGTGCATTTGCAATATCCCAAGTTCCAAGAGATGAGGAAACATCCCTCATCATTTGCAATAATGACTACAAGGCAGTCACAGGCCAGAACCACTACAGGGGACAGTCCGTTTCCTGCTTGCAGGGAAAACCTTCCTACACTGAGGAAGAAAATTCAGAACTAAGAGTTCCCAGTAAAGCCTAAAACACACATGAAGAGCTCCTAACACCTTTTTTTTGTGTGGAGGAAAAAACTGGACTGGGAAAGAATTGAAATCCCCTGTTATTAATGTATTTGTTGTGCAATGCCAACTGTTGCTTTACTGATGTATTTAAGCCCATCATTGTTCATATATTGTAATAAGTTAATAGCCATTCCTTCTCACAATCAAACTACAATTTACTATATATATTCACAGAAAGCCTATAAATTAATAGTAATTTAGTATTTTTTTTACAAAATGTTAACAAAAATATTTTCCCAGAATACTTATCCATCTTTATTGCTTCATAGATCTAAAATAATTTAGTATTTGTTTTAAAAAAAATCTATTAAAGCAACTTTCTCTTTCATAGAATGTAATCACAAACTATTTGATAAGTGTAACATTTAATAAGATGCCTATTTTGAATCTGGTAATTCATCCTGATTTTTGTACAGAAGTGATAAAATAGATTTTAATGAGTATTCAATAATAATATTAAAAGCTGATTTTCAGATAAGTTCTGTGTATGCTTAGAAATAGACTTCACAAGTCTTACATTTTATTTTTACCTTACAAGTCAAACATTACCTGAAAATAAATCAGTATGAACCAGCCAGCTAAGGACACTCAGCAGAGAAGAGTATTGGCCACATTCCTCAGTAGTTATTCAACACAGCAATAGTCTGTGTTCCAACCAACCTTCTTAAACAGATGTAGCTATGGTGTTTGGTTGGTTTGGCTTTTTTTTTTTTTTTTTTTTTTTTTTTTTTTTTTTTTTGTGTTCAGCGTTAAACAGGACCTTAAATAAGCCATACTCAAAGGAATATTAATGAATATCTTCTTTTCTTGATCATAAAAATGCATAAAATGAACTTAAACAGTCACCTCACATAATAAATTCTTTCTATATTAAAATGTTAAAAACATTGCCCATTGTGAACAGATCAAAGTGAGAGTTAATATACATGAATAAATTGAAATATCTCCTTTAGAAGAGTTACTTTATTAACACATATTTTTTATTAGTAAAGATAGTGAGAAAGCAACGAGTGTGCAGTGCTCACATTTTTTATGTTATGAACACAGCAAAAGATATGGTGTTGTGTTTAATTTTCTACAGAAAGTAACAGTGTACCTGATTTAAGTCAGGAAGCAGCAGATAATTTCAAAATCAAAACCCTTTCTTTTAAAGAAAATGTAGAAAATTCCTTTACACTTACTGTCATTATTAAACCACTCTTTAAAAGGTTCTTTGTGGAAAACCTCTCCGTTTTGGAAACTCACAACATGATTAGAACTTAAGAAATCGTTTCTTTTGCCTACCCCTAAAGACAGCAATTATTAAAACTGGTGAAGTATTTCAGAGAGGAGAGCAGGAAAAAAACATTGGAAGATGAAACTGAATTTCTGACACGAAGGCTTCGAGCCGGGGAATGTAAATGTTTGGAGAGAGCAGAGTTCGCGCATCAGGAGCGGACGGCAGCGCTCGCTGCTGTTCCGTGGGGCTGTGGCGCTTTCTCCGAGCTCCCTCTGGCGGGCGGCGGCTGCCAGCGCACCCAGAGGGGTCAGCCCCGGAGGCTCCAAGGGAAATGTCTGCGGGCACAGGTGCCACCACACACGGCCCTCTATGCAGGGACAGGACATGAACAGAGGGACACGCGGGACACCCCACCCCGAACCAGCGCACCCAGAGGTGTCAGCCCGGAGGGCTCCAAGGGAAATGTCTGCGGGCACAGGTGCCACCACACACGGCCCCCTCTGCAGGGACAGGACATGAACAGAGGGACGCGCGGGACACCCACCCCGAACCAGCGCACCCAGCGCGGGTCAGCCCGGAGGGTCAAAGGGAAATGTCTGCGGCCAAGGTGCCACCCAACACGGCCCTCTCTGCAGGGACAGCGTATGAACAGAGGGACACGCGGGACACCGCACCCCGAACCAGCGCACCCAGAGGGGTCAGCCCCAGCGGGCCCCAAGGGGAAATGTCTGCGGGCACAGGGACACCCACACACGGCGCTCTCTGAAGGGACAGGACATGAACAGAGGGACACGCGGGACACCCACCCCGAACCAAACCCGACTCTGCTGCTCGAGGTGGTGCTTCTGAAGAGCTCATCTGTCCCCACTGCCCTGGGGAAAAGCTACACTTGAGGGACAGCCCCTACGAACAGTCAAAGCAGTGTTCAGAGAGCAAACATTACCCATTTTGTGAGGAATGAAATCCTGGAGATGAGAGCTCTGTTTCAGAGTAGTAATTGGTAGTTGATGTTAATGAAGCTGATAAGGTCTCAATTTGAAGGGTTGGTCTGTTGTTAAACATTGAATGTTAGAGCTCAAGGACTTGCCTTTAGTTGTCATTGTTAAATGTTGCTATTTTACCCCGTATTTGTATCTCTCCTCATCATACTCTGTATTTGTACCCCGTGTTACTCTGTTGGTAAACTTTGGATGTTAGAATTCTAAGACTTGCCTTTAGTTGCCGCTGTTGCTATTTTACCCTGTATTTGTTGCTATTTTACCCAGTATTTGTATCTCACCCCATCATACTCTGTATTTGTTCCCCTTTCCGTCTCACCCCGGATTTGTATCCATTCCCCTCGGGAACCACTTCCCCTGCTCCCCTGCTCCCAGGAGGACTTGCACCCGGACTGAATTCAAACGAGAGGCTGTGGGAACTCTATGAACCCTCTCAAAACAACGAACTAGCACACAAACTTTGACTTTAGCCCATCAGAACCACACTAAGTCACCCACTCTTGGCCAGAGCCGGATTCTGTCCTGTCACCATAACTTTGATAGTACCCGGCTTAGAGGATGGCCCTGGGCTACGAGCCAATTTCACCTTTTTAAGGACTGTCGTGAGGATGGAAGTCATCCTGCATGGCTCCTCATCAATGCACAGCACTAATAAACTGCTTGTTTATAAGACGTTTAGATGCTGTGCAAATGAAGGTAGGAATTGCGGAAATAAGGAACGTGGCTTAGTACAGGCATGACAACTATTCTGAAGTTATGTTGTCTTACTCTGAACTGGTCTGTTTAGACCCTGACTTTGAAAAATTCCTCTGAACTCTGAGTGAGGGATTTCTGAAAGGAACAGTAAAGCCTCCCTTATACATAGGACAAGGAACCACCTCTCCATGTTACAAACATCACTACTTTCTTAGTGAATTTAAGTTATACTGGCCCAGAGGTACAGTTCTTTAGCTCTATATTCCAATGTCTGTGTTAAACAGTAGCTCTGGTAAAAACACATCAAATTAAATCCTACTGCTGTTGTTTGCTGTGAAGTTTGGGGTGCTTCAAGAAAGTGCCCATAAAGTGTAAAACCTCTGGTTATTGCCTATGCTATTGGAATGGGAACACCAAAGAGCAAACACAAGAAACTGAACCAAGATCTGACCTGAAAAAAATTCTTCACAGATTCTTAGGACAACAAAGACTGAGAATAGCAAATTTTAAGGTTTGGGGTTTGGTTTTTTGTGGTTGTTGTTGTTGTTGTTTTTGTTTTGTTTTTTTTACTCCTGAACATAAATGGATATTAGATAAGATCCATTTTGTCTAAATTACATTATCAACAACTGAAGTTTTGTTTGTTTTTAATAATGTATTTAATTTGCCATGTGGGGATTTACTAATAAAATGTTGCAACACTGTCAAACATCATTCTTCAAGGTATATCTTTCAAAGTCTCAGAGACCTGATTTTTGCAATACATCATGGACAGGGACCCATCTTGCCTATAAGCAAGGCTGCAACCAAATGACAGGATCAACATCAGAGCTTGGAAATTTATTCCTATCTGAAACATCAATGAGCCAGTAATTAAAAAAAAATCAACTATGCCAACAAACAACTTGAATTTCTAGAAATCTTCTAGATCTCACAGGAGACAAATTTACTTCCTAGTCCAAGATCAGTAAAAATAGTCCTGGCCTTTGAAATCCTGCTGGTTTTTTAACATGGTTTTGCTCCTAAAGGAAGACAGCCTGCAATTGGGAACATCCTGTGGCAGTGAGGCAGAGCATGCCAGCCATCAAATTCTGGTTGTTCATTCCACTGACTGGAAAAATGCTTGCAGTTTGATTTCTTTTATAAGGCCACATTTGAGCAAGCAACATTTATAGAGATGACTTACCTAATTAGATTCAAAGAGTGATTTGCTATCTCAGCAATAGTTTTTAAATGTACAAATCTAGACAGAGAGGCATTATGTAAACAGGTGTGAATGACACTGCTCCATCAGGCATTAAATTGGAGCTGCTCCTGAAAAATTGTATCATTTGTGCATTTAAGTTATCAATATTTTACCAACTGCACTGTTTTCACACCAAATATTTTTTGTGGTCTACAGCCAATGATATTTAAGCAAAAACTCTCGCCCTTCTAATGGTGGCATGAAACAGCCTCCTTGTGTGCCTCTCATATCTCCGAGGAGATCAAAATTCTCTCTGAGGAGAACCCGAGCCTTTGAAACAGACAGCTACAAACCAGAAAGTGACAGAGGAAAAACATCTGATCCATTTCCAAAGGAGCAACAGCTGTGAAAAGAGAAAACCATTTTACCTCCTGACAACTCTGTGACACTTGCACGAAATGTTGTGCTGGGGATGTGATCAGCAGCCCCCGGAGAGCGCCTGGACGGCCGCTCCCCTCACCCTTCACCCGTGAGGGCAACGCGCCCCGCTCCCGGCTGGGGGGGAAGTTTTGCTCTTCACACCTTTTCCCTAACCCTCGGGCGTGAGCTTCACGCGGTAGTAGGAGCAAGTGTCTCAGTAAGAGTAGTGAACCCTACTGGCTCCCGACTGAGCCGGGTGGGGACGGTCCGTGGTGTCCCCGGCCCGGCCCGGCTGCGGGAGCTCGGCGGGAGCTCGGCCCTCACAGAAGGCGCAATGCCCACCGCGGGAGCTCGGCGGGAGCTCGGCCCTCACAGAAGGCGCAATGCCCACCGCGGGAGCTCGGCGGGAGCTCGGCCCTCACAGAAGGAGCAATGCCCACCGCGGGAGCTCGGCGGGAGCTCGGCCCTCACAGAAGGAGCAATGCCCGCCGCGGGAGCTCGGCGGGAGCTCGGCCCTCACAGACGGCGCGATGCCCACCGCGCTGCCCCCGAGCGGCCCGGCCCCACGCACCCGGGCAGCAATCCCCGCCACGGCTCTGCTGCAGAAAACAGCCCTGTTACAGACTGCTGCTCTGTGTTCTCAAACCATTCCCCCTTGCATGCAGGCACACAAAGAGTTTAACGTTGAGGAGGGATTCAAGTGTTGGCCCCTCACAGGCAGGCAGAGAGGGCTGTGGCTCAGGTTTCACTGGCACTTAAAATTAGGGGAAAGACGATCACAGAACAGTCATCTCTGGAAGGCATCTCTGGAAACCATCCAGTCCAACCACCCTGCCCAGACAGGTCACCTGGAGCAGGTGACACAGGAACCATCCAGGTGGGTTTGGAATGTCTCCGGAGAGGGAGGCTCCATGACAACCCTGGGCAGCCCTCCCAGTGCTCTGCCACCCTCACTGTGCAGTTCTTCCTCATGCTGAGGTGAAACCTCTTCTGTTTTTTAGTTTATGGCCTTTGCTCCTCATCCTGTTGCTGGACACCATTGAAAAGAGTCTGGCATCAATTGGCACCCATTTTGTAGATACTTATAACTGTTAATTACATCCCTTCTCAGTCTTCTCCAGACTTAACAGGCCCAGCTCCCTCAGTGTCTCCTCATCAGAGGTGTTCCATTCCCCAAATTATCTTTGTGGCCTCCACTGGATCCACTGCAGGAGCTCCACGTCTCTCTGTACTGGGGAGCCCAGAACTGGACACAGCACATCAGCAGGGCCAAGCAGAGGGGCAGGATCATCTCCCTCAAGCAGTGAAGAGAATGGTTTTGGATCTGCTGACAAAATGAATCATTAAAAACCTGAAGGGCTTGAGGGAAGAAGATAAGTTTTCAGCCCCAAGTAGTGAACCTGAGGAGGATGGAAACAACACAGAAAATGCACAGCAACAGCTAAATACACATCAACTGTTTAGACAGTTTTCAAATTAAGATCTGAAAGACGCATATTGTTAAAGTAAAACGTCATTTTATTTGTTTTATTAGAAACATTGCACAGAGAGGCAGGGCTTTTCACAAGCACGTGTGAGCCCGTGCCTCCTGGAGGGTTAGTGTCTCTGCATACGCTGTTAGGAGCTTTGGCACAGCCAAGCACAGCTGCCGAGAGGGGCATGCACAGCGCAGGGCAGCAAACTGCAGCAGGGCTCTGGCAGGGAAAGGGCAGCTCAAGGGTAGCTAGGAAATTCAGGTTTTCTAGGATTACAGTAAAATGAAGAGCAAAAAAGGCATTTCTCTGGACTTGGGTTTCTTCCATCACAGTTTTCAGTCCTCTCCACCACACAGGTTCAGCAGTGCCCTCTGGTAATCCCCTTTTGTGTCTTGCTGTAAAGCAAGGAAAGAATAATACAAAATACATGTCAGGAAACAGTCATAAAATGGGTAAGCATATGAATTATATTCTAAACCTGTGGGAAGTCTATGAGTCACACTGAAGCCTTCTCAGCCTGGAGGAGACTATCTTGACTGAGTTTTACTTATGTGTGAAGTGAAATTATTTGATCATTCTTGCAATACAAATGCAAGGCCAAGAAGAGAAATTTGGGTATGAAAAAAGAGTAACACAACAAAGGGAAGCTGAAGGACTTGATTCTGCTCTGTCTCACTGACCACTGCAAAAATCATGCACCAAGGGCACAATTTAAAAAAAATGCTAATAATCTACAATTGACACCTTCAGGAAAAGATTCTGGGTTAAGATTTTGACTCAGCTTCATCTACACAAGGAATAATATAGCATAAACTATTGTGAGGGTGAAGATCAGCTTTGAAACAGATTCACAAGCTCTTTACTTATGCCCCAAGTTAGACAAAACCTAGCACCTGTAGCTCCTGTCCAATCACAGAAATGGACAAAAGTCACTAGCTAAGGAGCCTTCTCCTTGAGCACTGAAATGGAGTATCAATTTAGATGTTCTGTTTTCATTCAGCAATCACAGAACAATTGTCTCTTCTTTCGATCTGAGGATAGGGACTGGTGAGCAGAATTCTCTTTCAGAACACATCAGCTGATTGCACAAAGCTCACATACACTGTCAAGTGGCTGACAGGAACTGTACCAGCTGTAGACTGTGAAGATAAAGGTGGGTTTTCCCACAGTACATAAATAATACAATATTCTCTCTGTGGCCACTAACACACCTCCCATGAATTCTAGTGGTACCATGAATCCAATGAAGACTGCTACAAAGGCCCATGATGTAAAACCAAAGATGAAAAACTTGCCTGGATGAAATAATAGAGAGATTTTCCATATTTCCTCTTGAATTCACTCTTGATTTTCAGCATGTCAACCTCGCAGCGGGACACCATAATCCTGATCAGGACCTTGTCCCGGGTCCCCTTGCCCTACAAGCACACACACATTTAGAGCTGCAATAGCTGAAATGTTACCATTAATTCATGGTAGGACAGCAAACTACAAGCAACCAAGATGAGCAATAAAAAATAAAATAAATCTTCTAATGTAGATCATTATTATGATGCAAGAATCTGAGCATGAATGTACCTGTCTCATCAGCAGTGTTTAACCAACCTGCAGTCACAAATTTAGCTTAGACTGCAAGCAGCACTTTTGGTTCACCAGCTCTTCCTGGAACTGCCTAATGCCTCTCACCAGGTGTTTCTCTTTATTCCTTTTTCCTCACAAAATATTTTGAGGCCAATTTAATATCTTATTTTGGTATTCAATAAACAGCTTCTTCTGCTATCAGCTCTTGGTTACATGCAAAAGATGTGTCTAACTTTGCTAATTATAATCATCTGGTCTAATAAAGATCTTTATAATGAAACTCTTTCCTACATTTCCCTATACCAGAGAAATCTGAACAGATAATCCAGGCTGGTAAGGGTTAAAGAATGCTTTTGAACAATATTAAGTAATTTATTCACATGCCAGTCACATTTCATGTGAACAGAAGTTTCTAACAATGACAACAAAAAAATTGTAGAGAGAAAAACCAGTCTTTCCTACCTTCATGGAATCATACAGTCTGTCTGCAAAATATAGCTGCTTGTTCTGAATGCACTGGACTGAAGAGAGAGACAAGAATAGTTAAATATCCTGCCCATCCACAGGACACAGAATACTGCAGCTATTTTTAAAGCTATGATAAGTAGTCAAAATAAGCTTTTCAGCAAAAGTTCCTCCAAAAAGGGGACACAGAGAAAATATTTTTCCTGACATGCTACTTAGAAGTAATTTGGTTGAGCTCGTGACTGAACCACAGATGCTCACATTCTTAGGAAGGGTTTCCTTCCATGAAAATGCCATAATTTCAGGATTGTATAATTTCAGAATGCTGGCCCTCCTCCACAGCTCCCAGTTCATGGTTCCACTTCTAGAAGCAATCTCTCCTCTGGAACTCTTCTTGTATACTCATCCATGAGAAGCCTCCTTTTCAAGGCTGAGCTCTGTCTATACTCTATTTGCACTAGACAGTTCTCAGTTCACCCTCAGTCTGAAATGGATTTCCCCCTTAAAGAACTCCCTCTTAAACACAGTGACATCCTTGTCATCTTCACCACATGGCACAGTCTTACACCCTGCCTCCCTATTTCAGAGAACTCAGTGTCAAATCAGCTCTTCAATTAGCCCCTACCACCCTCACTGCCTGCCTGTCTCCCCCTCTCACACACACATGCTGCTTTCTCTCCAGCCTAGGTGGGTACTGAACCATTTCAACCTTCTTGTTTGCTTGGGGAAACAAACATTAACCCCCTCTGTCAAATAAAAGTGGAACTAACAGCAGGTCACAACACACATACATTTGAATTTTAACTGGAAAGCAAAGTTTATATCTTGCAGAGGGCAAAAATAAGCTTCTTCTCAGTATCTGCAATATCCAAAAATACACCAGTGGATCCAACAACACCAGCATGCCCAGCTAATTTCTCATCCAGCAGGGTGAATCTAGGTCCTACTTTATCATGATACATTGCAAGAGCCCTGAAAAGATCCCACATAAGGACAGTCTATGCTTCAGGGTAACTTACCAAGATTAAGGAAGGCATTCTCCAAATCTCCCTTAACCTCCTTCTTGATGCTCTCCAGCATATCATATGGGCTGTAGCTCTTGTACCTCTCAAACACTAGCACAGAAAAGAAAGGTGAAATCAAAACCAGACTAGGAACTGGCAGAAACAACCAACCAAAGCATGAACACAGACACAGGAATGTAGAGACACATAATTAATAAATATCCCTGCAAGTCCTTCTGAGAATCTCATCTTAAATACAAGCAGAAGTTTGTAAAGGTCCCATGCTATGGCCTTTTTGTTTTCCTTGAGCACCTCCATAATCTGGGAAAACACCATCTTAATCCTGTACTGCATTTTTTGAAACAACAGTGACTTAAGCTCTGAGAAGTCTTCAAATGGCTTTTCTCATCTTCTGCTTTCCAGCAGTATCAGAGCTGCTTCTGGGTCTTCACTGGCAGATTTAAGTACATGATATAGCTGAGCTACCCTGGCACAGAGCTAAAAGCCACAGGGCTTCTCGAGGTATCCTGCATCCATATTTTCTAGGTTTGCAACATCTTTGTTTTCAGGTATGTGCCATATAACTGAGCATTGTTACACCTGTGTAAAAAGGAGCTGTACACACTTAAAATGTGAGATCAACACATCCACAGAAATAACTAGATTTAAAAAAAAAAAGAACACCTTGGACATGAATTAAGATTTATGAGATCTCTTATGTTTTTGAGTGCTTTTCACAATAATTTCAATCATACATGGAACAAAATCATTACCATTTTATTATAACTTTCTCTTACAGGAAAAAAAAAATTCTGTCTCTTGAATAGTACCTTTCTGCAGGTGGGGAACACTTCTTTCAGTCATAATGTTGATCCACTTGGGGACATCAGTTCCTTTTCTCTTCACACCAGCATCATAGAGGTCCTGGGGTTAGAAAGAAAAAGAAAAACACAAAAAATCAGGAGTTGCACAAGAAGCCATTGCAAATGTAGACAATTTTCTAATTGGAAAAACAAGCACTACTGGAACTGTGTCTGTGGGAGAAACACACAGGGACACATGGTTGAGCAGGTCACCAGAACAACAATTTGAGGATCTAAATCTGACACTAAGACTAATTGCTTTGTATTCACCTCTGGCTACAGCTTTACTCTGTATTTAGCTCTGTTTACCTCAGCAGAACTGCTCTTGACAGATGCAGATGTAACAAACAAGCACTAACAGCCACCAAGCTCACTGCAATGGATGCATTTCCTTTTGTTAAAGGCTCTCTCTCTTCAGGTATCTAAAAGAAATACCAGAGAGCTTCTGTATACTGGGTAAGGAGTCTGTGAAAACGGATCCCTGAAGCATCAGGATTGCAAGTGGCAGATTCACTGACACCATGCAAACATTACTGTGCAGGACAATCTGAAATGCACACACCTACTTCACAAATGCTCTCCACTTCCATGTTTATGTTCAATATCCCCCAAAGCCTGACCAACTGGAGATATTTCATGGTCACTACCAGCACTTACCCTGGCATCTTGGTCAATCAGCTCATAATCAATCACAGAGGTATCTTCACACCTTTTGCCCTTCAAACAAGATATCAGTATTTTAGAAAGGTTTCTATGAAAGTAAGCTGTTTGCTATGCATATATTCAGGATTTTTTATTTTTTTAACCTGAATTTGCTAAATGATTAACTGCATACTCCACCCCCATTACAAAGCTAATGCTGTAAATGCTGCATTTCTGTTAAAATACTTTGCCCTTCAACATTTGAATATTTCCCCCCCCCCCCCAAAGGTTGGTGAAAATACAGGGGAATTTAAGAGTGCATTTAAACCCAATGGTTTCACTGGCAGCCACCCCCCAGGCACATTGGAGAAAGTGGGAAACTGAACAGCCCTACCTTGGCCAGGGCAACCATGAGCTTGCGGAAGTCACCAGATGTGTCTGATATGATGTCCTTTTCCAGCTCTGTCTTGTACACTAGGAAACAAAGAGTTCTTTCCAGGCAAAGGGTAGCTCACAAATACTCCTTTACAAGAAAAAGGGCTGCTAATTACTGTGTTTTATGCACATAAACAGCTACAGTCTAAGTCAGGTGTGGAGGACAATGAAAACGAGCCCACTCTTGCCTACATCAAACCCAGCATTGCTACCAGCTAGTCATGAGGTCCATGCAATCAGTGTCTCATGGAAAGCTTACCAAAATTTTTATTTAGACACAACTTGTATTAGTAGCAAATAGCCTTCAGTCTGTTTGCTATCAGGCAACAAGATGCAACTATATAAATCACACAAATATCCAGAGCACCAGTACAAAACAGCAGAGAACCAAAGCAGATTTGAGTTTGATTTCTAATAATGAAATTCACACTGAGGGAAATTTATTCAAGTGATTTAGTGTAAAAAACATAGTACATGGAAACTTGCAAAGTAAACTCACTTTCCCTGTAGACTCTGTTGATTTCACTGAGTTCCTGGTTTGTTCTGGAGCAGATGATTTCAATGAGTGTGTCTTCATCAGTTCCCAGCCCCTGCAACACAAACGGGGCTCACTTAGGAGCTAGCAATGAACAGGAATGCCTAAATGGTTTAAAAACATTTTATGGACATCTCTTCTAGTGGCTTAGAGATCCTGTAGATGTTCCCTCTGGGCAATGTGCATCTGCTTTGAGTGGCAGTGACAGTGGCCTCCTCACCAGCACAACTGGAGAACGTCTGCTTAACATGGCCTGTGTGATTTTTTTCGATCTACTGGGAGCACAGGAAGAAACTCCAGTCTTATCCTCCTGCTAGGATGCTTTTTGTTAAGCCCATCTGTAACAGAATGTCACTTTGCAGGCAAAAATGGGCATAGTTTCCCAGAGGATTTCAAGAGAAGTAACATCCTGGGAAAACGTCTCATGCAGCAGTCTTGAATGTGGGGAAAATGGAGGCCATTATGTGGCAAAATACCCTTTGGGTAAAATGTCCCCCTTGAAGGGGCAAGAAAGTGGGACAAACCAAAAAATAAAAAAAAAGTAAAAGAGGGGTAAACCCCAGTAATTTTATTAATATGACTTAAAGCTAAGAGAACTAGGAGAGCTTTCTACACAATGGCTCTAATAAGCATCTGGGAAAAAATGAAGACTAGCAACATATATAATTTTCTAAATATTGTTGAAATATTTTCAAGAATGTGTAATAGAAAAATAATGAACTCCTCAGTGATAACTTTGCTTTCCTCAAGCAAACAAATGATGCCAAAATCATAGGTTGTAATGCTCTCTGTATCAAGCCAAACTTAAGCTCAGGCAAATTCAGAGCATTGAGAGGTTTTGCTAATTCAGACCAGGTCAGGAGTAATGGGAACTCCTTGGAATCTGGGAAAAACAACCCATGGAGAGCATAGAATATTCTACATTTGGGACTAGTGTGAGGAAATTGCTTGGTCTTTAATCCCAAACCCCAGACTCGTCTGAGTCACAATAAATTATGGGTAGGCTGTACTCAGACCAGGAGAGGGCAGCATCTGATTACTCAAACAGGGCATTTGGCCCACAGTTGAAGAGTTACCATCTCCATAGTGGGTTGGTTTTTTGGGTTTGGGGATTTAAGAAGTTTTTTTGGGGGGGGTCAGGGTAGTGTGTGTGTTTATGTGGTGGAGGGGGTAGTTTTGTTTTCTTATTCATTAAGTCCTTTTTAATCATCTGGAGAAGTTAATTAATTAGTATTATTGACATGTTCTAAATTTCTGACATAACTTAGTACTTGTCTTTTATTCTTAAAAAAAATCAGTTTGAAAACGATGGCCCTGGATATGAAGTCCATGTTCTTTCCCGAGACAGCAAACATCAGATCCACAATGTTAAATTTCAAAGCTTATTTACCTTCATGGCAGCTTTCAATTCAGAGGCATCATACTGTGCTGGTGTCTTCAGCAAGCCCAAGATCACTGCCTCCAAATGACCTGAGAGAGCAGACTTGAGTGCTGCAGAAAGTTCCTGTAAAATAGATGGGACGATGCACGAAAAGAAATTAAAGCTCACTTCTGATCTCCAGAGAACTTAACCTGCAGGGCCTTAAGTCTCCAAGCCTGCAGCAGTGTTTCTTACACAGCTGACAAGAAAACAGAAACATAAAGAGTTTTCTGGCTGTGAAAGCCTAAGAAAGAAATTAGGGCAAAGGAATTATTTTCTAATCCTCTGAATATAAGAAGTGCACCAGTGTCTGACACAGTGCTGGAAAGCACAGTGCCGGCACATCTAAACAGCTTCACTCCAGTCCTGAAGCACTGATGCTTTGCTGGAGCTAATAAGCACAGATGGATCTGAGTTTGTCTCACTGTGGTCACTGCTGCTCCATCACACTCCCACAGTTTTCCCAGCAGCACTGTATTTTATGTGGTTTTCCTCTTATCCCAGCCCTTTACTGGCTAAGACACTGGAAAATTGACTGCACACTTATTCCACTGTAAGGCCCAGTGCCCAACCAGCTAGGTGAGGAGATAAAAAATCATCCCTGAGCACTGAAAAATTATGCCTCTCTTCAAGGAAACTATCAGGAGATTGTAGCCCAAATCCCTGTGCTTAATTGCCAGTCAGCCCTAGAAAAAGAAACAGTCAGGGATGTTCACTGCAAAGGATGCAAACCTGCAGCAAACACTCAGATCCTCTTAAGGGTTTCAGATGCAACTTGAATTATGCTAGTATCAGCTTCACTGTAGCAGTGTATCAAACCAGGACAGTTACAAAGCTGAAATCCCCAGGATCAAGCCTGGGGTTCACACAGATCCATGAATTCCCTAAGCTGAAGTCAATCTATAGCATTCAGAAGGGAATTGCTGCATTTCAGGTGCTGGTTTCTCACCAACAATCACTGAGCTGGAGAGGCAGGGGAAAAGGGGGGAGGGAGAGTGACCTCAGCTGAATTGCAGAGGAGTTTGTGCCAGAGGGATAATGAACCAAGGCATTTAGTAATTTCCAGAGTCACCCACTTAATCCAGGGCACTAATTTATGCCAATACTGAATGCACCTCCTGCATGGACTGACCAAGGGAGGGAACGGGGGGTTTGGGGCATCTGGCTGCTTTAGACCTAGAAACAACCACCCCATGTGGGATACAATGCTCCAGCCTTTATTTGGGTGAAAATGGGTTCTTCAGAACTGCCACAGGAAAACCAGCACATATCTCTGTAATAAATTTTAAGGAACAAGTTGCCCAGAGAAGTTGTGGCTGGAAATGTTTAAAAGGCCAGGCCAGGATGGGGCTTTGAGCAACCTGATCTAGTGGAAGGTGTCCATCTCAGGCACCTACAGTCCCTTCCAACCTAAACCAAGAGTTTCCATCAGACACTGCTCATCCCAAAGGAGTTTAAAGAGAGGTAGACTATGCGACATTTAAAAATTATGATCTACTGATAGGTCCTGCAACACACAAAGCAAAGCAGCCTAGTACAGCACAACACATTGCCAACAAAATCTGCACAGCTGCTGGCAAAGAGAACCATCAGACACTGTCCCTAGAAGATATACCTACGTGTCTTTTCACATCCCACTTCCTCCTCTCATGTTTATCTGAGTGGTTCCTACTGCACATTTCCATTGTTTATACGATTGTTTTATTCTTTGGCACTTGTTAAACTTCTGATAAATTCAGTTTGTTCTTGGGTCGCAGCAAGGGAAAAAAGTGAGAGAGAAACATGAAAAAAGTTGCAGATTTTCTTGACTGTGCATTTTTGTGGTCATGCAGAACATTTAACAAAGCTTTAAGTGACACATTTCATGCCTGGGGTCCATTTCTGTGCAGATTGTCCCAGTGTCCCCAGGGCAGGATGTGCAGGCGTGTGCACACATGCTCGTGTCCAACCTGGCTGTGCCTCTATCAGTCATGCAGAAAAGCTGCTCAGCTCCCAAAACTTAACTCTACATTTACATTTGGGCTCAGATGAGTATTCTGGGATGCTACTTGAGGACTACCATTTGGGGTCTGGCAAACCTGGAAGAGATACATTCATCATACTCTGAACTCGATAGAAAGTTTCCTCTTTTTCACTGGCATAAAACTTCAAATATGATAAGATTCTCAAAACTTCAAAAGAGAAGAGCTCTTGCCTCCCAGACAGCAAGACTCATTTTGCAGAATTCTGCACACATCTTTCAGATTTCTCTCCATCAATGGATCAGTACCTAAGGTATTTCTGCCAGGATAATTTTTAATGACAACTCATTACATCACTATTCCACAGCTGCAGTGCTCATAGCACAAATGACTGCAGTGCTTTCTCAGCTAAGCTACCTGTGTGAACAGAAACAGAACACTTCCCTTATGCTGCGTTGTCTTAACAAAATAAACAAAAATCCAACACCCCCCAAAAAATATAAACCAACCAAAAAAATAAAACAATCCCCTAAAGCACCTCTCTTTCATTCTCTCCTTCAAATGGAGGCACTTCATGCCAGTGACTTCAGTAATTTTAGCACGTTTCACCAGGGAATCCTGTGGATCCCAATGTGATTTCTGAAGGTGCTAGGAAACCACCATCTCCAAGAGACTGCAGTCCCAATTGTGCATATTCAACATATTTCAAAGTTCTACCAGTCCTAAACTGTGACAGCATGGACAAAGTAGATGCATCTTGAATTTCAGTGAAAAGACAAACCCTGAAAAATCTAATTGTCCAGAAGAAAAATATCCAATAATTATTATTTCTTCATATTTTCCTACCTTTTTGGTTCTCCTCTGGTAGGCAAAAGCAATGTCCTGCCTCTGTTCATTGCTGCGGTTTGTCAGGATGTTGATGATGGTGACCTCATCCACACCTACAAAGACACAAGACAGAAGGTTAAAAAAGCTTTCCTGTCCCTGTTCCTGTATCAGGATGCTCTGTCTGCAGCAGAGCTCAGCAGCTCTCACTAGTTAGTGTTTATCCTGTCCTGGCTGTGGGAAAAGCCACCAATTGGAGTCCAGACCTTGGGTGGGATGCAGGTCTTTGGACACATCTCAAAGTCTGGTTTGTGACCAGCTTTACCACCCTGCCTTGTGCTTCACTTACGTGTCTGTGCACTAGTTCTCAAGCACTCAGAATTCTGCAAAAAGTTGCTCATGAACACAGACTTTAAAGCTTGCACTTACTAAAGCCTATCCTGTCATCCATTTTAGTGGAATTTTTTTAATTAAGACTTCTTGATAAAGCAGTTATATTTTCTGCTTAAGCCATTTAATCCACCACTCCAAACATGGAAATGGGAAAATAAACCAGTATATTTAATTCAGTATGTTTCAGAGGCTCAAAAGACAGGAGGGATTTTTGACACTGGAAGAATTAAGTATTTGCTACTACTTTTTGAAATCACTGGAAGATCCATGCTGAGCTGCAACTGGCACACCTAGAGGATGTGGATGCTCAACTCCCAACTTATCTTTTAAGAAAGTGAACTACACATGAGTGAAGGTTTACTTTCAAGTAAACCATTCCAAATCTATGCACTTCAGTGCAACTCTCAGCTTTTGAGGCAAACAGGTGGCTCTAATCTAGAGGTCAGAACAAGCCCAGATCTTCACCTGAGCTCTCTGTTTAATGAAAGTGTTATGAATCCCTTCTTTCACACTTGCACACACATCAGTGTAAAAGATGATTTCTTCATAAAAAACCCCAAAAAGTAAGGATTGGATCAGTAGCTACCAGCAGGACTCAGATCCCTGCCAGAATCCAGCTCCTTTTCCCTATTACCCAAAGTAACCTGAAACAAAGAACTGCAACAGGTGTTATAAAAATGAATCATATACAGTAGGAATCTTGCAAAAAACCTTCTAGCCATTAGCTGCAGAGTCTAAAATTATAAGTCTAATCCAAAAATTCTCTCTCTTTCTTCACCACATTTTTCATGATGAAATACTACATTTGGTAGCCTCCTGTCCCTAGCTTGTGCTGAGGCAGACCTACATCAGTCCTCTTATTCACACAAGCTGGGCCTGCAAATGATGCCATAAGGTCCTGGAAAGCATAATGTGTCTAAGTTACAAACTCTGACTTGCAAACAGGCTGACTGCACATTTCAGCCATAATCTACTCCTGCACATTTTAAAGTGTTCCCACATTATAAAAGAAAACAAATTCTCCCTGTCCAGAACTGGCCACACACAGACATTGAGCCTTTCAGCTGTTGCAGGCTCACAGTACAAGCCAATGTCTTAAGCTTTTTAATAAATTCTGAATTTAAAACATTCTTGGCATTCAAAAAAGCAAATGACATTTTCAAGTTGTACCACAATTGCTTCAGATTAGAAGCCCACAAATGACTGACTGCATCCAAGTTTCTCATACAGATGCCATGGAAATATGAAGTTAACTCATGGCTCTGGCTTTCAGTGGAAAGTCAGGGTTTGTACTTCATTCTCACTGGGGAATCATGCTGCACACACAGGATGCTGACTCACAGCTGCTGAGGTGGGGCACAGCAGCTCCAACACTTTCCTTTGCTGTTTGCTAAAGTCTCTGGAAGCTTCAAGGCAATGAAACAGTTTATTTTCAAATTTATTCTGGCTAGGCAGATTTTATCCCTGCATTTCTATCAATGGGAAATGGAAAGAAAAATTCTGCTTAATGACAGCTTTTCTTGTTAAAGAGGCAAGTGGTGGCATTGGTAAGATCACAGTGTTGGAACTCAGTCAACAAAAATGAGGAAATGAACATAAATGGGGTAAGAGGGAAAAATTTAGATAAAACAAGACCATAATTTCAGTTCTGCTATTTTGCTTAGCAAGGGTTCACCAGACCCAAACCGTGTTGCAATGAAATATTTCTTTAGTGACAGTTTTGATATTTGGAATATGTGACTGATGCAGTTTGGTGGATTTCAGGCACAGCCCTCTCTCACCAACAAGTTTACTTCATAATCTTACAAACTCTATCAGAAGTTATGGGCACCTAAACAGAAGATCTTTCTCTAAGATTGAACTGACTGATTTACATGTCATCATTGTTTTAGCAATTTCTGGATGTAATGAATTTATTACAGATCTATGTTCTAAGCCCTTTCCTACAACAAACCTCTGCCTGAAGTCTGCCAGCCATGGAATAAAAAAGTATCCCATGAGTCCTCAACAGAAGGCTGCAAGTAACAAATATTCACAACTTAGTCTGACAAATTATTTAACAAGTACTTGAGACACATAAAATGTCAATGCTAGGAAATAATTCTGAAACAGAAAAGAGACACTTCAGTAGTTGTGTTTGCTACAAGAAAAAAAAGAAAAGGAAATCTAACATAAGCTCTGTTAGTGCCCCTCTAGATAGTTTCTCCTGCTTAGGTTCATGTACATCAGCTGATCTATACACAGAGCACACTAGAGCATTATACAGAAATTAAGCAGCTTCTTGTCCTATGCAGCAAAAAGCCAACATTTACAAAGGACATGCCAAGGCACTAAATGAATTTGCTGCAGAAACACAAGAGCAAAAAAAAAGAAACTTAGCCATGGCATTTATACCAAAAGGAAGAAGCCAGAACTGTAACAAGTTATTTGTATTATGCAACCTCTAGGTTGAACAATTGCTAACTACAAGGTTTTATATGACCTGCAGACATTTTTGCACATCTCCCTTCCTAGGCTGGTGGATATATATAAACCCCTGCAAAGGGCTGGACAATCTATTTGTGCAGTATAGTTTTTGCAGGTAGATCTAAGCCCAAATAGACAAATCACAGTATTTCCCAGAGGTCCCCACAGATGAACACATGGCTTAGCAAACTCTGAGGAATTATCTGAAGAATTAATGCTGAAATATTTAGATATTACATAGAGCAGAACAGTCACACCCTCTGCCCTAGAACTTTTCCCTAAACCAAATATACAGCTGTTGCTCAGGCAGTAAAATAAGTTTTGGCCATTTTATAGAAGAATCACTAAAATGGAGATTCACAACTCTAATTCTGGGAGTTTCCATTACCATATAATAATTACCACAGAATTATTTATAAGGTAACTCTCCCAGGCTGGCCTGCCCTGATGGCAAACAGCAGACTTCAGGCTCTGTTTATATAAGGTATAGCCAGAGATAAGACTCCACAAGATATCACTTCCAAGGCAGTGCTATAACTTCCAAGAAATTGGAAAGACTGCTTTGGTGAGTGTGAAATACAGGCCCATTAAAGCATGTACAAACCTCCATTTTCAACACAAAGAAAGCCCAAGGGCTTTATTTGAAGAGTTTATGTGTGTCTTTTATCCTGTAGAGAGTAAAGCCTCCCAAATGGTTCTTACATGCCTGGGTTTTTTTTAAATTTTCAACCACAAACCAGCTTGCATATATATTTACAATTCACCTCTCTCACTGTTTTAACATGAACAAGTTCTCTTCACTCTGTGAGAACTTACATTGCTTATTTCTACTTCCCACATCCAATGCAAACTAAATGCCAGAGAAATAGTGATACTTCTAGGAAAATGGTAGCTGCTGTGGATGTAGACAGTCTGTTCATTATGGGTGTTATATTTTTATAACTACTACTCAGATATTTCCCAGAATTATTTTAAAACTCATTTTTGCAGGTAGCTCTTTACATAAAAACCAGTTCTTGCCTGGATGAGTTGGAATTTTCATTGGAGGAAAACCCTACATGTATTTTAGAGAACTCACATTTTATCAAATATTCTGAGTTAGCAGATGAAAATATCCTGGTCCAAAGCATTCAAAGTGCAAGGAAACAGTACCTGGAAGAAGGGTCCTAACACTCTCATACTTAATTCCCCACAAGAATACTTCCATTGTGAGATTCTTTAGGGTGGAAATCTGGGATCAAAACCATAAAGAGATTTTCCCTTTAAAGCCACCTTCCCAGAATAAGTTCTGGGTAACAAACTAATAAGCAGAGAGAAGCTCAAGCCTACAAACGTGCAGGTCCATGAGTAAGTTCCTTATTATTCCCTCAGAGAGTTGAAAATCATCTCTCTACTGAAATGTTTCCATGTAACTTAACTGCACTGCTTAATTTGCTGAGAGAAAGTGGAAAGAGAACTTGAGCTTGAGTTTCCTGACTGGAAAAGCTTTTGTACTGCCTAGGAGATTGCAATTTCCTTTTGCAGTAATTAGCACCTTGAGAGTTCAAATGTGTCAGTTTGTACCTACCCTGAGAGTCTCATGGTGTATTTGAAATGTCTAGATTTGCCCTACAATCAGAGCTGCAAAAAATTATAAAGTCTAGACAAAACTCTCTGCTGCAAAACCTGATTATAGATAGAGATAGATAGAGAGATAGATAGATAGAGGGATAGATAGATAGATAGATAGAGGGATATAACTCATCAGGGAATTTTTTTTAAAAACAAGAAATAATAAATTATTCAAAATCAGAAGCGAATCCACTCTAATAAGGAATTTCTCTAGTTAAATTAAGTAATCTTGTGAAAGAAAGCCTTGTGCTTCTTATGGAGGGGATATATTTTACATTTTATAGCAAGTCAAGCACATGCTTTGCTAGCACTGATGGAAGACTTAGCATTTCTTTCTGATGAGAAATTGTTTGGCTTTTAAATTTCTCCCTGACACAAAAGCAAAATTGTTGCTGGTTCCAGCTACGCCCAGCTGCTGCTCCCCTGGCCTGGAGCAAGAGTGGAAAGCATGGCACTCCCTGTCCCAGGACAGGGGCACAGCCCCAGGAGTGTCCCCAAGGCATCCCTGCAGGGCTGCACTCCACACTCCTGCTCTCCTGATGGTTTCCATGCACCAGAGGGAAGCCTGTCCAATAACCCAGCCCTGACAGGCTCACACTGCCCTGCCCTGAAATACTGCACACTCATTTCAGATACTAGTTTTTGGGACTTTCTTTGACCCCAAATTAATACAAGAGGAATGATTATTTTGTTCAAAACTCAGGATAAAGATGTTCAAACCAGCCCTATGCCACTGTCTGGAGGTGAAAGGAGAAAGAAACGTCCAAGCCAACAATCCAGTAGAAATCCATGTTTCAGAGCCCACTGCCAAAGGAGCTGACACTTCATTCTCAAGTGGCAGAAAAGAAGAAGAATTTGAAGTACTGATGAATCAAGACAGGAAAAAAAAGTGATAACCTCAGCAACTCATGGCTGCAAACTTAAAAGCATATTCAGAGCATGCACTTAGAGGGTTCAAATTCTAACTTGGTCAAGATTTCAAGGAACCCAACACCTCCCAAAGTAGGGATCCTTGAGTAAGGATATCAAGATGTTGGTGTTGAGAGCCAGTCTTGCTCTGGTTTTTGCAAGCCAGGCTTCTCCCTTGCCCCAGGGCCCACCTTTGGTCTTGATGGCCGTTTCCAGGGCCGCAGCGTCGCGGTCAGCATCAAAGTTGGAGTAGGCCTTCACTGTGGCATATGCACTTGGAGGGAGAGAATGCTGCAGGGAAAGGAACAAAAACCACAAAAAACCCTTCAGAGTTCAATCTGCAATTAATGAAACACATTGGTATTTAGCCCAATGTTTAAATGCAAGAACTACCAGCAGGTATCTGTGGAAATGGAATTCTCCTAAGAACCACTGAAGCCTCTTCTGCTCATGTGTACTGCCAGAAATCCCCTCACAGCCATGCTTACAGAATATATACAGAGAGATATTGTATTTATTGCAGCAAAAACCCAACACCTTCCAAGTTTGCTCACTAAACATCAATATTCTAAAATCCAGAGTTTTCTGGCTAGATCTGAGGGAAAATTACCACAGAAAGGTAGTTTAGATTTGAAGTCAATATTTTACTTTTGATTACAGGCTACAGATAATAAAGAAAAAAAAATGAAATTGAAGATTAACAATGATAAAGTCAGAAAAAGCTTTGTGCATTGTCTCATAAACTTTAAAGATAACACACACAAAAAAAATCTATTTAAGGCCATAATTCTAGGAAGCAGAAGTTATTAATATTTTTTTTAAATTTTTGGCCTCCAGATCCTTGCTTTAAGCAGCATGAGGCTTGCAAAACCAAATGACATTTCAGATTACCACTGCCAAGAGTATGAGGATTTGCAGGCAAGCTCACTTAGTAAACAGATGCAGCATTTTCCAAGTTACCAGATTTGATCAGCTGTTTATCATGGTCCTCTCTGAGGATTAGAGCTGCAAACAGAGGGTGACCAGAACAGAGATTGAACTCTTCTCAGCTGCTTCAGTGTGAGCTTGTTAGCACCTCCCAGCGGAGGGTTAAATTAAACCACGGCTTCTCATACAAGTAGCTGGGTAATATTCACAAATCCCACTCTGCTGAGTTCAATTTAGAAACCTAAACCCCTGGCAGAGAGGTAGTGCTACTAGCACCTGAAATTGTCACAGCCATTTCCTAAGTGAATGAACAACTAAGCTTTCTTGGAAAAGATCCCCAGAAACTTTTGTTTCCATCTCTAACTCCAAAGGGAAGCTGGGTTCATGAACAGAGCTAAGCTATCCTAATATCCCTGGAAAATATTTTTACATGCAAATTTTTAAGAGGAGCACTTTGAACTAAGAAATTCCATGGTTTCTGACTAATTCTGACCCTATCCCTGTAGAGGTCACGCTGTTCTGTACAGATTCCTCTGGCAGCTGCCCCTGTGCCTCCTGGAGACAATCTGTTTTGTGCTGTGGAGATGGGAAGTCAAAAAAGCACCAATAAACTGAATCATTTTCTTTTGTCTCTTACCAGCAGCTCAGAGCAGCAAAGTGGCCCCAGTTTGGCCCAGAGCCACACCACAAAACACAGCCTTTGCTTTTAGTGGCAATGGAAACAGTAAATGGAGACATGCAATGCAGCCTCAGAGAAATCCGTGTGCCTGAGAGATTCCCGAGCCAGGCACCCCCATCCCGGGGCACTGCTCACTGACCTGCACTCTGCATCATCTCAAACAAGTCCCCTGGTGACCCCAGCAGAGCTGGGCACCTCTCCTTCCACCCAGCTCCAAGTTTTTGCTGAGTAATTTGGATGGAGTTGTTTACTGCAAGGATGATGCCCACACTAACAAAACACACAGCATATTTGCAATCCGGTGGCCATTTCTCCTCTGTCCCTCCACCCAAGGCATGCACCAAGTCAGACTGAGTTTGTCTGACACCTGGCAGGTCTTATCAGGGTGATTGCCTTTGAAAACCAGCCATTTCAATTCCAAGCTACTCAGTTACTCTGGTACACTGCTGTACCACAGTACTCTGCGTTGTCAGACAGAGCTTTCAAACTGACTTTCCATTTAGTTCAGTATAGAATTCTTTTCAATGTGGCAGTAAAAGTCCAGATAATGTGCAACTGCACCACCTGTCTGGGTCAAACTAAAGCAGAGAAACTGGTTTTCTCCCTATGCACTGAGTGGCTTCAGAGCTCCTCTACGTGCTTTACTTCCTCTGAGCTTGAGAAATTTAATCCTATTGGGAAACATGAGGGAGAAACAAATATCACTAACAGCTTCCGAGGCTTCATTTAACCTAAAACACCAGGACCCTTTCACCTTCACCTAAGTATTCTGAGAATCTTTCTGTACTCTTGCAGAGGGATCCAGAAGCTGGGAGCACCGATCAGCCTCAGCTCCATGGAAGGAAAAGGAAAATGAAGCAATCAGGCCCTTCATCTTCACTCAAATCAGTTCCTGTACCACTGATGCAGAGCACAGCACAGCACTGGGGCTCAGCCACAACCATTCCATACCCTCAAGGTTAAAATTTTAAGAGAAAAATTGCTGGCCCAACTGCTGTGTTTAACATCAGGTAATTTGCTAAACCACTGCTCAGAGGAACTGCTCTAATGCTGCAGAGCTACACAGGGCAGCTACTCAGTAATTCTGGATTCCAGCTTAGAGCACAACGAGCTGCCTGAGCCTTCTGACACTGCAGCAGGATTTCTGAGGGAAATGCTCCATGGAACAGTACTCAAATCTGACTTTTGTAACTACTTGCAAGAATCAAGGAAGAAGCATTTCTGCCCTAGAGAATAGATTGCTTAATTATTATTCCAAAAGTAATTCTCCATTGAAACACACATCCATGAAAGCTGAAGACTTGACTGGTTTTGCACTACAAAACCAGTTTTACTGCTTACCTACAGTGCACGGGCCAGTTCTTTGCAACAGCTCTTCCACAAACATAGTCTGGTATAATTAATTTCACAATAAGTACCAAAAACTGGCAAAACATTTGCTTGTACCAAGCTCAGACCTGCAGCTACCAGCTGTAAGATTTATATGTGTAGCAAGCTCATTAGGAATGTGATGAAATAATGCATGGATAGGATTCACTTCCTCTTCAGTGACAATCACAGAACCACAAATCCATGGCATGATATGCTGATACCACAGTGGTACTCTACCATCTAACTGCAACTGAAGAAATTAAACAAAGAATTTGGCTTTCTGGTATTTCAATAAAACTATAAACCAAGTGCAGATGTGGTGAAAAATACACAATCAAAGTTAAAACAGAAAATGAGAAAATAAGTTTGAGAAAATAATTTTTTTCAAGAGCTAGTTTGGTTTTGGTGATAACCATTACAGGGAATAGATCCCCAATATTTTTGTTCTCATAATGTTCTCCATTTTTCACTGGAAAAAAAATCTGAGGGTATCAGTAAAAGCAAACTCATTTCCATCTTCTGTTCTCATCCTTAACTGACTTGTTCCTTTGGAAGGAAGAGGGACACAGATGCAGACATTGTTTGCCCTGTGATGTCTTTGATGAGGCCCAGCAGGAGGATACTGGATTAAATCATGTAACACCATTAAATCATGTAACTGTCCTATGGTTTACAGCTGGCTTGTGGATGAAAACTGATCACTGCTGATGAGGTTTTCAGCCAATAAAAAGTTTAAGAGATGTGTGGAATCTTGTAAACTGTACAGCTCAGTAAAATTGTTTGTGCAGAGTCCTGTAAAAGGAACAAGATGAGACATTTCAGTAAAACAAACTTTTTTTGCTTAGATAATTATACTTACATCTCCTTCAAGGCTGAGCTTGCTTAGAATTTCATGTACAGTGGACATCTTGAGAGAATGCTGGAGGAAGAGAGAAAAAAAAAAAAGACAAAGTAGATTTAAATATATTTACATCAGTGTGTTCCACCAGTCCTGAAGCACTGCAGCACCTCAAGTGACACAGTCCAGTGGATCTGCTAATAACAAGCAGGAAAGAAGATTTAAGAGTGCCCAAGCCACATTAATAATGCAGCAACAAGAGGACTTCATTCCATTGTACAATAAAAATTCCTTAAACGAGCATTTCTTCTGCATTTTAAATACTCAGACAGGAATTTGAGAAATCTCTGCCTCAGAAACAGATTGCCTAAGTTGACAACTCAGTACCAGGAAAATTACTCAGAAACATTATAGCTTGGTCCAGCTCAAAGTCAAAGAACAGCAACAAGTAGTAGCATTCACATGCCCAATTCCTCAAGTACTCAGGAAATTCAGTGGAATTATTTCTTTTCTTGCAGGCATTTAACAAAACCATAACCCCATTTAATCTTTAACCCTGGATCTGGATCTTGTGGTTTTGTTGTAGCTCTCCAGGACAAACACAACTTAGTAACAGGATTATCAGAGATGAGGTAGTAAGGACTGGATTAAAAAGAAGAGCCATTGTGGCAACTTAATATCAGTGCTCCATTGCCACGACCTGGATAACATCTTCCTTGTAAATGCAAAAAACCAGGGAAAATCCCAGCCCTGAGATGGGTTATATACATGGCAGAAATAAACACTGATGTGATAAACTTATGTTACAACACTTTGCCTGTATAAACTCTGGATTCTGGTCAGGGAGCTTGCCAGAGCTGTATTGCTGTTTCAGTGAAAGGGTCTCTCAGCTAAGGAAAGCTTTTCCAAAGGTTGTAAGCCAGGGGCAATATTTCAAAGGCTTGATGCATTCCCCAAACCCTGCTCTCAGATTTCTGTAGAGAAAGGACAGACACTGCTGCTCACGCTGCTACCCAGGCACCCAGGATGCACCTGCAGCAAACATTATTTGCTGTTAAATGAAAGCTTTTTTCCCAGCACCTCTACAGCCCAGCTGCAGAGAGCACCATCAAACAGGGAAAGGAGGTGGCTCAGGAGAGGACAGGAGCCCTCTAGGCCTTTCAGCTGGATTTCAGATGGTTTCAATCCTCCAGCAGTCACTGTTCTGACAGGATGGGGCTTTCCCCAGAGGAACCAACCTCCTCTCCACTCAATGACCAGGTAAGGGCTTGGGGAACCACAGAAGCTTAAAATAGTTTCTTGATAATGGTGATCTGGTTAAAACTCTAGGAAAAAGTGTTTTGTTCTTGTTGCTGTTTTCTTTGTTTGCTTTTTTTAACTCCTGTAAGGAGAAAAGCAAAGAAAGTTTTTGGCAAAAATAGCTAGTGCTACAAAAATAAAACACAGCAGCAAAATCACAGTACATTTGTAATGTAACTGCTGCTGTCTCACATTTCCTCATTTAGAACCCAGAAAGAGAATCTTCTATCTTCTGAAACAATCTAGGTTTAAGCAATAAAAGCAACTTGACTTCTAACAAAAAGTAGGATTCCAGGGGAAGAAAAGACAGAACGAAATGACAGTCATGCACTGGTATATTTGAGAATAAATGTTTTGTTCAGGGCTAAAATCCAACTCAGGCCTTTAAAGACAGCCTGCAGAAGTTGTAATAAGCTGTTACCAGCTGTTGGCACTATAAACCATGCTGGGTGGAGGGGACTCATATATATTCCTGAGTTATGAAATTCCTGATGTTTACTCTCCATAAAATGAAGAGCCTGTGAGACCTTTGTACTCTGATAGTATTTCAACTATTACCAAAGATGAGCAACTGAAGTCCTTTAGTCTTGTCACAAAGAAAACACCAGTGAGAGCTGAAGCAAAGCAACTGCAGCATAATCTTTCACATGAAAAAAACCCAAATCACCGAACAGCTTTTTGCAAGACTACTGCTTCTAAATCAATTAAAAACCACACTGAATCAGGTTTCTTGGAACAAAAGACTTGATCAGAGTCCAGGAACAGAACTAACACACCCTCACATAGAGCTGGAACTCCAGGTTCATATCACCAGAACACAACAATGCTATAGCAACTGACTGCCCATCAACAGCAAGCTGGCTGAGGAAAAAAAAAGGGGAGTTCTTGCAAGAATCTTTGCAGAGAATGATTTTTTTACCCAGAGAACAAACACAGCTCTTGTCACACCCTGCTCTGTAAAGCACTCGTATTTGAGAACAGACTCTCACTGTTCTCTGAGGAATTGATTTTATCTGATGTAGCTTTGACAAGTCCTGGATGGGTTTGAACACGTAAAGAGAAAATACTTGCACTAGCCTGCTCTTCCTACACTGGAAAGGAATCAGGTTCTACCTTCCAGCTGTAAACTAATGCTTCAATACCTTAAGGCAAGTTTCTACAACCAATTTCTAAATGCACATTACACAACCCTCAATCATATTATTCTGCTAAAACAGATGGCATGTTTTGACCTCAGTCCTCCCAGAAGGCACTGGTTTACAGCTCTGTTACTATACTGGCCCAGTCTCTATTCACCAATTTATCCCTGAAACTCTTTGGTAAGGGAAGAACATGAGTTTAAAAGCAGCCCCATATCTTGATTTCCAGGGCCAGCTCCCACACATTATGGAAAATCCCCCTGTGTTCCATGGAAAAGTTTCAGGTATGCACAAACAACGGCATTGCTCAATCAGCAGAATTAGCATTTTAAGAAGCATTTATTATACCAGGCAGAGATATGAGCAAAGGGTGTTCCCAGACATCTGAGCCAAGGAAACGGCATCCCCGGAATGAGAGAATGGAAACTCTTCCACTTGGAGCACATTTGTGTCCAAAAACTAGGGCAAGCCTGCTAACAGAGAGGAGGGAGAGTGAGGAGGACCTGCAGCATCAGCTGTAAATGAAACAAGGGCTCAAAATCATTCATATATTTACAGTGCTAAGCAGGAGTACAAATAGGCCAGGCTGCATCTCCCCAAATCACCCAATAAGGGTTAGCACATCAGTTAAGGCCACTATTTGGAGGGGGGAAAAAAATTTTCTTTAAAGAAAAGCATTTCAAAACCCATTAAACTGCTCTTCCACTAACTACTTGAACCATTTTCTTCCACAGACATTGCTAATAACTCAGGAAGTTCCATTCCAGGGAGATACCATGCACATACAAAATAAAGGACTTTTGTTTCTTCAACTCAAGTTATTCTCACTTTTGAGACTTTACAAGAAAACCTCTTTGGGTTTTTTTTTTTTTGGTTCATCAAGGCAAACTATACCAAATGTTGGCCAATGGAAACTCTACCCACTAGGGCTGTTTATCAAAACCAGCTGTAGTAGCAGAAGGCACACACAGGGATAAATCGCTCAAGGGCACACTGGGTCCAGGAGTCTTTCACTCTTGACCTGTCTGTCGGGGTCTGCACCTCTGTGCACCTATAGCATTGGAATGGGAACATAAGAACTGATGTTAAACTGAAGTAAAGCTGCCACGTATAAGCACACAACCCACTTCTGCATGACTGCGCTGAAATCATTTCACTTCTCTATCAGTTAAAATACCTGGCAACATTCCTGTGCCCTGCCTCCCCTCCTCACGGGAGGGGGAAGCGGTGTCCGAGCTGACTCACGGCCCAAAGGCAGCAGCAGGAGCGGCAGGGTGGGAGGCAGAGCCCCGCCCGGGCCGAGTCGGGGCTGCTCGGGGGGCGCTGCCCACCCTGCCCGGCCCTGCCCTGCTCGGCTTTCCTGCTGCCTTTTCCCGCTGCCCGTGCCAGCGGCCGCACCCCGGGCGAGAAGGGAAAGGAAGGGAAGGGGCCGCTGTCCCCGGCGGGCTCGGGGCTCCGCCGTGCCTGCGGAGCAATTCCAGCCTCGCCCCAGCTGAATGGACACCAACAGCCTGGCCGGCCGGCACAGCTCCTCGGCAAGCCTCCGCACCGAGGAGCGAACTTACGGTACCATGGTCAACCCAGCCGAGCCTTTGTGTACCTTAACGACGAGCAGAAATTACTGTCTGGGCAAGTTTGGCGAAGTTTGGGACAGGTTCCTCTTTCCTGAGCGCTGTCGCCACACCCAGAGTTGCTGCGGGGCGCACGAAGCCGCCCGAGGGCTGCCTCGCCCGCGGCCCCACCGTCCCAACGTGGAACCGAGCACGGAAAAGTAACGGGCGGGCAGGGCCGGAGGAAGGGGAGCCGGGCGCGGGAGGTCGGCGGCCGCCGCAGCCACCGCCCCGCTCCGCATCCTGTCCGCTCCGCTCCCCCCGCAGCAGCGGCGGCGGCTCCCGCAGCGCGACCCCCGCCCGCAGCCCGGCCCCGCGGCGCTGCCGCCCCCGCTGCCGCCGCGGGCTCACCTGGCTGGGGCGGGCAGGGCGGCTCTGGCGGCGGCTCGGGCGGCTCCGGCAGCAGCTGGGGCCCGCGGCAGCCCGGGCGGGGTTTTGTAGGGCCGGGCGGGTCCCTCCCGCCCCGGCGCCCCCCCGGCACGGCGCTGACTCACCCGGCCGCGCCCGGCTCCGCCGCAGGACGGGGACAGCGACGGGGTGGGCGAGGGTAGGGCAGAGCAGCCTCTCCCTCCGCGCCCGTGCCTTCCCGAGGCTGTGGCGGCGCCGGGGGCAGCGCCCTGGGCTGCAGGGGTCGGGGCTCAGCCCCCAGCCCGCTGGCCGCCACCCTGCAGCTGCTGGGGAAGGACGCCCCGTTCGCCTCCCCCCAGCGCTCCCGGGGCAGCAGGGGGGTGTTTGCGGCCCCTGCTTTGGGTAACTCAGAGCAGCGCGGCTCTGGCAGCGCTGGGGCTCTCGGGGCACAGCACAGGGCCCGCACCTCGAACGCCCCCGGCAAGCCGGGCCCTCCCTGCCCCGCAGCGAGAGCTGCGCTCGGACACAGCAAAACACCATCGGTGTGCCAGGTGGGCACTCCCTGATTCCACCATCCCTGCAGTGGGCAGGTGGGGCCCAGCCTGATTCCACCATCCCTGCAGTGGGCAGGTGGGGCCCAGCCTGATTCCACCATCCCTGCAGTGGGCAGGTGGGCACTCCCTGATTGCTTCCACCATCCCTTCAGAGTGCAGGTGGGGCCCAGGCTGCTTCCCGCAAGCCGTGCTCAGAGTTCAGGGGTATCTGAGCAGGGAGAAGCCTGAATGACGTCTGGCAGAAGCAATAAATGCTGGAAGAATGAGACACAAGCTCTGCTCTGAGGCTGACTCATTATCGTGCTCAGATAACCCGAACAGGCCTACCACACCCAACACAGGGACAGGAAATCAAAGCTTCTCCCAGCCAAGTAGTGAAAACTCAATTATAGAGTCCAGGTGTTGCACTTGTAACAAGGGACAAATACAGTTTAAAAGCATTTGCAGACCTTCAGTTGGATCACTTGAGATGATTGTTTCACCTCAACAGCATGGAGAATTGGCATGAAATGCTGCAGAACAGAGCAAGCACTCCCCACTCCCAGTACAAGCAGTTATTCCTGTAACTTCAGCGTGGTTTTCTTAATCCCTGCAGGTGAAGAGATGAGCACAGTTCTTTCAAGAATATGTGGCCACTCAGTCGATTTGATTCTGCAAAGAAATACTTGTCTCTGCTAATGTATTTTCTGTAGGCATAGACAGAGATGGCAGACATGGGGTAAAAAAGTTTTAGGCTTAGCCAGGTGCATAAAAACAGCAGTGGCAAAAGCTGGCAAACACAAAAGAGAGAAGAACATGGGCTGAGAGACACAGGCTGCAATTCCTGGGGTGAAACAAGATCGGCAGTACAAAAAGGGAGAAATATTAGGAAATACTGCACTCAACTTCAAACATGGAGGCAAGAGAGTGGACACATGAACTGGTCATTCCAGAAGGGGAAAATAATGTTAATACACCTTTTCTGGTTAAACAGCAGTGACATGAAGGGGAGAGCCACAGGAAAAGGCCTATCATGGAGCAGTGTATTGTCAGAAAATGTCAGTGCCAATATTGCATTAGTTTGACACACCAGCCTTGTTTTTGGCAAGGCCATTGTGGTTATTTCTCTGTGTATTAAGGAACCTGTCTTTCAAAATTAATTCCTGGCTATCCCACTTCAACCAGTGTCTGTCACTAGCAGTTAAATAATTTCCTCCTGCTTTTCAGGTTTCTTAGGGAAAAAATATCACTGGCAACTTGGAAATGTTATTCAGAGATCAAAAATACTTACAGTCCTAGAAGTAACAACCATTCTGTACTGCAGTATTCATTAGAGGTTCTAAATAGGGGTATGCAGCTAGAGAGCCAATTTGCCTCCTAATGGCTGCAAAATCCCTCAGGGATAGTTTTTTAACCCTCATCTCTTGTCAAACATTCTTAATACAAAAGCAGAAAAGAATACCCACAACACCCTCAGCTAAAGAGAGTGTTTTCAAACACATACATTGAATTTTTGTATACAATCTGCTGAGTCACATATTAGAATTGAGGAGGAACATAATCATTCTCTAAACATTTATCTTTCAGTCCTCTATTGCAGCCTGTTTCAATGACACTACTTCCACTTCCTTAGAAATGTTATCTTTTTAACAATTCAATACATGTAAAATATGAAGTAACTCATAAACCACCATTCATTTTGGCTTACTATATCTTTATATGAACAGTCTGCAAAAAGTTTGATATCAAGAGAGCTATTATTATAACCAACAGCTTCAGAAATGTCTCTAACATCCAACTCGATCATCAGTTATTCAACCTCAGAATCACACATTGACCTCAGTTCAAAACAGACAGGAGCCTCTCTGAACTTATACAAACTTCAGGGACTGCTGCTAAAGTGATTTCAAAAGAAAAAAGATTGACAATAGAAAAAACCCCAGCACATTCAGAGTCACGAAGATACAAACATACCCAAACATGTTACAAATTCCGTCAATTGCTCTCTGTATATGTAGGTCAACTGACACCAAAGGCACTTGTCCAGCTGGGGAATTTTAGCAGTATGAACAGCAGAAAACACAGTCATGCTTTTGGCAGAACAACCAAACCCTAAAAACAAAGCCATTGATCCTGCCCATGGAAATGTTATTTATTCTTCACACCTTCAAGGAAAATGTCTGCAAAACCAGTGATTTAAGGAAGGCAGCAGTCAGACTGAGCAAACAGGAAAGCCTTCTGTTATCTGCCAAACAGGGAAAGGGAATTAATTAATGGGAAAACAGCAGCTGAGTGCCTGTATCACTTCTTAAAATGAGACCCAAGCCTCTACGTCATATAGGATATTTCTGAGGATTTACCCAGAACTTGGAGGGTTTGGATAGCACCTGTCCCAAGGGGGTCTGGTCCATGACCCCTCCTGAGCACTGCTGCCAGCTTTAGGCTGGACAAAGGGCTGGGACAAGGACTGCACTTACCACAAGCCCAGCATCTCTGTGTCTACCTCAGCTATTTAGTGGAAGAAAAGTGCTTCAAATAGCAAGGCATGCCAAGAAAGGTTTTCCATTTGCTTTCACATTGTTTGGCCCCTGAGCTCCCTTAAAATATCTGCCTAGGTGGTGATATTTTAAATTGCCAGCAACTCGTTCAGCTGCAATTCCCCATTTGTGACCTGGCTTCCTGCATGCTGCCCACAGCAACCCAAGAGAGCACACTTGGCTTGGCTGGGGCTGCAGAGAGTCCTGTGCATGGAAAAACAAAGGGAATTGTGCCAGCTTCCCATTCTTCCCTTCTGACTGTGATTGAGCTTCAGCCTGTAGTCTATGGACATGCTGTAGGTCCCTGTGTTCCATCCCCTCAGTGACACTACCACTGGCAACTCTACCATTCTTTTGTTATTGCTTAATATTGTTTGATACTAATTTTATCCTTTTTTTCCCCCTCCCTCTTTCAATTCAATATACCAATTTTCTTCTACCTCACCAACATGATTTTTTTCCTGTCATTATCTTCTTATCATATTACTGGAGGCTTGATGTGCTTAACTTGAAAATTCAGTTTAAATTCCCCTCTGACCCAACTTTATCTTTGCATTAACCCCATATCCTTGCATATGGGGTCACTCCAGCTGGTTTTTCTCTCACTTCTATTTTGCTCCTTCATCAACACAGATCTTGCTCACCTCTTTCAGGATGCTGTCCTACAATCAATCAACACTGCATTAACACTGGAGGTATGGAGGACACAATTCTGTCAATATGTATTGCCTACTTAAACCTGTTGCTTCAACTAAAAGAAAAAGAGGGGGAGGGATGAGGAGAAAGGACTTTCTGGTCTAGGTGTGACTGAGCCTCTATCTAGTGTTGCTCCCTGATTGTGTTGCAAGAGGATAATATAAATTCCATTCTGATAAGCACATGGATCAGGCAGACCTCTGGGTGTTGTTTTTCCATCTTGATTATTTGTTTCTAATTTGGGAACTGCCATGATACAAATACACACAGATTTGTTATTACCTCCCATGGTAATGACAGGTTACAAAGACAGTTAAGTATAAGTTAAAAGTTGTGCCAGTTGGGTTCCCAGGGTAACACCTGGGAAGTTCTGATGTCCATGGCTGCAGATGAAAGAATAAAGGAGTCCTGCTTAGCACACCTACACTGCATTAGTAAAACTCTAGAAACACTGAAAGGGTTGTTTTGCTTGGGAGAAGGGGAGTTGTGTTCTTGGCTGTTTGGTTTTTAGCAGGGGGTGGAGGGAGCTTACTCTAAATATTACAGAATTGTAATCCCACATATTTGAAAAATAAACTGAATACCAGAACGCCAATGCAAACTTTCATGTAACACAATACCAGAGAACCAGACATCTTGTTAGGTGCTCCACCTAACAACCTAAGCCCTTGGATCAATTCTATTCTGTGCACTGTCATTCCTACACTACATGCACATTCCTGCACAAATGTTATTCTCCACCGAGAATTTGATTTACTTGAAATAATCCCTTTTAAAGAGCAAGACTTAATCTCTGGAATGATCTCCTGTGTTGGCCAGACCTCTAGTACTTTGTTATGTGTGTGTTCTACAGATGAAGTGTTATAACAGGTAAGGTGGCAGCATTGGCTGTTCAGTCTGGGAACAGAGAGTGAATGCAGGCGTGAGCAGAGTGCTCATGAGCACATCATCCAGTTAAACTCTGCTCCCCTGGGCTGCTGCCTTGCACGCTGTGGTTTGCTGTGTGACCTTAGACTGCTGCCTTCTCACTGACCAGGCCCCATCTTTCTACTGTCAGCTCTTCAGAGCAAAGTTTAAGCATCGCATCTGCTAAAGAAAATGGTAAACAACATTAATTACTTTACCAAGATACAAAAATAAATTGGACTCATCAAATTGTTTCCAGTTTATCTTCACATGTTTCACACAAAGCCTATGTTACAAGAAAGGTGATGTAACCTTGTTTAAGGGGTGTATTTTAGCAATCACTGTGACTGACAAAGACATGTTTGACATGCCCTGAAGTTACTTCCCATGCACCATCTCCAAGTGCCTCACACATAAGAGCCTGACAGCAAATGCTCTTCAGAGTAAAACATCTACCTCTCCACCAGAGGGCTGCATCTTGAGGTGATGGCTACAAGTTTCCTTTAATATCCTGATACTGTTTCATCACCAGATTTCCCTTCAGCTACTTCTCAATAATTGTGTGTGCTGTTCAGTTCTCCTCTTCTGCCACCTTCAAGCATCTCTGACTACAACCTTGGCTTGAAGTCTAACTTACTGTCAACTGTTTTCTTAGTTTGAATTCTAACTTACTTTCAAATATTTTCTTCCTCACCAGTGTAAATAACACCACCATGCTCATTCCTTTATCTTTCAATCTCAGTGGCTTCTTTGATCCCAAGCCTATTGGCACATGGAGTTTTTCTCCACAAAGAGCCAGATGCTTGAGTGACTTTGGATCCCAAATCAAGACAAGGGAGTAACAAAGCAAAATATTAGCTAAGATTATAGTTAATAGTCAGAAAGAAACTCCTACTCACAAAAGCCAGTAACAAGCAAAGCTGTCTTGGGACACACACTCAGAGCCTAAATAAAGCCTCTAGCACTTGACAAAGCTCATGAAGGTCATTGTGGTGTAACCCATGGCACTGGCTGTCCCCTGTTCAGGGCAAACAGCACAGAATCAATCAATCATCTGTGCTCTGTCAAGAAGGAAGCAAACCCCTTCATTACTCTCACCTGGCTGACACAGCTAACATGGGCCACCAACTTCAAATGTGCTGTAGGCTTGTCCTCCTGACTCAGCCCAGGCTACTGCACCTTCTTTCCTTCTCTTTGGCAGGAGAACTAGAGCAAGCCAGAGAGGTTTGCATGTTAAATGACACAGAGATCCAGCCAGGAAGATGCATCACAACAAATGTAAACCAGCAACTGAGATAACAATTACAGCAAAACCTAGAAAAGTAACTCCTCTGGCATATGTTTCTCATGAGTATTGTTTGTATCTGGAGCTCAAGTCCATTTCTAACCTCTGCTGTGAATCACCAGCAGTTTGTGGTTTTTCAGTGCACCTCATGGGAGTGATCATCCAGTGACGAGGAGAGGTCTCCTAGCTACACACAAACACAGAAATGAAACACTTGCCAAACCCCTTGTACTGCTTTTGGAGCCTTGAAAAAACTCCAGTCTTTGCACAGAATGAAAGAGTGGCAGGATACAGAAACAAACAGTCACTATGTGTGTAACCATGTGTCAGTGCATTTCCCCAGTCCCTGGGGACTTCCTGATGCCCTGCTGGAGAGCCAGCTGCCTTTTCCCTCAGAGATCAGTCTGAGACAAAACCAGGTCTGTCAAGCCTTGTCAGCTATTCCAGTTAACTGTCTGTTCTGAGATTATCACAAATACTCTCAGCCACAGTTTAATGTACTTTGGGTTGGAGAGCTGCAGCTCCATCTGAATCCAGGTATGATGCTGCCTTTGGTCCTAGAACTAATCCTTTACCTGGCTAAAAAGATCCAATCTCAAAACCAAACCCACTATGCTGAGTTCAGCTTTCTCAGTAACATCAGCACAATGCTGCTGCTATAAACAGGCTACCAGCATATATTACAACATTAAGGAGAGATTTTGAACCCATTTAGATATCAGAGTGCTTAAAACTATCACAGCTGCCAGCTCTAAAATAATGTTCCCCAGCCAGCCACCACACTGGAAAACACTGCAGAAAACATTACCAGTGCACGTAGGAGCCCTGACATCATCCAGAACAGAGCAGCAGGAATAATCACTGCAGCTTTTGGCCTGTCTTGCCAAAGGACAGAAACAGCTACAAAAGATGGAAGCTGCCAAAAGTCCTCAGGGAGTTTTTTCCTAGGAATAGTGTTAAAAGCTTGGAGTCTTTTGTGCTTCATTGTTTCCCATCATTATGTGCTCTTTCCACTTTAGTGACTCATAACACAAACAGTCCCATGGTTTGGATTAGTCTCCTGGCCTCTGCCAAAGTACTGGGGAGGCTGTCACACCTTAAATATGCACCTAAGAATCCTGGGGAATAATTCTGAAAGGTTCAAGAACCTAATTAAGCACCACCTAAACTTACTCTGAAAATGCTTACACACCAGGTTCCTATGGCAAATCCACAGGCTGCTAACTGCATGCTGCAAAAATGATCTCCTTGTTGTTTAACATCATGCCACCTCTGAAATGACCCAGGAAAATGAATTTCAAAATCCCTTACAGTGAGAAGTTCATTGAGAGAAGTCAACATACAATTTCTACAGCAATCTGGAACACAGCTGGAAATTTTCAATTAAAATCAATGATTCTGTGAAATAGCAAGAAAAGGTTTTTTTGTGGCTTGTTTCAAAACACATCAACTTTGTTTTAGTACAAAATAGCATAAACCACAGGATTTTGAGAAAGTTCTTGCATGATCTGAACTTCATTACCTAAATGAGGATCAGCTGAGGTACTAGCTGGGAATGAATGATGCCTTGCAAGACAAAGGAATGTCACAGATTCCTAATTACACAGCATTGTCTACAGTGATGTTTTTGTTGCTCTTTCAAGTGGCATCTTACAGCTTTAGAGAAAAATTAAGGCAAGGAAAGCTGACTTCAAAAAGCTGCTGATTGAGTGGCTGCTACCAAGAGATTTGTTTCTGCCAGGCAGGCTAAGACTTGTTTTTCCAGGTCAGAAGCACAGGTGTGAATTCTAAAACCAGAGATCTCTTCCTCTAATGAGTAAGAAAAAGTATATTAAAAGCCTATTGCTTTAGCATAGAGTACACATAATTCTTAACATTTTCACATTTGATTGCAGAAAAGCCTTCAGGAAACACTTCTACTGGAGCTGGACAATTCCAGTGCTGTGTCCTGCATGCCAGTAGCCAGTGCTCACATCAGGGACAGGGGAGGAGACAGAACAAAAGGCTGCAGTGCCAACACAACTACAGATCATTTTTCAAACTATTTTTCAACACTAAGGTTTCTTTTTCTAATGCTACTACCCCCTTCAGTAAGTTATCAATGCAAGAATGAGCAGCCATCAGTGTGCACAGAGTAACCGAGCCAGAGCAGCAGAGGAAGAGCTCAGCTGGCTGAGCAGCAAGGACAGCCATGGAAAGGCAGCCAGCCATCATCCCTCCTTCCTCTGGGGAGGGAGGCTGCACCAAAGAGAGCCCTTGGCAAGGGTTTGCCACTGCAGAAATTTAGAAGCCCAAATTTAAGCCACAGTCTGAAACACACACACAGACAGGAGCATGGAGCCACAGACATTCTTCGGGCCAAAGAAATGTGTACCACACTTTATCTTCTCAGTTTGTTTGGGCTGCTAGAAAACCTATAAATGGAAGACAACGGATTTTTTGATAACTAGGATATTGTGTGAATTATCTTCCCTGAAGAGGACAGGAAACAAGCTTATTTATTCATATACCCACCTGCAAATTTTCTGCTTGTTATTTAAACAAACCAGAGAGGCTGGAGACAGGTCTACTGACCCACAAGGTGCTGCTTCTCCAGGGACAGCAACAGTGCCAGCACAAAATTCTCTCCAGGTCTCTCAACCTCCATGTGCTGCTTCTGCACTAAACAAGTCACTCTAATCAACCTCACTGTGCATTCTGCTTGGGTTACTTGCAAACAAGCTGAAGAATTGCAACTGTGATGTGAGCACTTGTTAATTTACAAATGGCTACAAAAGCTGTTGAAAGCTGCATGTGCAACTTTGCAGTAACTATACCTCCTCTTCATTTCACTGCTTCTGCTACAAACAAAGAACATCCAGAGAGCTGCACAAGGTCACTGTCCTCCTGTCAGTCAAGGGAACACAACTGCAGTTAACTGCAAGGTTCTGAAATAAATAGGTTTTGACTGCTGAGGTAGCTTTTAACTACAAGACCTGCTCAGCCATGGGCTTCTGACAGCTTTTTCCTTCCCTCTTTTTTTAAGCTCAAATTTAATCCAATCATTAAAATATTTGTTGAAGTGCTCTGTCTGCTTGGCAGCATAGCCCACACCACAGAGCAATGGGTGACTTATTTAAGCAGGAATTTTTTTTTTTGCATTCCTCCTGGGTTTTTTTTTTTATATTTTGAATTGTTTGTGCAAAGATTTGGTAGGTGGAGCTTTTCAATCAATTGCAGCAGACCTGGCACAGGGTGGCACTCATGCTGTTCACTCAAAAATGTTAAAAATCATGAACAAACAGGAGTTTTCAACCTTTTAAAGGTTGCATCATTACTCCGTATTTTGTTTTCAGTGATGAAATTAAATTCTAAACAAGTATTCTCATTTTATAGATGCTTTAAAATAGTTTCTGAAAAATACAACAGAAGCATTGATCTCTGTGTGAATTTGACTACACTGATCCTTAAGATGGGTATTTCTAAATTCATTTGAAGGAAATCCCTACCTTGTTCTCTTTATGTTGAAGTATATCAGAAGAACTGACATGGGAAGAAGCAAGAGAACTTAGTAAGAAAGGCTCTGCTGCACCATTCCTTCCAAACCATAGCAGAATGCACTGCAGCAGCAGCTGTGGCAGCAGCAAACCTTAAAGAGAGGGACAGACACAGCAAGACTTTCTGCTGGATCTGTTTGGGAAAACAGCTGAAATCTCAGGTACACAGATGCACCCTCACATCAGGGAGTTAATCTAGAAACATCAATTCCAGCTCTGTGCTGCCAGCACCTGATTCTGTGCCTGGATGGACAGAATTGGACATTTTTTCCTTCAGTTTTAAATCTGAAAAAGCACTAGAATGGTCAACACCTTTCTTTTTTTCATAGTTGATCACCTAAAGGTACTTGCACATGAACCTACATATAAACTCTGAAAGTCTATTTTGAGATCACAAGAAGTTTTTATAAGGAAATGTCCACACATTCTGACAGTTTGTACAGAGGGTGGGTATTTGACCCCTGTGCCCTCCCCAGGAACATCTTTAGTACCTGTGCAACAGATGGGAAAGAGTCTTCATGGGGCATTACTGTATCACCTTTGGTGCTGTTTTGTGGAGGAATTCATGAGCTCCTTTTCTACCTGAACATACAAATCTCACTGTTCTCATGGTGCTCACACAGTGCAGTGCCAGCAAAGCACTGGCTGCATTTAGATAAAGTTATCAGCATCCTTAGAGTATCACAGGCTCATGTTTGCTCTCTGAAGGCATTCGTTTCTAAAAACCTGAAATTATGCAAGAATTCAGGACTGTGTGGACAAGGCAGTGGTGGGAAATGCACAGGGAGTCTATAGGTGTCACTTCAAGGAAAATTCAAAAATACAATTTCAGTTAGATACCCTTGAGTATCGAAAGGCTTGAAACACTCAGAAGTATTTCAAGGTTTATTAAAACCTACAACTATTTTAAAATCCTGTTGAAAGGTTCCTGATGATCCCTGCCATAGTAGATTTTACTCTTTTCTTCCTTCTCAAACTGCATTCACTTGGCAGCATGTGAGAAATGAGAGGCTCTGGTATGTGCTTGTTCTTGAGGCACAGGCAGGTAAGGTGACATTCCTGGCCATGCTGCCACACAATGGAGGAATCTCATGCACAGGTGAAAAACTGCTCAGCAAAAGTACCTGAGTAGGTTGCAGTGAAACTGAAATGCATTCCTGCATGTTTGGAACAGCTGCCTCTGTGCACTGCAGTGACAGCAACCCTGTCAAGCTGAAGGAAGCAAAGAGGCCAATTAGATTTTCCAGCTTTGGGCAACACTACCAGGGATCCTTCTCCTTCTGGCTCCTCTCAACAAGGGCATTGCCCATTTCCAAATATAAAGGAATACTTGTCCTCTAGTAGGGCAATCAAAAATAGGAAATGCACACTTGTACAAACATGCTGTGAACACTCAGAAGGATGTGGCTGCTGTATTTCATTTCAAGAATCAGAGGAGATGTCACTGGGGTCTGTAACAGCCCCTCCCTTCCCCACACAGTTACTGCTATCTTATATTTTTTTAATACTGATTTTAAAGTGACACTGTTCTCCTAAGATTTATTGAAATATTTTAATCACAAACAGTAACAAGATTTTTTTCTCTACTATCTCTGCTGTTACATGTCAGACAAAGCTGCCATGCTGTCTTGGGGAAGAATGGGGCTTTCAGGCCTTTTCTTTTTTTATTTTTCACTCACTGTTAAGCAGAAGTATCAATACTGAGAAATGCCCTGAAGGCTGCACTAGGACTGCTACTATTTAATTACATTAAATGATTCTACAATTTAACAATTGGCAGTATGTTTTAGTTCCATAAAACCTACAAAAAATCCCTCAGCAAGGTACATCACAATGTGTCCTCACCCTATAGACACAGCCATGAGTAAGAGCAGCCTGAGATTATCTACAGACCTTCATAAGGCTCAGAATGGCCAAGCAGGGCATCATTCAAATGCTTTATGCTTAAATAGACTGTCACCTGGCCATCAAAGGTATTTTCTGGCATTGAAAAGGAAATTTAATTTGAGATGTACAATACAGCCAAGTATTTTTGAAAACATTTCAGTGCAATGATTTGGACATACAGGAACAGAATTTGAACTTGCAAATAAAGTTTAAGAATCTCTGTAGAAAAAATACATTCTAAGAGCAACTAAAAAAAAAGGTGAATATATTTTTAGTACAGAGGAATTTAACACACCAAGCAATGACAGTGGTTCTGGGAAGGACACACTATGGGAAAGGACATTTTATTAAGAAAGAAAGAGTTTAGTTATATAATTTCTCAAAGAAGCACCTGAGAAAGTTACACATGCAGGGGGAGAGACTGAAAATGGTGCAACTTCTACCAGCAGAACCAGAAGCAAGCTTAACTGCAGGTCAGCACTCTGAAAGACTACACCTGACCTGGCTTTTATATTCTTTTAGAAACAGGCTCCTACTTAAAACACAGGGCAAACAAATCAGAAGCAAAAGAAATACCTCTTCAAATGGCTCAAGAACTGTTACTGAACTCACAGCATGGAGGTGGGCAGAGTCCCTTGCTGCTGCCATCTCCCACCTTCCAGCAGCAGAGTGGACGATTGTCACTTGGTCCCAGCTCTCTGTGCTTCCAGCTGCTAGGCTACATTAGAAGAAGAGGAAAAAATGCAGCAAATCTTTCCTAATAATATTTTACAGAGACAGCTTGTATTGTATTCTGAAAGTGCTTGCAGTCAGACAGCAAAGGTGAAGAGATTTAGTCAGCCACATCTGAGAATGGAAGCAGTTTATCAGTGCATAGTGCAAATGGCATCTAAAACCTCTCATTACTACAGAAATAAAGAGAAGTCAGATTCACAACCAATAACCCACTCACACCAACATAAAGAACTGCTAAAGTTCCATGGTTTTGCAGGCTAACCAATCACCTCAAATGCCAGGTCACAACATCTCCTCCAGTCCTCCAACACTAACCTCAAACTGTCTGAAGGTGACACAAAGCCATCACCTTCATCTCCTGATGAACACCAGTGAATGGGGAGAACCAGCCACCCATCAGAGACGTCACAGCAGGGAAAGCTCTGCTCAGAGACCTTCCTCCATTTCTGGTGTTTGCTGCTCAAGGCTGAAGCAGGTGAGCTGGTCATGGACAGAGCTCCTCAGGGGCTGGCACTACTCAGTATTTCTGTGTCAAGCTGGACAATGTGACCAAGTCAATTCTCCTGGAGTTTGCAGATGACACCAAAGAGGGAAGAGGGGACAGATGAGCCACTCTACAGAGACACTTGGACAGCCATCATGACCAGGCCAACAAGAACTGCAGGAGCCTCTGCAGAGATGAAGCCCTGCACCCAAAATGCAACAAAGCCAAGTAGCAGCACAGCTGCTCCACTGTGTCACAGACATCTTTTCATAAAATCCTTTCTTTAGGATTTTCCCTTCCGGGAAGCTGAGGCCCCAGAAAAAGAATGTAACCAATGGTCATCTGCTGCTGTGGAATGCAACAGGTGAATTTTTGATTGGCCCATGTTGGATGTGTACAATTAATGGCCAATCAAGGACTGAGCTCTCTCTGGGACAGAGTCAGAGAGAGCTCCTTTGTTATTCACTCTTTTCTATTCCTACCTTAGCCAGCCTTCTGAAACTTTCCTTCTATTCCTTTTAGTATAGTTATAATGTAGCATAGATATCATAAAATAATAAATCAAGCCTTCTGATCATGGAATCAACATTCTCATCTCTCTCTCATCCTGAAAACCCCTGTGACCACAGTCACACCACTGCAGTTCTACAATTAGTACACTTTAATTAGTAATGCACCAGTGTAAGGTAAAAGGCACAGAGACAGATGAACAAACAGACCACACATTTCTTCCTCATGAAACTGCATTGGGAAAGCAAATTCCAAACAAGTCTGGCAAAAAGTTTTATAGATAAACAAACTGAAAAGTTCCTTGAATCCCCCAGACAGAATCAGTTATCTGGGAAAAATGACTCACAGCTAAAGTATTCCTATTATGAGGAGGCTCTAAAGGCATTTAGGATTTTGAATCAGAACTATTTGTAAATTGCAAACACAAATTCAGCTTATCAATACCTTAATACTGCAGATAAAACAAGCAGTGGTCCAAAAAAAAAAGAATAAACCGAATAACTGAATAAATACATCTAACAGTTGGAAAAAAGCCATCAGAAAATGCTTTGTATTTCACAAACAAGTTTTTAATATATATTCATTATTGAAGCCTGATTTCAAAAAAATCCCTACCTTCAGGATTTTTTAGCAGCTATACTCCAGTAAACATTTTTTTTATTTTTACCCTCATGACATTAAAACATGTCCTATCAAGTCCCAGTGAGCAGAAGAATGCTTGATCAGATGTGTGTACTTGGTAACTTCCTCATTCCAAACAAAAGACTTGGAAGAACATCTTTAAGACCTCTACTTTTTGTGACAGCAGTTTAAACATGGAACAATGCAGCTCTCCTGTTATCATTTTACTTGTTTAGCTGCACTTTTAAGTTTTCCAATGCAAATTTATGGCCCTTACTACTTAAATACAGACAGCTTTTGTCCTTCATTTGTTACACCATTCTAAAATGAAAAGTGCATTTTTTGAACTTATTTAAAGCCAGTAGACACCATGTGTCAAAAAAGCTAAATAATTAAATCCAAGTTGTTCCTCCTGTATACAATGCACAAAGTAAAATATATCTTTAAAATCTGTAGTGAATGTGGAAGAACTGGGAAAGCTGAAAAGCTCTTTCTCTGGTTATGTGCTATTAGAGGTTGTTGTCAGCCAATGCTTCACTCAAGATGCAGCTTTTATAGAAAAGTCACCAGACCAACAGAAGATACTGCTCCCCATAATCAGCCAAGTGGCTGCAGCCACATCCTTTTTTACCTCTTTTTTTTTTTGAGATTTTTCACTTGAAACATGTCCCCTGAGGTACCAAAGGGTTAAAGGTTTACAGAATGCTCCAGCCATTGGAGCCTCTTCCCCTGCCAGCTTGCTCTGAAGCTGCAAGAAACCTCAGATTTTTTTGTGTCCTCTTGTTCTTCTCCAGGCTTATTCCTACTTCGGTTGCATTTTGTTGAATTTAGTTTTCCACTTGTTCTTCACTTTTGTTTGCTTGCAGAAATTCTGCCTCAGCTTCTTTGGAGCCACACCTTCATTTCCAGCAGGCTTGGCTGGCTTGCCCTTGGCTCCCATAGCTCCTGGCCTTCCCTCGTGGGGTGTGTCCAGCTGTTCTTTCACCCCAGCCATCTACACACACAAGGGGAGAGAATTGGGAAAAAAACAACTCAGAAAACTGAAGTGGAATTACCAGAATTAATCACCTTCAATCTGCACTGAGCACAAACATACACAACTACATTCAGACAACTGCCTTCTAATTCATGTAGTTTCAAACAGACCCACAGGCACATCTGCAGGGGCACAGCTGCTCACAGGCAGCAGTGAGGAGTGACCAGCCCTGCCTCTGCCCTGCCCACCTGCCTGGATTTCCTTCTGGCAGAAAGCAAAGTGCACAAGGTAATTAGGAATGGATGCACAACAATTTTGCCCTCATGTGAAGTCAGGCTGTGGCTAAAACCAACTCACAATGCGCAAAGCTGGGCACAGCTACCACATGGCTTCTACACAAATGTCTCTCTGCTGAAGAAAAATAATGCCTGAAAATTTTATTACTTTTAAAGGGTCAAACTATCTCAAAGATAATAGAGGGAAGAGCAGGATCTTTGGGAAATGTCTAAAGCATGACAGAAATCACTTATTCACCAACACAAATTACAAAGCTGGATGGATTCCCAAAACATTTCTGACCCCCAAAGATGACAGATAAATGATATCAGCTGTCCCCCAAGGGACTGAAATAGGTTATTCCTAAACTGCTGATGTGCTTTTCCATCAAGTGAGACACTGACCTTCTGTTTCCACCCTTGCCAGGGTGCAGGTGGGAAGGTGCAGGGAACTCTCCCATGAATGATGTGGTAGGGCAAAGGGAGGCTGGGATCCAGGGGAACCCATGGCACTGAGAGAGTGGCAGGGACAGCAGGCAGATCACAGTGAGCTTTGTGCAAGTTGTAGGATGATCTCGTGCTCTTGTCAAGAGAACTCTTGTAAATTGCAACTGAGGAATCTCCTGCAGCGTGAGTCAATAAATAAGAGCCCTCCTCCAAACTAGAATGAGAGAAGTTCCAAATGAAAAATATTATTTAAGTGTTTTTTGGAGCTTTTTTATTTGATCAGAATAGTTAATATGGTCTTAATGCAAAAGCAGAACATCTTTAAATGTTTAGTCCTTTTAGATGTTTTATAAAAAAGACTGTGCACAAGAAAGCATTAATTAAACTGTATTTCTCAATACCTACCAATTAATGTGTTTATAATGTATTAATCATGTACTAATTTATCAACAATGTACAGACTGTCATCATATTCATCTAAACATGTAAGCATACACTGAAAACCATCCATGCTGGGCAAACTGTAATTCCCTAACCAGCATCTTACAAAGAGCAATGTGGACACAGACACACAGAACAGATGAGCTTTCAACACCCACAAGATTAAACAGGTTTAATCAGGAAGATGAGGTTCAACTAACTGCCCATACCAAAAAGCTTAAGTCAAAAATCATGAATCTACAGAAATTATAAAGAGCAGGAAAAGCCCTCGAATTTGAATGAAAAGGCTTCACAGTGCAAGAAGCATGCCTCACCAAAAAAGTGAAGACACTTGCAGCCTGCAAGCCTTGAAGCAGCAATGGGAAGAAGCAGGAGAAAGGCTGCAATGTTGCACAGAGAAAAGCTGCTGTAAGTCAAGGTGAGCAGAAATGAACACAGGGTTATTCCTACAGATCAAGCAGGAAGACTGCCAAAACCCAAACACCCAAACTCCATGTGTCAGCCCTGTACAGAACATTACACCTCACTCCTGGGAACTGTTTACTCAGCTCCTAAGAGTCCACTTTGCTCTCTGGAAAAACTGGTTCACAAACCTCAAGTTCTTATTCGTTTGCATAATTTATGCCAACCTTGTAGTACCAAGCACATTTTACACACTACTGCACTATGCTATGATAGACCTAATAGAACCTGTAAAATATAAATTTCTTTATGTATATGAAGAAATAAAAATTGGAGTAGACAAACATTCTACAGAAGAAAGAGGATGAGCTGGGTAATGTGGCAAACAAATACAGGGAACAAAAACTGAGAACTTACTTGGACACCTTCTTCAAAACATGATGAAGTATATTTAAGGAATTTGCAGGTCTGTGAAAGAAAAAAATAGCAAAAGTAGTAACTTGCAAGGCTTGTCAGGGTTTGAAATTCATTGCTTAAAAAAGTTAATAAAAACACTCACTTAATCAGTCCAAGTTTTTCTCTTAAAGCTGCTGAAGAAATCTTTTCTAGCATAATAAGCTTGGATGTAAAAGCATCAACATGTCCTGAAAAAAGGAATTCAATTAATACACTAAAAATAAAACCAAACAAATATAAGAGCATCATTTGCAGACCTTTTTAGAAGGATAAAAAAACTTTGCTCTTTTGGCATTGAAGAGTGAAAAGTACTTATCAATGCTGCACCGTTACAGAGAGTAAAATGTGGAGCTGCTTTAAGCACAGGCATCTGTACCCTGACTGTCTTTCCAAACCCAGAGATGCCTGACTCCAGCAAACCTTACATCCTGGGTGCTGTGTGGGATACACAGCCTTGATCTCATCACTTGCACTTTCTCAAGTTCATTTCACCCTTATCACTTTGCTTCCTCCCTGGACAGATCCCAAAAGCTGATCTTCAGCAACAGATTTACTTTTGCATTTAACATACTTGCTTTTCCATTCTGATCTATTACATGACTTTCTAGGGATGCTTTGTCTCTTGATTTTTTTCCCCCCCCTTCCTTACCTGAGGAATTGCAATTTACAAGTCAGGCCTTGATCATGGCAAGTTGTCTTTAACAACTTTGTCTTTGACACAGTGAGAAGCAACAATTCAAAGCTCTCCTCATTGCATTTTTAAAATAAAGGCTGCAAAGGACAGTTTAGTCCATATTTCACTTAATGAGCAATAAGAATCACCAGCATAGCTTGGACATGGATTTGTCTACTGTACTTTGCTTTCTGGTTCTTTCCATGCTGAGGTTTTCCCAGAAATCTATTCTATTTCAGCTTCCAGAAGGAGGATAAGGAAAAGGCAGCATAATGAAATACAGCCTGGAAATACTCTGGAATTTACTGTCTCACTACAAATCTGCTCTCTTAGGAAGTGTAAATGCTTCAATTGCACAGATAAAACTGTTAAATCAAAGCATTTCACATTCCAAGCTAGCCACCACTAAGTTTATGTGCTGTGTAAGAAGACTAAGCAATAACTCTCACTTCAACAAATTAAAAAGGATACACCAGGACAACCCATTTCTTTTAAACGTTGTACATTTGCTACTTTTCTTGGTATCAGTATTTTGTGCAAGACTAAGCAGCAAAATTTTGCATTTTACATTGCTGACTACAAAAAGAGGCTTGAAGTCATTATTAAAAATATAATAAAAAAAAAATCTGTTTGAGTTCTGTATTCCTCACCAGCCTGTCCTCAAATCAGACTTCTCTACTTCTAAACACACCCATAGCATAACTGGGAAAAATTAGTAATTACAAAATATATATGAACTACTTCCACCTAGTTTATATAACTATATCTTATATTGGAGAAGTGACTGATTGAAAATACTTGACATGTAGTAAGTTACCTAAGACTAAGTATTTTTTTCCTACTCTTTCTTCAAATAATGTTAATTTAAAGGCCAATATTATTCCATTCACGTGAAGGTAAACTGTTCTTGCAGAAAGTTTTGCTTTAGCACTCAATGCAAATAAGTGAGTAATGCTCAGGGTAAAATGCTCCTATTAATCAGCAAAGCTTATCACAAGTTTATTTACTGCTTAGACAAGTACAAGTGCCTTATTTGGGAAGCTTGTCACAGAGATTACTGCCTTTGCAGATAGAGCATTTCCTATCTGAGCAGCAAGGGGACCTAACACCCAAGCCAGGTGCTTTGCTAGCAGGAGGAAGGCAGTGCTCTTGGTTTGATGATGGTATCTCTGCTTTTTGAGAACATCCTAAACAAACCACCTCAGCTTCATTTCCCCCCCTGCAGCTGCTGCTGGAGGCCATGGTCACACATCTGATTTCTGTCTCAACCCTGAGTCACAGCAGAGCTGAGAGCCTCCCTCTGTCCCACACAACACTGCTGGACAGTTATGGGGCACAGACCAAGGTCCAAAGAACTTTTCCTCCATACTTACTTGGCAATACAAGAGATGGTTGAGACAGCAAATTAAGCTTTTTCAAGAGCCAAAAACACCTATGCAGTTTAGCACTGAAATCTGCTACACACTTAAAATTTAAAAATTAAAGGCTTAACTGTCTGATCAAGAATGCAAGTTGTAGGTACTGTGTTAGTAAGATGATAGTTTTCAAACCATGTTGCTCCATACTTCCACACTCATACTGTGAGGCAAATTCAAAAAGAGCAGTAACTTTATGTCTTTACAAAATGTTCCATTTAAAAATTCTTTTATTATAGAACAGATCTTTTCACTTAAAATAATTCAAATTGCAGCATGATTTCAGAAGCTCTCTGCCTTTCTCCTTACACTGAGCAGATCACTGCAGCAGTCTCACTATCAGGTATCAGATTAGTGACAGAGAATGAGAGATTCAGCCCATTTTAAGTTGCCCATAACACCAGGATGATATCACCCTCAGAACTGTCCCTGCAGTTTCAGGACAAAGCTCTCTGCTGCCAAGAGCCCTCTGAGTAAATCTGAGTGCAACACTGCATTTGCCACAGCTCCCTTAAGAATACACACTGAAAGGCAGAATTTCCCAACTACCTTGCAATATACCAAGGGCAGAAAACTCCCCATGTAGAATATGATAACAGCTGCCAATAAAAACTGTGGGAGATGCTCTTTCATAGAATAGATATTTACTTCCACATATTTTTTTTTACCAACTCTGTAAGAAACTACATGGCAGTACCAAGGATCTGCCCCCCAGGCCAGGAGCACCCATTTACTGTGCAGGACAGAGACAGCCCAGAGAACCCTCAGAGCCCACAGAAGGAGAACTCCTGTGTGCCCCAGGCCTTGCTTCTGCAGTGTGGCTGCAGGAGCTGACAAACCAACATGAATGGAACATCCCTGGGACTGAGAAGCACTGCTGACTTTATCCTAAGCATGGCAACAGAGATGTGCTGGAGGCCAGCCCAGGGCACTGCCAGCTCCACAGCCAGCAGGGACCTCCAGGAGACACAGGAAAGCTGTGCTGGAAGGGGAGGGCTCTGTGGCTCTTCATCTGCAACAGCACCTGCACACCCATCCTGCTGTCTCCTGCATTCCCAAGAACCTCCATAAAAAGAGGTGGTGGCTGGATGAGCTGTCTGCAAAGTCCTGTGCAAGCCATACCTCCAATTTCCTGTGTTGGGAGATTAGATAGACACTCATTCCTTCACAAACACCAGCCCTCCTCCACAGGTCACTGTTTCCTCACACTGCTTGCCACTCCAGAAATGTTAATAAAAACTTAGATAACACTTCCTGCAGGAAGCCCAAGTGCAGTGCAGCTCAGTGTGCTGGACACATCCCCAGGGTAGATACTCAGCATGCCCTCAGACAGTGCTCTGCTTGCTAGAGAAGCAAGGCCTCTGCACTGTACATTAACACACAGTTACAAACAGGGAACCCTGTACATAATTAGTAATGATTTCTTTTTAACGGAATGGAAAAACCACATCAAATACTGCTTTTAAAGTCTAAAATTAGAAATATCATTTCCATTGAATAAGAGAACAGACCAGGATGCAATTGGAAAATGCAATAGATTTCACATAGTCCTAATAATTCTATGGGAGCTTGCCTAGTTTGTAGAAACTGGAAAACAGAGAAGTTAGCATTTCTAAAATAGCATTCTGATGTGAGCCAACAACAGCAAAAGTGTAATTCTGTGCACAAGTGGAAAGGTTAGGCAACCACAGGCCACAAGTGCTGCCATAACAACCCAAAATCCAGATTTGTTTCTACAAAAACAGCAAAGCAATCCCACTGCACAACATCCCCTCACTGTACAAACAGGACTGCCCTCACTCAGCAGCATGTGCCAAGCATATTCTAAGTATCAACTAACCACTTCTTGCAAATTTTCCTCTTAAAAATCATATTAATTACAAGATAATTGGTATCAGAAAGCTCTCCATATATTAAAATGGTTGTTAAAATAATCTGGTCACATTCCTTATATCTATCATTTTAATTTTTCATAATATACACAACATATATCTCAACAGACATAAAAACTTCCCAGACTTTTTAAAATGCCATTGTACAAACATGAATACAGCATTTTCTACAGGACATTGATACTATTTATCTAAAACCAAAGCTGCAATTTCCTCATCCAGCACCCAACAGAAATTTTAGACAAAAACTTACTGAAGATAGATGTAAAAAACAAAAACAGAAAGTCAAAATAAGACAGGATATATGGAATACACCTTTAATAAATATTTATCTCTCCTGTTATTCTACAAATACTCACACATGCATGTGGCTTCAGCAAAAACTTAAGACAGGAACTTACCAACATAAAATAAGCATTTAGAATGCAGCATGCTCTGGGTCCACAGCTGACACACTTCACTTTCTGTAAGAGCTTCCACACCATAGTAGGCTTGGTACTCCAGTTTTGGCAACAGGAATATGGGAGTTGGCTGGAAAAGAGAATATAAGAGAAAAATTAGCACTCACTGTCCAAAAAAATCCACAATTTAGTACATTTTGTAGTTTATAATAATCACAGTCCTCTACCATAGCTGAAGTAACAAAGCCATTTCAGACATTTTGTTCGAAGGTTCACAATTTGTGAAATCCATAGTACAAACTTTGGAGTACAGAGACGTTATACAGAGAAAGGTGAAATTAACAGGGGGGGAAAAAAAGAAAAAAAAGGCCTGGGCAAGCTTTTACAAATAATAAAATTCTGACACTTAGTAATTGTTCCATGTGACTAAATTAATTTCAAGTTTACACTTCTGTGCTCTACTGCCCTCTGCAGCAATTTAAGAAAAAACACACAACATTTCTAATTAGCCCATTATTAGCAGAATTCTGCTATTTCTCACTCCTGTCAGAATCTCACTTGAAAGTAGAACCTAATGCTTGGAGTCTCATTTGAAACCAGAGGCAACCCTAACTAGTGAGTTAACCCTAATGAGCACTGCCAGTCCTCACTGACAACCCCCAGCCTAAATTTAAGCAGAAATTTGAAAAAAATAAACAAAATCAAGTGATTGGTTTCTGAACAATGAAGCAGTTATTCCTAGGCATTTATAAGCAGTGGATCAATAGCACAAAGATGGGATTTCTTCAAAGCAAGAGCTAAGCACAGACTCTTGGCAAGTAATCAGTGTTACAATGATGATTTCCATTTCAACACAGCACAAACACCTCACAAAACACCTGCCTGCTGTAATTCTGGCATTCTCAGGAGGGACATACACAACAAATTTTCTGAATGATTCACAGGACTCTTAAAAAAATTACAAATTACTGAGAATTATAGAATACAGTTTCCTCCTCGTGATGCTGCAAGGAGTATTTTGATTGCAGTTGCATTCAAACCATTTAATTCCATGACATAAACTATTTGCTAAGAATTGCCACAGTATTTTCAAGCAGAACAAAGAGAATTTCTTTTTGGGTTCTCTGTTGTTCATTTTATCTCCAATTTCCCTGCTTAACTGGGCACAATAGCAAGGCTGAGGCCTGCTTGAAAGAATTTATGGTCAGGAACATTCTCAAAGCCTTGGGCCAAACCCTAATTTCTCCATTCACTTTTAAGAATAGTTCACAATTACTTTTTTTTTACATAAGTATCATTACCCAGGCATATTACTGTAGTAAAAAATGGAGAATCACTTCCTCATCTCCTAATCAAGTAGCTTTAAAGAAATCACAAGTTACTCTTCCCTGTCCTGCTCTAACAAATATTTACTTACAGAGGACACACTGCAGAGTCCCATCTGTCTCAGGGAAAGCATAAATGCTGTCAAGGACTGGGAATCCCAGAAATGCCCATATTTCAGAGTTGAGCACAACTGTTTACAAAAAACAAACCAAAAATAGCTGAAAACAAACCCCTTACCTTTTGGGCTTTTTTCTTTTTCTGGTATTGTGTCAGGGAGCTGACTTTGTGCACACTGCAGCGCACCAGTAACAGCAGATCATCCAAACTGAACAGCTTGTACACAACATTGCCTTCCTCAGGTGCCTCATACTCTGAGGGGTCTTCCTCAAGCAGCTGGAGTTCACTGGGCAGCTTTGCTAGAGAAAATGAATAAAGCAGAAAATGTCAAGCTTGGACATTTTTACAATGAAGCTGATTAGCTTTGCTCCCTTGCAGTAGAGTTTTTTGTTCAGTCTTTTTTATTTTACTCTAAGATCTGTTTTGTTTCCTATGATTAAAGGGTGAAAATTACTTTGTTAGGCACAAAAAATTCTTATATTAAAAAAATTAAAATAATTACATTTGGGAAACATTTTCTCTTAAAGAATCTACTTTAAATAATGAGACATCATTCAATTTCTCACACAAACAAAGAGAACTCCAAATGTGAGACTCCATTCTGGTGCAGAAGTAGTTCAAAAGCTGCTTTTTAAGCCACACTCGCTCAGCACAAAGGAGAGAAAAAATTTATTTGCAGTGAGTGGCTCCTGAGAGCTGCCATCCATTCACCGGGCACTGAAGTAACTCAGGTCTCAGGTCTGGGTGGCAGCACAAGTCTCCCACCACATGGAGTTCAATCTGGACACCAGAACATCCAAAAGGTGCTACTGCATCTCCCAGGGCAGCTTTGAGGACATTAACAAACATCCTTTCAACCTTTAGAAACACTTCAACAAAATGTTTCAAATAAACACAGTAAACTCCAAATTGGTTTGCTGCAAATGCATCCAATTCTCTCTTTTTGTCCTGCAGATATGTGGAAATGTGTCTCCAAACTATACCTACAAATAGGGATTGCTGTAGTGCCATAACAAACACATTTTAACTTTACATTTAGAGTTTATGTGCACACACACTGTGGGAGATATTACCCAAGGAACTGGAAGTAATTTTCTGTTAGTAAAATATATAACTCAATTCTGGCTTTGTGCAAAATAGACATGCAAAGAGGTTTCTCAGCTTGTTACAGAACTTTCCAATTGTAGAATTATGCTTTCTAGTCCTACACAGTCACTTTCCAGCACGTTGGCAATACTGGTTTAACAATCTCTATTTAAAAAAAAATTATTTTAAAATCTGAATTCTATACTCCATCTTTTTAACAGAGAGAAATAAAACATCGTGCCTCAGCCTTTCAAACTGAGGGAGGAGACATGGTCCTAGTGATTATTCAGTTAATGCAATAGGAAGTGATAACAGTTTCAACTAGAACAGAATTAATTGTGTTAACCCATAGATTAAGTAATTAATTCCTACATGACCAAATGCACATCTCAGAAATACCAAACACGTTTTCCCACAGATAAGCATGGATTTGTTGGAATTAAATATCTGAGGAGAGCATCTGTCCTGACACAACCTATCTGCTTTCCTGCATAGTTACCCAACACAAAGAAGTGTTTCTAACTTCAGCTGCTCAGAGTTCAGATGTAACTTGGGCATGTGAGGAAAACCTCCAGGGCCATGGTCCCCAGGATCTTCACAACTTGTAATTCTGGGCTAAGGTCCAGGGGCAGCAGGGATTCCATACCCAGCTAATGGCCTGAAAACTTGGGAGGTGGATTGTAGTGAATCCTCATTTGCCTTGTGGGACAGAGTGCTGGGAGTTAAGCAACAGCAACTGAACCAGGAAGCTTAAAACTTAATACATACAAATTTAATTCTCCCCCATTTTTAATTGCACAATTTAATTAATTTTTATTCTACAAAAATTTAAATAATTGTACTTTTGATTGACAAGAAACTCCTTCTGCAGACTAGGCTACTCAAATATTTGAATTTCTATGCAAAAAGAACTCGTTCCACTACCAAATGATTTATCTTCTTAAAAACCTTGTGCATAACAACTTATTTCTCTACAGTAAAACAGTATTTCACATTCACCTCTGTGGACAAACAGCTCCCAGCACTCCCTTCTGTGTGCAAGACAGCAATTCCCACACAGAAAAGGTACTGTTAACTTGAGGCACATCTCTAAATAGATGTGAGATGCTCTACTGACACACTGGGTTCAATTTTCCTGCTTGCACAATGAGCACACTTACTCTTTGGCACTCCCTCAAAAAGCCACGTCCAGGTATTCCTAGAGGAGCTGGTGGCACTGGAGGCTGGGGCTGGCACAGCCTCTGTGCTGGAGGTCACCAGGGCCTTTGGAGACTGAGGCAGCTGGGCTGGCACAGCATTAGAACTATCCCAGCTCACCACTGGCTCAGGAGCTTTTGGGGAAGGGGACTTGAGGAGTTCAGTTTGCATTTTCAAAATTTGCCCGACAGGATCCAGTTCTTTGGATAACTTCCTTGGAGGTTTCTTGGAGGCTCTTTTGCCCTGATCTGTGGTATGTGAGCAGTCAGTGATGCTTGCTGGACTCTGGGCAGGACAAGGAGATGTGGCAGTCTCTGCTGAGGCAGAGGAAGCAGCTGGTGGCACAGCTGGCCTGCATGGAGCAGTGGTGTCACACTCTGTGTCAATCACCAAGCGCTCCTCATCCGTGTCACTGCTGCAGACAGAAGTGTAGGGATCTTTCTGTGCACCACCAGGCTCTTGCTCAGAACTCACTGCAACAGGCAGAGGATTTAATTTTGTTTCATTGTCCAATACTTCCTTGGCCATGACATGCTGTGCTTTGCCCAGCCCTACCTCCACTGACTGAGAGCTTTTACAAGGAGAATGCTCTTGAGGGCTGCAGCCTGGAACTCCATCCGATGATGGAAGCTGCACGCTGGCACGTGCTGAATGCTCTTGCTCAGAAAGGGTGGCTTTCTCCTCTTCACCTCCTCTGCTTATGGCAGATGAATTCTTCCCCCCCACTTTTAGGCCATGAGACAGAGTTTTAGCAGTGTTACTAGCTGTAGGAAAGGCAGTTTCCATTTTACAAGTTCTTGAGAGCTTGGTTGTTGCTCCAAAAGTTTCAAGCTCTGTAAGATCATCATCGAAATCCATCCCTGAGTCATCTGGAGGAGGAACTGTCCTGCACTGGTAGGTGTCAGGACACACCTTACCACAGGGATGAGAAAGTCATAAAATTAAAACATGCCAAAACAATTAAACAAAACAAGAAATGAGACATTGCTGGACTGAAAACAAAAAAAAATGTTCTACCATCCATATTTCACTGTCAGGAAAGAGGATCAACAATTGAAAAACAATTGTTCTTGTTTACCACTGAATATCTTGGGTCCTATTTAAGGGACCCAAGTTTAAAGGCCTTTCTAAAGAGTAAAAGTTCACAAAACTTCTTCCCTGAAGCAAACTGATCAAAAGACATTTTAATGAAGTAAATATTAAGGCTGAGATGCCCATGTGGAAGCACTTAAAAGAACTACACAGGGTCTGTAACTCAACAACAGAAAAACCACCAACAGAAAACCTTAATTTCCCTTTATCACAGGAAAAGCAACTCAGGAATTCTAACAGGGTATTGGTTTTGCTTATTTTTAAGAATATGTGAATCTACATACATCCCAGTGAAGCAGGCTGTCCTCAGCTGGTTGGTCCATTGACACATCAGAAATTGGAACATAAGATGTTTTAGTTGCTAGGAAATCCATTGGAATTTCATGGAACATTTGATTCCTCTCTCGTACTGTCATTTCTTTTCTCAGCAGAGGTGGATCAACATAAACCACTTTAGCTGGTTTGCTACCTTCCCCAGAATGAAAAGAGTACATATTAAATGAAAGGAAGAAAGACTGTGCTATAATTTAAATAATAAATCTTTCAACTTCCAATTACAGTCAAATCCACTGCACATAACACCAGAAGAAATGAAAAATGATCCTTTCATTCATTAACAACTGAAGATAAAAGTATGTCCAGATATGGAGTGAATTATTGTGATCCTGCAGCAGCAATACTCACCACATTAACAGCTGAACATATTTCAAATGCAGTTCTAAGTAGAGAATTTGTAAAATAAGAACTGAGGATTCATCATTTCCTATACAGCATCATCTCATCAAATGTATTCTGCTTTCCAAAAAGACCTTTTCTTCTTCCTTGTTTGAAAGTCAATTCTTCTTCTAAGTCTCATTGCCAGTGATAGCTGCAGTTTATTTCTCTCTAATCAGTTAACTCTGTCCAGGCTCTGCTGCCCCACTCCTTTGTTTGACCTAAACACACTTTTACAGCTGAATCCCCCAAAAACAAAAGCAGTGCCCTGCCCATCCCAGCAGAGAAAGCCAAGGCACAAGGTGAACACAGTCCCCAGAGTCTCCCTGGTTTGTGAACAAAAGGAAATTAAAGCAAGGGGTTGGTTACAGTGAAAAGTGGAAAAGGAAGGCACAGGGAACCCTTCAAGAACCTCTATGTATTCCTATCACCATCTGAATGCCCTTCAGGAGGTAATTCTGGATTCAAAAATTAGGTTTTAAAACTGTAATGCTGCTACAAAAGGAGTCAGGCTTTATCTTTCCTGATAAAGTCATTTAATTTACATGGGAAAATGAAAATTTGTAAATGCTGCAGGTGTTTGATAACTTATTTACTGTCTACAAGTCTGCTATAGAAACTTGTGCTAGAAGCACAGAAGGACATTCCAACACAACAAACATTATAAATACTTGAATGAACCATACTGTGTTAAAAAAAAGTGTAAGGGAGGAAATGTATATTCAGATTACTGAAGTAATCTTGACAAGTAAAGTAGTCAGGTGAGTTCATCAGCTTATTAAAACATTTTCTGCTGCAATTGAAAAAATTATCTTCATGGACATTCATTCCTTATTTACTGTTCTGTGATGTAATTAGATCCTTTTAATTCCAGAAAAGGTTTGCTCTTTACTTTTTCATAAAATTTCATAATTTCTTTGTTTCTTTATTTTACTGAAATCAGTTCACTTGATAATTTGAACAGGTTCATGCAGTTGTTTTATTTCCAAGAACAACAAATTGGTTCTAACTGGTTTTTTGTTTTGGCTTTTTCCCCCAGGTGGAAAAGAGCTGAATGTCCAAATTCAACATTTACTAACTGTAGAGGCTGTTCCTATTCCCAGCAACAAGATGGAAAAGGTACAGGAAACAACACCCAGTGACCCTGGATCAGCTTTCCAGCTTCTCTGGACAACCCTCCCCACAGTTTTAATAACAGAAACATCCCATACCTGCAACAGGGATCATTTTAACACAAACTGGAATTTCCCACTGCTCCTTGTAGTTCAGTCCATGGTTATTCAGTAGAGTAAATAATGATTGATTACTTAAAACAACTTGGGGACAATATTTCAAAGCAAGTTTTTCTGCATTTGAATCTGAACTAATATCCTAAAGAGAGAAAGAAGTTATTTCTTCCAAAGTTCTTCTTTTAAGAATACACATAAATTTAAATTTACAAGAAAAACTCCAAACTCCACCAAAAATGGATACATACAACCCCTACCCCCCAAAAGGTCCAAAGACTACCACAGTGCCAGGCTTCAAAGGAAATGAAAGGAAAAAAAAATTTCCCTGAAGGTTTTTAGCTCAATCTAATGCATTCACTTTGCAGCATAAGAAAATACATCTTTTTAACTTGTATTTTCAGGTAATTTCAATACATTTGGATTACTAGGTTGTACAGGAATTTAGATAATCATGAAATACAGGAGCATGCTGAAGTTAAAAAAATCCCCCAAACCAGATTAACTCCCAAATAAACACTACAGAGCTTCTTAGGAGTTAACCAACAGCACAATAAAGACAGCTAATACTGAAGTATGGTTAAAACTGCACAGCTGTTTCAATACCAATTAGATAGAAAGAACCTTAAAACAAATATAAACTCATCAAGAACACAAATTCAGAACTGAAATAATAAAATGGTTAAATTTTACAAGTGCATATTTCCATGAAGGAAGGAGGCTGGGAATGCTCACGAGGCAGAAGAACAATCAGGGACTATGAAGACAATGGGAGCCCAGGAGCACTGAGGACATGAGAGAAGCAAGAAAAACCCAGCTATGTTCTTGTGTTCTTTTTGCTGCCACCTCAGCCACCATCAGAAGGGCTCTGTTTAACAGCTTGGAGGCTTATACCATTCTCCTGCACCACCTCTGCTCCTTTTTTCAGCAAGTGTCTCTGAAATTACAGTGCTGCTGGTGAAAGCTTGGTTTTTAATATGTGAAGAAACTCCTTAAAATAGCTGAGGAAAAGTTATGTGGAATAAACAGTCAGACCCCTCAGTTCTACAGCATGAAAACTCCCTGATTTTCCCAGTAGAGCACAAACAGAAATATCAGCTATTTAATGGCCCAATGCAGTCTAAAAACTGTTCAACACATAAAAAGATCAGATTGCACTTGTGTACAAAAGATGCCTTAAAAATAACAACAAAAGGGTTACTTACATTATGCATCACATGAGCCTTTTTTTCTGGGGTTATCATAGATGTAACAGTGCCATAGTCTGTGGGCAGCTGAACAGGCATGGAAGGGAAATCTGTTTTAGCACGTCTTGCTGTACCCTGGGGAAATCAAGCAGCATCAAAAACAGCTTTCACAGCAATCATGCTCACCCAACACTGCATTTCTGATGAAGAAAAATATTAGAAATTTACACAGGTCCAGTATAAAATAAGAGAAAACACACTATTAATGTAATCTTTTTATGGCAAACATCCGGTGAAAGGGCTTAACAGACTTACTACCAAAATAATTTCATTAACGTTTTAATGAATGATTTAAATTATAAAGTATAACCCCTAACTAAAAAACTCGGTAATAGTTGCAAAATCCCCTAATCCTTGCTTAACACAACTCTGATGGAATTCTACTCACTGAAAACCCCCCACAAACCCAATCTGAGTACATAAGGTATTACCATTGCAAGAAGATTTTTTTCCAGCCTAAGGGTCAGCTGTGTATGAAACTTTCCTCCCATGATACTCATCATCTCCTGCAGGGTGTAAACCTCTGGATACTTCTGCACATGTCCAATGCGTGCACGCAGCAATTCCTAACACAAAAAAGATTAATCATGTATGCATTTGTATCTTTCATAAGAATGGGGGATTTTGGGAGGATTTTTTAATTTTGCAAAGTGTTTTCTATAATTTCAAAGTGCATTAAAAAACTTACAGGTACCAATTCAGATCTATAATACTCTCACAATCACTGCAATATATTCCAGATTCTCCTCAGCCCTTCATAAGCAAGGCTGACAATGTAAGCACACAACTCAGGCCAATAATTAAAAATGTGCAGTTTAGTACAGTCTGAAATGTGCTAAATAGGTAATTTTCTTTTTAGTTATTTATCTTGGTTTTTAGAGGAAGGAATATTTTTTTGTGTTACCACCCAGCTTACACTAAGCCTAGGCAAAAGTCACAAAGGTAAAGGCACAGGATGATTCCATTTGTGTTGAAACTCAATGTCTTATCAACTCTACATAATTTTTACAAAATCTGAATTAGTTATTTAGGATATTTAGATTTTATCTAGTTAGTAGAAAGAGTGCTTTCTGCAAGTTGGTTAAAAGAAAACATAGGCCTCTACTTCATTTTTAAGTCAGGGTATCAACAATAAATAGGACTTGAAGTCTGGAGACACATTTTGTGGCCAGATGACAAGATACAAAATTGCAAAGCCAATCCAAATATTCAGGGTGCAAAGAAAAAAAAGCCAAGTCTTTGTCTTCACATGTGCCCAAACTCTGTGTTAAGCCAGTAATGGGAATGTTTAATGAACTTTTTTCAAAAACGTGCTAAAAACCCAAGAACGATGCGTGAAGTTGCATTCATGTTTGATCTTAGAATCATCAAAGTGGATATTTAACACAGCATGAACTAGCAGAGGGTTATGATTAAAACCTCAGTAACTTCCAATTACAGTCACTTTATAACATGCTACCAAGCTTTGCTGTGGAGGTAAGCTTCACATTCTGCCCAGCAGTGTATATCTATATACCTATACCTATATCTACACCTAGGAGCCATTTCTTAATGGAAATGCACACTTAGAATGCAGCTTCTCTTTTTCTGAATAGAATGAAGCAATTGATTTATTTGATGAATAAGTATGTTTGCAGTGATTTCTTCTAGGACATCTGTTGGTTCCAATGAAGCCCAGCCCCAGCCCCCTGTGCAGAGTGGGCAATGGCCACTTCTCCATCTCATCCCAACAGAAACCAGCAGGGCAGGCAGCAGCACCACCATGAGCACTGCTGCCCGTCCTCATCATGATCCCAAGATGGTTTTTAAGAAGGGCTGGAATGAAGCATGGCATTGGTAATTACCTCAGTATAACGTAGGGCATCTTCAGAGATGGCATCATAATCCCGGGCACAGCTCTTTGCAGCATTTTGGGCAAATTTCATAAATTCTGCAATTTCATTGCTTACTACTTCTTTCATTTGCTGGGGGAAGGAAAAAACTATTTATAGAAAAAATAGAAGCCTCTATACTAGACATGTAAGCAACAAAATTTCCAGAGAGACAGTACAGGTAATGATATGAGGGAAGGAAAAATTCCACTTGCTACTCAATTTGAAAAGTGTTCAGTTTCACTTCAGTAAAAAAAAATTTTTGCAAGGCCCATTTCCTTTAAAAAAAAATCCCAAACCAGCAACACACCATCCCCAACAAACAGCAAGTTTCCTTTGATACAGAGGTAGAAATAGAGAGGTTATATGACATGGTTGTTGAAGTTTACACCACAAAGTCACAAAGAGTTCTGATTTCACGAGAAATTGTAAGTAACAACAACACAGTAGATACTGATGTGTCTGGAAACAATATTCCCACTGTTACAGCATTAAATAAAGCAGCATCAATAAGGAAGCATGGGAAAGCAAATGCAACGGCTGAAAACAATTTGCTGATTAATTACATTTTACAGGACTCAACTAAAATGATGCTCCCAGCCAACACAAAGGTGGCCCATTCACACACATGGCTGAGCTCAGCAGCAGGGGGAACACAGAGGGCAGGGCAGCACACAGAGCCCTCCCTGGCCATGAGCACGGCTCACAAAGATCACAGCAAGGGGTACCCACAGCCTCACCCTAAGGCTGCTACAGCCACTATGAAATGCTAAAATCACAGCAAGGACAACTCTTAACTTCCTCCTCAGAAAAAAAGGGGTTTTTTGGGAACTGGAGGGTGTTTGATCAGTTGTCTAAGATCTACACTTATCCTCACTTAAAAAAAAATCCCAACGAAACAAAAAAAGCCCCAAAACCCCAATTTCAATGAAATTACCAAATACATTTGCAATATCCATTAAAAAGCTTATCCTAAGTACTTCAAACCTTTATTACCTTTCATGATACCATGAATTTTATGACAAATTGAACTCAAATCAAGTTTTCCCCCTTTCTTATATTCTTTGTAAGAAAAAAAAATTGTAGGACTCCCCTTGTGATGGTCATATGTTCATATCTTACCATATATGTGAAAAATTCCCTTTGACTTGCTTCATTAACTTGGAAATGGTTTCTTTTTTCTGAGAACTTAGTCATCAGGTACAAGTATGTCTTCTGCTCCTTTTCAGTCAAACAAGAGGTAAATGGATAGGGGAGTCTGGGCTCTGGGAGAGGATGCTCATCAGCTGGGCCTTTAGCCTCCCCCTCAAGTGACTCTGCAGCCTGCATGCCACCAGCCTGTCTGTTTTCTGAAGAGTTTGCCAATGCCTCTGCATTTTTCTTTGCCTTTCTGAAAGAAAAGTAATAAATAAACCAATTGACAGCTTTCACACAGATACTAATATCAGTCAGAAACAACGCAGGCAGCTGTGCAAGCCTGAGCTGCTGTGACAGACACTGCCATTCCAACTCCTATCTGTGCCAGGGGACTGTTCTTACTCTAAAACTTCACCTGTACAGTCAGGCTCACCCTCAGTGCCAGCAGCAGCTCTGCAACTGGTTTAAAAACAAATAAAGAAAAAAGGTGGGGGGTTTCTGTTATCATCTCATTGCAGGGCTCCATGCTGTTGTCTCCTTATCACAAAAGTTCCAAACCTTCTTGGTGTTTCTCGTGGGCAGCTCCTCAGAGCACTGACTCTCTCCCCTTCACAAAGGAGCCAGCTGACTCCAGTTCCCTTCCCACTCTTTTATAGCATCTTCTTCTCATTGGTTCAGCTGTGGCCTGTTAAAGTCAGGCCTGTTCCTAAGCTTTGATAACTGGCCCACCTGCAACTCCTTAGGGGTAAGATTATTTCTACACTACCTTTATTTTCTTATATTCTATCCCCCTACAATTTTCTTTAAAAAAAAAAAAAGGCAAAATGGTGTTAACAAGCTAAATATGAAACACAATATTTGCTCTGGAAACACACACTATTAATGAAAGGATAAAGAATCTCCACATTTCATCACTCACTGGTGGCCACTGTTCAGAAACTGCACTCAGAAAGGGCAGACTGTCAGTCAGTTCTGACAGTAAAGGAGAAAGATTTAACTAGAAGAAGCCTTTCCCTCATTGCAGAAGAAGGAAATCAAAATTACTTCATTGTAACAACAGAAATTCCAGATTTCAATGAAGAAATTCTTACAGAGTACACAAATCAAGCATTTAATTGTCCACTCTAAACAATGCTGGAATCAGTCACCAAAAATGACTGATAGGGCAAGGGGCATGGCTGTTTCAACAACAATAAGGAAGTAACATAAAGCTTGTTCTTAAAGCAGCTCCAGTAAACAAAGGCCAACCAGCCTAGCCATGAGCTATTTAAAATAATTGTACTTAAGAGAGGAAAATATTTAAGGCTAAGAAAATGAACATTAACCGCTGATCTTGGAAAAAGCATATTTTTAAGCTACTACTTCAGCAGTAGAAAACATCTCCAGTGTCATTCAAACCCAGCAGTATCACATCCACAGCTCTTAATAACACTTCACAGCTGTCTCCCTAAATACCAGAATGTGTCCATCCTTGTGGCACAAACTGGCAAATTTAATTAAGCTGGAGCAGCAACAAGATGCTGACTCAGATATGCCAGTGTAAGAACATCAAGAAATTCCAGCAGCTGAAATTGGCTCTATTCAGCACCCAATGAAATGGCAGCACATCAAGATCATTTCCCTATGCACTGCTGTCACAGTCTTCATTGGGGTGCAAACCAAAATAATCTGACAGAGCTTTTCTGGCCACATTTACAGCATTATACTCTATTTGAGCTGACAGCTTAAATTTTTCCCCTTCATTTTATCAGCAACTCACTTCCACTGCTTCTGCACCAAGAGAAAATCCACTTTTGTAAATATCTATGAGAAACTCCCCAAAATTAGCAAATTTCCTCCAGCTTTTACTTCCACACTTGCTTCAACAGGTGTAATTTCTCTTCCTCTTGACTCTGGTGACACAACCCAGCTCCATCCATTTCTGATTTTCACCAGGTGCAACCTCTCTGGCTTCTTCTGGCTGTAAAGCCACCCAAACCACACAGAGCTGGCCCCAACTCCCACTCCTGAGTGCCCACCCCAGAAACTCCTCTAAGGAAGAATCCCATCCCACAGCAGTACCAGATGTACCAGTTACAAGCTGTGAGGCTGTGCTTGCACCTTGCCAGTTCAAGGGAAGTTGCTCCAATAGGGATGAACCAGAACAGCTTCTCCAGCTAAAGATGTGGGGTGAAGCCTTGGGATGCAACAGGCAGCCTCCTCTAATTGTCAGTTCATAAAAACACAGCAATTCCCCTCTGGAAAAAACTATTTCCCCACATGCTGAACTCCCCACTTCCAAGGTTTCCCACCCACATTCCTCCCAGTGAAGGTTCATGCACCAGGCACATTCACCTCCCTTATCAGCTCAATAAGTTCTGAAACCAAGAGTCTAAATACAGTCCCCTCCAAATGCTGAGATGCAGCAGCAGGAGCCACACTTCTCACTATGTGAAATCAATGTTATTCTGCTTCCTCTACCTAAGAAAATATGAAAATGACACTGAAAGTGCAAAAACAACACTACTTGTACCACCTGTGTTCACACAGCTTCATTTCCCAGAGCAAAGCACTCAAGCTGGACTCCTCCTGCTTTCTGAATGTTCACAATACACAAAGCACAGGCCAGCAGCACTAACAAACTCTTGTGTGCCAAACAACAGGCAGCTTTCCCCAAAACAGTATGGGCATGTATTCATGGCATGGTAACAAAGAGCACAAAATGATAAAATTATATACCTGTGTGATAAATGCCAGAGTTCAGAGAGGCTCAGGGACAAGGAATGTTTCTCATAAAGTTCATGGGAGAAAAATACTTCTTGGCCATTTTTTGGTGGAATATCCCTAATAAAAGAAAATTTAAAAATAAATATATAGCAAAACAACCAAAGATTAAAGGCCACCTCTGCTCCTGAGAAACAAAACCAAGAATTATTTTATATGAAAAAAAGAGAGGCCGCCTACACAGTGGTTCCAGATTTCCTTTTTATGCAAGTTACATTTATACTAATGCCTTATATTTTTTGATAGTAAAATATATATTCTGCACCGTACAAAATAATTTCATTAATATAAACCATCAATTCTAGACATGGTGAAATTCTGATGAGAGTTTCACACTTTCACAGGTTCATGAATCAAAAACAAACTCTGGGTTGAAATCGCTGGAACGTTTGAGAAAAATACACCAGTTTTAGGATTTCAGAAAAGATTTGTTCTTGTCTTCTACGCTGGTATGATATTCTATATTGCCTTTTTATGTTTTCGAATGAAGTCGTTCAAAAGAACGGGGTTTATACAATCCCAACCTCCCGAACTACTGTGTAAGGTACGAGCAAAGACTTTATTTACGTTTTACCTCACAAAGTAAAATTCCAACAAATTTCGCCTCTCTAGGGTTAAAGAGCCAAATGACGTATTTGCAGAGCTTTTCGTATTAGAAACACCACCAAGGTCCCCGCCCCGAATCCCCGCCGGGATTTACGGGACCTCGCAGCCCCTGAGGGGGAGCCCGGCCGGGCTCAGCCCGCTCCCACCGCGGGAGCGACGGGAAATGGCGCCCGCCCCCTCGGGGCGGCGTCCGGCGGGGCGGGAACCGAGCCCGCCCCGCTCGCCCCGGGCCGCAGTGCGTTCCGCTGCCGGCGGGGCAGCGCGGAGCTGCGTCCGTCGCCCACGCCTCAGGCGCACCCGGCCAGGCAGCTCAAGGAGAGGGAGACGCGCTCACCATGTCAGCGGCAGCCCCGCGGCCGCCATCTTGGCTAAGCCTTCAGGGTGGCAACTTCGCGCCTCAGGCCACTGGCCAATCAGCGCCCGGCGCATGCGTCAGGTGGTCTGAGTTAGCCAATAGGGAAACGGGCTCGAGCAGCCCCTCAGAGTGTGGCCGCCATTTTGTGGCAGGCGGGGCGAGTGGTGGCGCGCAGCCGAATTGTGCTGGGAGATTTGCTCCGTGATCGTAGGCGGAGCCTAGGCAGGAGGTGGATGTCTCGGGCGGCGCATCCCGCCCCTCCCCGGCTCTTTCAGAGGTGGGGCCCTGGCTAGAGGGTGGGTGTCCTGGGTGGCTCCTCCCGCTCCGGGTGTGCAGAGGTGGGAGGAGGGCTGCTTGTCACTGCGCCTTTGGAGGCGCGTGAGGGCGGAGGTGCCCATGGAGGAGGCTGCGTTCAGCAGCTTCCCTCCTCTCAGGCGTTCAGTTTTCCTGGCTCATTTCTTGTGAGCAGAGCCGCGAAATCTTTTTTAACTGATGGGCCGGCTTCCCAGTGTGGTAAAATGTGGAATTTGGGTATTCTCACAACCCGTAGGTCTGGGAGATGGAAACTGATTTGCCTGTGGTACAAGAAGTGATGCCCTAAAGATGGGGAAATGATGAGGGCAGACTGTGTGCCTGGTGTCCTGTGATTAAAATGGGGCACTATTACACAAATACAGGAAAACCCAGAGATGATTCAGAATTATTTCCAAACCCACCAAACAAGGGAGTCTTCAGCTTGCTTGCAGATCAGTTTTAAGGATAGTGATTTTAATTCTGCCCTCTTGATTTGTTTATCTTAGAGAAGCAGAAAGGTTTCCTGTCCCACTGGATAGACCCACCCAGAGCCGAGCCATGGAATTACCCCCTTGTAAGGAGTGATCTTAGCTCCCAACCCAGGTATGGTAACAGTTCTGTAGCTGAATTATGAGAACGCTTATCTTGGTGAATGTGGCAGCTTAAATCCTACTTAGGCTGCCTCTCTCTAAAACCTACAGTATCTGATTGTTTTGTTGTTTTATCTTTGTACTTCCATGACACAAACATGAACATCAGGAAACAGGTTCCCACTATGAGGGTGATGAAACAGTAGCACAGGTTGCCCAGGGAAGTTTTGGAGTCACCTTGGAAATACTCAAAAGCTAGGCATGGTCCTGGGCAGCCAGCTCAAGGAGAGCCTGCTTGGGGCCTCTGCAGTCCCTGTCACCCTCAGCAGTTCTGTGGTCCTGTGAAATAATCAGAGGTCAAACCCACTACCTCCTAATGCACTTTAGCTTTCCCCATGGGCAGGCACAGGAGGGAGTTCTGTTTGTCTCACTTCAGAAAAACTCCTGTGTTTTAGATAGAACTATACAGTTCTTTAAAAAGCTGTTCCCTAACCTCTGTGTTGGTGTTAGGAACTGTCCTGTGACTGGGAAGACTGGGCAGGATCATGGCCTGAGGATAAGAAAATGAAGTCTGTGTTTTCAGTGTCCTGACTGCTGTAGAACACATGGCACTGCTTAGTGCTACCGTTCTGGCAGTTATCACTTACACTCCTTTTTTTGTGGAGTTATCTGTAGGTGAAGGCTGCTTCCAGATACAGTGCTTCAAAGATGAATGCTAGAATCTATTTCTGGATCATGGTCAGACATATAAATACTGAGCTGTAAAAGCCCTGTCAAGACTGAGACATTTCTGAGTAGGTGCAGAAGGAGAATTTCACATGCCTGAAGTCTTAAGACCAAGCATGCTGCTGACACATTCAGGTATTCCCAAAGTTAGCACAGCAGAGGGGAGTGGCAACTTTGACTTTTGATGCCTAAATTGTATTAAAACTTCAATTTTGATACCCAAATCCTCATTTGTCTGACCTAAAGTCTGACCTAAAGCAGTATTTCTGCTGGGAGTGCTCACTGGGAGGGTTTTGTGCCAAGTATCTTGTATTTTGCACTTGAGGTAGTGACGTGTGATTTCAAACAAGAGACCTTCACACAGAGGGGAGCCACATTCACCCACATTGATTCTGAAAAGGTTTGGAGCTCTCGTTGGCCAAAAGGGGAGCTGGAAGGGTGTTTGGGGGCCATCTTGTTCCCTGCTGCTGACAAAGCATGCTAAACGTGCTCCAACATCCGTGTGGTCTAACTTTGTATCAGTGCATTCCTTAAGGCATGAACCTAATGAACTGTAATTCAGAAAACCAAGGAAGATGAGACTGACAAAAAAATCAAGACAGGTTTTTCCATTAGAAGCTGAAGTTTTATTACAGGATAAGAGTACATAAAGCACATCTAAAATCGATGTGTTCAATGCACTTAATAAAGGTAATGTAATATTAAAGGTACGGTTTCTAAGTACAATATAACAACATTCATATTAGAATGAAAATTGGAGTATTTAAAAGACAACATTAAATCTCTTATTTTTACAGTCATATTTACAAAATGAATCAAAATACTTTTTCCGGGACCGAGTAAAATAACAAACTGGAATATAAGCAGGCTATCATAAGAGTGAGTTGGAAAGGTCTATGGAAGGGACAGGTGAAGTGACTGGGTAAAGATCATTAGCAAAGGTTTAGTACAATACCACATCCTCTTGATGGCTTACGTTTGATTGTGGCTAGAAAAGGAATTTGTACATACTGTACACATAACAGACAGCACATATTTACATGTACAGTATCATTGCATTAAACTTGTGTGTATTTACAGAAATTTGAGCATATCACTCAACGAGGTTTTTAAGTCTGTGTGCTTCATCTTCAATCTGATGTATATTTGTAATCAGCATTTATTCTGTTGTTGGTATGTTGAACATTTAGTAAAGAGGGAGGATAAATGTTAACCAAATGGTTTTGCATAAATATATCAAACGATTAAAACAACAGGGAGAATGTGTTCCTGGCATTACCTATAGGTTGGTACGTACAAATTTAAGAGTGAGTCCTTCTCTCTTTGAAAATATCAAAAGGTGACTTAAATCAAAAAGGGAAAACAAAATTGTCATGGCTTATATTTAAATAAGATTGTAGCTTCAAGAGGTTTTTATAATTGTCCTGATAGTGTTTGCAGTTAAACATTCCACTTATGAAAATATACCCATGGTGCAGTAAAGTTTGTTTTTGTTTTTAGGTCAACAGTATGTTTGCTGTTTAAAAAAAATTATTTATATATATATATTCCTTGGATTGAGGGTATAAAAGCAGTGCATGGAAGCCAAGAACCATGGCTTTAAAATTCACTACCTTCTATTATCAAAAAGTGCAGTAAACAGAAACATTGTTATTAATAAATTGCTCAAAAATCTTTGCTAAAGATCTTATAAATTCAGTAATATTACAGAAAAATTCTAATAAATATTTAAAAGGTTAATTACCTCCTTAGTTAGATATTTGATATCCATCAGTTTTTAAGAATGAACATGAAAACAATATCTAGAATAAAAGGAACAGGGGACAGGAATATTTTGAAGGGTACATGACTACGTAAATTAAGGTATACATGGAAAAATAAAAACAAAACCCCCATACCTGACAAAACGTTGCAAATTCCACTTGTTAATTAACTTTAGTTGCTACTGGCTGTCCTTGGATATGTATGCATGGTGTGTAAAGCATATCCAGGGACTGAACTCAGCCATCCATCAGGGCAGGTTTACAGAACATTCCTATTTACAGTAACTGGAGTTAAGTGTGTGGGCATGGCCCGGTGACATCCGCAGTCTGAGTGTACAGATCCTATTTAAAGTCAGCAGGGAGGAAGGCACCCAGCAGAGTAACATCTATACATTTCCAATGCAACAACAGGATAGAACTCTCCAACAAGCCAAATAACTACCTCCCTTTCAGACAGACAGCATATTGCAATTATTTTATACTGGCAGATTAGATGTTTTTCTTATTTTGAATACAATACAGGCAGACTCTTTTAGTAACCAAAAGGATAACAAGCTGGACAGAACAATTGTAATAACATTAATAATTAATAATGTTAATAATGTAGAAAAAAATTCTACATTTGATATCAAGTATCTGTACCGGTGAAGTAATTTTCTCCTTATTAAATATACTATAGAATAATTTATATAATGACACTATGCATTTAAAGAGAAAACCATGTCCCAAATCTTGTACTCTGATACAGGTACTTGTTGGGCATATGTTGGTGTATATATATATATACACAAATATATATATTTATATATAGTTATACTCAGTGAAATTAACAAGACCCAAAGGTGGTATTGTCTAGGAATAAAAGGGGTTTGTTTGTTTTTGTTCACAAAAGTAACTTATCTAGCACCACACATCAGAAAAACACAAAAATAGCACACTCTAGTTCTAAACAGCTATGTCTAAAATAGATTATATAGTAAAACAGATATTATACAGCATAATGTGGTATTTGATAAACAGATAAATATTTGCACTGTGTAGGCTGTTTATAGTATAACTTTATCTATACAGAATGAAAGCAAAAAGTTAACTGTATAGAGGTGAGCAGAACAACATTAAATATTATGACTCCAAAGCAGAGACAAAGTTAGAGTTGAAAGAATAGAGCAAGATAAAATGTTTACAGGCCATTACAAGTCCTTAAATTAGTAGTAAAATAAGGAATCAGTTGCTCAAGTTTAAGAAAGCAGTAAACAAGAGATTTGCATTTACATGCAGATGTCTAAAACTTGTATTTCTTTTAAATCTATGCACAAAAAGTCATTTGTTTTATTGCTTGACATTCAGTTATGGCTAGAATATTTTTAACCTTTTTTTTGTACTTTGGAAACAAGAATATTGTTAAAGGTGCCATAAAAATGGACAACATTGAAAACAGTTTGCAAATAAACCACCTAACACTGCAGTTCTTTATACATTTTAAAAAGCCTTGTCTGGGGTTTGTCATATGTTAAATATATTTAATCTGGGAAAATACATTGTAGCTTGAAGCCTCCCATTGGCCCAAACATCCAATACAAAAACACATCTCCAGAAAAGGAGCAGGCAGACAATACAGTTACATATAAAGAAGCAGCCAGTTAATGTCCTAATACTTCAAATAGTGACCACTGTTCTGTAACTTGCTTCTAAATCAATGTAGAAATGAGGAACATTTTGGATTTAAAAAGGTCTACAGTACGTATGCCTTTTTGTGAAATAAAATTCACTGTATTGCTTATGAATTCTCTGCATTAGATAGAGATAGCATTACAGATTGCAAGCTCCTGTAAGGTCTGTGCATCTACATTGAGACTCTGAGGGGTAATTCAGGGTAGTGTTTCTCAAACCGAAAGTCACAAGTGCTTGTTTGAACGATCCCAAGTGCCTGGCTCACGGTCAGAGCCCTCCAGGCACAGCCAGCCGGGTTCCTGCTGAGGCGCAGGCTCCCGGCACAGAGCACTGCGCAGGGAACGCGGCAGCTGCAGCTCAGCCCGGGCCCGGAGGAGCTGCAGGGGCCGCTGCGGGCTGCACTTGGCAGTGCCCACCGTTCCCAAGGACCTGCAGCAGCTCGGGTCCTTCCCTTGGGAAATGCTGCCAACATTCCAGCTGATCCACGCTCCCTGCCCCAGGAAACCTCAGTCAATTCCAGCACAGAGAGCCTGTGCAGAGATACAGCTCACAGAGATTGTGCTTTCAGAAACCTTGAGAAACACTAACGTAGGAACACGAGTACACACAGGACATGTGAACGCTGAAAACATGCAGGTGTTAACAAAGTGTGATGTCACACACCAAGCTGAACAACTTGATTGTGAAGTTCAGCTTGAAGAAGTAATAAGATTATGAGGGAAGACATACAAGTGAATATTGTGGCAGAAGAAGTGAGCCTATGAGTATTGATCTGAAGCCTTTATCATGTTTTGTTTCTTATTTGGATAGCCTACTTATTGCTATAAAGTTATTGCTATATTCTACCAATGATAAAGGCAAAAAAAAAAAGGACAAACAGCAACATTATAGATGGAAAAGGTAGAATACAGCTTCTGTTTAGATGTTAAAATTCTATTTAGTACCTGAATAAAGTTCCAGAGAAAGACTGTATATTATGTTACGTATTTTTCTCCTCAAGTCCAGTGACTTAGCATTATGTAGCAAGCCATTATCACAGTACTAGAATTAAAGCACATACTGCAAGGATTTTTAAATAAATACTCATTTACATTTTAAAACTTTTCTTTTTGTTGTTGTATTTGGTATTTGTATGCATTTGCCCTCATTTCCACCAAATGATTAACTGACAGAAATACTTAAGCAAAAAGAAAGTAAGAGGCTAATATTCAAATATATTAATGGATGTAACTTTAAAACTGATATATACTAGTATTAATAATTAAAAAATAGTTCTAATAGTTATGTTTCTCCAGCTAGGGAAAATAAAGATGTTCTGTGCAATCTGAATCAGCTAGCACAGGTAGAATTCCATACTCAAGAGAAAATTGCCTATATTTTTGGATATTGTGTAGTAAGTGCTGTTTCTGGCGTTTATATTAATAGGTTTGTCTGTATTGAGGAGTTTAGGAATGTCTAGGGAAAAAAATCCATGTCATTTGCACAGCTTACACTGTGTAAGTTGTTTTGTTCATCAAGTACAGACTGGGGATTGTCTATGCCAATCCAAAAAAAGATGCTGTAATGCTTGGATCATCACACTACTCAGTTAAAGCATCTTAGAGCTTGTCCATTCTAAGTGTTCCATTGATGTGCAAGTACATAAATAACAGGGTCCACTGCCAATCAGCAGCAGGAATTCTCATCTCAGCTGAAGATGCTGGAACACCAACTGACCACACTTGCTAAGTGCCTGTCTGCCTTGGAAAGCCATTCCCAGCTAGACTCAGCTGCCAGCCTGGGAAACCATAAGTATGCTCTCCCTATTTATTAAGCAATCTCAAGTAACCAACTGGTAGCTGTATACCCGTGAAAAAACCCTCAAAAATACCAGAAAACTGGGGCTTTCTCCAAGCAGACACATTGAATGGAGGAGTCAAATTCACTCTCTTTCCAATGTAACCAAGGTGCTGCAGTCTTGCTCGTTTTGTTCGTAGTTGTTTACTTGCTTTTCTACTTGCATTTTCAAAAGAATGTGAAGCCATAAAACAAAGCTAATTGGGACAGGCTTCAAGCATCCTAGTTTGGCACTGGAGACTTCTGAACATTGTTGGGTTTTGGTGCCATTGTAAAATCACTGGAATTGCTGTATTTGATGTACTAAATATGAAAATTTCTTCAGCTGCAGTGTTTCTTTGCAGCCAGGTTTTGGCTTTACCATGAAACATCTGCAGCAATGACAGACAACATTTGAAGTGTTGTTCTTGTACTCCTGCAGATCTGTGTTCCTTTCTATGTGACTTCACTGATGAAACTTAACCATGACCTTTTCATTCTTACTGCATTCTCACAAATGGATTCATTTTCTTTGATAACAATTTAAATACTAAAAAGCTGCTTTCTATTGCAGAACACTGAATTTCAGTTGGAAAAGTAGTCCTATCATTATAAAAATGTTCAGAGAGTATTGAAATTAATTTCAATCATATATTTAGTGGGTCAGCATTTATTTTCTAAAATATAATTGTAAAATCTTTGCATTATTTGGGGTATTCTGTTTTGAGCACAATACCAACCAAAAAGCAGCTCTACTGCAAGAGTGAGCAAGAGAATGAGGCACACATAGAGCATTTAGTTAAAAAAAAATCCGCTTCTCTTGTGCCTCGGGGCAGGGGGAAGGGAAGAAATATTAGCATATTTTTGAAAAAGTAATTTGTTCCACCAGCAGTACTGGCCACCCTGTTGAAGAGTTTTAGAAGATCCCTGAGCACATTAGTTTCTGACTTCTAACCCCAGCTCCAAAATGATAGGGCTTCTCTTGATAACGAGATGGATTGTCATTCACAGTTAAGTCAATCATAAGGTGCTTAATCTATTTACCCTTTTTTTCACCAATCAGCACAAAGAACTGTCAGAAAATAACTTTTATTTTTCTTTTTTAAATAATAAAAGGGAACAAAATTTAAACAATCGATGTTTTGTGACAGTGGTTTAGGATTATTATCTGGCTGCCCCTCAACAACAGACAAGTGATTCAATCGACATTCCTTAGCAAAAAAAGGAAAAAAAAAAAAAAAGGAAAGAAAAGAAAAAAGGCAAAAAAAAGAAAAATCCTGTACAAATATGTATTTTTCCCTGAGGGATCAAGGTTACACCCGCAAGTGCTCTATGTACATATTGCACTGTAGAGGAATGAAGAACATGTGCAAAAAAAGCAACAATGATTGAAGCTTACTAATCAAACCTTTTAATCATGACTGCTATGTCATCTTGCATTTTGGAATGTCGGAACACAGCTATTCCTTTAATCTAAAATGTAAAAATAAAAAACAAGAAAGAAAAAGAAAAACGCACCTCTACTATGGCACATTCAATGAAATAAAAAGTTTTCCAAAGACAAATAGACAAATTCCATCAAGAAAATAATACAAAGTTCGTTCGTTTGTGGTTTTTTTTGTTTTTTAGAAAAATTACATTACTTTCTTTCATTGTTTCACATTACAAAATCTTTTTTTTTTAATGTTTACACAAATCACATTTTATTGCAGGAATATTTCAAGTGCCATCAAACATTTATAGAAGGGTTAAAAAAATAGAAGTCTCTCTAAAGTGGTCCAGACAAGGCTTTGTATAGAATAAATCTTTTTACCACCTTCTATTTTTGACTTAAGTATTTTGAATACATTTTCTTTATTCCATTGACACTTAACAGCCTAGAAGCAGCCGCTCACACGTCCCACGCATACACTCATGTGCGCACACAATGGACTCTCTCACACACACAGGTGCACATAGACAGATATCTTGGTATTCATACTAAGATAAGCTAATAAAGAGCAACCAAACTTAAAAACAGCCTCCCTTTTTACCTAATTCCATACGTCAAACAATGCTGGAGGTGATGACATGTATTAGGGTGGTTCATGTGACAGTATAGTCTAGTAGCTCTTCCTAGAAAGCCAGAAAACATCTCCAGGAACACATATAACTCCCAAGGAAAGTATCTTTGCAGGCTCTAAGGACTAGGTCATCTAAACTTGAAATATTATGTTTAGTTATCCTAGTGTTTTTATTTGTAGTGAACTGGGCAGATGATGAAAATACTCATGTGAATATCCACTGACCTCCAGTTTTTAACTGGTTGATAGCAGGCCACAGTCCCAGAGGTTTTGCAGAGGGCATTTCCCCTGCTGTGCTGTGTTCTTACATGGCCATCTCCAAGCAGCCACTCTGGTGTTATTCTGAGTCCCCCTGCATAAAAACCCCCTTGGCAACAGGTGTCTGATCAGTGTGTCTGCTGTTTTTATCCCTCCTCATGAAGGGCAACCCAAAAATTCTACTCTATTGCCAAGTGGCTGTTAACTGTGACCAGGAACGCAGAGTTACTTGGGTGTGAATGTTCAGCTTGATTTAACAAGGTCCCAGTACACATGAGCTCCCACAAACAAAAACAACAGTGCTTTCTGGCCTGGAAGATCAGTCTCAGCTAAGGCCCTATTGGAAACCTTTTAATTGTTATGTATTTTATTACTAAATGCTCCAAGACTTATATTGTCAATGATTTATGAATGTAAATATGCTAAACAGAATCTAAACAAAACCACTGGTGCCTAGATACCTGGCAAAGCACTAATATTCATCATGAAAAGGTAAGAACAGGATGTGACTGAAAACTAATCCCCAATATTTTGCCTGGTAGTCTACATTGTCAGAAGTAGGAGGTGTATCTCATTCTCTAAAAAAGTAAGGTCTGACTTCACTATTCATTAGTTGACACTGAGATTAAGTTTAGTTGATCTTTACAGGACTAGCACCTAAGGCTGGTCACATTCAGAAAACATTTGTTAGTTTAAAGAGGTGCTTCAAAAATAGGAATACACATTAGAATGCAAGTACCATATCATGCCAGTTACTCCAATAAAGTAAACAATGATCCAAGGAAGTGTTTCAGTGGGAGTGGAGTGAGCATGTGCTGGGCTGTGAGCCACTTGTTCAGGAGCAGGCAGGATGGAGCAGGAAAAAGACAGCTCTCTGGAGCTTTTCCAAAAGGCCTCTTCCTGCCTGCAGCCCAGTGCTCACAGCACTGTAGGCGCTCCCCTCCCACCCTGCAGGGCACACTGCTCTGAGGAGGAGGTGTGGTGCTGTGCTCTCGCCCTCCTTGCAAAGCCTAGAGATGAGTGATAGCTGGAACCTTCCCTGATGTGCTAGACTGGAACATGTTTAATAAGTGTCACAGATGAATGTTTCTATTTGACCCCAAAGGAAACGTGTTCAAATCACAGAATAAACCTATATTTTGCTAATAGGAACCCACTGATCTGACTCTCCTTTTTAAAATACTCGGGTTTCGGTGTGCTTCTATTCACTTGTTACTTCTCAACAACTGTAACTTATGTAAGAGATTGTTTACCCTTGGAAGTTAAAGCAGTAGGGCACATTCTGTCTCATTCCTTTTCGTTTTTTGATGTTCCCAGCTTTTTCTTAGGTACTTCATCCAAACTACATTTGTGATGGCCTACAGGGCATCCAGTTATGCATCTGCATCTCACCCAAACCCAAATCTACACCTCTGGCCCAAACACCCGCAGTTTGTAATGTTGTTTATGCGAACCTGCTTCCTTCAGAACTTTGCTCAGACACAGAATTCTTCCTCAAGGGAATGGTAATTAATAACACTGCAAGATTCAGCTTATTGGTTGGTTATGGGATGCAGGAGTCAGAATTACAGAATGCAGGTTTCTGATATTTATGATTTCCAGGCTTGTACTGAGTACAAACTAATGCTTTCTAGCAACAGCATGCCTTTCCTTTCTTAGTTTGTTCCCATCTGATCAACTTTAAAGTGCATCTTTTTAAACAAGGAGAGAACAGACTTCTCTGCTCAGCTCCCTGAAACTGAACTGCTGGGTGCTGGAACAATGGGTCAGTGTGTCTCATCTCACTGAAGCCAAAGACAAACCTATGGATTTGGACAGGCTACAGCTTGGCATTGGAAGGCATTGTTTACAATATGGAGTACAAAAGTATGTAATATTACACGTAAAAAGTGCTTTTCTGCAAGCATGTCATACACACATACTTTTACTGTAGATACAGACTTGAATAAATACTTTCAAACCTGGATTTATGGTGGGCAGGAATGCACTATTTAATAGCCTGATTTTCAAAGATGCTGTGTTACTCATTTGTAAATGATCTGTAATTAATTAGTTCAACTCTGACAGTGGAAACTCAGAACCTTTGAAAATGAGGCTTTTGACTTTGAAACATTCCGGTTTGAAAGACTTGAAAATAAAAGTACCTTTGAATTTAACTTCTGAAAGATTATTTTAATGTAGAAAATTGTCATTATTTTCAACTCTTTAAAAAAATCTCTAACCATTTCAGGATATGACCAGCCTCTCTTTAAAAGTAACATGGAAAACAGCAGCATAAATACCTCCCAATGTACCAGTACCTGCCAAACCTTTTTCAGTTAAACTTGAATTTCTGGTGCACATGCAACACAACAATGAACACGCTAGCATTTAATTTAAAGAAAAAGGTGCAAAATGAAAGTGCCTTATCAATTCAACAAGAAAAGCTATACCAGTAACTACATTTTATATTAATTAAAACAATATATAAACAATATCTCTTTTGCTATATATAGTCTTCATGCCCATTTACCCTGTAATATATTATAATGCTATTGTTGCTATTGCTATGGACCCTTTTCATGCCGTTCTGTCTACTGGCAAACAGTGGTAGGTGAAAAAAAATTGTCCTTCATGAAACAATGAGCAAGTTGTGCAAACTGATGCTGAAATCTCTGCAATGCACACCAGTCGCTGATTACTAGGTGGACTCTGTTCTGACCAACAAATTGATTGTTCTGTCAAAAGCCTGGGCAGTGAACTACAGGAGAAAACAACCTTCTGACATTAGTACCCTCAGTCTGTGTAAACAGAGGTCAAGGATTGAGAAGCTGAGACAGAAAAAGGGTCCATATTTGTAGGCATAATGGAAATCATATGCATGAGAAAAACAAGTTCAACTTTGTTTCATTGTTTCCCATCCTTCGCCTGACCCCGACCACCAAGAGATGTGCAGTGTGTTGGCTCCCTAGGTCTGTGCAGGGCCATATAAAGTGTCTTGGTTTTCTTTCTTTTTTTTTTCCTTTTTTTTCCTTTCTTTTGTTTTAATGTTTGTACTTCAGACATTCTAGAAGTGCTTAGGTGATACGTTTACCCATCAATTTGCATTGCTGGCTCAAACTCTGAAGTGAACAACTCCTTGTAAAGTGGAGGAAAATGAAGTCGCACAATGTCTGGGTATATTGCTTTAAATGCCATAAGCTTTTCTGTATGTCGTCCACACAGTGCTCTTAAAGTAGACACTTTGCATATTAACTGTAAAAAAATGAACACAAGTCACACGGTCATACATGGAACCAGGCCTCCCAATCTTGCTGTAAGGATTAAAGCTCTCCCAAACCAAATTATTAACTTAACAAGGACATTTCAGATGCACAGTCATGGATATCTGCTGGAAGTATTTAAGTAATGGACTCACAGCTATTTTTGAAATAATCTTTTTTAAGTTCTCAGGAAAATGTGGCATTAGGTTTCCTTGCTGGATTGAAAAACAAGTATTTCAGGGCTGGATCTTCACTCATTAAATTATCCTCTTGGAAGAAGGTAATCCCAACTGCTTTTAAATCCACTGTGAATATTATGGAGGGAACTGGCAATGCAATAGATTAGATTTATTTACCTTAATTGAAATAAGGTAAAAAAAATATACTTCTAAAATATCATGAGGGTGCTCCCTGAAGTTACTGAGTAAAATATTCGTATCAAAGCATATGGAAGACTTTTTCTTCTGACAAAGGTATCCAGAGCATACACTGAGAGAAAATTACATGAGCCAGGATTTGAAATTAAGAAAATCTGCAGAGCCTGTGCTGGACCATCCTGCTTCTACTGTAAGTAATTCTTTGGTGTGAAATGAAGCATAAGCTCTGGCTGCGCAGAGGTGTAAAAGGAACTACCTCTGCAAGGTAAAGTGCCTGTATTTCCCCAGTTCTTCAGATTTACTTCTTGCAACATCACACTAGTTTCTCATTTCTGAGAAATTCCATGAAGATACTTCAGTAGGTAGTGCCTCTTTTCCCTAGGCGTCACTTTTGGAAGAACTGAGAAAAAGGCTGTGTGGGGAACTTCTCACGGAAGTTGGCAAAGCAAGTTTAGTTTGTGCACTGCAAGTTATAACAACTTAATTGTCATGCAGCAGAGATTCCACAAATACTAAGGCATGCATGTTGTGGCACTGAAATAGTATTCTGTGTGGCAGGAGTGTTGTGTAGGAGAGCTATCATAAAAACCTTCATCACTTTTCATGAAGTTCCACATAAAAATACTCCCTTTCAGATCATTAGCAACCTTGTTCCCTAGAACATCATCATTTCACCTCTTCTAGGTTTAAGTAACAAGGTTCAACTGAGCAGCTCCACTTTGAACAAAGCATTCTGGGTTTATAAATAAATTCACTGCATATGAGCTTTTACCCCATAATCAGGGCAGTGTTCAGGTGAAGGCACTCTTTCACAGTCCTGTGCCATGGCACAGGATGACCCTTACCTTTGTCAGAATTCCATCTTCTCGGTGGTTCTTCTGTAGGACGTGCTGAAGTGCTAGCTGGATCTTCTGTTGGAGTTTTTCAATTTTTACTTTCTCCTGAAGCCATGAGCGATCTGAATATAAATGGAGTTAAAACCTCTAGTAATGCACACATGGATCACAGTGCACCAGGAAGTACTAAGTCTGTTACAGATTCCTTTTTCCTATTTGCAACCTTCCTTCCAATTGTCATATATTTTCATATAGAAAATGGGCTTCAAAATCAACAGGTTTTGAAATATATTTATTACATGCACTTAAAGTTACTTTTATAAAGCCCTCATTTAGGAGAATGCAATGCATCTGAGTAAGATCTATTATTCATTTGCAAGAAAATCTGTGAAATGCAGGGTGTTTACAAAATGAGGCTAGCAACTTTTTACTGGGAAATTAATAGATCATATAATGAACAACTACTTGGAGAGGATCATCTTGCTAAGATCTTACAGAACTTAGAGAAAGCCAGCAGAACTTACAGTGACTGACAGAAAAATCAGATGCAAAGATTCAGCTATTAAAAATTATACAACAGTTGAACTTCCTGGCAGAAAAGCAGTATTAGCTGTGACAGAACTGTAGGGTTCTGTAGGTTGCTAAGACACAGGGCTAACACACTTCCTGTCTGGCCCACAACATGAGAACATATTGATGGCAGACTCAATAAAGCCACCATTGCTAACAGAATGAGACCACTATGGTGCAGTCTGAACTCACAGTTTCCTTCCTCAGTTGTCAGGCCAGGCACACACTGACTTTCTGCCCCAGTACCTTGTTCCACCTGACCTAAGAAGCCTTTCCAGGACCTGGAGAACACTGTGCACATTCACCTGTGATTATTAAGTTATTTTAGCCACAGGCATGGCAGACCCAGGCTGACTTTTGGGGTGACTTGGATGTCTTGCACCATAATTCTCAGTGTCCCCAGTCACACTAAAATGGCACTGCTGGAAATTTTCTGTTGTGCTGCAGCTGCAAGCTCACACACATGGACAGCTGCCTATGGGAGTTCAGTAACTGCCTCTCACCAGGATTGGCTCATGAGTCTCACTCAAATGCATTTAAGCCTTTGCAAAGAAGCTGAGTCCTCAACAAGGTGAAAATGTGGAAAATATGGGCATAGATTAGGATTTCCAATTTAACAAAATGGTTCCTAAATTCATAGTTTTAATGTGATTATTAAAATAAAAAAATTGGTGAGGAGAAGACACTCTAAAAATGTCCACAATGATATTTCCACAACATCTGATAATTGTAACATTATAATTAAAAAGTCCTGAAAATAAAAACAACCCCTACCAAATAAGTCTAGAGGAAATCTTCATCTCTTACCTGCTGACATTAAAACAAACGCAGAAAACAAAGCTATCTCATCTTCTGTCAGGTGCATAGAACATAAACTTTTTCCAAATTCAAACACAAAGCTAATGAAGTCTTCACAACCTGCCAAAAAAAAGCTAAGCTCTTGTTACATTGTTTAAAACTACTTCAGCGCTACAGAGTTATTGATTTATTCTGATGGAGACGAGAAATAGATGTAAAACACTTCAAAGGTGGTCTTCTCCTTAAGGACTGGGAAGTGATGGCAGTGAGATCTCACTCATCCTTGAGGATATTACTCCACTCCCACAAGTTCCCAGCTCCCACATCCTGGCAACCAAGACTGACAAAGTTTTGCACACTGTATCTTTTCTACACTGGGTTCTCATGGGGTGAATATGAATAAATCTCAAGCCATTTACTTTCAAGCTCAAAATTGCTCTACCTTTGTTTCTGTTCTAAATGGAACCTTGTCATGTCAGTGTGGACCGAAGAAGTTCTGACTTTAAGATTATTGAGCACACAAAGTGGGGGAAGAGAGGCACACAGGGACATGCAGGAAGCAAAGGGAGAAGCCAAGGTCTGACTGAACACGGTTCATGCAGAACAGGAACTCCGTCTCCTTCCGTCCATTCTCTTGCTCACACAGGTGTTATTCAGGTTACTGCTGCTGTCACACATGCAGGTACAGTCTGCAAAGTGAGCCCTGCTCTGAGGAGCACCACAACCTGAGAGGCAAAGGTTTTCCTCAGCCTCCCCAGCCTAAACTTCTGCATACAGCTGGTAACAATCCAAGTTATATTTCCTCAGAACCCAGGAGTGTTTGTGCTCTGACCTTGTACCTTGAGGTGTTTTAGAAAGGCAGAGAATACTTCAGTAATTGTCCAGCTTTCTCCACTGATGTATTTTCACTGCCTACAAAGTAGCTTACAGCCCAAATCTATACCCAGTGAATAGATCCTTTTAAAATTAGAAAAAATATGTGGGAAAAAAATTTCAAAATTGTATGTAGTTAAATTTAAAAAATTTATTTACAGTGTTTTACCAGCAAATAACCGGACTTGGCAAAATTTAAAACACCATTAACATCCTCAAAGCAATCATGTCAGTATATCCCAAATTAGCTTAAAATCTGCTGCCTTTTCCAACAGGATACATGAAACATTACATTACATATGAAATCTGGGCTTCTCCTCTCAACAAGTGAGTCCAAACAGCTGTACCCTAATCAAAATGCTGGACTTCAGCACCAACAGTCCTTTACTGCACAGCCTTAAGCTGTTTTACCTCCTGAAATCAGCTTGGCCTCAAACAGAGCCAGAACACAGCAGTCTGAGCTCCAGAACTCTTTTACTTGAATACTATAGACTGATTTTTCAAAGCAGCTGTTTTCCCTTGCCTTTCCACCGTATTATTTTTATTCTGTTTTTTTGTTGGTTTTTTTTTGTTGTTGTTGTTTTTGTTTTTTTTTTTTTTAAGACACAACAATTCACATTTCCTTACCTAAGGACTTGAAAACCTCTGGGCTAGCATACTTGCCATCAAAGTAGACTGTGTTGTTCTGGGAGTCAAAGGCACGGCACATTCTGATGAACACAACCTCTAAAGACCCTATAACAGAAACAAGGGATGTTTGACTAAGGAAGGAGAGCCTGCAGTTGCAAAGAGCAGGTGAGGATTTAATAACAATGCTCTGCATTCATTGTCAGTTTAGTAGTGTAGTAAGTTGCTGTGGTGTAACAAAGCATAGTTTGGTTTGCTGGTAGAATTACAAGAATTCCCCTAAACCCCTTTAGATGTTTTTGCTAAAGCAACTTAGTTAATGGTAATGAACTTGAGTCATTTTTTTAGAGTAATGAAGTCTCTGAAAGCAGCTCATTTATATATGTGTTCACCAAGCCTTAACAACTTGGTCCAGTATCTGTAACCTGAATTACTCCTATAGTATCTTGCATAGAACAATTTGGATTTTTACCTTGAAATATTCACTATTAGCAATCAAAAAAAAATGAAATCCAAGTTTTGCATCTTAACACACTCATTGGTCCCTTTATCCATAACGAAAATTTATTAGATACACTTGAACTCCTTCTCCCCACAATAACTAAGATGTTACTTCAAAGACAGAAATTTTGCAAGGTTTTCCATTATTTAATTTTAAAAGACCATTGTACTGCATATGAATATATGTGTATGCAACCACTGTATGTAACATGTAACACCTTCCTCAGGCAAAACTAATAGAAGCAGACCTTAAAGCTGACCCACATACCTGCTTTTAAAAGCACAATTTGATCATTTTGACACAGTTCCATAAAGCCATCAATGCGTTTGGCAAATTCCACTACATACTGTATAGCTTCTGTTATTTTGACTGCGCATAACTGCCACATTACCTCCCTTTGCTGTTTGGGAGAGAAGAGAAATGAAAAAATTACTAACCAAAGCTCACTGTCAGAAAGTAAACTGAGCTAAAGAAAACCAAACAACAACATGGAGTGAGTTCCCTCCAACACTCCTGGCTGCAGCCTGACCTCAAAACCAGAGCTGCATGTGGGTGAGTGACAATGCAACCATGGAAGACTTCTTCAGTCATGTCACAATAGATCCAGCTCGGAGTACTTTTATCATAAGCCAAAAATGTCAAAGTGTAATGAGTTTGGTCATTTCAGTGGGAATTTTATTCACTGCAGGAAAATAAAATGCCAATTTACACCAACAAGGCGTGATCATATTTTTCCTATCAGATTCTGTATTTTGTACAGAATGCAAATTATCAACCTAGCTCATCTTCAGAAGAATACATATAAATATGTCCATATATGAAGACCATCTTGATAAAAATGTAAGGAAAACATGCAAGTAGTGAGTTTTTCCAGTGTTGAAAATAATGCAGAATGAAATCACCTAAAGTAGAAAAAATTGTACTCCGAAAGGTTAAATATTTTTCTGTGGAAATGAAAAATATGTTCAAAGAACAGTGTGCTTCAGCAGTGCTTCCCAAGGCCATTTTCCAAAAGCAGCCAATTGGCAGCAGCTTGTGGAGAGAAGGCACATTGGAAATAACACTGATTAGACCTTACAATACCCTGGTGGCATGGCAGCACTGTGCTGCTGCTCCACAGGTAAAAGCCAAACACTGAGGGACAACTGGAGCATGAATCAGGATTACAGTGAACCCCAAGGCTGGAAATCTGATGGAGCTCTGTGTTTATAAACTCCAGCTAAAGCACAGCACGTAACATCGCAAACTTGGTGGCTTTGCCTTTTGTTGTTGTCGATCCAGGACATTACAATTTAAGAGAAGAAAACAACATGCCAATTAGGATTGAAAAAACTCCTATTATTTCCTATCCTTTACCAGAGACAGATTTTAGGAGAATGTCTTTGCCTTTTCCTATACCTCTAAAAATCACAAATGCAAAAGATATCGTGACCATACTGCTGCTTTTGATTCTAGCGTATTATTTTTTTAAACACACAGAAATATACATTCCTGATAGTAAGGAGAAAGCAGTGAAAAAGTGAATTTTGCAGTGTGTTATGGAAATACCATGCTTTAAAAAACCATGCCGTATCTTGGCATGCTTTTATACCTTGTTCTGATAGTTCTCAATTTCTTCCTGCAGAAAAGTTTGCCATGTTATCTGCTGTAACTCCTCTCTCAAGTACTGGCAAGTTTCCATGTGTGACTTGGAAATATTCTGTGCAAGATGTTCTAAAAGAAAGAGCAGAAAGCGACACGCGTTAGAAATGCAAAGCTATACCTTCAGACACGAGAAAAGCTCGTACGTTTCAGCTGCAACAGGGGGAGGGGAGAGGGTGAGCTGAGAGAGGAAATCGCTTTGCTTTGACTTTCCTTGGAACCGGCGCCGGCAGGCGCAGCCATCGAACGGCGGCCGGAGACCGCGCCCGCAGCCGCCGCCAGGGGGCGCTGCTGACCCAGAGTTGGGCACCGGCACAATGCGGCGCCAAGGGGGCACACGGACACCGCGGGGAACACCGGGCACGGACACCGCGGGGAACACCGGGCACGGCGGGGACACACCGGGCACGGACACCGCAGGGGAACACCGGCACCGGGCACGGCTGGGACACACCGGACACGGCTGGGACACACCGGGCACCGCGGGGGCACCACGGACTACAGGCGCAGGAACTGTGGGAAGAAGAGGGCGATGGAGCCTCTGGCGATGGAGCCTCCAGCGAGGGCACACAGCTGGACAAGGCCGTGCTGAACGCAGGGCACATGAGGGACGGGACAGAACGGCACTGCCAGGCAGGCAGAGCTGCCAGTGCCAACGCTTTCCAATAGGGAAATACAGTTACCACCTGTCTAGCACTCTCTCAGGCAGGACTCTGGTCCCATGAGGCTGCCTGGGAGGGAAAAGTGTCTTTTTTTTTTCCATACTCTCATAAAATATAAAAAATATCGTGAAAATGCATCTATTAGAGAATCCAGAAGACTAAGATAACACACTAAAAAATCCCTAACACTAGGGGTTGTTTTCCTTCAGCTTTAGAGTAGCCACCTAGTTTACTGCACATGATTTAAAAGTTCCATACGTTTTAATTTGAAATAGAATTATTTTCTGCTGCTACACTTGATTAAAAGATGCATAATGCAGATTTAAATTTATTAATAAAACCTAATTCCATAAACGTCTAGGAACACTTTCAAAAGCCTGAATAGAATTTAGATACCTAAGTTCCACTTTTATTTAACTTCCCCTTTTCTACCGTGACCCTTCAGGTGGGCATGTTCTCCTATTTTAGCATGTGACAAGCAGAGGCCTGGGGACTTGTCTCACAGAATCCTGCTTTGTTTGGCCACTGAAAATGAAGGCTCAAACCAAGGAGGAATGGTGGTCACTACAACATGGAGGTATTCTGAGGAACAGCATTACTGGATCTTCAGTGAAACTGGCTTTGTTTGGTAATGATCAAACAGCTCCTCACAAACTGAACTGCTGGACCAATGTCTGTCAGTAGTTTGAGTAAGATATTGCCTGAAAAGCCTTTAACATACAGATGAAATAAAAGCAGATTATATGTGCTACCTGAGCAATCAGTAAGGCAGAACACAATGTAATTTATACTTTGTCACCATAGCTTTGATGCCTTTCAGAGCAGTTTTGTTTTTTTTTTAACAAGTGTATAGTTAAACACTTCTTCTTGGGAGCAGCAGCTGACAGCATGATCCCTGTGCCCTTGCAGGATGCAGGAGGTGAAATATTCCCATGTTATTCACAAAGCTCTGCCTCACTCTGGGACTGCGTTTCAGCACACACCTAAATATTTTCATTGAACAGCCACACCTTTCTAAATTGAAACCTTCATCTGGCAGAGAAACATTCTTCAAACATTGTTCAGTAATGTTCATGCTGGGCACCCCAATCACGCTGTGCAGGGTTTAAACGAAGCACTGTGTAAATCAAGGTAAGCAGCAGGACAAACTTTGTTAGGCCAGTGGTCCAAACTCAACACTGGGCCTGCAAAGGAAAAACCCTCTATTTTTTTTTTTTTCTTTTTAATACCTTCCATGAGAAAATTAGCAGTCATTTCACCGAGACAAAGCTAGTAGTGCTGCCTTTGTCCTGACATTTTCTTCTCCTTTTTACCTATCTGAAATTATTTGAACTGATGCTACACACAATATTTTGGCTGTCAGGACAAATTACATTGTTGCAGCATTCTGCAACATAAGGACATTAAAAAGCAAGCTTCTTGTGACTTCCTCTCTGAAAAACTTCTCAAAAGAACATAAAATAAACCACACAAAATTTTAATGTGGAATACCTGATTTTTCGAACTAGTTTTAGGTTTTCATAATAAAATAGTTAGAAAAAAATGTTGCTTCAGTAAGTTTTAAGAATCAATTTTAAATGCCTGGCTGCTTACATAAGTAATGGAATCACGAAACCAGTTCTTTGATGTCCTGTTCCGCTTTGTAACACAGCACACTCTACCTCCAGTCTCAGCTGTTGACAAGTCATACTTGTGGAATTCAGCCTTAGTGTAATCATTAAGGGAAAAGTTTAAAGTAAAATGTGCTAATTAATGTGGTTGTTATAAGGCTCTTAGAGAAATTATCAAAACTTGCTACATTCAAAAATGTCCTTCAGTATCTGGGGCTAGATCGTCTTCAATAAGTGACAAGAACTGCCCTCAGATTAGCCCAGTGCTTTTCTCAGGTAAAGAGCAGAAGAAAATCAGCCTGATCACTTATTGTTAGGAGTAACAGTATTGAGGTAATGAAAAAGGAGACAAATTGTTAAAAAATAATCTGCAAATAAAGAAATGCCCTGTTTTCTCAACACTAAATATTACCTTCTTCATGAGTATTCCCAGGGTTCCACAGCAAGGACTGAAAGCAAAAGCAACACTGGCAGCACTGATTAACCCCAGCCCCCAGGGAGCTTCAGTCCAGAGCAGAAAGGAGTTCCCATGTGCCCTGAGATCAATCAGGGTATTCACTGTGCACTTCACACAAGAATGCCCATCCATGCCCACAGCTCTACTGCAGCAGCATTCTCACTATCACTGGCTACACGTGCCACTTTCATCCAAAGGGTACTGTTAAGACAATTACAACGGAAGCTTTTCTCTCTCATTACCTAATTCTGCCATGGACACAGTTGGAGAGGTCTCCCCATTTGTAAAAGAACAATAAGGGAAGAAGCCCGATGCTGGTGTGTAGTCACATATTGGTTCTGGTTTGATTCCATTAATATCAAGACCCGACTGATCTGGAGAAGGCTGTATGTCTAAGTAGAAGCTGCTAACTGCAGAGTCTGCTTTGCTACCTTCAGGGGTATGCCCATCAATGTAATTACTGAGGTCGTCATGTAGCTCTGTTAAGCCATTGGTGGTGATATTGTATGTTGGTGTGAGCGGCTCTGCCTCTCCGGGCTGCTGCTGGTGATCGCGCTGCTGCTGCTGCAGTCGGTGTTTCTGCACCTCGGCGTACAGGCTGTCCCGCTGCTTCTTGGACATTCGACCAAACTTGACAGCTGAAACACACAAGAGATTACATCTCTACACATCCACCGTGCCTTTTCATTGTGAGGCTTTCAACATTCCATGGAAGGATACAGCACGAACCCAAACCTGCAGGATGGACAGACCTAAGAAGCACTTCTCAGTTACAGGTGCACAGCTGCAGCACCTGCTCTTTAAAAGACTGTCTTGACATGCCACTGAAATGGACCACTAAAAGTCACTGGTTTAACTTAATTCATTAACTTTCCACTTCTGTGCTGGAAAGATTTTCTCTCGTATGTCTGTTGAGGTTGCAGATGCATCTCTTCAGCATTCAAACCCTACCTAGAAAAGCAGAAGCTAAACCAGGACACACTGGCCTGAGACAACTGTCCAGTTCCAACCAGCTGTACACTCGTGCTGTGGAGTGAACCTAGAGTGTGGTGCCAACACGTGGGGGCTCTCTCAGTGTATCAACAGCAAGCTTTACTGAGATTGGGACTAAAGCATGTGGGAAGAACCACCAAACCTCCCACCAAAGTGCCTCTGTGACAGGCAAAAATGCTTAGTAGATGAGTAATTGTTAAACCTATGTGTCTGTGTGTGTGCACACAAGTGCATGTGTGTATCTCCACAGCATTACTACAACTTTGAGAAGTATTAGCTGTGAGCCAGCAGCAACTGGTTTGGGAATTTCCAGGGAATTCTCAAGGATGCAGCATGGGATTTCAAGGACCTGTATCAGCTGTAAAAGCTTCATCCTTTAGAAAGGCAACTACTGCCTTCAGCTTTTCTACAGGAAAGCAAACATGTCAGAAGAAGTAGTCATTACATGATCAACTGTTTCAGGTTTTTAGTCTCATGGCCAATAAGAAAAAATAAAGACAATGTAATTCAAGACGTAAATGTAATCTGGGAAAAATCTCCTTGATAAGGCCTCATGCACCTAGAGTAATGTGTATGTATTTGTAGAACATGCAGCGCTGCTGTCACTGTGGCAGGGGAAAAGACTGAGTCAGATCTTCAGATGGGTGAGTGGTGGCAGCTCCCTTCCATCTGTGGGGGAGGCGTGCAAGGCTCAGCTGCAAAGCCAGTTCTGACTGAATTACATAAGCAACTGTTTGGCAGAGGCGGGCTTTCATCACTACTCAAGCTGCAATTTTGAGCTTAATATTTAACAGCGCTGGAACATCTTTTCTTCAGAATTCCATCTTTGTAAAAACACTGCATTATTGTTTTCTTTGTATTTTTTCCATTATTCATTATACTCATATTTAACTTCAGCTGATACTGTGAAGCAGTTCTGATCTGGACTCATGCACCAGGCAGCGCTACTTGCAACTACAGGAGGTCACTTAAGTTGGAATGAGTATATAGGGAATATATCAATGAATATATGAATATATTAACATGAGAAAAACAAACTACATCTTCAAGAAATGACCAGAGACAAAGCTCTTAACTGAGAACTATAATAGGTAAGTAAGAAAAAAGACAACTCCAAGAACTTCATACATGCCCTGATTTGTATATATTCGAGTATACAGCAGCATCTAAAAACACATAGCATACAACATAGAAAAATATGAAGCAACATCTGAAACTCACTCGATGATCTCAACTATCAGTGCACAATTAGCATGTAACCGCTGGTTTTGGCTGCCCGTCCGTGCCAGCAGCCCCCATGTCAGTGTTTCACAGGCAGCAGCGCTTACCATCCCGAGACATCCCCACAGCAAGGCATTTCTGTAAGCGGCAGTGCTGGCAGCGGTTGCGGCTGGTGCGGTCGATCAGACAGTTCTTCTGCCGAGGACACGAGTACGTGGCATTGCTCTGCTGACTCCTCCTGAAAAAGCCCTGCCGTGCCACGGCAAACACAAGGAGCTGTTAACTGATGGAGCAAATAAAGACTCCGAAGGATAGCAAGGATAGCATACTTAAAAGTTCAAGTGCTCTACAGTCAACTAAGGAAGTTAAAACTAAAGGTTCTGTTGTTTTTGTTTTCTCTCCTGGAAATAAACAAAAACCAGTAACTAGCAAGAAGCAGTTCATTAAAAAAGTGTTGTAACACGTAAAGGAATTACACTTTTTATTCACTGATTTTACATATCCCATATTACATATGGTAGACTAGCTCTTTTCAAATGAGATAAAACTAATTATAGACCTTGATTTCCTATCTTTCCTGGGTTGTCATAGTTCTCCAAAATAGGGAGGATTCAACAGCTACCACCCTGTTCTGCTCTCTGGAGTGACAGTGGCAGGCTCTGATGTTCAGCCTTGCCAGTGTGTGTATGTGTTTAAAAATACACAGCACGATGCTGAACAGTTTCTCCTGCAAAGGACAATTTCTTAACATGCTTTTTAAAGATTCACAGAATCATTAAGATGGAAAAAGACCTCTAAGATCATCAAGCCCAAACGTCATCCCAGCACCACTGTGTTCACCACTAAACCTAAAGTGCCACATTCAAACACCTTTTGAACACTTCCAGGGATAGTGATTCCACCATTTCCATGGACAGTCTAATCCAATGCCTGCCCACCCTTTCAAATCTTCAACCTTTCAGTGAAGATTTTTTTTCCAAATATCCAACTGAAACTTGCCCTACCACAACATGAGGCCATCTTCTTTTGTCCTGTTGCTGGCTGCATGGGAGGGGAGCCTGACCCCCAGCTGGCTCCATCTTCCTATCAGGGAGTTGTAGAAAGCAAGGTGGTCACACCTGAGCCTCCTCTTCACCAGATTAAATAACCTCAGCACCTTCAGCTGTTCCTTATCAAACTTAAAACCAGTGACAGACTTGTGCTCCAGACCCTTCCCCTGCTCTGCTGCCCCTCTCTGGACCCACTCCAGCCCCTCAATGTCACTTGTCACGAGGGGCCCAAAACCAGACACAGCACCCGAGGAGCCTCACTAGTGCCCAGGACAGAGGCATGGTCGCTGCACTGGTGCTGCTGTCACCTACTGCTGCTGTTGTGAGAGTCAGTTTGATGCTGACAGCCCAAGTTTTGTTCAACTTTGTGCAGGATATAGATTCTTAAGGAGGGGAAAAGCTAAAACACGTTTTATGTATGATCTCTTTCCTGAGTAAGCCCAGCTCCAAAGCAAGCTTGGAAGGTTACGCACAGCTACGACTTTATTGTCTCCTCCAGAGAGGTGCACGTCATTCACCACTCTGCAGCTGCTTGCTTTGAAGTCCATTTCATCCTTTTGCCACAGACTGCCCAAACACAAGCTGCTGTGTGTGTAATACCTACTTCACAAGGATTCTGCAAAGATGCAGTCATTCTAAAGAGGCATTTGACAGCAGTGAGCACACTATTTTAGTTTTACGTTGCCACATAATGGATTAATTAACAGTGCTGCAAAGAAAATAGCTCCTTGGAAAGGCTGGGCACCTTTTAATTAAAGCTGGACTTTTACCAATTTGTTATTTACTCAAAGGTTTCACGCTGGAGTCCCTCAGCACATGCACAGATACTTGGTGAAGCAAACAAAGGAAGGACATCTGTATGACAAGTCTCAAGTAGCTCCTATCAAAGTGGCTGCAGACAGAAACATGGCAAAACACTGAGACAAAGCCCCTGCTCAATCTTAGCAGGAAGGCACCAGTCTTTGTTGGTTACATTCCTTTTATTAAAGCTTTACTAGGGAAATATGGAATATTAAAAACAAACAGAAGATGCTGTCTTTAACCCTGTTTTCCTGTACATAATTTTTTACCCTTTTTTTCTGCTCTTTGTTTCTATATGACAGAACTTTCAATCACTTTTTTCATGTTTGTCAATAGGTAATTGTCACTGAGACTAAAAGTATTGCACATATTGAACTCCAATTGAATGCATTTCACCCTATAATAACAATTCAACCTGAAATACCATGGAAATGTCTACCATTCCAACATCGCAACTGATCCCTCCAGAGAAACCAACTCTTGGTAAGTACATTGATTCATTTCTAGTGCTGGGAGCACCATCAGTGGAGTCTGTCACTGCAGGGCAAGGACAAGTGTGCTCACCACTAAACCCCCAGTGCAATGCCATTCACCACAAAAACAGGATTGGGGATTGAGCTGACCAGTGACTGGGTAAGGTTGTGCATCAGTCCCTGAAAATTTCAGTTCTCCAAACACTCTTCCAGTTACACTGGATGACATGCTCACACATGAGCTGCATGAAACCCTCTGCCACCTCTGAGATTCTGCAAGTCAGCCTAAACAGCATGTGAAACCAACATGTCCCAATAACCTCAAGGATCCATATGTTTTCCTTTAGCTGAGATATCTATATGTACACTGATTCTGAATTGCCACTTCGGCATATTTTATTAAGAATAGCCTTGTCAAACTGAATGTTATTTTTAGTATTATAATGGAGAAAATACTGGCCTTTTTCCTTTTCCAGATTTTCCCTAGAGACACAGCTGCTCAATACATTTTAGTGTACAATATATCAGCTAAGTTACAGCTTGAAGCTAAATTTCCAGTAGAGCAGAAATGCCTGAACCCAGGCCTTTAAAAGCACTTGCACTTTACAAAGCAGAGATACAGTAAATTGCTTTTAAAAACAAACCCAAGAAAACATCAGCACTAGGTAAAAGAAAGAAGAAAGCTTGCCACAAACTTCAAAAGCGAATCTGAACTTGTGCAGAGCTCAGAAACACAGGTATCTGACATGTGGGAGCAAATTGACAATGAAGGTCAAGTGAGGATTTTTGTTCTATGGTGCTGTCATTTACTTGTGAGTTATGTAAGCTTTTGGTGGTCCTTGGGCTTTCTCATCACTGTAAGACACGTGGGGAAGCCCCTATTACAGGAGCCTTCTGTAAGTACCTACAGTTTCTTTCCAGGCTTTTTCTCTCCTTTATTAAAAGGAGAACACTATTCTGTTGTTCTAGTCCCTCTCTTTGCCAGAGGCACAGGGCTGGCTATAATTTTTCCAGCAGGAAGGAGGAGGTGGATGCATCCTTGGTACACGAGTATACGTTCAAGCCTTACGCAAGCCAGCCCAGGCCACATGCTTCTTACTGCGTGCATGTTTACAGCCATCACTCATGTGACCCAATGGGCCAGGCAGAGGCACCCTCCTGACAGCACGGACACAGCACGGACACAGCACGGACACAGCACGGACACAGCACGGACACAGCACGGACACAGGCTGGTGCTGCACTGCAGCAGCCCCGGTGTCAGAGCGCTCTGGCCCAGGCATCCCGGGCCGTGTCTCAGCCCCTCCTGATGGCAGCACAGAGATCCAGCCCCAGCACTGAGCTCTGCACATTCCCTGTTCCTCCTGCAGATGGATCCACCTGGCGCCAGAAGAGCAGAGCAGTAACAAGCCACAGCTTGGTCCCTGTGTTTCAGACTCCTGTTTACACCAACACAGTCTATGGGTGTTTGTTCACTGCCACAAAATCAGGTTTGGGGAAAAAAAGAGCACAGGAACTTCTCTGTAAGTCAGTTGGAATAACAACTTGTTAAAAAAGGACTCTGAAATGTAAATAGCAGTTCTTGCAAAGTCTGTTAACAGTGTCAGTGGCTCCTGTGCTCGGCACTGCAGACGCTGGGTCTGAGCTGGCTCCTGAGCCACCTGTGCCCCCCGGGTGTCCCCAGTGGCACCGCACGCGCTCCCCCTGCACCGCGCACGGCTCAAACACTGAGCTCATGTTTGGTCTTTTGACAAATTTTCATTTAATGAATTGATTCCTACAGTTCATTAACATACCCACTTCCACTTCTGTATACACATATGTCTTAATTAGCTGCTCATTGGCTGTTTAATTACAAGAAAACAGCTGACAGCTGCCTTGCTGCATCCTAATGGCAGACGTTTTGGAATGACTGTATGTGAGCCTGTGACAACAAAGGCTTATTCATAATCCCATGATTTATGGCTAATACTTAAAGACTTCCATGTATCATTAAGTTTTGCAATATTCTGAGAAATTAACAATTAGTTTGGGGGGGGAGTAATTATTTTGCTGTTTTCTAAAGCAAACCAACACAAATTTTCTTCAAAGAAACATCAGAAAAATACACTGTTATACAAAAGACAAACAAACATTCAAACTGGATTTTTAACCCTTTTATGACCACCAGCACATATTTTAGTTGTTAAGGTAGGAGAGTGCTCTGACAATATTGTTTAATAAACGGTGTTAATAAAGACAAAGTCATAGTGTCACTGAAAACAGAGCAAAACCATTCAGCTTTACATCAGTAATAAAGACAGGGTGAGCTTGTGTTTGTCAACAAATGAAAGCAAGATGGGCAGGGACAGCACACCACAACAAGATCATCTAAGGTCTTAAAAGACACAAGAGACAAAAGCCAGTACTGATAAACCTTCTGATAAGCATCTGAAATGCCCAGAAATGCCCTGCATGAGGGGTTTTCTTAGAGCAGCTACATGCAGTCAGGTACAGAGAGGGATTGCTACTGCACTGGTGGGTCAGCTGGGCATGAACTACTGACAGCAAAACCCAGTAACTGCATCTGCAAATTAAATTATATAGTTCATTGAATGACCACGTGGAACTGAATTCAACTCCCAGCTAGGAGAAAAGAACATGGATGTGTACAAACCAGTTTCCTTTCCCTTCCTACAGCATAAAAGGTGTTAATGGGTTCCCACTACTAATGGTTGAGTGAAGTGCTCCATACAGATACCATTTTTTTCAGCAGTGCTCCTCCAACTACCCTCTCTTAAAAAATTTATTTTATTTGTAATAAGCCACAGAAGACTTCCAAGACAAAGTGTAAAATACAGCCTGGCTAAAACCTCAAATTTTCAGTTAAGGGGGACATGATGAAGGGGTGTTAAGTTTTCCTTTTTTAAAGGCAGATTCAAATTGAGCTGAATAGGCTGAAGGGTTGGCAGTACTCAATGCCTTTGCAAAACACTGCCACCAACTTCCTAAGAACAGCCAGCAACATCACTGCAAGGTAGGAAATGAAAACTTCCCAAGAAACACTAATGGGGTTTACTACAAATCTTCAAGTCTAGCTATGTGAAATGCAGTGTAACAACTCAACCTGGTCAGAACACTTTAAAGTCTGTGAAATGCAAGGGCTGCAAAGCAGCAGAAGAGCAACAGGACCAGCAAAAGTCAATCTGACAAGAGCTGGTCTGTGATATCATCCCTGATACAGACTAGGTTTTGAATAAACTGTATTTCTGCTGTTTATCAGTATTTCCAGAGTAACATCTAAGTTAACATTAGGATTAAGTAACATTAAAGTTCACACCAAACTGGAATGAAACCAGTCCAAGCTGAAACACCCCACTTTGCTGTGGCTGTTGCTGCCTGTAGATCATCCCTGACAGGCCTGGCTTGAGGGCAGCAGCACAGCTGTTCCCTCCTGACAGCCACAGCCCCGCTCCTGCCATCTGATGCACGTGGGTGGCTTTGTGGCACCGTGCAGAACCTCCCTGGCTTCTCTGGGACTGGGCACGGGCTGCAGCAGCCGAGGCACAGCACTGGCAATGAGCTCTTTGCAGCCAGGGACTTTTTACAAAGGAAGCTTTAGCACAACATGAAGAGCAACATAAGCATGCTCAAACCTGCAGCAGTCACAGCCACAGAAAAGCTGGGAAAAGAAAGCCATACCAATCCACATCTGGCTGCTTTGGCAGGAGCCAAGCTATGCCAACCTCTTCGCCAGCCAAAATAGTTCTGTTGGGTGAGACTTTGTTGACAGTACTGTGGAAGAGTGCAGCACAAGAATCCAGAGAATCCAGAATCCACAGCAGGTCATTTTATGCTGCCTAGGCCATGATCATGTAAACTCCTCCTGTGACTTGTGCCCAGCAGCAGTACCCCAGTCTGCCAGTCTGGGCTCTGGCATTAAAGGAGACTGAGCTTCTCAAAGGAAGGTAACTTGGTTAACCAAGTATTGATTGGCTTTAAAATTCTGTCTGAAATCGTATGGCTACAAAACTTCACTGTGCTCCTTGAAGAGAAGGAGAAAATGCCAAAATCATTCACTGGGCTACTCTTAATTCTCACCTTCTGCCTTCAAGGTTCAGAGGGGTTTCAGTGTGCTGAGCACCCCTGCCTGCTTGCCCTCCCTTCTGCCCTTCTCACCAGCTGACCCTTCTGCTGGAATCCTCAGAAGAGAGGATTGCACAGAGCTCCAACAGAACTTGATTTATAGAGCACTTGGAGGAAAATTCTTTGTTCTAGAACACAGTATAGTGCACACACATTCTCACTCAGTGCATGAAGATGAAGGAAGGCAAACACAGCTGGCAGCTTCCCTGTCCTGGGCTCCTGCTCTGCAAGGAGCCCCATGTGGGGAGGCCCAGGCCAGCAGCTCGTTAACCCTGCTGTGTCTGCACTCCCAGTACTCTGCTCCCAGACCATCGAAAGATTAAAGAGCCCTCAGACCCTGAACACAACTTGATCCTTGAGCAGAATTCTCACAACAAATGTCTGCACTTCCCACAGCTGAAATCTCACAGACTGCTTAACAACATACACCTGGAAAAAGCCACCACTTTGTTATCAGTGCATTTTTAGTACGTTTCTTGTATTTTCCACAGTAACAGCAGTCAGAAAGGGCAGAAGGTGCTGTTCCCATATCATTCCAAGATTCTTAATTTAGTTTTTTTTCCTTCATTGTTACCAATACTTCCATAAGACTGAGAGGATGTGTTAATGAAAACACAAAAATCTTCCTGTGGAAAACACAAAAGAGAACTTCATAATGTGAATGCAAGGAAGCTACTTTTTGAAGATGGGTTGTGGTATCAAGCAGGTCAGGAGAGTAGACTAAAAACTATTATAATCATCAATTCTTCACACCTCAGGTATAGATTAAGAGGAGAAAACCTATCAGCATGGGATTGCAACATTCATCCATGAAGAGAAGAACAAGCCAGAGCACGCTGTGCACACTGTGTCACCCCATGCCAGCGCTGTAATTCTGCACTAGGGATCAAAAGGGGTGATCAGCTTCACTCCTGCCTGCTGCTGGCACTGTCCAGTTCAATTCCTGCTTGTAACAGACACACTGAACAAAACAGAAATGCTTCTAGTGCAATCCTTGTTCACTTGATTTACCAAAGGTACAACTCCAGGAAAAACTTCAAAGCCTAAACCTTGCACAGCAGTGACTGCACTGCAAGGAGCAGACAGCGGTCTCAGCAAGACCTGAGCACGCTGAACACCAGGAGCACGTGCTGCTGTGAAACATCTCCCCTGCCAAACACAAGAGATTTGTATCTGCAGCAGAGGGCAAAAGAAAACAGAGGGGAGAGCTCTCCCCTATTTCAGCAGAGCTTCATCGCAATTCACAGAGCCAAACCACACGGGGAGGTTCAAAAAAGCCAGACTTGTCCTCCCTCAGCTGAATGCACTGAATGCTCTTGGTGCTGTGCTTGACCAGATCATCTCTGTACCTCTTCTGCTTATGCAGAGAGACAATGCACAGCACACCCAGCACAACTGTGTGACTGGAGGATTGTCCTAAAATCTGCAGCAGTGTAATGGTGTGTGTGTCATGGAAACATCCTATTTAAGGTCCAAATAAAACCAGTACTTCAGAATCCCCAACTATTTTATATTCAACTTAGGAGCAATGCTTGCTCTTTAAAAAAAGAAGGAAAATTATCACTATCAAAAGGATAAATGCTTCTTTTCAGACTTAATATTTTAGAAGCTTACCTTGCAGCCTTCACATGTAATGACACCATAATGGATTCCTGATGATTTGTCTCCACAGATCTTGCATGGAATAATTTCAATTTGAGCTGCAACAGAAGCACGCAACCAGTTAATTACATTTTCTTTTAAACACCTTATAAAAGCATTCCCTGATCAGCATTTGTACAGTGAAAACTAATAACCTGCTAAACATTATACTGCATTAACTATTCATTGCTGAACTGCAAGGATCCCCTAGAGCTTTGGACTAAATTATGGCTGCTCGTTATATAATAGCTTTTGGGTTATTAAAATGGGTCATTTGAGAAGGTGTTTAAGAACCCACAAGAAGGCTGGAATCAGCATTTCAAAGCCAAAAAGAATAGGAGAGTTCACATTTTGGCCAAAGAGCTAAGATGACACCAGAAAGGTTTCTTCCAAGTGTATTCATACAAGACCATAGCAGGTAACGTTAAAGCTTGCCCTGCCTGGAAGCAAATGCACCACATCCACCACAGCCACCAACACCCACCCAGCCCACACGAGGGGCCAACCCTAAAGAGAAGTTACAAGGTGAGAGCAACCCCATTTTGCATGTCCAAAACTTGCCTATCTGAATGGAAAGGGAATTGGTTCCTATTTGTGTGTTATCTACCACAGAACAAACAAGGCAGGAAAACACAGCAGCACTCAGTTTACTGAAACCAGAGGAGTTGGCACAGTCTGGAAAATGCCATTCATTTATAGGCATGAAAGCTCTGATAAATGTAGTTTCATACATATAAACCCACGCACTGAACTCAGTTTGGTGTGTGACCAGCGCTAAATGCAGCACCTTCCCATGAGAACACACAGGCCCAGAAGGGACTCCTGCCTGCTCAGGGACACCCTCACTGCCTGGGGAGCACAAGGCTGCAGCTGTTCTGCCGGCAGCTTTGGCAGCGCTGCAGTGACCAACAGCAGCAGGGCACACTCACACCTTGGGCTCGGGGTGCCCACAAACACCAGCACACACGGCTGGGTGACTGAAATCCCAGGAGAGCCCTGCTCTGGCTGCACCAGTGCTCTGGACAGGCCTCAGCTGGAACAGCGCAAGTGCAGCTCTGGCTGTGTCTGTAACTGTGACACATTAACAAGGGCTGTCCGCCTCCTTGAGGAGCCCAAACCATTCACAAGCTGCCTGACTGCTTAACAGAGCTCCTCTTTCATCCAATTTACAGCTCTCCAGCCTGTGACAACACACGAAATCACATCTAATACTGCTGTCTTACTATGCATTGGCTTAATTTCAGTTCTACTCTGCTCTCAAAAGGTCATGTCCACGCTAAAAACACTGCATTCTGCATGCCACTGAATCCCTAACTGGATGCTTATTATTAATCAAGAGTCATCTTGATTAATAACAGCAGTGCTCCATTCCACTGCAGCACGGCACAGCTCAGGATCTGGCCCAAAGCATTATAAAAAGATCATTATAAAGCAGAAGCCTAGAGGATTTGCAGCACAGCAGCAACTGTGCAAAAATCCCCCCTCTAAATATTCTCCAGGTGACACCAACTACAACAACGTGGCAGCTGAGCAGCCCCAAATGGGAGCTGTTTGCTCCCCCACTCTGCTGGGGAAGGCTCCAGGGCTTTGGCCAGGCAGGTACCAGCAGCGTTCCAAGCAGCCCCACACAGCAGGACACCACTGGGATCTGCTTCCATCACAAGGACCTTGGCATCCCCTTGGCATCCCTGACCTTCAACCCCCTCCATCCCTGCAGCAATAAAACAACAGCTGAAATTAAGAGGTCTGTTTAGGACACTTAAGGAAGGAAATGCCTCTTCCCCAAAAATGGTTTTAATTTCACTTTGCTTTCAGCTAACACATTAAACACAATGGAGCAGGAAGCGAACTAATAAAAGGGAAAAAACAACGCGTGTGCTGTTTCATTAATGGGCTACATTAATTATTACTGGAGCCTCCTGTGTTTATGAGCTTGTGGCAGAAAGGCTGGCACAACCCCCTCCCTTCACATCAACAAACTGGAGAACAGACTGGAACTCACAGAAACTCAGAATTTGTATCATGTGCAGCTCAAATTCAGAGAGCAATCCTGTGGGCAAATTCCAGAATAGCTCTCCCAAATCCCAGTTGTGCCTTTCCAACACATGATTCTTTTTCTCCTGTGCTGCAGTGAATCAGCAGCCTGCTGCAGCTCCTTGGACAGGGCAGTGACAAGGCTTATCTCCACAGCTACATGGCAACGTATTTTTTACATTTCACTTTTATATCCATAATTACTGCCTTATTTTGAATAGGTATGATATAATTGGATCTAGTTTATCTACAATCTCCAGCATGTTAGTTAAATCACCCATGAAGCCTGTCTATGCAATGCCTATTTCTTAAGCAACAGGACATTTGCAGAGCGTTTCTGAAGGAATGTAACATGCCTTCAAAGTGATGGCCTAAAGCTAGGTTAGTAATAGTCTAAAAGGTGCCATAATTAGTCCCAAATGCATTTTCCAGGGTGCTTTACTGGTAAAAGAGAATCTCCACAGATTCACAGGCTCCAGCTGTGCCAGCATTTGCCCAACATCATTTTTATGAGCTCTGGCACCAAATCAGGAATAGTTTTAGAATTCCTGATTTCCTCAAATTTACATCTTCAAGGTACTTACTGTCAATTAGGCACACAGCATTTAAAACTGCAGCTCAGTGCTGCACTCAGGGATGCAGGACAACGGGACGGATCTCGGAGCACAGATCGCACAGATCGCTGGGGACTGCCACAACCAATTGTGGTACAAATGAACGCACTGAGATCAGATCAATTACTGCTCCACGTGGTGCCTGTGCAAACCAACTCATTGAAATGGAACCCCTGTCGCAGGTTCATACACTTCCCATGCAGCATGAAAGGACTTCAGATACTTTAAACTTACTAAATGCAAATTGCCTGTGCCAAGATTATGCATTTTTTCTTACAAGGGTGAAAATATTTTCCCCACTTTTAACTTTGACATGCAAATATGTACTTGCTAAAACCTTGTTCTTATGCAAACAAGGCAGGTGGGAAATATTTTTACATGTCAAGAATATGTTCCGACTTGGTTTCTCACATTCCCAGAGTTACTTAAAGCTTCCTACTGTGCTCAAATTAATTGTACCTGTTCTCTGCTTACATTTATTTATATGGTATATTTTTCAAGATCACATAAAATACTCTAATTCATGCTTTAGACTAGAATTAGCCTAAATTACAGTTTACAATTTCTGTCTCCTGGGGTGGTGCTCAGGCTGATTCAGACTGGTTCATGCATGAGCAAATTATTTCTTAAATATGAACTGCAGAAAAAAATAAACTCTTGTGGTTGCTTAGGAACTGCCACAGATACCCAGGTGACAGATGTAGTTTGTACTCCCAGATTAAAGGCCTAAGACTCTTTCACACCCTGAAATAACAGTGCTCCACAATCCTACCAAGGCTATCCTGTGCCAAGGCAGCAAAGAGGAGAAATAAAAGCCCAAACAAACCACCAAGAGCAACAAATGGAAGCTGGAGCACGAGACCCACCACCACACAAGATGCTCTGAAAGGGCTCCTGAGTGAAAGCAGGGACCTTGCAAGGGCTGGAGGCAGCAATCCCCACAAACTGATGTCAAACGAGCTCATTCCACAGCACAGGAGATGCTCCTCAGCCCCCCACCAGCACCCTCGGTTCATGTGCCTTCCCTTGGAGCTGTTCCTGTCTCCAGGCTGCCTGCAATGTCAGCTGAGCTTCCAGAAATGGAGTGTGGACCCTGATCTGTGCAAAATCAGACTGAACAGGAACTTGAGCCCAAGGATTACAGGGAGAAAAACACCCACTGTTTTTCCCTCTGAACCTTATTCTCCCTCCCTCCACTCTGTCTTCAGACAGCAACTGTGTGAGGCAGCTCTGGTATGCTCAAATAACACCACAGTCTCCACCTAATTCCTAGGGAACGTGCCAGTGGGACTCCATGACACTCCTGCTGGAACAGCAGATGTGCCTCATTCCCTCCTGCTCCAGGGGACTTTGCTCCCAAACCTGGAACAGTCTCACTGGGCTTGCCTGCCTGTTCTGAGTTCCCTCCCCCAACCAAATCCCCCAGACAGCCTCTCCCATTTTATTAATTCCCACATCATGAAATGTTGCTTTATTCCTTGTCCAGTTTTTCCAGTAGAGAAGCAAGAAAATCTAATTCTGTATCTGTAAGGGAATGCACTGTACAACTCATCATAATCTTTGACTTCTCTCTTCCTAACTCACTGGGGCAGACAGATGAGGGCAGGAGCCTGCACAGCCAAGCAAAGCACAGCTCACCTTTCCCCCCAGCTCTGTCACTTAAACAGAAACACACAGAGCCTCGGTGTGTTACCAGCTCACTTTGAAGAACACAGAGAAAAAAACTGTCTTCCAAAGACAGAAGTTTTTCCTCCCCATTAACATTTGTGAATAAAATGCTTGTTTCTAGTTAATTAATTGTCTTGGGGGAGAAAAAGGACTTTTCCTTTCCTCCTTCTGCTTTCACACTTATTTTAAAATTGTACATGCACACAGTTAATAATTTTTCCCAATTCTCGACAGGAAGGAAACCTCAGATTTGGTATCCTGGGAAGAGCTCTTTAGGAATGCAAAAATTGGTCCCATGTCTGCCTTTTAGGGGAGATCCATCCAGCTGACCTGAGTGATCTAGAAAGTTGGGTAATTAATGAAGTTAATTGTCTTGTCTGCTCTAGAGTGAAGGCAGGAAGAGAGGAAAGGAAGGGAGGAAGCAAGAAGGAAAAAGGGCGTATGATTCATCTTATTCATCACAGACACCACGAACCCTTGAGTGGAGAAGCCTCCTCTTCACTCAACAGTGAAGGAATTTAATGATATTTTAATTACAAGCCTAACTTTTAGAAGGTGAAAGTCAGGTAAATCCCACAATGTCTTACTATTTCTGAATTTAAAAATTAGCATTTTCTGGAAAGGAAACCTGTGCAGAAGGTGCTCCCTCCTGCCAGGGTTTGTGGAGTCCCAGCTGCCCGGCACCAGCGAGACACGAGCACGTCTGAGGAGCTCTGGCCACAGCTGCCAAGGCAGGAGCTGCAGGGATTGCAGGAGCTGCAGGGATTGCAGGAGCTGCAGGGACACCCTGCTGCCCCCAGCATGGAGGGACTCGGGCAGACGCTGCTGGGTGTGCCAACCCAGCCCCTCCTCCTGAGGCCTCTGTGGCACTGCGGGCACTCCTCACATGCCCGGCTCTCCAGCAGAGCCCCCCCAGCTGCCCAGGGCTGCAGAGAGCAGGCGGGGCTGCAGCTGGCACTGCCGGGGCTCAGGGCACCGTGCAGGAGCCATCCCTGCCCAGGAGCCTTCCCTGCACGGGGCCCACCCGTGCCCAGCCTCCCTGGGTGCAGCTAATGCACATGAAGCACACACAAACTGGGCCAAGCTGCTTCTAGAGGGATGCACTTTGTGCCAGACATCCCTGCTAGTGCTGTTTGTAAGTATATTGATTAAATTAGGAGGCATACATATTCAGCGACATATTCATCCATATTCATTGCCTCAAACAAGGGTACTGCATGTAATGTGGTATTTAAAGCAACATGATATCTGATCACAAACTGAATTAACACGGAATGATTTTACTATATAATATTCTAATCTTCCTGCATTTTCAGCTTCATTACCTAAATAATTTGCTCTGTCATGTACCCTAAGTAATTTGAGCTGGCTGCAATTACTCGCCTGCGAACACCTGCAGCTTGCACAGGCTGCAGTTGCACGGAAGCGAGCGCTGGTGGCAGCACAGCTCTGCCACCCAGCCCTGCCCTCCGTGGAGTGACCCTGTCCCCTCACACAGCCCGGACACTGAACCCCCCCGGGACGCTGGGGAGACACCTGAGGCCACGGCAGAACACAAGGAGTGTCTGACAGAGCCTGCTCACCCCTCGTGTGAAGGTGTGCTTGTTCCATGCACCAGCCCCACCACAGAGACACTGAGCAGCCCCCACTGGAGACTGCACTGACAGACCTGGCAACAAACAGCTCCAAAGAACTAACAAAACATCTCATGGCTGCGTTTTCCTGGGGTCCAGTAAGGTTGAAATTCCAGCAGAAGCCTTCCCAGCACGTGGGATATTCTTTGCATCTTCCTCTCTGTTTCAGATTCTCCTCCCTACAGCTGAGCCTGGCTGCACACTGTCCCTCAGGGGGTATCAGATGGGGAACGTCTCAGATTTTCAATTTTCACATCTTTGGAACTGCTGATGCTCTCAAGCTTGGCTGAAATGTTTTGGAAATGGGGAGGACTGGGGTGATGGGCAGAAAACCAGACAAACACAACCAACCTTTCCAAGCCTTGTTTCCTTAGGAAATCACACTGGTAATAAAATAAATACTGAGGTTATACTGGTACAAATCCTTTGAAGTGTGTGGGTGTGCTGGGTGGAGTAGAAACGAACATGGCCACCAAAGTATTAATTAAAAGTAAGGTATGAGCAACACCTCAAACACACGAGGCAGAAATGCTGCAAGGCTGGGACGAGCTGTGGGCCTGGGCACATCTGGATCCTCAGCAGGTCACTGACACTGCTCAGCATTCCCAAATGCTGCAAACATCCACACTGCAGGAGACACAGGATAAATGGCAGGGCACCACCTGAGCTCTTCTGGGGCCTGGAACACTGACTTTGAGGAATCAGTGTAAATTCCTTCAACATCTGTTTGATTTGGGCACGTGGAAGGGAACAGTGCACTAAGAGCTCATATTCCCATGCCAGGATCACTGATGTTCAGGGTTGTTTTCCTTTAAGCCACACAAAATTTTACTGACATATATTTTAATTTAAAGAACTAGAGCTTTGCTATTACATGAAGCACTGGCTTCAACAAAGACACCTGAATGTCTAATGAAAGAAGGCAAGATGGAAAATAGTTTGGGTTTTCTAAAAGGCAGAACTGTTTCAGTGAAGTTGTTATGGTGAGATCTCTATTTTTAACGTTATATTCAACTAGAAAATCGTTGTAAACCTCTAATATCATAAAATCACTATAATATTCTGAACTCCTGTAAAGAAAAACCAAAACAACACACCAACACAAACAATGCAGGACTTCTACAAGTGTTCAGGAACACAAGCTAAAAGCTGACCTAGTGTTTTTGGAGGAACTCGGAGACATGATGTTTGCTCCTGCTTGTTCATGTATACAACAGTTCATAATTCTCATGTCCTTCTGTGTAACACTCATATCTCTCCACTGTCTTTATCCACCCAAAAACATTCTCACTGTCCTGGCTGAGCAACGAATGCAGCTGAAAGGGAGATGATTTGATTGTCCCCGTTGCAGCAATGCCAGCTGGAGACAACTGCAGCTTGGGACTGGGCACGTTATTAACACCCCACAAAGTGTAACACCAAAGCGCCCAGTCCAGGCTGGGCCCAGGCCACAGAGCCAGGCCTGGCCCGTGCACGGGGCTCTGCTGCCCAGGAGCCCGAGGAGCAGCTCTTGGGACACAGCACCAGCATCTTCCCACTGCTGAAACCCACCGAGTGCCCCAGGCCCCAGCCCTGTCACTGCCCCCAGGAACTCACACCCCAAATCATGTGCAGAAATGTGCACCTTGGCAGAAATGTGCACCAAGGGATGTGCAACAGCTTCTTCTGGGGATCCCCTTTTTGTCCCTCACCAGGCACAACAGACACACACAGTAACAACACACAGCAACCAAACGCTGAAGATTGATGATTTCCACACGGTCAGAACAGACTTCCAAATTTCATAAAACACCAGTTTGTTTCTGCCCCGTTTTGGCTTCTCATTTTCTCAGTGGCTCAGGTGCTTATGAATAAACATTTAATAATTTCATTTGCCTCTTCTTCTCTGGTTGAAAATTAACAGGAGTTACACTGGCTACAATGAACAGAGCTTGGGGCATAATTAATTTCACCAGGCTAAATGGAATTCTTGTTACATAAAGCAATTCAGAAGACGTTTTTGATAAGAAAACAGTGACACTGGAATCATGTGATTCTCTAATGAAATATAACATAGTTTTAGTCATAGCTCTGAACTGCATGTTGAGAAACAGGTGCTACAGAGACCCTCATCTCCCTGGTGCTGCTGTGCTGTGAGCATGGGATGCTAGCTGGTGTTGCATTTCCTCTGTCTAAGCAAGCAGCACAATCATCCTTTATCTCTGCCTCAGATGCCTGGTACCTACTGCCAGATCTGGGGTTTTGGTCTCGTGCTGCCAGGGCCGGTGAGCAGAGCTGCAGCCCCACCAACCTGCAGCGCTCTGCCCTGCTGAGAGAGGAGCTGGGCAGGAGGAGTGCTGCTGGCCTGACTGCTATTACTTCCCTTTTTCACTTTCCAAAACAAAGCTAACAGCTCTAATGACACACCTACAAAACATTTCTCTTGATAATATGACAAAATACAAGTTTTAGGAGCAACAGAGGTGTGAGCTATTATCATAGGAACTGCCAGCACTGACTTTTGCTGCTCCAATTTGCTACTGCATTTATCCAGTAAGCAGCAAGCTGGGGTTTGTGTGAACGCATCATGTTTGTTTTTACAGGATTCTAGAGTTCACTCATGTTTCAACATTCTTAATTTCTTCCTGCAGATGATTACTAACCTGGAGCAATTGTCCAGACAAACACCTGCAGTGGGGCACAAGCACAGTTCTGCTGTGAGCCAGCCTGTGCCACCACAGCAGCCAGGGCACAGGTCTGTGAAATGAAAAATGACACAGACAATGAGCTGGGGGCAGCACGTGGGTGCACCTTGGGGCACTCACAGCGGCCCTGAATGCTCCATCACACTGAGGGTTCTTGTACTCTTTGCCACTTACTGTGCTCTTGCATTGGGAAAAGCAAATCTACACCAACTTCTCCTTCCTGGTGTCTGTATGCTGGTCTTTCATTACCTACCACTAATGGAGAGGAAAACAAGGAGTGAAATCTGCAGGAGAACAGGATTAATTTATTTGCTGGAGTTAGCTAGACAATACTAAATAAATTCTCCCCCTTTCTTCAAAAAGAAACCTGTACTGAAAAGCTTAAACATATTTGTAGCTCTGCCCCATTTCCTAGAACTCTGGAAGCAACTAATAAAGACTTGACTTAAATAAAGTCTTGAAGAACTGTAGCATTTTACAGTGACAAGTCCAAATTACTGTAGCATTTTCATCACAGACTAATGCACAGAGCCCCTGCCTGATGTCATTTTCTACTCTCAAGTGCTGGACCTGGTCTTCTGAACACTGGAATTGGTTAACTCCAACACTGTCCCCCCACCTTCTTTTCCCTTCATTAACTACACTGGCTTAGGGGAAAATCTGGTATTTCTGTTTATTAGCTTGTGGTAGGAAAACAAAGACCTTACCAACCACTCAGCAGTGTTCAGCAGCACTTCAGCAAGTCAGCTACAACTCACAGCACAGCTCCACAAGCTCTGCCTGAGCTAGCTCTGCTGGGGGGGCAGCCCTGAAGAGCAGCTCCCAGAAGGGATCCTGTGGCCCTGTGCGCAAGCAGAGCTCCATACCAGGGGCAGCACAGGCACTCGGTGGTGCTGCAATTCCAGCAGTGCTCCCTGAGGAAAGCTCTTCCAAACAGCTGCAGAGCGTCTGCCCTCCTGCTACACACCGTGAGAGCTCCACCTTGGCTTTGTTAGCCAGCTACACACACTTGTGCTGCCCATGTGCCAAGCTGCACCTCAGCTCAGCGATCACACCAGGCTGCCTACCGGAACAGACCGACAGCCAGGGTACCTGATTGAAAAATCAACAGGGAAACAACAAAACCAAACCGACCGCACCCACCTGACAAAAACCAATCATTTGCAACATAGTTTCAAGGACACTGTTTCACGAGCTGACAGGCCCCAAACCCGAGGGCACTGCCATGGCCCTGCAGCACCAGGGCGCTGCGGGTGGGTACCACCGCAGCCTCAGGCTTGTACAAAGTACAGCGAGTTTCAGCCGCAGCACCAACAGTCCCTGACACCCCTCAGGAGGCTGGCTCCGATCAGCAACCCATCCCCAGCACAGGCTCTCCATCACAATGCCCACATGCTCGCCTTGGTGCTTCCCACCCGGCCGAGTCAAGCTGCACTCGAACAGCTCCTCCCGTGGAGAGAGAAGGGCACTTTGGGAGGAGAACCACAGAATTAACTCAGAAGAGGTGACAAAGCAGCGGGAACCCAGGAAGTGTCCCTTCACAGTGTTTGCCATGATTCAGCCTTGTCCTGCTGTTTTACCAGGCTGAATGGATTCTATAAAGGGTTTGACCTCTGCAGAAATTGCAGGCTCTGTCACTGTGCATGGAGAAATGGGACTCTGCACGATCAAGTAACAGCCAGACAAATGTGGCTGGTGCAGAAACCACATCCCTACAAGAGAGCTGCACTTTGATTAAAAACTACTCAAAACCTGAATTTTATTCTAAAAGAAAAAAGTTGCAGGGAAAAAAATAAAGTATTTCACCCTGACTAGAAACTATCATTCTGATGTGACTACATCTGCATTTTTAAGATATTTTCTTTTTCTTTTTGGCTGTACATGAATTTGATGTCATTAAAAAGGCTTCCTTTGATGCTGTATGCCAAGTAGAATCATTAGTTTCTCACAAAGGTGCACTCTAAATGTCTAGTTTAAATTTTCATTTTCGGATGATTCATCTAAAAGGTGAACAATAACAACCAAACCAACTCCAGAAGTCTAAACAGTAAAAAGCCTTTGAGCTGCACTCACTCATTTATTAACTCCCTCCAACACCTCCTTCCTGGATTCATCACCCAGCAGCCAATACTGAGTGTGAATTCTTCAGCTCCATCTGTGATTCACGGCTACTGCAAGCAAATCCCAACCAGATTCCCCCAAACCTCACACAAGAGGCTCTCCTCAAGTCCACATTCTGCATCCTTCCAGCCTGACACTGGGTCACCTGTTTTTAATACCAAGACGTTTTCCACTGTGGGTATTTCCAGTGTATGTGGGTGTTTTGCCACAGCTCCTCTTCGTGAGCCCCCTGCAGGGGTCATCAGGGGAGGAGGGAAACTGAGGGACACCAGAAGCAGCCACATCCTCAGCTACTCCTCCAGGTTTTGAAGGGGGAGCACAAAACAGATTAATTATACCCATGTTCATTTCATGTCCATTTCAAAGAAAATAGCACTGAAGTTCAAACCCAAGCAGTGGTTCACAGCTGATACGTGTTTCCTGATACATATTAAGGCACCAGCAAATACATTAGATATTAGAGAAAGCTCATAGCCTTTTTTATGACAGAAGGTCAAATCTCTGCTGAACAAATATACTTGTTTTTCTCCCCAAGAAAGACACCTCGTTCAGCCCCTGCCCCACCTCAGAGGGAGCAACATCAGCGTCTCTGTGGATCAGGATTCCTCAGATGTTCTCTTGGAAAAGGGCACAGGAAGAAAACACGATGACCCATCCCCAAAAACTGCACCAGGGAGAGCATACAAGATGCTATCACTGGAGATGGAAATCATATGGGCTCTGGCTTCCAACAAAATAAATGCACCATCAGTCTATCAAACAGCTTCAAAAACATCTCTGTCACAGACAAAGCTTTATTCCCAAACATTTCCTTCAAGCCATACATTACAGTGATGTCCCCCCCCAACTATGCTCACACTATCTCCCTGGGCTTAGCTCTGTTTCTGAGCCTCTTCACACCCTCATGATGTCTATATATGATATACTCAGTGTCTGAAAACCATCTTCATTTCATGACAAGAATCATGAAAGAAAAAAAATGTAGCTGCCCACAAAAACGTTTTAGAAAATTACAAGCTTGTGGAAAGAAAAGGTCTAGCAAAAGCTCTTCCTTTGCCACAATCAGATTAGGTGCTACGACCTTCATTAAAACCCTTTCTGCCTTCTCATTTCATAGGGTTTAATTTCCTGCCTCTTGATGATTAAACCAACTGAAAGGTAGTAGATAAAGCAAGTTTGCTTGCTGTTCCAAACAGATATATTAATGCTTTACGCTTAAAAAGCTTTCAAAGTGTCTTCAGAGGCTGATTAACAAACACCATACATAAACCCCGTCTGAGGTCAGACTGTGGCAGCAGATATGTGACTGAAACTTACTCCAACAGCTCTATTCAAGGCACAGAATACCTCCACCGCATACATTAAGGAAGCTTAAAGTTAAGCTTCACATATTTAAACACTAACAAAGTCTACTTAATGGCAGTCTTCAAAATGACAGTGGCCTCCTAATCTGCTGCAGATAAAGAAGTGCCAAGATTAATGATTACATAAGTGCATCGCAGAGCCCAGAAACAATAATCAGCTCTTCTGTTGTTATTTGTGTACAAAGGCTATTAGAGTCATCTGACATTCCAAAATCCAATTTAAAGTTGTTAAACCCCTTTCACGTACTTATTTGAGGTTGGAAAACCGAGAGGTTCAAAAAGGGAAAGGAAGGGTTTGATTTCCTAATTCTTTTCCCCTTACTGATTTTGCTCTAAGCCAAATCTCTCTTTAAGAATTGCAAAAAAATATATAAGCTTTTAAACAATGCCTGGAGTAACCAATATTGCTGTTGAAGGAATAATACCAATAAAACCTTAACATGCTTAGATAGCAAAATTTAAAATAATGACTATGAGTAAACTTAGTAACTATTCCACAGAAAAAGGCCTCACTGAATTGAGGGTGCTGCTGACGCTGTCTGTGCAACTCTGACAATCTTCAGCAAATCAGGGTGAGCACATGAAGGTGCTCAGGTACCGAACACTCATCTTGGTCTGTTAAAGACCAAGAACTCTGGGTGACACAGAGAATTCGGTAAGAACTGTGGGTGAGAATTCTGGGTTAACACAGGCACGGCAGAACCTGCCGAGCCCAGCCTGCTCTCTGCAAAGCACGGCACGGGCAGCTCTGACTGCAGCCTCCCTCATCGCCACACAGCAACTGCTTCCCCACAGAATTCCCTTAAAATCCTTTAAAACAACCTTCTTTGCTCCTGACAGGTTAGAAACAAAACGAACGAACTGTTTTCTCCCGGCTGCCGCACTTGTCCCTCGTTTCGGCAGAGAAGGGGCTGTGGGGAAGGCGGCTGTGCCTGAGGCGGCAGCGCGCTGCTCTGAGGGGAGCGGCCATGGCACCCCGCGGGCGGCACAGCCCCAGCGCCGAGCTCTGCCGCTCCCGAGCCCTCGGAAGGGACGCTGGGGCCGGCCCCGGCTCTCACACAGGGAGGGAACGGCCGAGAGACCCCGAGCGGCCGCTGCTGAGCCCTCGGCTGAGGGCAGTGCCTGCCTGGCGCTGTCAGCCCCGCAGAACGAGGCCTGGCTCCAGCGCCGGGCGGCACAGCCGAGCCCGTGCGGGGCACGGCCCGCAGCCGGCACCGGCAGCGGAGCAGCCCGAGCAGGGCCTGCTACAGCGGGAGGGAACCACTGCGGACTACACGCAGAAGTTGGCTCTTCACAGCCACAAAGTGCTTTTCTAGTTTAAAGGCAATTAAGTGATAACTGCATCTGTGCAGAGGATATTCAAAATGCTAATACCCCCACCCAGATAAATCGTCAACTTGGCCTGCTTATTTATCTCCAGCTACTAGAAATTATTGCCATGAATGCTCCACTGCCTCCTCCCATTATCTTTGCAATCCTGCTTCTTCCTCACAAAAAGGCAAAAAGCGGAGCACAAGAGCTGCACCACTCCAACCACCCTGGGGAGCACAGTGACACCAGCAAAGGAGCATCGGCTGATCTGCAGCACAGCCACTGCCATTTTCTGCAGCTCTCAAAGTTCCTTCAGCTTTCCATCTAACCTAGAGAGGTAACAAAATCTGCTCTGCCATCGGAGGCTCACATACTCTAGAAATAACAGCAGTTTGCATCATGAATTATCTAACGCGATTTACCACTCGAGGACAAGAAAATCTATCCTGTTTGGTGCTGTGCCATTTGGCCACCAGACTCTAGAATTTTAATGTCTGTTATCTCTGCAATGGAGATAACACAATGCTGGTCTCAGATATCTGGCTCAAAGCTGGTTTCCTTGCCTCAACACAAGACATCTTGTGTATGCAAGTCTCTTATCACATGCATTACATGTTTTCCAAGGGAAAAAAAGCCCACAAAAAAACCTGGAAAACTCACTACTGAAAACAAAGGAGCTTGATGGAACTTACCATCAACTCCTATATGAATGCCTTAGTACTTTTGTTCATAAAATTCACAAAATTGCAAAATGGTCACCAAAAAACAAAACAAAAAATCCCCTAACGGGAAACACTGACACCTTTTGCAACAAGTCTGTCAGTTCAATGAGGAGAACACAATCCTATGACCCACAGAACCAGGCAAAATACAAGTATGAACAGAACACAGAATAAGACTGTTGATTCAAGTGTTGCTAAGTGTTTTTGATAGAGTAAAATGAAAACTCCAACTTGCTTCACATGGCTAATATGATGTTCTAAAGGCCAAATCACTCAAAAAGGTAGAAGCTGGCAATTAGTGAATGTCAATTTGCATTCCCCCAAATAAAAGGAGGCTTGATAAAAGTCTGAAGAAAATAATAGAAAGAGCACCTGTACTACTGCAACCATTCCATCCACAGAGAATCCAAACCCATTCATGAGCTAAGCTTCATCTTTGTCAGGACAAGAAAACCACCTTGTAACCAGAGCTGAATGAAGCCACACAATAACTTACCAAGTGATGAACACAATCTCTCAGCCCTTTCAGGACAGTCTCTACCCATCATTCCTGCTGATGTCTCTTCCTATGCTTGTGTTCTGCACACATCAGAAAACAGACAGCAACGAACACCAGGCAACTCCAAATTTTGCTGGAGTTTTAACACTGTTCAATTTCAAAAGGCTCACGCAGTCAGCTACTGTACTGTCCTTGATAAAGACCCAAACCATTTAACCAGAACTCCCCCCATCCTACTCTCTGAAGAGTACTTGCAGCGTAACTTCGATTATCCAAAGCTCCCAGGGGACAAATGGAAGCAGAGATAAGTGGGGGAGCAGCCAGAGGTCTTCTGAGAATAATGGAAGTGAAAGGAGAGGAAACAACTCCACAAAGAACTGTTGGCTCAGCTCAGCCCTAAAGTTTCCCTATTCCTGAATGGAGCATTCATGAAATAAAATAAGCTTCTTTAAGCAAGCATTCCAAATGATTGCAAAAACCATTTGACAAAGTGAAGAATTATTGTTCACTTTGGTACTTGCCTCTCCAGAGAGAGACAGGTGTTGTTCTCACTGCAGCAATTTCTTAACCAGGGGTACAGCTGTAGCAGTGCTCCTTGCAGTGCCTCAATGCTCAACAAGCAGCCAAAGTCTTTCCAAATCTGGGATTCCCTAAGTATCATTTGGAAAACATTGCTAGAAGTTGTTCCAAACTAAGGAAAAAATACAGATTTATCACAAGCCTTAACACAGCGGGAGAACAGGCACATAGGAGAAATCTGTTTTGGGAGTTGTGAGAAAGCACAAGTTTTTATTTATATTACTGCAGCACAAGTTAATGCCAATTAAGTAGGAGAGTCACTTTGGATTTAGCACAGAACCTGGCCCAGGGCACTGGCACACAGAATAGAAATAAATACTAATCATGCTTGCTCACACTGAGAGGATTAGATAACTACAGACGTAGGAAATTAAAACCACAACAAGATGACCCCACGCTCACGATTTCCCTGTTGTAGCAGATCAGTCAACATGAATAATCGACAATGTAAATTGAAATCCTCAGATAAAAATAATGGTTTTACTGCTTTATTTCTCTTCACTTGCACATAAATTGAGTTGACTATCTCTGACAATGCCATGGTTTAATATTCTAAACACACGATCTCCTTTAACAATGCCTGGAATAGAAACAAGCTGCTGAGCCAGATCCTCAAGGGTGAAAATCAACATTGCTACACCGACTTCAGTGGAAGCACATTGATCTCCACAGCTAAAGCTGTGGGCCCAAGTGGGCAATTAGGTTTCTATTATATGCTAATTTAAATAATGTACCACAGAACATTTGCTGTACAATAAGGCAAGTACACATTCTTCTGTGGAGAAGGGCAAGCATTTGCTGTGGCATGATGAGAGTTACAGATTCTGGTTTCAAAGAGCAGGATGGAGTTTCGGTATAAACTACTCCTCATAATAACATTTTTAAACCTGCAATTACTCATACTATACTCCTTTAGGAAGCCTATAATTATTTGTTAAGTTCTTACCAATGTCTAGTCTAGATCATAATTGCTAACACTGCCTCCTTCAAAGGAACTAGTGATTATGTTAAAATCTGGTTCTTGTTAGGTTCCTGCTACACAAAGGGGCTGTGCTCTAAATGTTACGATCTGTGTTCATTTGAGGAGGAAAATTGAACAGCTTTGTGCCCCAATCCTGAACTTTTGAACAAGGCCTGAACAAAAAAACCCAAATAAAAGAATCCCACACACGCTTCTGTTGAGGTGGCTGAGTTGGAGCAGGGGCTGTGGCTGACACAGGCCAGAGGACAGCAGCAGTTTATGGCAGAGGACCATCTGCAACATCCTCTCACCCTCTTCAGCCAGGACTCACAACCACAAAACAAAAACAGCAAAAAGGTTGGGGAATAGGGTTCAGCAACAAAGACGGCAAAAAAAAATTTCAGGGGTCATGGGGCAGTTCAAGTGAAAAGGTTAAAGACACATTAAAGATATTAACAGCAGTCATTAAAAGATGTTTTGCTCTCTTCTGCAGCCATTTTTTAAATATGAGAACTCCTTTCAGTCTCCTTTTAGATGTCACTTCTTCCTGCCTTAGTCATCAACAACCAAGTTATTAGCATGCCAAGGGCCCTGCGTAAATTTTTGTGGACTTGTGACGCACTCAGGAGGAGGCATCATTCCACAGCTACACGCTCTCCTACGCTGCTGTCCTTCAAATGAAGCAGCAGCATTTGGTACTCTGCTTTCAAAGCTGGATGTTCCCCTCAGCACAGCAACTGGGAAGCCCTCTGAGCCCCTCTTTTGAGTGAGGGATCATCAAAACAGGAGCATTCTCCCCATGTGTCTGACTCACGTGGAAAGTCATGGCAGACAGGCTCCACCTGAAGACCAAAATCACACCCACAATTCCAATTGCTGTTCTTGTCCATGGAAGCACTCAGGGCAGAAAGGCAAAGGAATGTGGGCTCAGGTACATCAGCACGGTGCAGGGTGAGATGAGGCATACAGCTCCACGCTTAAAACATTTTATTCCCTTTACAAATGTACTTATCCTGACAATTGTGCTTCTTCCCTGGTTGTGTGTGCAACTACTCAGAAACAGTTTCATTTCAAACAGAATAAGGTTATACAGAACCAAGCATTTTTAATGATAGCAGCCACACACAAAAAACTTGCCATGCAGGGCAGATGTAAAATGTCCCCAGAGTAAACACTGATCCAAAAACCTCCTCCGTTCTGGACAGATTGCCCTGTGCTTTGGGTGGGCTCTGCAAACATAGGGAAAACCCAAAGCACGTGATGTGCACTCCAGAGAAAGAAGAAACTAGAACTTATTTTGGTTAAGGTTTTCATGAACTTGACCCCACTAACTCCACAAGCATTTCAGCCAGCAGAAACCCTCACTGAGCAGAGCCTCCCCTCCCTCTGCCCCCTTCAGTGGTGCCTCTGCAGCTGCACTGCCAGAGCCAAGTGAGGAACACTCAGGTTGAAACTGTTCTTGTGGGATTAACTTTAACCTGAATCAGTTTCCTGACTTAATTCCCCACGTGACAGCAGAGATGCTGCTTGTGCTCACACAAGGGAGGGGTGCATTTGTTTGGCAATGCCAGCTTATGGGAGGCTAAAATACACACAGCCCTAAACCCTTGGCCTGCTAAATTGGTCTGAGGAGATCTGGGGTAGCAGGCAGAAGGACAAGGAACACAGGGTTGGTTTTCCAAGAAACAGAATAGTCTATGAATAAGTCATTGGTTTCTATGGGCAGTATTGCTGCGAATCTTTAAGCAAGTCACTTATTGGATGTGTCAATTCCTCAGCTGTGAAATGAGGACAAAGCTTTCTTACATCACCCAAGTGTCGTAAGTTGAAAATTACCGACTGAGGCACTTGGACACTCCGGTGCTGAAGGCCAAGCCCGGCCCTCGCTCCCAGAGCCGAGTGATTAGTGACAGGGAGGGGCCAAGGAATCAACATATTATTTTTGGTGGACTATTTCCTTAGAGGATAAATGAGAGTAACTGCTACTTACTTGATTGCAAGGAATTGAAAGAGCTCTCTGTAGCTCCCTCGTGGGTGGACACCTAAACAATGAAATAGCCATGACCTAATTTTAGTCAGAAACCTTATGTCACAAAGAATTTACAGGGAGGCGTCTTCCGTATGTGCAAAAATAATTGCACTGTGCCAATGTGCTAATATAGCTGTACAACATTTAGGGATACACTGCATCCCATTCTCCTTCCTCATATTCCCAATTCCAAAATTTCTGACAAGAAGAGATGAAACATGGTACAAAACATCATAGGATTAGGACTGAAAGAAATTCTGTGAACACATTGCTTCCAGCCATCAGTATGATGGAATCAGTTCAAGGAAAATTTACATAAACAGAAACATGAGGGTGGCAGATAACATTATGATCAAATTCACCTTTTGTGTGATGGAGATGATGGAATTTCACTCAGCAGGTTTTGTACAGACCAGCTATACTAGAAGGCACTTCTTTTTTAAGTGCCATAATTATGCACACAGAGCCATCAAGTGATAGAAAACACATCCTGATTCTAAAAGAAGTTGCTCCAACAGCTTGTTTTCCTCACAGTTACAACCTGTCCTTTCCTTCTAGCCTGAAGTTTCCTGACTTCCTTCAGAAGCAGATGGGAAACATTTCTTCCTTTCAGGCCAGCTCAGGATTGCTACTACAGGATTGCAAAGATGTGACTCCAAGTGCCTGGGCTTTAACAAGGACTGTGTGTGTGAGCAGAGCTATCCCAGAGTTGGCACACTCTGAACTCCTGTAAAGTGTGCAGGACTTGCTGAACACACCATGAGTTAAATGACTGAACAGCTTCACAAAGCTGGGCACATCCCTTCTGTAATTCAGTTCATACCTGTAGAACATCAGGATTAGAGGCTTCCTATCTGTGAGGATCTATTAAATACCATATTGTGCTTGGATACATGAATAGGAATAGAAGCCACGTAAATACTTCAAGTGGTAAACAGTGTTTCAAGTCTTACTGAGCTTATTATGTCTCAAGAGCTCATTAAGTCCTTGCTAGATTAGAAGCACATACTCAAAAACAAACACCAACCTAAGGAAAGTAAGAATTCCCAAAGACAGCTTTAAATGGAAATACCAGCCTCAGGATTTTTGCTCCTGCCTTAAGGTTTTGAGGCATTGGGCTGATATTCTAAAAATCACTGCAAGGGTTAACACTGAAATTCTGTTTCCTTAGTCCTTTGGGTGAGGGCATCAGCCATAAATAACAATTATAAAGAAGCGGTACCAGTGAGCTAAAAAGCATCACTAGAAAGTGAAAATCCTGCACTACCAAAACACAAGGCAGTCTGCAACACTTGCAGCCAGCCTGGTACCTTGCACCCAAACCAAGAGGAATTTTGTGTGACACTGACAGGGAGGGATGAGTGTACCCTCAGTGAGGGTGCAATGAGACCAAGCTGTGCAGAGCAGCCCAGCCTGGGCCTCTGGCTGGGGCCAGGCCATGGAGATGCTGCTGGGCAGCTCTGCCATGGACACGGGCTGGCAGAGCTGGGGCAGCTCAGCCGGGACAGGAGAAGCTCCAGGGAGACCTTAGGGCACCTTCCAGTGCCTGAAGGGGCTGCAGGAAAACTGGAGAGGGGCTGGGGACAGGGCATGAGGTGACAGAACAAGGGGAGGGGAATGGCTTCAAAAAGAGGAAGGTTAGATCTGGTATTTGGAGACAATCCTTCCCTGTGAGGGTGGGGAGGCCCTGGCAGAGGCTGCCCAGAGCAGCTGTGGTGCCCCATCCCTGGCAGTGCCCAAGGCCAGGCTGGATGGGGCTCTGGGCACCCTGGGACAGTGCCAGGGGCCCCTGCCCATGGCAGGCCTTGGGGTGAGATGGTTTTTAAGGTGCCTTCCAGCCCAGCCATTCCAGAACTGTGCATACAAAACCATTACTGGCCCCCCAAAGCAGATCCTACTGCTTGGATGGGCACAGAGTTAAACATCCTGTAAACTGTACCCAAAACTCAAATCCTCAGTTGCATCTGCTTTTCTTCAACTATTTATTTTCTGAATTTGTGTGGTTAGGCAATGAAATGTGGATCTCTTGATTCCTGGCTATGACACAGGCTTCTTGTGTGGCCCAAGCCACGTCCCTTGAGCTATGCTTCAGTCCCCTACTTGTGAAACAGGTAAAACACATCCCTCAGTGATGTTTTGTGCATAAATTAACTCAAGGAAGCCGGTTTTTCAAAGAGTTCACTAATTAACATTATAGACAACCCCACAGATAAAGAGATTGTCAGAGAGCTCTGTCTGGCAGCGCTGGCCCAGGGAAAAAAACACATTCCAGAGGGGATGATACAATCTGCACACAATTCCAGAAAGCCAAGTTCACTGAATTCCATAAAGTGGGGTTTTTCTCAGACTGTGTACTTCTTAGTAACGCAGCATAAGGATTTCATACAATTTAGGGCATCTCCTACATGTACTTGGAATGAAATGCCAGCCATCACTTTTCAGCACAATTTGGAAGTGCCATCTTGACAAACTTTCACTGGAGAAATTCTAAAACATTTAGAAAACATTTGCATTCGGAACAAAGACTTCAATGGTGGAAGCTCTATTCTTCACAAATATACATTTACAAGTTGCTGGAGAATGCAAAAACAGTTCTACAAATGCCATGTTGATTACCTTACATTTCCAGATACAAGCTCAGCAGGGCAGATAATGTATTTTTCTGTTTATACAGAGTCAAGTGCCTTGCCTGTGCTTAGAACAAAGCCCACAAATAACTTTATTTTCTAGTATTCATAAACCAGTATAATATCTAAGCACAAAACAAATTAAATAAAATACAGTTTTCATCCTGAGATGACCAGAAACAGACTAGAAAAATGACCAAGCATTACTAATCCTTGTTCAGCCTACACTGAATAAAGAGAGTAAAGTGAGAAGGGACTAAACCACAAATTGTTAGCTGTTTCCTTCCTTTCCTTCAAATGGTACAGGATATAACTTGACAGATTTACAGCCCTCACTATCACGCAATTTACTCAGCCTACAAGTCTAAGACCTCTTAAAATCAGGCCATTTAAAAAAACACCTTAATTCAAACAGTCAATATTGAAAGACAAACAAGAGAAAGTTTTTACTAAGTCTGCAATTACAGTTTTCAGGAGCTAAAGCAGGAGCTGAAATATACTTTCAAACAACAGCTGAACTTCTGTCATGAGTTATCACCTAGCCCACACAGCAAATACTTCTAGTTTTCTTTGAAACATACGAGCTTACAGGAACTAAACAACAATTACTGCCTTGATTATAAGGCCATAATCTAGGACTGGAAAATGGATTTGTCACTGTTGCTGTGCACCAGTCAATCCACTTGCTTTGTTTCCACCTGACCATCTCTCTATAAGGCAAATACCTGAGCACTTAGACCAGTTGATGACAATCCTCAGAACACAGATAACAAACTAATTTTTTTTTTTAGTTTCTCAGTCAAAACTCAGGTGAACTTCATCTTTGTCTGGCATTTGCTTATAAATGATGTAATTAATCCATCAAAAGCCCTGTTGCAACATGAATGACATTCAAAATCAGCATGCACAAAAATTGTCATTAAGTTTATTTAAAAATAAATTGCCTATGACTTCATGACCAACTGACTAATCAAGAGCAGCACTTTTCTAAAACACAGACTCGACTCCAGGTTGTGCAGTGTTACATAAGTGGGGAGGGCCTGTCTGCCCCTTCATTCACACTGCTGGCCCAGAATGGACAATGGAGCTGAAACAGGACCAGGGCTTCCCTCTGGGCTTCCCATCCCACAGCTGGAACGGGCCAGCTCCAGGGGCTTCCAGCTGCCTGCACCTCAGCCCCATCCAGGGCAGTTTGTCATCCTCACACAGAAAAGAACAGGAGGGCGACCAGAACAAATACAGCCATTACCATTCTGCTACTTTCAGCTTTTTGGAATCACTTTTTTATGTTAAGGAAGGGAGAAGTGCTTCTTGCCCTGACAAACTACTTGTCACTGCTAAATTAAACTAAATTAAAACATCAATTTTGGAAACATTCACTAGTAGGGCACTCAAGTAGAATTTAGAAGCTCTGAATTCCCCCAGTGAGGCAACAACACTAACTTTTTAACCCTTTCAGCTGTTTTGCACTAGTCTCACTGAGCTTAATGATAGCAAATCGTTGGCCAACATACTTTTACACTGCAAGTGGAGCCAGCAGGAAAGAGCCAGGCAGAAACTACAGCCATGCTCCAAAGCACCAGGGCAGACATGGCTCTTACACATGGGCTGCCTGAGGGAGAGGGGATGAAGAACATGCATTATCAACTGGGCTGCAACTTTCATCTCTGCCCCTAAAATCTGAAGCCTTGCCCAAGCTGAAGAGAGGAGTCTGAGCCCACACAAACCCAGGGTTAGCAGCCCCTATCTGTGCCAGAGACCCTCCCAAATCAGGTGTTACTCAGGAAGAGCAGTGGGAGGGCACAGGCTTCACCACTCCTAGATACATTCCCATGGATTTTCACCTTGCCAGAGAGGGGGGAAAGCCAAGCCAGGCCAGCAGTGGCTCTCTGGGAAAGCTAGAAAAGCAGCTGTGGCTCCCACCCGCCCTGTGGGGCCGGCAGAAGGAGCTCCCCATCCCAGCACACAGATGTGGTGCCTGCAGCCCCGGAGCCAGCCTGGGCTGGCACAGCTCTGCACCGAGGTGGGAAGGATCAAGGCACAGGCACTGACTCACTCAGGGTGATTTACTGCCAGCCACTGCTCCCAAACGTGGTAATAAAGTTGCAGCCAAATAAATGCACATCCCTTAGGTCTCGTCTTTGTTCCAGCACGGCCAAGACAATTGAGTATTATTTTCAAGTAAAACAAGAATGAGATTCTAGACAATATTTCTACCACAATTAATATTTATGTTTCACTGTTCTACTTCACAGCACTGCCAACCCTTGAGTATTGAATTAAAAAAAAAGCACAAAACAAGAAAGAAGTAAGAATACACAGAGACACAGAAAGCTGTAAGATTTTTGACTAATATTTTTAGTTTTTCTATCTGGGTTTTAGTTTATTTGGGGTACCTTCAAGTTTCAAAGACAACAGAAAGAAGCATTCCATAATCAACACATTCAACTGAAACAAGATGCCAGTATAAAACCAGTTAATTCAAACAGTCCATGGCAGAGCTCTATGTGAAGGACTTCTGGAAACAGAGAAACAAAGGAAGTACAGAGGAATGATGAGTTTGAAGAATGGGCTTTCCCTGCTATTACCCACAGGTAGTTTCTGAATTCAGTCTGGAGATTCCCTTGTTTGCAAAACCAGATAAGCTGCATGTTAGATGCATACACTCACTATATATATACACAATCTATATCCATGATTAAAACCACCAGGAATATTTTCATACAATAGCTGAGAATCAGCTATATCCATCTGATTCCAAAAGCCAGAGCTGGACAAAATCAGAGGAGTGGGGCAGAAGATGGAAACACACTATGAAATGCAATTTAAAAAGAAAATAATTTTCCAATATGAATTTTGTTTCTTATGGACAAGTGGAAAACATATGTTATCCTAAGTCAGTAGTTTTTCAAGAAACTACAATGAATCAAGAATCATTTGATCTACTAGACTTTTAGGTGTAGTGACTTTATTTTTAATGATAGGGGTGCATGACTTTAGAGACCTCTGTAAGCCCCCTGGTACACCACAAATAAAGTCTCCTGGCTGTCAGTGTCAGCCAACATGCCAGCCCTGGGTTCTCCTCTTGAAGATGAAGCTAGCAGCAAGGACAGTGGGAGAAGCTTGTTCACCACTGCTGCTTCAGGAGAGCTGAGGAACCACAGTTTTGGATGAGGACCTCATGCATAAAATATGTAAAAAATGCAGACAAAAAGAGGGTCCCCATTCATACAATCTGTAATGGAAGATAGAAAACTGTATCACCTCTTGCATTTTCCTTGCTTCCTATTACTTAGTTCTAAAACTGCTGACCAGCTCACTCCACTGTAACTCTGGTTCTGTGTACCTTGTATGTGATTGAAGTGATGTCTGCTGTGCTCTGTAAAAGGACTTCAGAGTAAGTCCAGACAGCTTCCTTGCTTCATGCTAGTTCATTTTAATAAACTTAAATTTACTGGGAGTCTGCAAGCATGGCAGACCTTTCATGGAGACTTTCCTAAAATCGAGTTTGTGGTTGATTTCTGGTTGATCACTCTGGTAACCAGAACAGTTTGCATATGTTCAGGGAGCTCATGATGAACAATTAAATGTTTCAGATACTGCAGCAGCTCAGCAGGGTAATTCCACACCTCTTTCCTCCACCACAGCAAATCTGAGAGCATCAGTTTCTCCTCAAGTAAAACAACACACAAGAACAATTTAAGTTTCATGAGGGTGCCAATGATCACCCAGGGGTGCCCCTGGCACAGAGTGCCACACGGTGCTGATGAAGTCAGAAGTGTTCTGGGGATGGTGGGCAGGAAACAGCCTTAAGAGACCAGACATGAATTTTGGTAGATGGAAAGACAATCAGAAGTCCAGATGGAGAGACAGTTTGTTGCAGTTGTCCCAACCCTCTGGTGCTGTGGGACCATTCCAGCAGGCTGCCAAAGGAGCCAAGGTCTCCTGCAGAACCCAGAGGGCAGAGTCAGAAGGGACAGCACAGAGGGGTCCCACAGGGCTCTGGCTCTCACCTTCACCCTGATCTGAACCAGCTGGTCACAAAGGCCCAAAGTGCACAGTCCTGGTGCTACCCTCACTACACTGATCGAGACATTAAATAAGGCACTGGCAGCTTGCTTTCAAAAGAGTGAAAGAAGAACACAAGAAAGTGAATTAGAGATGAAGAACGTTCACATGAAGGAGAAGAAATGAAAGTAATGAAATGAAAGAAAAGAAACTAGACAGCAAAGGAAAGAGGATCAGGCAATTACACAGCACTTCAGCAAGATGACAGTTCTGCATGCAGCCTGTGTGGTCCCAGGGCAATGTGAATTCCAAGCAGGAAAATTCTTGCATCCACCTAAATGGGATAGCCAAAATGGAAGGATAAAGAATGGAAATGGAAATGACATAAGTATCACGCTCCAGACTAAAAATATATACACACTATTTATTTCCCAGTCTGTCTTTGGGAAACTGCAATGAGCAATGCTCAGGTCTATTATATTCTCTAACTCTTGAAAACACAAAATCTTATTAATAAAGTGTAGTGAGCCGGCTCACACAAACTGCATGAGAATTTTGGATTGGTTTTTGTTTTGGCTGCATCTCAATTTCACTTGTGATGACTGGTGAGCACTCTATCTCAAGGTTCACACTATATATACACACACACACACTATAAGAAATTAAAGTTTTAAGTTTTCTTTCTTACCTTAAGTTGACTGCAACAAACCAATTTTTCAACTGAACATAACTCAGAAGAAATTTACCAATCTGACAAGAGCTAATGGACTTAGGATGAAGAAACAAGGTTTTTTCCCTGCACAAACAAGTAGGGTCACTGCATAGCCAGATCTTATTGCAAAGACCTTAACATGATAAAAGCAAAAAGCATTAACTATATTAATGACTGTTCAAAATGAAATGTCTTTGCAATATAGTGATGCATAATCTAGCTTCTGTTCACTTTTTGATTAAAACACCAACCAACCCAAACCACTCACTCTTCATAGTTCAAGAGGCTCAAAGTTCCTTCAAGAAACAATTCTGTTGTCACTTTTATATGGGGTTAGTTGATGCCTTCCCCCTCCTTTTTTTCAGTGAGCTAAATATAATTATTGACTTCAAAATTGAATTAGTTCAACAGCATTCGGTTGAAAGCATTAATTTATATGAATCCAGTTATAAACCATAACTCAAAGGCATATTGTAAAGAAATTTACTTCACTGAAAATTCAAATAGCAGCCTTCTACATAGAATGGTATTAAAGATTACACATTAGTACAGTCACCATAAATTCTGATTTTAACAGGCTTGGATAAACATATAAATTTTGGCTCAGCGAGTCTGCTTGGGCTGTCAATACTCTGAAATAGATACAAGCTTTAACAAACCTTTAATTCAAAAGCCCATTACTGTACCAACTGAAATAGAAAGACCTGAGTATCAAAGAGGAGTTCTTCCCCACTTTCATGGCATTACTTCTGTAAGACAGCAATTGATCTGCAGCCCTTGAAAGAAAACAACTCGCTTCCCTCTCCTGCATAAAAGTCAGTGAAGTTTTTTCATCCATCACACTGTAACAGCATCTGAATACACCTTCTGCATCTGCTTAAAACAAGGAAATAAACACCTGCAAGTCACAAAGCCACTCCATGACATGTCAATTTACTTTTTCTGGCAGATTCACTACAGAAAAAACATGTTTTCATTAAAAAAACCTAAATGAAGATTTGTTTAAAGCAGTCAGTAAGAGAGAAATGGGGAAAAAGAGAAGGAAGAATTTTTACACATCTACATACTGCTAATGTTATTCTCAGGTGCTCTTCCACTTCATAAAGAAAACATGGAAAGATTCCTGCATCCAATGTCCTGAGATTTAATAAACTGCCAGACTAACTGTTGGTTACTTAATGACTAATAACATCCACAATATTTAGCAGCAGCTGATAAATTGTGTAACCAACTTAATTTACCCTCTCTTGACATTAAAACCAGTCACTGTTAATAAATAATGTCTTAAAACATTTGGGTGGGTTTTTTAATTCAATGAACAATGTATTTGGAACTCCTGTGATGGCATTAGTGGGCAGGTACACAAACACAAGCTTATATGGTCTCTTTTAGAATGCAGTCCTTTGGTTTCCTGTGCTCTGTTGCTACTAAGTTTGGAGTAATTTCTCCCCTTCAACTAACGTGATTTATGAGCATTCAAATTGCTTGGGACATGGTTTTATTTTCGAAAAGAAAAAATGAGTAGGTACTTAAAACCAAATGAATCTCAGGACTACTTTCTACTGGTATTGCTTACAATGGGCTTAATTATTTATGGGAAGAAACCATCCCATTGTATATCTGCTGGAATTTTTGAAAAACAAGTAAAGGGAATAAAAATTAAAATCTTGTTTGCAAAGCACTGGATTAGCAGCAAGCAATCTGGGTTTTGTCTCCTCGGATAAATCTCCTAGATAGCTGGATCAAAGAAGTCCTTTGTGAAACAGACACTTTACTGAGATGTTTGGAGACTTGGAACATTTTCCAAAGTGATAACCGTTTTGGTATCCAGCTTAAGCCAACTTTGAAAGCATTTTCTGAAAACTGGAATTAATTGTAATTAAATTAATTCTTCTCCCACATTATATTTGGTGATTATATTTGAAGTCACGCTATGTAATTTCAATTATTAAGGTGTTTTTACACCAGAAACAGATAAAAGTTTCTAGTGTAAAAGAAGCTCTAAAACTTGCACCAATGACAAAATGCTTGGCTAACAAAACCTGACTCCAGCTCAGAACTGATGCCTCTGCCAGCGCACAGAGCGCTCCTCATGTGAGACACAGACACAGCTTTGTGCCAGCTTGGGACATGCTCCTGGAAATTCAACTTGAGGCTGCACAGAGACAAGCTGCACATCTGTGCACGCTGCTCACTCAGGGTATCCATTCACACACAGAGAGATCCCACACCCACTATAACTAAATTTGAACTCAGCAGTTACCCAATCGCCAGTGCTGCAGCTACAGCCCAAGGTAAGAGGTTAAGCCACACAACCCCACATTAGTTTTGCTGGCACCTCCCTAAGAAAATTTTCAATTCAATTCAATGAGGGAAAAGAGAAAAGTATTGAAGGATTTCATTTTGGGATTTTGATTTTATGAGCTGCGGGCAACTGTTCCTGGCCAAGAGCATCACACGCTCTGTGACATAAACTGTTAACCTGACACTCCGGCATTCTCAAGGTGGGAAGGAGCCTCAAAAAGTTCATTGTTGGTGTGTTTTGTCTTTTGTTGGATTTTTTTTTAAATAATTGGAAAGTGAACTTTCCTCCAATTTAGCATATAAATTGAATTAATTTGATTAGTCTTTCTAAGATGTAAAACTCTTGTCTCGTCCAAACACGGTCTGTGCCAGCCAGCAGGTCAGGACTCGACACGCTGAGTGAGAAAAGCTCCACCTTCAAACAGCACAGCACAAACACGCCTGCAGCTCATCCTGCAGAGCAGGGAACTTGCACAGCCACTACATTCACCAGACTACAGTGGTCACTGCTTAAAACCAATTATTATCATTCCCTAAGGAAAGCCTTGACTTCAGCAGGCTGAGCATCCTCAACTCCCCCCAGTGCCCCCAGCAGGACTCCAGTGTGACACAAGGTCCAGGGCAGCCACGTCCTTGGTGAGGCTCCTCAAGCACAGCCCGTTTCTCCCCATCAGCCGCACAACAGCCACAGAAATGGGCCTCCTTAAAAACGGCTGCATTACACTTTTCTCCAAACAGAAAAGCAGGAATTTATTGTTCCTGGAATGCTTTCCTCAAAATCCCAAAAGTGTCCATTTGAGGGGCCGAAAGCTCATGGCAACAGCTCCTCCTCCTTCCTGCTCAGGCACAGGGCCCTGCCTTGGCACATGGACTGTCCCAGGGTGGAATTCCCTCTCCAGGTGACACTGCTGCAGTGGGGTAGGGATTGGTTCTAAATGTATTTCTGGAAGAATAATTCATTCATGTTATCATCACAGCCAGATCTCTACACACACAACTGCTGCACCTTTTTGCAGTAATGTTACAGAGGATCCTGCCTTTTTCCAAAGAGATAATTACAGACTGCTTGCTGACAATTATTTCCAGTCTCAAAGCAAACAAGACAAACAATGGCACAAATCAATGATCCCTGTCATATCTTAGGCAACAACTTAATTATCAGAATGAATGTATTTAAAGCACAGCATTAACGAAAGGAACACTCTAACAACACTTGACCTGACACTGTCTCACAAATGTACAAAGCAGTCTAAGGAGCAATCAGAACATCAGCTTGAAGGGAGTATAAAATACTGTGACCAGCAGTAGCAAAGGTGTTTCATTTGAGCTTCCTTCACAGATGGCCCTGCCCTGGCCTTTTGGAGAATTTTCTGTCCTTCCATCAAATGCAAATGCTCGTCTCTCCTGAGGTGCTCAAATTGTTATTTTCAAGCCTTGATGTCTTAACACAATTCCCAGCAGTTCTTCTTAGCCTTTTACATTCTGACTTCTGTTTACTGATGCACTACTTCTCCAAGTGTAGTAGCACATCAATTAATTATACAGTAGTCTGCCTAATCAGGTTTCCCCAGGGTTTTTAACAGAAACCCTTTGTATTTCTTAATGATTCCACGAGATTGTAACTATTTTTAGTTCTGCAGTAAAAGAAATGAGTCTGCTGACAATACTATCTCCTAAAAAGGTGGAACTGCTATTAAAATGGTTGATCCAAGCCCACTTGAACGTTGGAGAATTCAGATTTAGTCTGGATCTTATGATTAACATTTCTGTATATAACACATGCAGTCACCACTTACAGAGACACAAATTAAGCAGAAAGCCTGGAACTGAAGAATAGATGTGACCTACTTATCATTTTAATATTAAAGCAGATACATTCAGGTTAATAGCAAAGTCTCCACTGCCTTCAATACAGTTCACCAATTGGTCAGTGAGAGTCCAATAATTTCCTTGCCCAACTTTTCATGACCTGTTTTGTCCTGAAAGAGGACATGCTCACCATACCCAAGATCACTTTTCTTTAGTTCTAAGGCAGACATACACAAACTTGCTGTCTAATCTAAAGGGGATTTCAAGATTATAAGAATAAGAAAAAACAATAAAACCTCACCAAATGACAGAACCACAACAAACTACTAAAAGCACAAATCAGTAGAAATACATCAAGCTTTCACATTATAAAAGCTGAGAAAAACAGTAAAACATAGGTGGAGGACTACTCCTGTGCCAGAGCTGGTTACATATTTGGCTGAATTGTGTGTTGTACTAAGAGAGGCCAGAATTAAAAATATGAAGTAGACAGCTGCCTTACTATAGAAGAGTTTCCCTCACGGATCATAAGAAGAGTCTGTGTTGGAGGCACTCTGGAGACGGCTTAATGCAGCCCCTGCTCTAAGCAGGTTCAAACAAGGCTCAGGGCTGTGTCCAACCGAGAATCTCCAAGAATGGAGACCCCACAACCCTCTGGGCAACACAACACAGTACCTGAGCACTGGCACACAACACCCAAATCACAAAGCAGACCTTTCCCTGTCATTAGAGGGCCCCTTAGCCCGGCCTGGCCAGTGAATGCCCTGCTGCAGACACAGGTCCCTCAGTCCCAGGGACACAAACCCGGCGCTGGCGCGGCAAAGCTCCGGCGCTCCCGCCGAGAGCATGGGCACAGCGGGCTCTGGGACCCTGCTCCTCACTCCTACCTGCTCCCCAATCAGAAATGATCATTTCCACATTCTGAAAGCAGCTCTTTATAGCATTCCACGGGGACCTGTCTGCAAGGATGAACTGTATCTCTGTGCAGTTCCTTTTGTCCTGTGTTTGTTCTTTGATGTACAAATACGCCACAGACTAAGCGGTGATCTCTTTGATGTTGAACTTTTATATTTTATTGCAACTAGCACACTTACAAGAGGAGCTGCCAGTCATTTTCCCCTTCTAAACATTCAAATTCCATGAGACATTTGCTTTATGAGTCAGATTTCTTAGTAACTTGTTTTAAGAATTTCCAGAAGAACTGTACTACTCTTCTGGACTGATAACTTGATTAAAAGTCAAGACCTGATCAGGTTTTTCAGGTATTACAAATTAATACAAGCATTGGCTAATAAATGTGAGTAGATTTCACATAGAGAATAATTACACAGCCAAGTATGTATTTCTTCACTCTCTTTCAGGCAATTCTGGATGGTGCTGGGATCCAGCAGTGACCAGGATAGCTGCACTGGGAACAGGACACACCAAGGCATGCAGGCAGTGGCACCTTCCTGGCCACTCTGGCAGCCTCCAATGCTTTACTGCCAGGGACTGCCAGAGGCAGCCTCTGCAGCACAGCTCCTCATAATGCAGCGTGCACACATCGAATTTTAGGCTAACAATACCACGGCAGATTAAATTACAAAGTTAGTTACTTCTGCAGCAAAACAGTAATCAACACTGGCAGAAATAACATGTTAGGAAGTGCAAATTTACCACCACTAAATGCTACAGCTTTCAGTGTGACATAAAAAAAGCATTTCCATTCTGAAGCACTTTGTGAGGGTTTTTAAATCTATCCTATGAGCTGAAATTCTTTGGAGTGAGATTTTGGTATTCACAAGGTCTCTGCTTTAGAGTGACCTTTATGTTTGGCTACTTTTCCCTTCTGTAAGTATAAACACTGTGGTTGAGAGGGAAAACAGAAGAAAATTAAGAGTATTTTGGAACAGTGACATGAAGAAGGGAGCATTTCCCCCTACTGAGCTCTAGGTTTCCATAACAAAAATCAGCACTGCTACTGATGGTCCTCTCCAAGCCAAGTAGTTTAAAGGTGCATTGTCAGTGTGCTGCCCAGAGAAATGCACCATGCTGGACATTTTAATCTCAAGTTATAATTTTAAAGTGAATAAACCACACAATAATTTGAGATGGTTTTAGTAAGTGAGCAAAAATATTTAAAATGAAACAAATCTGTTAAAGATACTGATTCCTTTTTCCAAACCAATTCACAGCTCAGAAAGGAGAAGTGGTGTTGAGAGCCAGTGAGGTGTATGCAAAGGAGGGAGCGCTCCAGCACCAGGTGCTGCACTCCACCTTTCTGGCTGGGAAATGCAAAGTTAATCCCAGAAATACCAGCAGATTTTTAAGAAACCTGGACAGAGCTGGCCACAGCCAATACCAAAACACCCCATTTTCGGGGCCTTTTCCGGGTTCAGGCAGAAGTTAGTTCTCAGTGCTCACCCAGATTCCACCAGGTGCAATCAAACAACTCACCAAGAAAAACACAAGGGTGAAACATTGCTCATGTTACTGAGAGCCTTCACACATGGTGTCCAAGGAAGCATCCCATGCGGGAGGCAGGAGACAGAATTTTGGTCCTCCTTGAGGAGAACAATGGCAGAATCAATTGCTGCATTCGGGCGGCCGTGCCCAGCCCCGCGGCCGCCCCGCTATCGCCGCCATCTGCAGGCACAGCGCCCGGGGCCCTGCCGCTGCCATCGGCAGGCGCCTATGCATATGAGCTTTCTCAAATGAGACATCTCGGGCTCTTTAATTAACCTGACTTTTTTGTATTATCTCTTGATACAAGAATCTGTCCAGCAGTTACAAACATCTTTATGTACTCATATTTTAAGCAAATACTTCTTTTAATTCAATAAGGCACCCACGGTAGGAGAAAAACTCTCCCCAAAATTTAACACAACGCATCTCTGTCAGTCTGACAATTGCAGGGTGTGTCCCTTTGACAGAAAACAACGCTGAGCGTGAGCTCAGCTCCTCCAGCCCATCACAAGCAGGCAGAGGACAGTGGCAAACGCACCTCCCCAGCCCTGCAGAGCCCCAGCCTGCTGTTCCAAACCTGTACAGGACAGGGGGATCACTCACATTTATGTGCTCCATGGGTGGTTTCCCCAGCCCTACAGAGCCCCAGCCTGCCGTCCCAAACCTGTACAGGACAGTGCTTTCACTTACATTCATGCCCTCCAAAACTGGAAAGATAAGGTCTGTGAAATACAAAGTTGTGTTTCGTGTCAGGTACAAACAGGCAATGTGTGTAGTTGTGAACACGAAATGTGTGGACCCCGACAATGGGAGAGCTGTGAATTCTAATAATAACTGAGGAGAATAAAGCATGGAAAAAGGCCTATGAACCTATCTTTTGTTGGCAAATTAACCCTAGATGATTTAGGAGCATTGGAATTAAAGTGTTAAAGATGTTGCTTTTTGCTTGCATTTAATCCATAAAAAGCTGCTCTGCAATAATAACCTTTTGAAGTATAATTTTAGAATATTACTTGTATCCTTGAAACTATAGCTTTGGAATATATATAAAGGAAATATGCTTATCTCACGCCTTATTGAAGCAGAGAAAAACAGCTTGAGAAAGGAAGATGAACATCACCTCAAGGGTTTATGGTTTCGACCAAAGGGAAACTGGACTGCCACCATCTGGGATCCTCCTTCTGAGATACATCCTGAGAAACTAAGATCACAATAGTGTATGGAATCATGATGTAATAATTTGGAATAAAAATTGCTGATGAGTAAAAAAATTGGAACTAGAAACTGCTGAAAAAGCTGATGAGTACCCCTATAAATACCTGTAACCATCAATTATCGGTATGCAGTTGGAGGGAAAACTTCCCCCACTGTACCCAGCACTGCATTGCTCATACTTTACCATATTAAATAATAAACTGATTGCTGCTTGAATATTGGCCTCGTCAAGCTTCTTATTCGTAACAGGTCTATCATATGGCCAATTCTACAGGACTCCAGAAGGAGGTGGTCCAAGGAGAGGAAAAAGCAGGGGCACTCTACAACAAGCAGTTTTCTGCAGTGCACAAGATGGGTTAATTAATTCCCAAGCTGAGCAAAAAATAACTACAAATTCACTAGAAAATGTGTGTTTTCTCACAAAAGCTACTCTGACAAATCAAACACAGACAAAGATGGGCTAATTAATTTAGCCAAATAGGAAAATATACCCATTATGAGAAGCATTACAGTTGTTACAGGAGGACAGCAGCTACTGCTGCTCCTGCCAAGTACTACAGCAATTTATACTGTTCAAATTTTCACCAGAACTAAAGTATGCGAATATCTATGTACAAAAAGGAAACTCCAAATGTTCTGATGACCAGACCAGGGATCATTCTTTACTGACTTTCAACTCCCTACCTAGACTAAAGGCTCCAGGCAAAGAGCACCTGGGGCTTAGAGAGAATTTAACCTTCTTTTGGGGTGAGAAGAAGATAAATGACCCTTTGAATCATGTCACACTAGGCACGGGGCCAAGCAGAGGAGGCTGGACAAGAGAGCGCTCCTCTCTTCAGAACTAAGAGTGAGGTAAACACAAGCTTATGTAAGTTTTAGGCACACGTAACCCATGGCACATATCACCTCCTCAGATCCCTGGCAGTCTCACAAGAGGTGTGAACTAAGTGCCACATGAAATGGGAACTTGATTTCTAATTGGATCATGTAAATTGTACAAGGCATTAAACAGCAAACGATACTCGCATGAAGGGAGAAAATTGCTGAGCCAGTGAAATACAGGAGCTCTCAGTATCTGCAAGAGCTGGAAGCAGAAGCCATTGCCATAATGCATCACTCCCCATTTCACACTGTTAACAACATTACAGTGAGAACAGCAAAGACTTTAGGACTTCTGGAGCATCAGAGTACAGTGCAGATGACAGCATGTGCAAACAGTGACAGGACTGTTCTCTCGTTTGGTGTGAGTGCAGAGGTGGCAGGAGGTCCAGCCCAGGGCTCTGGGCAGGTGCCTGCAGTGTCTCTGACCAGCACCACCCAAGGCTGGCATGCAGGAACACGACCCTGCTTCTCTGGCAACCAGTCTAAATTCCAGCTGGTGGTCCCTTCAGTTTGAAGGAACCCTCTGAGAGACCCTATGTCACAGTGTATCTGTCTTTGTAAAGACTTAATGCCACTTTTCCATCCCTTTGTTTGAGAATGATCAACTTCTTCTAAAGTACATAAATAGAGTCACGCAGTTGGTTTTATGAAGCATTTTGTCCCAGGATTCAGGGGCAAGAAACAGCACATTATTTCAAAGAACACAAACAGTACACAATAATTACACGGCTGATACCCTATAAGTATGCTGACTATTCTATTTGCATTGTTCAGAAGTGAAGAGGTTAGACTTATTTACATCCAAGCAGCTTTAATTAAGCTTTGAGATAAATGCTCTTAAAATGAAAGCTGGGATGATTATACCTCTCTCCACACTGATTTTAGCCTAGATGGCTACATATGCAGCATGACAAAGGGCCCAAAGGCTAGAATCACACAAACAGGAGAGCCACGGGTCCTGCACCACTCACCATCACACAGGAAAGAAAACAAAAACCACGGTGAAGTCTGAAGTTGACTGCTCAGGTGTGGGCGCAGTGGGAGCTGCTGACCCCTGCCAGTCCCCTCTGAGACAAAGGGCTCCAGCTGCACTCGCTGACAGCAGCCAGAACATGGGCTACACCTGCCCCCAGCCGCGCTGGGCAGCCCCCAGGCCTCTCTGGGGGGAATCGTGCCCCTGTGAGAGCTTCAGGGGTCAGAGTTTCACTGTGAGCTGCAGCCAGAGGGTGTGAGGAGCATCACCCATGGCAGACCCCGCGATGGCAGGGGCAGAGCAGCTCTGTGCTCCTGAGGGGCAGCACACAGGCGCCAGGAGAGTGCTGGGAGAACATGAGAGAGCTGTCCCAACCGGCACGGCACTGGACTGACTTCCCTGCATATCCCTTTGCTCCTGTCAGCGTGCCTGCTTCACCCTGCCCTGGCACTGCAAAGGAAAAGGGAAGCAAACACGAATTTAATGGCCTTTTTCAGGAGAGGGTAAGCAGCAGTAACCTGTGCAGGCAGACAAGCTCAGAGCAGGGGTGGCACCTCAGGGGCTCTCTGCAGTGCACTGAGCCCCATGTGCCGAGGGGAGCAGCACGGCACCCCGTGAGTCACTGCCCTGAATCACTCCCTCGTGTTCCCAGCACAAGGTGCAGGCAGCTGGGAACAGCCTGGAACTGCACCCAGCCTGCCAACCTGCATTCTGCACAACCTCCCAGCCCAAATGCCTGCAGCAAGCTACACTTTGCTCAGCACAGGCAGCTCACAGGGTGAAGCACAAGGAGAAGGTCCATCTCCAGACCTCCTAAAAGGCTTTCTGCTTCACCTTTCCAGCCAGTGCCTTTATTCATCCAACAGGCAGGTGAGCCTGCACGGTACAGACTCACCTTTTTTGTGCATAACTCAGTTATTCTTGGAGGACAGAGCGCTCCCCTCCCCTGCTAATGTTTATTGCAAAAAGGAGAAAAATCCCTGATCTTCAAAAAGGAAGAAGACAGTTTCTGTACCATTAGTTATGTGCATATCCCTTAGATATCAGTCCTCAAGGAAAAGACAAACCACAAAAGGAGAGAACTACTGCTTGCTTGATCTCAGGAGTTATCAGCTGTAATTACAAATTACAGCTCACAGATAAATACAAGAAAGGTGAATACTTTTCCCTTTCATTGTGAATTAAAAAAAAACAGAAAAACATTCTAAAATGTATCAAGTCTGACTGTAATAACATTCTTGTCATATGCAGTTATTTTGCACACTACAAAAACTTATCTCCTGGGAATGGAAAGGAAAAAAAAGAACATGCTGCATCTCAACTTCCTCCAATACTAGATAGAGAATTGCAATGTATCTACTCAGGAGAGACACAAAGATTCGCCAATTTTGATTTAGTGCATATAGTTTAGAATAAAATATACCAATTTAGAGCTCTGTTGTGTAGTCAAGACGAAATACCAACAATCCTGATGGTAATTACTCACAATAGTGATCATTTTTACACTTTACTGTAGGCAAGAGAAGCAAGAAAAAAGATTTAAAATCACTTTAAGTTAAAATCGAATGCTACACCATCCTAGAAAAAACCCCCCAAACATGCTAGGTTCTCTATAATGGAGAGTGAGTACAGAAATCAGACTTTTTCACACACAGTGGGGAAGTACTTGACATAGAGGACTCAGTTCTTCACTAAGGTCTCTAGACACTACTCCCCAAAGTAATAAATGCGAAAACAAACATTCAGCTCCCCATTGCAGAGCTGCAGGCCCTTCCCCAAGTGAACCAGCTGCCATCTCCTCCTGGCACCTCCCAGCTCAATGAATAAAGCACAGGGACATTGCACATCTGCCACAGCCCTCACCCCCAACACCAGCCTAGACCCTCCTCCACAGCCCCTCAGGGAGTCATTCTGTTTGGTTTCACAAAGAAGGGGCACAGAAGTCCTTGAGTCGTGTCTGCAGACTGCTTGAGTTTTGCCCCAGTTATTCAGAATTATTTCTAAGACTGCATTACGAGCCATTAGGAAGCCGCTCACCATTTCAGCTAGGCAAGAGCTGTATGTAAGTTTAAAGAGTCTGATCTAGTGAGATGTTCAGCACCCACAGTTTCTGCTGACCTAAACAGGACAGAATCTCCTTACTTGAAACGAGTGTCCCCAACTGAGACTTGTACAGAGCATGCAACTGCCTTTGATTTTCACAGAGCGAGACATAAAGACAGATTTCCTCTTTTACTTTTAAATCTCGAGAGTCTTTCAAAGAGCCTGAAAAGCACATTTCAGCAATAAACCTCAAACCAATCTTATCCTCTGCATGTAATGCAACAAATGTCTTAGATACAAGCAAGTCATTCAGATCAGTCAAATGAAAGCAAAGCAGCAAGAAAATAGCCTGTCAGCTAGCAATTCCAAAGGCCAGATTCTGTTAATATTTAGTCAACACAAGTTCTGTACCGGACTATTTGCTAAATTGGATTTAACTTTCAATAGTGCCACAGTAAAGGTAAATTTAAGCATGCTTCAATTTGCAAAGTTACCTTTTTTTTAAAAAACCTATGGCAAGATATTTTTCCATAGGCATTTGTTTACTGGTGAGAAGCACCGAGTAATTACCAACGTGCTGGGAGGCTGGTGCCAGGATACATGACAAAAACCACGTCAAAAGGTCAGGCTTGACAGACTGGGAAAAGCTCACCCAGATGGAGCAGCGGTGCGTGCATCCCTGCCTGCCCCAGCAGCCCGGCTCTGCAGGAAAAGCACCTGGGGCAGTGGGACAGCGGCAGCCAGGAGTGCTGCCAGGAGTGCTGCCCTGCAGTGCTGCCAGGAGTGCTGCCCTGCAGTGCTGCCAGGAGTGCTGCCCTGCAGTGCTGCCAGGAGTGCTGCCTGCTGCACGGCTGCAGCCAGGGCAGTGCTGCCCTGCAGTGCTGCCAGGAGTGCTGCCCTGCAGTGCTGCCAGGAGTGCTGCCCTGCAGTGCTGCCAGGAGTGCTGCCCTGCAGTGCTGCCAGGAGTGCTGCCTGCTGCACGGCTGCAGCCAGGGCAGTGCTGCCCTGCAGTGCTGCCAGGAGTGCTGCCTGCTGCCCTGCAGTGCTGCCAGGAGTGCTGCCTGCTGCACGGCTGCAGCCAGGGCAGTGCTGCCTGCTGCCCTGCAGTGCTGCCTCCTGCACGGCTGCAGCTCGGGCTCTCCGCAAAAATGCAGCAGATTCCAACAATCCTGACACAGTGGAGTCGTGTTCCTTAAAACAAGTGTTTTTTAATGACTGAATTTTCATTTGGGAACAGTCAGTAGAAAGGATGGTTATATTTCCAGTGATTCAAGCACAGATCCCCAAAGCGAAACAATTTTCCTTACAGCCTAGGAACAACAGATTCTGCTCATCTGGTCCATCTTCCACAAAACAGCAACAGACTGAACTTTACATTAACACAGCAGTAGCCAGGATTAGTACCTCAAATGCCACCTTAAGAGTAAATACATCTGGGTTTAAATAGATTAGAAAATTCACATCAGCCTTTCCACCAGTCTCTATTTAGGAACGTGCACCACAATGCTAACACAGCTATGGCCAGGTTCCTGTCCATACCCTGTAACTCATCAGGGGACTGAACCCTTTTGATGATGGCACAGGACAAGCACCGGAGCTGTCAGCAGCACTGACTGACGCAGGCACCAGAACACGGAACAGTCCCACAGCCAGGAAAGGCTCTGCCCTGGAGCTGGGCTCCCTCTGCTCTGTGCTGGCTGACACAGGAGCCCCTGATCCCCCCAGCACAGGGAGCCTGCCCAGCAGCACCCAGCACTGCTCTCCCTGAAGCCACCCCGATGCTCCTGCCAGGGAGGACTCTCTCTGGAATGAGATCTGCACCGGTGCCAGCGCCGGCAGAACGATCGGATTTCTCTGCAAACTTCACTGGTGAGCACGTAACGTGTCTGTGTCCCTCAGCAGTGTCAGCTGCTTAGCCTGTGTTACACACTAAAAATGCAAGGCTTCCTGGATGCTCTACGGACTCACAGCAGCTGGTAAATAATTTCTAAAAGCCCATCAATCTAGAAAATACTTATTCAGTCATTAAGAACTTCGATGGTTCATCTCTACCTGTTTTCTTAGAAATCAACTGGAAAAAAATCCTCTTTCTGCTCTGCCTGAAACAAGAAAGTTTCATTTCCTACCACGCAGCCTGTCCCAAAGACATGCCCAGGCTCTTCCTGGACTGGTCTGTTCCCAGCACTGCAGGAGTGCGAGTGCAGCTCTCCATGTGTGACAGCTGCCTCGTCTTTACCCACCCAAACCTGGATGCAGGCTCAGGAATTTTCACAATTAAAGAGAACATGCTTGCCAGAACATTGTGTTGCAAGAAAAATAAAACAACTCACAAATTAACTTCACATGGTATCAGTTTGGGCTATCTAAACAGCAGTAGGAAAGGCATTAATACTCCCCCTTTATACCCAAAAAAGAAAATTAAACCAAATATGAAAATCCCATATTGTCTTTAAGACCATAATTTTTTGCACTTTAACTTCAGAACTGTAGAAGATTAGAAGACGCCACCACAGGACAGAGAACAAACAAGATACCAAATTCACCTCCAGATTTTGCATTTTTCCCTTTTACTTTTGAGCTTAAACAAACTCCGTTCCCTATTCTATTGGTCTACTTCTCTCAAATCATAATATTGGCCTGTGGATCTATTATTTCATAGCAGTCAGAGGCCCTTTTAAGACAAATGACAACACATTTCCTCCAGCTGAACCCTGTCCAGCAAATTACAGAAAGGGTAAGAAACCAAGGAAGTTTTTCAATGCATTAGAGAACTAAATATTATGAAACATAAATTAAATGTACTATAGAAGTAGTCTGTAAAAAGTACAAAGACCTACGCATTTCCATAATAAAGCCACTAGGAATTACACTTTAAAATCCAAAAGCTGGGCTCTGCCAAGATTTTACATCAGTGTGGAAACTGGTTTAAATGAAACTCCCAAGAGAATAAAAAATACATTTCGAAGTTGAATTGCTGTAAATCATCCGCCTGTTCTTTTACAACACACCTTAAATCTCTGTCCAGAAGCCCACAACATAATCACACCCCCCAATATTTTTTCCATGTGTACTTCCCTCCCTCTTTTAAAAAAATTGTTTATTTAATTTCATGGTTCTAAAAGGCTTATAAGGGATAGGCTGAAAAACTGTTATCTGAATATGTAGAATTCTAAAGGACTGCTAAAATATCCATGTAGTTTGCACTTAAAAAAAAATGCACTTCCTTTTGTTACAGATGCAAGTATCTGAATCAACCCAATTACATTTTCTTGCCAAATACATTCAGCATGGCTAATGATTAATGAATACAGTGCTTTTCTTTTTATTCACACAGGCTTCTCTCCAAGAAGAAAAGGAAGCCGCGTAATTGAAAATTACCGTCCTTAAACACTATGCTGCTACTGGTGTGCATTACCTAGTGCCTTGCAAAGTGGAAAAAAAAGGCAACAGTCTCTAACTGAAGCAAGACTCGATATTCTTTTTCCAAGTAACTAAATTTTTTAAAGAGAAATTTTGCCTAAAATTCATTTCAAACAGCACACATTTAGTATTTCAGTGGGAGCATTAAATTCGCATGTTTTTAGATTATTGTGAAAAAATACTGTATGAAAGTAAGATAGTTATTCAAATTAATTTTTTTCCTATATTTCAAAAAAGCCCCAAACCTATGACTTTAAAAACACTGCAATGCAAAGCTCTACTGTGGACTTAATTTTATTAAAAAACAGGGCAGACTACAAACGTACCTCTAAACTTTTGGTATCTCATCAAAAACTTCCTTTGACTGTCCTCAGTCTGCCACTGCCCCTCAACAAGGACTCGAATCCGCAAGAACAGAAAACTCCAGGTTTAGAAAAAAGAAGTCACTAAGTAACTCGGCTTTTTCCTTTTATTCCAAAGCTTTTGAAAGATGAGCAGCTGCCTGAAGACGGCATTTTGGCCCCATGAGCCGCCCAGAGGATGCTGCACGTCCTTTGCTCTTGGCTAGAGTCAGGCTTTAGGGAGCCCGAGCGCAGCCGGCGCGGGCCCGGAGCGGCTCAGCCGCAGCCCCGCCAGCCCAGCGCCGGCCGGCCCGCGCCTCTGCGCTCCAACTTGAGCGCCGCTCCCGCCGCCACCGAGCCGGGAACGAGCCGCCCGCGGCCCCGACAGCCGCCCGGAGCCGCCCGGGCCCCACACGGCCAGCGCCGGCCCGGCAACGAGCGGCGCCGGACCCCGAGCGGCGGCGCCGGCAGCGCGGAGGCCGCGGAGCGCCGCGACTCCGGCGGGCGCCGCTCACCGCCCGGGCCGGGTTCCGTGCCTACCTTTCATCGCGGCGAGCACAACGCACATCATTTGTCAGTGGCGAACGGCGGGGAGCGGAGCGGAGCGCGGCGGGCAGGAGGCGGGGAGGGGAGGCGGGACGGGCCCTCGGCGTGAAGCGCCGCCGCCGCCTCAGCAGCAGCCGCCGCCTGCCAGCGGAGAGCCGCGCCGCGCCGCCATCCCCCGGCCCATATGAGGCTCCATGTGACCCGCTGACACCGCGCCAGCCCCGGCCCCCCGCCTTGTTTACACCGCTCGCCCCGTCCCCTCCCCTGCCGCCGCCGCCGAGGGGCGGTCACGGGGCGCGCCCGGCGCGCAGCACCGCCCCCGCCGCCCCGGGGCTGCTCCGCTCGGCTCGGCACGGCACGGCCCGGCACGGCAGGTGCGGCACGGCACGGCACGGCCCGGCACGGCAGGTGCTGCTCCGCTCCGCCCGGCCCCGCTCGGCACGGCCCGGCAGGTGCTGTCCGGCCCCGCTCGGCACGGCACGGCACGGCACGGCAGGTGCTGTCCGGCCTGGCACGGCAGGTATTGCCCGGCCCCGCACGGCCCGGCCCGGCCGGTGCTGCCCGTCCCCTGCGCTCCCGCAGCGCCCCAGAGCAGCTCCCGTCCCTCGGGTCCCGCAGCTCCAGCCCGCGTTTGTTCCCGCAGCCCCCCGATGTTGTTTTAAGTAAAGAATAACCGCGTTGCCGCTACATCTTGGCACAACGCTCCGCAGTTAATAGCCGCTGACTCGATCAAGCAGAGCAGCATTTCCATTTTAAATCTGTCTGGTGATGGGTTCATGCTTTCTTAGGATTTACTTGGAACGTCTGAAGCATGATACCACTGCTGGAGTTTTCATCTATTCTATAGCATCAGATGTCACTGTACTGTCAGTTTGTGAGATGAAGTTTTACATTCATGGATATACACACAGCCACACTACAGGAGGGGATAGCGCATGACTGAGCACACACACAGACACAAAAATAATCCAACCTATCAAAAAACCACATTTTGCTGAAAATTGCATTAACAAAACCAGTCTTTTTTTTCCAATTTCTGTATTAGCCACTGGAATAAACTCTTATGAAATACAAAACCACACAAAAATTAAAACTGATGTTTAAGAGGGGACAGGATATACTATACTACTTAATCTAATTGAATCAGAAGTATAAGTATTTAACAAAAATAAGGGAAAATAGTTACAAACAAAAGCCAGAGGAACCATCTTAATATTTGAAATGAAGCCTATATTTAGAAAGCCTTTATGAGATGAGGACACTGAAACAATTTAGTATTAAATGGCTCTTAATTGCTAATTCTTACCTATTTCTTTAATGAGTTCTTAATACAGTACGATATCATTTAAATGTGATTTGATCCAAGTGTACTTACCATTTATCAGTCTAGTCATTCAAGCCCCATTAATGCAAAATACTGTTTTAAATTTTCCTTCTTTCAAAGAAACATTAAAACACTATAAAAATTGCAAGAGCTAATCTGCTGCAGTAGTGTAAATTTAGCAGGTATCTTTGTCATAAAATTTTTCATCTATATTTGCTCTCCTTACATTAAGCCATTCCTACCAATAGCACATGTACAGTGAGATACTGCTCAGAAAATGTACAGTGGCAGAGCTGGTCCCAGATGGGTTTGTGCTCGAGGAGTTTTACCTGCAGCACAAGCTGTAAAGTTGCAATGTAGTGAGCAGAAAGCTTGCAGGGCATTCTGGACTGAATCAAACCCCACCAACAGTGCTCAGAGCTCCTCAGGGCCTGCAGGACGCTGCTTCTACACACGGCCAACTGTGGGATTTAGATGCAGCCAGAAAGCTTGGAGCATGCACAAGAGAGAATGATGTCTTAATGCATTGTAATGTGGAGTTAGATCTTTGTAAACATTTTGCTCTGACACAGCAAGTAATGTCAGACCAATGGCCTGAAAAATGTCACAGTCCATTAGCACTAGTTGTCTTGTCAGACATTTAACCTTAAGGTACACAGCATTACATTATTACTGATCTGGATTTGTTTCCAGTCCAGCTGAAATGCAACTGGTAATCTGGAATGACATCTGATGTGCTAAACGGCTTCAATAATAAGCAGACAACACAGATTTGCCTTCTTACAAAGGCTACTTCATAAAATCACAGATGATTTGTCTTCAGACATTTTAAGTGAGAAGAGCGTACCTAAAATAGTTTATTATTTGTTATCAATATCCCATCTAAAGCAATCTGCTGACTTTGGAATATGTAAACACATCCATTTGGACTTGGGTTTTCTGTCTCACATTGACCTCTTCATGAAAACTCCATCCAAAATCCATTTCCTTCCCCATTTACCAAACGACTGCAATAGTGACAGTCTCTCTGGAGTTCAGACACGGTATCAGTGACAACACAATGTGCCAGTCAAACAACACTGAGCTGAGTATTACAGTACACTTGACAGGCAATTGCTCTCACTGTTTGTGCAGCAGGGTTTCATTTGACTGATAGAATGCTTCCCAGCTTCCAGAAGCTTGTCTATCCTGCCTGCTCCTTCAGCTTTTGATAGATACCCATGAAACACTGCAAGCCTGCAAACACTTCACAGGAGTGAGAAACTACACTTCAGGGTACACTCAATTCTTGCCTTGATTTCTGCGTTCAGAGACCCCCTGAACATGTCAGATGTATTTATTAATGGTTCAGAGTGAGCAGTGGCCTGCAAACAGACCCTGACCACAGCACGTGCTCACCCTTTGAGCCACTGTGGCACAGCCCAAGCACACCCAAACATGCACGAACTACAAACCTTACATTGCTGCTTTAGGGATGGGAACACACTGGGGAACCTTATCAAGTATTGTTCTGTGTTGTGCTGACATAAAAGGTGTTCAGCTTGTCAGCCTAACCACAAGCCTCTGCAGCAATCTGAGGGAAACAACTGTTTCTAGAAATCTTTTCAACCCTGCTGCAAAACAGAGAAGTGTTAAATTGCCAACAGAGAAAGGGGAAACACCTATGACAGCTATTAGCACTGGTAATGCAAGAGACAGTGTTAATTGAGTATTCCAAGCACAGGACACAAAACACTGAGAAGCTTCCTCCACCTCTTTTTAAACCTACTGAGCAAAGTAATAAATTCAGCTTCTAAGATGAACCAACTACTTCTAACTATTTGTTCAAGGACATCCCCAAACTGAAGTAGTTTAAATGCAACTAATTAAACAAAGATGTTTATGTTGTTCTGACTTGAAATGTCAGTGGGGAGCATTTCTGCAGACTGTTGGGTCAAGTTTTGCATTCTTGCCTAAGCTGCATGGTTAGGCTTAATTTAGGAATAATTTTGAGACCTCCTTATCACTAAAATTTAAGATTTAAATAATAAATACGGGGCACAACCACCACCCTTCTTCCCTACCTAGCACAGAGGAAAAAAGCATTCTTAAAAAAGAAAATGTGTCATGTAATCACCCCCTGTCTGAAGAAGGTTTAGCCACACAGGCTTGTTATGAAGCTGAAGCTGTCAAACCACTCTGAGGTACAGCATTTCCCCACTGCTCCATCACTGCCACAAACACAACTGCATGCAAACCTTTGCAGGGCAAGGGCTGCATGCTGCATTCTCCCATGGAGATGAAAACCTACTTACTGGGAAGGAAATGTGATAACAGAGCACTTCAATAAATCATCCAGAGCCTCCACATTTTCAGCTTTAGCAAAGACAGCGTCTTCTCCTCTTTTAAAATGACCTACAGCTAGTTTTACATATATGTTTTCACTTATAAAATGGGCTTAGACTGGCAATATAAATCCACATAATTCTGCATATTTTTAAATGTTTTTCTGAAGTCTTCATAGGCTTGCAATGAAATAAGTTCTTTAAAATGTTTAGGAAATCCTATATTGATTCAAGTAGGCGGCAGTAACATCCAGAAATGCTCAAGTGCTTTTCAGGACTTCAAACATCTATAGAAAATGTTGAAAATTTCTTTTCAACATTTAAAGAGCCCCTCTGAGGAGTTAAACTCTGCCCAGAGATGGTGACAGCAGCTGCTGGTAAATGGGAAGAAGCAGGTGATACTGAAAGCAAAGCCTTTCTCCAATTGCAGCCCAATCACATGTCCTACTATCAGGGGAAGCATTCAGCTCCCAGCTCAAGTTAGTGTTGCAGGTCTAGATGTGACCAGAGTTTAAAACCAAGCATCACAACACTCTGCTTTTGCCCTTTTGGCTTCTTACTCAACAACAGCCATATGTGAAACCATGGAGGTGCAGTGATCACAACATCCTTGTTTACCAAATACACCCAAAACCAAGTGTAGGGAAACTAAACTGCAGCTCTAGATAATCTTTAAAAACACAGTTCACAATTCTGTCCACCCTGTTGGCAATCAATTTTTAAGTGGCTTCCAACTGACCCATGCAACACCCCCAAAAAGAAAATGATTGCTCCCTAACACATACCCCCCTCTACATTCAGTGGTATTTTAGTGCTCATTTATTTCTAGCCCTCCAAGTAGCACACACTGTGGAAGATGAACATAACTGAGGTTGTCCTCATTAAGTTGCCTCTTTTTCATCTATTTAAAAGTGCTACTATGCTGACCCTGCAATCATTGCATTTTGCTTCAGACACAATCCCTGCCTCAGTTCCTGCTGAGGAGGTGTGCTTCTATGCCTTGTGGGCCTACAGCTATATGTCTTAATCAAGGCATTTTAGAGACTACCCCACAACTCCCAATTAAGTCCTTTGCTATCCCCAACTGTTGAACTGCTTGCTGTGCTTTGCCAAACAGCTGCTGCAGTTCTGCACCTGGTGAAATGAAGTATGAGTTGACAAAATGTTTTGGGTTCATCTGGATGAAAGGTAAGCCCAAAGTCATTATTATCAGCTAGGCATGCTGTTAGTAACAAAAGATTTTAAAGATCTAGTCAATTGAATTTTCACCCAGCTTCCTCTCACCTTGCAAGGCTATCACATTTGCTGCTTTTCAGAATCTAAGGTAACAGCAGTACATTTGGAAATAAAGTGATTAGAAAGATGAGATTATCACCAATTCATCATCTGTCACCAATTGCAAATGGGGCCATGGAAAGAATACAAAATGATCAAGAAATAGATCAAACTGGAGTTGGTAGCCTCCTCTTTTGTCTACACCTAAAAGGGCATTATGAAGTGACTGGTATTGTATTACTGCTCATGCTACCACTGCAGAGTCCCTGTTTGATCTCAGAAAGATTCTCATTCACAGTTTTGAAAGATCAAATCTTCCTGCAACATCCTGACATTAATGATGCCAAAAAGCAGGAATTGTTTGAAAGCTGTTAGAGCTCTCTTCTGCATGCATAATCTTACCAGGGTATTTGGCCAGAGTTGCTTGCCAAAACTGCAGCCTTGTATTGTTCTGTACATCCCTTTAGGTGGGGAAAAGTCAATAGACAGTGTATAAACCAACTGCTGATTGGCAGCAGCACAAAGAACAGCAAGATACTAATTATCCTCAAAGAAGTAATTACTAGACCCTTGTTTAAGGATCCTTGCCATATAGTAATTTTTCAGAATAGACAGGCTCTCCAAAGAACCACCTTTTCCTGTAAATCAACCAAGACAGAATTGTGCTGGTCGTGGTGGAACATCTTCAGTGTAGTTTAGAATCTTCCAAAATCCTTTTGTTCCTCATCACCTTGGTGTAGGCTTCTGTAGCACAGAGCCAGAGTGGGCAAAGCTGCTCAGTTGAGCATCTTAGCATCATAAGCCTAACCATTTTAAACTCATAATTTAACTCATCATTTAATTCCAGATGAGAGCAAATGCCTGGATGCAGAGATGCTGTCAGCTGGACAGGTGCTGGGGCCTTCTGGAGGCCTGCTGAGAGCAGACAGAACCTCTAAGGGACCGCTTTGGTCCCTTTCTGAAAAATACCTTGACAGTATTAGCAAAGTTCTCACTTCCCTAAAAAGCCTTTGGTCTGCAGAATTTTTGTTCAATTTTTGGGGTAACAATTGGGTTTCACAAGGTGTTAGGTCCATTTCCCAAGCGATTGTGCATACAGCCATTCACAGAAGGATTGCAATGCCCACAGGGATGCCCCAGACCAGCCTGGAGCATTTGCTGCCTCCTGTAAATTTATGACTGACCTGACTACTGGCTTTAGATCATTAGCCAGTTATATACCACAGATAAGTAACAGGGTTTTTTCCTTTTTTTTAATCCCTGGGCCTCCCTTTCTGCCCTCTTTTGTTTCATCAGGGCTAGCCAAAGCAGGAGAAATGGCAGTAGTGAGCGAGCATGAGATGAAGTGAGACAGGTTTCCTGCTCAGAATCTTCCTCACAAGTGTGTCTGACCAGATGTAGCACCAAGAAGGAAGCCTGGAGTTTCCTGGCCTTTTTCTGATGAATAGTTCAACAACCAAGATGATTTGGGCATATCCCAGTGGATCCTCTGCCACTCCATGTGCCATGGGCATTCACAGCACTTCAGCCTCTTGATTTCCTTGCTGCTTATGGCAGTGCTCTCATCTGTTGAACAAATTGAGTGCTTCAGCTATTCTTAAGAATGACCAGAGAAATGTTAATCTACAGCCAGCCAGAGCTGTGCTTGCTGCCCATAAACTCTGGAAATGCTGTGTAAGACAAGTTGCCAGAGAACAATGGAAGCAGGCTCACATGTGGGATGAGGATGTTCCACAGGAGGAATTTGTGCTGCACCCACTCTCACACTGAGCAAAAGTAACCTGAGAGCAGCTGTAAATCTGCCAACACTTCAACTGCTCCATGTCATGCCCAGGGACAGTCAAACCTCCCTTCTAAGCTTTATGAGACCAGCAAGCAAATTTTGCCCATTTTCAGCAGTGTGATTAGGAATGGGAGCATTAGTGGGACAGATAAGCTGGGTTGGGCACTCAGAGAGCTAATATGGAAATTATTTTTCTTTCATGGGAAGTAGAAGCATCTGTCCAGTCAAGCAAACCAAGCAATGATTCTGCATTATGAACTACTCTTTTTATAACTATTGATGTTTCAGTTGGTAGTGCCACATGTCAATAGTGGGTTTACTGCTTGCATTTAAAGTGCAGCTTTCAGGACAAGATTCATCTAAGTTGACACTGATCAGCAGCATATTTCCTGCTCCTGTGAGCATATACATTATTTATACAGATTTGCACTATAGATCTTATACATTTTCTATGTCTCAATGCAAAACACAAGCTTAGAAGCCAACGTGCTTTCTAGGACAATTAAAATTCCGTGTTGGGACTCTCTCCAGAATTAAATCTTCAGTTATATGGGTTTCTAAGCTTTGCTGACACCCTCTTTTCCAGCACAGTGCTTAACAGAATGGGGTAAATGCTGTGCTTCAGCATTTTCTCCAGTTCCTCCTCAGATCAACACTGAGCTCCAGAACAGAAACACTGCAAAGTCCAACATATTCTCTGCTTGTGTACTAGTAGATCATTGCTAATTTCTCTCATTTCTCACTTCTTCAAACTTTAGAGCCACTTCAGCAGCTTTCACTCCTGATTTCTTTCTCCACACCACCACTACCTTCTTGAAATTATCAAAGAAAATTCATTACTTCTGATTCCATTAGTAGAAAATAAATGGCAGCTGATTATGGCTTTTAAGGCTTCAACTTTAAAGAAAACACAAACTTTAATTATCTATTTTCAAAAGTCAATACATCTTCAACTACTGCACTTCAAACAAACAAAACACTGCATACCTACTAGAGTGGTAAATAAACGATGACACAGTTCCTGGGCATGAAATCCATACAGATAATTCCTTTGCATAATTCTGATTATTAGACATGATAACGTGACACTGTTGAAGGATACGAGACTTTAATAGAAGCAAAATAATAAGATGATTCACTTACAAAGGAAGGTAATTATTTGAGAGCACAGTTTTGCTAATAATCACCAAGTTCAGAGAACACCTGCACAGAACCATCTTTCACTTTGGAAAGGGGAGTGCAGTATTCTAAGCTGATAAATTTGATTACAAAGCAGAGCACACAGAGCAGAACACCTATAGAGAATCATCTATTGCTTCATCTAAAATTGGGTTTTATAATCTACATTTGTATTAATTTAACTCATGACAGTGTTTTTTTTTATCCTATTTAGAAAGCAAAACAGGGGAAGGATTTAGAAACCATCCCATTTTCTGTTTTAGTAATTTGATCTGAGCTACCAGCACTTGCTTGATAAGAATCATTTTTAACTCATAATTTAAACCTTATTACCATACACCCATCTTACAGAAAAGGAAGTGCCAAGCATTTTTCACATGGGCACATCATTCCTGATTAATTCAATTCCATTTTAAAGGATCTTTGACAGGGCTACTGAAAGGTTTGTCAAAGAAAGGGAAACATTATGGTATTCTTTCCCCATGTCCCTTTCCAGAGCATGAAATATGAGGGACATTTCTAGTAGAATCAAGGCTAATTTAAGAGCTGTTAATCTTGACTTTAAGGCTGCTGTAGCTGGGGAGGTACCTCCAACAAGGGCAGCTGTTCTTCAGCACAACTCTGGTCAGGTTCTAGGACATGCACCCCTGTTCCCAAAACACAGACTTCACCCCAAAGCCCATGTATTGCAAGCATGTACTCTACAGGCTACAATTAGCAGAGACACCTGAATTTCAGTACTGGATTGTTTGGGTTCTTAGGTGTCCAATAATTCAACAATGCTTTTAATTATTCTATCCATTTTTAGCTAAAGGACAAAACATTTGGGTTTTTTAAAACTGACTTCTGAAAGTCATTAGAAAAGTCTTTACTGACTTTTTTGGGGTCTGTTTCTACAAACCAGTGCTTTTGCTATTTTAAGAGTCATTTATCTGCTCTGTAGCATCTTTCACTTTGGAAAGGGGAGTGCAGTATTCTAAGCTGATAAATTTGATCACAAAGCAGAGCACATAGAGCAGAACTACTGAAATTAATCCGCATTTTCAGTTCAAGTCCTTCATCAGAGCTCTTACACTTGCCATTTGTTCAACCAACTACCACAAGTACACAATCCACAGTGAGCTGCAGGTAAGGCAGACCCTGCTGCACCCACCTGAGCTGTCCTGCCAAAGCCCACAGGGCCATCTCACCCTTCTGGGGTGAGCAGCCTGCACCCACCATGGCACAGCACTGTTCTTCTGCAGGCTGCACACAAAAGAACCTGGTGTTCTGAAAATCTGCAACAGCTGAGGTAAAACTGAAGCGTGCATGAGCCAGGGTATGAAAGAGTGAAAAATTAAATACCTGCCAAAATAAATGAAAAACTAAAGAACAAAACTACTCACAGAAGTAGGATGAAAATCAATTTTAAAGAAAGTGAAAGACAAAAAAGGGTGTACCAGACCAAGGAATGTTAATTTTCCCTTATTCCCCAGGATTCCAGCAGGCAGAAGCACTCTCCAGCTGGCTGATCAGTGCCAGGCTGCCCAGTGCTGAGGGCAGGGCAGGGCAGGGCCGGGCTGGCAGGAGCCTCTGAGCAGGGGCTGGAGGGCTGCAATGTGCTCAGGGAACGGATGGCACTGGTTTGTAACAAATTAGACATGAATGGAAGCTGGATCACTTCTAACAGAAGAACACTTCAAAAGGAGGTGAAAAAGAACTGAAGTTCAGAGATATTGATGAGATCTGTACCAAAATGCAGAGGGAGGAAGCTTCTGAAGCACTGCTGAAAATAGTTAATATGATACAAAATGAACAGGAATTGATATCAGGAGGAGAAGTACCAATGAGAAATAGATAAGGTGTGGCAAACCACTTCAATGTGAAAAATTGAGAGGATTTATGCTATTGTTACTCAGAAATCATCTTCATTTTCCTTCACAACCTTCTGCTTAATAATTTTGAAAAATTACAGAGAAGAGGCATATGGTAAAAATCAAAGGATATTCTGATTGAGGCAATTACTTAGGGATTACATTTTCCTGTAGCAGGTTTCTGAACAACATGAAACACCAGACAACTCCTTCTGAGCCTCAGTTTGGAAGGAATGAGAAAACTCAGTATTCCCTGTGACAGCTTCTTGACTCTCCTCAGGATCTGTGCTGCATCTGCTGCATTCCCACTCAGTTTGGAAGGGAAATAGGGACAAGCAGCAAATGGAAGCTGGAGCGAACAGAGCCTGAAAGCTCTGACTGCAAGGGCACTGCAGGAGTGCCCAGGAATGCTCAGCAATGCCCAGCACACAAGAGACACGAGCAGCAAGTGCAGGCAGCTGCCTTCACAGCTGGGAATGTGTGGGTGCCTGTGGTGGGTCTGCCAACACCCCACAAAATGCTGTAACCCAACAGCAAGGCTCACCCACCCCTGCTGGCTGGGCCACTCCAGTCAGTGAAAGTGGCTGGGTTTGATTCTGGAACTGGGAATTTGTTCTCCAACACAAGGAAGGAAAAACAGAGGTAATTCTGGATCCTCAGTAGCTTTGCTTGGAGGGCTTGGAGTCCCCTCTGAAAAGGAGAGAAATTAAACACTGCCCTATCCCTGGAGACCCCTAAGGGCCTCTGAGGGGAATGTCAGGAGAAGGGAGGAGTAACTGAGGACTCAGTGCTTAATTTTCCACAGCCCTTTGCTCAGAAGGCAGGATCAGCTGCACCAGCCTCTGAGGGAGCCCATGGACCCCCAACCCACAGGAGGCTTTCAGATGTGCATGGCACAGGGAAAATACACCATTCCAAAGCTCTGGACATTTTCCTTCTTTCTCCCAATCTTATCTTTTTTGCTCCATCTGTACAAATGTTCGTCATGCCTTACAGCATTTAAAGCTGCACAAAAGCATTTATTCCATGTTGGACTTTTCCATGCAGGGCTGGTACTCTGCAAGGAGCAATATTTGCAGTTTCATAAGGGGAAATAAGTGCATTATTTTCACCTTCACAGACTTTAGCCCTTCCTCTTTAGCTGTCTAGTGATCCCAAACTGAAAACATGCCAAGGCATTGCAATGTAAATGCTTCATTGGTTTTGTCAACCAAATAAGAAAACAAATGTATTCAGGCAATCATTATGTTTAAATTAAGCCTGCAAAACATTTAGCAGTACTAAGAAGGAAAAAAAGGAAAAAAAAATCCTACTGAATTTTTATATGATGAAATTGAAAGGAAAAATTTATAAAGCCTACTTAAGATAAAAAAAACCACCAACAAAACAAAAAACCCAAACAAACAAACAAACAAACAAGAAGACTGTTTCCCTGACACAAGAACTAATTCTCATATTTGCCCCCAAAAATGCATGCAGGATCTGTGGTCTGTATGAAAGAGCTGGGGTTCACATGGGGATTACAGCCAGCATGGTAATCCCAGACAGGCCTGCCCTTCTCCTAAGTGAAAAAGGTGCTGTCTTTGTCAGGAGAAAATCAGAATATGTTTCATCCTGCTATACCAAAACCTATCATTTTAGAGGTGCATCACCAATGCTTTGTGAGCACTTACGATCACACAACCATATAATTACATATTGTCACAGATATTTCTCCTTTAAAGGCTCAGATACTTGTTTTCACTACTTGCACTGCTGATTCAAGTTATTTCCCACCCAGCCATTTAGCTGCTTAGCACATTTGTTCTCTCATGAAAATAAAAGGAAGCACCAGCTTGGCATTAGTTGGTCCTACCAATACTCTAGTAGTTTCTTGGTAATTTCTTTTTATGTGCCATGATACTGAGCAGGATACAATCACCCAAAATAGTGAAATAATGTTCTGCCACATTTTGTATGCTTGTTGCTGGAGATGTGACAGATTACTGGTGTGATCCAAAATGCAGCAAGACATAAAAACAAACTTAAAAGACACTGGTAGCATGAGTAGCAGAATGCCTGTATGCTTCTCACTCTTCTAAGTCAGGTGAAAAGTCTCACTGGAAATGGGCCTAGTTATTCTCCCAGCTGATGAAGATAAAGTAACCAACAGGAAGGACTGGCAAAGGCAGCACTGTAAGAACTGCTGGAGTACAGAGGGTTTACAAGAGTGAGGATCAGGATACAGCAGCACTGCAGCACCTTGGTGCTCACAGGGCTGTTACAAAAACCCAAGCCAAACACAACTAGGTCACATCCGAAAGCAGCATATTGCCTTTTTAAAGGATATTATTCGTTTACTTCTGGGTTATATTCTTCCCTTATCACTAGGGCAAATCAATATTAGCATGAATATTGTGATTGCTTTCTGGCAATGCTGGGTTTTGCCAAGGGGGATTAGTGGGAGCCCTGTGCTGTGGTTCCCCACTGGCATTGGCAGTGCTGCAGGATGGGATCCCACACTGAGTGCACGGCTCTCCACGTGCATGTGAGCTCCAGCTGGGGCTTGCAGGGAAGTGATGCTCAAAAGGCACAGGCAGAAATGAGGGGCAGGACTGCCACCAACTCCCTGATTTCATCAGGGCTCTCACTGAGTTACTGCATCTGAACAGGAATTGCTGGGAGGGTCAGGGGAGCTCTCCACATCTCTGCTCTCAGTGTCAGGGTTTGTGTTCAGGCTCAGCAGGGCTCCCTGAACAGCTGTGGTGCACCATCCTCCCTTCTCTAATTCCCATAACAAACGTAGTGGTGTCTTGGCAAAACACAATTAAAAGAGGCAACACAGAATACAAAAGCTTCCCATCACACCACTCTAGAAAGTTTGGAAAGCACTAATTTTTGGAACAGTAAATACCAACCAATCCTTTCTCCTGGTTTCTGCATGGCTAAATATAGATCCCCATTTGCTGTCTCAGCATATTTTGTTCAAATGTAAGTATGATAAAATAGTTTGAGGACTAAGACTTAAGCTCAGAAACTTAGCAATGGAGCATATAATGTGTTTCATGAGGTGTCAGATGGCCTGTAATGGAACATTTGGAGTAGAATTCAAACAGATCTGAGGTTGCAAGAGTTATTCAACAGTGAGTTAATGAGAGCACTCCTTTATAAAATGAAGAACTGCAGAGTACTTTTATTGAACCATACGTTTTTTGAAAAGCATTTACTATGGAAACCAAGTTCTATGAAAAGATCCAGAATACGAGTGAAACCACAGGTATGGCATCTGAACCAGCTTTCTGACCAGAGAAAAAAGAATTTTAAAGCCTGGTGGTAGGGGGTGATTGGATAGGAAGATAAAAAATCCCTGTTTAACAAAAGCAATGTTGAAGCTTGCAGTTTTTAGTGATAAAGAGCAAGCTGTTGCACTCCTCCTGTATATGCATTTCCCTGGCTTGAGAATATTTCATTATAGAGGGTTTTTACAAAGACCAAGCCATTTGGAGTGGTTTTTTCACTCATCATAGGGAATTGTAAGCTCTCCTGGTCGTTTCCTAGCTGACCTCCCTATAGAGAAGTGCTGGCAACGCCGTTACAGAAATTAAAAGAAATCAGCTCCACCAGGATGAGCCAGTGGATGGAGGCACAAAGCAGGAACTCTGCTGAGAAATGGTGCAGAGCTGCTGCAGGCTCAGGAAATGACCACAAAGCAAGAGCTTCCACCTCTGGGAGCCTCAAACGTACAGATTAAACTGCCATGTACTAATAATTAATAAAACCCATCAGAACATGGATAAATGGGCTCTCACTGAGTAAGCACTCTACTCCTCAGCTAACAGCACTGTTTATACACCTGAAATGTGCTTTCAGGTGCACACCTGGAAGGTGCTCATTTCCTTTGTCCTCTGCATCTGCAAAAACAGCTTCATGCAAAATCTTAGCAGTTACAAGGTCACAAAGGTGCTCTACCCATAAGTGCAGTGTCAAAATATGAAGGAAGAGGAGGGGAAAAAAAGCCCACTTAAGAAAAACAATCTACTGAGTTTGTACATCAGATCTAGATGGAAAGCAAAAGAAAATCTATGTTGCTTTGCAACTTCTTTTTAACCAGATGAACTGAAAATGTGCTGAGCTACACATTTCAATACTTTATGCCCACACCCAAAGGGTGCACAAGGGGTGGAGAGGAACAGGACTGCATGTTCTTTTTTCAAATTGCACCTGTTATCTAATATACTAGTAGAAACATTTCCCACAATAATGATATGCACAGGCCTCAAAAGCTGTTTATTTGGCAGCCTGGATGTATACTTCATTAAAGCACTGCCTGGCATAATACCTTGCTAGCTGATTGCAATGATTTAGGCAAAACCCAGTGCCATGTTCTGTCCACGTTGTAGCACAGCAAAACCAAGCATGGATTGTCATTTTCCAGATGGATTTACGTAGATTTAGAAGCACAGACTGTTTACATGGATGACACAGCCTAAAGTGTTTGTCCTGCATTGCAATACCCTTAAGTGAAGACAGCTGGATTCTATTCTACCAGGAACATCAATCAATACAGCTGCCAACTAAATTCAAATGAGGAAAGCAGCTATCATTGAAAAAAGTCAAAGAAGAGGCAGAACTGGATGCAGCTAGATCACAGATTGTGTTTTAAAAGTTTAAAAAATATCCAGAGCTACTTGCAAATTGAATGAATTAGATGTGAGAAGAAAACAAAAATGTTGCACTTGGAGTTGCCAAAGAGAATAATGGCTCCACCAGTAACATCAGCAATTCTTCCCCACCCTCTCTGGCCAGGAGGAAGCAAAGGGCACCTTTGGGTGCTGGGTTGTTCCTGGTGTGTCTGCAGAGCAGGCCTGAAGGCTTTCCATGGAGTTCAGGGAACACTTCATTGTGCACTCGGGAACATTTATCTCAGATTGCACCCAAAAGCATCAGCACAGCCCCACAGCTCTGGGTGCTCAGCTCTTCACCTGGACACCCTGCAGGGTGCTCTCAAACACCTTTGGCAAGTGGCACTGACAATGGGGCTGGTTTCTCTCCTCTAACAGAGAACCCCCAAACACTTAGGGCCAAACTGTTTTGAATTGAAAAGAGCCATGCTGTGGGAGCAGTTAAAGAATTATGCAAAAACAAAATTCTCCATTCAGCTTGCAGCTTAAGCAGGGAGTGAAACAGAAAATATATTTCAACACACAAAAAAGCTGCTAGGGGCTTTCATGTATTTTTCTCCTGTGGCTTCTCTTTGGGTCAGAAATGACCACAGTGCAAATGCAAAGCACATCAGTGATTACCCAGTCCTATTTATAATTCCCAGTGCCAAACAACCATGACAGAAGGCTCACCATAAACTCCCTCATTTTCCATTTATAAATAATACACAGTTTGCTGAAAGGATTCCACAAATAGTAGCCCTGCACATCTGCAGTAACAGAGGAAACTCAGCAAATGTGCATTATTGGCAAGATTTTAAAATACCTTATAGGCAAGTTTGTGGTTTGTCTATGGCTGCATTTAGTGCAGCTTGCATGATCCAATCTGTGCATATTTACTGGGTGTAATGTTACTATATTTACATTACTAGCATATCCAAATATATTTTGGGAGGGTAGAAAACTGAGGGAGTGGTGACTGAGTCAGGATCCCACATATTAGATTTCCATTTGGAATAGGTTTCCTAAGGCATCTAATTTCACTTGCAGCATTGTATGTCTGGGACTTCTCAACATCTAATTGATGGAAAATATTATGTCTGTGTTTTTGTCCAATTCCTAAAAGGCATTCCCTTTATATGGTTATAAGTACTTTAGCTGGGTATACCAGCAGACTTTTGGTATTGCCATACCAAAGAAAGCATGCTGAATTTTCCATAATGGACAGAAATTCCTGCAGCTGCTGGGTCTTGGCTTTTTAAACTATCAACAGTATGTCCAGCAATATACCCTAAAGCGTCAAGAAGTATTTGGAACATCAAGTATTTGAAATTAATTTCCTAAAGATCTGTATGGATCAAAAGAAATTCTTGAGTTAAGACTGAGTCCTGCAGGAATGAGGGAAAAGAAAAACAAAATATCAGGAAATCTACTGCCAACTTTGACACGATAAGAAGGAATGAGAAATTTCTCAGAGCAGCTTCATTTATTAACACTGAGTCCCTGGTAGGGGAGGTGTGTCAGAAAGAAGCATTTTGCTAGGAGAAGTAGAGGTGTTTTTAATTTAAGTTTACAAGGATCACATTTGCTCCTGATTTATCTCCATCCAAATCACACTTTACAGCAGGAATGACTTTGAACCATCAGACTGAAATCTGATTCTGCAGGAGTACAATCAGAAGCCCAGGGATGGGCAACTGCTTCATTACCATCTTCTTTCCAACTTAGACCAGCAGAATGGACCCAAGGGAGATCAATTACTATTATTATTATTATCAGTAGTATTAGTATTAATGCAGAACTGAATTCTGCTGGCATGCCTCTGCTCTATGAAATGAATCACTTTGTCTGGACCTGGATCACAGAAAGGATCATTGAGGAAAAACTGCTGATGAATTTAAAGGAAGTGGAAAACCAATGTCAATAGAAGATGTGACCAGGAAAAGAAATGGATAGACCCACAGCACCAGCTTCAATCACCAAATCATCTTTGGGGTTGCTCTGCTCCAGCTGCTGGCAGGGCCAGCACACAGTTCAGCAGGAGCTGTTCCTCAGCAGGCTGCTCAGGGCTCAGTGACCCAGCCAGAGCTGCTGCTCTGATCAAGGCCCAGCCACGCTGCAGCAGATGAAAGAACACTCCAGCCAAGGTGCTCCAGTTGCTCTTCAGCTCCAGAGGGGTAACAAACAGCTTGCTCATAAACTACAGACCCAAAACCCAAGCAACTTCTTGCATAAGTGAGAAATAAATTACACATATGATTTCTGAAAAAAAAGGTAGCAATTCTGGCTTTGGATTCACTTTGCTTCAGGAATGTACAATTCAAAAGCTGAGACTCAGAAGCTTGTGGCTAATGTTAAAATAATTATGATTTGTAGGCATTGTTTGTAAGCTATCAATTCACACATGCTTATTTGCAAGTTAAGGACAGTATTGATGACATTAAAACAAGAGTTTAAGATCCTGCCATCACTACAAATAACTTCTATTAACTGAGTGCATAATGGCAGGACAGATTTCCCCTATTTTCAGTATTTATGGCATTGAAAGCACTGAAGAATTACTGCTCAGGGAATGTCAGGATTTATTAACAAACCAAGAGTGCAAACAATCTGTATTCCAGGAAGAAAGAACCATATGAAACTGCCATGTACCACTTGCTGTACAATATAGACAGAATTCAATTAAAGCCATGTAAACAAAGTTTCAGACACAAGAACAAAACCAATGATGCTTTTGCACAAAAAGAACAGCTCCTTTGGGAAAAGATGAAATCAATATACTTAACCTTTACATTCCAGAGGACTGCGAAATCATCTCACTTTGGCAAGCATTCCCATGTAAACAATCACCAATTAAATTAAAAATCTGGGAGAAAAATCTAGTTACATTCCTTCTGGGAATGACTCAAACACCAGTGGAGGATAAGAACACAATAACAATGCCTACAAATCCAAGGCTCATAGCCTCCAACCACCTAAGCCCATGCAGACCCTAAAAGCCAGTATCCTGTAGGAATATTCAAGCAAGCTCCAAACATGCTTACCCATGGAATACAAACAGCACCTCTAGCTCACTTATCAGCAAGGTTTCAGCTGGAACATGAAGAAAACAGCCAAAGATGCTGTGACACACTGAGCTAGAGAAGCCTGGGTGAGCACTCCACAGGAGACCAGGCTTACTCTGAGGAGGCCTTTACTGGGGATTTTCACCAAGCACTTCTGTGCCCTGCAACACAATCTGGCAATGCTGACTGCTGGTGGAGATTTGTTGGAGATGAATCAAAGGTTCTACAGTTTATCTCAAAATCTATCAGCAGAGGGCATGGGAAGGAAGGGGGGTTAGAGTTCAAAAGCAGGAGAGAAAGTTTTCCCCATTCAGGGCGTTCTTGGGTAACAGCTCTTGATTTGGGTTCCTGTCTTCATGGGACAAGGCCTGAGAGATCCTAAGTCAGGAGAGCACCAGGGAAAATGCATGCTTTTCCTAGATCCTTAGAGGGATAAAGCTAACTGCTCTTCCAAAGGATGCCATGCAAGGAAAAAAGGCTTCTAGTGTGGGATGAACAGGGCCATGAGCACTGTGGGGTGCAGCCTTTACAGGTTCACTGTTTTGAGGGTGTGGGTGTGACACCCTCTCTCCACACTTCCCTGGACTATAACAGAAGAGATAACACTTGCATTCAGTTTTTCCCCTTCAAACAGGCTCTGAATGGAACATACAGAGTGTTTCCTCATCAGCCCATCACACATGTGGCGAGCTCTTGGCACACACAGCCAGCCTGTTTGCTCAAGAAAAACATACACACACCTATGCAAACAGAGCCCATGGCAGGTTTCCTCCATTATCATGTCTCAGTCTCTCATTGCAAACCCTCAAGAAATTCTAATTCATTCTGGCACTCTTGCTTTGATCCCTCCATTTTGCAGTTAGTAGACATGAGGCAACTGGAATTAGATATGCCCTTGCCCAAGTCAGAGGAAAGTTTATGGCCAACTATGTTCTCATTAGCTTTCTGGCAGAGATTCTGGAACTACTGCTGGCCTGTACGTGCCTGTATTAGCAAATGGTGTGCATAATGTTCCTACCACATTTCTAGCTGGAAGCTGTTCTGGCTATGGTTTCTGCCATTTTGAGTATTAAACATGTCTTTGACAGGTTTAGGTGAAATTTCAAAAACAGTCTCAGGAAGACACACTCAGATAAATTCTAGCTCAACTAATTTTTGTTCCAGTTCAAACGGGACATTATAAAAGGTCAAGTCGTGTTTGGAATATCAGAAACCACATTACTGAACTAAATTTTGCAATTTCTAAGCAATTAATACTTTGGTTAACAAGTCAGAGACCTTCAGACCCCATTTCCTGTCTGTGCATGTCAGTCAGGTTAACAAAACCCAGAGCAGAAAGAACAAATTGCCTGCCTCTGTGTTCATCTCCAATATTCTTGTCACTGAGTCCTCTGCCTCTGCTGCTGGCTTCACAGAACACCAGTCCCACCCTGAGCTAGTGCTGGCTTCAAACACAGATTCACTGCAACTCAAACAGTTGTGGAGAGGCTGTCAGGCACAGGAAACACTTATCTGCATTATGCACTGATGCTCCTCAGCTGGACAGCAGTGTCACCCTCCTGGGTGTGTGCAGGGAACTGCAGTGGCAGAGATTGCTGTTCCTGAGACACACAGTAAAACCTGGCTGCAAAGTGCAGCTGTGCAGTGCACCTGGCAGCACCTGCAGGGCTAGGGCCAGGTCTGCTGCTGCTCCTCTCAGTACTAACATCAGAAATCAATGTATCCTCACCTCCAAAAGTTAGATTTGGTACAGTTTTGTTACGGAAGAAAGGGACAAATCTTGCAGAGAGATAATAAAACTGCAAAGTAGTGATGATTCTGCCTGCAGAATGAGCTTCTTTTGGGAAGGTGCAGGATAGCACATGAAAAAATAAATATGTTTAGGATGGGTCTGAGAGACAGAGGGAGAGAGACAGGAACCTCTCCTGCCTGAATCTCTCCTGAGGAAACCTTTCTTTCCTTCATAACCACCTTCCTCTTGTCACTTAACAAGTACAAAGACTGACTGAGGAAGAGCAGTAACAATGCAGGAGCTATCTGAAGAGGAGGCAAGGGTGGTATTTAGATAAACCACAAGTTCTCATGTTCATTATCTTCTCACCAAATGAAGTCTTCTTACCCACCTGTGCATTGTTCTCATCCAGTTGCCCTACTTCTGTTCATTATGTAGCATTCATTAACTGGTCCTAGGGATAGCAATTGAGAATGAGTAATTATCTCCCTAGCACAAAGAATAAGGGTCAGATTCTTAAAGGTGACTGCTGGAGGTGTAAAAAAAATAGAAATGAAAAAACAATCAGGCCTATTTTGTCACTTGGTGGTACATAAAGACTGGCTAGATTTAAAGAAAGAGATAGATTTTATTTTTAGTCTAAAAATTTTGCATTACCAAAGCAGATTTAGATGAGACACTTGCAGATTTCAGAGGCTCTGTACTGTCAGCTCTCCTTCCCACCTAGATATCTATGGCCACTCTGTGTGCCTTAATTCAGGTCAGTTCAGTATCAGTGGTAAATCAGTTTCCACATCTGTCCAGTAAGACCTCAGCACAGTTCTCACACCTCTGCTTTGGTGGTCTAGAGCAGCAGCAGAGCTGTGGGAGCACCGTTCAGCAGTGACTGAGGGCACAGCTAAGGCCACTGAAGGATCATTCATCTGGAACACTCCAAGCTCGTGCTGCTGGGAAGTGGCTGCTGCTGTTACCTATGCTAGCTGCTCTTTATTGTAATACAAACTTTCCTGGCTAAAAATACTGCCATTGTTGCACTCTATTTTATATTCCTCGAGTAATCTCCCCACCAGTAATTACAGAATGCAATGTGCATCACAATGGTCCACTGAAGCCTACCAGGGGCAATCCAGAAAGTCTTGGCCAACATCAAAGCTCTCCTTTGCAGCAGTGAATGCTTCAGTCACTTGATTTCTTTCCTTCATCACAAACCATAGTCTTACCTTCTCTCAAGACTCCTTCCAAAATACCAGAGTCCTTCTTTTGGCACTGGCAGGGCTTGGCCTTCTGCACAGAAAATATTTTTCCTAATAATAAATATAACTATGTTCTTCTATATAAACAATAATGTAAAAGGCTTTCTTCTGAGGAAGGAAGGGAAGAGAGGCTGTCCAAAGTAATTTTTTATGTTTCATGAAGCAGCTATTAGTTATTAGTAAGGACAAGCCTGGATTTCCTATCAGAAGGATGGACAGAGGGGAAAGGATCACATTTATGAAGTATCTGATTAAGTTGTGTAGTAAGGGGGAGAGAAACAAATCTGCAAAATGTGAGCAATACAGTAGAAAAACATTTTCTGACTGGAAATTGTTAGCATTAACACAAAAAGAATGTTAAGCAGCATCATCAATCAACATTACTTGTTCCCTCCTAAAGCAGTCTGAATTCAAGCTCTATCTAAAAGTCATACATTTCTTACAGCCTGGATATCTACACAACAAAAAGTTGCTAATAGAATGTAAAGCAGTTAAACTGAAGTGTCAGCAGGGGCTACTTCGTCCCACAGAAATTTCAATTAGCTGACAGTGCCAAAAGTTTCCCTATTTGCAGATGTTGCCAGCAGCTAAAAAGAAAAATAAGAAGCATACTTGGGAAACAAGTAGGACCCAGTGGGTCTGCGAAACAATTGGAAAGCTGTCTCTGAGGAGAGGGAGCAGGCAGCAGGACTCACAGCTCAGGAGAACACACAGAACCCGGGGCACTGGGACCTTTGGGCAGGAGTGTGAACAGAGAGAAGCCTCCAGCAGCAGCTGAGGGCCGGCCCTGGGGCTGGCCTGCAGCAGGAACAGCTCCGTGCCCCGACCGCCCTGCCCGAGCTGCAGCGCGGGATTGATCTGGGAGCGGGGAGCGGCAACGGGGCAGTGCCACCCTGAGGGCAGCACAGTGTCACCCTGAGGGTCAGTGTCACCCTGAGGGAACACAGTGTCACCCTGAGGGGCAGTGCCACCCTGAGGGCAGCACAGTGTCACCCTGAGGGTCAGTGTCACCCTGAGGGAACACAGTGTCACCCTGAGGGAACACAGGGGTCAGTGTCACCCTGAGGGTCAGTGTCACCCTGAGGGGAGTACAGTGTCACCCTGAGGGGCAGTGTCACCCTGAGGGGCAGTGCCACCCTGAGGGCAGCACAGTGTCACCCTGAGGGAACACAGGGGTCAGTGTCACCCTGAGGGTCAGTGTCACCCTGAGGGCAGCACACAGGGTCACTCTGAGGGCCGCACACAGCCCTGCAGCGCTGCTGGGAGCGTGGCTCCTGAGCAGCTCCAAAGCTGTCCCCAAACTGCAGCACAACACACACAAAGCAGTCTGGATTGTTGGCAGGGGCTAATCAGGCTGATTTTGCCCAAAGGGTGTGGGGCACATTCACACAACACCACAGCTGGGAGCTGAGAAAGGATTTCCATCCCTTCAGTTTCTGTGTCTCGGTTCTCCTTCTCAAAATTTGCCATTTGTCATTTTCACACAACTTGTGCAACCAACACACTCCCAAAGAACAGACTCATTCTTACTGGCAGGTATGGCCCCCTTGAGACACTAATTCCTCCACTTTTTCCTTTTCCTTTATCTTTTTCCTTGGTAAAGGTCATCACCAGTTAGCTTAGCTACAAATAAGAGCAGCCAAGCTTATGGCAAGACTCATCAAGTTACTACAAAATACCTTTTCATTTATACTTCATTTGACTACTTTTTTTCCCTAGTAGTCACTATTGAGTTCTATAAATTTATCTTTGGAACTGTTAATGTGAAGTATGAGAAAGAAAGTAAATTTAAACGCTAATTGGATCCTACACGAACATCTTCATAATAAGTACTCAGCTAAACTATGGCTTCTGTATTGGAATCCCACCAAATCAGTCCTGAAATGGGCCCAACTCCATGTGCTGATCAGGAATGAAATAAAATATTAATGAAAGTTTCAGAGCACTGTGTAAAGTCTTGGCAACAACCTTTAATTATTAGTGCCCCAGAGGTTCACTCTATGTCTTAAGTATTTTTCCATTTGCCTATAATGGCAATTTATTTATTTTTATTTTATTTTAAGATTGAATTTGAAAAGTACAATGTTGGAATCAGCAATTATCCAAAAAGCTGAAAAGCACACAAGGCAGTCCCAGGCTCTTGCTTTTCTGTAATGCCTCTGCTTTTCACCCCTATACTGGGAGTGGAGCACTTTTCTAGAAATCCTTTTGCTGATGGATGAAAACCAGTTCCACATGTGTGCCAGTACAGATAAGTAATGAGAAGCAGACACAGTAATCCTCCTCCTCAAAGCAAAACCAGGTTTTATGTAGCATGGGTTTCATCACAGTGTTTTTCAGGGAGAAAAATAAATTCTGTCTAGGCTCCCTGTGGAAATGACACTTGTTTCCAAGCAGAACTACAGATTTGCACTGTCATCCAGAAAGACTTCCAGAGATCTGGGCTGACAAATCCAAGCTCAGAGGAGTGGTTCATAATACTTATTAGTAAGCAAACCAGGCTGTGTTTAGGAAGCAAAGGCGAGATTCCTTTCCCCAGAAATAAAGACATTTGCAGCACTAATTGTTAATGTCCCTGCAGTGCTTTGGGGTCACTAATCCTGCACAGCCAGTCCAGCCCAAGTGTTACTCAGCCTGCTACCTGGGAGCAGGGCACGGTACAGGACTGGGGCCCAGGAAAACATTACACAAAAGAGTACTAACAGTAAAGTAACATAAATATCCCTTCACAGGAGCTTGGCTGTGTGTCAGTACTAAAGCACAGATGGAAACTGATTTGCAATCACTGGCAGAGGCCTACACAGGAATTTCTTTTGTGGCTGACATTTTTAATTAAAACCGTTGTTGTTATAACAATAAGATTTTGTAATGTGGCTGTTTACCTAAATGCTTTAAACTTTATTTACCACCTCCCCCTTCAACTGCCAAATTACACTGAAATGCAAAGAACTAGGGTTTGCTTTTTCCCTGAGGATTACATGGTAGCTGGCTAAGAGAGAATCACAAACACTGCATGAAAGAGTTAAAAAGCTCAAGAAAGCAGTGGTTAAAATTCTCTAAGATGAAAAATGTTACTACTTCTGGTGCACTTGAGTCAGGAAGGATGGGCTGTCTGTACAGGGGACAATAGGAGTATCCCCTGGCTTACAGCCAGCTCATAATTCACAGAGAGGCATTATCAGCCAAAGTTAATTTTTTTTTTGAATTATCATCTGCCAGAGCTTGAGAGTTTGTGGCTAATTGTTCCATTCTTGACTACAGAATGAATTAGAGAACAATGTGCAGTGCTAAGACAGGGAGGGAAAACATAAAGCAAAGCCCTGAGCACACAATGAATAGTTCAGATGAGTTGGGTACTTTGCTCCTCTGTTCATAAAGATGTGGTGAAAATGCACTGCTCCAAGGAACAGCATGCACAAGTGATAGATGTTAAACCCTACACCATGTGCTCACAGGTTACTGGACTCATGTTGGACTGCTTGGTTTGTGGAATAATGGGTTTAAGCAAGGAAGAAAGGAGAGCAGGATTACATTAGAAGGTTAACTCAGATTTAAGAAATAACTGACGGAGGCAGCAGGTGTCCAAGGAATGATGAATGGGCAGCAACATAAAACAGACACCTTTCATTATAGGTGGATGAAAAACACTGTTTAAAAGGACATTACAGAGCAGTTCTTGTGGCTATTTCTCTGTGCTGGCAAGATAAATTAAAGGTCTCTCAGTACCAGCATGTGTAAGTGAAGGACTGAAAACCAAAACTCTCAGGTGCACCGACCACCATTGTTTGTGCCTTCTCAGCCAAATCATTACACTTCCAATGTAAAGGTTTTTTTTGATTTTTAAATTCTTTAAAATGAATTATTTTCAAACAATAAAAGAAATGTAATATTCAAAATTAAAATGTAAAGAAAGAAAAACACTTAACACATACGCCCTAATACAGTCATTGTCCATGACTCCTCTCATTCACCTCAATAACAGCACGTCTGCAAAAGAGCATACAGAAAGAAGATGAAAGATAGAGAAATACATTGGAATTCTGAGGGAAAAAAAAAAAAAAAAAAAAAAAAAAAAAAAGAAAAGAAGAGACATTCTCTGCTTGGGCTTCCTGTTTCCATTGAAAATGAAGAAGGAAAAGGGCACATTTTTTGCTGCCAACAAATGGAACTAAGAAAGTAATGACCAAAAAGGGCAGCAATGTTTAGATTAAACTTTCAAAAGGAACACCAAAGGTATGATGATTTAAACATAAATAAATACTCCCTAATACTATTAAATGGTTTTAGGTGAAGAAACAAAGTTGACTGACATTAGAGAATGAAGCAGGGCTGACGCAGAACAGAAACAGTGACTCAGAGGAAAACATGAGGAGATTCTGCAGCCCCACTCCTACATAACACTATAAAAAAGGATGGGTAGGAACATCTGTATTTAGCTCACCACAGCCATGCAAATGGATGGAGGCACCAGAGATTGCTGAGCAGCTCAATGCACCCAAAAGTCAATGTGAGGAACTACTGACAGATAGTAGCAGCTCAATGCACCCAAAAGTCAATGTGAGGAACTACACAGAGCCTGGCAGCAAATGACAATCCATATATTCAAATATGAAAGAAAATGTGAACTTGTGGGAGCTAATTATTGCAGTCTTTTTTGCAAGTTACTCAGCCAAGCAACACATTGTCAGCACTGTACAAATCACACCAAGTTAGTATTTACTAGGGCTAATTTTGAGTGAGTAAGCCAAGGCAGCGAAACCTTTCCTGCAGTGCATTACACTGCCAAAAAAAATTTCTGAATCAGAGGCTCTGTGGCCATAGATGACGACAAGAAAAAGGTCACACGTGTACACCTGCAAAAGAATTGGGTTCTGTGTGGAAAGCCTTTCCTTATGGTGCACCTCCTTGTTTTCTTCTTTTCTCTGTGTATCTCCATTGCTTTGAGCACTGGAAGCAATAAATTCCAAAATGAGCAATATAGCTGTTGGGCCTGAATCCATACAAGAACAATAGAAGAGCATTAAAAGTTGCATTTCACTGATCATTTTTATGATGTGCAGGGGACACGAAACAGCCTTTCTCCCTCTCACCCTACCAAGTGTTTTCTCTGTATGTGGTAATTCATATAATAATTATAACAACTACTACTACCACTGATATTGAATTCTAGCACTTCTTTAAATAGTGGATTGAACTTCAGGTTCTTATACTGGATATGCTACACTAAAGAAATAGGAACAAAAAACCAGAAGATCAATCTGACTTGCCTTTACAAACTGAAGAACAATATAAAGAGCATTGTCCAACCAGCAGTTAATTCTGAACAGAATTTAGAGGCACTGCTAAAAGTATAATAAGGTAAACCTTCAGCAGTCATTTTACAGCGTAAGGAATGAACACCTCATCCTTTCCCACAGCTCTTCACTTGCCAATGCCCCTGTGCACAAGTGGCCTCTGCTCCCTGATGTGACTGAGATGGGCAGCAGCCACGGGGACCATTCTGAGAGAACATCAAGGCTGGAGGCAAGGGACCCCTGCCAAAGGCAGTTCAGCAGGGCTGGCACAGCAAACACGCCTCTGGCCAGGAGGTTTTCCATCCCATACCAAACTGCCCTTGCACCTTGTGAGTGGGTGCCTCCCAGAGTGTCCCACTGGGAGCAGGAGGGTGCTCTGCAGCAAGTGTCCCCAAAACTTCCTGTGCCTTGGTGTGCATCAGTGCCCCAAGGGCACATGAACAGGGTCCCTCTCTGAGGAAACTGCACTGAAAGATGCCCTCCCACACAATATGGAATGCACTGCAAGAGGCTTCCTGCCACACATGTACTCCAAAGTCAACACACAGACCAGCCCCAAGCAGAGTGGATGTCAGATCCTCTGGGACAAGTGCTGGCCAGGGTTAGATCCAGTCCCCTCCATCTGCACGACTTGGCAAAGCAGACATGGCTTTGGCTTCTGCAGTCTTTACACTTCATGTTCAGATACAAGTAAGTTGTAAACATGTACAGAGAAGTTTGCACAGAGTGTATCATCATAATGTAAACAGATATTGATGCATCTCCAGTAAATTTTCCTCTGGCTCATGGGTGAGGCTAAGAAATTTTACCTTCCTTTAGTAACACTGTTAGCATATGACATAACTCAGAGAGAAAAGCTATTCTGGGGAAAAATCAGAAAATTGTTCTGCTACTAAATGGAGAAAAAAAATCTCAGTACAAATACAGAGTCTAGGCAGTACAAAGTTTATGACATCATGGCTTAGCACCATTCAAATAGCTTCATCCTTCCTTTAAAATTAAATGACAGCTTCACACCAACACACCTGATATATTCTGATATACAGTACGAGACCTATGGATGTGTGCACTTACACACACAGGTGAACATTAAAAAAAAATCCTGGCAAATGGAGAAGAATACAGCCAGGCTCACAAATGCACTGTGTCCATCAGCAAGGTGAAATGAAAAATGGCTCTTACACAAATCTCTGTAAATGCTTACTGCCTCTTTCAGATAATCAAACACCCATTTCAGTCAGGGAAACTGGGAAGTGATAAATTCCCTCCGTGCTCTGTGCTTGTGTGTAACAGTGAAACCCCAGCAGGTGCCCCGGGGGCTGGGATTTCCCGAGTCACTGAGCCTGTCCCCAGGTGAGGTGTGCCATTGGCAGAGGACAGCTCTGAGCAGCCAGGGAGCAGTGCTGGGCCCATGCTCCTGGGCCCATGCTCCCGGCACCATGCTCCTGGGCCCATGCTCCTGGCACCATGATCCTGGGACCATGCTCGTGGGACCATGCTCCTGGGACCATGCTCCTGGCACCATGCTCATGGGCCCATGCTCCTGGCACCATGCTCCTGGCACCATGCTCCCGGCACCATGCTCCTGGGCCCATGCTCCTGGCACCATGATCCTGGGACCATGCTCCTGGGCCCATGCTCCTGGGCCCGTGTTCATGGGCCCATGCTCCCGGCACCATGCTCCTGGGCCCATGCTCCTGGCACCATGATCCTGGGACCATGCTCCTGGGCCCATGCTCCTGGGCCCGTGTTCATGGGCCCATGCTCCCGGCACCATGCTCCTGGGCCCATGCTCCTGGCACCATGCTCCTGGCACCATGTTCGTGGGCCCATGCTCGTGGGCCCATGCTCCTGGGCCCATGCTCGTGGGACCATGCTCCTGGCACCATGCTCCTGGCACCATGCTCCTGGCAGGTTCCTGGGCTCGGAAGGAAGGCCCAGCGGCTCCCAGAGCTCAGGCTGAGCTCAGCCACCAGGGCTGACCAAGAACGGGGCTCTCTCACCGCTCCCACCGAGACCCCACACATGGGCAAGGGCAGAGCCCACAAGGATGAACAGCTGATAGACAAACTCTGAGTAAGGAACTTAGAGCATCTTTACTACTTTAACGTCGATTTCCAACAATGAGAAATTGTCTTTGGTTTTGGTACATGCAAGAGAGTCAGAAGAATATTGAAAGACGTTTCCTGCGTGATGTGAAAAACTGGATTTAAATCCCATCCATTAGAGTGCAAAACAAACCATTTAGCTAATTCCACTGTGAAATTTAAAACTCATGGTAAAGAAATACATTAAAGGCTTTTTCACAATCACAAGAAGATGAAATATAGTTGAAACATGCATGTAAAATGTGTACATTTTCCCTATAGAGATAATAAATACGCTAAATAGCTATTTTCTTCCTAATTATTTGCATAATGTGAGAGGATAATGTATGCAACTAAACTCATAAATTAATCCTGAAGATTTTTGCATGTGAGCTATTTCTGAGTAGAGTCATATTGCATTCAACCATAAAATCAACACCAGGTTATTCTATAAAATACAGCACAGCATGATAAACACAAAATTATTTTTACTGCCTATTAATCCACATATATTAGAAACGTCAAGCTTAGTGGGGCGCTGGTGCTGTGGGTATGATTTGGAGTGTAAGGATAATGGGGGCTGGAGAGCTAAAAGAGATTTTCTTGTACCACTATTTCCTATCTTAGGGAAGATAAAATTCTCTCTGCTGTGACCTGTGCGTTTTGTTCCAGATGCATCAAATGCTTCCTTCATCTTTTATTTAACAGGCTGATGCCCAGCTCAGGTGCCAGCAGAGCAGAGCCAGGCTGGGATGTGAGTGCAGTGTCCATAAAACAGGATCACGTCCTGATCAGCCACAGCTCATCCAACACGCCCTTCCCCACTGACACAGGCTGGGCCACCAACCCACCCAGGGGCTCCTTGCTCTTCCAGCCTTGCTTTCAGAGGGATTTTTCAGCCTATCACCATGTGACCCTCAGGTACAATTGCAAAAGGGGTAAGCAGTGCCCAAGCCCTCACCACACAGCCCTAAGGATGCTCCAGAGACACAGGGAATGGACAGCCATGAGTGCAGCTCCTCCCAGCTCCACTGCTTTTTAAAGCAATTTCTGCAATGCATGAGCTGAGTGAGAAAGTTAAATGTGCAAAGACACTTCAAGTTCCACCAGCAACCCTGATATTTATAGTCAGCCCTTAGTAAGCACAAATGACTCTGACTCCAACATTGACGCCACCTCTTTATCAGCTTAAATATTTGAGGAGACTCAGACTAGAGAGTTTCTATTAACTTAATACAAACCTCAAACAAATGTGTCTAAATTATCACCACCTGCTCATTGACAAGAGCCTAATTCCTCCTCCCCCACGTGTGAGACTTCAGACCTTTTAATGTCTGAACATTGACAATGTGACAGTTTTAAACTTACATCATAGAACACTGACACAGTGAATGTGCCAATGTTCAACATGACTGCCAGGAAAACATAAACTGTTTGACATTTAATAAGCTTGTGTTTTCATAGAAATACAATGTGTTCTAGATGGTTTGTTTCCATGAAAACACATGGTTAGAAACGAAATGAAGAATAGTTTTCTCAGCACTAAGTACCAAAAATTAAATTTAAAAAATCATCTGACAAAAATGCACTAAAAAAAGTCAAGTAGCTTAGGATTCGCATTTATATTAAATAACCAATGAAGTGTTAAATAGAACAGCTCATGGAATTATTGTTACATCTTTTAAAATGAAGAACAAAGATATTTTTTTGAAATTCATTTTAAAGTACCAAGAGTGCTGCTCAAAGTAAAGAGAACTAACACAAAGAGAGGGCAGTTTGGGAGAACTCTATTACCCCAACTTTACAGGCAAATAGTCTGATAAGATCCTGGTTTCTTTTCTTATCAAAATTAATATTTCTATTATAGAGTGAAAAACAACTAAATATAGTATGCTGTACCACTGTGGGAATAAAGGAGAAGCTACAACACTTGACAGTGAACAAAGTGGCTCTGAAGTGGCTCTTCTGGCTCTAAAGGCAAGGGCAGCTTTTCTACTGATTCCAAAAGATACAAAACTTTCCCATTTTTTAATCTCACTGCACCTGTCTTTGATCATGTCTTTGAAGGGAAAAGTTTTGTGAGGAAAGTGAAGAGTGCAACAATTAAAGAAGTGAAGGTTTCTAGTAAAAAGAAAAGGTTGTTTTTATGAATATGATATGTTCAGAGCACAGTGTCAGGTTTCAGTTGGTAGCTGCTGTTGCACAGAGAGATTCTGGACTGTCCTAGAAATGCTCTTTTGAAAGAGGCTGAGAACTCAGACTCTGATTTTATAATCTGGGCATGCTTACCTTGATGCATGGAAGTGGAGGTGTGATGTGTTACAATCTCACTGGAATCAAACAGAAATGTCAGAGATTTAATGGATCAAATATGAAAACTGCCATCGTGCAGCTGCTGTGGTCTTTCCTGTCAGCACAGTTTGACCCCCTGCTCCAGCTGAAGCCTCTGTTTCTCTTCCTACCTCCTGAACAGACCTTCTGGTTCACAAAATGAGCCCTACCAAGTCTGATGTGGAGAGAAGCAGCATGGAGGCTCCTATGCCCGTGCCATCAAGTCATTGGGAACATGCAAGCCAAATCTGACACAAGAGAAAAAACTGCATTTACTGGACAGCCTATACCCACAACAGATATGCAGAGTCTTTTGTGCTTATGCAGAACATACAGGAAAAGATCCACCACACTGAAATGCTCAGCTTTGTGATCTCAGGATCTTGAGAAAAGGAAATAAGCAGTTAAATGTAAACCTTCCCAGTGTGGGCTTACCAGAGCACAGCACCACTTGCTAGGCTGGACCACAAGTTCAACTGCTGATTTAATCTGGAGTGAGGAAAGCAGTTTATTTATACAGCAGGTGCTGGGTTCCCACCTGCAATGCTGTCATACAACCTCCCCTCCAATACCAGTGAAAAGCAGCAAATGAACCCACAATCAAGGAATTTCTTTTGTAAACTGGGGTTGCCAGGTATTAGTTTCACAAAGAATAATGATAACAACTTCCCAAATTACTTATTCTCAATTGAGGTTCTCTGTCTCTCTTTTAAAAGGTTCCCTGTTAGAACAGGGATTTTTTGGTGTCAACATTGCTGGCTTCTCAAAGACAAAATGTTCTGGCGAAATTTACATTACTGCTTCTAAAGACAGGATTTCGTGCTAAAATGTACTCTCAAAACAGCTGACAGTGAGGTGGTGAAGTCCTGTTGACAGGACGTGGAAATTGAAGGTTGAAGTACCTGAACTGCCTCATTTCTAGGTCAGCTCTTAAGTCATGCCACCACCATCCCACATGAAGGACAACTCACCCTGCTCTGAGTTAACAAGGGCTTTTCTTACCTCCCTTCTGAAAACTGCAGGAAAAAATGATACCTTCAGTGAAATGTTTTTTGAAGTACCTAAAGCTCTGTTTAACAGGAAAATTATTTTCAGACAGCCTTTAGTACCCTTATATCCTCAAAGCAGCATGTGAAATTGTCTTTTTGAATGACCTCTTTACTTCCACCTTTACCTCAAGGACCATAACTCTGGACTGAGCCACCAATACAGGCAGAGAAAAGGAAAAAAGGTCAGAGTGAAAGAAACGTGAAGACTTAAAACAGGAAACTTGCCTTATCTCTAGAAGTTGCCTTTACAGCCAGCAAGCATCACACCTCCATATCAGTTAGGTAACATAACAAAGATAATGAAACAGTTCTTCAGACAAACACTGGTGAGAAGGATGGTTATCAACTGCTGGCTTTATCTAAGAGGAAATCACTAAATGCCTTTGGTCATGTAGTGGCTTTCTGAAACCAGAGGTTTCCCTACCTCTGTTGCACAGAGATTAAATAAAGGCTTGTATGAATTTCCAGAAAACTGCAAGAACACCACCACTCTTGTGAACTGACTTTTGAAGTTGGTGGTAAACACCTCAAAAAAAGAAAAAAAAAGGGAGAGGAAATTGCTTTGCTTCGAGGGCGTGCCTAGTCTGTTGTAGAGCAAGTGACAGTGCTGCACCTCACAACTGATAGTTTGGGCTCACTTTAAACAAAAACTTCTCATACACACAGGGGAAGCTAAGATAGATAACAAAAATATCTCACAAGTCTTTGTTTTTTCCAGCCAAGATATCATCCTGTTGGTCAAGGCTCCCTATATATTTCACTTATGTTTTTTACAATAACTCGTTGAAGGTTCAGTTCTAGTTCAATTTGAGAATCTAACCATTAATGGCAGTAAGGTTAAGAAAGGAAACTTCCCAAAGTCCCAGATGCAATCCTTTAAAACAGTAGCTTCTACTTAGGTGAGATCCTTTCCTTTGATCAAGTGAACTGTGAATCCAAACCCAGACAATAAAGTGATTTAAGGCAAGGTGACTGCAATGGGGTTAAAGACCAAGTCAAGGTTCTACCACTGTGTGTTTTAAAAGCAAGAGGTAAAGTAGCAATGGATATTTACACTCAATTCAAAGGTATTCACACTGGAGAAGGTAATTTTGCTACTGACATAGTCTCTCTCTCTCCTCCCCTGCATAAAACATACTTAGAAAAAAGCTTATTTCAATCCTCTGATGCTCATTTCAATGTGCACTAATCAGCACATCAGTATATGCCAAAGCACACATATTTTAACTATTCTTTTGTAGTGAATGTGCAGTTAATTCAATGTAAGTAATTTTGGCATTACAGAAATATGGTGTCATTTTGTCTTATTGAGAATGCACCGTGGTTTTTCTCATGTTTTCACCTGCAACACAACTACTAAGACACAAGAAAACATTTAACTATTCCTCTATGCCAAACTAACACCAGGCACCATTTTTCCTGAGTGTTTCAGTTTAATGAAGAATTTTGCAGAAGGAATTTGTGTGTGGGTAAGGTTTGGGTAAGCAGGACCATCTTCCCACCCCTTGTACAAATTACAAAAGCAGCTGACATTTAAGAACTCAAACTCACACCAAAGTATCTGTCACTATGGTTTCATCCATGTAAACCTCAAAGCTCACCTGTACTCCTACCTGTAACTCATATCTGGCAAGATTTCTGAAATGCTGCCTGCACAGTTCTCCTTCCTTGCTCTCCCACCATCCCCAGCAAAGCAAAATACACAAATATACATATTTAGCAATATAGCTCAAAACTATTCAAGTGTTCCGAAAACAAAAGGAAAAAAGTTGAAACATTGAATTTTAAGTAGTCTGTATCCCAAATTCCCTCAGGATTCTATTTGATTTTGGGTTGATCCATTTCTGTGCCTTTTCAGTTGCAAGTTTTAGCTCTTTAGACCAACCCACATTGTCCTTTGAAACTTTTTGTCCTTGCTACTTCATCATGCTAGGAGACTTAAAGGGAGAAAAACCTGAGTAGCAAAACTATATTTAAATGAGGAGCTTTACAAATATCATCATCATTTGGTCATAATATTAAGAACAAGCTCCTCATTAGGAGCTGAGGTGATTACCTGATCTGCCATAAGGAGCTGCCTTAGTTACTGTCTGCATCAGACTGTGCTCCCAGCTGGGTCAACATTTAAATAATTCTAGGTTGATGTGCTTAGAGAAAGGCTGCAAAACTTCCAATATTTTCACAGTCCTTATTAAGCTTAGCTATCAACATACATTAAAGAGCCCTTTTCAGGTTCAATAGTTGTGTCAGGATGGCAAGTGCTCAAGTCTAGCAATGCACTGTCAAATAAATGAGTCTATTAGGAATGATGGAATCAGTCCCTGGTTTCAAAATTCAGATAATAAAATGTGCTTTTTTTGGTTCAGATACCAACCTTGGAGAAGTCCCTATGACTATGCTTGCTTTAGAATCATTAGAATTCAGCCTTACTACAAAAAAATGCAGCACTGTGTTATAAACAATGTCATGAACTGAAATGTAAGCAGAAAACTCCAGATTCTTCTCAAAGCATGAAAAAAGGTAGCAGCAATAAATCTGTAGGAAAAAAATATCCACTTGGACTTTTGATGTTTGAACAAATGGTATACAGATCATGTTTTAATCTTCATTTTAATGCTAATTTAGTCCCAACACTTTGCTGTATTTGGTGGTAATCCGTTCACAAAGATTCACCTTTCTATAAAGATTGAAGTAACCTTTATAGAAAGGTGAATCTTCAAGGAACTGTTCAAATCAAACCAAATGAGTCTTGCACAAGTCTTGTTTAGAAAGTACAATTATTTCTTAGGGAGCTATTGCAAAGGATGTAGTCAAAAGTATTTCCCTGTAAGCACAGTTAGACTGGCTAGACTTAGGCTATTCAGAGCCAAAATATGCAACCCATATATTAAAGAAGAAAGTCATGAGCAGTAACACTTCCTATTTGCTTTCACATTGTTTGCATTGAAAAATATACAGAATGCAAAAGTAGATTTGGAGAAGTCTCATCTGTCAGTTTTCTAGTGCCCAAGACATTCAAAATCTGAAAAAAAAAAAAAATTAACTTAATGACTTTGCAAAGAACAACTCCTACTGCTCTCAGAGTTGGATTAAAGTCTTAGAATGGGAAGAATATCAGATATTTTTAAGCTGAGATTCAGCCCATAACACAATTCTCTTCTATAACCAATAAACACACCAAAATTGTGGACAGCTGTTCTTATCAAGCTGGAAACATTAACTTCATGTAACAGCTGCAAGAATTCTAAAGACAGGAGATGTTAAAAACAACAAAAAGCAGGCAATGCTAAGAGGGCTGATGAAAGCACATTTCAGCCAAGAGGATTCACTGAGGCAGCTGCAATAGGATTCAGAGCAGTCCCACACTCTCCTGTTAAAGTGCATTGCACCACAGGAGGTGTTCATCACTTCATTCACCATTTCCTACATCAGAGGAACAGCCTTAGGAATTAAGAGACAGAAAAAAGAAGGGTAAAAAACATGCAAGAGCAACTTCTATGAATTTATAAAGCAAGACTTAGCTATAAGAGAACACTACAGACGCTCCCAAAGTATTTACTGCCTGCATCCACAAACAGTTCAAATTTATTTTTGAGTCATGTCCACAATCTTTTAATGCCCATCAACCACACTAACAGAATTTAGACCTCTAATGTGAGAAACTCCTTAATGCTCTCCTAACACTTCACCATTCTTTAAAACATGGGCCTTCAAATATTTTTTAAACATTGAAGAGAATGTCTCTGCCCATCTTGTCTGCTTCCACAGGAGCAACCAGAAAAAGAAATGAAGTGTGAGCAGAACAGGAATATATTGATTTTCAATTTAGAAGTATCTGATTCATAATCCAATAAATTTTCATACTGAATTATTAACATTTTGCAAATACTTATCAGTCTTCATTTGTTAAAATTACTTTTCAACTCATTTGCTGTTTTTCTCTTGCTCTGGTCTGCATACTACTTCATTATTAAAGGCACCAAAACCCCTATCTGAGGGTATTTACCAGAAAACTCAGAGTAAAGTAAGCCCATAAATAATGGTTACAGCCAAAACCCCCAAACAGATAGAAGCTGCTCCATATACTCAGAACAGAACCAGAGAAGAGACCTGATATTATCTTCAAGTGCAACTAATAGACAGAGTTCCCGCTGGGACTTCCAGGACAGTACATTTAATTGCTTGTTCTATCAGCCTTAGAGAAAATGAAATGTTCCTTCCAAGTGTGCCAAAGGCTTGGGGCCCAGGCACATGCCAAGCTTTTGGGCAGCTAAGAGAAGATCAGAGGCAACAGGTTTGGCTCAGCTCTGGCCTGTTATTCTGTGAGGGCACAAAACATACATTAATAAAATAATTATGATATTTTAGCTATCCCCATGGCTGTTTCCACATGGGTAAAAGGGCTGGTCTCTCTCACAAATGTTGGAATTTTTACAGAGAAAATATTTCACTGGTGCAGAACTGCCAGGAAGAACCAGATCATGCACAGATTTCACCTACAGCCATGTCATGGACATCCCACACCGCACCCATTGCTATCCTGCGTATTCTTTTCTCCCAGAAAACAGCCAGAAATCCTTTTTAACTTTAAAAATATTCCCTCCTCTCCTCAGTTTTTGACTTCATACCTTCATCTTTGGCCCTGTACTCAATAATTTGGCCAACCAAAAAGAAGGCAACGTTCATTTTCTCTCAGGCAACAAACAAGTCACTGACACAGTGTTTTGTGTGGCAACCAAACCAAACCTTCCACAGGGATGGCCTCAAAGGGGAATTAAAGGCACAAACTTGAGCTGCTAAGGGTGAGGCTTGCTTTGGCTCACAACAGGGAAGTTTAAAAAAAAAAAAAAAGAAAAAAAAACATACGAAGAGAAAAAGAAAGAAGTGTAGCCGTAGTTCACTAAAAGTTTTGAACAAGAGAACAGCCCTAGATAGCTGTCTTCAGATTCTTCATCAGGGCAAACAGTGCTTCAAGGACAAGCAGGAAAGTAGCAGCTATTTGAGGCAACTTCATTATAAAATCATTTTTAATAAGCAATCTGAACAAAGAGAGGGAATGCTCTTGCCGAGAAGCCCCCAAGGGATCTTAAGGCTGCCCAGTAAAGTTATTAGGAGGTTACACACAGGGGACCAAACAGCTATTTTATTGGCCTCAGGGGACAGGGTTTAGTTTTCACCTGTTCTCTTTAGGCCTTGGTGCTAACAGCAGATCCTGTTAACCATCAGTTTTCTGAAGGCTCCCGTTTTGTGAGGGAAAAGTATCATTTACTTACTTTAGTCTGCACATGAAACATGTGAGGTGAAGTCAGCAGTACAATGCACAGTAGATTAGTAATTATAAATCAGATCAGAAAAAAAAATGACAATGGCTTTCCCTTTAATGCAATTAAACAAAGAAACTAGATTGCTGAGAAATGTTGAGAAATCTTTAGCAGTGGCAGTAAATACAATATGGAAAGTAAAATCAGAGAAGAAGAGCAATCTGGGTCTTGGGTTCCATTAAGCTGCAAACATTAATATATGCTTGTAGAACTTTGGTGAAAAGCAGTTCTAGAAATGCTGCATATCTGAGAAGCTGAAGAGCTGTCTTCTGCCCCAGATCTGCCTCTGCATTTTTAACAAGCAGTGTGCTCTTAGCAACTGCTGAGAGTCCGGGAGAGGAAGGCCATGATGCAGGCAGGGATCTCTGTCCAGGACAGAGTTAAGTGCATGCCTTTGTCTCCATGGGCACAACATTCCCTGGTTCTGGCTCCTTGTGCTGCAGCAGCACTGCAGGCAAAGGCTCAGGGGCTGCTCAGGGCAGTGCAGTGCTGCACACACTGAGCTCTGTCACCCAGCTCTGGTCACACACAGGGCTCTGTCACACACACTGGGCAGTGCTGCACACACTGAGCTCTGTCACCCAGCTCTGGTCACACACAGGGCTCTGTCACACACACTGGGCAGTGCTGCACACACTGAGCTCTGTCACCCAGCTCTGGTCACACACAGGGCTCTGTCACACACACTGGGCAGTGCTGCACACACTGAGCTCTGTCACCCAGCTCTGTCACACACTGGGCAGTGCTGCACACACTGAGCTCTGTCACACACTGGGCAGTGCTGCACACACTGAGCTCTGTCACCCAGCTCTGGTCACACACAGGGCTCTGTCACACACACTGGGCAGTGCTGCACACACTGAGCTCTGTCACCCAGCTCTGGTCACACACAGGGCTCTGTCACACACACTGGGCAGTGCTGCACACACTGAGCTCTGTCACCCAGCTCTGTCACACACTGGGCAGTGCTGCACACACTGAGCTCTGTCACACACTGGGCAGTGCTGCACACACTGAGCTCTGTCACCCAGCTCTGGTCACACACAGGGCTCTGTCACACACACTGGGCAGTGCTGCACACACTGAGCTCTGTCACCCAGCTCTGTCACACACTGGGCAGTGCTGCACACACTGAGCTCTGTCACACACAGGGCTCTGTCACACACTGGGCAGTGCTGCACACACTGAGCTCTGTCACACACACTGGGCAGTGCTGCACACACTGAGCTCTGTCACACACACTGGGCAGTGCTGCACACACTGAGCTCTGTCACACACACTGGGCAGTGCTGCAGACCCCTGAGCTCTGCCACTGCCAGCTCTGTCACACACAGCTCTGTCACACACAGCGGGCAGTCAAGCTGACCTCCCTCCCTATGGTACAGTCAAGATTTCCCATCTCCAGTGTACACCTGAAATGTGAATTTCCCCCTTAGTCCAGAGTTCCTGTGTGTTGGCAAAGGACACTGAGCCAAGATACACCCTGAGACCAACACCTACAGCCAGATGAGTGTAGGAACAGCCCCAGTGAGGAAAGGCTTGGGATCTCAGATAGCAGAAGGGACAAGTTTACTTCTACTATCCTTTGCCTACAAAGTTGCCAGTTTTTCATGCAAATGGTTTTATTTAGTGCTAAAAATCAAAACCACACAGTTTTCACTTAATTTTCCAGCAGGAGCTCATGTCATTAAAAGCAGCATCTAGCTTTGGAAACATTTCTTATCTGCCAGAAATCAACTGAGAGGATAATTTCAGTTTAAGTAAGGAACAGTTCACCCAACATTAAGGAATTCATACAGAGATGCCTACTGACATAATTGTTTATGAAAATTACGCTAATTTAAATATCTGGATAAATCACAAGAAGAAACATGCTCTTTCTCTCCAAATGGTGATAATTCAGTCTAAATGAATGGAGCAGTTGTCACTTCTGGCCTCAGCTCAGAAAAGCCATGCTCCACACTGGTGGCAGTGAACTGCAGGTGCACTATCCCCAGAAAGCTGAACCCAGTGAGCAGCCCCCAGTTCAAAGCAGCACCAGGTTCATCCAGGTAAGAGCAGCCCTGCAGGCCCCACCTCTGCTCTGATGAGTGGGTGTCACTCAGAGCCAGGGGTTCTGGTGCTTTCCTGCTGTGAAACAACATTCCAAAGGAGCTCTGGACAGAAATCTGTCAGGAAGCCTGTAAAATTGATGCATTTTTTACTGTCCTACCAATGCAAGGTAAGCAAATGACTGAATGTGTCTGGCCATCAGTGCAGATGTGAACTCCAGCTATGCAATCCAACTCCTTCAAAGCTCCTAACTGTGGCTCCTCACAACCCAAACAGTGAGAGGAAGAAGGTTCCATTACAGCCTGAATTGGTGCAACACTCACGTTCTGCATCTGCAGAAACCCCTTACTTTGAGAGGCAAGTTCAAACTCATTTAACAAAGTCAGTGCCCAAGATAAAACAGGGACCTGAAGAAAAATAATGTGATTGATTTGTGTGACAGCTGAGTCACAAGTGGTCTGGTAGAGGCCATGAAACTAATTACATGGAGTGTGGCAAGACTTAGATTGAAAATGCCAGAAACAAAATACTCCACACTTCAGGACAGCCTAAAGCCCAGTGGGTCAGTGCTAAAAGCCAGGTCCTTTGCAGCCTTCTGTTTCCCAGAATTTCAAATTTTCATCATCACTGAGACAATGATGCCTTTCTGAATTTGCAAAAAGGGTGAAGTTGTGCAAAGTTACAATTCACTTGCAGTACTTTTCTTTTCAGAACATGAGACATGGCAGGAAGAGGGCTGTTTCACAAATATTGCTGCCAATCAAATGATCAGAAAAGAATCTAAATGTCAGTCATGTCCTTCTCGAGTCAAAAAGAACTGAAAGACCAGAAGCCCCACTTTGTATGGAAGATGAGACAGCACTTGTCCTCTACCATCTGACACACTTCAGCTTATCTAAAGTGATGGCTAACCTGACAAATAGCCATGTGAGCTCAAGAGAATTATTCTACAAACAGACAGAAGGCATGTGTTTTTTTCTTCAAAAGCCTGTTTAATCTTAAACTTGAACTGAGCAGAGAAGGGCATTTTGGGGTGGATAACATTTATCCCCTTAGTGCTCCTTGGAAGACTATTGAATTCCCTGTTTAAAAGCGTCAGATTTTGAAACAATTAAACTGTAATAAAGAGAAAATGTGGAGAAGCACCAATGAAGTAGAATACTTGGAGAAATGCATCAAAAAGTATAAAAATCTCTCAGGTTTTATTTAGATAGTTACATTATGAAAGACCTGCATTTCTTTAGCACTCTATATTGCATGTGTACAAATATTAATCTCTTGTTGGATTCAGACCTACCTGAGCACCTGCCATCAGCACAGGAGTTCAGTTTCAGCTGACTGGACACCTTTGTCACAGACTAATGTCACCAAAGGGATAAAATGTACCCAGACCCTCAAACAATAAACCCAGGAAAAATTAAGTACTGGAGACAGATCCCCACCAATTTCAAAACCTGCACAACTCAATGAAGTCTGAAAAGGATTAATTGGATGTTTGAAATGCATCATGTATCAAACTTTCTGGCATTATGTTAAAAACATTTTTTTTCTCTACTAATTTCTTTCCTCTTTTCCACTCATTTTCTCCACTCCATTTCTTTCTCCCTAATTAAATCACAGGTCATTAGAAACAAGTGGTAGTTTACTGTCAGTCAACACTCTCATATGCCACACATTGTAAAACTGGAATAAGGCAATTTCATCCATATTTCTAAAAATCACAGCAGGCAAGGTGTAACACTACACAAAGTGTTTGCAAGAATGTTTCTTGAAATTTCTTTGCAGCAATTTTAACTCTACGTAACTTCATTTGGATAACTTATTTATTCTGATACAAAGTGATAGGTAAATTCTAGAGCATATCTTGGTGCACAAACTCTTTCTCTGTCATTTGTAGTTGTTAACAACTCAGACTTTGTAATGCTTCTATTTGGGTGCTTATATTATTTTTTCTAACTCATTCCAAAACTGTAAATTTTATTAGTTTTTTCTATTCAATTAAAAACCCTAATTCTAGGCAACAAGGGGGGGGGGAAAAAAAGCTTACTGTGCATGGTGCTGAAATGCCAAAGATGCACAATTTACATCCATTCCTACTCTATGAGAATTTGTCATAACAGGAATGAATCCTAAAAGAACTTCACCCAAAACAGAATGAAACCTCATACATATTTGCTAGCAAACGTAGCTTACATTTTCATCATGCCAATTACAGCCTATTGCTCCTTCTATTTTAATCCCTGCTTAATGGGCAAGCTTATCTTCCCATTATTCAGGCAACTTTTCTGTTCATGCTTCAGCAATTGCATGACAACTGATTAACAAATCGGGGAACTACTCTTTGACAGCCCTCTCAGAAAAGCACAGAGTTCTCAACATGAAAGACACTGGCACCCTAATTTCTGTTTGAACTAGATGAAAGGCCTTGGATGGTGAGCACTACTAATCATCTCTCACAGTTGAGAAACACATCTTTTTTTCATCACAGGCCTGAAACTGCTTCAGCTGAGATCCAGGGTGACAACAGTGCACCAGTTTGGGGTGGCTGAGGAGCTGTTCCCCGTGCTCTCCAGCTCTGTGCTCACTGCTTCATCTTCCCTGCGAAATTCCCAAAGCTGGGGCCGTGGCTCTGTGGGTCAGCTCGAGGCACTGCTGTACAAAAGCCAGGGGGGTTTTGGCTGGTTCCCAAACCAACACTCACCTGCACACACGAGAGCCCAGCACTGAGCTGGCACAAACACCCAGCACCTCCAGAGAGGGGCGGCCCCACGCCAGGGCTGCCCCCGTGGGCAAGGCTGGGCACTGCCTGGCCTGCAGGCACATGGAGCACTCCAGTGCCCTGTGCTGCCAGTGCCAGTCAGCAGGAGCTCCAACATTCCCCAAAAATACCAGGGTGACATTCTGCCCCCAGCTGCCTGCCTGGAGCTCTCACTGAGTTCAACAAAACCAGTGCTCAGCCAAGGAGTCTCTGGCCCTCAGGGTGCTTTAGGCAGCAAGCCCATCTAGGCAAAGCAGGACCATCATGCTCTAGAAGTTTGAGACATTTAAAATTTGTTTCAAAACTCACATGAATCAGCTTCTCATTTGAAATTCTCAAATCTGCTTTTTAACTCTACGCAGAGAGATTTCATCATCTCAAGTCAGATTTTTCACTCCAGGAGTATTATAAAACCAGGAATGAAATACAAATGAAAGCCATGTAAGACACTTTGTGACATCCTAGAAAGCTGTGGTGAAAATACTTCAAAATACATAAAATGCACATATATTTGTAAATTTTGAGCAGTCTAGCACCTGTTTTGTAAGAAGGCTTTCATGGGAGTAATAGCCTCAGCTTTAGCCTACTCCTGTTTGATATCCTGGGCAAGTACAATTCCTGCACTACCAAATTGCCAAACCTCCACAGACAGTATCTGAAGAATCTCAACATACTCCTTCAGCTACAAATCCCAGCTTTTCCTCAGAACTGTGCTTTGAGCTCCCTGCAGGATAGATAAGAGTTGATCCCCAGAAATGATGTCTTTGAAGAGGATTTGGAATAAATGTATATGTAAGTAAATGCACACATCCACAGCCATTTCCAAGGTCACCACTTATGGGGGCTGCTTGCTTATATGGTTGAGAGCAAAACAAGAACCTCCAGTTGTTCATCAAGTTCCTTAAGCACAGGCAGAGAATGAGTTATCTCACAGGTTAGTGCACAGGGAGAGACAGAAGATGTACAGTTAATTTATTTTGATTTGAATCATACTGCATATGTAACAGACATATAAAAATAACCATTCTCCTCACCTGCATTTTCTGGATATGTTAATTATCAGCCAGCTGTAAGGTAGACGTAGTACAGTAAGGAATTCTGCCTTTGCTCACAACTTTCTTTTTCTGCCCTCTGACTTTACAGACACGTGAGTACCACATATACACACACTGTACATCCAACAACACTTTGGGAGAGGACTGAAACCCCTAAGGCAGAAAAAACACCAGAATTTTTAAAATGGAGCTTTCTCAGGCCAGACTAACACCAATTAGTCTGAGCACCACAGCATGGCCTAACAGAAATTCCATTTGTGAGAGAAGGGCAAATCAAAAGGTGTTACTTACATGTGTGAGTCTTCTTTGTTACAGAAATACCTGTAGGGAAGAAACGACACCGGTGTTAGCAAAGCAACCACTGAGTAAATGCTTCTGACATACAATTCATCATTAATCTATTTCATCAGACACACAGCAGCCACTCTAAAGGAGGAATGAAAATTGCCATGATTTGTACGTTCAAGGTGGAAGGATCTCCCCTCTGTGTGAAGATTTTAGGGGTACATTCTCTCCTTACACCTCCCCAGTAAATGTTTCAACATGCATTGCTTCAGCTTGGTTGCTGCAATGCAAATCTCCCCACTGCTGGCTTCAAACTGGAGCTGACACAAAAAGAAGATACCAGTAATGCTATGGAAGCCCCCTTTATTTTCCATGGCCAGAAATGTTCCCCCACTCCCATTAAAGCACCCAGGGATCTGAGCAGCACAAGTCATTTGCTGTGCTGTTAAGTTCAAGCAGTTCCTTGAATGCAAGCTGTAGCTTTTGCTCATGAAAACCAAACAAACAGCTCTCTCAATATGACTATTGCTTGTCAGGATTCCAAGCCAGATGCAAATATCTCCAAGCCGTTAAAGATAGACTTTCTGAAGTAATAAAGATGTTTTCATGCTAGACAGGCATGTGGCAGCAATCACCAAGGATGGTCCAGTGCCAGTGAAATCTGAGAGGCATTTCAAAGAAAGCAACAGAGTGAACAGAATGAGGCAAAATTCGTAATACCAAATAAAGATAAAATTAACTCTGTTAAATGTCATTGGAATTCATGCTTGAATACAAACAATATTGTCTCCACTTTAGTAGATAACTGGTGACATACTCAGACCCATCAGTATTTAAGCTTCACTCTCCTTGGGGGTAATTTTATGAGATGATGAGAAGGAGGTTACTGGAAGCAGTAGAAGTATTTGAAACATTTCATTTGTGATCGAGGCCTGCAATGAAATTTTGGAATTGGGATTGTCTGCCTTAATATTCATGAAAAAGGGAGAGAGCTGAATTTCCTTTGCTACCCTCCAACTCCTTCAACCATCTCTTCCAAAACAAATCACTATGGAAGGAAACAGACTTATTCAGGCTTCTTGGTTGTGGAGCATCTAAGAGAGGCAGCAAATTACAGTAACTCAGAAAAATGAAGACACCGTATTTGCAAACACAGAGCTAACTTCCAAAGCAAACAGCTTTCAAATGATTCATTTTTTTGATAGATACATAAAACCCTAGTGCCAATCCCAAATATTGAGCTATCAAGTTTGACATAACTGTCATGAGGACTTTTTTTAAAAATCACACTTATGTTGCTGTTGGCATTTTGGTTTTTAACTAGCAAGCTCTACAAGTGTGAGCACTGGGACCTTTGCTTTCCCTGAAAAGTTAAGAGGCTTCAGGCTTTGGGAAGTGAAGTTCTCAGTAGTTCCTGTGGGCAGTTTTGCAAATGTGCAAAACTGGTAAGCAATTTACAGAAATCAGAATACTAGAACTTAACTATATATGTGTGTTAACTCAAATTGAAAGGCCCTGGCCAAACCTGCACATGCCTCACAAAGGGATCATATTTGTTACAGCCACAAACTGTACAGCCAAGGTAAGCAATAAAACCAAACCAAACCCCAAGCACAATAAAAATAAACCCCTTTAGATACAACTATCCACTACAGGGGGCAAACTCATCCTTTAAATTGATAATTTCTAAGAGCAAACCTTGGGTTTTCATTGCAGTCCCAGCACTATTGGCTGGCTCAGAGTAGGGGACAGGACAGGACAGGACAGGACAGGACAGGGGGTGTGCCAAGGAGGGGAGCCCTGTTACAGGAACAGCAGCTTAGGGCAAGAACCGGGCCTGAGGGAGAAGGAGCAGAGAGGTCTGAGGCACCTTCATCAAAATGCATTCATGGGTTTCATGCAGTGCTTGGGATGAGTGCAAACCCCTCTCTCCAGGTTTTTCCAAGGGTCTGGCTCACCCTGTGAACTGGAGATTACAGCTGCTCTTGGCCCATTGGCTCTTCCAGCAAAAAAAAGCATTTTTGCTGCTGTTTGACTCCTTGAGTGACCCCTGAGCATCAGCATCCTCATCTTCACAAATTGTCCTAATATCCCCTTGGCAGACCCTCCTGCCTTGCCCTTGCTTTTCTGTCTGATTCCTATGATTTTAAGGATGTTTTATGCAATGGAAATGCATAAAGAGGAAAAGGTCTTAAATCTGAACACCATTTGCAAAACTTTCTCTCCCAACACTAGTGCTAATAAATGGATGCAGCAGTGCTCTTTCAGCATTATGGGAGCCATATGTGTACTTTTCTCAGAAAATAATGCTTCCTGTAAAATCACTTTGAACAGAAAGTGCTTATGCTGTCACTTCTGATTACTCACAGCCTCTTCACAATGGGATTTGCCACAGCACAAAACAGACTTAGCTGTATTCGCTGACTGAGGACCCACTTTCCCTGATACATGAAACACTGCACTGATGGAAATATTACTGCTCAGATTTTTCTACCTTTTTTTTTTTTTTTTTTAATGTGAGATGTGTCGTGGGTTTTTCCAAATCAGATGTTTCCATAATAATTACTGATTATCATCTGGTAAAACCTTTTAGCTGGTTTATGCAGATATTTTTAGATAACCTTTTAAAGCAACAGCTTAGAGGTAGATATTTTTGCATCTCCTTCATCATTCCACTGGTGGTTGCATTGAAATCAAAGTATTTTGCTTTGAGCTGTGGTTTTAAAGTAGCTGCAATCTGGTGGAACAAGGATAAATGCTGCCAATGAGTTCAACAGGATTACCTTTAAATTAATCATTAATCTTCACTGATGTAAAATAAATTATGAAGTTTTAAGTAGCTTTCCTTTTCACACAGGTAAGTCTAAGCTATAGAAAAACTGAGCAAAAAGGTACCAGCATATCCAAAAAGTTGCTTAAATTATATATAAAATCTTATTTATAATGTATCTTATATTTTAGTATACTATATTATATGTATATGAATATTATACATTATGTATATTATACTATGTATCTTATAAGATACATTATAACTAGTGATTTAAATATAAACATTGAAGATGCAACACTGAGCAAAAAGGAACCAGCATATGCAAAAAGTTACTTAAATTGTATGTAAGATCTTAGTTATGATGTATCTTATATTTTAGTATATTATATGTATATTAATATAATGTATATTACACTATGTATCTTATATTATAAGATACATTAGAACTAGTGATTTAAATATAAACATTGAAGCTGCAACACTGAGCAAAAAGGTACCAGCATATCCAAGAAGTTACTTAAATTGTATGTAAGATCTTAGTTATATCGCATCTTAGATTTTAGCATATTATATTAATTGCACATTGTATTATGTTATATGCATATTATACGTATATTATACTGTGTATCTTATATTGTAAGATACATTAGAAGTAGTGATTTAAATATAAACATTGAAGATGCAACACTGTGATCAGGTTTAGTTGCACTGCAGGAAGCCAATGACTGCTATTCAGAACATCCAAGGTAGGTAATAATAACCTAGAAATGAGTGTTTGTGGAGATAAAAATCAGTCAGAAAACCATTTAATGTAAAAAGGGGGAGTTACAGGACTGTGGCTCTCTCTGGGCCAGTGCTGCATCCCACTTGCATCTACATGTGAATGCCTCTCCTGTGCAGCCAATGCATCAGCTCCCAAAATCAACAGGGTCTCTTGAGAAACCAATTCTGCAAGTCCAGCATACACCAGGAATTTTCTTCACAAGATCAAGCACAATTACCAAGGATTGCTCATGTTGGTAAATGTTTCTGAGGACCATCAGTTTATGTAGTAAAGTATGGTGTTTGAGTAGACCCCACAGAATAAAACTAAACCCAACACACCACTGAAAGACAGACTTATTTTTAATAAGCAGAGCACAAAGAAGTTACTGATTCTTTAAAAAATGTCAGTTAGTAAAAAACCCCCATTTTTAAATGGGTTTCATTTCAAAATGTGATAGGTTGGAGAAGTGACTGCTTGCCAGTATTAGCACTCTCCTACACTGCCAGCATTCCCTAATCTCTGAACAACAAATATAAAAAAAAATAAAGAGGTGAAGAAACAACACTGTAACTTCAGTGTTGCTAATACAGAAAGACTTCCTGACTTAACCAACTAGACTTCAAAGTAAAGCAAAGGAAATGTCATGAAAATATCACAATCTATCAGTGCCATGGTTATCAGTGAGTGAAAGTTTCAGTATTACAGTTATCACAGAATGCATCACTTCCGCAGTGCAATTTGACATTCCTCATCAACACTAAATCTGAAACAAATTAACTTCTTACGCTTTTCATCGTGGCTATGCAATGCTCTTTACAACAACAATTGATTTTTTTTTTAAATGAAAAGAACTTCAGCACCATTGCCTTTCCCCTCCCACTAACAGTATGTAATTTGCCATGATGGGTGGTATTTACAAAAATAGCTTGCTGGACGCAATGAACTTTGAAAAGAGTATCTACCAACAGAGACAGGATATTCTTTTGCAAGCAGTTAGCCTGACTGACCTTCACTAGCCAACTTCAAATAGAGATAACAATGTCTTAAAGTACAAAAAGAGACTCAGATATTTTATACATCATAAGCTATTTCTCACAGTTGCCCATCCAAATAAAGCAGCATAATGAAACACTGCTTACTGTGTGAACCCAGATCCCTGCTGCTGTTGTACAGTTGTCAGCTCCCCGGATTTCAAGGGGAAATCACACTTTGATGTACAGAAAGATAAGTAAAAAGGTCTTTGTCTGGCAGAATACATTACTCTGCAAAATATCAAAGAAGAATATTCTTGAGTACAATTTTCTTAAACCTCCAAGAAAACTGTCCCTCAGAAGTGTGGATGGATAAACACAGGCATCACCAGCAGAGCTCCCAGCTCCTCTCCAGGAGTTCTGTTAAGCAGCACCGTGTTTGCTCTGCTCTCTGTGTCCCAGGCAGGTGATGAACACTGCTCTGATGACAGCACATTCTGCAGATGCCATGGGTAGAAGATGCTTTGCACACATGGGTGTGTGCATCAATACAGGTTTGGGATTTTTTAACTTTCTCCTACTCTCCCCTCAGGCCAGCATTATGTCCCTAGCATATTTTGGAACTTAGGCATTTTAGGATGGATTGGAAATCCCAGGGGGAAAAAAGCCCCAAACCTTAAAATTTTAAACTGTAAGCCTCCTGCCTGACATATTGTGTACAATCAGAAAGAAAACGTATTACAAGCTTGGATCCCACTGTGTTTCATCCTGTCACTCCAGTTCCTCTTTGCTGTCACCACACAAAGCTGGCAATTATGGCAGAAGATGATGTGTAACTCTGGGACACTTGCAGAGAACCTAGCAAGGCAGAATAACAGATTTAGGTATATTCAGAAAGGAGTTCATTCTCTCAGAAACTTTAACAGTGGTTTCTATTTAAGTCTATGGAGCTCTGGCTTGAAGGAATTTTGTGATCCTTGGGGTTATTGTTTACACTGACCAAGGTGAAATAACACATATTCAAATACTGCAAACACAACTTCAATGAATTAACATCTGAAATAAAATCATGTAGCAAAACAGTATCCTTGTCTAGGACAGAGGAGCTGTTAATGATGATCAGCACACACTACTGAAAGTACTCCAAGTAATTTCACTATTTTGTTTCAAAACTAGACCCTACTGCTTACAGTTCACTCGAGAAAAAATTAAAATTAGATTCTAGGCTAGCATGGATCAAGGACAAGAGTCACTAGGCATGTATGGACAGGAAAGCTTTCCAAAATTATGACACCACCCCTCCAAAGTAAAACCTAAATGTCTCTTTTCAAAAAATCCCTCAACTTAAAATTTGATGACATAAGTTTTTAAACATTCCAAACTTTCCCAGACTTTTTCACATCTTTTATTGAAAAGGAAACAGATCTTACCATGTGAAACAAGGTTCTAGGTTTTTTCACCAAGTCTAGATCAATCACATTCTCAAATCTATAGGTATATAACAAAGTCAGGGTAATCAATGTTGACCTAAGTGCTTCTGTACTGAAAAAACCCCATGGTTTTTTCTATCTAGGATAGAATAGATAGATTCTATCTATGTTTCTATCCTAGAATTCATAGCTGTTCCTTGTACCTAAGTTCTATCAACAAATTATTCACAACTATATTTTTAAGGGTTGCTTTAGTATTACTGCTTGAATCATATGGTTATATCTGAATTAGCTACAGAAAAAAGGAAAAAATTGTGTTCTGGAAGATTTACTCAAATACAGATACAAAGTATATGAAAAAAAAAAGATTAAAAACCCCAAGGATGTTTTAAAAATGTTTAGACATTATTTTACTGAGGTAGATGACTTTTTTAGCCCTTGGAATTCAGACTGGCATCCTACTTCTGAGAGTGACTTCCTGCATCATCCAGGCATTTTATGATTTCATTTTTCAGCAGCTGACAGCCTCCCCTACCTTTAAAGTGAGAGTAGTACCTGTGAAAATGTGAATACATATGGCTTCTTTCAAAGTTAGAGTATTCATAAGAGAGCAGTCACCACTGTCCTGAGCTGTCACTGTACAACTGGCAGCCACAAGAATTCCCTGCTCTTCCTGGACTTTTCCCAAATAGAGAATTCTTAACAGACTCCAAACTGATTTTCTGATACAAAACTGCTCCTAATATGAACTTTAACCATTTCTTCCTTCTTGCACAACCTCACTGAGAGTCCCTCTGAGCCTTAATGCATTTTTGTCCTCACAAATAAACAGTGTCTTACATTGGGAAAAAATAACAAAGAATCTGCATTATCAGCCATAATGCTCTTACATGACAAATGTCACCAGAGAGCAGATGACATATCCATCCCACATTTACACTGTATTCCACACACTAGAAATCAAAGATATTTCAGAACTGTATGGAAGACTGTCCAGCAGGAGCCTTAGAGGAAGACCATGGATCAGCTTTGTTTTAATGACTCCTTGTTGCACAACTGAGTGAGTGAATCACAAGGATTTCACACCAGCCTTGCAGAGCAGCACAGTTCCATGGCCAGAACCCAGGCCAATGTACAAAGATGCACAAACCCAAACAAGCCCCTCCAGTCCTTGGGATGGACAAACAGGGTGTGAGCAGCCCCAGCATTTCCTAAAAACAGTCCCAGATGTCTGAGTGCTGTATCTTTGCTCAAGCCCCTGTTTGCCAGAGTTCATCAGCGACAGAAGAGCCTTGGCAGGGGCATGGCAGACACCACTGTGAGCACTGCACTTGTTCCTTCCTGTGACATTCCAAGAACAGAGTCCCTTTCAGCTGAGGCTCTGTCCTATCAGCACATTATTGGAACAATTTGTTTAACTCACATTCCAGATAAGGGCAGAAGCTCTGCAATGTGAGCAGTCTCCTGAGGGGAATCAATCATGGAATATTATGGCTGGAAAAGAGCTCCAAGATGACTGAGTCCATGGCCTACCAGTGCCAGTTTTATCCCTGAGCCATGGTCCCACAGCCAATCCTCACTGCTGGCCACCCCTCACTGCCTGCAGCCCTGCCTCAGGGTGGCCTGGCCAGAGAAAATGTCCCAGCAGGTGTGAGTGTGACACAAGCAGCACCACTTGTGCAAACTCCCTGCTTGCTGATATTGGGAGGATCAAGCAGCAGCAGCCACACTTGCATGTGTCCCTGTGTGTGCTGGAGTCCCCACAATCAAACAGCAGCAGCAACACCTGCATGTGTCCCTGTGTGTGCTGGAGTCCCCACAATCAAACAGCAGCACTTGCATGTGTCCCTGTGTGTGCTGGAGTCCCCACAATCAAACAGCAGCACTTGCATGTGTCCCTGTGTGTGCTGGAGTCCCCACAGTGCACACCCCTGCACAGGCAGGGATGGGGCTTTGCTCCTCCACTGTGAAGAATAAAATTATTTTTCACTTGTCTGCTCTCCCACATCTCCCCCATCAGACATCTCATCCAAGGACACTTTTCAAGTCATTTCAAAGCAACATTTCACTTAAACATTGCTCCTATCAAAGCCTTTCAGGCTGCTTTGTTCAAGACTACTGACAACCTCACATTTAAAAGCATGAGCCTGGCCTCCAAGAGTTCAGGGTATTTCCATAAAATCCAGAAAACTGTCAAGCTACAAACAAAGGGGAGGGTGGGGGCTGCCTTCCTGTGCGTTACCTCAGGCCAACCGTGCCTGAAATCAAACTGTCCTTCCAGCAGAACTGAAATTCTCAGAGAGAGGCCCAGGACCTGAGATAGAGCTGAGATAACAACCACAGGGCTGCAGCAGTCCCGATTCCACCAGCCCTCACCTCGAGGCAGTCCCTCTAGATGGGAGATAAGGGAAGCCTCAATGCCCCAATTCTGAGCCTTCAGGTACGAGATCTGCCACGTGAACACCCTCACACAGACTGCTGAAGCTCCTTCAGTATGCAAACAAAACCAAAGTGTAACAAAATCAAAGGGCTGCAGTCCTTTTTACTCACAATTTGTGCAATATTCATTCATTATTTAAGAGCATTGCAAAGCTCAACACGTTGCATTATAATTTAAAATTATCTGATGGACATTCTTACATCAGGCAAGGAAAAAAATGGGTTTCTGTTAGAACACGCTTCCAGATAAAATTTTTCTTGTTTTTCTTATTATTCTACCCTATCATATCTTCCAATAAAAGCTGCTGGTTTTAATGCATCCATTGATCTTCTGTGCTTTCATAGACTCTTCAAAGACAACCAAGGAAATGTTTGACCAGAAGAAAACCTGTCCATGAGTTGTCCATAAATAGGATATGATGATAAATCTCTGCCAATGCTGGCATGGAAAGCAGTCAGTCAGTAGATGGGCTGCAAGGTGACCTGTGCTGAGTTATATCCAAGTGTTTTCCCTCCTTCTGATCTTAGTCAAATAGGTTTTCTTCTCTTTAAATAAGAGATCATCAACACTGCTGTCAGTTCAAAATTCAAAAACTCATTACCAGTTCAAACATCAGTCTTAACTGCTTGGTTCTCAGGAATAACCACTTAAAAAAAAGTGTGTTTGAGTTCTTAAAGATAAGCAAAATACGCCTACTTAAAAACTATAGATAACAATTCTTCTAACACTCTTCTGTGAGACATGAAATTTGTACACTCATCAGTGAAAAGAGAGAACCACTGTCAATTTATTCACGTATTCAAAGCAGAGAGTTCAGCTTCAGAGTTTTAACTGCACACAAAGAGCAGACAATGGACAATTATTTGTATCACCAAGTTGCCAACACCAAGGAGAAGAGCACCTTGCCACTAAGTTTTTTCTGTGCCACATGCACAGAATAATAATTTAATAAATAATAATAAATACATTTTAGTAGTTCCTACTGCTCTACTACAAATACTGCCTGATCAGCTCTGTGATGATGATCATTACAATGACAAACAGATCCATGGGCTTTCCAAATGTACAATGCTGATGGCAGTGGAGAGAGGCTGGCCAGGTTACAAAATTGGGATGAAAAAGGATGCAGGAAAGTTAGAAAATAACTGGAACTCACTGTAGATGTACTTGCTGTGTATTTACCTGAGAGATGGCATTTGGAGCAGCACAATCCCCCAATGCACTGAGGGGGCTTCTTTGCCAAGCACGGGTGAAGGACACCACCAAGTGATTTATCAACCCCATTTGCTCTGACATCCAAGTCACTCTGGGACATCTCTGATCCAAATTTAGCCACAATGAAGTCCAGGTTCACTTTGGAGAACAAGCAGGAATATCATACAAGGTGAGCTGCTTGCAAGCTAGCAGCATTTCTTTTGGTTTTGGTCAATTCCTTCTGTGACTGACAATCAACCTGGGCAATGGCACTTCACCAAGTCACTCTGACTACAGGCAGAGATGTAATCTTTGCAAAGATGTGAGGAATTCAGGAAAAAAAGTACAAATGAACAAAAAAACCCCAACAATGACACTCAGGCAAATCTCAAAATACTAAGATTCATCCCACACTAAAAATGCAGGCAACTCCACCATGGTAGAGTGTTTTCCTTGGTGCTACTGGGTTGGCTTGTTTGCAGTACTTCCCATCATCAAGTTAGTGCTTATATATCCCCAAACCCTATCTGCAGTTTACAGACAAAGAAACAAAGCTAAGTAGTTACATAACTACAAGTCAAGTATTTATAAACTGGGCTGCCTGCCTTATAGCAGCAATCTTCATTTAAAAACTCCCCAAGCAAGAATTTTCTCCCTGCATCTTTCACAATCAGTTCATGACTTCATCAAGATGACTGAGATACTACAAAATAACCAATCTAACGTGTCTGAGCACCAGAATTTTAATGTGCAGCTCATACTGCTACCCACATATATTTTAGAAATCAAATTTTGGCCTCTGTTTTAGAAGTAGCTCCTGCAATAGTGTGCTACAGTCACAGCATTATTATGTGCTAAGAACTCACAATGAATACACAGAAAATAAATGTTTATTGAATGTTCTTCCAATCATCCTGTAGTGTAAAACAGATAATCCCACACTGACTACAGAGGATTCAGTGTTGTTTTGTAGATTTCTATGGGATTTAAAATGACAGCTGTCTCATATGGTGGATATTCCTCCCTGCAACCCCTTTCAAAATCAAAAATGCGTTAGGCTGGCTAAATTCCTTTGTTCACCACAATGACTTTCATCTCTTTAACATCTTGGATAAAACTGGCTCATTATGCATCAAATGGAGCCAGCTTTGGGCATCAGGTTCCTGATATAACCAGATTATTTTAAGTTTATTTGAAAGGTGATCAATGTTTTAAATACAGATCATATTTTCTTTGCTCTGCTTTTCTGCCAAGTATTTATAAGGTAATATTTGTGATCTAGAACAATCAATTCCTCACACATTATCAGTCCCAGAATACTTTCACTCCAAAGTGTTTGTACATTTGCCTTTCAGTATTCTTCTGAGGTTGTAACTCTCTCTTTTTTTTTAATATCAAAATATACTGAGATCGAGTCTCAACTTCTCATTGCTTTGCTCTCCTGAGGAAAAGAAGTAAGATTCTATTATGTCTTCAACAGCTGTGATGAATGAGGGGAAAACGGAGAGGGAAGGATTTGTGCTAGAAGCTCATGCAAAATTCGAGACTTGAATATAGCACAAGTAGCACTTCAACATTTCAGACTCCTTCAGAGCCAGGATCCCTGGAGAGTTGAGTTTAAATCACTAAACTTATTTCAGGAAAGTGGAGAACACTCTGGAGAAAAGTCTGTCGACTCCAGCAAAATTAATAAACTGGTTGCTCCTGATGTGAACTACATTTCTTGACAGGAGTTTGACAAATTTCTAATTCCCCCTTAGCTACTTGTGAATGCTGCACTTGTTGCTCCTTTTTAACAGTTATTTAATACTATGGCACAACAGAAGTCACAGGAATTGTTAAGTTTCACTCACCTTGCACTTTCAGTGCCAGCAATAAAAAGGAAAACTATGACCTTCCTCAATGTCTGTCAAAGGGCAGGCTATTCTTTCCTGATTTTAAATGTTCATTACAGAAAAAGTATCTAAGCCCCACTGGGTGACTCTGTTTAAAGAAATCAGAATTAATAGATGGAAACAAATCTCAAATGAAAAGTCCCTAGCATTATGCATTTTTTTCTAAAGACAAGGCTAATTGCCTCATATTTGCTACAAATCTAGACAGAATTAGTGGCATTTAATTGTCACCTAAGTACATTTATTTAGCATAACAACTCTGAGTTTGGATGGACACTCCCTTTTCAGGGGTTTTCTGTTCTCATTCTCATTAAGGAGCATCACTGGCTTTGCCTGTGTGTGTTTAGGGTCTGACAGTTTTGTAGTGCTCACTCCCTGCTGTCAGGGCTGGTGATGCACAGGACAGCCAAAACCTGTCCTGTACCCAGGGGCTACTGGGAAAGCCTAATTCCTTTACAGAGAGGGTTATGCTGCAGAGCTCAAATGCAGCTCACAATTAAGAAACAGAATAAGGTGTTAATATGCCCTTGACCTAAAGTATGGTTTAGAATTTTTGTAATAAAAGTGCCATGAGATATGTGAATTACACTGAACTAAGCCATAAAACAAGGTAGAATGGAGTGGATTTCCTCTTTACCCCCTAAAAAGGAGTGTTTACTATCTCAGGAAGATCCTAAGAAGATAAGCCAAATCAGTGCCCCCAAAACGACAGAGTTACTTCACAGCACTTTTTGTTACAGTATGGTAAAGTTTTGTTTACTGTAACAACAGGATTAGAGAGCACAAATACCAGCCTGATGTAATTTTCACTTACATTAGGGCTCTGGTATGGCTGTAATTGTAGGGCAAGGTTAATGGTTGTGCTTCCCAGGATCCTGGAACTAGCAGCAACTTTCCATTAAGTAGGAAAGATCTTCCATGAGGAAATGAAGCTTTTCTGGGAAGCTCTACACAAAATGCCTGCTGTGGATGGAGAAGGGAAGAAAAGGTTAAGAAGTGTCCTAAAAGACTGCACAGAGACATGTGCTGTACAGAATGCCAGTGATCACACCCAGCTACCACCACCTGGAATGTGGGACTCAGCACTTGGTACTGCTGTGTGCTGGCAGCTCTGCCAACAGGGAATTGTGTTCCTGTTTGCTGGCTGGGAGGGCAGCAAAACCCTGCCTTCCATCACTACAAAATCACAATTTCCCACTGCAATGCACCCAGGCTCCACTCTGGGGATGGGATTGGCCAGGCAGCCCCACCAACTTCCACATGATCTGGCCAAGTCAGTCCTGAGCTCTTTCAGATCTGAAAGGTTTCTTGTCTTTTATACATTACACTCAAAAGACAGCAGAGTACCTCAAGCAAGTATTTACCACTTTCAATATGCACATCAACTTGGCACTGAAAAAAGAAAGTTAATTTTAGATAAAAGCCCCAAGCAAAACTTCTGCTTCCAGCACACGTTTCAGCCTGACTTTAGCCTTTTTCCCCTCTGTGCACTGAATCAGGGAAGGTGTCACGTTTGTCTGTCCTGGCAGCCAGGGCTGAGGGAAGGGACCCCTTGGTGTCACTGCTGTGAGTGACACAGCAGGGCTGGAGCACTGAGGCCTCAGGGATGCACTCACCCTGCAGCCCTGCCAGCAACTCCCTGTGCAAGCAGGGCACAAACCTCATTGTGCCTACATATTGGCATCTCCTACCAACAGGTTAATTCAGCCTGTTTGCTCCTCTGTGCCTTATCAGTCCTTATGATAATGCTTTTTTAATGGATCCTGATTCTTGATATGTTTAGATCAATTTTATTCATTCATGCTTCGTAATCCTTACAAAATATTCTGTGGAGCTCAAAATCATTGGGGAAAGTCACAATAAAAAAAATTATTTTGAGAAAACAGGAAATGTTGTTAAAATAATTTTTAACCTATTCTGTATTTTATACCACTGTTTACAACACCTACCAATACCACATTTAGCCAGCAAAATTCTTTCCTTAAACCTTCTGCTCCCTGAAGACAAGGATTCCCTCAGGAATACAGCAAGAGCTTTTACAAATGTTTGGAAGCAATATGAAGCTGTGTACCAGTTAAAAAAAAAAAAAAGGCATGAAAATATCCAAATAATCCACATTATTTATTCTCAGGGCTCCAGGGAAATTAAGTAAGGGTGGTGGAAAAGGCATAACCTTACTCCTTTACATACACAGCTCACTTTCACCACTATTAGCAACTGAAGCTCAAGACAAGAAAATTGAGCACCGGTCTGTAAATTCATTCTAATGACATCACTGCCAGGATTATCCTTTTGGGGATGGCTTGTGTAGGGGGCTGGGAGGGGAAGGCAAGGGATTGAGCAAGGGAGATTTGATTATGTTTGAGCTATTTCGATTTGAAGATGCTCTTAACTGACAAAACAGAAAGCATCTTATCTGAGAAGGGATTTTGCTCAGCTGCTTTAAAATCCTCCATACATGCTCAAAGTCAGCACATTCCCTGGAGGATCAATTGGCTTGACAAACTCTAGACATCCTCTATACCATCTCAGGAAAACAAAAAGTATTTCCATATAAAAAACTTTCTCCAGGCAAAAGCACGACATGCAAAGGGTTGTCCTGGGGCAATTAAAAAAGAACTTCTCATAAGTAAATTTAGTGCTTGCAAAAGTTGCTGCAGTGTCAACATTTGCTACCAAAGGGTTCTCTTTGATCCAACAAGCTGCAGCAGGGTAAATGTCTCCCCTGCCTCTGCTCTCACAGCAGCATGAACGAGATGTAGGGTGGGGTGAGAGCTCTTCAAGCTCATTCATCAAGAAAACTGACGTTAACTCACAAGCTGGCTCATTGATTCAAAAAAAACAAAACCTCTCATCTAAACATTTCAACTGCTTAAATGACTTCCTGCATTTTAAGCAGTGAAGTGTTGGTCTCTCTGAAGGGGTCAAGGCAACAGCCAGCTGTAGCCAACAGAAGCCCTGAATGCAGCTGGCAGTGCAGAATGCATGGTCAGTGAGAACATGACACCTGCTCCAGATCTCCTGCATTTCCTGCACTAAAACACAGTTAATGTAAGATATTACCAAACAGTAAGCAACTTCAACAAAACTTTTCCTCTTATTCTTAACAAGACAAAATATAGGAAGAGTGTAATTTATTAAAAAAGCCTTCCGTTTTAAAAATCTGAAATGACAGATGATTATCCTTACAGGTAAGTTTATGATTGTTTGGAGAATACAGAAAATTTAGCCACTACCTATATCAGAGCAGTAAAGTGTAGCAACACAGGAGTTGTGCTGGCTGAAATGTGATCCCTAGCTGGATATCAGGGCAAGGGCTGCCAGGAGGATTCACAGCCAGGAGGATCCCTGGCAGCTCTCAGTTGGGTCATCAGCTGAGCCTGGAAATCCATCATGCCCCCACTAACCCAGAGCTGCTGCAGCTGGGCCATAAGGAAAGGAAGGGCAGCTCAGCTGAAGTTTAGGTACCTAATGAAGGTGCCTGGAGTTCCTGTAACCTGCAGATAGAAGTGTGAATGATACCTCTGTACCTCAAACACTTGATAGTAGCTGAAGATTCACTTTCCTTACCTGTTCCTGGGAAAACTGATGTCACCAGTGCTGTGTGTACTTCCTGCAACAATGCCAGCACTGCCCCTTCTTTCACACCTGGCTGCTGTCAGGTTTGGCACTAACTAATCAAACAGCTGTTGGGGTTTCAGCTGCTTCCAAAGAGGACCTCCCAGCTGAGGGACTCTGAGATGCTGTGGGGCCCCACATACTGCACATGCCAGAGCCCACCCATTCCCTGCCACATGGCCGGCCTGGGATGAAGCCCAGCACACCCTGGCCTGCTGGCTCACACTGGGTGCTTTGGCATGTGCCTTATCATGCTCACTTTGGAGATAACACAGCCTGCCTACAACTCTGGGTAAACACCTCTACCAGTTAATACATGAACAAACTGATCAAGGAAAAAACAAGTAGGATGAGCTACACTAAAAAGAAATTAATTACTCATTCTCATTGTAGTTATATCAAGGTATGCATGAAAAAGTGATGGGATATCTCCAAGTGGCTTTTGTGTTCTACAGCCTTAAACAGGAGGCTTTGCTGCCTTAGAAATTATTTGTTAAGAAATATTACTATGGGTTTATCTCACCGCAGTACAGTAAACTGGACAGACTTAGTTTAGCATTCTCTCATGTCCAAATATTTATGCTGACCCAAGTAACCCCAGGAAAATGTGCACTAAGTGCTCTACCAATACTTTAGAAGTCAAGGTATTTTTGTTTTCTTATATCTCCAAATTGCGTACATTAAAGAATGAGAAGCTTAGAGAAACTCCTGCCTAAGACACTTGACATAAAAATAACATTAGCTGCTAACATCAGCACTGCACAGATGCAACCAGGCATGGAAACAAAAGGTAAGAGGAGGAGACAGGAGAGACAACCAAAAAAGAACCCAAAAGGTAAGGTGGGAGAACTTTGAAAGCACAAACCCAGTAACAACTAACGAAGAACATTGGATCAACTCTCCAAGTAACTCCAGGGATATTTCCAAGATGGAATTTGATGTTTCAGTGCTCACTCTCATTTGTCCATTTCCACATGTGTGAATAGCTGGATGGGTATTTTCCCACACAATTTGGTCAGTGCATCCAAGGCAAGGATTTGGATGTGCCCACGAGCCAGGAATTCAATTTCTGGTTCAATCTGCATTACAGGGGTAACATTGCCTCACAGGGATTCCACTGGTGAGGACAAACACAACCAGGTTTGAAAGGTGCTAATACATCCCAGAAAACTCATAGAAACATGTCCTGATAGGTTTCTAATGAGCAGCATCATGGCACAACATTCAGCTGACAGATACATGACAGCAGTAGCCAGTTGGTTTAAATTAGTAATAGCTATCCATTGTTGGTTGGTTTGTGGGGTTTGTTCCATTTTCCCCTCAAGTTTCTGGCAAATATCATGAAACAGGATGACATGGCAAAGTGGAATTCAGGAAAAAAAAAATCTTCAAAACCAGACAAGATTTATATTTAACTTTTTGTAACCTGAATTGCCATGTCCAGCACAGGTCAGACAAGGAATTTGTTAATATTTGGAAAGAACCTCCTTTGGAAGGCCTGAAAATGAGCTGTATTCATTACTAAAAATCATACACGACTCGTACAAATATTTACTGAGCTGAAAGAACACGCTGGCCAACGCTTTCCACAAATCAGTGGAAGGGAGTCTCTAATTAATGAAAGCAAAGCTGTAGGGTTTACTAGGCACTTAGGGCCAGTTCTGGAAGCTGAACATAAATGCCATGGTTCAAACACTGCAGTCTATTAAGCCCCAGTGCTCCCTTGCTCTCGGCTGACTGCTCGCAAAGTGTGAAGAGGATTAAGGTGGATGGGATCACTGCCAGCTGCAAGTTGTTAAATGACTGCATTAGGGAAAAAAGCTCCATAACTCACTGCTGTTGAATATTTTTCCTACAAAATTCTCAGCCTCTGGAAAGATAAAAAGGGAGGGGGAAAGGGTTTGGATGGGGGTTTTCTCGGGGAAGTTAAAGTGCATTTACTGCACTGACAAGAGCAGCACCATAACCACCTGACCCACTGAATACAAATAATAACTGGGGGGAAATGCAATAATTAATGACCAAGTCTTCGTGCATTCCATCAAGTACAAACAGCTGTCATAAACATCTTAATTGAAAGAGCTGCTGGATAGGGAATTATAGCACTGTAAAATGCTTCTTCCTTCTGCTGCTCCACAGAACTGGAACATATCAAGGCTTTAAATTTTTAAACACAGCTTTCATATTCTTTGGTCCACAGAAAAATCTCAGAAAAAAACAGCTTGTCAAGAGATTCATCTAGCACAGCCTCCTACCTTGCTTTCTGTCTGGAATGCTTCCATGCACTGAACAGACATCACTCTACTTATAAAAGTTTTTAATAATATATTCTAATTGTTTAAACACTACATAACTTAACCTCATTCAAGGGGGTACCATTCCTCATTACATGCAGAGTGTAAGCAAATCTTCTGGCTAATTGTCATATCCAAAAAATTGGGAAATTGGGCAGATCTCAAGGTCTGCCCCAGTTTTTCTCATGGGTGAAAGAGTTGCCATAACAAAGGGCTGAAATTTTTGTAAGTCAGAAAGACAGATCATTTCTCATACCCAGAGTGTAGCCAGAGCAAATGTGGAGAAGGAGACCAACTCTACAGTTTTAGTAACAAGTTATTATCAAATGAATGGAAGAATTTTGTGCATGACAAAACTTTCTCAAAAGGGCAGTCCACTGGTGTCTGCTCATCACACACAACATTTTCGAGATGAACAGATCCCACCACTGCTGCCTCCTCTGTGAAGAAAAGTCACTTTATTTGCCACACCATATTTGAACATCTGGGGTTTTTATTGCCTCCCCTTGCCAGTAAAGAATGACTAATATCTGTAATTTGTAATTTCCCAGCTTTTGTGGTTGCTGTGACAAGTAGTGTTCCTTATCTTTTCTAAGTTTCAATTTGGAGAAAATTGTCTTGTATACCATTTTCCCCCCATTTTATGTCAAATTAAAACCTCCTGACTCCTGACTATAGCATTGATGACCAACACACCACCCATCACAGTGATTGAGCTTTTATGCTTTGATAAGGGCAGGTATCAGAAGCATTATCTGCCTGAGTTGGTCAAGCAAAGCACGCTGGAGTCGAACTGTCTTTGAATTTGAGACTGACCACAAGGACAGGCACCAAACCAGGAAACACCACTTCCCCCCAACCCTGAGAAAGGCTTTTCTCTTCAAAAGCTTGCACTGCAGTGTCCCTGCCAGAAGCTGGCATTCATTTTCTCTCTTGGCAGACATTAATTCCTTCCCTTAGATGCACAACAAGCAGCTGACTCAGGCCTTTGAGGACCTTGATCCTCAGCTCCCTCCCAAGCTGGAACTTGGCTCCTTTGCTGCACAACCCCAGAAAACAGCTGGGCACAACACAGGTCACAAGGAAACCCTAGGCCTGTCCTCCCCTCACTTCATGTCTTCTTCACAGGTTCCTAAAGACAACAATCTGTTTGACACTAAATACTGACTGTTCTATTGATCTACATCTTAGAAGATGAACAACCATGCGTGTGTTCCATCGCAATGCTCCTCAAGCTTTATTAAGCTCCACTACAAATTGCTTATTTAACAAACTAGAAAGCACAAAAAACCCATTTGAGTTACACCAGCTTCCTGGGAAAGAAATTAAAAGCACAGATTTTAAGGAATGCAGGCTAATCACCACTGCATTTTCTCAACTCTTTCACATCTAGAACATGGGAGCTTAAATGTTTCCACTGGAAGAAAGCCACCAACAAACACAGAAAACACCACAAACCAAAATCATAGAACTACAAACCCCAAAACTCTAATAAAAATTTGTTTAATCAATTTTGTAAACAAGCAACTCTTCAGAGAGCAACAAAAGGCCAATTTCTTACTGAATGGGAGGCTGGTAAGACATTGGCTGGCCCAGAGGATCTCAGGCCTTGAACACAGAGCAGAAAGGCAGGGCTGGCCTGCAGAAATGCCTTGGCACACTCTGGCGGTGGGTTTCTTACAGCTGTGTTTCAAGCTGGCCCCTCAATCACCCACACACCCCAAGGCTCCTGTTCAATCACCTCCCTGGTTAAACCAAAGCCAAGGCACAGAGGATGGTGGCTGGAACACAGACTCCCACCCTCACCTTGTGCAGGCACTGGGGTGTAACACCATGGCAAACTCCAGCCATGGCCAGCCTTGGCTGACAGGGGCAGTGCTTGCACACTCTGGACCCAGTGCTGGCACAACAATCTGCAGCATCTGAGACAAGAGAACCTCTATTGTTTCACAACCTTGGGGGAAAGTGAAACATGATTTATTCTGGTTAACACTGAATAAAAAGAAGAAAGTTTTAAAATGATGGGAATATCTACTGCTTCCCTAAAAATGTGGGATTTAAGCGGTCTTTTGTTTCCTTCCTTCCTTCTTCTTCATCTTTGGCTGAAGGTGTTTTTTATAAGCAGGAAAAACAGAAATGGCAATCCCTCATTTTGGAATCAAGCAGAGAAGCCAGTACAGCAAGCTAGGGCAGGCTGGTGCCAAGGAGCCAAGGTGTGAGCTGTGAGCTGTGCACACACAGCTCCTCCATCTCGAGAGCACGCTGCCTGTGCATTCCAGGAACTGCTCCTGGTCCTCCTTTCAGTTCCACAAGCACAACACAAACCACCCAAAAGCACCACTCCATTCTGAGACACAACCAGGGAGAGGAGAGGAGTGAAAAACTCCAGTGGGACTGTGCCAACAGAGTGCTCCAGAACCCCCTAGCTCAGCTCTCTCTGACTGGAATGTGCCAACAGAAAGCTTTAGAGCCCACCAGTGCCACGGCCAAGCTACTCATTCTCAGCACTGCCCAGATCTCACCAGAGATGCAGAACTGGAAAACTTCCCAGCAGTCTTGCTGCCTAAGCTTCCAGGTCTGGCAGCCTGAAAACTCAGTCTTTTCATTCTAAAATACCTCAAAGTGACTACAGACACCCAAGAATGTTTTAAGTGTGGTAGCCAGTGACTTACAGCAAATGTATATTGCCCAGGTGACAGAAATATTCTATTGGCATGAAAGCTCTAGACTAAAAAAAGAAGAAATTTCTTCCTCAAAAAAAACAAAATAAGTATCAAATTTTACAAAGAACAGTAAGATGCACTTAAACTCATTAAAAAAAAAAATGAATTTTACCTGGTAACACTTATAAAACACCATCAGTATCTTTTTCCACATGGAAGAGGAACTCTGTGCTCTCTGGCAAAGATTGCTTTCTTTAGTAGCATTCAACACCAATACTTCAACTAATTCTACCTTTGTACAGAAATTTTAAAGAGTTTGTTTCTGGCTTTCCTTCTTCAGATGAGCTAATATGAGCTCCTTCACACTGGCATAAAACAGGCAGTGATGGCATTCTTGCAGCCAGCTCTCTGAACAAAAGTATAACTGGTGCTAGATTGTCATTTCTCTTCTCCTGGCCCCACGTTTATGTCTAATAACATGAGGCTTTCCTAGTACCTGCTTGATAACTACCTTCAAGCAGACCACAGACACTGAAAAACATGAAACATAACAGTAATTCTGTCTCAGGAAACAAAACAATCACTTCACCCTTTCATCATGAAGCTCTTTCTCAGGTATCCACGAGGTACTGCAGACTCAATTCCATGCTAACATTCACACCTGCTTAATCAAAGCCAGCACTGCAGAAGGTGATGGATCAATCAGGCTTTATTTACTGCTACTTGACTCTGTTTTCATGTCTAAAGCTGTTCGAGTCTCACTTTTTAAAATTAAGGTGGTTAAGGAAATTTCAGTCCAATATATACAAGCTAATACAGAATAGAAAACTTTCTCTTCTTAAAAGTTTTCTGATTTCCTTCATCCTCAGCCAGCATTAATGAATCTGGTTTAATGCCACCAGATTAGTGTCACTGTGCTGAAATGGCACCTGTGTGACTCTTAAACCAATCTGTTTGGCAAAACACCTGCACAGAAACACCACAGAGAAACTGCCCTCTTTGCCTCAGCCCTTAGTGGGAGGACAGCTTGTCCCCAGGACAGCTGTCCCCCTGGGCTGGCAGATGGTGGCAGGGAGCAGAATGGGCCCCTGTCACCCAGGAGGAGGCAGGCAGGGAACTGCTGAGCTGCCTGGATGTGCATAAATCCCTGGAGCAGATGGGATCCACCCCAGGGGGATGGGGGATGTGTCAGGAATGGCGTGGCAGCAGGAGCAGGGAGGGCATTCTGTCCCTGCCCCTGGCACGGGGCACACCCTGAGTGCTGTGTGCAGCTCTGGGCCCTCAGGCTGAGGGGCTGGAGCCTGCCCAGAGGGGCTGGGAACACAAACCCTGAGAGGAGCCCCTGAGGGAGCTGGGGGGGCTCAGCCTGCAGAAAAGGAGACTCAGGGGTGCCCCCATCACTCTGCAGCTCCTGAAAGGGACCTGTGCTCAGCTGGGGCTGGGCTCTGTCTGCAGCAGCACTGACACAGCCAGAGCACACAGCCTCAAGCTGCGCCAAGGGAAATACAGGTTGCATATAAAGAAAAATGTTTTTATGGAAAGAGTGATAAAGTTCTGGAATGGCTGCCCTGGGAGGTGGTGGAGTGACCATCCCTGGATGTGTTTAACAAAGCCTGGATGTGCCCAGGGTTTAGTTGAGCTGTTGGGGCTGGGTTGGACTCCATGATCTCGAAGGTCTCTTCCAGCCCAGTCATTCTGTGATTCTGTGAACTCTCCCATCTGGGATGCACTGAGAACTGGTGTAATTCAGCTGACTTGCATTCCTGACAGAGTGAAAAACAATGACCTTTCCATTTCAGCATTAAAATGCTGAGCACCCTAAAGAGAAACCTTAATTCTATTTTAAGTTCTATCATTTTAGCCATGCAAAGAGACTGAACTGAAAGACGTGCACGTGATGCTTTTGTTCAAGAGCCTACCTAGAGGAAGGGATGTAGTCTGAGAAGGCAGGAGCCTGGATTTTGACAAGTCTCATGCAAACCCCAAACACAGACAAGAAATCATCAACATTGGTTACAGACAGGGTGCTTTAAAGAGAGCTCACAGTGCTTTCCTTGCTTATAAATTTAGATTTGCACAGAAAAGTTGTGACCAGTTGTTGGCCAAGTGAAAACAAGACCTCACTCTACTTTCACATTTGAAGTACAAGTTTATTCAAGCCTGGAAAAACAGACAATGAGTAGAGGATAACAATATCTCAAAGTAAAAGAGCTCTAGCCCTTGCCTGAAATGGGCAAGAATTTATAAACAGAGATGGATGTCTCTTCATTAGACTTAAGTAAAGGATATTAAATGAAAACAAGCAAGGTCATGTCCTTAGTTTCATTAGTCAGCAGCACTCTGTATTTTGAGGTGCCTCTCCCACTGGTTTTAAAGTATACACTGAACAATATTAACTGCAAGGCACCTCAGGAAAATAACAACATCTGATTGTCCAGGTACAAACAATGCTCCTTCCCAACAGAGTGAGCCTCCACAAAAAAATTAGCCCCAAGAGAAACATACAAAATAGGGATGTTCATGAGCTGCAAAATATTAGTTATTACTCCAACTGAAGGAAACCTAAAAACGAAATAATCCTTGTTTTTCATGGGATCCAAAATGGACTGAAGTGTTGGGTCCTGCTGTCCTCTTAAGGATACCAAAAAAGTGAGAAACTTATGCTCTGGAGAAACCCCTCAGCCTATTGCTCTTAAAGGTAATGATAACAATAAAAAAGAATATTCCAAAAATCCCATTAAAGGATAATTGACAATAGTCTTTTCTATAAAACTGTAATGTTCACAGTCAGACCACTGAAGCAGCCTTGGAAATATCAAAGATGCACTAGATCTTATCTTGCCAAGATGTAAAACACACCCCAAGGAAGTTCTGCTCTCTCTCTGCTCATTCCCATGCACAGCAGTTCCTGACAGGTCCTTGGAGACTGCTGTGGGCCAGGCAAGAAGCTGCACTACATAAAAACTCCAGGGACTCCAGAGAGTCCCTCCATGGCTCCTGGAGCTCTCACAGAAAAGAATTCCTCAGTGCTTGGCAAGCAAGAGGTTAATAGCCTATATAAAAAAACACCTCTAACAAAAATGTTATTCCAATTGTATTACATTTAGGAGCCCTGAGGGTCATGGGGTAGATAATCAAAAAGGACAAGGAGGAAATTAAAAAAGGGAAGAAGGCAATCAAAAAGGGCATTTAGAAGGACCCATAATCCTCCATAGGAAGAATACTAATTATACTACTGCATCATCTTATAATTAACCCTGATCTAAATTTTTTTTTATTTTAGCTGTAATAACTTTCACATGTACAATGATTTGATTGCTAATTCTTGCCAGTTGTTCTTGAACAGCTATTTTAGGGTTTGTAGCTACTTTTTACACAGCAGTTTAACTCTCATTTACAAAAAAATAAGACAAAATATTTAGATAGCTGAATTTTTTTGTCATCAGTCATCCCAATTAGCACACTGATTTCCTTTTATTCTGACAGTGCTGGCTGGTACACTCCTTTTCTTTCCCCAGAAGTCTCTTCTATTTAGAAATGGAATTAATCTCCAATATAAATTGTGTTGCACCCAATTCAGCAGACAAACTTGGCCATACATCTTTGTGATGACTTCCATCTGTATTTCATATTTCATTTAATAAACATGGGATATCACTGCAGACAGCAAACTAAATTCCCAACATACCTTCATTCCATGGCAGAGCCCTGCTTGGGCTCACCTGCATTCCTGGCCCACTGGGCACACATTGCTGTGATATTTCCAATGGCTTAGAAACAAGTGTGAGCTCTTGCCAAGCTGCAGAAAAGGAGCAAGGCCTAGGAGAAGGTGCAGAATGAAGGCTTCTCAATTCTGTACGAAGCCAGCATTAAATCCCAAACTACCTGAGATGCTGACACATGCAGTGATTTCACAAGAAAATCTGGCAGTGAAAATATTTAAAAAGTGGACTCTACAAGCAATCTGGAGGACTGAAAAGATCCAGAAAACAGCCTGTATAAAGTCTGCCCCCAAAGGAAGGACTCTGCAGACATCACTTCTTTTTTCCCTTGATCCTCTCTGTAGATAAAAAGCAGATGTGCTCACCTCTAAGACTGAGATGTATGAGCAAGGACACCCAGCAGCAGAAATTACTTCTAACTGAGTTTTTGTAGCATGCTATGAAGTTATCCTCTAGTATTCCATACATTCTTCATGTAAGGCACCTTGATAATTAGTTCTGAATGGCCACTAGATCCTCACACAATTAACTTCTGGAGGACATTATTCCCAAGGCAGGGCCAGTCTAGGGATGGCAGTCCCTAAGGCTTCCTCCACAGGCTGGTCATGGCAGCAGGCATGGCTTCTGATCATTTTTTAAAAAACACCTTACTACAGAAAGACAGGGCCTGAGGGTTTTGGCTCACATGGTTTATGAAACATCAGCTTCACAGAAATCTGGAGACTGCACTGTGTGGTCAGCAGAATGTACTCTCTGGAAAAATCTATTACTTCTCTGGAGGAAACAGAACAACAGTAAAACCAAAAAGGCAATCCCTGTTACTAACACTATTTCCTGCTGGTAAACCAAAAAAGGTCTTATTTTCAAAGCAAGAATTAAACCCTGATTAAAGGGAAAACCCCAAGCTTCAGTTCTGCATCAAGAAATGTCTAGGCATGGTATTAGTTTGTAGAGAGCAAATAATGCAACAATTTCTTCCCATATCAGTCAAAACATCTGCAGGGAAAGAGATTTCAGGAAAAAGCAATGCTACCTCCCTGGAAAATGAGTAAGAATAGAACATCCTAAAGTGGGAGTAGACCTGTCTGAAAATATCAAGCCTTTTTTGTTCCTCTGAAGCCGTATCTTAACCTAAATGCATGTTCTCAATCAATATTTAATAACACCAAAGTCACATCAGCCTGAGGCATTCAATGCATTCTCCTATTCCTACTATTTTCTATGTGATAATATTTAATATAGTCACTGAATAATTTGAATTGATGGTTGCACTCCTCAGATAATCCTAAAAACTGAACTTGAAGGCAAGTGTAAGCTTCTATTGCAGCCTGCACCACCAGGCTGCTGAACCTGAAGTTACAGAATTAGGGAGCAATTATTATTTAATGCAACATCTCCTCTGATTCAGAAACTGTGACTGCAGCTGCAGTGATTTTGTCACAGGAAATTGTCACACCAGTCAGTGTGTTTTGTTTTTGCTGGCTTATCTCACAAGGTAGCAACACAGCCAGCAGTGAAATGAAGCACAGAATTACCTCATTAATGACCTATCATTCCTAATGCCTTCTTTTCACACTCAGAAAAAGAACTGGGAGCAAACACACCAAACAGACAACATTTGGATATCAGATGGCCCAAAATGGCCACAGTGTGAATGGAGGCCAGCTCTGAATGGTGGACAAGCACACCCTGCTATGCCCACTTAGGCTGTGCATTCACAGAATGATATTCAAAGCTATTTTTGTTAAAGTTGTGCAGTTATTCCCGCTTTTGCCCTGGGTACCTGAAGGTGGTGCCTGGTAAGCACCTGCACACTCAGCAGTCACAGTCAGTAGGAAGGAATTTTCTGCCTCTGTGTCTCGCCAGAAGCCTGACATGGAAACATTTTTCTGGGACTGACAGAAGCAAATACAGGATTAATTCACCTGCTTTCAACTATTGCTTTTATGAATATAACAAGAATATAACTAGAAAGGGTAATTGCCACTGAGAGAGACTACCTGCTATTGATTTGTTTCAATTTTTTTCTTTTTTACCCACAGCAAGCAAAAAGTACCTCCATTATAAAGAACAAGTATTGACTGCAGTTAGAGAATTAAAACTATTTAAATCCATACGGCAATACCTAGAAAATAACAGTGTCAGAAGACCAATTTGCATAAGAAACAAAACTTAAAGGGATTATCAGACATTTTTTGGTGTGTATGTAAAATAATTGCTGGCTCAATTAAATGGCTCCCCCTTAAGAAAAGAATCATGTTGGATCCACTGTGCAAGTAAGTTCCACCATATGGACTGGGGCTGGCTGATATGGGAAAAAGTAATCCTGGCTGGAAATGTTCTTAAACATTAAAGAGCATTTTGGTGTGTGAAACTGCTGCTGCTGGGCTGCCCTGTGGTGCTACAAAAACACAGCACCAGGGCTGTCTCCTGCCCAGGGTGCATTTGTTTTCAAAGGTGTGCAATGCTGTATTTTCTGGTTAGAGGCAAAAGGGTTTAATGATGTGGCTCAGAGAGCCAGGAATCATCTGAGAAATAAGCTTAAAGTACCAGTCAGCTAAATTTATGCTAAGGAATAACACGTTAAGGCAACTCAACAATGACAAATGCCAGCCTGGAAACAGGGGTGGCAGATTTGTATGTTAAATTTCTGTTCTCCTCCACATGGAAGCCCTTTTCTCCTTCTTCCCCAAGAAGCAGGCATGTGGGAGCCCCACCTCCAGGAGCTGCTGAGATGGGACACTGATCTTTGCAGACACTACAGCATCTCCCTGCTGGCTTTTCTGCAGCTTTCAGCATGTACTGAATGCTGATGGCAGCTAGAACCTGATTCTTCTCTCACTCATTTGTTAAATAAGCAGGCTCCCAACTCCCTCCTGTGCAGCATCAAACAAAAAAGGAGACAATAATTTTAACACTTTAACTCAAATAAAAATGAACAGAATACTGATGAAACATTTCTTTACATAAATTTCTCCCTGCTGAATTGCAAAAGCATTCTGCAAACAATAGATGTGTTATTCTAAGGGGGAAAAAAAATCTCATTTAAAATGTTAGGCAACCTAAGCATAGGCCCACTACAACTTCCCCAGCTTTGTTATTGGTTATCCAAAGCCAAGCAAGCCTGTTACCTGGATTACTGACAGGCTGACAATGGAATTACTCCTGCTATAAAGCTGCTTTGCAATCAAATTTAACTTCTGAGGTTTGTGGGGATTTTTAACCACTGAACTACAGTTCACCTACTTTTTGCACAGCAAACAAACCTACCGTTCTCAGAATTTCAGTTTATCAAAGTTGTCCTGAAGTTGTCAAAGAGACAAAAAAACCAAAGAAACCACATTAGATATTCCCCCCAGCTCAGTGCAAGGGTATCAAAGCTCAGAGGATTTGTGCATTTTCCTGACACTGCTCTGCTCCTCCCTTCTCTGAGCACGCTCACACCAATAGAGATAAGAGCCCAGATAAGATTCTTCATTGCTTTGAAGACCCTCACCCTGTGTATGAACTCAGAAACGCTGTCTTGGGCACTGTGCACTCTAAAAATGGGCCTGGGAAAATGCAGGCTTGGTTACAAGAGCTCAAACATTTTTCCTGTTTAGAAAAAGCTCTGAGCTCACACAAATGACACTGAAAGGCAGAGCAGGTTATGCAGATTTACATTTCGTTGGCAATCCTGTGACATAACTTGGAAATTGGCAAGGGAGAAAGACAGGCAGGAAGAGAGAGAGATACTAATTGGTGAATATTCCAAAGAAAGTTAAGTGAGATTAGCAGTAATTGACACCCTGCTCTCTAACTAGGTTGCTCTGTCTAAAAGACACTCAAGGCAGATAAGGACATTTGGATAACTAGGGAAACCGTGGATCTGCAGAGCCTGTGAGCAGGCAAGCACAGCAGCACTCCAGGCTTTGATGCAGCTGCCTTGAGAGCAACTGCTCTCATAAACACCTTCCCCAGCATGTACCTGCAGGTGACTAAACTGCTTTCATGCAATTCCAGTTGCAGCTGATTTTCTTCTGATCCTGCTGTAATTGGCTCATTTGCTTTCAGAAATGCTCTCAAAGCTTTGACTTCAGCCTCAGTGACTTCTAGGACTGGAGGGAGAGAGCCATGAATGTCACCAGGTGTGCTCTGCAGCCCCTCTGTTTGCAGAAGTGAATCACTGAGACCTATAAACAACTGACACCCACTGAAATCTCTCTGGATAGGAGAAATAGAACTGTAGTTACACACTCTGTAATATGCAAAGTAGACCCGAGTGAACTGTTCATAGAGAATAATCTTGTGGCAAATTCTCCCTTTTTCCTAGTTATGAATAGGCTCTGGCTTTCATGAATTCACTTGTGATTTAAAGGAGTTTGACCTTTTGAGAAGAAAAGGTAAATTAGCAATCCATTGCCATTCCAGTCAGGATCCAGTCTCTCAGACCACAGCCATGTACTCGATTACTTAACCAAGGGGGATGGTCCTGCTCCCTGACTGGTCACAGGTATGTTTGTAATTAAAAAAGAACACTGAAGGATGGATTAAAGACGTTTATAAAATGACTGAAATTCAACTACTGGAAAAGACTGAGCTCATTCTAATACACACCAGAGCCAGTTTTGGAGTGAATGCAGAGGGTGCAGGATCTCCTGGACTCAGGGGCCTGCCAATCTCCCCAAGTGCAAGCACCTGCCTTGCCAAATTCTGGCTTTGGGTGGTGTGCTGCTTGTCTCTCCTGGAGGATATTTAACAATTTGGGAGTGAGGTCAAGCCTGCTTGGGCTGCTTGTAAAACACACTCCATATCCTCTTACCCAAAATGCTCAGTGCAAACAGGAAACCCACTAGAGCTAACTTTGGGACCGAGGCTTCTTAATTGTGTCTTGTACTTCCTTTTCACCAACTTCTCAATCTCTTATTGAATATGGATGAGGACAGAAAAATGTAAAAATGTTTCAGGGATTTGTTGGAAAAATAGGGAAAAACCCCCAAAACTTCCTGACAAAAACAATTGTAAAAGCCTTGTGCTTTTCAAAATAATGTAATTTAATCTGAAAAGTACATTTCAATGTTCCTCACTTGCACTACCCTGTGGTTCTGGGACAAGGCCAGTGATTCCTCAAAGCTTTTACTGTGAGTGCAAAATGAGCTACAGGAGCAGAGCCCCCTCGCAGAGGCAGAGGGACAGCACTGAGCAGCCCCTGAGCTCCAACACAAACACAGGAAGCCAAGGCCTGGCCCTGGACTCCCACAGAGCCTCACATGCCAGACAGATTGCACATGAAACCATCCTGCAGGACCTGCACTGCACGTGCCCAGCTGCTCCAGAGAAACCCCACTGTGATGCAATTCCTCACTTGCACACTCTGTGCTCTCTTGGGTTGCCTCATCCCAAGTCTCTGCTCACCATGTGTTTTATTAAAGGGTAGCCATGAGAACATATCTGCAACAGCTCTAATGGGCAACACTATTTCCCCATGCCCTTTGTTGCTTTAGAGCTCCCATTTCATAATAATTTCCACAAATGGAAATTACATTTACACATGTAAGGTCTGTAGCGTTTTCTATTGATCAGTTTATGAGGCTTTCACAGATTTGGGTACAGAGAAATTAGTTGTCATATATTCAAGCTCATGATCTCTACATGGCTGTCATCTTTCATTGTTTTTGCCTCCAGTTACACTGCATTGACAAAAGGTATATTTTCCACAGGTAGCTGTAATTTATTCCTGGGTATTGTCTGGTCTTTAGTCAAAACATAGATCTGAAACTAAAACTCTGTCTGAGAAGAAATGTTATGATGGAAAAAGAAAACAGAAAAATGAAAAGGAGAATCAATTACTGTTCCCACAGACCTTTTCAGCTAGGGGAACACTTGAGGTTGTACACTCCATTCTATAGTGTCATTTTATAAATTTATAAATTACCATTAGAGTTAATAAAGTCTCTGAACAATGCTAAACATTTAACTGCTCAGTGGAGGTGGAAACCACAACACACCACTATACATTTAAAAGCAAATAATCCTACACAAAAACCAGTCAAATAATATAAAATAGCTTCAGGGGCATGTAAACTAAAAACAGATGTTGTGCTAGAACTTGGACTGTCCATTTAGAATACAAAACTTGCACTATACCAAGGCTCATGGTTTTGTTTGGAAAAGCCATTCCTATTCCTTGATGTGACCCAGTGCCTGGGAGTCCATTAAAGGCAGGAGTAACAATTCTGTTAGGTTTGGTCAAACTCAGCACAGCCTCTGTGAAATGGCTCTCTCTGAGCGAACAAGGGGTAAATAACAGTAATTGCTTTGTTAGACTGCATGCCAGAAATAAAGCCTTTTATACTTATGCAGAGTAAAAGTCCAAACCATGGCAGGAAGACTCAATTTCAGCAAAGAGCCTGTAATGAAATAATGCTGCTGGTTCTGCTTGCCAGGAGCTTATTGGGGCCTTTGAAATGGTAATGTCCTTTACTGTACAGCGGAAACCTGCTAAATGAAGAATCTTGTTGCACAGAAATTGATGTTCTTTGAACAGATCAGTCTATTTTCCATAACAACTCTATTTTCAAGTTAGTTCCACTGCGTCCCTTCAGCCTCACCTGCTCCCACTCTGAAGGCTTCCCACAAGGTAAGCAGTGTTTGCTAATCCTATTTGGGCTTGACAAGACAGTGAGTCACAAGGAAACTCTTCCTTTGCCCGTCAAGCACATGTGTTTTCAACATCTCAGACATCAGGTTCTTGCACATGCAAAGAAAGTCTGAGTCATTTGTGTACCTATGGCAGTAAGGTCACCTGTCGTGCTCTCCTTGCCTTGCTCTGCCTCTCTGAGAAAGCTCTTTTCTTCCAGACTTAATAGCAAGGTGTTTGCAAGGTCAGTTCAGGGTTAAATCTTCTAACAGATATTGTTTTTGCATCACCAATTAATTTCTGAAAGAAACTAGGCCACCATTAGGCAGTAATGATTTTTTGGGCATTAAACTGGGCAGCATCCTAGACAATAAAATTTAAAACTCCTTACCTCTGCACCCTATGATACATTACACTGCTTAATGCAACAGACAATCTTTCTACTCTAATAAACAGCTTAGCTCTTAAAATACCAATAAAATCTCATGTAACTCTAAGCACCTGTGCTTTCTGTTTTTCTGTGCATTATCTGCCACACTCCTACTCCTATTTAAAAGAAATAAAAATTAAAATATCACATGAAACAAAAAGTGGAATATAAGGTTAAGTGAGTTCAAACTATTTCTTAGGTTCTGCCACAGTGACCTGGCAGGGTAAATGATGTTCAGTTGGCTTTAACAAAGGGGTCAGAGGTAGAAAGCTTTGGAATCCCATCCCAGAGTCAGATTCTGCTTTTCAACATCTGAAAAACTCTCTGAGTTTCCAGGGTGTTAATTTTAAATGGGATGGGGGTGATGGGGATGTTTGCATATGAGGATCTAACAACCAAACGTGTCAGCTGGGTTATGTGGTGCTACAGCACTCATCAATATCAGCAAGAAAAGCAAAGGCCTCCCAGCTCAGGCTTGGTTCCATCAGGCCTTCAAACATATTGTTCTGTTTCATAATCCCCTCTCTTCCATTTACTTTTCCAGAGGAAATTATGCTAAGGAGGTCAGAGCACACTGCAGAGAACATCTGCGTCCGCTCGTTCTGAGGCCAGGCTGGAACGCACATTGCATTTACACAACGTGAACTTTTGGTACATCTAAACCAAAAAGAGACAACAACCAAAGTGGGCTCCCAAGCTGCACACTCTGTGCACACAGAGCTCCCTGCACGAGTTTCTGAAATGCTGCCTGAAGTTCACACTGTGCAGTTCTGCCATAGGCTGCAAGAGGGAAACTTTGCACGCAGGGTATCACTGGCAGAAGAAAAACCTATAAATATCCAACTCATCTGCAAGGAAAAACCCTTTCTTTCTTTCCTGTGATCTCTGCTTGAATGAAAGATGTGCAGGTTACATTTCAAGAAGCTAACTCCACTCAGAAAGATTTAATGAAACATCTGCCAGTAAGCTCCTGCCAGTGACATTAATCAAAGAGACGTTTCAGAGAGAGGACTCTGGGCCCATCTGCCTATTTGCTTTCAGTTATGAATCTGTTTACTCTCTGAGAAGGACAGCCAGTGGTAGCACAAGATCTCACATTCCCATAAAATGCAGATAAACATATGAAGAACAAGATCAAAGAATGCTTGCTTTTTTTCCTGCCACCTTCCACTAGAAAATCGAGCACTTTTCAGCTCTCTGCCTGAGACAAAAATAAAAACTCATGAATTGTATTAGATGGCTGTGGTGAGCAAGAGGCTCTAACTCAGACAGCTACAGATGACTGCTACAAGGGAGCACTGGTAACACTGAATCTCAGGAGTGTTCCAGCTCAGTCCTGACCAACAGCCTATTCCACTGACTCCCTTTCACTATCCAGAATGTTCCCTTCTGTTATTTCTGTCTGTTCCCAATCTTGTGATGTGATTAGAGTAGATGATTACGCTTACATAATAGTATCAAATTAATTTGCAGAGCACAACAGCAGAGGAAATTGTTTCGAGTTCTGAAATCTCCCCCTCCTCAGTTTATTTCAGTGACATCAGGGGATTAAAGCAAAATGGGTCAGTGGAACACTGCTGGGAAAACAACCAAAACATCAGTCCTGACCTTGTAAACGAGAGTGAGAAAGATTGCAAACAAAGCAAGAGGCTTAGAGCTGTTCTGTGGAAAGAGCCATCAAGGTGAATCAGCTTTCTAATCGCCCATCACCATCTGAAAGCTGACACAGGATGGCAGGTAAAGCCACACTGCACACAGCCTCTCGGTACAAACAGCTGGTTTGGGAATATTTGTCCAAAATTCTGGCACACAGACTCAACTGGAGTTTAACTTTCTGTTAGAAGACAGCTTACCACGGGCAGTGATACATTGTAAGTGCTTGATGCTTTAAACCGAGGTGGGGCATTCGGTGACCCCCCCTCTGTGCACTCCCAGGGGTCTGACATGACCCCTCTCAGCTCTCTGGATTCACTAACTCTGCACTGCTCCTCTCTCTGTACAAACAATTACTGCTGCTGGGATGCTGAGATGGGAATCGTCTTACAGGGCAATATCCATGTAATTTTTGAGCACTCCAGAAAGTATTCTGAGAGTGTACAAAGATGGTACCTAATCAGCAGGTTTATATTGATTGTTAATAGTTGACTTGGTGCAGGAAAACAGCCATTAACCAGGTTCACCACCCCACACAGCTGGAACAGCTGGTTTGTGATCACTGCTAACCCTTTATGTACAAGGCACCCATAAAATATTTACCTTGCCTTTGGAAGATGTTTCAACAGCTACTCCTTAAAGCTGGCTGTATATATAAAATTTGGGCCTGTGTCCAACTTCTCAGAAATAGTCAAATGACTCCTTTTGCTAGCTGTTTGTCTTTTCATCCTTCCCATGCAGACACCTACTTTCCATCCCAGATCTCTTAATGGAGTTAAATTAACATAGCTTCTGGTTTAATAACAGCTTCACTTTTTACACTCGACACGCCATAGCAGCATATTTGTGTTTTGCCAGCTCCACAAGCTGAGCTAAGCACAATACCTGGGAGTGGTGTGCATTTGCATGCCACTGTTGCAGCCTGTACCCAAACAATGGCACTCCTGCACCTGGAGAAAAGCAGCATTTTAAACAGATATCTAGGCTCTCAAACATTCCATTTTTATCATGACACTGTTTAACTTCTTTCTTGTATTCTATTAACAACTCCCTTGCACATTTATGCTTTATATTAAATGTACAATGTTCAAATTGTAGATTTCCATTTTCACTGAACTCAGCATCCTCCAATAAGGGCACTGTCACACATCCATTCAGCTCTCAAAATAATTCTGCATGACTGGAAGTTTTGTGCTATAGCACCTACTTACTATATTTGATCAAGTGTTCAGTGTCACAATATGTTGATGCATTTGGTCTCTTTTTTCACCAAGGTAAAAAGACTGGCTTTTGCTTGTTTCTAGAGCATATGAAATGACAGCAACTCTCCATATGAAAATTTTATCAGTGATCATGGTGAAAAACGATGAAGATCCCACAGAGGCAAGCACTCTGCAGCTCTTTCCTGAAGTGTTGTAAATACAGCATAAGGCAGTCATGCTGGAAGCATAACCTAAACCCACTTTTCCTGTTCCTTCCTGTTTGTTGTTCTCTATCAACATTATAATGCTTTGATGAAATGCAAGTAGGAATACACAGACATGCTGTAATTTGTTGTGCTTTTCCTTTCCCCATGTCTGTAATTTCTACATAACTAAGAAAACTTGTATTAATGTCATTTACACATAATAAGAAACACATAACTTTGTTCCTTTGACCATATAATCATGAAACTTGCTCGTCATGTTACTGGATTACAGCAGTGTAACGTGTGGTCACCTTTATTAGATGTTCAGTCTGCTCACAGATATTTATATTGCATATGTTGAGAAGAAAGCATTAAATATTGAAAAATTTACATATCTTTATGTTGACACTCTCAACACCACGCACACCATTCTATACTGCTCTCTGTATCTAAGATACAACAGCACAAAGCAGAACATGGAAAATGAAAAACAAAACAAAACAGGAGTAATATTTTATGTTTCCTCCATTCTGGCTTTGTGCATTTTTCTTTCTTTTACACTGCCCTAAGGACATAATTTCTCCATATAAAATGAAATGGACTTTCATGGAGGCAGAATGGAGAAGGAATTGTAGTGTTTGTAAATTGTCTAAATCAATGAAGCTCCCAATGCTGTCAATGAAGGATTTACATCTGAAACACAGCCAAGATGCTTCCTAGACTGATCCATCACCAAGGTTTTCTTAACAGAACATGTTATTTCCTTCATGTTTGTGCTGCTGGATAGTGCCAAATGATTAGTAATTCAAAAACAGGCACTTAAAATTCCACAGATTTACTCTCTGCCTCTGCTTGGCCACCCTATCATTAAAGAACCAAAACCAGCTAGACAGGCAGAAGAATCCCTTACAAAATTATTGCATTTATTGATACAGAAACTTTTTCAGCACCAAGGAAACACTGCAGCCTTCTGACCCTCACAGCACTGCCACCAATGCTGCTTGCAAGAGCCCTTGCTCCAGCTCTGCTCTAACATCAAGCCTGATGCCCACAGAGAACTCAACACCACCAAAGGCAGCTCCTCTTCCCCACACCTGGGGCAGCTCTTACTCCCATGGATATGCTGTGAATTCTCTCAGCAACATTAAATATCACTGAAGTCCACACTGCACTTCGTAATCTTAAAAATACTGAATCAAATAAATGGGAATCAAGGCTCCAGCTTCTGGGGCAGGCTGAGCTGAAAAGAGCAGCACTGGATCAGACAACACCAATTCTGGCTCATGGCTTTAGTGTGGAGAGAAGATTGTGGGCAGTGGCAATATCTTTAATAATTCTGGTTAAACTGCTGTGGCTAGTCTGCCTGAGCTCTCAACTCAAAAACTTTCCTGGACCAAATATTCATGCTTTTAAAACTGGAGGTTCACAGTGTTGGCCACTAATGCAATCAAGCCATAAAAGAAGCCTTCCTATCTCATTTCTCTGCATGTAAAGCTATGAGAACATGATATGGAGTCTAATCTGTCAAATAGCCATGACATCTATGACAAACAGCTGCTGAAGATAAAAGCAGGAAATCAGGCAAAAAAAGGATGTTTTGGATGGCTATCTCTATTGCTTTATCATGGACTGAAGAGTTCATTGTAGCAGCTGTTTGGGCAATTTTAACATAGACAAAGATCTACCAATCCAGAGCACATCTGTCACACCCTTTAAACCTTCCTGTTGTTTCAAAGCACAAAGGGAAGAAGACATCAATGCCTCCCTGCTTTCTTGGTTGGTTTTTTGGGTTTTTTTGGGCCAGCAGAGGGGAAGTGGAGGAAGAGGCAGGAATGGATTCTATTGCAGAAATGCCTGGAGGGTCACACGGATGGCTGAGGTTAAGCAAAATGCCAGAGATGTCATCCAGGTGCTTTGAGCAATGTTTCCCTTGCACTAAAACACCAATTCTTCCCAGGCACTCCAGCCAGCATCTACTGGCCAAGTCCTCAGCAGGAACCTCTACAGCAGTGTGTTTACCCTTTCTGATGTATAAGCAGAAGACAATGCTGACTTGGAGCTCTTCTCATTTTGAATTTTTGCCTAGGAGAAGCTCCAGCCTCAGACTCCTGTGTACTCAAGATGGACGATAGTACTTGGAGGTGACAGCTGAGGGCACTGTGCTGTAATATGCAATTTATGTCTCTAATGTGCTCTTAAGCCACTAGAAGCTAATCATAAAGAAGCAGAAATCATAAAATACATACAAGGACTTGCACCATCTGAAAATATTTCCCCAGGTGTCACAGAGAGCACCAGAAGTAGAATGAGATTGGCATAGCCTGGACACTTGACTGAAATGGGCAGTGAGTAGTTGACATCAACTATTTACACACCTGAGTCTTCACACCACTCAAACTTCCTGACCACAGTAGGGCCAAGGATTTTGCAGAATAAAAAACATCCAAAAAGAGGGTATTGTTTTACTAGACTTATGATTTCAGGAATATTTTTATTAGAAACAAAGCAGAATTACATTATAAAGCATCAGCACCTTGTCCATTTGTGGGATGTGCTGTCACACACTGAGGGACCCAAGACAAATCCCTATTGACTCAGGGGGGTTTGCCTGAGCACACAGGCAACAGGGCTGCTTTAAAGCGTACGTGTACTCCCAGTGCAAGGAAGCATGTGCTGATTTCCTCAGACAGCAGGAGCCAAATGAATCTAATGAATGGCATTTTATCTGCTGCTGGGGCTGTTTATAATAATAAACCTACTTCATTCCTTGGTCTCTGCAATTTCTGTGGAAGTTGACCCAAAATTAAGTCTCCAAGAAAGCAAATATAAAAGTGTTAGAAACCACAGCTATTTCTTCCCTCTCTGCTAGATGCTGCCTAATGAGTTCAGCAAATTATATTCAAGATGCTGTTTTGTTGATTAGAAGTGTCACTACCTGATCCCTGAAGGCCACAGCTGTGCCCCTTTGTCCTTATGTGCAGACTTTTTATTAAGTTGTGGTCTCTGCTCCTTATGTTTGAAGTGTTCAAACCTTCAAAGAGTCCAAAAATGCTAAAAAAATTATACCCTACAACAAATAATCCATGTTCACAGAGGAGATAGCAGCCATTTTGATGCCTGACATTTTGAGCAAAATCAGAGTTTTATGTGAGTTTCTGGACCACAACCTGAAAAACAGTTCTCTCCTGGATTTACTCTTTTTTTTTTCAACCTATGTATGTAACACTGGACAACTAACCTAGAAATCCAAAAATCCTAGCACCAACCACAGAGTTTGAAGATTGATGACACAGATTCAGAAATATCTGTGGAAGCATGGAGAAACAAAAGTGAAAGGTAATGTTCTATGGCAGAGTCTGATACAGTTTCAAATATCTAATGCAGTATTTTTTCATACAGAAATAGTTAAATCCAGAAACTAGAAAAATTGGATAGAAAACTAGTGCTGGCTTGCCATGCAAAGGAGTGAGACCTTATTTAAAGTAGCCATAAGACTTGCTGTCAACTAATGCCAGCAGCTATTTCAAGAGGACCAGAAGAATGTACAGTCTATTCCTGCTCCTGAACCCACAGAAGCTCTTTTTTCTCATGGTTTTTTTGCTGTGTTCAACAGAGCTGCAGGGTTACCTCACCTTGGAGGTCCACAGCTCCTTGGAGTTTAACATACCAGCCTAAATATTCATATTGAAGTTGTGGCTATGAGATTTTCACTCAGCTGCTTGTCTCATTTGGAGAGATGGAAAGAAGAAAGTGCAGGAACCAAGCCTCTGTGTTCTTACCTGACTGCCACGTAAAACTTAACCCTCAGGAGTTCAATGTAAGATGGAATTCATAATAGAAAGGAAAGAGGAACACTATGAGAACTCAGGAGAACAGAGATTGTGCTCAGGTTCTTCCAGCACCTCGTGTTTGACAAATACAGCAGCACCACACATGAACCTCTGGAACTGGGCTGCACAACTCAGACCCATCCCAGTTTTACCAAGGAAATAAAACAATGTACTGTGAGCAGGCAATGAAAACAAACAGCCATTCAGAAATGACTGCATGTCCCACCCTGCTGCCAAGGCCTCTCCAGCAGGGCTGCTGTAATTCTGAAGTTTGCAGCAACTCGGCCCTTGCAGCCAGGCTGAGTCACTGCCTCCCACCAGACAGAAATGACTTTACACCCTGGAACACCAGAGCCCTGATCTGCACCTGTGTTTGCTCTCTCCTAAGCCTATTTTTGTTCCTACCTGCTGGTGCTGGTGGCTGAGCTGTCCCAGCAGGCTGGGAGCTGCTCCCAGTGTGCCTGGCACGTTATTAACGGAGAGGTGCCTGCTGCCTCTCATTACTGCCACTGAGTGAAAGCACCTCAGAACTAATTTAGCTGGCACTCACAGGGGAAGACACACTGCTCCACCAAGAAGTTCTCTATTCTGCTGCCTTTAGCAATAAATTCCCCTTCTTTTTTTCTTTTCACATTAATAAGGTGAGAGAATAGAGTATTTCCAAAAGAAATTAAGCAATGCAGAAGATAGATGCCAGTGCAGAGGCTCCCTGTGAGGAAGCACCGAGCCCAAGCCAGAGAGATAACACGAATACTGCAGCAGATGTACAGGGTGGAGAAGAGCTCCACAGGCAAACAACAGTAATAAAGCCTGTGCCTGGTGCACAGAGTTAAGCAGGTCTCTCAACCATTTAAACTTTCTTCCCTGTTTGTGAGAGTTCTCTGTGGCAACAAATGCAAAACTCCTGTGAAATTAAGAACTATGGAAATAATTTTGCTCCCCAGGCTGAGAAGGTCAAACAGATTCAGAAAGTACTTCATATCCATCACTGTAAGAATAGAAACCTAATTAGAGACCAGACTTTGTCGTCTAAAAGAGATCAAATTCACTTAAAGCTATCATCTGAAACATATTTTTTACAGCCTTTCCCTTGATTATTAATTCATTTACTTGCACTGCACACAGGTTCACTTAAATGAACCACTTTTAAACTGCCAATCATATTGGATTTTTGAGGATCACTGTTTGTTGCACTTTCCTCTTTTCCTATTTCTACCATGTCTCCTATTTTTTATTTTGGTGCTCTTTAAGACAGGATATTTTACATTTTGTATTCTTATACATAACTTTAACAATGTGCATTACATGCTTATGATTTAGTGTTTTCCTAATGGAGTGGCAGTTCTACAGTGAAGTAGCAGAACCCCAAGCTAAGAGATTGAATTGTACCATGGGATTGGGAACATGTTCCATGCAAAGGTACCACAGGGTCCCCTCTGCCATGGACTCAGAGCCAGCAGGAAAGGGCAATTGAGAGATATTTCCCTGGCCATGTGCAGTTAAAGATTTTCCACCCGTATGTCAATGAAACAGAGTAGGAGAAGTGCCAGTTAATCACTGCATAGGTGGATTTGAATCAGTACCAAGGACCAACACCTGTATGCCTCACGTGTAAGGAAAACTTTACTGATTTTAGTGGGTATTTTCTTATTCCTTCATATTTGAGTAAATTTAATGCCCAGAAAAGAGTAAAAAAGATTAACAATTACACTGGGCTGAAATGCTTTAAACTTACTGTGCCACTGCTTCAGCTAAAGCGGTGAATGTTTCTTTAATGGACAAGTGTAGAATGAGGATAAAATTGAATGTACTTTATCTTTAATTTACCCTCATCTGAACAACAGTTAGACGTAATTTTTAAGCCAAATTTTTGCAGTGATATTTTGGTTAATGTTTATCTTGGGCTCATACACCCTCTACTACTTACTCTGTACTAAACACTGAAGATAAAATCAAACAGAATTAGATCTCTATTCCTCAGGCTAGTGATAGATGCTGGGGAGGGAATCTGAGTTTAAGTTTATTTCTACCCCAAAATTATCTGCATCCAGAAAATTAATCAAACTTCCTCAAAAAAAAAAAAAAAAAAAGAGACAGATAAAAAGTTGGAGAGCAGTTACACAACCCAAATTACTTGGCAGATAAAAATATTGTTGTAGCTTTTTGCTTGTTGCTACCTGTGAAAGTACCAATTCCTGTTTCAATCATGCAGATATTGCTGGAGAGCATTACTAGCAGACAAATGACTTTGGAGAGTTTAAACATATTATTTATCTGCGACATTGAAGCTCAAAATTTGATCCTCATTTATCCAGCTTTGGCTTGCCCAGCTGTGTGTCTGTGGATGTTTGTACAGATACATAAACAAAGCCCAAACCATAGCTATTAGATCTTGGAGTGCAAGCTGCACCAAGATGTCTCAGTATCATTTCAAAGGGCTTCCCACCGGCAGGCTGCAATGCCCAGGTGGGAAGGCTGCTGTGAAATATGTAGGCAGTGCTGCTGAGAGCTTTGCAGGAGATGAGGAGCATTTGAAGGCATCAAAGATTCCTGTGTGGATGTGTGTACATTAATCCTGCCTTTGTGATGCCTACACTGAATATTGTAACGCGTTGTTTAATAGATTGCAAGGCTCACCTCCTCCCAGACTGAGCCCTATTCAGAGATGTCAGTGCTCCCACCAGGCAGCTGACTGATTTTAGCTGTTCTAAACTTAACATAATGGTTGCTGAGAGATTATGGTGTTTGAAGGCTGAGTTTGCATCTTGCTTCAAGATTTTTGTCTCCACTGCTCCACTATTGGCAGAACTAGAAGTTCTAAATGTCCCTGAGATAGAGAACCTGTAATGAAGAAAGGGTAGGGCTTTCCTGAAAATGGAATTCAGCTTATGCCTGCTTTAATAAGAAGTAATAATCCATTGTTAAAAATTCATTTCCCCACCCTGCGGTAAACAGGAGAAAGATTCTGGAATACTTGTTTTGTTTGTGGTGAAATACAGAGTAGGAAAGCTCAGATGTGACAGTGAAGGAAGACACAAAGCACCCAGACTTCAGTAACAGCTTTTCAAAGCAGTAGTTTGAGTTTTCATTACTCTGTTCCACTTCATGGTTTCAGCTTCATTCTTCATTATGGCCTTTCAAGAAGCAGTAGAAAGGTAAATATGTGTTTATCCACCTCACAGAGCCAGCTGCTTTCAGTTCACCACACAGCACTGAGGAAGTGCACACTAAAGAAGTATATTTAATAGCTCAAGTAAACTAAAACCCCAAGCACAATGTAATTTAAACACACATCCCAAGCTAATTTCTATTTTAGCATTACTGAGTGGTTTTATGGGTAATAACAAGACTGAGCACCAGCCCTGGCTGAAAAGGAGCACCTCACTCCATGAGGGTCTGCAGCCTCCCTGCTCCCCAGGCACACAAGGAAGGTGCAGAATGTGGGAGCAGTTTGTGGCACTGGCCTGCACCAGCCTGGGCTAACAAACATACCCAGATTCTATGCCTATTTTCATATCCTCTCCAGGACTTGCAGAGCAGCACTCCCAAAGATCAGTCACTGCTTTCTTCATGTGAGAATGACTTCTGGCTCCTTTCTAAATCCCTTCTGGCCCTTCCATACAGTCAGCATAAGAATTTTCCACTGATAGGACTTGCCAAACTTCCCCTACATCTATTTCCACTTCTCTTCATTTTTCTTTCTCCTTTCATTTTTTCCCTCTGCATGCTGACTCCCTGGTTCCTCTTCTACTGAATTATGCTCTATTATTTCCACAGCCTGAAGAACTCACAGCTGAAGCATTATTTCTAACCTTATTTTGTATTCCTAGCACATCCTATAATCTGTTTTGAGTGTTATTTGCCACCAAGATGCTGACACAGCATCAATTTTGTTTTCATGGTCTGACTGGGTAAAAGTGTGCCTTACTACAGGCACTGGGTTAAAAACAGTCAGCTCCCCAACAACAACACAAACACATTTGGAATGAGCCTTATTTTTTCAGGTGTTATTATTTCTAAGTGCCAGCTGCAAAGCCTCAGCCCATCTTGGAAAAAAAGGTTTTTTTTTTATTCTTTTCCCAATTTTAGTATGCTGGTTTTTTTCCCAGAGAATAAGCATTCATACCTGACCCACATCAAAAGTAATTGTTGAGCATGAGAGGGTCCCCAAAACCTTTTCTGACTGTAAAAAACAATATTCTTTCCTTGTTTCACAAATTACTGGTACCTAAACTGAGTCATTTATACTATAGTTCCTTGCTGTATGTGCTGGAGTATTCCAAGGTATTCCCACCTATTTTTTCTCTTTTCATTGAAATTATGCTCTATGAATACACATAAATCTAAAATCCTATATCAAAGCCTTTCTGAAGTCTTACAGGAAGTCTGGTATGTGAACCACTGTTCTTTTTTATAAAAAGACCCTGTTAACAGCCAAACCAACTTCTTTAGCACTTTGAGAAATCCAGTAAGAACAGTGAAATAATCACTTCTGATAACCTACACTATCCATTTTTTATGAAAGTCTAAGGCAGTTATTAAGAAAGCTTAACTCAGTGAGTCACTAACAAAAAATATTGCAAAATCATCATGCTTATTTATTTGATGTATAGATTGCAAATATTAAATCACTGCCAATCATGCAAATTCAATGCATTACAAAGAGTCAGGGAGATCCCTCTTCTACTACAGCTTATAAATAAGCACCATATAAACTGGTATTAACAATTTAATTAAGAAAAAAAGCACAATTACAGAGGAGTCAAATGCCTGAGTAACTATAGGGTTTAATACCCAGCAATTCAGGCTGTGTCCAAAGATGCATCACTTTCAAAACAATTAACTAATAATGGTGCTGGGAAGCCAAGCTTGCCTCTGAAGAACGAGATAAGTGTGGGATGCACACTGCCACCACTCCAAAAGGGGGTTTTACCTCTCTCTTTGCTCCCTTCTGTTCAAAGCAGAGAGGAGGGGACATGAACACTAAGAAAGATGCCACTGAGGGTGTCTGGCTCCTTGACTTCACCCTGGCCTTGTGGCAGAGAGGTCACTAAATGACCAAGTGCCACAGGTCTGCACAGGATGATTGAGCTGCTGTGCACCCAGGACAAATACTGCCAAAACCAGGACAGCTCACTCAGCAGGGCTGCAAGGGAAAAAAGCTGCTCAGGGAATTCCCAATCTAGCACCTGCTCTTGTTCTGGCCATCACCTTCCTGCTTGAGGCACAAGCTTTGCCTATTGAAGGTGGATTCATGATAAAAGACACAAAGATAAGGGTTCCTATCAGTTTATCACCAGGAGCCATGTGCAAGGCTTTTGCTACCTTTACTATTTCAGCTGAAGAACCTGCCAGAGAGAACTTCCTTAGCTAGAAATTCCCAGGTCTTGGCATGCACATGAATTCCCTCCCAAACACTTGGAGGGACTCTGTGCTACCCTCTTGCTCAGTGCAGAGCCTGCTGACCCCCCCACTAGCAAAAGAGGCTGCCCCTGGACACAGCAGCAGCAGAACAAGCTGGCTTTCAGTGCTGTCAGAGAGCAGACATGACCCTGTTACACCCTGAGCCTCCCCAGAGCAGCTCCTGGCTCAGGGGTTTGCACCCTCAGCTCCTGCCTGTGCCCCAGAGAGACCCAGGCACCCCTGACAGAGTGGGGACTGCACACCTGCAGCAGCCACTGCAGCCTCCCCACAGGCAGGGCTGAGGGCAGGGAGCCACTGTGAGCCTGTGGTACCTGAGCATGACCTGGCATGCAGTGACCATCGTTTGTCACTCCTTTATAGTCAATGGGGGTGGAGGGGGAATAACCCACAGGGGGAATAACCCAGAAAACTTGGGAACACCAGTATGAAATACTCTTCTAGAACTACATCTCTCATGGATTTCAGGCTCCCAGCTTCACACTGGGGAACAGTTATGTTTCAGCAGCATAAATAACTGTTATAATCCTGGCATCTTGGTTCAATATGAATTTTTATTTACTTTCTTTCATAGCAGAGTGATTTTTTTTTTTCAAACTTCTTCAATACTAATTCTGTTTAATGCCAAAAGCAAGAAGGGATGGATAGGCATAATCTGACCAACCTTACTTATATTCAGCTTGGAAATATTCCATTCAGTTCACCTAGACTGAATTCTCAATGATATACCTAATTATCTTGGTCTTAAATTTTTTTTTATGACCCATTTTAGATATGCTAGTTTCAGTGCTAGCAAAAATACTTACTGATGTTGATGGGCTTCAGCTATTTTTTTCCCAATTTACATTAAACTACCCAGGAGGTCCTCTAATTCTTACCACAGCCAGGAAGCCCCAGTAACCTGACCAAGCCAGCTTTTCTGTAGCTTGACGCACCCTCCTTTTCATGTGGCTTTTGTTTTCTGTTGGCTCTGCCTTTTTCTGTGACTCACTGCTGGCTGCACTGTCACACAATCCCACACACTCATTCTCCGCACCTTCAGCCTCAAGAACCAGCCCGTTTCCATTTTATATTCATGCTGTATCCATTTTTTACCTCAGCCAGACACTGATTTCTATCTGAGCCTCCCTTGCAGAGCAGCACACCTGCTCTGCAGCAGCAGCCAGCTCTAGGTGCTAATTCCTACGCCCTGAAGAAACCCACCCCTTGTGCATGACTGCTCCAGCACGGCATCCCTCCCTCCTTTGGATCCATTGTTTTATTCTCACTACAAAATTTGTATTTCAAATGCAATCTTTGCTCCCTCTCTCTCCTATTTCTGATACACAGACAATTTTTTCATGCTGAAGAACTAGAGCAATAATTTCTGTAACCCTCACATTACAGCCTCATCTTTTATGTATATTGTATTCTCTGGTGAACTCAAGTCTCCAGTCTTTGGGACCCCTGTATCTATTATCCTGTTCTGCTCAGCTGTAGGTTCTTGCTAAAACATCTGAAGGCTTTCTCCTTTCTACCCTTTCTCAGGAACTTCATCAACTGCTCAGGGAGACTGTAACCCCTTTCCTGTAATCCTCTGCCTCCTTGCACAGAGACAGATCCTGACTTGATAACTCAGATATTTCCCAATTGCTTGAACTCTGCATTACTGTAAAAGGGGGAGAAGGGAACTGGGGAGCTTCTGAAAACTGCAGCTGAGATTTGCTCTTTCTTCAGATTACACCCTTTGAGGTACCACTGCTATTTCCCTACCTCTGCCCAGGCTGCTGCACAATAAAAATACAGATTTTGCCTGTGAATCTCTGGGTGCTATTGAAATAAATGTGTTAAACAACACATTGCATAACACTGCCTAGTTGGTGTTTACTTCTTTTTGCCTCTCACCCAACACCTGTATAGCTGGCAAAGAATAGCACAATTTAGTAGAGAGAGCTGAGAAAAAAATTAGGATTCCCTTTTTCACTTGGGGTAGTGCATTATGCACGGTTTCTTTTATTATATTTCATAACTAATTTAGCTGCCTACAGTATATGATACATATGAACATGGTGAGAAATTTTTTTTTGCTGTTTATCATCTCTTTCACAGGAAGAAAATAAAACCAATACAAACAAAACCCTAATATTTATGTCAATGCAAGAATAGATCAATGGATCAAAGCCAAAACAGTCCCAAGAGGAAAGCAATAGTCTCTTTTTCTGTTAATGAACAGTCTGTTGTTGCAAATTCATGTAGGCTTTAATTTAATAAACACAAATGGATGAATGTGCTTACAGGATGTCATCCCCTTCAGGCTTGAAATCACTGACACGGAAGAATTGTCACACTTCAGTGAATTGAGTGCTACTCCCTACCCTTTCAAACCTCATTCACTGTGGCAACACAGACATGAAAAATAAAATTTCATTTTATAATTAATTCTTGTGCATTTTGCTGAGTTTCACTCTTTCGCATTGGAATGTGGATTTGAAAAGTTACATCCTGTTTTACCTGACTTGTAGATAAATTGGCTCCATCTGACTTAAAAAAAAGATAAATTAAACCCCCCCTCAGCTTGAGCACAGAATTTTAATAAATTGGAAAAACCAAAACCATTTGGAGTTCATTTGACCTCATGTGGGTAAATTCAGAAAATGAATCCACTAATGTCAATAAGCTTCAGTCCCCACATAAAATTTAGTGCAAGTTCAAATGTATTTAATTACCAAATGCTCTGACTTTCACGTAGAGGCTGAAAGTTGCAATCTACAATGAGCATTACACAGAGCAGGGTTTTTAATCCCCCCTACACAACAGGGAGCAAGCACTAAACGCTGCCTGCCATGCTGCTCTGGCTGGAAGGGTTAACAGTGCTTTGGTAAGCACTGCCTTCCTTTGCTGAGCCAGCTGACTCTGCTCCAGCCCCAAACAATGAGCAAGGAGTACATTTTGGGGGGAAAAATGGAATATAGAGATCAATTAAAAAAAAATAAGAAATCTTCCTAATCTGTTTTACAGTTTGACTAATACCAGTTTGTTAACTCAGGCATGTCTCAAAGCTTCTGAGACAGACCAGATTTTTGGATTGTTTTGGGGGAGGGTGGTTTGTTTCTTTTTCTTCCAGGACAGTCTTTTCAAAACTCAACTTTGTCCTTTGTTGGTTGCAGGAGTTATACCTGGCTATAAAAAACTTCATTCAAACATTGCTTCCTTTGATCTGCATAGAGAAACTGATCCAAGTACTAAATCAAAAACAAATCTGTGACTTAGCAAAATAAGATCTAAGACATTTGCATCTTGCTGTTGTCTGGAACTGAGAATTAGTTACCAGAGCTGGAAACAAAGACTCCGACAAACAGAAACAAAACAAAAAAACCCTAAGAGTGCACTCTGATGCTTCCAGCATGGAACTCTGCCCTACAGAAATCATAAGAAATGTACAACGTACACAAGATCCAAATTTTGCTACTCCTAGAGCTACAGGGGGACAAAAGAAGCTGGGAGAGTGGAGGAAACCAAACATTCCACAAAAAATGCAGGTTACAACCTTCATACCATGTCAGCTTCATTAATTTAAAAGCCATCTTCAACATTTTAATGGAGTGATTACCTAGCATGCCAACCACATCAGTCATATCATCCAGTAGCAAAGTATATTTCAGCTTAATTCATTATAAATGTCTTGTTTCAAAAAGCTCACCTCATGGGATATAGAAAATTCCAAATGCCAAGCCCATTTCTTGTGAAGGAAACAGCCCAAGAGCCACAGCTTAGTGCTTGTCTTTAGCCCTTATGTGACACAAATGGCAAACTTTGCTGTGTACCACAAATGGTGGCAATAAAAAGTACCACGGAATGGACATTTTAGAAACAAGCTAAAAAAGCCATGGTGGCAAATGATGAAATTTGTTGATTGCTAAAGTTAATCCCCAAAACATTCAGAAGACTGAAGTGGGTAATTCAAATGAGGGAAAGTGATAGAAAATTCCAAGACAAGCATAACAGAACCTCAGTCTAAGAGGTTCTATTGTGAGCCACTCTAAGTACATCATTAACTCATTAACAAGCTTATTCTACCTGTTAAACCCTCAATGCCATCTGAGATCAGTCTATCTATAGCTTTGTGAGAGAGATAAGAGCAGGCTCAATGCACAACCTCCACAGCATCCCCCACAGCACAGAAGCTGTACTGGTCCCAGCGAGGCACAAAGCAAACAGTTGCAGCCACCCCGATTCCTGTTCCTGATTAGCAGCTCTGCAGGGCCACGCCGAAGGAAACACTGAAATTCTGGTTCTTCACTCAGGCCAGGCAGGGCTGCTTGATGGATCTCTGCACAGACTCCACCACACAGTTTAAGTGTGCCAGGTTCAGGTAAATAATTTATTTCACTTGAGAAACCCAAGCAAGGAATGTTCTTCCTGCTTCTTTTCACCTTCAAACGCATTTCCTTCACTCCTTTGTTACCACTGCAGACCACCACAGTTACAGACACAAATATCAACTGCTTTGGCATGGCCAAAGGTGCTGTGTTCTCACAGCTGGCAATCCTCTAAATTATGCACAAATGACCCCATGTTTGCTTTAATGAAAAAACATTGGATTCTTTCCACATGAACACTAAGCTCTATCTTCAGATGAAGATGACAATCATTGAAAAAAAAAGCCACAGCCACAGATTTCCATGCTGCCTTATTTTGCATCCCTGGAATTTGACCAGGCTTGGAGCTGGGGAACAAAATTCATCCCTGTGAATCACAGAAGGTGCTCCTGGAAATCTGATGATAAAGCTCATGCTTTGAAGTCTTATAGTTTTGGCTGCAGATCCCATTACACATCAGCATTGAAATAATTAGGTGCTTATCCTAATTGAAGCAATATTTTCAGAATTTCTGTCTCATCACGCAACTTCTGCTGCCTTCTTGGTATTCTAAGCAGCCTCATCCCCAGGTGACTTGTTTTGTTTGCAGTGTTTCCTTTCTCATTTTCCTTTACCAGGAAATAAAAATTGGATCCCTTCCTCATCCCTTTTAATGTAAAGGACAAAAGAATACTTTGCAGCATGAGGGCCCCATCACATCACCTGCTGCTTGTTAAGGCAGAATTACAGCTTATCTTTTCCCAATGTTTTGAATCATTAATTATTTCTGCTAAGTGCACCAGCTCCAACTAAAAAGACACCAGGACGTAAGTAGCCCATACCTACTCACTGGGGAGGTGAAAGAATGAAGTTTCAGTTCTGTTCTGGTGAGTCAGGGGTCTGGCCCAACAACCTTGACTGGAAAGTGCCTCTCTGCACAAAGAAAACTGATCTGTAATCATTAGAATGATCACATTGGCTCTAACAAATTGGGATTTCCTGCTAGGAAGTAATTTGGTGGAAAGACCTCCTAAGTGACTTAAGTTAGAGCTCTCACACAAATTCCCTAAGCCACTTTTCACTGCAAAACTGAACTGACCTGCTCTGGTTTTGCACCTAACACAGTTTTGTGCATGTGAACTAAACATCTCTTTAAGTGTTAGGTAATGAATGGGTGAGGAATATTGGTCATGGACAGATGCTAGCAATAGTATTTCTGGATTTCATTTAGCACATGTTTACAAAAAATATTAAAGCAGGATACACAATAAGAATGCTAATCCAGTACCAGAATTTCCACGTTAGATTGTTAGATACACAAATCATTCTCACACTGAGATGTCAACTCACACCCAAATTTGGCTCTGCAACTGCTAACAAGTGCTGTCACTTACCCCATCTGTAATTTCAATAAATACATGACTGAGGGGAGCTCCATTACAGTGAGTAAAATCCTTAGTTTTGCTCTCCCTGCTTAATGTATTTCCCACTGGCTGCTGCAGACACTTAAGGCCGTACAAAAGTCAGGCAGTGCCCACTCCATGGCAGTGGGTTTGGGGAGCCCTAAGGAACAGACTTACACATCACTTGGAGGAATCTCTGCACACATGGGCCTCTTTAGCTCCATTGGTCTGTGCCCCCCTGGGGTGATTTGCTGTGAGCACTCCCACGAGATCATGGTGGCTGGCACTGTGCAGGGGCAAGGAGTGGGGGCAAACCACACAGGGCACCTTTATCAGGGGCTGGAAATGAAACGTTGGCTGAACCCTGGCGAGCACAAACTTCATGGTCTCTCATGAACTTCCTGTGACCCTCTAAGGAACACTGAGCTATTGAAACACAGACCTACTTACCTTTCCTATAGCTGCTGCTGTTTTCTTTGAAGCAGTTTTTCCTGTAAGCTGAAGTGGTTTTTTATTTAGACTGACTAATGCTGATGGTACCTAATATTTAGGTTAACTATACCTCTAAAAAGGCATTTTTCACATTTTACTACAAACCATTGCTCTGAAAAATAAAAGTCGTAATGTTCTAGATAGGCAAAGAAAGTTACTGTGAAATTAAGAGTTTTTTCTAGGGATAACCTAAAGGGGATTGACATAATCCTTTCTTATATCAGCCACAGACCTTATTTTCAAAGTATATTTTTTTAATATTAGCAAGTTCTAACTTCTCACTGAGTGCCTATAAAAACACAGCGTTATTCACATTATTTCAGATTTATCCATGCCTGTACAAATCATGCGTGTACAACTGCATTTAGAGCAATTAAGCTGAACGAGGCTGAACTAAACAACTTTGGAATTAGAGGTTTAAGGCTTTGGAAGCACAAGTAAAACAAAACCAAACCCCAGCCTGCAATCCAGTCCCTGTGCTATTTCACTGCTTCCAGGAGGGGAATACTGAGCGCAGTGCAGATGTGACGGGCACTGCTGGGCGCTGCCCCAGCGGCAGCGGCAGCACTGTGCTCTGAACGCAGCTGCCCGGGAGCACGGAGCCTGCCTCTCCCCGCTGCCAGCGCCCTGCCAAGGGCACCGGGAGCGTTCCCAGCCTGGCACGGCCCCGGAGCCCGGCCCAGAGCCCCGGAGCTCGGCCCGGGACAGCCGCAGAGCAGCGGGGCACAGCGAGCACCAGGAGCCCCAGCCCGAAGCACACGGCTCGCAGGGGCACAGAACCAGACAACCAGACCCTCCCTCTCCTAATGGACTCCAGATTTTATACAAGTTGGTTTCTTTACTTTTCTCTTTAATTTCTTTTCCTCAATGTGGAACATTGCATAGTTTGAATGTCCACGATTAGGGAGAGCTGCGGAGTGAATGAATCTCGGCCACTCGCACACACACTCTGTTTAGGCTGTAATGCAGAGATAAACGATACCGAGCGCTATTGCCCGCACTCCTCGGGTAACCTTAATGAGCAGCCAGGCAGGAATTAAAGGATTGTGCAGGACCAAGGCACAGACATCCATCACTGCCGGAAACCCTGAGTGATACAGAGGAAAAGTCGCTCATCTAGAGTCACCAACAGGACTGAATCAATGACATTAAATGACTGGTTTCTATCAGGATGGTGATTTGTTTAGTTGGTTGGTTTTATTGCTACAGTATACAAATCACTTCATGAAGGATAGGAGCACACAACAGATGATCAAACATTTCTCAGCAGTCCCTTCCAAACACGATTTTGTTCAGACAGAGCTCAGATTTTGTTATAGGACAAAGTCCGTTCCTGAGCAAGCACAAGTGAACTGCTGCAAATAGGATCCTATTAATTTATTAATGCAGACAGACCCTCAGATTTTGCTATAGGACAAAGTCTGTTCCTGAACAAGCACAAGTGAACTGCTACAAACAGGATCCTAATCATTTACTTCCAGTTTGAGATGTGGCCCTACGAATCCTTGATAGCAAAACAGATCAAAAGTAACAAAAATTACAATTAAATAAATACTCACTCTTCTGAAAACTATTCCAGGTGGTGAGGATATTGGTACTGCTACATAAATGTTGGATTTAAGATAAGCAATTTATTTTAGTTTGCAGAGTAAAAAATTCCATCATTATTTATTTGGGTTGCCATCCAAGTAACTGTAAGAAAAGGGTGAACACGGGGAAGGAAGATCAGCCCTTCAGAAATGTGGCCTCTCATTCTGTTTCTCTGTTGGGCCTGATTTGGACTTCACCAAGTAAGATGAAGATTTCAGATTCTTCTGTTGAATCAAAAGGAGGAAGAAGTTTAAAAGAGTATTTTTCTAGAGTCAGGGGTTTTATAAACAGCTTTGCCTAACAGTGACAACAACTTGGTCCTCTATACTCATTTTTATAGCATTGGAAGCTACAGAAATAAATACAAGTCCACATCAGAGCAAAATTAAATCATCATCTTAATTCACCAAAGGTATGGATAGTGTTAGGTGACTACATTAAAAAAACCTCAAACACTAATTTATTTGAAGGAGAGATAGGTTTTTTTTCCCCTGCCAATTAGGTGGTGGCCAAAATCTTGAATATCATGATTTTATTTAAAATTGACCTTAGCTCCAACAGAGATTTATGGCATTTGCAACTATCATAATTTTAAGTGGTGGTGTTGGTTGTTGTAGCCTTTGCTTGCTTTGGGTTTTTGTTACATCTAATTCTAAACAGAGAGAAGTCTGGAAAATCCAAAAGACACTATTCTCAACAGAGAATTCTAGCCCAAAAAAGAGTGATCATCTGTAATTTTAGAGATCTTTTCAAAGTTCCAAACTGAGGCCCTAGTAACTCATAACCTGTGCCAGTGAAAAGTCTGGAGAGCTGTACAAAAAGGAAGATGCAAAAACCAATGTACCTGGAAATTTGGCTTTGGACATTACAACAGTAAAAGGCAGCAAATACAGGTTACTATAAAGGAAGGGATCTAATTTTTATTTCCTGGTAAAGAAAAATTAGAAAGGAAACATTGAAAACAAAACAAGTCACATAACAGCTTAAAGGATCTACATTTGGTCCCTTAGGTTAAAGGACAAAACCAGTTCTGAACAACCAGTTCTGGATGTCTTCCTACATGCACTGAAGCCCCTGTACAGGACAGAATGAATCAAAGAAAACTTAGAAAAAACTTAAATTGAAGGACATAAAAACAATGGTATTAAGTAAAATGCAACTCCTCAAAGAACTGAGTAGCTCTCAATAAGGTAAAAAATGGAATGGAGGAACTCAATAGGACCCAGCACACAGATCACTCCAGGTTAGCAAGGAGCTCTTTTTGATCTGGCAAATTCCTTCATTCCTGGTTAGAACAGTAATTAATACTGCTCCTGATACATTTCTGTACATCTGTAAGCACAGGGGATTTTACAGAGCATACCAGGAATTCTGAGCTAGGAGTAACCTGCCTGACTCCGTGTCCATCACAGAGTCAGCCAGCAGCAATGTGCAGCTCTCTAAGGATCTAACAGGGGTGGAGCACAAATTGTGCCATTTGAAGGGGAGAGAGCAATGGCACGGGTTTTGAAACTACACAATCCAACTTCTGGAGTATTTCAACTCTGCTGAAAACAGGGAGGGAATTTACAGTGTTTCTTTCAAATAATAAATACTTGAAATAAGTGGAGATTTGGATTTTATCTGACAATCTGTTGAAGATTGCAATGCAAGCTGTTTTCCATTCCCATCTGTATGGCAGATACCTTTGTCAAGTGGGCAGTTTGCCTTATCTCTGTCTTTGAGTGACCACAATCACTCCTCCCTGGGGAGGGGACATTGCTGATAACAGCTATGGAATGTCACTGCATGGCTGATAAGAACTACAGCATCCCATTGGGAGATGTGAGCCCAGAGGGAGGAGCCAAGCATTCCTACCCAGATATAATCCAGAGGTTCTGAGACACCGGCACGGCTTCTCCCCGGGATTCCCAGATGAACAGCAGCTGCCTCTTCTCCCACTGGATCTTCAGAGGAAGAATACATCCTTCTCTACAGGATCCCTGCTCCAGCAGAACCACAGCTGATACTCCAGGAGGGCTGAGCCACAATTCCAATGGGACTGCCACCAACACCCTGACCCACAGGGTGTCAGGCTGGGTTCTGTCTCTGTCATTGTTGTTCTAGTGCACTGCATTGTTTATTTTATTCTTTTTTTTCCTTTTCCCTATTAAAGAACTGTTATTTCCTGCTCCCATATTTTTGCCTGAGAGCCCTTTAATTTAAAATTGACAGCAATTCAGAGGGGTGGGGAGGGTTTACATTCTCCATTTCAGGGGAGGCTCCTGCCTTCCTTAGCAGACACCTGTCTTTCCAAACCAAGACACAATCACTAAGGGATAAGGAGGACAAAGCAGTGCATACAAATACCAAGACACCTTCTATCATCCTGTTTCTCACAAACACACCTAAAGTAATGGGCACATAGAGAAAGTCCCCTTGAGTCCTCCTGTTGTGAGGTTTCAGTATAACATTCAGAGGATTCCTTGCTCACCTTCACTGATCCTTTGAGACTCAGCCAAAAAGCTTAAATTCTTCAATTATGCCAGGAAGTTTCAGTCAGTGTCAAGCAAATTATGTAGTTAATAAGGGATATCAATTTGTGCATCCATGTAAGCACTGACCACCCTCTGCTAGGTTTTAATAGCTTTGAGAACAGCAACTGAGGTCCTGCTGTCTGCTCCTAATGTCTACTCTCTGCTGTGTGCACTGCTCAGAAATATTCAGCAGCAGTGAAGTAGGACTCTCACTGACTATTACCTAATGCAAAAGCACAAGGGGCTTCTCATAAAAACACTCAGAGCCCACCCATCACCTCAGCTGCTGATGAAACCCAAGGGAGAATGGGCATTACATTTTGCAAGCCCCCATGACAACAAATTGCAATAGGAAGGTGCTGAGAGGGAAACAGTACCACCAGTTTGGAGGAACATTTGGGCATCAGACCAGCACAAGACAAAAGAAACAACAACTGAAAAACAAAAGGCCTCCTCATTTAAGAATAACTACTGGAGCATACACATATATAGTACTGTCAAAGCACAGGAAGTAAAAGACAAACAGATGAAATGCATTAAACAGATCATCTGCATTACAGAGAAACACCAGGTTTGTGAAAATACTGTTTATCTGAGTATCACAAGGATGAAGGCCCAGGTAAAAACACATCAGACTCCCAGGCTTCCCAAGAGAGGTTACTTAAGAGGGAGGCTGCCAGGAAGTAAAAGTGAGGTTGTTCAGCAGCATTCTAGGGCACACAAGGAGGCAGAAAAGCATTCTTGGAGCTCTATTGCCCAGTCAGATCCACCCACCCCCAGTGCCAGCTGCTCCTTTTAGAAAACTTCCCCAGGGTTTCCTCTCAGGTGATGTGTTCTGCCTCCAGAGTCCTTTAGACTGAGTGCCACAGAAGCACCTGACATTCTGAGGGTTGGCTTGCAGGTTTGTTTAAACAGCACTTAGAGCTTCCTACCTCCTCAAATAAACACCACAGCCCAAAGCCTCCAATTACACGTTGGGAAATGTTGTGGTCCAAAGAACAGAAATTGTTGTGGGTTTCACTGGCTAAACCATCAGACTGACATTTTGCCTGGGCAGTAATACTGAGGACACTGCTCCAAACTCACTTATCACAGCACCAAAAGTAGAGGTCTGTTTGGTTGTATCCAACACAGCTCTTCATGGCATTATTACAATGCATCTGATTCTCTTCATAAATATCAAAATAGGCTCCATGTTCAGACAACAGATGAAGTGAGCCAAAACTTACAGGATATTTTTAGTATATAGAAAAAAAGATCTCTTTATTAGTTCTTTTTTGTTTTAATTAGAGAAAATTGCATTGTATACACCAGTGCTGCAAGGCAGTCTTCCAAGAGAGCTAAGTGAATGTATGAAAATACTTTTACTGAAATAACTTATGCTGAATTAAATGTTTTGCTACCTTATTTGATTTGGCTTGCCGATCACTTAACTGTCACCGAATTCTGAACTGGAGAAGTGGCAATGTTTAATGACAATAAGACATTGTAGATCATGTGTTAGTGCTGATTAATGCACTTCCCAAGCGTGCTGGGAGCATTTGGCTTGCCTTGTACCTTACCCTGTGCACCCAAGGCATGCATTCATCAGCACTGCTGCTCTGTCTGTCATGTCTTATTGCTGAAGTAGTGCACCATTCCCAGTATGTTTGCTTTGAGCCTGCCTCAGTCAATTTACATTACACTGCCCACCCAAACCCACATTTTTGAGGTTCACCCAGCTCTTGATGATCAGGGCCCTGTATGTTTAATAACGTTTTGCTCTGCCAGTCTAATTAACTCCGGCACTGTATCTGCAGTCAGATAAAATGCTCATTTCACACCACATTAATTTTTATCAGCTGAACATTAAGCAACACAAAGCTATCTATGCTTGGTTTAATTTACATACTGACAGAGCTACAAAGAATTACTGCAGTGACTGCAAAGCAAATAAGTAGAACTGGCATCAAACATGGCTTCTTCAAAATGAAATATTGATTTGCAAGGCTGGCATCCCAAAGCGGAAAAGAGGAAAAGAAAGAGAATGAGAAATTACTTTCCCCTGTCGGCACTAGGAAAAAAATTACACAGTTTGTAACCTGTATTTCCTTAAATGTTATAGCTTGAGAGGGGTATTAAAATTAAAACTTATTCTCCAATTGGCCAAGAAAAGTTAGAGGTGCTGGGAACATTTCTCATGGCTTAGAAAGAAAAAGAAAAGGGGTCAGGAAGGTGGGGAGGGACAAAATGACTGTGTTAAGAGAATAGAACTTAAAAGATTTTCCTGCTCTTTTCACTGGCAATATTTAGCTGAGCAGTCCTTTTTTTGTGGACTATGACCATGAGTCAAATTTGAAGGCAGAACATATGAAAGACCCTGAAATTCTAATGTATGAATAAGAACACAGAAGAAAAATTCTGGGAGCCTGGGATTTTATTCAGAGTCTAGCAGTGACCCTTCAGTGCTGTTGAAAAGCATCAGTGACCCCACAGTAGCCAGAATAGGAAGTGTTCATATGAGTTAATCTGAACACATAAAAGCTGGCCATGCACATCAATCCTTGCCAGCTTTTCCAGAATGTTGCACCACAGTAGTGAGGTGAAGACCTTAGCTCCAAAAATAAAGTATCCTGTCTCTGCTCAACTGGACAAAGTCAAACCTTCACTAAAGCTAATTATGAACTGAACATCATTTAAGTGTACAGAATACATCTTCCTTTGGGCTTTATCTAGTCTTCTGTTTGAGGTTAAAAAAAAAATAGCAAGTTCAACTGGGCTGCATTACAAAAATCTCACAGATATTTAATAAATGAGCAAAATTAATAGAGTAGCACTCTGCCACTTCTGCCTGTAGGTTAGTGTCATCTTTTCAATCTTGGAGTTGGTGTGTGCCACTGAGTGATCCTCTAATGCTTTTTTCCCTGCTCCTCAGCCACCCCAAACATTGGGAAAGATGCTTCAGTAGCAGGAACCTTTCCACTCCCAAAAGTGCCCGAGGCCATCAGCACAAGCAGCTCCCTTGTAAGCAGGCAAGGAACACAACTCCCAGGTCCTAGAGGAGCATGAATAGCTACTGTTCAATGTTCCTTTCCTGAGGACAAGTCTTGGTAAAACTTCAAGAGCTTTCTTGAGCTTTGGTTTGCTGGAGAGCTTTGATTTGGGCCCTGTTCAGCTCCATGGTTTTCTGGCTGCCCCAGAAAGTGCCCTTGGCACTGATGCAGTTAAAAGTCTGTGTGCCATTTGAAATTGTCCCTGTCCCTGTCTCCATGGCTTCCTGTGCTTTCCTGCCCCTGCCTCTAAATGAGCAGAAGAGCAGATCTACATTGCACTGGGAAATCATGGCACTGTTCCCTGAGGAAATTGGCTACTGCTGTGAAATTTTCCTTTGCTGTCGAAGTCACCTTTATGAGGAGCTCTTTTCTCTTCAAAGAGCAAATGCAGTTAATAAACTCCTACCTAGAAGCACTAATATCCAGCCTGCCTGGTAAGTGAAAAATAATTTCAAAACAGGACATGGTATTATAGCTATTTCTATTGACTACAGTGCAGCTTATTATTGTATTCCAGCTATTTTGGGAAACAAGTAAACTTAAAATGTCATATTAATTATTTACAAAATACTGACACAAATGAAATGAAGATTTGACTGAAACAACAGTTCAGTGCCTGACTCTGCCTTCTTAATGAACGTAACAGGGAACTGCTGAATAATTTTCTGCTTACTCTACCACAATCTTTCCTTCTCCTTCTCCTGCAAAACAGACCAGCAAAAAAAACCTCCAGCTCAGACATCTCTGAATCTTGGACAGGTCAAACAGCATAATCCAATCTAGATTGCATCTACAGCTAATGCTGGGGAAATGTCTGGTTTATCTTTATAGAACATTCCTTCAACATATGTTACAGTCAGTGTCTCAGGGCACACTCACTTTATTTTCAGCTGTGCTTTGAAATATGAGAAGGAAGATAGCCCTGAAATACCACTCTAACTAAAATCAGTCATTGTTTTGGAGTAACTACCATACAAAGAGTATTGACCCTTTCTGACTTCCTTGTCAGATTACGAGCTGGCAGTTTTCTAAAACATTAAGTCAGTCAGAGCCCAAAGGATAACATGACTTCTAATTCAAGGTAACTGGAATAAAGAAAAGAGAAGAGAGGCTGATTAATTAGAACTGTATAGTGAACTAATTTGCATCCCTATTCTCACTGGTTTTCTAAAAAGAGAATCAATGTGTGTTTGTGCCTCACATCATCTGGCTCCTTCCCACATTAAAAATGACAGCTTTTGCAAGTGAAAAAAAAATTCCTATAAAAAGGTATATTTCCTATTGGGACACAGATGATTTTTACTGAAGTAAAATTTCCTTCATCACTAGTGAGTTTGGGATAAGAAGCATGGAAATTTGTTCTTGGATTTCTTCCAAGAAATAGCAGGACTTCCAGCACTGCTGTTACAGAAAATTTGAGAGGTTAATCTAAATTATTTCATGCATCCTGCCACCACATCATCTGTCATGTCACCACTTGTGCCCAGCAGATAGAGCAGTGTAACCCTTCCTTGCACCTAAGGCTCACCTGTGCCTGACATGGGCACCTGGCAGCACAGAAATTATGCCATTCTGCACCTTCCCAGCACCCTCCTCCCTCTTCCAGCCACAAAAAGGATAATTCATAACAACCCTCCCTAGAGAGCAACAGGGCAGATAATGGGATAGACCAAGGAATCTTTGCCTCGTTTCTATGCTCCTAGCTCAAGAAGATGTAGAAAACAGTGAATTATCGCTCTGAATTTTCCATTCAGGACTGCTGACTGGAATGATAGAGCTCCCAGCTGCACAGTAACACCATGGACTGAGCTGGAGGAGATCCCTCTCAATCCATCCACGTTTCTGTTTCAAATCACATTTTTACAGTGCTGAAATTTTACTAGCAATCCCAGCTGCTTTACTCAAGTGTTTTGGAGGTCCAAAGATCCTCATAAATTTCCCTTCGTGTTTAAGGCTACTTTAACTCATCTGAACTGAAGTGGCTCTGATACTTGGAAATAAATCTCACTTTATGACTTGGAAAGACCTGGGCAAATATTAGCCAGTTAAGTCCCCTGTGACTTCCTGCCTCAAAAAGTGATATGAGACCTTGCCAGAGCTATCAAACTGAACTTGAACTCTGTTTCATGTCTGCCTGAAATGCAGAGGTGGGAAGAGTGGTCTTATGGTCCACTAGTCTGATGGTCCACTGTCTCTGCAACAATTAACTAATCAAAACTTTTTTTCTTCCTTTGCTTTTTTTAAATGTCACAAACCAAAAGGCTGTGTTTCAAACTAAGGTTAGATGTGCCATGAGCTGTTGGCTTGCACCCTAGGCACACTTTCTGAAGCATTCCCCACTCTGTATAACGCTGAGGAGGGGGTGTATAACATTTCTTTCTGCCTTTTAAGAAGGGGAGAACGTAATTTATCTCTCTGTACCTAACTAACGTTAAAATGAAGAGATGGCTTTTCACCACCCCATTCCATCCAACTTTCTTTCCCTGGACTCTGCTTTTGCCAGCACTTTGTGCATGCTCTGTCTTTGGTAACTGAAGTCAGTAGTTTATTGCTATGCAGGCTTCAGGAGTGAAACGTCACTGGCTGAGAGGGAGCAAGTATTGGTCTTGACAGTTTGGATGCTGCTTCCTTTCTCAAAGATGACTTTTTTGACAGCACCAGAAAGCTTTGTCTGTTTTCAAACTCTAAGATATGACAGGGATTTAGAAGGCAGGATAAGACAGACCATGCCAGGTCAGTGTTTTTTGTCTACACAAGCTTACGGTCTCTTTGAATTTATAAACTCGTAGAGGAGAAGATGCTGGGGGAAAGGAGGGGGAAGAGCATCTCAAGTGCCTGCAGAAGGTCTGCTTTGCTCAGTCAAACCCTGATGTATTCAAGAGGAACCACACAGCCTTTGTTAGGCTATACATCCCACACTTAATTGAGAAATGATTTCTAATAAGTCCTGGAGAGCTACAGGTCTCTCTATCTCTCAGATGGGAAACAATCATATCTCACGGCAACTCATTACGTATTCTTTTTGTACCAGGAGTTGTTTTAAAAGCGTGAAATTAGTTCTGGCAGAGTGTACAGAGAAACACCCATGAGATGAGACTGAATGAGTTATGTAAGGTTTCCACACATTCCTCATCAGTGTTAACTCTTCATGGCCAAAGTCAGCTTTTTTAGATGAAGAAATGTTCATGTAGTATATAAAGGAAATAGCTTTTTTCTTCTTTCCCTGACATTCTGTCTATCCAAAATCTCCATAATTATATTTGGCACAGAAACCTCCTTGCTCCATTGTTTCTTTGATACTTAGTAACCATGAAATATCATTTATAAAGTGATTTACAGTATTTATAAATTAGTTGAGCTGGAGCTGCCTGTGGTGCCAAGTAAATGACCCTTCTGTGGGTTTAGTGCAAACTTTGAAAATGTATCAGAATCATTAAGATATAAACTGTCATACAGAGCTCCAAGTGCCAGAACACAAGATCTGTGTGCTCATTTTTGGGTTGGACTCTCTAACCTGGATACCTTGGACTCTCCAGCAAGGATCACAAGCTTTTCCAAGACTACTGCCACTCTATTAGTGAGCTTTTAGCCTCTCTAGGAAAAATATTAGCCTTGGAATGCTAGCAGGACATTTTTTGGTAGATGCCAGTGAATTGAAAGCTCTTAAAGGTGGAATTCTTCTCTTGTCCTTCTCAGCCTGGAGAGCTTCAACAACAACAGCTGGCGTCAGGTTAATGGCATTGCTCAACCAATGCTCACCTGGAGCTGGGAGGAGATTCCTTGTGCCCTCCTGCAAGTGGGATAGAGGGTCAGGAAACCAAGGCAGAACTCAAGTTCAGCTCTGAGAGCTGTCCATGAGATCAGGACAGAGCTGCAGCTCAAGGAACAGTTAAGACAGGATCATTTGTCACTCTCCTCTTAAGAGTCCACTGCTGACTAAGCCAACAAGGCTGGCTGTGACACACAGTCTGCAGAGAGAGAGGGGACAGTTAATGAAACCGAGTGTCAGGACACAGCAGGGTCTGTATAAAAGCACACACTGCAAAGCCAGCCTTGAATTGCAGGTACACTCGTAATTTCTCAGTATGAAAAGGAAAAGAAATCACAGGAAACTTGCAATGAATGATTTAATCAGTTAAATTAATGTTGAAAAGATTCTGTGTAAAGTCCTCACTGCTTGCTAAGCCTTTATGAGTGCAATGTAATGAATGAACTGCCTTTGCAGACCTGCTGAAGAACAGGCTGTTTAAAATGCCCTTCCTTTTACTTTTAGCATTTAACAAGAAATTCAAATTCTTTGATAAAAACATGGCAGAACTAAAAAAAAAACAAACAAAAACCAAACAAATAAACCAAACAGAACCTCCCACCACAACAGAAGTACTCCAGTAGTTGGATTCCGTAGCTTAGATAAACAGAAGTAATAAATTTTCATTACATACCAGAAGCTGACCATCCTTTCTGAAAATAAGAAACCATTAGAAAATCTACATGTTACATACATCTTAACTTTTAGAATTTCTTAAGTTTCCAGGACAGAAGTGGCCTCATGTAAGGCCATGTGATGCTAAGGAAAGAAAAGCAGTAAATTTGCACTTTACTTCTAACAATCTCCTGTTGACACATTCTGTTACACACATAATGAAGAACAGGAGTCAGACACTTCCTGTTAACTGATGGGAATTGGAGTTCTCAGTGTTATGCAAACAGCAAGAAGTAAAAAGTTTCATTGGCTTGTACTAAAACTCAATTAGGCCATTAAAAGAGGAAACAATTAAAGTGGCCTGAACATTTCTCAAAATAAATGGTACCCTGGAGTTCAGCAAAACTGTGGGGCTGTTTCCAAACATCTTCTCTTCCTCTCTTTGAACATTATGGAAAATGACTCTGAATATGATGCCAAAATGTAAAACCGAAACACACAAAGGATATTAGAACTGTCTGAATTACAGATGTCTCTAAAGACTAATAGCATAAAAATGTGAAGCAGGTTGACCTCAAATGTCCTTATTCTCAACCTGTGGGAAGCTCTTTGTCTCTTACGTTTTACTTCCATACCTAGGCTGACTGGAATGATGATAACCATTCACAGAAATCTTATTAAAAGAATCTAAAATTGCTCTGTCATGCACCTGAGCCCACTGCATGTGCTAATAATGGGCGAGATTGCTAAAATCCTCACCAGCTTTTCTCTACAAGGAGAGGAACTGTTGAGAACAGACACATCCAAATCAATATCCCCAGAGGAGTAGCAGAGCTTGTGGCACCAGTCAGCATCTTCCCTCAGCCATTAAATTTAAAGAACCATTCAGCAGCAGCTGATAAAATAAAAAAAGAAAAAAAAAAAAGGAAACAAAAACGCCTCCAACAACAAACACTTCTGCTGATAAAAAAGGGAAGAGACAGAAAATCTTTCAGGATGTCCTTCCTTGTTTACTACTTCAGAGATTGCCACATGAGAGGGCACAAGGAGTGAAGACAGAGAAAGACTTCCAGGGGTGTAATTCAGCTGTAAAGTTACAAAAGAAAAGAACAGCCCACAGTTCTTGGAGTTATTGCATGCTACCTTTATAAAATGCCTGTTATTCCATTACCCACTGCCCTTAACATTGTTTGGTTTATTTTTTTGTGGGTCACTTACAATTCAGGATATTCCATGATGCCTCATAGCTGCTTTCACTTTGGTAAAACTGAGATGAGATGAAGAGTCAAATCTTCCAAAAGCTGAGGTTTAAACTAATCTCTCATTAATTAATCTCTCAAAAAATGGCCGGCAATCCCCTTCTGCTCCCAGCATTTGAGCTTCTCTGAGTTTTCATCTGTGTGCATTTGGGGGATATGTGGAACAGGAAGAGACCACTTGCACTCAAGTGAATATTTTTGGCAGAATATTTTTGTCAAGTGAATATTTTTGGCAGAATATTTTTGTCTGACTGTGAAAACCACAACATAGCTTGAATTGTGATTTTAGACAAATTACGATTACTTCAACATAATCTACAGCCTAACATGCAGGTCCAGCTCATGAGTTTCAGACATGATTTATCCTAATACAGCTGAACTCTCCTCCAGCAGCCAAGGGAAGACTCTCCATCACAGGAATTACTTCATTGCTCAGAGTTAGGCTGACAACTCAAAGATACCTCACTCCTGAAGCAGGTAACAGGATCTTCAGTTGTAAATGACCAGCTGTTCATTACCCAACCCAAGATCCACTATTCCAGCTTATAAAATAAATGCAGACCCTTCCCTGTTAAAGCAATCATACCAAAACAAACCCAGAATTGTGTAATGTCAAAGTAGAAGAATAAATTACTGTGGAAGTAGAAGACAAAAACATTCTCCATTCCATATGATTTCCACATTTTTATGGTAGGAGATCAAAATAAACCACAGCACCTTTTAACAAGAGTAGAAAGCAGCATAATTCATTTACCTTCACTTGCACAAGTATTTCAACTATGATTTTATGGCTCATCTCTACAGAGCCTGGGGTACAGCCAAAGCAGCTTTCATATGTATTTTGGTTGGTGAAATACTGCTTAGAACACTTTCCTTTTTCTTAGAAAAGGAAAAGCTGTCAGAAGTCTAAATTTTCCACCCTTTCTTTCTTTATTTATAAGGCACTTAGGGAAATACCCATCAAGCTGAAAATAGTGCCTAGTTCATTGTGTTTTTTCATGAATTCATCTTCTCTCACCAAAATAATCCAAGTGACCAGAAGCAAACACACGTAGCAACACAAGACTTTCCATGCTAACAGGGTATTTTCAAGTGGCAATTACAAGAATGAAAAATTAAGAAAGCCCAGTTTGTCCTTTCCCTCTTTGGGCTGCTGGATGTTTTAAGTATTTCCAGGCCCACATTCTCCTGATCTTATTCCAACACTCACACACCTGTTAAAGGCAGTGAACACTGCAGTCCTCACACTGGCCTGACTCTGCTGTGCAGGTCATTATCTTGTACCTAAATAGATCAGTAGCTTCAAACTTCATTTTTCTACCTCCAGCATTTCCCCTCCCTTGGAGGAAGGGAGGGGACTGAGATTGTTTCTTTCTTTCTCTGCCTCCCCTCTTTTCTAAAGCTACTCCCACACTGAACAGTTGGCACACAGTGTTGTAGCTCTCTGAAATATGCCCCTGAGTTCTGCTTTCATTTACAGTCCTTTAAAGAAACAGCTCCCCAGCTGTGACAATACCAGAGGCTGAGTTAACCAATAAATACTTCAGGAATTTAGCTGGGAGATTGATGATCCCTCCACTAAAGTGGAAGATAGAATATAGATGGAGAGCATTCCTCTTTACAATAAAACATGCTTCCCCTAGAGATTTAGACACGGCACACACAAATCTTTCTCCCCAGTTATGGAGTTATTTATAAGGAATATATTGAGACTTAAAGAAGTTCCTGAGACTTGTACAGAAAACTACTTTTCTCTTCTTTGTAGGAAGTCAGAAGAAGCCTGACAGCAATCTAATCAAAACATGCAAATGAGGTCAACTTTCTTGAAGGGTTGTAGGATTTCTCCAGAGAAATTCAGAGAATGTCCTGGCACAGAGGTATTTTCTTAAGTTGCTCACTTTGTCTTCTGTGGTTCTATACCATTCTATGTGGCCTCCTTGTCACTTTGTACTCTCTGCTGGCTACAGATGCCCCAGCTGGGGAGACACTTCATTTTTAATTTAATGCTGAACACCTCAAAGGATGGTGAGCTTCAGGAAGCAATCCTGAATGACAGAATCTTACATTTAGCCTTCCAAAGTAATAATAAAAATAATTTAAATAATACACTACTGAACAGTCTAAATTAAATTATTTGACTTCATTTAACATCAAGTACAAACCCAAAGCCATTGTTTTGTCTCCCTTCTAGTGCAGTTCATATGGAAACTGACTTTGCATGCAGACCAGGATGAGAATAAAATCTGTTTTCTTGACTCTATTCCTTCTCTTTGCTGCCTGAACCATCCCTTTCCATGGCATTTGGTGAGAGCTGATGAGTGATGAATCTGTTAAGATCCAAGTGCTTGCAATGAGCATGAAGTGATTTTTACAGAAGATTTTTACAGATTACCTAGGCTGAGAATTAGAATGAGCATTTGGGAACCCTCCCTAACCAAAGGAGGAGGTTCTGCCAATAAAAGCAAAACCAACCAGCACCCTGCCATGCCAGGGTGTACAGCAGGGACATGTTAACATGAAAGGTAAAAAATATCTCTGGTTTACCAGCACAGCAAAAGCTCATGTTTCCCTGGATTATACAGAAAAGCTTACATGGAATACCCAAGCAGTTTTGGCTGCCCACAGGTTGACAAAATGGATTAACACATGAGCCTTCCTGCAGCTTGCATTCAGAGCCAGGTACCTGATCAAGGTCTGAATTTCTCAGGTTACACGCAGCTCCCAGCTCATCGTGTCTGTACTGAAAGAGCAGGCAGGAACTCTGGCACCAGCAATTTGTACAAACCCACACTCCAGCACCTCTCTGCTGCCACACCACACTGCACTGAGCAGCCCCTCTGCTACAGAAAAGCACTGAAGAGACCTGAGCATCACCAAAGGCCATCAATGCACAGGGGACAGGGTTTTAGAGAGGTAGGTACAACAAATACTGCAACTTTATGAAACAGGGACTGATCAAACACAAATCTCCCCACAAATCTCAGTATTTCATGCTGTAAATATGATCTAATGAGGACACTGGTACAATTATGTTTATTATTACATCAGCTATTATCATAGCTGGATTATTAAAATACACATCAGCAAGGAGATGCAATAGCATCAAACCCATTTGCTTATTATGTAGGAAAAGATTGTGATGCTGATGCATTTTTAAGACTTCTGTTCATTAAACATAATTGAGCAAGTAAGTAGTTTTTCTGTAGAATTGTCTAAATCCTTTATTTTTTATTACTTTCTACCGCTTACTCTAAAAGTTGTCCCTGTAATTCTTACAGAAAGTATCAACTTCTGTCTGCCCCTCAATTCACATGCAAATCTGAAGAGGCAGAATTTATCTCCATAAACAAATCTGTAATGATTCTGATGTCTGCACACTTACAGAGCAGATGCTCAACATTCTGAGCAGTGCAGCTCAAACAGCCCCTGACAAGTGGAAACAACAGTAGAATACTGATCGTGACATCAGGACTACCTGGAGATCTGGTTTATTCCTCCATTTCCCACCCCCCGAGCTCGCAAAAGGAAAGCCAGGAAAGGAATTCTCTCTAGACTCGTACTAGGAGAGAAAGCAGTGCCAACTCCCAGCTACGGTGGTGCAAATCACAGCCCAGACAAGTGAGGGGCTCTGGTTTGTTAACCCTTAACAGCCCTGACCTGGACACGACCAGCACACGTGTTTTCTAAACCTTGAACCAGCCACACATTCCACAACAGCAGCTTGTTTGGTTGCATTATATTAAAAGTTTAAAAAAAATTTTTTTTTTGAGAACACTTGACACTAAAGGAAGAATTAACACCAAGTAGAAACTTTCTCTCTGCTTGACCCCTGCTCCCCATGGAGAAGGATGTAATTTATTGAGAACTGGCTGATCCTTTCCTGGCACAGGATGACAACTTCTATAAGAACAGTACCATCTTTTCTTCAGTTACACCACAAGTGCAAGCATCACTCTAGACTTGAATGTGAAGTCATTTAACGCTTGCAACACTTTGGAGCCCCAGATCAAAGAGCATTCATTGAGCCCCACGTTTCTCTCAGGTTTTACCCTGTGATCACCCTTGCTTTATAGTGGAGAGGCAATGAGCAGATTCCCCAACAGCAGGCAGTGGCTCACACCAACACCCAGGAATCCGGAAGCACAGGCTTGTTCTCAGACAATAGGCCACAGTCTCTGGCCTCATAAAACCAGAATAAGTTACTGCATCTCAGAATAAGTTACTGCATCTCCATGGAGTCAGATCCACATCGTGTAAGTACAATCAGAATCAGACACAAAATATTTAATTAGATTTTGCATGTGGATTTTTCAGCCCACAGTGATTTAATAAAACTGAGTCACTCATCCATTACAAAAGGAACAGTACTAACTTCTTATTAAGAGTACAGATTAGAGGTAGTTGAGATGAAAGCTGGGGACAAGGGGAAAGGTTTGTTTGATTTCTATACAATTCTGATTTTCTCACTGAATCCATGCCAGTGTGAATCAAACAGAACCAAGCCCAAGCAAGAACCCCCAAATCCTAGGAGCTGGTTTCTGCAATATGGGCTGCCTGACCCTGAGTACTAAAGCCTCCATGCCAGAGTTACAAACAATCCCACTGAACCCCAGGAACTAGTCACACACTCAGCTTCAGGAGCTGGAGTGACACTGCTTCACTGACCCCCAAAGCCACCTCACAATCCTAAATTTATATTATAAAAAAACAGAAGACCTAAAAAACCCAAAGAAGAGGTAGAGAAGCTACAACTGCAATGGCCTTTCTGTATCTCCAGATGCCAGCTCATCAATCTCAGCTAGCTAAAGTAAACAGCCACAAGAACAAAGCACATTTGATCCTGAATATATTGATTTAGGGATTTCAGCTGTGGTAACAGGCCAATTGTTCCACTAGAAGAGTAAGTGTTCTAGGTGTCAAACTGCATTAAGAATACAGAATACTTCTGGGGAGCCTAGTTAAAAAAAGAGGTACTAAGTGACTACATGAAGATCAAACTCAGGAGTTTTACAGCCCAACTTTTCAGACTATGAATCTTTCAGTTTATGGAAGAGCTTTCAATTTCCACTAACACCTAGAGAATGAAGGCCAGGCTTTCAAATGCACAGAACTGAATCCTGCAGTTATGATTTCATTAATAAGTTACCTGTGGATTTAGAGCCAAAATGCTTAAGAACAAGGGGGACAGAAGGAAAGCACAAACAGCTTCCCCCCTCAGTGTGTGCTGGACCCTACACTGCCACAGGCTCTGAAGCACATTGCCTAGGGCTGCATCTCAGCCAACTGGACTGCTTCACAATTTTAGGGACTTCTCAATTGCTTAATGAATAGGTCAAAGAAATCCTCGTTCACTTCCACAATCTACTTACCCCTGTGAAACCAGTCCCAAATGTTGAACAGAAATTCTGAATAAGCTCCAGGACTTCTCCCCAGATTCCCAAAGCTGTCCAAGGCACAGGCACGGAGCCAGCCGTGGGGAGGAAGCTGAGCAGATTTCCTCCTTGCTGCATGGCAGAGCTACCACTGCAGCATGTTCTCCTGTCAGCAGCCCACAGTTCTGGCAGGGTGAGCCATGACAGACTCCCTCTGCAGAGTGGGCTACTGTACAGCATCCAGACTGGCATTTCAGAAGGTTCTTTACTGTACTGAATCAAAAGCAGCTTGTCTTTCCTCCCTTTCTGACACTTTCTTAAATGTGTGACATTGTTCCATTTTTAAATTGTTTTCATCTGATTACTGTTTGTATCCATAGTGCCAAGCAGCAAGCAAACAAAAGCAAACATGCAGTCCATCACCTAAGCAGAATGCAAGATTGGACAATTTTCTCAAGTAGGCAATCTGACAAGTAAATAGAACTGAAATACAGTCTTTAAAAGGGAAGGAGAGGTGCTATTCTTAAAATGATTTTGATCTTGTGACATTTTCTAAGCCCAAAGAAAAACATTTTTATGGAATCATCCAATTCAAACTCCTCCCTCCTCAAAAAACCTGAACTCACCCAACCAGAACTTCCATCAGTGCCAAAAATTTAAAGGAAAAGAAAGAAGGATTAAAACCCAAAAACAATAGGGAGGCAAGGAGCTTATCAAATGTCAACTGATTCATTACTGATCTTCAGATTTGCAGGTAACAAAGGCAAAAATAACTAATTTGTGTGTCTCTATGGCACTGCAAAGCCCATTTCAAGCTTTGACAGAGGGCACACATTTCTCCACCCTGTTACAGGTATTTGAGCCTATCAACCTACTGCTGCTGGTTTTGTGTTGGAAAAGCAGTGTGGGATCACAACCCAAAGCTGCAGAGTGAGAGAAACAAAATGTATCCACTCCCATCCATCTAATATGCATAGTGAAAAACACCCAGCAGCTTTTATGGCTTGGCTCCTGCCTTAAAGGAACTTGAGGAGCTGTTGGCAGTTTAAGGAACACCAGGAAACAGGTGAAAAGCATTTTTCTTTCTTCTCTGGCAGGGATACATAGAGGAAAAGCTCCTCAATTCTGATACTACCTTTAGATATTTGCTGCCAAGAAATGAAGAAGGTTGGCACTGTTACTTACAGTGGGAAAACCAGATACGGTTTAGGACTGCTAATTAAATTTTTATGTTATCTTGGTATATACTAAGTTTCATATTTTTTACCTCATTACATAAAAATATCTGAAAATGTAAATCTAAAGCTTCAAAGCCTTTAATGTATTAGAAATCCTAATGTTTTAAACACATCAGTATTTCAGTTTTAGTCTTTCATGTTGCCCTTTAAAAGTTTTTGAACATTGTACAAGACAGTCATCAAAAACTCTCCATGGAATCAAAGGCCAATAAAAATGGATACTTGAGACTCCACTCCAATGTGACCTTTGAGCATCTGAGCTTTACCTGAACTCAGGCCCTTTGCCTGTCATCCTCACAGTCAAAAATACTTCTGGGGAGACTGGTGTGAGCGCTGAATTTATGGGTGAGCTCCTTTACTTAGGCAACAGACCCCAGTCACAGTGCCCTCTTTGAAAAGAAATGTTAACTTTCAGTTTTCACTGTGACAAGCAGGGTGAGAAACATGTTCCAGTAAAATGAGAATTGACACAAAGACTTCATTCAGCTCTGCAAGTAAATCTAAAACAGATAAAGTCTTTCAAAACTCAAATGTTATGGCAGACTCTCAGTCACTTTCAGGTGTATGGCTCCTTCCCAATGTTTCCTACCATCAAGAAAGAGTGGAAAATCCTAAGACAAATTACTTCCAGTATAATTGTGCAGTTATTTGGCGATCAGAACAATTGAGAATTGCTGCATCTTTTGATTTTTACACAAAAGTAAATGAAAAAACCCAGAAGTATACAACTGAGTCTGCTTTTGACTGAAAACACAACCACCAAGCTGCCAAAATTCTGTTATCCCCAATCAGACTCTAGAAGTGGAATTAAATAACAGCAATGACATGGAAATTTCAGCTCATTATAATTTTTTCCTGTGTTGTGAGTATACTGTGATTTGCTAGGATACTCATCTGTCCAAAAAAAGGGTAAATGTTACAGCTTCTTTAATGCTTTTATCTTCATCTACAAAAGCAAAGAGCCAAGTAGCACACGTCTCAGAGTGGGAAACTTTCACTATCACTTCAATGACCATTATTACCAGAAATTTGGGTTCAACTATTAATGTGAATATGATTAAATCCAAACCAAAAACCCTAAACTCAAAAGCCAAATCCACCACCCAGGAAATTGGTTTTCCGCCGTGTGTGTAAATCAGCTGCCATTCAAGGCACATTTTACCCACTCTAAACCAGGCTATAATTTATAGAGTATTGATCAGATAGTTATTTTTCATCTATGATTCAATGGCTAAAATACAGGAACATCAATGCAACCATCACAGAGATATCACCATCCACGAAGTACTAGTCAGCACACGAATACAAGCACTTTTTCCTTCTATTTCCCTCAAGCTGGGACAAAATTACTGTCTTTTCCAAGATGCCCAGCGTATTTAATACTGATTTCTATAAAAAATGAGCTTCTTATTTTGTATGTCTCTAGTGCTTGCCACGCTACAAGCTTGGTCTCGGTAGTCAAAAAAAACTTAGAATATATTAGATGGAAGCAAAATTACTACTCAGAGATAGCTTTTATGAAAGATTTCATATTTTGAGGAAATTTTTAAGGTTAGGTAAGCAATTCAACTACTGCTGAGGAAAAATGCAGGTGGAATCCTTTCTGTAAGACAATAGTTGGTGGGGGGAAAGCAGCAAAGCATAGCGGAGTGTGTTTGTCAACATGAGGGATTTAAACCCTGGTTGTCTATTGGCTTCACGTGTGGGGGGAGGCAAACTGCTAGACGAGACTGTTTTATTTGTTCAAGTGTTAAATCATTACCTCCCGAAAGCTCCTGGCGGTACGCTAAGGATCCGCATGAGCCCCAGGAGGGCTCTGGAAATGCGCAAAGCGATTTTCGCCATTTTCGCGAGCCCGGCGGTGCCGCAGCCCCGCGGGCCGGGCCGAGCCGGGCCGAACAGGGCGGCTCTGAGGGCAGGGACGGGCCGGGCAGAGCAGGGCGGCTTTGAGGGCAGGGCCGGGCAGACCAGGGCTGCTCTGAGGGCAGGGACGGGCCGGGCAGAGCAGGACGGCTCTGAGGGCAGCGAGGCTCTGAGGGCAGGGACGGGCAGAGCGGGGCTGCTCTGAGGGCAGGGACGGGCCCGGCAGGGCGGTTCTGAGGGCAGGGACGGGCAGAGCGGGGCTGCTCTGAGGGCAGGGACGGGCCCGGCAGGGCGGTTCTGAGGGCAGGGACGGGCAGAGCAGGGCGGCTCTGAGGGCAGGGACGGGCAGAGCAGGGCGGTTCTGAGGGCAGGGACGGGCCCGGCAGGGCGGTTCTGAGGGCAGGGACGGGCAGAGCAGGGCGGCTCTGAGGGCAGGGACGGGCCCGGCAGGGCGGTTCTGAGGGCAGGGACGGGCAGAGCAGGGCGGCTCTGAGGGCAGGGACGGGCAGAGCAGGGCGGCTCTGAGGGCAGCGCGGCTCTGAGGGCAGCGCACGGAGCACCTCGAGCCCAAGCACGGCAGCGCTGAGCTGCAGGGATTACCCGAGCCCAGCCAAAGCAGCAGCACTCCTGCCCCCCCAGCAGCCTTCGGAACCTCTGAGCTGCTGCCTGCTGCCACCATTTAATGTGCATTATAAGCTAAGCAAGCACTGATTCGAGTACCAGCATCATCTCCCCTATGTGAACAGCACTTTGAGGAGGGGTTTGGGTTTGCACTTCCCTGCGCTTCCACTGAAATGCCAAAACGCACAGGAACGGGCACAAGGTATCTCCAACCCTGCCTATCAGATTAGCAGGACAGGAATCCCTTTGAAAAATTCCCAAGCAAAGTAATACTTCAAATTGAGTTTCAAACATTTGTCACAGAAGCTAATTGTGAGGAATATTAACTTTAAGATTTTTATTGCTGTTTTAATTTTTACTATTATTTTTTTTGCCTTTGAAGAAATTCCTAAGTGCGACAACAGATTTAGCAGGTGCTGCGTTTGATTACAGAAAAATAATTTGAATACAGAAAAAAATGCAAAGGTCCTATATATGTCGTTCAGTATGAGACTCTAAAATCAAAAACCAAATGTCATAATGTAACTGATAACAACATGGTCAGATAAACAGATTGAGACGTATCTTTGTGAAAGCTTAGCTGTTTGTACCAAATTGCTAGCACAATGATACTGACATCTAAGTAATGGGGGAAAATGAAGGGCTCTTTGCCCTGCACCCCAAAAGTGTCTTCTGACATAAATAAAATAACACTTAAGAGTTTAATGCTGTTCTGCCGGGCTGCACAGCTGATTGCAGGACTCTGCAATGCTGGTACAACTAATGAGCTGCATCTGCATCTTTTAAACTGGTTTTAAACTTAGCCACACGACCATTTTATTCATTTGACATGCTAAAATAAGGTTGCTTAAACTTTGCTTCTGCTGTAGTTAAAATTATCACGTAGCTATAGACTGACAACTTCAGAGAGAGCATGACTGTCACTCATCAAGGATATATCCTGCACACACCATGAAAGTAAAATTTTATTGAACTGTTTGTGACTGAAAAGCTGACTAGATAGGGTGGGGGCTTTGTTTCTTTGGGGTTTTGTTTGGTTTTTCTTTCCCTCCAATTACCAAGTATTGCAGGAATCAGGCAGGCTCAGAAAACAGCAGAAGATCCTTTTTACTATAATCATGTATGGGCAGTGACAATCATCCAAAACAAAACAGTAGAAATTTTTCGTTAAGTAGTTAAACAACAATTTGTCAATGTCAGAAGTATCATTTTAGATCAGTATTTGCCTTCAGTCTGAAGTGGCTTTAGATGCCCCAGTTCTTAGCTTCAAGTAAAGATCACATTTTGGAAGCAAGAACTTTAACGTGATCCACTCATGTACTGTTGAAAATATATCCAGGATTGTGCCTGTGCCACCCCCTGACTGCAAAGCACTTAGAAAATCCAGATGGGATCTGTTCCTTGTCAGTATCTGAGTTCCTGTCTCTTATGAATCATTTTGCAATGACAACAGAACAGATAAAGGAGTGAAAATATTAATCCATTACAACACTTTGAAATATTCATCCTTTCCAATAATTTTCTTCTCACAACTACAAGCTAAAATTCCCATAGATTTAAATATTCTGGGTCTCTATTATAAAAACTGTCACTCACAGCTACCCTGAGCTGCTCAGCAGCACAGCAACACTGGAAGGGCCATGAGCCTGTGGAAAGCACATAGCAGGGGTTGGTTACACAGTCCATGTGCAGCCCTGTGATGTCCTGACAGAGAGCTCCCAACTGAAAGAGGTTGGCTAGAGAGCTGAAGAAATCATAGCTGTCCCATGGCATGGATTAGTTCAGAAATGAGGAAAAAGATTTATGTTTTGATTTGACCAAAGTGCTCTGCATATATGATGTAAAATTCTCATAAGCTGTCCCACCGAGATTTACACCATGAGTAAGGGGAAATACTCTGCCTCTTTCATGTTACTCAGTTTAGGTTGAGAGAGCTGAAGAATGACTAATTCTGCAAGATTTCTACTACACCTATTCCCGAATGGGTCCAGCCTAACTGGGGTAGCTTCTGCCCATAGAGCATTGCTGGTTAGAGGTGTGATTTTTTCCCCCTTTTTATTTATCCACAGCACTACACCATCAGAAACTGAAGCACAGAGGCAGTTACACCGCCATGAGTGTTTTTGCTTCTGCTCCTTACTGTATTCAGGGAACTGACAGAAGCTGCATCATCAGCGACTCTCACTCATTTTTTCCACTACAAATGTTTATCCATAAGCCTGAAACTAATCACCAGAACAAAAATGGTATTTCCATCCCCCCTCGCTTGGGACAGGGGGAGGGCAGAGCAGGGAGCTGCAGCAAAGTAACAAGGGTTGATAAGCACCAGATAAGCTGTGGGTTTAAAAATTCTAAGTACAACGAAAGCCAAAAAACAGTAGAGAAGACTAAAAACCTCAAAAGGGCAAAAGCAAATGATAATCTGAATAGACAACATATCTAAAAAGAAAATCATTAGAGCTTACATCTGAGACACATGTAAGATCTGCACGACAAAGGGGCTCATTCGTTAAAGCACCGCTGATGATTAAACCAACTATTTCTTTCCATTCATCTGTAACAAGGACAGATACAAATCTCTACAACCATCTTGGCAACGAGCTCACTTAGAATATCAATGCCTGCTGACATTATCACATCACTAACACAGGGACTGAAGAGGGGAGTGAAAGTGATCCCCGACATCACTGTCACCATTTAAAAAATCTCAAACCCCAAAACAACGAACATTGCAAAGAACAAAACTCCCAAATTTAAAACACCCAGAACCAACATCTCTGTCCTGCTTTAGACCAAAAGGGCATTATACACCACAAGCCTGGCCACCAGATTCAGCTCTCAGCCTCACTCAGAACACACTGCAGGTCTTGCACCAAAAGTAGTCTCAGCACATTCAACAAAAATAAAATAATCTTAACTATGGCACAACTTCAATCTTTTCACTTGGGTTTCTTTAGTTACTATAAAGCAAAATATGAGACATTTCCACACTCTACAAAAGGCTACAATTCTAATTGGATGAGTTACAACCAGCCACAACAATACTCCTGTAAAATTTACACCAGGTGCTCAGTAATAATGAATAAAATAAAATTATAACAATTTTTAAAGTAACTAGTAGGGAAAAAAGGGAATTGGGTAAAATATTTAAGGCCATTAACCATTCATTTCCTTGACTGTGAGTGTTGAGCTGGCATTCCGGTGGCAATGTGCTGAGATTTGTTGATGCCTCTGCTGTATTTCAGATTCAGGAGATAAAATCTATTTTTAATGTGAACTGTTGGACTCTGGTTCTTTAACTATGGCAAGATTCAAAGCTCCCCCTTCACTGAGGTCTAACAAGAATCAAGGACACGATGTACAGGACGAGGCCGTGTTACAAGAGAGAGTAGCAATCCATTTAAGTGAACTCACACCTGGAATTTAGTGAAACTCTGACATCTGTAACCATGCTACTTTCATTGGTTGTAGGCATCATGATAATATCATGACCAGATATTCACCACAAATGAACTGGATGTGTCAAGATTTTGGGTCAGCTTTGAGCTGATTTACAGAATCATGCAAACCTTCAGGTACAGCATGAACAAAACTGTGGCTATCTTAGGGTATGTTAAAATTTTGCAGTCAATCTAAGTCCTAAATAGAGAAATAAACCAAGGAAAAACTAAGCTCAGTCAGATGCAATTTCCACACTGCCCAGAGGAGCAGAAAGCAGTGGGTTTTGCTGAATGCAGCTATCAGCCTCCGAAAGCAGACAGATTTGTAACTGTCACACACCCCCACATTTTAGCTTTGCATGCCCGACATCCATATGCAATTGATGTCAGTAATCTCACTAGCAATCTTGACCACACACAGAAGCACCCACATACTTCTCACACCCACAAACACTTTCTCCCAAAAGCAATTCATGGAACATATAACAATATTATTAAATAAATGTTTCATCATTAAATGCATAGCCCAGAATTAGTGATGTGGGGGAGCATTTACTTTTGAAATGAAACATCAGACTAACCAAAAGTGCAGCTCAATAAATTCTTCTGACTAAACAAACTAAAAATGTTATGGTTTTGGACAAAATCAAATCCTGAAGACGTATGGGATTTGCACAGCACTGATTTGTTGCTTGTTCCATTGCACGTGGTAGCACATTATTCAATAACCTGTTGGTGGACGCTGGTGTTTAACAGCAACTGAAATGGCAGAACTTTTGGGAAGTTGGCAGTTCCTTACAGCCTTTAAATCTGTGTTTATGCCCCCTCAGTAAGAGGCATGCCTAAGGACATGGGGAACAAGTGCTGCAGCAGGACAGACTGGAAGCGCAGCTCCCAGTGCCCCAGGGGCAGCCCTCCAGGGCCACAGTTTTGTTGGAACTGCTGGAAGGAGGCTCCGTGCCCTGGCACTCAGGGAATCCACAGGGGCTGTGCACATGGCTCATTTTTACCTAGTGCTAGGCCAGGACTGCACCTGTGCTGCAACAACATTCTTGGGAGATCCCCGTGCATTCCATACTTGCAGTGAAAACACAATAAACACAAGAACAATTGTACTGTACATCGCACAGCTTGGACTGGAGATACAAATTTGGGTCTCCTATCTGAGGAATTAAAACAATTTTTTCAACCCAAAGCAGAACTGACCCCACACATTTTACTGATGGGCTGTCAGTGAACTGACATTTCTGCTACTGATTTAGCTTCAGTCCTTCACTTCTCCCTGTGGTGTACATGGACTGAATGCTTTGTACACAGTCAGTTTACTCTTTGGTACAATAAAAAGATGGAAAGAAATCTAAGGCCCATATAGAAGGAAATTCTCAGAAAAGTCCTCTCTTTCAAAGGAGTCCCCTGTCTCCTCCACCACTCCCATTCCCACTCTATCATGCATGAAAAACCTGCAGAAGACTATAAATAAGGAACTACTCAGGACTGAAATATTTAACCCTTCCAAGACAAGAAAAACCCCAGTATTTCTAAACATCTGCTCTTACTGTTATGTTCCCACTCAATCTGCACAGAATATTCAGTGCAATGGCCTTTCTGAGTTAGATGACAAATTTAAGCTTTATGGGTATCTGGAACTGATCTGTTGAGCCAAGAGAATATAATGAGAATGTCTGCTGAAATCTGTGAGACACCTGTTTTCCACATTCCTCTCTACTCCCTGGAGCAAGATGTATCAAAAGAAAACAACAATGCTTTATGAACTCCTCTTTCTCTTTTCATGTTTTCTGAGAAGATAAACAGCACTTCCCTAAAGCCAGTGGTTATTGCACAAGTACAGTAACTCTATTTAAGACATACATATATATTTGTATCACAGAACAGCTACAAATGAAAATTCAGAACACTTACCTTACCTGCAGACTATTACCAGAAAATTTGACAACCATGTTATATGTTCATCCTTTTTCCCCACCCAATAGAAAATGTGAATTAAACCCCTGGATTTTTAGAAAACTTTTCAGCTATTCAAAATATTCAACTCCAATAATCTGAGCACTTGAATATATGCATAGCAATACATTTCAGATGAATCTGTGCCATCTATGAATATCTTACCAAGATAAGCATATAAAGTAAAATGTGCCAATTCTCAAAGGTCACTCAGCATTATTTTAACGAGACTTTCACTGACTTTCCATTAAGTTACTTTACTGGTAAACAGGAACAGGTTGTCCAATGCATCATGTGCACAGGCAGTATGTTCTGCTCATATCCCAAGATATGTGATGGAAAGTGTAGCTGGGAAAAACATCAACTATCAAGAAAAAAGCATTTTCATACTCAAGGTAAATGTATCAATCTACTTGTATAAAGCAATTTAGTAGAAAATTTATGATTTAACAAAGGAACAAGTGTGTGTCTTCATTACCTAAGTATTTAACTATTTGGTTTAATTTTACAAACAATCAGAGGCAATTAAAAAATAAGAAAAGTCACTGTGATGCCTCATATCTTCAGACTGTCTGAACTATGCTCAGGAGAGCAGCCCAATGAATGAATACACTCTAAGTGAGGCTGTCTTGTTTCCCAGCCTGCAGAAAGTGATTGTGCTTCTCACTGGAGCTGAGTGACTTGTGCTCAGGGTACAGCACAGGGACAGGCACCAGTCCTTGGGGGTGCTTCTTTGCTTTCCCTCACTCCCTATTTCCAGCACAGTAACCACCAAACTCTATGGAGAAGGCCCTTCATTAAAAGAGTGTTGAGCTTTTTCATGGCCAAATAAAAAACCCCACAGCCTGGGTGCTACAACTGAAATCAAGTTCTAGCATTCAGTTGGCATTCTCTGCTTTTCTGGACTGGCTGCATAACTTGAAACCATTACAAAGAGCCTTCAACCACGTGTCCCAACACATTTCCACACACACACTCAGCAGGAACAATTTTCATGAAAGAATTTCCAAAGCTTCCAAAATAATCTAGTCTATCCAACAAAAACCTGGATTCCCTCACAGTTTATCCGTCTCACACCCTTGCCTTGCAAACTCAGCAAGCCTCTTCTTCCTTAATGAGAGTCCTCCAAAATATTTTAATCACACACAAAATAACACTGCCTGAAACAAGTGGTGATAACATCACATTCAGATTGTTTATAGCGTTACAAGAAATGCACAGCATGCTTTGCCTTTCATTCTGATGTCTTTATCTGCAGGATCCTCAACTGACTTTCATTTTCTGTCCCACCTTTCACCCATCAAGGGGAACGAAGATCTCTCCACCAATAAACTTGTTGACAGAATTTAATAGATTTATACTTTGAGTGGGAACTGAGGACCATCCCTGCACATCAGCTTACCTGCAGAAAGTGTCTCTGAGTGTGCTTCACAACCTCTTGCAAATGTGCTTCAGAGATTTTTCACACAAAAGAATAAAGCAAATATTTTTCTTCCAACTGAGGCATATACCTAAGAAGAATTAGTTGAAGGCCACATAACTTCTGGTCAGTTGGTGTCTGTAGCTGATCTCTTGGCTAAAATGCTGAGAGGATGGTGAGCCCATACTGCAACCTTAATCCACCACAGGTGTGAACAAAAGATCAGCATTCCTTCTAAATCCTGCACACATGGAAGCAATGTGAAAGTGAAATCAGGTCTCTTCAACAAAATGAGTGCCAGGGAATATCCCTGGATCTTTACTGGAGCCTTGACACAAGGAACCCACAAACAGTCACTGCATTTTGTACCAAATTGTTTTTACAGCCATTCTTTGTAACCATTTACAAAGAACTTAATAAAACCTGCACTAAATAAACTCCTGGCTCTGGCAACACAAATTCTTAGACTGCTTTCAATCCAAAGAAGTTGCAAATCACATTTACTCCCTGGACCTCTCTGGCAAATGCACAGGTGTCCTCATGTGTTGCTGCCTCTTCACAGCATTGAGCCAAACTCAGAAGAAACAGAACACAAGAGGCCTCAACAGCTTCAAGTATATCCTATTTCAGAGGTCCAAACTCAAGTGAATTCTGATTCAATGGCTCAAGTTGTTAGAGAGAAGAGGAAGGTGAACCCAACACAGAACTGTGTTAGTTTCTACCTTAAACCAGAATTTGGTCCAGCATCATAAGAGCCTCTTGTATTGCCCACTTTTATAAATGGCTATCTTGCAGTACCACACACAGATAAACCCCAAACTGTTGTTTAGTGACACATCACATTTCCTTAATTACAGCATTATAACACATTTATGAGGCTGATACAATGAAAATGGCTATACAACAAAAAAACCCAACCATTGTATTTTCTGCTCTGAGTGCAAAAAGATCTCAGAAAAAAAAGCCTGCAGATGAAAGATGGGAGTGGGGGAAAGAGAAAATATTTCTAGGCTCCTTAAAACAACTGAGAAAAGCTGTTTATATGTAAATATGCTTCTAAAATGCTGTAACTGCTTTTTGTCTGTACAGGAGCTTGAACTGCTTAGTTGGGAGACATTAACCATTCCAAGGTACATTCCCATTTTGCTGAACACTACAATCCACTGCAGTGCTCTGCTCAATCCCACAGCACATCCTTGCAGGCCCCGCTCTCCCTTGACTCCCAGTTTGGCTGTGTCCCAGTGAAGGAGAGCAAGCTGTGCAGGTACCCACCAGCACGTGCTCAGCAGCTGTAACATCTGTCATGTCTGCAGCACAGCAGTTTGGTGTTGAGCTTAGTAGCAAATCAGTGGCACCAAGGTGTTTCTGCTTAACTTGGACATCTTATACTGGATCTAGAACAAGCCACTCCATTACATGAAGACCTTAAGCTACCCAGTAAGAATTCAGAATCTTTTTCTCTGTGGTGATTTTTGTATTTCTGATATTAAGAAGTAGGCGTTTGTGTAGCAGTGAGTCAGGGACAGTAATGTATTCAGAGCTACAGTCACAGGCTCTGCTAATAATGATAAACAATGGTGGCATATGCTCCATGTGAAGGGCTGTACCACTCTCACAGGAGTCATCAGCATCTATTCAAAAAGCTTTTCAGGAAAGTCTTTATGCACAAAAATGCAACTATGTCCAAAATACAAAGATATAAATGACCAACAGCCTGCCCATTGGAGTCTATTTCAGAAAAACACAATACAGAGTAGGACAGAACATTCTCACCCGGTTGCTGTCGAAATATTTATACAGTAGGTCCTCACAGAATTATCTTTTCACCTCTCCATGTGGGAATACAAATCCCTTAAATTTAATGATACTCTTGGTACCAATTGTCAGGGGATACAGATGCATAAATAGTGTATAAATAACCGTCATGTTCAAACTCTGGAACTGCAGATATACATTTTACTTACATTGCTTTTTAACCAGTTTTAAGCAGCATCACAGAAAACTCATACTAAATCTATGTTAATATCATGCTCAAGATCTAGAAAATTGGAATAAAGACAAACTTCCCTCTTCATCATTAGGCTGGCACTCAAAATCACAGCAAGATTTTTAACTGCTATGGTCCTCTAAGACACACTCAAAACAAAGGGAAATTTGCACACATTGACCATTTACTAAAGCATAACAAGCTGAATTTCACCTCTATTTCTATTTTAACATAAGATTTCATTGCTTTGGACAGCTTTGGCTTAACCCTGGATTTTTTCTTTATTTTTTTATTTTTTATTATAAGAAGTATCTTTAAAATGATAATGAAGCATAAAAAATTACTGAGCTCCTGAAAATGAATGTTGAAGCAAAACATTTACTCCATTAGAAATTAATAATACAACTCATCTATAATCTATTATTGAGCACTTGAAGAATAGTTTGTACTCAAGTGGACAGAAATTCTCTCTCCAACCCATTTATTGCAGAAGAAAAAAATGTAAGGGTAGTGTCACATTTTGAAAAATGTTATTTTATTGGCTGTAATTTTTCATGGTACCTGTGGGGACTGGATGACAGCTCCACACTGCAATTGTCCTTCATGCTGATATCCTTTTTTTAGTTGAGACTACCCTGGGAATACACTAGAAGTGATTTATTTGTCCCTGGACCTGTAAAAGGTTTCAGGAAGGTGGAAATGGATGCACGGCTAGTTGAGAAGAAATAAGAAATGAGCCCAGCACACTTACTTAGGCAGGAAACTAACAACCAGCAGGGAATATTTAATCACTTCACATTACAAGTGAGCAAGACTTCTGATGGCTCATCTCCTGCTTGCAGTGCAAAGCCAGGCAAGGCCAGCAGCAGCAGCCTCTGCTCCAGGGTAATGAGGGATCCTGTGGCACCTCCTTTGCAGTGCCAAACCTGCAGCCCTGTGCTGCTCGTGCTGCTGGCACCCATCTTCCAAACACAGCAACCCTCCCCAGCTAGATTGGACTTAATGAGCAGGATTCAATGTTCTCTACCAATGACTCCTGTTCTAACAAAATCACCAGGTTTAAGATGGATATTTATGCTTTTTACCATCCATACAGCACACTTGTGTTCTGCAGCTCCAATGGACTTGCTGACTATTGAGTCAACAAGAAAAACAGCTGGCATTCCCTCAGCCAGAGCAGGTAAGAGGACAAAAATAAAAGAGAGGCTAAAGATATATTCAAGCTTTGTAACAGCTTTATATTCATCAGACATCCTCCTGAAACCAGGTGTTTGCTTAAAGAAAAAAGGAGATATGCCTTTAATTTAAGTAGGCCAAGTTTTATTACTATTTAATGAAATTCAGCCTTTTGGAATAGCACGTTTCAAAAGCACCCAGACAGCACTCTGCAGTTTAGCTCAGGCTGGGGGCTGAGGAGGATTGAGGCAGTCTGTCTAGACACAACCAAAGGCAGCATCAGAACTTTGCTCTACAAATTAGAATGGTAGAAAACTCTCATTTGGTTTGATTCTCAGCAGGTAACTCACTAACAACAGTAATTATAATCAACTGTTAGTGACAAGACAAAGAAATAGAAGAAGTCCCACAGAATTTCCTGCTTTTGGGCTGTTCAATTTATTGCACCATAGCTACACAAGGAAATTGTCTACTATGCAGGCCTCATGCACAATCCTTCTCCCTCTCAAGCCTTGTTATTATCACCTGGACTATTCAAGCAAAGCATTACCAGTGGCATTGCTGCTATTTAAATACTCTTAACACGAGCTGTGCAGCTCCCCTGCACAAACATGCAGGTTTGGAAAGAATGCATTGAGAACAGCAGTGCTCATAGCATGCTTTAAACTGAAAAACAAAAAAAAAAAGTAATTAAAACAGAAATGGAATGGCTGAAAAGTCCAAATACCACCTGCAAATTTCAGCTCCTAGGCTCCACCTCATAGTGCCCAATGTGTAGCATCTGTCTAGTATATATAAATGAATTAAAATGTATGGTGAAGCATAACTGCTTCTAACATCTCCAGCTGCAATGAGGCCATAGTGCACTCCTTGGATGGAACAGTCACAGACATGCAGACAGCCTGAGCCAGGCAGAGAGCATTGCAGAGAGCCTGGAGCACCACATGACACCAAATACAACACAAGGCCCTGCCCCTGAGGGGCTCACACAGACCTGCTACCCACAGCTTTGTACATCATTTACAGAGAAAGGACATCAGATTTTGTCCATGCTGCAAATTATGTTCTTGTGCAACAATAATCAAGTTATACCCTATTTGCAATACACTGTCATTTGTTTGTCCAAACTTGTTACTTTGGATGATTTCTCAAGAACACTTTTCAGACTCATTTTCAAAATACATTTCAAATGCTCAGCAAACATGAACCTACTCCCCTTTTGGTTCATAACTTTTTAAAGTAATTGAATTAATTTTATACTTCAGAAAATTAGTTTCTATTTATGCAGAGAGAAACAAGTATTTATTCTGAGCTACAATGAAACCATATTTTCTCATAAAATCTATTCAGATAGATCCTTCAGCCCTCAGGAATTATAAAGTCTACTCAAACACTATGAGAACAACAAACTAGTTATCAAGGTAATGGATTTGTTATCCCTAAAGTACATAAATCATGGGATACTGATGGAGCAAGCTTGAATATTATTAGGGTTTTTTTGGGTTCTGCTTCCAATATTCAGGGCTACAGTCACAAAAAGGAAAGCACAGCTCTGTGACCAGGCCATTGTAAAAGAACACACAATTTCTGTTAACTTCTCTCTTAATTCAGTAGCTTTCCTAGGCAAACTGCATTGCTTCCAAATAACTGTATATTATAAAAACTAAATGCAGTCACAGAGATCCAAAAATGCTCTGAATTTTAGTGTTCAAAATCAAAACAGTAGCACTGTCCTCAGAAATGCACTCTGAAATCTTCTTTCCTCCCATACACTTGGACACCTTCAAAATTAGACCAAGGTAATTATGTGAGTAGACAAGGGAAATAAGCATGTAGTTACTCATTTTAATCTTCAAACTATAATAAAAAAATATCAGTCTAGACAGTTTCTGTCAAATGAGCTCTGTAGAAGCAGTTGTTTCCTGCAATTCAAGTTATATTAGGCAGAACAAAACCAGAATGACTTGGACAGTGCCACAAACTGATACTTCAAAGATAAAACAAATGGATAAAGAACCACAGGCAGCTCCAGACCTCTAAGGCTCGTGGGCAGAATTTATATCCATTTATCTGTAACAGTAACTATTCCTGCCCAGTTGTAGTTTTGAAGGACTTCTCCAAAAAGCATCAGATACAATGTTTAGCTGTCAGCATCCTGACTATCCCTCTAATGATCCTCCCAGGAGCAATAACTTGTAGGAATGGAACAATTTGGGATGCCTGACAATTCAAGAAATATCTTGACGATTTTGGCTCCATTCTGTTTTTAGAAGCATAGAGCCCTCATAGGGGAAAAAAGTTTTTTTTGAAACTAAGGGCTGTGAGTTTTAATTCAATATTGTTCAAGGCCACTCAAGCAGATTTCTGGAAGTCTGCTGCTAAGCTTTTGAGCTCAGCTCTCAAGTGCAATGTGCTCTAAATACATGACCTGCATTGAACTGCTGCCCCAGCAAGCTGTAGCTATTATTCACTTCACAATACAAAGTCCACAGCACTTGAAGGTTTGATCTGCATGATATATTAAATACCTCTCCAACACTACTTTCTGTAAGAGAGCACACCCATCCAAACTGTGCACAACACCATTTATCAACTACACCTCACAAAGACATTTTTCAAGTGCTCCACCTCTTTTTCACCTAGATACAATTTTCAGGCAGAACATGGTAAAAAAATTTAAAATGTTTGAGATACAAAGCTACAGTGTTTTCTGTCATTGAAGCCTTTCCCTTTAATTCCCATTACAGCCTCTGTCCAGTGTTACCAGCCTTTCTGTGGTCTCTGTTAATAATAATTTATGGACTGACTCAATGGGTTCAAAATGAATTGTTCACAAAGTGAGGAAAAATCTCCAAACAAATGCAACATTACAGTTTGTTTCCAGTGCTTTTGCCTTGATCCCATGTAACCTTACATTTACAAAATGAATTCTCTTAGAGATTAAGGATAGATTTTATTATTTCAAACCAAAGCTATGCATGGCATAAAGTAATCAGACAAATCACGTTTCTCTTTTGTTTTAATTCACAAGACAAATACACATTTTACATCTGATCACAGGACATTTGAGGCCCTCTCAAAACATAGAGACATATATTTATTCTGAAATGAATGAAAAGAAGATGCTTTTTCAACAGAACCATCCTACAGTGGTTCTGTCCTCATATTCATGAGACAACTGAGTAAAAAATCTCTTTGAATCAATTATGGTACTAGAAATGTCATCAGAACGCTCAAGACTTGCATTATTTTTCACCATGCTGTGAGCACCTGTGACTTGGTGACAACCCATTTATTTGCAGTGCAGGAGACCTGCAAGTTCAAACCTAACCTGCATCCCAGCTCTCCCAGGACACTCCTTCATGAATAACAAGTGTAAGAAGGAGCAAGCCCCTCATCAACTGCACTTGGTACAGACTGATGAACACCTCAAACATGAGAAGCAAAAGCACTGAGAAAGGACACAGAAAAAAAGCTTTGTGATTGAAGGAAAATTAGCATTGTTGAAGTTCAAAAAACATGGATCAAAAGCTTTTTTTTTTTTTTTTTAATGCAGTCCAGGATCAGAAGTCTGACCATAACCAGGCATTAGAGAAAGCCAGTCTTGGGAGAGGATGGAGGGAGCAGAGAGCTGGAAACTCTGAGAATTGTCTCTCGTGGCCAGAAGTAAGGAAAGGCTGCACATGGCTCCCTCAGCTCCTGAGCACCACCTGGCTCTCAGAAGGACAAACGGGGAATGCAGACCAACCTGTGGATTATTGTAAAATCAATAAAGCTCCCAGGACAAACTCAAACTAGCACAGGTCTGTGCTGCACACCTTCACAGCCTGTGTGAGTGCAGCTAAGGCATTGAAGGATGCAGTCCCCCAGTCAGACACTGAGAGTCCCAGAAGGTGGAGCACAATCATGTCCCATTGTTTCTCCTGAGGGGCTCTGTAAGTAGCAGAGGCAATGCTCCTGGCCTTCAGGCACTAGGAGCATTCCCTGCTCTGTGTGGTTCCCCAAGGACCTGATGTGCTCCAACGCTGATGCTGTAACCAGCTCACTGGCTTTTCTACACAGCCTTGCTTGCAGAGCCCATAATGCACATCAGAGTTCTCCCTCATAAACTTCCACCATTTTTCTCCTTATTTAAAAATATGATGTCACATTTTATCAATGCAGCTACAAATGCAGGCCTCATCCTCTTATCCCTTCCTCCTTTAGGATACTAGAGAACTGTGTGACTTCTGGGCCAAATTAAAACAAATGGGTCAAGATTAATTAGCATCACTGGAAGTTACCACAGCTAAGCTGGAGTCTATTACTTTATTCCATATCAGTGTGGGCTGTACCTGGTGGCATGAGGGCCCTGCTTTATTCTCAAAGTGCCAGATTTCACCTAGTAGGGACAGGGCACACATCTCCTCCCATGCTCTCCATTTAGCAGCTGCCTTTTTAAAAATGCCAGCAGTGGAAGCAGAGCTAACAGAGTCAGTCTCTGTATGAGCTGCAATGTGCACACACCACGCTCCCTCTCCTCCACCAAACTGCTGGGGGCCCTTGAACAGACCTGTCCGAGGCAGCTTTCTCCACTTGAGAACCAAATACCTCTGGGAAGGAGAGGCTACTTCTCCCCCTCCCCTTGACATTACCAACCTCCTCAGAAGAAGCAGAGAGCCCTCCCTGAAGCTTTTCAAATGCCAGTTTTTCTTCACAGTTTCTTTTCTACTCAGATGTAGGTATTTGCATATCTGTGTTCCAGCTCCACCATGGTGATTTCCATAATAGCTCAGGAACAGCTTTATTCAGAACATTTCCAGAACTGCCAGAAGTGAGAAATACCTGGTATTTTACCAGAAGCTCATTCCCTCAAGAGATTTCTAGACAACTTTATCAGAATTAGCTCTGCAAGCTGTCTATTGTAACGTTTTTTACTCTAACAAAAACTATTTCTTGAAAAGCAGGAAGTCAAGGCAGAATAGAAATAATGGTAAGAAAAGCAGAGTAGCTCCGTACTTGCCTCTTTGGTGTCAGATAGGTCTGACATGAATTTTTTTTTATTACAGAAATTATCCTTTATCATAAATAAATAACAACTGTTTTTTTCTAAATTAAACCATTTTCTTTGCCAAAAGAAACAGCTATTTACTGTCCAGACCTAAAATTGAAACAGGACAGTATCTGCCACAGTGTTCATCTGTTGGGTCACTGATAAAAACCAGCTGTGAATGAGATTTGGGATATTTGATGACATTCACTTCAATTATCCCTGAGTTGAGAACTTTTTTCTTAAATTTTTGCAGACTTTACAGAGAGATGTGCACTTCAGCATGTCTCTAGCAAAATTTACGCAACTCCCAAGATACAAACATTACATTATTATGTTTGATAGAAGTTAATGTGACTGTTCCCTGAAATGGTTTGCACAGTCTGTGCAGCAAGCACAAACTGTTGATTTACACCAAGTACATTCATTACAATTAGGAAAACATTTAAAAGCCAATAGTTGAAATAATTGCAGAGGTTCAGAGGCCAGACTTGCCTTTGAAACATAATTTTCACATCACTCCAGTATGCCCTGTAATATTTGGGTTTGTTCAGATTAGAAGAGGACAAAAACCCAACTGCATTAATATGAACCCTGGTTAACAGTCAGTTGTTTTCTGAAGCACAGCCAGCAGATGAATCAAATACAGCATCAACCAGAGAGAGCCTCTAGAGCAAGGATGAGACAGCTTGGCAGGAGAACGAGGGGAAATCATGGCAATGTGATCCAAGAGCTTTTTAGCTAAACAGCATGACACCTCTTTATTAGCCTCAGACAATATTGCAATGCAGCCTGCTATCCTGCACAGTGTGCATGATAAGCACATGTGCAGAGCCACAGATAAAAACTGGGCAAACTGACACAGCTGACCTACTCTCTGTGCATTCTCAGTACTGACCTGGGCTGTGAAAAGGGACATGTGGCTGCAGATTTGGGTTCTTCACAAAAAAGGAGCAAACAACACAGAGGCATTACAAAGAAATCTGGTTTATTCCCCTTAACTAACACAGCCACCAAAAACCAGGAATTCCTGGTCACCTGTGCAGAATATGAGAATATGGATTGCAATCTAATACTGGGCATCACTCTGAACACAAGGAAAAGCCTTCATGCTTAGAAGGGTAACAAAAATTCATAGTCCACTATCAAGAAAGCAAGATGCACTTCCACAAACTGCTGAGCAGGCCACATAACACACTCAATGAATTCAGATTCTAAGTGCCCTGTGCACTAGACAGTGAAATGGAGATCCAGGAAAACCCAAATATTCCTGCTTTTTCACAGTAAACAATTCAAACTGGCTTTTCCTCCCCATTCCTGTATGTACATGAACTTCATTAACAAACATGCACCAAAAAGGTGCTTGAGGACAAATCAGTAATTGCTCTTTTATAACAAATCAGAAGTTACTGAGAAAATCTTCCATAAAGAGTCCCTTAAGGATTAACATAAGCTGAATCCTCTGTCAGAGATGTTTTTCTCAACAGCAGTAAAAGGGCCTTAGTATCAGAAGATCTTAGAAAATATCCTTTCTTGCTCTCAGAAGGGATATCTGAATAGTGCTGCCTTCTTCAGAAGCACACATTTTATTTCCTCCCTTTTGTTTTTATGCAAGCTCTACTTTCCACAGCAAACACAGCATTTAGCAATTACTAGAGCAACAACATTGATTCATTCCTCATTTCACTGGTATTGTACTAGGACAGTACCTTTAGGAACATTTGCCTAGAATCAATGAAAGGCAATTAACAACATTTCAGCTAGCTACATATTTTCAAATAATAGCCCACATCATGTCTAGGGAATACACAGAGTTAGAATATTTATTTTTTTTTAATGCAGAAAGAGTAGAGAGTCATCTTTGCTAGTCATACAAGTCAACATTTGCTCTTTCAATCTGTAAGAAATTTTAGTGGAAGATTGGTTTTAAATAGTCAGAATCTTGACACATGTCAAAACCTTTCAAACTCACAGTTTGAGAAATTAGTATTTAACATGCTGTCAATAAGGAGGCATCATGTTTATTGTATTAAAGTAATTTGGACAAGTCTTTTATTTTGACTTGTCACTTGAGCTTACATCACTAACAGAACGCAGCATCTGTCTCACTCTGAGCTGCTGGGAAATGAAGAACTGCCATTGACAGGCCCCAGGAACAACACAGGAGCTGTCCCTGCACAGCAAACGGGCCAGGGTGTGCCAGCACAGCACAGCCACACTGCCCTCCTGCACTGCAGCAATGTCTGTGCTTCTCACAAACGCTTTCCTGACTGGACTTTGCCAAGCTGCCCTGCATTGTATGCCCTCAGCACAAATCAGTAGCAGACAGAAAAGCACTCCCATGTTTAGCTCATGAACAGACCCCCTTCTTTGCCAATGTTTATGTTTGTCTAATACTGTCCAAACAGTTTCCAGCACTCAATTTTCTTTTCACCACAGCAATTCCTTTCCAGAAAAAAAACCCCAAAAACCTTAGGTTGGCAAATTATGTACCACCAGAACTATGAATCAACAGTTGGTATAACCTAAAAGCAAACAAGGGTTTTGTTTCTATGCCACAAGTGGGCCATTAAGGACAAAAAAAAAGAGGTGGCTGTTCACTGAATTGGAGCCTTTTTCTTTATCACAGAATTGGCAGTATTTCCTATGCAGAAAGGGCAATCTCATCTTGAAACCAGCTAGTGCACATGGAGAGGCTCCACAGTGCAGCCCCCCAGCCTCCAGAGCATGGGGGGAGCACAGGGTCACACAAGTACCACACAAACACTTCATTGTCCATTGGTTCTGTACCAACCTCCAGCTGCTGGCAAAAACCACACACTTGTAGGTGTTATCCCAGCCCAGTTCACCAAATCAAGTTTATCCCATAGATTAACTGCCTGAATTCATGATCCCCATCTTCAGTGTTGTCCCTAAACATCTCAAGCAATGTACTTTTATCATTAATATCTCACAGTGCTCAAGAGAGTCCAACTGCAATGCAGAACTCTTCCAATGGAAAGCTCAATACAGAAATAAAAATAACTGATTTAACAACAGTAACCTATTGCTATTTCTTTTTGTTATTTAAAAGAACGTCTATGGGCTGATCATGAACAGGTCACCAAGTTCAGCACTCATCATTAGGCGGCTCACTTAGCAATTCTGAAACAGATGAATCACGTAAAACACACTCTTGAATCACACACAAATCCTTCTGGTGCAAATACTGATGGCATACAGTGCCAAAACCTTGTTTATAGGAAAAACCAAACTCAAAACTTTAAACCTTGTGGGTTTTGGTTTTCAACATCTTAAATAAACATGAAATATAAATGCTTTCCCTTGAAAAAAAACTTGCTTCTGAAGATGTTGGGAAGACAAACTCAGCTGGCTACTGAGTGACAAGAGACTGTCAGCAGAAGAGTGTGCCAGTGGTCAGTGCCACTCTCATGAGAGGTGTGACAGACACACAAACTGTCCCTCCTGTCTGACAGAGATCACAAGCATCCAGCTTAACACAGCTACCAGCAGCACTAACACTGCAACACTTTTATAGAATCCCTAAAATGGGAGCAGACATCTCTTCAGGATCTTGGCTGCTCCACCAATCCATACGCTTGAACACCTACTGGATAAATCAGAAATCTGAACAATTTGCACAAGGTACAGCCTTAATCCACATATATTAAAGAACTCTTGGCAGCACTGCCTGAGCACTTACTCTAATACAAATTTCAAAGAGTTGACATGAGCTGCTCCATTCATATATCATCTTTTATCATTTTTATCCTGTATTTTCCAATAATAAACCAAATAAAAGCTATAAAAAAAGTAAACAGTATATACTGTTACAGACTCATTCTTTTGCAGCCTAAATTCTACAGCTGTAATCCTTAAACTTCCTGAGAATTTTCCAGTAGATGCAACTAAATGAGCTAGTGAATTCTAAGCTGATGAGTTACAGGCATCCTTCTCGAGTCAACACAATCAACAGGAATGCAAAACCATCAGCTACAACAGTACAGATTTGTTCTAATTGTAAAGCTGAATGCCAAGCCTCAAAGGGGCCCTACTAAAAGCAAACCACACTTTCTATCTACTTCTCTACTACTCATACCATACATGTTACTCCATACTAAGATGTGCTTTTCTTCAGGCATCCCCCTAAGGGGAACCAAATTAAAACACAATATTTACTGCTTAAAGATGCTGACAATGTGAATTTTGGCCAGCTAGAAGTGCCAAGTTCAAAGTGTTCAGACATTTTATCTTTACAATAAAAAAGCTGCATCAGGAAACCTTATCAGTGGCCTAACTTTAGATTCAGAGGTGAAAAGCTTTCCTGAAGGACCTGATACCTTGAGATGATACTTCATAACTTCATATACTTTAAACCTCACCTTGCAAGGCAACACACAGCCCTAAAAGCCACCGGTTGGTTGACTTATCTGAACAGCAAAAGTCATTAGCATTCCTCAAAACAGTGAAAATTCCTTGTTTATTCTACCTTAAAAACAAGAAGCCAACAGAAAATTCTCCTTGTGTAAGACTATAAGCTGATTCTATGCCTGCAGAATAAATCACAAACTTCAGATATTTTTCTGATTCGTCCCTAAGTTAACATACATGTCAGAACATTTGATAAATAATTTTCTAAAGCATTAATAATTATGGCTTTCCTAACACAGACTTCAAGAGAAAAACCCCACTGTCCCAGATTTTAAAGGAAACATCTTGTGCTAGGCAGTGAGTAAGTGAAGCACAGCCAGGCTTTGAATGTGAACTGTCCTGTTTGCATCAGCTCCTCACACCAGCCTCTCTGAACCGCACTGTCATTACAGACCCTGCCCAGATGCGGAGCACCTCTCTCCCTACACTGGATCAGCTACCTCAGCACACTCACTCAGGCCCCTGTACCTCTCATCCTAGGGGAAGTGTGGAGCCCTTGGCTGTGCTCTGCCTTGCAGGAGCCCCTCTCAGCGCTGCAGGGAGCCGAGACCATGCTGCTGGCTGCTCAGGGCTCAGGCTGCGCGCTGTGCAGCGTGGGCTGTGCCCTCCTGGAGCAGCACTCGAGCTGCTGTCACAGTGCACGGGGAGCTGCTGCCCCAGCTGAGCTCCATCTGCCTGCCAGCAGGGATCGACACTGACAGTCAGGTGCACAGCAAGGATGGGGCATCGAAAAAAATGCAAATAAGAATGCAGGCAAATTCAGAGTGAAGCCATAAGAGCATGTGTCCTACAAACATGTTCACTGAACAGAGGGAGAAGCGCTGCACAGAAACCCTCCACTTGTAAAGAGAATGTGACTAAGAAATTCAAATAGTTTCCAGAAATTTTCTATTGAGAAAAATCTCAATAAAATCCTTGAATAAATCCTGATTATTACTGAGTTCTGGAGCAACAAGGTTATATACTGAGCAAGAACTCTGGAGAGCACTTATAAAGCTTCTCAGGTGGGAAAGCATGACTTGTATGTAACAAAGTTATAACCAAGGCATGCCAGCCTTCACACCACAGACACTCTCAGCTAGAGCAGTGGCACATAACTGGCATTTACAGACACTCTGCACTCCTGCACCTGCCTTAGAAAACACAGTGGAATAGCAAACTTACAAAGTCACAACCTGAAAAATTCAACTCTTGGAAGAAGAATTTCAGGATATCTTTGGTGGTCTAAAAGAGCAACAAATGATGAAAATGAGAAGTATCAGTACTGCAGAAACAAAGTGTGGATTGGCAGGTACTGGTTCTCTTCCTGTGGCCGTTACCTGTATTGGATCTTGTTCAAGCTGCTTACAGGAGTTTTGTCAGACAGTAACCTTCAGACTCCAGGCCAGTTTGCAAACAACGTCAGCTGCCTGCTGCCTTAGAGTTCTCTACCTCAGTACAATAATTCATGGGTTTGGCACAATACAGAGAGCAAAGCTGTCAAGGGACACAAACATTGTATCAAACAATGTTGTGTCAAACAAACCATCCCACTCCACAGAGTCTGTCCACTGACACCCACCAACTGCAGTGTTCTACCTGCCATCACTTCTATTGCTCTTCTCATTTACTCATTTACCTGTTCACATTTCATCTACCATTTTTCTCAGTTTACTAAATTTCAAAGGGGCTGTTGACTGTCTAATTTTGGTGATATTTAGGCTCAAAAGAAGGAGGGAGTTAAATAAGAGTAAAATTATTTGCATTAAAAGGATTACTGAAGTTATGGAAGGTACTAGCACACCCCACTAAATATATCTGGAATGGGAAAGTGCTGCACCAGTGGAAAATACGTTTTATGGCCTTGGCTAACTTTGGGATTACTAAACCATGGATGCTTTGTACAGTTATTTACACAGTCCCATGATGTAAGGAGCTTTCTATTAAACCTGAGTGGGGAAAGTTTTGGAATAGCAAAGTTCAGTAACACACCCCCAGGTACCAGAACACTCCCTGTGTGAAGGGCAAGCTCAGTCTGGAAGCTCCCTGAAGCTGCACAGGAGCTCAGACACCTCCCTCAGGAAACAGTTGTACCAATTTTGTCCTCTTGAACAAATAACTCAGTTCTTTCAGGGGACCTTTCTTGATTTCAGGAGCACTAATAGCCAAGTCTTTGTCTTTGAGCAAGAGTGACCAAGAGCATGTGTCCTACAAGCACATTCAGTGAACAGAGGGAGACATGCTGCACAGAAATCTTCCACTTGTAAAGAGAATGCGACTGGTTTTAGGGAAGAAAACTTCTTGTGCTCTTTACATCAATGTCCCACCAGCAGATATCTGAATTAACAGTCACTTTTGTACTAAAAAACCAAATAAGTGATGAAAACATCCCCCCTCTTCCCCATTAGTCAATTACCTTGTTGCCACATCTCTTAACAGGTAATCAAACAAATCAAACAGCTCAGCTTATTTAAACAAGTCCTATGCAAAGAATCCCATTGCCTGAAAATGTTTCTCCAATACTTGAAATAATCTAAATAATTATGCTTTTCCCTCCAATACTTTAAATAATCTAAATAATTATGATTTTTTCAAAAGTTGAAACTACCTAAATTCAATCCTTGACCTTATTAAGAGTTTGAGCACCGAGCCAGCTAAAAAACTGGCTGATTGCTGAATTATCTCATTCAGTGTGACCAAAATTACCACAAACTCTCACAGAAGCTTTCTGAGATGTTCCAATTACCAAACGAGTCATGAGAAACTGCTCTGCTGCTAAGTTCCCAGTCAGCACCTTCTGAAAGATGGATTGTTTAGAGATGACACAAAGAAAAAGAAGAATCTGAGAACAGAAAAGATTTAATTATAATTATTCACATTCATAAACACCACATGCTAGACAGAGTCCCTGTGCAATTTGAAATACACCTTATGTTTATTCACACCTCACAAGATATTTGTTTGAAATAAGTCCCCAGCAGGAATCTCTGAACACTTCCTACAGGTTTGCCCAGTATTTAATTGAATGACAGACCAAAGAGACGTGGTGGACTCAGCTATGAGAAAAACAGAAGACAGACAACAAACAAACTAAAAAACACAACACTGAATAATTTCTAGGCTAAGAATTCCTGTGTTACTTTTTCAAACACAGATATATATCTGCATATGGAACCATTCACATCTGCCTGAAACAACAAGAACAGTACATAAGTAATTAATAAACCAACTGAAAGGAATGTCTACAAATCCTGGATTTGGACAGCAAGGATGACCCTTCCCTTACCAGTGAGCTCTAGAGATTACTCCAGAGCTCACTATTAATCTCTGGGCTGCTACCACTGCTTAAACCTGTTACTATTAGTTCTCATCTCCCACAGCTACTAACCAGTGAGGCTATCAGAAATAAACTATTGTGAACTGAAGCCAGGCATTTGGAGTTGCAATTGCATGTAAACAAGGCAAGCTTCAGCCAGAACTACTTGTTCCCCTAAACGTGTATCCCTGAGCAGAGGTTACCAGATACCAGATAAGGAAAAGATTCAGCGAGAAATATAGAAAAAACCAAACTTTTATAACAACAAAGAACAGAGGTTGTAAACCGCTTTAACAATTTCCCCCCTCATGTAGGTGGCTATGTAATTTATTTAAGAATAGACCAAAGAAACCAGAAATCAAGGCATGAAAATTAATTTAAAGTCAGCTGGAGAAAGCTCAGCTCTTGCAATAGTATGGCTTAGGGCAAAAAGCGACAAACATTTTATTCTCAGTTACACGTTTCTCTCTAGCAGCTCCGGCGGATTAAAGGCGCAGCTGCCCAAACCTTTCCATGAAGCTTCCGTTATCACTGGAAGAAGTTCTAAGTTTCAACAAAAACTTCAGGTGCTGAGAGATAGAACATAAAGCAATCAGGCCAAGGGAAAGACGAAGATTAAGAACAATTAAATAAAGCCGAGACAAGGGTATCAGAGAGGCGGACGGAGGTCCCGCAGGTGCTCCCGAGAGCGACGCGGTCCCGCGATGTCCCCGCACCCGGCCCGGCCCCGCTCCGAGCGCGGCCCCGCCGCCTCCTCCTGCTGCCCCCTGGCGGCTGCGGCCGGCAGCGGCCCGGGCTGCGAGTCCCGGCTCCTGATCCGGAGCCCGGGGCTGCGAGTCCCGGCTCCCGCTCCAGAGCCCTCAGGACCCCGAGTCCCGGCTCCCGCTCCAGAGCCCTCAGGGCCCCGGGGCTGCGAGTCCCGGCTCCCGTTCCAGAGCCCTCAGGGCCCCGAGTCCCGGCTCCCGCTCCAGAGCCCTCAGGGCCCCGGGGCTGCGAGTCCCGGCTCCCGTTCCAGAGCCCTCAGGGCCCCGAGTCCCGGCGCCCGCTCCAGAGCCCTCAGGGCCCCGGGCTACGAGTCCCGGCTCCCGCTCGACAGCCCTCACGGCCCCGAGTCCCGGCTCCTGCTCCAGAGCCCGGCCAAGCAAACGCGGACAGTTTCTCATGGTGCCTTTGTTTCTGTGCCATTGGGCAGCCCCTCGCAGGGGCTGCTGCCACACTTCCAGCCCGGCGAGGTTCTCAAAGGAGCCAGCGCTGCCGTCTCTGGCCTCCGCACGGGCCTTTCTTCCCCACCATGCCATGTCAGAGGTTAAGAGCAACTCAGAAATACCTCCGTTATTTCTATTTTGCATGTAAGAAACAACTACAGCACGGATGTTTTGAAAGGAATTTCTGTTTTGTCATGTATATGAGTTTCGTACACGATTTCCCCCTTCCTCCAATGAAAGGGAAAGGTTGCACCTGTATATAATCTACAGTTCTTTTATCAATCAACAGGGTTTTTTGCTGGCAATGAAAAAAAATGCTCTTTGATAAAAAAAAAAAAAAAAAAAAAAAAAAGAAAAGGCAAAGCAAACTTCTTCTAACACATTAAGTTAGAAATCCCTAAAAAACCCCAAATTAAATCAGCAGTGTCCCACTAGCAGCAGCCAGCACCCAGGAGAATGAACATAGCAGGTGGCAGTGACCAAACAGACAATTTAATACAATATAAGTGTCCAGTAAAAACAAGCCCCAAACCATAATTGTTTTGTTTTATCCACATAAAGAAATATCAGGAAATAAATAATCTGCTATTCTGAAATCTAACCAAGCACCGGAAAGAAAATCCAACACTTTCTCTTCATTTAAGTAGTCAGCTTGGCCACTTCAAAAATCTCATATTACTGCTAGTTAACCAACCATGTAATTCTAATTTGTTATCACAGAGCAGGTACTGTACATGCTTATTTAGTCCATCCACATGACAGGGTAATTTGTAGTTATATAATTTCATGGTAATTATAGTTGGAATTACTATGTACAAACTGGGCATTTCCAATGTAATTATCAAAAACTAGAGGCTCAGTATTGACATGATTAGTGGAACCCTCTCAAAACAAAGTATTATGTAAGAGTGACTTGGAGGTTGTTTTTTGCTCCTCCTCCAGCTTTGTATCAACAAGGAACAACAGAGCAGAAACACAGAGACCAAAGCCAATATTTTGTGGTGTGGGTGGCACATACCTCCCATGAGCTGATTAAAGTTGCTGATTCTACTCACATTTCTGATCAAGGATGACACAATTGTCCAAATGTCCAAATGTTACTCCTCCACTGTAAAATTTTAGTGGATAAAAAGAAAATTTATTTTCATGTTAGACTTTAATTGCTGGATTTGAAAACAGACACCAGTGCTAACACCCTTCTTTCTGCTGTATTCATTATCACACAGCACTTGGTTTCTACCTGTGTCACAGACACAAGAGCACAGAGATAGCTGTGGAAAAAGCAGCTTCAATATGTGACACACAGACATGTCACTGCTCTATCTGCCTCATTTCTGTACAAGTGGTCCAGGAATTAAAGGGCCTATCAGGCTACATAAATTCTGTAAACTGTTTCTCCTCAGTTATCTTCAGTTTGCAGCTCATGGTCTCATTTGAGAGAGTTAATTCAGGGGAGCATCTCCCAGGGTGGGAATATTTGAAGCCCAAAAGATGGTGCTCTCTTCATGTGCAGAGATGGTCAAATCTTTGTATGAACACCTGGAAATGAAGCCCTGGGCATACACAAATTTGTAGAATATCAATTCAAGTGTGGCAATAATATGACCAATACAAATAAAGCTAAAAATTGGAAAATTCACAACCATTTCAGGGTTGAAAATTTATACCAAACCACAAGAAGTCTGCCTATTATGGACAAAGACAAGATACTGTGTGTGAACATTGAGTCTCATCAGCAAGGATGAAAAAATAGCTGGCATAAATTAACTTGAATGCAGATTAAACTAGAATTATTTCACTACAGCTCCTCATCTCATACAGATAATCCACCACACTCACCAGGACATGCTGCAAATGTTTACCAAGGGCTGCAGCAGTGAGCCAAAATGAGTGCACTCAGTCAAAATCCTGGAAAACTGACAGCCAGGGAAGACTGAAGGAGTGGTGAGGAAACAGCAGCTCCACAAGGCCATTAAAGTGAAAGTCTCTCTTTCATGAACCTGTTTATTGTGCTAGTAATGTGGCCTATGTTATTACAAGTAGTTTTTAATCAACAATTCAGAAGTGGGAAAGATGATCTGTCAGTGAAAACTTTGAAGAAATAGTTTAACACTCAATTTGTTTGATTCTGTTAAAGAGAGGGAAAAAAAAATCCCACACTGTTGTAACTGAAAACAAAAGCCAGCTGGCTGGGGAGAAAATGCTACAGGAAGGGCACAACTACAAAATGAAAAAAAAACATCTTTCTAAGCACCAAACTCCCAGCCAGAAGCTGGAGAAGAGAGAGCAGAATGCAGTGCTGGAGGTTGTTCTGCCCTGCTCCAGTAGAACTGGATGTTAGTTACAGCTGTTTCCAGAAGTGATGGTTGAAACCAGCCTGCAGCAAACGTTTTTCCTACTTGCTTTATTCTCTCAGACCTTTCCTATCTCTGTGGTTTCCTTCTCCTTGCTCCCCCTCAACCTGCAATGCTCCATTTCCTGGCTCCAGAAGCAGCTGCTGGTATTCAGGCAATGCAGCCCCTGGCGTGAAGCACATGCCCTGTAGGCAGCACTCCCATTGAAGTTACCTCAGCGAGGAACCCCAGAGGCAGGGTGAGCAGGAAGGCAGCACGGAGCTTTCCAGCACTGGACAGATCCCTAAGAAACCAGTTTATCAGGCCACCAGATTACATTGCAGCTCAGAACAGAATGTGAAAACATTTTTCAACATTTGAGCTTGAAACCTATCCAACGTGGAACTCCTGCTCTAGAAGGCAGCAAACTGGTGTGTGCAAGTTTTAGCTCAGGGTTTTCCCTTGCTGTGGGGTGCTCTGGGGACCAGGGCAGGGGAAGGACCCTGGTAGCCAACAAGTGAGAAACTGAAGCCCTTTCAGACCAGGAGCCATGCTGATATCATAGCAGCAGTGGCTTTCCTGAGGGATAAGGCACAGGCAAGTAACCAACAGAGGCTGCTGCCACTTCCCATGGGGCTGGGCTGCTATTTGAAACAGCAAACAACCTCGTATTTTGTATATATCTGATGCTCCCTTGCTCCTAATGACCCCATTCTCTAGATCCAAACAACAGCAACAAACCCCTTAAAACTCCATCTTTGTTACGATTGCAAGCCAAATCATAGCTTTTACATCACCTCGAAGAGAAGGCATTAGAGACCCCCAGGGAAATGAAGGAGCAGCATCTGTTCCTGGGCACAGCCGCAGCCAGGAGCGAGCCCCTGAGCGCGGCTGCCCGGCAGGCACGGCCACCCCCGGGAGGCTCCCCAGGACACCGGGACACAGCCGGGACACCCGGGAGGCTCCATAGGACACCGGGACACAGCCGGGACACCCGGGAGGCTCCACAGGACACCGGGACACAGCCGGGACACCCGGGAGGCTCCATAGGACACCGGGACACAGCCGGGACACCCGGGAGGCTCCACAGGACACCGGGACACAGCCGGGACACCCGGGAGGCTCCATAGGACACCGGGACACAGCCGGGACACCCGGGAGGCTCCACAGGACACCGGGACACAGCCGGGACACCCGGGAGGCTCCATAGGACACCCAGACACAGCCGGGACACCCGGGAGGCTCCACAGGACACCGGGACACAGCCGGGACACCCGGGAGGCTCCATAGGACACCGGGACACAGCCGGGACACCCGGGAGGCTCCACAGGACACCGGGACACCGGCAGGACACCCGGGAGGCTCCACAGGACACCGGGACACAGCCGGGACACCCGGGAGGCTCCACAGGACACCGGGACACCGGCAGGACACCCGGGAGGCTCCACAGGACACCGGGACACAGCCGGGACACCCGGGAGGCTCCACAGGACACCGGGACACCGGCAGGACACCCGGGAGGCTCCACAGGACACCGGGACACAGCCGGGACACCCGGGAGGCTCCACAGGACACCGGGACACAGGCAGGACACCCGGGAGGCTCCATAGGACACCCAGACACAGCCAGGACACCCGGGAGGCTCCACAGGACACCCAGACACAGCCGGGACACCCGGGAGGCTCCACAGGACACCGGGACACAGCCGGGACACCCGGGAGGCTCCACAGGACACCGGGACACAGCCCGGGTGGGTGACAGCCCGGCTGCCGCACCCACCCGCACCTGGGGTGCGCTCCGAGGCCGCTTCTGCGGCAGCAGGCGACAGCTCCCCGGAGCTGAGGGAGAGCCCGCTATAAATAGAGCGTTCCCGGAGCCGCCACACGCACAGCGCCGCTCGGCCGCTTTAACCCTTCCATCAGCGCCGCACACACAGCAGGGAGGATGCAGACCCGGCAGGGGCAGCGCTTTGCTGCTCCCAGCCACAGCCCCGCAGAGAAGAGCGGGGAGCAAAGGGCCAGCAGCACAGGAAATCCTTAAAGAGGAACAAAGACGTTGCACCTGTATTTCACTTGAGAGGCTGGAAAGCTAATCAGAAGAGGAATTAATTTTCATTACCTGGTTAAATTCTATCCCTGCCAAACCACTTGCTCAATCTCTAGGTAAGGCAAAAGTAAAGCTTTATTTCACACCTGAAAAAAAGACACACGCCAAATGATGAGGTTCAAGAAGTTTGACTACCTACAAAGCTGATTAAGGAACTCTGCCAGAGTGAATCTCTGATCTCTTGACACCCAGCCCAACTACTCCCTCTTCTAGACCCTACCAACAAGGGACCTGTCACTCGCTGTTTTAACTCTCAACCTTGGCACTACAGAAGGACCTGGATCCTTTGAGAGGAGCCCAAACAGCAAATCCATAAATGATGCTGCTCATACTGCCATGGAAATGTGAGACTTTCAGATGGCATTCTCCAGCAAGGAGCTGAATGATTAACTCAGAACCCTTTCAGAGGAAAACATGCTCTATTCCTGGAGCACTCTATTTTTTCTCAAAATACTCATGCATGATAAATACTCTCAGGCGTCAGTTTACTTAATTTTCTTTCAGGACAGAGCTTGTTGGAACCATTTCAGAGCCAGCATCAAATCTATAATTCTTCACAGAAACAAGCCTGTCTGCCTCAGTATTTATCCGCTGAAGATTCTGTTCTCTCTTTTATCATCCCCCACAATGACTTATAGCTATATTTCCTGCAGACAACTCTTGCACAACAAGTGTAGAGAGCCACCCGCTCAGATCCTGTACCTCTCCCTTTCCTGTTTACACTACTCCTTCTCAGAGAAAATGCCTGCCTATGCTGCCACAATAGGATGTTCGGTAACAAGACCTTGCCCTTAGCACTGGCAGAGAGATGGAAGGTTCCCCAAATGAGTGGGGTCCTGAACCTGGCATAAATTGCCTCAAAAGAACAGAATTGTAGCTGTACAAATGTGGTACTTTTGTGGTGTTACACCAGCATCCTTCTTTTTCACCCACTGAGTTATCAGAATGTCACTCCAGGAAAGAGAGTACAGGGAAAAGTCAGTGAAAACTTCTGCTAGGGAAGGAACACAGGTGAGATGCTTGCCTTCACATGGGACTGATAACCCACACTCCAGCAATGCACAGAGCAGCACAGATAGAAGGATTAAAGGTGGAAACAAGACAAACACCCAGACTGAACTGGGAGATCCAGGAGGACTGAAGGGGGATGTTTCTGAGAGGACTGAGAGCAGTTGCCACAGTTCTGGACTGGTCTCTTTCAGCAGCCAGCTCCTTTCAGTGGAGAGTACACACATGCATATATATTACTTTACCTTTTTCCTCCCCTTTTTTGTTCTTTGGTTCAGGTTCCAGCCTAGTGGAAATGCACTGTACAATTCCCTGCTGTGCTACAAGTCTCCTTTTCAGTTCAATTAACGAGCCATAAATAACACGATGAAGGTGTCAACAAAGAGCCTAATTTATCATAACTTGTCAGAGCAGCGATTCTGAGGAGGAGAACGCTCATTCACAGTCTGCTGTAACACACCAAGATTTATTCCTTGCCTGGTACCTCCCTCTACTCCCTTGGCGTGCCAAAATTTATCTTGTGCTGCAACCCTCACAGGTGTACCACTTTGACAAATCTGCTGTGAAGTCTGGTATTCATCACAGGCAAGGCTTTGTTGGGAAGGAGGCCGGCAAGAAATAAATTTGTTTTAGAAAGAAGGTGCTTGTGATTCAATGTGCTCAGGGGTATGGGGAGAGGCAGACAGGCTCATTATTTTTAACCTCCCTGTGTCTGCAAGAGAAGAAAACGAGGTAATGTAGTTGATGTGACATTACAGTTCCTGACTTCATTACTTGCTGCCTGGTTAAACAAGCACCTAGGCAATTACTACTGCTGCAGCCTTGCTCAGCTTCGCTCCTGCCTCACGCTTGCCTCCAATATGAAGGGCAATTGATGGCTGCCAGTGCATTTTATGGAGGGGAATTTTGCTCACGGCCAAGTCCTTTACATAAACTAAAATTCATCGGCTGAAAGGTGGTTCTTACAGGGCCCAACTGGAGATGAAGGTACTAAAGCCATTCTGGACACCCAAGGCAGCACTCTAAGAGACACTGAGGCAGAGGAGAGTCTCTCAAACAAGACTGAGAGCTGGCTTTACCCCAGTGCAAGGGTAAAAAGCTAGATCAGTCTCACTGCTCCAGATTTACACCACTTCAAAACCCAACTGCAGTTTTGTGTCTTCCCTGTGAGCATAAAGTGCAACATTTACTGAATGTGGCCTGAAACGGAGACTCACAGATCCAAACTGGGATTTTCAGCATGCAAGAATGAAGGCAAATTCAGCTGCACCTGAATTGGATGTCTGCAGAAGGCACGCTGCCCGTAACAGTCTGAACCAGGCATGAAGATTTATCATTGCCAACAAGCAGAGTTTGACATTCTGAATCCAAACTGGCACAATCCTACCAGCACTGAGACTAAAGGTAACTTGAAAGTAATTCCTTTTTAGAGTGCTAATACAAAAAACCCTCCAAACTGTCACACTGGAGTGATATGTGCCTAGCAGTCTTTTAACTGTGATACAGAAAGAGAAGCAGAAAGCTCAATGGTAGAACTTAAAAAAATTTCCCCAAACTACCTTGATATGATAGAAATATTTACTGGGGAAAAAAAAAATCAAGACCAAGGCATTTTATTTCTTGATCTTTGGACTGGCCAACTAATGTTCTGACAGTAAATGTCAGCCCCTAACCCCACAGGTTGGCAAAGTGGCATCCTCACCTCTCTGAAGAACATGCAGCTTGCAAGCAGAGGCCCTTCCTCAGCAGAACTGTCCATTTCTTTTAGAGCCTTAGAACACTTATTATTTAATACAGTTCTGTTAATTTTGTGCTTTTGAGATTGACCTAGTGCTACCAGAATGTTTTTATTAAAAAAAGAAAATTATCTTTTTAGTGGCTGCAAAAGCCAAGCACAGAGAAAGGCACAGGCAGCCTAGAGTTGTACACTTGCAAGAAACTTTCATCTGCCTTTTCCTTTATTTTTTTCCTTGAGAGAAAGAAAGAAGTTTTGAAATTTGGAGCTGACAGTCTCTTGGTTCAAGAAATACCTAATTAGCATAACAGCAGCAACATGCTAAACAAATTAACTGCTGTGGGGTCACAGTGGCCTCCCACTGACACAGATCCAGGCAAGCATTTATTTTGCTTTGTTCTAAAGGTTGCCCTGGTTTGTTTGAGTCTCCACTCCCTCACATAATTTACTACCGGTTTCCTACAAGACAGAGTTGTTTCATATTAAAAATACTTCTAAAAGCAATGAAATCTAAGAAGTTGGATGTAGCTCCCTAGTTCTTACCTAACACAATTTAAAAATCACTTGGCAGACAATTTCTGGAGAAAAATTGCTTTCCAGTGACAGAGCAAGGGCAAATACACCTTTATACACCTCTGATAATTCAGTGTTGGGCCACTTTCATCACAGTACAAGCACCTCAGTCTCATTTTGCACAGGGCAAATATGCTCCATGTTAACATATGAGAACATGTAGGATACTGAGCAAAGATTTCTAAAGAGAGCCAAAAAAACCCTCTCAAAAGTGCCTCACTGCGAATTGCTCGAAGACACAATCTGCAAAAATATTTGGATTTGCAGGATACATATCAGGTTTATGTAAATCTGCACAGGGATAAACATGTGAAGGGTATGTACCAAGGCCTTTAACTGGAAAAAAAGAGCCCCACCGTTCTAAGAAAATCTTTTGATCAGAGCATGTTATCTCTCAGCCCCCTGTCAGAGCTAATTAAGGGAAGCACATGCACAGCACATGCAGGGCTTAGGTCCCAGCATGCCTGACACAGCTCCAGAGGTGGGTGGCAGATCAAGCTTTAGGCCACTTCTCTCTCCTCCCTGATCCTGCTGCTGACTGCAGTCCAAACTTGACTCTTGCCAGCAGTTACAGTTGTGGCTGGCACAAAAACAAGAACTGTATTTCATTTCAGGGTTGGAAAATACTTTCCATTCTGCATTGGAAGAAAGATGAAAGCCTTGAGAATGTTGCAGAAGTGCTTTCGTAGAACAGCTGACAGTCTGGTAGCCTGAGCAGACACCTGAGACAAAGAGGCCACGAGCAGCACAACTGGGCCTTGACTTCACCAGCCCACAGTTTACTGCCCATAGCCAGAGAGTCAATTACACCTATATTTAACCCACTAAAGGATTAACCATCATTTCAAGTGGTTTATTCCACAAATCAGCCTGAGATGTTGCAGAGCTCATGCTGATTTAAGCACTGTTCCCCCCACACCCCAGAAATGTCACTGGCCATGCTCTCAGCTGACAGCATCCTTCCTGCTAGCACAGCACTGACCAGTCCTTGTGGAAATACTCAAACTCCCATTTTGGGCAAGGGATGCTGCATTTCAGTTAAAACAAGATCTGCATACCTTGGGCTCCAAACTGCAAATTTTTTAGAGTAAGCTTTCTTGCACTTCTCCGTTTTTCCAAGTATACTAAGAAAGCCAAAATGTATTAAGAATAAAATTTATCAATAGAATACCAGTAGATTTATCAATATTAATGTACCTTTTTATCAGACCACAGGTTATGATGTGAAGCCAGTGCCTAGCAATTAAGTATTGTCTGTTATCTTATATCAATATTCTAGGTACATTGACCCATGAAAAATAAAATCACAGTTGCAAGAAAAAAATAATGTACATTTACACAGTTATTTGCTTATATACACATACTTGACAGGCCATTTTGTAAAAGCTAGAACAAGCTCCTGTACACATCATGATTGCTTTGAGCTCTGTGTATCTGAGCTCATCTTCTGCCTTCAGCACAGCAGGAGCAAATACATTTACTTGTAAAACAAAGGCAGACCTGTTTGGAGGTGGACACAATAATCAATCCACTTGCCACAGAGGCAGTAAGTGTTCATTTACCATTCTATGACCTGTAGCAATACATATTATGGCTTGTGCCAGCAGGGGCCTGGGCAGCTGCAGCAGCCACAACTCTGTCAGCAATCAGTCACAGCCATCCCTGGCAACCTTTGTTAGCTGCTCAGTAAGGTGACTTTAAAACAGCAGGATGGAACATTTTCTGCAGACCATCCTTGAGATCTTAGTGCTGATGGTGATGCTGCTTCAAGTCAGCATTTACCATTAAACTTCCCCACAGATTTCCTCTCTTGCATTGCCACTCCCAGTCCAGCTTGGTGCAGAGTGAGGAAGGCAGCCCTGCCTCTGGGAGGAAGGAAACCCTCTCACTGCCAGGGCCGCATTCTGGATGCTCCAGAGAACACTGAACTCCTTTGGAGTGCTGGAAGGGAGCTTACTAAATTGAGTGAGGAAGTCACTAAATTGAAACTGAGATGATTTATATGCAGGAGATCACAAATTTATCCTTACAGTACTGGAGGCCTGATTCTCCATCCCTGATGCCAGCAGACCTGGTAGATACCCCTACAAATTTTTACTAACTATTTAACAACTTAATTCCTATCTAATTCCTAATAGAACTACCATATTAGAATGTGTAATTTTTCTTTTTTTTTTTTGATACTATTAACCCCATCCAGGGTTTGATGACAGAGAGAATCCATTAATCATGCCATCAAGAGCCAGGCACCTGTGGTCAGTAACCTATGCACAAGCTGGGGCAAGGCCTATCAGCTGCTGCACTAATTACTTCTTGAATGTAGGCACTGTCAGCTGCAAGTTTCTAAAGTAGCATTTTTCCCCAAACACATAATCCACCATGAAGGGGAAAAACAAAGTATACTTCTGCACAATTATGAGCTGCCAGTAATGAAGTAAAATACTCTGTGCCCTACCATCAATGTGGGTTTTACCTGGGCCTCTTCCAATCACAGCAAGACAAAACAAAGCAAGACAGGCAAAACAATGATTGGGCTGGGCTGCACACAATGTGCACTTCTGCAGAATAATTACAGCAGAACAGTTGAGACTGGGTCCGTTCCCATATTCACCAGCCTCATTTACAAATTACAGCTTCTCTAGAAAGCTGTGCAGTAATGCCAACAAGCCACTTGCAATCATAACTCCTCGTTTACTATAATTTGAAAAAAGAAACCCAGCACAAGAAGGTCTGCAATCTACAGAGTTTTGCTATAACTGAAGTGCTCAGGCACACGTATACTGCTCTAGAGGCTCTAAAAACACTAAATATTGCAAAACTAATTCATCTGAAGCCTCAAATAAAGCCTTGGCATTTTTACCTTCTTGACTGCATTTACATTTTTAATGTCTAACATTTCAATAGATCTTCTTATACTCTTTATATAAACAATTTATTTAATTTTCAATTAAGAAATGAATTTATGAGGAGTGGTTTCAACTATTTTACTGTCTCATATAACATCTATTAAAAATGCTTTTCCCAAATACCAACTTAGTCTTATCTAACAATCATGCCAAGGAGTGATTTTAATTTTGTTTTCCTTTTAAGAGTGTTTAAATGAATGCTTCAGCTCAAGGTTGGTTTTTGGGTTTGGGGTTTTTTTTCCCTTCTCTCTCTTCACTGATAATAATCAAAGGCCAGCCTCAGCTATTTTATTTAGAAATCCACCTCCTGTACGAAGCACAGAATCAGGTCATGGTCTCTTGGTTTCATCCAGCCACCTCATGAGCCCATGGTTAATTGGAGCACCCAAGTGTTGTCTTCTCCCACCCGCAGTGGTGCCTTGTCAAGGCTGGGCAGCCCCTGGCAGGGCAGTGTCTGTCTGCCTGTCTGGGCTCATTGCAGTCAGGCAGGGAGAGCCCTGTGGCAGGGAACAATGCTCACGGCCACAGAGGAGTGCTCTCCACACTTCTGCCCTGTCGTTATCTAGAAAAGACAATTACTTAGAAATTGCAACTATGGAGACTCATATTCATTTACTAATGTGGCATTTACAAATGTTACACAATACAAGCTTACAAGTGATATGCAAGCACATGTAAAAATGTGGTATTAGAGCCCTTATGATCTCTCTCTCTCTCCTCAGTGGTTTACAGTTACAAAGCCCATCTCAATTCTCCTCAAGGTCAAGATACTTCAAGCTAATCTACATCATGTACTTTTCAGATTTTTTAAGTTATGAATGTTGATGCCAATATTAAGACTGAATGCTGAATTCCTTTAACAAGTAATCATCTATGAGAAGTTTATCTGCTCAAACAACGTATTGAAAATTATTCCCTAAGGACAGTTTTCTTCCCCTACACTGTCAATGCAGGAAAAAAAGAGGTATTTTTTCTAAGGTATAAAGCAGGAGCAAAAAAAGTGAGGAGAGAAATGTATCTAAAAGTCTTGAGAAACAACACACAGGTATGTTATCCTGGGGCCTCCTGGCTTAGCACTGGACAGATCCAACTGATCAGTCCCAGCATTATCAGCAGAAACAGTGAACAGACACCAAACCCAGACACAGACCCTTGCACATGAATTATGGACCAGTCCTACACTGGTTCCAATTAGACAACTGAAACTATGGAAAGGTTGGAAGGGTCAGATTCAAACTATCTAAGAATGAACTTTTTAGGAGGATAACAACTGTCTGGGGAAGAAAGAAATGTTGGCATGCTAGGAAGATGAGTTTCTAGTAGCTGGACTAAGTGTTCTGTTGGTATTGTTTAGGAAACAGTCAGTAGCAATATTTCACAATAATTTTACTGTGTCAACAGTCTAAAGGTGGGATAGGTCACAAGCAGCAGGAATAAAGAGGAGAATTTAAATTATTTAAATGACAAATTGGACAGTGATATGAAATGAATGGTAATTGAGCAAGGATGAAGGCAAAATGCTCAGCTTAGGTGGTGTAAGCAGCTGCAGAGGGGCTCTGGGGAGGATCTGCTTCTAAAAGCATCTGAAAGAAAGGTGCTGCTTGGCTGGAAAGATCTCAGAGGAGCAGGAAATATGGACATCAGCAAACATCCAAAAACTCTTTGATTCATGGTCTAGATACCACAAGACTAGATAAATATTACATGAGCCTCTGAATACCTGAGAGCTTGCCAAAGGGTCGTCACCTTTTCCTCCCTGACACCTGAAGACAGCACTGCAGGTACTGAGCCTGAACTGCAACAGAGCAAATTTCCATCAGCTGTCAGAAATACCTGCCATGGATCACCTGAACAACTGCAGACTGTCCATCTCTGGAGTTCAGGTGGGCACACCTCTGCTAGTCAGACCTGCAATCATTTCCACATGGAGTTCATACATTCTGGCCTAAGGATGGCTATGGTGACCTCCCAAGGTACCTCCTGAGTGTACTCACTATTGCATCTTGTGTTTGCCATGGAAAACAACACTGGAGAGAGCAATAACCTACAAATGATCCTAAAATCACTGCATCTAGATGCATGGCTTATTAGACTAGAAATGGCTTTGATAAGTATCTCAGGGATCTAAACAAACAACCCAGAAGGTGTTCTGTCAACCACTGACTATTAAAACTAAACAAAGCAAGCAGATGCTCTGTATCTGGCAAAGAAATTAGTAATTAACAGCATGGCCTTGCAGCCATGTGCAGGACCAATTATTCAATTACCCATGGCCAACTGTGAGCTAACTAACAGTATATGGATTTCCTGCTTTATTACAACAGTACCACAAACTCCATTTGCTGTAACACTCCTTCCTTCATTCCTCCTCATGTCATTGTGCAGTTGTAGCTCTGTGCATCTCTGTTCCAGTGCAATCCATCACAGAAGCTATCATAAACACTAAAATCACGGTTAATAGTAACAGGACAATGAATAAAGCTTCCATGCACCTACAAACAAATAGAAAGCAGACAGGACACGGACATATCTAGATGATGTGCAACTCATTTTTTCAGAAGTATCTCCATCAGTGGTGTAAATAAACAAATCAGAACTAATTTTTATGAGACCAAGGGATGAAAATGTTGTACCAAGGCTCTCCTACACTCTTGCTTCCAGCAGCCTAATGATGTGATGCACATGAGGATAACTTCTTTTGAAATGTGGGGGCTGCCACTTCTGGAGCTGAATTCCAAGCCGGGGGCATCAGCAGCTTTTGAGTGGCTGTGATGGATCCCATAACGATGAGAAAAGAAAAATCTTAAAATAGAAGTGGATAACTGTTGAAGGTACTATAAAAGCTAAACACAATATTTTTCAAGTGCTTCTTAAGCCAAGGACAAGAGCTGTCAACATTTTCAAATGCACCCTTATCATTTTTGCAAGTACTTTAAGAGCCTGAGTCCCACTGAAAATCAATGGGACTTGGTGTTGTTTGCATAGCTTCATTCAATTCAAGTTAAATCAAATTAGCTAAAGTGAAAATTACTATGTATTAAAGATCATTGAACTCTTTGAAAGACTCCTCATTCAGAAGCAAAGTGGCTTTCATTAGTTCTCATTTTAATTCGTTTTGCAAGTGTTCATTTTGGCAAAACATCAACCTTCAGACTGTTTGTCCCAAAAGCACAAAGACTCAGATTAGAACCAAAAGAATAAGAATAGAGGTTCACAAATCTCTTAGCAAAAGCAAACAAATATTGCAAACAGTGGTTTTATCAAAGACAACATGGCAATTAGTGGCTAGATAGTTTTCCTGGGCTGATATCACACCTCCAGAACACCAAAACAAACAAACAAACAAAAAACCCCACTGAGAAACAAAGAAACAAAAAAACCCCAAAAAACAACTGAACAAACAAACAAATCCTTCAGACCTGTTGTAGGTTAGGAATAAAAACCAAACTCACACACACATTTCCCCCTCTGTTTATGTCCTGAATACAAATATTTTTCAAATGCAATTACTTTTTATTGCCAAGTTGGACCTTGAAGTCCTGAATGCCTGGCAATATTTTTCTTCTGAGTATCACTCAAGGGAAAGGAAGGAGGGGATGGCAGGCTGGGGGATGGCCTAAGTGATGTCTGATGTAACAAGTGAAGTGACAGTCAGATGTCTCTAAATGACCAAGTGCAATTGTCCCGTAGGTATTTGCATTGCAGGAGTGTCTCAGTCCTGTCAGGATGGCAGCCTCAGCTCTCTGGGCAACAGAAATGAGCAGGAAACAACCAACACCTCAGTGCCAAGGAGCCCAAAGCTCTCAAGGTGAGGGAAGAAGAACACAAGGAAGCAGAAGTCTTCCCCTTCTGTGCAGAATCAGACTCCCTCCCTGCACTTCAGTGATGTGAGTGATCCTACTCTTAGTAGTGAACTACAGGAAGCTCACAATTTGATTTTGAGACAATTTTCTTGGCATTCCTCTTCAGAGAGGAACAGCAATAAATACAAAATTACACCTTCAAACATCCAAAGGAAAACATTTTATTTCTAACTTGCTTAGAAAACAACAGTCAGGAGGGACCAGCTGAATGATTATGCAGTGATTTGAAGGGCAGCACTGGGTAATTCTACACCCTGTATTAGATATGATCTTTACTTCACCAAGCAAAATGAAAATACACAGCAGAAAATGTGGCCCACCAACTGTGGGTCACAATGGTAACAGCGCTTTAAATATTGACACTTCTAAAGCCAAGGTAAATTAAACAGCAGGGATTATTGCATGAAAACGAGAAGAGAAATGCTTCTCTATGTGTCTCCAACTGCACAGAAAGAACCAAAGAACTTCCCTTGGTGCCCTGAAATGCCTCAGTGGTGGTGCAATGCAAACTCTCCAAGCTAAGTCAGTGCAGTAAAATCAGCCAGGTGTCAGGACCCTATGTTGCCAATAGGCACTGCAGCAGAGAAGTGCAATCCCTCTTTTATTGGGATTGCCATCACACAGCAAAGCCTCACACACCTGGGAATTCACACTGAGCAAAGATCAGCCCACTCTGTTAGTGCATAACCTATTTGAAATTATTTTGGTTGTACCAAACCTACCCAAGTTAGAACATATATTAACGATGATGAAAATTGCAACTTAACTGAAAAACACGAAATAAGAGATTATTTCAAAAATAACCTCCCAGTCTGCATGTACAACCTGCAGTAGCTTAAGATGCCAAAATCCTCAAGCTCAAATATTTACTGCACATGGAAAATCCAGGAGTCTTGTTTCACAACTACTTGACAATGACTTCAAAAAACAAATCTTCACAAAACTCATTAGAACTAATTGCACATGCATGATTTCAAGTTCCAAGCCAATCTGAAATACAGCCATTGCATTGCCTTGCTGCTTTATTACCTCTGTCTTAACACTGATGTATCTATTATGCTATCTTTTTCCATTAAACCTGAGCCATATTACAATTTCTCATTAGTAGGGATGAAAAAAAGCTACTTTATAAAAGAAAAAACAACAACAACAAAATAAAAAAAAACCAAAAACCACAAACCCAAAAAAATCCCCAAAGAAACAACAAAAGTGCCCCAGGGCCATAAAGCTGAATTTCCAGGTAAGTCTTCTTGTGTTCCTTGCCGGAAGAAAAGAGGAAGCAGAAATATCCAGTGAAATATGCAGAGCCAAACAGAATGAAGACAAATGCCCCCCAGCTAACATTAGGAAAAGAGCGGAGATGTGGAGAGATGAAAACATCCAAACTAAAATAACATTTAAAATATATTATATGGACTGGTGACTTCTTTTGCCAAGATTAATTCAGATGGATGTTTCTGTTCCTGTTGTCTTACCTCTGGTTCTTTGCCTGGGCCTTCCTTTAAATAGAAAATTTGGAAATATTTTTAACTGACCCACCCTGAAGGAGAAGAGAATGACTTCTGAGAAGTCCCAGAAATTTTGTTATTAATTCATTGTATATCACAGCAACAAAACCTTTCTTAGCTATCAGCTGATTTTCTAAGAATTTTGCAAGGATTGGCCCATGCCATTATAAAATGGACATTTCAAAATGACAGCTTTGCCCTTGGGTAGGAAAGACTGTTACTGAGTAAGCAAGATGAGACTCAGATCTGATCCAATGCCTAAAAAGGAGTAAAACACTCTAGGTTTTTCTAGCTGAAAAACTCCTTGAGAATGTGATATCTAACAAGGTAAAGGAAAGACAGAACAAGTTGCAAGATTTAAATCCTTCTGTCTTTATCTGATCAGCAGAGCACAGATCTGTGCAGTTCACAATAACAGGGGTGACCACAGATTTGAGGGCACAGGAGGACCTAAATGACGTAGCCACAGAAATAACCAGAGACTTTTTCAACAAGGCTTTTTCCAGTTATACTGTGCCTTCCAGTCTGTTTATAAAAAAACAATCAGCTCTGCTCAGCTGTAGCTTTTCCTTTCCTCCCTTCTCATTTAGAGATCATTATTTAGTTATTTATTTTTGGTAATAAAGTCTGCAGGCATCACTGTCCAAATAAAATCACAATATCCCCACCACAAATGCAGAAGAGTCTGGCACTTTCTTCATTGACTAGAGAACGAGCTGGCAAAGCTAAAAGCTTAAGCCAAGCTTTTAAGATTTTTCTGATTCCTCTCTCTCTCATTCTCCCCCACCCCCTGCCCCATTAAATCTTGGAGTAAAAGAAGATTAGTGCAGATGGATGAAAATATTTTTTCCACTTCAGCATTTGCTGTCACTATTCAGTGCTAAGCGGGTTCTCATACAGTGTCACTGGTAAGATGGAAATTCCTACACTTCTCTTAAATATAATCACCTTGCCACAAAGCAGGAAAAGAAGAAAAATTGGCTATTTATTTTGCCTGGATTGCGTGTGATTTATCCAGCAGAACCTGTAAACATTGTAACGTCTCAAATTGATGCGTTGCCTTTCATCAAAGTTCAGCTGGCTGCTTCTGCACCACACCAATCTGCTCCTGGCTCACTGTGCCCAGCCAGTAAATTGACCTGGACCCAGCAAAGATGAAAATATGCAGACTTAAAGTAATCCCCCTTGCTGAGCATGCAGGCACATGGTGGGATTAACTGGGGAGGGAGCGTGGGGGGTGGCTGGGGGCTGACGGCCACTGCTCCTGCTGCAGCTGCAGGAGGGAGGGAGGGATGGAGGGATGGCTGCAGGCACAGCACCCCTCCAGCTGCAGGAGGGATGAATTGAGAGATGGAGGGAGAGGTGGAGAGATGGCTGCAGTCACTGCACCTTTCCTGCTGCAGCTGCAGGAGGGATGGATGGAGGGATGGAGGGAGGGATGGCTGCAGGCACAGGGAGGGAGCCAAGCTCCATCAGCTCCCAGCCATTCAGGGCTGCACTCACTCACTCCCCAACAAGGGCACAAGAGCCAACACAGCCACAGGAATCTGAGCACTGCCTTCCCAAAGATAAACAGGCCTTTTACCAGGAGTAACCAAAAGGGGGACAATGGAAAAAGAAAATCAGTATGATAGTTTTACACATTCCAAATATTGCTACATCAAATGAATGTAAACCAAGATGTAAACAGTCTTTCATCCCTGACCGGTAATTAGAAAAGAATCAGCTTGCTAATGACTTCATATTCCTAATAAACATTCAGATTACAACTGAATTCAGTAATTCAGTCTCAGATGATCACCCTGCTATCACAAGTAAGAGAAATGTCACAGTACAGATTCAGTAGCAGCATTAAATGTCTTCAAACCACCCTCATCTCCAACAGGGGGAAAACAAGTAGCTGCTTAAACAGCCATGTAAGGATAAATTACTATTGCCATCAACAGCCAATGTTAAGCTGCACTTTGGTTATTTGACACTATTAAATGAGTCATGAATAAAATAAAACAAATATTTTACTTAATAAATGTGGTATAATAACTAAGCCTCAGTAGTAACCACATTTCCTCTCAGCTGTAAAATACACATTTTAATTACCAACAGTTCTGCATAAAGAGAGAAAAATCCACTTCAGAAAACTCTACATTTGATTCAAGCTAGCTTTGTCATTCACAATGAGAGCATCTTCAGTTCTGAAGCCCATGGATTACCTGAACAATCAAAACAAAAGAAGCCCATGATATTCAGGAGCTCTACAGGCCATCAGCACACATGGACACTGATGTTCTGCATCTCTCCTTTTCCTGCTCCTCCTGTTGTGATCCTGATACCCCTGATTCCTTACAGCCCATCTCTTCCAGCTGTGAAGCCCCTTTAGCCTGCTCTGATTTTGCACAGGATGAAAACCATGGAACTTATTTTTAATGAATGCAGATTATCATCAAGACAGGGGTTACATGCACCTTTTTTTTATTCTATATAAAATCTATACCACTTTAGTTCTTTTTCTGTTATAGAAACGTCATGAGGATTTGCCCAGTGCCCACCACCACCACCAACCAGGCTTGGATTTGATAAAACATTCTGACTTCTAGAGAGTAAAAGATTCCTCCCATTTCCTTCACCCTTCCTCACCAAGGGCAAAGCTGATTTTTAAAGGTGTCCTGAGCAAACACCTAAATCAAGGTTCAATTCAGATACATTTTGAAGCAGGTACATCAAAGAAACAATCTTGAACTGCAGAGAGGGTCAGGAGTTTGCCTGTTCCCCCACAGTGTCACCTGCAATGGCAGATCAGGGCTGAAGTGCACAACTAACAGAAATTGTTCTTAAAATATCCTGATGCCAGCTTAGGAAGAGCTGAGTATTTACATTGCACTGGGTTGTGGATCTGAACAAGCTAAAGGTCTTTTAACTGCCCAGCTGATTCCAAATAGCCAAATATTTTGGGATTGACTGAAATTCAGTGTTTTTCACATGGAAGAATTCCCCAATCCTGGCAATCAGAATTCAGCTATGGTAAACCAGTTCCTCCACAGCTTAAATACACCAAGATAATCAGAAATAAAATCCATTAGGTTGGAAGTATCTGAAGCAAATTTTGCAAGTATTTTGCTAGATATTACACAATCCTGTCAAAGCATCTTTCACATATTTACAGCTCACAGACTGTATAGAAACATCTAAATTATGAGAGATTCAGGAAATCACATACTTTTGCATCTGGATTTCAGTGATGACTTTGCTTCCTTGCTATATTAAGTGCATTGAATTATAAGACACCAATTACTTTTAAAGTCACACAGAATTCTTTTTTTTGGATCATACTACTAACACTGGTCATGGAAACATCTCATTTGAATTTACTGAACTGTTAAGTATCACTGTTTTCCAAGATCAGAAAAGATGCTGGGAAAGTTTCTGAAGCCCAGTTACAATCTTTATCTGCATGTCAAGATACAAAATTGTATTATAGTTATCTAAAGATTTTGTGTATTTAAATGATTATTTCACTGGTATTTTTTAAAAGTAAAATAATTGGGTTACCCTCTGTATTTTTAAGAAATGAAGATTCAAAATGTGCAAAGACCAACATCCAAATTTCAGTGGATAGTACACATCACACTGGGCCAAGCGTGCCACAGTGGAAGCCTCAAGGGCTGAGATAAGGACAGGGAGAAATCCCTCACCAATTACCAGATGGGCCAAACAGACTCAGCCTCAGATCTCTGTGTCTGCAGAGCTGTTTCTGTCAGATATTTCACTCCCGTTTGCAATTGCTGCTGTGCAGGGTTTCCTCTGGGTGGATCTCTTATCCCAGAGCCCAGCCCTGGGCAGCAGCAGCTCCATCCTGGAGCCAGCTGGAATTGGCTCGCTCAGACACCTCCTCCCACTGCCAAACCTTGCCACTCAAACCAAAGCATGAGCAAAATAACATCCCAATCATCTTCCAAACAGACTTGCCAGCAAATACAGTAAAGAAGATGCAAAGTTCCCCTTCTGCCACTGGCTCCAGGTCACAACCTGAGCCCAGAACAGCAGGATTGTATAGAACTGTATTTATGCTCTTTAGCAGAATCTACTTACTGAAAGAGAAAGGAGAGGAAAAAATATTCACTACACTCCCCTTCTTCTGTAAATGCTCATTTCCCATGTGTTTGGTGGAAGTACGTGCTTAAAGAATCTGCACATGGAATGTCAACACAAACAATTCTACAGCACAGCTCCAGCACACAAATTCTTTTTAATATCAGAAGAAAAAGCTTTTCTCAAAGAACACTGCATCCTCAAGGGCAGTTCAAGGTTACCTTCATTAGGTTGTATTTACTGTCACATAGTTTCATATTATCTAATATAACAACTCAGTATCTATTTAAGATATGACATGCTCAAAGGCTTTGAAAAGAACTCGATCCTCTGAGGTAGGAAAGGGTAAATAATCCTATTTACAGCCAGACTTCCAGATGCATTTACCCTATTTCTGTGTCAGATGACTCAACTAAAGTGCTTCAAGTTTTTTCTCCAGATTTTACATGTTAAAAAAATAGGAAAGACTGTTCCAGCTAGCACACTCTTCTAGCCTGTGAGCAAACACCCTCATTCCATCCAGGTAACTTAAAGGACACTATAAATAGAAGCAAGCTTTATTCTTTCTCAATACATAAAACACTAGCTGCCACTTAAAACATATACATTACAAATAATTCCTTTTATTTGTTTGGTCTGAGTCTGCACAAGAGTTATTTTTAAAGGTATTTGCAGGATAATAAGTGTTACTCTATTGTAACTTCCACTGCATCCATTTCCTACCAAAAAACGTAATTTCTCAGTGATGGGAACTCTGTGTGTCAGGACACAGAAGAAGTAAGTGGAAAAAGAAAGAGAATTCCACCATTAGCATCCTAAGATGCTATTGGATGTCACCACATCTGAAGTGATCACAATAATATGAAAAAATCCATTTTATTTGCCCCCTTAGAGTCTGTTCTCATGGTGAGCAGGAAGTTCTCCACCCCAGTGCTCACCCCTGGGTTTTGGTTATGTCCTGCAACACTCAGTGACCCCATCAGCTCCCAGGGGTACGAGCACAGCCAGAAATGATCTCTGAGACAGTGTCATGTGCTGCAGAGCAGCAGTGAGGACAAGGGGTGATCTCTGAGACAGTGCCATGTGCTGCAGAGCAGCAGTGGGGACAAGGGGTGATCTCTGAGACAGTGCCATGTGCTGCAGAGCAGCAGTGGGGACAAGGGGTGATCTCTGAGACAGTGCCATGTGCTGCAGAGCAGCAGTGGGGACAAGGGGTGATCTCTGAGACAGTGCCATGTGCTGCAGAGCAGCAGTGGGGACAAGGGGTGATCTCTGAGACAGTGCCATGTGCTGCAGAGCAGCAGTGAGGACAAGGGGTGATCTCTGAGACAGTGCCATGTGCTGCAGAGCAGCAGTGAGGACAAGGGGTGATCTCTGAGACAGTGCCATGTGCTGCAGAGCAGCAGTGGGGACAAGGGGTGATCTCTGAGACAGTGCCATGTGCTGCAGAGCAGCAGTGAGGACAAGGGGTGATCTCTGAGGAAGTGCCATGTGCTGCTGAGCAGCAGTGAGGACAAGGGGCACCCTTCTGTCACCCACACTCAGAAGCCTACACCATGCAGAACCATTACAGATTTGTGGTAATTATGTTTTTTCTCTATCAATCCCTCAAGAAGTTAGCTTGAACAGAACCTATCAAAACCTTATTAAGAGTCTGGAAATGAGTCAATGGGTAAGGAGTTCCAAAATTCCCTTACCACAGAGTTCTGCTCCTTACCATGTATGTATCCCTCATTGCAGGCTTTGCCTGCACTGCTCACTGCACAGACTTATTCCACATTTCCACATCACTGTTTTAAATATTTTTCATCTCTGTCCTTCCTTTGCATTGAATCTTAAATCACACTGATTTCCTTTACCACAAATCATAACAAGGACAACAAAAAAATCAGATTTCACTGTGAACACATTTAAATTGATTTTTCAAGGGATTTAGACAATCAATTCTGGTAGCATCTACTACAAACCCTTGCCAATAATTAGAGCTGTTCAATAAGAGCAACCTGTTCTCTTCAAGGTGCTATCAAAAGAAGCAAACACTTGTCTTCAAGGAGGCCTGAGCCAAACCTGGCTGTGCACATCCCTTTGCTCTGTCCCAGGACCTCACAATGGAATTTTTTGCCTGTCCCACCCCCTGCCCAGCAGGATCCCCACGGAACTGAAGGGTGCCACCAGATCCCCCCACAGATCACAGCAACTCCACTGCCAAGATCTCCCCTTGGACTCAGGAGCACTTGCTCTCCCACACACACCCCAAACCATTCTTCAGGTACATTTTGGGGCAACTTCCATTTACCCATGTGAGACAACAAGTTCCTTTATGACCTTGGTATTACAGACTCATTGTCAGGTTTGAGTTGGAAGGGACCTTAAAGAACATCTTGTTTAACCCCCCTACCATGAGCAGGGAAAGAGAAATCAGAAATCTGTCCCTGGGTGTGCTCAAACCACCAGGCCTTCAGTTAACAGCCCATGCTCCAACATTTCTGTTAACAATTGCTCTCAGGCCACATTCTGTTCATTGTGAGCTCTGGCTGGCTAATAATTTAATCAGTAGTAGCCAGTAAATGAGTAATTTTCCACCACTGCAACACTCTAGCAATAAGCTATAAAAATACCTAAGAAGCTGAAATGCAAAGCAGACTGCCAAGCATATATTTAGGAGTGGGAGTACTCCATAATGAGATCCTTACTGACTAATACATGCCCATTCAGAAATTGAACAGCTTTCAGAATCACCTTAATTAGAAAGGAAGATGGATTAAAATACAATCTCTCAAATAAGAATTTCACCTTCCTGAGGAAATCAATTTTTTTTTCTCTTTAAATGTAAGCATGCATTACTGACTTTGAGTAGAATAGCTCATTTTTAGCTGTAAATATGAAAAGTCTTAGAAGGATCATCTCATTAACTCCTTCCCACACAAAACCAAAATCATAAAAAATCCTGCTACTTAACAAAGATCTTTACAAGAAATCTGTTGGCTATTGAGTGCATGCAACAATACTGAGCTGAATTTCACAGCTCTTAAGTAATTGGGATTGAAATATTATGATTGCAGGACTTTTGTCACTAGAAACATTACCTGAGAGCCATCCCTTTACCTATGTACTGAACTAGAATAAAATGTGACAATAAATGCTTTTTGCCTAACAGACAGAGTGTGTCCATGTACGTCCTAAAGTTACCTAATTGGTATTTTTTATTTTTAACAACGACACATTCTCTTTGTGCTTGGTCTAAGTTTATCTGCACAAATTATAAAAGGCTTACTTACAGGTGTGTGAGAGCGAGAAACCAAAATAGGCACTAGGAAACGTAAAGAAAAAGTGCTAGGTGCTTTCAAGGACAGCAGAGTGGCGCATCAATGCTGCTGAGGGACAGCTCTAATGGAAACAATTTGAGAAGAAACACAATACCATCTTTTATTACAGTTCCTCTATAGTTAAGACTCACTTCAATAGATCTCAGGCTCCAAGTATCTACATTTACAGTGCTTTCCACATGGAGGAACTTCTGTTCTCCACTGCCATTATAACACAGCTTCCCAAAGACCATTCAAAGTGATGTCAAAACTGGGGCTTGAGGCATGTCTGAGTGACACCTGAGCCACAGCACCTGTGACTGAGTCCTGCAGCTCGAGCCCTCCATGGTAAATGTTCCCAAGCACAACTGCACGTGCTTCTCCCCTTTATTTAGTTCAGTTGTTGTTTCAGTGACTCTGTCTCCAGCCAGCACCAGTACCATCACCCTGTCAGCTCCACCACTACCTCACTCAGCAGCTATGAGAGCACAGAAAATGTTACTGCCCTAACACAGGATAAGATTTCTTTCCAAGAGCTCTGTCAGGAGTTTCTGACTGCAGTCAGAGGGGAGCAGGAACTCTCCCTTTGCCATCAACCCCAGACAGTCAGTTTCCTACTGCTGAGCAGTTGATGCAGACTTGGGGAGAGGGGAGGGAAGGGGCATCTCTGCTGATTCCTGGAAAACCAGCTGTAAAGGAGACTTGGTGTACTCTAATATCTTTAGATGATGCCCAGAAGCGTTTGGTCTGGGGCCCAGGAAGGTTTCTACAGCATTCCTGGCTTTATCTCTAACCTGCTGGCTGACCTGGGACAAGTCACCTAACTTGATGAGATCTTTGGAAACACCTGTGCCCATCACAAAATGCTGTGCAAACACCTGCAATGCCCCCTGGTAGTGCCACATGGTGGATATGTGATCCATGGCCTTTCAGTGACAGACTTACTCTGGTACAAACCACAAGGCATTTGCTGTCAATCCCAGACCGAGGACCCAACAGGGTGCTTGGCAGGTGAAGGTGTCAGAGCACAGCTGCAGTGTTGCTCCTTATTGATAACATCCCACACTGAAGCAGAAGTTGGTTGATAATCTTGATGGAATTTTTTCTTGTGTAGACCCTGACAGAAATGTTTTTGTGGGAAGGAGACTCAGCAGCTTGTGAGACTTAAACTCAGTCATCATCACCCCAACAGGGAGTGCTGCATCAGCCACATTACCTCATCCTCCCCTCCAACTCCAGCAGAAAGCCCTCTTCGGGGCCATAAAGATATTAGACTTTAGCAAGGGCTCCACTGGGATTTAGAGAACGTAAGAGAGGTAATTTCAGGTCTTTATCAGTGGATATTACAACATGATACTGTCAGGACAGCACATCTCCCTGTAGGAGAAGAGACTGGAAGAAGTTTTCAAAGTAGCAAAGGAAAGGAGGGTTATAAACACAGCTGAAGGAAAGAAAAGGGAAAAAAAGGAAAAATGACAAGATGAGAGGAGAAGAAACATGCAAGAATAATGACTCCAAAACTTTTTCTGGGTTTGTACTTCCCTGTTCAAAGGCACACAGCTGAGACAATGTGGCTGGCTCTGTGACAATTGTGAAAAAAAAGCCAATTGGAGCTGGTTGTTAGCAGTGCTCTCACTGCACCTCAGATAAATGACTGTCTGCTCCAGGTATGGCAGCAGAACTTCCTGAACCATTCCTGAGAGATTTGCCAGGATCGCAGCAGCTTTCAGCCATCAAAAGCAGCAACAAAGTCCTCTTCAATCTCCCATCCCTGTGGTAAAAGGTGACCTTGGAGAGGATTTTCTCCTTCCTCCTGCTCTCTGCTCCCCATGCCAATTCCATCCTTCTCCTGTCTCAGAGCTAGACATGTTGTCTTATTTAACAGGAGATAAACCCAACGCTTTTCCCCAGCACAGTTGCTCAAACTGATCTGTGTGGGTTGTCACACCTCCAACTGTATCACTGTGTCTAACTCAAAGTGGTATTTTCAGCCTGCTCTGATGTTTGCCAGGAGTCCCAGTTTGGCTCCAGAGCTCTCGTCTGTCTCTCCTCGGTTGAGCTGAGGGCTGCCTGTGAGGGAACAGCGTGTGGGGAACAGTCCATGCCTGTCCCTGTGCCTACCTCCCTTTCCAGGCTGCACATTTTCTCCCTCAAATATTTCACCTGCTTCACCTACTGCTTTTTATCTCCTGAGGAAGAAAAACAAACACATGGCACCCACAAAGGAGGTGTAAATAACAGCCACCACCATATTAGTACTGTTCACCACCCTTCCCTACAAAGTCTTACAAAAAAGAACATCATCTTTTGCTAATTTCCTAATTCCACAGTAAAAGGAGCCGCACAGGGCAATCCTTGTCAAGCATTGAGGAAGAAAGCTTGAAAGAAAAAAAAAATATACAAAGAATTGAGGAGGGCAAAGGACAAAAAAAAAAAATAGCATAAAACTCCTTAAATCCTGAGAGAAAGAACCAGACATTTCATCTCAAAGAAGAAACAGAGCCTGGGGCCTGCTGATGACTTCTGAACAACCACACAGGGCCAAGGAAGTTTCTTTCAAGGGCCAAACTTCACTAAGAGAAAAGTATCTGCATGAATGACAGAATGTACAGAATGACAGACCTAGGTAGGTCAGCAGGCCAGCATCCACACTCCAAGGCTTCTTGTAAAACATTCCCTACTCAAAACTTCCTTCTGTTTTCAGCCTGTGCTGTGGTTTCCTTTGTAAACACTCACATCATCACACATAATGAAGTATGCTATTTTCAAGCAATAAACCAGTATGATTTCCATGGCAATAGCAAGGAATTTGGCAAGGCTGTTTGATAGACTTCGTCTGGTGAGAAAGTTTTTGAGACAAATAAGACAGAATTGAATCTCTAACCACTAAGATATTGTAAAATTCTCCATATTATCTTTTCTCTTAACCTGAATGCTCAGGACCTTTTTATTTGGAGATCTGCCCCTAAATCCCTATTCACTAATGGTAACTTGCCAAGGCTGCACTGGAGCTAATCACTGTACCAATGCAAGTGAATGTCTGCCTCAAAGCATTTACAATGCTACTCTGAAGACAAAACATTTAATATTCCAAATGGAGTCAAAGCTCCTTTGGGGATGTCACATAAATTTCTATGAGTTACTGCAATTTGTCATGCACTTGTGATTTTAACCTTACACACTAAATCACCATTGGTGTAAGCCAACTTCTCCTCCTAACAAGTGATCTGGACTTTTTATTTTACAGAACTTTGCAGACTTTTTATATTACAGAATACCAGCTACACACGGGACTGAGATAAATCCAGGTGATTCAGCTGTGGCCACCCAGCAGAACAGTGACCAAGCCAGCAAGAGAAGCCCAGGTTCCCAACTCTGCACCCTCTACTCTCAGCAGCCCTGAGCCTCTCAAGGGGGGAAGATTTAAATCATTTGGAGATGACCTGCAAATAAGCCAAAGTCATCTATTCAGAGATCTACTTTTATGAATATACAGACTTGTTCTCCTCTTTCATTTTCTTTGAGCTTCTGTGAAGACTTCAGCAGGCTTGGCCTCATGGGACAGGGATTGGCTTGTGGCCATTGATTTCACACTTGGTTTCACGAGCAAAACCTAAACAGGCCTTAATTGCAAAGACCCTTCCGAGCAGCCGAGTTACAGATGGATTTCTGGGGAGGGCAAGAGAGGCAAGAATTTTTAAAAATAAAAATCTATCAAAGATTTAGAAATACTTAAAAGACTAGAAAAGCAACTTCCTGCATTACAGATAATGTTGCAACCCATTTTTCAGCTGGAATAACAACCCTCTAGTGTTAAGAGCCAGTATGTTTGTGCCACTCAACTGGTGGAAAACTGTAAAACACATGAAACCTGCAGAGGTCTTTTAGAGGAAAGAAAAATAAGTTTCCATAAGTAGTTCTTGAGTGGGGCAATTTTTTAGCATTTTATAAAAATAAAGCCTGAAAGAAGGTAATGACATTAGCTACACATTAGTCTCCAAACATTAAATAAACTCCCGTGTAAGAGCAAGCATGAGCAGTAACTCAGCAGTTTCATTTCAGAGGGGTTTATGCTATCACCTCAGGTTCTGGTGCCAAAGCCCCATGTCTCAGAGTTAAGTTGCCAACCAAACAACAGTTTAAATTCATCAAAAGCAGGCATTACATTTAATGGGATTTCAATTAGTGATGGACCAAAATCCAAGTCCTGCAATCCTCTCAAAATGTAAACAAGCCTACAAACCCACAGCTTGGCCTGTCTCATTTGGAGATCAGAACCAAGTACAACAAACAGCAAAAGTCAATCTTGCGTTTTTTCCAGGTCTGAACAAGTCTCAAGGCAAAAAATCTTTGCATTTCTTGCAGGCGTACCACAGAAAACAGCAGAGGAGGAAAAAAAAGAACACAAGTGTGTAAAATTAAATTAAGAAACAACCAATTACAATCTTGAGCAGTGACAGTCTCTTGGTACAAATCCAGCAGCCACTGATGGATATCAGTGCCCTATGACCCCAGAGCTCTGGATACTTGAATCAACATGAGAACACTCCAGCATTTGGTTTGTAGCTGGCTTTTGTATTTGGCCACAAAAGGAGACATGCACATGCAACACAAAAACCATAAGAGAACTTCTGGATAATGAATATTGTGGGCAGAGGAGTAACAGATGGTGGAACAAAACAATCTCATTTTAAAAAGACAAAACTTCCTTATGCTGGGATAGAACTGCAGAGGTGTAGAAAAGAACTCAAGAGCAGAGATGCCAAACAAGCAGGGAGGGCAGTGCATGGATGGTGCTGCCAGGAGGTGTGGCCCAGCCCCTTCCAGAAGCATTTGTGTTACCATAAACATCACAGGGAATGCTCCACTGAGCCAGCAGTCTGAGGCACAGCTCTTCAAAAGGATTTGCATTCAGAAGCAGTGAGACAATGCACACTGTCTGAGTCATGAAAACACCTTGTGAATTTTTAAGCATACACAGGCAAAGTAAGAAAGTCCCTTGGAAATTAATTTACTGCACTAGAGATAAAATTATTGACTTTTATGTCACAGGCACGTTGTTTTTCTGACTGATTGTGTGTCCAAAGCTCTTATGAAAAATACTTAACATTGTCTGACAGACACACACTCTTCACTGTCTAAGTTATAACCCCATAGTACAGACACTGGCTGTTAGGTGGAAATTATGGGATCTCAGTGGTATTTCTGCGACATGGCATGCTTTATTTTGTTTAATTTAACAACAGACTCATTATATTAACTGAATTCAGTAGGAACAGCAGGGGGAATCCTGTTAATTTCATCTTGAACATCACAGAGCTTCTGAGGGTGCTAAAAGAATACACAGAGAAGGAAATAGAGGAATGGTTTCATAAAAAGAAGGAATCTTCCATTTCCTCTGAAGGCTCATACTGAATTTAAAACTGCCATGTCTGATTTGATATTAAGAGGCTTAGACATATGGTTGCTGTTTGAGACAGGATGCTGGGCTTGATTTGACCTAGTACAGCCCTTGCTGCATTTTTTTAGTGTAGAGAAATCCTATATAGTGGTTGCCATAAAAAGACACTCCTTCTACCCCTGGTTAGCACCTGGAGAAGATCAGCAGTGCCACTCTCCCTCCTCCTCTGAATGTGCAAAGCAAGAACTGTCTCCAGCTCAGACAGGAGCTATTAGATCATCACTCCAGCCTCCTCCTCCATTACCACTGACAACGTCTTTGGCTTCAAACTCAAAACATTATTCTCAAATTACTTCAACAAGGATTACAGGAATGTTCACTGCTTTCTCCACTGTATTAATTTGTGCCTTTCTTGACTTGCTGTATTGGTAGAGCACCCTGGAGCATCTGACAATCCCTCCTCCACCTCCTTCTGTTTTATTCACCTAGTCAGGAAACCTGCCCCTCCCTGAAGGCAGCAGCAGCAAGGGGAACAGCCAAGAAATACCTTGCATTAGCAAAGCTGTCAATAAGCAGATCCAAGAAGAGACAGTGGCAAACAGAGAGTAAACAGCCATAATTATTACTCACACAGGTACTCCCTCTGCTTCACATAGTGGTAACTGCTGAGCCCTGAGTACCTGTGGGGATCCAAACACTTGCACTCCCCAGGTAGGAACAGAGTGGTGTGAAGGGACAGTGTGCTCAGGTGGAATGATGCTTTGTGATGAAAAGTACCCTTCAACAGCAGCAAAGGGAAGGGTTACAAAAAGGCACATTTCCTGCCCTGACACAGGAGCTCAAATCAGTGCCACCAGTGAAACCTGAGTCAGCCACAGCCACCTGCCTTCTGTCCCCCTGCCAGGATACAATCTACACCTCTGGAGCTGCTGGCCAGGGGTGCAATGCAGATGACCCAAAGACTCGTTCATAGACCAATGAGGATCACAATTCTGGCAGATTTCTGGCAACTGACAGATCCACCCCAAATGATACTTCCAAAATGGAAATTTAATGAACAAATATGCTTAACTGCATTAGAAATTTCAGTTATATTATGTGCAACAAACAGCAGTATAAGGGGTTCCACACAAGCTGGTGATCTGATCAGCTGTCCTTTTGGAATGAAGCTCAAGCTAACTTTGATAATGGATAATACCAGATGGAAGAAGAGAGACCACCTTTGCTAGATCCTGGATTAACCATTCATCTCCTGAGAAACACAGACATGCTAAGTAGTTTGTTTAAAGCTTCTGCAATATCCAACATAAGGAATTCAGCTGTGAGTTTTCATAAATTTGCGACCTGAAGAAAACACTTGGCAGCAGTCAGTACAGACAGTTCTCAGAAGGGTGAGCTTATGGGCTTCTGGCACATCACTGCAATTAACTCTGAAAAACACAGCAGTTTTTTTTTGTCATGCATTGTGGGCATCTACTAATTAAGCTGGTGAGAAAAGTATTATTTACACATTTTCTAGTAGCAGAAAGGGAGATAGAGACAGGTTATAAGCCTTTCACAAAGTCATGTAACAATCTGGTCACAGAGCTATTAACAGATGCCTGGATTTCTGAGTCCTTTTATCCCCTGCTCCCTTGGCACAGAACACCATTCCTCTTAGCTTCTAATTTTGTGTGGAAGACGTTTTTGAGAAAGTGCTGTTGAGTACAAAAAAAAAAAAAAAAAAAGAAAGAAAAAGATATATTGGGAAGCAGGATTTTTCTCTGAACTAAAGAGATGGGCCTCACCTACTGTGGCCTCCAGGTACAGCCAAACTTGTTCTTTAAGTGCAGATGCAGAGAAAGCTTAAGAAAGGCTGGCCAGGATGAAGTGACTCTGGCACACTGTGTACAGGGGAGTGGAGGGAGGGCAGAGAAAAAAGGCAGGAAGAGGAGAGCAGGGAGGAAGAACAGTGACTGTAGGATAAATGTGAAACCAGAGGCAAACCCTCAAGTCTCTAGTGGAACAAGCTTTGTACTGACTGCTCTTCTACATTTTAGTTTTAACTCTAAAAACCTCAAAGTATCAGAACACCACTTATAAGGAGCATATTCCCTCATTCCTTTCCTCATGCTTTTCACACAGAACAGATTACCAAGGGTTGTTTCTACCTGGAGCAGGAACAAACCCCAAAATTCATGACAGGTTTAGTATGAAATTTCACTGTAGGAAATCACATATGCCTGAGAAATTTGGGCATCTGAAATGTGAAAATAAATAGTCTGATAGAATAGAAATATTTCTGAAATATTGGCAGTTTGTGGAAGGTACAGAATATATAACAGCTTATGCTTTTCTCAGGAAAGAGCAGGAAGGGCCCAGCCAAACTCACAGAACAGCTGGCAGTGCCACAGGGCATCACAAAGGCCAAGGAAGCAGGAGAGGCCCTGGGACACTGCACAGACAATGGGTGCAGCTCCTGCCCCTGGGCTGGGATGAAGAGCTGAGCACAGTCTGTATCTTTTCCTGAACTGGTGCAGTCCCACACAAAGCACTGAGCTGATCTGATGCATTTCCATCACTCCCCAGTGACAAAAGCAGGGAACATGACATGCTCAGCAAGGGAAGACAAAGGTGTTTTCCTCCTTTTGAGCAGAACCTCCCTGTGCAGTTTCCCCCAGCACAGGATGGGTTCCTGCTGCTGCTGTTTCACCCTGCCATGCCCTGGGGCACTCAGTGTCCCCCCTCCACTCTCCTGTCAGTGCAGCTGAGCACAGACCCCCCTGCATGGCCATGGGCCAGGCCTGCCCAGCCCTGCACCTGCAGGGTGTCACAGGGCAGCACTTGGTCACCAACACTTCTGAATCTCACAGGCACTCACTCATAACACACAACAAAACCACCTCTTTTCTTCCCTATTTCCACTATTTCCTTCCATTATGTAAATGACCTATTATATTCATACTTGTCTTGACAGAGGAAAGATTAATTTATTGTTAAACACAGAAGATACATCATCCATTAACAAAGAAAATACAAAGGCAAAGAAGAATTCCCACAATTTTAACACCCAAAAATACATCTTTTTCTTCTTGTTTTGTGGAATGAGCTTGTGACCTTTTCTCCTCCTCAAGGCTACTTATGCTTCTGAGCAATCCTGAATACCTGCAAATGCCTCAACAAGCATCAAGTCAGGACATTTGCTTGGAAAAGGCCCCAAGCCAATGCAAGGTGCAAGGATCAAATAAAATTCTTTCAAGCCAGCTCCAGAGTGATCTTTATAAAACTGATGCACACAACAGAAACATAGGTAAAAAGCACAAGTAAATTAACTCTGGTTAATCTTGTGCTGTTGAATTCTGAACAACACTACCTGCATTCCCCTCACCACAGTTCCTCTGTCTTTTTTCAGGCAATAGGATAAAATTTATGTCCAAATTAATACCAGGCCTTTTTCAAAGCTCAGGGTCTGTAAAGAACAATAAAACTACATGCAGACTACCAGGGCATGGTGAACAGAAGTACATTTAAAAGCTCCAAAGCATCCATCTGTCCTGAGCACAGCAGTGCTCTGCAAGGGCAGAATCTGGTCACAAGGCCTCTTCTGGCAGTGTTGGTTTGCATTTTGTTATATTTGCTGAAGTGCATTGAAAGGCACAGCTTTAGCAGGTCAGACCATGATGAAAGTTTACCAGATTATTAATTTGCACAACTGGATTGAAAATAAATAAAAGCAGCAGATTAATCAACACACGAACTGCAAACCCTGCTAGCTTCTCTCCCTGAGAACTTTTTAGGAATAATATGTCCATTTGCAATGCAAAAGATGTTCAGAAGCTTTACCTGAGTGACCAACAGATGGAATAAACTGACAGTGCTCTCATTTCCTGGGCACAATTCCCTATGTAATTTCCTCTTCATGTTACATTTTCAAATTATTTGATTTTGAACCCAAATCTACCTAATTAAACATGGAACAATTCTGAGCATTAAACAGCTAATAGTGGAAAACAGCTATGCAAAACCTCCCTATTTCAACTGACTTCTAAAATACTTCCTGATTGGTAATGCACAGGCTGTCAAGTATTTTACAGATTCCCAGCTTAGCCTGTGCTTCTGTCATTTCAGAGCATAAATTGAAGCACAAATCACTGCAGAGATTTCTCTTGCTTTCCATTCCAGCTCTGGTAGAGGCAGCCTTGCAGTCCCCCTGCTCAGACACATTTATCCACAGCTCCTGGAGATCTGCATGCTGCACACACTGACTGAACACACTGCAAACTTCATTTTTCCCCCAGTATGAAGAGCACATCAGACTGCATCAGAGGCAGTGTAAGGAATGCTGAACACCTCTTTGACAAGCCATACATTAATTGCCCAAAGGTCAGAGGAACTATTTTGGAAAAATGTGGCTCTCTGTTGGAATGAGTAACAGCCAAGCAATTATGAAATAATGGCAGCATTCCCAAAGGATCTCTATACAGTGCATGAAATGAGCACAAAAGATTCATGAGGTTTTGTGCTTAATTTCTCACAATTTCAAAATATTGCCTTTTAAAAGTTAATAGCAATTCTTAAAACATTCACTAAAAGAACATATGCCACCATATTTCCAACATTTGGGAGTGCATGTGCTACAACAACAACAACATTCCTTTGCTATTAAATGCCAAAGGCTGTTTAGTGATAAATTCAAATAAAACCCAGTAATTTGCAGTGGATTTCATTCACAAGGGACCATGTGACACTGAAAACTATTCCATGTCATTTATAAACACCATGAGAAGAAAATTTTATTTCATTATAGGCCAGTAATGACTGGGCTAAATTCAAAGCTAGTTCAGCTTGCTCAGGGCCACAACCAGTTGGATTTGAGTCTTGAGGGCTGAAGACACAAAACCCTCCCTGGAAAACCCACTGAGGTCCCTGAGCAGGGACTGCCCTCGCTGCAGGTGTGCACATACCTGGGAAAGGTCACCTCCTTCCTCTACAGCTCTGCATTAGAAAGCTGAAGAATTCACTGGGGTCTCAACCTTTTCCTGGATCAGGCTGAGCACACCAGCTCACTGGGCCTCTCCTCATGCACCAGTGCTGCAGCCCCCAGCCACCTTCATGGCCACAGGATCCCTTGGTAACTGAGGTTTGGAAGGGATCTCTCCTCCTTTCCCACATATCCTTTCCATAGACTTTCAAATGTCTTCACTTTGGCATTTATACAATGGTGAAAATGTAGAAGTCTTGAGGCAGCATCTGGGAATCACCCTTCCTCTCTCTGGGGCAATTCACTATTAATTCTTAAATCCTACCCCAAAGTCTGAATTTGTAATTCCAATCCTCCCAGGCACATGGCAGCACTGAGAAATGTGCAGGACAGAAAAATGTGCAGGAGGTATGAACACATACATGGCACTGCCTAAATCTGCTGCCAGTCTCAAACAGGATCTGCACACCATGAAGGGTCTGACTGATTTTAATGATCTCACATTGATCTGTAAGGTTGGCATTTTGAATAGCAGTGTAACTAATTATTTATAGCTGGTATCAACAGCAAACTCATGGTAACTAATCCTCCAAAAAAACTCTCCAGGTGACAAAACCCACAAAGATTTGATGTTTATATGTACTGAGAAACAGAAACCTAAAAGCCACTCATTTCCTTCCTGACAAATTTTGCAGTGCAGTTAAGCTTTAGTACTACAAAGTAAAAAGAGCAGCACAATCAAAATAAATTCTAATAATCAATTATACATAGAGCATTCTGCATTGGATTCAAACCTCTCACTTGTTTACTGTGGGAGTTTCTTTTCCTTTTCCCTTTCCTTTTTGTGCTTAATCTGGAAGATTTTCATTAGTAAAACATGAATTTTTTATATTCCATTTTCAGCATTCTTCTCTCATGTGTTAGTTTCTCATCATTTAAGATAAGAGCAGTATCTGCAATCACTCTGCAGCTTTTTCAACCCTCACAGAATAGGTTATAAGCCACACATTCACAATCATCATCCAGATAATTAAAATGTCTGTCTGTAAATATAAAAGCAGAAATGTTACCTCAGAAGAGCACTCTCTAAGGAGGGGAAACTTCAGAGTTCATGGGATTTGAAACTAAGCTCATACTTCACTAAGCAGATATGGAAATAATTTTCAGAACTTATTTTTTTAGAATTCATATGCACTAACAGAAAAGCTGATATCAAGGCCTTTTGTCTGAAAAGGGCCCCTTCAGAAAATGCTCTTTGATTCTTTTGGATGAGGTGATGTTATTAAAAAAAAACCAAACCCAAAAAAAAGAGGGGGGAATGTCAGGAAGCACAAAGTTATTATACAATTAAATTTCTTAAACACAATGTAGGATTTTTGGAGGCAGTAAACCAAGCTATTTTCAGGTAAGTTTTCCCAGAGCCACAACAGATTAGAGCCATTAGACATCCAGGAGCTGAATCAACACTTGGTGCTGTCCTAAATGGGCAAAGGAAAAGCAGGTATCACACTGCAAATATATTACAATAATATAACAATGTATACAAGCAGATGCTGTATCATCTGCAGGGAAACTGAAGCCCAGCACAGAGAAGGGAGCAGGAAAGCACTAAGGTCTAAAGAGGCCAAAATCCCTGATTTGAGTATTTCTGAAGTATTAACCTCGCTGCAAACCTTCTCTCCCCCATACTTTTTAAGATGTAAACATTCCCATCACAGACAATCCAAAGTACTAATTGTCAGCATAATGACTATTAACATGAAATGTTATTGGATTTTCTACAGGCCCTGTACAGCCAGAATGACAGCTGATTAAACTGCACATGGCAATTGTCATCCCCAGTTAGTTCCAGCAGTATCACAGTGGTTAACCCAGTGTTAACAACCCAGCTTGACAAGGGCAATCCAGCACTGAAGTGGCTCAGCCAATTTCACACTGCTATAGGAACAGTAGGTCAGCTCAGAGCTTCTCACAGGAGGTCAACTGTGCTCAATTTGCAGAGGAAACAGACTGGAGAAACTCGTGACACCAAGTTTTAGAGAGTGCGTGATTTAGAAACCCTTTCCATTTATCTGGGAATACTGCAAAAGTGAGGATTCATTCTGTTCCCCACCTACCAGAGCAACACAGGTTCCTACAGCATCTCACCAAGACAATGGATAAAGGGCAGTTAACTTCAATACTGCAAAATCAAATCCTTAATTCATCAGCTTGCCAACTTACCAAACCTCAGCTGCCTGTGATGTCTACACAGATGAACGCAGACAGATAAGTAAATGCAAAGAAGTCAAACTATTTGCCTGTAGATGAGAAGATTTTATTAATCCTTCTTGATTTTTCTATTACTTAACCACCAAGACATAAATTAACATTTGACTCTGCTGCTTTGTGCAATTCATCTGTAGCACGAAAGTCCAACTCCCAGTTTCCACCCCAGAGATCAGCTCTGAAGTCTGTCTGAAAAGAATTTGCCTCTGTCTGATCTTTACTTGCCTAAGCGCCAGCTGACTTCAAGCTCTTTTCAGGCTTTTTAAAAATAAGTCTGAAAAGGTTTTGACATCATCACAATCATGAAGTGAGAAATGTTGATCCCCCAAACAAAAAAACAAGCTGAGTTTTGCCAAGTACAACAGAGACACTTCTGTTGGCATGTTTTTAAAATTGACTGTTCAAGATGTAAATCTGCATCTCAGGGACTAAATGTTTGGCCTAAGTGTCAACACACACAGATTCCTTGCCTTGCAAGGTAACTCACTTAATTTTTTTTTTTTTTGGCTGATTTCCTGCCATTAGTAGATTCCTTTTCTCATTTGAGATAACTGAAAAATTTAACAAGCCAGTGTGCTTCCACAGGAAAACACCAAAAAAGCCCTCAGGATTTTCCACAATTGACCATTGGCAGTACTTCTGAAAACAAATTAGTAAACAAACTATCTTTTACATGCCAGAATGAAAATACAGTAACCTCAAACTTCCCCAGGCATCTGATTTTTGACTACCATTTAAATTCAGATTGGGCACAGCTGAAGTAGCAGAAACAAATGTCACATCTGAGCATCCTGACTGGCAATGCCACATTGTATGGGCTCAGACCATGGGGTATGTTTTGGGGTGCTAGAACAGTTTCAGCCTTTCACCTGGTTAAAGTGTGTGGGTAAAGTCTGTAGTTAAAGCAGGAGCTCTGATCTTTAGGCTCCCCTTGGTTTTTGTGGGAAATACTTCAACAAAATGATGATGTTAAGAAAGAACACTGATTTCTCCAAACAGACAGCAGTGTGCACCCATATGTTTTTGTGTGCCTATTCCCATAACCCCCACGTATTTTGCATGGATATGTATATTGACTGTCAATGGTACTTTGTTAAAATGATTATTGCACACAGCATGGCCAACTTTTAAATGTAAATTGTATGCAAATATATGCAATGCCATCTTTAATGCAGATGTAGCAAAAAGTATTAAGATGTGTAGGGCCTAATTAGGTCCTACATCAAAAACTACATAGAAAAACATGACTCCAAAGTCTCAGCAAAATAAATGTGAGCTAGAAATCCCAGCGTACACTCCTAGGGAAGCAAGGGGAGTAACTCTTTCCCTGCAACTTCTAAAGAAGGCAATGAACTCAAACTAACAATTTGTCTGGTTTTTTCTTCAGACAAAGTATTTTCTTTTTAAGCAAGATGCAGATAGAATGGCATGGATTCTTCATTCTCTTCTATTTCCTAGTATTTTAAATCATTAAAGAAAACCTTCGTTTCTTATCTAGACCATATGTGAAAATCAGGAAAATTATAATAATATTATTTTCATAATTATAAAATTATAAAATTAATTATTATAAAATTATAATAAAATTATTTTCATATATGAAAATATGAAAACTCCTGGGCAATGTAAGTCTCAGCCTAAATAGAGGAAAAAGAAAATCCCAGAAAGCCACAGCTTATGTTTTCTAAGCCAGGGGCTGCTCGGCACTGGCCCTGCCAATGGGACTTTGATTACTGAATTCATCAGAATAGAAAAACATTTGTACACAGCAAATTCCAGAGACAATAATCAACCTCAGGGACTTGCATTATTAATGTACTGAAATAAACGAGGCACTTGACAGCCACAGATCAGGTGCATTGCACTGACTGGGATTTCCCCCACATATGCACACTTCTGGGCTTTTCACCACTTCTGTTCCTAAAAAGAGAGGGTATTTTTTGGGGTGTGACTGGTGAATTCCACAGAGGGCACGGACTGCACAGGGCTTGTGGATTTCCAACAGAAAGCAAACCCATCCTGCACCACATCAAAATGAAAGCCAGTGAAGACAGACATATTTCAAGAAAGGTACAGGCGAGTGCTGTCTCAAATTGAAGACAAGCCTACCATCAGAGACCAGGAAAAAATCTGACTGTAGTCCCCTTCCTGAAAGGAAGCAAGTTCCAACTCCAGTTGTTCATAAGCAGCAATGGAAAAATCCTAAGGCCCACTCCACTCTCCAGAGGTGCCTGAAGAAAAGGACATATGACTCCAGTAAAGGCATATCCCCTTTTAAGAAGGAGCTAACACCCTCTGGTTCTGCACCAGCATGCACAAACCTTGGCCAACTACAAGCCAGAAGTTCTCATCCATTTTCTCCACCCTGCTTTCTCCTCCTTTCTAACACACATTTGGAATCCTCCTTGAGCTGAGCTGCTTGGAGGCATCTCCCAACCCCACCCCACAGCTGCCCACGACTGTGCCTCTTCCCAAGTCACAGAGTGGGGCTGCCATAATTTGGGTATTCAAGTGGATTATAAATCTGCAGAAAATTTTATGCTGCTTGCTTCGTATCTCCAGTGGCAGTCCAATTTCTCTGAGGAAAGATGCTACAAATTATTCACTGTGAAATATAAAGCTTGCTTTTCATTTTAATTTTGTTCCATTTCTATCTCTGAATTTCCTTTATAGCTGTGTTTCCAGCATTATAAGAAAAAAATCCAATGCACCACGTCAGCCCAGCGCAAGCCAGACATAACATCCTGCGTGTGCTGCCCAGGGTATTATAAAAAATGCCTTTCATTTCTCTCCCCAGCCATGGTTGCAAGGCCCGTTCCCCTCTGCTGCCCATGAGCCAGCAGCGCTTTCCAGCAGGCTGCACGCTGGAATTCCTGAGCTCTCACATTCCTGCACAACAAACACAGCCCACTGATCTCACAGAAGGACGGCTCAGCAAGTGTATTCCTTCTATCCACCAAAAAAATATAGGGTGGAGGCCTGAACTGGCCATGGCTCCATTTTTCCAGCATTAAAAGACAGCAGCAATCCCTCCCCAAATCCTGCCTAGGCATTGCAGAGGAGGGAGGCAGGCAGCGCCGTGCTGGGAGCGGATCCGGCCAGGCTGCAATTATGAAATGCTGAGGGTGTAAAGGAGAGCAAAGCTGGCCCAGCCCTCATTTCCCAGCCCTGACAGAGCAAAGAGGAAGCAGAGCAGCTTCAGAGAGGACAGTGGCACCTTCCAGCACGGGCACCTGGGCTCCGTGCTCCTTTGTGCAGATGATTTGCCGTGCCCGCATTCTTGCCGGCACTGCAGCACTGTTCTGAGCCTCCTGTTTGAATTAACCAGGCCCAGAGGATAAAACTTTCAAATTAAACACATTCCTGCAGGATTTCAGCCTCATTGTGTATGCACCAAGGAAACATAACATCCTAAAAATAATACGTATACAGAAAGAAAGCACATTTTGCAGGCATATTAAAGTGGAATATGAATTATAAGCAAGCTCATGGGAGAAGACATCAGATTCCATGCAAAAAGGAGCTTTTGTAAATAACACAGCATCATTCTCTGTAAGCTATCACAATTATCATCAACCATTTAATTTAGCTCACCAACGCCTCTTCTCATTGCTGAAATTGTCCATTTTCCCCCCTCCTGAACTGCAAAGCTCCAGATTTCAGAGTTCAGGCTCACAGCTGTATAGATTACTAATCAAGAGCTAGAACTCCATTTATATTCATTTCAGTAGATCCATGTCTAAACAGCAAACACGAAACAGCATCTCACCAAGCTGCCATCATTAGAGCACAATATCCAGAACACATTAAAGCTTTTGTTTAAGAGTTAATTGGTGTCAATGCTCCAAGTTTGTGTGTACTGAATCGCATTGCAATCTTAATTTGTCACATTAAAAATATTCAAATAATATACTATTGCTCTGTAAAGATTTTGAAAATGTCACTAAAGGCAACATCTGCTTAGTTTAGAGTATTAAGGCAAAAACTTTAGCATTATTTTTGTGGGGTTTAGCTTTTAGACACAGATTCACAGGGTCTTGGTATTTCAGATTGCTAAATATGACAGAATATTTAAGGGCTTTGCACATTAAGCCCAATGAAAACTTCAAAATCCCTCACTGGAATTAGTAATTTAGCCCCAAGCTAATCAGAGATGTTATTCCAGTAGAACCAAAGTCTTCCAGTTGGCCCTCAGCTTAATTTCGCTGATTAAAAAATATTAATTCAAGTCAGTTTGTTTTGCTACAGTCCCCTTACAAGCCAACTGAAGCTGGTACAGAGAAACTACAACCTGAAAAAAAAAAAACCCCAACATTTTGAACATTTGAGAAGCACTTATTCCTGTTATCTCTTTTATTAACTTATGACTAGCTTTAAACTTGATTTTGGAACTAATCAGAAGGCAGCGAATGGAAAGCTTTTAGTGGCTGAAGTGCTCATTGGAAGAGTTAAGGCTTCTCCTGCCAGCTGTGGCAAGACAAACTCTCACCAGTCACCCTTCAGCAAGAGTTAGTCAGGAGTTCAAGGCAAAGCACTTACACCAGTGGTTTAATTTTCAGAAGCATCAGTCAGCTCGGGCTACACAACCAAATCCTCAGAAAATGGAAAATTCAGATCACTTTTGGTGCTTCAGCTGCTCTTCCTGATTCTAAAGGTATCCAAGTGCATCACACTACATCCAAGAAACATTCTAATGCTAAGACAAATAACAGTCATTAAGAGAAATAAATAAATAAATGCAAAATTATAACATCAGTAGATGAGAAATGGTTTCATTCCATTCGCACCAAATGTACCCAACGTTTTCCAAAGGTCATTGTTTCATCCCACCTGTGTTTGAAGGGCTTCATGAGGAGTACCCTGCCCTGGGCTCTTTCAGCCCTGTCACTGTCCCTTCAGACTCAGAGCTGCCTGTGCAGGGACTTCAGGGCTGTGGCCTAAAATAAACCCAAGTTATGCAGTTCAGGCAGCAGAATGATGAGACACATTATATTACATTAAAACTATTCTGGGGGAGAGAGGAAAAACCAACCTTCAAGAGGGATCTGGGCAGAAGTGGCTTCTTCCAGCCCCAATGTTGGGGGTTAGGATTTTCCCTTTTGCTTCTCTCATGGAATCTTGTAGCATCTGTTGCTTAGAGACAATAATGACCAGTGCTTAGGAGAAACAGAAGAAATGGTCAAGGTGAGGGAAGGGTGCAGCTGGCTGCTCTCTGCAGAAAACTGGAGTTTTCTCCTTGGACACCTGGAGATTTTGGCTGGGGCCCGGGTGAGGGGTTGGCTCAGCTGCTCTCCCGCCCTCGTTCTCCCCTCTGAGGGGACACAGGCCATGGGCGCTGTGGGAGAATGAGCCAGCGCTGCTTGCTCTGTCCCTGCTGCCTTCTCCTGCTGTGAGTGGAGCTCTGCTTGTGGGGCAGCCACTGCACTGGGACCTTTCTTACACCCTGCCTCACTAGAACCCTCAACATCTACTCTGGCGCCTCTGGGGAAAACCCAGGACCCCAAACCCCCCTACCCACTCCAAGGGAGCCTCTCAGCTGTGTTCAGGAGCCCGGCTGCCACTGCCCAGCCCCACTGCTTCACTACAGTGCAACCCCACACCTCCTGCCTGCTGGGATACCCCACTACAGCTGCAGAGTTTCTGATACACAACATTTGCTCCTCTGGGACCGTTCATGCCTGCCAAAGCTCCTGTTGCCCATCCATCCCGCCGCCATCCCCGCGTGAGGGAGCGGCGGCCGCGCCACAGCGCCCCCTGCAGGATCGGGGGAATCACCGCAGCCCTGCCCGGCCCGCAGCCAGCAGCGCCCCTGGTGGCCGAGCCCGGAACTGCAGCGGGGGGAGAGCGCCGTGGGCGGGAGAGGCCGGGCTGGGATTGGGAACGGGATTGTGCTGGGACTGGGACTGGGATTGTGCTGGGATTGGGAATGGGATTGTGCTGAGATTGGGACTGGGATTGTGCTGAGATTTGGACTGGGATTGTGCTGGTTTTGGGGTCAGTGCCAGAGCTGGGCTTTGTGGGCCTTGTTATACACACACACTGGTAAAGAACTGCTCATCCTTTCCCCATCTCTGCCTGAAAGCCCCTTCATTTCAAAGTGACAATAACTGAGAGGGAAGGAGGTCATATTTTTTCCATTCCAAGGGAGGTTCCCACCTTCCTTGGCAGACACTTGTCCTTCAAACCACGACACCCAGCAAACCCTTCACAGAGATCCAAAATTTACACTCAGCTGTATCCACTGAAGTATCATCTATGCACACTGGGCCTGAACATGTGTGAATAAAGTCTCTCTAACCACTTAATGTTAATGATTGACATTTTTGTCTCTCTCTCAAAAATTATAATATTTTTTCCAGACGTTTAAACCTGGGTATTGGGTTGATTTGACTGGTTTAAAGCCTTGGCCAGAAGAACCACTTCTGCACTGACACAGGACTACAGGAAGAGAATTATTATCTGACTAGCTGCTTCCAAATCTTCCTTTTTACCAGTATCTTTTTTTTCCCCCAGAAAAATAGATAAAATAGATTGTTTCAGGTATCTCACAGGTTCCCAGACTCCAAATATCTCATACCCAAGACAAAACATTAATAAAAGAAGTGATTAGGGAAATACACACTTCTAATTCTAGAATCCACACTGTGGTATCTACAATGCTTCCTACCTCAACAATCATGCATAACCCTTTATAAACTAGCAAAAATATGAAACTAAGCATCTAAAGCAAACACTATAGCAACACCCAAGAGTCAAACACAACATCAGACACTTTTAGCTATTCTTTAACTAGAGCATGGCAACACTGAATCTATGAATAGGCACCAGAAGCATGTAAAACACACTGCATCTCATAAACCTTGGACTGATGAGATCCCATTCTCTCAGAGCTCAATGCCCCTGACAACAAAGAAAACATCACTGCCTCTTATGGCACCTGCAAGGAGAACCGGCCATGCAGTGCCTCACTCTGCCCTCAAAGTCTGGGAAAACACAATTCCAGCAGTGCCTGGCACTGCCTAACAGGACAGCTTTTCTGCCAGCAGCTGTAATTAACTGTGGGACAAGACACAGTAGAATACACAGGACACATGGAAGGACATTTCCAAAGCCTTACAGGTGAGTTCTAGTGACCAGCTTTGTACACAAATAAATCCAAGGCACAGTCAGTGTGATGTGAGCCTGCAAGCAATGACTTGATTTCGTCTTTTTAGATCAAAGCCCCGAGCAAATTTTGCATGCACTAAAAAAATTTAAAACCCGGATACCAAAGATGCTCAGTGTTTGCAGACAGACCTTGTAGCCAGAGTACAAAGGGACACAATTGATACAAGACAGGTTGATGCAAACCAAGGCAATCTGGGCTGCTGTGAAGGCAGCCCAGCCCAGCCCAGCCCTTTGGAAACAAGGAGCCGTGTAACACAACACACTGCTCTGCTCTAGGTCTGGCTTACAGGCAGCCCACTGCATTGATTTGCCAGCAATACGTGGTTTAAACATTGATACCCCCATCCTCATTGTGCACCATCTCCACCAAAAACTGCATTTTCTCCATGTTCTCCCTGAAAAGGACTTGCCTGTGCATACGTGTGCATGTGTGCGCACGCTTGTGTTCATGCACAGTCCCAGAGGACATGCAAGGATTTGGAGGGTGGGGCAGCAGGCAGAATTTCACTTGCACAGTGTTACACAACCATATTGCCAACGTTTAGCTCTATTTTTAACTCAAGGATGAAGAATTATCAAATGCCAGTTAAAACCTGTAACTTATGGATAGCTTTAAGGACGCTCTGGAATACACGAACACTAACAGCAATCACATAGATGAGCTTGACTATAAACGGATCATGGAATGGAGAGCCTAGAAAATAATTCAATTCCTTTTCCTAAAAGCAAATCTTTAATTCTTGTGGTTTGAGTAAATAGCTGGAGCAATAGTAAAGATGAAAAGTTTTAATTCTGCCTATAATTTAAGACAGATTTTGGACCAACATCCTCAGTCTACATCACAGCTCTGCAACCACAAAACAGACCTTAAAAGCTACCTGCTCAAGAAACTTGCTCTACACTCTGACAGAGAATTTATCATTATTTTCTGTCTTCCCAACCACACAGGCAGTTTCTGTTTTCCCAATCATGCAAAACCGTGAATATAACATAACCACTCTCTTCCTCGACGATGTCCTTTAGTCCTAAAATAACAGTGCTGCAGTGAAAAGGAAAAAACAGAAAAGGGAAATAACGAAAACTACAAAAAAACCCCAACAACAACTACCAACCAATAAAAATAAAAAGCATACCCAAAAAAACCCAACAAAGAAACCTCAAAACAAACAAACATACATGCACAAAAAACCAAGCTAAAGCATTTCTTTGGCATTTTCGCTTCCTGGCAAGAAAGACATTCAAGTAAGCCAAAAGGAGCATCTGGATTTGAAGTCAATATTGCACCAGAACATATGAAAACACCAATGCAGAAAAGCACAATGCCTAGATTACTAGAGGAAAATGATTATTTATGGGGTACAATAGCAAGAAAAGTTTTTGTTTTTCTTTATTCTCCAGAGCTCAGTGAATTCTGCTGGCAGCTTCTCCTCAGTCTCTCCCTGTAAGCTTGCTTGCATACTTATTGCATCTGCTTCTCATTTAATGACCATTGTTTTGGTCTGTCAGAAGAACTATGACAAGTATCCAAATCTGCAAGATTAGGCAAATATTTTGACAATGCTGTGCGTCTCATTTTCTTGGAGAGAAAGAATAAAGAGGATTTTCACTTTTCACATAACTTCACTGGAGCTCTTAATCAAAATGCTACAGAGAATCAAATAGCAGATTGAACATACTTCTAGTGACAAAATAAAGCATGCCATTTTGTTTCCGAGAGCTTGCCAATTCCCTGCACATTGCTATCACAAGAACTCAAACACAGGACTTTAAAATATCATTCACATCACATGGCAGCTGTTTCAAAGCTGAGAAACCAACAGAGCCAGGGAGCAGCAAATGACAGCTAAATGGTAATGTAGGCTATCAGGAGGCTCTGGAGGGGAAGGGGGAAAAATAAAAGAAAGAAAAAAAATCTAGTACCAATTCTAGGCTTTTACCCTGGGAGTGCTGGTTGTTCTCTCTGTTGAGGTTTTCGTTTGACTCACTGCAACAGCAAATATTCATAAAATGTAAATTCACGTCCAGATGCTAGACCTCAAGTCTCATGTCAACGCTAATATTCCAAGTAGGGCCCTGCATGTATTCGAAAGGTAAACACAACCAGCCCCAAGTCAAATCATTATGGACTGTAAATCAGGCTGGAGCAAGCAGAGCTCCAATTTCAATATATCACTGGAGGAGCTGAACTCTAGGAAGTCTGTGGAGAAGCCAGCAGTAGCAGTTGCTTGGCAGTGCAGGAGGAGAGCTCACTTAACACTCATTGAGAAGCAGGAAAGCAAATGCTCTGAGGAGGGATGAAAATCAGGGCTACAAGTTTTACAAGGAATTGGTGTCTCACAAATCTTGCATTTTGTTCAGCTTTTCAAGGGCTGCTTTACTCAGGTGTCCTTCCAAGGTTCTTCTGGAGCTCTGAGTTTAGGCCAGCTGCAAGGCAGTCAACCAGTTAAACATCCTAAATGGCAAATAAGGATCCATTGACTCCTGTGTGCTGCTGCCTCTGACAGATCACTTGCTATGCTGTCAGGGAAAAGAACCCACCTGGGACAAGGTGACCCAGTGGCCTCTGTAAGGAACAGCCCATTAAGGATCCAAACACATGAGGAAATTGGTTAAGCTATGAACTTGCTTTTACTTGCAGTTCCAAGAGCTCATCTGGGGAATCAAAAGCAGAGAGGTCTTTTTCTCACAGAATTTCAGAACCACCTCTGTTCAGCCTGTAAATCCTTCCACTCTGCTTCTGGCAGGGAAAGAATTATTTACTGCAAGGAGTACTGTGGTGCTGCCCACATTTTCTGAATCAACTGACAGCTATTTCAGACATATACGAAAAAACTTGTGCTCTGAATGCTTCACAGCCAGCCAAGATTATATACAAGAATACACACAACTTCCTTTTGTACTTCTTTTACACCTTTCCACCTTCATTACAAGAGAGCTTTTAATTAAAAGAGCCAAGTTTGGCTAAACTCACCTACCCATGGAAAGCAAAAAAAAAAAAATTTACTATGGAAAAAAAATTCCTGTATTTTTCCCATTGGATGGTTGGAGTTACCTCAACAGCAACCTGGGAAACACGCTGACCACCACAGCTGGCAGCCACAACTTTCTGTGGCTCCAGAAAGTGTCTGTGCAAGGGCTTGAGTGAGGACAGAAACGATCCTCAGTCAGTCACTGTCACTCATGGCAAGGGAGCTGGTCACTGGTTCCATCAGCCACACTTCCATCACATCTCTGTGGAACACTCAGGCCAAGAGAGACTGCAATTGTGGAAACAATTCCAAACCAAGTGTGTGGTATGCCAGGCTCTGAGATACTGGAATTCACAGAACTTGGGATAAATCTGCACCAACCTTTAGTACCTATGGACACAAAGCATACTCCTCTGACCAACTACTTAAAACTTGAGCGATGGTTGATGTGTCCAGGCAGTCTGGGGCAGCAGGGAAAGGCGCAGCCCTCACTTCCCCCGTCCTTTGTGCCCAGCACAGCTCCAGCAACCTCCCAGCCACAGGGAGCCCAGAGGCTCAGCCTGTAGGCCAGGGAGCTTTGCTGATGGTTTTTTGGGGTTTTTGTTGTTGTTGTTGTTCAGGGGGAGGTGTGTGTTGTTTGAGGATTTGTGACTTTGTTTTTAAAAAGACTACAGACATTCTTTGGGTTTGTTTGCACCTTCATCTCTTACTCAATGATACTTTTGTCAAGGTGACAGGTCAAATGAATAGATGAAGCAGTGGAGCTCCCTTTCCTACTCTTCCTTAACTTTTACTGATATCACTGAGTCACTGCATGTGGGACCAGAAAAGTCAGAGATGATTCAGTCTCAGATCTGGCTCCTGCTCTCTTTCACACCGTGTCCTTCTGCTACCATAACACAAACTGAATGATCAAAAAAAAAAACAAAAAAGAGGCTGACCTCTTCCAGTATAAACACTCCTTCTGTTTGGCCAGCTTCCCTGCAAAACAATCTTTTTTCTCTGATTTCACTGAATCTTGAATCACCATCATGTCTGTCTTTTAACTGCATTTGTCTCTTATCTGTCCATCTCCATTGTTTTTCTGCACAGGATTTTAATGATTTCTTCAAAGAACACTGGCAAGCGTAACAATCTTTCCCTTCCTTTCAATTTGACACATGCCTAATGTCACTCTCTTTTTCTACCAAGATAAAGGACACATCCAACTTTTTTTTTCTTCCTCCAATCATCTGTTTTCCCCATGGCAACACTTGATCACTTTATCTTTCTGGTGCCCACTATCTTTCCTTCCTGTCTACTCTTCATCTTCTCTTTTGACTCTGATCCAAGCCTTCATCTTTTCCATATTAGAAATACTGACTTAATGTTATCACCTTAATGCTCACAGATTGTTACTGCCAGGATCTCTTGTCCTCATGCACTACAGGAGCTGCAAAATGAATTCTCTGTCACATGGACCAGGCCTGGAATCAGCGCAGACTCTGATGCACAATTTGGAATCAATACTTTACAGCTCCTCTCCTCAACCTGTCAGCCATCTTCAGTGTAGCCAACTGTGCTACTTCTCTTTCAATAACATCCTTCCTTCAGCTCCCAAGTTTGGTTTTTACTCATGCATCTTATTTCTTCAACACTCATTTGCATTCTCTTGGAATTCTATCCTTCCATGGGCTCACACAGCACTGCTCATTTCATTCACAACGTATATTTAGCCACCAGTTCCACCAATTCCTTAACACCATCTCCATCCATCCTACTCTCTCTGCTTATGGCTGCATTGCCACAAATTCCTCTCTCACCATCTCCCTTTCCAAGCTGTTCCATTGCCTCTTACATAGTTCACTACAGACAAACACCAGGCTCTATCTCACACTGCCAGTGGCAACACAGCATCTTATTTCACTTACCCTGGCTTTAGAATATTAGCAAGGCCCTGGGTGTAAATCCTGGGAGTATTGACTCGTGGTTCCATCAAGAGGCTGTCTCTTAATAGTGAACAAGGGTTTTTCACAAGTCAGAAAGCAGAGCTTGGCAGCTCAGCTGCCTGCAGGTGTACAGAACATGCTCAGAATTAGTTACAGAAGGAGGAAAAGTGCAAAATTCAAAACAAATAGGGCTAAAGAAATTCCTAAAGATGCAGTGAAGTCACCAGCATTGAGGAGACCCTCAAAGCACAGTACTTTGTAAGTGAAATTTCAGCCACATCCAATCAACAATCATTTTGTCAATAGGCCACATATTCCATTTTTCCTTCTACATCTTATCTACACTTTAACTGGTATCAGACAGCCTGTCTCATCTAGGATAAACAACTTCACCTTCCTAGAAAGAAGCTGCTGACTTTTGCTCCCTCCATAATGGCAGTAACATCCTCTTCCTGGTGGCTTTCAGCCACAGAGGACTTCCCCCCCAGATTAAATACCAGTAAAAGGAGGGAGAGGGGCAAAAAAGAGGAAGGATTGCCCAGTGGCTTTTCAGCAAACTGACTTCAACATTGGGGTATCTCACAGGCCATTTCCACTTTTTCCTCAGGTAACTGTTACTTTATATTTTCCCTTATACTATCTTAAAAATTCACCTCCTTAAACATTCAACATTCCCCCTCTAGGTTTCATCTCAAATTTCATCTTCATTTTTCATTTCACTAATGCTCAGGATTTTTGTTTATTAGGTTGGGATTTTTGAAAAGTCATATTTATGAATGCACTTTTTCAGAGCACATCTTTAAACACTTTAGAGAGATGGGTGTTATTATCTTCATGCTAAAAACAATAAAACTCTAACACAGATTTATAACCATCACACGAGATGGAGCAAAATCAGCAGCTGACTAACAGTTGTCCCTGAACTCCCTGATTTCCAACTGATTAAAGATTTGTATGCAGAAATCCCTCCTGACTTACTGTGCATATACAAGTAAATAAATGTTTTTTTCATGTTGAATACAGCAAACAGCTTGTAAAATCATGATCCAACTTTTACACTGTAATATTGCTATCAAGAGCACTCCTGGCATTTTGAACTAATTTTATAGTATGACACCAAACTAGAGTATAACAAAAACTGTGTTTCTGAGTGTTCCTTTATTTTCAGGCATTTGGGTAGTGCTCATTTTCAGATTGTTTCTAATAAAAATGAAGCATGCTATGGACACCAGAATCTTCAAAGCTTTCATTTGTAAAAAGAGGAAAAAAGGTGTTGGAAGCAGTTTCAAAGCATCCATTGCCCTGTACTTGTTTTTGTGACAGGAGAGTGCACAGACTTGGTCAGACACAGGAAATTATTTGTGTATCTTGGGGGCTGGGAAGGCATCAAGACAGCTCTGTAAAGAATGCTAGAAATACATAATACAACTCTTGCTGCAGCCTTTCTTCCCATGCATGTTTTGATGCACATTACTCTTCTATGGCCAACTCAGGAAATTTTCCCTGAACCAGCTTCTCTTTTCAGCGCCCTATCTTGTTTCCTATTAAAGGGAATTTTGTCTGATTGGTTTTAAAGAAAATCTACAGACTAGTTTCACTTTGGAAAGACCACAAAGATGCCCCCATGTTCACCTGAGCAGCTTTGGAAGCACCAGCGTTAAGGAAGTCTGTCCTTATTTATGTTGACATTTCCACCATCAGTATCGATCAGCTTTGTTATCTACAGCACTAAATGTGACTGGGAAAAGAGGCAGAAAGTTAGGGGACATTCAAGGTACTTTCCTTAAGAGGCAATGTGCAGAGTGTTTAGCTCACATGTGCTTTCACAGAGCTAGTTTAGAATAGTTTAATTCAGACTCCATTTGTCATATGCTACATTAACCTGTAGTGTCCCCTGATCAAACTGAAATAGGTTCAGATTCTACTGGTTTTGCTCAAAAATTATTTTCATAGGGACTGCACTGCACTACACCACCGAGAGATTCTGGCAGACTAAGACACAATAGTGCTTTCCACAGAAAAACAAACAAAAAAGGTAAAACCTAAAACCTCCTTTACAGCTCTGAGCTATACAACTTGAGAAGTCCCCGGCCACTCAGCCATTGAAAACTTCTGACAAAAGTAGGCTCTGGAAGGGTGTGTGGAGTGGTGGTTGCTATGACAGTTAGTTGGTGTCCTTCCCATCTGAATCTCATTTAGCTGAACTTGAACCTCAGCAAGAACAAAGCGAGTACAGCCCAGTTCCACACAGGTACCAACACTGAATTTATCAAGCTGCTTGTGCCAGCAACTCCGCATCCCAAGTGAGAACAATTCCTGGCACCACTCGTGCAAACGTTTCACTCTCAGAGCTCCTCATAGATCATCTCTGCTATGTGCTACACAGGAATCTTTAATGCAAAAAGCAGGAGCAGATGGTGCACCTAAACATGACCTTTGCAGTGCAGGAAGGAAGGGAGGAAAGCTTGCCCTCAGCGTTGTCCTCACCTCCTCCATGCTGCTCCGGAGAAGGAGAGGATGCCTGGGCTCGGTGGTGCCTGTCGTCTTTACATCACATCCACTGCCAAGATGAAACCAGAATTCCTAAAGCAAACACTTCTCTTCCCAGCAGGATTAATGCTAAGAGGGTTTCACTTCAGGCTGTCTAGTAAGATCCAGAAAATATCTTCTCCATTTTTAACTTCCCTGTTTCTAAGCCTGTTTCTTCTCATTTCAAGAACACTTTGGAGCAAGAGTCAGAGGATGGAACTCTTTCAATTTCTTAACAGGCATGGAAGAAAAAAAAACCCTGGAGATTCCATCTAAGCTTTCCCACTGACCTGTGGCATTTTTTTGGCCATGTTGCTTTGTGGACCAAAATATAAGGCACAGAGCAGTACAGATCACCACAGTTTGGGGTACATATTTACCAGCACACACAATACGTTATTTGGGAGTACCATTGGGCCAGAAGTGATAAGGAAGAGGAAAATGGACAGATCACACTTTTAAGACACATTGTAAAAAAATCAAATCAAACCAAAGCAAAGACCAACATGGACAAAGGACATGCATAAGGAAGAGCTATGTTTTCCACTAGGAATGCTTTTATTTTCACACAGTGATGTGAGAAGAGCTACTTTTCTTCCTGCAAAAATCTCCAGTACATCAAACCCAGGGAGCCAAAGCTGCTGGTGGTTATTCTGCTCAAGAGGAAGGAGCTGCTCATCTGCACAGCTTCAGAATGTCTCCAGTCCCAGGCTGTGGGCGAGTCTGACGTCAGTCCCAGTGTGAGCCATAAAAATCCCCTTCAACAACCAACACTCTCCTGTGTGGGAAGCCTACAGCATTATTTTAAGCAGGGACCCAAGATTACCCTGGTGCTTTCTTGTAATATTTATCAGAGAGCCAGGGCTGGGACTGAGCCCAGAGGAAATGCATGTGTGTCCATCTCAAACACTTCCACCTGGAGAATGGCACATTCCAAGGGGATGCACACATCAAGCTCCCCCAATCTACTCTAGGATCACCACTGTTGTCCACTGTCTCAATATAAATGTTTCTGCTATATAAAGAAATCTTGTCTTCACAGTGAAAAAATAAATGTGGCATTTGTGTAATATTCTGACAACGGGGGGCCCTTGGAAAAAAAAAAATCTTAATTTCTTGTTATAGGCAAGTTATCTCCAGACCTCTACATATTTAATGCACAGCCCTGTTGGAATCTATTTTATTGGTAAATGGCATATATTTTACCCAGACTGCTCTGATTTTCTAGAAGTATTTTGATGAGAGATCTTGGAAGAGACTTTTACTTTGTTTTTGCTAGGTGGCCAGGATGGGTTTCAGCCTAATTAACAGTGGTAACAATAATGCCACCACAATCTCCCACAGCATCTTCCCTTACAAATGAAGCTGAAGCCATGCTTTCTTTTTAAATAGCAGATATTTTAAAAATAACTGTCACTGCACTTGAAAACACCTAATTGAGGCAGTTAAATATGAATACAACCCATACACATGATTTAAAAGAAAACTATTGCCTGATTAACCTCTAAATCATAACTTCTTCTTGTAAATTGAAACCCACATTTTCTTCTTAGAAACATCCCTACCACGCCATTTAAAATCAGTGCTGAAAAATCAGTGTCTGTAAGCTCACGTTGGTTTAGAGAAGTGAATTGACACATCACAGTGCAGTGAGTTTACTTTAAAAACAAACACTCATCAGTTGCTGAGGATTTTGAGTGTTCCAGACTAAATTTTAAAAAAGAAAAAAACCCAAAACCCCAGACCAAACCCCAACCAAACATACAAAACAAAAAAAACCACCTCAGAGTAAACTTAACTGAGATGCATCTACCTCTCCTTTAGAGTCAAAACTACACTTCAATTTCTACCAAGGGAGAAACGAATACAAAAACCATCATATACTTTTTAAAGGTTCCCTAACTATCTTCATAAATAAAAACCAAGAGCAGCCCCAGCACAACAATATGCTTAACTGGTACTGAATTTTAACCACAAACTTCATAGCGCTATCCTTCATTTCACTATTGAAAACACTTAAACTCATGCTTAAAACATAAGCATCTGCTATAAAGCGCTTTGTTTAAACTTGCAAAAGGCTGAAATAGACTGGTAACTCAACAGGATATGGGTAAGTGACTGGTAAAACAAGTGCCTGGTAAAACAGACTAAGGTAAGTGACTGGTAAAACAAGATTTCGAGCAGCTTTGGGAGCACATCGTTTCCCGTGTTCCCGCCCGGTAAGCGGAGGGTTGCTCTGTGTGTGTGTGTGTGTGTGTGTGTGTGCCGGCAGCGGCCCGGCAGCGCCGCGGGCTGAGCCCGGCCCGGGCTGGATGCGGGAGCGGGACCCGGGGCCGCTCGGAGCAGCCCGGGCGCTGCTGCTGCGCTGCTCCAGGGTGGCTGTGCCACCTAGTGCTGCCTGGCATGTACTGTCGGAGCCGAGAGCGGCGCCCGCAGCCCGGGCCCGAGCGGCCCCGCCGCCCCTCGGGCACCCTGAGGGCCGGGAGGGAACGGAGCCGAGAGCGGCGCAGCGCTTGCAGCTCCCGAGGCACAGAAACAGCCCTTGGACACTCTGACCGGGAAAGGAGCAGGGGAAGCCCCGCTCCTGCAGCTCCCGAGGCACAGAAACAGCCCTTGGACACTCTGACCGGGAAAGGAGCAGGGGAAGCCCCGCTCCTGCAGCTCCCGAGGCACAGAAACAGCCCTTGGACACTCTGACCGGGAAAAGAGCAGGGGAAGCGCCGCTCCTGCAGCTCCCGAGGCACAGAAACAGCCCTTGGACACTCTGACCGGGAAAGGAGCAGGGGAAGCGCCGCTCCTGCAGCTCCCGAGGCACAGGGACCGCACTGGGACTCTCTGACCGGGAGCAGGAGCAGAGGAAACTCCTGTCCTGCAGCTCCCGAGGCACAGGGACAGCACTGGGGCACTGACCAGGAACAGGAGCAGCGGCAGCTCCGCTCCTGCAGCTCCCGAGGCACAGGGACAGCACTGGGACACTCTGACCGGGAACAAGAGCCGAGAGCAGCCCCATTCCTGCAGCTCCCGAGGCACAGGGCCATCCCGTCGCCGATGTCGCAGCAGATGCACGGGACAGGCTCGATCAACCACGAGCGAGGAGTGACCGCACCAACAGCACCAGGGCAGGATCTCAGCTGCTTCAGAGCACCGGTGTTATCCCAGCAGCTGTTTAAGACTCGGTTTCTTCTCCTTACACGCTGAAGAGTTTGTCTTTTACACAAGAAAAATTTGTTTAAACTAAAACTTCGTTTAAATTAAAAAAATTATAGAAGCCTCCACGTTGCAGGATAGCACCCATCAAACCCAGCATCTCTGGTAAAAAGCCTCAGCGTGTTCAGCAGTGCTTTTTGTCCACAGAGATCATAAATGAGCTCACAAGGAAATGTAGAGCAATGACCCTATCAGGAATGCACATGAAAAAAACTAACACACAAAACCTGACAAAGTATATAACGGCTTGTCTAAATTACCACTCTGGCTGTGGTAAGAGCACAGTAGCTCTGTAACACATGGACTCCATGCCAACCCTACAGAAACCCAGGTACTGCCCAAGCCCTGCTGCTCCTTAGCTCAAGCAAGAGGTGAAAGGAGACTAAGGTCACAGAAATTCAGAGAAATGAAGCTAGTGACCACTTAAAATCTAATTAACCAAAAGGAAAGTATTCCAGTGGTATCACACTTGGTAGCTAGGCCATCCTCACAGGCTGCCTACCTGCTCTCCAAATAACAAATTTAAATCCCCAGTTCCCAGCAGCATGGGAGCTCCCCTATGCAAACACTGCCACACCACCTTAATAAATCTGGCAAAATCACAGATATGATCTTCCTCTGACACAAAGGTAACGGCAAAAGAAAAGCCAACACAGCAAGACAAAACCTTGCTGCACCCATCAGGCGCTTGTCTCAGGCCAGGGCTGCACTGAGCCCGGGGCACTGCTCTGGCACACAGCACCCTGATGTTTGCACAGCCAGAAGCTGAGCTGGTGTTGCTACAATTAGTGCTAAGACACTGATAAGAATCAGCCATTCCATGTACATATGCTACAATAACAGGGACAGGCTGGACCATAACCTTTCAGCATCAGAACCTGCCAGAGTTTACAGCCAGTCAGCCAAACAGTAAAGTGGCAATGAGCTGTTGTGGTGCACATTTGAATCCATTCCTAGAAAACCTACCTCCTGTTATTAGAAGTGACAGGAAGAGGATTTTTAAATGGCCTCATTATCACTTAGTGTACACAGAAACTTTACAGTTTGAACAGTAAAATGAACTTCTTTGTTGAATTACTTCAACCTCTGGACTAGGTGGATTTAAAATAGCCCTCTGTGTCTGCCTAGCACCTCTACCTCTTTATTTGGAGCTAAATGAAGACAAAACCAGGCAGTGAATAGAGCAGCTAGCCCTTATTCCAGGGCTATCAATAGACTGCAATTGATTAAAGGGGGGGAGAGAGACATCCTGTAACACACTAAATTTAGCCACAGTAACCCACAGCCATTTCTCTGCAATGCCAGGGGCTGGGGAAGCTGAGCTCCACATCAGCTATCCTGAGGCACCTGGGGCTCTGAAGCCACTGCAGCAAGTGCAACTTTGCAGCCTAAGCTGCTCTGCTGTTTACAGCTTTGTTCCCTTACATCCCTTCCACTCCAGCTCAGTAGCAATCCAATTTTTAATTCCAGTTCTGCCTCAATTATGGCCCTTCTTGAAGTTGACCGTGACTTCCTAATTGTTTTTTCTGCCCTCAGCTTTCACACACCAATTAGATATGAAATGCTCTCCAGCTGCACCTTCAGTTCACACACAATTAGGGGATGCACAGAGAAGCGGGGCTGCCTGGTGACAGAGACATTTCCTGTGTTAACACGGTGGGAAATGTGACACATCCTTAAGAGCACAGCTTGACAAAGCACGTAATCCCAGCCTCTCCTACACCACAAATGTGAGGACACTGGAGAGAGCTACCTGACTTCTCACTGCTCACTTGCAAGAATTATTTGTGGGGGGAAGAGGAGGTGGAGAGCATCGAGCTCAGGAGCCAATTAAATTACTGATCTGAGCTCTGTAAGGAGAAGGAGAGGTGGGGAAAGGTCAGCTCCTTTTCTGAGTGCCCTCACTAAGTGTAAAGGTTTCACTGTACTAGAAGGAAACAAAGTATAACTACCTACTTGGAAATTGTTTTTAAAAATCCCAAGCAATTTAAAACATAACTTCTATCTCCTATTCCTTCAGCATGTGTCCATTCAGAAGTCTGTCAAATGCACTATTTGTGCTATGAATGATAAACAAACATTTTTATCCAAACTGAGGAACCTTTTAGAGAAACAGATTTCTTACTCAAAATAATATTTGAAAGCCACTGCAACAATTAGCTTTCTGCACTCACATTTACTGCACACACAAAGAAATTAAGGTCCCCTTACAAAGTTACAGCATTGCCACAAGCACAGGTCTTGAAGGGAAGAAGAACCAAGAGTAAAACTCCTTCAAAACCATTTCACTCAGGCATTTGTAACTACAGCTCATTCCAGAAAACAGAATGGATATTCAGGATTATTCAAGACCTCCAAAAGATTTGCATGTAAGCGTTTCTCTCCCTTCACACTTGCCTTTCCAAGACTGAACACAAATCAAATCAGGGTCTCATGCACAAGAGGTGAATGGATGTGTTTGAAGCATCCACAGCAATCCTGGCTCTCTCTCTCCCCAGGGCGGGCAGGGCAAACCTTCCTGCAGAGGGGCTCTGCTGCCACAGGCACCCAGAGCTCTGAACCAGCCTCCTCTCATCCTTCTGACACCATTCCAGGTGCATCCTTGAAAAGGCATTGACTTTAATGGTATAAAATTCAACAAGACTTGAAATTAACCTTTTAGTGAATCTTTCACATTCAATGTGAAATAACAGAGCAAGTTGTGATGTGACATTTTTGTAGGTGAAAACATCAAAGGCAGCCCTGCCACAGACTGATCTACCTTTGAACACCCAAGGGTATCTGAGACTGCCAAGTCTCTGTAGACTAGACAGAGAGAAAGAAAAAAGGAAGAGAAAGAGATCTAAGATATTCCACTATTTAAGGTGAAGTCATTTTAACTAGGATTTAATTCAATCTTTTACACTTTGTTACTGCTGGTGGTTTTTTAATACACAGTCAAAAGAGAAGATCAGGATAAAAGGAAAAGAATATTATTTCTGACTGTCAGGCCATAATAAGGCATAAATACATGAAAATTTAACTGGCATCACTTATTCTTTCCTTCCTCTTTAGCATTCTTGCCTTAGGAATTTCTTTCTATTGGAGTTATGCAATAAACAAACCAAAAAAAAAAAAAAAAAAAGAAAAAGAAAAGAGCAGTATCAGCCCTTCAAAGGGCTGCAGAAAAGGTAAGTACCTGTCTAATAACTCAAACATCTGAATTAATGGACACTGACTATGCCTGCCCTTCTTCCCAAGTACACACATTAAATGCCCTCCTGCTGTTGGGGCTGGGGGCTGGCTGGAGTCAAGTCCCTGCTGAAAGTGCTCCTGGTAAGCTCCCTCTGACCCTCCTGTGCCCTGGCATCACAACAAACGCCAGCCCAAATTCTGCCCTGCAGCTCCCCCTGTGCCAAGGGGGCACCTTGGGCACACCCAGCTGTGCCCAGCCCCTGACCCAGAGAGCTGTGAGCAGCAAAATAATGAAAAATTCAAATTCTTCTTACCAAAATGGTGCACTAGTGGAACCCACAAGGTTACAGAGCACAGTGAGTTAGAGAAAAATAGCCTTTATTTAGAAAAATAGCCTTTATTCATAGGGTTCTCCTTCAGAGTAAAAATACCAAATGTGAGGTGCTATTAAATCAAACCACACAGCCCAGTCCATCCTGTATGGGCCATCATGTTTTGGGAGCTGGGGTTTGGCTCTTTGCTTTAGGGCAAGGCTTTTCTGCAGCAGAAAGGAGCTCAGGAGCTCACAGGGACCCTGGGCTGGGCCCTGAGAGCCACAGCAGAGCAATCCCGGGCCACCTGCAGCAACACAGCCATGAGGAAAACTACCTTGACACAGACAGAGGTTAAATTTGCCACGTATGGCACCTGGCTGGGAAGTCAGCACCTTTTTTTCCGCTAAAAAGTGCTTTATTTAAGGAAATGCGCAATGGCAAACAAGGCTAGACTAGGTGAGAGAAAAGAAAATAAGGAAAAGGAAAAAACCAAAATCAGAGCCAAACCAGAAGCTCTGAATATCCACAGGAGACTGTACAGGCAAGGAGGAAAGAAGGAAAGGTGACACTCTGCTTCTAAAGCTGAAATTGTTGCATCAAGTTTATTAAACCATACACTCTGAGAAGCAGCACACTCCCCAAGGAATTTCTGGCAGATAGTAAACAGCAAAACCAGGAGCAGCCCCAAATTTTGCCTGGGTTTGAGTGACAGACTCCGACTTTTGAACAGCAGAGGTCTGCACAAGGAAACAAGAGTCCACATTTCTCACACTCTAACCAGGACAGACTGCCTGACAGCAGAGAGGTCTTCAGAGAACAAGATGAGGCTGTAACACACAAATTACCTCCACCAATATCCAAACCAGCCTCTCAGAGACAGTGGAATTGTGTCTGACATATACTAATGACATTTTGATAGCCAAGACTATCAGAGAACAGGCTAGAAAGTAGAGAGAGAAGAGAGTAAAGAAAGGGAAACTTGCTGCTGCCTTCAAATTAATAACAACTTCTTTAGAAAGAATAATCCCAGCTCAGCTGTGCCTGAACTTGCTCACAAACCAATGTCCTACACAGCCTGTGAAGAGCCTCAACCAGGAGGAAATCTCTCACCTCCTTCCAGAGCAATGTGAAATGAAGTGAACCACTTGAAAAAGTCAAGAATTCTTAAATGGCCTCTTTTCTGAATCAGCTTGAATCTATTTGAACTTATCTTCAAAAAGATCCTGAGATCTCACATAATGGGGAAAATTATATATAAAATACAATTTCTCATGGCTCTTTCACTGTTACTAAGAGCCAGTGGAAGAAAGAAAACTTGGAAGTGAGCTGAGATACAAAGCCCAAGATGAAGTTGCTAATTCTCACCCAGCTTCCTCCTACACATTGTGGTATCTTGACCTTGATTTCATCTCTATCAATGATAACTTCAATGCAGCAAAGATTTTTCTGATGATCATTTTCTTTCTCAGAGGCTGTGATGCCACAGTAGAGGTAGGATATGGTTTTGTGCATGAAAAAGCTGAACAGTTAAGTTTAAGATCAAAACTGTCAGTTTTTATCCTACTTGAACACAGAATTGTGACATTTTGAGAAAAGCTTCATTTGAAATGCTCATTGATACACCAGTGAAGCTCTCAAAATCACTTTAATAGCACGAGCTAGGTGTTGACTAGGTGGATTGAAGCAAAATCAGCAGCAGAGACTCCTGCTTTCACCAGACCTCCTGAACCACCAGCCAAGGTTCCCACCATCTGCATTAGCTCTTCTTTTGCACAACAACAACAATTTAAATTTACTCTTATCTGCCCCTCTAAACTGCCTTTTCAGCTTTCCTCTTTGGAGGAAGAGTTACCACAAAATAAAAACAAAAAACCCCAAAACAAACTCCCCAAAACACACAAATACAGGACTTTATGACTCAAGCCACATTTCCAGTGAGTCAAAAATTCAGTATCATAGCACACCACAATAGCAACAACTTACCAGCACAGGATGATATGATCACAGATGGAATTTTTCTTTGTGTCCCATTATCTCTTCTTATCACTCTCTAAGGAAGAATTGTTAAGTTTTTATGTAGCTGCATTGCTAAATTCTCAGAGAAAGGAGAAAGAGAAGCCTGGCTGTGGCCCAGAGCTGAGTTTCTGAATATCCCACCCATCCCTGGGCAGGTGAGGCCCCAGGTGAGGCTGGTCAGGGCCATCAGAGCCTAACAAGCATCAGCTGCACCCAGGCAAGGAGGAGACCAACACCAGGATCTGCTCCAGAGCAGAGCTCAAGCAGAAGCCTCTGAGCATGGCACTGCCTGTGTGCACCTTGCCGCTCTACTTGCTCCAGAAAGCAGAAAAAGAGGCTGAAATAAGGCTTGTGAAAGCATAAACCAGCTTCCTTGATACATATCAAGTCCCTTTCTTACTTATTTTGAAATAGAGAAAAAAAATTGAGGACAAAAGAAAACAACAAAGATATGAGGATTTTATCGGCCCGTTTTGGAAAAAAACAACAAAGTGTTGTGGTTTGTGGGGGGAAGAGAGAAATTAATATTTCTGTGATGCATTTGGGGATCAGGAATGTGCATGTGTGATCAGATAGTGCTGAGCATCACTCCTGCACTCCTAAAAGCTGATGTCTGAAGACACACAAACCAGAGCACACTAACACAATATTTTATTGATGCTTTCCATGCCATTACTTCAGGGCCAGTCCCCAGAGTCACTGCTCACAGCCACACTGACACAAACACACAGGACAGCACAGGCCCAGCAAAGCACTTCCCCAGCCCTGGAACAGGAATTGTGGGCAGGCACTGGTGGAGGGGACAGAGCTTCAGCTCTTCCAGCAACCCAAGGGAGGCACAGCAGGGGAATGGCTCTCCATCCCGCCTCCAGATTGAACCTGCCTCTGCTGCTCAGGCTGTGGCTCTGCCTGAGTTTCTGAACTAGCTGGTGATCTGGAATTACCAAAGGCTAACTTGGAAATGGGCTGGTTAATAGAAGCTTTTTCAGAAATCTTTCCCATTTTGGAAAATTATGCTATTGCAGGAGCTTCTTGAGGGGGGCTTCAATGGCCAAATGATTTCATGGGAAGAGAGGGACCAAGCAATAAAAATGGATAGTGCAGGGATATTCCACTGTAGAAGAAGAAGGAATTTTCACATGTTTATAGCAGGTACACTCAGAGTAAGTTCTACTGATGAACCTGCTTCTTCTATTGCAGGCCAGAGATTGCAACACACAATACTGGAATAGTTAATTTAACTTTCTGATTTTTACAGCCAGGGAGACTAACCTGACAAAGCACAGCAGCTCTTAACAACATACTGTGGCCTAAGATACATTTCCTTCTGGAAATGTGTCTGAAGATACGATAAAATGTCTAATAACTGGTAGATTGTTTAGATTCTGACATGGTAACAATAAACCATTCCAGAAAAGGGATGTTACCAAATGTTCAAATTTCTGAGCAGGACACTCCTGCACTCTGCTCCCTCCTGCTCATGCACTGAACCCCCACACTATATCCATGGGCATGGACCTGAGCAGAGCCAGCATCAGGCAGTGCTGCTGCTCAGGTACATGCAGATCTGCAATTCCACAGCCCAGTTCCTCCAGATGCACTCCTGCAAATCCACAGCCCAGTTCCTTCCTTTCCACCTGCAAAGTTTCCACTGGGAGACACGAGGCACACTGAGAAAAGCTGGGCTTGTGGCAGCTCTAAGTTTGTATAATGCAGCCCCACAACATCACAGAGAGGCTTTCCACACCATCCTGCTTGTGCGCATTCCCTGTGTCTTTCCATGGACCTGGTCCCTTTGGTGGCTCAACAGAACAAAAGAGAACAAGGGGTACAAAGAAAGATTTGTCAAAAATTGTACAACAGAAAACCTCCAAGGGCTGTTTGAAGAATGATGAAAAGAACATTAGAGTGAATAGCATACATGTCCTCAATGTGTTTAATGTCTGCTCAGTTTAAAGAAAAAGTGTCATTTTGTTTCTGAATTGATACAAGCATTAGCCTTCCCTTTTCTCTCCTCAATTCTGTGTAGACAAGCCTTAACTAAGAACTAGCTGTGGGCTGGTACAGCAGAGAAAGACAAAATCCCAATTTACCTGAAATATCATTTTGAGTAAATGCAAGATCCAGTTTACCACTGGGATATACCTTGAGTCACACACACAAGCAGCAAGTGCATTTAAATGTTTGCTTTAAGTCCAACTGCTGTCTGCCTTCATCTTTGGAGACAACTGGTCTTCAGTAATAAAGCAGAAGAAAGAATGCTACAGTCCTTTGAGAGAGTCCAGGGTTTCTCATAGATTCTAAACATTATGGAATCAAAAATCATGTCAGTTTTGAACAAGCTCTCAGTCAACAAGAGGGTTTTAATGCTGGTTTGAACTGCTAGTCAGAATCCTAAATCTCTGGGACAAAGATGGAAAAAGCTAGAAAAATCTAAAAATATTTATCCTGCCATATGAATGGGGCTTCTGAGGCTTGCTTGGATCTAGGTACTGAATTTATGCCTTCTAAGTCTCCCTCCCCAGAAAAAGTGCAAAAAACCTCCCAGTGTCCACTGTCAGTATGAAGTCTGTAGAATGGGATATTCTTACTGAATACCCTGGTAGTAAAAAATACAAACCAGGAATTAATGACATCAGGGGTTTCTCAGAAAACTGCACTGCACAAATTTGAAATTTTCTCAGTGTAACATAATTCCAAGACAGACACTCAGAGAGGAGCCATTTTCCTACCATGTTTTCAAGATCCATTTTCCAAACAGGCCATATGTAGTAAGCAGAGAGAGTCCTCAGCAGGAAAAGCATTAGCAGTAGTACAGGATCAGCCATTCCATTCCAGGCTACTTCAACACAAGAGAGATGATTTACAAGACTCAACACACGTGGGTGCTTTCTGCTGTTTCAAAAAGTTAGCAAAGCTGACTGCTGTCTGAAAACAGCAGATTTGTTACAGAATTTTTCACACATCAGTTTTAATTTAGAATAGTCTGCCATCAGAGGAGCCACACAGACAAGAGGGAGCATCCATCCTTCAAAAGCCTCCAACTGCTTAATGGGAAGATAATACTGAACTGCAAATTGTCCCCATTGCAGTCACCACTGAACACCCACCCAGCAGCCTCTCTCCAGAGGGGCCAAAGGCTTCCAGAACAAAGCCAGAGCCCCTCACCAGGGCTTGGGCCACCTGTGTGCACTGTGGGGAGGTGTCTGAGCACACACATGCAAAGTGTCCTCAAAGTCAGTCAGCACAAAAAATACCACGGGAAATGAACGTGCCTGGTGTTGCATTGCATCTCCTCTCTTCTGTGCTGCCACAAACCAACAACAGGCACTGATACCATATGGAAAACTCCAGATGCAGGTGGCATGACATATTCAGGGTTTACCTGTACCCATCACCCAATAGGGCAAAAAAAAAAGCAGGGAAGAGAAAAATAATTAATTCCAGCAGTATAAATGGCATGGGAAATTTATGAGCCACTCCCTTCTGGGGAGTTATTTCTCCTGTCATTGAGGTCTGGATGCAGAGCACAGAAATGCCACCAGCCTGACCAAAGCCAGGCTGCCAGGCAGGGCAGAGCAGCAGGGCCCTCCCACTCTGCCTTTGGCTACCTGCATTCTTTGTTACCATTTAAAAAAGAACAGGTGGGGTTGGCACAACAAGTGTAAATGTATTTTCAAACTCCTTAAATTACCTGTACAAATTATCTGTACCAATTATCTGACAAAAGGGTACCTTCAAGCAAGATCTAAATTTGCTTCCTAAGAGTTAATGTCTGCATTACCAATTAGGCTCAAAGTGATAAAAATGGACCTCAACAAACATACCTAAAATAATGCATTTTGAAAGTATTCCAGGAAGAAACAAAACCAAAGCAGAGACAAATGACAGAAACTGCAATCCCAAATTTGTTTTACAAAGTCACAATAAAAAAAGGGAGACATGAGAGAGGGAAAAGACTGGTGCATCCAGGGAGAGAAGAAGGGGTGAGTGGAAACAGCTGGAATTGTTCAGCTGTGTCAACACTGGGCTGTTTCACAGATTGACTAGCAAAGTGTCATCTGAAACCAATTACATTCCCAAAACCCCATGGACCCGGTTCATAACATTGATTAATCCACATTGCGAAAACATCCCCAAGCAAAACTAGAACAGCTGTCAGCCCTTGGAGCTCAGAAATAGCATTTGATTGGAAAAAAAACCCCCAAAAACAAAAAACCCCACCAAACCACCAAAAAACTACCATGCACACTCTTTAACACCATCTTTGTGATTTACAGATCTCATACCTGCTCTTAGCACTCAGCAGCAAACACAGCTGCCCCCCTGCCCTCACTGCCCTGCCATGGCTGGGCCTGATTCCCAGACAGAGCACCTGCCTCACAAACAACTCACTCCTCAAGGTGCTCCTCCTCTCCTCTGCAGCCCCTGGGGAATCACAGTTAACCTCCAGAGGGATGGAGAGGTCCTGTCCCCATCCCAGTGCCCTGCAGTGACCCAAAGGTTCTGTCCCCATCCCAGTGCCCTGCAGTGACCCAAAGGTTCTGTGCAATGATCCAAAGGTTCTGTCCCCATCCCAGTGCTCTGCAGTGACCCAAAGGTTCTGTCCCCATCCCAATGCCCTGCAATGACCCAAAGGTTCTGTCCCCATCCCAGTGCCCTGCAGTGATCCAAAGGTTCTGTCCCCATCCCAGTGCCCTGCAGTGATCCAAAGGTTCTGAGCAATGATCCAAAGGTTCTGAGCAAGGATCCAAAGGTTCTGTCCCCATTCCCAATGCCCTGCAATGATCCAAAGGTTCTGTCCCCACTCCAATGCCCTGCAGTGATCCAAAGGTTCTGTGCAATGATCCAAAGGTTCTGAGCAAGGATCCAAAGGTCCTGTCCCCACTCCAATGCCCTGCAGTGACCCAGTGGTCCTGTCCTCACTCCAATGATCCCCTCCAGGCACCAGCTCTGAGAAGGCACCACCTGAACCTGCCAGGCCACCTGAGCACGGCTGAGGCTCAGCTGCTGCACTCAGCCAGCCCTGGGCCAGCTCCCAGCCCTGGCACTCTGCAGGGCTCCCCTGCTCACCCCGGCTCTGCTTTGGGAGGTGCCTGCTTTGGGGGGATCCCTGTGGGATGAGGAGCTGCCCTGCTGCCGTCTCCATGGGCCAAGCACCACCAGCCCTGGCCAAATCCCCACTCTGGCCTGTGAGCAGCACCCACCTGTGCTCCCCCCCAGCTCCTGAGCGGCCACACTGACACATTTATGTGTCCCACCCCAGGAGGGGATCAGACAGATGCATTCTGAGTCTACAGAACACTTGTTCCTGCAAGATAGGAACAGAAGCCTGCATAAATAAAATCAAAAGAAACAAAGGGGACACGGAAAGATTTTCTATTTCCACAACTTCTAATTGAAGGCTGTGGGTAAAAAGAAGCTTTTTCTTGATTGCATGTTAATAGAATACTTTATTTAATAAAGTTATTTTTATGTGTTTTTTTCTCAGACATATATATTTATTTTATCAGCTATTCTAAAATAAAGTTTAGAGAAGCAGGAATGCTCCACCAGCTGGTATCAAAGATCAAGAGACCTTACATTTGGACCTGCAATATTCTTCCTGCAATTCTATCAGCAAAAACTGCTGTCACTGTGCAACATCAAGAGAAATTCCATCCTGCACTTCCATTTTTATTTCCCAAGTTCAGACCAAAGAGGTAAACACCAGTGCAAAGATGCAGAGAAAGAAAAGCACACAAATAATTTTGCTCCTGTATGATCTCAAGCCACTGGTGAAGTTACAATTCCACTTCCAGTGAGTTTTGGGTACATCTAACTCATTCATCATGCAGCTTTTGGAAGAGATCATATATTCAAACACAGATACACAACAAATCTCCAGCATTACTGCACAGCCTGTACCAGAATTTAAGTTAATAAATCAACATCACTAGACTTAACACACTCCTTATCCTGGACTATAGAGAAATACTTCCCCTCTTTAGAGAAGCTGTTTGAGAGGACAAGAATTTTATCAGAATATATTTTGGCTTACCCCTTCCTTCACTCAGTCCTCTTCTTTTTAATATTTCTAAGGACTTGTCACAGATCAAAAACTCACATTGTTCAAACTCCAGTATTTCATTACCATTTCAAAATCAAACACAGAAGACAAACACACAATCAATTTTACCAACTCATTACTCAGACAATAAGTTATGCTGGAATGGTTATTTGTGTGGAGACAGTGTTGAAAGAATGTATATTCAGGAAGGCAAATACATTTCCAAATTTGAGAGAGCAAATTACCTTTTAACTCTTTACAAAAATACTTTACAATACAGTATTAAGCATGCCAGTAATAAGTTACAATGCATCAAACAAAAAATAACAAAATAAAAATACTACTTCACACATTAGAAATTCTGTGAAGACACAAGCTGTCCTTGCTTCCCATAAATGTTGGATAAAAAAAAATAGCCACTGGATCTAATATTTCATATTCTGTAATATGAATAGACAGTGGCATTAAATACAAGCAGCCAGAAAATTGTGTGACCACAGCAACCCCAAATTCAGGCAGATGGTTCCCTGCAGTAGCCAGGCTTTTTAGAGGGACCAATACCTGATCTTCAAAGAACAGAAAATTCAAGAGCTTCCAGGTACAGCACTCTGTGCTGAACATGCAAGCATTGAGTTATATTTTCTGAACACTGAGACTTATAATAATTTTCTCATGTAAAAAGTTGAATGTCTCGACATTTATCTTCAAGAATGTAGAATTAAAAGTCAAGATTACCTCCATCTTATCAAAATCCAGCATGAGAAAGTGAATTTCCCAAGTAATTCTTACAACACCAATGACTGGATTCACATGGGCTGCTAATAGTAGCTAACAGACTGAGAGAATAATGTGTAAGGTATTCTTAAGGTTATAATGAGAAAAATTTGTACAAAGACTTGTAGAATTAGGGCAAAGTACAAAGAGATTCAAGCTGTATCACTAGCAGACATCCATCAATTCACAGAATCTAAAGTTATAAAAAGACAAGTGGGATGATCTATTCTTGCATATCCTAAGACATTGTGCATATCCCAGGTCATTGCATTTCCCATCATTAACCCCAGCCCTGGGCCCACAGGCTTTGATCAAAACTTTTCTTACAGAAAAGCATCCAAGCTGAAGCTGCACATGTCAGGAAATGGTGCAGCAGCTCTTCCTCCCAGTAATCCCTTCCCATATTTAACCAGATTTAGAATTGAATATTTTTACCTACTCTTGATTTGAACTCATCTATTTCAGCCACTGGCTCCCATTTCCTTCAGCACCCAGTATTTGCTTTCTCTGCAGACTCTTTAAACAGACACCACCTTTCCCACTGACAAATGGCAGAGATGATGCTCCAAGTGACTGAAGCCCAACCACTTGTCCTACCCCAAATATTCTGGGCTGACTTCCTGAACTTTACCCTCAGCATCCCCCCTAAGACTCTGATACCAGAATGACAGCAATTATTTTAGATTGTCTTGCCAAGGTGTACAGGCATGCAAGGAGACAAAGCTTCTCTCCCAGCTCCCAGTCCCATTTCACAAACAAGAATTGCATCACAGCTCTCACTGCTGCCAGCTGTTTGTCCACAGGACATCTCTGCTCTGCCTGACAGAGTCTTCTCCCACTGGAACATTCCTTTTTCTTAGGCAAGTTCATTTATTTACTTTAGGTCCTCTACTTAAACAGGCAAAACAACTCAGAGCTTTTTGTGTCAAGTGTCTCCTACCTCCCTATCTCACATTCTGCCACTCTGTGCTACCTGGAAATGAAGCAGCAGTAATTAAGGAAGATTATTCCAAATAATTGACAATATTGAATATTGTTGAAACTAGTTCTGATCCTTGTCAAATTGCTGCAGCACCTCACAGTGACTCTCCATGAATGTGTGTCTGAGATGAGGCAGTTCAGCCAGAGCTGCATTCAGGGCACAGACTGCTGCAACAAAACAAGAACTTGCAGGAAGGAGCAAGAAGGGCTTGAGATCAAAGCCCAGGGAGCACTGAGCACACCCTGCCCTGCACGGACTCCTCTGTCAGACACAGTGCTACAAATGAGAGTACACAGGTTCTTAACCCATATCTGTCACCTGAAGGTGAAGATGCTCTGATGCAAAGCAGTAATTAAAACAATCAGGAATTCCTAGCACAGCCACTAAGAGTCTTCTTGGTTCCCAGTTTGCTGAAGAAAATATGGATCATCACCCCAGATTGGTTATCTTAAAGGGTCAAGTGTTGCAGAGGAGGTATGAAATGGGTGACTAAAATAAGCAAAGGAGAACAACAGAAGGAATATCTTCCTAAAGAGAGCAATGACCATATATAGCATGGCTTTTTTTAGCTGCACTTGATGTGTTTGATGTCTGAGGACCTTTCATCAACTCTGTCATCAAGTGGTATTTCCCAAATGGAGGACTGGTGCTCTGCAAGGGCCAGCAGTTATTTATTTGAGCTTTTGAAAGCCTGACTGTTCCATTTATCCTTGCAGGGGCCATTTCCAAAGGGCATTTTGCTGTATTTGCCTCCAGTGCTGACACGACTGTGCTGCTCCTTCTCTGTCCCTGCTCAGAACAAAGGGACCTTCCATGCAGATCAGCTGTCCCCAGCTGGGGAATGGTGACAATTCTCTGACCTCAGAGACCCCAGGAGGTGTTTGCACATCTTTGTAAAAAGAAATATGGATAACACCTCTGTGTCCACAATACATGCCTTTAAAAATATGCCTTCAGGTTTGATCTTCAATATCTTTCAGGATAGTGCCCAGAAACACCTAAAATTATACCTGTGTAACCAAAACCAGTGTAATATAGAGGTAATAATACTAAAAACCAAAACAGTTGGCTGACATATCAGTTCTTCAGGTGGCCTAATCCCCCAGCAAGAAACACAGCAGGTTCTAATACTGAGATAGATCAAAAAGATCATTTTTGATGCAGTGAAAGTACAAGATACAATGAAAGAGTCAATCTGAATAAATTCTCTTCCTTTCTTGTTCTAGAAAATCATCTTCTGCTTCCTTTAACTACATGTTGAGAAAAAAATTCCACAAAATCCCACAGAGGCATACTGGATAAGAAATAAGGGAGAACAGGTACCCTAAACTGACCTGATTTTATGCTTCTTTAGCCTCTGGGACACCATGGACTGGATCAGAGCAAGGGACACACGTGTCAATAAAGCAGAAACATTTCTGTTTGATTGCTGCTAAATTTGGCACTGGAATCACCAAAACCCAAAATGCTGTGCAAATAGCAAGCTAACTTTTTTAGTACTCTACAAAAGGGTCTAGAGACTAGAAATTTGCTAACAGAGAAAGGTGCCAAGAAAAAGTCATCAACACCTTCAGCTGCCCCTTGGTTTTCTCCTTTAGGAAGTATCTAGCAATTTAATACAACACTCAGATGGAGAAGCCATGCAGGATTTAATCAGTTTGGATTTAACACGACAAAAACTTTATTTTCTTTTCTCTGCACAGAGCTGTGACTGCCCTGCCTGCATCCTCCAGAATCACCCATGGATGTGGTACAAGCACAGATACAATACAGACCTGCAGTGAGAGCAGGGGCAGGATGTGCTCTGAGCTCCACGGCCCACTCAGGGATGAGCAGGTAAATGCCAAAGGGAGACCAAAGCTCCCCCAGGCTCAGCACAAGGCAGAGTGGCAGAAACAGGGGGAAAGATTGGGAGAAGGACCTTCAGACCCCCAATGCCTCCCCAGGTGCCCCCTTCCAGCCCTGCTGGCTCATTCCTAAATCACCTTTTGCTGTTTTCTCACACACAGGCTCTCAGTGCCTTTGCTCCTATTTCTTTCTCTCTTTGAGTCACTGATTTTCTGAAGCAAGGTTGAAGTGCAGAATACCAAACCATCTGTTTGAGTGGAGAAGGATGTGATTGTTTGCTGAGCTCTCCCCTGTTCCCTTTCAGTATGAACTGTGCCTTGTACAGACCCAGCTTTTCCAGAGCATGTGCTAAGAAAAGAGGAAAAACCCAGAATCCACTTGAGGAGTTGTCCATATTATACAACAGGTGAAAAAACACCTCTAAGATCTGAATTACATTTAATTGCACAAGAAAACCACCACAGCACTGGTTTATCTGCTTTTCCCAAGATATCACTTAACAAGTTGCTTTCATACCAAGACTTTTAGTTAACCTAAATTAAAAGTACATTTTAAGATTTACTTGCTAAAAAACCCAAACAAAACCAAAGTGAAGGAGTCTGTCTGCATTTTTCTATTACTGAAACACACCATCACTCACAGCAAAGACTGTCCCATAACACATGCCTCTGCAAGGGGGAGAATGTATTCTGGAAATTGGGAATATTATCCTGAAGGTTCCTGGAAGCTATAGAAAAGTTACACAGATGAATAAAATTGAACAGTAGTGCTTAACCCTAGAAATGTTAAAAGAAAAATTTTATGTAAAAGAAAATGCTTTGGTGACAGCATGATCTGAAAGGTCAGCCCATCACTGAAGTTATATTCTGGACTTTTACCAAAAAAATGATTCTGTGCTTTCCACAGAGCTCATAGATTTCATTTTAAATCCTTGAAGCCTGCTAAGTTCCTGAAGAAGACATGATTGTCTTGTTTTTGTCAACACACCCACCTACCCAATCAACCTTCAAAACATCAAAATTCACTTCACTCCCACTATCTCCTTGATGTAAATTATTCTCCTATTAATAATTCTCTTTTGTTATAATCAACCTTTCCTACCTCACATGAATTGCTCTCATGCTAATATGACTGAGTTTGATCTAACTTCTTAAAAAAGTCCTCATTGGAACAAAAAGCAAAAATATTAGGGGCAAAATTCTTGTCCCCCTTCAAACACTGGACAATATCTTGGTGTTTGTGGTGAATTTCATCATTTTATCTGCAAGATTCCAAAGCCTCCCTGTAACTAATTCAGCTGGGCTCCTGACCCTGGAGAAAGTGGCCATTACTAACAGGTATTTGCCAAACCACTCTCTGTTCCTGCATTCCTGGGAGTGACTGAAACCTGCTTTGCTCAGAACACTCCTCCCTCTCCAGGTCTGACAATTCCCAGCATCCCCAAGGGGGCAGCTCCTCATAATAGGCAGACAAACCACATCCCAAAGCAGGAATAATAGAGATAAATAACATAAATGATTATTATTAATATTTAATTAATAAATATTAACAATGTATATAATGAATAGCTATAATAATATATAAACATACCCTTGTGGAGAGCAGCACTGAGCAGTCCCAAGGGTTGGTTCATTAATCCCACATTATGTCACCAATGCAAAGCAAAATTTGTCCCAGCCCTGAATTATTCTTTTCACCCTCACTTCCAGGGGGAGCTTTGTGCCGTGAGGCTGCTGTGCCACCCATGGAACACAAAAGGCACTGCAAGAGTTAACCTGCTGTTGCCTGCTGCAAACGTGATGCTCCACACGGGGAGAGCTGGCCTTGAGGACGCTCCCCAAGCCTGCAAGCCCTGCACTAGGACACAGGATTCCCAGTTTTGCAGTGAATTTCCTTTATTGTGCTCAATCCTTCCAGTGGTTTTCCAGTTTCATGGAAATCAACCCATCTTTCTAAGACTCCACTTTGTGTTCAGCCCCTGCAGCACAGGGGCAGAGGTGCTGCTCACAGCACGAGTTTCAATACCACCAAATCCCATGGGAGTCCCACAGCTGGAGAGAAAAAATCATGGATCTACACAACAAAAGTGTCTGGCTGGTGTTCAATCAAAGTCAGATAAGATAAATATAAAAGTTCCCTTCTGAAATCTATCAGAGATGCAGGAGTGTCAAATACAGCCTTTTGTGTTTGCAGGGTTTTTCCTGCCACCAGTTCTAACAAGCTGTTTATGGGACTGGGGTTTGTTTCAGTTTTTTCCTTTTTTTCCCTCCCCTTTTCCTTCCTGGCTACCTGAAGTCTCCCCAGGCAGCTCAGAGTTTGCAGCAGCAATTCCCAGGAGATGCTCTGACATGATAACAACAGCCAGGCTGCAGCTACCCTGCTGTGAATCCAGCCAGGGATCCTCTGGGGCTCCTCTGTGGGCTGGGGCATTTGGGTTTTCCTTAGTATTTTATTTTTATTATTAAATATTTTAATTTTTTAAATAATTTCTCTTTGTTATTGTTAAAGATACTTTTTTACCCAGGGAGGTCACTCAGGTTGTCAAGCAGAAAAGGATTTTAAAATGCAAAGGCAGCCAATGAATTGTCCCTTTTCCTGCTTCTCCATTTTCCTACATGCTTTTAGCACGGATTTTTTTTTTATCAGGCATATATACTGATGTATAATAGGAGCCAGAATCAAATCTCTGATGTGCCCAACAGGCAGTGGATTACAGAGAGTGTCCCTGCAGCAGCTGGTGAGCTGGGCAGAGTGGGTTTTGTATCAGCACTGCAATATACTGGGCTGACTTTTCTAAAAACAACAACAACAGGAATTTTCACCTTTGTTCTGTGAGCAGATTTTAGCTCCTCACGAAGGAGCTCCACTGCACCTCATTTCTAAGGGGCAACAGCAAGAACTAACAAACACACCTTCTGCTTGTGCTTTATGTGAAAATCCAAAAGGCAGGCAAATTTATGAGTGCTGCTGGGAGATATATGACTGTCTTTTGGCAATGAACTCCAAGTGATGAATTATTTCAGCAGCACAGGTCAAACAATAGAACTGCATGACAGCTGCAAGCACACACAATAGCAAGGAGCACAGTTTAGCTGAAACTGAGAAATGTTTCCTAAAAACTCTGTCCAGCATGATAGAATGATGCTTTAGGGGGAGATGTGAGGGTGAAATTTCTGTTGTTTAGAAAACTTCTATTACACAGTTATAACTTTGAAAAGATGGAATTTTCCTCCTCCACACCTAAGTCTTTGATTTGATAATACCAGTATGGATTAATACTTGCAGGATGCAAGGGGATGTTATCACAGCTGAAGCAGCATTGTACCTCAAACACTCCTTCACACCTAAAACCACTCATGGAGCTGTAATCACATGTGTAAACTTCAAGAAACCTCCTATGTACAGACATCCTTATGTTGCTAAAACAAGGAATATTAGCAAGACTTTGATGCACATGCTTAGAGCACGTTGACCGAAGCTCCTCTGATTTATGTTCTAGTACTTTATAATTTGCTTTAGAAAAAGTCAGGAAAATACCCCTGCCTAGAAGAGTGCAGTCCAGATTTGCCAGGAGAAAAAGACAAAACCAGGCAGAATGCTGCCCCAGAGAAGGGCTGGGGGCCCTGCTATCATAAAACCAACTTAAATAACTTGGGAGCAGTTAGAGAAAGAATCCAAGTTCCATGTACACAGGGGTGTAGGGATGTATTCTCCTTCCCATGGAGTTAACTCAGGGGTGTATGGATTGAAGAACAAAGCTGTGCATTAGCTATTTATACACTTATGCAATCAATACTGAAATACATGAACATATAATTACATAATTATCACATTAGGAAGTCCATAATGAATGATTTAATCAAGTTAAAAAAGAATACCATAAATATGGCCAAATGATAATGAAACTGCACCACATGAATAAATCTGACTGGGAAAAGGCAAGTACCCAGCAGAAACTGGTAGGGGACAACTAGTTTACACATCAAGAGGTATCACAACTACAATATTTAAGAATCCTGAGGACATTTCTGTACTTCAAAGAATGAAAACAAATAAAAACCTAACCCACTGACACAGGGACTTGAAACAAGAAGTGATTACAAGTGGATTAATGCTGTTAGAGGTTAGAGCCATAAGAATCACTAGCTGCTTGTAAAGACAGATGCATGACAAGATGACAGATTTTTGAGAGAGCTTTTCTGCTCCAAAGATTCATTCTGTGATTATATACTCAGAAACAGCCCCATTCATTCTGTTTGCTTGGACTGGTTACCATCATCCTCAAGATTTTCAAACTATGTCTGTGCAGCTCACAAATGAATAATTTATCAAGCTGCCTGTATTTGCATCTGGAGCCTTGCTCAGGGCTGTGTGGAGCTGGCACTGCAGAGGCTGAACAGAGCTGTCCTGCAGGGCCCTGGGCACACAGAGCCCCACAAGTGGCACACCTCAGGGCTGGCACTGCCACCAGGGCCACACAGGTCCCTGAGGCACCTTAGACACTACAAAAGTGGCAGATTCAGCCAAACTTGCTGAGTCCCACTGAGCTGCACCAGCAGAGAGGTGACGGGTGCCAAAGCAGCTCCCAGAGCCCTGGCACGGGGGCACCAGCACTGGCACAGGGCTGGCACCACTGGGGTGGCTATGGAAACAACCAGGGCAGGGTGAAGAGCAGGAAGGACAGTCACAGAGGAATGAAAGAGCAATGACGGAGCCCAGCCAGGCCAACAGCCCTCCCCCAGCCCTTCTGCAGGACCCTGTGCTCTGTTACCCCTCGAGAAGCCCTCTCCCTTCTGCTGCCTTTGCTACGGCCCTCACTGGAATTGTGTCCCAGCCCAAGGTGTAACCAGCAGTGTGTTTATTACCAAAGCCATAAACTGCACCAAGCTTTTGCTGACCGACAAAAAGGCTGCTACAAACACATTTCCATTTTTCTTTAATTTCAGCAAGGAGAGGCAAAGAATAGGATGGGAGAAAAGGACATGTTAGGGAGTGGCAAGGCACAGCCTCTGGAGAGCTCAAACCAACAAAAATGCATAGTTTCCACTGTGGAAAAAAATATGGCTTAATAAATCATCATCTGAAGTTGCCATGGTAATAGTAAATGTCTAGTTCCCTATACTGTTTAACTCCATACATCCACTCCTGCAGGAGAGGAATAACACCCATTTCTCCTCTGTAGCAAACACTGGAGATTCTTATTTAAGGATGAGGACAGAGTGTGCAGCTCAGCACAGGCAGGCTCACGACCTGCAGGGTACTTGAGGTGAAGGAACACTTTCTTTATGCAAGTCAGCTCCCCAGCACACAGCCACTGTACTTTTTGCAGAACTCTCTTCCTGGTGCAGTTGCCTCCGACTGCAGCCCTGCCAGATCAGCAGCAAAGCAGCCCCTGCCTGCTAAAACTGGCAAACACTGTGACTGACTGAGCACTGCAGCCCCACATGGAATGCAAGCCATGCTGTAATAAATTATCATAGCTGTAGGTAAATATAGACACATAGACAGAATCCAAAAGAGCTTTCTGTGGACCAACCACTTCTTGGAGGGAGGGGCTTGAGTAAAAAGAAAGAATCTGACAAGGAAAAGGATGGTGCGTGGGTCTCTCGCAGAATAAGGTCAGCTCCCACAGACTTCCTCAAGCAAGTTTCTTAATGTTCCTGTATCTCAGATCCCCCATCTGCACAACAGTGTTAACATGTACTCTGCTTATCTAAGCTTATTAGCATGGAGAAAGTGATTTGTAATCTGAAAGTTCAGAGCCTATGAAAAAAGAAAACTTTTGTTTCAAAACTTCGCTGCCTCTAAGAGTCTGAAAATAAAATAGCCTGGCTGGCAATGCCTGTGCCAAAAAGCACTGTCAGTGTTTGTAAAGCAGAGATGAAACATTTCCACATCACACAAAGAGGCAAATTGACTAGTCATACTTAAAGCACTATAATAAGATAAATGAGCAAAAAGACAGTCAAGGAAAACCAAAGCGACAGTGGCACTGGGAACAATCGCTGACTGGAGAAGTGCAGCTCAAAGGCAAGAGGAGAGAGAAGGTCAGGTTCAGCTTTCCAGCTAAGGAGCATGCCAGTGCTGAAATCCAGCAGATTTCAGTGTCTGGAAATCAGCTGGGTTTTTCTAAATATTCATTTAAAAAGTTTGCTGTCCCAGCTCGGCTCACGGTCACACCTATGGCACGTGACAGAGGTTTACATAAGGTCAGGTTAAATATCTTCCCTGGTTTCTCATAAGTGAGCTCCCTCAGACCACATACACACCATGAAATCTCAGTGCCAAAACCCAAACCACAGTTCTTGAAATATAATCTGTGAATAAAGAATACTTGTTTTCATTAAAGCAGGTCCTAGAAGGCAGTGCCAGCACAGTAACTGTGAGTGCAGGCAGTTCAACTGCACTCTCCTTGTAGGCTCTCAAGCCTTTGCTACTGCAATTTCACATTAAATAAGGTACAACGTTAGCCTAGAACAGAGCTCGTGTAAAACTGGGATTCTTCAAGAGGAGGAACCAGATCTGTGCCTCCTGACTGTTCTAAGACAGTGCCAAGCACCAGCACTTTGCTCTCAGTCTTTTCAGACAGCTCTGTATCAGGCTACAGAAATGCAATGTGCATAAAAGTAGTTTCTACCTTAAAGCAATTTACCACAACTCCACATTCTCTTCTTTAAAGGAATATACTACCTAAAAAATGGGATAGGATTTTTAACTAAACAAAAACTTACAGTGAGTCTGAATGCTTTCTAAAATGAGTCTTTTCTTAACCTGTAGAAGATTAACTAAAGGCAAAAACTTCTCAGAACAATGACACAATTTCACACATTGTAATCAGACAAAATCATCACCTCATTACAGACTCCATCTCACAGGTAGAGGAGCAGATGTGCATCTGTTTGCAAGAAGTGCAGCAGCTGAACATTTGACTTTCTCAACAGAGTATTTCAAACACCCATTTCCTCTTTCTGCATGTATTTTGTGTTCCTGAGACACAGAAGTAATGCCAAACCCTGAAAAAGCCAGCAATGCACAGCTGTGAGAGGCTCCTTGGTTCAAGGTGCACCTCACACACCCCAAGCTAAGGGCTCAGGGTTTTGGGGCGCCCCACTCCTCCCTGACTGCACTGATCCAGCCTTCCCTGCCTCCTAATGCAAACCCAAACTCCAGATGGAAATATGAATTCATAATAGGTGCAGGGCAAATATCCAACATACCAAGGTTACATCACAGTGGATGCAATTTGCAACTCCAATGGAAAGGCAGTGAAAGGAATCAAAGTGATCCTTTGAGGGAAGTGTGATGTACAAGGTAATGCAAAACCAGCATTTTGTGCCCGCTGCACAAAGACATCCATGGCCTGTCATTAAAAATGTACAAGATTTGAGCTTGGGCAATTTCCTTGGAAGCCACCAATGCTATCTTTCTGCAAACACTTGGCCTTCACTCTCAAAGAGGCCAACATATCAAAATATTGCCAAACTGCAGCATTTACAGGTGAAAGGATAACTCAGTGAATTAAAAAAGAAAAAGAGGACACCATTCCTTACCTCAGAAAACCTTATGCCAACAATGGACACAAAAAAAGCCTCTAAGTATGTAACAGAAGAGGTAAAAAATAGTGAAAAACCATAATGAATTTCCAAGTTAAAATCCAAGAAAGTTTTTATCCCTTGTACTTTCTCTCTTTTCTTCCCTCTCAAGGGACACAGGACTCATGAGATCTGCGAGGCACTTTCTGCACAACGTCAAACAAAGCAGACAGTATCAGAACACCTGGATACTAAGCAAGAATAAAATGTTTTGAAAATTATTTTGTCTCTTCTGAACAAGAATGCTGCCAGTGTCTTCAAACACAACCACAAGCTTATTTCTACGTAGTCACATTTACCTCAAATGTAAGAAATGGCTAAAACATACTGTATTTTTAAGATGACCAATGTTTCTCAATCATCTGCCTCTTCTGCGTGTATCTCAGTTTTTCTGGAATGAAGGTTAAAATAGTCACCACAACACAAAGCAGTCACAGCTTGCTATTTCTCTCAGCCATTCTGTGGCCAGAAGACAAGAGGTGTGCAAACATTCTGGCTCCTGGTGGGCAATAGAACAGCAGTGATGCTGCACACCAGAGGGGCAGCAGCAGCACCTCCACCCCAGCCAGGAGCCCCCAGCTCTGGCACTGCCCCATTCTGTGTGTGATGTGGCACACGTGGCACTGCCAGCACTGCTCTTTGTGTGCACAAAGCCAGAGCTGGCCAGAGATCAGGGCACAGCCTTGCAAAGGACAAGAAATCACAGGGGAGCTCTGGACAGAAAGCGCTGAAGAGGTTAACAGGAAAAAAACTGTATTAATAAAACATGAAGTTATTTAAAATAGTTCAAGTGTAGCAGAACTCACTTTCAGTTATGCCAGACTGGATGATGAAGTTTGTGTGATTAATTCCATTCTCTTCCTTTTCATCTCAGAAAACTGTCAGCTCTGTTGTAGCAACAACATACTGCTACAGTGGCATCGTGAATAGCTCTTGGATAGCAAACAAAAAATATTAAGAGAGCTTTGCCAATTACCAACCACAGGTTTTGCTCACTTAAGCTGCCTTATTCCCTTAAAATTCTATTGTCAGGATATTTAACCTTTTAAAAGTAATAGGCACCACTTAAAAGCAATTGCCACTTTAATTGTGAATTGGGGTCGTAAATCCATTCTTTAAGAAGCGTTTTTACAATTTAGTGAATTCTTTTGAATGTGCCTCCTTTAATTCCCTTGCAGGCAACTTCTGCTATAATGAAATTTTTCATTTGCAAATTAGATTTGCTTGTAGCTAGAAACAAAAAGCCATCATCAGAGAGCCAGTAAAAGGAATGCATCCTTACCTAGTAGGAACAATTAGTTGCAGTGACTGCAGTTGTAAAAGCTGCCTCTTTTCTTCTTTCTCCTCCAGCTCTATGATCTGAAGCAGGACTCAGAAACACTGGCACAACAGGAATTGGTGTGTTTCTATACACAGAAAAATAAATGCAGAGCTGTGCCTCTTTAGAGGGTCTTAAAAACTGGACTGTATTAGGCAGGATCCATTGCTAAATGTCATTTTTACATATGTGTGCACAGACCCTGCATACATATCCATGTTACAGTAGAGAAAGGAAAATTTAATTATTAATGCAGAACTACCACTCAGCAAGGGACTGAAGCAGACATTCACATAATAAATACTCTGCTTAAAGGCAACAGTAATCAGCCTGACAAATGTCACAAACTTCCCAGTGCACTCAGCTTGGTTTGCTGTGTCTGATTGACAACAGAGAACTCAAAATAACACAGCAGCCAAGCCCACCCACTGCCCACTTTCCCAGGCAGAAACTCATGGTCACTTCCATTTGGCTTCCAAAACACCTGCCAACAGCCTACAGGCATAAAAACATCAACCAGCCAACCCAAAGCTACTCAAGAAGTTTGCTGAAGAGTTAAGCACTGAAAAAGGATCTTCTAAACTCCAGCCTTGTACCTTGACATGCAGAAACCTGGGCTAACCCCAGAATACTGGGTATGGTTTACACTTGAACCTTTGTTTTCCCTGATGTGCATTTTGTTTTAACTTGTAAGACTTAATACTTCCTTGAGACCAAAATAATCCTGAGACTGAACAATCCAGTTGTTATTTCAGCAACTAAACCCTGTGTGAGAGTCAAGTATTGTATTTTTAGGTTCCCTGCAAGAAGCATTGTTCATTTTTATCCTTTCAGTGGGTGATCTTTATCTCTGGCAGCCTTTGGGATCTTTTCTTCCTGTTCAAACACCAAGGACATTCTTATTATTCTTCACTCTAATGAATCCTGTAGCCTTCGGAGTGGGCCACAACTCATTTGGGGAAATTAGTGAAAGGGAATAGCTACCAGATGACAATGAGGAGACCTGAGAATGATCCCATTTTAAGGCATGAAAAGGAAGTCGCTGGAAACATACCTGCCATTAGGCACAGCAGGAGCTGGGAGCTTTGAAACTAACATTGCATAAAGAGAAAGTTCTGCTTTTGGAAAAGTGGAGGATTTTATCTGGATACGTAAATCTGTCAATCGCCACATGCCGTATTTCTCTTTGCAGCAGAGAGGTTTGCGAGGGCTTTATTTTTTTCTGTCAACCATTTCAAACACAAAATTCTGTTCTTTTTTCCAGTCAGCCCTGCACATCAAGCTCAGGAACCCTTGCTGAAAAGCTCTTCCGGCCTTTTATCCTGAGCCCTGCAGAAAGCAATTTAGAGCCATAAACCAGGTTATGTGCACAGCGCTGATGAAACCATCGCTCGCCTTCGCGCGGTGACGCTTTGAAAAACTCCAGATCTAGAACTCTCTACATCTCCTCCCTTTCCTGCAAGGAGGTTTGGCCAGTGCTCACAGACCACTGGAATAGAGCAGCCAGCAGATGACACAGGCAGAATTTGCCAGGCTGTATCAAACACTGTGCCACAAACTCTGTAACCTGCCCAGAGCCACACACAGTGCCCGGTGAGCGGGGCAAACACACCCAGCGCCCAGGGCACACCAAGCTGTGTCCTGCAGCAGCAGGGAAACAGCCTGGCAGCCTCTGAGCTCTGTTCCACCTCCACCACCTGGTCACCAGGTCATGGATGAAGCCTGGAAGAGCCCACGGTGCCCAGCTGCAGCAGGGTCCAGCTCCTGGTGCTCCTGCACTTGAGTACAGCACTGATGGGTGTGAGCACCATCACAAGGCAGCAGCCAGGGATGAGGTCCCAATGAATCTACACTCAGGACACATTGACAGCCATGAATTTGCAAATTAAAGGCTGCTCCTAGGCAGACATGCTGACCAAGCTGGCTGATGTGTACCAGTCAGTTGAGAGGGAATCAAAAGTGCTGAAGTCAAGTCCAAATACCACACTTCTACTTTTTCTCATACATGATAGACTGAATTTCAGGTTAAATAGACTGGCTTAAAGAGGGTGACTTAGGAACCTAGAACAAGTACAAAGTAGGCAGTCAAGCTTTCCTGTTCACATAACAACATTTATTCCTACTTTAGCATGAAATCTGGCACAATAAAAAAAACCAAAATATTTGTAAAATCCAAATATCTTGGATTCCTGGCAAACTATTTTTGGTGAAGCTCACTGTTGTCCCAAAGGTCCCACGAAGACAAGGACTTGAACCTCAGGCTGAACAACCTGCCCGTTACCAGCTCTGAAAAAGTCTTGGTGTCATTTGGTGTCATTTGTCTTGGTGTCAATTCCTGTAACAACTTGTGGCAAGGTCTTGAGAGCTCTTCCACAGCCCTTCATCCAGAATGGGGCACTCTCCTATCTGGGAGGGCGCAGGAAGACACAGCAACCCCTTACACACGGTAGAAAACCTGAGATCTCCTGTTCTGCCCATCTCACAGAGGTCTCCACTTCTCATCAGAAAGAAGATCAGCCCTGCCCCAGGCTGTGCACTGGGCACTGCTCCCTTCTGTGGCACCAGCGCCATTACACAGCCCTGGCTGCCCAGATCCCTCCCTCTCTTGGCCTGGCTCTCATTTACCCTTTATCCTGACAACCATCATTCCTGTAGAATAAACACCAGGATCTCCTATAGAAGCACTCTGGTTTTCTTTTTCTTTCTGCCTTATCACAGTTATATTCCTCTCTCTATGCTGGTGACACACGTGGATGCAGCTCTTCTGGAAAGCACATAGCACTAAAAGGGCAAAAAGAGAAACAAACAACCAGAAGAAACAAGTGACGGCAGAGAAGAGGGACTGGCAAGACAAGCTATAGAAAAGAAGATGTGCTGCCCAAGGTAAAAGAAATGCAATCAGGTGTGAGTTACAGACCAAGCAGGCTCAAACTGTGATTCCATTTCAGCTGTTCAGGCTTCTGCTGATTAAAAAAAAAAAAATAAAAAAGGTGTGTTAAGGATGACCCTGGGGGAAAAGTACAGAAAACCTGCTCCCAGAGAGTGATGGAACATCACATGAATTGACCAAAATGTGAGCACCCCAAAAGCAGAGGAGAAGCTCACCCTTTATGGACCTTTACAACTCCAGCCTCCCCCCTAGCACTGAATAGGTCCAGTCTGCAGAACCTGACACAGCCCCATCCTAAAACTGTAGAAAAACTGACACCTCCTCCCATGTGCCCTCAAAAGCTGTGCAGTACACAGGCACAGCAGCGGTGAGAACAAGGAGGTGACACTCCTTGCCCTCTCCCAGCATGTCCCCTTGTACCCTGGAGGAGCAGAAGGAAGCCCCACTGTTATCTGAGTGTTGGAGGCAAAGGAGAGAGCTGAAGAAACAGGCCAGGGCTGGAGGGATGTCCTGACTGCAGAAACGCTCCCAGGTGGCAGCACACAGACCAGGACAGAACACTCCTCTGGCACCTGCCAAGATAACAACTGCAATATTCAGCAAAGCCGGTGAAGCAGTGCCCCAGCAGCACGGGTAACTCACCGTGGTTCCTGCTCCCTGCCCTGCTGGGCCAGGCTGCTGCAGCCCCTCCACAGCCCACACCTGAGCCCTGCAGGGCCCTGAGCCCAGCCAGCACACAGCCACAAAAGCTGTCCTGCCGTGTGCTCGGACATGCTTGGAAACAGTTCAGCTCATCATTTTTCTGGGTTTTAAAGGAACAGAATAAGATCAAAGTATTTAAATATTCTGATCATGAAAATAAGAAACAATACCTTCAAAGGAAGGGAAAGCACAGAGGTGCATCTATTCTAGCAGTTTGAACTATAATGCATAGCATTCTGCAAATTTTGAGTTATATGTCAGAACAGATCTCAGAGACAATAGCTTCCATGCTGATTGTACCTCACCACAGTCTGACAATTGTTTTATATTCCAAGGGCCCCAACAGCTGTGGTACCTGAAATGGCAAAGGCAGCAGAAAAAACAGGGCCAGCAAAATGCAATGTTTACAGGTCAGACCAAAGCAACATTCCTACTGTGTTACAGGGCAAAAAGCTCCAAACCTCCGAAGCACTTTGAGGTAACTCCAGAGGGGGCTGAGCAAAATCTTTGAAACTTGCCATCCATTTCAGACACACTGAGCCCTCTCTACTCTTCCACTAATTCTTCAAATAGCATTTAAGTCATCTTCTCATTTTCCATTCTTACTTCAAGCTGATGACTTCCCTGTATTTTATTTTATTTTTAAAAAGCCTCTCCTAAGCAATTATTTTGCCTAACAATTTGTTTTTATTGCTGGCATGAAACATCTTTAGATTTCCCCCTGGAGGGCCATCCCTCCTGCCTCTACAACCGATTTCTTGGAATCCAGGGGTTCCATAATTAATCTGAGAGATACTTTCTGTAAGGGATGTATGACATTTAGAGTTACACTAACACTGCCTTTGGTTATGTTTCGGCTTTGTTTAAATCTTTAATACTGAACTTTACTTCAATCTAAGAAGAACTATGTGAAGTGACTGTTAAATGTCCTTTATTTTCCTCCATCTTGAAGACATTTGTTGTTGCTGTAAACAACTTGCACACTTCCTGAGGACTCCTGTGAGTGATTCTGCACAGGCACAAACTAACAGGTGCTGGATATTAAGCAGGACATTCCAATTCCTATCACATCCATTGACTCTTGGCTCCAGCTGCACTGGAAACCTGTGTCCCAGAAAGTTGGCACACAAAGAAAGCAGCCCATGAACAGTGCAACTTTGGGTCATTTGCATGCAGGAAGGGATGAAATCCCTTTCCTTTAACATGCTGAATTTGCCTTGCAACCACCCTAAAATGCCACTTTGCAAATGTGGTATGTTTCATTAATCTAGAAAAGATGCTACATCAATCTCCTTTACATCTCAAATTTGATAGACAGGTCTAGTTTTCTGGTTTCTCCCCTCAGTTAAACAATATGCTGATCCTTTTATTTTTATTAAAGTTATTTTATTCTTAGGAATAGTAAGGAATCATGTGCTTATTAAATCACAACTCTGGTTGAATGCATATCAGGCTTTCTATCTGCCCTACCTCTTGTTTCAAAACCCACAGCTGCTTCTCATGACCCACAAAAAAAGAAAACAAAAAGAAACCTCCCGTCCCCCAGGTTTAAGTCAGATTTAAGACTGTTATTCTCTACAAATCTTATTCAGGCAAGCAGGAAAATTAGCAAAATCACACAGGTTTGGCTTTTTAGTGGGTTTGGGTTTTTCCTAGGTCTCAAAGTCAGTAAGTTCTATCAGTTTATTTCAAACATAAATTCTGACAAGTGTTGAACTTGAGCTCTCACTTTAACATCTTTAATTTTCCTAAATATCTTACAATGTAGCTTCCAAAAGCTCTCCCTAAACAACAATGCTTCATTACAGAGATGAGAACCCTGATCCCAGGGGATACAGCTTGTCTTTTTTTTCCTTACTAATTTTCTCCTAAAAAACCACCCCCAAAAAACCCCTCACCATTTCTGTAACCTGAAAAGGTTCAAGACCTAAGACATGAAGCCAGGAAATGTATTTCTCACCTGCCTAATGAGGATGTTCCTGCAGCCTGGGGCATGGCACAGCACAGCTGCACCCCAACATCAGCCCAACACCACGGGGCACCAACTGGGGGGCTCAGGGCTCTGACAGAGGCTCCTCTGCCTGCCCCCCATGAGGAGAAAGCTTCATTCTGCTCCTGGGGCCAACATCCAATAAAAAAGGCAGGGGTACTTTAACTAGAATATGTTTTTCTCTCCACTGGATTAAATGGGATTTTGCCTCATTAATCAACCCAAAATGTTTTATCTAATGAAAACAAGACCAGTGCTCGCACTAATCACTGTATCCTTGTATTTCCTCTTTCAGAGATCTTCACATAAAAACTAAATACAGTGAAATAAACTCAAAATTTCAGTGAGCTTTAAAATTAAAGCACAAGCAGGTGTTGAGTTACTTCTCTATAAATATTTAGATTTTTAGAAGCCTTTGTACATGGTTCAGTTCAAGAAGAGGCCCTGGCACTGCAAAGTGTGTGCTGGGCATTTGGCTCAATGCAGGAGGGCTGAGGGGCACAACATGCTGGGGATTTCACCTCATCAAGTGAGATTTCAAGGATACAATTTCAACTCAGTGCCTTCAATATTTCACCATGATGAGGAAAAAAAGCAAACCAAACCAAGAGTATGACTGTCAGTATACACACCTGCTGTAAAGCAGCAGAGACACATGGCCTGGCATTTACCCTCACTGGCCAAAGTAAGATAACGCCTTGTGATAAAATTATTAACAAGGGAAAACAGACATTTCCACAACCCACTGTTTTGATTTTTAAAAAAAATTTTCTCATATTCCCTCTCAAAATTTAAACTTGGGATGTTTGACAAAGTATAGAATGATTTTTTTCCCCTAGCTTATGATTTGTAATTTATGCAGGCTATCATAATGTGAATAATGAAATATTTTTGCATAGTTTTATTCCTATGGGTTATGAAAGGAAGAGCATTGGCACTGTCCTGTCATTGCAAATGGTCCTGGATTTCTGATGTCTCACTTCAATTGATGTTAATGAGGAAAAGAAAACTCAGGCAAAATCTGCTGTTGGCACAGCATACAAGAAAAAAGCCTCACAGAATCCCAAAAGGGGGAGGGTGGAAGCAGGCAAATCTCTAATGCATAAAGTAATAGAGTTTCAAAAGACCTTTACAAGCTGTTAAGTAGCAGTTGGAAAAGAGAAAAAAAAATTTAAAATTACCTAAATGGCCACACAAGATCTGGGCAGATCCTACACCTTAACTAACATTTCCCCCTTCCCACAATCTGTATATGCCTGCACTATGGATTTCAGCTGAACAAAATTAAATTTAAAAAAAAGAAGAAGTTTAAAATAAGTGGTGTCACTCCATCTGAAATCATTAGAGAGGTCTGACAGTTTCTTTGGGTAATAAAAGTTAAGATATTCATTTCAACAATTTTGGCTGAGACTACACTGAACTTTACTGACAGAAAATGGCAAACCTTCAGAGGCTCAGCCATCATGGCTAATAAGTGCTGCAATGAATCAAACTGATTAACTGGATTCCCTATAGACTTCCAAAACATTTCTTTGTAATTCACAAGCAAATATACATATGTGCCATGAGCTTGTTAGATAGATGACAAATGAAGACAAAAGCCTCAATGTACATACAGCTGTTCTGAGTTTGAAATCCCTGAATTCCAAGTCTTGGGAACTCCTCTGGCACCATTTCCTCCCTTGAACACTTTGGTGAGAAGGCTGAATCTCTGGATGAACACTGCTCATTTGCAAGTGGCTTCCCTCCATCCTGCTGGATGATTGCACATCAGTAACCTCATTAAGGATCAAATCATTACTTCCAAAATTACAGGGTGCTTTTTTTCGGTGAAAAGTCAGATGTTGCAAGTTAGACTGAAGAACAGAGGCGAAGGAACAATGAGAGGACCGTGGGACCCCTCCCTGTGTTGGTGTGGAGCCACCAGGTCCTGGCAGCCTCTGAGCCTCTGGAGAAGCAGCTGCTGTGGAGAGGAGCCCCCAGGGCTGGCAGGGCACCGAGCTGGGAGCCCTTCCTGAGGCCCAGAGCACTGAGAGTGGCTGGGCTGTGTTACCTGGGGGAACAGGGGAAGGTTTGTGTGGCACAGGGAGAGCACAGCCCCACATGGCAGCAGGTGCTCCAAAGCATTCCTGAGGGAGGAACTGAAATATGGAGAACAAGGTAAGAGCATCAGTCAGGGTCACCACCCTCACCAGGCAGAGGGGCTGTACAGCAGAGGCTTTGTTCATTTCAAATCAGTAAGGACTCATTAGGAATTAAGGAAAACATTCTTTCTTTCAGAGATGCACTTCAATAGCCACAGTGAAGCTCCTGGATATTTTCTAGAACTATCTGCATTAATACAACTCAGAGGAATTCACATTCCTACGATGTACTGAGCAATAATGTGAAATACTGTATTGTTTTAAACATCCAGCCATTATCTATTTCCTACTTGGAAACTGAACGACTCAAGGGGAAACTGATTAGGGTTCTATTTTTAGTTAAAGATGCTCAAGTGATAACTAAAGCAAGGTTCTAAAATACCTGTTTTTTGCTTACTAAAAAATATTTTATGTTTTAAAAGAATCCTGCTGTATTGTTTTGTCAGAGAAAGAATATATACACAAATACTTCAAGTTTGTGATCAGTGCCTGATAAAAACACACCACCTTTTGCAGCTTGAACAAAGTATTTCAAGCTAAAACATGTGGCCTGCATTGAGTCTGTTACACATGAGAATGGGAACCCTCTGCCTCCCACTCTGATTCCTGCCTTGGAAATGCCCCCTGTGAACAGGGGGAGCTCCACGAGGCCCAACTTTCCTTCTTCCCATCAAAGTGCTGGAAGCTGCCCCACCCACAGTGTTCCACTCAAACTGCATGGAAGAGCTCTTAACCACCAGCAATCCAGCTCCACATCTTGCTTCAGCTTCTCCTTATGCCCCGTGATGAGGGCACTGGTGTGGAAGGAGACTTCCTATGTTCTGGTCATGAAATATATAGGAGCCAGGAGTGCATGTGCATGTGCACATCCCAGGGATGTGCTCGTGTTCCAGCACTAACACTGCCCTTGAAACCATAGCAACTCATCACCCAGACTGATGTCAAAGTGTTTCAGCTTCAAACACTAATGCATTGGGCCACCACTAAAATGAAAAAGACAGTTTATTGTAGCATTTGTTAAAGTACTCCCTGTAATGAAATATTGAGTGAGTATCACTTCTTAAAGGCCTTGTAATTCATTAAAACAAGAACCAACCCCCCTAAAACCTCCATGGGAACATGTCAAACCAAGGGAAAATCCTTGATGAAAGTTCCTGCTGCAATTCTGAGGTTCATCTGTATCTGGATGACACTGGATCAGCTAACCTCAGAAAGGCCTCGAAAAAGAAGCCTCTTTTAAGGCACCAAACTAAGTTGGTACCTGGGTAAGTTCCAGGAGGAGAGAGCCAAGGGGTTGGAACAAAGCACAGATTTTCCCTTCCCTCAGCCATCCCTGGCTGCCTCTCCCACTCAGCTGACAAGCAGTTTGCAAAGCAAGGAAACAAGAGCAGTGCATCACTTTGTTCCCAGGCTCTGCTTACCTCAGAGATCCCAGATCACAGTAGCTGCTCCCTGAGCCTTCATTTACCAGAGAAATGCCTCATCTTACTGAGGAGCTCATGAAACCAGTCTCTAGCTGCTGCTAACTCCAAACAGCCCTCTTGCCTTACAGAAACAGCTCCCATTCAAGCATTTGCTGCAGCTGGAGGCTCTCCCTTCTCTGGGTTTCGTATTTCTGGCAGTGCAGAGGTTAAATAATAATGCCCATGCATCTCCACCTGTAGGACAATTAGGTGCTTCTTGTTTTAATCACCTGGGAGAGGTGGTGTACCCCACCCACAACTCTTACTCTACATCCCTCAAACTGTGTGTTCTTCTGTTCCAAAATCTGTAAAAATGTTATTTTTAATTCTTTGGCCAGGTACAAGAGCACACCCATCCCTCCATTTCCTCTGCTCTTGGATACCCTTGCATACAATCAGTTGGGTCTTTTCTGAAGTCAGGGACAGCAAGAGTGATGAATATCACATTGTGAAAGAAATTATTAGAAGAAATAAAGCACTTGCATAATAGCAAATTAGAAGGCAAGAAGTTCTTAAACCAAGTAGCTTACAGCTGGAGCCCAGCCTCACACAAAACACTGCTGTATGTCAGTGAGAAATTGAGAGATGGTGTTCTTGTCCACCTCCAAGGTGTGGGTACCTGTTGTCCTGTCCTCAGCAGCTTCACTCCACCCAGAGCTTGGCAGCCCAGAATTGCCCCAAAGCTGTGTTGGGATGTCTGTGCCCAGAGCAGCCCCAGGGCACTGAGCAGGGGCTGCCAGCACAGCTCCTCTCCTGCCTGCAGCCAAGGGAGCAGCCTGGAGAGCCAAGAGCCCTGGACAACCACAGATGGTGATTTTCCTCAGGGCCACCTCCCTGTCCCCATGCAGGCTCCATTCAGTGCTTCCCTCTGGTGTCAGGTGGGGCCTTTCCTCCCCTGCTTGCAGCTCCCAACAGGAGTGGGAAGGGGAAGGTGGCTTGGATGAGGCTGCTGCCTTACAGGGGGGAGAAGTGGGTTCCAGGACAGGACCAGGGAAGGAAGGAAGTGTGCCAGAAAAGAGAGGAGATGAAAGAGTGATTGCCACCCACTTCAACACCCTCCTCAAACACTTGGCGTCCTTCAGGTCCCTCCCAGAACAACCCCACATCTTCCCCTTTGTGTCACACATCTTACCTGCATTTCCAAATGGGATTTTGTCTGTGACTCAGAGCCTCAGGCTGTGCCTGTCTCAGATGAACTTCCTCACCTGAACACACACCTTCCATCTAGCAAAAATATTCCTCCCACTCGAGACTGCAGAGCAAAGGTAGTGTGACGTGGCACCTGTTTGTCACCTCTCCTGCATCTCTTGTCTCTGATTGCAGTTTTAACTCTTCCTTTTTAAAACTCAGCAGAAAATATCCCAACATATTCAACATTTCAGCTGATGAAAGGGCCCTAGTTTTTATTTTTCCCCCTCATTAAAAACACCTTTGTCAGAATTAGTTAGAGCATGACCAGATCATCTCTGTGCCAAAGGTCAATTGGAAAAATCAGCTGTTCCTTCTCTTATGGCAGCTCCTCTGCTTTTGCACGTACTCTGATGGAAATGATTCATTAATTTCTCCAGCATGTGGGAAAACCTCTTTCCTCTTCATTTTCCTAACGCAAGATTTTTCTTCTTAAAAAAGATATTCTTCCTACTCAAACCAAGATGAGATATAAAAGTACAGAATATGTCTTATTCCTGGTGGGTGTGAAACGATGGCTTTTATTAGGAACGCATCATCACTCCTATATGAAACAGTTTTTCCCTCTTGACAGTAGAGCTGTTTGCTCAATTTCCATTAATGATTCTCACCAAATTTTTAACCTCTTTTTACTTTTCTGCTGGTATTTTGAGGCACAGTGAGGGCTTCTTATACTTGGAGAACAATTCTGTACTTTATCAGTTCTGTTTTATTTAGTAAGGCAGACAGCAGGAAACCTGGATAAAAGCTCAGCCCATTTATTTTCACTCTTAAGTATTTCAGAGAAAAACCCCTCTCCCATTTGTAAATCAGAGCAAGTCAGTGACTATCATTTCTCCTATTTCCCTCCTGAACTCCCCCTTCCCAGAGGACTTTGTGCTCCTCCCTAATTTTAATTCTCAGTAAATGTTTGAGGTCCATGTGAACTTGAGTTTCAGCTCAGTGTGATAGAGAAAAAGGGTACCTAAACCACTTTGCCAGGAGAAACAACTTTCCTTAACAGAAAAATGCGACATTCTAAAACTGCCTGTAGTTCAATGACAGCTATCAGACAAATTGCAGGGGTGTCTGGGGCTAAGTGCTCATGTCTCTTTGGGCATTACAGCAAGGAACAACTGGAGGACAAAATAAAAAAGAATTCAACTAGTATGGATTATCAGCATCAAGTAGGGAGATATTCTCTGGCAACAAAGAGAGCTCATTTCCTCGGAAATAAATCAATTGCAAATATCCAAGTGATAGTGCAGGTACACAGTTTTTAATGCTTAAAATCACTGACAAAAATATTGAGGTTTTTCAAGTACCAAGAATAATCCAAAGCATCCCCTAAATATTAATGTGACTGAGAAATCCCATTGAAGAACCAGGACTCCACTGGGCACTCCCATGGAGAGCTGTCCCAGCCCAGGTGAATGCAGGAGCACTGGCTCCTTCCTACCTACAGCCATCAGAGTCTGTGGAAACTCTGCCAAAAGGAAAGATTTGCACCTGCAAGCCCAGAACTTTCCAGCAGAGCTGGAAGCTGCCACATCCTGTGTGTCTGTGTTGGTTAGAAAGATGCTGAGACTTCAATGTGTTTGGGAGATAATTCCATTTACCCAAGATGCTGCAAAAGCACCTGGTCTAAAATCAGATCCTTAAAGAAGGGTTGGTGTGCTGTTATTTCTCTGAACTGAAACTGCTGGAATTGACAGAATTGTCTTATTTTACCAGGAACAAACTATTACAATAATTCAGCCTAACCTGCCAGAAATCTGCAGGGTAACATTTGCTAGAGCCTTTGTACATTAAAAAAGTTCTTTGCTCTTTTTAATCTAACCATTTTCTCTAATTCTTGTATTTTATCACGTTTAGTGCAGTGTGCCAGGGACCAACTCAAGACAATCATCACAACATGGGTGAATATTGAAAGACAGACAAAGAAGAGAGATCTAGATGCACAAGGTAATTGGTGCTGCAGCATTTTAAAAGGTTTTGAGATTCACAGAGCTAGTGAGAATACCCTGTATTATGTTGCACAGAATTCAGCCAATGTGGAAGGGATAGAAATCCAAATGCTTTGCAGCAGAAGCCAGTCTTTAGCTGAGATGGAAAAAATACCACGTACAGCCACATGACTCCCTAATTGGGTGTTGTAGGTTTTCTTACACTTTCCTTCACAGCAGCCAACACAGGGCATTGTCAGATAAAAGAGACACTAAATAGGGCACAGACCTGATTCAATTACATAATTTTCATCTGGATGGAGACAGTCTAAATTTTGGGGATATCCACCTTTAATACAGCAACTGTTTTAAACACATAAAACAAATCCAGTTCAAAGCAGTGCACATTACTGCCTGTATTTCATGCTGAATCATCATAATGTCTTTCTGCAGAGAAAAAGGAGGATTTTATGTTCCCATGTACCTTTAGTTCATCTTGTTCCCTTTTTCAAGCCCTTGTACTGCAGTGGAGCAAAGAATGATGAAGTCACACTGCTGACCTGCCCTTTAACAGGACCTTAACTTTTACACTCCTCTGCATTCAGCCAAGCTGGAGAGATGAACAGCTACTGTAATTTCTGTCATCTTTAACTCAAAAAGCCAGTTTATCTTGGTTCACTTCATATATTTTTCCTAACCTTCCCTTGTTCTCTTTTCCCATCATTTATCTCCTCTCCATTTCCATTTTCACCAATCCCTCCTCTCATACATCCCCTGTACTTCTGTGAAGTCATCTCTGCTCACACACTAATGAGCTGCAGCCTCCTGGACAGAGCCAAGTGACCTGCTTTTCCTGGAACCTCAACAGGCCTTTCCCAGCTTGTTCATGGAAAAGGACAACCTGGAAACCACTCTTGCTGTCCCTGAGGTGTGCCAGGGTAACCATGGCTGTCACAGGACAGGCCAGCAGCAGCCATTCAGCACAGCAGTTGCTGGCTGACTGGTTAGAGGTGCTTGGGGAGGGCACCTTCTCCATCTGTGCCTGTCCCTCAGCACTCAAACAGCTCTTCTGCTCCCCACAGCTGGTTCCTCTGCCCTACATATGTGCAGATGATATTAAATTCCTACTCAATTGCTCCCATCTATTTCCTGTATTATTGGAAGAGCCATCACAGAATCACAAGGTTGGAAGAGAGCTTTAAGATCGAGTCCAACCCAGCCCCAACACCTCAACCAAACCCTGGCACTGAGTGCCACATCCAGGCTTTGTTCAAACACATCCAGGATGGTGACTCCACCACCTCCCTGGGCAGACAATTCCAGTGCTTTATCACTCTTTCTGTACAAAACTTTTCCCTAATATCCAACCTGTATTTCCCTCGGTGTCACGTAGCAAGGAGGAGACATTTGTGTATGGCACTGCTGTGCTGACACCCTCCACTTACAGAAGGGAGAAATCAGCATTGAGATAAAACACATAAAACACCCTTTCAGGAAAAAGAAAAGGAAGCCAGTCTTTGAACAGCAATAAATCCTAATCTCTGAGCTAGTTTCACAGCTACTGTGATTCTCCAGCCTGTGTTCAGCAGTGCCTGCAATAGAGCTTTGTGCAGACAGAGCCAGCTCTGAATCTCACAGCTGAGTAGATTTAGTATCACTATTACTTGACAGTTTACTTTGGAAGACAACAAAGAAGGATTAAGTCTTCACCACTCAAATTATCAAACAAGTGAAAGCGAGTGCACAGCACAGAAATGCTACAGGTTACAAGGCATGGCATTGGCTGATGTGAAGATAAATGATATAAAGGCATTCCACATTATGCACTGTACTGTAGCAGTCCATAATAACCAAGAATGTTATCAGAGTTATCTTCAAGATTCAAAAAATAGTAATGGAAAAAGGCTTGCAGCTGAAAAAAATGGAAAAAGGCTTGCAGCTGGGACAAAAACACTTAAACTATTAAAAGAAAAAGTTTAAGTTTCATAATACACATGGAAACATGTCCACATATACACAACAACAACAGAAAATACTGAATATATGGGTGAGGGGGTGTTTATAAAGATGAAGCAACTTGATTTCACAACTTGTGCATTACACAGTGCATGAACTCTCAAGGAAAGGTGGCTTCATATAGATTTTAAATCAACTTTCAGAAATGGTTGGGTTTTTCTAAAAATCACCAAGCTTCATAAAATGAAATGAATTAAAGCTATAAGCATGAATAATAGGGGAATTCAAGTTATTAAAGCTACATGATTTTTCAGCTGGGCAGAAAATCAAAACATACATCTGGTGTTTTCACAAGCCATCGAGGAAATAACATGGCTCTATTCTTTATTTTGTCCCCTGTTCCTGGGCTATTTCCCTTAAAGCAAAGAAGTGTCATCAGAAGAAATACAGTAAAATAAACACAGCTCTGGGGCAGAACTGCAGATAAAGTGACAACTTGTAAGAAACAAAAACTAATTTGGTTCAGTTACAGGGACTGAAGTTTGTGTTTCATGGAGGACCAAATGTGCAAACAGGAACAAGGAGGACCCCACAGTACCCAATAGCTACTGAGTAGGACAAAGCTTTTTTCAGCTCCAGGAAGACTGAACTGCTCCTTTCTGGACTAAAAGAAAGATGGGGACCATTTTTAGCAGGGCAATAGGGCCAGGGTAACAGTTTTAAACTAAAAGAAGGCAGATTTAGGTGAGACATAAGAAGAATTTTTTTACAGTGAGGGTGATGAAACACAAATGGGCTGCCCAGAGAGATGGTGGGTGCCTTATCCCTGGAGACATTCAAGGTCAGGCTGGACAGGGCTCTGAGCAACCTGAGTTGCAGATGTGCTGCTCTTCTAAGGGCAGGTGTGGGCTACATGACCTTTAAATGCCCCTTCCAACCTAAACTAGTCTTTATTATCCTTCCAACAACTTTAATTGAAATTCCACCAGAAACGCAGAAAGTATTTTGCCTACTTCTAAATCAGAACTAGAAACCAGGCCATTTCCACTTGTTTTTTGTGTATTATTTTTCACACTGCAAATCAGTTCCGTAAAAACAGTAGCAGGGTTTGGGATCCAGTAGCTCAGTGCTCTCAGATTGTTAGGAAGAACTGGGGCAAAGGACTTCACAGGAGCCTGACTAATAACCAGATGATTTCTAATGACAACACTGACATAAAAGGAATAGTATCAAAAAGGAGAAAAAACATCATCCTTAAGGAGAAGGAAAACACAAATTGGTGCTGCTGCTGCAGTGTCTGAGGAAATGAAGCACAGCAAAGGATTCTAGAGCCTGTTGAGTGCTTCCCCAGAGCTGCAGAATTTCCTTACCCACAATGGCTGGCACAGCAGCTCACACCACTGATCTGTCAGACCCGGCTTCCCAGCAGAGGGCAAAATGCTACTTCTGTATCTGCTGCTTAAGCTGCTTTCAGGGACACCAAAAAGAGGATGAAAAGCTGATGGTCCTGAAAGTAACAGCTCCCAAAGAGGAGAGGGCACTGGAACAGAGCCCTGGGGCCGGGCAGGGAGGGAGGAAGGAGGGAGAAGCCAAGGAAGGAAAAGGAGCTGGCTCGTGGAAAGGGACACAGCATCCGGACCCATCCTGCTTCTGAAAACAAATCCTGCATCCTCACATCCCTCCATCACCCAGCCAGCACCAACAGCCTCTCCTAAGAGCATATTCTGTTGTAAATACTGATTTTTTACTTTGCAGAAGAAAAAAAAAGAGAACTTTACAGCTCCTGAGCGTAAACAGCTTCAGTAATTAAATTACATTGCAAAAAGGATATCTAAAAGTAAAAGAGAGAAAAATGTTTGTATCTAACAAACAACACATTCAATATTAACAATTCTAAAACAGTTGAGCACATGGAATACACTGTAAATAATTTAGAAACCAGTGCCCTCATTAATGATTTGATACTGTCAGAATGTTGCTTATTCCATTCCCTCCCCCCCGTCTATTTTGCACTCCCCAAAGTGGATTTATATCTATATAAGGCAAAATAGGTATTTTGTACTTGCCTGAAGGGCTTAAACACTGCTGTGACAATAGCCCTTACAATCCTTGGATTTACTAATTTCAGGACAACAGGATACATTTACAGCACCTTATCATGGATGCAATCCACTAGACAACATGAATAGTGATTGCTATATCCAATTAGAGAGTATCAAAGATAATAGAGTTAGATTTGCAGAAAATTTTCAAAGATGTCATATCTTTGAACAAAACTTATTAGGGCTCCATCAGCCGTTTGAACCGTTTTAATGAAGTTGAAACTCAGCTAAGTACGGAGTTATTTTACTTCATGATTAACTTTGAAGAATTTTATTTTTGAAGCCCTAACATCCTGTAATTAAAAGGAATCCTTAACACATTGCAGTAATTCAGTATTCAGTAATTTATGTTACAAGATCCACTCACAGAAATGGTCTTGATATATAGCCAAATGCTGTTAACCAATGGGTGCACTTCCATTTATTGCTACTGGCTTCTTTAATATTTTACATCTCCTGCAGAAAGCACATTCTCAGCTTCCCATTCAGCACCAGAGCAATACATTTGGAAAATGCCCTCCTTTTGGCAGGCAGAGCCCTCGCCTGCAGTGTTTGCTGCATGTTAACATTTACCCACAGCCGCGCAACGCAAATGCCAAGGTGCAGGGCCCGTCCAAGGCACTCTGGGAGGAGATGGAGGAGCTGCAATTATTGATACCCACAACCATTTGAAGCTGCATTTTAACACCACCTCAATCCCCACTCTCAGTGGCTCCATCTGGGTCTCTGACTGACTCAAAATGGACACCCCTAAAGCCAGCATTTACTTACTGCTGCTTTAACTGGAAGAGTCTGTTTTTCCCCGTCTCCCGGACACCAGAGGAATCCATTAATGCCACTGCTGTTTTACCAACACTCTCCAAGAACAAGGCTAAAACAATCACACCAAAATGATGCATTTTAAATACAGAACACAACAAACAGCTTGGCTAAATTTCACAAACCTTGTTTAAAAATAACACTGAAAAGGTTTCGTAGCTCAGAACTCAAACCAGCTCCTAACAGTGTTTGCCCACAACCTTTCACCACAGCACAAAAGGACTTAATGCTACAAAGTTTATGGTATTTTAAACTGAGTATCTTGCATTCCACTTCTAAGATACCCTCATCTTCTCCATCTTTAGTAGATACATTATATTACAAAGAATACATGTGTATATATAATATACACATTACATTACAAAGAATATATATGTATATATAATACACACATTACACTACAAAGAATATATATGTATATATAATATACACCTTGCATTACAAAGAATATATATGTATATATAATATACACCTTATATTACAAAGAATATATATGTATGTATATATAATATACACATTCTATTACAAAGAAGAAAGAATAGATGTAATGACAGAAAAAATAAGCACTATGCTTCATTACCTTACCTAATTAGCTAATTACCCACAAGCAAAAAATAAGAATTTTCATCCTTAACACTACTAAATATTTGTGAGGTATGTTTTTGAAGGTTTTATAGGCAGTGTAAACATTATGATTTATATATTTTAGAGCAAAACTTTGATATTTCAACTGGGACAAAGATATACTGTATCCAAATAAAGTGAATATATTCTTCAATACAATATATATATATTCAATACAATACAATATATTCTTCTACAATACAGTAGAAGAAAGCAGAAAGTCATGTCTCAAACCTGTTAGAGAGAGCAAGAATTTCTCACTGAAGGCACCATGGGAAGGTTCTGAGCTGTCCCAGTACATGTACACAGACACCATCAGGAACTGCAGCCTGAAACAGTTCTTGATAAAAAAGAATCTCTTCTATTTTTGGAATGGAAATGATGCAGAAAACCACTGCCATCAACTGAAGAATTCGTTTTGGAAAACATCTGTATTTTATTTCGCTTTGCAAAAAGCCTCTTTTTGGTAACATTCTTTGGCTTTAATCCATATTCAAGAGTCAGCCAACTCTAACATCACAGTAGTAGCTGAATGAAAGATGAGTGGACCCCTTCCTCTGTCACTCTGGACTATCTGTGTCCCTTTTCCTTCCCAAAGGGAAGCAATGAACAAAGGAAATCTTCCTGCCAGGCCTGGGGTGGTTCTGTGGTGGCCTCCATGCTGGGAGCTGAGGGGCACAGCCCATCCCAGACCTGCCCTGGGGCTTTGGGGGTCCAGCCTGCTCAGGGAGCACTGGAAGCTGTCCTGCATCCCCTGCTCCCTGCCAGCAAGGGAAACCAACTCAGCTCTGTCTGCCCTGGCAGGTCCATGATGGAACAGGAAATAAAGCAGGAGGAAAAGCTACTGCAAAGAAACAAATCATAACTAAGGAGGAACAAAAACATTTCAGAGATGTTTGTTATCTCCCTCTTCCCTCTATCCTTTCCCATACACACATTCCCGCCCCCTACATTTCCAATTATTATTATTGCTTTCAGCTCTCCTGACCTGTGGGGAGATATTTTGGGTAAAATGAGACAAGTCTACATGAAATGCAAGCTTCTGATGTAGACAAGAAATCTTCTTTTTTTCCCCCCAGAATATTTGGCTTGACACTTCAAAGGCTTCTTTCTCACATTCACAGTGATTCTTCTATAAATACATCCATCTATATGCACATAGCGACTGCAACAAATCCACGGTCACACAGGACTTCACAGTCATTACAGGCACACAAACTGCAGCCCCACAGACCTCAGCAAACCACAGGGAGCAAGCAAGCTGCAGACCTTCTGCAGGCACCCCAGTTTGTGCTAGCTGGAGGCCAACAGGAGATGCAGCCCTCCCAGGTGAGGACAACGGGGGCACAGCTGCTCCTGCCTCTGCAGGATAGGGCTCTGCCTTTGCACCACACCTGACACAGGCACAAGGTGTGAAAACACCCATCTATCTTGTCTGCTCCATCAGGATTTAAATAGGGGACTGGTGGAGACAGTTTGCAGCATGTAACAGTGTGACTGTTTTTTGGATGGGGAAATGCTCTGCAAAAAGCAGGGAGGCATTTGTCTGTTTGCCTCCCAACCCCAATAGCTCCGTGCATCTCATTTTTGCAGGGGTTATACTCTACTGGTGTCTGGTATCAGCCCACACCCAAATCATACTATTAAGTCTTCCAAAATGAATAATAGATGAAAGGAGGTGCTGCTGAAAACAGTGACAAGCAACTTATCAAGAAAAGCTGTTTTTCCACAGCAAGAAACCTCCTGCTCAAAAACACTAAGCCATACCTATCATCATACAGAGTATATTCTATTTACAGTACACCTATCTGGTTTTAATCACATCAGAGGAGTGTAAATTCTGGGAGTGAATCCTTTTATCTTTCAAGCCAAGAGATGTATCAAAAGTTAAAAACACAGTATCAAAATATTTTCATCCCATTTTGAGCTTCATCACAAAGATGTATTTATAGCATCAACGAGGGGGTGTTGTGCAGACTTTCTGAACCAACTTTTATAGACATGCCATACCTATGCATATTATTGTCTGAAGTACATCCTTCACCATTTGACAAAGCCCCATGAGCTCTATTTTTACAAAGACATCACTCTGGAGTTTAGCTCTCATTCTAGGTTTTCAAAAACAAGTTATTTGTAAGAGGATGGGATACTTCACTAAATGCAGCAGGATGTATTGTCATTTTTCTTTTTATTATAGCCCATTATTATTATTAGAGCTTTTAAGCTACTGGAAATAACAAAAAAGGGTATAGTGCTGCACTTAAACCTTCAGTGCAGCAGCTACCTGCATGTTCCAGATACATGGAACTCTGCTGATGTTTGAATATATTCCAAAGGCCATATTCCATATATTGGTATTGTTTTCTCACTAATACATGCCTGATCAATTCTACATCTAACACCTCCCTGGCCATGTTATCAGAACCCCTTGAGCACACCACAAACCCCAATGCTCCTTCTCACATTACTGCAGAGTTCTCTGCCTGCTTCACAGAGAACAGAAACAATCCCACAGATCACACCCGTGGATCTGGCTTCCCAAATTCTCTGGACTTGGATCCCTCACCTTGCACATTGAATTTATTCCTATTCTCTGCCCAGGTACAGGAAGCTGTAGCCAAGTGAGTCACTGCAGGATAAATTCTTTAATACTGCAGGCTGAAGACTCACAAGTCCCTGAAGGTGCCAAAGCTGCAAAGGTCACAAAGGATCAGCACCAGCACAATAATATTTCACAGTCTGCTTTATAACCTAAACATGAATAAAATTCCAAATCCTAGCTATCACAGCATTCATTCCCCTATGGCAACTTCTCGAGAAGGGGAAGAAGCAGACACTGCAAGTGAGTCAGAGACAATGGCACAGAACAAACTCCTCCATTCCTGCTCACTTGAGACATTTTTTCAAGGTCTATGAGGTTTACTATTTCTTCCCTGAGGCAATGACTGGGACTGCATTTTTCCAATCCCCCTTCAGCTCATCCAGCCACATCTGTCATCTCTCCTGGCATCTCTCAGCTCCTTGGTGATATCTGCTAGCTCTTCCATCTTCATCTTTCACCTCAACCAGGCATATCTGTTAGCTCTGTCATGATTGATCTAATTTTGACAATTAATAAACATGACACACTTAACGTCCTGTTATTTTAACACTGAGAATTCCTGGGAAGGCACTGTCTTTAAACAAGATTTTCACAACTAAAAATTTCATCAGAAAGTAAATGAATCCTACTTTCAGGTACAATAATATAATTTACTGTCTCCAGCTGAATTGCCACATCTCCAGTGACACCAGAAATTCTTGCAATGGCAGCAAACAGCCAGCCCTGACCTGTGTGACTGCAGAGATGAACTGGACTGCCCCCAGCTCACCTGGTCAGGACAGCAGCGTGTGTTCTTTATATCCAGCTCTGTAGCATAGCTCCTGATTTTCTGATAATCAACTCCTGCAACACCTGGTACAATGACTGTCACTGTGGTGCAAGCTCTGCCCAAAGGGATGGAAGGCTGCAAAGGCTTCCTTCATCATCCTCCCTGTCAGGACTAGGGGCAAGAGTGAGTTCCAGAGGACAGCAAGACAGAAAAGTTCCTTGTCTCAGCTCCTGGGAGGCAATCTTGGGTTCTGGTACCATGAGGCCAGCAGAAGTTCATCCCTTCAACAAACCAAACCCAAGCTGGGTTAGAAATAACAACAAAGGAAATAAAGAGCTGAGTTATTTGTGCTGGCATTCCAGCAGAGATGGAACTACAGCATGTCCTGAGGACAACTGTGCTCTAAGACAGCTTGAGCATTTACAGTGACCTGCAAAGTCAGCATTTTAGGGGAAATTCTGCTGCCTGTGTGCTGGGCATCTGGAATGGCCCAACCTCTGCAAACCTCTGTGGAAGACACATGGAAGATGAGATAGTAGGAAACAATAGTATGGCAAAAAAACAATAGTGTGGTACATGTTCTCCTTCTCTGATGAAGAGTGATAACCTCTGGGAAGGCCCCAGCTACTACTGGGAGCCTGAGACCATACATGTACTTAATAATGGACAATAATCATGTTTCCATGAGCTTCACCCCTTTTAAAATGCATCCATAACCTTTTCTCTGACTCCTGCGCAGGTACCCACCATATCCCTAAGATGCAAGACTTCTCTTTTTTTCTGCAATATGCTTCAGAGAAGTGGATAAATCACATTTGCCTGAACCACAGCAGACTGTTCTCTTTCCAGCTGAGCATGACTGAAAATGCAGTGGGTGAAAATGGAGCAGTGCAGTTTGGGCTGTTATTACCACACACACCATTCATACGGCTGTAAGGGAAAGAGCTGAATTTTCCAAGCATGCCCTGAGTGATGAGCTCTGTTCTCACCTCCTCTCCAAGTTAAGGACTGGTAAAACTGCAGAGGCATGGTCTCATTTTATCCTAAGTCACCAGAAAGAAAGCATACTGTTAAAATTGCTGGAGATTAACAGATTTTCCTGGAGATTTTTTCCCAGTGTCTAGATGAGAGAATAAATTGCTAGGGCTTCACTGTCAGTTTATCTTGTCATCCAGACCCTCCAGTTGAGATTACTTCTGTTCTCCACTCCAGACCATCTGTTTCCCTGTTTAGAAAGGATGTATGCACACTGGTGTTCATTAGTGTACATCAGGAGTGCCCTCTTCTTGCACAACACTACCAATTAATCCACGTTACTTAAAGCTCCAAAAGAGCAAAGTGGAGCCTAACACCACACACACACACTGACAAAAATCCCACTTTCATGTATAATTTAGGAAAGTGGATGCAGTTCAGCAACAGTTAAAGACTAATCTCTCATGCTTTTTGTGCATTTACATAATTGATTTGCTAGATAATGCACTCTGCTCCCTTATTTAATAAACATGTTAATGATTTCAGACAATTACTCCAAACTGCCTACAAGTGTCTGTCTAAGAAAGATACAAAAAAATTAAAATGAAAATACACACCAAAAGGCACATCCTTCATATCACATAACACAAGATATTAAGTCAATATGTCACCCTGTCAACAGTCACTTGCTACCTGCTGTTATACATTTATTCCAACTCTCATGTATTAGCCAGGGCTGCAGCACTGCCTAGACACCCATGTGGGCTAAAAAGGGAGCTCAGGAATCAAACTGGTGTGCTGTCAAAAGTCTGTGTGTGTGCCAGTGGGGAGGGGAGCTGTGAGACAGAAGGAAAGGAGGAGGGAAGGAAAATAATGCAGGGTGGAAGAGAAGATTAGAGAAGACATCTCTGTCGTGTAGTCTCCTTTGGGCTACAGGGGGGAAATTATGGAAAAACTAAGCTTGTTCTATTTTTCTCTCTATAGCTTGAAGAAGGCCCAGCAGACAAATGCATCACTTTGAATCTTGTAAGGCAGCACATATTTCAGGCACTCTTTTGTTCAGTTTCGAGGCACTGGAGAAAGTGCTGATTGCAGGGCAGGGACTGGGGAGTACGTCCCACCTGCAGCCCAGGCCCAGCCCCAGGAGCTGCTGCTGCTCTGGCTCCACCTGCTCAGGAAAGCTCCACAGGCAGGGGACTTGCAGGCCAGGGTGTTCAGGCTTCCCTTTCTTCCCCAAGTGGCAGCGAGGATTTCTACAGACATTTAAAGGGAGCACAAGTTGAATTGGAAAAAGTGGGAGGGGGAACAGAGCAAACACCAGCTGACATAATCACTGGTATCACCATTACACCAGAACATCTAATCCTGCATTTAAAGGAAATTACAGCACAAGCACAGCAGGTCTGATCTCCTACTTGACATAAAACATTACACAGCAAAGGTCAATTTGCTTTTGGAAAACTGGCTAATGTGAGGCACTGCATAAAACCAGCCACAAAGCTGTTTCCAGGGCCTGCACTGCAAAGACATCTCAGAGGGCACTACTTGTCCACCCTCTCAGCTGGTGGTTAAATTGCTCCAAAGCTGACAACCTAGAGAGCAGAATAAAAGAAAAATTGTCAGTTCCTTATCTACAGTTTTTAATCACAACAGGTATTTTAAAAATAGCTATACTCTCCTCTCTGTGTTGGCTTAGCAATTGAGGGAGGGAAAGGAGGGAATCAATAACAAAATATTATGCTACACCACTGTTATCTCCATCCAAGCAAGGTTAATGGAAAAGTATCAGCAAGATGTTTCACTAAGCTGAAGTTAAAAAGAATGTAGGTATGGCTGTGCAATAAAAGAAAATCAGCACATTACAATGAGAAAAGGAGAAGTAGAATGGTTTTCTTGTGGCACAGTCATTAACTTGGCCACTGCACAGTGGCAATAGCAATACTTCTTATTTCCAAATTCATTTCTTTTTCATGCTTTACCTACATGAACCATATCCACAGCCTGGACACAACAACAATCCTCTAGAACTACCTGTTTATAAGGTGGGAATTAAAACTATCTCCCTCATCTGTGCTAACAATGAGTGAGTGCACCATCAAACATTTCCATCATCACTTCTATATTGGCATTCCTTGCACTCAGGAAGACACAGAGACTTTTTACACTTCTGTCCAAGGCATACAAATGCCACACTTCCAAAAGTCACATTTTAACTTTAGAACTGGTTTTAAATCTAAGCAGAGAGTGTGTTTCCTAATCTTCTACTAGTTTGGAATATCTTCAAAGTCTTACAAGGAGTCTGTATTTCATGTTTGTTAACTCCCTTGGACTGGCAAACCTTTCTGTGCACTGGAAATATTTTACAACCACCACTGATGGCATATGGACTGAAGGGGAAACTTTTCCATAATTCCAATATCTTTAAAGCTTCCATGACCAGACTGTTGGCCATTAATCACTTCTGACATTTTATGAGACCAACTGAATGGCAAGGACATTACTGCTCTAAAAAATAATTGCCACAAACAAAAAATCTTCCATTCTCCATGTTTCCATTTGCTTTCCATTTCCAACAAATAGGGAACAAGTCAGCACCACCATACTTTCAGGCCCTGAATTCACCTTCACTCCCAAATTCTGCAGCAGCAACAGGACAATGTCTTGTCATCCTCCACAGGTGACATCTGAAAAGTTAAAATCTTCCCTCATATTCCATCACACCTCCCTCATTTATCTCTAATGCTCAGGTTCATTGCCAAGATTTCAGCTCCCAACAACACTGTCCTCATTCTCCCCAGGTGTCACTGGCAGAGGACACAGGGAATGTTCTGAACAGACTGGGAACACCTTGCCCACTAAACACCAAGGACACAAATGGGTGGTGGGGGCAAAGCATCTTAATTGAGCTGTGCAGCTTCAGAGCATGTCCAATTTTATTCAGAACACAACAGCAGTGTAATAAAGATAAGTACTGCTGCAAACCCTCTGGATCTTCACTCTCAAGTGATGTAAAATATCCTATTGTATTTGTTTAGCTGAAGTGGGCATATAAATTGGCCAGAAGTACCAATTGAAATTGTACAAGTGGCCTTACTTGTCCTATCCAAACATATTACATTTGTTACTATTTGGTCACCTAAACCCTTTCTGATCCATCACTTCTGCTCAGCTTTCAGTTTCTAAATGTTCTTTCCTCCTCGAGATACTGTACTTGTTTTCCTGCACCACTGGTAGTGTTCCACCTGCAGCAGATTCAGGATGATGACAAGTAAGAATACTATGAGCTCTAGAAGCGAAATACTAAGGCCAACACCGCCTTGCAGTCACAATAAAATACAGACAACAAATGAATGCTGATAGATTTTGGCTAATAAACATAATGGCAAGTCACAGATGAATACCTAATGATTCTCACATTTATTTGTTCTTTATTTCAAAGACTCCAATAAGCAAGAAACATAAAAAGCAAACTTTTTGCAAAATAGAAAAAAAAAAAAGAAAGAAACCAACCATACACAAGAAGCACAGCATCCATTTAATCGAAAGTGCACCAAACTAAATCAATTTTGTTGGTTTGGGTTATTTTTTCTCCTGTGTTAGGGAACCTTAAATAAGTGTAGCATCCCATTTTTGCAGTCTCTTCAAGGGCCTGCCTGTGAGGAGGCAGGAAGGGACAATATGAATAGCCCTACCCTGTCTGTCCAAGAGGAGCAGCCCATAAGCTGCTTCTGCTGGGCATGACACACCAAAGCCCTGGCTGAGGAGCAGAGGGCCAATTCACATTGCAAGGCAAAAGGCTTAACACAGGTAAGAAAACCTTCTTTTCCCCTCTGGGTCTATTACTTTCTCCTAACTGCTCCCACTGGGTTACATCCTCAGCTGGAATGAATGAAAATCAATGAAGCAAAGCTTATTGACACTACTTGCTCACCTATTGTAAAATCCCCTTCAAGCAGCATATTCAGGCAACTCCTGATGCCTCAGCCAGCCCTTCTAGCACACAAAATAACACCCTTCTGTTCCTCCACAAAACCCAGCACCAGCGAGTCTGTTCAGTGAGCTCTGCTCCAAAACATTATCTCATTTCAATTAGAATGGCAGGGAACAGTATTCTTTCTAAAAACAAGAAGCTGATAGACCTGCTCTCCTGAGATTTATGCCCACCTCCCTTCCCCCTACCCACCACTTCTCTCCTTTGTGTTTCTCCTCTATTCTTTGATCCTTTCTACCTGGTTATCTACTTCATTTAGACTATAAGCTCTTTGAGGCAAGAGACAGTATTCTCAGGGGTTTGAAAAACATCTTTGCAAACTTAGGGCATTCTATTAAAGAGCTATTTATAAATAAGGCTCTGTTGCAGGATGAAAGTGATTTATCAGTCATGACACTGACATCAATGCAACACATACTGGGTACACTGGTTAAGCTCACTACCTTAGGAAGGGGGCAAGGTGTCATGCAACCTTTAGGATTCAGTGTTTTAAGCCCCTACACATGTTCATTTCATTGCAGAAACTGCATTTTAAAATTAAAAACAGATGGGAAAAATTCCACTTCTGTAAGTCGAAGAGTTCCAGTTGTGAAATTCAAATGTTATGTTTATTTCACACATTAAATTATATATAAGGTGCCATGTTAAATTATACATATAGAAAGAGCTCATATAAGTGAAGTCTCTCCAGATTTCTCTACTTTTCTCTTTAAAAACCAAAACCCCAAAAAATCCCCAAAAGAAACAACAACACTTCCTCCTCCTTTTTATTTTGTCAGCAGAAGGCAAGCACTGTGTTAAATCCTGATCACAGGCACACAGCACAGGCCTTTAAGGGACATTTAAGCTTCATCATGCCCGTCTGAACCTAGGGCATTTTCTGCCATTCGAAACACCTCAGCAGTGCCCACACTCCCAAGACAAGAAGGCATCTATTTCCTCCCATGTCTAACAGTACCCTTTAAGAGGCTGCTGGAATTCCTGCAATCAATACTGTGGGATTTGCAGGCAGTGCCATCTGAAATGACACACCTATCAGCACTACAGCAGGATCAGGAAAAGGTGGCTTCACAGGAAAATGAATTGTAAAAAATCCCTTGCAGTCACTTGCATAGTTACTTCCATTTCATCATCACCATTGTGCCCAATATTAGATAAATCTATTCTATTCAGATAACATCACCCATCCCTCGATGAGATCATTCAAAATAGGATGAAAATCAAGTACAGTAACAGGCAAACATGTGGACAGCACTCAAAAATTCATTACCAGGTCTACTGAAAGCCAGAATTGTGGCAATTATGAGGTTTGGAAGCAATTTATCAAGGGTACATAAAGTACTTCTTTCAACTGCTCATTATTGCTGCTACCCAGAAGAATCATTAACAAGTACCACAGTGATGAACAGTTTCAGTGCTCACTTTGTTTCCTCTCCTGTTGCTGGGTCACCATTCTCCTTCACATTCTGAGCAGCTGCACAGGTGACCTGAAGCTCCCAAAGCCACAAGGTCTGTGACATGAATCTGTACAGAGTTTAGCAAATTTGCATCTCTTTTTGGAGGGAGACAATAACTGCTGTCCTTACTGCTTTCTGAAATGTTTCCTCTTCTCTAGCACTCCAGAAGCTCTTGCCTGATATTTCAAATACAAGAATTCTTGACATTCTGCCATTCTTTCTCCTCCAAAGTGCAGTTACCAGAGGTAGGCCTGGGAACCTTTGCAGACCAAAGTATGTCCAAAATGAGCCATTGTCTGGTGGCTGTGGCATGGTACCTACACCCAGGTGAACACTTGAGGTGTTGGCAATAAACACCAGACTAGGCATAGAGAAGGCACAAGACTATTGGCAATAAACACCAGCCCAGGATAGAGAAAAAACACTTGCAAGGGAGTAAGAAGTAATCTTTTCAAAGTGCAACCCAGCTCCCACATCATCTCACCCATCTTTGCTTATAATTCACCTAAATGGGCTTGTTAGGGTACTGGGGGAAGAGATGGGAAGATGACAGCATCTACATTGCTCCCTACAAATGTCTGGAAATGTCTGGAAGTGTCTTCCAGCTGGAAAGAAACAAAATTCACAAACTTTACTTCTGCACCAGCAATTATCACATAAGAATAAAAATGCTGTGAATGCTGGGGGATGTGTTTTGAAATTAGCTTGGAGCTGATCAGTCTGGGACACCAAACAAACCAGCACAAAGGAACAGCATGAGAGATAAGAGCCATCATCTAGATGTCAGGAAACAGACTGACCCCAGGAATGTTTCTTCACTCTCCACTCAATGGCCTGAGTCACCTGAAGAACAGATTCCCCATAAATCTCACAAAATAACAACCCTTTCACCCCAACCATTGTTAATGCTTTCTATCCCAATGCACACCCTCCTTGCACCACCCCTGACCTCCCCGCTCCTACCAGGCAGAGAGATGGAAGCTGTTTCCTCCCTCCTTGTGCCTTTGGAAAGACAGACTGTCCAAATAATTCTGAGGCCTTGACTGCACGCCATCTGCAAGCACACTACTACTGTATTTCTAATTCCCCCTTTCCCTATAGCAACCAAGTTCATGGGAATAAGAGTGGTTTCCATTTCTAAACAGTAGTCTGGATTCTGCCCTATTTTTTTTTCTGGAGAAAAACACCTTGAGAAATACTCTTTCTGCATGCTAATTCCATTGCAAATACCTGAGCTGAATTCTGAGTCATTAGCAAATGAGGTGACCTGTGACAGAAGGGCTCCATTAACACATGTATGGAAGCTTATCATAAAAAGTATTTTCAGCTCAAGAACCTATATTGCCTGTAAAGCTTATGGGATGTGCAGGAATACTGAAGAACATTATTTATTTACATTAATGAAACATTACTTCAGTACCAGCTTGGAGAAACAGCAAGAGACTATGCATTGTACCCAACCAGAGTGAACCAGCCCACCTCATTACCTTAATTACAAGCACATTAATTTGCACTTTCATATTTAAAAAAATAACCAACAGACTCATAACAAGGTTTGGGTTGGGAGGGACCCTTAAAGGTCACCCAGTTCCAACTCTCTGCCATGGGCAGGGAGAACTTCCACCAGCCCAGGGTGCTCAGAGCCCCATCCAGCCCAGCCTTGGGCATTTCCAGGGAACCAGGGGCAGCCACGTGGGACAATCTGTGCCAGGGCCTCAACACCCTCACAGGGGAGAACCAAACTCCTCTGCTAGGCAGAATTACTTGTTCTTATACCAAGATACTACAATGAAGCTATTTCCCATTCAATGTCCTCAGAGCTCCTATTTCACTTATAAGCACTGAAAAGGAATGTCTATAGTATAAGAGAAAACAACCATTTGTTGGAGAAATTAATGTTTCATCCAATGAGTAATTCTCCTTCAGAAAAATAAATTTATTGCCAGGTTCAATTTTTTACTGCACTTTTTCGCAACAAACCAACAGAGAAAAATATTTAAATGTGGAAGTATTAAATAAGCTTTCCAGGCATAGTAACTGAGCAGTCTGTTCACTTATGGCCCATAAGCCATTTTGAAGGCAAAAAACATGTGCCAGTATATATTTATATAGGCATATATGTTCTCACTTACACCACAGGAAAAGACAAATGTGTTCTTAGATGTTATATAAAGTTTAGAGTTCATGGGGGTTGTTTTTATTTAAAAAAACAAATCATCATCTATGCAGAGGGAAATCTAACATGTAGAAGCCCATGATTAAAACTTTCCCCAAAACTCTGAAATACCATGTTTTCATATTCATAACCCTATATTAAATATGAAACATTTCAAAGCAAATGTTTAAAGCCGGTAAATACATGACAGAATCTCTGTATCTTCTCGAGATGCAGATGATCTCCTTCAGTGAATGTTAGGAAACTTGTAAGAACTCAGGCCAAGAACTGACCACTGCAGCGTGTCTCCAATTCACTGTTAATTTGCTCTTAGCAAGGTGATCCCCATCTCACTTGAATTATATCAGCTTGCAATGTCCATCCTGTTGTCTTTTGCAGAAGGAGGGAACTGCTCTGGAGAGACCCAGACGAGGCCCCAGCAGCCCCAAAGGGCCCGTTCAGGGGGAAACTGCCCTGAGTGCCCAGCCTGGTCCTGCTGGGCTGCACCGGCAACGGGGCTGTCTGCTCCTGCTCCCGGGGCACCACGGCCGCTGCCCGCCCTGCCAGCTTCTCGTTTCTTTTCTCTTCTTTGCTTTTTTCTTTCCTTCCTTCCAGCCGCTTCCCTTCCTTCCTTCCAGCCGCCTGCTTGCTTTCCTTCCTTCTTTCCTTCCTGCCACTGTCTTCCTTCCTTCCTCTTTTCTTTGCTCTTCTTTTCTTTGCTTTTTTCTTTCCTTCCTGGTGTTACCTTTGCTTCCTTCCTTCCGCTGTCACTCTCCTTCCTTCCTGGCTCTCCTCTCCTCTCCTTTCCTCTCCTTCCCTTTCTTTTCCTTTCCTTTCCTTTCCTCTTTTCTTTTTTCTTCTTTCTTTCCTTCCTTCCTGCCACTGCCCTTCCTCCCTTCCAGCCATTGTCCCCTTCCTTCGCTTTCCTTCACTTTCCTTCGCTTTCCTTCACTTTCCTTCGCTTTCTTTCGCCTTCCTTCCTTCCTATGCCTGCCTTCCTTCCTTCCTTCCTTCCTTCCTTCCTTCCGCTGTCGCTCTCCTTCCTTCCTGCCACTGCCCTGCTTTCCTTTCTCCTTTTCTTTTTTCTTATTTCTTTCTTTCCTTCCTGCCACTGCCCTTCCTTCCAGCCATTGTCCCCTCCCTCCCTCCCTTCCTTCCTCCCTTCCTTCCTCCCTTCCCTCTTTTCTTTCTTCCCTTCCCTTCCCTCAATCTCAGCCCTGGGGTATCTGCAGGCACTGCCCCAGCGGTGTCGGGTATCCGGAGCTCTGCCCAAGCTCTGCCCAAGCTCTGCCCGCTCCTCTCACCCTTATCGAGGCACCATTGAGTGCAATAATGCAGCACCATCTATTCACGGGATTGTTTTACACAGCCTTTCCAAGATGGTATTTTAGGAAGATCAGGTATCTTTTGAGCTTCACTCACACAGGTGAGGAGGCAGTATTTTCTGTAAAACAGGCACTCTAGAAGACAGATGGGTTTGGAAGGATTGATAAGAGGTGTAAAAGATACTGGAGAAACCAAGTAGGCAGGTGGAAGAGCTCTGCTCCAGCCAAGTTTTATCACTCACGTAAACAATGCAAACCTGCTTCTAGGATTGCACTCAAAGAGCCTCTATCTAAAGAAGAAAAAAATTACTGCCAAGCTAAACACAGCAACCTGCACCGTGTTAGCAATGGCCCCAGGAGGGTTCTTCTCTCTTTCTTTACCTCACATGAAACCCCAGATATCCACACAGGCCTCAGTGCTACGGCCCCTCTGCAGTCACTTGCATTCTCTCTGTCAGGGAGTGTCTGGGGCAGGGGGAAATCACAGAGAAATGGTGACTGAACTCTCTTTGCCACTGGGATTCGAGCCTGAACAGTGAGCAAGAAGCCCTTCTCTCCTTCCCCAGTCTCTCTCTCCCCTCCACACTCGAGCAATGCCTCCCTCCTTTGCTTTTCCTCAGTTACAATATTGAGCCTGCAAACAGTCTGTTCAGCAAATGGCAGCTGAAGCATCTCTGAGTTCAGTTTAGCTGCTCTTTCAGACATCCCCTCCACTCCGTGGGAAACTGGCGAGTTGAAAAGAGGTCATCACAGCCTGCATCCCATAAAGACAAAAAGTTTTCATGGAAAATAGGTGGGATGTCCAAACATCCCTGTCAGACAGGACCAGCACACCCCAACAGCAGAAAGGGTTTTTCTGATGCAATTCTGCACTGCAGAGTGGCAACCAGGTAGGGATGCCCTGATCTATAAGGCAGCCACGACAACTCAACTACATTATTTATTCTTTTTACATTATAGATGAAGGGAAGGAGGAGTTATAGAATCGACTTCAGCCTTAACATAAACATAACTGCCTACAGAAATAGCTTCAAGGTAGGAAAACAGACCGACATGCTGTTTTCATAAAAAAAGATTTCTAAAAATCTAGACAACAAATCGGCCAAAGGCAAACACATGCAAAAGCATTTTAAAAAATTGCCTGCAAAATGGAAAATGAAGCAGTCCTTCAAGTGCTAAATACCAGATGCTTAAAAAAACTAAGCATAAAAACACCATTGCAAAGTACTTGGAAGTCTGAATTAAGAAAAAAAAAGTTCTACACGAGAAAATAACTTTTAAAAGTCTACACAAAGCTGAACTGATTCCATACTCCATGAAAAAAATAGCTCCATACTTATTAAAAAGCAAGGGAACTTCATTCTTATGAATTTAAGTCCTTACTCCTAGACTGAAGTGTCAGAATTCAAGACTGTTGAATAAATTCCAATTCTACTTGAAATGATTGCACAAACGAGGAAGTTAAAAAAAAGGAAAAAATAGATCAGCCAGGGACATAACACAGGCACTGGCCAAAACCATTTCTGGGTATGTGGCATATTTAAAGACACCCCATGTTTTCTGAAACGTTTCTAGTGCCACAGATTTCTACCTGGAGTTCTGTGAAGCAGCTTTGCCTGCACGCAGGCTCTTTTGGAGAGACGAATTCAGGGAGCTCTGATGTAAACCTGCTGCAGTCAGAAGTTCCCTAACACATCCTGAATCTCAACAATATGATTACAGCACTGCTGAGAGGTTTTAAGACCTAAACCTGTCTGAAAGACCATGAACACATTAGCATATTGTAGCAAACTGGAAACTAGGATTTTAAGCTTTACACAAGAGACTATTTAGCCTCTGTAGGATCTCTTAAGAACAACACATACTACAGACATTTGAATATTTTCTTCCCCCAGGAAAAAAAGAAAGAAAAAAAAAAGGGAAGGATAGAAACAAAAACCCTATTAAAGGAATCACACAAAGTTAGTCCAAATTTCTGACAGAGAAACAGAGTATTAGACATTTGGGTTTTAAGACAGACTCCTTTTCCTGGGTATCTGCACGATCTAAACAATAGGCATATCACGGGATGCCAAAAACTATGGCAACCAATACACCAGAAAGGTATTTTGTTACTTTCTAGCTGCTGCAGCAGCAGATTCCTGTGCTCTTCTATAAAGTATTTGGATAACCAGAGCATTTGAGGCAAGAGGATTCCTGAAAACTACTCTATGTAAGAGAATGGTAAGAAGCCATTTTGTAAGATTTCTAGTGCATTTATACAGATTTATAGGAAAAGGGGTGTAAATGTAATTCTGCTCTTCCCAGCACCCCCTCAGCATCTGGCTGTCAGTGGGTGTGAGACTTCCCTAGACAGACAGTACACTTGGACTCCCAGTTTTCAGTCAGGGATGTAACATATCTGCCCCTAGCTCTAGATTCAAGTTTTATTTATTATGAACACTTGAAAAGCACTTTAGGATAAATATCACTACACAGACTTTACATGGACACTTTATGTTGTTCACCACGTTATCACACATTACCCAGGATATTTTTGCACTACTTTTCGTAAGTAAGTAAGTAGTAGTGCAAGAACTCATGTACCCACAAAAAACTCTGTGCATTTCTTGTCATTAATGATAACCTGGTGGAGACCACACTGGAGTAGCTGCAAACAGCCTGACAGTGCTTCCCAGAGCCACCAGAATTGTGCTTTTCAGAGCTGCTCTTCCAAACTGCTGTTTCCAAACAGAGTGTACCTGCCAGCCCTATCCCTGTCTCGTTCAGCATCAAGATGAACAAGCTGCAACTTGCTCTGTTTGCAAATATACATGACTTAAATCCTCCAGCACCACCAAGAGAGGCTATCAACAGATTATTCCCGTACTGCATTCATCCAAAGCACTCCTGGGAATAAATCAGAAGTCATAAATCCTCATTTAATTAGCTTGTGTAAGAAAACACAAAGACTGCACTAGCACTTACACACCAAGGCTCGGACAAATCCAAATGCAGAGCAGGGCTGCAACTATCAAGTACCATGAGGTAAATCACAATTTTGTGTCGGTTTAGCCAGAACATTACAGAGAGACTGAGAGATTGACAAAATTATAAAATACAGGGGAAGTCTCCAGTGCTTGAAGCTGTCAAATGTCAAAGGAAAATGCCAAAACTTTCAACTAGTTATAGCCAATATTAATTCACAGTTACCAATAAATGATGTTTTTTTCTATAAAGTTTATGGCATGAACCCAACACAAAAGAGAAGATTCCCAAGGAAGTGGCTTTGTAAAAACCTTAAATCTTGATTTAGCACTTTTTTTTCTTCATGCACAACTTGCTTAAACAATACAGAGAGCACTGTATATTTGTATCACCATCAAAAGTAACAGAACCGAGAACTATCTTATTTTTTGATGAATGCATTTTACAATGAAGCAAAAGCTGAGAATTCTTATAGATAATAAATGTGCAGAAATCAAAGCCTGCACTGCTATTTCATTAGAGAGTAAACAGCCAAAGATATCAGTTAGATGCCAAATAGTATTCACCCTCCAAAGCCTATAATTCAATATAAGTTTAAATGGCAAATAAGCTCAGCACTGAACAATGCTCTAGAGCCACCCAAACCCAGTCAAATAAATCATCTCTTTGAACAAGTAAGCTTTTAAACAGGCACACTTAGAAGAGACTAGGCTCTAAATTATTATTTTTCCTAACTTCCAAAATCAAGCTACAACAATAACAGAACCAACAAGATATTTTAGAATATCCCCTGCATGCCAAATTGGAGCACTAAGTAGTATTTCAATTTTCTTTTCCATTTCAGCTTCTGACTCACTGAAACATCCTCCTTGATTTTTACATTCCTTTTCAACAACTCCATGTATGAAAGGATTCACTGCATTGCTACAGACAGAAATTCTCTTTTCCCGGTGCACATTTACAGCAGAGGGGCTGGAACCTGAGGAAGGTGAAGCTCCCTGAAGAGCCCAGAGGAGGAGGGCAGGATGAGCAGCCAGAGTCCGTCTGTCTGTCCTGCAGGGCAGCCAGCAGGGCCTGAGCTGCACCTGGGGTCTGACGCACACCCCACGTTTTCAGAGCCTTCCCCTGCACCCAGGGCTGCTCTTTCTGACTGCTACCCACAAGCCAGCACTGCATTTTCATCTCTCAGCAGCCCCATTTGAGAAATCAGCTGTACAAATGCTTCCAGACTTCTCACTGCCTTGTATCAGTCTCCAGAAATTAGTGCAACACTTCGCACTGTGTTCCCCAGAAATCCAGGAATTCAACTGTGACAACACTTGGAGCTCATTTTCTGTGGAGGCACTTTTGAAGTTGCACTCAGGTCATACTTTCCTTGAAAAGGACTTGCAGAAGTATTTGGAAGGAGACAAGAACCCCAAGCAAGCAGCCCTTCACACCCTCAACTCTGACTGAAAGCACCTCACTTCTAAATGAAAACAATTGTATCAAAATGTGGTTAAAGAGGGAATAACCTTGGAGCGAAGCATCTCAACAACAGTAAAAAAGACATGATACTTCAATATCCTGAAACAAAGGCCTCTCATTTACAAGAACAACACTGCAAAACTCCCATCCAACAGAAGCTTTGCTCCCAGCAGCACCTGTGCCAAACCCAAAGCTGGTTTCTCACTCCTATAATCTACATAACCCAGCTTCTTTGGGTGCTGCTTAAACACCCAGTCATTTGTCACAGGGAGCACCCATGGCTCCTTTGATGCTCTCTCCTAATCCCCAAGCACAGCTCCTGCATGCTGGTCTCTGGCAGCACCTCCTGCCTTCCTCAGCTACACCCTGATCTGCACAAGAGTGGTAATGTAAAAAACCAGCCTCTGCCTGCCTCCAATAACATCCTTTTGTGGATTATACCTTTAAAATAAAAGAATCAAAACACCACTTTAAAAAATGTCTTTAGGTTAAGAAATAAACTATTTACTTTTTTTTTTTTTTTTTTTTTTTTTTTTTGCCTAGAATACCTGGATTTAATTACAAAGAATCAGGATAAAGATTAGCTTGACTATTTCTGTGAAGGCAAGTGTTGTTCCAAAGAAAAAATGCAGCCCTTTTATTACCAAAAATCTTCCACAAAGAGAGACACAAACATGAGGGGGGTGGAGGGGCAGCCACAGCAGATTCAGAGGGAACACAGCAAATTCCAGGGAAAACAGAGGGTCTTGCAGATCCTACATTCACACATCACAAATAAGGAACTTAGAACAGCAGCATGCAACAAAAGTGGAGAGAAACACTTCAGCTCAGCCACGTTCTTATTCTTGACATACCAACAGAAATTGAAGGGGATGGCAGGAGTTGAAAGCTTTCTCAGTAACGAGGGAACTGAAGTTACCAGTTACAATTCCGGCCAACCTTCCTCCTTTTTCATGCTGGGGGGGAAGAGACAACTACTATATTTTGTGAGCCCACGAGGCTGCCAACTGGCTGTTCTGCTGGAAAGGATTAAAATGCAATGTCAAGGAGAACTGTTGGAAGAATGAGACTAGGAAAGCATACAGCTGGGAGCTGGGGACTGTTCCTTGTGTCTGACAGTACAACATGGATTTTAATACTTCTCCAGGACCTGCAGAGCAAGGGGCTGCTCTCCAGTAATTTAGTACTGACACTTTTAAGTTTACTTGGCAACAAGACCAGGAGGCAAATTCTTCTTTATAGTTTCACTGGTGCAGTTCCAAGGCAGTGGCACTACGTCACCATAAAGGAATTGGATTCACTTCCCATCTTTTACCATCTCTGCAGTGAACAGGACAGGCAATCTGGAAAAGCAGCAACTTCATTTATATTTGACAATCGATTCCTTCTGCAACAGAAGATTATATTTAATCAGAAGCACTCCTTTCCTGTTCTAGCACCTGGTGGATATTAATTGCTGCAGCTCCATTCTGTGGCTGCCAAGGCACTGGAAGCACTGGGAGGCACTGGGAACTGAGAAGAAATGTGTCCCAGGAGCTCCTGAGGACAAGCCCACCGTGCACACACACACACAGAGCTATGGAAGCTTTAGTCTCCATGAGGCACCCAGGCCTGTGGTGCTGTCACCACTGCCATCCTTCTCCACCTCCAAGCCAGCATTGCCACCTCCTCCAGCTTCATTTAACTCACACAACGAGTTCTGCCAGAGGATCCACCTCTGTCAGTAAGGCAACATCCACAGCCATAACAAATTAATAGTAATAAATGAGTAGTGTCTTATATTGACAGCAAACTGGTGGGTGTGATGAAGAAAAGCTACTCATTTGCTTGATACATTGTGGGATATTAAAATCAATGGTTGGTATTTCCAGCTATGAACCTAATCAATTGCTTTTATAAGCTCAAGCATTCTCCTTCCTTAAAGCACTGAAAACTACCTTTCCCTACAAAATAAACTCCAATTACAAGGAGGCACATTGAGAAAGCTGAGGAGAATGGCAGTCAAGGGCCAGATAGTTTTTTTGTCAAGTCAAAAAAATATAAAAGCTTGCTGTTTGCAGTTTGTTTCCTTTATATTCACATTAAATGGTTTTCATTATTTTTTTAAATTAAAATTCTCTGGCCAACTTCATATTCGACCATATTCCTTGTAGCAATTTCCCTTCTGAGCTACATGTGTATGAAAGGTGGTGTCAGGAAAGAACTGCAGCTGCCTGGCAGGAGCAAGTGCATGTAGAAAGTGCTGCACAGGTGTCAGCCAGAACAGTTTATAATGATCTGGTCATGAGCACACACACACCATGGCACCCACAGCACCAAGGCCTGCCTCCTTTACTGGAAGAGAAACACAGCAGTGGACAGGCCTCAATGCTAGATTGTGCAAGCAAATAGTATTTCTGAAGGGAAAGAGAGGAGAGAGAGTAGAAGGCAGAACAATATTTTTATGCAACACAGACCTGCTCATACTACAAAATTTCACTGGCACAGTTATGTCAGCAGCGAGAAGAAAAAAACCAAAATACGCCCACAAGTGGCATCACAACGCCAACAAAGCCTCCCAGAGAGAGAGGAAACTTTTCAGCAAGGCTGTCATTTGGTCAGTGCAGTTCCTATCATTTAATCAGATGGTTTTAAACCAGCCAAAGGGATCCATCTGACAGTGCTCCATTGTCCTCTCGAGCAAGGAGCTCCCAGCCTGGTTTGTCCAGGTGTTGGATGCATCTCCCCTCAATGCCCTCTGTGTGCAGCTCGAGCCTCAGCCCAGAGCACGGTCCCAGGCAGGGCTCAGCCTCCTCTGCTCCTGACACTGCACCCAGACAAGCCACGAGTCCCTGGCTCAGAGGCTTCTGAAAGGAGATCCCACCTAGAGATCCACAGCCTGCTAATCTGCTGCCTCTGAAATGCAGAGCCACTTGGTCCAATTAGAAGTGCAGGGAATATTCATCCTGTCCCTGACTAAGATGAAGCACTTCTTTCAAAAGCTACTGTGGCACAGTGCCAGCACTAGGGAGTCCAAGTGTTCTGTGTGGAGCCAAGAGTTATTAATTAGTTTTATTAGTGGCAGGTCCTTAATGTGAAGTGACAGGGAAAGAGAGAATATCCCATCACTAGTGAAATATAAATTGTCCAGATTTCAGTTTTGTTGTTCCACAACACATACAGGCCGCCAGCCAGGGAAGAGTGAGGAAGAGTGAGCACAGCCAAATGCCTGTATTCAGTGTTCCTGTATATTAATGGTGCACTGAAAAGACTCTGTTACCTCAGGTGGCTCTCTGGGGAACTGTTCATGAATTTTAATTATGAGGGAGGGAGCATTTTGAAAAATAACGCCGCCTGCATGTTAGCATCAAGCATGGCCTAAGCTACAGCAGTCACTTCCCATGAAAATAAAATAGGCAAGATGAGGGGGAGAAAGCCTCCTCCCTTTCACTTCAGTAGGACTGCTACTCTTGTGAGAAGGGGTCTTGGCCTCAAGGATGGACTCAGCTTTCAGAGATCAGCCTAAGAAATGCCTGAGCAGAAGCAGCATTAATTCCTGTACAGACCAATGCAGACGTGTGGGCAATAAGGCCAGAGATGGATGCTTGGAAAAAACAGTCCCATGTCAAATGCCTCAAAGGAGAGATCATTCCTGAGCAGGTCAGCAGTGAGCACAGCTGTGCCCAGGGATGCCTGCAGCTTGTTCATGGTGCCCCCTGTGAGCCCAGCCCAGGAAGGGCACACGTGGGAAGGGAACACTCCTAAGGAACCCCAGACACGGGATGGAAAACGCAACATGGAATCACCTACATGAAGCCACATCACAACTGGTTTAGAGCACAGAATGTACCCACTGCTGGACATTATGTGACACATGACAATAAGGCTGCTTCCAACATCCGCTCCAGGATGGCTCCTGCACACCCCGAGGAATAGGAAGTGGCAGTGCAAGCCTGCAGACCAGACCTCCAGCTAAATGAGCTGTCATTGTTATTGCTCAAAACTGCTCGTGGGAAAGAGAGGAGAGGCTCTCTAGCAGTGCCCCCTCCTTTCCCTGCCAAATAAAGCCAAAAAAAATCCCTGGAGCAGAAGGTAAGTACTTCCAACAGTCCACGGAGCACCACACACCTTTTCCACTTGGAAGGAAAAATATGGGTGGGGGTGTAGGGAAGAGGGAGAGCAAAGAAGAAGAGAAAAGGGGTAAATAACCAACCATTCAAAACAAATCCTTGTGTGTGCTTTGCCATAAAGGCCTCCAATCCCAGCACTGCTCTGCAGCAACTGCAGCAGATCTGAGCAATCACAGTTATCTCTGAGTAACAGCGTACCTGCAAGAAAAGACCTGGAAAAACATTAATCTGATGGAAAGCTTGAAAGCAGCCGCATAAACAAAGGCAGCCAAGGCTACTCTTGCAACTTCTGAAGTAAATAATTTCCCTGTGGAAAAGGAGCCCCATGGACTAAACTAATAAAGAGAACTGTATGATCTAATGGTAATATTTTTAATTAAGTTAGCTTTATCAGATTGGCAGGAATGAAGCGATACCCTAAAGAAAACTAACCTTCAAACAGGAAAAAAAAAAAAAGGGGGGGGGGGGGGAAAGAATAAATTTGCATTCAGACACCCATGAAATTCCAGGAAAATTTCAGAACATCAGTGACAGCTTGTTGTATTAAAATCTCTTCTGAATGTTGTTGCAGCTGAGAAACAAGCAGCTTCACGTTGTGTCTTTAAATAAGGAGGAGGTGAAAATAGTTACTTTGCTCAAAGGAAAAAAAAAAGTCACCACCAGCAGCTAAAATCCCAAAACCTTTCCCTGCTCTGCCTGCCTGGGCCATTGAGGGAAGCACAAAAACAAAAAAACCAACCAACCCCACAGCAACCTCATGACACTGCTCCCAAAGCAGAGCTTCTGGCACATGGCAGATTATTCCTACTGACGAATAAAAACACATAGGGGAAGGAAAAGGTTTCAAAAAGCCAAAGATGAGCTAGGCTACCAAAGGCACTGACCATTTCCACTTTGCACATCTCCATGAAGTATTTAAACTACATGGCAGTGCAGCTCAAGAGCATAAATCATGAATTTAAGCAGCCAATATATAAAGATGGACATCAAATGTGTCTGAAAAGGGTGCTGTCTTTATTAAAAGTTCCATTTAACACTCAGAGGTCAAGACCAGACCTCTTCCATTGCCTTTTTCTGACAGCAAAATCCTATCATGCATCAACTCTACAGTTTCTAATGCTTTAAAATCTCAAGTTCAGACTCCAAAACCACAACTCTATCATCTCTGGTTTCATTTTAAAAGAAGTGATTCAAATTAGAACCTTCATTTTTAAGAATTTGGATTTAACTATACAGAAATGAAGCTAGGAAACACAGCTGTATACCACAAACAAAAAGATTTTTCCAGTATGTTCAAGTGACAGCAATTGCTTTTCCTTGCCATTACTTTTTTCTGCAACACTCTCTTGAGTCTTCTCATCCTGAAAGTAGCAACCAAAATGGCTCTTCATATAACAGTGTCCAAGAAATGGAACACAAATTATGAAACACAAGAGAGCTGAATAGGAAAGGGAAAAAAAAAAAAATCAAGTGTTTTATATCTCCTCATTCTAATTGGGATGAACAGTACATGTGTTCACTGAAAAGAAAAAATAAGCCCATTAGCTCTCAAATGAAAGACAAATATCAGGGAACTCTCACAAATGGAGCTCTGTCCGTCCAGAATGAAAAATACAAACCAAAAATTTGAATCCATTATGCTGGTGTTTTCAGATCATCCTGTCACAAAAGTGAGCCCCTGAACACTCAAATATTTTCTAACTATGGCTCCTTATTAGCTCCTGTAAGCTTTGCTTGAGGCAGAAAGAAATAAAACATTTTGCTCTTGGACACCTTTTAAAGGGGATTTTTTTTATACTCCATTCTGCAGCACTGCTTTGGCTTAAGAAAATAATTTTCATATTTTTATGAATTTTTTGAGCAATTAGTAAAAGCTCTAAATTTAAAGATGAATGTGTGAGAGATCAGTGGTAATATATCCACGTAAATAATTTCAGCATACTCTTTCCAAAACCAGCTTGTAGCTATTTAAACAATCTCAACAGTTCTATGCATGGAAATTAGTAGAAAGTCTACAGTTAAGAAAACCCAGATAAATTGCACAGCTAAGAATAACATACATAAATTGTATTTACCATGAGTGAGATACTGTCCTGGACATGCAAATTTAAATTGGTGTAAATTTGGACATGCATTTGAGTCCTGGCTAAATTTGAATTGCTGTCCCTGTCCATTCGCCCGTGTTTCTGAGAAGCTGGAAAAGCCCGAACACTAAAATGTCACCTTCCTGCAGTGGCCAGACCCTGTGAGCACTTCTGGTGACCTCTGTTCTCTCAGCAATTTGCTTTTATCATCCTCTTTAGCAGGCTGGAGGCTTCTCCCAGGGCCATCCCTGGGGGCTGCAGCACAGCTCCGTGGCCCTGTCCCCTGGTGCCACCACTGCCCTGGGCACTGATGGCACCCCCAGCCTCCTTCCCTGCCAGGGTCACCCACCAGGGCCTGTGCAGCAGAGCAGAGGCTTCAGGGGCTCCTTGCCAGGCCCCACTGCAGAGCAAAAGGACCCAAAGCCCTGCAGGGATCACCTGGGGTACAAACACCCAGCCTTGGGCTCTGCCTCTGGCACAGGGGTACTCACTGGCACTCACCATGGGGCAGGCATGGTGCTGGCAAAAAATACACAAAGGCTATTGCTGCTTCTGAGCTCTCTAAAGGAAAAGAAAAAAAAAAAGAAAAAATATGGAAGAGAGAGAAGGCCAGGGGCTCAGCAAAAATGTGGAGGAAGTTTCAAGGAAATACATGGCCTGTCTCCCAACTCCAAGCCCTTGAAGGAATACAAACCTTCAGCATCCTCTGCCTTCTTCCCTAGTACTCTGCTCACTTCTTGGGAGAGTTGCTATTTTGATTAAACACACGAGAAGCTGGAGAAACGTCTTTATTATTTAACAAGGCCCTGCAAACACTCCCCTGGGGAGCTGAATGCCTGCACTGGCAGAGGAAGCTCACCAGTGCGTGGGGCTGCTCTCAGCAGGGCTCCAGGCTGAGCCAGAGCACACTAATGATCCCGTCCCTGATAGACGATCTGTGCTCGGTGCACCAGCGAGCATGCAGAGTAATTGCTTCACCCCAGCACACAGATTCTCCTCCAGTACACCTGGCAAGAGCTGTGGGGAGCTGGGCTAAAGCACTTTTGGAGGAGTCCATGAAAGCTGAGCAGTGTTTAACCTCTGCAGCACCTCACACCACCATGCCAGCTGTAATGCCATTATCTGAAAGCACACAGGGGCAGATGCATGTTCCACACAACCATCTTCACAACACACACTTGTGCAACAAACAACATCCTCTGCTATCACATCTCTTAGAGCACCAAATAAGCCAAACATCCAAGTCATAGAATACTATCAGCAACGTAGAAAAGGAAATTTAGCAGCTCAGTGCTCCTGCCTATGTAACATAGCAAAAGCAGGCAGCTTTTCCATGGCCTGCTTTATCGCTGTGTTTGGATTAGTGCAATGTGAAACGCAGCAACTGCTGTTATGTAACTAAACCCTGAGTATACAGTTGTCATTCTGGGTAAATTTAACTCTGCAGGTTTAGGACAGAGGTCTATCGCCAGGCAGGCCATGTGAACCAAGGGAAATTTAAAGACACAGGGTCCTTTTTTGTTGGCTGCTTGCACAGGAATAATAGGGTGGGTGAGTCCTGCACCAAGGCTGCCTGTCACAGAGGGCTGGTGCTGACAGCCCCTGCCAGAGTGAGCTCCAGAGCACCAAACCCTGGGCAGGCAGAGCTGCCTGCTGAGGCAGCTGGCTCCCTTCTCCATGCGCAGGCACCAACAACACAGACAATTCCAGGGTTTAATGCAGTGAGGAGCCAAAGTGCACGTGCTTGTGCCGTGATGAAATCATAACAGGGAGCCTTGTAATGAGAATAGAGTGTATTATTAGCACTGTTAGGAAACTGTTTTAGCACTTGCAATTAGTGCTTCCCTATGACTATCAGTTCATATTAATCTATTAAGCTGTTTTCCTTCTTTTATCATTTAGCAAGAGGCAAGTAGTCACTGAATTACTTTTAGCTGAAACTGGTGAATAAGCACTGACGTTGGAACAGTGTCAGGGAATGATAACATTGCTCAACCAACATCAGAAAATAAACACCTGAAGCAGTAGCAGTAAACATGAGAATAACTCAGAACTGAAATATTTCTAGAAAAGCCTCCCTGAAACTGACTATAGACTTATTTTAATGTTTTATCATGCAATAGTCTAATAAATTTGAAATATCACAAAGTTATTGGTTTGGGGTTTTTGTTTTTCTTTCTAGCATTTAACAGAGCTGAAGAGCCTTTTTTAGGTGAACATCTACCAGCAGAGATTCCTCCCCTGTTCTACCAGCATAGCTGCACCACCCCCTGATCAGGCCAAGCCTTCAGGTTTTGCTGGGAAATGCTTCCATGTGTTTGACAGTAAAAACCCCATCTTCTTCACTGATAGAACAGTTTTCACTTCTCTGAACAGAAACTTGTTTTCAGACTTAAATGAATGAGGACATTGCAGAAGGAAAGAAGATTGTAGTGACTTCCACTGGATCACCTGCTGTTGACAACTTATCCTCCAGTTCACAGGTTTGCAATAGATAGTGACAAAGCTTTTCTTGGATTATTGCATTCCAAAGAAAAATACTGAAACTCTGAAAGCTAAGAAGCTGACTGTGATGTGACAAAAGCATGAACTGAAGCAACATATGTTTTAACATATTTAAAAGACAAGCACAATTGACTGTCTCTTGAAACTCATTAAAATAATTCTCTTCATAAGCAAAGTACAGCTCAGTGCAGTAGGATGAGAACAGAAAAAGAAGAGGACAGTGAAAGAAGACCAATAGCTTTACAAAATTAAAAAAATAATATCCTACCTGATAAATTGATAAAGATTTAACACAGATTCTACCATCTGTGTTATGAAAAATGTGTTAATTTTCTTTCAACTGCAAATCATGTTGGGGCGGAAAAGCAGGATTTACAGAATTTACCAGGGATTTCTAGACATTCTGCAAGACTCCCAAGGAAGAAGCTCTGACTGCACTGCAGACAGCTCAGCACCAAAGGGATCCAGCTGAACTGCACAGGTCACCTGGGCACAGCTGGCCCAGTCCACCACTGCCACACCAGTGGTTTCACTGCTCATCCACCACACAACAAACATTTTTTTCCTTCCTCCATCTTCCCTTTAAGGAACCTCCAGAAGGAAATTTGAGAGCCCCATCAATTGCCCAAATGCACAGGTTGTACAAATAAAATGTAATGAACTCACATAATGAGCAGGCTGATGTGTGGCTAGAGGTGCAGGTGCTGCAGTGCTCTGCACCCATGGGTCTCTTCCCCAGAGATAAGAGCTGGTGGCCAGAGTGCTTTCCAGCAGCCACTGGATGGCACAGCCTGGCCCAAACCAATCCTACAGGTTCAGAGCCTGTCTGGCACAGCCCAGCCTGTGGAGTACCACAGAGGGCTAAGGAAATGCAAAGGTTGAAACTGACAGTCACTGCCACAATGCTCTCTTTATCTTCACTTTCACTGCGTCCCCCTTCTGAAAATTTATCTACAAAGAAAAAGCGAATCTTCAGTGATGACAACAGAGAAAAGACCTCAGAATCACATTTGACCAAGTAATCTTCAGTTTCTTCAATCCCTAAGTTATGTCCACATCAAGATCCATGTGAACTTCTTCTACCAATACCTGCCAGAAGAATGATATACTTTAAGTATCAGAACCATTCCATTGCAGCACCACTTCAATGCCAGATAAATGCACTGCTTTTAAATACCTCTTTCCACTTTGTACTATTAATCAACAATTTTCACATTAACAAATGAACTAAACAATGCTCTCTGAGCCTGGAGCAGCAATGCCAGGAGCTGGCTGCCAGCCCCTGTGGAGGAGCCCTGCCCATCAAGCAGATTAGATCAAGGCAGACACTCCTGGTACATTCAATGCCTGTTGATTACACCCACAAGCCACACCCATCTTTCCAATTACTCCTGGCTTCATCATTCCTTTTCCCTCTAGGCTTGTAGACAGTTCTGTATCTTGTTTCCTAACAGACGTAACAAGGTCTTTGATGTTCTCATCACTTCTCTTTAACTTCCATTATAGTCAGCATTTTCATTGAGACTGAAATTAGAGCTTAATGCTCCTAGTTTTAAAAGACTTTCAAATAAGTCAATTAAATTTATCAAGTGACATATGTATGTTTTTTAAATGCAAAAACCCTATGCAACTCATTGGACTGGACTTTTTTTCACTTGAGCTGACAATGTTCCTTTCAGAATCGAACTGAAATGCCAAGAAAATAACACAAGTTCTAAAAATGCCCATCCTAATGAGGAAGGGAGAAATTTTAAATATATACCTCCTTACTGCTGAACTGGTTACATTTATTTTATGTGAGCTGGGTACTGCACACTCCTCCATGACTTACACTCTGATGACAGCAGAAGAAACAGGGTAATATATAATTATCAGGAGGGAAAACTGGAAGCAGTTGCTCAGGAAGCTGGCAAAGCTGGCCAGCAGCATGTGTCCAAAGGAGAACATTAACTTCTTGATTCCCAGGTACACACCTAACTAACAACACAGTAGATTCATAGGTAAGACTTGAAAATTCCACATTTCCAATACATGTGAGGAATGGAAATGGAAGCAATCAATTAGCCATCCAACAGGAGCTGCAAGCCAAGGGCTAGAAAAGTATAACAAAATGTGTCTTGGGACACAATTATTGTAACATACTGACAGAGGCCCCTGTCTTTGTGTTCCATCCAAACCTCATCCTCCCAAGGGACTTTTTGCTAAAATTAAATTTAAAATCACAATGGCTTGTCAATATTTCTAATAATTTTAGACTATGGAAATGATGAGTCTTCCGTGAGTCCATGTTTGAAGCATACAAAAAGCCTTTTAAAGAGCAGTGTGGTTTGACAAGAGCAGTTCATATGCTCTGACACTAGATAAGTACTGCCCATGCCCTGTCCCACTCCTCCTCTTGGAAAGGTAAATTTTTCACCCTTGTCTTGATTAACAAATTATTAAAGCCTTAACAAGTTTTCATTCAAGCATTCTGTATTTCTAAGCTCACCCATGTATCACAGCCTTCTCCACAGGCACTCCATGTTTTGCCTTTTTTTCTTCCAATGTCTGTTATTCTTATTTCACAGTTACATCAGGATTTTGAAATGCCCACAACTCGTTCTGAGGTTGGCTTCTATTTCACCCATGAGCATATGTTGCCCATTTAATTTCCAGTTTACCTTGGACAAAGCCTAGTGCATAGAAGACGCCATTCAAGTGGTTTTGTCCCATCAGCAGGAGCTCCTCATTACTCCACAGATCCATGAATCCCATAAACTCATGGTGCAATGGAAGCTGCAGGACTGAGCAGAGGGAACAGGAAGGCAAGGTCTTGCCTGCTCAGGGAGATCAGCACCAGGAAGAGCTACTTCAGTTCTTCTTGATGGGCAAAGAGAGGGTGAAAAGCACACTCTGGATTTTAACTACAAACATCACGTACGGATATCTCAATTATCAGAAAAGCACCAAAACCATATTAATTTATTTGCAAACAATTGAAATCTCAGAGCAAAGGACAGTTTAGGGACTGCCTGACAGCTCCATCATAATAGCTCATTATTTTCATGCTTTCATAGCCTAAGGACTGTGGGCACATTAACAACAAATAAACTTCTGAGGATAATTAAAACATAACGAGAATTCCTTCCTTAAACGAATACAAGAGTGAAAGCAAAGACTAGTTCCCAACATGCCATACCAGTATGTGACAAAAGGTAAAAATCAATGAAGATAACAAAACCCTGGGAGTTGTTTTATTTTTAGACACCTCCCAACCTTTTCTTCTACTTGCCAGTGTGCCTTTCTGGCTGGCTGAACTAGTTACTCAAAGCACCTGACAGTTTCAGCTGACTCAAGGAACACATTTAAGCTTTATCTGTGCAGCAGAGTTATTTGCATCAACTCAGAGTCTGTGCTTTTGACAGTTGTCTCATTTAATTGAGTAAAAAAAGCTGTCAGTCTAAAGAAACTGAGCCCAAGGTAAACTCACTTTGAACTAACCATCTGCCAGAGCATCTCTCAGGACAGTCAATACTTAAGGATATGGTGAATCCAGTTCTCTGCATCCCTAATTAGATCATTCCTGAATTAAACTGTCAATGGCCCTAAAAATTCTACGTGCACTACTGAGCTAAGTCTCTTTTCCCTAAAGACAAGTGTTAGGGAAAGCCCACAAAGTCTCTCTGATAACTATTACAGCAGAACAAAAGCATTTCCACAACAGCTGAAATCCATACAGCAGCCCCCAAAATACCAATTTCTATGAATATGCTGCTCCAAATACAGGTTTCCATGTTCTATCAGAGCATTAAAACCAAAAAGCAGCAATATCCCAGAAGAGAGGAGAAAAGCAGATAATATTGCCCTGGGGAAGATTTTTCTTCATTTCCCAGCAGTGCTGCGGATCAGGCCTGGTCAGGGAATTTACTAATTGGAGTGCATAGGCAGGACTCAGTTGTTGCAGGGCCACAGCCTTTCCAGCTGCAGAAGTAAACAAATTAACTCCTTCACATTAGCAAGGCAGAGGATGAAGAACCAGATTTACCACTAATGCAGCTCGTGTTCCTGAGCCTCCATGGTAAACACTGCACACACAGCACCCAGCCTGGCACTGCTAAAATAACATTTCACAGGGCTCTGATGCTCATTATCAATTACAATCTCCACTGCCTTTTTTTTTTTTTCTGCAGAGGAATAATTTTTAAATGCACTCCTCTATATGGATTCTCTAGTGTCTAATAATAAGTACTTTCATTTAATTGCTTGCAATTAAGCCTCTTCTGTATGCCTGTTCTCAGAAAACTTGCGGATATGTCATTATCTTTGAAACATCTGTCCTTCTGTCAAACATGACCAAAACTGATGGATTGAAGAATAGCAGTGGGAGGGGAAACATAGCTAAAATTGAAATCCCCATGAAAGAATGAGAATGAAAGGAAATATGAAGATGACAACCTTGAGGGTAAGAAGAGTAGGAAAGGAAAATGAATGAAAATATCATAACATTAGTTTATTCACAAGAAACAAACACAACTTGGAAATCTATCTGTGTTCAGTCTGTTAACTAATCTGCCACTTCAAACCTTCCACCTTTTTTTAAACCCTGCTATTTTCATGAAGAAGCAGATGAAACAACACAGCACTGGAATACAATTATTAGAGAGCCTCAAAGCTGCTTGGATCTAGTTTAGCTTCTCTAGAAAGTCTAGACAGGCATTTCAGAGCTGGGGCTGAGTGCTGCAGAGCTACAGATTAATTCAGCACTCCTAGCAGATGCTAATTAACCATATTTATCTTTATTTGAGGTTAGAGATGCTAGTGTCCAGTCTTGCATAGAAAACAAAACCCTGAAATCAGAAAGATGTGACTAAAAAGGAAAAGTAATAAAGGCAGCTACTTCTGTGCAACTCCATTTACAACACAAGGTGGGAAAACAGGAAAAACAAAATCTTAACTCCACATCCAGCACTCCCTTTTCACTGTCTTACTTTCATCCACAGCATCCTGGCTTATCTAAGAGAACTATTTGTCAGCTAACTGAATCCTCAAGTCCCTGAAAATTAATTCCACATTTGTAGTTTCTCTGGTATATTCTCAACCCTTTGAAATACACGAGGAATTAATCCATTCAAAGAGGTCTGTTGTTCAAAGCTACCCCTTCTCCCATTTTTTTGAGGAAGGATTCAAGCAAATATAAGAGCCTGGGGTTTACAACATGCATTTTGTACCTGGCCATGACCTGCTAATCTTCAAAGTCTATTGATCCATGAATGTTTCTGGAGTAAAATCACTGATTCTTTAGAGAGCCAGAAAGAAGCAGCTAAAATGAGAATGTCTGGAGGACCTGGATAAATAAATGGTGAAATTTCAAATTACTGTAATGAAAGATTTTCAGGCATAAAAATGTAGTATGTATTATGATAATTTCATGAGAATTCCAGGGTTTGGGTTTGATTCGGAGTATTTTTAATTTGCTTTTTGTTTGTTAGCTTTGGTGGGGTTTTTTAAATAATACAGTGGTATATAAAGGGCCAAATTCTACACTCAGTTATGCAATGTGTAGATTCTGACAGCAGCTTCCTAAGTGTACATGAAAATACATTTAGGCCCTAGAGTCAGCCATAAAAACTTAAATGATATTGCATATACAGAGCTGGAAGTGTCATTCCATCTGAAATATTTCCCAATCGGTAGCAGACATAAATTACATGAAAATGAAAAATATTACACAGGGCTTGAATAAAAGGAATTTGAAAAGGTCTCAGTTTGTAACAATAATTGCATTAGACCTGACACAGACTAACTGCAGTGGGACACCTACTCTCAAAATACAGTTTTGGCTATTTCTTGTTTTGTTCACAATGGATTACAAGTATGAATTTCTCTGATTACTGCCTAGGTCTGTAAAGAATGCCAGTCCCAAGAAAGAAAGGACTCTTCCTGTATGAACAAGAAGATGGGGCTGCATCTCTAAGTGACATGACACTCAACTTTACAGGGTTAACAATGATGCTCAGGAATTTGAAAATTATGGCCTTTAAAAACACATAGATCCAGTACTCAACCTCCCAACAATTATTTTTTTAATTCTGGCTAGAAGGAAAAAGCAGAGAGGAGTCACTTGGTCTCTATTTTTGCCCTAGGAGTGCAAATGGGGGATGTGCACCCTAAATGAAGTCACCTATCTCTAATTCTTTCCTGTAATTCATGCTGGTGAGACAAATTCCTCTCCTGCACCTGGGCTGAAGCCCCCATGGTGTCAATATGTGAATTTGCAGTACTCTATTAATACAGTGGGCTTGCTTAAATTTGTATTGTTTACAGGAGAGAAACAGGTATGCTCAGGGTGATTTCCTGACTTAATTCAGACATCAATCTTCAGAAGTGTTGCCCTCTTGATTATCCCCTAAAGGTGCCAGCTTCTCTATATTAGACAATACAGGGCATTTTGAAGAACTTAGGTACACATATCTACTGTGCAAACACCAGGGATTGTTAGAGCAATCCTGCAGGGGATGACTCTCCCCTGTGCTGCAGTTTGGGTAAGAGGTATCAATATTGCATACCTGGAGAGAAGTAGTATTTGAACACCCTAGCACAGCTGTTCACAGTGGAAAGTGAAACACAATAATGCCTCTTATCAGCCAGGGACACTTGCTCCTCTCCTTCCAATGCCTTTTAAACAACTAAGAAAGGGAAATGATCAGAACAGGTAATGCAGACTGTACCTGCCATTGGCAAGGAAAATGGCTGGAGCTTCAGGGCCACTACACAGAATAACTGAGGGGCAGGAGAGCTGGAAAGGAGCAGGAGAGCTGGAAAGTGTGATTTTGGGAGGAAGCTGGGTAAACACCTTCCAGCAGGGTGCTTTGTAACACCCAGCAATGCAGCTGGAGTCAGCACACAGGGCATTCCTCCATGCCTTACAGTGACTATTATCTACACTAAGCACTTGAAGCAATTTCAAAACATTACTCACTCATTTGGTTTCCAGACATCAGAAGCCTCTCAGAAGAGGTTTCTCTCATCTTCTGCTCTTTCTCGTTGTGTATTATGCAGGATTTTTGATTTGCCCATTGATCAGCTGTGACACAAACAATATTTTCATGTTTCTTTCCTCAGCCCAAACAGGAGCTGCCACATGCTCCTCAGGATCTGTGCTTCCAGAGACAAGCCCCACTCAGGACTTTTCCTCATTTCTGCCAGGACTCTTTAGGGTCACTGGCATACACTGAGCCTCCATGAAAGGATCACAGGGAAATCTGATGTAGGCAGCAGAATTCGCCCTCCCTTACTTGCCCAATCTCAATTCAAGAGTACTAATCACTCTTGGAGGAAATAACTCTTTATACTTCAGGCTAGACACTTCAGGCAGCCCTACCTGCCACAGAAGGTGCAAATCCCACACATCAGCCTGGCTGGGGAAGAAACAGAGCCTACGTTGGTTTTTCAGTTGTAACTATTACCTTGGCATTTAAAGCAAGAGAAAAAGCAATGACCAAAATATTCCCACTTCAAGAAGTCCTTATGTACATCACAATGCCATTGGTTTGACTGGGTAGTGTATCAGTGACAACAGCAGCACAGCAACTCATTTCATGAACACTGTCTTTCTGCCTGTAGCAGCCCACAAATTTTATTCTGCTTGTTTGAGAAGACCTTTGTGTTGCTTACATTATTATTTTGTGTTGTTTACATTGCATGGCTATTTCATACCACACAATACTGATCACATATCCAGCATCACCACAGCAAAAGCAAAAAAAAAGCCAGCACTACTTTTACTTTTTGCAAACTCTACACAAACTGATCCCTGTGCAGGAAACATTCCAAGAGCCACTGAAAGCCCTGCAAATGTTTATTGCCAGTTCCAGTGGGCAGAGGCCATTCACACAGACTGCACCTGTGGGGCTCTATGGTCTGCTCTCATCTGGCCTGAACAATTTAGTTCCAGAGGATTCCACAGAAAACATTCTTCTCCCTCAGGCTGAGTCTTACAAAGAGAACATAAGCAAAAACAAAAGCATTGGTAACCAGCCTCATGGCAAAAAAAAAAAAATCCCTCTTGTGATGGTACCTCAAAGCATGGCTGGGCTAGCAGCTCCCCTTAGCAGAGCACTTGTTGTAACAGGGGCTTTGCCTAGGAAACATTGGATAGTGCCTCTTTAATATTCAGAATTGGTAGTAATTACTGCCAGCCCATGATCTTAGATGTTTTCAGCAACCAGTTAAAGTTATTGAAAAAAAATCTGTACACAAAAATGTCTTCAAAGAGACTGGTGCTTATTTCTGTCTAGCCAGAAGGAAGGTTGTTAGGACAGAGATGAGCAAAGCTAAGTTTCATTAAACTATCACAAAGTTTACTCACCATGAAAAACATTGGCTATAAATGAGGGATAAGACATATAAGAAATAAATAAGTGAGAAATACCTACAGGCAAGAGACTGAAAAGGCTGGAGAAAAGGCAGCACAGAGAAGAAAAAGCAAAATAGTTAAACAAAGTTACTCCAACACAAGGCAAGTGTAATACAGCTTATTAATCCTCAGAGGAGGGAGACCTCAATTCCATTACACTTTCAACACAAAACAGCATACCAGTCAGTAAATAATAACCTACTGGAATATTATTTTTATTAGTTTGATTGCCAGTACTTATGTTACTAAGACAAAAATCAACACTTCCTCTAACTCTTTCCCAGCTGTTTATCTTTCAGAAGCAGTACTCCAATGCATCCATTTACCAATTTATGAGCAAGCCTGCATCTGCTCCAGTTGTTCACCACATCCATTTTCTGAAACAAAAACACCTTCTTGTCTCCATTAATTGGTCACTAAATTTTGATACCAACAGTTCATCATTTGTTATAATTTTGTCAATTAAGAAAAACCAGCCTGGAAGATGATCTCTACCATCTTCTCTCTCTATCACTGCATCTGCTGTTACCTGAAACCTTCTTTTGCTCTTTTAGAATTACTTGATAAAACTACTTGTTAAATGCTTTGAATGGAACCTTCATAGCTTTATTGAACTGGTTAATTCTATTGAGACAATAAAAGCTGAAAGGATGACAAACAATGTTTTGGATAATTCCAGTTTCTGAATTCTACTGTGACCCACCCTTAAAGGGAATGAAGTACCTGCCCTGGCACTTCCATCTTCCAAACTGGCACCTAATCTAAAATACAGAAAAGTTTACAGGTCTCATTTATAAAAATGGCTCACAGTTTCCAAGTGACACAGACCCATAGGGGGAGGTGAATTTTCTCAACTGTTCCACGAAAGCAAACACAGCACACACGTCATTATCAATTAAGCAATGTTCATTTTCCTTTCTTGATGATCCACCTTTCCTCCAGGACTATAAATATTTTAAAATTAAATATCCACCAGCTCCCACCATCTACATGTTGGGAAAAAAGCTCTTAGGAAATCTGCTCAGCTCAGAAACGAAAGCTGAAACAAACTGTTTGAATAAATATAAGCACATTTTAGAAATAATTCTTGTGTTAGAAAAATTACTCCCACTTGGGTGTGATAAATGCTAAGAGTAAATTTTTTTCTGCTTCCTTCCCCCATAGAGAAAAGAAGGAAAGAAATCAATGTTGTTTTGCTGCATATTTAACACATAATATCTTGGTAACACTTGCATTAGCAAGATTCAAACAGCAAGGAGACCAGAAGCTTACCTGATCTCTTGGGATGCAGCACAACCTACTTCAAAAGGACAACATGTAGGTATTGAGGAAGTAAGGAGAAAGGAATAGAAATATCTGTTGAAATTCTAAAATGGGAATTTTAATTCAGACATCAGTGATCTCAGGAAATATGCAAAAATTAGACAATCAACAGAAACTGAAACCATTTTTAATAGCTCAATATAAAAAGAGTCTTCAGTAGAACTGACAAAATGATGATGGATCAAGTAGCTGAAAATCAACTGACTAACAGTGATGAGAATTAATGGAGAGTCATTACATTATTAACAGGATTTGCATGATGCCTCAATTCAAGCTCCTCATACTAAGATTGCAGGGGTATTGTTGATATTTGGCCTGGAAGCTCAGTTCCATTTCAAACCTACTGCTGAATTTGATCCATGTTTGAAACACGAGGTGTACCATGCACAGTGCAATATTCAGTCATGGGAGCTGCTGCTTTGGAGGTTGACATGAGAGGAGTCCATTCCCACTGACAGCCAAGATTCCATCTCTTCTCCAGCTTCTGGAGGGTACACACGCCTCCTTTTTACTCCAGAGTCTATCAAACACACCTTTCTCCAGTGCTGAACACATGAACTAAAAAGCAGATCTCGGGTTTGTTTCTCTGGCTGAAGCCCACAGCAGTGATCCATCTCCCTTTTGCTGGAAAAGGTTCACTCAAATACAGCTTCAAACTGGAACTAACAACCAGATTTCCTTTCCCATTTTAACAATCACCTGTCTCAGCAAGATACTGCTAATAAAAAGCTCAAAGGATGACTAACAATATTTTGGATATCTCTAGTTCCTGAAAGTGCCTTTGGATAAAATTTGCCCTTAATCCTTCTCTGTAACACAACTGCATACTAGCAACTCAAAGTTACATAACACACTGTGTTTCAATTCCTTTCACATCTCAGATCTGAAACTCCAGCTCACATTAAACAGGCTTTGATGGTTAATGATACCATGGAGCCAACACTCACATTTCAAGCTCAGAACCCACAGCAGTGTCAGATGTGGCTCCAAGCAGAGCCTTCCCCACAGCCCTTGGTCCCTGGGCTCTGCACAGGAGAGCACAGCTGTGCCCAACGGGGAAGGGCTTCCAGAGAAAAGGAGATTTTAAAGCCCAACCATCCCTTTCAGTTTCTAGGTAAGGATTTGACCAGGCAGAACCACAGGAGACACTGCTGCCAAGGAATTCAAACTGAGTTTATGGCTCTTGCTTTGCACTCTCCTGCAAGACCTTTGCCTCTTGGCAACTCAGTGGCCACAGTGAGGACCCTTATCAGAGACAACAAACTGAATTAACCTCTTGCAGCACAAAAAATATAAAGTATGGGCATTTCAGACCCCTGTCCCACCTTACTGAGCACAGCACCTTGGACACCTGGATCCAGGTGAACAAATGGGACAGTCAGAAAGGCACATCACATCCACACCACATCCTTCCAGTCTCACCATGTGAGGTTTGAAACAAATGTGTAGGAATGGACACTCTCCCACTTGAAATATTGATGAGAACATTCAAACAGCAATAGGAAACAAGTTAATAACCACATCTGTGTCATTGGAAGGAATTTTTCCTCCAAAGTGTCTTTAAGGAAAATGCTAAGAGGCTAATTATTATGGCAATGCCTCAAATAAATTGTTTTTACATGTATTAGGAACTTCTCTACAGATTAGAAGCCTACCTGATATTGCAAAACTAAGTGATTGCCATACTGCTATTAACTGCACATTAGAAGACAAATTACAAATAAAAGTGTAATCTCTAAAAGTTGGCAAGTAGAGTGCTTAGTCCTTAATAAAGGCTGGTAGAAGTCATGCAGAATAGCTTCATGTGATTTAAATCTAAAGTATGTTTTAAATTTAAATTACCTTCAAGGTATTAAAAATCTCTAATGCTTTAATTTTAATATAGCTTAATTATTCACTATACGTTCTTGGTTTATGTCTATAAAACTTTCCCCTCAGTAAGGTCATTGTACAAAGCATTACATTGTAATGGAGAAATAATTACTTGTATGGAAAAATATCACATAGAGATGTCAGGGTTACACAAAAACTTCAACTGTTTACATTTACATTTAAATGAGGTTGCAAAAATCAGACACTACCAGAGACGGACTAAAACCCAGTTTCTCTGTGCTGATCTGGTCAAAGTATGCTGAAAAATACTTATAACACATAAGAACTTCCACCAAAAGAAGGAATACTGCTTACCTCCTACCACTGCCATTCATCTATTTTTTATCAAATGTTAATACTTAACATACTGCAAAATCCTTTTGCTGCACACCCCAGGTCTGCAGTGTCCAGTTTGCTGGGGAATCTGAAGTCTTTCATATAAATAAATATAAATAAAAAACCAGGTAACTCCCTCGAGCAGCAGTGGTGTAAGTGCACCTTGGTAAGGGCTAAGCAGAGACAGATCCCTGCAATCTCCTGAGGATTGTTAAGCACTGCCTGTGGAGCAGAGCCTCTGCTAACACAGCAGTGACAAATAAAGTTGCTGTCCTCCCCAGCCCCCACTACCTCCAGCACATCAAGCTATAACTCAGTAGAGAGCAATTTTTAAGGAAAAAAAAGCCAAAACAATGATGCTGGTTTTGCTACACTTGGACACGCAACAAACTGATAAATGCTCCCTTCTGCTGGCAGGGCTGCACCCACACCAGAATTCAGACTGCAGTGCCAGGGAGAGTGTGGAATTTTCAATTCCTGTGCCAACAAAACCCACAGGTACCCCAGGACACGTGCATGGAGCTGCTCTGACAAAAGGACACCTCAACCAGATGCTGGGTAAGAAGGAAAATCATTAAGGCACAGCTGCTGCCTCCTCATCCAACATGGACAGAGGGAAAAACGCCAAATTTCTTCATACCTGTCCTTCTGGGGGCAATGGACACCTAAAAAGTCAAACTTTCAAGTACCTTTGTAGCATTTCAGTGGTGTGGTGCTGCTGACTCAGTCCACAGACAGGGAAACAATGGGGCACCTCTCCTACACCTTTCTGTGTCCCCACCATCTGACCCCCAGCACATCTCAGCACAGAGCTGCACAGAGTGTGGCCCACAAGCACTTCCAAGACTTCTCAACTCTGATCGTAACCTGGATACACCTGAAGGAGCAACGTTTCTGATGCACCAACGTGCAATTCCTTATTTCCATGCAGGGAAATGAGAGGAATGAATGAAATGGGAACAGAGTCCAGAATCCATAAAATGCCCACTCTGACATTCCACCTTTACTCTGCCCCCTCTCACACATTACAGTGTCCCCTCACTTATATTACAATAACATGTGATGCCTTAATTAAATCATTGCCCAAACACAGTCTTAGGCACATCATGTCCACAATAAATTCATTGTAGCCTTTTTGTGACAAATACCACACAGGCAGGAGAGCAGTTCTAAAGCATCTTGGAATGTTATTACACTAAGATTTAAATAAGTCAGTATAAATAAAATTACTGCTGTAACTAAAATATATTCTGCTCTTAAGGGAGAAAGGACACAAGACAGAAAATAACATGAATCCTGAATTTCATGTGTAACATTACTTGACTACTTTTTAAAGTAATTTCTCTTACAAACAAAAACCAGTTGGTAGTAGCCTCTAATATTATGATTAATGCTTTTCCAAAGAGCCCAAATTATGTCCCAGGACTGCCTACCACAAAGCAAATGCAGCCCTCAAGTCACTGACAAGGGTTTGAAGAAGGAACTTCTCCAGAGATGCCTCACAAATTAACACCAAACAACAACAACAACAACAGGTATCTTCGTAGAAACTACCAATCCCAACCCCTTCCCCCCAAATAAAAGCACCAGGGAAAACAGCATAAGCCCTTTCAAGAGAAGCCTGGAACGTACCATCTCACCGTTTAGGTGACAAGATGTGTTTGCTTCATAAAGAGTCCTCACAGCACCCCACAGTTAGTTCACAACTCTTTTTCTTTCCTTTATTTTTTTTCCCAAATATTTGCACTGCTGCTGGACCATAAAAACAGGCTTTCGTTTTAATCTGCTTAACACACTGTGGGAAAGGGCTTCTAATTTCACAGGACCGAGATAAGACAAATAATTCATCTAACACATTAGCACAACATCTGTGGCAAAAGAATTTAGTCAGAGCTCATTGGAAACAATAGGGTGCTGCAGCAAATCTGAGGCAACTGTCTGAGACCACACCATGCACTAAAACACATTTTATTACATTCCACAGCAAAGACAAGATCACAGAATAAGAGTATATTAATTGTACAGAGGAAATAAGGCAGCAAATTCCCCTCCCCTCAGCAGACACTGTAGCTTCCCCCACTACTCCAGTTCTTTTGCAAATGTTTGGGGTTTTTTTCCAGGCCATTCTCCAAATCAGTCATCTTTCTTTTGTGCCCTTCCATTACACTTCTTCCTTAAGTTCCACATCTTTCTTTTACTGTTCATTACCCAAAACTACCCTGCTCCCCCTTTGGCTTCATTTACTTCCTTTCTGGGTTTGTTTTTACATTTTCTATTGCTGCCTTTCCAGAGCCAAGTTTGCTTCCAGTGTGCGTTCTGCTGTGTGCAGAGAAAAGCAATGCAACAAAATATTTTCAGTGTATTGGCATGAGTCCCCACCTCACCACTTGTGATCGTTTGCTCTCGAATCCCTAAAGACATTCTGCTTTGAACCTCTGCTGTGGCAAAGAAAACAAAGGATACGTGGAAGAAATTCTGAGGAGACTTGCCAATTGCAGAGATCTGTGACAAGCCATTTCTGCAGCCTCTAAAGTGGCTGAAAACAACAGGAAGGTGGACTTGGGAACGCTGGAAACCCAACACTGAGGCCAAACACAGCTTGCTAAATGGAAGCCCCTGGTTATCTGTAAACCTAGCTGCTCTGCTAATCCTGCCTTCATCCAGGAGCTTTTGTCCTTATCCTCTCTAAGGTGAATGCTGTATGGGGGAGCGTTCTTCAGAGAACTGAAACCAAAGATTTTAGTGACAGACTGCCTTGAGCACTGCTGGGGAAAGTTAATGACTAGCTAGAATTTTGGAATGATCTTGCTTCCGTTTCAAGAGCAAAACAAAAAATCTTCCCTTGTTCTTTCGCACAGCCTTGGATTCTGCACTGCATGTCACACTAAAGCATCTCTGGGATACTGCTGACCTGCCCTGGCAATTCCAGTGGGGTATTATTATCCAAAAAATTAACAACTGCAAGTTTTCATGAACTAGAACTGTGAATCTCTAAAAGGAGGCCAAGTGGTATAGTGTGATTTACTCAGAAAAAAACCAAAAACAAAACAGGAAAATAATTCAGTTATGATCAAACCACGTTAGAGGCAGCCAATATCGAGAGAGAAAAATACCAATAAGGCAGGCCACCTCAACAGACAGCTTATTAAATTCTCTGAAGCTAAATCCCTACAATCACTTCACCTTTCCCTTCATTTTTTTCCATCACAAAACAAAAAAGACTTTTTGACTGTTATAAGGACAGAGCTAAGATGTCAGTGGCTACAAATTAAAACCTTTAGTAAACTTAGCAAACACACTCCATATAGAGCAACAGACAAGTGCAGCTCAGGTTCTGTACCTGAGGAAATTCTTGCTCATCTCCTAACAGCTATTCTGAAGTAGGGATAGAAATTCTTCTCCAACAATGAATCCACAGTATGATCCTGAAAGCAAAATTAGACCAGGGTAACAATGTATCTGCCAAAATAATTACCACTACTCACCCAGCCCTACCTACCATGAAAACTAGTTAATTCATCTTTTATCCAGAGTCAATTTCATTGGTGCTAAAATTTCTTACTTTTCTTAAACCCATTTCCCAGTACAGTTCCTGATGCCTTGCAGCGCTCTCCTGGCTTTACCCTACACTGAAGGGTCCTATCCCTGACATCAAGAGAACCATCCAGGATGCTCAGTGTGTAGCACACACATGGACTGTCACAGATCCATGCTCAGTGTTTAGCACACACATGGACTGTCACAGATCCATGCTCAGTGTTTAGCACACACATGGACTGTCACAGATCCATGCTCAGTGTTTAGCACACACATGGACTGTCACAGATCCATGCTCAGTGTTTAGCACACACATGGACTGTCACAGATCCATGCTCAGTGTTTAGCACACACATGGACTGTCACAGATCCATGCTCAGTGTTTAGCACACACATGAACTGTCACAGATCCATGCTCAGCGCTAAGCACACACATGGACTGTCACAGATCCATGCTCAGTGTTTAGCACACACATGGACTGGCACAGATCCATGCTCAGTATTTAGCACACACATGGACTGTCACAGATCCATGCTCAGTGTTTAGCACACACATGGACTGGCACAGATCCATGCTCAGTATTTAGCACACACATGGACCGTCACAGTTCCAGACTCTGCCAGGACAGCAGAACACCTCTAATGGTCAAGGGCTGCTTTTGTGCTGCCAACTTAGGACTGACCTAATCTGATCTCTACCAGATTCACACTCATGAAAATCTGATCACTTCTTAAAAATACACCTAATTCCAGCAGAAAATTACAACATTAAGAGCAGTGAGTGGAAATGAAATCTCTGGAAACAACTTAGTGGTTTGGTTTTCTAAAGACTCTCCAAGTGTAAGCCTGCCTGGTTACTGCGGGATGGGCAGGATTGCTAAGGGACTGGAAGTACACCACCACTGCACATTGCTTTGTCCATTATTCCTCCAAGCACCAGCCCTGGAAAGAGTTGCTTTTGTCCTCTAACTTCCATGAATTATCTCAGAAGCTCTCTGACTGCACACAAGATGTCAGCAGTTCAGAGGACACTTCATTAGAGTTTTTAAAAGGCCTCTCTAACAACCCAGGCAGTAAAGGACCCTTTGCTAACTTCTATAATGACAACACAAATTACTAACAAAACTCCTCTTGAAGATTACACAAATGAAGCAAGATTCAGAGGGAGGTTTCTGATATGCCCTAGTTTCCTTTGAGATTGATTTCATTTTATTTTATTTTTTAATATACAAAGGATTTAGGAGATGCTTTATGCTGACAGGTTTCTTACTTCAAGTAAAGTATTAGCAAAAGCTGTACTTCAGCCCGTCTTATCAAATTTCAAGACTTCTTACAAAGAAATTGTTTAAACCTTACCTTTCTGCCCTTAGTTAAAAGATGTAATGCAGCAGAGGCCTCTGATTTACATTTGGCACATACTTTGGCAAAGTCATTTGTTAGTTCATAAAAAGGCATTCTTTCCTACCTCTGCATTTGAAGAGAAACTCTGAAGGGAAATCCTACTTTAAAGTATTCTTGTAATTCCACTACAGGAATAAAATAAACCCCATAATCAGTATTTCACAAGTCTTGGCCTTGGTTTTATCCTTGACTGTATCTAACAGACCTTGCTTCAGCGCCAAAACACTCCGGCCAAGCTCTACTAATACATAATTTAAATTTTCCCAATGCTGTCTACAGTTTTGCATATATATTTATTTTAGAAGTGCATGGTATACGCTTCTACATAACTATGGAAAAAATTCCTGTCTCACAGGTCAGGAGCTGGCAATGCTATTGGATGCACATCAACAGCACTTTGCTCTATGGTCTGCCTCTGGGGTTTGATTTTTATTTTTCCTTCTGTCTTCTTTCAGCCATATTGTCAAAACTAGCTGCAGAGTTCCAGGCCATATATTCCCCATTCTTCACACAAACCACCTCTTTGGACAGCATGCCATTTAAAAAGATATTTATAAATGTAATAAAATAATATTAAAGAAAAAAAAAAGGGAGAGGGGGCTCTCTGTCCAACCTCCTTCTAGGGGTTATAATTTCCATCACCTCTGCATATGAAATACTTCCAATACATTTGAACAGTTGCAGAACTAAAGCACACAGACATATTGTTAATTAATGCTGTAAATACCCCACAGTCTGTATGAAATGAAACATTTAAAAAGAACAGCAGCCCCACAGTTTTTCACCCCATGATCACCACACCTGCCTCATTAATCTCCTGCACCCATGTGAAGTAAATACATAGTACAACTACAAACTAAAAGTCAACAAAGCCTTTAAAATGGTTTAATTTGATTCTGCCAGGGAGGTTATCATAATCCAACTCTGCTTTCTCACATTCTGCTGGCAATTTCCCTCAGCTCAGTTTCCACACTAACTTTGTTCTCCATCTCACAATCGCTCATGCTGTTATAATGCCAGCTCAAACGCTGTTTGTAACAGCGCAGCAATTTCTCTGAAGTTGCCAGCTTCATAGTGTGTTCCTTTAGAAGTGCATGGAAATTATTAGATTAAATTACAAATGAAAGACTCTGCAGTCGGTCATTATTACCAGGACATTTATGTACATTCAGTTGATCAGGAATTCTGACTTCTGTTCCTTTGCAGATCCTCTGTTTATACTCTGTTCTGCCAAATTACATGGGAAGTGAAATTGAAGACAACTGGAAAAGAGCTGTATTTTCCCCACAGTCACCAATATCCTCACAAGACAAGGCTTGACACCCACCTCCCCCATTCCCTACTGGCTCAGTGTCAAGAGATCCCCTAGAACCATTTTTAAAACCTCTGTGAATACGAGCACATCTCACAGATAGCAACTCACTATTTAAGGAATTCACCAGAAAAGAAATTTGCTTTACAAAGCAAGACCTGCAACATCCCAGACGTCCCCCCTGGTTTATAAGATTTCACATACCAGCATGGAACCAAACAATTAATACATCCAGAAATACCTGAAAACATTGATCATTCTGCAACTGGTGATCACAATAGGGTAAGCAGCAGGATCTTCAATTATCTCACTGCTGGGGGTATCATTTTCAGGAAGGTATTTCAAACCAATTTCTTGACCATACACTGCCAGTGAAAATATCTAGTAATTTTCTACAGGAATAGAGCTGTTTGACCCAATTCCAATGCAGATAATTATATTATCTGTATCCAAAATCCCTCTGAGTGTTTCAATCAGGTATGGTATTCTTCACTTTCCGTTCTGATCTGCTTAGCATGGCTGAGCACCATTAAACAGCTGTCAGATTCCACACAAGAAGTGGCTGGATTTCAGTAATAAGCAAAATGGTTCCCAATAGTGTTTAAAACACCTGGGGATCCTTCCAAATGAACAGTGCAATGAGGCTAAACTATAGGATTAAACTGCTGTAAAATAAGCCCCAGAATTTCTTCATGAAAATACACACCCCAATACACTTGGTCTCTGAAGAGCTCAGTTACTGCCAAGAATGAAACATACCTAGATGAGACTTCAGATAACGGTATGAGGAATAATTCACAACCTTTACATTCAAGAAATTAGACAATTAACTCCTCCTGACACACAGCCCAAGCTGTTCTCATGTTTCTATCAGCACAGACCATCTACAACAGATATGCTGAAGTGCTAAACTGTGAGTCATTGAACAGAGCTCGCTGTTAGTTCAGCTATCACAAAATAAAATACCAGGCTCTTCTTCATTTTCAGTCCACAGAGGTTTTATAGAAAACATTTAAAGAAGAAGTGAGCTAACTGATTGCGAATACAGTTACTCAAAAGTGAAAAGAAGGTTTCTAATCATCAGACAACAAAGCAGTAGAGGAGCCTCCTATCAGAACACCGGGACCAAAAAAAATCCCTAACAGCCCTAAAAACCAAGTGTGATGTGTTTCTGACACCAAATGTGCAACGTGGGTCTGGTGACAGCAGGGGACTCAGACTCTGCTCTGCAGGGCCCTCCTCTGCACACCTGGAAGAATCTGTGCAGGTAAGGATGCCTGGCCTGTCTGCCAGCTGTGAGAGCAAATAAAGCCAACAGCTCTGTACAGTGCATTTCCAAAAGCGATTATCAGGGCTACAAAGGCAGCCCCAGCAATAGGTGAAATGCAAAATACTTGGAAAAAGAGTCAAAGAAAACAAGACAGCAGAAATCTGCACATGAAGTGTGGATGCTTCCACACATTCAGGAAGTTTCTTCAACACTTTTCCCGCCAGAACTTCCTCTTCTGCCAAAGCCATGGAAAACTGCAGAACCTCCTCAGCAAGCTCAAGTCCAGGTAAAAGTGTGACAAGCTGCACAGCACCCACACTCCCAGGGCATTCAGAGACACTCCAAATTCTGATTTCTTTTTTCATTTTTTCAATTCATTTCGATTTCATTTTTTCCTACAAGTGCCTGTCACTGAAAACACGCTCTTAAAAATATTTCAGTAAGGAATGGATCACCTATTCACAAATTAATTTCAAGAGTGATACAGACATCACAGTGATTTAAAACAAGGTTGGGTTTCTTCCCCTTTTCACTGGGATAGCTCTCAGATTAAATCCAGCAAAATCGACTGAGTCATTTCAGGTTTTCCCCAACACGTATTTTTGTAGCTTAAAAAACAAATATCAGAAGGGGAAAAGAACAAAAAAGAACCTTGCAAAGCTGAAATTGCTCTTTCCATTCAGATGCAGTGCTATACCCAAACTGAAATTGTCACACAGCCCGTTAATCTCCATTACAAACTATGTTCTTTATTTAGTAAAATTACAGCATTTGGTTGAATGATAACAGTATTTACATACTGGTTTATGAGCTCCTGAGATGTTTCTCAAGCAAATAAAATAAGAGAATAGGTTACGGTTTATTGGAATAAGAGAACTGCATTGTTCCTAGGAGAACAACATACTGCTGCTGTTATTGCTCCTATGCTACAAATGTTTAAAACAATGCTGTACTTTGAAGGATTCAAAGCACATATCATCTACCAAAATAGGACTAAATCAGTGGTGCATGCAGAATAGTCCCCAATGATGACAAAGGCAACCCAAAGAATCTACAGAAAGCATTTGAATTTACAAAATTCAAAGAGTCCTCCTGAAAACAACTTGCAAAATTTCATATTGTGGCTATGCTCTGTAGAATAGTATAAATCCAGAAATTGGTAAAATCTAGGGGAAAAAAAGGTATTTGTAAAGAAAGGAACACAACAAACCTATTGTTGTCCCTATTAATTATGTTACATCCCTACTTGTGGAGCATCACCCAAATTTAAAAAAAAGCACAAAAGCAAAATGCCATAATCTACCAGTAGAGAAAGGATCAGCATAAACAGATGACATCCAAAGGGCTCTGGAAAACAACAAATACACCCAGAACCTCAACAGCAAGAACAGAATAACAAGCACCTACATAGCTGCAGTTTTCAATTATTAAATATTAAGCATCATACGAGTATTTGCACATAGCATCATGCAGTGATGGAAGAGCTGTCTTAAATATTTTTCAGCAAGACATCCTCTCTTGACTTACCTCTGAGACCAAGAGCTCAGTCCCATACAAACTAAGCACTTTCTAGCAGATTTAAAAGCTTTTTATGTACTTTGCTTTCTAATGAGACAGTAGTTCTCTACTAAAATAGAGTTTATTCAATTACAACTATTTCTAGGGGGACTAATAGAATAATAAGCCTGAGACTGCAGCATGGGTAGAGCTCCATGGACATCCAAGCCTGCAAAGTGAAATAAATGTCAATAAAAGCCACAGTCCAGGGCCAGAGCTGGCGAGGGAAGCATTCCTTCTACCAAGCATGGCAAACCACAAACCCTTGTTGCAGAACACACACACACACACACTCAGACTGAAATCCAACCTGCTGGTCAGTGACTGGTCTTCAGAAAATTTTAACAACTACTGTCAGCACTAAAAACATCCCTCTGGGGGGGAACCAGGCCTTTTAATCCATCTCCTGCTTTTTCGAGTATGGTGACAATTTCCTAACAATCAGTTTTAATATCAGACTGCAGGGAATTTTTTGAAGCATGCAAGTATGCATGCATGCCCCCACATACTAAATATATCACATAACAACTCCCCATTTGAAAAGTGCTTTTGGTAACTCAGAATTTATGTTTTCAAGTTAAGTATTCTACGCAGCAACAAAACCAGCATAACCTCTGCAAAATAAAAACCAGGTTATGTAAGGATCTGGCGGTACAGACAGGTTTGCATATCAGGCAATAAAGTATTTTGAAGTTATAATATTATAATAACTAAAGCTTCACTTAAGAATTTATTCCACAGCAAACCTTCCCCAATTCTCCATCCACAGTCCTCTCTTTAATTTTGTTTTCCTCATTCCTTATGTACACTGGTTATTATAAATCCTGATGTATCAAAGCAGCTTTGCAATGTGTGCAGCTGTGAAATCTAAGGATATGAAACAAATATTTGTAGTGTTTGCCGAGTCAAAAATAAGGATTTTTACACTTAGACAGGTGTATAAATGTGTACATATACCTAAATATCTGTGTACTTGTATCTATCCTCCACACAGCTCACATAAGAGTCCAGAGCTGCCTGCTTACAACCCATGGCAGAACTGAGACCTAAACAAGTAAATTTCTGAACTCAATACACAGCTGAACATATGAGCTTAAAAGGTAACAGTTCTAAAAATAATTTCACCTTTACTAGTCACACATTAAGGTCACATTGTTGCCATAAGATATAAAGGACCCTATCAAAAACAAAAAGGCAAGAAATCAAGTGCTATTTCAATAGCTTAAAAAAATGCACAAACCCCAAACCTACAAGTCTACAGGGACCCCTTACACCTAATCCATCCATCAAGTCCCGACTTCGAGGAGGCCAAAATGTTGTCATTGTCATGTTTTCCTGCGTGGCTCTGTACCTCCAGGTTTTAACTATTAGAAAGGCACAATCAGCTGGTGTGTATTGTATAGGTCAATTTACTTCCAATACACTAATTTCTGCAACATTAGCACAGAATGCCAGCTACAATTCCCTTACTGTTTGCACTCTAGGAGTAGACTTGTATTTTCTGCCAACTCCATTACATCATCCGAAAAAACCCAAACACTTTTTTTTTTTTTTCCCCAAATCCCTGCCACTCTCCTTTTCCTTCTCCCCTCTCCCTTCCCAAAGCGCTCGGCAATCACTGCCGGGAGCTTTATTTCGCCGTGCAGCCCGCCGAGCCCCGGCGCGCAGGGCTCTGGCCATTGTGTGGCGGGGATGCCTCCCTCCATCACTGACCTTCGCTTTCCCACTCAGACTGTTACATAACGCAGAGCCTGCTGCGTGCGCGGCCGGCAGCCCGGGCAGCGGCGGCGTGTGCCGGGCCCCGCTCCTGCCCCTGCCCCTGCGAGCCCGGGGCAGCAGCGGGGACATGTGGGTCAGCAGGTTAGCAGGAGCAGAGCCCCAACAATTCGGGAAAACACTCGCACCGCCGGAGCCGCCCGGGCTTCCCAGCACACCCCCCCCCCCCCCCCCGCCCCGCTCCTTTTCGCATCCATAGAGAAGCGACAGCCGAGTGTTACATAATTGATGGGATCCCAAAGTTGCCCCCTGCCCAAAGGCGGCGGGGCCCGCTGCCTCTGCCGGCAGCTCCATCTGCCCGCGCCGCCGGAGCGCTGGGCCGGAGAGCGGGAGGGGGCGCGTTGTGTAACACCCGCCAACTACGGCCGGCTCCGCAAACATCCAGAAAACTCCCCGACAAATTAAGGAAATTTTCTCCAGTGTTTCTGATTAACCTCGTTACATAAGGCGCTTGCATTCCAAATCCACTCTCGCAAGCTCTAAATATACCCCGCGCAGCCAAACGCTCCCTGCGCACACGCCCGTGGCCACCCGGCCTCCTCCGGCCGAGCCCGCTCCTCCTCGCCTCGGCATCCGCCGAACGGCGCGCTCCCCGCTCGCAAATCGCCTCTAATTAAATGTTTCGGCGTGTGACATCTCGATGGCTTTTACTGTACGCGGATTCCCTGAGTGGGAAGCTGCCTGGGAAGGGGGGGTGTGGCCAAAAGGGGAAAAATACTGTAAAACACAAGCCAACACATGATCAGCCATATTCCAACCTACAAGCCGAGCCCCCTCCGTCCGAGCAGAGACGGTCTCGCCGCTGCCCGCGGCCGGGCATCGCTGCCCCGGCCCCGCCGGCGGCCGCCGAGGGGGCTGCGCTCCCGCCGGGCACGTACTTTTCTCCGCCCGTCATTTCTTTCAACGGCCGTGTGTATTATTACATAGCGTTATTTAATTCATTTTTACCCATCACCGAGGGATTTTACCGAGCGAAGCCTCTCTAGCGCGCTCCCCCCTCTTGCAGGAGCAACGCTTCATAAATTATTTACAAGTAATTAAAGCCGCAGCCTCCTCCCTCTCGCACGTCTCGGCAAAACTCCGGCGGCGTTTGAAGCCGGGCCGCGCTCGGTGGCCGCGGCGGGGGCAGCCGGTCCCGCACGGCCCCGCACAGCAGCGCGCAGCTCTCCCGCCGCCGGCGCGGCTCGGGCCAAACTTCACCGCCCCGAGCACCTCCGGAGCCGGCCCGCACGACTCCGGGGCGCAGCCTGAGGCGGGAGGGCTTTGACAGCTGGCGGCGGAGAAGGGGGGCTCGTTTGTTCGCAGCGCTTTATTCGGGGCCGGCGGAGAGCGGTGAGAGAACCCCCGGGCGCACGGAGACCCTCTGCGAAGTTGGGCACCCTCAACAACAGCAGCTACGAGATCATCCGCTCCGCGATGAAATAATTTTTAAGATACACTTAAATGAATTAAGGGAAAACAGCGCGCAACAGAGTGAATAAGTCACCCGCAAACCGCAAATCTCCTGTTTAATCACAGATCCCCCATTCACAACAAGCCACAGCACACCAGTTGAGAAACTGTCAAAAGGAGACAGACGAGGGGGAGAAAAAAGGGGGGGAGGAAGGACACTGCAGCTTTAAAAGTTTGTTCCCTTGAATCCCAATACTCCTGCTGTTGCTTTATATATTTATAAAATTATGTAATTTCAGGGGCACAGTACCCATCCGGATACCACAGGCAATAAACGAGAGGGACAGGAAAGCACCAAACACCGCTCAATATTTTCATTGCATTTGTCCCTCCTCCTGCAGCAATTAAAAGAAGCTATAAAAGTTTGCAAGGTTTTGCAGGGGGTACAAGCCCGGCTTGTTTGCGTGCGCGGCTTCAGCAAGCACGAGCGATAAACCAGGGGATTAAATTGCTGCATTTCCCCCTTCTCTCTTACCCCCCTCTTCCTATTCCCACCCACCCCCCGATCCCACTCCCCCGGCCCCCTCCCCCTTCCCCAAGTCTCCCTACCTCTGCTGCTGCTGCTGCTGGAGTAGCTCTGCCTGCGGACGGGAGCCGGCGCATCGCTTTTCCGGGCAGGCTCCAGGTTCACCGGGGTGTCCCTGGCGCCGGCGGCCGCCTCGGAGACGCTGCTGCCCGGCTCACTGGCTGCTGGATCGGGGGCTGCCGGAGCCGACTCCATGTTTTTCCCAATGTAGATCGCTTGGAGATGGCGAGCTCCTACACTCCCTCTATCTTCTGTTTCCAGCGCAACTCTATGGTAGGAAAGCAGAAGGGAGAGAGCGAGCGTGATCCAGATGGGATGTGAGCTTGCCTGGCTGTGACCACAAGCAGCGCTAGCGAGAGCTGCACACCCCCCCGCCCCCGCACCCCCCGCGCTCCGCCGCCAGCCCCGCGCCCCACGCCCGGCACCGCCGCCCTCCGCCCGGCCCCGGCCCCGGCCCCGCCGCAGCGCCCGGAGCCGCGAGGGGCGGCGGCCGCGGGCTCCCGGCGAGCCCCGAGCGGGGCCGGCGCCGCACAAGGTGCTGCCATTGCCCGGGGCGGGCGGGGAGCCAGCCCGACCTCCGCCCGGGCCGGCACCGACGGCTCGGGGAGGTGATGGGGCCCGGGCGGCAGGGCCAGCGGGCCCGCCGGGAGCTCCCCTCCGCAGTCCCGGTACCGGCGGGAAGAGCTTCCACGCAGGGCTGTCTTCCCTCCCCCATGACTGCTTCAGCTGAAGCCGCATCAGAAGATGCCAGCTGTATTAAGCGTCTCAAGACCCACATGTTCAGCAGCCACGCAGCCGGAGAAGGCAACATTTCAGACAATACCTCTCTCTCAATGAAGTGCGCTTTGACATAGAACAAAAGGTGACTAGCAAGGTGCCAGAAAACCTCCAGATCTGGGCTGACTTCTGCAAGCACCCTTGTGCAGCTCACAGTCTCGGTAATGGTCAATTCCTTGTCCGCTGCCTGATGTTAAATCCAGTAACAGCTGCCACAAACACACCCTGGAGAACACATCGCTCGTGTACAACAGAGGCCATGTTCCCTGCAGCCCCACTGCCTCCTGCACACAAGGTGCTAAAGCTGCCTGCTTTGACTGCTCTGACTAGCAGCATATCCCGAGTAGACCAAATCATGATATTTTTACTGAAAGCGGTTCAAGCTTTTTCCAAATGGCACTTGGTCATGTGCAAGCAGCTGATATGCTACCTTCTGCCAACCAGGACTGCTGCTGCAGCTTTCAACACTGCTGCTGGTGCTGGTACCTGATGAAACTTACAGGTAAACCCTGGGCAACTCCCTATTCTGCAGTACGATCACCAGTACTGCAGTGTTGTTCCTCAAACAGCTGTGGAACGTACCATGAGTCCTGCTTGTCCCCGGAGCCTGTCCACAAATGGGATTACATCTTGCACTGCTGGTAGTCCTTTTGGTGGAAGGGTAGGATCTTGGGTCAGTTGATTTGGAAGTCCTGAAGTTCCAATTACCCGTGTCTGGAAAACAAACACCACTACAGTTTTGATTATCTCGTCTGCTTCCATCTGAGAGGAATGGGCAGAGATTGCAGAACACAGAGCGACATTAAAAATTATTCTGCATTCACTTTCAGAGCATAAATGAATTGGAGATGGTCAGAGCTGGGCTCATAGACTTTGCCCACTGAGTAAAACCAGGTCTTGTTCTTTGTGATGAAGCACTGGGTTAGGGCAGGCCTGGGAGTACATGGTATGGACACAAAAGGCTACCAGGTTTTCCACCAAAGGGTGTCAAGCTGGATGGAAGCTGTTCCTAGAGAGCAGCCTGAGAAGGAGAGCGAGTGGAAGTGGACAAGGAAGCACAGGTTGCTCCCCAGGACCCATGTGGGGACTGTGAGCATCCCTGGAACACACTGGCAAAGGCAGGGGCACAGGCTTTGGTCTCTCCAGAATCTGCAGAGGGCAGCAAGGTGGTCCTTCTCTGATGCAAGTTCGGTGGATTAGAGCTGCGATTTCCTGCAAAGGCTCTCCCTTCACTCTTTGCTAATTGGCAGCCTCCAAACACAAGTAAGAATTATGTGATCTGTGGAAACCAAGCTGCCTGTTAGCCCGAGAGAAAGCTTATCCCTCCCTCCTCAGATGGGGGTTTTAGCAGGCTGACCAGGCAGTGTGTGGTGGGAAACTTGCCCAGCTAATAAAAAAAAGAACTTCATTCCTCAAAGCTGCCAGACCACTGCCTTTCACCAGTGCTGGCAACAACTGGACCACTTGCCACAGTAAGGATTATTCACGTGAGTGTTTTGCAGGACTGGTTGTAGTATTGCAGCTACTTCAAATTATCAGAGAGTGGGGTTTTCTCCTTCTATCTGTTAAAGACTGCTGATATTTTGTACACCTACCTTTGTTATACAATTGGAATTTAATGCATCTTTTCCCCTATTTTCTAAATTGAAACAATTTTTCAATTTACTTAGAAGAGAAAGGAGGAGGAAACACTGGAGGCTACAATAGGATAACACAGTAGATCTTTTTTTTTCAAAGTAAATTGTGAGGGAGGGGAAATCACAGGAGTAAGCCCAAATGCTTAGAACATCTGAATTAATGGAGAAGAAAAATTAATGTTATGTTGTTTCTCAACATCTCTCTCATAAATCACCAGCAATTAGAACCAGCTAAAGCAGGATAAATTCATAGCATGTTTGTAGAGGCCACAATCTAGGAGCACCTACACAAAGAAAAAGACAAAGCTGCTTTGCTCTAGCAAAAAGAGAGGCTGCCCACAAACTGAAAGCACCATGGGGAAAGGAAATAGGTGACAGTTCACTTGAGATATATATAATGAAGGAAAACCATCACAACTTTTATCCAAACCTTCCTCTCCGTGAACCTGTTCTGCTCAGACATTTCCTGGGCATTGAAAAGGTCTTCCTCGTTCTTCAGTCTATTTCTAGCTTCCAATCCCTACCAAGATGGTTCATTAACTTTGATCACTAAGCTTGTTTCAACAAGTGAGATGGCATTAGCAGCAAAGACAGGTATGCTGAGAAACTTGAGGATAAATGTTCAGTTAGATGAGAGAGGGCTTTAGAAATTGCTGCAGATATTACACGCAACAGATAATACTAGAACTATCAGTAATGGAAGAAAAAGAGACAAGTGCCACCAAACATCTCCTATTGACTTAGCTATTTTCATGTAGATACAATGATTAATAATTTTAAAAATTCTAATTTAAAAAGTCACATAAATCTTACATGATTCTGCAGTAGAGGAGGTATAAAGATCATCTGGACACTTTTCCAGTGGCAGAGGAAGTGGCAGAGGAGCTGTAATGCACACAGCCACCAGACACACAGAAAGCAATTCTTGGGCAGGACAGGCAGGAGGCAGAGAGCACACAAATGTGTGCAACAAAACCTCAGCTCACACAGGAACAGCACCCAGCATTGTGTTCTATCAATGTGCAAGCCTGCTTTGAACCTGAGTCACTAAAGGTCTTCTACACACACCAGCTGTTCAAACACCTCCCTCCAAAAAGAATGCCAAAGCACACTGCTGACCCAGGAGTTACATGAAAACACAGAATATCTCAAGTGGGGAGGGACCCATAAGGATCACTGAGTCCAACTCCCTGCTCCTCACAGGACAGGACCAACACTAAATCCTGCGACTAAGAGCATCTTAAACAGCAGCCCAGTTCTGGGGCCTGGCCTACCCCTGGCCACAGCACACCCATGTCCAAGGGGGCTGTCCAGCCTTCCCAGGCAGCTTTGGTAGCTCCAGTCCAGCATTGTACAGAACACATTGGTGCAGAGATCAATAACCACGAGGCAAAGCTTGAATAACAAGGCAGAGTCACAGCTGTTCCTCCTCCACAACAGTAAGGCACTTTTCCTTCCATGGACACATCCCTGTGGTTCTGATGTCTTTGCAGGAAAAAATAAATGAAAAAATTCAGAGATTGAAGACATTCAGAGCAAGTAGGACACCAAGGAGGTTCTCAGTACAGTTCTGATGTCATCATGCTTATATACCAATATTCAAAGAAGTGTTTAAAATATATACATCTATTCTTTGATTCTTTGCAACTGCATTCTGCAGCATATCTTTCAATGGTTCACAAAACTTCAGTTAATTAAATTTTACAGTAGGACAAGAAACTGCTTCCACTGGAAACACATACAGCAGCCTCCTCACAATTATGCAACCCATTAAGCTTCAGCAAAAACAGGCAGACTGGTAAACTACAGGTATGGAACCTGAATATTTGGCAGTAATTAAATTAAACACTACCTGAACAGCATTCTCTCATATCCTAGATGAAAACAAAATAAAAAATAATAGGAAAGGAATAAGAGAACTGTGCTGGAGGCACTTAGACTGGATGCAGCTTCAGTGGACCCTTTCCCACAACCTTTATCTCTAAGCAAAGTGGAAAGCTCATCAAACAGTTGCTGGAATTTGCACTCACAGACATAATTTTGTTTGTTTTAAAGACTGAGGAGCATTTGTTAACCAGCTAGCACAGCACAGATTCAGTGGAATCTCCTTCTTCCTGCTGTAAACTCATAGTGTAAACTATGAGCTGCTTTTCATTGTTTGTTAAGCCTCCATTTCCACTCTCCTCTCTGCCATTTGGATTCATTGCTTATTGGATTTTCTGTTTCTGAAAGAAAGTGGAGGAGCACACAACATACAAAGTAAAGAATCCTTTGTGCTTATCTGTCGAGCACAATGTCCACAATCAGCATCTCCTGATAGAGAGTAGCACAGGTCAGTTTTTAAAAATGGAAGACTTTCTGTGAGTGAATTCAGGTAAAAGGCCCAAAGATATCCACCTCTCTCAGCAAGCTGGTTTTGCTGCTGTTTTCTAGCAGATAGTTTAAAAAATTATTGAATATTTTCCTTTAGCCAGATGAAGACTTTTCTTGCTTTCCATACACTTGCAGACAACTTCTTCCTCCCACAAAGGTAAGCTAATTGAATTAGAGGAGCAACTCAGCCTGCCCATGTTCTCTGGAGAGTTGAAGGGAAACGGGGAAGAGAAAAATCTGATCCAGAGATACATTTTTGTTCTCAAGAAAATGGAAGATTTTTTTTTAGTGAAGATCAGTACATGAGATGCCATTTCTGAAACCTTGGATCACTTCAGTCCAAAGTGGGTATGGTTGATTTCTCATTAGCTCTTGCTTCAGCACTACCTTCTTCACTGTGTTTTTACTCAAGAGCTGCTTCCCCAAATACCACATTTATTATAGAATTCATCCATAATATCAGACTGGTAACTCACACTCGTGCAAAAAGACACGTCTCTCTAAAAGTAATAATAGGTTAAATGCAGGTTAAAGTAAGGAGAAAAAAATAGCTTGTCCTTGATAAAAATAATATTCTTATGAATATTGTCTAAATGACAATTTTGTACATGCCTTCATACATCTCTGTCATCCTCCCAATGAATTTCCACCAGTAACCTCAGCATTTCCAGCAGCACACCTTGCAAAAGGTGGGGAGGTTCTGGTACAAACTCTGTCCCTTCCCAGCCCACCCCGACCCAGGATCCCACCAACACTCTGGAAGGGGCTGCAGAGCTCTCCCTGGTTTCCCAGTGCAACAGCAGGGAGCTGCACCTGTACCCATCCTGATTTGCCTTCTTTTTCTCCAGGTCACAGAACTTGATCTTCTAGCTTAGAAACACAAAAATTACCTTCATTGTACATGTAACAAAAAAATTACACAAGCCATCAGTATAATCAAGCAGGCCAAATACACAGCAGAGACATTACAGCTTAGATGAGCATTAAAGTTGAATTATGCCAAAAATTCAGAAGAGAAAGTAGTAATTTTATTTTAAATAGTCAGGTTTTACATAATTTGAAGTCTCATTTGATTTATTTAAACACTGTATCTAGTAAAATATTTTTATTTCAAGGAAAATGGAAAGCTGTCTGCTGCATGCAAAGGTCAGCTTGTATTAAAGAAAACATATATTCTGCTGCTTGCTTTAACTCTTTGAGAGCTCCAAGCTCCACAACAGAACAGTTTGTGTCTTTTATAATAGTTTTTAAGTCCAAAATTTTATATATTTTATAGAGACTAGAAAGATTATTATGAAGCTTTCAGTATTGTGCTGAAAGAAGAATCTTGGAAGAGGAATTTGATAGTGAAAATATTCCAGTGTGTTAATGGAACACAGGTATAGTAAGAGGGAAGAGATCTGCTTTTCTCTGTTTGGAGATGAGAGGGAAGAGGGCAGAACTATTTCACTTTCACAACTGACAGTTCTCATACTGTAAAAACAAATTTGGTTGTTGTTAGAGTTGTCTTCATGTTCTGTAAAGCACTGACACCCAAAATAAGCCTTGCAATTTTTTCAGCTTTTTTTCATCTGATGAAAAATAAGTACCTTATAACCAAACAAAATATTTAGTTAACTTGAAATTAAAAGATGTGGTTTGTGCCTTGATTTTTTAACATGCTCGTAAAAGTGATGTTTAGATATGTTTCAAAGTAAAACAATATTTTCTGTAAAAAAACCAAACAAAACCAGCAAAACCCATAACAAATTCCTGAAACACATTTAAAAAGGAACATCAAGGTCTTGCCTAATTTCCAATTTCTTCTTCTTCAACTGAACAAATCAATCAGAAATTAGAGCTCATTAAATTGATCCAGCCATGGATTTTCTAGCTGGAACAGTCCCTCCACTGGGGCGCAGCTCTGGGGAGCTCTGTGGTTCCTCTGTGCAGTGACCATGGGGATCCTTACACATTGTCAACTGCACAGGTGCTCACAGGCTGCTCAGGAACAGCCACGAGAGACCCTCAGTGTCTGAAATGAGGAGCCTCAGCCATCCTCAAATCAAATTTCAGCCTAAGGAAGCCCAGCAATGAAAAATCCCAGCTCTCTATTTCTGAATCTCTCCAGGCCTGTGAATGCAGCCCTGACTGAGACTGCTAATGCATCTCTCCTCTTTTCCTTTTTGAATGATTAATCATTTTTCTTTAAAAGAAACCATTATCTAAAAGCAAAAACGGGCTATGTAAAATATCCTCACAAATGTATTTGCACACACTATATGCTCTCATTTAGAAAAAAATTGCCTTACAGGTTTCATGTAAAAATAGAAAGCTCTTTCCTACACAAAGTTTGTTTTAGTAGTTGAGGTTTGAATCTTGTGACTGGGAGACTTCATGATAACCCACACAGTTATTTTGAAGTTTAAAGCAAAGTTAAAACCTGCTGTACTCCATAGATTCTTAGAGTACTCTTCCCAATCCAGCTTGTCACTTAGAGTAAATTCTTTGTTGCATTTCTTTCTTTTTTTACTACCTCCCATAATATGTAGGATTCATTCTTAATTCCTCAATGCAATGCTTGTTGCTATTGTAGAGATTTAACAACCATTTGAAAATGACATAAAGCAGAAACCCAGGCAAAACTACCAAAGATTAAAAACAGAAAAAATAAAATTATTAAAGTAAAATCCTAGGTGGTGAATAATTAACATGAAAATTAGCCTGCTTACAGAAACTATATATATATATATTTAATATTTTATATATTTCATTATTTATATCTTTTAATATTTTATCTATTTTAATTTTTTTCCCCACATGCTTCATGGCAGTGTTACCCTATGGACATAGTAACAAAGTCCACAGGACTTTTCCCAGATTTTTTCTGCAGTTTCCACCATGTTCATCCCTGCAGGCCTCCACTACTCACCCAAAGTATCCAACACAGATTTCACAGTGTGCTGTTATCACCTTAGCATGATGGCACTCATTTACCTCCAACTCAAGGAGAGAGGGAAATAATTAAATATTTGCAGCACTGGCTTTACACTAATACAATTTTTCTTTAAGTTTTCTCTAACCTTTATAAGGCACTGATATTTTCGTGGTGCATGTACCAGTGAGCACTGCTGCTGCCTCCCCTCCTCTGAGACTCACAGCTTCACAGGTTCTTTATTGTGATTTTCAATTACCATAAGGAACCAAGAGATCAGAGAACAATTTTCAAAGGAACAACAAGTGGTTCACTTTAAAGTTCATTCCTAATGTTTGTGGCTTTTCATAAATCAATACAAGCAGGCAAGAACAACACAGCAGCTCTACTTTAGAATTTCTGATTGTCTGAATGTAAAACTGTACTACTAACAAATGTTCTCTTTAAACTATCTTTCCTTCCCTAATGCTGTGAAATTTGTCTGAGAAATTGTTTGAAATCAATTGGTTTAGACTTGGAGAGCCAAAAGATTTATATTTGTCACAAAAAACAAAAGCCAACCTGAAATACTTCACATCCAGGTTTCCACTGGGAATTTTAAGCTTTCCCTGCTTTCTATCCACACCTCAAAAATGCCAAAATCTAACAAAACCAGGAGAAAGTGGTTTAATGAATAAGGAACAATTAACAGGGCTTTCAATACTTGTACTTTATGCCCCTCTGCATCAAGCAGATAGATGATTTTCCAAAATGAATGATATTAGCTATTCTATCATTTCAGGTTCACAAATCCAGGAGAGCAATTTCTTGCTTCAGATTAAAAATCCCTTAATACTTTTCCCCCTCAAAATCTTCCAGCTACATGATGGGATCTTGTGTCCTTCCATCTGGCATGCTGGGCCCCTGTCTGGTCAGCTCTGGGCTTATGTTCCAACACCCAAAAAATCAAAATTTAGGAATATCCTTTGCATTGGTGCAAAACAGTAGAAGCTTCATGTGATATAAAGTTTACATTCCTTCTAATCTCATCTCATAACTCTACTCCATGGGGACATCTTTATCAAGGAATAGATTCTTGGCCTAGGATGCTGAAATTAAAAATTCCTTACTAATTAATTTTTAGTTGGCACAAATCAGAGTCTTTTTAAGTTCAGTAGGAACTGTAAGTCTATTCTCCTTGTTTAACCACTTATAATTAAAGATAAATAAATAGCTCAGCTCTGTTTTTTCCCCAGATGAACGTACTGATTACCACAGTAGATTTTTCTGCAGAACTTCAGTCTGGGGATGTGAGATTTTTAAGAATCCAACTCTCCAAATGCTTTCCCCTGAGAGAGGCAGGGATGGGGGAGGTGAATCGTTCTGAAAGGATCATAAAAACTTGCCAGCAATATTTTTTAAAAGCCAGTAATTGTTTTTAATACTCAAAGATGGAATAGCTGTTTAAATGACCATGCTTGCATACAACCCCTTTATAACACATTTGTGCACACTCTGGACACACAGACACAGGACAACCACACATTTAGTCAGACTTTGTCAGGTATTGTGCCCCTTTTGGCTCCACACAATTAATAGAATGTGTACCTCAGGCTGCTTGGGCCAGCAGAACATCCAGAAAGCAAAAACCTCAGGGTCAATGTGTTTAAACATATTTATACATGGAAGGATTGGGGGCTTGGAGAAGTTAGACTTGGAAAAGCTTATAACTAATAAAGAGTAAAACTAATAAAGTACTTTACATGATACATGCCTAAGTGTTTTGCTGAACTCAGACCTGATAAATACCAGGAATAGGGTCCTTAATATTCTGAGTTTGAAAAATGGACTATTAAACCACAATATATTTATATTAGTAAAGCTTCCTCCTGAGAAAAAAGAAGGAAAAGAACCCCTAAAATATAAGGTCTGTCAGTTTTTTTCTTTTTAAATGTCCCTTGTTTGTGAAGTTTTGATTCAAACACAAGAAACTGAGTGGTTTTGATTCAAACACAAGAAACTGACCATTGGTCACAGAATTACAATAAACTGTTTTACTATTGGAAAACGAAGCTGTCTTTTTTGAGTGCTCACCTGATAGCAATTCTGTTCCCTTGCCAGCAGCTTTGGAACTACCAAGAGGAGAGTTAGAAGAATGATGACACAACAAGGCTCTCTGTGATGGCTGTGATGGCTGTGTTCACCCTGAAATCACTTTCCATACACTGTGCAATCCAACTGCTCACTGCATGGACTCGGTGCTTTGGTTTGTGACCATCAGCAAGCAGAAGAAACAACACAGAGGTTCCAAACAATCCCCTTGCTGAAAACAAATGTGGAATGATTTCATGCTTTCACAACTGGCTCCAAGGAAGCCTAAGCCAAGTTACACTACCTGTTTTGCCAGTACCAGGAAGCAAGACATCAAAATAACCACAAAGAGTTAAACAATATCCTTGTGTTCTTGTCAGGCAGAGTGACAGAGATGCAGCAACCTGCTGGAGCCTCAGAGAGGTCGGAGCTGGCAAAGCAGGGGTGGTCAGCACAGCACTTCCCCCTCTGCCCTGTCCCTTTTGCTTTGCTCTGTTCCTGCTTGAAAAAACAACACCCAGCTCTAGAAGGGCTGCCCAGTCACCAGAGCTGCAAACTCACAGTGAGAACAGCTCCAGCTCTTCAAATCTCCATGCTCAGGGGTCCAAAAGCAGGACTTGACCTACAGCTGGAGAATTTTGGGAGCCACTTCAGCACTGCCAAAGCCCAGGAGCTGTAGCAGTCTCCTGACAGAAGCCTGATATCAGAAATCATATAACCATTATACAAGTCAGCTTTTTCACAATGCTCATTATTCCCCATATGTATGGCACTACAAAGTAGCAGTGGAATGTATTTAAGCTTTTATCCAGATGCTCCTTGGTTTGTGACTGTCTTGAATTCACACTATGCCTACCTTCTAAAGTGCTTAAAGGGTGGCAGAAAGACATTAAGACAAATAGAAGAATGAACAAGGGCATGCATGGTTGAAATAAACTAATTTTTATATTTAACTGCACACATACAGAAAGTTGACCATGGTATTCAGTGATCTGCACTTTGTGAAGCACTGCTGTCCACAAACACAGAATTCAGTAAATAGCTTTCAAGGTATTCATTAAATTTCTGGTGTAGATAAATAATGAATAAGAGGCAGCTATTCATTAGTATGCAATACCTGAAAATATCTGTTATCCCTTCTTGATGAATCTGACCCAAGGTCTCCTGGCTACTGGGAGGAACTAATATTGCAGCTCACAGAATATGTGCTTTACCTCTAAGAAAGCAGAAAGAGCAAAATGAGTTAGTTACTCAAATAAGCAAGCAATTTACTCCAGATTTGTAAAAAGCTATGGAAAAAATTCCTTTTAGGAAACGAATTCACTGCATGCCACTAGTCTAAAACATCCAAAGAGCATTCAAGCCTTCCAAGATGCAGAAGAGGTGTCAGCTCTTCGTGACTTAGTCAGCAACAAGTTGTCTGCCTAACCCATTAAGTCTGTTGCCTATGAACCCTCCCTGGCAACAGGGAAAGGGAGAGAGGCTCCTGCATAAAATCCACTTCATAATTTCAGAACTTCAGCCCTGACTCATCCCTGCCACAGACTTGCTTTTGGTTACAGAGAATTTGTTTTGTTTGATTTTAATTTCATTCTGAATTAGAGCAGCATTATTATTCTTGCCAGGAAGTAGAAGGGGTTAGTGTGCAGCTATTTCATATTTAAGCAAGATTGTGTTTAATGCTTTCAATTTTAGTGCCACTGCCTCTGCAGAATCCCAGATATTTCAGCGTTTGGTCACTGCTACTTTCTTTATCCCAGCAGGTTCCCAGTGCAAGCAGCTCATACAATGCTATGCTGGCTCAGCCAAGCAAGACTGGCAGTTTTGTGTTTGTACTGCCTGTGTCTAACCAGAGCAGCAGCAATTGATGAACATTCTGAAAAGCAAAACCTCTAAATGCTCGAGAAAATAGCTAAAGCACTTGGCTCTCCAAAAAGAAGAGAGGATCAGATGGGTGTGCAGGGCACAAAGTGCTATGGAAGCCACTAATGGCAGAATGTTCTCCATGCACTGGAGGGACAAAGAGAATTAAAACACTGCTGCAGCTGCCCCCAGGAAGCCCTGCAGATTCCCAAATGGATCCACACTACCACTGGCTTTATTCACAGATGAGCATTTACATTTACTGGTCATTTACTGGAATGTTTCTCACAGTTGTTCTAATTTATGGACCAAGAGCCACGCTTCTGGACTCTTAAAAATGATTAAAAGAAAAATTGGCAAGCTTTGCATTACCTCCCTTCCTGTTTGAACTCCAGAAAGGGCAATTTCTGGATGAACTAACTTGGGCACATCTCTATAGTTTCATTAGGAAGAAGGATGCTCAAGCTACAGACTTTGAAGGGCAATTTCAAATCACACTTGGAATTCAAGGGGGTCTAACAAAGTAGAGGGCTACGGGTGTACAGAATGATGGATGCTTCAATACTGAGTGTAAAGTCTTCTATGTTGTTTCTATATTAATGTTTTAACTCATTAGTGGGTTTAATTATGCTGCACAAGCTAAAAATGGAGCTTTCTCAACTTATTCCTCCATATAAGTGATTTGGAAGCTTTTAATCTTTTCTGGTCAGAGTCTTTCATATGATGTGATAAAATAAACAAACAAAAGCTAGAATAGCAGCCATATATTAATCTCTGAGCATTCCCAGAAAGGAAAAATCATCTCCTGTTTCAAGTTTCTATGCACCATTATAGAACCAGAAGAAGCAAATAGATCTGCATTCTGCACTGGAGCCTTAGGGGAGCCTCACGGGGAAAATGGCAGGGGTTACTCTTCATAAAGGGAGAGAGGGATTTACTGAACAACAGATAAATAGAAAACTGAATGCCACTTCCTGGATGCTAGTCATCTTCATAAACTACTCATTTTACTACATTTTTCAGCTTTCACTTTTATCCCTTCTCTCTGATAAAAGTACCTGTAAACTCTTAGTTTGCATCCATGTCAGCTTTACTAGAATGACACAGGAAAAGAAACTGTAGTAAATGACCTTATATCAACTGGGCTACATTATCATCTAGAGATACAAATGAGGTTTGACACTTAGTTAGGTTTTCAATCAGGGAGAGTTACACATCTTCATAAATATCACCCAGGTTTATGCACGTCTACTAAAAACAGGGCTGTCCTGAAACTTGTTTTTCAAGGGGATGTTCTGAGTATTTAGTTTTCTAACAAATTTAAATGATGTTTCCTTTAGTCAGAAGACAGTTCTTTCTACTGATTTATCTGAATTTTTCTCAAAGGCACTGGTACAATGTATGAAATGGGAATATGAGAATAAAGACTACTTGCAGAGGTCATATCAAGACAGAAGATAACATAATAAAACTGGGAATGGTTACACTGGAGCACAACCTGAGAATTATTTTTGGATGGTGCTGATTGTCTGCACATCATGAAGCTCTAGTCCCTATTCAGTAGAGGCTCCTGTATCACCTTTGAAAATTAAAAATTAAATATTTTTAAAAGCACTCATGAGCTTTTGGAAGAGAATTCACAGAAAGGTTTCTGCACAATGATTTGAGCTTCACAATGTCTAGCTCTCAGTCAAACAAGGCTTAAAACAATCCCCAGGGCCCAGTTTGTGCCCAGGGCTCCTCCTCAGTGCAGAAGGAGGGTTAGGCAGGGATGAGGTTCACACAGAGCAGCAGAGATGTCTTAAGGCTGCAGACACCAAGTGAGCAAATCCTCACTGCAGGGAGGCTGCTGCCCCCACTCTCTCCACTTCCAATACAAAGGCTTTTTCTGCCATAAACTACAGGGTACACCTGTCTTTTATGAAAAGCTGCAGGAAAAACTCTTTCTTTATCTAATAGCTCAGCAGTTAGAGCTCTCACAAAAGTTTTAGGACAGTTCTAATTCTTCCTTCAGCTAAGGTTCACATCTTTTACCCAGGGGAGCATAAGGCAGATACATCTACAACTTCTGCTGTTGAAAGCAGCAGAGGACAAGTGGGGAAGAGAATGGTGTGAGTATAAGGTGCTAATTATGTGCTGCTCCTTAAGATCCATCCCTACACAGAGTCCTGTCCTAGGGGCTCTGAACAGACTTGATTAGCCAGGGGACTTGCTGAAGTGACACGAGCTAAGGTGCAAATACCACTGTCACTGATTCCTGCCCTTCTGGGGCAAGGCATCCAGAACATGCTCAGATTTTCCATCCTTGCTCCCCAACACCAAAATGTCCATCCTGTGGCATCATCAGGCTGTGGCTCCCACACCTAAAACAGCTCAAGGACAGACATTCCTTCCACAGACACGATTTTGCTGATTGGAACCATCACACATCATCTCCAGTGTACAAAGATACAAATATCAATCTTTACTTGCATGTTTGAAAACAGCTGTAAAATGATCATTGTGACAGGACCTCTCAGGTCTTGCTGAACTCTTAATAAGCAGAATCTGAGTTGGAAAAAATGCCTTTTCAAAAGCAAATGGACAACTTGCTTCTCTGTGACAGACAGTGGGGTCCTCATCCCCCTGTGTTCCCAGCTTCTGTTGAAGTTGAAATCCAAGAGAAGCTGGGATCCAGGAGACACCTTCTCCCAGCATTTCCCAAAACCAGCTGCAGAGTACAAAGTGTGCACCTTCTCCCAGCATTTCCCAAAACCAGCTGCAGAGTACAAAGTGAGCACCTTCTCCCAGCATTTCCCAAAACCAGCTGCAGAGTACAAAGGGGAAGCAGGGATGCTGAGGAGCACAGTGACAGCCCCACAGTGCCCTGATTCCAGCTGGGAATCTACAGGGGCAAGATGCAGGGCAGAGAAACTTGCCAGTTTAGATGCAAATGAACCTCCCAGCATTACCCCCATAAGCAGTGTTGGTGTGACCATAATTCAGCCCATCCCAGGAGGGTCACAGTGGGCAGAGGAAAATTCTGCTCAAATTTAATGAACATGCCCTTGACTGGTTTAACTGCTTAGCTCTACCTTTAAATTAAATGGGCCAGCTTCAACTCATTGCTCTTCAATATTTGGGGAATTGTCATGAGACTGCTAAACACACTCAGAACTTCCAGTTTAGCTCCTCCTAAATTCTACACAATCTCAATCCAGTAAACCCTTCCATCTCTGACCTTGTGATTGCAGCTCCTAAAAAACATCTTCACTGCCAAAAGGTTTGGCTGCTCCTGCTGAAATAGTTCAGATGTCACCATGGCCTAGAAGCCTCCTGCAACTTTTCAGCAGCCACTGGTATAAAAGTGCACTGCAAGCTCAGACAAGAATTACAGATACACCAGCACCTGAGAAAGTATTTTTTAGTGGTTTGTGTTGCAGTGGAAAATAATTATTTTGAGAATACACAACAAAAGGGTATATAATTCATAAAAGAAATCCACCTATCATTTATAATGAAAACTCTTGTGCTTAAAAGTATGATGTTCAACATTATTTTTTTCTGACTCAAACTACGTATGGATGCTACTTTTGGGCACACAAAAAAGTTTCTAAAAGCCTTATTAGGAGGAATTTTCACACCTCAACACTTCTAGTAAAAAACAAGATATAATTTATACTCTTGGTGCTTTAAACCTCTTTCAGCTGAGAAAATTACAGTGAGTAAATTATTTGAAATGTCAGACATTAGTGTAGACATTGTCAGACAAATAGTATTAATTACAGGCAATCTCAAAAAATCAAATAGTTTTTAAATTAAAACTTGATTTAAGTTTCTTGTCAAAATAAGAAGATTGCCTAGGTCTTAGCTGTATTTAGGCAAATGTCAGCAGAGTTTTCAGGCCTGGAGGAAAATATTAAGAGTTTGGTGCCTCTAGTTTTGCCATTCATGTTCCTCATCTGATTGAATTCTGTCCTCAACAGACGCTTGATGAAAAAGCTCAGCTGACACATTTTTACAACTACTCTAAGTCTTGGTGGGGGAAAAACCAAACTAACACAAAACAAAACTGGGAAAGGTATCAGAGCAACATGGGAGACAGAGAGAATGCATATTTTCTCTTTTTCTGAACTATAGAGAATTAAAAGGCTTAACTTTTTAGAAAGCAGATGTACAAGTCTAGCTGAAAATGCTGCAGAGAGGTGCAGTTCAGCATGTCTGTAAAGCAGCTCTGAGGCAGAGGTGCAGTGCTGGAAGGAACCACTGACCTGTGGGTGTTTCTCCCAGGGCACAGAGACATTCATATCAAACACTTCAGCCTTGGCAGTGTTTCACAATTGTTTCACCTACAGCTTGAGGTGGAAAGACTGACAAATACAAAGGCCTTGTCTCAGCTCCCATCTCAGTAATTCCAAACTTCCACTGGCTCGAAAATTGTCAGAAAGGGTTGGTCTGTGAGCAGGGCAAATGAGCTCACCTGCTCCTCCCATAGAGCCAGGAGGAATTACAAAGCTGTCAGCCAGTGTGCTTGTAATATTTTATTTCTCAGCACACACACCCCTGGCATGGCACTGTCCTCTTCACCCACCATCCTCAGGGTTCTTGACCAGGATAGACACCTTCACTAAACTTTCATTTTCACCAGGAAGACACCTTCATTAAACTTTCCCTGAGAGTTTCACCTTTTCATTATGACCATCTTTGTGTGATGTTATTCCAGGAATAGCTGTGTTACAAACCAGAACAATAACCAACTCCACCAGATGGTATAAATATGTCTGACTAATTACTCCAAAACCATAAAATGCAACTTTGCTCATAGTTCTGTTCATTAATATTGGCAAAGGCTTGTATATTTGTTTAAATCCTGGCTGAATGCAGAAGAAATACTGCCCAGACCTCTTGCTACACTCATTCACAATTCTTTTACTACAATTGGGAGTGGAAGGAAAGCAGGAATTGTGTGGGTGTTACCCTGAACTGATACACTGCGTGCACTCAGTCCAGCTGCAGAAAAGAGAGGCTGGGACCAAGCCTTCAAGGAAGGAAGCACTCTCTGCTGCCACTGAATAAATGAACACAAAGACAAGATGTGCTTACAGAGCTGGAGAATCCTTTAAGAGCAAAAAAGGGATTTTCATGTACCAGACTCAAACTTCAAGAGTGCTTTAAGGAAACTAATGCAACATAGAGTAACAGAGGTCATGGCAGTTCTTCTCTAATTTATCCTTAACTGCAAGCTAACTTCCTTTCTCTTTCTAAAACCAGAGACAAATAAGCTGAACAGATAAACTTCTACACATTGCATAATTTGTACAGCTCATCCTGTTCTTTAGTGAAAAAACTTGGATGGAAATGCTCTTGACTCTAAAAAGAGGTATTGCTGTGATCCCAAAGAGAATTGTTTGAGTGCATCCAGTTAAAAGACACGTGGCAAGAACTAAGGCTTGCTGTATTTTCAGAACTGGAGTGCAAACATCACAATTCATCTAAGACATTCTTCAAAGAGCCTCAGAAAAAGACAAAACTTCTCACATTCTTACCCTAAGACATGAATTTTTCTTTTTCCTTGTGCAAAAACATTTCCAAATCAGAACTTTCACAGACTGGAAAACTTAGCAGACTCTTCACATAAGAGCAGACTTTAGATCAAGCCCAAATATATTCATTTTTGGATTTTAAGAAGCATGGATAGCAGGAATCTTATTTGTTCTATTCCCATGCTATCATTGTTTCATCTTCTATTCCCTGTTGCAAAATTAAATTCCATGTGATTTTCGTACACTATAGACAAGAAAATCCCTGAAAGAACTTTTTATTGATTAGACTTCTAAGAAAATCTTCTCAGTCACTATAACAATGAATAATGACTTCCAAATTCAGGCCTACAGAAAGCAGTCCCAGAAAATCTTGAACCATACAAATAATTTTATTAATATGTTTCATCATCCTTTAGCTTTTAAAGCTCTCTTTACATTTCCTTAAACAAATTCCTTAATTGTATTTTAAATATTTACATGTGCTCTTGATACACCTTTTGTATCAACATAAACTTAGATAAGGGTGGGGTTTTTTTTTAGATTTACTTGCTTATTACACCACAATGACATGACTCTACACATATCCATTTAATTGAATTCACACTGCTTGGTGTTACTTAACATACTCTGAGCAAACTCAGGCAGATAAACTGGTTTTCAGAAAAAATAATAAATTTCAGTGGCAGTTTATAATCAGCTTTCTTTTCAGAGTCCTTAATAGTTCAGTACTTGGTTTGTTAGTGCTACAAAGAAGCAGTTATTTACAGCAGCTCCTTCAGAATGAGTTTTGAAAGGAGTCTCCAAATTCCATTTCAGCAAATGCTTACCTTGAGGTCAAGTAGGAATTCTCAGCTATAGTAAAATGCCACATTCAATTTTCATTAAAAAATTGGGCTGTAGCAACAAAAAGATGACAAAAAAATCCTCCAAGAGAACCAAAAAAGAAAAAAAAAAAGGAAAGAAGCAGGTCAAACTAAGAACATCAGTTTGGGAAAATAAATCAAAGAAACATCAGAATAAAAGAATAAAAAGCCATCTGTTTACTCTTACTCCTTCATGAGGAAATATCATAGCCTTTGATTATACAATAACACAATTTTTTCATGAGATTCCTACCTCATACAAAAAAATATGTAGGTTTTCATTCTGTGCGTGCAACTCCTGCCTTACTTGGCATGAAATCTTCAAACTTTAAAGAAATGATCATTTTTGCTTTGTTTCCAAACTTATTTTTGCCAATTGTCTCTACAACATTCTCAGTGCTTTTTCCAATGGCTGCTTCAGTTAAGACTGGGAGTAGTTAAGCACATGCCTATGCACATTTACAATTATACAGCAAACAGGCACCACAAGAGTGCAGTAAGAACAAGAGCCCGCAAAATTGTAATGAATTTCTGGATTGAAAAAATTATTTTCTAGGTAATCTTTATGTTAAGAATTTATGCTTCTTCCAAATTTCAATACAGTTTAACTACTCCAGTTATTTTCAAGGAAATGGACTTCACTCTATATCCTTTTTGGTCTTTCTGGTTCAGCCTTTATTTTTTATCATTTCTTTTGTCACTCTCCATTTATCACTGTCCCTCCTCCTTCCCCAGTTATCTTTAATGTGTTTCATTCTCCTGGAGTATTTTTTCCATCTCAGTTTCATTCCTGTCTCCTATTTCTGGTTCAGCCTTGAAGTTCCAAGTTGTCTCATTTTCACAACAGAGTTTGTCACAGATCAAGCACCATCTCAGCTGCACCCTTTCCCCACCCTTTTGATCCCTGCAACTTTCATTGTTTCTCTGAGCAGAAGGCTTTGAAAAGGAGTGCTGTATTCTGATTCCAAGGCAGAGATGCTGCTCTCCTCTTACTTCCTCTCAAAAGAAGTCAAGAAGGGAATGAAAAAACACAGAAAGGTGGTTTTTGCCAGATTCATCAAAACTTAGGGAGGACACAATTAAAAATTACAAAATTTAATTTGTAAGAGTATCTTTGTATTCCTACTTCAGGTTTTTTTGGATATAGGGCAAAGCTGATGAAAAAGTAGACCCCAGGAACACATAGATCTTACATAAAATTAAATACTGGACTTGAACATCCTCTGCTTGTGTTACAGGCAGCCCACAGCTGCCTTGTGCCCTTTGAAACAGGCCCATCCTTGTCTCCTTGGCAAGATCTCCCCATAATCCATTCATTCATTTGAATTTGAGCGGAAGCAGCACCTTAAGAAGTAGATCTGAAACTCAAGTGTGTGCACCTCTCCATTTTGATCTGTTTTGGTCTGTTCTCTGATTTCCATAGGAGAATGCAAGCAGCTTTGGCATGTCACAGATTCCAAGTTCTCCCGCGCAGGGCTCCATTGGGGCTTGGATTGCAAGCCCTTGGGGTATGTTAAGTAACACAAAATGAAGATCTGGATCAAAAAGAAGATCCTTCTGCTATATTTGATAGTGGGAGAGGTAACCACTTCTTGTCAGACTCCAATGCAAGTCTCACATTCTAGGGACATGCTTATTCCATGATAAAGGCAAGCTCTTTGCAGGCAGAAGCAAAACCCTTATAAGGGACAGCATTAAGCTTACTTCTAGTATTTGTGTCCAAAATTCACATAATTCCTGCAGACTCAGACTGAATAACATCAGCAGTAGCATTTTTGGTGGATGTTCAATTCCATGTCAAACTTTCCCTGAACAAGGCAATCATGCTGCTTCTTGGCTGTGAAGCTCAAAGGAGATTATTCCTCCACCACATATTTCTGAGCTTTGCAATCAAATGCTTTCTTTGGGAGATGGAAACATTTGAGAATCATGTTAAACCACAGAGAAGAATTTTATCTCCACTACATCATCTCTGCACCATTTGCAAAGGCCATTGCCAAGGAGTTGTCACTCCCATCTCAGGGAGCCCTTGGAAAGGCCATTTACACTTTTGTCTTTCTTCAGGATTAGATTACTCTAATTCTTTATTGACTGCCATGCACAACAGGGCTCTGCACAACCTCCAGCAGGCACAGCCTCCTGCTCTGCTTTTTGTGAGAAAAAGATGATTTGAACATGTTGTGCTGATTGCAAAGCCTTTCCATCAGTGGCAACAAAGTCAATGAATTGATTATAAAATTGTTCTGTTTACTCAGGGCACAAATTATGGTCACTGCCTTTTAGCTGCTGAGTTTAATTGGAACTAACTAGTTGAACCCTGACAGAAATCCTGTACTTTAGGGGACATGTCACACCCTCTCTTTTCCCAGCAGTGCTCCCAAGCTGCTTGAAGCAAAATATGGCCACTAGAAGCTCTTAAGACCTACTGTTCTACACCTCCCAGCATGAATGGGGTTTATCTTCTTAAAATTGAAGCTGAAAAAGCCCCCACGCTTTCTGGCAGCTCGTGGTGTTAAAATTGATTTTATGGGAGGCTGTTTCACTCAAAGTACTGATTTCTGTGTTTTATTAGCCATGATTTTGATTGTTTGCTGCATTCACTTCCAGCTGCAGGATTTGGATTATCTTCTACCCTCTCTATTGTCTACCAAGATAAATAGCCAGTTGCACTTCATGCAGCAGGAGACTCATTGCACCCCTTACAGACCAAACTGTTATTCACATTTACTCTGATAGTTCCATTAATGCTTCATTTACTCCTGTAAATTAAGTATTGCTCAACTCAAACTCAAGCAGTTTCCATCTATGAATCTAGAGTTAATACTCATTGTCCTAGACAAGTTTTTAGCCACTTCTTGCTCTCAAACCAACAGAATTCATGGTGTTCAAGCCAGCAAGGCATCATTTCTGCAGAACTGTAGGGTTAATTAGGAAATGCACACACAAATACATATATATACACACACACCCCCCTATATATTGGCTGTACTGAGACTATCCATCAAAGCTGAACATCTGATTGCCTTTCCAAGCTCACCACAGGGTTTTTCCAACCCTGGTTCCTAGTTGCAGCTTCCTGTCCCCAGAATGCCAGATCACTTCCCAGAAGGTGCTCCAAACCTTATTTCTCCTGGGTCTGGTTCCTTGTTTGATGAACAGAACTCTCCTGCCCACATGTCTCCTGATTAATTATAACATGCTTCAACTGTTGTTCATTATTTGATAAAGCAACAGAGAGAGAACTCCTGCAAGTCATCCACATCAAAATTTGTTTTCATGATTCCCTGCTTGTATTTTTTCTTGTTTACATCTTCAGTTCTGTACAATGGGGTCCTGTTAGTAAAGCACAGCACACTGGTGTGCATAGCAAGGAACACTGAGCAAGCCAGGAGGACTCAAAGGGCCTCTTAACACATTTGCAGTGAAAATTTCCTGCAGCATAATAGGCTTGGTGCCCACTGACACCCACTAGAAAGTTGACTAGTGACAATTTGTTATTCTAGTCAGACTTGTTCCCAGCCACTCCTGACATTCAGAATTGTAGTAAGAAAGTATATTTTTATTATACTGAAAACACTCTTTGAAACAGATTTAGAATTGCAGGAGATCTATTGATGTAATTCATCTCAGCTGAAACTACAGAGCAGTGTGAGGCTTTTCCTTCCCTTCTGTGTTTGCATATTTGACAGTAGCTGTTTCTGTATGCTTAAAAAAGTGATGTGTCTGTCAGTTATTATTTAATTCTCCTCTCAATCACATTAGGCTGAACAAAGACAGGTCAATTACATACTCTTCTTTAAAAGACACTTTCATTAAAATCAAGTTTGATCAAGAATCAACATTATTTGAAGTCTTTTCTCCTGTCATCCCTAAAGCACACAGAGATTACTGAAGTTCCTTAGCCAGAAGCAGTGGAGAGACTCCCTTCCCTAACCTTTCTCTGGAGAGGGGGACATGGCAAATGCAAAATTGCCATCTTACAGACTGTGGTTTTGGTAGGATGGTACTATATATTCTGGATAGATTTTGACCACATTGAAAATATATGAAATAATACTAAAACCCATCAAAATATTCATAGAAAGATGGGCCCACTTTTGAGCCCAAAATGTGTCTCGCAGAATTTCATCTGCTTTCTGAGTTGGGATGGTTTTCCCAAAGCTTATGTAAATATTAAAAACTCTTAAATATTTGTTAGATGCAAATGGCTTCCCAGAGGTTAAAAACAGTGCAAAAGATTGACATCTGTAAGAATTACTTGGGGAAAAAATAGAAAAAGAAAGAATATCTATTTAATAAAGAATCCAATCAGGTTGAATTAACACAAGTTTAGTGTACCTGATGTTCCAAGAGTAAATCTCCAGCAGGAGCCATGCTGGGAGTGGAGCTGGGAGATTTTGGATCCAGAGGTAACAGAGGGGATGACAGAAGATCCAGGCCCTTTCATTTAGCTGGTAGTTCATGACCAGACTGCATTACTTTCTACTTACCTGCTTTTAGTGAGGAGAGCAGAATACATTTCCTTTAAGCCTGATTTACGTTTGCAGTCTGCTCTCATGCATTTTGGAGAAGTTTTGAAAGACAGAAGATCAATGGAGGACTTTAAACAGAAGATCACCCCCTCTGAAGGTGAAGCAGAAACTGGGACAGTTTCCAAATGTTTAACAGAATCATCTAATACTTCTGGCAGCTCCAGAGATCATTACAGTCTTAAATGAGAAAGCAAATCAGGGAAATACAGCCAGGACATTTAAGGAAAATATAGCCAGGACATTTAAGGAAAAGACTGGCTATTTAGAGAATTAAGTGCAAAAAGTGTATCAAAAGAATACTACACACTAAAAAAATAACTGTGATGTTGAAATCTCTGGCAGCTAAAATTATCATGACAATAAAAAAGAAGAGGTGTGCCAGAGCACCACTCAACATGGGAATGGGGAAATGGAGTGGTGTCACATCCCTGCTTTCAGCTCCTTACCACTGAGACAGGTTGCTCTAATTTATCCTGGCTCCTTTAGGTTACTCTAATTTATGCTATCCATGAATGACTTAAAGAATCACAGGCCAGACAAGGATCAGCAAGCAGAAACTAATTTCTGTCCACTTAAAATTCTCTTTCTTTCAGGCATTTGCAGATGAAAATCTCTTTGTTGGTGCTGCTTCACCATTTCAAAAGGGCTGATAAGGTGGTTACCAATCCAGCCTTCCTCTAGAAGCCTTAGTTGTTTACCATAAGAGATATTTTTTCTATTAAAAATACAGCATTTGGAGAGGTTTACGCATACAGATCTTTCAGTGTAACATGTTACTTACTCCAGACTGTCAGAGCAATTTAAGGTATTAGTGCAGGTGATGTTTGGAAACAGAAGAGATACGTTGCAGAAGGTCAAAGAAAGATAGAGACACTGCCTGAAGATTGTCACAGAGGTGAGTTTCACACAGCACAATAAAAAAAAAATAGAGCATGGAACAGAGCTGCAGAAGAAGAAAATAAAATAGTGGAAGGAAACAAGGACAGAAATTCAGCTAAATATACATTATAAAACTCAACATTCTAGTGCCAATGAGTTACTAATCTCAAAGAGAAGCAGGTTTGATCATGGTATATTGTTTCTTTCCTCCAAGATCATGTAGATTTTCAGAATTAACCCTTCCAGCTCCCCCATTGTAGGTCAGTGCCACACAGGAGCTAAATCTCCCCAAAATCCCACCAAGAACATGCCAGCTTTGGTCACAACAAATTCTTTATGCCTGCTACAATAGAGCCAAACCAGAAAACAATTTCTGTGGAAATGTATAATCTTTCTAGCTTTGTGATACCTATTTAGATGAAATGCCTTCAAGTGAAAAGCACACTGTGTCACAAGGCACTTTGGGGCACAGAACCTCATCCCATGCACAGGAAAATGCCCTCCTTGTTACCCAGAGATGCTCCCAGCCTGTTCCCACAGCCTGCCCTGAACAAAAAGGAACATGTGCACAGGCAGAGCTGACAGAGGTTCACAATACAAACAGATGCTGTGAATACTGCCTGGGCACTAATCAACAAGCACCAGGGTTTCAAGAACAACACATTTGCAGAGTGATTTTTCTTATTTTAACGTGCCTAGAAGTAAACAAAGCAACTTTCATTGAGGGGTAAATCACATCTATTTGTAGTACAAAGTCCACAGGACTCCTGTCAATCACAAGCAGTATAGAAACATTCATAGGCTAATCATGGCTAAGCTAATTTTGGCTCTTTCAGAGCCAAATTATGGTGGCTTGTGCCAAACCTTATTATAAATTAATTGCAGTCCTAGTGCACAGTCAGGAATTCGAAAGGCAATACAGAAAGGTGTTGCTGCACCTGGACACCATTCAGAGTTCTGCTATTCAGTTTTTCATCTTAGCTAGAAAAACACAAAGCACATCAGGCATAATGCCATTAAAATTGATACCCAAACCATCCAAGAAATTACTGCAGAATGTTTTGACAAATTAGGCATTAAAAGTCTCCTTTTGCAACTCAGATGCTTTAGAAGTAAAGACTGAAGAATAGTTTGTGGTAGAATTCCCAACTGGCCCTTCAAGTCCTCCTCCCCAAAAAACCAAAAAATGGTATTGAGTGCAAACCCACAGCCATGGGGCAAGCACAGAGCTCCTTGCTCTGGGGGCAGGCTGCACCTCCCTGCCCCACAGAATGGCTCACATGCAGTCATCTCCAACTGCTTGGTGCTTCTTTTGACAGAAGGAAGCAAAGTTGACCTAGTTTTGACAGTTTTTGATGAGATGAGGCTAAAAATGTTATAAGGAATTTTTGCTGAGAAGAATTTGTCCATAAAGACAAAGGTTCCAGCAATTGTTCTTCCAGTGGCCAAGGGGTTTGGGCACTGCAGGTTGAAGCCTGTTTAAAAGATCAGGAGGGAAAGTAGAGATCAAATTCATCTGAGTTCACCTCTTTGCCCAGCAGCACACTGCTTGTTATTGCTATAGCTAGGAACAGGGAGAAAGGCAGAATTGTTCCCAGAACAGAGGAGGATTTTCACTAGGTAGAATTCCGTGTCCAGGTCACAACACAAACCCTTCCTAGTTGATCTTGGCCCAACTGCAGTACTCAGTCTTTCCAGTTGTCTGAAGACAACTGGCCAGCTGATCCTAAAAATCCTCCCCACTCAATCAGTCAAACAAAAAGAACTACAACCATGTAGAAAAAAAGCAGATTTTGAACCAAGAGTAAAATAAAAATAAAACATACAGAAAGAAAGCACCCATCTGTCCTGTAATCAGTCCAATATATTGAGAGACATCACCTGGTAGCTGGCCAGTCTACCCTGGCAATGACATCATTTGTTAGCAGAATCCCCACTGCTCCAAGGGCTGCTGGCACTTTGGATGATGTAATTTCAGACTTCTATAATTATCTGCTACATTAAAAGAAAGACTAACTTCACACAAGTTTTTGGCCTTGATCTGATAGCAACACTGGCCTACATGCTTAGGTCTGATATATATAGCAAATACTGCTAAGCTTGTCTTAACATCTAAACCTAAATAAAAGCAGCCCCTTAAGCATGCCAATGCCTCTGCAGAAGTACTTTTTTGCTCTATAAATTTAATTAGTAATGCTATCATTAAGTCAACAGCCTAAAAAATATATTATTAACCTCCTGAAACATCAAACTTGTTATTAAAGCTAAAATTGAAGTCACTTGTTTTTTTGACTGCCTGACTTTTGACAAACTTATCCTAATAATTTTCTTAACTGGTATTACACACTAAAAAAATTGCCCTTTTTTTGCCACAAATACATAAATCTCCATGTCAACTCTTCTGATAGAAACAGCACTGAAAGAATCATAAAAAATCTAGACAAAAAAAAAGCAAGTTTAAGGATGTTAATGGTAAATAAAGATAAAACAGAAAAAAATAATTTCTTCACTGCCTCCAAGGTCTCACTGACTTTTACTGACTTAAAGGATAAAAAAGGAAAATTCAGGGAGAACCAGGACCAAACTGAAGTACTTGGCAGATTTATTTAAGAAAAGAGCCTATTAAGCCACTTAAAAGTGAACTGATATGCATGGGTTATCATCTACTCCTTGTCTTCAAGGTTAGAGACTGTTTAGCAGAGCTCTGCCAAACGCCAGTTATCTGAAGGGAGCTAGAAATCATCTCTGCTGATGACAGACCTCTGAGCAGATGGTAAGTAAATCAAGGTCCTGATGTGAAATGTTAAAGCTTTTATGCTGGAAGACACTGTTAAAGCATTATCCAGGTTAAATCAGATTCTGAAAAATACCAGTTTACCAGTAGGCAGGCGTGAAGTCTTCCACTGAGGAATTCTACAAGTTTGGAGGGCTTGGTTTATTTGGGGAATTTTTTTGGTTTTTTCTTTTTTTTTTTAGAAAATACTCTAACAGAGTATTTTAGTTGTAACTTAGTTGGGTTTTTTTGTTTTTCGTTTTTTTAAATTTTGAGCAGCCATTGAAGTAGTCCTAGCAAAATGGAAGGGTAAGCAAGGGAAGAGCATTTTTTTGCCCTTAAAATAATTTCCCATCTTTTTTCTTTAGGCCAGCAGGATATAAGAAAGGCAGGCATCACTGAGACTATAGTTGGGCAACATACTAGATTTTCTTCTAAAATTCCTACTTAGATGTGCCGAGGCATTTAAAACAGTATCTTGGCACCTCAACCTCTGGAAAAGATCTAATACCACAGAAATAAAATAAACACTTTACTCTGCTTTGAAGAGTACAGTAATCAAAGAGTCTCTGCTAGACCCACGCGGGAAGGCTGGGAAAAGCTCTGTAAGTAATTCTGTGTAACTACAGATGGGGTGAACCAATTTCATTGAAGCAGAGGAAGCAATAATGCTCCTTTAATTTGCAGTGAACAAATCAGCTTGACTACCAAAGTTAAAGCACCAAAATTCAGTGGCATCACTAGGAGAGAGCAGCATTCATCGATTTGATAATTTGGACTGCTAAAATTCATGATTAACCTACATCAAATAGAGATTATGACTTAGAGACTTGGGTCAGTGCCCCATCATGGTCCATGGCTGATCCAAGCCCCTCCTGTTGCAGGAAATTGCCTTGAAAATCATGTTGAATGGATTGACAACACTGAACACCTGATTCAAGTTTATGGCTACACACACAGCTAAATGCCACCAAAACCCTTTGTTCTGCAGCCACAACATTCAGTTTCTCCAAACCTTGAAGTCCCTATGGGAATACTATGGGTAAGGGCTCATTGCAAAAACAAACAAACAAAAACCAGTCACAAATCATTTCTAGAACCTATCCAAAGGACTTGGATTTCATAAATTACAGAAAGTCACAAGCTACCAGAGACTGCTCTTTCATTGGAAAACACACTAATACAGAATATTTTTCTTTAAATTTTTCTTTGGACACTTAAACTTGCCACCCAACTATTTAAGCAGCAGCTTCAGATACAGGTTTTGCATGCTCTTTTCAGGGACCTGAAAAGCTTCATGTGGCTAGAGATCGCACTATTGCTTTTTCTTATGTAGTGGTGTGCACTGTTCTAGGCACAAATTTTAAATTTCTATCCTGCCAGTAGTATGGCTCTACCTTCTCCCCCCAGCCCCCATCTTGCACAAGAAGATCCATAATCCCTGTGCTAATGCTTCCATTGTCCTTTAACTTCTGGAGTCAATTCCAGCTTATGCTCCAAGGAATGGGGGGAGGGAGAAAGAAAAGTACATTTTTGACAAAGACCCTAAGTGATGAATACAGCTACGGGGGGGGAGAGATTCCCCCCCAAAACCTTTAGTCTTTTCACTCACTCTCCAAATGCACTGAGATTAATAATGCCTCTGGGCCACTGTATGCAGAAAAAAGATTATAATTGAATACCCTATTTTGATGGGCAAGGAAAAAGAAAAGCAGACAGACAGACAGGGCTCAAAGGCTGAATTGGCCTGGTTTGGCTTTCAGCCCACAGCACCTACAATTATCCTGCAATGATTTTTATTTATCTATTTAGTGTTCCCACTAGGCAGAGGGAGAATCTAGTATTAATTTAGTGCTCGTGGTTAGAGAGAGAGAGCGCTTTAAATTGAAAAATGTTATTCAAATGGATAATGAAATGTGGTTGGAGCCTTAATGTCCTGCTTTGAATGAAAATAGTACAAACCATAGCTCTTCTGCAAATGTTTTACAGTCTCAGAGTTTATGCAGAAATTCTGCTAAATTATATTTTTACAGAACAGCCTTACCAATGTAGCACCAGCAGACCTTTACATAGACAAGCAGCTAAGCTGTTGCCAAGCATCCCAGAGCCTCACAGCAAAACAAGAAGTGAAGGGCAGGAGCAGGAGAGAAAAAGCAGCTCTGACATAAATGAAGGAAAGGATAAAACCTGAAAAGCAGGATGGCACCTCCACAGCTATTCACTTGTGGAGTCTACATGAAGCCGTCTAGTTTGCTCCTAAGCATCCTTGACAAAACATCCTCTTCCAAATTAGTGCAGGGTATTATTGCTGGGAGATTCTGTTTTCTGAGGACCTTGCCAGTACCAGCATCTGCCCATGACCCCCAGCAGCACAGGTGACAGGAATAAGAGAATGAAACACCAAACAAAATTCTCTTCTTTAGACCACAGTAAATTTGGATGAGCTCCATAAAAAGCACCTGCTTGAGTTAAGCTACTGCTCTCTTCAAATGTTGGAAACTGCACTTCATGATAGGAAATAATAGCATAAAGGAAATAGTTGCTATTTTAGCTGTAATTATTTAATAAAAGCACTAAAGAAAATAGGAATACAAGACTGCTTGAAAGAAAAGGTATGTGGAGAAATTCAGGGAGGTGGCAGAATGCTGATTGTGCAATCAAGAACATGGCAAGTGTTGATCAGGACAATTGAGAATGATGGCTTGAACAAACACAGGGACATTTCTTGACTCATCTACAATTTGAAGTTTAAAATATATTCCATAAATCTAAGGATCAAGCTTAACTGCCATGGAACACTAATGCTGCATTCCAGAAAATAATCTAAATTGATTATTTTAACTGTATTGTCACTGTTTTTTTGAAAAGACAGTAACCACCACAATTGCTCCATTACTTACCATAGTGCATAAAATGTCTAAGGCTTTGGAAAGCAAATAACAGAAAAATATGGATTAAACTGATAAAAATGATAATTCCAGACATGATTAGATTCACTGTGTTGTGTAGCCTGCACAGCAGGTGGGGGATCCTTCAGAAGAATTAGAGAAAGGTTTAGGGAAAGCAGATTAATGGGGAAAAGATTAAATGGGCTCTAAAAGCAGGACAAAACATATTTTTAAAATGACAATTCTAACAGCAGTGCTTAGGGATGCTCTGGAATGCAAAGTACACATACTCCATTTAAATACCAGATGCACAAATGTCTCCTACTTACAATTATGCAGTGCATTGTATGACTTTAAATCATAAGCTGAATAAGCATTTGACATTAAGTGGTGCTAGTGACAAATATTAATCAAAATATAGCCAAAGAGTTTCTAGCACGCAGTAGTCAAGCTCTATTTTGCCCTTCTCTGCATGCAACTTTCTGCAAAACTCATCCTACAGATAAAGGCCTACCAATCTGTTTCATTTTCAACAGCAATATATTTCTGGATTTAAAATGAAACACAGCAATAGCAATTTCTAGAATCCTGAATAATACACGTTGATGCCACAGCCCTCTCTTCAGTGTTGAAGGCTTCCTATCTTCTAATAAGATGTGCATGAAAATAGGTAAGAACAAAAACCACACTGGAAAGGCATCTTACTAACATCATCTCACACAAAGAACATTCCCTTTTCCTCCAAATCATCTTGGATATGTGTGTCACCCAAGGCTGATTGGTCAGGAAATGCACAAAAGGTACTTGGAGGTAGAGCTCTTGGAGCTGCTTGGTTCTGCTTCCCAGGGACCTGTTGGTGCTCCTTGGTGCTCCACTGCCTGCTGTCTTTGCAGCACTGTGCTGGCAAACACCTCTGCCTTCTCCACAGCTGCACCCAAGTCAGCCAAGCCTCCCTCGTGCCAGCCTTTTTGTGCCTTATTTTGTTTGCTGTGGTACATGAATCACTTTTAACCTGCCTTCTTCCTACCAGTTTGAATTACATGCTGCTTAGCATCTCTTGACCTGTGTCCATGCTTCTCAGACCTGTTCCTGGTTTTAACTCTGCAGATGTGACACAGAGAAATCTCAAGCCTTACAAAATGAAGTCCACAGCCATAGCGCAAAGATTTGCATATCACTCCCAAAGTGGCCACATGGGCTTGCAGCCTTTCTCCCCTTTTCTTTCGCCCCGATCTCCTTTGTTCTCCCCCATCCATTTGTTGTGTTGTGGTTGTTTTTATGCTCTAATCTCCTTCAGGCAAGCCCATCCTTCTGTATGCTCTGCAAAGTGCTTTTTCAGGCAATAAAGCAGAAATTGTGTCTCTGGGTTTCCCCATTTGAAGGGGCAGCATAGGAATACAGTGCTCACCTACCAAGGCAGCTGGCAAGTTAAATTTGTTAATGGTTGTGGGCATGTGGAGATCCTCTTATGGAGGGCTCAACAGGAGTGTGAAGCATTGTCAGAGGTCAAAAGTGAGGCTAACAGCTTGAGTTAGCTTCCCATTCTGGGTTCCTATAATTAAAGGGGGGTTACTAAAGAGTAAAAGGGTGGGCATGTTACTGAGGAAGGAGGTAAGGGCACTGCCTAACAAATACTCTGGTATCATAAGGTGATGAAGGAAAATAAAATGTTTCCTCTTTTCCTCCATTTAGCATTAGGACATGGGGAAAAGTGCCTCATAGGATGTCATTAAATTCAAACCAAGCTTCTTAGCTAACAGTGTTTTCAAAAAAAAGAAATCTAGACTTCTCTAGCTTCTGTGTAAAATAAAACCCATGTAACTGCATACTACATTAGACATACAGAAAGGTATGCTACTGTTAAGAGTCCAAGAGATTTCAGCCAGACAGTCTGATTTTACAATTTATTTTTTCATAATTAAAGTTGAAAGTGCTCAACATGCTATTTCCTTAAATTTTTCATAAGAGTGTAAAAAGTGTTTGGAATAGGTCCAGCCTCACTCTAAGCTTCTTATATTCAGCCCTCCCTTATGGTAACTATTATATGACCAAACATCAATTTATAAGGGTCCTCTCCCTCTACTTGTGTTTTTATTTTATTTCTGGTCAATATTAGAAAATTTGAGGTACAAAATTCACTCCACTCTTAGATACCAGATATTCTCTGTATCCATAATTGCAAAGGACATTAGAAGCAGTACAGCCAGAACACTCAATTAAATTGGGCCCCTCAAGCCTCTGCTAATCCCACAAAGCTGTAGCACACTCTAAACTCTGCTCCACTCCCCACAAACCCAAACATGCCTAACAAGGACTCTCCACTGCTGCACTGAGATGCAGGAGGGGGAATCCATCCTCCTCCTCCTCCTCCCCTTCCCTCCCCACTCAAGCAGGCAGCCAAGCAAAGCCATTGTACAAGGCACTATAGCATGACAACACATTAAGCAATTAAGGGTAACTTCAGGGCAGAAAGAATGAAGAGAAAAACGTGCTGCATGTGACAGTGAATTTGTTGGGCTTTGTACCATTAAACCACATTGGGAACAAGTTGTCCTTCTCCTCCTACCACTGGGTAATGGAGCAAATTTTAAAATTTGCAATACTTACAATTATACATGGCTGAAAAGCAAAATCAGAAAATATACACTATATAAAACAATATAGAAACTCTTACCTCTCTTGATTTCCAGCCTGTGAATTTATTTTCATGTCCTTGTATTGCACATCTCGCTTGTAACAACTGTACTCACCATAAACAAATCCTCAGCACTCCAGGAGCAATCTGCTCACAGAAGGGGGATGTGTTGGTGCACAGGAAGAACTTCCAACTCTAACAAGACTCTTGCCATAGAGAAAATCTCCTCTTGCACTTGCACAGATAATGTCAGATCTGATTTACCCTGCAACAGGGAAAAAACCCAGTGTGTTTACAGGAAAGCAAGTAGCTAAAGAGAGCTGTAAGCAAGACAACTCATCTGAAAGCTGTCACTGATGTTGACATCCAGGTTATAGTTAGTGTCACCCCCGTGTGTGCACAGATCTCTCTTTGTCACACTTTGCCATTTTCCTGGGACAACTGTTGTCATGAGGCTGTGAAACAGGACCTTCCTGAAACCCCAGGAGAGCCATGGCTGCCTGTGAAAAGCCAGGTAACTGAGTACTGCCTGTCACAAACACACAGCCCACAGTTACATAAACCCAAATAATCACACAGAGCCCTTTGCAAGGCCATGGTGCCCAGGGAGAACCCAGCACGGCCCTCACAGGGCATGGGCGGGGCCAGGCCATGCAGACACAGAGCTGTGGCTTTGCCCTGGCAGTGCCACACCATGGGCCAGTGACAGAACCAGGATGGGTTTCAGGGTGGCCTGATAACTTCCTGTTAGACCTCGTAAAATGTCCTGTTGAGGTAACGCCTCATTGTTGTGTTTGCTTTGCTTAGTACTCAGAAATTAATTCCCACTTAATTCTTGGGAAAATAAGTCCAATTCAGCACTTTATAGATGTCCACCTAAGCAGGCTGTATGCAGGTGTGACCTGGCAGGGTCACAGGATGGACACATGGCCTGCTAAGGCCACAGCTGTCTGTCTGTCCATCTGCCTGGCCAACTGCTGCATGGCCCTAAGTGCAGCACAGCTCTGCAGTGGCAGCAGGGTCTGCAAAGCCACCTAAGAGCACAGAGAGAATAGTCATAGCCTTCTCTGCAGCTTGAGAAAAGGCAGCACAATGAGTCAAAGGCATTCACTGCATGTCTCAGATGGAGGAAGGATAAAGCTCCCTTCATCCAGCTTCCTGAACAAAAACCACACACCTGAGCTCCCAATGACAAAGCAACAGTTAAAGAATTATCTTGAACATTGATGAGAATCACAGAATGGTGAGACTGGAGGGGACCACAGTGGGTCACCTGGTGCAAGCTCCTGGTTCCAGCAGTCCCCCCAGAGCACGTGGCACAGGATTGCACCCAGACAGTTCTGGAACATCTCCAGGCAGGGAGACTCCACAGCCTCTCTGAGCAATCTGTGCTCAGTCCCCTGCACAGCAACACACACTCCTTATGGGGTTCATTTTATGGCACTGAAACATAGGTCAGTAAAAGCAAACATTTAAACTCAATTACTTTTAAAAAGCATTTCTCTACCTGAAGATTCCTCACAGTTTCTAAAGGAACAGAAATGGAGAATTTGCACCTCTCACAACAACACATCAATGCATTTCCAAGTATTTCTGTACATTTTGTTCAGCACCTGGCAATTTCCACTAAGACCCAGTTCTCAGAGTAAGAAATTAAACTACATTTGAACTTGCTGGAGAAATAGGCATGTAACCAAGTGGGGAAATCTTAATGCTCAAGGAGAGTCTGAATGCCCAGACTCCTCCATGCCAGCTGTCAGCACCAGCCTGGAACACAGGCACCCAGTCCACCATGGCAGCACACAAAACGGGCAGAAGGTGACTTCTCCCTTCTTTGGTTTCAAGAGTTTTCTTTGACTCTGTCCTCTAGCTGACATATTTTACTCTTGGTGAAGACTCTGTTCCCCATTGTGTTTCCCCAGAAGACTGAGCAATGTTAATAATTCAGACATGCTTCTTTGCTTCATTGTATAATTGAGTTGCTTCATATTCCAAGAAGCTTTTGTGTAATTTTAGAGCTGTCTTGAAGACGACCATGCAACTAGTCTCAACTGCAACAGTATGAAACATCTGGGAGCAGGATTATTTCTGTCATGTGCTGCCAAAATAATATTTTGCTTATGGAATTAAAATTTTAGGGATTTTCCCAAATCCACATAATGTTCTTGAATGCTTAAATTTGCATTATGACATTTACATTAGCATATACACGTGTAAAAGACCATCTTGCCAGCCAACTCCTATTGGTTATTCAAAAGCTTAACTCCACCTAAAGCTAGGATTAAAGCCTGTTCCTGAAACACTTCGGTTACAGCACCAGATTTTCTTCAGCTAAGTGCCTTTCCCCATCTGCTCTTACAATCACATCTGCATGTGTCTTCAGCAATCACCTTGCCAGAATTATGGACACCTACCCAACTCCCTAGACAGGGACAGATTCCCTGTTTTGTACATGTACTATTTCTGTATACATTGAAGTTTCAGCTCCTTAGGAGAAATGACCACAGCAAAATGCTGAATATGATGCAGTAAAGGATTCTACAACTTGCCATAAATGCTTCTCAAATAGAAATGCTTGCTGGAAAATAAACCAGCTCCTGAACACTTTGCTCCTATATCCCAGCTAGTGCAGTGCACAGCTAAAAGAATTATGCATTTGCAATATTTATTTTCTCTTTCTGTAGGAATAAGTTCCTCTGCTGAAAGGAACACTTTGCTTTATTGTTTCAAGGTGTTCTAACAGGCAGACCAACGAGGCAGTGCTCCCACTCAGCTACAACCCCAGATGAGAAAACAGAAAAGCTTACCCTTAATTCTTGTAGTTAAAGATAACTGAGAAAATAGTGGTTGTATGAGAACCCATTCCACACAACTTTATTGGGTGTGTTGAAAGTCAAAACAATAGTAATGCAGAGTGTCAACTACTCGTACATTGCAGTTGAATTGCAAGATGAAGCTATATTGTTTGCTCCTTCAGTGTTGAAGGCATAAACAACATGCTCATACCCAGCTTCCAAATTATTTCCCACACCATTTCCAACACTGATAGTTCCCAAACACCCTTTACTCAGCTGCCAGAACTTCTCACTTCCCTGTGACAACCTCCATGGTGCAACTATATACATTAACACAAATCTGTCATATCAGAAACAAGAAAGGGAAGACAGTGCAAAATAAACTCTGTTTACTGTCCAAATATCTGACAGAGGATGCATCAGAACTGCAGTACCTCATTCCCCAGGCCCAAGGTGTACCCACTGCCACAGACCCTATGTCCTTACTGTTTCTAAGAATGGATTCCCATGTTTCTGGCTTTTGCCACTGAGGAAGATGCTCTGGAATGATTGTGCTGGAAAATAACTGTCCTGCAAAGATCTCAAAGCAATGAGAGCCTTCAAAGTCCTGCCCCTCAAAAGAGCCTCACGCTGCAGAGCTGCAAGTGGTGCTGCCAGTCTCACACCTGCACAGATGTGCTCTGCAGCCCAGAGTTTACTTGCTTACCCTTTCTCCCCTCAAAACTAAGATCCCTCTTTCTACTTTCTTGGTAAGAACAAAATCAACAGCTTCACTGGCCAGGAGAAAATTGATAGCCTGATAACTGCATAGACAAAACAATTACCAAAATTCTCTCATTTCCCACTTACACATTGCAGTATTTGATTTGTTCTGTTTGAGTAAATGAAAAGGGACTGCCCAGAAACATCCATCAGACCACTGTAAATGTCAGATAAGCCTTTTCATAGCCACAGAAGGGAGGACAGGCCTGGCTGATCACTGACAAGGGTAACGGTCAAATGAATTGACTTTGGAAAACCAGCAGATTTCAAGTATCATTATTAAATCCTGCTGGCAAACCTAAAAATTCAACCATATTTTTCTTTCAGGTCAAGTAGTCTCTCTACCAAACCATGTTTTCCCCAGAAATACCCGTGCTCACATCTGTAGCAGAATCCTCATTCAGCATGAGACACCTTTACCACTCCATCCCCCATAGCATTACCTTGGTTTTGGCTACTCTTATTTAAAGAGCATGGCTGTAATTTATTGAAGCAATATTACATGAGGTCAAAACATTCACACAAGGCATGTGATTCACACAAGAATTTATCTTCTCACACTCACCTCCAATTATAGCCCAAACTATGTAACAGTGCTGTTCATAATAGCCCAGAGTAGGTAACAGTGCTGTTCACCTACTGCTCCTGCAGACTTGTTTTAATACCCACTGTACACACTGTTCACAAAGTGGAATAGTCTGGGGCTTTTCAAATGCCAAAAACATGCAGCTAGCAAGTCTTCATATTATCAAAGCTTTTACAAAGGTCATATTTGCCTTTGTTTCCTTAAAAATTACATACATCTTTTGGCAATTTTTGTTCCTGATCATTCACACCTGACATGGGAAGTACATGACCTTTTAACTCTTATTAATAGTTTATGCTACATCACATGTGAATTCCCCATTCTCCCCTCTTACTTACCTGAACTGAGTGAAATTTGTCATCTAATTCGCAGGCCTTTAAAAGGCCCCAGACCTCACAAGCAATATACTGTGCTTTTCCATGAATTATTCAAGCACCAGTGTTCTTCCATCATCCATCTCTGGCTGGGTCTATTTCTTCCACTCTAGTGAGGTCTTGACTTACGAGCAGACTTATGTTATTCTTTCTTGATTGTCACACTTTATTACAATTAATATTAATTATGTGGATTCTTGTCCAATACGTAGCTTTCTGGGCATAAAAGATTGTCATGTTGTAAGATTTTTTTCTTTGCAAACTTTCTGTAATAAAGCATTCTCCTGTCAGGAGCTGTCAGCACCACATATATCTAGTTGATAATAGCTGTGCAGTAATAGAGTTAGCTAAAGAAGTTGTGTGCAAGCAGACATAATTCCCATGGAGAAGCCAATCTTGGAGCTTATCTGTGATTTCCTATGGCTGACGTGCAGTTAAACACAAAGTGTTGCAAACAGCCTGCTTGACTAAATGAATAACCTGTTACAGCCTTGAAAGAAATGCTGGCCTAGGATGTTAAACTTCTGTTGGAGGCTTAGGTATAATAAGTAGATTCTGACAAATACTGTTCACACAAATGTTTGCACAATGAGAGTGTTCCATGAATATTAATGAAAACACATTTTCCTGAGTATTTGCAATCCACACAGTACACTAGGAGTCTTTGACCCTTCAAGTGCCTTGTCCACATTAGAGGGACAAATCTGATGTTAAGATATTTTATCCCATGGCTGAGAAGTTGGAACACTCTTTGGTTATTCAAATCAAAATCCACAGCACATCTAACAATAGTTACAGGAAGAAGCAGAGAGAAAACTACAGTTGTTAAAAGACAAAAAATGCATATTCTGCATGTTCTCCTGTAACATCACCAACCTTAGCAGTGGCCATCAGTTGTAGATCACAGGAAGATTAACAAAAAAAGAGCAGACTTTTATTAAGCCTGATTAAAGGGTCACACTTGGACTGAAAACAATGAAGACAAAACCCAGTCTAGGAACAGCTGGTCAATGCACAGTAATGGCAGATACAAAAACCCACCACACTCTGTACTGCAAGGAGAAGGTTTGCAGGAGAGGAAAGTAACACAGAATGATGCAGTGTGATGATATGAAATAGCATTTAAACTCAAAAATAAATCATGTTGCATGGGAGACATCAGGGGAAGTGAGGGCACCAGCAAAAAGACACTGAAAGACAAAGATTCAAGTCACCATGTAGCTGTGAATTAGGAACAAAGTATGATGAATATAATTCAAATTGGACCCATGATAAATATAACAAGGGAAGAACAAGTACTGCTGCCCTGTCTGGTAAGCACAAAGTAATCATTTCCCCTCAGGTAGGACCCAAAATTAAATATAAGAAATCAGAGAGCATCACAGCCCAATGATGTCTATTGGCAGGGTACTGGCAAGCAGCCAAGAAGAAAAAAGAAACAAAATAGGTGTTCTAGAAAGCTATTTTAAACTACCAGAATGAAACATTCATTTGTAGTAAAAGGAGTAATAGAGCTGGAGAGCACTGGCCCAAAAGCAGCCTAGAGAGCACATGTAGTTCTGGGGACAGACAGAGATCAAGCAGAGATGTGCTGGGCTTTACCAGCTGAGCTAAACATGCAATTCCCTCGGGGGAAAAAGTAAAGCGGAGCACATGCTATTGACAGTCTGCTGCAGTTGTCATCCTGCCAGCCACAGGAGCCACAGCACACACTGCAGTGATTCCACTCGCCAGCATAACTCACAGGGAGGGCCCCTGAGTGTCAGAGGCTGTGTCACTGCTCAGTTATCCATGGGGGTCAGCTCCAGCAGCTCCTTTCCCTCCCAAAGGTCAGCACAGCTTGGTTTGGCTGCTCTGGAGCTGCCTGTACTCCTGAGGATGCTTCTCCTCTCTCTAATTGTACCTTTAGCTTGTGCTGGTTATGATGACTGTTTACTTCAGGGGCACAAATATCTTGAGAACTGGGAGATGAAAGGATCTCTAAAATACAAAGGAAATTATCAGAGTGAACAGAAAATGAAAATAAATCAAAGCCTGGACCATAATACCAATTACAACTTGACTGCCAATGGCTACATGGCAAGACCAAGACCAGCACTCTTCCCTAATGATATCAGAAAATTTCTTTGTGTTCGAATGTGCTGTGCAAAAAGTCCACTTGGACAATAAAATTCATCTTTTCTACAACTATCCTTAACTTAAAAACTGCTCAAAGAAACAGAATTCACTGAGTGGCTGGCAGCATCCTCAAATGAAAGAAATCCTCTAACCACTTTTGTTCACATCATGTGATTGAAAGATTACCTGTAATAAAAAGAAACAGAAACAAACTCAATGGGTTTTTCTACATCAAACAACCCTTTTATAGACAAGACACATGCCCTAGGAGTCCTGCAGCCTCTAATGTGCTTCATGATAGCAAAGAGCAAAGCAAAACATGTTCCTTTAAATTCTTGCTGACTAGACAGCATAGCTCCTTCAGAAAACTCAAATGAATGGCTTTGAAATAAGTTTAGAAACAATTTTTAATACACAAGATATTTTTACTGAGTTTGGCACACAATTGCACCTGCACCATGGTGATGTATTGCCTCCAGAGCCAGGTTTCTCAGCTGAAGCTACTAAGTGACCACAACTGTGGGTCTCAAAGCTCCTTTGCTGCTGGAGACATTTCACCTCCAGCAACCCTCGGGGCACAGGCAGAAGGGCCAGTGTATAAGGAGGTTATCTTGCACAGAAGGAAAATATTCTCCTCTCTGAAAGAATAAGTTTTATTGTTTGCTAGCACAACAAAGCTCTTATTCAAGGGGAAGGGAGGAAAGGGTGCAGCAAAGGCAAGAAAAGTGAGAATAGATTAAAAAATGAAGACACTGAAATATATTAGCATGCATATGTCAAGACATTATGGATGCTCTTCAGCACATCTGTTAGTCCTATCAATCCCCAAAGTTATGTAGTGCTTAATTATTTTGAAAGAATTTTTGAAACATGGTCCCAGTATAGCTGGGAATCTACAAAATTTATTTCTTCTGAAATTCAAAAAGCATTTCTGTTACAAATACCAGAAACCAAGAGTCAGCATGCAAATGAACTATTTCAAAGTCAGCTGGGCTGTGAACTTACAGCTCTTGGGGCTCTGTGGTGTGGCTGCAGAATGGAAGTGGTGCAGGAAACCTGGTCCTTCAGGGGCTTTGCAGGGTAAGAATACCCTCAGCAAGTGCTGCAGAGTAACCAATGCACTGTAACACACACCCTGCCTTCTCTCAATGTTTCATGGGCCCATGTCCATTACAGCACCCTGCACTCAGTGCAAGGAGATACCCTAACAACACAGCTGAGCTTCCTTCCCAGGGAAGAATTCAGCACAAAAACCTTGCCTTGAACAGTGCAGAAAGAAAGTCATGCAGCTTTTGACATTTCTGTGCTTTTGATCAGTCAAAGCAGTTATCTGCTTTAAATTAATTTTCAGCAGTTACATGAATTTTCCAGGTAAGAGACATTATGCAAATATCTAATGTTATTTAGTCACACCTCAAAAATATTATTGTTCAGCAAACAGGAACACAGGTGTAGACTGTATCCTGGTCCAAACCTCCCTGAACACTGTTAAAAACAGAACTGGTTTAGATGAGCACTGGATGCATACTGTGATTATGTTGCTATCAGGACAGTAATTAAATACTGCATATCTCTGAAATCCAGCCTGTGGTGTCTTGTCTCTTGAGTCAATGGTGATACTCCTCTTTCCCAATGTGCTGTGTAGAAGTTTTCCACAAACATGTTAACTTATCCATTAAAGGATAAGTTACCTTACCCTACCTGTTTCTAAATGCAGGAGACAACTCATATAAGGCACTTCCAAATTTATTTTTTTTTGCCACAGTTAGCACTTCCTTCAGGACCACTTTATCAACAGCTGCTAGAAAAGGTATTAATTTGCACCTTGCCAAAAATCTGGGTGTAGCAGTCAGGAAGCCCCATCTGGCGCTGCCTTTGCCCTCCTCAGGTGGAACCCAAGGAGTGCAGCCAGGTCCAGCAGCCACCCTGGCAGGGACACACCGCAGTTTCCTCCAGAGCACCAGGAACACGGCAAGGGGACGGTCAGGAACACGATGCTGGCAGGAATGTGCATGTGCTGATCAAATCCTGAGCAGAGGCACAGGCAGTGCCCAGCAGCAGCTCCCAGCTCAGAGAGGCTGCCCTGAGCTGGGCCAACCCACAGGGCCTGAGGCAGGGGGCACAAACTGCAGAGCTTCACACTGAGCCACTGCCACTCTGAAAATCCCACAGGCCCTTAAGATCACAGGTTTTCCTTTAAGCTAGTACAACTGGACACAGCTATGCCTTTACAGCCTGCCAAAATTTCACTGATCACAAGCAGGACAATATTCTTTCTGCTATTTCCATCGTGCTGATACAACTCAGGTTGTGCATCCACAGTGAATACCCATCATAAAACTCTACACATTTATGTCTCAAGAAACACTGAAGGCAGCTGAGGGACAGAAATAATGTGTTTCAATGCATCTAATTTCAAAACAAGCATACATAGATCAAAGCAAAGTATTTACAAAGGAAATATGTACAAAAGATGATCTGACATTTATCACCTTCTTGTGTTGATGAGTGGGCATCCTCTGACCTTCCCTGACAGCATTTGCCAGGCAACAAAGAATGAAACAAATAGCATGTTTGGTTTTTATCATTTCTTCACTATTCTGATAGTGAAAATGGTCATATCCTCCATTCCAGGTTAACAGGGTTAATAGTGAGAACTTCCCTGTTTGGTTTCTCACTGTGCAAGGGCTGTGACCTGGCTGGAAACAACCAACTTCCAGGCAGTGTAGGGGCTGACACATAACCAGTGTCAGGAGAAATGTACATCACCATCTGTGCAAACCCCACCTGCTGAAGAAGACCTGCATCTCCTTGTACTAGAATTTGTGAAAGTGAGGTGCTCAAAGCAGGGACCCTTGTTACATGTGTGTCCAGATACATTTATATGAAGCATAACATAACTACTTTTTCATCAGATCCAGGCATGAGATCTTTTTTTTAGTTAATATTCCAAATTTGGTACAGCTTGATACTTTTTGTTGATAAAATATTCTATATTTTTTAAATTCATGTCTGCTTAATCTGCAAATTCAGTAGGTGCACGTGACACTTAAAGTGTAATGAATCATGCATTTTTATAATGAATCCAACAGTGAAGGTGAAAAACACTCTTTGATCTTTCTTCTAACAGCCCAGTTATTCCTGGCTTTATACATAGTAGGTGTCTATGGATTACTTTCAATTAAACAGCCTATTTTACTTTTTATTCTGTTATGAAAGTAAACCCTTTCAAGTCTACAGTGACATAACTCATGGCTCAGTAGTCCTACCTGAATAGGTGGAAATGTAAGCTCCTAATCCCCTATTTGCTTTACTGTTGCTGCAAGACTGCCCCAAACCCACCAAACCATCCTCTTTAGGAGTGAGAAAAGAGGACCAGCACAAATCTACAAGAATTTCCCCATTTCTCTGCTCATTCTTCTCCTCTAGCAGTAGCAAAACAAAAAGCAAGAGACAGATTGCAAACACTCCCCCCATTTCAGCAATAAAACTTCTTCCATGCTGCTGTTACTGATCACAGACCTCAGATGAAATATCACAGGATATGCACAAATGTGAAGAGCACAGGATAAGCAACTACAAGGGTTTGTGAACAAGTTAGAGCTGTACCATAATCCAGCAGTTTACTTGTTTCCTTATTTGTGCCCAGGTGTCCTTTCTGGCCTGCTGGGCAGCCACGAGAACTTTAAATCTCCTGTCTGAAACCCTCACAACCAGAGCTTTCCTAGTCCCTCACTCTGTTGTTGTCCTGCACATTGAGATAGTGACCAAAAAAAGAGTAAGAAAAGGTGGAAGAAGCTGGGACAACAAATTAAAGCAGCACTGCTCCAGCACCTCCACAAAGTTAAGGGGCAGATTCTTTTGAAGCCATTTTTCTCCTTGAAAAACATGCTCTAATACCCTTTTTGACAGTTTCCTCAGAAATTCATGTAAGCCATTCTACAGAGGGCAATTTATATTTGCAAGTACAGATGAAAGATATTACTGAATTTCTAATGTGGATTGCAAATTTAAGTTCTGATGAACTGTCAGTGCCATTTGTTCCACAAATAAACACCCACTGATTGCAGAAAGCAATAGGGCTCTTTCACACCTGCTATTATGTTGCTACAATTGCCTGCACAGGAATACAAACACAATTCACATTTCTCTGGTTACTTAATTGAAAAATAATGCATGTTGTAGAGCTCAGCGTGGAATTAATTCAGCAGACCCTTTCCTAGCAGAAAAATAGCGGATCCATATTGTAATCTGTGCAACACCTACATTGGGAGATCTCCTTTGTTCTGGACACTCAAAAGGACAAGATGCATAGACTGATTTAATTAATAGTAAGTGTGTTTATTAACAGCTACCAGGAACAGTGAGTTTATACTCCCATCTACTATAATGAAATAGATATTTAAAAATATATTTCTTAAAAAAAATAAAGCTTAGGAATAGTTAACTTCTAATTGGAGTAATGACTATAGATGATTTTAAAATTTCTGCATAACTGCTAAAGGTAAGGCATGCAGTAAATCTCAGTCCAAATGGCATCTTGTTATGTGGAGCTTCATCAAGTGGAACAAACAATGGTTAGAGGCATGTTGTGTTCTGCATAACGCTCTTTTGTATCTATTGTTTAGCTTATATACAGATCCATCTTGAATCTAGTTAACTAGTAATTAAAGGTCTGCAACATTCTGTTTTGCCTGAGATACTGCTGCAATACACACCAATTCATTTCACAAGCTTTTGCAGTGGCCCTATTTTGCTTATTTGCCATTAAGTAAAAAGAGACATCTCATATTGCAATCTGAATTTAGAAAATATGTGACTTTTACTTGCTGTGGTATCAGATACCTGCACTTGAAAAACAGACCATTTTCCTAACCAGAACTATCTATTTCACAAGATATTAGTTTCCTTTTTTTCCCAGAAAATCCATGTACTAGCACCACAGCAGAAGTGTTCATTATCACAAGTCCATTTGTGATTTAATCAGGAAAGCTTTGTTGAATTCTGAATAGAATTTCATTATGAATACTTTACATAGAATATGCTAATTTTGTGGTTAGAACAAAATATCTATCTTTGTCTCTTTTAACTAGTTTCAAGGACAATAAATATCTACTGAAACATACTGGTTTTTCTAAGAGTTACCTAGCTAATATCCTAGTTTATGACAGTACTGTTATTTTGGGGATTGCAAACATTAGCCTCAAAATGCAATTCAAGCAATTCTTGTATCTGAAACTCTTCTGAAAAAAAAAATCTAGGATTTAAAAACTGTTTGTGGTACAACCAGCCCAAGAGGTCTGAGTTCAGATGGACATTTCTCTCTCTTCTAAGAGCTGAGTAAAGAAAGGAGATTACAAAATAAACCTTAACAATGGTCTTTGCAGGTCAAATAGCCACAGTGAAAATAGAGTGTTCTGGAAGCTCCTTCCTCACTCTAGTTTAGAAAATGACTATGGAATGAAATGTAAAAATCTTTGCAGCTTTGCCCAATATCTGAGCTTTTAAAAACACTTTTGAATGTATTGGAGCAGGTTATGCCAATAGAATTGAAAACATACAAACAGCACCAGAAGCTCCTGTTATCCAGCCTGACTACAGGGCTGCTACAGCAGAAACACATCCCAGTCTTCCCACTGTGAACATGTATAACATAACAAAAGATGACCACATAAAAATCTACTGAGCAAGGTTTATTTACAATATTAAGACATTTGGTGCACTCCACACAATGCCATTAATTTCTAGCAGTGTCTTGTATACCTTTTATAAAATCATCCTTCAGTTTTTCTGATGTTCTGTACATTGATTGACTTTCTCAGCACTTGCTAATTACTGCAGCATCTCCCCAAAACCTTAATATGCTATTAAATATTTAACATCATTCACACACAATATTTTCAGCCATCACACTTGCTCATTTAAGTGAAACACAAGCCAGAAGCTACAAAACCCAGTCAGATGTTAAAGCTGAGGAAAAAGCATCTCTTCCAGTGCTTTCAGACCAACCTGGAGCAGAGGAAGAAGAAAGGCAGCCCACTGGAAGCTCTCAGAACCACCGCCAGCCTCCTTCCTTCCCCTTCTCTGCACAAGTCCCCCACACCTGGCTGCTGCAGAGAACATACCACAGGCTCGGAGATAGCGGAGATAAGAGGCAAGATTGGCCAAAAGCTACAGGCCAGGGCAAGGTGCTGTGCCAGTGTCTTGACAGCCTCCTCTCCCCTCTGCCAAGGCTGTACCCGCCCGAAGGGGAGGGCAGGGGCCGTGCCAGCCCCACAGCAGCACTGCACATCCTCCCAGCTCTCAGAGGCAGTGCCTCGACAGGCTGCCACAGCCAGAACGGAATGTACGTGCCCCAGGGAGCTGACTCACCCCCAGCTTCAGTGAAGGACTGGCACACAACAGAACCTCAGTGGCACTGGGTTTTGGGGAAGTGCAGGATGTGCCAGGGGCTCTGGAGCAGGCATTAAACTGGATAATCTGCTGACACTTCCAGGGGCTCCATGAGAGCTCCACTGGGAATGATTTACCTCAGGCTGCAACCACCTGAAGAGATATTTTTGAAGGCAGAGTTGGCTGACTTGAGTCATCCCATGTTCCAAAGGCAAAGCTAAGCCATGATCTTTGGTTTAGCTGAACTGGAAATACTGGAGCTAGAGCTGTTGTGTGGAGACCTCTAACAGGCCATCAGAGGGACCCTGAATTCCTAAGGTAGAGCTGAGAAGAGTATCAGCCTGGAAGCTCATGTCAAACCTGTCTCAGCAATCAAAGTCTGAAATAACAAAACACAAAATAATGTCAACATTTGAGAAGAAAAGGTCATATGCCTCCAGCCAAGCTTTGTAGGATTTCCCCTCTGAGTAACAGCTGGTCTGTCACTGTCTTACAGCCAGCCTGGCTTAGAGACAATCACAGGACAAAAATTAAGGAAATAATCTCCCCGCAGCAGGTCGCTACTGGCAACCCACAACTACTACTGCAAATACTGCCTTCCACTTTGCTCCATGCTCACTGCTGTTGTCTGCTCCAGCTGAGAGGGCAATGTGCTCAACCTCATCACATCTGCAGTTCAAAAGACACTGGTATGCAGTGTCTGCATGGCTGAGTGTCAGCCATCAGTGGCACAGGATCCCAGAGCAACTTCATGTTACTACAGAGATGTGCTCCATAGGAATAAAGGTTAAAAGATTCCTGCCATATCAACCTGAGAGTCTAACAGAGCTCACCCAAAACTGCTGTTTCCACCCAGCCACCCCAAGTTCCATGCTTAACAGAATTAAGAACAGCTGAAAGATCTAATTAAGTCATCATGGGTATCTTATCCTCATCTTGTAGTAGGTCAGAGGAAGCTACCACTTGCTTTGTGTTTTGGTGGTATGGACAGAACCTACCATAAAGCCAGTAAACACACTAATCCCTGCACTGAGAAACAGTCCCTTCCCCCCAGAGGAACTAATTGTCTCATTAAGAAATCCTGTTCTTTTTACTGCTCCTCAATCACAGTGCATACTATTTGAACTTGAATATAAGCTCCATGTGTTTATGCATTGCAGTGCAGGTTATTCATACATTATGCAGCTCAAAATCCAGCCAAGGTTATTTAAGCTTGTGCTCCTTTAAGGTTAGCTGTAAGGGAATTAAAGCTGTTTTGTAATTGAAATTATTCTCTGCAATAACTATTATATGTGCACCTGTCACAGAATAACTGGCCTCATTAGGGAAAACTCAGTCCAGACAGGACAGCAGACACGCAGCAGCCTCCTGCCCTGGGCCTAGCAAAGAACCTGTGCTAGCACAGGAACCTGCACTGCCTGTGGGAGAGGAGGGACACAGAGGGGCTGAGAGGCTCACACAGGGATTCCAGAGGGACAATAATGAAATCTGGACGAGCTCTGAGGAATTCAGGAATGAGAAACATCTGAGAGACAAGGCCTTCCTCCCTCATCCTTTCTAAAACAACAATGGTCACAAGGCAGTGAAGTAACCAAGTACCTATGTATTCATCCCTGAGCAAGATGAAACCCTGCAGTGCAGACACTCTAGAACCTTACAGGACTTCAACAAAGTCTGCCCATGATTTAACTGAAAATAAATATTGGCCAATGAATATCAGCTCAGATGTGACCTGAGGCTTATCAGTCATCCTGATGTGTAAAGAAAGCAGTGCAGGACTCTGATCAGAAAGGAGCAACAAGAGCAAGTCTGGCAGCATTTTAGCCTACCTTAAAGTTGTAAGCCATCCTGCACAAATATTGTGCCTTTCTATTTTACCAGATGGCTGCTATCATAAAAGGAGTCTTTGGTCCCTGTCACAACTTTTCATCACTGTGTACAAAATACAGCAAATATTTGCATCTTTTAGCATCAGTTACAGAGCATCTTCCATCATCTCTGGTGTGTACAGTAACATTATATGGTAACATGACTGGACTGATGAATATTGCTTTATGCCTGAGAAAACCTACCAGAATTTTTCTATCATATCCCATTCAGACTATAAAATAAGCTCTTGCACTAGGATAGCATCTGCTCTCCTCCCTCATGTCATTTGGAAAGACACATGTATTTTATTTGGTTCAGCTTGCCTTGAACTGGAAAAGAGGATTCATTAGGGTCACAGCAATTAAGCTGGCTGAGACACAAACAGATGTCTACACCAAATTCTATGCTATCTTGACCAGGTGAGGAGGTTTTGGCACACAGTGAACAGCATGCCCTGCTGACCAAACACTGCCACTCTGCTGCAGCCATACCTGCCATGGGGAGAAAAACCTGCACTCCTCCAGGTGAGACCAATTTCCCATTTTAAAAACCCATTCCTGAATTAGCAATCTGAATATTAACCTCAAAATTCCATTAAAATGTATAACCACGTTATTGCAAGTCGGTTGTTTATTTTCTTCCTGTGTAGAGAACTGCAGGCCAATAATGTGCACCAGACAGCATCACGCCCACTGCTACAGCTCTGCAGCAGTAGGTGGTGGTGGTGATAATGGATGGCAGGATCACACTAAACATTGTAATCGTGCTTCCAGAACTGCAGTACCTGAGAAGTGCACTTAACACCAAGAATATCTTGTCAAGAGGATGCCAGTAAATTTAATAAGTATGCAACTTCAAAACTTTACTTTTTCAAAAGCAGAACACCGAATCATCACAGAACCACTGGCAGAAACATTTTATAAGTGCCAGAAGCTTTCATTAAACAGATGAAAACTGAAGAGTTGGGCTAACAGCTGCTGCTGACACTGATATGCTCAATACGAGTATTAAGAAAACATCACTCACCTTGTACAGCACCATTAGTAAGCACTGACAAATTCACCTGTTGATGCAGATTATTACCACATAAACTCAACCAATCAGCTTGCATTTAAGTAATTAAAAGCTTGTGTTTAGACTTTCTAGTTGCCAGAGATCCAAAGCAGTCCCCACTAAGACAGCATTAAAACAGTCTACACCATTCAACAAAAATCCTCCAAGTGTTCCTCACCACTCTTACTTCTAAATCTTGCAGTTGCTGCCCACATTCAAAAGGACAGAAAGCAGCAAGTTTAAAAATAAAGACATAGAAGCAATTCCTTCTGTATGATTTACATTCTTCTAGGAGGAAGCCAAGGGAAGCAGGAAGTTCCTCAGGCTGCTGGCAGAGCTAATTAACTCAGCTGATGAAAACTCCTCCCTTGCTCAGGAGCTGAAAGATTCATACATGAACTTCTGTGAGAATCTGGAAGAGATCCCTGCAAGATTGGTCATCCATCCTGAATTTCACCTGTCATCACAAACCTGCAGAGCTCTTCACTGTTCCTGCCACACAGGCAGGTTGGTTTGAGCCACTCCTCATGGGCATTTGTAGCTCTGGAATGCAGCCCCCATCTCCACTGCAGGGACAAACACCACAGGCTGCAGCACTCAGTGCTAATACCGGATATGCCAGGTTTTCCTAAGGACAGCTTTGCTGAATTTAGGGGTTTTCTACAATACAGCCCTGCCAGGACAGCTCAGCAATGCTGGATGTCCTGTCAAGCACCGTCCTAAGAAGTCCAGATTTGGTCATTAGCACACAGCATTAGCATTGTTTAGAAAACAGCATAAAGACAAAACAAAACAAGTTAAATATCTGCTTCTTGCCCTCCTATAAAGCAAGATTCTTACCTATTAAGAAAGGGAACAACTCCCCTGTCTGACTAGTTACCAACCTTTGTCACCTGCCCTCAGCTCTGTACATGGAAACAAGTCATTCAGAGCAGTCTGAAAGGTGCAGAGGTGTGCTTGCCATCTTCCTATCTCACTCTTTAATGCTCAAGCCTGGACAGACACTTGCTCTGTAGTCTCTTCTAATTTCTAAAAGGCCAAGGCAACGAGCTTCCTTCCTAGGCCTCACTAGATTCTTGTCGAAAAATTATTTTATGCTTTTGTCCCCTCATATTTCTACTTAGGCCTTCCTAATGAGAGTATATCATGCTCCTTTCCTAAGGATAAATGCCAAAAATACCTACCTTGTTGGCTTGTCATTTAAAGTTGCTGTGTCTGAAAATCAGCAGAAATAGATATAACAGTAACAAAGGGAGATTTTGTTACAGCAGGAAATAAAAATATAACAAGCTATTCAAAGCATTTGTTCATGTTACGATTAAGAGAACCAGGTAACAGCAAATCCCCTGCAACAGAGAAGAGCTGTTATGTAGTTAAATATTTTGTAAGCAGACAGTATTTTTGATACAGTATATCAAATATTGCACTGAAGGACAGAAGTTACACTCAGAGGTGCCGTAAATACCTTTTCTCTCCGCTGTGCTCCTCGGCCAGGTGAGTGAGGCACACGGGGCTGGCAGCTGCGGGTGGCTGTCCCCAGAGAGGAGCAGAGGCTCCTTGTCCTGTCCCCACAGGCGTTTGCTGGGCAGCAGAGTGGGAACGCATCTCTGCCTTGCAGGTTCTGCTTTGAATGGTTCCATTAGGCTGGCACGGGAAATGGGTGTTCATGTCTTCACTAACGGCCCGGTCTGAAAAACCATCCGGAAGCTGAGGAATGGCTGTGGGGGTCTGAGGGAGCATCACGCCGTGAAAGTTTGTTACAGAACCCACACAATTGGAATTTCTAAACTTTGGGGGATTGCAGAAATGGGTCCGAGTAAGTTTGGTACAGAATCCAGACAATCTGAACGTCTGAAAGGGGAAAATGACCACACATGTTCCGTGGGGGATGTACGGTAGGCGGCTCGGGAAGGCTGTACCCTCCTGGGGCCTCAGAGGAGGGCACCAGGCGGCCGGGAGTTCACTGCGTTGGATTCTGCGGTCTCCAAAATCTTGGGACCCCAGGGGGCTGCCTCTCTTTATTCGAATTAAGTTGCAGAACTTCTGTCTCCTTTGTGCACCCTGGCTTTTCATAGCGTGATTTTCCACACAATACCAGGAGGTGGATATTCTAAGTATGCGATGCAGTCCAAATCCCATGAAAACAGTAATGCTGATATTTTACAACGTATGAAATACTGCATCTACGGCTACAGCAACACCTCTCTGAGGAGGGAGAATGGGAAAGCACAGAAGTTATTCCTGGCCGATACACAAGCTCTTTAACACCTGAGTTACCCGTTAGCACCCCACAGGAGCAGCCGGCCCGTTTGCTGTGTGCAGGGCGAGCAGGCCCGGCCTCACCCTGAGGGTGCCGGCGCCGGGCACTGAGGCGCTGAGGGCCGCACACCGCCATTCCAACTCGGAGCTACTCGAGCGCCGTCCCCCTCACACAGGCAGCTCAGCTCCGCAGGAACCGAGATCCGGATCGCAGCTTCAGGCTCCAAACCACACTCTGGCACTTGTCAGAGGATGGCGAGGGCCAGCTGCTCCCCAGAGGGGGCAGGGCAGCAGTGTCCGAGCCTGGGCAGTGTCCACAGCTCAGGAAGGCTCCAGGCAGGAGGGAAGAGCCCAAGCCGAGCTCCCTCACGGCCAGGGGCAGAAGGTGGGGACATCCCAGGTGAGGCTCATCAGGACAATCAAGGGCTGTCAGGTGCCTAATGGAGAACCACCCCTCATCTCACAGAGCATTAGCTGTGCTGGTGCCCTCTCACCCCGGAGAAAAGGTATGAGCTGTTTCGAAAAGCGTGTGTTCTCATTACTGCCAGACCAGCTCGAGGTTCATTGCTGACAAACACATTTATAGCAGACCATTCACTTTCTTACCATATTTTCAGCTTAAGTGTTCACTGCCCATTGTATTTTGACATCCTAAACTGAACAAACTGAGTAGCAGCTGTCTTTTGTCTTTTTTTTCATAGTAGGTGTATCAACTGGTTGTATCGGAATCGCGGGTAAGAGGCGTGAACTCATAGGGATCCTGCTGATAGGAGCAGGATTTCTGTGGCTAGTACAACAGGGAATAGTTCTTGAGGGAGGTTGAAGAGGCTTGGGTTAAAGAACAGAATAGTAGTTAGTGTATTCATGAGTATGATGTTGGCATATTCAGCTCAAAAGACTGTCTAAATTACTGTTTAAAGTAACATTTTTAGCTAGTTCTTATTTCATTTGAAGGGATTCTCTTTTCTCTACATCCCTCTGACAGTGACAAGCTTCCTTGCCTTTGAGACACCTGAACTCAGGGGTGGGCACAGAGCTGTGTGCCCCAACAGCACAGCTCCCCACCCTCCCCAGCCAGCGGCGTGGGCAGCAGCTTCAGGCACTTGCCTGGCTCCAAAGGGGGCTCACAGCCAGGGGGGTTCAGAGACCTTGGCACAGAGCCCAAGACCCCTGTGCCTTTGATCTTGACCCATGGAAAAAACAATTACAACCTTTATACGAAGAATTAAAAGTCAAGAGAGTTTAAGCAGAATAATAGTTAGTTTGTCCGGGGGTGGAAAATAGATTTTTTGGGGTTTTTAGAATGGGGGTTCAGGAGGCAAAATGGAGGAATCTGGGCATGTCCTGCCCTTCTCCTTCTTCTTCTTGGCCTCCATCTTCTGCTGTGATGGTGGCACTTACAGATTGGTTTAGAGTAGAAGCTCACTGTCTAACATAGGTGATAGATATTGGGAAGTTATGGTAAATAATGTACACATAGTTTCTAGTATAAAAAGATAACACCAGTGTGCCTCAACCCAACCTGCCAGACAGACCTCGGCAGGTCAGAGAAAGACTTTTATAGCTAAGAAACAATAAACAACCTTGAGAAGGAGAACAGAAGAATCCTGACTCCTTCAACTGCCAGGCTGGGAAAAAGAGACTTGTAGGTATCTGAGAGTCACTGTGACCAGCAGAGATTCTGAGAAGCCCCAGCACCCACTAATTGCCTACCAAGAAAGTAGGTTGCGAATGAAAGTGTGACAGGCACCGTCACACAGGGTGATGAGAAGGAACTGTGGCAGTAGAGAAAGCACAAGGATATAAATGTGGATAATTGGAATGATTTAATTTGCTAATGTTGCATAAGAGGCGTAATTAGTTCAGTAACAGTGAGAGCAGCAGAGGAATCAGACTAGTAATCACAAATAATTACGTGCCAATTACACATAGTAAGGGGGTTTTGTTGTTGTTGAATGGTCAGAATTTGGGAACTAGACCAAATAACAGACCTCACAATCTCTGTTTCAGTCACTTTTTCTTTCCTAAAGCAGCAAAGCCTCTCTACCTTTTCTGTGGTAAAAAAAAGAAAAAACAAAACCCAAGAAAACCCAAGATGTGATGTGAATCCAAATTGGACATTATTCTTATCAGGAAAGATAAACTTCTAGCATCTTTCCAAAGCTCCCTTTCTGTAGCCAAAATCTTTGTCTTGTCCACACTGTCAATACCATCTGCCAGCAGCCTCCTCAGCTCATAAGCCATCTGCCAGCCATTGACCTAGAGCTTTGCGTGCTCTCACTGCCATGCTTGCCTAAGCTTCTGCATTTCCACATCTCTCACCAGCCTCCTACCCTGCTCTCACACATCCTCCCAGAAGAACTGATCCAGACAAATATTACTAAGCCAACAAGAATGGAAGGAGTTGAATACTGGTTGCCTTTCCTGTGAAAAATGCCCCCCCCGCTTTTTCTTTTTTTCTGGTTATTTCCTAGTTAAATAATATAGGGCCTTTGAGTTATTCTGCAATAAAAAAACCCAAAACAGTAGTGGAATAATTTACTATTCAATATGGAGCACAAATTAGTTTCTTTAAATAGACTATTTCTTCTTAATTACAAAACTAAAATAAAAATCAAGAAAAACGGAGATCTATATTTTATTATCATTGACACTAGTCACATATTTATTCTCATATCTGATAGTCTTTAGCTGAGGGAAACTGTAACTGCCTTGAGTTGTAAGTTGGACACTTTACTGCTATTAGATAAAGTTATTATAACAAACTAAGAAAATGCTGCATATAAAAAAGAACAATGCTGCCACTACCACTAGAGTTTGAAATCCATGTTTGCTGATGTAAAGTTTGTTCAAATCTGAAATTATGTACTTAGAAAGATGAAAACAGCTTTTGTGTCTTTCAGGTGTGCACAGAAGAGAAGGACATCCCTGAAGCCTCCACTTTGATTCCCATACATCCATAAAAGCACAGAATGAGATTCCCTGTATTGTGCCCAAATGAAAAAAGGACCATCCTACAGCTGCAGATAACACACTACTGTGAAAGTCAGCATCTGGAAACCCAGAGCATGATTTTTTCCAAATGTAAGAAAGTATCAAGTGCCCCTTTCCTAGGAATCTCTTAGATTGTAGCAGAAAACATCACCATTCCCACAGAAACCAGTTCACTGGATCCTTTTGGAAACCTTCTAGTTTTCCTTGCCAGAAGTTTCTTGAAACTACTTTTTAAACAAGGTTTGAAGATTTAAGTGTGTGTGTTGCTCTTACCCTTTACTGAGAGAACATTTTAGGCAGCATTTAGTTTCTCTCAGTGCTGTAAGCACATAAACTCTTGAAGGTTTTGAACAAAGATGTTACAATAATTTTTCTTATAAACAGGAGCAAGCATAAGAACAACACAACACAGCTGAAGAAAGCTTATTTTGCAGCAGAAATATTAAAAAGCAGTTTTGTCCCCAGTTGCTAGCCTGCACAAATTTATTATCTACTCACAAATGCATGCTGCTGATGTAACCTCATAGGGGTTCACGTCCCTGAATCCTCACTGAAATTAATTGGGCCAGTATAATATATGATCTAGTTCTTTTGTTCATTTTCCTCATTTGTGTAACTTTCTGAGGGTATGTTTGTTACATGTTTCCTGGTAGAATTGCACAGATGAAGCTGCTTTGTTACCATGGGATGGGGGCAGAGGAATATTGGTTCTTCTCAAAGCAGGTGGCAAAGCAGGGGCACAGCCTGTCCTGGAAATTCTCAACACCACCCAGTGGCTTCTGGGCTGTGCACCTGAGAGTTGCAGGGGTGCTGCAGGGCTGGGCAGAGGCATCTCACAGGGAACAGGAGCTTTTCTGCCCCTTCCACATCTGCCTACACATTCCCACATTGCAGGGGCACCATGGGGTCTTTCCTGCACTGGGGGAGCCTGAAGATTATCTCCTTTCTCCTGCCAAAGATGCCTCATCTGGGAAACTTTAGATAGCTTTGAATGAGTAATACATTTAGGGAACATGATGCAAGGTTGTGGGGGAAATACACAACTCTAAGTGCCCCATCCCCATTTGGCAGCCTCCAGTGTCACAGTGCACTCAGGGCACCAGGAATCATCAGAGGCACAATCCCTGTGTGTGTACCCAGCCCAAGGAGCCACCTTCTCTGCACCTCTTTCCTCTCTCTGCAAAGACACATCCATGCAGCATGTCCAAAATAAAAAATCTTTGAGCATTTCTTCACCAGCCTTCCCCTCCCTCAGAGCTGCACAAGGTCCCTCTGGGCTGCCTGATCCACAGCCATGCTGCATCACTTAACTGCTGCCTTAGCTCAAGGTTCACTTCCCACATTTTATTAGGTAAAACAGGGAATCAGTTTCACTGGGGCTTTATTTGAGTTTTATTGGAACTCATATTGCAAGTTTCTGGAATATACTTGCTTTAAAAAATGGTTCTGATTTCTACCCCACATTCCCTTTTCAGATGTAAAAATGTTCCTTGTTGAATTTTTTCCCATTATTTCCTCTGGGGAGGTGCTGACATGACAGCTTGGTAGGCTTTATGCCATTCTGTTTGCAAAGCTGTTGTGATGCTTGTAATTTTTTTCTTACGTCTTTTCCTTTAGAAAGAAATGGAAAAGGCTTGTTTTTTCTCCCTGTGATTGATACAAGGAAATACCTATCTATGAGAATTCCCCAGAAGAACTAAGAAAGCAGAGTTAGAGGGGCAGAAACCTCACTTGCAACACTGAAGAGAAACAGAAAGTCACTTGGCCCTTCCCTGCTCTGCAGCAGGGGCTCTGTTTCAGTTCGTTCATGGGCTGTTTCAGCCACTGGGAAGTGCACAAATGAATCACACCCTGAGTTCATCAGATTTTTATCCCATTGTCCTGTGGCAAGTCACAAACATCTCCTAGGTCTGCAGAGGAACTTGTGATCCTTCTGCAGAGAGTGTGTTACTTATATTTCCCTAAGGATCACAACTATGGCCCTTATGTTGCTCTGGGGTGCATGAAATGCTTCAGGCATTTGACCCCAAGTCAGCTCAGATAATGGAACTCAGATATTGAAAAGGAATGAAAAACCCAAATGATGCAAATCCACTGCACCAAGTAATTGCCAAGTCCCATTTGCTAGCCCCGTTGGCAGCTGCAGATTTCCTGTGTGGAGGTGAGGAGGAGCAGATTTAATTAGAGGAGGCTGCCATGCTGAAGTGTCTGTGTTTGTCGAAGACAGCAGCAATCGATGCACCAGGAGCTGCAGGGCGACCCACGGCTCTCGTGGGCCTCAGGTTCCTGCCTGTTGTTTCCCTGCTGATGTTTTACTAAATGAGTCAGTGCCAGCCTGGTTTATCTGCTGCTGAGGGAGTTATACAACAATAATACTGACATATTTGATTGTTCCACAGATAGAACCAAAGCAAGTGCCACGCTGGTTCTATTATACCATTTAATAACCAGCTTTGGGTGCCCCAGAAATTTGTTTTCATCATGAAAACTACTTGAAAGGCTCTCTTTCTCCAGCATATTCAAATCTTCTCCATATCTTCTTTTCATATGGACAATTTCTTTACTACTTCATTGTAAAAAGATTAGGGAAAATCATCTGTAAAGCGTGTCAGAGCCTTTCTTTCCATCTGCTCAACAGAGATGCCTTGATGCCCCTTGTAGCCCACTGCCTGTGTGAGCACAGCAGCTCCCCTGTGGGCAACTATCCCTTTTGTGGGCAAGCCCAAAGAGTGAACCTCCAGCAGGCCAGTGCTCTGCAGGTTCCTCTTCAGGAACTTTCCTTTGCCCACCACAACTTCCTTTGTATATTCAACATACAGCTCAGGATTCAATGTACCTATAGAGAAGGGAATCTGCACCTTGAGGAATTAAGAATTTTAGAGCTTTTTAATAGGCTATTATTAAAGCTTGCAATTTGACACACAGAAACCTACAGGTTATTAAAGTCTACATTAGTTTTGCAAAAAGTGCCAGTCATGCAGGCAGAAAGGTTTTTTCAAAGTGTATTACAACAGCCATTTCTCCCCACTGTAACCTGGGGGTCAATGGATCAGCTCTTCACTCACATTTTCCAAAATTGCTTTGGAGGCCTTCTTTCACTGGGTGTTTGAACATGATAAAATACAGTGCCTTTGTGCCAAACTCCCCACGATTTCCAAAAAGGTCCAAAAATACTCCTCAAAACACTTCAGAGCACAAGGGTAACTAAAATAAGATACAGACCCGGTGTAATCTGAAGGGGTTGCCGGTTAGTGTCAGAGAAACAGTGCCACTTCAGCTTCCCCTGCTTTGTGAGAGGTTTTGCTTTTGCAAAGGACTTTTGTAAGGACTGCAGCCCCAATGAAGCTCTGGCTTTGGCCAGGGAAGGGGCACACACTGAATTCCAACAGGAGCCTTTAGCTCCACTGTCAGTGTTTCTCCCTTAAGAAGCAGAAGCCTCTCTCCAACATTCCTTTAGCTAACATCTACCTGAAGCTTTAGAAGAAAAAGACAGACATATCAGGTTTTAGAGTGACAAATGTCATTCATTTCTCTCACATGTTTACAGAGCACTTGAGCTCAGAGAAAAAAAGGTGCAATTAGAACATCTAGTGTTAAACCCTAGCAAAGGGCTTCCCAGGAAATTTGATGCAAGCCGCATGATAAGAGAAATGTGAGCAAGCGAGGGGAATGCCTTTCTTTTTGTCAAAATGCAATCAAAATTATAAAAATGAGAAATAGCAAAACTGTTGGGACCAGAAGCAGCAGGAGGCTGAGTGGCACAGGGGAGGTGGCACTCGGGGACAGAGCCCAGGAGCCAGGCACAGCCCTGGCAGGGCTCACACAGGCTCTGGGGTCAGGTGCTGGCACAGGCAGCTGCCTTTGTCAGAGACTCGCAGAGGAAAATCACTGAGAGAAAAGAACACTAACTTGAGACCAGATTTGAAGATTTGATTGAAGTGAGAACAGTTTCCCTCTTCAGAAAAAAAGAGACAAAAGAAATGCCCTTTCTGTAATAGTACTCTTTTTGCTTGAGAAATCTCTTTTTTTTTCCCTGAGAAACAAGTCTATGTGGTAGCTGTCTAAACAAAGAACTTGGAACTAAGCAAATAATGTGATGAAATTGGCTCCCTGTGAAAAAAAAATAGCCAGTGTCTTTATTTTAAAAAAACAAATTTGATACTATTTTTATGGAATAAAAAGCTAGAAAATTAATTAGGAAGCATAAATAAGAGAACTTCCCTGCTCAATAAATTTATGTTGATTTACAGCTCTCAGTAAATCATAGGTTTTGCTTTCATGGCACAATAGCTGCTTAGTGCTTTTGGTGCAACTCCTCATGGAAATACAACAGTTGGTTCCCACATGTACATCTAGATGAATCTAAAATTCTCTTTCTGTAAATATTCTTCCTAGTAAAATTGGCTCCCCAGCATGCTCACATAAAGATGAGCTGTGAGAGAATTGTAATTTCAATATCTGAATTGGGATCTACAATACATAAAAAGGGTAAAGCAGATTTATTATATTCACTGTGAATAAAGTCATTTGAGGGAATAACAGCTTTATGTTTATTCAAACATAACTGAACCCATTATTCTTCAAATGTCAACAAAATCACAGGAATAGTTCTCTGCCCCATGGGGTGAAATGCTCAGAAGTTTTCATTTTAACTAAATGACTAAATGACATTCTGACTAAAAGCAAGGGTGATATAGGATATAAAACACCTGCTAGGGCCACAGTCAGCATGACAAAGTTGGGCATGGAGAGATTTTATCACACTTAAAATTTAACAAATTTTCTATCAAGGTCTCTACATGCCCAAAATTGACCTGTTAAAACCAATTTCCTGTATCTTTCTACCCTACTCCACTTTTCCTCCACTGTCTCAGACAAACTCCTGTAGCTGCACTCTTCCATCCAAAGCCAAATCCTACCCTTGCAAGGCTAAACTAAAAAGCAAACTAAACAAAACTCACCTCCAGCTCTTTGCCTGAGCTTTGTGTGTTTCTTCCACCTTCCTGCTTAGGTGTCACTTTTAGTATATGAGCACTGTCCTCTTCCCTGGGCCTCAAACTGGGAATCTTTCCTGGGCTTTGAAACTTTCCTGCTTTCCTCTTTCCCTGGCACTGTCATTGGATAGCTTCCACACACATGTGACTTTTCCCTGGAAAATGGAGCAATTCCTGCCACAATCCTTTCCCATCCTTTTCCTGCAGCTGTATTGTGATCTTCTGTCCTACAAGGCAAAAAGAAGTAGTGAGAGTGATGAAGGTCTTAATCTGCATCCCTCTAAATGCTCCTCTGACTTCTCTTAAAGAAGTTGTTCAGCAAAAGACAAAAAGTAACATCTTGAGTAGCTTTCAAAAATAGAGGAAAAAATATTTTCCCTGAGGAGTAGTAAGTGAGGAAGCTTCTGGAAGTCAGTGCATCCACAAAGAGCAGAAAGCAAAGAAGGTTTTGTAGGAACAACAAACAGCTAAAAATCAAAGAGCATTTGAAAAGACTTTTGATATGTTTGTTGCCCAAGTCCCCACCCATCTCAAAATTTTTAATCATTAATACAATGAAAATCTCAGCTGTTTTGAGGAACTGACTACTCCAGTTGGCCAAAAGGGAGAAGTCAATGTGAGCAGACAGTAAAAACTGTAGGTGCCCTATGAAAGACAGATTACCAAGAATTTATTATATGATAATTTTTTTTCTCTAAGTCACAGAAATGAATCTACATTTTTAGATTGAGCAGTCATGTATGTCTTATGCTCAGAATATGTCAGGTTGAAACACCCAAAACATATAAATTAAAAGCCATAAAGTGACATTGCTGATTTAAGAACCTGAGGGCTAAAGCTGTGCTATCATAAAAACCCCTACTACTATTTACTATCTTCAAATGTGAAATTGAGATAGACAGATATATATATATAGTTATTTAACTTTCCTTGAATCAGCTGTAATAAACAACTGGAGAAATATACAAGGGATTTGAGAATGTGTATGAAATAGAAGGAAAAGGGAATATTATAAAGGCTGAGTAAAAGAAAAATTCAAAAAAAGATGACAACTGTGGTCATTGGGTCTCCACCATTAGCCAGCACTCTACTCAGCCTGTTAAGAACAAGCAGGGACCTGTAGGGGATTGTTGTCTTTATTTATCATGGTCAGACTCACAACAACTTCAATGGGAGGATTTTTCTCTTGGCAGTAGAAGTTTTATTTCTCTCATTAGCCTGCTAGTGCAAAAAGAGTCCAATCACTATGAATATACAGATACATTCAAAACAGATGCTCTCAAGGCTCTCTATTAATCAAAAAATTCACTGCTACTTTTAAAAGATTCATCATTGTTTTCAGAGCTGAACAAATAATTCATGAGTAACTTCCTCACTAAATTCAGCCTACTTTGGTTCAAAGATTATCAATGTGGAGATCATGATTTCCTCAAATGTATTCATGTTTGAAGGCGATGAATATGTTAGCACATAGTTTGCTCTGTGGATCCTGATAATCCAACTGTAAACTGTATTCTTTGCTGTGATTTGTCAAAATAATCAGATGGCACTTGGTGTTTGATCAGTGAGTGTGAAGGTACTGCCAAACAATCGAGATGGTTCCCATGTTTGTGTCCATAACGCTGTAACACTCAATCTGAGAGCTCAGAAGCTGGAACACGAGAAGTAAAAATGGCATCAAAATGGGAAACAAATTTATTTCAAAACAGATTCACTCTGCAGAGAAGCAAAGTGTATGGCTCAGAAAGAAAAATTGCATGCAAATTTCAGACACCTTTTTTGCTCTCCAAATTTACTCTAGCTAAGTATTGAAGACACTATATGTGTTTTAGTCTACTACAACTGTAACACTATTTATCTTCAAATTAAAAAGTTCAGAATTGTAAAAGGAGCCTCCAGTTGTGTCTGTGGCTATACAGACCTTCAGCTTAATTATGCTGCATTTCTACAACAAACTAATACCTTTTCCAGGTCTAGTCTTTTATCAGTTTAATCAAACACATTTTAATTCAGGTGATACAGCTCCTGTGAAGAAGCTGGGATCCAGAGACCAAAGAGCAAAGAACTATTTTTATAGCTCTGAAAGAACAGCTATAGGGATATCAGTGTAAAATCCCTAACAAAAACTATAGTCACAGAATATAGTCCCTTTTATTATACACTTCCAAGTCTTTAAATAGAAAAAAGAACAGATGCCAAAGCAGAGCCATATGTTTTAAATGTAGCTGTATACAAGCATGATTTTATTTTTTCTGACAGAAAATCTATAACTTGAGTGGGAACTTACTGAGTGGAATCCTCAATGCCATATTTCTGGCTAAAGAAATAAACTCCCTATAGAATATGTCAAAGTCTGAACTGAGAGATTGAGGCATTTTGATAACAACTCAATACTTGCTCAAAACATCCAATTGCTTTGAAGTAATTGGTGGGAGGAGACAAACTGTTAATACTGGATTTATTTGGCAGAGTGTGTGTCTTACACTACAAACAACCACCAGCTCCCCTTGAAGCTGTTGGCAGGTAGCATGCATTTAAATCAATGCTTGGAGTCCAAACTAGCCCACAACTGCAACAGCCCAATAAGCCTCTCTCTGCTTAAAAAAGCCATCTTTTCTGAATGGAGATGATGGGGAAGAAAATCATTAATCAGATCTCAAATGTCTCAGCAAGTTCCCGTGCTGGCTGCAAAAAAATACATTATCTGTAAATTCTTATGTCACTAGATCAGCTTCAAAGGTGTAATGAGCACACTGATGCCTTACAGTCAATGAACCTCCCTGATGCACCTCTGAATGTAAATCTGTGTCTTTTAATTTGAGCACTCCTCATGTATCTGAGACCAGAGGTTGCTCCTCTCTCCTGGGTTTTACAGCCCCTTTTAGCCCTGGGTCCCTGATCCAGAGCCAGGAGTCTCCTAGGAGCTGGACCATTGCAGGAAATTTCTGGTTGCATGTGAAAAATAGCCACAAATTAAACACAGAAAAATTCATTCAGAAAATATTTTCAGAAGATTAAGAGTATGGATACACAAATACAAAGGTAAAGCCTGATGCATAAACTGGGAGCAAATAACACTGCACCAGCTGTGTTTATTTGCAAGAAATGAGCAGGCTGTATATTGAAAAGTCCATCTGACAGATTAACAAATTCAGCATGGATTTGTCCAGAGTTAAATCTGTCACTGGTCTGATGGTGCTAAATTGGTTTTAGGAGTTCACAGCTTTTTGAAACTGGGACACTTGACATGGAAAAGTGAACGTGTTAACCTGAAGTAAGGGTTTAGAACAAATTGTTTTTGTGAAGTGTCATTTATACAAAGATCTGATTAAAAAAAAAAAAAAAAAAGAAAAGTAAAAAAAGAAAAAAGGGAAAAAAAAGAAAAAAAAAGAAAAAAAGGCCTTGAATGAGAAGAACACAACAGAAGAAAATTTCCCATAGAATTCAGGAATGCTTCCATTGTGATGCTGGGTTACAAACAACCTGCATAAATTGGGACCTTGCTAAAACCTATCAACATTCATATCACTGAAGACTAATTAAAGACCATATTTTTTAAAAGGAGAGTTTTTCCTACTGACTTATTAAAAGGTATCTATGATAGCAGTAGTTTTAGATCTGTCAGCTCCATCAGCTTCTCAACACACTGCACCTGATCTCAGATACTTGGACAACACAACCTATGACAGTCTGCAAGTCAGAATTGTTGCCAAGGATGCAATCCAAGGAATTATGAAACATGCAGGAGTTTAAAGCTCACAAACAGCACAAAATTATGGCATAACATATGAGAGAGGTAAGCAGAGATTATTGAAGTTGCAGGAAGGTGAGCTGTTTATTTAAAGAAAGCAAATGGTTTTGCTGTTGGCCATTCTTAAACTGTTGATATTAATGTAATGGCTAGAGTGCCTGTGACCTGGAAGAACAAGGAAAATTCTCTGTCAACATGAGCAATTACTTAAACATACAGGCAATAACAAGAGATAAGCAAACACAGTTGAAGATAGAAACCAGGTTTTATAAGCCTTGTACAAGCCTGTACCTTATACAGGTTTTATAAGCCTTGTACAGCAACAATCAGAGGTTACTAAACAGGGGAGGCAGCATCAGGGAGCATCCAGGAGCTGCTCTCTGCCATTCTGCAGTGCTCAGCAGGACACCTTGTCTTCAGGTGATCTCACAACACTGGTGGCAATTCCTTCTTTCTGGCCTAGTAGACTTTATCAGCAATAGGACACCTACAGATATGGCACTGGGCATGGCAGCCTCAACATTTCACATTATGAGCCAGAAATAAAAACATGAAATTAAGTCATTCAGGTTTGGGACCTGTACTAACATGGCTGGAGAAATGAGCATTCCCTGTCTAGCTGGGACAGCCCTGTCTGAGGTCACTGTAACAAATCAGTTCCCTGAAAGCTTTTCACTAAAGCAAGAAGGGCATTTTGGAAAGGGAAATATTGAAATTGCTGCTTATTCAGATCCAGAACACAGGTAAAATCAAGCAGATATCCAGCAGGCTATTGCGCTGAGAATTTTTTCTATTTCAACTTTTGTGCTTTCTCTGCTTCCACACAGGTTTTAAGTGCTGGTGACAAAGGTACAATATCCAAGGCAGGGTGCCCTTTTCTTGAAATTGCACATTGGCTACAAAGATGAAAGTCATCCAGATCTTCACATGCTCTAAGTCTGCAGTCTCACAGCAGCCCATCTCGCTGTGGTGTCAGGCCGTGCCCTCTTAAGAGCAATGTGATAAGGAGTGCTTTGGGAGGAAAAGTTAGAGGAAGAGAGAGAATCAACCTTTTGTTTCTCTCTTCTGTCCCTCTTACAAGCCCAGAACTGAGGACTCTGGGTGGCAGGAGGAAGTGCAGGGTCCTGTTACAAACCAGAGGCTGTCTGAAGCATCCCTCCCACACAGAAAATGCAGAGGCTTGGCTGTGGTCAGCCCTGTGTGCTGCAGTGCCCTTTCTTCCCTCTCCTGCTTCAGCACAGAGGCAGGGACAGTCCCCTCCCTGTCCTCAGGAAGGTTTGTTCTGTAACACAATTACACTGGAGCATGGCAAGTGTGACCCTCGAGCCTTTCAGATGGGGATAGAATCAGAGAATAATTTCGGTTGGAAAAGTCCTTTGAGATCATCGAATCCAGCCATTAACCCAGCACTGCCAAGCCCACCACTAAACCATCTCCCTAAGTGTCACATCTACACATCTTTTAAATACCTCCAGGATGGGCACTCCACCACCTGCTCAGGCAACCTGTGCCAGTGACTGAGTGACAGCCAAGCCAAAACCAGCGCCCGAGGAAGCTGCTGCCCTCTGGGGCAGTGTCAGTTCAGCAGCAGCACCCACCTCAGCAGAACAGGGGACAGCACGAGGTGACAGACATGGGACAGGGAGCCCAGAGCAGAGTCCTGCGTGCTTTGTTGCTGCTTCCTTTGCTGAGGACACACCCAGGCACAGCTGGGCTAAAGCCTTTCCCCGCAGCCCCTCACCCAGCTGCCGGTGCTGGAGAGCCTGAGCGAGCAGGATGCCAGCAAGCTTCACAATTATGTTCCCTCTGTGAAAGACACCTGCTGCAATTCCTTTGTCATAGTGTGGCTCTGATGTGAAAAGGAAATTGGGTTTTATTACAAAATTGAACTTTATGAAAACACACCCTCCCCCTGCTATCAAATGCATTTCTACAAACAGAAAATCTAACTCTGCAGTAGGGTTTTCTTTTTCTTTTTCTGAATCTGAATAGTACAGAGGACACTGTGATATAAATGGAAACATTAGAATCATGTAACAAAGCAGTGCTAGGCTATATCACTCGATCACTATGGTCTCCTTCACGAAAAGGAAAAGACTGACTGACTATAAAAGAAAATATTAAATAGCTGTAGTTTACCTACAAAGCCTTTAAAGCACAGATGGCCATTATCTAGGGGATATTGATGCAGAGAGATAACGTGGGTCATGCACTATTAAAAAAATAATAAGACAAGGAGCACATCTGATACTGTAGAGCAAGAAATAATTTGCTCTTTCAGGGGGTGACCAGACCAAGACTCTCAGAGCCGATATCATTATTTAAAAGCGCCTGTACCCTCCCTGAAATGCACCCTTTGCTGCTTTATGCTAGACAAAGCAGCTGGGCATTCTTCTTATCACCTCAAGAGTTGGGCTTTAATTTTGCTTCAGAAATTATTTTTAAGCAGTTTCAGGCAAGTGCTTGTTATGCCTCTCTGAAGGTGTCTGCAGAGACATCAAAGCCCGAGTGGCCTGCAGTGACGCTCCTTCCCCACGGCCACAGAGCTGGGTGGGACAGGGCCAAGGTTACACCAACCTCCTGAGCTCACATGCTCTTTGTAACGAGACCATTTGAAATCAAAAACAGGAGCTGCAAAGCTCACAAAGGTGCATATCTTCAAATCAAGGGTGACATTATCTTTTCCCTTCTGTTTTCTATTTTTCCTTCTCTTTCATTCTTTCTTTTTAAATATTTTGCCACTGGTTCTGTTTTAGAAAAAGGTTCCAAGCCAAGCCAGTGCCAAGGAGGAAGCCAACTCATGGAAGAGCAGAGTATGTGCCTGGCAGTACTTCTTGGTCTGAACTCAACTTTGATGATTTTTGATAAGTCTTTTGAAACAGTCTTTAGGAACCAATTTAATTTTCACCTAAGGTCTCCTCTCTCTTTGCCAGAAAACGATGTTTTAAAGCAGGACCAGTTTCATCTGTACAGCTGTCAGTTTGCACATGAATCATAGAAAAATGCATTACTTGAATCCCTATTTCAGAGATTTTTGCCATATCTTGTGGAGCTGTTGGCAGTGTGGGTATTGAATATCCTTATTTATCTTAGGAAGGGAAAACAGAGGATTTCCCTTTGTGTGAAATTTTTCTTTTTCACCAATACTTTCAGGAAATACTTTCATCATAAACCTGATGCACTCATGACCTATAGTACAAAAGTAATTTTTCAGTATTTGTGAGAGGGTTAAATTCTGTTCCCCCTTTTCACCAAGCTTTCTCTTAAAGGGAATGAAGAGTTGGTATTATTATGCCTTCCCCATAAAATTCTCGTAAATACCCTACATGCTGCAGTGCTATTTCAATCAAAAAAAGAAGATATCCAATTCTGATTTTATTATGAGGCACACAGTATTTGAAATCTTTGATTCATAGGGCACTTAGTTCTCTTTCCTGTGTAAATTCTAGCCATTCTGTCTACAGAGAAAAGATTGGGAGTACAATCCCAGGACACCCTACAGACACAAATACCAGGGAGCAAATGAAAATAATCTGCAGCATATAAAAATCATGATGTTTCAAAGAATAATAACAAGTTAGTTAATGCTGCTCCAGAAATAGTCATTTTGTAATTGCAAGGTCTACCACTAGGAATGCACAGCTAAGACTTAAACACCCATGTTAGTTTCCAAGAAGCATTTCAGAAAAAGCAATTTCATCCCTATGCCATAACCAGCTCCAATCAATACATCCTCCTCTGTGTAATGCCTGTTAAGTGCATCCCTTGGTGACAGAACAACACACAATATGGACACCACAGCCAGGAAACCATCCACAGTATCTAGTCAACATCTGTGCATCACTGAAACTCCACTCTCTTCTTGTCTGCAACCTATCACAAGAGTGATTTGTGCTTGGGATTGTGTTCCAAGGGGTCTGCTGCAGGAAAATGTCATCACTTGTTTGTGGTGCACCTACCATGGCCAGACCACTAAGGCTGTCCAAGGGAATCAGCTGGCTTCTGCTCCCTACAAGCACCATTTGCATGGTAAAGACCCTGTATGAATCACCCACAATATAACTGCATAACCCAAATTAACCCTAAAAATAACTTCCCATACAGAGATATGAAATACGTAGTTCATGTGTGTTTTCATTTCACAAGAGCCTTGTTACACCAATTACTCTTGTTGGTTTGGCAAAAGTTAGATTTGCTGAGTGCCAAATTCTGCACACAGATGTATGTGCCTGGCTACTGCTGAAATAAAAATCAGAGGCTTTGACTTCCACTTTTCTTTTTATCCCTCTGGTCTGGAAGACAGTCTGTCAATCACAGACAAATTGAATGTGATGCACACCCACATGCATGCCCAAATGGCTTTATGCACACAGAAGAAAAGGGGGCCATTTGCATTTAGAAGTGCTTTTATGAGGTATGCATTTAGTAACTATGTTTACAGCTGGGGTCTGGGAGATGATTTCAGGAATGGCATCCAGAGAATTGAATACAGCACTGGCAGTCAAATAAATGATTGCAGCAGCCTGATCCTCATCCTGAAAGTGGGTGGTATTCCTTTTTTGGCAAGGATATGAGATACAGGGACTGGATAGTGCTCTTCCCCTTTCTACCCCTTCTCCATGCTCTTTCCTCTCTTCCCATTTGGCCTCTTTTAACATATTCATGGTTCTGGGCAAAATGGTGCAGAAAAGGAGTGAAAGACAGACAGGAACCCACCCAAGTGAGCCTTCTCCTTGTTTGTGTGGGGTTTTTTCAATATGTTGGAGCTAGTTGAAGAGATTCAGAGCATTCAGCTGTGGGCTTTATCCAAACCTCCACCTCAGGGTGTCTTTTCACCCTTGTTTTGTGCCCTGATGCCCACAGTTAGGCTGTCTGGGAGTCATTTACAGCACATACAAATGCTCTTCAGTGACACCTTCTCAAGGGACCAGATACAAAGTACTAGTGTCAATTCTGTACGCCTGCAAGCCCATCTTGCTGGGAGAACTGCTGCCCCTGAGCCCTGGATGTCCTGTGATGCCTCTCAGCTCACACAGAGCTGGGGTGAGCCCTTGGAGCAGGGAGCACTTTGCTGACCAGAACAGCAGGTAGAGCACAAGGCATCTTGCTTGAAATGCCAGCAGCAGCTGCTGCTTAGCTTTTGAATAAACCTGTAAGAATTGAGTCTGTGACCAAAACCACCCCACAGCTGCACTGTATTTCAGTACCTGAAGAGAGCTGCCTCATGCATCACCTGGAGTCTGACCCCACATTCCACTTTTTCATGCCATCCCTATTAACTGGGCCCACAGTTCTGGAAGGTGAGGAGAGCCCAGGACTGCACATCCAGACATGAGCTCCTGCCCCAAAACTCAGCTCCTCCTTTCTCAGGAAGGTGAGCCTGTCATTCTGTGTTCAATAGTCTGTGTGGCACCTGCTTTGTAGGCCAAGTTATCAGGTTAAGCACAAATTTGAGAGAGTCTGAGACATAATGATATAAAATTCTGCTCAGGACTGTAACTGAAATGCTCCCAGTCCACCTCTTCCCAGGATTATTAGGCAGCAAGAGGGTAAGCAGGAGACACAGAAAGTAGGTGTGCTGCTCCCCTTGTTTAATTTTACCCTCTCTTACATGAATAAAAAAAAAGATGAATATTTTATAACCTTTGCTTTCATCATAAATAATTTTGTGACAGTTCAGCATTCCTGTAGATTATTTACAGCTTTTTGGTTGATGTGTGCTCCAAAAACATTTTAAAAATAATGTTTTTCTGGATATTGCCACAGTAGCATTAGTAGACCTTTGAGATTTCTGATACTCATTTCAAGAACACTCCAGGCTGAGGGTCCACAAACTCTCCCTTTGCAGCTGTTCTTTAATAAAACACCAACACTCTTGCTCCAAAAATGCCAAATATAGTTGAGAGAACTCCTTGATAACATATTTTTGCAAAAAACTATTTATATGCATGGATTCCTGACAGTTCACTTCGTTTTGATACAGTTTCTGCATTTAGTCTTCTGATTCTAATTTTTTAAACCTTGTTTTTGGTTTAAGATTTGGAAAAGAAACTACAGCTCTAATCAGGGAAAAAGATATATAACTACATAAATTACTTACTCTGTGAGCACAATTACTTGTAAATAGCCATGAATCTTTCTTTAAAGCAAGACAAAACATAAAATAGTCTGCTTAACTGTAAATTTAAACCTATTTCACTTTCAGGCTTCACTGCTTCCAATATGAATCAGCCTATTATCTTTAAGTATGAAATTAGAAAAAAGATTTGCTGTTTGTGTACACCCAAAGATTAACATTTCCTGAGATTAACAGTGTGTTTCTTGACAATGAAAAGCACACAACACCAAGAAACACAGTTTAATGCTCCTTCTCAGGAGCAATTTTGTTTTTATAGCAAATGCAGCTTGAGATTAAGAATATGCTTTAAAACCAACTAGTGAAAAAGAGATACCAAACCAATGATGCTTTGTGGTGAAAGCAAAACAAATTACTACATGGCCCAAAAGTTAAAGACATAAAACCTGCAGTTTACAGTACATTTGCTTGCATCTTTTTGTGGTATGCAAAATAATGCATAAAAATTCAGGATTAAGCATATTTAAATGTCACTTGGATCAGAATTAGAATAAATGTTGGAATGTTAAAATAAGGCATCTGTTTGGAGTAGTCTCTGCTCTATAATTGCCTGGTCAATATGTTTAAGTTTGCTGAGGAATATCTAGCCAGGGGAAAAGCAAAACACATCATTGTTCCTTCCTTCATATTGCCCAAGCCTTCAGTCTTCCCAGGAATAGTAAAAATATGAAAATACTAACAACATGTGATTTCTCTGCTAAGTTTGCTTTGGGCTAATTCTCATCACTGTAAGACACAAGGACAGAGCAGACTACTGCGTCTATTTCCCAGAGATTTACATACAATATAAAAGTAAAATATTCTGTTTACTTTTTATTTATTCCCTCCAATTTGCTTGATTTTTCTTTCTTATTGGGCTCTCTCTCTGGTCTTTCCAGCCCCCAATAGGCCCTGCATTAACACATAAATACCAACTCAAATATAACACACAAATACTCAAACATAACCCAGAAATACCAACTCAAACATATTACATACAAATACCAGCTCAAATATATTATATACAAATACCAACTCAAACATATTACATACAAGTACCAGCTCAAATATATTATATACAAATACCAACTCAAACATGTTATGTACAAATACTAACTCAAATATATTACATACAAATACCTACTCAAACATGTTATGTACAAATACCAGTTCAAGCATGTTACATACAAATACCAACTCAAATATTTTATATACAAATACCAACTCAAACATGTTATGTACAAATACCAACTCAAATATTTTATATACAAATACCGACTCAAACATGTTATGTACAAATACTAACTCAAATATATTACATACAAATACCAACTCAAACATGTTATGTACAAATACCAGCTCAAGCATGTTACATACAAATACCAACTCAAATATTTTATATACAAATACCAACTCAAACATATTATATACAAATACCAGCTCAAACGTTACATACAAATACTAACTCAAATATATTACATACAAATACTAACTCAAACATGTTACATACAAATACCAACTCAAGTATATTACTGTGAGTAATATAATGTAATGTGGCTGCTAAGAGAAGCTGATCCCATAAAGAACTGAGGAAGCTTTAGCTAAAAGCTGGAGAGTTTCCTCATCCATTGGCAGTGGAAGTGCCCTGCATTCCTCTTCTGCTGAAGTCTGGAAAGGTTTCTAGCACAGCCCTTGGCCTCAAATCCTTTAGCAGCACTGAGGTCACAGAGATGCCACATAAGGCCACCATTATTTATTATTTCTGCTGAGCTCCCTGAACCTGCCCCAGTTCCTGTCAGAGCACAGACATGCTGCACCTGACTGATGGTGCTGGGCTGCAGTCTTGGACGCTGAATTCTGAGTGACTTCTGACATCCCTGCCCACGGATGTTCTCTTGTCATACCAGGACCAAGGGCCTGGGGAGCAGGGCAGGCAAGGAAGGAGGGGCCAAGTGCCATCATGTGTGCTTCATCATCATCCTCAGGCCAGGATGAAGTCACCTACACTGTGCATGGCACGCTGGGTGAGAGATGGAAATGTGGGGTGGTATGTAAGGTCTGGAAGTTTCACAGATTCCTTCCCTGAAGTTTTTGTAGTCAAGTCCTTTACCTAATAGTGACCTAAATCTTGATGGGGGGGGAGGTTTCAGACAGGAGGCAAAATTGGAAACCAGAGGAAACACAGGTTGTTTGTAGTTGAAAGTACAGTTCATAAAACTTGTACAATTTGATCAGTGTCTGCAATGCTGGATAAACCCCTAGTTCCTACTTAACATGTAGAATCCAAGGTCTATGCATAATTTTTGCATATCAAGCAGCCCATGGTGCTTGAAGTTGTATATATGTGCAGCAAAAATAATGGCTATCTGCCAAAGATTTTCTGAGCTGCATAAGCACAGAGGTTCACACAGAGAACATCAGCCTGCCTGACACCATCCAGAAAACCCCAGGAAGGGTGTTTGTAGCTCCAGAGTCTAGCTGTGTTGCCACAAATACTCATCTGTTGTTTCTATGTCCTTTCTCTCTTCCTCTTTGTTATTGAAATTGCAAAGCAGACTTTTACCCACTTCAGACAGTGGAACTCTGTCTGGAGATTCTTAGCAAGGTGTCTGGAAAAGGCATACAAGTAAAACAGGATATGTTACACTCAGACTGAAATTCTAAGAAAGTTGTTCTTAAAAGATACAACTTTGTAATTCTTCAGAGCAATTCTCAAATACTTTGGATACAGCCACCTATGGACACCTCAGTGAAAACAAACCCTAAGCCTGCAGTCACAACAACTCCACTTTCCATTATCACTGGAGAATTAACTCCTTTAGCTGTGTTATTTAGGAGAAAAAAAAATGAAACCTATCCACAACAAATATCTGGAGAATGACTACTTGACGTTTAACATCAATAAACTCCTGAGTCATGAGAGGCAATAAACAAGCAGCTCTATGAGGTTTTATTTAGTGCTGTTTTTCAGAAGATAACTCCATTTTGACTTGTTTTCTAGGTTTTGCAGTACTCTTCTTCAGCTAACACCACTCTTGGCACATAACCTAGCTTAAGTATTTAGAGACTCAGTTGGCATCAGAAAAATCTTGATGGTGTAGTTCAAGAAGACAAAAGTGCACAAACTGGCCCAAGGACCAAATGTCCTGTGAGCAATGGTGGAAGCATCAGTCTCTTGGAAAAGAGTCAGTGTAGAAAGGAGATGTGAAAGGAAGGGAGTTATCTTTTTGAGAGTATTGAATCAGTGGAAGGAATTACTGGGGAGAAAGAAGACAAGGGGCAGATCAGAGGAGATTACAGACAGAGGTACCTCATACAGTTTTAAACTCTGCTGCACCCCTGGATCTCTAGGCAAACGAGCAGTTCATTATTTCATTGCTGTATTTCATTGCCAGCCAGGCAGAGCAGCTGCAGAACATGTGCCTGAGCAGAACTTGTGGGCATCCACTGCAAAGCAGAGCAGTTGACACATACACACTCCTCCAGATACAGAAAGCAGATCCAAGAGATACACACTCCTCCAGAAAGAGCAAGCAAACAAATACACATGGCACTGCTCAGAGAGGGAGCACCTGACAGCAGCACTTCAAACTGAGTACTCTGGGAGATGAGCATCAGGCTTCACAACACATCATGGTAAAGCAGGGAGAGGATAGGAAACACAAACACAAACTTTCTCACACCAGGTGTGAGTTTTGATCTGAGTGACAATCTTAAGTGACACTTCAAAAGTCAATGGTTGGAGTGCAGTATGAGCAAACAGGGAAACTACAGGTCCTAAGGGATGGACAGACTGTCTTTAAAATGGTCTTGTAAGCAAATGACCACTGAACTAAATCTTCATACAGATGGCAAATGAAGGGAGCCTTTTCCTCCCCACTAGGCAGACAACTTCAAAGGACAAAGCTAACCTTTCTCCACAACAGCAAATAGAGTATTAATCTGTTCTAAAGACTGTTCCATTAATTAAGAATGTTGCAGATTAGCACAACACAGAGAAATGTATGTCCAAATACAAAGAAAACCATGCTTATTTCTGGATAAGGGAGTATGGCTAAATACTCTAATGATTAAAACTCAAGGAGAACCTAGAAAAAGGTAATCTGTGCCAATACTTCTCCAGATGCTAACTTCTTTTTAGCAGCACTAAACTATTCCTAGAATGATAACTTTTCACTTCCTAGAAAAAGCAGGATTTGGGAATCTTACACTTCAGAAGTTAGTTGGGATTTTTATTTGGAATCAAGTCCTGGACCAGTTTCCTGCCTTGACTGCAGAGGGCAGGCCCAGTAACAGGCATGGTAAGGCTCTTGCTCCTAATGTACAGGTAACACAGGTAAAATACTTCCCTGTGAGACTGTGCCACTTCTTGTATAATTCTCCAGGGGAAAAGGGCCAAATATTAAGAGAACATAATCATCCTAGGGGACAGAAGTGATTAATCCCTAAATGAGAAACCTATTACAAGTAGATTGAGGAAGCTCCCCTGCAGGACTGGAGCTTGAAGCTTCAAACTCTTTGAAAATACTGCAATCCTCACCAACAGCACTTTTTCATGAAATGTCTGGAATTTATTTGGAAGTCTAATTTCAAGCAGAACCACAAGTGGATTTGGCAAGCCACAGTGAGACTTGCTGATGGTGTCACACATTGTTTTTAGAGGGTAACTGCTCAGAAAATCTGAAATCTTACTAACTGTTGGTATCTCTTGTGTCTTTTCAGACAAATCCTTTTATAGCTGAAATTTATCTTACCCTTTGCTTCCCTTAATCCTGACAAATAGTGGTTTCATTTGCAGCAATACCCACATTCATAGGGAGGGAGACACTCCCTGATGCAGCTCAGTGAGCAGAAGGCCTTACTGAGAGCCTCAGCATCTCTGTGTGAGAGGGATGGGACCTCTCTGGAGTGAGCAAATGAGTGTCAAAAGCAGACGTGCCACTAAGCAGTTACTGTGGCTTACGAGATGAAAAGAGATGTTTAAATGCTGTAAGTGATAAAATGTCAAAAAGGGAGGCAGAATGAATGGGCTGAAATGGAGGGCTCCTTTGCGTGATCCAGTCCCACAAAGTTCAGCCATGCTGTCCTGGTAACACAAAATCCCTCCTGGTTTCTCCCATTGATCATATGCTTTCTATACTTGCCAAAAGAAATGTATTTTTAGTGACTTCCTGAAAGATTTACATCTATTACATTGACACAGAATACAGATGAGGCATTTTAAGTGGCATTTTATGGTTATGTCGTAAAACAAATTGCCACATCTGTTTGAATTCCTGTTTTACCATACCCATCCTTTAGTCTCCCTCAACTTGTCTTTACTCTGAGGTATTTCTCTTCCCCAAGGCTTTTTTATACCAACCAGAAGCTCATGTCCATTTTCAACTTTCTTCTGTTAAATATGGCCACAGCAACCCTGCCACTTGCCATACATTGCAACAAGCTGAGATATTCCAATAAGTTCCAATTCCAATACGTTGAGTCCCTGTAACATAAATGATTGATTAAAATCAATGATGTAAAATAATCATTAAAATGATTATTTTTAAATACCAACAGGCATAAAGTACAAAATACTTGAAATCCAGTGAACACAAAGTGTTTTCTTAGAACATATAATCCATCACACACCTTTGCCATGGTATAACTGATACTCATTTTGCCCTTGCACTTCAACAGTGGATCACTTCACATTGGTCTGTGCACATTCCTGCTAAAATTCTACATCCCTCACCATTCAAAAAGACAAGAAATAGCCAAGTCAGAAACTGCCTGTATTTCTGCTAAAATCACAGAGTAGTCAGAAATGGCACTAAAAGGCCTGGTAAACTTCTGAAACCAAACATCTGACAGAATTACCAGCACACTGAGTGGGCACTGCCCAAGAATCAGCTCCTCAGCAGTTCCCACTTTCTCTCCTCTGGCTTCTCCATCCTTCCCATTCCTTCTCTTCCCTTTCCAAGCTCAGTTCTCCTGTTAGTATAGAATGCAACTGGGTGGAAAGAAGGAGGTGTGAGCACCAGTTCAGCACAGAACAACAGATCAGGAGCTGTGTTTTTTATCTTCTTAGAGATATCTGCTGTCCACCATCCAGGGCATCAATGGATGCCACGTTTACTATCAACTTCTCCACAGCCTGTCTAGAGAATCAATAAGAAAGGTCAAATAGTTTTCTTTTTGGTACATAAATGTCACCAATTCCATCTGACTCCTCTTCACCTACCATGTTGCATTTGATCACAAACACTTTCCCCAGCCTGTGAGCACAGCTGGAGATCTCAAGCTGACTGAACACTATGCTCATCTCATTATGTCCCAAAGAAGGGGTTGTTAATAACTACTAATAATTTGAGAGTTAATAATTCTAAAGATCATCTACTTCAGTGACATTGATAGCATCTTCCTTATCTGAACTGTGGATCTGAACTTCTTCTTCTTTCACCACAGCCTTAGTGAACATTAGCTTTCCACCAGTTTGTGTCTGGGAAACTCCTGGCACCCACACTAATTTCCTAGTGACCTTAGTCAACATAAGCAATATTATATACTGAAGTATGTAAAATAAACCCAGCTGCCATTTAGAACATGTAAATTGTAACACATCACCAGCCTTTCAAAAGGGTTAGTTTTTGTTTCAGCAATCTAAAGAGTAGTTTTAACCAAGTAAAACAATTTTCCAGGGACATTGGTCACGTTTTTGAGCAAGCCACTGACTACCATAGACAAATTCACTTCATGCAGAAAGGAACCCAGGTGCTCACAGATCCATGCGTTGCTGTGTCCCCCCTCCCCTCCTGCAAACACCTTCCAGATCTGCCCGTGTCATTTATGTGAACATGAAGGACATCTAGTGGAGCCTCGCTTGCTCCCAGCAGAACGCACACTTTCAGCCTCTGCTCCCCGACTTCTCCTCCTGGCTCCTGAACACCAGCTCATCTTCTGTTCTCTGAGGACAGCCAGGGAAGTGCTAAACGTTCCAGATTCCTCTCTTGTTGCCGTCAGCAGGGCCGTCAGCTCCTCTCTGTCCTGCTGCACTCCCTCTGCAGAGCACAGCCCTTTGTCAGTCCCCTGGCCTGGGCCACCTCCTGTCCCCTCCCTCTCCCAGCACCAAGCCTGGAACAGTCAACACCACAACCTGCACAAGATTCTTAGTGAGAATGTTGTGCATTTAACCTAGTCTGAACTAGCAGGGATTACAGCCAGGTAGGCTTGCACTCTCAGGACTCCTACACTGTATCACCTTAGAAGTGTAATTCATGGGCAAAACCCTCTTAATTTTATCCTAGCTCAACACCTTAGCACAGAGATTACAGAGGGCTTAAACTTTCCACAAAAAACAACAGAATACTTTTGTAGCTAGGGAATCAAACTCGTGTATATGGCTAGGCACAATTAAGTCTGCTGTGGAAAAAAACCCAAAGGCTTATTCAGATTGCCTTGTAAAAGCTTAAACATAAATATTTAATTCAGAATATTTTCTAAATTCACTTTCAAAACCCATCACTCACAGTATTTCAAAGGCTGAGGCACAGAGGTGTTTTATCTCTAAAAGAACAAGTAAACAAATGCAAGTTTCTCCCTGTTCATTTAGCTGAATATGTCAAAGCAAGAAGTTGCTAAAAAATTAGGAAATATGTAAATAACCACTCCAATAAGTGGGTGTTTCTCATGATAGAGATATAAACAGAAAGGCAGGAAGGGCATTCTGTGTGTTGTTTCTCCTGCAGTAGAAGCTGGGCTTTGTGCTGGAGTCAGTGTCCCCTCCCCTCAGGGCATCTCTGCTTGCCTGAGTGCCACCCTGGGTGCCCTTCAGGGACTGGTGGGACACACTTGCCCTGCACAACCTGTGCTTTCCAAGGCTTCCCCACTCAGCCCCATCTTTCCCGGCCCTAGAGAGCAGCCAGCTCCATGGTCACACTGTGAGCACTTTGTTATCCTCATTGAGGCCAACCCCACAGCAAGCCAAGGCAGCTGAGCCCAGTAAAACCAGGCACAAAACCATTAAGGAACTCCTTGTCTCAGAACCCAGTGTTAACCGCAGTGGGTATGAGGATTAGTTTTCTCAATTCCTCTGTACATCCATGTGGGAGCTTTGGATGGCCAGATCTGCTGGGCGGACACAACCCCATCCCCACAGGGTGAGCGCTCACCGTGTGCCCGGCCCTGCACGCTGAGCCTGGTGCCCAATGCCCCACAAAGCAGTGACTCACATCATGCTGAGAAGAGACACAGTTTCCATTCTCAGCTAAAAATACTTTTAGCTGCTCTAACAAACAGAGCAACCTGTCAAGATGACCCAGGAAGTGTTTGAAGAAGAAAACACAATAGAATTTATGGTCAGAGACACACAATGAGGATGCCAAGACTCTAATGCAAGGAGCTGGGATGTGTGGATGTCTCCTGGCCAGGCACTGGATAACTTCAATTCCAACACTCACATGTACTCATTTACCCTCTCCAGAGGATATTTCATTCATCTTGTGCATGAAATCAGCATATTTGTCATGTCTGGGAAAGACAGAAAGGGGATATCCAGAATTCACTACATCAATGATGGAAACACTACCAGCAGTGAAAATTTTTAACTGTTTTTGAAACTGACTTTCTTAGTTTTTATATAGTATTATATATAATCTATATTCTATATAATTTTATTTTTTCAGAGACCAAGATTTGTTATGTTCAAATTTTCTCTCTTCCTCCCATGGGAGCAGGATTCAGTCCAAACAATTCCTCAGCAGAGCTGACCAATCCCATTTTGGCTCTCCATCAGCTACTAATGCTGTCCTAGTTTCCTCACTTTCAAATTTCAGGGAAACTCACACTTGATTTTCTTAGTAAATGAAAAGTTCATCTATCTCACCTGAATGTCAACACAAGTGTTGCAAATTACTTGAAGGTGGGATTAGAAACCTTTTATGAATTAATCATTGGTAGAAACCTTAAAATTACATATTGTGTAATGTCTCCAGGACGTTCCAAACACTTCACAGAATTCTCCCAGACTGAAATTTTTCCTCAGCTTCCACAGCATCCTGACTAGGTCTGTGGCCTTTTTGTCACTGCCCTTGCAGCTCAGCTTTCCCCACCAATCTGGAACAAGTTGTGCTGCTCAGAGCAAACATCCCCAAGCAGCACAAGCAGGCTGTCACATGGCAGCTTGTGAGGAGCCATTCTGCTGTTTGCAGCCCAGGGGAAGCAGACTGAAAGGATTTATGGTTATTGTTTAAGTAATATTCAAGTAGATTTCCAGAAACACTGGAGGTGCAGTGACTGCAGACTGAGAAATGCTTCTGGGAATTTGCACCACGGTGTCTAAATTTTCAAAGCAAGCAGCAAAGTCTGAGTTCTTTGATTTGTCATTGTTCATGGGGAGACAAACAGAGAAGCTGGAGTGAGGGGTTAAGGTGGCTTCACATTTTTTCTGAAAGTTCAACAGATCTGTCTCAGCCTCAGAACTGAGAATGTGAGAATGCCACGTTCACTGGAGATTTTGGAAATGCATTTGGATGTGGGTACACAAAAGTCAGGAATTGTGCTTCCGATGAGCAGACAGCCTTGGATATAAACACTGATCCAGAGCAACCATCAAATCCTACATCAATAGCAGGACTAAAGTACATAAACACCATGAACCACTCCTGTACCCACTTATGTAGGAACTCTCTTGCCTTCTAAAGATGCCCTTTCCTCTGTGCTGTGCTTCCGCTAGACTTTACAGTTTTGCTATTTCTCAGCTAGAGGAGTCACTAATAGCAATAATAAAAGTCATGCAGAATTTAACATTTAACAGCAAGGTACCATATCCTTGGATATGGAAATGATTGCTTTGTGTTAATATTCATTGTTTACCAACTGTATAATGGGAAGGTTAAATGGTCTACTTGAGTCATTTTGTGAGGCTGCATTTACACTCACAATGTTTAATAAGACATTTGCCAATTGCTATTGAATAATGTGCACACATTTTCAGATGAGCCCATGGGCCAGGCTGTAGAGCAATGTATCCTGTGTTCTGCTGCTGTGTTTCAGTCACTGCCATTCTCTCTCACTCAGACACTCTCTCCAGCTTAACTACAGCAGAACTCAGTGGTCAGGATGCTCTGCAGGAGGAGTTACATTAGAAAAATGAGTGGCTTAAAATTCACACCTTGTCTGATGTCAGTACAGCTTTCCAGGGCCCGGAGCTGTAATTCTGCTTCAGAGAAATTTCACAGACATGTTTCTACATGCACTCATACACATTGCTCTGAATTTATACAGAGCAACCTGCATTGTTGTCACAGAGCCGCTATGCTCTGGCCGGGGAAATTTAGGTTACTACATGTGAAAAAGCATCCTATTGTTTATCCAAAACCCAGGATCACATCTGTGCCAACTGGCAGTTAGGCAGAGCCATCTGTCATTTTGGGGTATCCTAATGGGATTTGGCATCAGAAGATGAGGTTCTATAACCAGGTAAAGATCAGGGGACAAGAATGCCCCGAGGCCTCAATTACCCACAACTTCACATTGTGGTGCCTTCAGAAATCTGTTCTGGGAACCATGTTAAGTGCAATTCATTGATGTTTATGGTTCACATTTGCCGTTCCTGCAAGCAGAATAGCTTGTAAAATTAGCAGCTGCAGAAAAGGGGGAAAGCTGAGAAAAGGGAAAAAACCCATTTGAAATAGTGGAATTTTGATTTTATTTTTTTGATACTTCTGTCTTTGGCACAAAAAACAGCACTACTTTCAAAATGCCCTTTATTTCCAAGTGATCATTCTGTATTTATACCCTTTATAGGGTTTATTTTATACTCTGTGTACAGTCTGTAGACAGAACTCTAGAGACCCCTGCTTCTGAAACCTTTTATCTTTTTAAATCCTGAATGCCCTCTATATTGGTAGACATTTTATGCATTCAGAATTGGATATTTTGTGAAATCAAATAAATAAACAAATATATCACCACTGACAATACACAATTCTGGTGAAAAAAAAGGTGGATAATTTCCCACCTATTATTCATCAATAATCCAAAATGGATCATTCCAGTTAGGAATGTGATTCTGGGGAAAAAGCACTGCACTGACACACTTATATATTTGTACAAATTAGGGCTACAAAGTATCCTCACTGCCCAGAGAAAAGCAGAGTAATATTAGTAATGTATAATACTATTTGGAGACAGGACAATTTGTATAAACTTGTCTAGATATTATGAAAAAATATCTTTATGAAAGAATCCATATTTTTGAGTCTACAGGAATAGAGATGCTATTAAAGTTTTAAGGAAAAAACAATCCCCAAAGCCCTGCAATGAGATGCCAAACCAAATATTCTTCCTGACAGGAGACATCAAGTCTTCAGGCCTAAAATGTATCTAATATCTTCTGGTTTAGAATAATCTGCGAATCTGTTTCCTCATAACTTTGCAACTGCCAGTTTAATGAAGACAACACTAGGAATGATGACTTGAATTTTTCTTTGAGAGCTGTTGAAGTTCCCAGTAGGTGTAAAACCACTTGATGGACACATGCTGTGAGGACAGACTGCTTGGGTGGAACTCGCAACTGAGAAACAAAGGCAGGACCTTTGGTGATGTACTTCATTTCCTCTGAATTATTTCTGTAACAATTGTAGAGTGGATAAACGAGGATTTACGCAGTTTTCCCCTCAGACCTTTGGTTAAATGCAGCTTTAAGAGGACAACCAACAGCTAACAAGTTCCTAACAAACCCTCCCAGACATGGCTGCTCCCTTGGCCACACGTTTGCTCTGTGCTCACTCAGCTTTGGGGGCTGCTCTGCCCTCCCTGGCCCCTGTGCTGGCTCTGCCCTCCACAGCCAGGCTTGCTGCTGTCTGTCCATCCCCTCTGCTCCCCTGCCAGGTGTTGGAACTCAGCACATCCCATGGGTGTCCAGAGTTGCTGGGACCCCTGCCAGGGGGCACAGAGACCCTGGCACACAGCCCAGAACACCTGTGGGTTTGATTATGACCCATGCAGCAAATTACCAGCTTTGTATAAAAACCTGAAAGCCACAGAAATTTAAGTAGTGTTATAATAAAATTATCACTAGGTGAAAAAGTAGATTTTTGGGGTTTTTAGAATAGGGGTTTTGGGGACAAGATGGAGGCATTTGGGTGTGTCCAGCCTTCTTTCTTCCTCTTCTTCTTCTTCTTCTTCTTCTTCTTCTTCTTCTTCTTCTTCTTCTCCTTCTTCTTATCCTTCTTCTTATCCTTCTTCATCTTCTCCTCCTTCTCCCTCTTCTTCCCCTTCTCCTTCTCCTTCTCCTCCTCCTCCTCCATCTTCTGCTGTGATGTTGGCACTTTTGGATTGGTTTAGAGTAGAAGCTCACTGTCTAACATAGGTGATAGGTATTGGGAAGTAATTGCAAACATGTTATACATAGTTTGTAGTACAAAGAGATAACACCGCCCTGAGGGCAGGCAGTGTGCCTGGAACTGTCCTGCTGGGCTGGACAGTTCTCAGCAGGGCAGGAGAAAAATTTTTATAGATAAACAAGAAACAACTCTGAGACCAAGAAGAACTCCAGCTCATTCTTCGAACGTGCAGGCCGAAACAGAGACTGTTCATGTGTCTTGGGGCTGCAATAAACTGCAGAACATCCAAGAGCCAAGGAGTGCTTTCCCCTTCCTGCCCAGCCCAGCTGCCCAGGGCTCCCTGTGCCCAGCTGCTGCCTGAGGTCAGTGCTCAGCACTCCCTTGCAGAGCCCTGCTCCCAGGCCAGCAGCTGGCAGGTCCTGTGCACGGGGAAGGAGGGGGCTGCAATGTTCTGAGCATCCATGGCACAAACCTCACACCAACAGCTGCCCCTTTGGTGCTTGTGATGGCTCCTCTCCCAAGCTGAGCAGCACAGGACACAAAGGTTGCCTGGAAACTGGACCAAACTGCAGGATGCTCAAGAGAATTGGGCACTATCACAAGAAGGATGAGATTTCCATATTTTGTTAAAATAGCTCAGCTTTTTTGGCATATAACTGGAACTTTCTCTGCATGTTTTTACTAAGAAGTACTTTTTTTAAGGTGTTCTCTCATCAAATTTTCAAGTAGCCAAAGGTCAAAAGTAGAATAAAAGGTAATAGATTGGAAAAAGTTCAGGGAATAAAGACTCTGGTTTTAATACCTCTGGTTGAGCTATATTAAAAAAAAAAAAGCAAAACAAAAACAAAAACAAAAACAAAAACAAAAAAAAAAACAAAACCCAAAAAACCCCCAACATAATTGTGAGGGGAGCTTCTCTCTTTTCAAGAGCACACTGCAGAAAGTGCACATCAATAGGTGCAAGTTAAATTTTTATATACAGCTGCTTGAAGAGCAGATCTCACCAACAGAAATAACAGCCCTGGCTCAGTTAGAGAGGGGTCCTGTGTGGCACCTGCTGCCTCTCAGCGTGGTGTGACCTGTGCCCTCCCCCTGCAGCAGCAGAAAGGGGAAAGGATGTTCAGAATGGGATGCTGAGAGAGCCCCCAGCTTATCTGCAGGACCCAAGCAGCCTGCAGCCGCTACCAGAGAAAAGCAGGTTGTCAGCAAATACTATTTTCTGCCTTTGAACCTGGAGGAGAATGCAAGGGACTTGTGAATGTTGCAAAGAAAGAGGAGCATACACGTCCAGTGAAGCTTTTCTTCAGGATTTAAATACTCCTTTTCCAAACTTAAGAAAGCTGCATTGTTCATGAAATTTAATGTTCTAACTTGGTCCATTTTCAGAAGGTAAATCCTGAAAAGCTCAGTGTGGCATTTTTAAACAACTGCCTCCACAAATCTCCAGAATTTTGTGTTTCTAACCTTGCTTTTAAGTGCTTGCATGACTAATGAAGTGTGACATTGCTGAGATTTGCTAGCATTCTTTTCTGTAACATAAGTTCTAGCTGACAAAAATATGGCTAAATTTAGATACCTGCAGCAAACAAGAACCTTCAAAACAAAAGCAGGCTTAAGGATTAAAACTGGCTCTGACATGTTTGTGCTCAACACAGGCAAGTTCACATCAGCCCTTGTCTGCTGCCCCACGTGCAGCGCCGGGCTGGCTCCGAGCAGCATTTGCTGAGCACTGCTTATAAAAGCATTGCTTGCTCTGAGAGGCTGCTGTTCCAGCAGGTTGTGCCAGTGTGGCAGGTGGAGCCTGCTGTGCCTTTCAAATACAGATTCTTATTTTTGCTCAAATAAGTCATTAAGTAGGGGAAAACAGACGGGAAAAGCCCTGGTCTGTAGGTAACAAACTGGGGCTAAGGAGCATTGCTGGAACAGCAGAGGAGTCTCATACCAGCATCCCAAAACTCTAAATGCATTCAGATACTACATTGCATTTCCCAGTGTTTTGCTGTCCATGTGTTCTTTAAATGGGTCAAATCCAGCTGAATCCTTGCTTGATTATCCTTATACATTTCCTCCCATATTCCTGAAAGATTCAAACCACAGCTCAGTATTGGTCAATAACAGTCAAAGTGAAGTCAATTGATGGCTCATCAGACAGATATAAAAGATCAGCAATGGGAGTTACCCAGTTAAACCCCAGGGGGAAAAAAAAAAAAGAAAGAGAAGACTGAAATCCTGCAGCTGAGTTTCAAGTGTCCAATTTCTCCTTTTATCTTCTGTTTTCTTTTTTTTTTTTTTTTGCATTGTGCCAGACAACTATCTTAGAAGTCACAAGGAAATGATATATAAACACCACTGCTTTCTAATACTTCTGCTGGTAGAATTAACCACATTATTCAAATGTGAATTTACTGCAAAGATAAATTCTTTTAAATAAAAGTACCATTTCAAATTGAATTTTCAAGCCATTAACTTTACTAGTCTGGTCCTGCTGGCATATTGAATGTCTACTAGGTATTCTCGTAACAAGGTCACTTTTTCCAGCACAAACTTTGCATTAAAGCACCCTAAAAAAACCAGTCAGCTCATGCAACAGCAAAAATTAAAAGAAGCAATTGCAATAATCCAGCTCTGTGGAAGAGCTGCCTTCTTTTTCTTCACAGTAAAATTCAGCCTTTATTTTCTGGGGGGGAAAAAAGTCACCCAAAAGATGCTGGGACCTCTCTGTAGGAACAGTGAATGAAAACTCACATATTATGTTTCCTATTTATTTTCTTTGTAACTGTGTTTTTAGTCGTGGAGAGAACACTTCCTGCTCTAAGTACATATTTTGAATTCACTGTCAGATTTAAAAACAAACAAATGAAATACCCAAACAGAAGAGCAATTCCAGAAGCATTTGTAGCCTCTTGTCCTAGAAAAAGGCAGAGCTGCAGCTCTGTGGGAAATTCCTGGCAGGTCTGATGGCTCTGTGCTCTCTGTACTCTAAATCTATGCACACTCCAACCACCTGAATAACTATACAGAAGTCATCACTTTGGGGGAGAATTTTCCTAACAAAGCCAAGACTTTTCTTATAATCTCATTTTTCTTCTGGCAGCTGTGGGATCTCTGACACTATTCCTAAGTTTAACCAAAACGACTGTAGAGGTCTCAGAAATTGGCAATACTTCAGGAAGGTGTTAAAATAAAAACAAAAAAAAAAAAGTAAAGGAAAAGCAAGCAGCGAGGTTAGGGTTGGTCCCCACCACTGCATGTTCTATCTTCTCCCTGCTGCAGGGCAGTCAGGCCCATTGTGCCATCAGTGTCCCTCTGGGAGCAGCCAGGTCACAGCCACGGCTGCTGGGTGTGTCTGTCACCCACCAGAGTTCCCCAGCACTGAGGGGCTGCCACGGCTTGCTGCCCCTGAGTAAATGGGACATTTGGAGCACTGCTGCTGTTCCTGCACACACAGCACTGCTGCTGCTGCTGCACACACAGCACTGCTGCTGTTCCTGCACACACACAGCACTGCTGCTGCTGCTGCACACACACAGCACTGCTGCTGCTGCTGCACACACAGCACTGCTGCTGCTGCCGCACACACACAGCACTGCTGCTGTTCCTGCACACACACAGCACTGCTGCTGCTGCTGCACACACACAGCACTGCTGCTGCTGCTGCACACACAGCACTGCTGCTGTTCCTGCACACACACAGCACTGCTGCTGCTGCTGCACACACAGCACTGCTGCTGTTCCTGCACACACAGCACTGCTGCTGTTCCTGCACACACAGCACTGCTGCTGCTGCTGCACACACAGCACTGCTGCTGTTCCTGCACACACACAGCACTGCTGCTGCTGCTGTTCCCGCACACACACAGCACTGCTGCTGTTCCTGCACACACACATCACTGCTGCTGCTGCTGCTGCTGCTGCACACACACAGCATTGCAAACTGTTCCTGCACACACACAGCACTGCTGCTGTTCCTGCACACACACAGCACTGCTGCTGCTGCTGTCCCTGCACACACACACAGCACTGTTCCTGCTCCTGCCCTCAGCAAACAGCTCCTCACAGCACTGCAGACAAAGGCAGATACTGTTTCCTTCCCTCTGTAGTGGGGCAATGAGCCCCAGGCCCAAAGGGGATTAGCAGGGCCTCACCAGGCTGGAGATGCCAAGTGGGAGGATGGCCCCAGGCCATACATGCTGCCGTGCAGGCCCTGGCTGCTCTGAGGGCCCAAGAGCTGAGATTAGCTCCTCCTGGCTCAGCTCCCCCTCAGCAGCAGTGTAGGGACACAAAGCAGGACCCTGCTGCATAATCAGAGCTCTCAAAGCAGAGCAGTGTCCTCAGCAGTTCCTGTGATACCCAGTGTCATCAGAGACTTATGGCACTGTCATGCCTGGAGCTTGAATACCAGTCAAATTCATCCCACTGCCTCTAGGAAAAAATGCCAGGGGTCAGGAAAGGGCAGTGAGAACAGGAGAAGCACAGAGGAAGGTACACTGTCCTCTAGTGCAGAGGAAGAGCAGAGATACACCAAAGAAAAGCAGGGCTAAAAATATCAAGGAGAGGGCAGAGGTGCTCACACGGCGCAGGCATACTGGGGCCACAGAAATGCATTTGCAGCTACTTCCAACCTGCACTGATAGAAGACAGGTACCTGTGTGGGGAGAGTTGAAAAAGATGTTTTATTTCCCAGCTCTCTGTACTTCCCCTCCCCACCCCAGTGTTGTCCTTGGCAAAAATAAATTAAATCTTGAAACAAGGGACAGAGAGCAGGCAAAGAGAACAAAAATGGGAGCAGGGAGAGGTCTCACAAACCTCAGGTTTTTCACTGAGATTTTTAAAGTTTAGGGATATCGTTTGGAAAACAGAATATCATGCTTGCTTTGCTTTTAATTGCAAAGAACTCGGCCAGCCCAACTCTTAATTAGCTTCCAGATAAAGAGATTGTTAAATTACTGACAAGCAGAAGCCAGAACAACATAGTGTCATCGAAACAAATAAAATCACTATAGGAGAGAATGAACTACAGATCCATCCTCCATGGCCACAACAGGGCAGAAACACCTAAACCATCAACTCAAGAGGTGGGAACTGCAACCTCCTATTGTAGGGACTGAGAACAAAAGGCAAAGCTGTAGACTCAAGAGTCAGGGTTTCAAGCTTCCAACACTAAAATAAGTTTTGGAGTGCAACACTGACAAGTCAATTCACAAACTAACAATTTTTTTTTAAATTATATTCATTAAAGAAAAAAAACCCAACCACCTCAACCCTTCTAGTAGCACTAAACTTGATCAGTTTAGAGTATGCACCTTGCTTACATGGAAAGTAATTAACTGAATCCAACTCTCAGACACTGGGCTCTGTTTAAGAATGGATTAATTCATTATTTATTTAAATCGATCTAAGATCAGATTACCACTGAAAAATGTGGATCTGCACTCCTTCCACTCCCTGTGTTTTCTCAGTTGAAAAGGCTGCTCAGTGAGACCTGAAATGTTTGAAATCTTTCCTTTTACTTCATGGCTTACATTGCACTCAGATCAGCCTCTCACCAATATTAGGATAAGGAAGAGAGGTGAAAGAGAAAGACAGGAGGGCTAAAATCTTCCTTTTAGTGGCAAAAGAAATGCAGAGATCCTTAAACTAATGCTAAAAGGGCACCTCACTTTTGGACAGGTGTTTATTGCAGGAAATGTTATGTAGGTGCAGATATTGGCCACATCCACAGGAAGGGAGGAAAGCGCCCCTTGTTTGCTCCTTTGCATGGTTACTAATTTGTCAAGTCAAAGTGTATTTCTAAGAACTTATTGACTTGTTTGTGCTTGTTAGCAGGTCCTTCACCCCCCTCCCATCTCTGTTTACAGAGACAAGACCTGCCCAGATGAACACAGGGAATGTTCCCTGGGATGTTCCCTCTGGGATGTTCCCTCTGTTCATCTTTGGAGGGTCAGTGGGCTGGGTGTGTTCCTGGGAGGCTGCTCTCAAGGAGTCAGGATTTCCCTGCCCTCTTGTCCCACTGAGTGAAGAGGGGTTACAAACTCCTCTCCCTGCAATAGTAGCAAAATGTTCATTCTAACTGGAAAAGAAGATGCTTTTCATCTTTTATCTTTCATTTTCATTGATGACATTCGTGCCATAGTTCAGAAGACCAGCTTGTTCTTGGCTGAGACATAGTGCTTTTAATTTATAAATTATGTCTTCTTAGAAAAAGAAAAAAAAAACACTACATTCTGCCAGTCACATTGTCCTTGTTTTTTAATTACCACCACCAAAGAGAAAAGGCTTTAATGCCTAGAAGAAACGTGCACATATTTTCTACCACAAAGAAATTCATCAATGTTTAGCACAAGGCATATAATTAATAGTTGTACTTTAAAATCCCAGCTAGGCTTATTGCAGCTGTTTGCCAAGAAACACATAAACTAGCACTGCCATACAGAATGCATTTTTCCTTTTGTTTCTGGTTTTCAGTAGGTAGCAGACTGTGAATACAAACCAATGTGGCAATGGCACAGCTGGCTGTAGCAGCCCCTTCCTCCACAAAGATTCACTCCACACAACAGCTACAGGTGAAAAATGAAAGAAACAATTGTCCCAATGCAGCCCACCCACTCCCCTGAACAACTGCCTACTGCTCTCTGCTCTTTATTCCCCACCTCACCCTGCTTTTTTTTTCAATTAGAACATAAGGATACTTTAGAACTGCACTGAACAAACCTTTCCTAGGTGCTGCTCCCAGATCTGACCCTTTGTTTTCAGAGAGCTGATCACTGTCCTGGCAAATGGCTGTGGGATATAATTTGCTCACTAAGTGCTCACTGGCAGAGAAACAAGGCTGATAACCCGAGAGATGCTGTGCACAGCTTAAATGAAGGGCTCCAAGACACAGGGCACGGTGGGTTTAGCTGACATTGGTGTCCCCTGCTGTGTCAGCCTCCCCTTTCTCACCCCAGATCTCTGCCCTGCTGTAAAAGCAGCTGAAGGCTACTCCAGTCAAAGTGCTCCAGTTGCACAAATGTTTCCTTTATAGCAATGGGGCACATTGTACATCCCTCTGCTTCTTCCCACCCCAGAGACCTCCCCTCTCATTTCTGTCAGTTCAGCTCTGTGTGGGAGCTGAGCAACAGAAGCTGTCTGGGTTAAGGCAAGGGGGGCTTTGATTTTCATTTAAACCACAGGGTGGGATCCTGCTAAAAGTCAGGTGTGAGCAGGGCTGACTGGGGCACAGGCAAACAGGAGACGCACCTTTGAGCAGAGGCTGCACTGGTGACTTGGCAGGGACGGCCTCCACTGCCACAGTCACATCTGCCAGCTCTCACCTGACACTCTGCCAACTTCCAAGGAAATGGCACAGGCGAGGTCTGCTGGAAATGAGGCCTCTTATTTACAGTCTGGCTCACTGACCTTAATAATGCACCGAGAAAAGGTCTGGAGTGAGTTTTGTTAGCACTGGCTGGCAGGGAGCCTTTCCCCAAGTTGTGCTTGTTTCTCTGTGCTGATGCTGTGCTGATGGCAAGCTAGCCCATGCTGGAAGCCAGGAGGAGAATCCTTGTCTGCAAGCAACACACATGCAGGGGAGAGCAGCTTACTGAACATGATACCATATCTGAGGAGTTCAGACCCTGCATGTTCATTTTTCATGCTGTCACATCCATGGAACCCTGTTCCTGTGCTTACACAACAGATTTCCCTGTGCCTCCCTGTGCCCATTTGCTCTCCAGCTGTGCTTGCTGAGGAAGTGGAGGTTTGAGTTAGGAGCTCCCTATAGTCTCTGAAGTAACAAATCCCAGATATCACATACAACACAATGTTTCAGTACTGCTGCTGAACTGCTCTAGACCAGAGTCACCTGTGACAGACTAAAGGCATTTCCCTGAAATACCCTGTGCCAGGAGCTGCTGCTGGTCCTGCAGGGAAGTGTCAGGCAGGTTTTGCTGACTTGCTGCCCCACACAGATGCAAATCAACTTGGAGCACCCTTCCAGCAGCAAAACCCAAACTTACATTTAAGGCCAGGCACGGGCAGGAAATGGTACAACCCCCAAGTATTGCTAAGCCTAAAAACAAAGCTTATTGTTATTTTCAGAATATTGTTAATTCATAAACCAAACTTCAGAAATGTGGCTTTGATCTTAATATGTGTGTAGCTTGGAATAAAATTGGGATCTCCAGCTGTTTACAAATCCACTACTTCAGGAAGCAGAAAATTTGAATCAATTATTTGTTTCCCTGTCTAGTCCCAGCTCCATTTGCTTGCAACTTGTACAAAACCAGGAGATTACATTCTCCCCTGAAGCTGTATGGGACCAAAGAACCTCAGATGCACACAGCAACCCAAGGCAATTGCTGTACAAATTAGGATGTTACTAGTCCTGTTTACTGGTCAATAGAAACACAACCCTCAAACTTTTATTGCCCCCTGACACTTGAAGATCCTGACTGCCCATGGAGGATGGGTTCCCACTCTGGGCTAAGAGGTCTTGTTCTTGTTCTCCAGAGCAGCCAGCCCTCAGCCACAGCTTTTCTTCAGATACATATTAATAATCTTCTACTCTTGCCCTCAGTGATGATTGTCTGCTTTTGGTGTTCAGTTCAAATAATTTTTTTTAAAAGGCAAGTTTCAAGCTGTGGAGTTTGTAATCCAGAGTTTATTAGCCTAAAGAAGAATGTTCAAATTAACACAGTACTGGTTTTCTTTTTTGTAAATTATTTACATCCTGATTATCTGCCATTTTCATCTTGCTTTAAAAGTGGAGAGTTTGGCTGTTAGTCTTAAATATTGTGAAATCTATCCAAAAGCACCTTGTCAAGTTGGTCAGAACTGTCAGCTGTCACTCTTGTTGAGGAACAATACAGAGATTCCATAGAGATGAACACACTGTACACACATCTATAAATAAAACCTTCTATTTCATTTGTGGTGAGATAGAATTATATATGCACCTCCATGCACACAAGGCTATAAATAAAAATTAGTATCTTGTTCACAGAGCTGAGTTGGACTCAGATATGCTAATTGTCTCTCTCTCTGTTTTCCCAAGGATGTACATATTGTCAGTATATACATCCTGTATCTAGGACACAGATTTCTAACACAAAGCTTACAGCTCTCAGGCTATGGTCACCTGCAAGGATCTCATTCCTTATGGCTCCTTTCCTAGGGGAAATAAGAAGGGGTGGAGGGAGGACACCAGAGCAGAGAAGGCTCTCACATAACCCAGATGTGAAAGACAAAATTCTCCTTAAAACATTTGCCATGACAGACTTTCACCTAGAATGAGAGGGAGGAATGACTCTGGCCAGTCCTGGTGAGCAAGGCATTACTGTAGCACAAGATTCTGCTGAGCAGTGACAAAGCCAAACTGAGAAAACATGCAAGGTGTGCACACAGGGAGGTGCAGAGGGGTGTGTGGCTAAAGGCCTGCAAAGTGGAACCTGCAGCAGTCCAGCTCCACATGGCTGGTGCCACATCAGGGGATGGTGCAAAGGGCAGAGAAAAGACATGACATGACTCTCAGCTCTCCCTGCCTCCTCTCCAGCAGGTAACATACAGCACTCCGGTGTGACCTGCACCTGATGAATGGCATCACTCAGGCTGTTCATGTCATTTCAAGTTGCTCAATCAATACAGCTCAAATTCCCATTGTAGTCCCCAGACAGGCAAAAATCCACCCCACAGACCTTCAGCCATGAGTCAGCCTCAGCTACTGCCAGAGACAGCTCTGGAACTGAGGTTACCACAGGCTGATGTCCACCAAGGCAACCCACCTGCATCCCCACATCACAGATAATGATAGCTAATAGATAAATCAGAGAGCAGCCAGGCACAGAGATACACAGATGCAGTTCAGATAACAGATGGCATCACAGAGCATCACCACAAACAGGCAACAGCCTTCATGGGAATGGTGGGTAGGGGAAGATCTCTCATCTGAGCTGACCCTCTAGTACCTCCTTCATTCCTTCCCATTAGTCTTCACGTATTAAGAAAAAATGTCTTTCATTAATAGGTACTGCTCCTGGGAGACAAATGTTGGCTTTGGGGCCAGTTATTCTCTGTCTGTCTCTAACATCAAGAGGGCAGAGTGGACCCTGCTCACATCAGGGTTACAGTTTCAGAAGAGGTTTTAGGTAACTTTTGTTTTAAGCATTTTTCATTTACAGGAACTCTTTCTGCAAGATGCTTCTTGTTCTCATTGGATTTGAATGATACTTAAGTTTATCTTTAATCTATTTTATTTCATAGCAGATGAAATCAATGTCAGCTTGTACTGAGGCCAGCAGGAGCCTCCAAACCCTTAACTGGGAGTTATGGCAGATGGGCCTGTGGAACTTGCAGGAAGCTGACATTTGCAGAAATCCAACCCTTAGATTTATAAGAATTGCTTTGAGCAACTTTAGGTAGACTTGTAAATGTTTCCCATTATATTGGCCAGAGTTCGTGTGGCTTTTAAAGTTCATTCCCTCTCTCTTAACTACTACCCTCAGTAAATTATATTAATTTGGTTGAGATTACATACTGAATTGTTGCTTGCTAATAGCCCACACAACTGGAATCCCCATGCATTATGGGGATTTTCACCAGCCTGTGATCTGTAATTATGAACATATTCAAAGTATTTACCTCAAGTCTTGTTAAACTGATAGCTTTGGCTCTGTTTATTCAAGAAAGTGCTTTGAGAAAAGTCCTTAAGGAAATGTGTCTTGTACATACAGCACCATGAAAGAGCAGCACATTTCCACAATCTGAACTATTGCTCATGCATTGTGCAATCTGGAACAGAGCACAGCCAAGCCAGAATCACAGATGGTGTTTTACATGACAGCAGTCATGACTATTGGCCCTCGAGTCATTTGGAAAAAAACAAAACAAAACAACCAAAGCCTCAACATCTACCAGGATCAGGTCACACTGGAGGAGACAGAAAAAGCAGAATCACAGAATCACAGAATCACCAGGCTGGAAGAGGCCTTCAACATCATTGTGTCCAACCCAGCCTAACACCTCAGCTAAACCCTGGCACCCAGCGCCACATGCAGTCTGTTTTTAAACATATCCAGGGATGGGGACTCCAACACCTCCCAGGGCAGCCATTCCAGTACTTTATCACTCTTTCCATAAAAAAATTTTTCCTAATGTCCAACCTGTATTTCCCTTGGCTCTGCTGGAGGCTGTGTGCTCTGGGTGTGTCAGTGCTGCTGCAGACAGAGCCCAGCCCCAGCTGAGCACAGGCACCTTTCAGGAGCTGTACAGACTGCTAAGGTGATATACATCTGCTTTATAAACATCTGATTGACACCCTAATAGGTAAGTATGGCACAGCTGGTATGAAAAATTTCAAACAAACCCTTTAAATAAATATTAAAATTAAGAATTAACTTAATCCAATCAACATTGCCTTTTCTGCACTACGTTATGTCATTTTGATATGAGAAGGTCTGGAGCAAAAGTATTATTTTGGCAGGTTTTAGGGACCAAGTCAGTCCTAAAATCCCTACTTCAAGCATTTGCATGTACAGAGACTTGTGTAGCTTTCAAACAGTTTGTGGTGCAGTTTGTTTCTCAGAACAGCTCTTGTATGTGATGATAAAGGATATCCAGACCCAAATCTTGATTTTTCCACATTAAAATTAGGCCTTGAGCAAAATTCATAGACTGGCTAAGGAGCATCTCCTTAATGAAACAGGCATCTTCAGAGAATTACCCAAGTCCAAAGCTCCTGGGTCAGGAGTGGCCAGAGCACATTTTGCTTTTGTTTTGCTAAATATTTCAGGTTAGGAAATTTGTCAAGCTCAAATAGGTAATTGATAGGAGGAAGCATTACATTTCAGGTCACTGTGTGCTGCTCTTAAACCACTTGTAGCAAATCTATCCAGAGTTTTGGACACTCTGGAGCATCCAAACCTAAAGCCAAGGCCCTGCAAGGACACCCTGAACACAGCCTCTCCTGCACAGGTGAGGCAAAATCCCATATCCATGTTAGAAAGGCCAAAGTGAGTACCTTTCTACCCAAGTGCCAGAGATTTACCCAATTTATCCAGAGTAGCTCCCCAGGAAGGAGTCCATGGAGCTGTTTATCAGCACAGCACAGAAGGCAGTTTGTATCCACCCTTGTCTCTGCCTGGGAATGCCCCCAGAAGCATTCCCCAGGTTAAACTCCATGGGATGCAGATGAGAGGATGGTGTTTGTAAGGAGTCCTCATGCCTGACACTGAGGGAAAATATCCACAATGCAAAGCACGTCATACTGCTAGTGGGAATTGCAGGAGGAGAGGGAACATTTTCTAAGACATCTGCAGGGAATATTGTAGGAATTCATTGTGTTTTCTCTTAGGGGACAGTTCCATTGCTTCACTTAGTGATTATCTCTGATACTTTAACAATCATTTTTAAAATGGTTTTCAAAATAATAAAATTTAGAATCAAGAGGATAGGCAATCCCAAAGGAGATGAGTGTTTTGCTTAGGTAGCCACTCATAACATTGGGGCATCTTGAACAGAAGCAGGAAAAACAAAGGAATCTATGCAAAAATTAGAGACTGAAAAACCAAAATGGAAAAAAATACCAGTATAAATTTCTTATTTGTTGAATTGAAAAGTATTCTGAGAAATTTAAGCTAAGATAATAAAAGTGTAAAAGGGCCCTTAAAATAATTCCCATAGTGTTTCCCTTCAGATCCCACTCTCCATGACAGTGCAACCCAGCATAACTGGACTAAACCCAGCAGAAGCAGCACATTTCCCTGCAGGTGTTACTCTCCAGTCAATAGTTAAGCCAAAACTGGAGTTCTGAACCCACTCACTGCCTGATCAGACCACAAAACTTGTCACTGCCACCCTGGCACTGGTCTGTAAAATCTCTTGGGTTTGTTACACTCACAAAGGTGCAGGACCAGGGTAATGCAAACTGAGCAAAGTGCAGTAGCTCAAAGTAGAGAGGCTGCTGAGCATTTAAAATTTCCTTTCACCTCTCCAGGTTTTTCACCATAGCTGCTGAAAGCTGTTCTAACACAGGCAAGGTCCAGGCGTTCTGGACACTGCTCTGCAGGTCTCCATGAGCTTATCCAGCCACGACCAAACCCTGTTAACAGCTCACTCTCACACTGACCCCATCAACAGGCAGGGACATTGCAGTACCTGGATGCACAAGCAGAAATAACAGACAGCAGCTGGAAACATCCTGTCCAAAAGAAATGTACATTTAGTGGGTTACTCCTCACATTGCTCCCAAGTGTCCTTTAATGATAACTTGAGGGAAAACACCAAAACACTGCAGTCTGATGTAGCTTCTTGTTGCACATCATGGAACTAAGAGACAAAAGGTTTATGTTGTTTGATGGGTGGGTGAGAACCCATCCAAACCAGCTGAAGAGCAGGGCAGGAAGGTTCCCAAAAAGAGGGGCTTTTCCATCACTGCACAGTACAGTCCTGTAGCTGCTGGCCCAGCCCAAGCCTGTGACAGTGGTCACAGGGGTTCTTGGATGAGGGGAGGGACGAGAATGTTGACTCCATGTTCAGAAGGCTTGATTTATTATTTTATGATATATATATTACATTATAACTATATTAAAAAGAATAGAAGGAAAGGTTTCCTCTTAAGGCTAGCTAAGAATAGAAAGGAATGAATAACAAAGGTCTGTGGCTCGGACAGAGAGTCCAAGCTATCTGGTCTGTGGTTGGCCATTAATTGTAAACATTCAAGATGGCCCAATCACAGACACACCTGATGCATTCCACAGCAGCAGATAGCCATTGTTTACATTTTGTTTCTGAGGCCTCAGCTTCTCAGAAGGGAAAATCCTAAAGAAAAGGATTTTCACAAAAAGATGTCTGCGACACAAGCCCTCTTGTCCCAAGGCCAGGAGTACCCTGGTGTCTCACTGCCTAATCTGTCTGAACTCCTCCTGCTGTTTGCTTACCAGTCAGATCTGTGCAGGTTCCCAGGAGAGAAACAATCTAAACCCAAGGGCTTCCTAAGGCCAACCCAGCTCTCCCAGGTTACTGAAACCCATCAGCAAAGGGTGCCCCAGTGCAGGGCTGGGGAGCCTGGCTGCCGTGCCCTGCCTGCTGCTGTCCTCGCTTGCAATGAACATCAAACCCTGCTGACTCCCACTCCTAACCATTTGTAGCAGACAGAATGAGCGCAAAAAAGGGATTCCACTGAGCAAAGAAACCAGGAGGGCACAGGCAGCAGCAAAGCAGCTGAGGAACAGAAGGCAGCACTCGTTGTGACTGATGCAACCTGACAAAAGGCAAGGAACGTGTCCATTTGCACAGCTGCATTTTGCTGTAGATGTGGCACGGACCACACAAAGGATATTGAATGTAACAAATCAGTAATACAAAAAGGCAAGGTTTTTCCCCAGTTTTACACATAAAAATTTAATTCATATCTATTTCAAAGATATTCACACCACCCTTTTAGGCAAACCCTTTTTTTGGAATTAAACATATGATGGGTTTTGTTGTGCAAAGCAGCACTGGTTCATGTGGGATCAAGCTGTGAGCAGTGACAACACCAGTTGTTGTACTTTAGAAAGTCTGTGGTTGAAACCTGGGTTAGTAAACCACAAAACATAAAGAATTGCCTGTCCACAGCTGGTTTAGGTTCCCAGAAATGTGCACAGCATGGTCAGAGCAGGAATGCTCAGGGAGAAGTAAGCAGCTCCAGTGTTAGCCTTCACTGCTTTGGGTGCCCTGGGAAATGCAAATCACCATCTGGTTACCTTTATGATGAAGGAAGGGTTAAAAACCAGGTGTAACTGGAAGGAAAATTTCAGCTTCACTGAAGAGACAGAAAAAAAAAAAGCACAAACCTAGCTGCACAAAACCATCTGGGACTCTGATTACATATGGGCCTGGAGTGGGACTGCACCTCACTAAACAGAGCTGGGGCACAGGGAAACTGGGCTGCCTGCACAAGAGGAGCCCCACTACCAACAGAACCCAGGCTCTGATGTAGGCTGGCACAAGGACTCAAATTCACCGAGCATTAAAGCACAGAAATGCTAGAACCTCTTAACTCCACAGTTTGTTTCTCCTCCCCCCTTCCAAGGACTGTCAGACCTTACTTTCCTGCTTAACAGGTGAGTAATTACTTAGCAAATTTACAGCAAGCTGTTGATTGAAAACATACAATTTTGGAATTATTTTTATGCCAAGCTTAGATTATGATATTACATGATTCAATCTGCCATTGTTTTTCAACAGCAAAATATTTTGATTCAGCGAATCCATTTCCTTAATCTTCAAAACAGGACAGTTGAAATAGCATTTCCCAAGAACGGCAGAAGAAACAAATATCCTCTGGCAGCTTATCTGCAGGGTTTAATGCATGGACTGCTGGAGCACTACCAGGGTGGGCTGCCTTCCATGCACAGTGAGCCTTGTATGTGCTGCTGGTCCTAATTGCTTTAGAACCTAATTGCTGTTACACTACTGAACCCGAGACAGAAGTGTTTTGTTGTGTTTTATCACGGCTTTTGCTGTTACTCTTATTTTAAATTAAAGGAATAAACAGACACCCCTCTCATGGCCCACCACAGAGGAAGCAACCCTTAGCCCACAGCTGCACGGAGCTAATCCAGTACCAAAAGTGTGGCAAGTGGAGAAAACCAACTTTTCAAGCACCTTACACACTGCTCCTCCTCCCCAGGGATGGCAGGGTGCACTGTGGCACTTCTCAGTTATTTCTCTATAAGAAGAGGCACAAAATTTTCATCATACACAAATGAGAGGCTCCCCAGCCACCTCTCCTTGCAGGTTCCTCCCATTCACATCACGTTTTCTGAGCATGATGACAATCCCAGGTTCCAAACATCCTAGGAATAAATGAAGGTTGTTTTGCTGTAGGACAGCAAGTCCTGGTCTCAGACTCTAAAGGAGACAGGCCTGAAAGATCCATGGGGTGTCCAGCCTGTACAGGAGAGATCACCAGGAGTGCCAGGAGCCACTACAGCCACAGCTTTGTCTGCACTAGAGCCAACATATTCTTTCATAATAATTCATGGGAATTAATGTGTCCCCTAAAGTCCTGCTGAACCATTCTGCCACCCTCTGCAATACACAGGATGTTTAAAATGCAGAGGACGTTTTCTAATAAAACTTTCCTTTTCTTTGTCACAACTGAAAATGCAAGGAGGCCCAGCTGCAAGAGAGTACAACAGCAAATGCTTCTAGGTTTAAAATTTGCCATGTTCTACATTCTTCTCACACGAAGAGGACAGCATCAATTCCTTGTGCAAAAATGTACAGACAGACCATATTCTCCTGGGCTGAGGCTCTGGACATACAGTCAGCCAGACAAAGCAGCTACTTTGGGCCTCAAAATGTATTCCTACTGATTCCCAGCTCCTCTGCTATGCTGACATTTTCCTGTGACAGGTCTTTTTTGCACTGCACAGTTAGCTTTGCTTGGAAAAATTGAATTATTAGCTTGTGTACAACTTGCTCAGATGATATGATTTGATATCTGCCCTGCCAAAAATATATCTTAATTAGTTAAGACAACAGGCATCTTCCAGAGCTGGCCTGTCTGATAACATATCCTGGCATGAGAGAATCTTAAGGGTGATTTCACTTACAGAGCTTTAGTGAGACTGTATTTCACCTTCTGCATGCAAGTCTTTTCTTTACCTTCTTGAGGGCTGATACAGCTTATCTTCAGGTCACTGAATATCATGAGACATCATTCTTAGAGCTTTAGTAATTTTTATTGTTTAAATATTTAAACAACAAAACCTCCAGGGATGCAGAATTGCAGTGGAATACCTACCAGAAATTTAAGGTGGAATATATGACAGATATGTTTTAATTGTTCTTTGGTGTCCCCTGTTCCCTGCCTTCCTAGAACAGCATTATTTACTGAGATAAATCCAAATACATTTAAACATCCTATTATGATAAAACAGAGGGATCACAGCACAAAAAATTATGCTTTCTAGCACCACCAGAGCAAAAAACCAGTGAAGGCAACCTTACAAACCCAGCCAAGCAAAACTGCTCAAATGGAGCAGGGACCATGAACCCTGCAGTACCTTTATTGTGCCACCACAGCCTCAGCACAGGTCACACAGAGGATGCTGATGTGGTCTCCTGTTGAAATTTCCCTTTTTGAAATTAACCTGAATGTCTGGTTTGTTGGCTTTACAGTAATTGCTTTGGGGACAGTCAGAATTTATTGATTTAGTGTTCACTGTCTTATATTTATTTAGTAATGAAGGGCATATTAAAATCTGGTTTAAGGTAGCAAGACTTTTACTCACAGAGCTGCAATGCCAACAGCATTAAACACCTGGATCTGGTACCCACCAACACAGCAGAGAAATGCAATCCTCTGAAATCCAGCACAGTGCAAATCTTAATTTTTATTTGCTGGTGGGATGGAGAGGGCAGGGTGCATGGGTGTTTCTGCTAGCTAGGGGAAAGGAACCACACAGCTGGACAGCAGCCACTCCACTGCTGGGGGCAAACTAACCCAGACAAGCTCCAAAATAGCCAGCTTTAGTATCAGGCTGCACTGTATGCTAATCACACCTATTTTGTGCACTCAACTCATGCACACTGCAGGTGTTGTGGTGCTAATAACCCATTTGCTGCTCCTATTCCCTCTGTGCACTAAATTGCTGACCATTCCTCATTCTGTAGGTCTGTTAAAAGCAGGAGAAAAGACACACATGTGAAATGTTCAAAAGCAAAGCACACAATGCTATGCAAGGCTGCTGCTTATGGACACTTGGCAGGAGTGGCTGAGTTGGTCTGGGGTTCCAGCTGTGTGTGACACAGGTCCATCTGCAGGCTGTGCTCTGGTCTGAGCAGCAGCAGCAGCTCTCAGAATGTCTGACTTTTGCCATGAATGAGTAGGGATTGGGTAATCAGGAAAATGGACGTGAGGAATCATTTCAGCCTAAGGTGCAGAAGTTGGGAGACCATTTAATGGCAGCTCTAGCAGACTGCACGAGCTCCTTAGCCTCCACAAAGCCCACATAGCCAAGAAAAAACAGAAATATTGCAGATATCACACGTTTTTGACACTAGCCTAGCTGAATCTCTTCTCTCTTACATGCACACATGGAGACAGCTTCAAGGTGTGTCACATCTGAGGGGACTCAGCTTGGTCTGTTGGTGTCAGAACAGGGACTACATAGGCAGGAGCTAAACCAACCCTCCAGTGCACCCACAGAAGCTCTGGAATCATCTGCAGCCTGGGATGAGCCAGCCCTACCCCTGCCAAGTCACCTGGGTGGGGAGAGCCTGTCTCTCCTGTTCCTCCCACATCCATTCCTTTTGCTTTGTAAGGGACTGAAGATTTCCTCCTTAGGAAGTATAAAATAAGTTTTCCCCATAACCTCTCCCACTCCTAAATGTCTTACTTTTATTTTACCAATCTTGCTTGGTAAACCTGTAAGTCTGAGGGATTTATTCTCTGCAGGTGCCAGAGCCACGAGGAGAGCAGGAATGTGCTCTGTCACCCTTGTCCTGAAGGCCCTGCACTGCTGAGTGACAGGTTCCTTCTGCATTGCTGTGGGGCACCTCACAGACAGCACCAAGTGTAATCCCGCATCTGGATGGGTAATGATGTAACTATTGCAGTCATTTTTCTTTTCCTTAAGTTGTGATTTTTTATTCTCCTTCCCTGGGAAACAGAGAGAGGCTGTTAAAAAATCTTGAGCACAGTCCCACAGTAACTGCAATGGTAACAGAGCACTGAATTCAGGCATTCACATCAGAAAATACCACAGCATACTCTGGAGGGGGTAACAGTCTATTTTTTCCTCAAGAAAATAGTTTCTGTAATAAATATATCTGGACAGTTTACAAAGTCCTCAGAGGCTAACCAGTTAGCTGTAACAAGTTCTACACCTGACACATTTTTCTTCAGGGTAACTTGCTTCATTCAGAGTTTTAATGTTTAAATAAACTGCTGCCCAAATCAATAACCTACGAAATCATTCACTCTGGGAAAGTCCTTCAATCCCTCCCCCTGTTTTAAGTCAATTTATATGCTATGCCACAGCCACCTCCAGCTGCATTTCATTACCTTCCCACTCCATCTTGGAGCAGCCTCTCTGGAGTTTTGGCTACCATGGGCTCAGTGAGGAGGTCCACAATGGTTTATCTTGTGCCAGCTTGTCTCAGACAGCTGAGAAGTCCTTCTGTCTTGTCTCAGGGCTTTAGATCACTGCTGTGTTCCAGCAGAGGCAGTGAAATCTGAGGCCAAACAGCTGGAATGTATCCACCAGTCTTTCCTAGTGACAGTAACTGAAGAGGTGTCATTGCTGCTGGCTTTGATAATCTTAGATAAAGCAGGTGTGGGAAGGAACAAACCTAGCCTGTATCGATCCAATCCTATCCTATTTCCTTCCCAGCACCAAGTTTGTAGACAGCTGCTCTCCTGCTGTGACATTTTTTTAAAGATACTTAAAATGTCTACCTACAAAAGAGTTTTACAAAGATTTCACAGAACACAGCACTGTTAGCCCCTTCAAAAACCCTGTAACTTCATAATATGCAGTTCTAAGCCAGAAAAATATTTAAGTAAAGGTTTTAAATGAAGCTGGTGGGTATTACTGGGCTAATAGAGATGGGACCACTCATACACTGGGATGCTCTTCCATAAATGCAAAGGCTCCTTCTGTGGTCAAGGTGGCTTCCTAGAGCAGCAGCAGGTGTAAATCGCATCCAATTTCCTCATCCTTCCCAGCCCCACAAAAGCCAGATATCCCATCAGAAGCTTGGCCTCAGAGGACACAGAGGCTCCAGGATGTGCTTCCCTCCAGAGCACAGAAAGCTGGCAGTGGCTGTCCAGGTGAACAGCCTGGATGGGATCAGTTCCAAGCCTTGCCTTTTGCCTGCTCAGCCCCAGGCATGGAGCCTGTTTTCCAGCTGTCTGGAAGCAGCACAGGCACCACAGGGAGAGGCAGGAGCCACAAGTGCCTGCCCTTAATGCTCTGCACAGCCCCGGGCTCCTGCTCATTTACCTGGGATTCTCAGCTGTCAGTGTGAGCACTCACACAGCAGCTCTGCACCTCTTGGAGAAGACTCTGAACACCCTTTAGAGCACAGGTTTCTGGTGGAATCTACAGAAGAAACAAGCCCTTACCACAAAACAGGAGCTAGAGAGAAGAGATCCTATTATTTTAGCACTGCCTGTTAGTGAATCATTGCAGCCATGCTACCCCTCCATCTTCTTCAAATGCAGGAACACCTCCCTTTAAAGCCTGAACTGAAAAAGTAGGAGGAAAAATAAATTACTTGGGGAAAGTTTTTCCATGTATGCCTCCCCTTCTCGATAGAAATAGTGTTGCATTTCTCTGTAGATGAACAGGAGTCATTAAAAGGAAGGGGAACAGATTTCCCTCAGGCTCACTTCTAAATACACTGCTGGCCTGCCTTAAGTAATGGCCCTCATTTACCAAAGTGCTGTTCCCCCTGATTTCAGCTGACTCCATTGAACTGCTGCATGCACTGCAAGGCCCTTACTCATCACTTACAACTTTGAGGTTCCTGCTTCTGAATACCTGCAAAAATCTCAAAATTACTGGGCTATACCTTACACATGAATGTTTCAAATACAGCAATGATGGAAATGCTCAGAGCCACAACATCAAACATGCTCCTGTGGGCCCCAGATGAGCTGGGGATGGCCATCCCTGCTGCTTCTTCCATCTCCAGCAGCCTTGGAGCTGCCAACACACAGAGCTGCTCCTGCCTGTCCTGATCTCTGAGGTTGATGGGTAGGTCTGGGCTTCTTCTCTCTCTCCTTTTTTGCACCAATACAAGATGGAGAGTAGCATGGTTCCATTCACAGAAAATTGTTGTGCTTAACTACATAAACTCAAAAAGCAAAGGTTTGGGAAAAGTACAAATTACATGAAATAAATGAGGCAAATAAAAAGAGAAAAACTCCCCAGGCCAAGGAAATATCCAGAACCTACTCATTTGCTGCTGCTCACTGTTCTGAGACTACAAACTCAGAGATACAAGAAAAATGAAAAGAACAAGAGATCTTTAGGTTAGAATATTTTTTCCCCAAAAAAAGCCTTCAACCCCTTTTTATTTCATTTCCACTTTGGGAGAACAAATTATCCAGACTTGATTCTGCCTGTCAATCACTGTGGGCAGGAGCCTTCCCTGGCAGCCCAGTCATTAGGAGTAGTTTATACATTCCCTCTCCTCTGCCATCTTAGAGCAGAAAAGCTCCCAGCTAATGAGCTCCATACCAGGGCATGATGAGGTCACCTCAAAGTAAAATACCAGAGGAGAACACTGGCCAGGAATATATCAGAAATTTTTGCTTTGCCCATGGCTGCAAAGATGGATTTTTACTGCCAAAGAAGCAAATTAAAAAGCCTTTAAAAAGCCAACCTTTAAAAGCCAACCGAAAAATATTAGAACTTTCTCCATTTGGGAGGAAAAAAATCCAATAGAGCCAAACAAGGACTTTCTTATGTATTTGCCCAGATTACCAGGAAAGCTGTGGAAGAATGATTAAAGAAAACATCACAAAGACCCAGGAAGATTCTGTATCCAAAATACTGTCATCCCAGAATAAACCTGTCAGTTTGTTACATATCCAGGTGGTGTTTTCCTGTAGCTTTTAAGATATTTGACATGCAGTTCTCCCCTTGAGATGTGACACTGTGAAGATGGTGCCTTCTTACTCAACAGATCATCTCTGCATGGATTTTCAGTCTCACCTCTGCTTCCATGGGGATTTCATCTGCCTTTCAGCATTATTGTGCTGCAGATCCCCTCTGTGGGACTCTGAGGGAGCTCTCTACAGCCTCAGGTTCGCTGTCACAGAGAGCAGCCCTGGGCTGGAGCATCTCAGAGCTGCTCAGGACCAGGTCCCTCCTCACTCAGATGCTCACAGTGGCCACAGGGCACAAGAGCAAAGTGGCACTGCCAGGTTCAGCTGAGCAGCCCCAAGGGCTTCAAAGTGGCACCACCTCCACCTGGGCAACCTCTGGGGAAGCCAGAGGCAGGCACAGCTGGAAGTGAGAGCAGCATTTGCACTGCAAAACTGAAAATATTTCATGTGTGAACCAAGCAGCAGCTCCCTTCACAAAGTCAATTCTTCTGCAAACCCAGGGTCTTACAGAAAGATTTTTCAACCAAGTTTAAGGACTCAAGTGGCAAAATACATACAAAAACTGATATAGGCAAGAATGTAGGCCTCACTGATACTACTTCTGCAAAACTACTGGGCACTGGGACAGTCCAAAACATCATCACCACAGTATTTTCAGAGAGGAAGGGAAGAAACAAACATAGCTAACATTTCAGTATGGAGCTGCAGGGTTTGCTGTACTGGAGCATACAAATCACCCAGTCTCATTCCCTGTTTCTGGGAGCTGCTTACCTGGCATGGTTTGAACAGAGCCAGAAAACAAAGCACTCCCTGGTGCTCATGGAGCCATTTGTGCCAGACCTGAGCCCTGGAGAAGAGCTGCTCTCTGACCCTTCAGGGGACCTGACAAAACCTCACAGCCTCATGTTCTGCACTCCAACTCACCATAATTTCATCTGAAACCAGGCCCAGAAAAACTCAGGAGAGACTCTTGAACTCCTATTTGTGGAAGGAGAGAACATGTTTTGAATCAAACAGATATTTGCACTTTTTTCTTTAAAAATAGAGGATTAGGTAAGAGATCAAAACATCAACAGAACCAAGAGTTCTGCTTTTTGTCCTCTTGCTCAGCATACTTTGTAACAGCACTTTCACTTGAATTTAAAGTCTGCTCACATAATCTGACACTCACTGGAAAGCAGAGGAAGGCAGAAAGACAAGGACAGAGTGTGAGAGTCCCTCTGAAGCCAGAGCAGTGTGAGCACACAAACATGCATCAGTCTGGATTTTCTAGCACAATTCCTACTGATCTGAACTCATCACCACCAGGCACAGCTAGTCAGGAAAATGTCTCTGTGCTTCCTGCAGTGTAGAGCAACAGTAAAAATTATTTTCTCAGGAATATAAGACAGGATATGACCAAAAAAAAGAGAAAGGAGTACAAAAATACACTACACTGTATATTTGTTTGACATGTGTCACTTAAAATTATTGGGAGTTTTTTAGGTTCAAGTTTGAGGAAGAGCATTTTAGGACCAATATTTCAAGAGCCACCAAGTTACTACACAGTGCTGAATTGGACTTTGGAAGTGAGTGCAATACAAAAGAACTGAGAATAGATAGAGCACATCCCTGTTTCCTGTGTTTTGTTGTTTACTGAGAAGTGAGCAGGAAGGGAATGGCATCCTTTTACATAATTTTCAAGCCCTTTACATTTCAGCTTTTAGAAGTCCCCAGGGAGCAGACAAGCATCAGTATCCCTGCAGCCTGAGCATGCACATCTGTACATAAGGAGCAATCTTTTCAGGTTCAGCAGGTTGTGAAGATGAAGCTCCCTTAGAATGCCTCAAATACAAGACACAAATCAGCACCAGAGCTGCAGACTCCTTGAGTGGTTCATTTCTGCCTTGATTCAGAGGATTATTAATGTGATTTGGTTCTGATGCTGTTTCCAGGGTGAGCAATCCAAGTCTGGCATGTCCATGTGTGTGCCTGTTACCCTGTGCAAGCCACAGCCCTGACAGAGCTGATGTAGGCCCAGCTAAAGAAAATGCTGAAGAAACCCAAAGAGCCCTCAAAGGCTGCACACCTGAGTTCATCTTTCATGATTTAGGGACCACGTTATTCCAGCAGCTGGCAACAGAACAACTGAATATTCACAGCTGTGTAAGATCCAGATAGGAAAAAAAAAGCTTTTTAATATGGAAAAGTAATTTTACAGGAGAATGTATAATTTTTCCAGTACAATGCACAAACACCATGATGGTTTTTGACAGGGGCACTACCCAGACAGAATGAGAAGATAAAGGGACACCCAGAGAGCACAAATGTCTCTGGGGTCTGGATTTTCACATATGAGGTCACTGGGGAAACAATGGAACAGGACCCAGATCCTTGGGAATCTTCTTCAAGGCCTTTTCCTTATGCCACTGTAGCTGAGAAAAAAAGTGTTTCTAACAGGCATAATGATGAGATTCCACGGATGAGTATTTCATGGCTGGAAACCAGCTCCCAGCAGCCTTTCCATTTCTTATTTGAATGTGTCATCTGTTGAGAACAAAGAGAACCATCATGATGTTAAAGCAATTTCTCTTTGACCTGTAGTGATCTCTAATTCACTGGACTCTGCAATTTGCTTTGTATTGGAGGTTAAGTACAGCTGCTGTAGCTGAGGACTGGAGGATGGCATTATGTTACTCTGCTGTTTATGATTCTCTCTGCAGTGCATATATCTCATTTTTTACTAGAATATACAGAGAAAGGAAGTTCAGAATGCATATTCATACTAGGATGTGCTCATGCTCTGAAGATGGCTTTAATATAAAGCCAAAAAGTAATATTAGGTATTAGTAATATTAGTCACACAATTATATTCTTGAGGAACAACACTTTCCTTTGAATAGAATAATCTTGCTAGCCAAAGATGGGTTTTTACTCCTGTTGAAACCACATTTCTACTGTGAACAATATGAATTGCACAAAAGCTTTTTGTAACACCCAAATTGTATTCAAAACATAAAACAAAGGCAACTCTGACTCTGCCACTGCATCGATGCAGTAGATACAATGGAGATGTGCATATAACTCCATTAGAAACGTATTCAATGGATTTCCCCAACTAATTGGTTTGTCATCTAATTGCTCTTTACAAAGTAGAGCTGACAGCACCAACAGGGGCCTCATCCTTTCATTCACATTTTGGAAAACATGAGGAGCTCAGGTCTGGGTGTAGCAGGTTAGACAATGCAGATTGATGAGGCAGAAAAGCCTGAGAAGACAGCCTTCTTCCTGAGACAGACATGGGGAGATGTCTGTCATGGCAAATGCTTTCTCAGGGGATGCACAGCTCCTTGCTGCCCCACAGAAACAGCTCTGGTGGAACTGAAGTGTCTCCAATGGGAGCAGTGGGAGAGCAGATTCAACTGCAGGTGCAACTCAAAATCTCAGGATAGCCAAGAGAAAAGAGCTCCCAGAGCAATACCTGAGATCAGAGCTGCTGCTCCACCACACTTTGTTCCAGGTTCAGGATATCCCCTCCCAAAGAATTCACAGCCAGACACAGATGTCAGGAGCTAAGGAGGGTCCTGGATGTCAGACAAGTTTTCCTGTTTGTTGAATATTCCCAGCTGTCCAGCAGAAACACAGCCTGAGCCATGGAGCAGCACCCTTTAGAGCACAGAAATGTGGACAGAGTCATGGAGTTCATGGCCAAACTGAGGATTTAGGAGTGCAGGTTTAGCAGCAGTCCTAAATCCCAAAGGCACTACTCCAGTGAGCAGTGAGTTACCCATCAGTTACTCTGCACTTCCTTAGAGTAACATTTTAAGAAGACCTGAAGTTGGCTCAACCTAAGTTTGTCAGATAAGACATATTAGCAAGCAACATCTAACAACCAGGAGTGCCAGAATATCCTGAACAGAGGGGGTGTTGAGCCTCAGTTGTGAAGAACAGGTGACGTGCAGCACAGCTGGGGCTCCCAGGGACGTGAATATGCAGCAAACTCACTCTTGCAGATGTCAGCCTGGTCTGCCAATGCCACGACTGAAGGACAATTGCCTACAAAGCTTCTGGAAAGAACTTAAATTATTTTAATGGCCTTTCTGCTTGCTCGTCAAACATTTTCTTATCTGAGTTAAATGTCATTAAAAACTCATTTGTTTAGTGTTCAATTAAAAACAGAGGGGAATCAAACTAATCAGTTTGGGTTTGAATTGCATCCTTTTCTGGTTTATTCACAGAAATTAAGCCCAGACTACATCCTACAGGTCTGCTTTATCCCTCTCAAAGATTTGTTTCTCTTACCCTGTGTCTTAGTGCATCTCTCTTTGTGGTAGCAAAAGCCAGCTCAGACAGCCTGGACAGAATTCTGTTGTTGTCAGATTTCCAGCAGCGCAGAAGATTGCTTAACATCAACATCCTCCAAATCTCAACATTCACTTATACTTAAAACAATAGACGAGAGATGCTTTTATTGATAGGCAGTTCAGCAATGCTTGTCAGAGTCCCTTTAACATCAGATTTCACCAACAGTTCAGAATTTTTCCTAGATAAAGTGGCTGCCTCACCTAAGTTTTTATGGCCTGTTCATAGGCCTGAGAAAAAGGTCTTTAAAATCAGAATGCTGATGCAACATTAACTACAGCAGGCCTCTCAAGATGATGAATTTGATAACACCTGAAATGACTGGGTTTAAAGGGTGTTGTTATAATGAGAAAGGAGGGTGTTTAGAGCTGCAGGTGGCATTGTTTCCAATCTAAGAACCCAACTGGGTGCAGAAAATGATGCAGCTCCTATTTTCAAATAACAAGTAACACTATGATGTGTGCTGCTCTGAAAGGCTGTGGGCAGAGAAGCAGGAGGAAAGGGCAGTGCTGTAACAGGGATGCAGGGCTGAACATCTGATTGCAAACCCCAAATCCACATTGTGTGCCACCACCCTCACAGACAGGACACGAGGCATGGCAGCACATCTGCCCTGGGATTTTGTTGAATATTAGAAATGTGCCACTCAAAAGTTTGATCCTTGAGGTTTTCCCAGGGATCCATTTGTGTGCACCCCCATACCAGGACAAGAAGGGGTCCCCACAGTCCCTTCCACATTTCCCTGTAGAATGGGCACCCCAAAGTACAACAGGACCAGGGATACCCAGCCAGCAAAATGGACACATAAATTTCCCAAAGATTTTTCTTTTACACACAAAGGATTAATTTCTTGAATGGAAAACACCAACCTAATGTAAAAAAAGAAAAGGGATAGATGATTTATACACTCAGACATTTCCTTGCTTGGAGGGGATCAGAGCAGGGCTCCTTCTCTAAGAAGGATGAGGGATACAGGACACAATCTGTGTGTGTGTCAGGAACCCTTCTGGGGACTGCAGCAGTTTGCCAAGGTCTAGATAAGGATCCATGGATGACATGAGATGACCAGCTCATCTGGAAAACTACTGTCTGATGAATTTATTAGCTAAGAAACCCCTTATTTCCCAAAAAAACCCCCTCATTCTATCTGTTCAAATCTTTGTTTCACATTTGTACCACCACCTTACAGTGCCAGTTTAGTGGGGCTGCTCAGGGCCTTATCAAGCTCATAATTTATCAGCATTGCCTCTCAAATCAATCAATGTAACTAAAAGCAAACACAGAAACAAACCTTACCACACATTTTCCATTAATTTTTGAGGCAATCACCACTGTGGCAATGGCAATGGCTCTTGTCCTTTTTGTTCTGAAAAGCTAAAAGCTTGGAGCTGAGCAGATTTTAGACACTGCATGGTAAGAAGAGCAATCTGCACTCTTTCCACTCACTGGTGGGAATTCGGCTACAGCAATCGCTCAAACACAACAATGTCTGCTCAAGAGCACTTTGACCACTGTATCAATCTTAAAATATCAAACAATATTGAAATGTTTAAAAAGTGAAATGGCATAATACTGAAAAAATTGTTACTTTAAAGGTTATGTTGGCTTTCTTAAAATTTTCAACTGCTACATGAGTTGGAAACAAAAATCTGAAATCACTGCTTTTTATAATAATTTTTGTTCTATGTGTTGTTTGCAAATAGTTCTTTTCTAGAATTACAAACACAATATCCTACATCTGATCTTGCAAACAGGAATGTGATCTATTTAATTTAGACATTTCAACTTAGAGTTTAGCTGTCAACACCAGAAATACAGGAAAACATTCACACAATTTTGGTTTGGCTTTTTTTTTTAGCTTGCATTAGATTTACATATGTACATAATATTATAAAAAATTACTATGGAAGAAAAATAATAGCACACATAATAAATATATCTGGGTTGAAGAACAAGTACCTGGGCCTCTCTAATTCTAGTATTCATTAATATTTAAATGAATAAATTGTTTAAGAGGTTAATATTCTAATATTCTCTTATTCCTGCTTTCCACATGCAGTGGAGTACAAAATGCTACCAGGCATTTCTGATTTATCCACTTGTGAAGCACAGGAAACCGCCAGGCAGCAATTAATGTGAAAATACAATCCCAGAGTGTCACACTCTGCTGCCCAGAGCTCCACAGGCATCGCTCTGTGAGGAGTTCAGCTGGACCCAGGCACTGCCCTGTGCTGCAAACAGCAACACCACACTGCAATTCCCACTTGTTGCTGCAGCACAGGAGCCAAAGTTTTGAGGTTTTTTTTTTTTTTCCTGTTCTAATTAACATTGCAAATCAGTGCAAAAAGAATTTGCCAGATCTCATCTGTCAAAACACTTATGGGTACCGTGTGAAGTGTGTGTTTCTACACTTCATATCAGATGCAAAAGTGTGCTGGAGGAGACCTGAAGAGCAGTTAGCTTGAGAATTCTGACACAAAAGATGAGCTCACCATTCTGTTCTTTATGAAATTGGTGAAGAGCAGCATTTCCACAAAAGCCAAGATTTCTTCCTTTCCCAAGAAGCCCAAATCCTTGGACTGTTTGGATCCCACAGCATCTATCCAGATACAGGGGGAAATTGGAAAAGATGAAACCAGAGATTATTTTTATTGTTCTCCCTTTTCTCTCTCTTATCTACCAAAGGACAAATTCTGCCTTGTGAATCTCAGGGGCAGCACAGCATTATCAGTGCAGGGAAAGGAGGGTACAAAGTCAACATTAATCAAACACAACCACTGAGCAATGAGCAGTGCTGCTGCAAGAAACCCTAACAGGCCGAATAAACACTGAACCACAGATCACTTCATTAATACTTTGCCTTATTGCTTTTCTAACCCTTTTTTTCTTTGATTTATATTATATGATAGAAGTCTTGAAGACATTAGTCTTGACCACCACTCCTCTCCAGCAAGCTTTTAAAATGTGTTTTGTATTAATCATAATTGGGAAAACAAGGCTTTTCTCCAAGCTTTTGGGGATTTATGAAGGTTGATTTTATAGTTTTTCCTTGGAAGGGCAGGAGTGATGAACCTGTAACAGAGATTTCTCTTCTGGCTCCATTGGAGGCTGAGGATGGCAACAAATATTTTGTACAACGTTCAGTTTCCCTGCCAGTCATTCTGCAGCCTCTTCCTTTCTCCATTGCTCCTGAGCAGTAAAAAACCCCTGAGATGAAATTTTGCAGTGAAAGATTGTTCTACAAATCCTGCAGGAAGAATGGAGCACACTCTGGGAACTGAGCCCACGGGGGAGGCGCTGCCATCCATTCCCCATCCCTGTGTCAGAGGGGATGCTTTTTATTAAGGTTTTATGAGGTGAGTTTTGGCAATGTCCTTGGGATCACTGCCTTGCTGCCAGGCAGCAGAGGCAGAGCCACAAACCATAAGAGAAGCTGTGACTCTGGTACTTGAAATGCAACATTTACTTATTTGGGTGCTACACATTTCAGGGAGGAGAGGTGGGCATTGGTTAAAATGTGCTTGTAAGCACGATGCTGAGTGCTGGACCTCTAGGTACAGCACATGGCCAGATAAATCTTACTCGGTATGAAAACATTTGTATTGGATACTGGCTATATATAAACCTTAAATACCCCAGCACTTTAAGAAAAATCTATATTTTATGGATTAAAATATGCATAAGTTTAAATTTATCTGTGCATTTCTTCTTTGGAAACTGTTCCTTGAGAATAACATTAATATTTATTGCATTTTCCATGTCTGAGCAATTATATGGGCATAAATTCTTCAAGAGCTGATTCTGCAGGACCTGAGTGGTTACATGGAATTCTATTTATGTCAGTGGGATTGCAGGTAGGGACCTATGCAAGATCTGTGCTTGGCCTTTCAGACAGCCCATTCCTCTAAATTCTTCTATGGGCTTTGTTTCTGTGGGCTCTGCCATGCTTTGATACCTCTGAGAATTTATTCTCATTTTCTACAAGAAAATACAGATCTTTAAACAAAAATTGAATGAGCACATTGAATTATCAGGTTAGCTGGCATCCCTGATTTCTTCACTGAGTCCAAGGAAGGAAGCTTTCTATCAAGAGCACCCTGTCATTGCTAAACACCTGATTGTTTTCTGGAACTACAATTCAAATTCCTACTTGCAGCAAATCTATAAACTGAAAGCCATTGAAATGCAATTAAAAATAAGATAAAGGCCAAAAAATCATGAATCCATGCTATCTGCACCCCTGAGAGAAACAGCAAATCAAATTACACTGAATGGCAAAGTAAATGATGAATCTACTAAGTGAGAATGATTCTTCACAAGAGGAACAAATTAACTTCACAGTTCCATTTCAATATGTACTGCCTGAAAAACTGAACCCCCTCTCTCCTTCTGCCTTCAGGAGAGTGTACCTTCAGCTGGCAGAGACAGAATGCTGGCCACTCACAAAGGTGACTTTTTTGGACAAACGAGGAAACTTTAATGAATTCCCCACTCTGCAGACGGCTGTAGTGTATGTTAGAGCACCTGCTGCAACTCACTTCATATCACATTGCAGTTATGAAAAATAGTTTGCTATTTTGGAACCCTCTGGCAGCCACAGTGAATCACTGAGGGCCCAAAGCTCATTTATCTTTTGTCAGAACTGAAGCCAAATGAACGCCATCTTGCCCAGCAGCTGAAGAATGGGGGGAAAACACTCTGCAAGTAAAAATAACCACAAGAGCTTGCAAGAGTTGCAAAGACAAGGAACTTCTGGCAGGTAAAAAAAGCTTTTCGCAACTCACTCCAGCTTTTCAGACCACAGTATTTCATTCAACGTCCTGGGGAAAGCAACTGAGATGGGAGAGGGAGGAGAGGGAGGGGAGGGAGGGGAGGGAGGGGAGGGAGGACAGAATGACCAGTTTAGGGGTTTAGATCCAGGTGTCACACAGATGTGAGGCAAGAATGGCCCTGGCAGAGCCTTCCAAAGCAGCAAAGGCAAACCTGAATGATGCTGCTTGGCAGAGCCTGTGGAAGCTGTAGGACAGGTGGAAGTTGGGCGCTGTGTATTGTGAACATAGGGGCTAGCTGCTCTTTCAAAGAGCACAAGGTGACAAGCTCACCACACACACCACAGCTGTTCATATGGGATCCTTCTTCATATATTTCCATTTTGGACATTTCAGTGAATAACTGAATTATTTTATTTATTTTATTTACTGAATAGAGGCAATGTCACCTGCATTTGCCCCAGCAGATCTCTGTGGTCATTGCTGACATAAAGCAAAGCCAGCTCCTCTACACTCCTGAAGTCCAGTAATATATTGGTAGTTTTTCCTTAACAAAGCAAAGTAATAACATAGGGGAGGTAGGATCTTCTACTAGATCAACTAGAAAGGTTTGGAACCTAAAAGGTTTTGCCACAAAAGCCCCTTTGCTCTTCCTGCCATGCTTGCTGGTCTAATGACAGATAGAGCTTCTGTAAATGCTGCATTTTTAGAGTATGCAATAACCATATGATAATGTGAGGAGTAGCTCAGTAGAGGCACACACACTATCTCTCCTTTCTTCTTTCCCTTATGCCTGGTAAAGCACATGCTCATGAGCATGTTTGGGTTGTACATTCAAGCTTTGAAAGGAAATATTTTGTTCTGTTGCCATGAAGGATATTCAGGAGTCCTTGCAACCACTGTACGAGGAATTTCAAGGCAGCCTATTTCAGGGGAAAAGATAAAGCCAGCCATTAGCCCTGTTCCATGTCTGTGACTGTTACACAGGGCTCATCTGTCCCTTTCCTCTCATGCTTCCTAATTACCTTTTTCAGCTATTAAAGACACTATTCAGGTATTATTAGATACATAATAATAAATGAAATACACAAACTGTGTAATGATCTACAGAATGAAGTTACACGTTCAAGTTCAGTAAAATCTGAACACAGTTGTTACTCTTTTCCCCATCCTCCTTGGAGTTTATAATACAAAGAGCATTAAAATAAAGCATTGCTTTGTTTTCTGCAGAATTAAGTGTGCCTCTGTGTAACAGGATCTCCATGACTAGATGCCCTGATACCAATGTTTACTTCATATACAAAACTAAAACATGGAACAACACAGGGAATCAAACAAAGACAGGTCAATGCTTTTAGGTAGAAAAACTTTGAATCAAGATGTCAAATTATTTCATTTATTTGGTTTGCAAATCCTTTAAAAATTGTGATTTCTCTAGCTCACAAACAACCACTGACTTCCAGCCAATGAGGCTTCTCTTGATTTCCCTGGGACTCAGATCAGGGCTTTTAATTACCTTTGATTCTTTGATATTTGATAATATGATCTTGAACACTTCTTGTACTGAACTTCAACTGGAAAGCTAAGGAGTTTTAAATAATTCTCACCAATCCAATTCCTTTACTTGCATCAGTTTAAATACACCACAGACTGTTCACAAACTGAAGGAGTCTCAGAAGAACAAGAGGAAAGCAGGAAATGAGCAATGCAGCAGCATCATTTACAAACAGAACAATAACATAGCCTCCTCTTAATTACCTGAGAAAATCAACATGGGATTCTTACACAACAGTGTCAGTGTTTATGACACTTTGAATCACTTCTTTTAAAATCTATTCTATAAAAAATCATATAAAGAATAGAAAAACTGCCATTATAGACCCCAAATCTTCTTTGAGCTGCATGTCAGCAATGACATTTGAACAGTGAAATCTTATTTCCTGGATTTAACTTCAAATTACAGGAAAAAATCATACCCATATCCAGCTAAGCAGCACTAACTTGAAAACTCAGTTCCTAAGGTAGTTTCCAACATGTTCAAATATTCTGCTCCAACCCAGATTCCCTGTGCTCCCTCAAAGGTGAATGGAGTTACAAAATACTCAGATTACATGAAATTATTCAGGTTAATCATGACAGGAAGAGTATGAAGCTCTTAAGAGGGAGCCTGGTGAGCAAGCAACATTGTCAAATGTAAGATCCAAATGCAATTAAATGCCAAATACTCTACACTGGAAGGAATAATCTGAATCACAGCAGCATCTTACAGGCTCTGCATTACATCCTGACAGACATGTACATCTTTGTAGATAACTGAATGAAGAAACAATCCCAAACAAAAGGTAATAAAAACCCTAAGATGCAAAATACATTATACAGAAAATAAATTAGGAAAGTAATTTTGATTCCATATATGCAATTCAGAAATCTAATCTCCTTTATTGGATTGAGGTTTTATGACTGTGACAAGAAGTAGGAAAACATGACGGAGTGCTTTATGAGTGGCAAATACTAAGAATGATCAGAAGCCTTGAAAAAAATCCTCACCATATATGAAGCTGAAGGAGTCAGGGGTTTAATCCTCAGACAACCTAAATGCAGGGAGATGTGACTATTGTGACCACAGTAAACAGAAATCTGGTGAGAAGACTTCTAGTCAGAAGTACAATTCTCCAAAACAGTTGGAGGAAAATAATTTTCTTTGTGATTTACCTTCAGGTTGTAGAGCTTATTTCTCGTGATGGCCAAAAACTTCACAAAATTCCAACAAGCTGAGATACAATGCTGGGGGGAAAGCCCTGAAGTGAGGTTTATTCAGAAGGTTTATTCACCTGGCCTGGGACAGCCAGGGGTGAGCAGGGAGCAGCTGCACCCATGGACAGTCACACACAGGGCTAAAGCAGCCACAGCATCACTGCTACAGAGTTTTCACTCACTCAACATCAGGGATTTCACAGACTATAATTCTCCATTTCTGTCTCTGCCACAAGTTTCTTTCATCACTTTCCTATTCCTGCACTTCAAGCTTTTCTTCCAGCAAAACAAAAACAATACTTTCAAGAGGAAAGCTGTGAGAACAATGCCTGCCACTTTGCCTCATGCCAGGCTTTGGGAAAGTTTTCAATGGAGAGCACACAGGAACAAGTGCACCATGCAGGAAACTAAGAACATTTAATGGTATCAGAGTGTTGGGAGGCATCTCAGACTCTGAGCTTCATTCAGTTGCAGTTCTCCATGCCAAGAACAGATCAATCAGATCAATCAAGGTACTCATGAGGTGAGCTGAATACTGGGAGTAACATTCTTTAAAATGCTCATTGTAGACTGAGTCTGTGCTTTTCTGTTTCAACACTTTTTGCTGCTTCACCCATGGAAATCAGGGGGTGAAGCAGCAAACCTTCCCCACAGGGGCTACAACTGGGAAGGAGAGGGTGTGCAAGAGAGACACATCCCAGTCTTCTGTTTCACAGGACAAGAGCTTTCTTTGCAGAACATCTTGATATTGGCTCTGTACTGCCCAGTGACCTTACTTAAATAGAGGTCTGTCTTTCTGGGAATAGATAACATCCAAACTGACAAACAAACCCTATATTATGTATAAATAATACTATACTCCCACACTAATTAAAGCTTTTTAGCTGAAATTAATATTTCTTCTTTAGCAGAGTGATTCAGGTGCTGCAGCTTGTTTTCATTTTGCTTTTTTACATGCTCTCCTATTCTGAAGCCATTCCACCACTCACCATTTAAAAAAATAAGAATGGGATATGTCACTTGAAATTTTCTCTTGAAAATATTTATTCATGGAAGAAAGCAGTGCTCCTCCCCCTTCTTTAGAGCTTATAAAATTAATCTAGGAAAATCAAGCACGTCAAAGCAGATCTCCCTATAAAATTATTGGCAAAAAATATTAAATGGTCCCCTGGCTCTGGAAGAGCCCCAGGCAGTTACAGCAGAAATGAGCCCACACCAGTACTTGCCCTGGGAGCAAAGCTCCTGACCTTGGAACCCAGCTCAAGGAAGCACCATAGCCACAGTGCATGGGATTTTGTGAACTGTGTTCTGCTCTTTCTCCTGCCAGAAAGGAAAACTCTACCGTGTTACTCCAACACTGAAATTCTTTCATATGCAAATGTGTCAGGACCAGCATGGCCTCAGGGCAGTGGCAAAGCCTGAGGGGCACCAGACTCCAGGAGCTGCTCATTAAAGGGATGCTCTGATCAGGAGAACAATCTAAAGCTGTGTCCACTCTCCTCCTTCCCACAAAACACAGGACATCTGGACTTTCAGAAAATTCCTGAGCAGTTCTACTTTCCTCATCAGGAAATCCAAATGCAATGGATTGCTCAAAAGCCAGAGAGCTTTCCAAGGAACAGATTGAGTTCAGTCATGCTGTTCAGAATGGGTTTCTGGGTCCACAGGGCATTTTCATTTCAAAGAGAAAGGCATCCTTCCATGCCCCAGTCTCTAGCAGCCTGAAGAACGCCAGTGGGATGGGAGAGACTGATCAGACACAAGCACTGAGACTCAGGTCTTTCCCCACCCTCCAAGCACAGCACTGGGAGGATTATTCCCCTCTGCAGACACACCAAGGGATGCTTTAAAATCTGAAATTATTGTGCCTAAATCCATTTCCTACACAGCTCTAAACTGCCTCCCATGGCAAGTTTCCTTCTGCCAACACAAAGGTGATGCTGTGTCGTACTTCTGCCACAGCACACAAAATAACACTTGAGGGAAAATGCCCTCAGACAAGGACAGGCTGCTTTTGCCCTCTACCATAAGACTGGGCCTGTTTTTCAGTGGGATGCTCAAAACATTTCAGACACAACAGATAAATTTTTTACCTAACATGATGTGAAATAAAAACAACAAAACAACCCAAAGAACCACAGAACTTTAAAAGTAGGAGAAATGAGGTATGTTTGCCCTAGAGCACAGAGGCAGCAAGGGAGACAGGAGAGAAAGGCTCTGCATCTCCACTTCTGACAGAAAGCACCACCTCCTTTTTCTTATACATCCTTATCATAAAAATTTGCTGCTACCTGTGTGGGTAGAGAGCCTGTTGTATGTTGTTTAAATGATCTGGCTCACACTTGTGCAGAAAAGTCTTCTCAAATAGCTTTAACTACTAAACATCTGCTGGAGGTGTTTCTTATGCCAAAAAAATGTCACATCAAGAAGGTCACTCACATTGTGCTAACACCTCAATAAGTTATTCTTTCTTTGTTTGGCTTGATGCTCTAATATTTGGAGACATTTGAAGTTTTCTACACTACTAGCAAGCAGCTTGTTCAGAATTATGGAGTGAAGGTTACATTGAAAATGTCCTTTTCCTTTCAGATGAAGTTTGTGTGCAGTATTCCAAAGCAATCTAAGAAGCTCTGTCCTCATTAATCTAAGTTTTGAGTCTGAAACTACAGTATCAAAAGGCTTTGCTCCCCTGCCTGTGCTGCATAATTTCTCTCTCTCTGCTCTCCTCCTCCTCCATTTTACCTTTGTAGCTATAATAGAGAGCTTCTTAATGTTTCTGTGTTGGGCAACAACCTCAGCTGTGCACAATGAGGTACAAAAGAGAGAGCTGTCTCTTCTTACAATTTCAGCTCTTTTGTAAATTCTTCTTGTAATGGTCTGTCCTTCACCACTTTACATTACTCACCAATAGAAGAAAAACAAAGATCACTAAGCACAGGACTGTGAAACTTGCACACTTTCTATATGAAAATGGAATCCCTGCTTACAGGAATTACTCACTATTTAGATAATGCAAATGAGCTGTCACACACTGAAAGGAATTTGGCTCTCCACGTTGTAAACGTGGCTGTGTTTACAGACAGAGTTTAAACTCAGCTCTGGGGACTGCACTGGGTTCTTGACAAGGTATTTTAAGAAGGGTATGAGTCAGTACACCAGAGAAATAAGAATCAGAGAGCAAGACAGATCTCTTTCTAGTAAGGCTGTGGACAGCAACACTGCACATTCATCCAGCTTTGTGGATAAAAGGAGCAGAATTTAGCTAATCCTCACACACAGAAGCAGTGCTATTACAATTGCTCAGTCAGCCATTCTGGGGTGAATCTGGATCATTTGGGTTTTAAGACTATTATGATGGCTTTACATTTCACTGAGCAGACTATTACATGTATAATTCAGAAAGACAGTGAATACTTAAATGTGGATTCCAAGTTCACCGTGCAGAAGAAAACAGTGGACAGTTCACACCTCTGTGGATATCATCTCTTACCAAGTATCAGGACAAAAGCAAGTATTTCCAGTCAAATATATACAGCATGTCCATACATTTGGGAGGAATTATATCACTACACTTCTGGGAAGAATAAATGGTCTTTATACAACTTGCTTTGTTCCCTTCAACTCCCCTATCGTACACTGGGAAAAAAAAATTATCTGGCCTTTAATTTAATTTCTGTATTTTATTGCACTACCCTAATATACTCATTATATTATATACTCATTATATATTATATACTCATCAGAATAGTGTTTGTTCACTATTTCTTAATCCCTTCAAATTTACCCTCCATATCTTTATTATTTTCTAACCAGTGGGTTACTGACTGCACTTTGTACTTCACTGCTTCAGAAATACAAAATTTTCATTCGCTTTTATTGTTAGAGCACAACACCAGAAAAGCAAAAGGCAAATAACTGAAGAGAAAGAAAACTTCCTAAGACACACCTATATCTGAGAGTTTTTAACCAAATACTGCACATGTAAGCAGTATTCAGGTGAGAACAGCACAGTATATTTGAAAAGAATAAAGCACACAATAGAAAGGATAGCCTTATATTTATTTGGATTCAAAGCACTGCTTCTTGCCATCATCACAAAACTGCCTCTGTCCAGCTTACAAGTCATTTTTAACAACTGGACAGCTACATTTGTGTCTTCCTGAAAAATCCCTTTTGAATATTGGTCTGCCTTCCTCACGTTTGGCCTTGAAACCAGCTGGACCCAGGTAGGAAATGCCAGAGGGGTTCCTTCAGCTGGTAACTGATCTCAGGCAGCTGCACCCAGTGCAAAGGCCCATGTCACAGTCCTGCTCTCAGTGGAGACCAAAAGCAGTCCCCAGGGCAGAGCAGAAATGCAGAACGGGCAGAACTGCTGCTCTTTGGAGCACTGACTGCAGCTGAGCCCCCAGGGATCTGCAGCTCAGCAGTTTCCTGAGCTGGAGCAGTTTCTGTGTGTTTAACATCCTTCAAGGATTTCTCTGCCACAAACTTGTGCAGGCTCCTCTAAAACAGCTCTGCTGGACTTACAGAGAGATGCTTCACAAATAAATACAAAGCAATTTTCCAGGCAAGAATCTATGGAAAGAGGGGAGGAATGGCCTAAAGAGTACATGAGGAACCTGCAGCCTCTTGCAGAGGAAATTTGTATCTGCTCATTTCGAGTCCATGCCATGCATCAGAAGTGAAGGCACAATTTTATGCTGCTGAAACATCTGGGTGATCCAGACTGACACTTGAGCAGGGAAGGTATGAGGGATCCACTGTATCTGGCATGGAAGAGTGTCCTGGATTGCCAAGCAAATTGTGTTCTATTTGCCATCTGTATGGCTGCTGGCTTCTGTTCAGGGGGCAGTTTTCCTTATCTCTTCCACACCCAACCCTCTCTCAGGGGAGATACCTGCTGATAACAGCTATGGAATGTCACTGCATGGCTGATAAGAACTGCAGCATCCCACTGGGAGATGTGAGCCCAGAGGGAGGAGCCAAGCATTGCTACCTGTGTATAATCTGGAGATTCTAGAACACCAGCCAAGCATTCCTACCCGGATATAATCTGGAGATTCTGGAACACCAGCACGGCTTCTCCATTGGATTTCCTAGAGGAACAGGAGCTGCCTCTTCCCCTGGATCTTCAGAGGCAGAGACTGCACCTTTCTCCAGGATCCCTGCTCCAGCAGAACCAGCCCTGACACTGCAGGAGGGCTGCAGCCACAATTCCAATGGGACTGCCACCAACACCCTGACCCACAGGGTGTCAGGTTGGGTTCTGACTCTGTCAGCGTTGGTTTAGTTTACTGCATTGCTTATTTTATCTTTTTATTTTCTTCCCTAATAAAGAAATGTTATTCCTGCTCCCATATTTTTGCCTGAGAGCCCCCCTTAATTTCAAATTTATAACAATTCAGTGGGAGGGGGTTTACATTTTTCCATTTCAGGGAGGCTCCTGCCTTCCTAAGCAGACACCTGGCTTTCCAAACCAAGACAAAGAGGTACAAGGGAAGAGGGAAAGCTGCCATCTCCTGTGGCCTGGGAAAACAAATCCCAGGTAAATTTTGAATTTTCAGACTAGCAAAGCATTCTGACATACAGAATCACACTCTGGCAGAGGGTCAGCACCTGGGAAAAAGCCATTCAAGCAAGGGTGGGCAAACCAGTCAGTGACCCTCCAGGCTCTGCAGCGGGGGCATTCTGAATGCTTGCAAAACATCTGTTTGAACTTTTAACAAGGCTGCTTTCTGCACACACCCCAGGTTACTTAACTGACCTGCATATGCCCAAATCATGAGCAGACAAGAAATTCCCTCTCCAGACCATGGGCTTAGCCAGCTGAACTCCACCAGTGACATCATCCTCATGTCCAGGGAAGGGACATGAGGATGCTATATAAGAAGCTCCATAAGACATTCCACATAGAGGATGTCAATTACCCATATCCAGTCTTAAGTGTCCAAAGCATTAGTCCTGATCTACTGCTTTTAGGACATACAGTTGAAGTTTAACTGATACAATTCAAAGGATTTGGTTTTTAAGTCTTTCTCCAAAGTCTGACCTCTTTTAATGACTCTCAGTAATATTGCTTCATTTCCTGTATGTTAACACCTTTTTTATTTCAAAATTGAAATAAACCACTTCTTTGAAACCACTTCTCAAAAGATTAATCATTTTTGACAGTAAATGGCAGGGCATTTTTCCCAGTCTTTTTGGTCAGACACCAAAAAAAAATTGAAAATTATTAAGATGTGTGTAGGGATCACACAGGATATAGGTTCTACATGAGACCACAAAGACTGTAATATCTTCTGATAACAGCAACATGGGGCCACACACTGTTCTAGAAGACAGGTATCAATGTGATGTCTAAATTAATCTGCCCTTTATGCCAAACTCCTATTGACATTGAAGAGCTCTGCATACACAAAAAGAGTAGACAGAATATAATGCAAAAATAAAGTGGCAGCATCAACTGAAGTTCCTTGTTCTCCTGAGTTTGTCAAGGCTTTGTTACTTGGCAGCTTTTCATACAATATTTATTATGGCTGCAATTTTTCCCCATTAACATGTTTTAATCTGGGAAAAAATGTCACATTTTTCTATTTTAAATCTACGAAGTCTGACATTTTTTGTGAGCTCATCTTTAGTACATCGCTTTTTGTTCTAACCTCGGAGGATTGGAGAAAAGATGCTTCTCCTATCTCCTCACTTCTTTTCCCTTTGAAGTTGATACATTCCCTGTTTTTGGGTTTGCGTGGTATACAGACTCTCACAATAGAGTGGAAGGCACAGACAGTGCTCAGGCCTTAAGCTATTATCGCTCAAACTACAAGTGGCTGCAAAAGCTCTTTGCTAATATCAAAGACAGACCAAGTCATATATCAAAGAAATGGGTCAGGGCTGACTCCTCGGGCAGCCCAGATTCTCTCTGGTGGATCAGCATTTCAAATTAGCAGGTGCACATGTGCACAGTGTACAACAAACTGGATAATCTACTGCTTGACAGCTCAAAAACATTAGCATTCACTCAGATGGTACTTTATCACTTACTCCACCACAGATGATCAACATTTCAAGCAGCATGGGAAAAAATCTAAACATGTCATAAGAATTCTTTTAGGATTCACCAAAAGGCACTTTCTCTGAGCCAGTATTTTTCTTTTTTTTTTTTGTAATAGTAGATTCCTACAAGCTGAAATTTGTATCTGCTCATCTAGAGTTCATGCCATGCATCAGAAGTGAAAGCATAATTTTTATCCTTCTACATGAACTGAATTGTTGTTATCCAGTTTTCCAGATGTGAGAATCTGTCATCTCTGTCAATGTCTGTATATAAATTTGTATTTCAGCAGTCTGGCTTACAGGTCTGGAACCATGCTGTGTACCTAAAAGGAAAAGGTATTTCTTTCCCTTCTACAAGGAATGTTGTTAGGGAACAAATTCTGTCACTATTTTTTTTTTTAATTATAGGTGTAATGCACCTAATGTATTTCACAGCCTTGAATTCCTTACCTAATCTATTTTCTTAAAGTTCAGAAATACCAGTTTACCATTTAAATCTCTGTGGAGATCATTCATGACATCATTTTTTCTCTGTGTAGGCAGACTTCCTCTACCCAAATCATGAAGTGTCTTTTAAAGGTAACATTTACATTCACAAATATTCCATACAAGAATCTTGTTCTGAATAAACAGATAATATTGCAAAATAAATATGACAAGTTCTGATTTCACAATCTTTAGAGTGAAAGATCTTTAACCTACATTTAATGTCTTGAGGAATTGATAAAACAGCACTATTTTACCATTAGTAGATTGGATTCAACAGGATATTTGCTATTTTCAGCATCTTTTCCTCTTCAAACACTGTTTAATCACAGTGCAAACTCATTCACTGAGCTGCTTACACACAGTATTTAAAAAGCAAATTCAACTTAATATGCATTTTTGATTTTGCTGTAACTCTCCCAAGGCTAACCCAGAGAGATGAACGAACCAAAATGAAGCTTTGCTGCCTTGTGGACAGCGGAGACACCCCTGACAAGAGCAGAGTGCCTCACAGGAGAATGCCTGAGGACTTCCAAATCCATAACCCAGCTCGAGATCCTGACTCTGTTACCAGCCAAGTCCCTTCCAGGAGCACATCTCTCCTTGTGCCTGTGGCCTCTTCCAAAGCATTGTCAGCAGCTGCATGCAAAACAGCTGAGAGACATCATTAAAAATACATGGGAATCTCTCTGCTGATGGCATGCTGAGAAACAGCCAACAATTGTGGTAGTGCAAGCTCTGCCTCACATTCAGCTGTCACTCACACTAAACAGGGTTTGGGACATGAGGAGCACTCTCACCATCTCCACTTCCCCCATATTTTCTGCCCTGATGAAGTTCAGTGTCAGCCTCCAGCTGGCAGAATAGTCAATATTCACCACTGAGTGTTTCTGTCACAGCACCACAAGACAAACAAGAAGAGGTTCAGGGACAGGTTAATTCCAGTTCCTGGGAAGAGATTATATTTCAAAACCAAATGCTGGTTTTGAGCATTATCTTGAAGGATGAGGATAGGGGGGAATTATCACTACTGAGAGGGTTATATCTGGAGAAATTATAAGCTACCTTTGAATCTCTGCTAAAGAAATTTTAAATGAAGAAATGGTGAATTCCTAATTATGTGAAATCTCAGTTATCCACATTCTGGCACATCTAAAGCTCTTGGACCATTCCCTGCTGTCTTTCAGAAAAATGTGCACATGGTGTTATCTAGAATTGTAGGAGATGATGTTTGGACACATACCTGAGGCCTCTCCAGCCATCCAGCTGTCACAGCACATGCCACAGTTGAGATGGCTTCCATACACAGAGCATCCCCACACAATTCCAGAGATCTTCACCCCAAACACAGTAACACCAAGTCACTACAGGTGGCTTCAGGAGTCTGCCCACACAGAGTGACACCTCACTGCTGCAGAAGGCTGCCAGCATCTGCTCCTCTTGTTCTTCAGCCCAACCTTTCACACCCCTGATGTTGATGCATTGCCCTGTGTGCCCTCTGCCCCCTTTGGTGGCTGCTCAGTGCCCCTGGGCACTCCATGGCTCATTGCTGCCAGTGCTGCTCACAGCTGTGCCATTCCCACTTACCACAACCTGTGTGCCACATCCAGTGGCTGCCATTTTACAGAGATCTACATGATGAAGAAAATAAGGTATGAATGTATAGAACAGAGCAGCATGGAGTCTAACATTCAATCCTACCCTGCACAAGAATTTTGTTTGTCTCCTGCACCAGCCCACCAGAGTGCAAATCAGAGCTATTGGACAAACACTGGAGTCAGCAGTTGTGGAAACTGCAGTGCCACTTGACACACAATTTTCATCTAATACATTATAAATGTTATAAATATTTTACTTTATAGGCAACACAAGGCAGCGAATATTTTACCAACTGACTGCTACAGGATTTTGCTTCAATTCATCAGGAAAAAAAATGTTGATTTTTTTAAGGAATGCCACAGTTTTGTTATCCTTTTGTAACAGTTATCCTGGCTCTTATTCCAGCAGCCCCTTCTGCCAAAGAAGGGTATTGCACAGCTTTTTGCAAATCTTAGGTCAAGCATGTACAGGAGTCATAAAGATCCTTGTGCAAGTAAAGAAGGATCAGGATTTTGTTGATCAGGAAGAAACTGGAGGACTCTTTCAGGCCACCTTTCTTTGACCTTAGCTACTCCCCTCAGCAATGTTTTAGCCCCAGAAATATCTGAGTCAACTTCAGCTGCCTTTCTTCCAGTGCCAGGCTCTCCTTAATTCTATTTCTGATTTTTTCCCACTTTCTACATCATCAGCTCCATTTAAGAGCACCATTGGAAGTCATTTCCCCAGTTAGGCAGTTACTGCTCCTATAGAATGAAGAAGTTAAGGCTTCTTTACACCAGTACTGGTGGGCTCCACCCTGGTGCCAAAGCATCCCAACAGCTCTCCTGGGGGCTCACAACCTGTCACTTAGATAAAATCTAACCCAAATTTCACTTCACAGTTGCACCAATACAGACAGGAAAGCCCTTACATGAAGGGCCCACACATTTCTTTTTACAACTGCCCAATTCTTAGGAGTAGGTGTGTGCCATCCAGTGGGCAGAGAACCTGCCTGGGGTTTAAAGCAAACTTCCCAAAGTCCCACTGTGTGCTGAGAGGGATCAATCTGTGCCTCCCCTCCCCACAGCCTCTATTATTCCATTATATAAAGGATTCAGATAGAATAGGGCTGCCTTCAAGGCCACCTGTACACAGAATATCTCACAGCAAATTGTTCTGGGTGCTCTGGAACTGGAAACAGAGATTAACTTAATGTAACAAATGCAGATTGAGTTCTTGATAATTCACAAACGAGAAGTTCCAAAAACTTCAGAACCTCATGAAAGAATGAAGAGCTAATGCCTATTATTACTTTTTGGGAAGTCGTTAATCCAGTTGCACTTGGATTAACTTCTGATTCTTTCATGCCTCATATATATACATATATGTGTGTGTGTGTATATGCACACATATTCTGTTGTTTTTAGGGCATGATTTGTAAACACCTGCAAGTGCCAGTATTCATGAATGGCTCCAAAGAGGACCATCTCCCAAAGATCTCCCCAGTGTGTGGATCCTGCACAGGACCTGGCATCAGTGACCCTAGGAGAGCCCGTGAGGAGCACAGACAGGGGCAGGCACAGACCTGCCCAAGGCATGGGGAAAAGCCAACTGCAAGCAGAGAGCCTTTACTGCCCTGCAAACATCAAGTTCTCTTTACTTGTGAGACCTGCTCAGTGTCAGTAACCTGCTGAATCCTTCTCTGGCAAGAGGAGGCAGAAGATGAGGCCATGAGCTCACTTTGGGCATCATTGACTCCATCATGTGCCTGGAAACCACAGAGTCTCGGGACTCCGTGTGAGCTTTGGGTTGGAACTGTGCAAAAATAAGGACTTATGGCTAAAAGATAAGGCCTCATATACTCCAGCAGAGCCTGTCTGCTCTTCACCATCCAGGCTTTGAAGAAATCCCAACCCTCCTGGAATGCACTCAAGAGCAGATACAGCCACGCCATCAGATGCTTCACATGCACAATTTTAAATAAATGCACAAACAGATGAAATCTGACTGTAACAAGCTACATATATTCAGATACCACATAAATATCAGCTGTTATTTTCTTATAAATGCAATTGCCAACATGTAATAAATAAAAGAACAAACCAACACTCTACCCTGCCAGGCAGGAGGGAGCCAAGACAAGAACTCATCACTACAATTTTATCCTGCTGCCACTGATGAGCTTCACTCCAAATTTGCCAGGCATAAGCTTCAGGTTTAAAGTAACAGTGACTGTGAGCTAGAATTGAAAACAAAGCCAAGAACCTTTCATTCCTGCAAAGTAACTGCAATGAGTTTGAAGTGCTCAAATGGGCAGAGTTTAGGGTTTTTTAAATAGATTTCCCATTTTCTATCTAAAAATGAAAGAAGTTTGTTTGGGTTTGTTTTTTTTTTTAACTTTGTCTATACCAGTTTTCAGTTTTTCTGCTCTCATGGTTACATATACATAGCAAAATATTTCTCCTGTGTGTGAGAATATGTGTATTCCTTGACAAGAAAAACCATACAATCATTCATACCATCATTTCTTACAGTCAAGTACCGAGATGAAAACCCAGATCCTGCCTCCAAAACAGCTGCAACTGGAAACAACCCCCAAAAGCAGTCCCAGATGTCATAACTTGGCTGCTGTTTGGAGGATTGTTAGAAGATGGAGCTGAGCTATCCTGTGATTCTCCCTTCTGCAAAACAGAGAAGGGCTTGATCACAGCGAAGTCTGTAAAAACCACTTGTTGAGCTGTTGATTTTGGTATTTTTTTTAAAAACAGAGTTCTTAAGCTAAGTGGCTGATCACTCAAAGGAAGTATGCAGTTGTTTTGATTGATAATTGAATTTTAAATATTTATGATGGGTGAAGTGTATATCTGGAAATGTGTGGAGGTACTGCTGTTTGTTGTATGCTTCTCACCAGGACTCTACTGAAAATGAAATAATATCACTGGGTTTAATTTCAGGATAAGATATAAGAAATTTTACAGACAGAAACACTGTATGTGTGTGAAATTTAAGCAGCTAAAAGCTAATTCAAGACTATTTTCAGAATATTTTGAAATTAGCTTTTTTTTTTCTTAAAAAACAATTTTCTGATGACTTGCTATTTGGTCTACTCTTGAATCACAACTTTTCAAATGCTTTGAGCATTCAGCAGGAATTTGCATCACCTGTGTTCCACCTGAAGTGTTCAAAGGAAGGAAAACCAAACCAAAAAGCTGGGTGGTGTTAGTGACCACTGTGGTACCTGAAGAGAGATGATGGCCACATTGCCTCAGATTAAATTGCTAAATCTGATTATTGCCCACCCAGACTGATCCCACAGCTCTGGACCTTGCCAGAGGGCAGAGCTTGGCATTCTGGTGTTTTGGGTCCTCCTTCCTCAGCAAGGAGATGGGGGAGAGGGAGATGCCACAGAAAACAGCTCCACTTTGTTCTTCTCTGTTTCCTCCAAGGCAGAGGTAAAAATATTCTTCTTTTGAGCTGCCATAATGAAGAACATCCACTCAAACTCTTTCATCTTCCATCCAGCATTTTGGAGACTTGTATACTGCCCCAATGTGGGGTTTTTTAGAATAGTTGGCAGATTTAGGGATCCCAGGGAGGATCCAGCACCTGGCAGATCCGGGCATGTGCAGGGGTCACAGCTTCCCTGGGGACTGTCCTGGAAAATGAGATCAGCCCTGACACCCCCTGCACTCCAGAGCTCAGCTCCTGCCTGCTGCTGGCACAGAGGCACAGCAACCAACACCAGAGAAATTATAAAAACAAAAACAAAACCCAAACTTGAAATTCTACTGTTGGAGCCACAGCTCTGATGAGTCTGATTGCACTGATGAATAGCTGAAAGTAAAAAAATAGCAATAACTATTATTCATTAATTTATATATATATAACATATGACACATATAATATATAATATATATAATACATAATATATAATATATACTGTATAATATATAGTATATATTACATATAAAAATATATGAGATAAAATTCATCAAGAATATTACCTACCTGCACCTCATATTGTTATTGCGCTTCTTAGGGAAAAATCCACCCAATGCTTAAGGACTTTATAGAAAATCCTATATATTATCTACGCACATTTATCTCTAGTACAATGTGAAGATTTTTTTAAATAAAAAAATATAGGAGCCCAGGATTTTCCACAATCATTTGTGTTTTGTTAAATACTTATGAAGTAATCAGAAGAACTAGTCTGTAGCTTTCTGCAGCAATGTTTTCACATAAAATGAGCACATTTTCCTTCAGTCTCTCAAGACATATCTCTGGCTGTATTGGTGGGCAAGTATATTACAGATTACAGTATCATGTATTATTGATCCATTGCAAAAATTCTGTGAGTGGAATTTAAATTCTCAGATTTTTTTTATATCTTTTTTATTTGAGACATCTTCACCAGGGCGAAAATTGTTTATCATAAGCTTCAGCCTAAGGCAAAATTCTAGACCTGAGCTGGGATCCATTAAAATACATGTTGGAAAGGCAGGTCTGGACAGCCCAAGGAACAATAAGCCACTGCAGCCAGAGTATTTCTCTGTGCTCAGTGACAACTACAAAAATGCTTCAGCTTGTCCTGATGCTTGCTTATTGAAAAGTCTCAATTATTATGTCCCATACTTGGCAATATTCAGAAATTATTTTCTGCTGCCATAAGAAATATTTAGGATGAAAATATTCTGCCATTGGCACCTTTCTGTGTGGTATTAATACTAGGAATGTATTTATATTTAGGTTTCACCCACGAGAAAAAGATTCTTGTATAATTCAGTACTACACTTAGAGACGAAAAAACCTCTAGGCCACAATATGTAGTTAATATTCAGAATTAAGTCAGTTTATTATGCATCAACTGGTAGGTCAAACTCAGCTTTGTGTGCTGTAATTTATAATACAGCTTTATGCCCAAAGCAATATGGAGGCCCTGAAGCAACACAGTGAATTATTACAACTGAATCTGAACAGCACCTCCAAAAATGTATAGGAGTTCTTCTGTTTCTCTGCATGCAGGCTACAAACATGATGTCAGACAGCTCTCTGTGCTGCAAGGACATCTAAATAAAATAGCAGCTTCATGCCCAGTGTCAGCATTTGGCAGCCTTGGTAAGGGGTAGCCCAGCTGCTTCAGCTGATTTAACTAATTCAGTAGGAGTGATAGGAGGAGCTTGTAAACTGAGGACCTTTTGAACTCTCTAGGAACTAACAGATTGTTTCTCTCCTAATAGCAAATAAAATGGCACTTACCAGTTCTGGCCAAGCTCAGGCTTTGTTTTTATAAAGACACAAACCAATATATTCATGGGAACCCTCAGGAGCTCAGCACCTTTCCTCCCTTCTCCCTGCACACTGGCTGCTGCCTGCTCCAGGGGACACATCCAGGGCAAAGCCACCCCTGTGGTGAGCTGTGAATAGTAACCCTGCCCTGTGCACAGCAAAGAACACTGCAAATGCACGCCAGGGACCAGCCAAATCAGTTACAGCCCCTTCAAGTGCTGGAGACATGAGCTGCTCACGTTTATCCCTCACATTTATCCACACAGCAGTCTGGAGACAGGAAAACTGCAAAACACACAGTGCCTTTGCCAGCCCTGAAAGCCAGGCATGGTTCTGTTTCTATAATTCTAAAACACAGCTGAGTTTAACACCTGGATCATCAGGCCAAGGGGCATTGGAAGCATCACTCTGAAGGGCATTTCCAGCCATGATGATTTGCCTTGCCCACTCTCCTCCCATCACTTTGTTGAACAGGACAATCCCTCTCCCCTCAAATTCAGACACCCACGGCTGGTTGTGTTTGCAGGGACTAATCCACATGCTCCAGCACATTTAAAGGACATTTGGGACACCCATGTGGCACTGTGTCCTGTCACTGGGCCTCAGGAGAGCAGAGCTGTGCCCCTTCCTCCTGGCCAGGTGTCACTGCTGCTGGAGGAGCTGTGGGAAGTGGCTGCTATGAGCAAGAGAGAAGAAATCCCAGGCAAATCAATTCTCTCCATAGCCAGGTGACAGGACTGCTGGGACACCTGGAGAAAGCCCCAAGAGCAGGTGCTGGCCCTGGGCACAGCCAAAGTCCTGAACTCTCAGCCACCACAGTGACCTGAGTGTCACCTTCAGGGTCAGCTTCAGTTCTACTCAGAACAGGTGCATTAACCCTGAGTTTGCCAGCTCAGGCTTGGTAGTCACTTGTGTACACTCCCTTTAATCCTCTAGTAATCTGTCACCCCGTGAAGAAATAAATTTTAAAAATAACCAAACTCTGTAATCAAACCCCGTCAACATTGGCTAATTAATGCTGAGCATTTTGATGTTGCTTCTCAGCACTGCACAGCATTTCTCTCTGAACTCACAAAGAGCCTTATTTATACATTCCTTGGAGCAGTTCTTCCCGCTGTACCCTGTGAGTGCATTAGAATGGATTTATACATCCTCCTGACTTACACCTCTTGGAGAGAGCAGAACTGGTCCCAGGAGCTTTACGCCTCACCTAAATTAGTTCCCAATGTGAAAGAATCTGCAAATAAACTAATTAGAGATTAATTGGCTAATACATATAGATAAGTTAATTAGAGATTAATTAGTGTTTATATAGTATGGTCCTTAGAAGATGTAAATTGCCCTTAAAGTACTAAGTACCACATGTCAGTTTTTATGGCTGGCTGACAACTCTTAGTTGCTGTTGTATCTGTACCAGCTCACACATCTCCAAACAACTCCTTCTGTGTTGTTTGTCATTATGAATTTGATCTTCTCACCTTGAAAAAGAAGTAACTGAAGAAAAATAATCAAATCAAATAATGCACTATGGAAATGCACACATCTCCAAAGAAGAAAAAGAAATGTCCCTTCTGTTGTGCAGGAGGAGCAAACCAAACCTGGCTGGCCATGCTGAGCTCTAAGTTGTGTGGCTTCGCAACCCCTGGAGCAAACCAGGTCTCTCCAGAGTTTGCTCTCTAAATGCTTCTTCATGAACTCTTCTCCTTTAACCCATCAACCTTCCTGAGATATGGGCAGGAGCAGAATGGGCCAGTCCAATCTAAGAACATGAACTGCCTCCCTATTCTGCCTGCCTATAGCTTCCCACCTGGTTTCAACTGCTGCAAATTTTATTTTCCTGGATCAAGCTAACTCCTTCCAAGAGTTACTGTCATTTCTCAAACACTGTTTTCTATGGAATAGAATGGACATGGACTTTGGAAAACTTATGTTGTTATATATTTTTATTTATGAAATGTATTGTGAATTTTATTTTATCAATGTTTTCCATCTCAAGCATTTATGTTCCTAGACAATGTTGCCATTTCTGAACTGGTTCTAGGATGAATTTTGAGGAATGGGGGGGATATAACTGAGCTTGAGTCAGCCCCTGAGAGAGCAAAGGTTGAACTGCAAGCTTTCCATGCTGTGGTTTCCAGGTCCTGTATGCTCCTCTGACCCTAAGCCTGGGACTAGTTTTACACATACCAGCACAGGCTGAACACAAAGCTAGTGAACATCAGCCAGTTAATGCAAAACTCCAAACACAATGGACATTTAGGATAACTGCTCCATTTTACAGATCACAGAGGCAGAGCTTCAGTGGCAGAACAAAGCTACAGGTCTCAGGTCAGTGAAACTGAGCAGACTCCAGACACCCAAACCTACAGAAATACAATTTCCTATTGATCAAGCTGATACTTGTAGACCAAAAAGGACAGAATCATAGCCAACCTGTGGAGAAAAAGGAAAAAAAATCCTTTTTGTAAATCTGTGTCCTAAAACGAAAAGCTTGGCTAATAGTCTTGGCTCTAATAGGTATTAATGGAGTCAGTAATGCAAAGTTAAGAACTCTTCAAAGTGAGTTTTGAGCAGAACAATTATTGCAGGACTAAACATCAGCCAGGAAAGGCTTTCCTTGCACCAGAATCCACCTAGCACCAGCTAAATGAGATGTATATGAAATCCCCTGTTGTTTTCAGCTACATGCACATATCCCACACACTAGCAAAGTAATCAGAAAAAACCTTTCATATAACTCACCTCAATTGAGCTGCTCAGTCAGGCTCCTGAACCTTCTTCTGGCTATAAACAGAGAGTTCCTGCCACAGCATGCTGCTTGTAAGCACCTCTGGGAATGATGAATTGGACCAATAATTCCTTTCAGGTGCTTCCAATTTAACAGATTTAAATAGAGTTTTATTCTGCTGGCACAGAATGGGACTTGTTATGATACTACCCACAAGACAGTCTGAATAACAACCACAAGGATGTTTTTTTTTCTTTCAGTTTTCACTGCACAAGCTAAACACCACCATTAGCAGGCAAAAACACTAACTGTGAAGAAGTTGGTCAATGCAACACACAAAGTTCTGAAATTATCTCCATAAGAAGAGTTCTACCTTATGCTACCATTCTGGGAGAGATGACAGACATTTGAAAACAAAATCTCCATAATAAAAGCATTTAAAGGCCTAGGCTTGCTACAAAAATCCATATTCATCTAACAAGACAGCACAATAAAACTAGTCAGCTAAAGAAGTTTGTTGAATACTCAAACATGCAGTAAGAAAAACAGGAGAATCAAGAATTGTCCTGAACTATTCTGGATACGAAGGATTAACAACCCACACCTGGTCTAAATAATAAAGGATTTCAAACCAGAAAGGAACCACAAATGAACTCCAGGACAGGAATACCACCTCTAACACCCCTTACATACACTGAGTTACATTCATTTACCAGATGTTTACAGCTAAGCCTCAGTTGTTCTCTACTGAGATACAGAATGTATCAGAGTTTTCAACCAGTTTGAATTCACCTCCAACTTTTTTTTAAACTTACAAGCATCTGATCTGCTTAATCATGAAGCAGCTATGGTAGGAAATTGGATGTGGAGTTGAAAATTCATTCCACTTACAAATTTCTTGCAATGTAATTTGCCAGCTTTATACTTTCTCTGCTGTAGTGCTTCTACCACATTTAACAAGGAGTTGACGGAAATTTCAGAGCATCTGCATTTGTTCAACCACCTACAAAGGTCCAACTCTTCTTGTTGTTCACCCATAAGTTTGTTTTTTTTCTTTTTCCACCCCCTGTGCCACTGTCCCTCCACTCTGCTGACAAAGGACATTGGCAACAAGGGGCTCCCTGCCTATGGAACAGCTTCAAACAGGTAACAACAAATCCCACACAGCACAGTTTCTGTGACTGGGATGAGTCTCCAGCCCCAAAGCCAAGGCAGTTGTGAGGTCAGGAGCATTTGGGTTTGCCTGTAGGCATGAAAGAGAAGCTGTTTATGAACCAGGATCCCTGAAAGGGTGATGGAAGGTGTACTGGATGGGGTGGCAGGTGCAGAATTTACCAAGCAGGGACTGCTGGGCTCACCGCTGCTGAGTACAATCAGAGCAGCCTGAACTCAGGCAGAGAGGGGCAGAATTTCAGAGACACAGCAGCAGACTCACTGCCTGGGCACTGAGATTGAACCATTCTGCAAAGACCAGCGATAACTTAAAGGCAGCAGCTGAATACAAAGTTTTCAGCGTGCACACTTTAAAGATCCTGATTTCCTCCTAGCCTGCCTTTCCACCCTTCCCCCTTTCTCCTTCCACACAGAAAGCCCTGCAGATACATAAAATAAAAAGTCTGTGCTATTTCTAGTCAAGGTTAGCAAAATCCTTTTTTTTGTATTTTTGTCTTTAAAGAATAACTTTAAAAAAATCATTATTACTCTTACATGGATGGTGTTTTTCAACACAAAGCCATTCTTGTAAATCACCATCCTGTTTACAGGTGCAACTCTGGCAGCTGAAACAAAAAAAGAAAAACAAAAACCAAAAAATTTTTATATGGAAGAATGTATTTCCCTGGCAAGGCGGTGATTGGTGCATGTCCTTTACTGTTACCTTGGCACATGGGAAAATTATTCCTGGATCATTTCTGATTTTTCTTTTAAGTTCATTTAATTGTGAAATTCTTCAAATCATGTTCCCCATCTGGACTGTTCCAGGCTTTTCCAGGACATTTGTAAATGCTTTCATTTCCCTTCAGTGAGTACAGCCATCTTTTTCAAGTGTAGCCTTTTCCCTGCAAGCAGGCACCACTTGCTGAGCTTTCATACCCAGAGCCTGCAACATGCAGTAGAAAATGTGCAAAGCTAGTGCAGGATGAGTAAAAGCTCTTAAGTGTATGTTGCTCATTAATTAGTCAACACAGTCTCCAGCTGCCTCTCTCATTCAAGGCTGTTTTTCTTTGCTTTTCCTTTTTTCCCACCCCCACTCCCACTCCTGGGAAAAGCAGTTCCATATATTCAGCTTGCTTTAAAGGGATTTCTGCTGTGTCTCTGATACCACCTATATCTGGTGCTCCATATAAAACCAGAGAGCACATGCTGACTCCTTTTCCTTGGAATCATTTGTAATGTTTTTACTCCCTTTTCTCTCTCTTTTTTTTTTTTTTTTTTTTGACTGCTGAATTTACTGGTATTGCACAGGGCTGTACTTTATTATGGACAAAACATGCCTGTGAGTGGGAAACAGAATCAAGGCACTCTATAAGATAAAATCATGTTATCCACTCAGAAACATGGAGAATCAGTATTGTTTTTTGTTTTACAAGGGAGTCCAAAGGCATCAATGGTAACAACCAGCTTTAGCAGCTCTGGACACTAAGCAAAAAATATTAATAGCCTTTGACTCCCAAAACTCACTGTACGTGCTAGTGAATAAATAAAGTGCATAAATGTGGAAAGTGAATTTTTCCAGGGCCAGGAAAATAATTGCACTGCAACTCAGCAAAGGAACTTGCATCCCCTGGAATTCACTCTAGGGCTGTAACCTATCATCAGGGAACTGTAACAATTGCTAACATTTCTCCAGAGCAAGCAAGAACTGAAATATTGCCATTTCTCTGAGCATAAAGGCTCATGTATTGGCATCATACATCTAGATGTATAAACATACACTGCACAGAGAAATTTCCCCTCATCTTAAATAAAAGCTGAGGTTATTTTAAAGGTAGCTGAAGGCTGAAACATTTATTGGTTATTCCATTTATCTTGTTTCTCAGTTTAAAGAACACATCAGATAGAAAATAATTTGAAAGTTCACGTTGAATATTTTGCTGGGATGTCAAACATTAACACATGAGGGAAGTTTAATTGCTCTGCTTTTCAACCTAGTTCTGAAAAAGGACCAGCCAGCCTCTAAGTGTCCCATTCAGAAATGCTTTTGGATTGTTTATGTCTTCTTTCACCAAATTTCTATGAAGGACAATCTTGAGCCATCTGGTGCCTATTTAATTTTTAACCACCTCTCACTTGGAATATTTCTTTCTTTATACTTATTTTGTCTTAACAAATTGGCCATAAGCTAAACTGCACCATCTGTGACTTCCAGTAAATACAACTGTTGCTAATGAAATTACCCAGCTTCATCATTTTGATTTAAATGCATTGCCTGCTTTTTCTATGACCTTTCATTGCTTGCCATCAAATCACAGCTTTCACACATTTAGATACACACTCATGTAGGTCAGGCTTCAGGAATAAATCTTATCTGTGAATCTCAAGAAGCCTGGCCAAGCTTGCTCAGCAGGCTGGCATGAGCTACCACAGCCAGGGCCATGCTAAGAAATCATTATGGCATTTGTGACCATGCAGCTCAGGGGCTGGGCTCAGTGTGTTCCATGCTGCAGGGCAGATCCCCTGCCATGTGACCAATTGGTCACTGCTTCTTGTTCTCCTGCCTCCCATTTGTTTGACTGGCTGAATTAATGATTCTGGATGCACTAGCCCAGACTCTTGGCCAGCCTGTCTCTTATTCAATCACAGGACAAAACTGACCAGATTGAACTGGAGGAAAGACTGGGACCATTACCCTAAAGAAAAAGAGAAGCAAACTAAGGGAATCGGTGGAAGAGTAGAGGTGGAGGAGGGGCATATCATCATACAAATTATTTATATAGCATTTTATGTATAAAAGCAACCTGGTGCGATTAATTTGAACCAGCAGATTCCATTCCCTTACTCTCACATTGAACTGGATGATGAAAGGCTTTTGAAAACTGCACTGCAAATTACATCAGAAGGAAAAGACATAGGTGAAATTTTTTGGTCAGAGAGTGATTTGCTCAAGCAGGTATTCATCAAGTAACACAGAGATGATTCAATGGCCCTTTGCATGGATCCTACAATAGTTTTTATTCATGTGTTTGATACCAACAAAGCCTCAGTCCTTCAGAGAGGTGGAGTCCCAGTGATCTGGAGAAAGGAGAAGAATCTATTTCAGAGGTCCCCAAGGGGCTCTGCTGAGGATTTTGTCCACCATGGATGCCCAAGTACCACCCTGAAATTGCCATCCCCATGAGACATGGCTGTGGTCAGACTTTCCAGCCCCACATCCAGAGGCAGAAACAGGATTAGGATATCTGTATCTGTTATATATATATATATATATATATATATATATATATATATATATATATATATATATAAAATAATATCTGTTACTGAAAACACCAGAGAAGATCTGTGTACATCATACACCTACTGTACCCCTCCCCAGTCTTCTCCTCTGAAAACCAGTAACACCTCTCCTACAGATAATGTTCCATTGAGCTACAGTATGGAAAGACCTTCCAGAGGTGAAACATGAAAGCTGGAAGGATTAAGGGATGAGCAGCCAGGTTCCCAGGTCACATAAATTATTGGCTCACTGTCAAGCCACGTATTTGCACCAGTTTGTGAACCCTCTGCCATGGATGAGGAATTCATAACCCTGGTGCAATTTGCATTTTAAAATGCACCCTTATTTCCAGTCACTGTGGCAGAGAGTATAAAGTAAATCAATTTAATACTTAAAAACAACATATGAAACTGAAAGCTCAAACTAACTTCTCTTAAATAAGAAAGAGGAAAAGCCAACAGACACTTTCAAAGCTCAAAATACAGTTCATATTTCATCATTTCTCAGCAATTTAATAATTAGTCAGCATTAGAAACATAAAGGCATCCAGACAAGCTCCTCTGTACATTTATTCTCCCCACAGCAGACGCTCAGGATTATGCCAATACACCAATGCAGGCATTGCAAAGAGCTTTGGGAATGGAAACCCATTTCACCAAACCATGCACTGCATCCTTTCTAAATGGACACAGCTCCACTGGAATCCCACCCAGTCCTGCTCAGCACTTCCTTCTCCTGCAGTCAGTAATGGAGCAGGGCCACAGCTCCTCCAGATCCAGCCCCTGAGAGCTCACAGCATCCTGCAGGTGCCACCACAGCTGAGGGGGGCTGGAGGGACAAGTGATGTCTTGCGAGGGCTGACCCAGAACAGAGAGTGGACTGAGCTAAAGAATAAAGCAGGGATTTATTAAGAGGCCTCAATGGATGCACCTTGGGCAGCACAACCCAAAATGGACCACAGGTCTTGGGGTCTCGCACTTCTAAAAGTTTTGCTCCATTAGCATATTGGAGCTAATTGTCCAATTACAGCTCCAGCCCATGCAGTCCCACCCTTCTTGTTTTCCCTCTTCATTCCACATTTATGCTCTTGGGCCTGAGATTTGGATCATTTGTCCTTGGTGCCCAGCTGGAGCAGGAATTGTTTTGTCTCCCTGCTCTGTGCACAGAGCTCACCATCCCCTAACATGAAGCCCAGACCCACACACTAAAGCAGAACAGAATCTGAAAAATATAAAAGCCAAACCTGAGGCATCACAAGGAGTTAGGTTTATCCAGAGCAGTATGTTTGTATCCAGATGGAAAAGGCAGGCAGAATAAGAGCAGATGGCAATTGCACTGGCACTTATTGGAAGATTTCGGAGGTACGTACATTTTGTTAGAAAAAGGGGGTTTGTAAATATGCTGGATACTTTCTTCCTGTCAAGGAAGGGAAATTACCTTTGCAAATACACTTACCAGTTTTATTTAAACTTCCAAGAAGCCTCGTAGTATCAGCCAGTCTTTGCTGCTCCTATTTCCCGTTTTCAGCACAACATAAATTGTTCTATTGCTCCCAAAACAGCTGTCAGTGCAAACTAGAAGTGAGCACACTTTATTTGCTCACTCCACTAGCACAATCCCAGTAGCTAGCTGCTCATAAAAAATTAGAAAGCTTAATAATTCATTAACCAAAAAGCACTTTTTGCTGTAGATATGACACAGTACTTTAGGAAACCAGCAAAAGAAAGGCATTCATACTTTATGCCTGGTATTAGATATTTTATATTGGGGTTGGACTGGATGATGTCCAAAGTCCTTTCCAACCCTATCAATTCTGTGTTTCTGTGATTTTGGCAGTGCAGTAAGTTTCATGATGCCTGGCAACATGAAAGTTTCTGAAGCATCAAGCTGATACACAGAAACAAGTCTGTTAAAGGGAGCAGGAAAAGAACAAAAAGAAAAATCTGTAAAAGAACAGCATTGTTCAGTGCTGAAGACTTCCAGAAGCTGGCAATACTTTTGTGTACATCCCACAGAAACTGTTAAAATCTCCCAAATACAAGATGCTATATGGCTACCAGTAGATAAGCTGACTTCCTGTATATTTAAAGCAAAAACTGAGCTGAAAAAAAAAAAAAAAAGAGAAAGTGTAGACTCCAGCCAATACCAAATATCCTCGTATATCACATATAAATCAAATGCACTCAGCAGCTCCCTTCTGCATGGAGGTGCAATATTCAAGCAGTAATCACAAAAAGCCAAGCCAGGATTATAAACCAAAACTTCAGAAAGGGAAATGGTACATTTCCCATGGGAAGAAACAGAGCAAAAGGAATGTACTGCCAGAACTGACTTGTTACGAACAGACACAGAGACATCTGAAACCCTCAACAGTTTGGGTTACACAAGTTCTAATCTATATCAGCATGTCAACAACTGATAACAGAAAATCAGGATATAATTCTATCTTTTTTGTTTGATGGCACTGGTTTACTGGAAGAGATAAGGGTCTGCAAAGCCCTTCCCACAGCCAAGGCAGGCACAGCTGAAGCTGCCTGATCCCATTATCCTGCAGCCAGGATGTCTCACTACACACCCCTCTAACAGGGCTGCAGCAGGATGGCATTTAAACTCTCCCAGCTACATGGATTTCCTTGGGAATGTAATTTTCTTTAATATTAGAATAAAAACACTAATCTTGTTCAGTAACTCCCAAGAGATTCAAAGCTGCCTTGTCCTGCAGCCATGAGTGATATGCATCCAGCTGAACAACAAAATACTGTGTAATCAATTGTGTTTTATCTGCACATTTGAGTATCAAACTGTTTATCATTGTGCCCAAAGGAAATAAAAAAAAAAACCTCTCCAAAAAGTACCTCGAGTAATTAGAATGATCCAAGAAGAATCAGAAACTCAAATATCCCAAAAGCAATTATGAACAGCTATTTTTATGGCAAAAGTTATTTTATGAAAGTCATTATGCAACTGTTATCACAGTTTATCAGCCTCTGATGTTCTGTGTGCCTTTGTATTTTCAGACAAGGAAAGAAGACAGCCTAATTGGAGAGAGCTGCGTCTAGAAGAATAATCTATGGTAGGAAATATTTTGTGTGTTTGTAACACACATTTCTCGTTGTCAACAGTATCAGTTCCAGTCCATCAGGGTAACAGGGTGCCAGGGCTGCCCACCAGGCTGCACAGCTCCTCAGAGCAGCAGCAGCTCCTTCCACAGATGCAGCCAACACAGAGCTACAAACTGTTTTACTGCAGGCAGGAGAAGGCAAAGCTGCATCTTGTTTAAATTCAGGTCCAGCAAATTTTTGTAATTTTTTTAATAAAAATTTTATACCAAATTTTGGTATTATTATGAAATAATATTATATATTATAAATAGATAATATAATATAAATTATTAAATTCTTTTGGTATAATATTTTAAAGTGAAAAACTTCTTTAAGAAGGAAGCTGAGGGGAGGATTAAGCTATGCCTTGTTATTTCAGGTATTCTTTGGAAAAAATTTGTAGGCAGTTTCCATATGGTCTCTCATAGAGAGGTTTCTCCAGAATATAAGTTTATCCCTGAGTTTAACAGAATACACAAGACCAAATACTGGTTTGGCATTGCTAAGATGACAGTTTTTAAATAGTTTTTGTATTTCATCCCCTACCCTTTTCTATAACCTCCATGCTATGACTGTGACAGGTACCTCCAGGATAACTGATTACTCCTAAAATCAGATTTGCTCAAGGCAACACAGGCTCCAGGTCTAAGTTTCAAAAGTATCTTTGCTAGTATTTTTCCCCTTTAACTTTTAAATTTCACTCCTGTGAAATCTAAAAGTTTAAATTCTGGAACTGGAACTCCTCCTAGATACATTTTCACCACTTTATGAAAGATTGAAATGGTAGAACAGTAGCAGAGCTGGCATTTTAAAGGTCAAGCACTCTGACCTTCCATTCAGAAGGAGAATTTCTCTCTCAAAAAACTGAGAATACACATTATTCCATTAACATCAATTATTTTTAATAGTTCACACCCTAACTTTAAAAGTTTTGTGTCCTGGTTTTTATTATTCTTTCCCTAATTCCTATTTATATTAATTTGCATTTTACATTTCATATTACTTCTAATGTTAAAGTTTTCCTTCTTAATTCTTACCTCAGCCTTATGCTACCATATTGATGCAGTACAGATGCAATACAAGAGAGGTTTAAATTGACACTTTTAAACCACTAAGACAAATCCATTTGGATTTAAACAAAAAAAAATTAAAAATATTTCTATAAGTTAAAGAAGTTTATAAAGTTAAAAGTTAAAAAATATTTTTTTTTTTCATGTGTGCTTATTAAAGATCTGTGTTGAATTGAATTTCAACTTGGAGTTTTCCCATTAACTCAGTCCTGTTTTCTGCACCTTGAAAAGACAAAGTTGGCTCAGTGTTTGTCAGGGCAGACATGTAAAACACATTGGTGTGATTTTGTGTTAAGTCTGCATAGTTCATGATTCCTTTAACTCAAATGAGCAAAACCCTAGGAGAACAATTGATGAAATTCCAGGTAAGAGGCACCCAATGAGCTGAGTTCCAGCAGAGCTCAGTCAGTCCTGCAGCATCTCAGGAGGACATTCCATGTGTAAGCCTCAATCAGGAATTTCTCTTTTTCCTCCCTGCTGTCCCATAACAATGCAGGCTATGAAATAAAGCTGTAGGACACGATTCTGCCCACAAAAAGGACAGAGTTTATTCCTCTGGGAGCCACCAGTACCTGACAGGCAGTTCAGCTCAGCAGGCGAGCAGAAAACCCCTCTTTGTCAGTTCTGCCCACAAACCTGACCTTAGAAGAATGTGAATGAATTCTGAACTGATTTTATTTAGGATAATCAATTTTTTCACACTGTGAAACCACTCTAGTTCTATTGCTGCATGAAGAAGGCATTAAAACCTCGTCCCATGCTCTTCACAAAGCACATGGATCTATCCACCCTCTTTGCAGAGGGTTACAAGTGATATTTCACAATAAACCTTCCTGTGGAACAGGGGACCCCAGTCAGGAAGAGTTGTTCCACAGAATTCCACATGGGATTCTGAGGAGGAACTCTATTTCTGACAACACACAGAGCCAGAATCTAAAACCCAACTTTAGTTATTGTCCACACACTAAGAGTTCCCTGTCCATGCACTTTGCCACCTGCTTTCAGAAGAAACACACTGATAATACACATTTGACTCCTAGAAATACCTAAGAATTTATATGAAACTTTACCAAATAAATAGCCCTATAATCTGCTAAAATGTCTGACCTCAGAAATATTAAGGAATATCCTTCATGCTGAGGAATTCTCAGGTTTTGTGCCCGAAGTGGCTTTAGGACAGGTACCTCCAAAGCTAAGATAAGCAGACTGAATCAGAATGTTGGGGAGGATATCAGGCCCCCAGGATTTGCTGTTCTGATATTGTAACTTCCTAAGAAAAGCAAAAGCAATTTTTGATCTGTGGTCCTAAAAAGAAATGAATTATGGTCTGGATGAAGTTTAATGTGAAATTTAATTGATAATGCTTGCTGAGTAAGAGAAATATTCTAAATGTAGTTCTTCTTCCCACTTTTAATGGTTTCTGTAACATTTCCATAGCTATTTCCACAAGTGAGAACTGTATTATCTGTCATCACCTCAAGGCAATAAGTACAGGCAGGGTATTAAATCTAACATGGCTTTTTCAGCCTTCTTTGTCCTTCCTGGGGAGAAAAATATCTGTGTTTATGTTAAAGAATATTTCTAATTGTAATTTTTTTTCACATGTGCTTATTAAAGATCTCTGTTGAACTGAATTTAAGCAGGCACTTGAATTTCAATAGCTAAGCCTGAGAAAACAACTTTGTACATGCAGTGAAACATTTGTAGTTTAGTTCTGTTTTCCTAACTTAGTTCTTTTTAAAAGTTATGGGGTTTTAAATTATTTAACTTGAATACATCTTCACCATTTATGGCTCTTTCACTTATAATTTCACAGTATGATAGTACAGAAAAAATTAACTATGTCTTCCTAGAAACAGTAGCAGAGCTCAAATAGCATGGAAGTTGTTCTCTCATGTTCACAGGTCTGAACCAGATGCTTTTCACATTTAAAAAACCTGCAAAGGTTTACAGGGGCTTGCAGATGGAAGACAAATATATTACTATACAGGAAATTAAATGCAGGTTGTTACAGGAAACAACCTTTTATTTCTATCAATATAAATTTGTATCTTCAGAAAGAAAAAGGAATGCAGGATGCCACCCAACTGTATTACTAAAATGGGTCTATTGCCTTTGTGCATCATTTTTGACTGTTCAATTCACCATGTTTATCAAAAATAAGCAAACTTGATCCTGCTAACTTTCATACATATATGTGCAATTAATCACCTTCTTCATGTCAAGAGATTCTGAAGAACAGACACTGAATGATTTCCAGATCTTCTGTTTAGAACCTTAAGGCAAATTCATCTGTTCCTCCCCAATTTTCTCTGCAAAAAGTGTGGGTTTTCCTCCAGAGAAATGAATGAGACTTCATTTATATTACAAATTTGCATAAACCCCCTCAGTTCTACAGCTGTTTAGTACTCCTGGTAAATATTTCTGCAATCAAAGAGAAGCAGATCTACAGGTAGAACATACCTATAACCAGCCAGATTTTAGCTTAAAAAAGCTTCTTCAGGAGCAACTTCTCCTTTTTTAAAGTACTATCTTTTAGATCTTTAAATAGCCATGCAATATTCCTATTTAGGGAATACATATTTTTACTTGCAACAGAGAATTAGATCTCGTAAAACACTGTTTCTACTGTAAAAATAAAACCTGCAGAACATAATCAGCAGTGTGTCTGGTGATGCTTTTTCAGAGCATCACTTACTCATTATTTTGTGTGCAGGAAGACAGTTTGATGTTTAAGTGGGACTTGACTCAGCTTTCAGAAAAATAAGCTTACAAGTACTTCATCAAGTCTTTTTAGGGATTAGTTTGTTTCAAATATATCCTTATTTGCATTTCAAGTTACCTAAAAGAAACTGCTATCAGCGTTTCAAAGTGGATAAATCCAGACACTGGGTTGTGAATCAAGACATTTGATTGAGGGGAAGAAATATCCATATAATAAAAGAAAGACACAGTCACAACAACAACAGAGATTTGCTATGCTACAAGTTACTCTGTTACACCATGGCATGAGTCTTCTTACCTACTGAAGGAGGTGAAAACAGGGAAATTTCCATGGGAAATTTAGTTTTTTCCTACAAAAACTAAATGGAAAGAGGCTCAGATCCACTGTGCAACTTCAGCAAGTTTTCTTTGCCTCTGTGCATTATCTGCAAGCCCTTAAATTTCTGATGGGAGCAGGGAACAAAATGATAACTCAGGGAATAAAATTATAGTGTCCAGAAAAGAAAAAGGAAGACAGCTGGTGCCTGCAGCATCCCCTTGCCCTGTCTTCCTTTCTGAGACAATCTGGAAAGCTTGAGGTGAAAAAGATCATACACAATAGAACAAACTTCCTGTCATGTTTCCTACTCTGGCTTTTGCTGCTGGCTCTGCCCCCAGGAATCTGTGATGCTGTGCAAATTACACAAGGCAGAAACTCTGTGGTTTCTGTTTATTTTTCATTTTATGGGGGTCCATCTTGAGTAATGTGATCTGCAGAATCTGAGCACTGTTAATCACTCCAAGAGTTGTCCCTGCAGTTAAAAACAACAAAACATGAGTAACTGAGGTTCTGAAAATGTCATCATCCAGTAAAGTGTGTACCAGACTTTTGTCCATTCCAAAACAGAAAGGAATGCCTCCACCTTGTCTAAAAGTGGTATTCCAAAAAGGAATTCCTAAGTGTGAATGATGATTTTCCTCATGAAAATCATTATTTCCATATTCAGTACAGTGTGAGTACTGCACAGTAAATAGGACATGAGCCTATGCAATAAGGATAAAATGAAACACTGAGAAACTGCTCATTTGTTGAGCTCTGAGTATCCTGCATAGTTAATGAAATGAGGTCTTGCAGAAAAGGTTTGTAATTACAGAATTGAAATCACCTTATAAGTGCCTTTTCTCATAAGGAGGCCAACCTGAGGTTGTCTGGGAACATCTTAATTTTGATGTGTTCTAATTTGAACATTTACCTTCATGATATTAGACACAAAATTAACTTTACTGGTTGATGTGAAGTGCTTTGCACAGCTAAAAACTTGCAAGTTTCAGAATGTGGGTCCATTTCAGTGGTTAACACTCATGGCCTGATGCCACTCAATAACTGGGCTGAGTCCACTATAACAGACTAAGTGGACTAAATTCACACCCACTGAGCACTCCCAGGGTGAGCATCTAAGAAATGAAGACTCCATCTATTCAGCACTGCTGAAAAACAAAGTTCAGTTTCAAAAGAATTTATCTAGAAAAAGGGAAGTAGATCTGGCAAGAGTTTGACATTGCTGAAGGCATGCACAGGTGGATGAAACTGCAGGCCAGGTCAAAGGAAAGAAGAGATTTATGTTGTGTGCAAAGAAAAGGGCAGAAGAAAAATAGCCACTCAGGCTGGGCTGCACTGAAGTGAGTGAAACAGCTGTTCATACAGGGAAGGAATGGTCAGGTAAGACAGGTTGGAAATAATAATCATAGGGCCATCTGCTGCCCTGGGACTTTGCACCCTCAAGGTATGAAACAAATTTTGTCTTCTAGGAGCTCAAGCAGTGTAACTGTTACAAGCCTGTCAAGTAAACAATGCCTGAACAGGGCATTAAAGTTATCTGAGTTTCCTGCAAAAGTTGCTAAACTAGATTGACTTCAAGTCAAAACTAAAGCGTGTCCTTTTAAGCAGGTTTCCTATTTTAACCAAGTGCTCTGTGAACACAGAAGAGATACAGTACATGAAATGACACTACCCTTTCCTGCTTAGATGGAAGAATTAACAGCCATTTATTTTGTCACTTCCTAAGAAGGATACGTTCTCATACCAATGAAAACTTTTCATTTTTACCAGGACTTTTTATAATGATTTTAACAAAGAACTTTAAATAGCTGAAATCCCTAGTGCAGGTGTTTCCTTGACCTCTTATCCCTTGGTTTCAGACTTTAGAAATCAGTAGAAAAGCTATGTTTTGAGATAAAAAACATTTTCTGAATTAATTATTGCTTTCATCCAAATAATAGAGTTTGCTACTATCTTAAGAAGAAAAGGAATGTATCATTCCATCTCCAGAATCTCTGGAAGCTGTTTCTGAGATCACTGTTCATGACCACTTTACTGCTGAACCTGTACTGCACTGCAGGAAAATCACAGGGGAGACCTCAGAGCTGCAGTGAGACCCTGGATGGGTCTCAACCTGGCCAACTGGTCCTCTGCAACAAAGCCTCCAACAGGCTGGAGGTGACCCAAGTCTGTTTGGGTCCCCTCTCTTGCCTAAGGAGCGTGTGGAGCATCAGGAGGCTACAAACCAGCAGACATCCCTGGTACCCACAGCTCCCAGTATCACCTTTTCTCATATTCCAGCAGGAGAGGTGAAGAGCATACACCATCACAGGGGCACTCAGAGTCATAGCAGGACAGCATTGCTCAGGTTGGAAAAGCCCCCTAAGGTCATAGAGTCCAGTCATTAACTCAGCACTGCCAAACCCACCACTAAACCATGTCCCAGAGCAGCACATCTACGTGGCTTTAAATAACTCCAGGGATGGTGATCCAGCACCTCCCTGAGCAGCCTGCTCCAATGCTCCACTGTGGTCATCTTATTGCAAAAGTTCCATACCTTCTCAGTGATTTCTCATGGTCAGCTCCTCACAGCACTGACCCCTCCTTCTTCACAGCACAGCCAACAAACTCCAGCTCTCTTCTCACTCAGCTAACCCACTCTTGTACAGCACTCATCCTCACTGGACACAGCTGTGGCCTGTTCCTAACCTTTGGTGATTGGTACAGCTGCGACTCCTCAGGGGTGAGACTACCTTCTGCACTATTTTCTTACATTCTATCCCCCCACACTACACAGCCCCTTCCCTGAACAAGGTGTTTGTAATATCCAATCCAAACCTCCTCTGGTGCAACTTGAGGCCATTTCCTCTCATTCTGTCACTTGTGACCAGGGAGAAGAGACCACCACCCACATCACCACACCGTCCTTTCAGTAGCTGTAGAGAAGGACAAGGTTTTCTCCTTTTCTCCAGCCTAAACACCCCCAGTTCCCTCACCTGCTCCTCCTCACCAGACTTGTGCTCCAGACCCTTGCCAGCTCTGCTGCCCTTCTCTGGAATTATTCCAGCCCCTCAGCTTGCAGAACTGGACACAGCACTGAGGGGTGGCCTCAGCACTGCCCAGCCCATGGTCACTGTCCCTGTGCTGCTGGACACACCATGGCTGCCACAGGCCAGGTGCCATCGGCCTCCCTGGGCACACCTGGGCACACCTGGGCTTCTGTTTGCATGCCATTACTGTCATTACTGAAATGAGCCTGATTGTGTATTCCTCAAAAAGGGCTGGAAGGGTATTTTACATGGTCCACAAGTGCTCAAGGTAGTTCAGGCACCAAATATCTTTGCATTGGCTCAATGGAAACCATATTTGTCAGCCTGAAGAGCACACTGCAACAGGCACAACCCTTCTCAGCTCCCCTGCAAAGGAGCCTTAGGGTGTGAGGCTGGAGGAGAACAGACTCCAGGATAAGAGTTTTTAAAAGAAATGTGGACAGACATGACCTTGCATTTGGGTTCCCTGCTGTTTGCAGGCATCTCTTAGAAAAGGCACTTTGAAAATTATGTAGCATCGTGGCATATCAAGTGCAACTGAAAAGGAAAGATCATTTATTTAATTCAGTTTATTTATTCAAGTTGATCTGCTGGGATGGGAAGAAAAGAAAGAAGGAAGTGGGAATGACCTTGCATTAATGAAGATCACAATGTCCTGGAAAAACAGCCAGGGACTTTGCTCTAAGGAAACCTGCAGCTGCCAAGTCTTGCCAATACTAATGGCTGCCATTATGCCCATTTGTGAAAATAAGCCAAATCTTAGATAAATGAAAGTAGCTGGGGCAGAGAGATTCACGATCTAATCCTAATACACCAAAGCTAAGATGAAATGTCAGTATCCCACTTAGCAACCACTGCTGAAATGTGGGAGGCACAGCCCAGACACTGATTAAAAGGCAGATGTCAGATGGCTCAAAATATCCAAATCCAACACACCAGCCCAGGCCAGGCAATCAGTGTTGCTTCTGGGCTTTTTGTGGAGTTGGATTTTGTTTTGGCTTCTTTTGGCCAACACCCCAGGACAGGAAACTCCCCCTCAGATCAGTTATTGCCACTGAGCTCGCTCAGACAGAGATAAAATACCAAGTCAGAAATAATCTGCAAATGACACAGCAGACAGGCCTTGCCTCTCTTAGAGTAATTGTGCAGCCTCACTGACTGGGAAATCCATTGCAGCACTACCAGGAAAATTCCCTGTTTGGGACAGTCACAGTCAACCAGAGTTTATGGTTGAAGCCCAGAAGACCAAACCACAGTGTATATAAATGTTTCAGCATTAACAAGGCAAACCCATGGAAATCATGTTCCTTCAGTAACATCAAATTTTGGACAATCTTCAAGCTGGAGGCTAAGCCAAAGGCAAACACATTTGCTGTGGGCATTATTTAATACAGATTTTCAGCTTTTCTTAAAAACAGAGTCTAGCAGATGTTTAATTTATTGCAGCTGAAAATTTGGAATGGATATGGCAGAAAATAGCAAAACAAAAATCAGAAAAGAATGACTGAAGTCACCAAGAGTATTTCCAGCCTAGATTCTCAATCATGAAGCATAAAGTTTAGGTAAGCTTTTTCTCTTATTCATGCAATTTAATATGCTGCATCACACAGTAAAGGCCGCTGGACAACCTACATGAAGAAACAACTGGTGAGATAAGAAAATGAAGGTTTTTAAACTCCTCATACATCCTGTATATTTCCACTTGTTAACAATTTTTTCTGGAGACAAACCAATGATAACACTTCCTTAGAAAATTAGGAAACTCACTGGTTAAAAAACTGAAGCCATGTAACATAGTAAATTTTTTTTCATTTTCCTCCATTTTTACACCACTGCTCCCTCACATTAAGGAATGACATTTAAGATATTAATCCAGTTTGAATCCAGGACAAATCAATGCTTTTAAGAACTGTATTGCTAGGATTATTTTAAAATGTGGTCAAGTAAGGATTCAAGTTTCCTCAATTTTGATCTCTGATCGAAAGCATTTTGATTCTCTTTTTTGATTCATATTTTCATTCACTTTTAAAATGTAAATACAGATTTATACAGAGAATTGTCAGTTTAACCAAGACCCCAGAACTCCAAGGCATACACTGCTAGATGGTAACAATATTCATGCATTACAGTGATTTTTAGGTCTATGTTCAGTCTGAGATCTTTTCATAATAAAATATCCTACAGGTGGTTTATCTGTGAAGAGATTCCTTTAGGAATCACAGTATTTGAGGGACCTTGCAAGTGAATGAATGTGACCAACATACACACAAAAACATCACATGAAGGTTTGACCTACAATGCAAAGATGCATTTCAAGCAACTGTTGAAGTTTTACAGTAGAAACTCATTGTACCACTGCTACCCTATAGAATTTTTATTAAAATTATCAAGGAAAAATTTTTATTTAAAATAACATAAAATTAGTAATTTCATTTTTTATACATATTTTTTTATATAAAATTGGAAAAAAAAATCCCAAGTAGGGACCTTCCCTGAAAGCAATGATATTTCAGGACTTCTAAATATTATTTTCTTGGTTAATTCTCATTATATATTTTTATACCTGTTGATAGAACATGCAGTCCTTACTGAACTGGATTCCTTTGCCCATGGAAGTAGATCACACACATCATCAAAGAAATGCCAGACAACATTGCAAATTTGCCTTGCACATCAGAAACACCAAGAGAGACTATGCATTTTGCATTTTTCTCTCCCTTTTGGGGACAGGAAGAAGGAGAAGCCTCGCGACTCCTCAAAGCAGCTTCCCCTTGTGCTCCATGTCCCTTTTGGGAAAAGGAACATTTTCTAAAGCTACAAGGAGCGCAAAGGCAAGGACAGGTCTGTTCCTTCCCCTGACCTCTCTAAGATGTGCTTCCTTCATGCACATGCAGAGAAACAGATTTGACATGAGGCTCCAAACCAGGTGCAAAAGATGAGCTTGTGGAATGAGCACCAAGACACCTGGAAAACTTTTTTTTTTAGCCTTCCTTGATGTTTTCCCTGCATTGCTCCCAGCAGTAACAGAGTGCATGCATGCATTTAGCCAAGCTGCTGAAGCACTGTGTGCCCAGCTAAGGTTTCATCTTGGTGTTGCTTGATTTATTCACAGTTAGAGGATAAACAGATTACCAGCTCTGTGCTCAAGAGTCTACTTGGTCTCACATTTTTAACACCACCAACACCTTGTAATCTTTACAAGGTTATCCTCATAACTATCATCTCCAGCAAGATTTGCATCACCTAATTTACAGGGTATTGGCTGTGAAATAGTCAATAATTTCGGTGAAGGGATGGTTGTTGCTTGTTCTTATTTCTCCAGCCACCAGGACAAACTGATTCCCTCTCCCTGTGGGGTGATCACTGACACTGAGGGTGGGATAAGATGGGGGGACTGAAAGAGCAGCTCTGTAATGGGCTCCTGTGGCAGCTACAGCAACAAAATCAAGATTCATTTAGTAAAATAGCACTTACCAAAATCCTCCCTCTGGACATGGAGAACAGCTTGTGTCACTGTGCCTGCTTTGCCACCAGCATCTACACCACAGGCACCATCAGGACAGCCCTTGTCAGCTGAAAACAGCCCTTGTCAGCTGAACAGATACTTAGCATATGACATATTAGTATAAAATAACTATCATAAAATAGCTTTTAAACAGAGAGAGTAGAAGGCTGCACTGTATCTTCAGCAGCCCTTTTTGGTGCGCATGTTGGCAAGCAGAAAAAGAGGAGAGGACAGCAGAGCAGAGGACTGATGGCAGCAACTGTGGAGCCAACTGAGCTGGATTTGCTGCTGAACATGAACAAAAGCTTCAGAGTTGCTTTTTCAGTAGAAAGCCAAACATGAATTATGGCTCAGATATGACCACAGTACAAGTCAGCAAGGCTGGAAGTCACTGGGATCAAACACTGCATAACACCTTCACTACCTGCAGCAGCTCTGAAACTCAAATAGCTGCTCAAGCAGCTGGAATATGAGCTATGCCATAGATTAACACAGGTACAAATGATACTATTTCCAAGTTATTCACCAGATTGTCTTACCAGCCAAATTTATATTTCAAATATGTCTTTTGTTTTAATCAGAAATCAGACCTGTCCCTTGCCAGTTCCCACATCAGAGCATGCAAACCACTCCTATTAATCATCTTTGGCAAGTTTCCTACAACAAAAGGTGTGCTGGACAGGCAGTTGTGTGTGCTATGACCACAGCTGATTAATCTTCATCCTACTGTCACCTCATGCTCCCCCACCCTGAAGCAGTGACATTATCTTTCAGCTTACCTTACACAACAGTTAGGAAACACTCAGCTTTGGTGCTCTTCAGCTTTGCCTTACAGTGCCTCTGAACTTATTGGAATTGTCAACACTATTGAATATGATATTTATGGCACATTTGAGGCTTATGCAAAAAAAACCCCAATTCATGGCAAGTTCTGCCTATTTTATTATTTACATTAATGCATATTCATTTCAATTTGTACAGGAATGCATCAATTTACAGGGGCAAAATTTGTATTTCTTCGCCACAAAAGGTATAGCATATTGCAAATTTTCACACTGCAAAATGCAGCATTTTTTGTGGGTAGAATCATTATGTTTTGGCTACCCTGGTGTGTCTGTATCTACTAAAAGACTTTTAGTTCACTGGCTAGATCCCTAATTTCCAGATATATTTTTTTAGTTCTGTTCTCCAGAATTAATTTTGGGGTTCTTGTACTCTGTTTCCACTAGGAGAAAACAAGAGGTAATCTGGTATTTCTCTGATGTATGACATCATTTACAAAGAGAAAATACAATCCCTGTATTCCTGATCATGGCTGATTAGGAAAACACCCCATCAAATATCAGGGAGAACCTTTGTTTCCAGAGCATTTTAACTTGTCTTATTTAGGATAAGCCTTCAGATCCAACCATTTTAACTTGTCTTGCCTAGGACACGCTTCCAGATAGCACCTTCATATGCATGTTGAATAAGAGCATGAATATCCCCAGGAGAGATTCCACCTGGCTGCCTCCTGCTGCCCCCAGGCTGCCATGTGGCTGTGCCAGTCCCACCGTCTGCAGGGCCAGGCTGTGCCTTGGACAAGAAACCTGACCCAGGTGAAGAAATACTTTTTAAACACTTCCTTGCTTTGTTCACAAGCACAGCTGATATATGGGTCTCCTCAAGCTAGGTCTCATGAGCTCTTGGAGATATATTTCACACCCAAGATATCTCAGCTACCTTAGCAGGCATAAAATCAGCAGGATGGCTTCTGTGGCGGTGTTGGAGACAAAAAGTTTTAATAAAAAGCAAAATAACAAAACTCTTTACAGAGAAAAACTGAGCTAAGTGCAAGAGGTTCTTGCTCCTGATAAACACCTCACAAAAGCCATTGGTTTCTTTGTTCTCTTCTTTCTCTAGTAAATTGCTTAGGCAGGACTTTGGACTCCTGTCCAATTGGCCATCCTTAGGTTTGAGGTGAAGTCCCCCAGGTCCTATGAGCTGTCTTTTCACCTAATTGAGGAGAGAAACTTCTGGGTTTTTTTCCTTTTTAAGGAGACAAAGGACAGTTTTGCCAGTCCATCACCAGAGGACACATTCCTACACACAGCTGCATGAACAGTGGTGACACCACAACAGGGCAAACACTGAGCTCCAGCAGCAGCAGGAGGATTCCTGAGGTAATCACAGTATTTACTCACATGGCACTGACTGGTACATGGGCAATTGCCAGGTATCTGCTATCAATTCCAACTGCAATGCCATGTTCTTGGTGTGTTTTGGTGTATCACTGCTCCTGACAATTGGCAAAATAGCTACTGGCTACCTGTAACACTGAGAAGGAAGCCATGTCCAAAGCGGACAGCTGGAAGGATAGAAGAGGCAAAAACTATGAGCAGAAAGCAGAGTGGTGCAGCAAAAGCAGCCTGTAATGAAAGATAACTCTTTATAATCAAATAAGGTACAAAGTCCTGCTGATCCAGCTCCTACTGAACCATTAATAACACCAAAGCTGCTGTGAATTCTGAGATCCAGGTTCAGGAAGGCTTCAACTATAATGATGCAATCAGATTCCAACTCAAACATCATGCCTCACTTGGGTTCTTGCTCTTTATTGTGAAAACAACACTGGAAGTGCAGCATCAGATCTCAGATTTGGATCAGCTTATGGCATCTCAAATGCTGGGGGAACAATATGGAGGGAAAAAGAAGTTTACATTTAGTTCAACAACCTTCAAGGGCTCCAGCAGGACTGGGAGATGTTCAAGCCTAGTCAGCCATTTGAGCATATGGCTACACATCCCTTCATAATTAATGAGACCACTCTGAAAGTTGCATTGAAGCTATAACACTCCTTTTTCCTCCTATCAAAACCAAAGGACATTTTTCACATCCAGCTGTAAATACACTGGGTGGGAGCCCAACATGTCACAAATGTGGAACCTGGCATTTTAGTGCCTCCCCTACAGCAGCTTGGAGTTATTCAAAATCAATAAAAATTCTGACCATGCTTTTCTCAGATAAAATACAGCAGAAAATTCAAAGGTTCTTTCTGTAACAGATTAAGCATCAGCTAATGCTGAAACCTTTTGTGAAATTTAAGTGGTGTATTTGCTTTATTGTGGCGGTGTCACTGCTCTGATGTGCTTGGTGTGCATGTAGGACTTTCTGTCTTCATAAAAAGATATTGCCTTTTTCTTTCCTTTTTTTTTTAACCTGTCAGTGTATCTTGATCACCAGAAACAGAGCAATTCTTCACAAACAAAAGTGGTTTTAAAGTTCACCTTCATTTTGAGTAATGAAATCTCCAAACCAGTGCACTGTCCCCATTATATAAAATTCAGCTGCCATCACTGTAACATTCTCTTGAAATAAGGAAATTCTTTATAGGTTTTCCAAAGCCCATATTCCTACAAACCCAGTCACTATGTGCTCCTGTTTTCACAGATTTGATAGAAAACTAACCAAGATCGAATTACTACAGTCTGCTAATTGAACTTCATGAAATAAACATGAACACTCACCAAAAAACAAAGCAAACAAACCCGAATTTAATTCCTTAATCCCTCTAAATGGCACCTGATTGCTAGCTTTGCTCCTCAGGCTAGTGCAGGATCCAGTCTGGAAGATATTTTCCACAAACAGATTGTTCCATGTGGAACAATGTCTGCCTGAGACAGCTTCCACTCCTGCTGCCTATGTGCAACAGAAATGTGGACCTTCACAAAAATAACTGCTCAGCAGTTGTCTCTCTGTGGTACTTAGATTTCAAATAAATATGATCAGAGGAAAAGATAACTTGGTTTTTCTCAATATTTCTGGATTTCCTTAAATGAGCCACTGTCAAGAATTGTGGTCTAACACAGAACACAGATAGAATACAAGGTTCTTGTGTGGAGAAATTTAATACCAAACCATGGAAAACTGGTTTTTAAAGTAATTTTATCATTATGCTGTTCATTAACAGCATCAGCTCCTCCATAGGCTTGTTTTGAGCAACAAAGTTCTTGCAAGGTAGTTAAAATCTGGTATCAGAACTTCTTTCTTAGAACTGCCAGTGCTGACAGTTCCTGCTGAAAAGGAACACTGAAAAACACCTTCCTTGGTGGTCAAGAGGGAAAATGCACACAGTGTACAAAACCAGCTTCAGCCCAGAACAGAACTGAACCCAGACTGACTGTTCAGACCTTCCTGCTCATAATATTCTGTTTGGATAAACAATGGCAACTGGCAGGTACCATCCATCATTTGCATTATGTTTACAGCAAATCTTAAATAATTGTCTCTTTGGAAAGGAAGGCAATTGAGACAGATCAGGAACTGACACAAGCAGAAAGCTCTGTAATAGAGGGGTTTAGATGAAAAGTATTCAACTTAAGCAGTGGCTGGGCAGGCCATGGAGCTTTTACACATGATGATGGCTCACTAATGACATTTATCTGTAGAAACTCTGCACAGGAGAAATGCTGGGAGCTTCACTGTGAACTAGGAATAAGTCTGGGCAAAACTATGCATAATCAGAGTAGAAGCCAGTTTTCTTATATGAAATAAATGGCTTAGAAAGTGAATTTCAGCACATTGAGTGTGATTGAAGGTATAATAAACAGTGCTCACTGGTTTAGCACTGACAGCAGTGAAGACAGAAACAAGTAAAACATGTGTGCCTAATTTTTGGGGTTTAAAAGTTTAAGGCTTTTTTTAAACCTTGTGAAAAATCTTTGGAGGAATTTACTTATTATCACAAAGCTATTATTTTAACTAACTTCATGTAGACCTCCAAATGCACAAAATAAAGAGTTCTGGTGTTAAATGTAACCTAAAAATACTCCATGCTTTTATTTACTATGCTTCTAAAGTTCTTAAGAAAATTATCTAGATAAGCATTATATCTTTTCTAAACAGAAAGAGCTAGCCATCTCCATTTCCTCTTTTAATTCTCAGACTGTTACAGAAATATCTCACAAAGAAGCAAACAAAGTTTAAGCAGTTTGCTGTCCCTACAGATGGCCAATTCAAATGCTCAAACACCCACACAGGAGAAATATAGCTCCAGCCTCTCTAGAACACTGGTGTCTTGAGAAGAATTCAGCACTGCCTCATGTTCTCCATTCCACAGTATCATGCAAAGACTGATATACTCAGCAGACAATTTTTTTTCCTAAGGCTTAATAGGAAAATGTAAGAGGAGCAGGTGGAATCTAAAACCCAGCTATGAAAAAAATCTAATTTCCTGTTCCAGTAATACCTTTTTCACTTTTTCCTTCAGCACCCATTAGGACAAAACCACTAAGTTTTGGAGGTTCCATGATAAAATCAAAGCAAAATTTCAGCAGCATTTGGTTACCTGGAATGTGGAGGCTGCAGCTCTGATCCACGTGTCACTGCTCTTCATTGAGGGAAGAGGGACAGAAGTCTCTGGTTTTGATTTCACTTCTTAACTCAACCCAAGCAGCTCTTCTTCAAATCAATGTGTCACCATACTTACCCTTTTAACTAATCTCCTTTCCCTCCCATTAACAAAATAGGAACACAATATTTCATTTATGAAACTTGAACAAGAACATTCTTTCCTAAGTTTTTGCATACATTATTTGGAAGGCTAACAACCCACTGTGTTTAAATTTTGTGCCATCCCTGAGAGGTTTGGCTCAAGAGATCCAATCAGCTTTGCAAAAAATTCTTAAGTTTGAAAGTTTTGCTTTTACTAGGATTGAAGAAACAACATTTCAAAAAACAACTATTCCAATTTTTGTGCGCTGCTCTAATAGGGAGGTAGATCTGATCAAGCAGTGAGTAGGAGGTCTGGATAGCAAAGAAGCACTTTGTCTTTAAACCTATTTCTTTTTAAAAATTCCAGTTTGACATAATTCAGCTGTTAAGATTTCAGGGAATGTTTTTATTAAAATATTGAGCAGCAATTATTACTGTATTTTAAAGTGCCCCACAGGAACTCTAACTAATTGTTACAGAAGTGAGGGGCAAGGTGTATGAAGAGACAGATATATTTGGCATGTTTTAGTTCACAAGCATCAGCCAAAATGAGCATGTGTAAAGGGATTAATATTTCTGATGTTTATAAAACATCAAAGGATCAACAAACATCTATCATTCCTTGTTACTGACATATGTGCTCTGTCAATGCACAGAATCACTTGAACAGAGATTTAACAGGAGTTAACAGTATCTACATTAATTACATTTGATTACTTGACAATTTTAAACATCAAATACCAGTCATTTACAAAAGCATTGCAATCCTGCTTGCCAGATGGGAAGCCAGAGTGTTTAAGGGTGAGGCTTTAAAAAGCACATAAAAACTCTGCTGTAAGACACCCTCAAAGTCAGTGTTAGCAACTGCACACCAACCCCAAAGTAGCACTGTCATCCCCAGCTCTGCCTTTCCCAGTGAAAAGCAAGTGCCTAAGTCAACCACCTGGGAAAGGAAACCTTAAATTATTGTGATCAGTGGCTCCAGCATTGCTTATCAAGTGGCTAAGATACCTTCCATATGTCTTGTTGCTGAAGTCTGCTACTCTCACAGTTTTCCAATGTTCCAAGCTCAAAATGGCTTTTATGCACCATAATACACTATTCTTGTCACAACTTCTTGGGAGGTCTCAGCCACCTCATCTTGTATGTCACTTAGCTTCTATAAGCTGACAGGATTGCAAAAGACATAAAACTCTCTTAATTTCATTTTCTAACATCACCACTATATTCTAATACAGACTATAGGAATTAGTACTCACTAGCATGGCACCTTCAGCACTCACACAAATCTTTTAGTGTTTACAAGTTTCAATACAGAAGTCATTTTCCCTATGGTCCACTCTTCCAACATTTACTGTAATTTATGAAAGAAATGTGAGACTATATTGTGCTTTCCCCTCCCCATTTTAGTCCAGAGTGAATGCTAAAAATGGGGTTTATAATTATCTTAATTATAAGGTTTTTCCCAAGCCCTTATCACCTGTAACAGGGTAGGCCTGGTGGAACAGCTGAATAATAAATTATGCAGGCAATCACTTATGCTATGATCTCCACCTGGATGCTTAAAGAGAAGAATATTTTCTCAAGAAAAGCTGGTAAGAAAAGCATTCACCTGTGTTGCAAGGACAATGCTATTCCTCTGTCCTGTATTGCTTTGTATCTCACCAACTGAATCTATTCCAGGTTCCACTGAAATGCACAATAAGTCTCTTAGCTGAACTGCTAGAAGTTCAGATCCACGCTGTGCTCTCCCACCATTTCCTTTGTGTATTTATAAACATAAAATGTGAAGAGGTCTTTGTTCCCAAATCTCCTCAGAAAGCCAGTGCATAGCTGCTCTGCTCCCAAGTGCACAGGTATGCTCACACCTTGGACAGACTCCATCCTGCAAAGCTTTTATATCAATTTATCTTCACTAGGTGCACTGGTGACTGGATCCTCAATCATGGCCTGTTTACTGCCCACTGGCATCTGCCTGACTAATGTCACTGCAAGGACTTGGAGCTTTAGCTGCCTGCTTGTTGCTCATCTGGCAGAGCCCTTTGGAAATGCCACACTTGAGTATTTGCTGCTGCATTGATCAACAGCCTGCCTGCCAACAGCCTCCCTGCTAGAACTTCACACTCCTTCCTTTGCTTCCTTCCTGTTTTGGGGCATTTTGTGGAGTCCACTCTGCCAGTGGGAGCATTATTGATGTGCCCCAGAAGTGGTCACAGAGCTCAGTATTGTATTTGTGGGGTACCCTGACGAAGGCAGGAATGATGGATCTGACTCCATGTTCTCAGAAGGCTAATTTATTCTTTTATGATACCATACTATATTAAAGAATACTAAACTAAACTATACTAAAGAATACAGAAAGGACACTTACAGAAGGCTATAAAGATAATAATGAAAACTCATGACTCTTTCAAGAGTCTGACACAGCTTAACCATAATTGGCCAATAAGTTAAAATAATTCACAGAAAATCAATGAAACAATCACCTGTGGGTAAACAATCTCCAAACACACTCCAAAACAGCAAAATACAGAAGAAGCAAATGAGATAATATTGTTTTCCTTTTTCTCTGAGGCTTCTCAGCTTCCCAGGAGAAGAATCCTGGGCAAAGGGATTTTTCCAGAAAATTTGACTGTGATACCTCAGCACACAGAAAAGAACAGAACCAATGAAGCCTCTGAACCTCATATCAGACAACACTGGAACCCTTCAAAACCAGACTATTTCAGCTTCCAGATGAATTTTTTTTATTTTTCTGGTACTCAATTCTTCAGTGCCAACAAAAATGGAAATACTTTAAAAAGGAGTCACTTTTCAATTAAAACTTCATTCAAATGAAAGTCCCCATTTCAGCATGCAACTTGAGTTAAAAAACATGTACTAATTCTTTAGCATTTCTAACTTCAGCAATGAAACAGCAACATAAGAGCTAGAGGTAGAACATGTAACACATCTACAGAGCAAACCTGAAGAACTCCTCCATATGACTTCCATCCATAACCAAAAAAAAGCCTCTATCAAAAGCAAAGTTTTAAAGAACATCTTACAAGTCAAATATAAATGTTTCTGCCACCTAGGTTATGTTAAGGTTTTAAACTTTGTGAGTACAGATCACAGAGAGCAAGTACTGGAGTCAGAACATGATTCTCAAGTCTCTTGGCCTGTTCAGGTTTCTCCACTTTTCATTCTCCCTTTTTCCTTTGTTCTAAGCTCCCCAAATCCTTCAAATGTCACTAGATTAGTCAGGAATGAGCCAAAGAAATTATCAGAAGGAAATGAGAGGCCACCCAGAATTTGTTACTCGGGTTATCACAAGTGTGTCAGTGCTACCACAGCTGGCTCAGTTTGTCTTTGTGCCAATGGAAGCCTTAACCTTTCCCCAAAAATGGGCAGATATTAACCCAGACACAATGTCCAGCAGAATTCTTTGAATAAAAAGGCCAAACTGGGAACTAAAATACAATCTTTGTTACTTTCTGGCTAAGCTGGATACATTAGCTGGACCACAGAGTCCCAAGGTATTTTCTCCTCCTGGCTAGGATGAGAGCAGCTGGGCAGAGTCTACAAAAGGAGTAGGGCAGCAATCTCATTCCAAATGCCTCATCTCCCTTTTTCCTGCCTTCTCCTCAGCTCTCAGCCCTAAATGCTCCAAGGTTAGGAAACTGTGAGTGATGGCAGGAGGATCTGAGCAGCCCTCAGAACCCAGCACAGAGCACTCGTTGCCTGACAATACCAGAAATAACCTGGTTTAGAATGTCTAATTCCCCTACAATCAAGACTGTCTTTTCTCCCATATGCCCTTCCAGGAATATTTTCTCTCACTAAATATTTTTATGCCTGTAAAAAATCCAGCCAAATTATGAAACATTTAGGTAGCCTTACTTTGCAAAGAACTGGGAAGAGAGGTTTAGAAAGAAGGAACTGGAAAGGATCCTAAAACAAGACAGAGACTTGCAACAAACAACACAGACACAAAAAGGGCAAAGGAGCTTATGCACCTCAAGTTCTTGCATGCTGCAAAGGAACATCCATGACTCTGAGCCCTGGGAGCTCAGGGGTGTGAGAATGGCTCCTAAAACTGAGCCACACAAGCTGAGTGAGGACTCTTTCTCTTTATCAGCAGCTTGTTGTGGCAGTCTCTAAGGAAAGAAGCAGAAGTCATGACCAAAATACAGAATAATATTTCTAATTTTTGTTTTGTTTGCATTACTCTTAGATTTTAAATACTATTTGAAACAGGTGCAGTATCTACCATAAAGTACTAAGAAAAATTAGATTTTTATTAACTTTAGCTAAAAAGCACAAAGTACACAACCCTGTTAAAGAGTCCTCTGATGGCTCCTTGGGCTGCCTTAGATCTCTCTGAATTTATCAGATACAGAGGGGGAAAATATGACACTGCCTGTTACACAGACACCTACAGATCAATAATACCATTAACAGATTGAACACATAAGTAAAAACCACACAGAAAAGCTTTTAAACTGAAACATTCCCTACTAAAGAAATCTGTACCCATGGAAATCTGCATCAACTCAGATTATTTATTACACTGTGTACAAATAAGAAATAACATGTGAATGATCATTGTAGTATGTTTTTTCAACACTTGTAAAACTCCAGATTTGGATCTACAGCTTGAAAAGCCCCTGACAGGCTCTGATTTACTGCTCCATGCTCTGCATTGACCACATCAAGCAGGTGATTTTAAAACCCAGGCAGGAGGAGGGGGGCCAGGAAAGATGCAAGACAACAGCAGTGAAATACAAAGGTCCATTCCCCCACCTTGTGGGTAACTACTGGAACAACAATTTACAGCAGCATCCCTTCATTTGCAGCCCTGCCACACTCATCTGTGCCACTCCACACAGATTTCTGCTGTGCTACAGCCAGTGTGCAACTGTAAAACATCTTTGTGATTAACTCCAAGTTGTTTTAAGTAATATTCTCTTTTATTTTTTAAACTTCACAGCAACTTAGAGAATGATGTTTATCAGCATCAGTTACTTAAGGTTAGTGCACTCTGTTAAAGTGTGGAGAAGTTCCTAAAGAGTTAGCTGTTCAACTGTTCCAAGTTTCTCATTATACTAAAACTGCATTTTCTTGTTATTTGATTATATCCCTTTGTGCTGCTTTTACTGACAATTAATCTACAACAATCCAATGGGATCAGCTGCAGAAGTCTTTTTGGATTCCTTATGAGCACCTTAGTGCAATGTCATAGATCTTGAGAAGTCAACAGCAAATTTCTTTCCAGCAGGGAAAGGGAAAGCACAGCCAGAGGTGAAGATGACAAACAGGAGAGGAAGGTTCATAAGCACAACCCAGCCCTCATACATCAACTCAACCAAGGGCACATTCAGGGCCACATTTATCAGTGCAGAGACCAGACCTGTACAGCTCAGTGATTTAGCTATAAAGCTTTTATTCTATGTGAGAGGAATGTATGTCACACCTGGTGGGGAGATGCTTCAAATCCCTGGAAACTCACTCCATTATTTAGTGCACAAACTGCTTCCCTACTTTTCAAGTCTTTCGTTTTGGACAAGTGTTTTGCAGACTTGGACATCTTTACTGTGCCTCTGATAAACAGCAGAGTGTAAAAACAATGTGGACACACACACAAGACCAGCACTGGAATTTGAGTGCTGTCATTTTAGCAATAAAGTGCATTTTCAGTGCTCTATCTGCTGACTCCAGTAAAGTACCTGGGAATGGCACTACCTCTGAATGAAATCAAATCCAATTCTTTTCCTTGTTAAAATCTAACAAAGTTACTGTTTTCAATACTGCTGTTGGTCTTCACAACTAGCTATTTTCCCAATTGCTGATGTAAAAGGAATTTGCGTCAGGATACCAAATCAGGTTTTTAATAATTTGGTTTTACCTCAGAAGGCCTAGCCGTTTCATGGATTTATCACTCTACTGCTTCCACCTTCCTCCACTCCCAACCTACCATGTCAATATTATGGGGTTCCTCCCATCCTCCTTGTTCCCCTGGCCTCTATGCCATCTAAAGATCAGGATAAACAATTGACCATCTCATTTTATAATAAATAATATAAAATGTTGTCAACCTAGAGGTTTACTTGTTGACTTACAGTGAACTGAATCAAGCTTTAAATCCACACATTCCTTTCAACAGGTCAGTTTTTCTCCTTCAGAAGTTACTTCTGCTTTTATGTTTCAGCTTTTCTCCCTCAGACAAATGAGGTAACCAGATTAAGCTACCACCTTAGCTGATGATAAATATCTAGAAAAATCCAAAACAGAAGCAAATTGCAGCACAGAGATAAAAAATAGTGAGATCTGGAGATCTGTGTATTTGCCTCACTGTTACTCAGTGATTGTGCAAATATGATCCATAATCCAAGGGGTGGAATTGCATTAGGATCATTAGTAAACTAAACAAATATTCACATACCTGGAACCAATTATAATTGGATAACTATTTCGAAAACAACTTTTCCCCCCTACTTTGATCTGTCCTTCTCCTGCTATGTGGCATCACAGGTTTAACTGGGAACTGCCCTCTCCCTCCAAAGCATACCTTTGTCCAGGAAATCTTAATAAATAAGCTTAACAGCTTGTAAACAAAGCTGAATGAAAAAGCTTTGATTTGTCCAATGAAACTTGAAGCTGTATGTGTTGATTCTCAAATCCCTCCACTTGTTTCATATGATAAAACGTCTCTGGTCAGTCCACTGGGGCATCTATTCCAAATTAAGTCTTCACACTCAGTTTTGATGAAATGCAACTTTATAAACTGTTGAAAGAATTATTTTTTCAAACAGATGTTAGCTAGTTTCAAAAGGTTTCACAAGTCATTTTACACTGTTAAAACTAAATCTTTTTAATTTTATTTTTAAATCTCCTGAGTGACCCAAGGTACCCTTATATAAATAATCTTTGTTGCCAAGCATAGCCCAAGATTAGGATACACCTACTGTAATCTCTGTGTTATTACACTGCCAGAAATGAAATAAGAACATTAACTTGATTGTTGAGCTGAAATACTTATCCCCTGTTTCAACTTCATCATTTATCCCCTTCAAAACTATTTATTCTCTTACTGGTAAACTACTCCCTATTCTCCCTATAAAAAAACCAAACAATCTTCCAGGCTCTGCAAACTTTGAGAAAATGGTTAAATGTGATAGTGAGAGGTATGAGTTCTTTTGATGCATATACTTTAGCACTGGAAACACAAATGGGTAATTTCAGGTAATTTTCCAAATTCTCCTGGGTAATTTTCTTTGGTGTTGGGGGGAGAGGGGGCATTTTAGATTTCCTGTTGTGACAGAATCCCAGATCAGCAGAGCTTTAAGGCATCTCCTGAGACTGCACAGTCAGGCACAGAGTGCTGTCCAGGACCACGTGGACTCAGGCTGCAAACATCTGCAATGATATCCCACAGTCTGAGGGGGTTTGAGAATGCTGTGATGCTATTTGTTTCTTTAAAATTCCACAGAAGTACTTGTAAGTGGTTGGTTTATTGTAATTCTCTAGAATTACAATACAGAATTGTAGAGAATATAGAATACAATACAGAAATGTAGAGAATGACTGGCAGTACACAATGAATACAGGGTCACTTTGAGAGGAAAAAGCCTAAATAAAATCCATTAAAAATTATCATTGAAAGAGAGCCTAAAATCCCCTTGAACAGTTAACAGCAAAATGGACCAAGCTTGTATAAGAAATTAGTAAAGAAGCTGACTGCATTTTAAAAATACAACATTTCAGCAGGTGAATATTTACTTGTCTCCAGACTGGGCAGAAACTCAAGGAAAATTCTCAAAGTAAGATGCCCCTTAAAGCTCATGGTTAAGTGGAACTGGTAGCACTATCCTGGGAAGAAGCACACACAGCCATTATCTACTCCTCAAGTTCTCACATCATTATCTCTTTTTGTAAAGAATTAAATGGCTCTAAATATGTAAGCACAAGGATATTAATGTGTTTTCCAATGAAACAGCTTGACTGTATTATCATTTTCCTGCTACTCTTTTTTTAAAATGGTCACTGGGTCACAGACCTACACTGAGGGAGGCTGTACTGTGCTCTGCCTTGGGGACAACTGAGCATGCCAGGGCACAGAGGGCACAGAGGGCACAAAGGACTGAGTGAGTTTCACAAGGCTTTCAGGAGGCTGCAGCTGGAGCTACAGACCGAGAAACAGTCACAAGGACTCAACATTCACCCACACCTTGTGACAAAAACACTTTTGAAGAGCTGGAGAAACCTATGATGAGCCAGAAAGCAAAGGAGTAACAAAAACAAAGCAAGGACCTAGGCCTGACCTAAATGCTTGGAGTTCTCATTAACACTAATTTTACTGTCTTAATATTTGGTAAAAAATTGCCTTTGAGACAGCAAAAAGCTTCTGAGCACTCACTAAAAGGAAAAGGTAGGAAGATGTCAACAGCTTGGCAACCTGGTGTGCTCAGTAATACTGAAAAACTCCACAGCTTCACAGAGGCATAAAATCCTCAAGGTATGGAAAAACATTCTGTTGTCAGATACTTAAAAAAATAAAACACAAAATGAACAACAACAAAACAAAACAAAAAACTCCCCACAACAATACCAAAATCTTTGAAAACTCTTTTCACTTGCACCACATCACCTGGTTGAAATTCATCACTCAAGACTGTCTGAAACACACAGTTACCCTCTTACCCCAACAGATGATACAAAAATAATTTAATTCTGCACTTTTTCTTCTGCTGGACATACAGACAGAGATTAGGCAAGAGCCTCTCCTTGTCCCTTAACTTCCTCAGCCAGCACTTCAAGAACATGGACCAGCTTAAGGAAAAGAACTGGCAGGAAAAGTTCCCAAAGTCAGAGAGCAAAGCTCAGGTAGAGCCAACAGCAGCTGCAGAGGATGCAGCTATGCCAAAAGCCACTTTAAAAACAAAGCACAGCCAGGAGATAGGGTAAAGTGGAATGGAACACTAGAGGAAAGCCCAGGACAAGCACTGGAAGCCTATTCATCCCAAACATCCATCTTCATTTAAACAAGAAATGGAATTCCTCTCTCACGTCCTCTTGGTCCAAGTGGCAAAGAAGGTCATTCATCACTCCAGCTGGAGGTCACCTACCAGCTCAAATTCACCTAGCAACCCAAACTGCAAAGATGTGCAGATCAAAACAGAACCTACTGCTTCTTCAGACTATTTTAAATAGAATTTTCTTCATTGAACCTTATCACAAATAGTGAGCAAATGAAATATCTCCTGTTTACAATTCAAGCCAGAATGTTTATCAAAATCACGAGGAAGTAAATAAGGGAATCAAGCAGAAGACTGGAGTCAGAAAGGTGTCTTCAGAACTGTTTTAAACTCTAATTCACCTAAAAGCAGGCACATGGTGCTGTCTGAGCATGCACCAAGTAGACTGAAGTGACATCTATTCTCAAATATGAATTAAGAGGCAGTACTCACACACCTGTCCCTAAATGTCAGATCACAAGATGCAGCAACTGCTGAGCTGTAGAAAGCTCTTTTGCAGTACCTTTGTACTCTGATGGATTTCTTAGTGTCAGTGACATGAGGCAAACCAAAGCACTTGAGAAGAAACAAAACTTTAAATCATAGCACAAATACTTGCATATAAAAATTTATTGTCTTTTTTTTTAAAACATGAACTTGATATACATACAAGCTGGATAGCTATTTTCTTTATTGTTGAGCAGAGCTTTCTAGAAAACAGGTGATAGCAAGAATTAAAGCTGTACCACATTTTACCCCTTGTAGCAAAGTGGATTAATGGCCATGTGCATACAACAACAATCAAATCATGTGTGCAATGCTCTCTGCAAATTCTGTGTTTGGCAGCATACAAATACCTTAAACTTTCTAACTTTGGTGAGCTCATAGGTGCAGGTAAAGAGTGCATTTATACAATGCACCAGCCCTTAAGTGTAGAGTTTAAAAATCCAGGCCTGGTGCACTGTATGGATCTGTAGAAAAATACTGTCATTTTAGTTCATCAAGTTTGTATCTACAGCCGTTATCTAGCACAAAAGAGAAGTAAGAAATAGAAAATATTGTTTCCAAGAAAAGGAAATTAGGAAGGTCAAATTTTCATGAGTTTTTGCAAGGACACTGATTTTCTGATCTGACAGCAACAGCTCCCAGTTCCCTGATCACTGAGCTCAAATCTGTTTGCTCCTCTAGTCCTGACTCAATTACCTATGGATGGACCTAAGAATGGAACTTGTCTCAAGGAAGTTCATGGGGTTATTCATTCCAGGTTTTAAACACTTTGTGCTTAACTGTTGTGTTAAACTGAATGCTGACAGCCTTCAGGAGGAGAAACTGCAACAAAAGTTGCATCAGAGGTGAGTTTTAACTCAGTGAGATGGCATTCTTCCAGTGGAGCAACTGTACACTGAAATATGGACAGCTAATTTCTCAGATTTAAGTTTCTGACATCCAATGCTAAACCCGGTGTGCTGTTCCTCCTGGAGAGTTCTTTAGGTTACAGTGACACAACCAAAACCATAAACAGGCACATGACAGGTGAATAATATTTTCCATTTTTAAAGTGCAGATTTTCATTTACAATGTGACAACATTTCAAAGTAAACATTTCCAGACAACCATAGCCTATTTCTTTTATATATAGAAATTATTACATTGCTTCTATGTAGTATTTTCTAATACTAAACATTCAGAGATGAAATTATATAAGCTAAATTGTGTAGAGTCATTTAAGGAGAATCTTGTCTAAAATAGAGTTCTTAATTTGTTTCAATCACTAACAGAAGTGCTCCATCTGAAAAAACACCACAACCACTACCACTGGTCTGTAAACCATAACCTTAGAGTGCAAATAAGGTAACCACTTCATTTTAGAATCTCTGACATTAAAAGGACAGAAAATAAAATTTCAGAGTGGGAAAACATTTTATCCAAAAATGGAATTTTTAAACTGAAATACAAGTTTTAGAAGCCCATTCCTTCCAAATGATCCATAACTTCTAAAACTGAAGTGTTAATGGCTGCTAACTTTGAAAGAAGACCTCAGAGATTTTATTTTCACTTTTTGCCCAATGTTTCCATGTTGCTTCTAATCAATTTTAGGGAGAAAATTGCATACCAAGTGTCAAACTCGAGAAATCCTGTCATTATCAAGACAGCATTTAAGGTTTCCTCCACTTTAAGGATGCTCTCTTCACCAGCTTCTCCTGTTTTCGTGTTGCCAGGGCTTCCTGAATGGCACCACAGACCCTCTGCAAAACAACACAGAGAGAGCAAACAGCAATGAAAGCAGGTAGCACTCTTCTTCCATACGATGCTACTGTAACATAATTCAACAAAGATGTAAATCCACACACACACAGGCTGGTCTAATTTAGGTACTTAGCTCCTGATTCATATGCACAATATTCAAGTGATAAACAGAAATCCACAAATAGTAAATGGGTAATGTTGTAGTTGAGAGCAGAAAAATTGATTTTTAACATATAGATACCAGCATAAACATTAGCAAAGCAAAGTGCAGTAAGGAAATAATTCCAAAAAAGGTAATTAAATACAAGAAAGTCTCCTTCTAGTGTGACCTGTGTGCTTTGGCCATGCCACTAAGACACAGAGAAACTAAAAGGATTTCAATTACTTAATGCCAAGTGTGATTTGGACAACATGCTGGAAGAGAAAGCTGAAGGAACATTTTTAGACAAGACACAGTGAAGAACTAAGACAGACTCTTCCAGTATATAAAGTGCCTCAAAATTATAGCAATTTTTTTCCTTCCCAGTCTAACCCATTATTTCAGGAGGCTCAGTCAATTTAATAGCAGCAATTTGGCCCTGGTTCTGATTCCATCTGCTGACTTGCCATTTACTGCAGCTACAATTTCAAGCATGCTCCCAAGACACTGTGGCCCTAATTGATTTCACATTTGGTATCAGAACACCTCCTCCCTCATCACCTGGTACAACACCACAGTCACACACATGGTTTCCTAGGTAAATTTTTCTATTCTTGAAGTACCCTGGAATTTCCCCAAATTGATGGATCACCTTGGGTAAGTTAACTACAAGATCCAACCATCCACAGAACAAAGGCTCACAAAACACTCCAGCCTCCCTGGCACTAACAGGAACAAACATTTAGAGATAAATGGTAGAAAAAAAACATGTCTGGGAGGAATCTAAATAAGCGTGTGCATACAAGGCTTAGGTGATCTTGAAATAATGAGGAGCTATGTGGAATCCTACAGACTATAGGGAATTTAATACAACCTAGTACTTTAGATATTGGAGTTATTTTCCTTTAATGAGCTTTAACATACAAACCTTAAGACTATGTAGCTTCAACATTAAATTATTGTTGCATAAACTCTCTTGAATGCTTTGGACTATCTGGTCTCATCATACACTTGGTAAAACACGTTTTTCAACACAAAATTTTGGTAAATGGTCCTCAGGCACAGCAGCCTATTCTCTAACAAGTCTTTGGACATTACCATCTTTTTACACACTGAGTTTCAATAACTGCTAACAATATCATAAGAAAAGAAGATTAAATTTAAAAAGAAAATAATATACCCTTGCTGTAGCTTCATCCCAAAGCTGAACAGTCTTTACACATTCATAACCTGCACTGTCCTTTCTTTGGAACATGTTTTGTTCTTCCTGCAGAGGGGAACAAAAATGTGCTTCAGATGTCTCACAAAACAAGAATGCAGAATCTCATACATAAATGGTTTGAATGCCAACTTCAGGTGAAATTTCAACATGGTCTCTGTCCAACCCAACTGTAATACTTTCAAGAAACATTCAGCAAATCCTGTTACACAGTCTCTTAGTTAGCAGTTAGAACCATAAATAAGCTAAATGCATGTATGGACCTCTAGTGAATATTAAATACAAAAAAATTTACATGCTATTCTTACCCAAACAGTAATTTTTAAAATATTTGCTTCATAGGAGGGGTAACGTGTGAATTCTTCAAATAAGTAATCCCACTCTGTTGTTAAATGGCCTAAGATTTCCACTTCTTTCACATATATCACTCTCCTGTTCAAGAAAAAAAGAAGTTCATACTCAATTTCTCCCTGGGATTAGAAGTCTGCTAGGAAAACTAAACAAAATGAAAGCATTTGTTGAAGAAGGCATTTTCTGTGCAGATTACAAGTACCCACTCAGCCACAGTGCACCCATATTTCCTTAATGCATTCTGAGACAATCACTTGGTATTTAAAAGCCACAGATGATCCAAGACATCACACAGAATGAGCAGGCCAAGGACTGGGCAAAGGAGAGAAGGGCACATTTAGCTAAGGCTGCAAACAACTAAACTGCCCAATTATCCTCCATGGCCTTGAAATCTCATCCATCTGCAGTCTGAATCCTGAGCTGGGCTGGTCACTATCAAAAAAACCACACTGGGAAACCTCCATGGTCTTATTACGGATGAGCCTCTCTCATACATTCAGGCAAGGTGCAAACTGGTGACCTGTGAGATGTGGAGATCATAGTCCTTTTCATTATCTAAGCATATTTAGAAAGTTTTGAGTCCTCAAACTCAGGACTGCCAACATCTTGAATTCTAAAACCTGTCAGATTAATTAAATAATAATTTTCATACTGGTACAAAGACTTAAGACTTCATTTAGAATATTCTTTAATTAACAATATGATAAACATGTATTACCAAATTGTTAGCTTGACTGCAAACACTTATAACAAGCTAATTTGAAAAATCAAAAATGAAGAGGGGGAAAAAAAGACTATTTCCCCCCACTATGATGAAAGGATCACTGATCTCAGAGTAAACCATCTTCCCAAATTAGTATCCAGCTCTGACATCACAACTAAATCACATTGCCCATTAACGAAACAAAATTAAATATTTTAAAAAATCAAAAAGAAAATAGAGAAGGAAAATATATGCAGAATATATGCAGAAAAGAGCAATCAGTTTAGACTTAGCCAGAAGTCTAATCCCCAAGCTGAAATCATCTCAAGCCCTTAGAAAGCACACAATATTCAATACCTGTTGGTAACAATAAGATTTGCTCTTCTGCCTCTTGGAATTGGACAGTGGTATCTATAAACCTCTTTTTCCAACTTCCTGATGTGCAACTTCTGAAACAGAAACAGAAAATAATTCTGGGGCTGAACAGAAACAAACAAACAAACAAACAACCAAAACCAAAAAAATAAAATAAAAAAAAAAAACAAAAAAACAAAACACAAAACACTAAACACCAAAAACCACAAATCAAATTGGTGTCTTGAACTGAAAAGCCTTCTGAAAAGTTACCTCATGGTTAGTTCTTTTAGTTCTTTAAAGGGAGGTTCTCACAGTGCTCTCAGTCCTGAAGCTGAGTCACTGAGAAGTCTGATCCATTCCACTCAAAGGCAGAACACTGACACTGCTGTATCAGACTATTTCTTCAGCTTTGATTTCCTTCCTGTGCTAGCAATTGTTTAATAATGTTCATGCTGCTACAGCCCATGCTGCAGGCTTCATTCAAGAGTGAAAACCCTGCAAAGGTCATCTATTTTTATAAGGCACATGACTCAGACCCTCAGAAAGAAACTCTCAAGATACAAATTCTCAATACACCTCAAAATCAGGCTTCTGAACTGAGCAGATATGACCATTCAATACCCAAAATACAAAGGTGTATGACAGTGCAGATTAAATCACTCATCACGTTTTGATTAGACAACCACAACTCAAGTGACAACCTGCAAACACAGAAAAAGTTTTGAAATGAAGTACTGAAGGATAGGGTCCTATGATACTCCTAGGATTTTTTTGGCACTTATTCATTGAGGTTTTTTTCAGATTTCCCATTCTGTGCATTCTCTTTGACTAAAGTAAAATGTTTCCTAGAGCATGTCACCAGGATTACAATATTCCATCAACAACACAGCACAGAACACAGGCTCACAGTCACCCCCACACCCAGCTCCCAATAACACTGGATTAAAGACAAGCAAGACTCACAGAGTGGTACCTGAACATGTTTGTGGGAAAGGAACACACATCAAAACATGCAGAAAAAGATTAAAGTATGAAATTAATAACATGCTACTAGTGGGAACCTAGCCTCAAAGTGGATATGAAAATAAATCTATATCAACTACTGGTTTTCCTAATACACAGTAAGTCTTTTTTTAAAGACACTTGTAAATAGTGGTTAATTAGCAAAAATTAGCAAGACAATTATATAAGTATAAAGTCAATGTATATTGACTTTGGTCAATACCCTCCAAGGTATTGACTAAAGTCAACAGCACCCTCCAGGTGAATACAAGCACCTTTTTTATGATATAAACTGTTTTAAGGGAAAATGGGCAGCTCCTGTTAGAAAAATGGGGAAACAGAAGGAAGAATGCCTGGATGCAGCATGCAAATACTTCAGATCAACTTCTAGCAAATGGGTGCCCCAAAACTGGTTTGATATTCTTCAGAGCAAAGTATGATGACTTTCAGTTCATTTTACAGCTCTTATTGTGGAATTCAGCCTCTATAACAGTAAATTCCTCAAGGTCTCATTCCTCAAGTTTCTGACAAACCAGTAACAATAACCTGAAGAGGAAAGACTAAGAATTCAGTAGGTTTTTAGTTATTTCTTGTAAATAGCCATTTCTTTTTTATTTCCTTAGATGGACCCAAAAACCAATGAGATGACAATAGAGGCTGCACTTGACTCCACATTTGTCTGTCTGTGATTAACAGGTTTCATTCTATGCAGTTTCAGTAACCAAAATTGAAAGATCAGCTTACATAAGAATCAATTAAAAGAACATTTGAATTTTTTTATTTGCATTTTATTTTCATATATTCAAAAGTTCAACAAATATCTTAAAGCATCATCATACATCACAACTGACTCCAAAAAATCCTTTAATCTCAAAAGTGGATGAATATTCAAGAGCTGAAATCAACAGCATAGTGTTTTCCTAGACTTGCTCTCTAGTGATGTTATGTTTTGAAACACATTTTAATCCAGCATTTTTTAGTAAGCAAAACCATAGGGTCCACCAATATTTTCTATTAAAAATATCCCTTTCTGACCATCTTAAAAATTTCTGAAACTGTACAGTGTACATATGAAAGGAAAAAAAGATGCCAGAAAAACTGCTTATCTCAAAGCCTCTTCAAAACATTAGAAGAAACATGGCAGCATATGACTAAAATGAAAATATGAACTCACATTTTATACCTGAACCTTAGCTGTTTCAAAAACAAGTTAAAAATTTAAGAAATAGAAAACCCACCACCATGTGAGAACTGTAATTCAAAGGCTGCAATCCATATTCTGCATCCTTTTGTTGAATATGAAGAAATTAGACATGCCACATATTTAAACAGATTTATTCATAAGCATATTTCTCTATTCAAACTCAAAGCTTTGGAGAGAAAGCCTGTTTCTCATAACTTCAGAAACAATCCCAATAGTATTTTTAGATTTTACATGCAATATGTTACCAAAGTAAGAGCTCCCACTGAGGCCTGTGCCTAAAAGATGCTGTGTTTGTGAGCTATTCTCAATACACCTGATAGATGCCAGCACAATGGTGGTGGCATTATGTAAAAAGGAGCTTGCTCTTGATGGAAATTACTCCATGATCTGCACACTCTTAAAATTTAGACATCTTAATCAAAAGCTGTTATTTTCATGAGCATACTACAGCACTTTGAAGAAGTTAACTCATTCTTATTTTACATGGAAATGAAAGAAGCAATGCAGATTTACACAGCAGAACAGTGAGTCAAGCAGAAATAGAATCTGCAGTTTCCAGCATAGTCTATGCTCTGCCTCACCACCCTGCCTCAATTATTCATGAGGTGTTCTGCATTCTTTATAAAGCTCCTGCTTTAACTGGGATGTGAAACAAAGTAATGCCACGGGCATTGAATAATGCATGAGTGACATCATGGCAGCCCTGAGGAGCTGGGCCAGCACAGCCCTGCCAGCACAGGCACAGCCCCACCACACCAAGGGCTCCCGGCACCTGCTCCTGCAAAGCTCAGCTCCAACACTGCTCAGGCCATGACTGGCACTCTTGAGAAGTGATTCCTTGGAAAACAATTCCCCTAGAGCTGCCCTATTTGCCCTCTGAGTTCTGCTGTGCATTTCTGAGTAGCAAAGCCATGGTGTGCTGCCCATGAGCTGAGGCACAGCCTGCTCACATCACATCTCACTCCCAGCTTTGGGACTCACTGAGCACATCCCACAGACATCACAGCCAGCACTTCTGGGACAAGGAACTGCACAAACAACTTTGCACAACTCAACTCATCCACTTCACCCTCAGTTGGCACCAAAACCCTCACTTTCTTTTTCCTCACTTTTCTTTTAAATCCTACATTTTGCTCCTCTAAGACAAGCTCTAATGCCTACATTTCACACAAAAGTAATTAAGTAAAACATTTTTCCATCCAATCACTGGATGGTACTGAGGCATCTGATCCTTAAGGTAACTTTACAAGGTTTCCACCTCGTGAGTTTATATTTATTTTAAAGGGACATATGCATTGAATGTAGTTAAAGTAGATGAGAAGGTGTGGGTCCTGGTTGAACTACTTCTAATACAGGATTCAAAAATAAGCAGCACTTGTACCTATTGTGATTAAATTTGTAAATGCACATAGGACTGACTCATTTTTTTCATTAAATATCCAATTTCATGTAAAGACACTGTCCTGTCTTGCTTTACATTGCTTGCTAGCTTACATTAGAAAACAAAGCCTTCCCAACACTGACCTCTAGCACAAAAACCAAGAACAGTTAATTACACCTCTCATGTATTCCATTAAGTGACTTGTTGAAAGAAACCAACTGTACTTAGTGAACTGTACAGAGGATCTATTCCTGGTTTGTATTCTGCTCCAATGTACACCTCTTAAGAAAGTACAAATACCAGATGTGGAAGAACTGCATAATATCAAATTTTCCGTGTTGACTGTGCCATCTTTTCCTTTTTGCCAGATATAAAAGACATAGGGAGAAAAAAAAACCAAACCAAAACATTCAAGAAGAAAAAATTGGGCCTGCTTAGTATATCACAACTTAATCTCATTTAATCCTCTAAAAAAACTCACTAAATGTTCTTTTGAATGATTTTAAATTGACCATTACATTCTAAAAGGCATTGCCAGCAAAAATGCTTCTGTTCAACAAATTTTCACATATAATAGGCAAAAAATTTGCTCTGACAACAGCTTAAGCTTAGCTTGCTAATTTCTAAAATGTATTAGTAATGAAGTTTATGGCATTGCTTAGTACAGAAATACATGTATACTTATTTATATATGTGTGTGTGTGTAGATTCCTGTTAACAGCTGACAGTTTATACTTATTTTTTATGTTGAAGAATAAAGCCCCTGAAGATTCTGTGACTAAAAGCTAGAGTCAACTAAGCTAGCTGTATGCTTAACCGAGCAAATTCATAAAGAACCAGCAGTAGTAACTTGAAGGCAGAGTGGGTCAGCAGACGTGTAGCTGTCAGGGCTATGGCACAGCACAGAAACCACAAGTACAGGTTTTCTCAGCACTTCTGTAAAAACTTGAAATTACAAACAATTTCCCAGAAGTAAATTCCATTCTCTATCACTATTTTAAATTTTACTCAAGATCTGCTCTACCCCTCTGTCCACAGCTCCACCTCTGGAGAGCACCAATAAATAAATAAATTCAGGATCTAACCTACTGTGATCCTTTTTTCCAAGTGCCTTCTGTTGTTGCCATTCATAAGGAGCTAAGCATCCTCAGAAAAATAAATATACAGGAAACAAGCCCTCCCTGTCTCTCCCATCTAATCTTACTGAAGATGGTTATTCAAGTTTGTTTTCTGAGCCTGGACAACATCAAACACCATTTTATTCAACTGCTACACAGAAAAGATTGAGAAGGGGAGAGGTCATGGTAAATGCAATCATGCCCTTGATCTAAATACTTAAGGCAGATGAAAAACCGTGAGGGAAACAGACAAGAAATATGGAAAATGTTTACTCCATTATTCCAGTTCTTGCTGCATGCCAAGAGAGAAGGAGAAAGAAAAGAAATGTTAGAAATAGAACAGGGAATAAGGATTAAAGGACCATGTACAAGCAACTAGCAAATATCCAAGTTAATGTAGACAGTTATTCTACTCCAAACTTTTTAGCAACAGAGTAAAGCAAAAATAAGCATTTAAATGAACATTTAAAGTTAAGTATTAAAATCACAAAGTCTAAAATACAAATTAACTGATTCTGACTATCAAGAACTTGAAAACTCATGTTGTTCATCTCCCATATGTTAGGCACATCCACATGAGAAAGCAGGCTAAATGTCCACACAGTGCCTGTAGCTATGACAGATTGCTATTATGAACAACATAAGGAAAAACCAAACAGCAGTGGTATGAAAATTCATGCAGTTTTTTTAATTGCTGATACAACCAAACAATTCAAGGTCCATTGCTTAGTTGCTTAGTCTGTAAACCAACCTTAGCTTTGTTATAAAGACAAAGATCTGGATCTATCAAAATGGGGGGTTCTCACATATTTAAATCTTAATCATTATAATTTTTAATCCTACTACCTCCTTCCAGAGTATGAGAAGTGAATGTAAAATGGAGAAAATAGAACAGCAATGCTGCAGTTTCCATTTTGCATTCAGCTTACTCCAAGCACTGGGCCTTCCCTGCTATCCAGGTTTGCTTTACGAAATATGCTGGGGCAAATTTTTATTTCAGATAATGACTGCTACAGATTGATTGCACTTAATCCTTTATGGAGCCCTAAAATTCTCTAAAGAGAGTTTTAACTGTGTTTACAATGCAGAACATACCTCAAATAAATCATAGCCCTCAGCCTCCACCCTGTTGTAGGGCCGGATGATGCCATCCTCACGGATGAGGCGTGGGGGACGCAGATTTGACACTTCCTCAGTTGATTCTGCCACCCTGCCACAGACAGTGCAACATGATTCTGGTAAGCTTAAAACAAGCCTGAGTTTCACCAGTACATCTTTAGAAGTCAGCTTTTCATTTGCCACACATCCCACTTACACATCCTGGGTACCCTGCAGATGTAAATAGTAAAGACAGACTGCTAATAATAAATCAAAAGTAGCACTAGTCAATTAAACAGCTACAGAATAAGCTGGAGAAGTTGATTCCCAAATGCAGATAACTTACTAAGGGTTCTCAAGTTTATTAACACACTGTCCTAAGGTCCCATTAAAACACAAGAAGGCCCTGATGGGCACTGCTAACCAAATTTCAGACTGGGAAGTTTTACCCTGAAAATTTCAGTGGTCTGTTTTCACTGTAAATTTAACAGACATTTCTCCTCAGTGCAAGGAGCAAAACGAAAAAATGGATTAGTTACTGTCTGCCTGAACTACCACAGTGATTAGTTACTGTCTACCTGAACTACCACAGAGCAGCATATTCTCTGAAGCACAAATTCCTCGTCATCACAAAATAGATTTGTTACAGGCTACTGGACATTCCTCAACCTCACATATCATCCTGATTTTTGTATTTACAAATAGTTGTGTGGCACTACTAGAGCACTTTACCACCCAGTATCCACCAAAGGAGGAGAACTTCCCCTTGCAGTGTACCTTTGAATTCCCTGGAAGGTGCTGCTTGCCATATCCACAATGCCTCCCGTCGGCCGGGCTACCACTCCTACCAGCCCCTTTCCAATGCCTTTAAAGAATCCAGCTGCACCTTCTTTTTTAGCCCCTTGAAAATAACAGAAACAGAAAAAGAAATGTTTTCATGACCTACTTAATCACAGAATTAAACCGTTATTGCTACAGGGGAGCTGGTTTGTGTTGGAAACAGCCCACAGCCAGTGATTGCAGAGTCCTATTGTACAAAGAGCTGTCTGTGGAAAGTCACCCACTGCCTCCTGGTCTGCTCAGACACATCACTGGTCACTGAACACCTCACCAGCCTCTGAAGGGCCCAGAACTGAGATGTTACCAAGATTCTCCTTCTCACACTTTCCATCTGGACTATAGGCCAATAGACAAGTTTTTTATAGGTTGACAGTAATGACAAAATGTTCTGAAGACACTAAGATGCAGAAGTGTGATAGAAGTTAACTATTTCTATCTCAAAATTACATAGTGCTGGTGATATATCACTATGGGAGAACCAAAGGAGTGTTCAGAAAGCAGGTGAGGTCACCCACCCAAGAGACAAGGACTACGTATCTAAGTATACACAAAAGCTGTAAAACACCACACAGCTACAGCTGACTCCCAACATTAAAATCACTGCCACATGAAGATTAATAAGAGGCATTTTATCCCAGATATTTTTCATCATCTATAATTCTCATGAAGTAACAGGAACAAATATTGACCTCAGGCACAAAACTAGATTTGTTTTTTAAGATTTGTGACCTTTAGAGCCCCAAAAAACTTTTTCAGCTGGTGATTTTTACTTTGTTATTTTTACTATCTTTATTCTGGCTTCAGACAATGAATTGGGTACTACAGCAGGCCTAACAAAATATATCACAGAGATAACCTATTCTTAACCATACAAATGTTTAAAAGGTGGTAAAGCCAACAACAGATATAAAGACATTTGAGGAAATCATCATGTAAATTCACATTAGAATAAGAAATATAAAAATTTTGCTATGCCTTAGCATCACCATACTTGGTTTGCTATTTCTTAACATTACAAAATAAATTGTCAAGTATTGAGAAACCACTTAAGCAGTGCAATGCATCCTTTGTGCTTACCTTCTACTGGTTTAGTGATGATGCCTGTCACACCTCCAACAACACCCTAAAACAAAGATAATTAAGTTCCCAATGAGAAACTGAAATGCTGTCAGTCCAGCTGGGCAATCTGTTGTCTCAAATCTTTATTTTAATAGCTTATAATGTAAAGTTCAGTATCAGAAACAATGTTTGTCTAGGGACTTTGGCTTTGTTTTTTCTCTTAATATTTTTAAGAAAACTATAACTGAGGCATAGACTTGAAAGACAGAATTCACTGCAAGGTCAGGTAAGGGCCTGGTGCACCACACGTCACAGCTGAGATGGCCATGATGCACAGAGTATTACCATGCAATGTCAGAAAGCTTCAACCCAAACAGAGTAACACCTCACCACTTAAGAAGGCTGCCAGCATCTGCTCCTCTTGTTCTTCAGCCCAACCTTTTACACCCCTGATGTTGATGCATTGCCCTGTGTGCCCTCTGCTCCCTTGGGTGGTTGCTCAGTGCCCCTGGGCACTCCATGGCTCATTGCTGCCAGTGCTGCTCACAGCTGTGCCCATCCCCAATTACCACAACCTGTGTACCTACCAGGGCCCAGTTACCTTGATTACCTAACACATTTGTTGAATATGAGTAACTATTTATTTATTTATACAATACACAGCAGAAATTGGTGTTATTTCCTGTTCAAATGCTAACTTCAATTCCTCAGGTGACCAGAAACATGACCTCAAACACTACACCGAGTCTCCTATAAACCCACTGCCTGTCTCTTCTGCTTAGTTAGTTAACTGACAAAAAAGATATCAGACTTGCTGCAGGTGATTTTCAAGCAAGCTGGCACATGAAACACTCATCCCCAGACCATACCCTTAACAGGCCTTTTCCTCCTTTGGCCAGGCTCTCCCCAAAGTCCTTTGGCTGCCGACCCATCTCCTCTCTCCTTTTCTGCTGAAATTCCTCATCCAGAGTGATGGCAGCCAAGCCCTTGCCAACAGTGCCAGTGATCCTGGACACCATCCCTGCTGCCCCACCTGAGGGAACACAAAGAAGGAGTTACTGTGCTTTCACATCTTAACAGCAAACAACACACAGCCAGCAAGTACATAGCAATTTCCCTTCCTATTCACTTTAGACATGGTGAATTCACACAGAGCCATGCTATCCATGAGAAGATTCCAGAATGTGGTCTGATATCTATACATACAGCAACAGAGAACATTTATAGCACTTTACTACATGTTACATAGCAAAATAGATTAAATAGTGTTTTCTCTAATTACTGTCAAGACACACCTAAATAAAAATCTAAAGTAATTGTAACAGAACACTTCTCAGGCTTCTCCAGACATTTTAGAACCATTAAAATAATGCTTTTTATTTATCCAGAGCATGTTACTAATTTAGTTATATATGTAATGTTTCTCACCTTGGTTGCTTAGTCTACAAACAGATATTCAGATGGTCTCAGGTAAATTATCTGTGAATGATCTGTACCACAAACACTGGCAACAGTATGACAACCTTAAATACTCACTAGAAAAATAATGTGGGAATTCACCAAAAAAGAACACTATGAACATACCCACTGTGTGCCCAAGAAGACTTCTAACACCAATTACAAAACCTTCAGCAAATTCTTCAGGTCCTTGAACAGCTCCCTAAAAATGAAATTAAGAAGGAATAGCAGAAAATTACACGATGATGCATCTGTTTCAAGAAAAACTAGGAATTTCTTTACATTGATGCAAGGCCATCTGAATAGGTTATTCCTTTGAAATTCACATTAAAAAATTACTGCTGCCTGCCTGTTCAGGGTGTGGAGTGTAGTGACAATAAACTATAACCCCTACCAGTACATTCAAACAGCCCTTTATAAAGGCACAGTTGAAGAATCAGGAACTCCTACCTGGAATGGCTCATAGAAGAAAGCTTCAACTCCCTCAGACAGCCCTCTGATCAAACCAAATGGATTTCCAAGAACATCTAATCCAAGTACAAGAACATACATCTGTTTCAGGAACTAAATGATGGGAGGGAAGAAAAAAGGCAAACAACAAAAGCAGTGTTAAGAACTGTTGTTACACATGCCAGAACACCAGCCTGGTTCATTTTTTAATTTACTACCCAAGTAAGGTATTAGAGTGCCCAAATATGTATTTGGTGAAGAAAAATAAAATTTTCTTTAAGATACATACTCAAAATTGTACACAAAGACTTGACTAAATAAGCTTACTTGTTCACTGTAATGTCTAATAACTCTCATCCTCAGTTCATCTCTCTTGTAGAACTGGTATTTAATTTCAAAGAAAGCAAGTCTGGAAGACAAGTAATCATACATTAATTAAAGACACCCTTCCTCATTCAAATACTTCTCTGCTTTCCTTCAGAGAATCCTGAAGACTATTGCCTTAAAAAGGATCCCAAACCCCATTTTCTCTCCATTCCTCCCTTTCCCCTAACACTGTATAAATTTACACTACAGTCAGTCAGTAAAGTTTACCATAGACCCAATTATTAAGTGTACAGCAGTCAAAGTATTAAACAAAAAAACCCAAACAAACAACCCCAACCAACTGAATTCACTTACTTGAAAACAACATCATCCACATCTGTTAGAGTAGCTCCAATACTTTTCAACAGCAAATTCAGAGAATGGATGGCTATCATTTCTTCCCCCTTATCTGATGCTTCTCCACCAGAAGCCAGAGACAAACTCAAATGCAACTGTCAAGGCAGAATTAGTAAAACAAGACAAATCAAGACCAAAGGAAAGCCAAACCAGAGCAGGTCATGTGGTGCACATGTAAACAAATCAGTGATGAAAGTTGAGGAAAGCTATCATTTCATCTACTGATGATTTTTCTTCTCTTGCTCCAAAAAAAATCTATCTGCTTTAAGAGAGATATGAAGATAATCCCATCAAAGTGTATTTTAATGCTATTTATGATACATTATCCAGTATTTTATCTGGCTTTCAGCATTACTATACCCACTGATCTCCCCTCTTAGTTATGGTTAAGGTCTGTTTGCACTCATGGGCAACAGAGAAAGTTTTCCAACAAAGTATTAAATTCTAGAGAATGTAAAATCCCCACTAGGGATTTAATGTAATGAATTAATTGGATGATTTATTAACCAATCATCTCTCTACTGCATACCTTAATTGGAGAAATATGGAAATGTTCAAAGAAGCTGAGCATTGACACATCTGTTAGGGAAGACTCCATCAGCTCGGTGTTAAGTGCATCCAAATCTTGCTGAATTAATTTAGACTGGTTTCAATATTTAAAAGAAAAAAAGGAAGTTAATCTCATCCATATATGTAATACAATTAATCATATTATATCTAAATGTATTCATATATATATAAATAAACAGTAGAAAAAATAGTAATAGTTAAATAGTTAACTAACTACTTAAATATGAATGTACTAATGAATCCAGAAAAAAAACCCCAAACAACCCATAACAGACACAAAATTTCTGGGTGATTTTCCCATTTTTTATTATATTGATTTTCACCTAAATTCCTCAATCACTTAAGGTCCCATTCCAGCAAAAATCTGTTTCTCTCATACATTACCCTTTGTCTTTCAGCTTCTGGGTCTGTAGATGGAGTGAAGAGTTCACTAAGTGCTCCTAAAAATCCTTGATCAATTTTCAGTGCCATTTCCTGGATAAGAACCATGAAGTACCTAAAATGAGAAAGAAAGTGTATACCTGTATAAATTCAACTCAAATATTACATGCTTAGCCTACACCAGTGAAGCCTTGCTGTGCAGTGTCACATACTAAGAATTACAATCCACAATATCAATTTATAGTTAGAAGTGCTTACTGGCCAGCATTGCAAAGCAAACACACACACAACTCTGATACTGTAACTCTGATACCGTAGTACAAGAAGAAAATAATTCTGATTACTAAAGAATTTGCAGAACAGTCCCTTCACATGGTCAGTCCTTATTTTCTAAAATTAAGTTCCTTTTTGACTGATGTTTTTTATTGGAGACATTTAAAAACTCAATCTGAAGTCAAAAGTGGTTTAGATAGGAGAACAAACTTAAGAACAAAGTTACCTTCTAAAATATATCACATCTGTAAAATGAAATTACAATTCACTGTTACACTCACTTGAATTGCAGGACTTGGCTGTATTCATTGAATCTAGTGATGATGCTGATGTCAATGAAGGGTTTTGGTTCTAAAAAGAAAAACAAAACTTAAAAATCAATTGCCAAGCTCCTCCTTTCAAGGCTGAATAAATCTGATATTACTATAGGCTTTCTCTTACCTGAATCCAAAGCAATGGACTTGGGAGGGGCCACAGGGTGAAATACAACAGGAAACATCGATCCTGGTAATTGATTATCAACCTAAAAATTTATTACATAATTACAGGAATATTTTAGTGACATGATAATCAAACAGTTCTCATTTCAGAAGGTTTGAGTAACTTGTTTATAAATTGTGTTCAAGAGGAATGCTCTACTTATCAGGGTGGAAGGAGGAAAGAGCAAAAGGATTACTCTGATACCATTGTGGACTGTTACTCATTCAGTTATAAGAGTTCAGATGGTTCCAAGTGCTGCACAAGGGATGCTTAGAGATGTTCACACCCACAAAGACTCCCTTACAAGGTCTGCAGCTGATGGCAAACTGACTGTATAGTGAAAACCACCTTCAGGAAAAAGTAAAAACAAAATGAAAGATAAAAGGAAGGAGCAAACTTCCCACAAGCTGGTCAGAAAAAGCACCAGGGCCCTCAGAGAAGGGCAGCAAATGGAGATGAAGATGGCAATGATGATCACTCAACATCATCTCCCTCTAGCACTGAACAGTTCTTGCCAGTACCTGCTAAAGTATTTTAGCATAAATTAGAGCAATAAATTTGCTCTACTGGCAAATTTAGCAACACTATTAGTACTGACAGGACTATGCTGATCTGCTGCAAGTGTTGCACATTAATTCTGTGTTAATATTACAGGCAGATACATTACTGCATACTATTTGAGCATATTTAAATGCCTGTTCTCTACTTCCCATTAGACAGACAGTTTTTGTACTAAGGTCTCTAAACTCCTAGATAATGTAGATAACTCTGTAGAATAATGTTACACTTCTGTGTAAAAAACACAGTAAAATTTTGAAAAAGGTTGAGGTTTTAGAACACCAAAACACAGCTCTTTAGAAATAAACTCTCCACCATAGCACCCTGCTGTACATTAGCACACAGTTTTGTGGAATTCTTCCCACACTACTTCAAAACCCTGGGATGACAATTCTGCAATACTTTTCCATCACAGCACCCCTGCTACTCTGATGTAGAGAGACAGGCACCACATGCATATGAATTTCAAGATACTTCTTTGTGGCATTCACATTCTCTGAAAAAATTCCTTCACCCAGGGTTTTTCTCCTGGGAAGCTGAAAGGCAGCGAGAGGCCTCAGAGAAAATGAAAATAATTCTTATCTCATTTGCTTCTCCTGTGTTGTGCTCATATGTGGAATGTGTTTGGAGATTGTTTACCCACAGGTGATTTTTCCATTGGATTCTGCTGCGAGTTGTTTTCACTCATTGGCCAGTTGGGGCAAAGTTGTGTTGGGGTCTTGAAAGTCACAAGTTTTCATTATTATCGTCTTTTTAGCATTCTGTAAGTATCCTTTCTGTATTCTTTAATATAGTATAGTATTCTTTAATATAGTATAATGTAATAAAGTAATAAATTTGCCTTCTGAGAACAGGGAGTCAGATGCATCATTCCTGCCTTTGTCTGGGCATCCCTGATTTTTCAATACTTCTTCACATAAATGAAGGAAATCAAAGCCTTAATATGTCTGTCTGGTTTTGAAACCAGAGGAAGGATTAAATATTAAATTGTAGGTACCTGCAGCCAGTAGAGCTGAGCCCGTAGGCTCCTTTGGTGAGGTGACTGCTTGAATTCAACCTGAATTCCTGACAGGAAGTTACGGCGGATGCTGCATCTGACGGGGAGACGCATTTCCATTGGGGACTTGCTAAAATTCACCTGCAAGTGTAAGGAAGCAGAGCTAAGATACAGGTTAATTTGGGAAACAATAAAATTGACAGACTAGCAAATAAACCCTGTGGTTTTCCTCATTATCAGATCACAGGCTGCTGAATTTCTCCATCTAATTAACTGCATGGAAAACAGTGAAAACCACCAGTTAGTCTGACAAGGACATTACATGGCAGCTTTAGCTGTCCCAAGCAGGAACCTCTGTGTCATCTAAGTAGCTATTTCTTCATGAGTTATATACTACACTGGCATAATTAAAGATATTTATATGCAGCTGATTTACTTTCCCAACTGACATTTCCCCCCTGATCCTGCAACTTTTAAGTTATGAGAAGCAGAAGCATAAAGCTCTCCTTTATTGAGAGTGCAATGCAATGACCTACAGATAAAAGATTTGATACCGTGTATTATAAATGCACTACTGCAATGGTCAAAATTCAAGTTTTCAAAGAGCTGAGGGCATATACATGTTTTTCAAATGAAAGGATGATATAGGAAACAAGCCTGACGATGGTACTTTAAAATGGTTGTATTGGACTTAGCCATTTGAATACACTTTCTATGCATGGAATACAGGGATGTATAATTAATGTCTGAACAAGCTCAGGTAAGTGGATTAATTTCCCGAGTCCTTGAACACTGAAGACACCTTTACCATATCAAGTAATGGGAACTGCACCTTATTAAAAAGCTAAAACCAAAATTTTTGCAAAGAATTTAGGGTATATACTGCAAATATAGGTTCACAACTAATGTGCAGACACTGAGCAATCTTTTCTACTACACAAAAGAAAAATCCTTTAAAATTCCTGCTTCATAATACAAGCCTGGATAATACCTCAGTACTGCCTCAGTATCACAAGACAAAAACATTCTACTGTGTAAAATGTGTAACTACTTAAATAAAAATCCTGCCTCTTATTTCTGTTTCTCTTCACACAGCATCTATCCCAACTTAGCAAACCAGAAATCTGTTTCAACTGTTGCACTTGTTCAGCAAGCATTTAAACACTAAAACTCAATACCTACCTCAGTATTGCTGTCCAGTTTATGCCAACCAGGACCTTGGAAAGCAGTCTTGGAGAGATACTTTTGATATGCCTGTTCCAATAGGTTTATTTGTTTTTGATTAAATGGTTTCCACTTTTGCCTTGGTTTCCGTTCCCAAACAACATCAGAACTGCAAGACAAATAACAAAGTTAACAAGTTTAGAGTACTTATACTTTTCTTATGCATGCAAACCATGTAAAACATAATTTTATAATTTCTCAGGCTCAAAAAACTCTATTATGTCTTTTTTAATGTAAGCTAAAAAAGGGGGGCAGTTAAATCCTGTTGGTTCTAATTCCACTATAGGAGTAAATGCAAAATTTAATTTTAATTAAAAATGTTTCACTTAATTTAACTTGAAACATATCCCCTTCAACTCTATTGCTAAAATTATAATACACTGCCAAATTTTGATTATTCAAAGCAATATTTACACTTCCATGGGCAGTACCTAGTAATTCCTATGTAAGAGATTTCTTTTTTATTTTCATTGTTAACTAGAGAAAGTCCAAGACTATGGATTGACAAGTTTATTTCTTGGTCAGGTTGCTCCAGCTCCTCTGCTTGTCGTGCTTTGGAAACCAGAGCCACATCATCTGTGAAAAGCAGCACTCGCTGTCGTCCATCCAGGAAAGACACCCAGTGAATTTGAGTGTTTGCATTGTAGGGGAACTGGCCACAGTCATCCTGTATCAAGGGAAAAAAAAAGTATATTACATGAGTAAACCCCTTCTGTTGTCTGTAAACTTGCTTATAAACATAGAGCAAACACCAACCAGAACTCAGTATTTTTCCTGTTTGTTCAGTTTACTGCACTGTCCTGACTTGGTTGCACCTTGTACCCTAAAACTGGAAAGAAGTTGAGGTTGGGATATTTTTTCCCACTTTTGCAAACTAAACATTCCAGCAATATGTGTTGTTTAGAATAATATTGGAAATCATTAGGGAACAAAAGCCTTCAGAGCAAAGCAAAAGGCTTCAAATCTTAGTAATGGCAGAAGAAGGCAATAAATCATATACCATGAAACAGTGAAACCAGACAATTACTAAGATCTCTGCTTTTCAAAAGCACATACTCCTTATTTTTAATTTGTAAGGCAAAACTGAGATAATTAAAGCCCTTTACTCAAAAGCCCCAAAGAATCATGAATGCAACCCTAATTATATGGTAAGGAAATGGGTTTTAAACTAAAACCATTTTTAAAAGTGAAAAATTTGACCCAAGGATGTGCTTATACAGTAAAGCACACTGTCACTGGTTCTGTCTGAGTTCAGGTGTGTGAAATTAAACCCATTTCCAGTACAACTGAAACTCAAATTTGCTTTCCTACACCTTCTTTTAGCTAGCAAAACTTTTCAATCTTGTCAACTCTGTGTTACTCAACAGAAAAACCAAGCCACCTCTGAAGAATTCATTGTAGTGTAAGGTGCAAGTGGGCAGCTAATTAAAGACAGACACACTGGACTATCAAAACATCTAAAATCTTGCTTCTTGACAGTAGCTATAAGTCTCCTACAGGATGACACAGAGGCAAAGTTACTGATAAAGCTTTCTCCCAGATAGTTTTAATTTTGAAATAGTCCTAAATTGGTTCAGCATTTCCATCTCCCCTCAGAAAATTTACCTTAAGTAGGTCATGTTCACCAAAACATTGAGAGTAGCCCCAAGTCAATTTTCTCGGTTTGGTTGGATCTGTCCAGGCAAAGAGGCATACTTGCCTTGGTTTCAACTCCATTTCCTCCTGTAATCCACTGCAGGTTAAAAGAGAAGGAGAAAATAACAGCACTCAGTGGTTAAAAGCACTGATGGAAGTGGTGCAAGAAAACCCCAGTACTAACAACTCCACCCCTCCAGCAGTGAGGCATGAGGGGCCTAAGCCATTCACCCCAGACAAGTCCAGCTGCTGGTACATCAGCTCTTGGTGATACCCATGTGACACCTTGCTGATGTTTAACCAGGATATCCCTGGGTAAACAAGCAATGGTGAATTGTTCCTTGCACATACCTCTGTTTATATCTGAGGGAGTCCCATGGAGTGTGGTTCACAATCAGAGCTGGGGCAGCTCCCTCGTGGTAATCCATGAAGCTGATCACAGTGGAATGCTCTGAGACATTCACATCTACCAGCAAGCCCCCATTCTGGAGAGGAAGTTAGACAAAGCCCAGCATTAATTCAGGTTAGAACTATGATAAACATTATATCCAAAGACTTTACTGAACATGGTTCCTTTATAAACATATTCCCTAATGCTAGGCTAGGGTGAGTTCTGAAATGATAATAATCTTAATTAGAATCAAATTAATTTAACCATGAACTGTGTGTCTCCAACATGTTATAGCTGATCAAGAAATCCTAAAATAGAATCTATTTTTTGTTACCTACTTAAACAAACTGAAGGCATCCAAGACATATCCTCTGCAAAAAGCCCAGATGTCAGAGGTGCAGTATACCATTGTAACTTAATAGCAATAGAGCTGTTCAGTTTCCTATAAGCTTGTCACAAGCAAATCAACTTGACTACACAGCTATGAAAACAACACTGCAAACTTGATTCATAACTTTTTTAATGCAACAGAGCTGAATGAAGAGCAGTGTACCCATAACTTAAGAGACAAGGTTTTGATGTTGATTTTATTGAGTCAAGCTACCACCGAGCTAAAATGGAGAATTAACAACAGACTACACAAAGTCAGTCTCACCAATTCTTCCAGTTTCAGCAGAGTACCATTATCCTGGGCTTTAAACAGGAATGGTTTGGATGAGCTTTCATAGCCAACTACTCTTACACAAAGTTCACCAGATGAGTTTTCAGGCCAAAATGGAAGACACTGTAAGACAAGAAATACACATGACTTTAACATTTCATATATGTTCAATGTGGTAACTCAGCAGTAAAACAAACAGGGTTGTGTGACTGAGACTATTTCACATGTCTTAGTTCTTAGCCAAGTATCTCCTGATGAACACATCCACATCTAAACTGAAGGACTTGATTAATGTACCAGCACATACAACCTGTACAGTTCAAGTTCCCTTGGGATGTGAAATATCCATGTCATGCCACCAAAGAGACAGCTTCTGTAAGGGAACTCCTCTTCCTTCAAGTGACACCTAAACACAGCTGTTTGTCTACAGTGATATCAAAAGGAAAAAACATGAAGCATTACCTCTGAAGCTGAGATATAATTCCATTTATTAGTTGGAAGAGAACCATTAGGACCAATTTCTCCAACTTCAAGTTCCAGAGAAGATTTGTTTGCTATTGTGTAGAATGGAGTGAAGGTAACTATTCTGGTAAGGTTGAAACTGCTCATTCTGATGCTGACTCCAACCTGTTGAACAAGGAGAATTTGAGCAAATAATCAACAAGAAGCTAAGGAGAAAAGTCAGGATAGAAAAGCCAACAGCAGTGTAATTACAAAGCCTAACACACAACACTCCTGTTCCTTCCACCTGAAGTAAAAGCACCAACCATGCAGTAAAATCAGCAGATTATGCAACACAACTAACACAAGTGTAATCTGACAGGGTTAGCAGGAGCATTTTGCAGCTGTAGCTTTTGTGGGGAAAATCCACCAGAAATCCCTCTAGAGTAAGTCCTGACAACTTAAAATGACCATTATCATCAGAACACAGTTAAACAGTACATGAAAACACAACTCCCCACATCTCTTTATCTGCTTAGTTGTGAAAATGCAGTCTTGGATAAGGAGTGCAGATCCAAACACTTGCTAACAATTGTGAACAATTATCTCCACCATGCACATCCATCATTGTGTTTTCAAACAGAGAGTACTACATGTTTGTAAAAAGTCAACCCAAAAGAACACAGAGATCTTCACAAATCACTGCAACAGATCTTACCAGGTAGTCCATGTTATTAGCTGGACACTTGACACATCCGTAGCTTCCTACAGTATCAAGGGAAAAGCTGTTGGACCAAGTGCTGGTTGAAATACACAGCTGGATCTACACACAAAAAACAACAACATGCAAAGTAATTCAGTAAACTCATTTTCATTCTGTGGTTCATGCATTATGGACTGCAGTTATATCACATATAGCAATGTAAACACAACACTTCAGTGCTTTTAGCACCTCCCCTAAATTAGGATAACCTAACAATGTAGTATCACTATTAATATTGTGATTTATTAATCTGTGATTGAGTTCTGGGAAAGATGTTACAGTAGAAGGTATCAAAGCAGAGTAGTTCTCATTGACTCATGCTCATGACAGCACACATAGATGGGGAAAAAAAGCCCAAGCTTCACAAACTTGAAGAGATGGAAGGAAATAATCAAATTAATAGTTTTTCAACCATTTCTTCAACTATTGTTAGGTAAAAAAAAGTTATTTAAAAAATTCTAAATTCCAAAAAAATTCAATTTTTTTTTCCAAAATCCAAAAGTATTTAAAAAAACTTGTACTGCAGTGCTCTTCACTTGACCATGTAAACATCACATCACCCTAAAATCAAAATAAGAGGAATGTGTGTAACACAAAACAGAATATTTACAGTGTGCATTTTAAATGTCCAAGTACCAAAGAAAACAGCAGTCAAATTAAACTCTTTAGACTTAAAAACTACACAAAAATATTCCTTTCATAACAAGTGTGTGTGTTTTCTCCCTCAGAACACGGCCTGAAGATTGCCACCTAAATTAAGCATACCTTGTTCTTACTAAAAATATTTTTCTTTTTAAAAGAGAACAAAACAATATCTCTGTAGTCTGCTGGATGCTTCACATGAGTGTCTTCAGCTCGGTACTGCAGAACTCGGGAGGTCTTGTTGATAATCCAGTAGGGGCTGAACACAGACAGGACCATGTGGCCCCCGACCCGCCTGGCATGGATGTGAACATCCACGGCCAGCTCTGAGGCACTGTGGGACATGAAACGCACGGGGAAAAATTCACACATCCCATCACAGATTTTAAGATGGCCATGCCAGTCTTTGCCTTGGTATTTTAACAACACAAGCTCCATTATTTCTCCACTGATTCTTGAGTGAAAAACATCTGCAGCACTGCCTTCAGTCAATTCACGGTCTTCTGCAGTTCCCTGTAGCAAAATTAGATAAGGTAAATTAAGTTTTCAACACATAAAAATTAGATTTTATATGCTGGTTCAAGAACCAGTGTTTTATTCTCTTGTAAGATGTACATTTCAGATACCTCAGTAACCCATGCCTTAATCTCCAATCACTTTCACTTGAGATTTATCCTGTGAATAATTTGAGAGCATCACTTTACTTGCAGAGCAGTACAGACTGCTTAATTCTGGATCTCAGGGAGGCAAACTTGCTCTAACACATCCCTTGCTTCCACTCCCTCCCTCTCTCCTCCATGATTTCCAAAGGATTTTGGCAATGATTTCTTATTCATATTCTTACAATTCTGGGTGTAACACTGCACTGGACTATGCTGCAGATCCACAGCCAGGATTTATCACACTAAAGAACCCCCAAGGCACAGACCTGCCAGTTCTGCCATGCTATTTGGTAGCACAACTTGGCTCAGGAAGTAGCATCCAACAACAACAGCTTTCCTAATTTTTACTGATAAAACATTTTTACTGATAAACACTATACTTAACAGTATGGAATAGTAGCCAGGCTTGATTAGCACAGGGATGTGAAGACAATAAGCACAAACCCTTGTACAGGTACAGTGACTTCAGAAATAGATATGAATTACTGGTTTCTAGCTCCTCAGTCAAGGAAACACCACTCTGTTCTACATTCTGTAGTTACATTCTTCAGTTACTCCAAGTACTGAAGTACAATGGAGGTGAGGAAAACTGGGAATAGTGCCAATGTGATGTTGGACAGAGTGAAAGAAAGAAAGATCTCAATGAATGTCACAGCCAGTTATGCAAGCAGGACAAAACAGAACAAACAAGGATGGTGGTTCTAAATGCTCACACCTCTTGTATTTACTAAAATCACTCAGATTAATGAAGAAATACTAGATACTGAAAATATTGAACACACAGAGGAAAACTGTCTGTGTAGCATCCTTCAAAGATTCTTCCAATTTGTACAAGACCTCACAATAGTCACCAGTAAAGAATCAGTGTCAGAATGGAGAGAATTTTCAATTTCTACATAGAAAAAAAAAGGCTCTAGAAATTATAGATGCTTTCTCTTATACCTCTTCTTGGGAAGCTAAAGACAGCTCGCAAAACAGAAATAGAATCTCAGAAGTATGTAAAAGAAAAAGACTAATCCAGTACAGGATTCCTGATAAAGGAGCAAGGCAGAGCTGGTCAGGTACACACAAATTTTTTAAAAAATCTCCAAAACATCCAGAATGTTATATCAGCCTCATTCATTTACAACAGAAAATACAAAACCCAACATTCAGCATCTTCCACACTGCATTCACCTTCACTTCTAACTAAATGCATTCTTACTCAAAACCAAGGCAGGGATTTACAAATAAAACCATGAAGTAACTTACCTCAAGTAAAAATCTCAAGGTGTATGGTAGAAGATTCCTCACAGTCAGTGTAGGGCAAAGGTGGATAATGTAGGCAGGATCCAACTCCTCTACAGAACTTGAAATAAAATTCAGTTCATCAGGTACAGCTGCTGAGCTGATTATTAGAGGCAAGAAATTGGTCTCAGTGGCTGGGCACTGTAACAAGCACTTGACTTCATCACTCCTGTGTAGCTCTTCCCTCCAGGCAATGTAAGTTGTAGACTCCTTGTACTGACCCTCAAATATTCCTGTTGGTTGGACATACAGATGGCACCTGTAAGAAAACAGCAGGAATTGTACACAGTGGCTTTGCACTGACACCTAACTTCATCTATTTTAAAGTCATGGCTTTTGCAGCACACTAATTACCTAACAAAGACAGCACTTTGGAGTTTTAGCCCACTCAGGAAGACTTTCACATACAAATTAAGGTTTCAAAACTAATGCTGTATTTGTGCATCAGTGTGACAGACTGGCCCTACAGAGCAGAGGAAATGTACCTGTATGAATGCAAAGGAACATGAAACTCTTCTTCTGGCTTGGATATGCCAATTGGCTTCAGCAACTTGGAGCCTTTAGCCAGCTGGTAGATCACAAACGGAATTGAGAAATGGTTCTTGATCTGGAATCAGAATGAGTAATTTTTCATTACATTTCTATGGTACGAATTTCTACGGTACAAATTTCTAAAGGAAAAAGTATCAGTAACAACAAGGAAAACCAACATTAGTAGATATAACCAAATTCCTCTAGAAAACAAACTTGAGCTGTCTTAATAAACAAGTGTATGAGAAAACTCTAAGCTCCAAGAATTGAAAAACATGCTTAAAACGTCACATAGCATAAAAAGCATCCCCAATGCTGAGGATATTAGAAAGCCAAACAGGAAAGGGAAAACCAAAGGAAAACTCACATAACAAAGAGAGCAAAACACTTAGTAAGTGGCCTTTAAGTAACATTTTGGAAAAGTACGATCTCGAAGAAATGCCTTAAGGAAGCCAAGGAAGGAGGCTGATGAAGAGCAGTGCTGCCAGGGCTGGTGTCTGTGGCTGGTTTTACCTGCAGAGGGGAGCGCACAGTAATGACTTTATTTCCTTCCGTGGCGTCGATCTGCACCAGCACGGAGTCGGGGCGGTCGGCGCCGTCCCTGACGCTGTACAGGCGCCGGCCTGGCTTGGCCACGGGAATGCTCAGGGCCTCCTTGTATCCCTCCAGTTCTGATCCACAAAAACAGACAAAAGACTTTATTAGGAACACAAATCACACTACCATTTCCTATTTGAACAGTGCTTAAGCTACTGAAAACTCAGCAACAACCAGAACCAAAGTGTCAGAATTCAGGACATCCCTCTGGCTGTCCTGGATTGCCCAAACCCCTGCCAGGGGGCTCAGAGACCTTGGCACAGAGCCTAAGATGCCTCTGCCTTTGATTATGACCCATGGAAAAAATTACCAACCTTGCATGAGGATCTGCAAGCCACGAAAGTCTAAATAGAATAATAATTAGTTTGTCACAGGGTGAAAAATAGATTTTTTGGGGTTTTTAGAATGGGGGTTCAGGAGGCAAGATGGAGGAATCTGGGCATGTCCAGCCTTTCTCCTTCTTCTTGGCCTCCATCTTCTGCTGTGATGCTGGCACTTTTGGATTGGTTTAAGGTAGAAACTCACTGTCTAACACAGGTGATAGGTATTGGGAAGTTATAGTAAATAATGTACACGCAGTTTTTAGTATAAAAAGATAACACCACCCTGAGGGCAGCCAGAGCACCTCTGACCTGCTGAACAAACCTCAGCAGGCCAGAGAAAGAATTTTATACATAAGAAACAATAAACAACCTTGAGAAATTAGATAGAAGAGTCCTGACCTCTTCTTCAGCTGCTGGGCTGAGAAAAGAGACTTTCTGACATATCTCAGGGTCACTCTGAGCAGCAGAAGTCCCAAGACACCAAAGTATCCTCTGGCAAAAACACCTTAAATGGTATTCAAATACCACTGAAGGAAAGCTTTGGGGTCCAAATACTCCTCAACTCCACAACTTTAGATTATGATTTATATACAGCATGGGGAATACTGCAAGCAGTTATTAAAGGTATTGGTTGGCTGAGTTAATGAACACAGAACAAGCCTTGTATCACCTTCATATGGAATGTGATGGAAAGGGAAAAACTCAGATGATTACATATTAGTGGCTATTGTAACTTGTTTTCTCAGGAATATTTCCTGGCAAAGCTAAAACCACAGCATCATAACTGGTCTCAAGTAGCTGGGTAACTACAGAAAGCCAAATAAAAGTAGTGATAGGAGAAAGGGAAATCCTGTTTAACAGGAGCTGGAACACACAGGCCTGTGTCACAGGGGCCTCTAAGATAGTTTATCAATGACTCCACTAGAATAGCTTCCAGTTCTCCCAAGGGGTAGAAAAAAATATCATTCTTTTCTCCTTCTGAAAACTGGAGCAGAGGAATTTTCCATCTTTTTAAGAAGCCCAGTACCTGTTTTGTGGTGTTTTTTTTAATTGGCATCAATATTCAAAGGTAATTCCAACACAACACACTTGACCTGCATTTCTACCACATTGAATTAAACTCCCATCTTCCCATGCCCAGCCTGTGATAGCAAACAGCACTCCTTAGCATAATACCTAAATTTAAAGAGAAGACAGAGCTTTCCTGTCGGTGCAGTGCAGACAACCTTCCTCGCTGGGGGGCTTCAAAAACAGAATACTCCAGTTCCATGCTCTGACCAGTTTCTATTTCATTCACATTTTCTTTTTCAGCTGAACCCACTATCCGAAAATTGGAGCTAGGAATCACTTTGAGAGGAACACCCAGGGCATTCTTCACTATGATAGGTGCTGTCTCTTTAAAGGAATAGCCAAAGGTGGATGCAGTTGCTTCTGAAAATGCCTGTAAATAAAAACATTTACAATATGTCATACATAAATAGCCACAATAACATACCTATAAGGGCTTTAAAAGACAGTTCCTAGCAACTACCTTTTTAATGAGGAGAGGAACTATATACAGTAGATCTATGTTTTGTACAGCAATATTTCAGGCAAGTACGGTTATTTCCAGAGAATCTAATTTCCTTCTGTGATTTGCAGCAAATGTTGATGCTACAATAACCCTTCATGCTCCTCACAGGGAGTCTTTCCAAATCTTAGGTTTGAGAGAAACATAAGATCTGGGACACAGAAGTCACAAGGAGATGGAGCACAAGCTCCAAATTCAATCACAACTTGCACTTACAAACTTTTGTTTGGTTGCACAAAAGCCAAAGTAACTGACTGCCAATACAGGCTTACAGTGTAAGCAAGTACTTACAGAACTGCTGATCATTCAGAATTAAAAAATAAATAGGCATAAGTCAAACTCAAGTGTTTCTGTAAAAACAGATTGATTTAGCGACCAAAATTTCTTCACAACAGAAAAAATAGGAGGGGAAAGCATCCTTGACCATTCAGAAGCACACCTACTATAAAAAGTAAAAGGTAAAAGGGGTAAAAGGTATTTTTAACACATGGGACATTCTACTCCTGCAGTTTAAAGGCCAATCCTAAAATGCACACTTTTCTTAGTATTCAATTAAACAGAAAACATGGAAAGGGAGTAAATTTTTGTTTTAATATTTCAGAAGGAATATGGTAGGAAACAGCTGTGTTTATTAGAGCATTTCATGTTCAGTTAACCTGCAGATGTGACACTTCCTAAGTCCTGCATAGGCACATTTGTTGGTCTAACACAGAAGCTACTTTCTGTGTAGATAAAAAGATAACCCCACCTTTTTGCTGAGCCTAAAGGAGCTGAGTAAAACTCCTCAGCCCTTCCAGGTAACATTTGTCATAGCTGCAGAGAAGCCATTTGACTGGGAGCCAATATAGTTCTTAAAACAAAGATAATTCAGAATTTCCTATGGAAGCACATAACTGATTGTTATTACCTTGGCTAGGTTACTGAAAACAGCAAGACAACATTTGGATATTGTAATATTCATTGTGTCCATTGAAGAGATGTTAATTGCAGTTTGTGGCTCAGGAATAACAATGAAATCATCCCCAGGCAGCAGACTTCTCTCCTGGACAGGGTTAGTCTTCATCTGAAAGAAAAATTCCATTAGACAATTACAAACCTATAGGTTACTTTCTCCTATGTTAAAACAGGAAAAAACTACTTGACTTACATGTGGCAATTATGCAAGTAAAGTAATATCTACTTTGCCTTGTAAATCTCAGATGTTTTAAGCAAAGATGGGAATTTTATACCAACACAGGAGGCAAATTTGTTTCTCTTCTCTGCATGGTTACACACTTCATTGCATCCATGCATTGATAATTCACATTACAGATAAACCTTAAGATCTCTAAAGAAAGATTATTTTTTTTTTTCATGTAAAACTGCATAGCTCCTTCAAGCAACAGCATTCAAAAGGTCAATGTCCCACAAAACTTCAAAGGAATTTAAAAATAGCTGCCTGTACAAACCATTGCACATAATGTCAAGTATCTTTACATACCTCCAGCTTTAAATTCCATTGCTTCCTTCCTCCTTCAACTCGTTCAATAAGTGGCTCCCACACTGCATAGGTTTCATTGTAATAATGAACCTAAAGAAATATACAAAATTAAATAAGGTCTCTAAATACAAAGCATTTTTTATGAAAAACATTAATAAAAATACAACAAATCTTTATGTCATGTTTTGGAGGTCAACTATTAACTTTTAATGGTTTTAAAAACTAATACACAGAAGTGTAATAAATCATATATTTTTCACAAATTACACCTTTTTCAAGAGTTCATTTTCTGGCTTGCTTTGAGAGCAACCAAGCATCCTGGTAATGCCATATCTTTTTAACACTTTCAATTAACGTAATCAAGTCTCTTATCTGCCCCCACATGGTTTGAGAGAAATACTTTGAGACCGGGAACTTCACTGCCACAAATACTTTTTAGTACTATGAAATAATAATTAGTTTGAGCCAATTATAGTCTGAATCTGGCCCACTGGAATGACTCCTCTAACTCATAGCCAACACCAAGTTTTTAATTTGCTTCCATCACTGCAGATCTGAATAGAAGCTGTGGACTCAGGAGTTGTGGATGCTCCCTTTCAGCTATTCTGCTTGTCCCTCCTGGAACCACAGTGACCTCCCCCAGGGATACACAATCAAGCATCCAAACTCCACCAGGATTTGCACACAGGGCAATGGAAGAAAGCTACTTGGATATCCAGGAACAGAATGAAAAAAGAGGTAATTTGGTAAAATGACAAAGGGTAGTAAATGCATTGCATAAAGCAGCTGCACATCTGGCTGTATGAAATTCTAACATGCTGTCTCCATAAGAGACTTTTACCATCTCAGAATGGAATCTCATTTTGCAAAAGAAGTCTAACTTCTACCTTACCAATAAACACAATGCTGGAGAAACAAACAAAATGGGGGGGGCAAGAAGAGTTAAATATGACTATTCAAGTAAGCCAAGCTCATTGTTCACACAGCAGAACTTCAATATGCAAAAATAATACAAAGACAGAGGACTAGATTATTTCACATTACAACTGCCTTTAAAATCCAACTTTCTGTACATCCAACTTTCTGTACAAAGCACATTATGCTCACTTGCCTGACTAAAGAAATCCTGAGAGCATTTCAGTTTAAAGCTATCATTAATTCAGCACATATAAAGTATATTGAAAAGTTATTTGAACTCAGGTACTGTGCAGAAGTGTTTTAAACTAAGAGTTTGACCCCACATACCTCCAGTGACATATCAGCAGTGACCTCCATCAGTGAGGACCAGTTTTTAAGGACACCTGAAAATGTAGATTCCACTAACAACAAAGGGACAGTCCGATGGCCCAGGCCACATTCCAAGGTCATCTGAACTGATTTCACTACAATATCAAATTTCTCTTGCTTCAGAATTTGTTCATGGTCCCTAAAAGTTTCTGTTGCTTCTGTGGCTATGTCAACACCAAGGAACCAAGCATTGCACTCATCCACAGGCTTCACTTGCCACAAGTTCTCAGAAACTTCTGCTGCTCCTCTGGAATCCTCCTCTGTTGTTTTGGGTTTTAGGGCAGCCATAATGGTCACAACAGTATTCAAAATTATTGGTGATATCTTGAAAAAAGAAAAAAGTCTTCAATTAAAATACAAAATATATGATGAATAGAAATAGCAAACATGAAACGTCTTTTCAGGGATGAAACTTCATTTCCAAAGAAAAGAATCTATTCATGGACCTCCTCCTGTTTTCCTTTCCTGTAAAATATCCCAAAAATAGTGGTGGCAGCAGCAGGGGGAAGAGTTATTTTGTAACTTTGGAGGGAAGTGGTAGGAGGAATCCTAGAATCTGAAGTATTTAACTTACTCCTTTCTAGTCAAGGGACTGTCAAAATGACAAACACACAATGACTTCTCCCAACACAGAGCAGTTTTAAAATGCATATTTCTGGCATTAACTTCATGGGAAAATAAAAAACGTAAATAACAATATGCAAACAAAATAAAATAAAATTATAATAATAATAATTTTAAAATAATTTTTTAAACCCAACACAACAACAAAAAACGAGCTACAGTTTGAGAAATGTAGCTGTTCTACCAAAGACAATTTTAATAATCTTACCTTAATAGTTAGTTCCTCCATTGTTACTGCCACAGTGTGTAACCCTGAAGTGTGCACCATATTTTCCATGACCAAAAAGCATGGCCGTAACACCTGAGTGAAAACAATTTCATTATTAAGGTGACTCCTTAAATCTAACCTTTTCATAAGGTCTTGCATTTTTTTCCCTCCATAGGGCAAAGGGGCACTGATCCCATGAAGCAACAACATGTTTCAGAGTAAAAACATTCCATACAGTGCAGCAATCCCACATCCCAATTTGCACAAGCACCACTTTGTACTGGAAGATTAAAAGCCAGTGAAATAAAAGCTTCTGACATAATGCTTAAAAAGCAGACAAAACAAAAGCCCAACACACAGTGATAAAATAGTAAAAAAACCCCTGAATCCTTAAAATCCTGAATGTATAAGGGAAGATAAGCACATGTGAGATGAAGCACATAGGCCACCTTTGGCCTTTGGCAGGAATGTGCCCATCAAGTTCCAGACAAAATGCTGCTCGGGGCTCTACTGCAACAAGGAAACCAACAGGCACTGAAAAACACTGCAAAAGGTTCTGGGCTTCTAAACCCCTCATACAGTTTCTTCACTAAGAAACTTTTAATGTCATTTACAGATGCACAGCACAGGTTTTAGACAGAGCTCTAAGTGCTCAAGTCCTGCACCTACTGATAAAAGATTCACCTTTAAATGGCACAGGCCCCTCCTCTCTCCTGAATAATCAGTGATATGAAAACAGAGTTTTGAGTGCTACAGATATGCCAGCTAAGGGAGATGCCTGCCACCCCTTCTAATTGCTTTTTTCACTGGTTTCCTTACCGTAGTAACATTCTTGCCTTGTTTTTCTTTGAGAAAAGCACAGGCCAACACTTTGAAGGCCATCACTTGAGCAGTCATCCGTTGTGCAAGCTTGTCTGATGTCAAAGAAAAGTCACATTGGAAGGAAACTTTTAAGGCAGGGGCATCAGCACTGGTCAAATTAGCAACAAATACAATTTCTGGATCCAGAATCACAGCTTTTACTGTCATGTTTGGCCGTACAGATATCTCTGTGAAAACAAGGTAAAAAAACCACCTTGAATATAAAAACCAGAAAGAGGAAAGGTATCTACTCTGTCAGTGGCCAATCTACACATCCTGAAGAATAAACTAATTTCTTAAGTCTGATACCAAGACAGCATCTTGAAAGCTTTTGAATGAATAATTTTCAGAACGAAATCTGCAAAGGAGGGAAATGGAGGTGTGTGGAAACTGGTTTTACAGACCTGTATCTGCCCTGGATTTCCCAGCAGCAACTTGCTTTAATTGGAATTGCGCAGATCCTTCAGCTGAAGATACTGGCATTGACTTAATGAAAAACTGTGCTACTGCCAACAAAAATTCCATACTAGCACATATGTACAGCTTGTCGAGGACAGCAACAACTTCAGTTCCATTTTTATCCTGCTTGTATCTTATATCAATCATAGAAGTGTCATTTGTGTCATCTTTCTTGTCTATCATTCTGGAAAACAAGTTCAATAAGAAACATCTCAAACATCATAACACTAGATCTAGAAAAATAAAGATGCAGAAGTACTGCCATTTTTTCTCCCCATGCCCTTTATAAAGAAGAATTACTATATAAACAAGCAGTGTTTCTTCTAGAAATAAAAGGGTGGAGGCTTTTCTTGTAGAAGAGTAATTTCATTTAAGACTAGTTGCTACAGTTTTGAAAGTATGCATGTAGCACATGACAATCACACTGAAGTTTCAGTGCATACAACTCTCTCATTGAGGCTGGGTGCTCTCTATTCAGCTGTTCTACTGCAATATGCTAGCCTCCAAGATTTCTTTTTGTTTTAGATAACTTGAGAAATCAACATAAAAGAGTAGAAACTTCTTGAATGTTGTTAAAATTGTTCATTGCTTAAGCACAGATTATTACAGGCCACAACTGACAGCACTACTGGGTTTTATCAATCCCATGTGAAGCAAAGTACACAACAAGGAAAAAGCCTTCCTCATAAGCTGGAGTTGTTTCATTTCTGATGCATTCAAACCCACCTTGCAGTGACATTCTGAATTCCTTCTCTGAGATCATCCAAGGTGCATGACTTGAGTTTGACAGTGATGTCCATGGAGCCATCTGAGAACATCTCCCCTGCGGATGCCATGAGGTGCAGCCGGAGCTCCCCGAGGCGCAGCTTGTCACTGTGCACGGAGAGCAGAGACTCCTGCACAAGGACAGAGTGCAGGGTTGGGGACCCTCAACAAAGCTGTGACACATTTGCCTTGCTGCTAGCCACGTGCATCATCATCCAGCAACTGAAAGATCTGACTAGCCTGTTGCTGTCATCAGTCCTCCACTCATACAAATGAGTTCAAGAAATTCACTGAGAAAACCAAAATCCTGCTGGGCTGCAGTGAAGCTGTTTCTGCACCACAGTGGCAGCAGTTGCTCAGAATGCTTCACTGAAGGACAATCCATTTGAACTCTAGATCCCTTCCCAAAGGATCCCTCCACTCTCATCACTCTAACTCATCTACAAGAGCACCTCAGCAATAAGTGGGAATTATATAGCAGTGAAATAAAAATAATATCCCATTACAGTGTCCTTCCTTGTGAGGCTCACTGCACAAGAACATCTTAAAAATTATACACTAAAAACATTCACTATACACTATAAAGCAAGCACCTTCACATCTACACAAAGCAGACTTGATTAAGTCATAAAAACAAGACAACATTTCGCTTCTTTCTCTTCTGTTTTCAGCAGAGAGAGGATGCCCATGATTGCTCATACCCAGGGATATGCAAGAGGAAATTATGGGCAATATACAGCTTGGATCTGCTTGCTAACTCTAGAGGCACCATGCATAGAACTAGCACTGCCTGAACTAACAATTCCTACTTTTCAAATATTCATTTTTATTTTGGCTAACTGGAACCAAAGTTTGAATGGCCAAATCAAATGCTGGGTGGTTTTGGTGGTTTGGTACTATTTTTAGTGTGACTTTCAGAAATGCACACACCTTCTTCCTCTTAAGGACACTGCCTGCCCAGGAAAGCTCAAGGCTCCACTAGGAAAGCATTACAAAGCCAGTGCAGCTGATATAACTTCATTTTTCTGACCTGAGTTCTGTCCATGTGAGAAACCCTGGCTGCCCACCCCACCTGTGTGTTAAAATCTTTGTCACAAACCTGAGTTATGTCACTGTTGTACAGAGTTACAGAAAGGGACTCAAAATTGAAGTCAAATTTAAGCAATGTAGAGCACTCCACAGAAGACTGAACTGCAGAATCACATTTTTGTCCAGAATCAACAAGGGTACCTGTCAGTGAAAAGAAGACATTTTTACATTTCTTCTGAACACTGGGCTTGCTGGTTTTAGGTTTTTTTGTTGTTGGCTGCTTTTTTTTTTTTTTTTTTTTTTTTTGTTGTTGGTTAGTTTGGTGTTTGGGGTTTTCTAAATTAAGATCAGAAAACCCCAAAAAGAGGGAAAGCTCTAAATTCAGAAAACTACTCCAAATAATTCACATTTTTAATTTTGTTCTATCCAATGCATACTAAAATTATCTAGCACAGAGTGGATCAGAACCTTAAAAGAAGCTGTCATTAGTTTACTGAAGTTCTTTGTTCACTTTAATGAAGAACAACACAAAGTACCAAATCTGCTCAAGGAGTCTGCACTACCCTTCCTTTCAGTTCCTATTCACAGCAGAGCCATTCAACTATTGGCTAAAGAGCAATTTTTTGACAGTGAAAATGTTAAGTTTGGGGAAGAAATAGATTTGGCAAAGTGTTAATATTTCATCCAGAGACATGCACTGTTTACACTGACTCACTATTTGAATATTTGTATCCTCCTTGATTGTTATAATTGTGCATTAACATTCTGGGGTAGATGATTTGGCTTTTTTCTTTTTTATCCACATGCAGACAGAAGAGTGACTGATATAAACTGAACAACACCATCATATGAGAAATGAATCACAAAAAACCACCACAAAAACTTCTGACCATCAGGAGCCCACACTCCATGTAAGTGCCTACATTCTTATTTATAACTTTTCATGTATACAATATATTTGTAACAGTTAATTTGTAGTACTTCAGAAAAAATTGATATTTGAATCTGCAAACAGCCCTCTGCCTACACATATTCAGCCTCTGAATTGAACATACCCTCAGAGCCATCTGATTCATGTGGAGCTTTCCCTTTTTTAGGTATCTGCATATCCTCAATATTCTCCTGCACAGTATGTGGCTGGGAAGAAGCCCCTCCAAGGTTTTCAAGTAAAATTTTCATGATAACAGTTAGATCACCTTCACTGAGTGCAATCTGTGAAGTGATAAAGCCACAAGTTCAGTTTTGGTGACAACATTGCTCCCAATACAGTATGCAAGCATTGAGGAGAAACAATGGGCTGCTTCCAGCAGAAACAAATGGGACAATCACAATTATCCTGTCCAAAATAATCAAAATTATCTGCCCATTTCTCCTGTATCATTTTTTACTTGTTATAAACAGGAGTTACAAGAAGAAATAACAGTCCACACGATAAATACTTTCTAGATTTGTAAAGGATCTTTGCCTATTAAAAATATGGGTAATTGAGAAACATAAGCACTTCTCAACAATTCAGTAACCCAAAAACATGACCAGAAAACATTAAAGCCAAGATTTGCATTGTACACACTAAAGCAATTGCCATTCAGTAAGCCTTCAAAGATTTCATGAATAAGTATCCAGTCATAACATTACAGAATCACAGAAAAGCAAGCAGTGCTAAGTGACAAGATGCAGTCACTTAGCCCATAGCACGCAGTGTAAAAATATTTTTCCTACATTTGATTCATTTTGCTGGTACTCCTTTAAATCTCTTATTTCCCTGTGCTTCACCAATGTGACATTTGGCCACAGCACAGATACAGGAATGAACAAGTAAAAGGGCTCAGGAAAAAGGAAAAGGTGCCCCAGTTTAGTTTTACCCATTAAAATCCACATGGTTAATGCAGGAAAAGAAAAATAGAGCCCTCCCTCTGCAAAGATAATTTTAAATTGTTGTATACTAGAGATAACCTTTTCATTCCTAATACATCTAATAAGCATTCAAATAACCTGAATGTTACAGATTAAACAATTTAAATTGTCAAATTTTGGTTTTAGATGGTAACTCAGCAAATAATCTCAATGATTTTACTGCCTGTAGAGTCCATGGATATTTCCAATAGACCTCCAGAAAAATAAAACCACATTTTGTTCCACTTGCATGCAGCTACACCAAAACTATTCATTATACACTATCAAAACTCTAAGAAATCTATAAACTGGATGATCCAGCTGGAAGTCTTTCAACAAACTGTAAAGGACACTAACTGAAATGAGTTTAAAAGATCCTTAACTAAGCTGAGGACTATTCTGAGAATCTGCCTAACTTTTGATATAATTACTCATTATATTTATTACCTGCATTGGTTTTAGGTCTCCCTTGATGCCAATTGTTGGGCATTTACGATACCATGCTGCTGCTAAATTTCTCTGGACCATTAAAGTCAAACTCACAGGACGCAGGATTTCAGAATCTGGTTGTGAATCTGTGGATATAATGCACCTGAAAAAAGACAATGGAAGTAACAAAGGAAAAATGTTGACTAGTTGCAGAAGACCAAATAATATCATATTAATCTAGCAAAATTACAGGCATAATTCATTCAAGAATAAGCTCATAGGCACTTACACCCTTATATGCTCTCTAGATGAACTCAAGTTACTGTGCTATCATTGCTTTCTTTCCAAGAAGCTTTAGAGATTGTTGACCTGTGACTCTCTCTAAAAGCACTCCTAAACTTAGCTTGGCATGGTTTTTTGCTTGGTTTTAGCATGTTCTCATTGCCTACCATGTTCAAATAAGAGAAGAATGCTACATGCAGAACATGGACACTTTTCCTTTACAAAGACACCAACTCAGGAAACAGCTCCATATTTACCTTGATAATTTCAAGTGAGTCAGCTGCACATCCATGTTGTCAATGACTGGAGGAAGAGGAGATTCATCTGAGGACACCAGCTTGAATTCATTCTGAACTCTGATTAAGCCAAGATCAGCTACCAAAGCATTAGATGAAGCTGAAGATTCAGGGACAACTATGACTGGAGCTTTCAAGTTGACATCCATCAGGAGGCGGAAGCTCTTTTTAGCAAAGTCCTTCATGCTGGAAGCAGCCATTTCTGCTGCCTGTGCAGTGACTGCAGTCAGGGCTTCTTGTGCTGCTTGGAAATTGTTCAGGAAGTTCTATTCACAGGTAGGAAAAAAAGTAAAAGTTCCATGAAAACAAGTAAGCTTCTCAAAGGCAACGTCCAGGCAAAATGCAAATTTAAAAAAATTAACATCTCTGGTTTAAATATGAAATTGCTAATTCAACCACACTTGTTTCAAAAGAGAAAAATGTTAAAATCATGCATAAGCTTAAACATTATTTAACTGTGTAATTTTTAAGATATTATGAAAGCTATCAGCTCCATTCATTACTTCTGTCACCATTCTCCTTGGCAATCTTCTGTAAAGCAGTGCAACTTAAATGGTAACTCTAATGCAAAATACTTCTATGTGCTTGCACATCAGCTCACCACCAGGTACAGGGCAAAATGAGCTGATTGCATTTTATCTCATTAAAAAGAACTTTGAATGTCAAGAAAAGAACTTAAACTAATGTCTTACCAAGAGAGACATGAAAAACTTATGCAGGTAAATTATTTGGATGCAGCCCACTTTCAGAGACATTTTACCATCCACTCTTGACATATCAGCATAGGCCTCCCCTGCAGTGGCATCTGGATAAAGTGACATGTGAAATCTAAACACTTCATCTCCCATTATGGAGACAGCCTAGAAGATTAAGTTCACACAGTTAATACTACCAGGTATTTATGAAACAAAAACTATTTCCCCAGAAAGATCCACAGCAACTTAGAAGCAGTACTTGGACACATGGTAGGCACAAAAGAAAACAGAATTCCCTATTTTATAGTACATGCCTCTTCTTACTTGCTTATCCATAGCCCATTTTATATTTAACCCCTGCTCCTCAGAATTAAACATACCAGTGCAAACGTAATTAAAAAGAACTAAACATTAATTGGAAGAATGTTTTGCTTCTCTGAGGGGAAGGAAATTAACCAATACATTTTGCTTAGTATTACATTGTATATTGCATTCTGTTACACAGCAAATTAAACTACAGTGCCGTCACTAAATCACTTGAAAAACTGGGTCTCATCAGCTGTTTACAATCTGCTCAACACATTACCTTTTTATGGATTGTTTTTGGATCAACATTTGTAATTACAATGTCCTTAAGTCTGGAGAACACTTTAACCTCTTTAGGCTTCATAGCCACAGATGCATCCATTCCTGAATGAAACAAAAGAAGGAAGGAAATAAATGCAGTTCAACAAATTTCTAAGTAAACACTTCTGCTAAAAAACAAACAAACAATCAAACCCCCAGAATTATTTGCTACTGAATATAAAGAATAAAAACAGCTTTAAATCCAGCCTTTTCCTATGTAACAATGATTGCTAAGCCTGAGAGAGAAGTCAGGGCCTTACTGCACATGACAAAGTTGCCAACATAACCTGATTGTAAGAGTAGAGTACAATTCCCCAACACTATCTAGGATCTAGCTATTAAAAAATGGAAGTCTGTGTTATCTAAAACATAGTGCCTTCACTTCTTTTAATTTTACTACACTTGGAAATCATCTTTGTTTTCTGAATCAAACATTTTTTTCCTTGCAGATCATTTCATACAATCAAAATATATTTCAACAAATGTTAGAGACACCTGCAGTGCACACACTGGCCCTTTAGAAGTGAAGGGAGGGAAACAGCCTATTTCTGGCTACAGCCAGTTTCATTTAGTATTTAAATAAAAACCACCTTACCTTGTACTCTAATGTCTGCAATTGTGCAGGTCTGATCACACACTGTAATACTGAATGCATTTAGCTTTGCAGTGAGCTTTAATTCAGAGACATCATCACAGACTGCATCACCAGACACTGGACAGGAAACACAAGGGACATACAAGGAGTTCAAGTATTACAAGCCCGCTGTTTAAACAAATATTAGACTAGTAGTTCTGTAAATATATGAACTATTCAAAGGAACCTGCAGTCATTCCCTAGAAGATATGATAATCCTCAGTCAAAATGTGAAAAAAGTCATTTATTAAGAGTTTCCTTCAGGCACACAAACTGTCACCAATCAACAAAGCCATCAAGATGTCTTTTCTCCTCATTAATACCTACTTTTCATGCATCAGTTGCTGAGTGCAGTATACACCACATTATTTGAAACACTATCTCATCACATGAGAAGTGTTCCTCTCTGTGTCAAGTAGCAAAGCCAATTTAGGCATATTAGCTGCAGCAACACTGCACAATCAGAAAATGGAACAGCCACTGGACTCAATCCCAATAGTTTTAGGATTAGAAAACTCTGAATTTCACAAAAACTACAAGCACAAGAATCAACAACACAGGACCTGACAAAATATTCGGGAGCTTCCATGCAAAAACTCTTCCTATTTCAAGGTTACAAAGACCCATACCTAAAATAAATACACCACCCCTTCAGTTCAGAACTTCTCTTTGCTTCCCCAGAGCAGTATTTATTTTCAGCAATGTAAGCACTCTTTAGAGCCTTCAGATTGCAAAGCTACATGGTTGTGACACTAAACCTTTGGAAAGGCTGCACACTGCAACATCATTTATTCAACTTTGATTATGAAAATATTGAGTAAGGAGAATTCGTAAAATTAAGCAGCAGGAAAAATGTCTGCTAGGGCTTTTTTTAATAAGATTTTCTCCCCATTTACAGTTGTGCATGCTTTGTTTTCCACCAAATAGACTGCAATGCTATCATTTGAAATACTATCCTGTGAAACTGAAGGTGAGATGTTGTTAAACAACACAAGTGTAGCCTGTGTAATATGACACTACCTGGTCTAAGAGTGCTTCCTTTTTCCTGTTCTTTCATTTGAGGCTTGTGCTCTGATGATTTCTCAGTACTGGGAAGGCCACCTGATGGAACACTGAAGGTGAGGAAACTCATGATGGAAAGCAAAGCCTCTGTGTGAAGCACTATATCCAAACAGGAAAAGATGACCTAAAAGGAAGGCAAGGAGACAAAGTCATCTTGTGATTTAGTAGCAGTTTATACTCTAATAACTCAGAGCTGCTGTCATAGAACCAAGGAAAAAAGCCTCTTCCTCAATTTCACAAGTATTTGACTCTTCTATCTCCATCCCCTTCAGCTTCACAAGCTCCAGAACAGATGAGGGAGCTGTGGAAGGGAAGCTGACAGCAGCTACAGAGGAACTGTGCCAATCTAAAAACTGATGCCTCATGTGATTGTGCCTTTTCAGGACAGTCTCTGGAGTTCTGCTGCATTTCATTGATTGCATTGCATTCAGCATTTTGATTGACAACTTCAGAACCACGTGTGCAGATGTCTTAGGAGATATGGCACAACAACAACAACAAAAAACCCACTAAGATCCAAAATTTGCAATCAGAGCAGGGAGTATGTGAGCAGCAACCACTCCTGCCAGTGCTGCTGAGTGAAACCCAGCATCAGTCACTTATTCCACACAAGGCCCTCAAGAAGCTGCTTGACCCACCACTACTGTTTTAAAGGAAACATTTCAAAAGCACAATGACATGCTTACTCCAGAAGTCACTTGAAAAACTACTCATGAATAGCTGCTTCCAGGAGAAGTAAAAGGACTAATTGCACTCAAGATCCCTGAGAATGCTCCTTGGATATTCCAGCTCACATCTCAATTTCACTGTTACTGTTACAAGCTCAGAAACACAAGGCCCTGGTTTATCCCTGTGCCAAGTGGATCACTCCAGAAACAAAGCACATGCTAAAGGCCTCACTTAAAATTCATAAGGACATTTTTCTAACTAGCAAAAACTGTATAGTTTTTAGTTTAAATAAATTATTACAAACAATACTTCAGTAAATAAATAAATCTTTTTTTTCTACCTGGATTTGATTTTGAAGTAGTTAAATATAAAGCAGTATGTTTTAATGATGAGAGTCAGGGCTTTGGTTTTGGGTTGGGTTTGTTCCCTTTTTTTCTCTCTTCAATGAGAAGTAAAAAGGGAGTAACTAACACAGCTGCTATGATTCAAAAAGCTTAAAAAAATAAATTAAGTACATCCAGTACTTACATTCATGTTTTGCTTGGTGCTTTGGTAAGTAGTAACAAAGTCTGGTCCATCAGGATCAGCCTAAAGAGGAAAAGAAAGAAAAGGGACACAGTCAGTCTCTATTGAATTAGCCAATAATTAATTATGAATACTTTTATTAACTGAATTGCTTGAATTTAGCCTACACACAAGGTTTATCCCAATTGCAAAAGAAAACAAAGGAAAGTGATGAAGCCTGAACAAACAAGTTCTTCAAATAATGCACAAGCAAGATAACCAGAATGGCTTATTCACAATGCTCTGCTCAGGGGCATTTCATAGCACATATTTTGTGAAAATTCAACTGGCTAGTTACAAAACTTCGTCTCGTCTAGAATCTACTTAAACTGGATCCATTTATGCTTAATCCTTTGCCAGTACAAATTAATTACTTTTCACTATGTAAGTGATGCCAGTCCAGATAAGAGTATTGAGGAGCCCACTGGCTCTACAACCTATCAGATTCCCAAGTATTCCTGCAATTTTTAAAGGCTTTTTAAGCTACCAACATATCACTCTCCAAATGCAGTTTCATCACCTGTAGGGTCACTCTTCACTTGCAAAGACCATCACACCTGTTAAGTTTCACAGGGCTCATTTGTGCTGTACACACAGAACGCAAACAAATATTTGTCTTGCCAGTGATTCCAGTAATAGCACTGACTTATGAAGCAAGAGCTATATGGAAGCAGTGGAGAATTAAATGAAATGTTAAACTGAAAAACAGGTATTTGGGAGAAGGCCTGAGTAGGTTTTAGATACCAATCTACAGGCTCAGTATGGAAGCCTTACTTTCCTCCCCATGTAATTTTACTGAAAACGTATTGAAACCTTAATATATTCCATTTTCAAAAGATGTTCATCTGTCTCACTTGAGGAATTAAGAATGCAAAGAGGATCTCCTTTTGAGTCTGCAAACAAAGAAATAAAAATGTCAAGTGTTTCCACTCACAAGCTTTACTCCACCTTTGTGCAATGACTCCATGCTAATTCTCTATTACATACTAACTAAATACTATTCTTGCTGAAATAGTGAAAGTAAACAGCTATTTTCACTGAGAAGCTACACATGAAGCATTATTTTGTGAAATGCTATATTCACTTCATTTTAAATTAAACTAGTAAAAATTAACTTATCTTGCTCTTGAAGCAAGACTTAAAACAAAGTTCTTTGCATTCCTACCTTCATGCTTTCACACTCAAAACCTTACTTTTCTACTTTGGATAACTGGCTATTTCAGTTATCACTTCACTGTCACTTTGAATTGTTACCTGACGAACCAAAGAAGCATTTCCAGTGCTGCCAGAACTGGTCATAAAGCACAGAATCAGCTCATCAAAACCCACTGAACAGCTGCAATATTTCTCAGGAACACTCCTGCTCAAAGTACTCAACTCACTCAAACACATTAACTCCAGCAATGGCAGTAAAACTTGGTATCAGGTAAAACAGATTAATTCTATCTAAATTACCCTTTCCCCTCCCCTCATTATTGGTTGCTATATGTTATCCTCTGGCTATAAATCCAGTTGCACACACTCTACTGATTGTATCAGTTCCCTAGAAGACTTACCATGTATTTCAGTGCATCTCATTGTAATTTTCTTCAGATATGCTGCTGCAGCCAATTCATGATTTCTAATTTTGGTTTTGGTGCCAAGCTGTAGCACAGTTAGAATATGTAATGGATATCTCTCCTTCTGAACCTGCTTCATCAAGGTTATTACAACCTTGAATATAGAAAGGAAAGTAAGTTCAGTATTTCAGTGAAGCTGTTCAGACACAGCAGGCAGTTATAAACAGGCTACATGTGAAACTTAATATTAATCTAGACATTTTGCATTTTTATAAATAGACCCTATAAGACCAATCTGCTAAAGATTTCCCCTGGCCCCCTGCTCTCTTTCACTTGTTTGTTTTCTTTTAGTTGCCAAGTCAAAGTGTTAAAATGGACTTTATAGGCCACTACTTCTAAGAAACAGATGAGTACAGGGCTCAGATTGAGTAAGTTGTACAGATGGATACATACCTCTTTGATTTCAAAATTAAGTAGCATATTGATTACATCTTCATTTAATGTTATTTTTCTCTTTTCAGACAGCATTCCTTCTGAAACACTCTTATCCTGTATCAATACTGATCTCTCCAGTTCCTTCATTTTACCTGGAATATTCAATATATTGCTCAATTTTTGAAACTGCCACCATTTGTTTAGCTGAAGAAACACATCCAATTCTTTCATTCATTTGGATGGATTACATTCACCTTAGATAAGCTAATAACATTTCCATAAGCAGAGCCTCTGAAAGGGAAAGAGAAATATGTTCTGGCAATAAGATGACTCTGACATCTCAAAACCTTGCTAGTTCCTTGACAACTTAGCCAACACAACTACTAAATTTTGTCTTGTAATGTTTCCAATTTTTTTTAAGCATCAAAGTATGAACATTGTCCTTGCAAATTAAAGAGTTTATCGATTAGACTCAGCTTATTACCATACTCTCAGATCTAAACTTCCTTTCCAGAAAATAAATGCTTTTCCTTACTCCTGAAAGCAAACACACTTAGTATTCACAACAAATTCCATCTCTGACCTTCCTTTTGCAGCACTGACTTTGCACTCTTTTGAGTTTCTTCTGCTTCACCCAGGTTTTCCGTCAACACTTTGAGACAGACATTCAAATCCTCTTGACTTAACACAACCTAAAAAGTCGCAGATCACAATTGTCAGGAAAAAACACATTGTTCCTTGAACTTATCACCTGCTAACAAAGCAGAACAATGTTTCCTGGCAAGAAGAATGCTTATTTACAGCTATTTTGCCAGCAGAATCATCGCTTCAATAAGAAAATTAAATTCTTTCAATCATTTATTGTAAAAGTCTGAGGAGATTAAAGGTTTTGACCTCCAGTGCTGTATCAATATACATTGCAGCAGTTAATGCAGTTTCTATCCTTTTAATACATTCCTGTCAGTGGCATGCCCCTCCATGATATTTTCATTTCAGTTTCAACCAAGATGTCCCTGGTACTTTCTTTCACAGTACATAAAATGCCACAACAAAGGGCATGGGTGATAGGAAGGTAGGAAGCTGGAGTTACTAAAGCAAATGTTTGCATTAATTTAAACTCCTCTCAAGATGATTCTGTTTCTAAAGAAGAAAAGAATTCTTGCTTCACTTCAAAGAGTTCTTGCTCAGAGAACTGGTCACAAAACCATTTATGTGATCCCCTCAAACCACTGCATTCACCTAGGTGGGGTTAAGTCCTATTTCTTTGCTGAAATCCACTCCACACCTACTAAAACTTGCAGCTTGAAGCCCCTTTGTGCCCAGAAATAACATTAAGGCTTGCTCTCACAGTATTATCACCACCTTCTCACAAGACTTACATTCATTGTATCCAGATACCCTGTGACCTCCAACACTGGTAACTTGTGAAACCAAGCTGCAGAGAGATTTCTTTTCACAGACAAGCTTAAATTAATAGGGCGAAGTATCTGAATATCTGGATGTGTCAAATCTGTCTCCAAAGTGATCCTTGAAACACAGAAAGGGAAAAAAAAGAAAACAGTTGGAAAGTTGGAAGTCACATGTTAGATTTTCGAAAATCATAGAATCTCAAATGCAGCACCAAACACTTTGCTAAGCAGAACAGTTTCTGATTTTGTTACTGATCTAACTGCTCTAAGATAAAGGGTATTTTAATAGCAGATATTTGACACTAGCACCAATCATGGTTTCTAGGCATGAACATTCACGTTCTGCAGAGCATTAGTCACTCTACCTTGACAGTTTCAGCTTTGTCAGCTGCACATCCATTTTGTCAATGACTGGAGGGAGTGAACTGCCCTCTGAGGACACCAAGACAAACTGGTTCTGAACCTTAATCAAGCCCAGATCTATTACTATGGCATTGGGGGAAATGGAGGACTGGGGGATAACTATGACTGGTGCTTTCAAGTGAATGTCCATGGCAAGGCGGAAACTCCTCTGGGCCAGGTCCTTCACACTGGTAGCAGCCTTCTCTGCAGCCTGGACTGTGGCAGCACTCAGGGTCTCCTTGGCTGTCTGGAAGTTGTTCAAGAAGGTCTAGAAAAGCAGTTGAAGAGAATGGAGAAATGTCTGTAAATAGTTTTTACTCTAGGTTAGATTACTTTTTCATTTTCCACCATCATCCACCAATTATTGCTGCCAGTTATGCTGCCTACATCAATGGGAGTTGAATTTTCCACAGAAAAGGCAACCGAGTATCTTCTGCACGACCTCTAATGGAGGGTCAAAGAAGTTCTAACCAGGGCAATCCACTTATTCTAAATTCATCTCTATTCTTCCTTCTTTCCTTAGCTCATTAGCTTTTAGGGACACAATTTTGAAAGCTCCTCTTGCCCTCCCTGAATAGTATTGAATTCCTATTAAAGAACCTATTGAATGAGAGAAAGCCCACTGGTGCTTTATTGAAAAAGCTATCATTAGGGTACTCAGACACACTGATATTTACACTGGTTAATTTTCAGGAAGATTTTCCTCTAGTGTTAGCTCTGACATGTCTGCAATGAACTCAGAATTTTGCTAGGGGTGGAAAGGGCAGCCAACATAAAACCTCCATACTACCTCAATAGCACCAAGTTTTTCTCTGTTTCCAAAACTGAGGGTGGGAAGTGACCCAATTGAAATTTAAATCAGTTACTAACCAAAGTTTTTAATAGCACACAGGAAAAATTAAACCCATCCCTTGTCTTTCAGGAAATGAAACCTAACACTTGTACTGAGAGCACAGCCCAGAAGACTAATCTGAGAATGCTGCAGAAACACAGAAAGGGAAATAAGACTTACCAGGAGAGACATGAGAAATTTGTGAAGGTACACCAGCTGGATGCAGCCCACTTTCAAACATACAGAACCATCCACTTTTGACATGTCAGTGTAGGCTTCTCCCTCAGTAGCATGAGGATTTAATGTCAGATTGAAACTGAAAACCTCATCTCCCACTATAGACACAGCCTAGAAAGAGAAACAGCACCCACCAGCCATCAACAGCTTCTACAGAGGTAATGACACTAAGCACTAAAGATACCATCAGCCTATCAGATTACAAGTTAGATTACTAGTTTTTCTAATCCTTTCAGAAATCCATTCTTGTAATATGAATTTTTTTTATGATGTATCTTACTTGAAAATACTTATTCATGACAAATCAAATACTTTTAGAAGAGTGGAATGTGTATTACATTTCACTTTTATACACATCAAACTAACCAAGAATCAAGTAAAAGTTAAAATCTTGTAGTTGAGTACTTTTTTATGAAGGGTCCTTGAATCAACATCTGTGACAACTATGTCCTTAAGTCGGGCAAAGAATACAGTTTGGCTTGGCTGAAGGCAAAGAGATGAGTCAAGACCTGCAAAGTACAAAAATAGAAACAGAGTCTTGCACAGCAGAAAGGGTGGGGACACCAGCAGAGGAAGTGAGGAAAAGTTAATAAGTTACTTTAAGCATGACTGTACTACAGCTTCAACCAAAACAAAATAGAAATACTTGTAATACAAATACTGTCTCAATATCAATCATCTCTGGAAATAACTGAGCTACAATTTATAGAAAAATAATCAATCCTCTACTTCTTAATAAGCAAGTTATTGAGTGAGTGCATTTCAAGCTATTGAGTGAGTGCACTGAGATTTCTATCAGGAAAGATGTTACTAAACTGAACTATTTGAATCCAATAATTTTGCATACATAATCTTGTGTGAATACATCATATGATTTAGAGATGGGCCCAAGCAAAAGACTTTATGAACTGCACTACTAATCTTGCATATCACACATTCTTAAATATCCGTGAGAGTGTTAGCAACTATGAGGATGGCAGTTAAAGTCAGACAAAAGTGAAACTCCCAAAAGAATTATTGCTAGCCCTTTCAAGGGGTAAAACCAATCAAGAAAACAAAACCAAAAGAAGGAACCCAAACAAACCCCTAGGGTTAAAAACTAAAGAAAACATTTTGAAGGGGTTTTCTTATCCTACATCATAATTTATCCTAAATAACTTAACAGTATACCATAAACTATCTTAGTGCAACATGAAAAACACTTAGTGCAACATGAAAAGCCACCCATAATCAATCTCCCTCAAAAGATGAACCTAATTATTTGAGTAATAACATAGCACATCTTTCTAGCTGGAGGCTAAAACATTACGACAGACTCGAAGGCTGACTTTAAAAACAGGACAACAAGCCATTCTTGCACAGATAACAATAAATAAACAAATAAATCAAAACAGATGCTGCATGTTTACACCTTATTTTTTAGGCCAACGATTAGCAATTGCTTTGAAACTAAATTACCAGAGCAGTTACTTCAAATAAAGAATTTAATACCTTGTATCTTGATCTCTGCAATGTTCTTTTTTTCATCACAAATATTTAAACAGAAGGCATCCAGCTTGGCAAAAAGCTTGAAGTCAAACACATCCTTATCCTTGGAAGGTTTAGACACTAGAAATAAGAGAAGGTGGGATTTTCAAGGTACCTATAAGTCTTTTTTTCACTTTCATCTTTACTTCTACAAAGCTCATTGTGTTTCACTGGATTTGCTTGTATGCAACACATCCTTCTAGAACCATCATTTGGATAATCACAACTGTACCTTTCTTCAATCTAGAGTCATCTTCTTGCTTTTTCTCTTCTTTGGATGGTGTCTCTCCACTCCTTTCACTGCCTGATGGACTAACAGCTGTTAGAAAACTGACAGCAGACATAAGGGCCTCTGTGTGCAACAGGAGGTTCAGTGATGAAAATGTCACCTGTTGAAAACATGAGAGTCCATAGGACCAAACAGTTACTTACAGGTGTCAGAGTCAGATTGAGGTGCAAAAGCACCCAGTGCAACAGAACCATTCCTAAAAAACAGAGAAGCTGCATGTGTGGCCAGCAACAGATCATGAAGGAAAAAGCTTTCTGTAAAGCAGAATGGGGATAAGCTTAGAAAATAAGGGAACCTAGCAAGATCCCAGCTCTTACAGCTGTAACTGCTAACCTGTAACCTCCACAGTACAAAAAAAGTGATGCAAAATTAATTTAGTCAAACACAGCCTTGGGCTTGAATGCCCCTGCAATAACAGTACTACAGCAGGTGGCTGACATGTAGATATTTAGAATATGGGTATTCCTCAAAAAATCCACTAAGGAGTCTAAAAGGTAAGTAAGTGCCTGCTCTGTAGTTTTAAAAAAATTGTCCACTGGAATGGGCTTGAAACTGGAAACAGAGCCCAAATGCAATTCTTCCAGGCACACAAGTCCCCCTGAAGAGCTGCAAGGCAACAGCAACTCCAGATGATGTACAGAAAATTGAGTTCTCTTGACATTAGCACTAGCCCATAGTATGAAGACAGGTAACTCAGCAGCACTGGAGTATTAGAACTCTCATCTCCTGCTGCAGCTTCAGGAACTGCTTTTTGGCAAAAAGATTTCAGTAATTAAAGCTCTCAGATGAAATCTATAGACACCTAAAACTATTACATAACAAGTGAAATATTTCAGTCTTCATACTAAAATAAGGCAGGTAAAATAATGCCATAGAGGTATAAAGAGGAGAAATAACCTATTACAAAAAACACCATCCTTTCAAGATCATCTATTTCAAGAATGCCTCAAGCCACTCTTTTTCTTTAGACTAAAATCTGCCTCAGAAATACACCATCAGTAAAATAAAAAATCACAGTCAGACATGGGTTTAGACTCCTTATAAAAGACAGCCAGCAGAGTGCTGAATTCATGGCACTCACAACACAGATTATTTGACATGAAAGTGAAAGACTTTGTGACTCCACTGTAGTTTCCCACACTGGGCCCCTGAATGTCATGATCCCTGATGCATGAGAAGGTGCATTCTAACAGTAGTTTGAATTTCATCCACATGAGCTACACAGACACTTTTTCAGCACTTCAACAGACAAACATTCTGCTCTAAAGTGGTATAAAAATTTTCAAGGACGTTTTATCACCTGAAGTCTCCTGCTGGAAGGCAGGAAAACAGGAAAGCAAAACAAGTCTTACTAATTCTTCCATTCTGAGCAAGCAAACCAAAAGAAAATAAGCAATAAAATCTGTAAATACTCACTTGAATCATCTGTTCAGTGTTGTTAAAAATTGTCTGAAAATGTGGCCCATTTCTGTCAGCCTGAAAATAATGATTTGCATGATGTTTAATATTAATTCCAACCAGTCACTGTTCTCTTCAGAAGATACAAAATAATCCAACTAGCTCTGAATAGTAGCTATAGGACTATATATAGACTATATATTAAGAATATGGAGAAATGCTTTAAAAATAATTTTAAAAAGCTTTGTGTATACCTTGACATATTCCACCTTCAGAAGGTCTAAGCCAGGCTTGTCTGAGGAACTAATTAGATGAATGGGTCCTTTTTTACCTGTAAAACACCACATGAGATAAACAGGAATTAGGATAATTTCTGTTCTTTCAGAGAACCAAAAAATTTGTGCCTTGAAGGTAGGGATTAACTTTCAGTACCATTTGCTAAAATACATTGCAGCACTAAATATGAGTCACTGGTTTCTCTTTGCTAAATCCAAAATGGCAAATCCCTTCTCCATCCAAAGACTGAGCTCTAAGCCATTTATTTATCCCATAAGCATTATGGTGAGATTCCAGAGCTTACCAACTCTATCAGTGGCACAAGCACTGCAATGGACAGCTGCACATGAGCTGGGAAACTGGAACAACATTTGCATTTCAGAGAGCACAAGGCACAGGAGAGCTCCAGCTAACTGCTATACACACACAAGTCCACTTCTCTGCCCCTGCTTATTACCTCCAATTCCATAGTAATCCAAGCTTATCTTCTTCAAATAAGATACAGCTGCTAAATTGTAGGTTTTGACAGTAGCTTCTGTCCCAAGATGCATTACATCAAATACAAGTACTGTTTCCTCAATTGTCTTTTGTCTGGTGAGTTCTACTAAAACCTGGATGAACAAGAAATGCAGTTATGCCATATTCTCACATGCAGTATTCTCAGCATTTAAACCAACAACAGAAGTGTAAGATTACTGCCCTCCCTGCTTTGTCAGAAGCACTGTTTTTATTACAGATTTTAAAGTATACAATAGAAAGGAGAAGTGATTGATGGTGAAAGATATATATACAAAAAATATTTGGGGATTTTCTCTTTGCAAGAGATCTGCCTGGGACTGAATTTGTTTCTCCAGTGCAAAATTCCCACTTCTGACACCCTAATTATGAGTTGGTATTAATTTTTTCTAGTAAAAATACTCCAATAAGGAACTTTTTTCTTTTTTTTTTTAATACATCTGTGTGTATGCATCATGTTTTATTTATATGCATCCCATACAGACAAGAAATATCTCATATGCATAGAAATATGTGTGTGTGTATACATGAAGGGTTTTTTGTTTGATGATTATGTTTCTGCATCCACTAATCTGGAGAATACTGGTAAAAGAATATTGGAATTTTTTTAAGTATTCTTTAGGCAGGGGAAAACAGAATTAGAGACATACTTCTTTAATTTCAAACTTGAGGTGAAGATCTGTCAGTTCCTCCTGAGTAGGCTCGTCTTTTCTTATTTCTTCTCCTTTAATTACTGAACTGTCAGTTGGTTCAGAGCTTTCCTCAAAATCAAAATATTCTTCTTCAGAGTCTACAGAAGCAAAATTACTTTGTAAATAAACCTTTTCCAGAAACAGAGCTAAATATCCCACTCTCTCTTTCCCATTCCAATTGCATTTTTAACAGCATGATCACTTCAAATCTAACTTGATAAAATAAACTTTAGATCTATACTGCTCTCTTACCTACTGAATGAGAAGGGAACAAAATTAAAGCCCTGTTAAAGACAGCACTAGAGTCTAAAGGCATCATTGGACTTTCAAGAACACATAAGAAAGTAATAATAAGAGAAACTCCAGGAAATAAGTGTCCAGGTTCCACCATAGGAAATTTTTCTCTAGAACAGCCATGAAAATAAATGCTTAAATCCAGAGTCAAAACAGTAATTTCTCAGTAATGTGCTATTCCAGTTCTGCCTTCTCAGAAAAAGGAGAGCTTTGCTAATACAAAACAGTCAGAACAACCTAATACAGTCAGTATTTACAGTTCACTCATTTGAACAGGTTGCTTATGCAGAATATTGACTTTTTTAAAGAAGTGGGTTTGCTTTTTAGAAAAAGCAAGTTTATTCATCAGAGGTAACACCAGTATCAAATCTCCTTATGTGTTTGAGGGTAGATATGACCACCCTGCTGATCTCTGTTGTCCTTACATGCTTTAACATCAATAACAGCTATAATAATAACAGCTATAATAATATTATTAATATTATATTAATAGCTAAAATATCAGCTATCCCCTAAGTTATGGCTGCTACCTTTACAAAGACCCATCTGTAGCTTCTTACCTGACACCATTTCTGCTAACAGCTGGGGTGTACTAAGCAGCCCTTTACCAACAACAGGAATTGTGGGAATAGCTGGTACCTGGAGGGAAAGAAAAGAGCAAAAAAACCAACACAGTATTTTAAAGTTTATATAACTTCGTATGTTCATATTTTCTAGTGATGCTGAATGTTCCACAGGGCTTTCCCCACATTCTTTGGCAAGGTCAGCTCTGCCAATACTTATATTGAAACCAGCAGAACAATGACAAAGGCTCCACCATTGCTTGAGGAAGCCCAGAATGTTCTGATGGTGAGTCAATAAAGACACTAATGATGTTTTTTCACTTGTTTGGGCTTTTTTAAAAGTTTTTTTAGTTGCAGTCAGCTTACCTTTGTGCTTGGAACTGACATAGATGACTGCTGAGGCAGTGGAATGCTATCAATCAGATCAGAGATTGCCTTGATTTTCTGGTCAGAGAGTCTGACATGCACCAAAGGAAGTCCTCCTGACACTTTAAACCTTTTTAAAAAAAAAAAAAACAACTGATTAAACTCCTACACAAAAGGTACCAATTCTTCATTTAAATCTTAACAATATGGATACTCCTCTATAGAGAACACATCACAGTGAAGCCAGGGATTCTGCATTAAAACAGGGCTTGGACCTAAGCAGTAGTTAGTAACCAGCAAAGGCATCAGGGAACCACTACCCAAAAAAGATTTTGCCAACTGTAGTAACTTATTTCAGTTTCTTAGTTAATATCTTCAAATTACAAAGTGCAAATGAACCTTTAGGGAAAACACTTCTCTAAGTACCAAGTAATTCTAAATTAGTCTTTTCAACATTAATACATTACTTTGCCATCCTGGAATCTCTTTCCACCATTGATTTTGCCAACTGTACATGGATATCCATAGGCTGCAAAATGTGCAAAGTTGATGGGTGTTGAAAACGAGCCTTCTTCCAGTCTTCACCTGAAAATGTCCAGTAAATTTAGATTAAAAAAACAACACTTGCTTTAACTAAGGCATCATTCAAGTAATCAAATGGTATAACTAGGAGGGTAAAAAAACCAACTTAAGAAACCTAAAACAACTTAGGTGAAGTATTTTAAGAGCTTTTAATCCCATTTGTGAACACTACTACCTTAGCAGCACTACACCCAACTCTACACTAAAAGATGTATCTACATTGACCCCTAGAAAAACAAATGGACAGACAGATAAAAGATAGAACAGCAACCTAGTATTCTTTTGATTACATAAACTTAAGTGAAGAACTAAGGCAAATTTTAGCTGTGATTTTCTGTGTATGATGGAAAATATAATAGTTCTTTTTATTTACATTCATTGCTACCATTAAAGTGATGCACAGGTCCAAAGAAAAAATGAGCAGAAACTAACAAATTTTTTCAAAGTTTGACACCCTACATATATTATAACGCATCTTTTCATTAACTACTGATTTTAGTTTGTCTTTTTTTCTTTAAAAATCATATTTATTTATTACAGGTATGTAGCCTTTGACAATGTTTTGCATAAACAGCAGCTATGTGGTTTTGTTACCTGTTCTTCCAAAAAGAAGTTGCACATTTTTAATTTTCACATCAAATTTATCATAAGCTTTGTCCATAATCTCCTCTAAAGATGAAAAGTTAGAGGCTTCACTACTGCCTTGATTTATGCTGTTCAGCTAAACACATAAAAAACAAAATAAAAGTTAAGTCTTTAAAACAGACATGTGCTATTCATTCTAGTGAAGATGAAAAGATGATTCATAGGGGTTAATAACTGACATTTGGACTCTCAAAGAGAAATATAATAAATCACTTCACTTATTCTTGCTAAGTAGATTTTTTTTTTGCTGTTACTTCTATCAATCCACTTAATTCAAGCTATTCAAAACCTTTTTTTCACTATAATTTTACTTATAGAATACAACTAAAATAAATCAGTCATTAAATCAAGTTAAATGATTGCAATCTTTCCATTTTAGAGAAACAATTAATTTTCAAACTTCAAGAGAAAAATTATCTTCTCTTTTATTAATAAAAGGCTGCAATTTTACAAAAAAGGAAACAAAAGTTCATGTATTCTGCTGAAGAAATGAAAGATACTAAAGTATTACAATTATGATTGTAACATGATCATGTTTCCTGGGGAGGATTAACTAGTTCCAGTACATCAAAGATACCCTAACAGCTCTGATCAAACGGCTGATCCAAATCTATCTGGTTAGAAATATGGTAAGTTAAAAATATGTTGACACAGATGATCACCCTGCCTTCTGAAAGGAAGATGCTTCCAGATGACATGAAGATGCTTCCATGATGATATGTTAAAAGAGAATACTTGCTTCCCCTGAGGTTATAAGAGACATTATTTATATACCTGAAATGTACCAAAGTCCAGAATCAGCAAATCTGAATTTTCATGGTAGAAACCAGTCCGTGGAACCACCAGGTAGGAAGGTTTCAGATTAATCCTCAAGTCCAGGACTTTCCTCATTTCAATAATGTGAGCTAATCCTTAAAGGAAAAGGAAAGGCCATGGAATGTCAATGCCATTCACAAGTGAAACAACTGTGACAGTCAGCATATAAAAAGATGTTATCTCAAAGATAAAGCCTCTTGAATCAAGACTTTCATAGCATTCTACTGATTTCTTACTAAACTCAAAGCTCCTTCCCACAAAACAGTCCCTAAATCTCCAAGCAATGAGGTGAGAAGTAATTAACTGCATCCCAGCTGAAATGTGGGAACCAACTAAAGGAAAAATCCCAATCCTACCATTTGGTCATCAATCAGAACAGAAGCCAAGTGTTTGGGTAATCACATGGAAACAATTTAAGGGTTTGCCTTCACTGAGATTTGTTACTATCTCACCTGTAGCAGTTCTCTCCTTGATTTCCTCCAGTTTCATTAATGTGGCTGTTGTTAATCTTTCAAGATCCATTCCCTTGCTTGTCTGAAAGAATTCTACCATTGCATTTATTGTTCTCTTAAAAAAAAAAAACACAAGAATTAGCATTATATAGCATTACACAACAAAACCTCAAAATCAGATCTGGACAAAGCAAAGAGAGTAAGAGCAGAGAAAGACAACCCCGGAACACCTGAGAGTTTTGGTTACTACTCACTGCATCATATTTTACTTCCACAGGCTGTGATTCAATAGTAAGGCTCTGGTCAGCTGTGCTGTCCTCTGGGTTAATATCAAACTCAATCTTAAGCAGAGAAGATTTGCTATCCCCTATGGAAGCCACAAGAGATGGCACAATGTTTTCTTGTCTCAGGCCCGTCACATACCAGTTTTCAAGCTTTGCTTCAACCCTAAAGAAAATGAATAGTTAAAAATATTTAATTGGGCAAGGGTTAGAATCAGTTGCAAGAGAAAAGAAAGGCAGAATATTTATGTTAGGTCAATAAAAAGTGTAGGAATGTTTACTACTGTGTATGGATGTAAAAAGCAGTCACAGACCTCTTTTGGTGCAAATGGGAATTCTGTACTGAGAACTGCCCTGACAGCAGTGTTAAGTGGAGCCTGGAGGAAAACACCTTTGAAGAAAGCCATTGAACACCACCAAACCACACCAACTTCACTCATCCTTACAAGTACTTGTTACATAAGAAACTGATTTTCAGGTCCTGCACCTCCACCATTAAAATCCCTGACTTTGGGAGGCAACATATTTGGCCATAATCAGTGTAATCTGCCTGGCTCTGTTGAGATAACTGAACTTCATTTTTTGCAGAAACATAAAACTTATAGGACTATCTGTTCTACTGCTTCAGTCTTGCAAACTAAATTTTATGTCATGTATTTATGTAAAATAATGCCAAAGCTCTTAGTTTCTGTGCAGCATTCAAGCTGCACCTTGAAAACTCCCCAGAATGGTTTTCAGCAAAAATATTTCAAGTGTCAGCTGAGCTGGTGATCTTATGCATGAAGCCTGAACAGAAGGAACTGCAAAAGAAACCAAAAAGTGCACAGATTCATTTTCCAGACATGGCAATCTTATTCACTGACTGTGTAATCCAATAATCATATATTTCTGATGTGCCCTCTCCTAAAACACAGGAAGGTCTCAGTATCTTATGCTCAGGCTGATTTTCCACCTACAGCACAAACACATAATTTTTCATTTCTTAGGCAGTGAGTAACACATTCACTAGCTTGGCTGGAGTGTGCTGGCCACACCATTTCACATGGCTTAGCTATCACTTCCCAAAAGTCATATTCAGCACTTCAACACTTATATTCAAGAACAAGGTTGCCATTGTTCATGAAAACCAGCAGACAGCATTCCCTTCTTCCTGCCATTCTATATTATTCACCAAATTATATTATTTACAACAGAGTACAATTACAGAATGCCAACAAATTTACAAGGCAACGTACAACAAGCACTACCCAAGAAGAGCTAAGAAGCTGGGGAGTGGGGTGAGGAGGGGCAGAGATGGTTCTACAAAAGAAAATACCAATCCAATTACTTAATGGCTTGTGCTCCTGGGCGCTGGGATATTTTGGTGCTCAGATCAATCATCTGCACTTTTAGAGTTTCTGCCACATTCTTGTCTTCTTTAATTGTAAGAGAAGTGCTTAACAGCTTCAGTGTCACAACATGGGCAACATACTAGTGAGAAAAATAGAGAAAACTGAAATTAATCACCTCAATAAGAAAAAAAATCAGAACTCCTCATTTTAACAAACTAAAATGTGTCTAAGTTTTTCCAGACAACTAAGATTAGAAACTCATCTCTATGCAGAAAGCAAAGTACAGAGTCTTTACTTTATTCAATGTTTACCAGTCATTTCTTTAACATAAAACAGTGTAGTTCAACTAGAGCAGAGCAAATATAGTTTCACTCTTTTCAGCATTAAGGAAATTTTTTTAAACCCTGAAGCAAGCATAGCTAAACTACACCCAGTAGAGGACTCAGTACATTACAAAATCATTGTAATTCCATTAAATAACTACATTTCAGAAAACATAGCCTGTATGCCTTCATTATTCTTACTGCTAAATGTCAAGTCTTGGCCTTCCCAAGAGAGGGTTCTGACTTCCCAACATATGTACCATTTTATTACTACATAAATCAGCAGCTTCAGAAGGATTAAATAATATTTCCTACCTGAATTTGAAGCCTTCACATTTCTTCAGGGTAATGAGAGAGCTGAAGGCATCTTGAATTTGTTGTGTGGTTTGTTTTTTTTAAACCATCCCATAGGTTGCTTACCTGCTTTGGTAATGAAAGGTGATGGGAGCTGTCACTATATCCAATAGCAGTATAAAGTTTAGCTTTCTCCTCTGGTGTCATTAGTTCATCAAGAGCTAAAAACCAAAAACCCACGCAATTTGCACCTTAGTAAATAACCATTACCCCTTTTGTTCACATTTGCCTCCTACTACTTCAGCTGTGGTGATGCATTCCATTGATTCTTCATACTGAACTAAATTCCAGATTGCAAAATAATTCACACAAGAGTCTTCATGTATGGTGGTACAGATGTAGCACAGAAATCAATATAATTTTTATTACAAAAGGATCCATAGCCCCTCATGATGAAAACAGATTTCAGGAATTTTAGTAGATCAAACTTTGGATCCAGACAGCAAATCACCAGAAACAGAGTATTCCAATTGTTGCCAATTATCACTATAGCTGTAAGTGAGATATTTTTCTCCTCACCAAGGTTCTGAAAAGCTTATGGCCAATTTGGAAGAATGCCTTATTTGCCAGCTCAATATTCAGTAAGAGGTGCCATGAAATGCACTGCTTATGCCATACTCTCTCCTGCATTGTAGGAAGCAAAAATATTGTATTCTTTTTAATGTATAAGAAGATGTAAAATCTCCCTAGTGCACTACAATCTACACTTACTTTCAGGCACGAGTGGTTCTTCATCTTCTTTAATCCTAGATTCTCTTTTACCCCAGAAACCACTAAACCATCCTCCACTTTTCTTTTCTGCTTCAGTGCTCTTCTTCTTCAGTAGCTTTTGTCCTGATCTTATTGTCTACAAACCAAAAATTAAAACAAATTGGACAAAATACATAATTTATAGTATCGCTATTTTTCTGTAAATAATCCATGTATGTGTGCATGTTGAACATGCATTTAACTGAGGGACAGCAACACCACACCACAAGGAATTAAGAACCCTTTGACTCACCAGACAGAGCCAAAAAGAGGACCAAGGTAAGGGACATGTCTCTGTGTATCTGTGCATGCACAGACACAAGCATGCCTTATTTTTACTTTGGACAGTTTTTTCTACACATTTCACCAGCATTTAGACTACAAAAAGGTAGGAACCATACAAAAAGACACAATTTAAGAGAGTACAAAAAACATTTACATTCCTAAATCTAGTAGATTTCTTAACCTAGTAGTAACAAACCTGAGGACCAATCCTCCACCATTTAAAACTTTTGAACTTGTTTTTGAACTGGTTTCCAGTTTGGAAATCACTTTACTCATGTCCTGGAAAGATAGGAAACTTGTCTTCCAACCTACCTATGCTATCATACACATCAGCACAATGTTTTTAAAAATACTATCGTGACAAAACCATCCTATTTGAAGTGCTGCAATATTACTGAACAGAAATTACTCCTTACCTCAACTTGTGCTTGTTGTCTTGCTAAGATTGTATTGAAGACATCAAGTTTTCTTTCCAGGTCCTACAAAAATGCATTATCAAATTATTTGCTGATAAAACACATTTAGGAAAGGCTCTCCACTATAAATTTTCTATAAGCTCCTTCATATTTACATTTCAATTGATTTCTAGCTCTGCTCATTTGTATCACAGGTACATCCCACCCCCAGCTGCAAAGGTCACTAGAAGTTAAAATCAGTTAGGTAGTCTAGGTTTTTTTCTTAACTAGATTACTCTTGCTCTTCATTAAAAGTATCCATGCTCACTAATCCTCAACCAAAGATAGATTGTTTTTAATGGCACTTCACTAGTATTTTGTTTTCTTTTCCACAATACTTCAGATTAAGAAGGTATTTTCACAGATCCCTTGTGTTCTTGTAAAACCATCAACCTGGATTACTCTCAATTATATCTAAAGAATTATTTCATAGAGGGACTAAAACATAATTCCTCCAAAGAGAAAAGACTCATACCTGGATTTGCTTCTGTGTTTCTTCTGACAGTTTGCTCTGTGTGAGCTTGTTCTTGTACACATTTTTGTAACTCTTCAGAAGCTGCCTGTGCTGTTTTATGTTACTCCATGACCACATTCGAGTACGTCTTCTGATGTGAACTTCCAGAACACTGTTACCTGCATATTTCCACCTACAAGAATTTCATCTTTGTGAACAACTTCCCATTTCATTTGTGCATCACAACTTACAGGTTGCAGAGGTGGTTTATTAGTATGCAAACACTTTGCTCACCACTTGTGATTTGAGTAACTTGGCTTATAAAACTTTCAATGTTCTCAACATCACTTTTGAAAAATGTTTTTTCATTTTTCATGCAGACTCTGAATACAGAGGGCTTACATTAATGAGTGAAGAGCTACAAACCTTCATTATTGACTTCTGCACATTTGCAAATTTGGGCTGTTACAGCACTAAGTGAATTTAAGCACTCTGATAATCAGCATCAGTTAGTACTTTGAAAAAAGCCAACAAAAAGCGTATCAGTTCAAATCTACAGCTGACACACATTTCCCTTGTATAACATTTGCCAAGCTTTTTCTTTAGCCTTTCTAAAATTACATTTTAACCTCTAGTGAGAGTATTGGCATTTTGTTCAAATTTTGGGGACTTCAGCTTAGCAAGTGAGATTTTCATCAACTCGATCTTTTATCACTTGAATCTAAGGGCTAAGCAAAGCTCTGTGGAAGTTATATCAGCATGTGAGTAGTTTTAAAAGTACTTTAAATCACAAAGGAGAATGAAGAGACTGGAGAAGACTCCCAGAGAATGCATGAATGTACACAGCTTACCATTCCTTGGCATTTTTATGGAGAGGCACATTTGGCCTAAATCTTCTGTAGGGTGCATTGCGAACCATGTAATCTATGGACTCCAGCAGGTCTATCATGCTGAGGTACTAAACACAGGAAAAAGTTTCTTAGCAAGGCTCAGGTTTTGTTTGCAGGCACTGCTCCAATTGCATGGCCTTCACATTCCTCAAACTACACAGAAATTTAAGTCGATTCATTTTCATTAGTACCTGAAAGTGGACTGACTGCACCCACTCTTCTCAAAGAACACCACTTTGAAGTCCTGCTTCCCTCCAAGAACAACAGTTTGTAGTTTTACCAGCCTGCTCAGCACAACCTCCCAGGCTTTCTCAAACCAACTTTTCTGTTTGTCAATGCAGCTGCCCTCATTTTAGAGCTGCATTTACATTGGTGCACCTTACTGGTACAGTTCTGAACTCTAGATATATATATACATTTAGACATCAGTAAGAGCTAAAAAGCTCTTTAGCCAACTAACTGTAAGTTCTCTCTCAATAAATGAGAACACAAAATTTCTGGGGAGCCATCTAAATTACTTCCTTGATACTTCAGCAGGCTTTGTTGCCAAAGCCAGCACACTCCATTCATTCCCACCCTTGCTTGTACTTTGGCATCTCTGCAGTTCTAACACTGGATTATAATTTAATAAGGGCTACTCATGATTGCATTCTCTAGGTGAAAAGAATGCTGCTGGAAGGGCTGAATACAGATCAGATGGCTCCCAGAAGGTCCACAGGTAAGAGTGTCAGAGAACAAGAATCACCAGGAAGGGATGGTTACACAGAGGGGAAAAGATCCTACACTTCTCCCACAGGTACTGCTAAACAGTTTAGAAATCCTACAGACATATAAGCACACAAATCCCTAAGAATGTTTTCCAGTGAAAAAACACTATAGTTCATCAAACAACTGAATGTTCAACAAACTGAAATGTGTGATAAATACCAAACCCACTTGCCTGTGGCTTAGTGAATTCAATGACAATTCTCTGTACTTCTACATTGCAATCAATCTTAGGAGTTTTCAGTTCTACTTCTGCATATGGGTTGATATAGAGTCTTGCAGAGGCTGACACTGGTCTGAAAACTTGAAGATTAAAAAAAAATGAGATGGGTTTTTTACTTAAATATAACAAGGAACAGATCAAGCACATCAATGGATAACATGCTCAAGCCCCACAGAATAAGGATGCAATTCTTACCAATGACAATTAAGATAGTCCTGCATTAGTCAAAAAGCCTACAAGTCCTAATATGTTCTATCACATTATGGTTTTTCTAAAAAGATAGTGTGGCCATTCCTGCAGGATCAGATCATGCTGTTGTACACCAGCATGCTCAGAACAGTTTAGATTCACTCATTCCTAGCTCACTTACTGTACTGGTAGTCTTCAGGCTGGTGACCATGACAGGGAATTCCTTTTTTCAGCTGGTCCTGTAAAGGGATACGATTCTGTCTAACAATTGCTGAAGAGCATTACTTGTTTAGAGTTATCAAAACTTTGAGTAGACCAACTTAAGTTCACGTGTATTTTGCAGACTTTTGCAGCTGTCAATTCAAGCTGTGTATAAATTTGTGTTTTCACTTCAGACTGAGATTCAGAGGAAAAAAAAGGAAACATCCACAGACAGGCAATGTCAAATGAACTTGGTTGTTCTTAGACAGCTGGGTGGTTTTAAGCACTGCACAGTTTTGATTCCATCTTTGATGTTAGAACCAAGTTAAGTACATTAACTTGGGTTAAGTACATTATTTGTTAAGGACAAAATAAAACAAAAATAAAGGTATCCATAAAGATGAGCACAAAAGAAGAAGGGTAAGTAGTAGTATTGTACAAGGACACACAGAACACCTTTATAAACAGTAGGGGAAAAATTTATCATCCTATAGGGGTTGATAACAAATGAGGTTCACAAAATTATTAATAATATTGCAATGGATTAACAAATGACCCTGAATACAGTGACCATAAGTATGAGGAGTGGGGTAGAAATCAGTGTGGTGTAGTTTTGAATACTACAAGAGCCAGACAATACAGTAATTAATGCATTTTCTTCTACATTACCAGTATTTGTTCACGGGAGCCATGATAATACATTTTGCTGTTTATGTTCCAATAAGCACTGAGGCTGTCCAGGCACAAAAGCTGCACAGGAAAGAAAACATGCAACAAACTGCATACTCTGTATTCAACCCATCCTACAAATACAGCTTTCCATTTGTGAAAATTGAAAACATATGAAAGCAGATGAGACAGCAAATTAACCATTAGGATTGAGATGTATTTAATCTGACAATACTATTTTGAAATTATAATTGAACTGCAAGTTCTTAAAGCACACATTCATGCACATCTGTTAAACATGACCCTGGATTACAAGGGCAAGGGTGCACAAAACTGGTACTTGGCCTAATGAAGAAGCCAAGACTATTAAATCCTTCTTAGATTGCTCCTATAATTCCTTAGATCTCTGTGTACTCCTTTCTGCACAGGCTTGGGGGTGGTTCAGGAGGTGGGCAGGGAGAACAGAGAAACTGCTTAGCTCCCAGCATCCCAATTACACTAGGAATACAAATTAGATTAGGAAATGGTAATTTGACAACATGTTTGAAATCACAGCTTCCACTCAGGCTTGCTGTATAGTGCATTGAACAAGGGGATCAGCATTCACATTCAACATAAATTATTTAAGCTACGGAGTTTGTTTAACTTTATGCCTTGCATAAAAAACAGTCATTTGTGCTCTACTTGTGCTTAAACTACATCAAAAATAAAGAAAAACAGGAGAATTCAAAAAGTAAACCATTTTCCAATTTCATTTAGAGCCCCAGGTTTACTAGTCTTCAAGATCAGTTGCTTTCTTCACTTGTGTAGGAAAAAAACCACAATACATTACCTTGTATATTATTTTTGCAGCTTCATTCAGAATGGAAGGTGTCCAGTTCTCGTTTGTTGTCTAAAAGTTCAAAGTGATAAAAGCAATTTTGTGCATCTTAGCTAACATAATTGTGGGTTTATCCTATGCTTCCAAGCAACAAATGCATCCAGTTTTTCTGCATACACACACATCAAGATAACATACAAAAATCTGTCAGTTTACTTTGATACTTTGATATTCAACTCCTCGTCCTACCCATAAAATGCTTAACAGCTAAGGCAAAGAGAGGTTAGCTGAAATTTTCACTTCCCATTTCTCAAAATTCTGGCAAAATACCAAACTCTTGATCACCATGATGCAATGTTTGCCCTCATTTACTATGCCTGGATATAACCTGCCCAGTTTCAAAGGTCACTCAGATCACTAGAACAAATCACCAAGTCTCAGAAAGTGTTATGTTCCTCAATCCTCTTCCCTTCTGCTTGCTCAAACTGCCAGTCTATCTGCATGAATAAAAGATTGTCTTCAGTTCCAGCTGTGTGCACACTGTCCCTGTATCTCCTCACTATGTTTCTTTTCCTTTCTGCTACTCCAAAACAAGCAAACACACAAGAACAGGCAGTCACACACACATTACCAGTAAACTCAGCTCCCCCAATGTCATTCCCAAGGAAATCGGGCACTGTGGGTCTGTGATCTACAAAAACAGAAAAATAACAGGTATTTATTTCTCTTGCTGCAGACAAATGTAGCCTTTAAAGTTGACTGAAATCCTGAACTGTTCTGAGCAACTTCCTTTGCTTAGTTAATCCAACTGAAACATTACTGGAACCTACTAAGATAGGCCAAATTAATATGGCTGTAGTGTATAGACTTAGGACTTCAATTCAAACTGAAAATTTTCTTTTGGATTCTAACATCATCATACAGGAAAAAAAAAAAAATTTGAGTACCACATCTCAGTAAGCTATATCACTTTATGATATGCACTTCTTTAACTTCAGAGTCTCTGAAAACAGTCCCAAAGAAAGGTTTGAGAAATACCCTCTTATCCAGTGCTTTTCTTTTAAACTCGATTGTTTCATAACAAACCGCTTAATCATTTTACTACAGGAAGGTAAAACTAGTAATTCCAGTTTGGTTCATATAAACAAACATTAGTGTTTATCAGTTAAGTGTTTTTAACAGTTTGTTTTCAGGCCCATCTGTAAACCCTTCAGCTTCTGCCCTTCTGGACTCTGCCCAGGACACTGAGAAACTCTGTGCATCCACTGCACACAGCAATATGTGAGAACAGACACTGCCCACATTCGGTGAGCAAGGCAGCACTGGACAAGGGCAAAGAGAACATCTGTTCCCCATATCCATATTTCTGGCATTCAGTCATATCTGGGGCAACTTATTTGAAGAGGTGCAGAAGAGACCACAGCAACTTTTTCAAGGTGGCAAATACAGCTGCTCTATGGACAAGAGAATCAGAACTGCATTGAAGTCCAATTTAAAATTAAGACAATGTGTCCCAGTTACTTACATCATCTTCGTATTTAACATGAATGCCTGTGATTTTGACTTGCACATTTTTTATAACTTGAGTTGCAAGCTTTTCTAAGAAAGTATCCTTCTTCTCTTCCTTTGGTTTGTCTAGAAGAATAATTTTTAAAAAGTCATTATTTAGCGTAATAATTGCATCCTGAATTTCATTACACCAACAACTACAGCAAAGTAAACGTAATATTTCCTCTAAATTAACGTTACAGTTTTCACTTATTTAGATTGCATATTTTTATTTTTTCCTTTTCTGCACACCTTATTCTGAAGATGTGATATTAGCTGCCCATGCACAACTTAAACACATGAAAATACATGTCTAAATTTCAGTCAAAACAGTTTGGCACACAGCAGGTTCTGGATTAATATACTTCTTCTAAGGTAAAAGGTTTTCTCTTAAAAGTACCTCAGTGAGGGGTCTCAAGAGTAAGACGGACTAATTTAACACAAAATACCCTTGAATAACACATGCAAGGAGTAATATTTACAATCCCTCATTATTTCACTCTAGTGATATGGCTCTACCATCTCAGGCTGTGTTTCAGCATTTCACCTGCAGTATGGCTGGATCAGTGAGCTGCTTTTCCTCTAGCTGCCTTTACAGCCTGCACTGCTGTGTTCAGCACCCTCCCTACAACATGGCAATTCCAGCAAATGCCATTGATCAGCCTACCAAGCTCATACATTTTTGTTGGAAATGCTACAGATGGCTCAAGTTGAAGAAATAGTCATGGCTATAGATAAAAATAAGGACTACAGGTTTTCACTCAGCTGACTTGAACTGTTTCTAACTTTTTACATATGCAATGCATGGTGAGCAAAGCAGGTACCTAACTTTGTACATCCTGCTTAAAAAATGAGAATTTTTTTTAAAAGCTTTCAGAGGTTCAGGAAATCTGATTAAAAATGAAGACTTCACTACTGAATATGATATAACAGTTTCAGTCAAGAGAGCATTAGATTTCAATCAAAAAAAAATTAGTCAGGAACTCAGAAAAAACAGAAACATTGTATCACTTTTATATGCCACACACATTTCCTCCTATTAACTGACTAAAAAAAAAAAGGCAGAAGCCCTTATCGAAGCTTCATGATCTCCAAGCGCAAGGAACCCATGAGCATTTTTGCAGCCACATGCAGCTACCAGTAGCAACTTGTGTGACACCTTGCAAAGCTTATCTTGGGTCCCCACAGGGTTTTCTCTCCAACTGCAAGTCTGTGTACAGCTGCAGCTTCCTCCAAGACCAAATACACAACACAACCACATGGGACATGGCAATCCTTAGACACATGCTAATGCTGAATCCTGCATGGTTTGGTGTTTGTGGACAATGATTATCCTCTTGGGTAACAAGATCAATATCATTCCAGTTTAAATATGTCATAGCGTTAAATCAGTTATTTAGAACAGAGTTAAAAGGTGATAAAAAAGACTGTTTACTGCTATAGCACCAGTTTCAGGTTTTCTTTACCTATTACTGGAACCTTACAAAAATCAGACAAACAGATGTAACTTGCACAAGCAGTTTTTCCAACAGTCACTGTGAAGTGCCACTAGTTTACAGTTCTGCTGCAAATACTACAGATAGCTCAAATTAAAGGAACAAGCACAACTATCCAGGTAAAGAGAAACAAGGACTCTCTTCAGCCTCACTGGCTCCAGAGAACAGATGAACAGCAAGAACAGTTCTCTCCAATTTAAAACCTCTCTTTCAAACAGGAGGAAAAAGGTCTCACTGGATGGACATCCAAGGCTATTAAAAATTAATACAAACAGAAAGCAAAAAGAAGCCTTAAAGTTAAAAGCCATAACTGTTACCCACCTTTTGAGTGATCACGACCTCTAAAGGGTCTCTTAAAATGCTTTTTGTACTTTTTACGCTTACGTCCTTTTGTAATGCAAGCAATTTTTTGGAAAAAGGATAAAATTCAAGTTAGTAAAGCAGAAATGTAAGAAAGCATAAGAAAATATGGAAGAAGTTTTAGCCTGTCTTAAAGCATAATGGCTTAGAAGGTGACATTAAAAGCTTTTCAAGAATTGCAGCTGTGGTAAGCAAACAATCAGCTACTTCTCATAGCATAAAATAATAGAAGAGGCTTCCACCACACAAGGACATAATTTTCAAGTTAAGATATAGATGTATGTGGAAACCCAAAGAGCCCTTTTCAATAGGATTCTCATGATAATCAACTCTGAAAGAACAAATCCAGTAACCACAAAAAAGACAGACAAAAATGATGATTCTAAAAGCGGTACATGAAATGAAATTCCATTATTTACACACATTTCACAACCCACACAATCACAACCATTTCATTATTTAAATGATGCTCATGCTTCTCCACAATTCTGAAGAAAACCAGTTTGGTGAGTTACACTGTTTCTTTTCCTCCTCTGGCCATCCTAGTAAAAATAATTCAGCAATAGTGCTGCTTGTGCTTATCTTTATAGGGCTGGAGCATGGGAAGGGTGTATCCCACAAAGCAAGAAGGAAGTAAGTTTAACAGTGTACCTAACCTAACCATGGGGAACACCTTGATGTCATTTGCAAGCCTGTTCAAACAAAGGAGGGAAATTGCCTGCCAAGATTTCAACCTGTCTTGCAGGTAAGGTGGTCACGACATAAATAATAAAAAGGAAAAACTAGACAAATAGAAACATTTCATTTTGCATAGTTCCTTTTAACACTACCAGTAATCCTTTGTCAAGGATTTTGTTACTTTAAAAGGACAGCCTCCTTCACTTACTATTGAATTTGCAGGTCTCAGGCTTTCAGTCCCATGTATGATAAAACTAAGGAAACAGGATATTCCACTTCTTCACCCACATCCACTACTATGGAGAAACTGGGCACATTCCTACACTAAATGTATGTTTTTAAGCTCACTTTAAACCTGTGCTCAGACAACAGCTCAAGCAAGAAACTTTGGCCAAGTGTAAATTTCTGAAAATCAGGTTTCAGAAGTTAAAAATAAAGCATGTACAAAAAACAATAGTTCCCCTGAACTTCAAGGGAAGCTGCTTCCTTGCCTAACTTGAGAGCAATGCAAATAGAGAGAAGCAGGGGAAAGCATGCTAATGCCTTCAACCTGCTAGAGTTCATTTTGTCTGTCCATGGCTTCAAGACAGCCTGGACTTCCTTTATCTTAAGCCCAGACACATTAAGTAAGGGTAATTACTCTCCAAACAGCTAAAGATGGTGTTGTAAAATCATAGTAGAATATTGTCAGCATTTTATAACATTCTTGAGCTCAACATGACTGATGGAAATCTAAGTGGTCTCCTAATCTTCTCAAACAGCCACTCAATTAAAAGGGGACTAAGTCATTTCAAGATTTCACTTGAATCCATATTCATTAAAATCTTATTTCTAGAACCACCAATATGTGGATGTTCACCAAACAAGTATTGTTTTCTCACTTCTACCTTTGGCTGCTTTGGAGAGGGGGGAATTTAAAAACCTCAACTGCCTGTTCATCCTGCATGTATAAAACGTATCTAACCATGCATACCCACCAGGCTTGGTGTCCTTGTAAACCAGGCTCTCCAACCCATACAAGGAATCTTGTGAATGGGCGCCTTGGTCCAACGGCAGCAAATAACCAAAGAAATGCAGTTGGTTTAAAAGAAGGAAATAACTCATGATTTAATATTAAGTTCACCAAATCTGTATGACACAGCAGTATTTCCATTACAGTACCTGACAGCCCAATTCACTTCAGAATATCTGCTTTCAGTGATTACCTACATAGGGAAATCATGCAATTTACATTTCTCCTTGTAACCAGCACAAGACCTGCAGCCTCTGGTCTCCATGTATGAGGTCTGATAGAGATAGATTGTAACAGCTTAGAAAAAGAAAATAGTTTCATCAGCTTGTGTCAGCAGTTTCCACTTCCCCCTCACACATCCTTACCAACACAGTGCCATGACCATTTGGCTCAGTATTTGAATAGCATCTCAAAAAAAATTATCTCTAGGCCTATTTATACTCTTAAATCTAAGGACTGAATCAAGATTCTAAACATGCTAATATAAATCAAGTATTAACCAGAAAAAAATTCATGAACCCTGACAACTTTCTGTTCAAGATATTTCCTAGCTTTTCAGCAGCTATTGTGTGCTCTTAAAAGCCTAGAGAGCTGAATTTTGTTAGAATTTTATGGTTCAGTAGGTCAACATGGGCTCCAAGATTTCTATATCTAGCAAAAGCAAAGGATCTGTTCATGCAAGACTTACAAAAGTCCTCTTGAGTAAAATATTCTAGTACAGCACCACAAACACAAATGGCTACCACTGAAATATGATCACAGGATAACAGAACTGCTCAAATTAGAGTAGAAAATAATCCAATTTAAATGATCCTCTTGCTTTTCCTTGTCAAGGCTTACAGTTTAAAACTGCAAAACATGACTAAATCTAACTCCCATTCTTTATATAACCAGCTTAACTACTAAAGCATCATTTTTCTATGATGATTTTTTTCAAAAGCATTACAAACACAGGATGTAGTAAGTTTTTCTTGAGAAAGAAAACTGCCAGAAGCACACAAACTCATTCTTAAATACATAAAGCTACAGAACTGGAATTCCTCAAGCAGCACCCATTAGGTTAAACTCATCTTATCCTTTCATCTATCTAGCCTTTCATGCTATTGCCACTGGTGCAAAAAGCATTGGCTGAAGCACTGCTGCTGTACAGAATCCAAATGCTACATAACTGAGGTCAAACCTCTACCAACATTCCTTCCCCCCAGTATCAAGTGAATTGATTGGCTGCAAAATTCATTCACTGAAGTTGTCTTAGCCCTCACATACTTTCGGGCATATTAAAGACAAGAAATAAAGCAAAGCTCCTTTCTTCATTGCAGCCAGATTGTCAGATTGCCATTTGAAGGAAACTGCACATGTCCCTCTCAAACCAGCAGAGCAGGAGAAAGGCCACAGACTCTCCCATAATGGGAGAATTGAATGAGCAAAGAGATTACACCCAAACTATCCTTTTTGCAAGTGTTGAAAGCACCATCTCTTTCCCAGTAACTTTTCCATGAGTTGCAGCATTACAAGTATCATAGAAATGCATCTTTAGAAGCATTACACAAACCAACAAATAGGTCTCAATTCAGACAAACCTTCAGTGATAACTTTTTCCTCCAACACATGTAGTTACCTGTCACTGGTTCTGAGCTTGGTTTCTGTCCAAACAAGCCCAACTGATACCATAATTCTATTAAAGGTATGAGTTACAAAAAAAAAAAAAAAAAAAAAAAAAAAAAATCACCACCACAAAACAAGTTAACAGGACTTAATTGAGAGCTTAACACTTTTTAAGATCTAGAGCAAAAGTTTAAGGTTCCTAAAGGTTCCTGTTCATACTCAGTTGTTCTGTTGTGTCATGAATTATTTCCTGCTCACAAGAGTCTCATTTCCCAAACCAGTCCAAACTCAGTACTTCATAAAAGCACAGCAGAAACTGGAACAAAAGCATTGCAGTAAAAGTTTACAAGCCTTACCTTTCCCCTTAAAGGTTCCTTTCACCAAAGAACACCCTACCTGCACCTCTAAACCACACAGTTAAACATCCATCTATTATTATGGTGCTAAAGCAAGGTAACATTACCCTCACACAATGTACTTTCTATTGTTCTGTATGGTCCTGTTCCCCTAAAGCACCAAGGAAAAAAAAAAAAAAAAGACATACCAGATGAATAAATTCCCATTTCCCATGGAAACTGACCAGGTAAATGCATGGTAAATAAACAAATAACATTTCTTTCAAGCTTTAGAGTAAAAAGACATTTCAAAGCACTGTAGTAAGATTAGCTAGATGCTTGAAAAAACAAAATTTGTTAAGTCAATTAGAAACCAGGAGTTTTCTTTCACAGCACAGCTTAAGTCCTCAAATTCCAATGGACATTTGCATTATTAACTCAGTACCTTTTTCTGCTGCTTTCTGCAAGGCTTCCTCAATCCTTGCCAGTTCCTTTTGTTTATTATCCTGCAAGTATTTTTCTTCCTTCTCTGCATCATATTTAACACCTGTAAGCCAAGTTGGGAGAGCATTAATCCTAAATCTCAAGTTACATAAATGCATTATCAAGCAATGCACACCATATACAACATCATGTTACAAAACACCTTGTTTGAGGGAAAGGCTATTCTTTTTTCATTGCTGAACACTGCAGGCAGCCTCCAAAACTGCTGGTTTTACACAATTATGCACTGTTTCACAGTAAGAATTTTTCTGTGGAAATTCAGACTCCTAAGAGTGGCCTATGCAATATAAGACAGATTTTTCAAGTTCTTCTATACGTATATTTCATGCTCCAGGAACTTGCAAGTTTTCTCATCACACCAGAGGTTCTGATTTCAGAGAAAACTAATAAAGTTCTTTGACCCTCTTCCCTCTCCCTCCAAACAGTACAAATGGAATTATTACTTTGACTGTTATCATTTAGCAGCAGATAAACAGCTAAAGATCTAAACCATGCCACAAAGCTGGATTCAGGATAATCACATTTTAGAGGAAACTTGGCTGTTGAAGTGAACTTGGAATGGATACAACCAAGGATCTCCATAAAAGCAACAAGTGCTGTTTTCTCCCATCCCTCTTCCACTAACTTGCCAGCATATGTGTAGAAACTTCCCTGAGGGAGCAGAATGTAAAAATGGTGGCTGACATGAACTACTTGCTATTCTAGACTCATTTACACGGTACCCTTGGATATTTTTCTCTTCCATGATTTAACTGTTGCTGAGAAGTTGACATACTTGCTCCAGGAACTATCAGAAGATACAAGCCTTCTAGAGTTGCAACAACTGCCTCCCCATAGAGATTCTTCCAAGGAATCTTCAGAGTAAGTTTATCTAAACAAAGCAGATACAGTTACATCAAAACAAACATCTCACTCAGTTCTGTGCTTGGTCCAAAAAACACCTCCAGCATTAAAGAGCACTGGTCCTTTATCTTGATGTCTTAAACACCTTAGAAGGTTAGGAGAAACCACATGGACATAAACATTTTATAAAGCCCTTGAAGTGATAAAATACACAGGAAACATAAGCCATGATTTTAAGCCAAAAGTCACAGTCTGAGTCAGAATACTTCAAATCAAAACCTGAGATCATGACTGAAGTTCAATTCACTGGGATGAATATGACTTTCCCAGGAAGGAGAAGAAAAAATACTACACATACATATATCTCCTACAAATAGTTCATGTGAAAAAGCAATGATGATTACCAGGGAAAGAAATTTACAAAAAAAAAAAATCTAAGAGTTCCTAAACCTTTGGCATATTTGTCACTTTCTCTGTCTACACTGAACAGCTCCCTTGATAATTTCTGTCTCCAGGAGGAACCTCTCAGATGTGTTTTTCATCTCAATCTGTAAAGTTACACAAACAGGGTTTGCCAGATACCATCAATGGCAGTCAAGTTGAATTTCTATGCCAGTTTCAACAGTGAGTATAATTACACTTAAGAAAGCTTGACAAAAGAAATTCAGGGGCAAGACTGACCTTACAGCCTATATTAAAATTTCCACTGCAATAGTTGTGTTGGAACTAAAACTTACCTATCTGACCAACTTTTATTCTAAAAGGTACATCCAGTTCACTCTGTAAATGACAAAAATAAAGTATTAAACAGAAGTAGTAAAAATCAAATATATTTAAATTATATTTGCAAAGTACTTTATTTACATACATAAATTAAAAGCTACTTCTTTTCTACTGGAAAATCTTAGAAGGAAAACAAGACAGCAGCAGACAGGCAAACTAGAGGAAAAAAGAAGAACTGGACCATATCATATTCCTTTGATCCCTTCTTTTTCAATGTAGGCTACTTCTCTAAAAGTGGTGTTCAACACTGACCTTCTTATAATAACTTTTGCATGGAAATCTAACACATTGCCATTGTAAGGCTGTCAGAACCATCCCTTACTTTATGTTCTTGATTTGGCCTCAGCTCACTTTCAGCTCTGGTCAGTCACATACATGACTTTGCATTTTTCTACATCAGCACTGCTGGAATCTGAATCAATCCCCACAAGAACGAAAGGTGTGTACAAAGTAATACTTCCTTCCTTTCTTATCTACTAGACATGAAGATATTTGTAGCAAGAGATTTGAAGTACAACAAAGCCATCAGGAATGGATGAAATGGACAAGCAAAATATGAAACTTTCAAATAACAAAGAGAAGTCAGTGAACAGGTCATATAAAGACCCAGTGTGTTTTCAATGCACAGAAGAGTAACAGTTCTCTTTAGTAAAGTTGAAACACATTAAATTTTGGAGTAAGATTCTCCCAGTAGTAGAGATGTTCATTAGCCAAATTAAAGAACATGAAAATTAGCCAAGGCATTTTTTTTTCCAGACAAGATTATGAGAACTTAATGCAAGTTACTTCTTGTTTTTCAACCACAGCTTTTCTTTTAGAGTAAAATCAGAAGGAGTTAACCAAGAACTTACTTCCTATACCAGTCAAAAAGGACTCAGTGCATGAGACTACAGTGAGCAACTGTATCCTAAGCCTCAGTCTTCAGACCCATAAAAGCAATTTGAAGTTTTTAGGATTCTTACCAATGCATTCTCCTTGATTTGTAAATTGTCAAGTGCCACATTACCTGTTTAGAAGAAAGGGAGAAGTACAGAAAAAATTATTTCAAGTATTACTTATGTTGGAAAAAAGAACACAACCACAATCCTACCAAGTACTTATGAATAAAACCTGAAAACCTTATTCCATTACAGAATAGCACAATAAACATGTAATTTGTAAGAGCCACTAAACATGGGTTATAGAAAAAATTCAGTTGGAAGAGATGATAAAAACATCACCAACTTAGACGTCAACATGTTTCTACTCTATTAAATACACCCACAAGAATAGGAAGTCTTTCTTATTACTCACTTAGTGTGAAAGACAACTGCACTTCTAAGAACGTAGGGTAGACTTGGAAAATGGTATCGTGTTTTTCATGATTTCACATCAAAGAAAAATCATGAATCACAGAGCCACAAAAACACATGCCTACTTTCACAAACACATTAACTTTTCCTGACGCAAACAACATAATAGGATTTCTAAATTAAATACTAGCACAGAATTATACCCGAGGAAAGCCCATATAATATACCTCTTAGTGCTTTCATGTTGGATTCCTTAGAGCTATGTTCCATTTGAAGTATAGATATTAATATTGCATAAATGCTAAAATACATCCAACCATGACGAGCAAAAATAAGGCGATGATCTACCTAGGGAAGGCACCTAAACCAGCCAGCTTTCCTGGGCAGCACTTCAGCCGGTTTTCTACATGACTACAGCCCAGCGAACGGAAATGTTGTGATACATTCACCGAGAACAGCTACTCCAGGCACCCGCACTAACCCGGCTGTTTAACACGCATTATTTACATCGATAACTGGAATACACGGCTGCCCAAGCATCTCTGTTTAATTTACACCGATAACTGAAATGCACGGCTTCCCAAGCACCCCTGTTTAACACGCATTATTTACACCGATAACTGAAATACACGGCTGCCCAAGCACCCCTGTTTAACACGCATTGTTTACACCGATAAATTAAATACACGGCTGCCCAAGCACCCCAGTTTAATTTACACCGATAACTGAAACGCACGGCTGCCCAAGCACCCCATCAGCTGCCCCGGCACCCCGCGCTGCCGCCACCCGGGGCACTGCGCCATGAGCCCGCCCACAGACACAACAGCACCATCGTGCTTCCACCCCGCAGCCGAGAGAAGGGATAGGGGAAAAACCAAGGGGTTTATCGCTGGTTTCCTCCCTCGAAGCGCTCCGAGGCCAGCGCCGTGCGCCCCTGCCCCCGCCCCACAGACCGACGCCAGGGAGGGGGCGCCAGGGACCACGGGCACACAAGGAGCGACGGTGCTCCAAGGGAGCGGGGACTGTGCGGCCACACACCGACCGTCCGTCCATCCGTCTCGGAGGGCCGCGGCCCCGGAACTCGCCCTCTGCTCACAGGGGGCCGCCAACCCAGCGCCCGCCCCTCAGAGGGGTCGGTTCTCGCACGGCCCGCACACCCCTTACAGGGCAACCGCGGCCAGCGAGACCCTGTCCCCGGTGACTCCGGCGGCCCGGGAGCGGCAGAGGGAAGGGGCTCCTTACCCCCCCATATGCCCAGCTTGAGCTGAGACTTGTTCAGGTTCTCCACATAGTCGCCCAGGAAGCGGTTTAGCAGATCCGCCACCACGGATTCCAGCACCATGGCGTAGGCGGCCCCTCAGCCGCGGCCGCCGGCTGGGAGGGGAGCGGAGCGCAGGGGAGGGGGCGGCGAGCGCGGCGTGACCCAGCGCGGGCGCGCCCCCGGCAGTCAGCTGACGGGGCGTGGCGCAGCCCAGCGCCTGCCGGGGTGCGGAGGTGGGGGGCGTGGGGGAACTCGGAGCGGCGGAGCGGCTGCCGTGCCGGGCATGGACAGACCCCGGGCGGCCGTGGGAGATCCCAAACCCGCCGCCAGCGCTCGGAGCCGCGGGGCCGAAGGAGCGCGCGGAGCGGGGCGGAGTCGATGGGCGGCACACGGCGCCCCCTTGCGTCACGGATCCGCTGCGCCCCCGGCGCTTCGCGGCGCCAGGAGACCGCGTGAGGCAGGAGCGGCTGCGGGCGCTGTCCCGGCACCGGCACCGCGCCCCGGCTCCTCACCCGCAGGCACCGTCCCGGCACCGGCATCGCGCCCCGGCTCCTCAGCAGCCCCAGAGAGCCGTGCGGGTTAGGCTGGAGGCTGGCGGGGCTGCAGGGAAGGCGGCCGGCCCGGCGGCCCTCAGGTCCCCCTCAGGCGGGTCCCGCCCGTTCGCCTCTGTGGGGCCGCGGCGTGTGGGGCCCTGGCGGTGCTGGTGCCGTCCCAGGGCGAATTGTTCACGTCAGTTCACCTGGGATTGACGGGACCTGGGTGTTCTCACACTATTTCTGCTTTAAAAACTGCTAATTAAACTGTTTAAACGGTTAATCTCTATTGCTGCTTTAAAAATTGCCGATTAAACTGTTTAAACGGTTAATCCAGCAGTTCAGGAAGGTCACAGAGGAAGTAAACACAAATGAGGAAAAAATCTCAAAGCGCAGATGTTTTAGAGGTAACAGCACTGCAGAGAATGTGCATAGGAACGTGCTGCTCCATGTGGTGAACCTGCGGGTAGCAGCGTCAACCCTGGAACAAATTTTTAAATCTCTGGGGTGCTCATCTCAAACTGGTTCTGTAAAGTCATTCTGAACTCACAGGAGCTCAATTATTCATGGAAGCACAGCACTTGGTAGCTCGAAATGGCACATTCAGTCTAAAAATGTATTCCGGAGAGCAGAAAACAATATTAGCAATAGGATTCGCCCTCAAAAGTATGTGAAAATAGATCAACAGCGCATAAATAAGACACGGTGAGATAAATATTGCTTTAAATAGCCTTCAAATGTATTGTGGAGCTTAGTGCAAGCAGAATTTACAAAACCACAAAGCTGAAGGAAAATATTTAAGTTTGACAAAGGAAAGGTCCATCAGCAATTGTTACCACTCAGGTTCTGTTATAGCCTGTGTTTCAGGCTTGCAAGCTCCCTCTTGCTGCAGTTAAGGAAAATCCAGACAGCTTTTCTAGGAACACTTATATGTATATATATACACACATATATTTATGCCTATCTTTATGTTCAATTTATTTGTTTAATTATTTTGTACAGCCTTGGCTTTTCCCATCATTGGGAAGAGAAAATGGAAGAAAACATGTCAGGGAATTGTGAATAAACCTCCTGCTGCCGTTCTATTAGGTAATGAATTTTCATTTGTGATTTTTTAAAAATGAAGTTTTGAAAGATTTTAATTTCTGTGTATACAAACCACAGCTTAAGCAAAAGTACTGGCTAATTTGGGTAGCTGTTCATTAATTTAAGAACAATTGTGCAAATCAATGGTAGTAAATTTTCTCTGTAACAAATATACAATATAGCCAGGATGATATATCCATTTTCTACTTCATCTTTCATAGTGGTCATCATTTCTGCACAGAAAAAAAAAAAAAAAAACCAAAAAAAATTTACTCACAACTATAGAGAGTGTTGAAAACCACAAAAAGTAATTTTTACGTGGTTAAATAATATCCTGATTGATAAAATGTTGTTCTAAAGAACTTAAAAGAACTCCATGAATTTATAAAATCATCTTGTTTGAGGAAATGGCCTCAAGTAGCCCCAGGAGAGGCTTAAATTGGATACTAGAAAACATTTCCTCAGGTTCCCAAGCATTGGAATAGGCTGCTCAGGGAAGGGGTGGAGGATCCATCCCTGGGGATGTTCAGAGACCTGTGGATGTGACTCTCAAGGACATGGTTTAGTGGTGGCCTGGCAGTGCAGGGCAAAAGGTTTGGCTTGATCCTAAAGGTCCTTTCCAACCTAAATAATCCCATGCTTACCCAGAAAACAGAGGCATGAGATGTAGTGGATCAGAAATTGCTGAAGGAGTGTGATTTAACCTGGAAAAGATCACCAGCCAGTCACATTCGTGTCAGAGATCCCATTTCAGTAAATCCTACATAGATTTTTAAAAATAAAAGGAAAATTAAATTGAATTAACAATGGAAAACCTGTGAGCAGTTTTATTAGATATTTTATCAACCATATGTGTGGTTTAAATACTGTAATATTGCTTGGAAATAAAGACACATATTATTGCACCTCTATTACCAACAGTCCTTTGTTCATCTGCCTGAGCCTCCCTGCAGACAGGACACCACTCAGAAGTGACTGATTAATTAATGCTGCTCTGTCTGGAGGTAGGTGCCATTCCTGGTGTGTTCTCAATGAGAAAGGCAAACAGTCCAAAGGGAGTGGGGGGAGGGAAATAACCCCAAACCCCCTCATCCACAGGTCTATGATGTAAGGATTCTGTATGTAGGAGAACAGATCCAGGACAAACAGAAATATTGGTGTTTGCCCACCATTCATTGAATACACAGATAATGTTAATTCTTCCTGGGGAAAACCCCAGGCACTCTACTTGCCTTTTCCTAATGATTGGTTTGATAAATATGAATTGAATAATTAGCTTTACTCCGGTGAAAGTCATCAAAAACATGTTTTAGTTCCTGTATAAAGGCTTCTTTTATATTATTGCAGCACTCTGTTAAAGAGGATCTGATGATTCCATCACTGCACTAATATACTAAAAAATATATAAATACAAAATTGTGACACTTTGTATGTATGCTATTTTATGTGGCAAGGTTTGATCAAACTTCTTAGGGAAACCTTTACCAAAAATACGAAGCCTAAAAAAAGACAAGAAATCTGCATTGAAAGTATCATTTAGAGCTTCAGTTTTCTGGATAACTGCAACAAGTATAGAGTTGCTTGTTCCACAGTCTTGCATGCATCAATAAATAATAGCCACAGCAGTTTTAATCTGAGGTGTGTACGTAGGTTGAAAGCTCAGTAGCCAAGCTTTCTTCTCCTGTTTTACTGCATTAATATTATAAAGTCTCAGCTCCTACCCTCTGAGTGTTGGCAAGTGAACAGGTGGCAAATTTTATCCACTGTACCTCTCTAAACAGAATGTATGCCTGTTAGCAGCTGGGAAATCAGCCAGGTAATGTTGCATCACTCTCATCACAAAGTCTGCAGAGATAAGAGGACTTTGTTCTGAGTTAGATCAGGTTGCCAAAGCCAAAAGTGTTTGGACAACTTTAGAAAGTCTCCAAAAACCAATTATGCCACAGCTTCTCTGGGCAGCTAGTCCCTTGTGGATTCTGATTGTGAGGGATGTTTCATTCCTTCCAGCTACTGAGGATTTCCCTTGTCACAATTTTGGATTGTTACAGTCTCAGATGTAACTATATACTTAAAATACATATTTTTGGACCTAACAAATGAAAGAGATCAATATTCATGTTCTTGCCAAATTGTCTTTTCTAAAGAAAAGTTTAGTATGCTGTAAAATAGTAGTATTTGATACTGGAGTTAGTCTTATTTATCTTTTAATTTTAAATTTTTATAATAACTTCATTTTGCACTGGTTTTAATCTTTTTTCTAAGTAATACACAGGAGATTTCATTAGTGCTGAATGCACTTGTAGACAATAAATGAAAACAAAAGGTGCTTAAACAGTTAAGTCAGATACTAGATTAAACACCCAAATTACAAGGACTAGAGTAACAAAATAGTTAAAACAACTGATACTACTTAGAGCACTGCTAACAATTAAGACATTTCTTAGGAATTTTTGCAACACTAATCTTATTAGCAGTAAGTAAACCCAACAGATTAAGATATATTCAGATGTCTGAGTATATATGCACTAAGCAGATGCCAACACACAGCAATCTGCTTTCCCTTTTCCCCTGTAACAGCTGGAGAGTCTCAGTTCTCAGTGGAGAAGAACTGACATCTGCAAAAAGCTGTGGTACTGTTTCACTGTGTGTCCTTTCTCTCTGTGATCCAACAATAAAATATAAAAGACTTGCTGTGCACAAATATGTAAGAACTAAATGATATGCAAATAGAAGCCTGTCTTATTCATAAAAATAACTTCAATCATCTGCAGAAAGCCCAGTTCTGTTTCTCAGAATAATTTTAAACCAGACATGTTGTCTAAATCTGAACACAATGATTATATTTTTCCTCCTATAAAAATGCCACATCTGTTTCTAAATAAATAAATAAATGTGTAGCCATTATCCTCCAAGACAAACCCTGCATAAAATTATCCTCACTGGTTTCTATAAATACATTTTCAGAGAAATATAGATTTAAAAAATTGGAATTCCCACTGACCTTAGTTAAAAGTCTAGACCCCAAGATCTTTACAGCTTCCATGTGATTAGGAAAAACAAGGACAGCAAAGTGTAAACACCACATGGTATGAAATAATGCTGTATCCACAGATGATGACAGCTCCATGGCCAGTCTGACTGTGACAGGTGGTTTTCAATAGAGTTTGAAGAATCATTTCCTTTATCTACTGCACCTTATCAGCATCTGAAAGATTTATTATAGAATCTGCATTTCTGCATGAAATTTCTAGGCCAAGAGGCTTCGTTTATCTTATCAGCGTTGATCACATGCATGTCATACCAGCTGAAGTTTGGAATCTAAATTACATTGCTGTATTTTATCCTGAGCCAGAGAATCTTCAAAAAGCACCTAAGTTCTATCATAAGAACAATCTAACTTAATTTTTCATGAAGGCTTTGTCTGACAGAATTTTTGAGAGTCATAGCTTTTTGTTTCAGTGATGTGCTGTGAAGATGAAAATGCCACTAATTAGGTAGAAAATTGGTTGAAATAAAATTTTGCTTATTTTTATGAATATGCTGCCTTCAAGTGGGGAAGAAAGCAATAGTAGTCTCATCTGGACAGAACATATTTATTTTATATTATAAGTGTAAATTCATTCATGGACAGGGACTTGAATTTATTCATTGTGGAAGCACGCATAAACATCTATTAATCCAAAGCCAAACCACTGCCCTTCCTAGAAATTTCATTTTTTTTCACATTCACTTGGACATTGGAAGAGTCCTCCAGCAAAACCCAGTAAGTCATAATGAGAGAATTACAGTCTCCTGAGCAGCTTTTTAATGCCAATATCTTCTTTTTCTTCTTTACCCTCTTGTACACTGGCTGGGTGCTTCAAGGGGTGCAGAATCTGCTATCCAAAGCTGAACTTGTGGATGCTGCTCCCAGTGGGTCACACATTCTCCAGAGCCTGCAAGGCCACACTCCAGAGAGGGTAAGTTGCTGGGTTTGGGGACCACCTTTCCACACACCTCAGCAAGATTGCAAAGACTGTCATTTCTCATTACAGAAAAACATAGTCTTTATATTGCCACTTAATTGTTGAAACTAACTTTCATATGAGGAACTAACTTTAAAATGGCATTTTTAAAGCTTATCTAAATTCAGGGTTTATTGTATTTCAATTGAAGATAAGTACAATTACCATTCCAACTTTATTGTTTTATATGCATAATCTGGGTATTTATTAGACCAGGATTCTCATATAAGTAGATATGTAGCCAAATATAAGTAGCAAGTTATCAGTTATTCCAGAAGTGAGGCACTTGAAGGTCACAACATACAACATATTTAAATACTGTACTTGAACTCAAGCACATAGTATCTGCCCTTAAATTCTTTAGTTCTTCTCAACAGATAAGAGATACTAAGCAGCTCAAGCCTGATTTTAAGACCAAAAGTCTGCCTCAAATGTCACTGTAATAATTGGTCTTCCAATCTTCTCTGGAACTTCAGTATTTTTTGGCTTTTTGTAACTTTTAGATACTTAAAGCTGTAGCCAGGAGTTGCAACTTTTTCCCCACAGGCAATGTGACAGTGCAACACTGCCACCACCCAAACAGGAGATTCATGTAAGTACTGATACTGTTCTAGTGAAATCCTGGCTTCACTTCTATTGGAAACTTTACCAGTGACAGTTCATAACATGGTTGGAGATGTCAGGTTTGACACTCAGATTGTGCTGAACCCACATTTTTCAAGGCTGTAATACATCTGTGCCAAATCAGAAAGTGGCACTGGAGTGTCATGGTCACCAAGCAGAAAGGCTTCTTGTTTGGTACAGCTCTCCTACAAATTAGTGCCACTTCCTTTTCCTTGTCTTTCACTTCATATTTTATGAATAAAAGGCTCTCCATAAAAACAGAGAGAAAGAAATGCCAAAGAATTGAGTTCTTTGGCAACATCCTACTGAGGCTGATTTTTTTGACAGTTCTAGCTGTATCCCAGTCTTTGTGATCTCTTAGGTACAGAGTGGATTGTCCCACAGCCTCTTGTATGCAGCTTAGGAAGCAATAAAGGCAACCTGGCCTAGAGTATGTGTTAACTATTTGTAGAAAACACTGGAAAACACAAATCCTTAATTCTCAGAATATTACACAGCCCTAAATGCCAGCATTCAATAATGAAGCTCTTTATAGATTAACCTGATTTCTGAAGCTTGCCTTTCTCATGAAACATTCACCCTCTGCACATTCAGCATACGTGACTTGGAAAGGCTGAAGCCTGTGGATACGAATGGTATTTTAAGTTGCTGCACATATTGTAAGCAGTCACTTATCAGGAGGAAGCTCTTTAATAATACCTAATAAAATAATAGCTTAACAACTACCTTTTACAGGTCATTGGGGTTTTTAGGTGGAAGGTTGTACTTGGCAGATGAGAAAGAAATTAGGAGCTTCTGCTTACTATGTTTTTACATCTTTATTTTTGACAGCAGGAACCATATGTACTTTTTTCCTGGTGTTACTGTAACAAAAAAGTCCTGTGTTAAAAAACACGTACCTGAATTAGGCACTCACGTGCTGTGCTGCAATGGTCTGTGCAAATCAGATTGTTGGAATGACAAATCTCTTGGTTTATGTATTAAAGAATGCAAAGTAGTAATCCTGAACTACAGATGCACATCAAGTTGCCTGTTACCTTACACATTATACCAAATCCTAGTCACTAAAGGAGTTAGCTGCATGGACACAGGGATCTATCTGAACTCCACTGCTACATCAGAAACCACTCATGTTCAAACCTTTCTTTATTTTTAATCTCAGTCTAAAAATCCTTTAAATACCAAACTAAATATTTTTGATCCAGCTGACACCTCTAAATAGTAGTCTCCAGCACACCTTGTAGCCTGCCTGTCCACGCTGGACTTACTCACCTATAGAATACCAGATTCTCTCCTGGGTAGGTACCCAAGTATTTTGTCCCACCATGAAGCATTTCTCCTGCAGTCTTTGTCATTTCAATTTTTATTTTCTCTCCTCTAAAATGCACAGGATAAGATCTACACAGCATTAAAATCAGTAAGAATAGAACAGTCAATCCTCACTTTAAAAACCAGGGACACCCAAACATGGAAGATGTCTCCTGATCCTCTGGAAGAAGTTGAAGTCAGCATGGAGAGGCACAGCTTCCGAGCAAAATTCAGCTTGAAAGCTGGCAAACTCCCTGGTGAGACAGTGTTCTCCTGTGAGGATCAATGCAGCTGAGCACACCTAAGGGTACAATTACCACAAAACACACAGTCCATGTAGTTTGTCTGTGTCCACTTCATGAGAACAGAGAGCACAACAAACACTTGACGTTACAGCAACCTGCAGACCAGATTCTGTATTCAGCATTTTAGTACAGCAGCACAAGAATAACATGGCAGCTATGACTGTGCTGTTGAAATTGTCTGGTCTGCAGTGACATTTCTTTCCTGTAGAGGCTCTGGGACCTGTGAACCTGATAGCTGCTCTTGGAAAATTCCATGGAATAAAGCTGGGAGCATGAGGTTTTTGTGCACGAAGTACGGAGCCAGTCAGTATAAGTGCCCTTGGTGAGCTGAATTTTGCTGGCATCCTACTTCTGAAACTTGTCACCAGCATGAAAGGGGCCCGCCCCCGTCTCTATCAGAGTTTGAAATGTTCCTTCCACTGCTCTAAACCCCATAGGAACACTCTTTGTGTACTTAATGGTCAAATATGAAGATGACACTACTTCTCTTGAGACCAAGAAAAATATTTGGAGTCAGTGGAATAATAATGATTTCCATGACACAACAGTTTGGCTAATAATCACATCAAATTTCATTGCTTTTGAGAGCACACAATTTTGAGAAAAGCCACTTTAAATTATAACAGTCTCCAAGGCTGAGATATCAAGAAGTAAATAAAAATGTTCTTTGACACATAAGCATTTAAGGTAAAGTCACTGAGGTGTCCTGTCACCCACAACCTTGAACTCTAGCTGGCATTTGTCAACATAGGGATTATCTGAGAGAATCACCATTGCCTTATTTCCCATTCCATTTTAACAAGGTGATCTGCAGGAACAGATGTATTTCTTGCCTAATGCCCTCAGTCAGCTGCTTTTACCTCTGAGGTAAAAGTTATGTAGGAAGGAAAACACTGAGCAGATGGGTGTGTTTACAAGGGAGTTAAACTGTGTGCAGAAGCACCACTGTTTCTGGGAACCAGTGCAGACAGGAAAGGATAAAAGCATCTCATAATTAATTAAGGCATCAGTCAGTTCAATCATATAGGAGTTTTTCAGGCTGTGATTGCAAAAAAAGGTTTTTTCCAATTTTTCCACAGTTAATGCTAATAAGCTGTGTAGAAATATATTTTTCACTTAAAAATATTTTCTATAACACTAGCTTTTACTGAATATGTAAGAAGTACTAATAATATGTAACCATAGATTTAGACTGGGATTTTAATAGCTCAAACTCCAAAATACAACCCATATATGTACTGTATAGAGAAGACATGGCAACTTAGGTACATTTACAGCAGTTTAGATTTGTACTTTTTTTTATGAAAGAAAATGTGTTCACATCACACAGAAACTCCAAAACTTCAGTGGACACAGAGGAATAATCATGAAAAACACAATTGGCACATAAATTATTATGTGTTTTCAGATAAACTAAAAATAAAAAAATATTTTTTCCAGTTACCTACCCAAAAATAAATAGTTGGATTCTTTCTGAGATTTTTATTTGTAGCACAGAGGATGAGCACCACCTCTGAAGAGGACATAAGTTTAAAGATTTGCTTGGAGAGGACTGGGTTCCACATATTGTGCCCAAAGTGCACAATTAACTAGACTGTCAGCTAGTGCAGAAAAACTGGTTTGTAGAGACAGTCCATAATTAGCTGAAAAGCAAACCTCAGCTCATAATCCTGTTGATTAAATTGAGATCAAAACAGAGTGATCTGCAAGTTGGCCATATTGATCTACCATTGTTAGTCCTGAGGCTGGTCCAGAGATGAACCCTTATGCAAAACCATTGGCAAGCTTTGTGTTCATGTAGGTAAAGGCAACAAATAATGAAAGGGTGAACAATAGCTCTGCAAGGCAATGAGATTTTCAGGAGAAAGTGTTGGAGCAGAAAATGGCAAAGGGCAAAGGGCCTGCTTAGATCTCTGTGGTTCCTTAACCCTGGCTAAAGAGGCTTTATCCTCTCTTGCAGTCAGTACCCTTCATGCAGCAAACCCTGGCCCTGGCAATCCCAGGTTGCTCAAGTCCTCTGTTACAGACAGGCCTTTACCAAAGGGAAACAACTCCTGTTTCAAACAGGAGTAAAATTAACAAATTAACAGGAATGGGAGTAAATTAACAGGAGTAACATTAACAGGAGTAAAATTAATAAGTAGCCATTCTGCTCTTTGGTAGGCACATGCTTTGATTACATACTGTACCAGATTTATGACTTCATAAAGTTGTGAACACTCAATCTAATCTGAACTGTCATTTTGGTTGGATTATAATATTGCTCACTTTAGTTTATAGTAGTTAAGCCTATGTGATGTGCTTCTGTGATGCTAATATTTACCCTTATCATTTAAAATAATAAAATATGAAAAAGCACACAGAACTAGATTGTGTCTTCATGTTTAACAGCCTTTTGCAAATTTCTCATGAAACACAAGTTAGGACTTCTAAAATCAAAGGCCTTCATTAGAGTTGGCCACCCCTTGTGAAGAAAGATGGATTCAAATGTACCCACTAGCATGAGCAGAGGACAGGTGAACACAGGAGAATAATAGAAGAACTTGACTAGCAAACTGAAGAATGATAGGGATACAGCTCAGTTCTTATGGCTTCCTTTTTGGGGGGGAAGTCAATTCTAAAACCAGAACTTATGCTCTTCTCAATTTTTATGATTTGGATAAGATTTTTTTAATGTTTCTTTACTTTAACAAGGCTCCCATTCCTGTTTAGCCATACCACTTTCTTTGTGGTTTAGTCTTTTTGAAAGCACATTGGATAGGGGTGCATACATCCAAGTCTTTGATAAGAGTTCTTTAAATCCTCTCTGTGCAGCTTATATTAAATCTCCTTTCAGAAGCCTCTTCATTTGTCTTCTTTTATATATTACTGTAGTAAATCATGTTTTTCCTCCTCCAGGGTTGGTATATGAGTGCATTATGGTCTCTACTGCAAATCACAACTATTCATCCACTACTATGTATCTTGCATACTGGTTTAGGAGTATGTCAGCACTGATTTCTCATGCTCTGGGTCTCTGGCTACTTGATGAACCAAGCAATTACCCTGCCTTGTGTCCCAGCACAGCATTTACTCAATATGTCCAAGCAGCTTGAGTTTCTCAGTCTCACATCTGTTATAATTTCATGGTCACCATTTGGATTTTATGACAGATGATTTTACTTCAACTGCTCTCGCTTCAAGCACAGCATTTCAATTCATAGAATTTCAGTACTGTCATATACTTAGCAAGGAAAATAAAATTTAAAAAATAAATTACACATAGAGAAAAAAGGGGGAAAAAAGTAACCACAAGAGTTATCATTTTTTATAACATAAGAGTAGAGTTTGAAATATTTGGCACAGACTTCTTGCATGCTCATCCATCCTTAATAGGTTTGTAATATCCTCTGGTTGCCTTTTCTTCACTGTGAGCTTAATTTGTCCCTAAACTGCAGAGCTTAGCCATGAAAATTTTCTGTTCTCTCCTCCATCAGGAATGCTGGATGAGCCTTTCCTGGAAGATGCTTGTGAATAACTCTTTTTTCTAAAGCAAGCAGGAACTGTCTGGTGCTAGGGTGGTTCCTTTAGATCCTGCTAAATAGGGTTGTGTCAGCATTAAACAATTGAGAGGATTAATTCTTTTCTTCACTAATGATGCTCCAAAATGGTTTCCATGCAGTTTTACCTAATCCAAGCTATGGGCTCTTAGCTCTGTGCCAGCACAGAGTGAGGGGGTGTGCCAGATTTCCCAGACCAGCCAGCCTGCTCAGCACACAGCCCCAGATAGCAGAGCTCATGGCAGCACTCTCCTCCTTTTTTCCCAGCCCTCTGTAACCTGAGGCTCTGTTTTGAATTGCAGCAGCATAATCCCCACTCAGATTTCCGAGAAAACCACCAAATTGTGAGCAAGAGCTGTGTGTCAGCTGGGGCTGGACAAAATGAGAAAGAGAACCTTACAGACAGAGGCAAGATTGTTGAGATGGAGAATGTCACTTCCTGGAAAGGCTTAAAGACCTGAATAAAAACCAGGGATTCAAGGATGGCAACTCAGCAGCTCTGAGGGTGAGCTGGTACCAGGGAACAAGAGAACACTGTTTTTCCTCTGTTGCTGTCAGGTCCCTGCCAGCTCTCCTCAGCCTGGGAACTTGTCAGTCTCAACTCTGTGCATAAGGCAACAAATGATTGCTTTGTAGCTTAAAGGTGTGTGTGTCCTGCTTGCACCACCTCTTTCTACACACTCAGTTGCCAAAGGCCAATGACAGAGAAGAACGAGGCCACCTCCACTATGCCACAGCTGCCAGCCTGGCCAGGGTGCCTCACAAGATGTCTCCCTGAATGATGGTTCATACTCTGCATACAAGCAAGGAAAAACTTGTTGGTGCTTTGATACAGGCAGACAAACTGCCACTAGATGGAAAAAGCAAAATCTGTTCACTTGCAGTGAATGCTGGGGATGGGGGGGGGACTAAACTACCAAATTAATACATACCACTAAATAAACACCATTCACACCTACTTCTATCTGAGTATCAAGCTTTATGGCCTTCCTGTTTATCAGGGCCACTGCCAGAAAGACCTCAATTCCTCACAGCTGGCAGCACAGAACATGGAAGCACAGACAGGAATCTTCCTGATGCTCAGCAGACACAAGGTTACAATGAGAGCTACTGTTTTCAGTGTGATACAACTTTTCACAGAGGACCACACTAATTTCCTGCTTTACTTGTAAAGATCCTTATTTACTCATATGACTGTGGAAGGTTTGTTGCATTTATCCACAAGCCAAAGGGAAGTAGAGATTAGTCTTTAAGGTCAGACAGAATCTGAGTGTCTGCCTAAACCAACACAAACTGACTGCTCTATAATCTCTCAGTAAATTAGTTTTTCTGGGACTGGAGGAAATGCCAATAAGCTTAAAAACAGGAAGCTGAAAATAATGCAGCAGCAAAATGATATCATTTGTTTAACACAGCAGGGAGGAAAATTCAAGAAGTGTGGTGGCCATAAGGTGGCCACTTTTCCTTCACTTTGTTCCATAATTTGGATTTGAGAAATTCTTCAATGAATGCATGTAACCTGCAGGTGTTCTTTGCTAACCAACAGCATTAATCAGATTTCCTCTGACTCAAAGTGACTACCTTGGCTGCCTTGCCCCATCATCCCCTGCCCTTTGACCAACAATTTCCCACTCCCAATATCCTTCAGAAATAACTTGGGAAGCTTCTGCTCCAGCAAAGATCTGGCTGCTTCCTGTGATGGTAGCAATTGTGTTAATGTTATACTTTTGAAATTGGTTGGTTTAAAACACTTTTTGGAAAACACACATTAAAAAATAAATTAACCTGGGATATTTTATCCTCAAACCCAAAAACTGGTTCTGCTGCTTGAGAAACTGCTGCTATTGTTGATTTTCTTACCTTGACCAGTGGAGCAACAGTCCCTCCAAAATCTCCATTGCTCTACCTCTTCTGCTAGTTTAACTCTCTTCCCTCTTTTGTCTTCTCAGAGCCCCAGTTCTCTGAGCTGTTTTCCTGCTGAGTCCCTGGCCAGCTGGGCTGGTCCCCCCCAGCCACCACTGTCTTCCAGAGCCATGACCCACTCCTGCAGAGGGCTGCCATGTCCTGCCAGCTCCTTGAGGTGACCCCTCCCTCCTCTTGGTCTTCACTCCTCCTTCTCATCATACATCCATTGGATTCCATTAGCACAGGATCAATGTAAGCACAAAAAAATACAGGCTCTGTGCTGGGCCCAGAGCAGTTTTGATGGGCAAACTGACTCTGTTTGCATGCATGGGCAAAACAGGCTTAATTACTCTTTAGAGTTCATGTACACACAGCTTGATCAGAAAGAAGAAAAATTAATCATTTTCTCACTAAAATACAGGCTACAAAACATGAGACCAAAAACTTGGGATTTGACAAAGCTAGCAATGACTGAAATCCAGCTCCAATGACAAGAAATATCAAGCAACCTAAATAACCAGCTTTAAGAGCTACAATTGTAATCAGTTTCCTAATGTTTCTGGTACCTCTTCATTACCTGTACTTCTCTGGAGCCATTTTTCAAGAAAACTTATAAAAATAATCTGTTTTCACAGGTTATTTTTACTCAGCTGTTTGGAGCATGATAGGTTCACCTGGCGAAAGGATGTTAAATCAGCTTCACAAATATTTAATCAAGCTCCAGCACAACTTTGCTCCTTTCTATAAAGGCAAATATCTGTGGTTGCTGTAGTTACATCTTACTGGAGAAGCATCCAGGCTGTTCTCCCTTTGGGTTCAAGACTTCCTTCCTAGAGCTGTGGTCAGCTAAAATGCTAACTATATCTTCCTAGAGAGAAAATCTACTCTTGCCAGGATATTTCACTGGCTTGGTGAGAGAGTGTATGTAGGTTTTCAGGAGTTGAAGGTGAAGTGTTGTTTGGTGAAGTTAGATTTTTTTATTATCTGAGAGTGCTGAAATAATAACTCTGTAGAGTTCATTACTATTATAATATATTTAGCGAAATGAAAGGTCAGAACATATGTAATGAGATATATAGCTGTTCCTCTTCTTCATTAGGTGTAAATTTTCTTAAAGCTAATAAAAACAAATCAGAAGAGATTTAAGCACTGCATGTTGTTTTTCAGAGCTTTCATGTTGTTCCTCAGAAAGCCTTTCCCAGAAACACAGTGGGATTTTTAATTCCAGCAGTGAATTCCACTCAAAGAATGGTAATTATTTGTGGTTTAGGTTGCATGTATCAATGTTCAGACTTAATTAGATTGTTGACTATGGCTGCCTGGGTATTTGCATGAGTGTGACTGCAAATGAGCTCTCTGCTCCAACAGATGGTGGAGTTCCAGCATGGAGGCTGTTCCAGCCCTGCCACACTGAACATGTGCCAGACTTGGAAATAGAAGGGACCTTGTTCTGCTTCAACCTCAGCCTTGTCCAGCATCATGCAGTGACACTTGGAGGTCTTTCAAGAATGTGTGTCACAGGCCCTGCTAGAGCAGATAGGAAAAAAAGCTTAACTACTGTACAGCTCTGTGCTGTATGAAAGCTGCTCCCATGCACATTTACAAAGTTGCTACTGGATAATGAAAGAACATTTGAAAACATCTCTTTCTAAAGACATGTATGAAATATATGTTTTCCCACTACTAAGTGAAAGTGAACAATATAGTAGAAAAAGTAGTAAAGATGGAATTTGCTTTAGGAGACTACCAAGAAAGGAGGAAAGGTAAGCAGTTTCTAACAGACTTGACATGCTTGTTAAACTATTCCTGTTACTCTAATTCACTAAACCTAGCTGAACCTTCACTAAACATTTTTCTGTGTCACTTCAGAAGTCACAATCAACAGCTCCTAAATGGATCACTGGGGATTGGATGCCCTCTTTGCTGAGTTGCAGCCATACAAACCCAGCTTCAGGGCCAACACATTACCTGCTGCAGGCAGGTGTTTGGAAATTACTGAGATAGGCAAGTAAATTACTGATAAGTTAATACAGGGAAAAGTGCTAAAAATAGCAAGGATCCCTCAGGCTGCAAAACACACCAGATGATAGAAAGACTTGTAAAATCATTGGTGACAAAAGACACTGAGTAGGGAACAATTGTTCTGTGTTTCTTCCAATGAAAGACCTGCAGATTGTCAAATGAAGATAATAGCTAACTCAAAAGAAGGGAAGACATATTTTCACATAGTGCACCGCTACAGTATGAAGCACTTTGCTGCAGGAATGAATGTTTACATAAATTCCAAAGACTCTGCAACAGATTCTTAGAGGAGAAACCTGTCTGGCATTTTTAAACACATCAAAATGAGCTGCATATCAGAAAGCCCCAAAGCAACTTCTGCAGTCTGGGTTGTGTCACCAGATCTGTTCTCACACTCCTCTGTCAGTCACTATTGCAATATCCTGCCTCAACACAACACTGCATTTCAAGAGCTCTGGGTTTCACCAGGGATGTGAAAACCAGATCACTGGCAGGTCCAGTGATCTGACAGCAGCATTTGTGGGCATTGTGGTGGGCAGAGCACAGCATCACCATGGACTTGGGCTCCTTTTATGGGGAGTTCACCTGCCTGTGGTTTGAGCTCACCACATCTGTAGAGAGAGACAAATTTCTTCCTGCTGCTGTGTTTATTTCTAGCAATTTGCTCAAACATGGACTTTCACCATTGAAATGTAACAGCATGAATATGTAAATAAGAAATCCCCGTCAAAAAGTAATTTAGGAAGACGCCAGGTACCTTATCTCTGCTCTTCAGTTGTGTCGTGACTTATCACAGTTGACATTTCAGTAAGGCTGGAGGAGCAGGTCCAAATTTGAACATTCGTAGGCAGAAGATGCAGTAGAGCAGCTTTGATGTCAATAGAATGTCAGTCCCTGTCGACTTTGTTCAGATTGAACTTAATTGCAGGAACTGCATTAATAGTCAACACAAGCCATCTGTTTAAACGTGTGTTTTGAAAAGAACTGCCATGTACAATAAACATGCTCAACTGTTATGACTCACATATCTGTTCATGTGAAATGAGGATTCGGCAATTTCCCTGACAAAAACATTCAAATACAGGTTTAAAGCATTTTTATATCAAATTAATTTGTTTTCATGGCAGGTCCAGTGGTCTGACTGTTCTGGGGGGTATGTTCACTGCTGAGCTGATGAACCAAACTGTTTGGCCAACCTTGCCTCAAGAACCTGCTTGGTAAGTCAAAGCTGCACCAAGAAACATCAGCAGCTCATGGCTACAGGCACATAGTTACAGTGGCAAAGTGTTCTTCAAAACATTTGTCCACGTGCACTTGGAGGCTGGGTACTGTGTCCTAGGTGTGAAGCAACTGATAATTCCAAAACAAACCAAATAAGCCTGGTGGCCCTGGCAGACTGGCTGAGTGCTATCTGTACCCACTGTGGGCTCATGAAAGGGATAAGCATTCACCTTGATTAAACATTATACTGAGCCCTGATCATGCATGGGGGGAAATCTACCCTCTCCTTTGCAGGCCAAAGCTGCTTCAAGCAGCTGACACACCTGAGCAATTATGTGAGATCACCTGAGCAATCCAAAATATACAATCTCACATTTTATCTGTCAGACTGACTAGGAAGAACAGACTTTCAGCCCTGTGTTCTTTCTTAAAAGTAACAGCTAATATGCACTTGCAGGAGTGAAACAACCTGCCATTAGCTGTTACTTGTGGTATCATTTCTAAGTAAGCTTTGTTAAATTAATCATTGCCATGCTCTGGTACCTGGACTTATTTAGCAGCAGCATAAATTGTGAATCTGCTTTCATACACACTGAGCAGGGACATAGAGTCTGGCTGTGTGCTTCCCTCTCATGTGCACAGAGTAGAATCCTGTTACATTACTGGCACACTTATGGGTGCCTGTATACAGAAACTCAGAAACTGGAAGGGGTGGGGGAATAGGAGGGAGGAAAAACCCTATCTAGTCAAGGCACATAATGAATTAGCAAATCCAGAATCTTTCCTCACCTGGACAGTTAGCTTGATATCACCATGGCCTTGCTTTTTTGTTTTGTTTTCACCTCTAGAACTATTTTAAACTACTGGGAGATAGAAATAGGTCTCTTATTTCCTAAACTATTCTATTGCACAAATTGCTTGTTCCAATGAGGTGCAATGCTTCATTAAATTAGGAGGTCAGTAATTGTGTTTTATGATGTACTTTAATATCACCAGTTTCCTCATCCAATGTTTTCTGCTTCATATACCTGAGCAAGTCCTGCTCTGCTCTGCCAATGGATTTTGTTAATGTTTATATTTCAGTAACATTTAAGTGGACATGGTGTAGAAGAAACCTGTAGAACTAGAGTTCTGTGTGGTGTGCTGGATTGCTCCTTTCCCCTTACATCCAATTATGTCTCCTTTTGTAGTTTCCAGGAAATCTGGCAGCACAGCCTGTGTTAGTTTAATCATGTGAGGATGGCTAACAGGTCTCCTCTCACCTAGCACTACTCAATGTGTAAGAGCACTACGAGCAAGCCAAGTTGAGGTGTGCTGCCAGCTCTTTCCAAATCAGAGAACTGTTATCCACACTTTCAAAATCAGTCACCAGGGCAGTGGGAGATATGTAGGTGCCAATTCAGTAGTTTTGCAGAACCCAAAATGCTCATGTCATTGAATATGAATTAAAGTGGGGGTGATCCTCAGCTTTTCTTATGATGTATCCATTAGAAAATTATCTTATTTTGATTAGCTGATTTATAAAATTGTTCAGCACTGTTTTACTTGGGGATATTTCATGTTTTGTTTCAGGATCCAGGCCTCCCTTCAATACACCCAGGTTTCTGGTTTTGCTGTTACTATACCTATGAGACCTATGGTACATAAGTGCTACTTTCACTTTTTCTTATTCCTCATAATCTGTACAACATTGTAGGTGAAAATAGAACCTGAAATAATTTTCAGGTTCTTTAGCTGGATTTACCTTCTGATGTCTAGGTGCACAGATGTCAGTTTGATACTACTCTGGTTTTCTCCAGATGGACACAGCTGAGGTATCTACCTGCTCACATCATCATCACACAACAAAACAAGGATAAACAGGAGGGCACAGTGAGGCAGATGGAGAAGGCTGCACAGTGTCAGAGGGACCAATGGAAAGCAGAATGGAAATGGAAAGCAATGGAAAGCAGAAAGAGGTAAAGTTTCCATCCCTTTATACACAGAAATAAAGTTCTTACTGCTGCTGCTGCTACCACTAACTCAGTCCTGCCTCCTTTTTTCCATGTTTTTTGATGTTGCATAGGTGGTAGCTATAGGCCTGGTATATTCAAGACTATGGTAAAAAGAATTTACTCCTCTGATTTATTCTGGCAAAAACTTCTCTTCAGACATTGCTGTGTCTCATGTATGATAATACATGTTTATCTAGCATATTATTTTGCAATGAGGGCTCAGGGTGACTCTTCAGAAAAATTTTAAACAGCTCCCATCTTCACTTTAAAACTTCTGTCAGTCTGGTTGATGCATTTGGAATTACATACTGCAAATCTTTTCACCCTTTCACTTGACACACTTTGGTCCTGCAGCCTGTGCAGTCAAAAATCTTGTTAATTTAAGTGCAATGAGCAGAGAAATGGATCATGACTGAATCCCAGTGTTGTGCACTGGTAATCTGTTGAAGAAACAAGACTTCAGCCTTGCCAAATTATTTTTGTCAATATGCTTTTCATGTTTTAAGTATTGCTTAGTTTTGTAACACTTGCATTTTATAGTGATGACAGTATAAAATACAAGTGTTACAAGACGAATGTGTTACAAAACTTATATAAAAACATCTCATATAGGTATTAAAAGTTTTTAACTTGGCACTTATGACATTCTGAGATTCCCTTTGCATGTAATGTAAGCAGGGTCAGATCACAGATATTTGTAGTACTTTAAAATAAAGCCAAGATGAGTGAGACATTTTATATTATTACACTTCTGGTATTAGCAAAACATATAAGCAATGCACAGAGAAGTCATCTCCTGTGTTTGGAAAGTGAAACTGAGTAAAAGGAACAATGGTAGTGTGATTTGAGGAAGCAAAGATGGAGCCACATTCTTCTCAGTGCAAGCAGAATGAACAAAAGGAAATGGGTGCAGATGACACATGGGAAATTCCACTTACACAAAAGATGACACAGGAGAAGGAAGAGGAGAAAAATGCCACTTTTTTACTCTGGGGGTGGGGAAGCACTAGGACAGGGAGGATGTAGGATATCTCCATCCTTTGCAGATATTCAAAACCCAAGTGAACGAGGTCCTGGGCACACTGCTGTGCTGACCTTACTGGCAGCAGGGGCTGGACTCAGGGATCTCTGGCTCCCTGCCAGCATCAGCTATGCCAGGATTCTGGAGCTGACAAAAAGTCATGGGCCAAAGCCACAACAAGGGCTATTTTTCTTTAGGGAAAAAAATTCTTATCAAGCAAAAGTGAAATGTGAGTGGTTCTCAGTTCTCAAATATTTCTTTACAACACAAGCACTGAGTGGAAATATAAATAAATGGAGCAGATTAGTTCCATACTGGCAGACCTGCCCTGCATTTTGGCTTTTGACTTTATCAGGTTTTTTTCCAGTAACTTCCCTGAGGTCTTGCTGCATTTTGACCTTTTAAAAAGTCCCATGGATTAAATCTCCCTTTGTTTTTGTTCATATTTGTGCAATTCTCAAGTGCTCTGCTCATCTCCTGTGCCCATGTAGTAACTTCCAAGGGTTGTCAGCTGGACATGTCTGTTGTCCCATAACTTCCACCCAGTCCAATTCCTGAAGCACCCTTAACTCCTTCATTCCTAGCAAGATATCTTCAAAACAGATGGTGAAAAAAAGTCACATCTTTTTAGAACAATACAGAAATATTCCAGCTGGTTTCCATACCTCTTTGTCTGCATTTACTAGATGTGTCTGTCCTTTCCAATAGATCTAGTTAAGACAAGTCTTAGGAAGCACACTATTGAATTAGATTTGTGCTTAGGATTTATGGAGCCTTGGAAAATGTTCTGTGTTCCCAGCGGGTTAAGAATAGTTTTCAGTTTCACCAGTGTTTTCATACTAATGGTCTTGTTTCAGATTCCTCTGGATTATACCAGAGGAAATAGCCCAGCAAAATATTCTGCTAACAAAACCAGCTGGGGTAATAAGCAACAAAGCTGTGGGATAGGCTTTGTAACTCTTCCAAGCTTTCTAGAAATCAGAAGTTTTACCTTAAAAATGCAAAATTATTTCTCTGGTGCACTGCAACCTCTGCCAGGGCAGAGAGTTAATCACCCATCTGAGGATAAGGGTGGATATTTTCCTTTACAGAATCCCACTTGACAATGCCTTCACTCCCAACCCTGCCATCCTCCATCACTGGTGGAGCACACATGGCAGACAAACAACACTTAGGGCTCTACACAACTTGTCCCATCCTTTAGAAATCATCTGTGGAGGTTTGCCTCTCCTTCTTCCCCCACAGACCAGCCAGTTCAACACTGCACAGCTGAATTACTGCCTTGAATCAGCTTTGACAGCAGCTAATTAGGGGTGTGAAAGTCAGCATTTACCACCACAGTCACTTTTTCACCATTTGTGACTCTGCTTTTGCCAACACTCAGCATGAGCTATTTGCCTTTAACAAGCTCTACTGGGTGATCCTTCTTCTCCTCCCCTTCACCTCCACTGGTTTATTGTCAGCCCCAGCTCAGCAGTCCCTGCGGGCTGGGCAGGTCATGCCGAGCCTGTGTGACACCAAAGCTCTGTCACACTGCTCCAGTGCAGGCAGGAGCAGAGCTGGGCCCAGCTCAGCTGAGGCTCTGGCAGGCAGCACTGCAAAGCCAGCTGTGCCCAGTGCCTTCTGCAAAATGTGAGAGCTGGGATTTCAACAGAAAACAATTCTCTGCTGTGGGCACTGGGCTGTCAGAAAGGATCAAGCAGCACATGCTCACAGCTAGGGTATCTTCTAGGACCAAAATTGCATAAATAAAATAATCCAGTGAAATCACAGAAACCTCAGAGGCAAGCTGAAGTTGGCTCTGGGATTTCAAGACAATATCTATTCCTCCTTTTATATTTACTGGTGTGGTAAATTCAGGTTTATTGCTCATGGGAAACAGGCAGTGGTTAGCACCTAGGAAGATTTGACCAAAAAAAAAAACCCACCCCAGCAAAACCAGAACAAATATTTGAGTTAAAGGTTTCACCTTCTAGAACTGTGCACTTTCATAAGGAGCTTATAGAAATGATCCTGAATATTCATACATTCTAAGCTACTTTATCCTTCACTTCTGCACATGAGCAAATGAGCACCTCCAGTATAAGCCTCTTTCCTGAGTGACATTTCTCGTTGTCTTTCTCACCTCTTAAGGGAAGGAAGAGCTCTCCCTCACAAGCAGCTGAGGAACATGGGGACACAGCCACGGGAAATCCACAGCACACAGGGATGAAGGCATCAGGAACAACTTGTGTGAGCTCCTCTAATTCACAGCAACAGTTTAAACAGGCAGGCTGTGACTTGCTTCCCTCTAAGTGCTTCTCCATCATAGCAATGTAATGAAGATCCAAACCTGTCTGGTCCTCTCACTAAAAAGAAGCAACTCTAAGGTTTTTCAGATTATCTTTCACCTTGTGCTCCTTCAGATGTTTCCTGCACTGAAGAGGCTGATAAAGGTAAGTAGAAAAATCATTTTGATTTAACAGAACAGAGGCAAAGTGGAAAATCTTGTTCAGTTCTTTCCTGTCCAGAACATGCAATGCTTGACAAGGTCAGGTTCTCATTGTACTACACAGGATAGCTAATTTTGCAGCATTGGAATATTTATAGCCAGAAAGAGAAAAGTAGCAGGAATAGGAATAACAAAACCAGAAGACCAGACATGTCTGGTCACCTGTGGTGGTTATCTAAGCACAAAGGGCTGTGAATTCTATTCACTCCTGTTTGTTGGACCCTTCCTCTCATCCAATTGACTGTGCTCAGTTCCCAGTATCTCTCCTCAGTTGCCACCTATAACCAGGAACCTGGGCTGTAGCTATTTCTGTTCCTGACAGGAACAAAGAACTACTGCAAGCTCTTTTCCTCTCAAAAGGATACCCTAAATGCAAAGATGCTGCAGCACAAAACATGACTTGCTTATCAATCCTAATGGAGGCACAAATAGTCAAAGAATGTAGAGACTTTCCCCACTCTGCAGGCAGCACTGTGCACAGGCATGCTTAGATGGGCTTTGGGGCATCATTCCTATGTTTTACATCAATCACCTCAATGCAAATAGGTTTGTTTGCAGACCCTCCACTACATTAAACTTCATTTTACCTCTGCTACAAGGACAGATTGTTCAGCATCTGCCTTTGCTTCTAAGGCACTATTAATAATATGAGAGTACATCTCAGTGACAGTCACCAGCATTAAGTCTGCACTGAAATGCCATTCATTTAAATATACAGATAAATCTTACACACATTTTTTTGTTCAGGGCACACAGAACTTGAAAACAAATAGCCTCTAACTATGCTATTCATTCTGTGAGTGTAAGGCTACTGCTGGTTTTAATCCTGCTGCAAAAAGTTATCAACAGATATTGATCCCTTTCCTACCCTGGCCAAGTATCATGGCCAGGCATTCATGCACCCATTCATTGCGCCAAGCCAATTCAGGCACCCATGCAAGCTGGAGCCCCAACAGGACAACAAGCAGCAGCCAACAGCTGGGACAGGCCTGGTGAGCGTGGAGTGGCCCCATGAGCACACAGCTTGTGGCATGACCTCCCTAGAGCTCCTGCAAGAGAGGTCCTCACACTGAGCAATCCCATTGACACAGATTTCTTCAGGACAACTTCCCCAGCTTGGCAACTCACAGACAGGCTTTTCACAGATTTATATATTTATCTAATTGTTCTTTCATCGGTTCTCTAAGGAAACTAAGAGTTTACCCACAGCAATTCCTACCTAGACTAAAAAAATAGAAGACTTTTTGCCCATTAGGCCCCATCATAAGCTCAGTCTTTCACCACAGTCACTGTTGCTGACTGAAAAGCCAAGCCCCAGGAGCAGAGGTTCCACCCTCCCCAAAAAGCCCTCTCAGATGAAGCACTTGGAAGCAGCACAGGTGCTGTGTTCACAGTGCCTCTCCAAAGGCAGTCTGAGAAATGGGAGCAGCTTAGAAAAAGTGATGCAATAAGCAGAATTTGATACTGCAAACACTGTGTTGCCTAATCCCTGGTCTACAGATCTGTCCTGTTAGGCTTTTTAGGTCACATGTATTTGCTTCCCTTGGTGTTATTTCTGAATTTTACCTGAAAAGGAGCTCAGTTACAGGAATTGCATTTTACTGTACCATATGCCAGTATATTTCTATTCAAATTGTATTTGAGATAACCTGAGTGGATTTCTAGAAAGAAAAGCATAAGCCTTGCTTTGCAGTAACATTTCTCCAGAACTGAAGAGGCATGCTTGAAATAACTGCCTTTGAAAAGGCCAGCAAAAGTGTGACTTCCAGTGCAGCTGAAACAAATAATATTTGCTTAGTAGAACGTGAGTCCAGGATTTTGGCACAATGACCTTCTTTTCCTCAAACGATTGTCTGGGTTTGTTTTTTTTTTAATTTAAATTGAGATGTGATTTTCCAACCAGTGAGCACCACTGAACACAGCTGATCAGACTACCCAAAACAGGATTTTTGCTTGAAAGACTCATTTATGCTCCCATATTTTCACGTTGTTTCAGAAGTTCCGAAAACTCCTGAAGATAATATTTCTTAACTCTGAACAGCTGTTTGCTAATGCCAGGAAGTTGATTTTCTTCTTGCTGCTGACTCTAACAGAAGCATTGAGGCATCATGAGTTTTTCAAGGCTGAAGTATCCAGTTGCCTTTTGTTTGCTCATGCAGGTGTTTTACGTAATTGCCCCAATAAGGCTGACGCTCACGGAAAGCAGCTGCAGCACCGGCAGCGTTGTCGGTGTTCACCACTTTCACCACTCACAGCTTAGCTGGCCTCTAAGAGCACAGCAAAACAAGTCCTGTGCTCCTAGTCAGGCTAATTGAAGTGTTCAAATTATATTTTGGCTTTGCATTGTTAATAACACCTGATAAGCAACACCCCAAAACTCAAAATGAATCAAGTATTCTAAAATATAAAGAGACACACTAAAATGGGGGGAGCCACCAAAGCTGTTTTCCATCTAGTGTTACAGTCATGTCTAGTCTAGTCTAATGTACCTGAATAGATACTTAATTCAAAGTTCTTATATTAAAGAAGAAAATTATCAAGAAAAACCTGAATCTAAATTATTTACTGGAGAAATGTAGGCAAAGCCCCTCTATCCTTCCCAGGCTTAAACTCTGCCTTTGAACTGGATCTGCAAGTCTTCTACTGCTTTGCTTTGTCCCCCTCTAACTTGCAGGCCTATCATCAAACTTCCATAAGGAGGCTTTCTCAGAAATATATCATTTTTTAAAGAGTCTTAAAAAACAGCTGTTTCCTTTCAACCAACCAAAAAGGTGCCCTTCACCTGTTTAAATACTTGAACAGATGAGCCCAGCTGGAAACCTATCTTCCTGTGACAGGAAGGAACAACTTTCTTAAGGACTTAACTCCTTCTCTGCCTAATAAAAGATAAGAGTTCAGAAGCACATTTCTTTTATGGCAGGAACTGCAGTATGCCCACTGGGCTGCACAAGAGAAGGCTCGGGGAGATCTCATTGATATGTGTGAATATCTGCTGGGAGGGAGTGGAGAGCATGGAGCCACGCTTTACTCAGCAGTATCCAGTGACAGGACAAGAGGTCATGAGGACAAATTTAAGTACAGGAAATTTCACTTACGCAGGAAAAAAACCCCTTTTCTGCTGGAAGGGTGGTAAAACACTGGAGTGTTTTCCCAGCAGATCTGGGACTCTCCATCCTTGGAGACACTTTAAGCCCAATACAGGACATGGTCCTGGGCAACCTGCTGGAGCTGACTGTGCTTCCAGCAGCAATCAGGTGATACAATCCCCAAGGGCCCTGCCCCACCTCAAACCCACCATCATTGTGTCCCTGCAGGACAGCGCTGGCATGGCACAGGGCACAGGGACACCCAGCACAGAGTGCCTGTACATGCTCCTCTGAGGCCTGAAACTGCTCTCTATTATCTCAGACAATGTCCATGTGAGTATACCTGTGAAGAGACCCTAAACCCCAGGAGCTAAAAATGTGATGGTGGATGAGTGACAAGCCTGAGAGGAAGCCTCTGCCATTCTGCCATCCTCAGGAGACCCCATGCAATAACTAATTAATTTAGCCTTTTTTTTTTTTGCAACATTATTGATTCTTCCTTGAAGTCACATTTTTAAAATTTCACTTCTCCCCACTTCCTGTAAGTTTTCCCTTATGGTCAATTTGCCCAGATTCAAGGACAAAAGTGACAGTGCATCACCTCCATCTGAGCAGTGTGTCAGTACATTTAATTCCTTCCCTTAGCACAAAGGGATTATTATTCCATTTTATTCCAGTTGGCTTCTGGGAATACACCCAGCCATTCACCTGTGTGAGTTGTCCTTTGTACAAGGATTCTGTTTTTGGAAGCATCTCACGTGAGTTGGATCAAGGATTAGCAGCAGGCATTTCTGAGCACTTGTGGTCACAGCTAACATCCTTTGGGCTTCTTCTGCTATCAGAAGGAATTATCTGCTGTCCTTCCTGGACTATTTCTGTCTGAAACTGAGTCAAGTTATTCACTAGCCAAGGAATCCCACAGTCTCCCTGTGAGCAGTCCCATGATTTGCAGACAACTAGACTCTTGCCAAAATAGGCCAGAGGGAGATCCTGCTAAAATTTCTGTGAAATTGCCTTTAAGGTGTGTATTTGGGCACTAGCAAGGCCGTGTTTCTACAGCCTCAAGGGGAATACAAAAGTAAACCTTTGTTTTCTCTGGCCCTTGCCTGCATGGGTTGATCTCCATTAAGGTTTATCCACCTTCATGTAATGAAGCTTGCAACTTATTCAAGGGAGGCAGCAACACACCTGGACTTTCAAGACATTTTTACCTTCTCCTACTAATTTATCCATTTACCCAACCCCAAGTAAACCTCATTTAAAAAAAAAATAAACAAAAAGAAAGAAAAAAAGAAGGGAAGATGGTCTCAAGCATGCTGGAGTTCTGCACCTTTGTGTTTCCTGTTTCCCCTGGCACTGAAGCAAGTTCTTCAGCCACTCACCACGCGGTGACAGGACAGATTGATTACACTAATTGTATGACAATGACTTGAGCAAGGTATGCATGAAGTCATTAGCTGAAGCAGGAATTCAATGCTGAGATCCCAAACTGTCCTTTGTCCTTGCTGCACTGATATCTTATCTGCTTCAGCTCCAGAAAGGATTCAATAGCTGAATTGCTGAGGGCTGTAGCTCTCAGGAACATTCCTGATCTAAACGAAATTACCTGGCAACTTGATTCTGTGGGCTGTGAAACCGGCCATGGAAAGGGAAGGTAAAAGAGGATGCTGACCGTGCTGCAACCTCACCAGGCTGTTCAAGTGTTGATACTGTAGGGCTGTGTAAAGAGAGCCCTGCCTCCAGTGGCTTTTAGCTGCTGCTCAGGAGCTGATCTTTTTATCCTCAACACAAACTTACACCAGCTTTGGGAAACCAAATCCACATGTTGTAAAAGGTGTAAAATCCACCTCATTCTCCCTCCAAACGCAAGGCTCATTAAAACATTCGTTTGTGCAAATGTGAGTGCTGTCAGAATGGTCCATTTAGCTGATGTTGTACCAAGGAGCTGCAATAGAGCTCAGGGTGTACTGTGTGCACAGACTGTTACCCACTCAGGGACCAGGGAGAGGGAAAAACACTTCCACCTGAAATTTATGGCCTGAAAGCCATAAACAGCAGCCTTGACTTGGCAACAGCCTAATCCTTTATCCTAAAGGCAAACCAGCCTTTCTCCCCCCTCCTGTCAATATCTCAGTTTGAAGTGTTAAGCAGCAAAACAAGGCACAAGAGCATGACACCAAGCAAGGCAGTGCTTTTAATTATTCCTAAAAAAAACCCAACAACATAAAAGTCAACCTAAAACTTTATTCAGTAGAAAACTTTCAGAAGACAGTTTGTTTGAATATTTGAATCACTACACTGCCAACATACTCATTAAGGACAACTCCCGTTCTCCTAAGGTATAATCCCTTTTCATACTGCACCCTTTATTTGTTGCTTTCATCCTGACAGAGAGGCTGTACAGCTCTTCTTCTGCAATGCCATCAAAAAAGAAGTCCTCATTGAAGATGGGATTCTTGCTTCTCTTTATAACTGTGCTTCTCTGCTTCTGTGTTTTCCCTGGCACCAGGGAGAAGGAGATACAGCAGTTGATGCTTTTGGGCTCTACAGAATCATCGTACAAGCCCTCTGCACTGATCAGGCGGATCCGCAGCCTCTCGTTCTCTGAGCAGTATTCAGCTGACAGCCTCAACACGCCCCCCTTGTCCATGACCACTGCACTCTCCCCCACCAGCCTCTCCCGACTGCAGCTCAGGTCCACTGGAAACAAGGGAGAGCAGGAGGGGCTAAACCTCCGGACGCCGAGCAGCCCCTCGGAGGCCCTCCTGATGGCACTGGGGCTGTTATCAGTGGAGCTGCTCTCCTCTGTAGAGAGGGAATTGTTCCTGGGCATACTGTGTTTGCTCTTGTCTTTCAGTGCTCTGCAGAGCAACCCCTCCTGACTTTGTGCTTTGATCAGGGAGCAGGGCCTGGGAGGTGACCTGGTGAGAAGTGGAGAACTGAAAGGAGAGGAATCACTGGAAGAGGCAGTGTCACTGTCACAGGCAGCTTGCCTGTGCAGAGAGAGGTGCTTGGGCGGCAGTCTCACCGAAGCAAAGCTGATGGCAATGGGGTTAGACGTGCTCCCTTTGCCACTGAAGGTGTTAGCTCTGGACCGAGACAGCTTCAGGCTGGGCAGAGCCGCACGGGGATCACCATGGAAGATGGACTCCTTCCTCCTGGTGTGGGGACTCTCCAGCAAAGTGCAGAAGCCATAGGAAGTGGGGGCTCTGGGAAAGTGGGGCAGGGAGAGCGCTGCTTGGGACTGTGGGTCTGCATTGGTGCTTTCTTCCTCTAGGGCAGAGATCTCCTCTTCAACACTTTCCACCTGAATGAGATGTGGGCAAGAGCTGGGGCTGTAATCAGAAGTAAGAGCTCCATCCACTGAACTGTGATCCTGGTGGAAGCCACTGCCCTTAATGGGGCCAGAGCTGGTCAGCCTGGGGGGAATGCAGAATTCAGGGATTCTGTCAGGAGTGATCACATTTGGAAAAGCAGCAGCCCTCAGCTGGGCTTTTTCAGGCAGATTTTGGCTTTGTGACAGTCCCAGGAAGGACGAGCTGGAGAGGTTCCCATTTTCATGTGATGCTCTGATCTTTTCCAACAACCACATCACTGTAGCTGGGCAGGAGGTCCTCAAAGGGGAAAAGTTTGAAGGAGAAATCCACCTGCAGAACACAGAGAAGAAAAGGTACATGAACATCCTTTTTGGAGATGCTACAGCCAAGCAAGGCACAAAGGGTGCCATTCAAAACAGCCCCTGCCCAGCGTACCACCTTTAGCAAAGTCAATTGGTGCAAGAACAGAACTAAACTACTAAAGAGAGAAAACAGCATCGAGTCACTACCAGAGGAAAACGTCCCTCTCGCACAATCCCTGCGGTGCTTTCCCCTCAGCAGAGGACGTACCTCGACAAGCCCAAGCCGTGTTGTTTGCAGCGCTCCGAGCAGGATGGCGCAGCCCGCCCCGCTCCTCCCTTTAGTAGCGGCGCCGGGCGCCTCCCAGCGCGGGCAGGGGCGGGGGCAGCACCCGCGCCTCCCACCCTCATGCGGGGGTGAGGAGGGAGAGCGGCCCTGCCGGGCACTGTGCCGGGCACCGGGCACGGGGAGGGGCTTGCCGCAGGGGCCCCTCACGGGAAAGCGCGTTTGGAGCGCGTCCTGTCGCCCCCGCAGAGCAGCGGATGTTCCCGGCCCTTGGCACTCGCCTGCGAGCGCGGGGGGACGGGGCTGCCCGGCCCCAGCCCCTTGTCCTTCCCCCGCGTCCAGGTTCTTTTTGATTAATATCGACTTACAGAGGCATCCCGAGATAACTAACAAGCTCAGGACAAAAGCAACATTGTCTTGGGGATTCTTTTCTTCTGGAGATCCTGGCAGCTTTCCAGCGTTAGAGCAGTAAGAAGTGAGGATTGCGGTTTTCGAGCTCATTTGTAAAGAACTTTGCTGCCTTTCTACATCTGAATGTGTGTCCACCCCCTCGTTACTCACAAAGAACACGAATCTGCGGAGCCCTGACACAGCGTTCTTATCGCCGATACTGAGCAGCGACAGAAACGGGAATGCAGGTGCAGCGAGGGGAAAGACAAGGCACGAAATGCTTTGGCAAGTCACCTGGAAAAGCAGCACATCAAAAACCCAGGCCCGCCTGATGCTTTACAGACCCTGCTCAAAGCCAGGTGGGATCCATGAACTTCCTCACCAACGCAGCAAAGCCTGAACGGACCTCGGCAAACTCTGTAATTGTTCTGCAAGCAGGAATCTTTAATGCAAAAACAGGAAGGCCTGCCAAACCTGTTGGCTAAATACTCATCTGAAGCCTATAACACAGGGATAGTAAACAAATAATATTCTTCCTCCCTCTTCGCTGAAATGCATGTTTACTGAGTGCTTGAAATAGATGAGATGTGCTCAGAGAAAATAAATCCCGTGGGCAACAGGGGCAGGGAACATTTTGAACCTGCTGTAAGATTTAGCTGGGTACACACGTGTTCTGAGTGTAAGCCCTGCTTCTCTCCCGGTTTTTTTTTTTAACACCAGTTAGGCTTCATTACCATAACAATCTCCTGGTGATTAAAATCTGAGAAAATTCCTTCTGCTGCTTTTTACAAAGGTTCAGGACACTCCAAACATCCCAGTGATGTTTCAGTTGTAGGAGCTCGTGTAGTTTACTTAGATGAACTTACTTGGTGTGGGTGTGCTTCAAATAATCTCCAATCCAATTTAGAGGCTTCTGGAGAGGGTTAGTGCTTTCTCCAGCCCATGAGACTTTACAGCACAGCAGTAAGGGAAATTCCTGGAGATGCTGGGATGCTCTCCTTTAGGAAGCAGTGTGTGCACCTTACAGCTGTTATCCATTCAGACCAGGCAATACCATACCATGTATCCTGCATTACACACCATGCAGTTTCCAAAGAGTGAGTGGGCTTGTTCTATGTGCTATGCACCTCTGCCTTTAATACCAAAAATAAAAATTAAACATTGAGAAAAATTAAGAAAATGGCACTTTTTAATGGAAACCTTATTGCCTTCAGTAACAGATCACAGAGGTTGTTCATATGCAGCAATCATGGCAAGCGGTCTCAGGTGCACTAAGTTCACAGCTGACATCAGGCAGTGACAAAATAAAATAGCCATGAAATAAGTTATAGGTACGTGATTTCTCCCGAGTCTCTGTACCATCAGGGAAAACATCTAGGGCTTCTCCAGAGATGATCAGTCTCATGATCACAGTTGCCTGTCTCCCTCCAGTGACTGCAGAGAGGAAGCAGGTGCCTTACACGGGGTGGTGGATCCTCCCCTTCCTATGCAAGCCTGCACTTTATAGACATCTAACAGATTGCTCATGTGCTGGGAGTTCAGCAACACTGAAGCACTTGGACCTGCCCCATGGAAATAGGCACTCAAATGTGTATATATAACTTCCTGCGCTCAGAACAGATTCTTTCCTTGATTAGCTTCAGAGCGTAATTAAAATATGCTGCCAACAGGACTTCCTGTTGTTGTAAAAAACGTGCCTACAATATTCCACTTCTAAAGCAGATATAATTCGTGGAAAGTCTTTATTAGAATCCCTGTACCAACAACAGGTGAAAGCCTGGGGTCTGGGCAGGGGCTGTAAAAAATGGAATTTCCTACCAGCACAGGAGGAGCTCGGGAGTTTTCCTTCGTGTGTTCTGCTATGATTTATCTCCTCTCCTGCCGTTCGGAATTCCCTGGGCACAGCGGCTCAGGAAAGGTCCGGCCGTGCCTCGCCCACCTCCGGGTCCCTCCCTGCGGGCCCCGCCCCGGCAGGAGCCCGGGGATAAAACATCAGAACACAAAACAGGGCTCAGGCTGGCTGCTCCAAGGGCCTGGAACTGCAAGGAGAGCCCTCTCCGTGCTTTACAGGGGATAGAGAGGTCGGAGAGCTGCAGCAGCTGACAGCCCTTGGAGAATGTGCACCAGGGGAGGGGGAAAATGACTGGAAAGATAAAAACCAAAAAAGGTCTGGCTCTGCTGTGTGTGTGCTGCTATGCAAATGCCAGTCCTGGATGAGATAGCACATAACATCCCACCATTCTTAAAGCAGCAGCAATGGCTGTGCATTATATTACATAAAATATTCAAAATTTCCACAAGCTTTTGTAAGAATAGAGAATCCAGTTCAGCTTTATTTTCCTAAAGAATGCAGCAGTAACTCAGCTGTAGCTTCTTGAAAGAAGACTTCAATCAACTGAGAGCCACTTAGATACAGTTTTTTGTTAGAGATTGGTATCATGAGCAAATACAGCACATTGTATAGTGTGTTAATTCCTTCCTGTCACTTTGACTAATGTCAAATATATCTATTAGCAGACTGCTCACCATTTCTGGCCTAAATCAATGCCCAAATCATTCTGCATTACTCTCACAGTAACGCAAAATAGTAACAGAGGATCAGCAAAACTCATCTGACAACTTGGCCTTTCTTCTTTTGCATCCGAGAGTAGCTTATATTTTATCTCATCAGCAAAGACAAGTTCTTGCATTGCTTTACAAGAAATGCTCCTTTAAATGAACAAATGAACGAACAGGTGCCCAAGTGCTGGCAGCAAGAGCTCAGGAACTGCCGGGCCCTTCAGGCACTTGGGGACTTTATGCCAAGTATCTCAAGTGCTTTGTGTCACAGCAGTGTGAACTGTAAAAATATAAAAGTATGAACTGAAAAATTCATTCTTGATAGCATATTACATAGTCCTGTTATGAGAAGCTGAGAATTGCCATGCAAAAATCCAAGAAAGTTGTGCTGCTCCTAATTCCACTCAGCCAGTTTCCCAAAAGGCAAGTTTCTACAGATGGATAACCAGGATAAAGATTCAACAGCAAAGTGGGGCAGATTTCCCAGGACCAGAGGCTTTATTAGACAGCCTGGGCAGTTTAGTAATGCTGGTGGAAAGGATCCTAAAGACAAAAGAATGTGGGATTATTTGATTTTTTTAAAAAAATACAATAGGCAGAAAGACTGCTTGCTTCTAGGAGAAAAGAGCAGGGATTTCTGAGTTGTGTTACACAGCTCCAACTTTGAAGGCACATGTGACTCCCAGCCAAGGCCTGGCAAACTGCTGCCTTTCAGTGCAGTGCCTCTCAGTGATTAATCTTCAACTTCAAAGGGAAAAAGGGCTCAGGTACTCACAAGGAGGCTGCTGGTACCCCTGTGCACCATTGTGAAGCACCAAAGTGTCTGATCCTCCTCCAGGAAATCAATTTAACCAGCAAAGCTAAAGGGTGTCCAGTCAGGAAGAAAACTTTGTGACTGGACACACGCTCACTGAGGCCAGCCATAAGGTCACAGCCAAGTCACACAGATGCAGACACAAAGAATGGAAATTGTATTTTCTCTGAAAGATTTACATTCCATAGAATACTCTGCAAGTGCCTTTAATTCAGATTCTTGAAGCCATGGCAGTGGCAGAGGTGCACAGTTTGGGCACAATCAAACCTTGCAGCAAGACAGAAGGAACACATATGCAAGGGACTGCTCTATAAACTGCATTGTTAGTGGATGTTTTATTTCAATCTTATAGGGCTAAACATGATGAAAACCTAAAAACTCCCATGACATTTCCCACAGTAACAGCTCTGTGTTACAGACTGTGTTTCTTTCAAGAATTCTGCAATCTGGTGAAGGCAGAACTGCCCCCAGACTGTCTTGTTCAAGTCACTCTGCTGTTGTTGAAGAGTAACTTATTCCTGTGTCAAACAGCTCAATTCCAGGGCAGGCCTCTCCCACTAGGCCAGGTAAGTGCCTTTTAGGATTCTCAGGAAAAAAAGTCTACCAAACTGATTAGGTCATGTCACAGAGTTGTCCTGTGTTAGAGCAGCAATGAGCTCCACTGCTGCCATGGCTTTGTAGAGTTACTGTGCTGTGCTTATAGCAGGATACATCCCCAATAATGAAATGTGATAATTATCATTAGTATTTTCCTCAGAGTAAAAACTGAAATTAAATCAGGCAGTACAACTTTATCATTTCTAGACCAGACTATTTCAGTTAAAAGGGACCTACAACAATCATCTAAGTCCAACTGCCAGACCAATCCAGGGTTCCTCAAAAGTTAAAAGTGTGTTCTTAAGGGCCTAGTCCCAATGCCTCTTAACTCATTGACAGGCTTGGGGCATTGATCACCTGCCTGATCCAGGGTCTGACCACCCTCTTGGTAAGGAAAGGCTTCCCAACATCCAGTGTGAACCCATCCTGACCCAGCTTCCACACATCCAGCCACTGGATCCCAGGAGAAGAGTTCAGCATCTCCCTCTGTGCCTCCCCTCATCAGGAAGCTGTAGAGAGCAATTAGATCAATTAGCAATTAGACATCTCAGCCTCTTTTTCTTCAAGCCAGGCAAACACACTGTCCTCAGCTGCTCCACATTCATTTCAGATTCCCTGCTTAGGCACAAAAGCATAAATAAACACTTCATCCAACCATCTCTATTCTGGTAGCCTCAATAGAAGAATATTTTCTGCAGTTTAGTCCCATACCTAATTTATGTAGTCTAATTTGATGGTCATTCTCATGTAACCTAAATTAATTCATTCCATATAAAGTTACATTGATACCTTTAAGATGAATCACACATATCAAGAGAAAAACTATTCTCTCCATCTTCTTTGTGCTCAAAGTAAATTTAAATATGAAAGATAAAATTACAAATAATTTTTGCTTTCAAATAAAAATAGGCCTTTGTAAAAAGAAACAAAATAAAAAAGTCTCCACAAATCTTAAAATCAGTAAGGACCACTTGTATCAAGGTGAAAGAGAAAAAGAAGGAAACAGTGCCAGGACTGTGTATTAGGAAACTAAATCTATGCTTGTCCATGCTAAGAATGTATTTTTTACATCCATTTCAAGAAGTCAAATTAGAGAAAAGCTATTGGATCTATGTGTTGATTTTTTATCATTTTAGACATAATTTTATACCTCAAAGGAAGACTATATGAGTCAGCAAATGGATAATTATCTCCTACTAGCACCTTCACCAGGTATTACAATGTCAGGAGTTATTCTTTGGAAGAGTAACTCCTAGGATTTCCCTGATTGCCATCTTCCTTCAAAATAAAAGGCTAAAGCTGCCAGGTTAGGCACCACAATTGTCAAGTTATGCCCCATGATTTGCACAAATAATATTGAGAATTTCCTCAACAAGTGTGCCATGTAATACTCCTGTAGTCATGCAGAAACTTGTAAAAGGTGATAGGGATTCCCAAAAGTTTGGCAAGGTTCATCTATGCACTGCAAAACCCTTACTGGCAGGTTTTATTAAACAAGCACTTCTTCATCACCTTCCTCCCTGTCCAGTCACACCCACAAAGTCTCCAAAGAGCACAGACCCAAAGCAACCCTAAAAACAGAGGAAGGATCTCCCTGTAATGCTCCTGAAATGCATGCTCAGGACTTCCTGGCTGGCTGAGTGTGTCCTGCATGTTTGGTACGGATGAAGATAAAGGCACCAGAACACGTGCCTGTGCTGGAGCAGTAACCTGCTGGGACACACAGGGCTCGTGAGCAGGAACAAGGCAGCAAGCCAAGGACATTTCCAAAAGGATAATTCACCTCATCAAAACATGCTGGGTCTTGACTGGGAGTGTTTCACACTTCAAAAACAGGTGTGTTGGCAATCATCACTTCCCATCATTTTCCATGCCATGAGCTACAAAGAGTGAGATGGCACTGCAGGAGGAGTTTCCAAGCTCTGCCCAACAAGTGCAGCTGCCTGCAGGCCATGCAGTTGTACTGTGCTGGACTGAGTGTGGGGACTCTGCTGTTCCTCCCTTGGCCCCAGCCCAGTCCCAGTGGGAGGCAGATCAAGAACTAGGCTGGGGAAGTCTGCCTGCTACTCCAGGCAGCCTGATCTAGTCATTGCAAATTAAATATGAAAAAAGAAAACTCACCAATAACTGAAGGGTAATTTTTTCCTCTGAAGAGTCAAATTTAGTTGAACATTTCTTCTCCTGAAGGTGGCACAGCACACTGCTGGAATTGGCCACAATATCTTGCTGGGTAGGACATGCAGTGATGGCAGCCGTACCTTTAAAAGGAATACATTTCAGGGTAGTCTCACTAACCAGCAGCATCTCATTAAGAAATAGATGGTGCTTTCAGTACACTGAAGTTCAACCTTCAAAGCAGAGCTCAAAGCTAGACTCTTCACCCTTAGGCTGTCCTTGGCATTTCTGTATACAAAAGGATAGCTCTTTTTCTAGAGTTTAAACATTTCTGGATTGTGGCTTTCTGTCCCCTAGGTTGTATTTTTGCTTCCCCTAGGAGTATTTTCAGAAATGAGATAGCATTCCACTTGTACTTTCCATTTCCAAAACAGGGCCTGCTGTGGCCCTGACCCTGCAAAGCTTCACACAGATGATTTATGAATACCTCCCTTTTCTCAGAGCTCCTAATGCCCCGAAAATATTTGGAGAACAACAAGCCCTTGGACCATCAGTGATGGGGGGAAAAAAATCCATTAATTAACCTGATGCTGGTAAGAGGAATCTGACTCCAGGAATCAGCTCTGCAGACTTCAAGCAGCTTTAGGAAAACACTCAGGAATTTGTGGAGGTGCTGGTTTTGGTCTTTGGGAGCAGAAAGGGTGAAAACAGACAGTGACAGTTTTGTTACCATGAGGAAATGGATTGTCTGAAATTTCATTTAAAGGAAAATTAGAAGAAAAGTCACAGGATACTATAATTATATCCTGGGATAAAGCAGCAGCTTTGGGGCACATTGTGGATCATGCCCCAAAATTCCCATGTTAAACATCTGCTATTAATGGTTTACAACCAGAGATGTGTAGCAAATTAGGTTAAAAGTGCTTGGAGAACAACACTGGCTCACAGCAGCAAGCAAAAAGAGTGGCAAAAATGCAAGGATTTTCCTTGACAAAATTACTTCCAACTCAGGAAGCACTAGGCTTGAGAAAAACTGTTTAACTACTGCTACTAAATACAGAGTTTAAACATATGGCCAGATATTACTGTACAAAGAAAAATAATTTGCAGTTATTGCTGTCACACACATTCCCTTTGGAAAAGCAGAAATAGGCTCATGTGGCTATAACAGATTCTCTGGCACTTGGTAAAAATTGTCTCATGGTGAGCAGCTTTGCTTAAGTGGGGAGGACAAAATTAAACCCTTTATTGTTTGGCTTCCTCATTCTTTCATTGCCTGAAGTTTGAATCCTGCCCCAGCCTCCCTCTCTCATCCCCCAGGGCCAGCAGGCTCCTGCTGGAGCAGGCAATGTGCAACACATGGCACTCGTGTCATGGGAACCTCCTCCACCCCAAATGCTTCAAGCAGGCTGCAATTTACTTGTGGTGCTTGTTGCACACACCCCAAACAGAACCCAATAATTCAGCTCTTAAGACTCTTGTGGGGTTTTTTGCTACCCAAGCATGTAAAGTAGAAGATGCTTTGCTGTTTCCTGGCACTTACAAGTATCTTTCACCATTAGTTTGTCTCAATTAAAACAATGAAAGCTCTGGAAAATGCCCCTTCTAGCAGCAGTCTTACAAGAGGCTACGCAGGCAGGTCATTGAGAAGAAAGGAGTGGCATGAGGGGAGGACACCTTCTCCAGGCTGTGCTTGTGGGAAACACAGCTCTTCCTTCATGATGGGCAGCACCATCCTCAGAGCTGAGTGTGGAACCAGCCAGGGGATCCAGCAGGTTCTGTATTTCCCTCTCACATTAATAAATTAGAAACTTTAGCAGTCTTTTTCTGTCCCTGACATTAATTCATCATGCAGATGATCAGCTGAGGGCAGGGACCAGCCCCTCTCAGGTGGCTCTGGGGCAAACCACACCTGGAAGCTGCTGTTCCACAGAGAAAATCCCATCTCTGGCCTCCAGACTGAGATTGCCCTTCTACCCTGTGCCGCAGCAGGGTCTGCCCCATGGGCACCCTCAGACTGTAGGGCCAGAGTCACAGAGCCATCAGCTTGTCCCTGCTCTTTTCATTAAGCACAACTCCTCAGCAAACTGCAGCCAGCCAATGGCCCGGGCACTAATAAACCCAGTACTCTGGTTTTGATTATTCCTAATACTGAGCTCCATGGCAGCAGCACCCTCACTCTGTGCTGATTGCTCTTAATTGCTATTTACTGTGATCAGTGGGAATTGGGAAGAACAACTGATCTTAACTAATTAAGATATTATACTTGGCAATGTACTGCTCAGCAACTTCCCTAAAGCAATGAAGATTGTGACTCATTCAGCCCCTCAGATATTTAACCCACATTGTCCATTCAAAGATCAGCTCTTCCAGGCAGACTCAAGGTCATCCGCAGCAGCCTAACTTCACCTGTCAACAATTTGCTCTCCTCTAAAAATATAATTCAGATCTCTTGTGCTTAGATCTAAGTCTAAGCCCCTTAGAAGTTGTGAGGAACCTTAGTGACCCTGGGCTTGATTAAGTTTCTGAAGGAAAGTTGCAAAATAAGCCACAGGTTTGTAGATTTCTCATTTGTGAGGCATTGCCCTGGCAGCAGTGAGCTGCTACGACACTTACCTTGATAGAAGCCCTTCAGGGATGGTTCCAGTGGTGTGATCTTATTGGTACCATGCAGGAGTACATTTCACCCACTGAAAGGAGTGCCAGACAAGGGAAAAAAGCACTCTTGGGCTTGTGCTATTATACTGAATGCTTTAAATATTTGTTCAAAATGCTTTCATTGTGCTGTCCAGTGAAATTCTGGAAGAGCATTTCCTAAATCAGTTTCTGTTAGTAGCACATGTCCTCCAGGCAGAGAGATCCTTTATGGTTTATCTGTACAACAAGACAGCATTAAAAGAAAGAACTAACTGAGGATTACTATCAGTGAATGGCTGACAATAAGAGGGAAGATTGATCTGATTACAGAAAATGCAAACAAATTATGCCTCATGGGGGGCACCAATGAAAAACAGCATTAAAGTAAATCAACATCAGATCTCTGGAGAGAAAGCAGCTGGGAATGGGCTCATGCTTCCTCCTCTCAGTCATGCTGGCTTCACCTCTGTGTAATGCTGCTGACTTCAGCCTTTCACTGCACAGCTGAGAAGAGAATCACCTGCCAAATGCACACCACACTGCCTTTGACCCAGCCTGGCCATTGGGACTGCAGAGTTACCCCATTAATCCTATCCAAATGCACACCACACTGCCTCTGACCCAGCCTGGCCATTGGGACTGCAGAGTTACCCCATTAATCCTATCCAAATGCACACCACACTGCCTCTGACCCAGCCTGGCCATTGGGACTGCAGAGTTACCCCATTAATCCTTCTATCCATCCTGAACATTACTGGAGCTCTTGAGATCCACACCACAAAGCCCAGTGCTTTAAGACAGCTCCTTTATGAGGAAGTTAGAAGGGTTGTTCACAATCTGCTCCTCCACAGCACAGGTGTGAGCAGACACACACATTATGTGAGAGGAGGCCAGGAGCAGTCCCACAGCTGCTCTGTGTGACCCTCAGAGCCACGAGCTGCACCTCACCTGACAAACCCATCGGGGTTACTTGTACTGAGCCATGAACCAGACATGCCATCACTTCCCCACTATTTCTGGCATCCATAGCCAGTTTCTCTAGACAGTGATGAGTCAAGAGCCCAACATTTCAAAAACAAAAGGATATCACAACTCGCTGCTCTTAGTTGCACTCATTTCTCTCCTCTATAAAGATACCGATTTCCTGAGCCAAAACTATTTCTCTTGCTTTCCCACTGTCTTTGCTCCGTTTCTCTGCCCAAATTATGATCTCACCCCTCACTATTTGGTGGCTGGCTTGCAGATTGTTAGATTGCAATTAGATGTACATGCATGGTACCACCTGCTACATGCTTTTTATTTATTTTTGGCTCTGAAACAGCTGTTGGTTTCCATTTTTGCAAATTCAGTGTAAAAGAGAAGAGATTTTTTTTCCAGATGCTTTAATTTTCTGCAGGCTATCAGGGCATGTAACAAATTCAAAAGAAAATTTAAGATCATAGCCAGTCAATGTTTTACATAAGTTTTGTCAGTGAAACAGTAAAGATGTAATGAGTTTACTTGGAGTCCCTAAAATGATTCAGGCCTATGATTGCATCTGTTTGTCTCTAGGTGTTTTACTGAACCTCCTGATTTTAACAATATTCGCAAAGCAAACCAAGGAACTGGAAATTCTATAAACCAATAAATAAAATAAGAAAATATAAAGCAATCAATGCATCACAAATCTGCCAAAAGGTGAGATGGAAAGATCTCTCTGCTCTGTCTGGAATACCTCACTTAAAAGTGAGGGAAATAAAGATGTACACTACATGATTTTTCAACTCACTGACTCTAAGTCAATCCTTGACTTTATCAATAACAGGGCATAACTTTCTCAGAAGCACTGATGTGTGTGAGCTTAATAGTAACATCTTTTGACAAGTCAGCTGTAGAAAGCAGATAAAAATCCCAGCTTTCTACTACTTGACAATGTGAAAAGCCCATTTCTGAGTTATCACAGGGGAAGTAAACCTGCTGTTGCAGAAGCACAGAACTGGCCATGCTCCCTGAAATAATGGCTCCTTCCTCTTGGGCAAACACTCCCCAGTACCCACCTTTGCTTGAGGTGTTGAACAGGGCTCTAGCAGCACAATATACTTTATATTCCAGTACTAAAGTCCCCACAAAAACTTAGAGCTGCTCACTGTTAACATAATTTCAAATACTGAGTACAAACAAAATGCACCTTACCTCATGGATTTTGTTTGGGATTATTTTCTCTCAAACATTCCACATGAAAAACCCCCAAACTGATGATTAGCATAGCTCCCCTCTTTGGAAGGGCTGTGTGTCAATACTGGGCAGCAGGATACTATTCCCTCACTGAGTTGCTTAGCAGAAGCAGTGTCTTAGCACACAAGGAACATCTGCAAAACCTGTTCAAGAGCCAAAAAGGGATTTTGAACTGTGAGATTGGTAGACCCTCTTGCCCTGTGGCCAAGTTTTCTGAAGCAGCACAAATTGCCTTGCAAAACTATAACGTTGTAACTGACTCCTTACACAGTCAAAAATGCATAGAAAATCCAATGTTATGCTCTCCCTTTTCTTCCCCCACTCCTTGTCTCACAGATTTGCTGTTTCCAGCTGTAACCAGTTCATAGCTGTTTTCCCTGCACACCACCAGTCCCATGCAACTGGGAAACAGCTTGTGATGGGCTGGGCTGTACCTGTGCTGAAACCCTGGAGCTCTCCCTTGCAGTGGGACAAGCTGGCTGGCACAGGGGGAGGTTTGCACACCTGGTGGGCTCTAAGCTGATTGGGATTTCTGCTGTGTCCTTCAATAAGGCCTGAGCAAAGCAGCTCAATGAAAAGTGCTTAACAGTTGTTCTCAGGAAGGGAAAGCACAGCAGAGCTCAGTGTGCAGTGACAGAGTTGAAAATGTACTTACACACTCAGTGATGGGAATAAACACTCAGCAGGGTCTCTTGAAATGAGATTTTAAATAGCAGCTGAATTGCACTTACAGCTCAGGTGCTTTTACAGTTCTGCATTCTTTAAGTCTATGTACACAGGCAATTCCACACCTTCCTTGGCTGTTCAGTTCTCACTAAAACATACAGCAAAACATGCAGTGATTTCAGGCACACATCATTTCCCCCCTACATCTGGTCAAACAGCCAGCTCCCTCCAACCCCCTCCCCAACCTTCAGTCAGGACACACCTCACCCAAGCTCCTCCATCTGGGTATTGCAATGTGAACATCAGGACTTAGTGAAAAGACACTAAAACATCCCTCACAAGCTGCTGTCAATTGAAACCACTGATCAGGGTGTGCAGAAAGCCACCAAATCTTCAGCCCTTAGGCTTTGTCCTCCTTGCTGGCTGAGACTTAAGGGCTCAGCTGTATGTCTGCATGGATGGGGCTCTGGTAACTGCAGATTCCAGCCCTGTCAAAGCCTTTTCTTCACCCCTAAAACAACATGTATTACAGGGTTAGTCTTTTCCTTAAATTCAAGTAAGAAAGGCAGTTACTACCATGGAACATCACAGACCTGAGCTGAAATTAAACTTTGGGATGAAATTAAAAATTATTTTATTGATCATGATTAAACAATTTACGTTCACCACATCAATTTCCTTTAATTCTGGTGCAATACAACCTCGCCATCCTGAAATTCAATTTCCCCACTAACATTAGTCCTCCATGTACACAGAAGTACCCTCATTTTGTTCAAGCACTTAGTCACTATGGCATTTCCATTTCACCCTCATTTCCCCTTTTTCACTGGGAGAAGCATTTTTTCCCCCATCTGGGTTTAGCTGGAAACCTGACTTATGGCTTTCTCAAATAAGTGAAAAGTGAGTCCCAGTAGAGGCCTGATAGACCCTGGGTGTGCAGGATGAAGCAATCAGCATTGGAGATGGCTGCATTGAGGACATACAGCCTCTCTCACAAACAGGACAGCAACAGTGAGCCCAGCCACCAGCAGGCTGCATCCCGGATTGACCCCTTGGTGCATGTCACTGTTAATTTTCTGACACCCCTTGAAACACTCACTTAAGAGCTGTGCATATGCCCCCTGTCTGAGGGTGGCATTACCTCAGCACCTGTAATCATCTGTACCCTGCAGTGCCCCAGCACAAAAGCACTTGGTAATGCAAGACCTTGGTTGCTCTTTTTAGCTCACAACAGATTGCAAGCCCAGCTTTGGAGACTTTTCAGCTGAGCAAATGGAAATCTGCCTTACCAAAGTGCAAAGCATAAAAAGAGAGGAAAACAAGGGTGAACATCAAGTGTAAGATGATTCTATATTGTAAATCTTAAGACAAAAAGGCTGCTCCTGCTTACAGCTAACAGGTTCTATTACTTGAAGAGACTGAGTTCTCAAGGAAAGCCCCATCAGCTGCTTCTGCAGTTACTCTCAAAGTGGCAAAGCAGGTACCAACCTCTGCTTTCTGGGGAGTTTCCTTGGCCAATCCTACATGAGGCCAGTATGTGCCTCACAGGAGGGAGAAACAACCACTGCCAGCATTTTCAAGGGATGCAGCCCAAACATGCCCAACTCCCAGGGTGTGAGGGACACCCCTGTTACTCTCTCCTAGGCAGAGGAGCAGCTGTCCCTTCTGCTGTGTGCTTGGGGCACACACATCTCTTGTTACCACTGTGGCACAGATTGTGGCTGCAGCATTGCACAGCCTTCCCCTCCTCCTCCCTGGCTTTGAGTAACAGAAGTGCACAAAACTGCATTAACTTAGCAAGATAAGAGTATCACAGCATTTACAAAATGGATTCCAGGTTGCTAACCCTGTACATGAAGTGTAGATATGAACCCTTTTCTCATCTGTTACTCCTGGGCTGCAGTCAACAATGAGGAAAAAAGTTCTGTTTAGGCAGGCAAGAAGAAAAAATCTTTTCCACTTTTCCTAATTCATTACTTAAGTCTCTTGTCAAACAAGAGACTTAGGAAAAATGGGGTTTTTCTCCTTTCTACTTCTTTCCTACCCCCAAACTTGCATGATACACAAGAAGTTCCAGCCCTGTTTGCCAAGGAAAGCTTGAGATATCTGCAAAGCTTGCATGCCAGCTTCTGAGGGCAAAGGCTGGCACAGCTACAGAGCCTGTTCTGTTGCTGCAGGACAGATACTTCTTCCTCCCTAGGTGGTTAAGAAATATTTAAACCATTCCAATTCTATGAACATAAAGTAATACTATGCAAAATTCCACCAGAACTGCTAGAGTAAATCTGTATTAGGATACAATTTAATTAAACACTTAAGGGATACAAAACATTTCTGTGCAAGCTGTGTTTCTAATTTGTGTGCTATCTCTAATTGGCACTGTTATATTGAATGACTGCCAAAATCATTCCTAAGGCAGGATGCTTACACTTAGTAGTAGTGTCTAGTATTGCTTGCTGCAGTACTGCAATTGCCTAACTATAAGGTTATCCTGGCAACCCCAGGAGCACTGGAAGGAAGCAGGCCAGCTCACTGTGTCATGAAGGTTACAGCCCCCAGTTCTCCAAAAAACCCCTGATAAAACAGGACAACTCATCCTGGATGTAGCTGTTGCCTCAGCACCATGCCAGCCATGTTTAAGATTCCCCAAATGCTTGCACAGAGAGAGAGCTGATGTCTGGCAGCCAGGGTTCAGATACTGCCTCATCCTATGGCATTAACTCAGCAAGCTGTGGCAATGCCTAACCCTGCCCCACAGATCCCAGCAGGGTTTGTGCCATCAGCTTCAAGAGGTGCAGCATCAATCAGTTAAAAATTGCTTTTCCACAGATAGGACACAGACTGGTATTGAGCTATTTCAAAATTGCAGCAGGGTTCTACTGGTCTTTTCAGAAAAGTGATCCTTGCCCCTTGGACTCTTTTTTCCTCCAAGAAAATGGATACCACCACAGACCTAACCAGTTTTTCATTTCCACTGTTGCCACAGTCACAACTCTGAATATGCTGCTACTGCTGAGACATTCAATCCTGATGCTGGCTGCTGAATCAAGGCCTAGAAAAACAATCTGACACACAGAGCTTTGTCAGAGTGGTAGGAAGAGGCAATGCAAAGAAATCCTGACAAATACTAAAGGGATCTAAATGTGCCAATAGTTACTGAAGCTCTGTGAAAAATACATTTAACAAAGTAGGGGGTTTTGGAGTATTGGAACACATAGACCAATTGACATTTAACTGCATGGACGAGTTCTCCCCACATACTGAGTGCTGTACATTGTGGCACTTCACTATTATTCCTCAAAGAGCAATAGTGAGGAAAAAAAATTCATCTTTGCCCCTGGTGTGGCAGCATTCCTGCTAAATCCATCAATATTTGTCTCACAGAGGTGGCTGCACCTAATATGGTGTAAGTAAGCCTCTATTGCATTTATTTAGATAAAATAAATACTTTGGGATATAATAAAATAAACATCTGGGAGACTCTACAGTCTAGACTCCTACATGGAAATCCAGCTTAGTGGCCACAAAAGAGATTACACTTCTGGGCCAGGGGAGAGTATTGCATCTCAGAAAGCTCAGAACACAAGAATGGTTGGAAGTGTGCCACTGGAGAAAGTTACTCATTGGAGTCAGCAACAATTGGAGACATTATTACAATTTCTTCTGGATAGAATTGTGGAAAAGTAAAAGTAACACTTATTAATGGCTGATTATTCATAGACCAATTCTCTATCCCATAGACTTACTCTCTAGCCCTCAGTTCCCCCACCAGTTCAGAACAGGTTGCTTCTAGGTCCCTTCACAAAGGCCCACAAACGCCCAAGAGCATTCTCCATAACTCTGACATCTGGAGCACCCTCCTGCATTTCTCCATCTTGCCACTTCTCTCTGCACACCATGGAAGAGCCCACAACTTGCTGCTCTGCTGGAATAGATGAGTTTCTCCTCACTTGTTCTGCTCATTTTTCATATTTCATTTCATGTGGGTCTAGGTTTTTGCCTGTCTGTAAATATCCATGGGTGTCCGCCACTACTCATCAATAGCTTTCCCTGACAGTTGTTTTTAAAGCAGTACCTGTTTGATTTGTGAAGTAGCTAATGAATATTTGAATGCATTCTATTTGGAAGACAACCACCAGAGCTGGCCCAAGGCTTCTTATGAGCATGAGCAAAGCACTCTGTGCTGCCCTGAGGATGAGGTGCCCACATCACACACAGAGCAGGCCTTTTCTGCCACAGAAAAGTGAACAGGATCCAGCCAAGGCTCACATGACCCATTTTTCCTGAAGTGGCTGCTGTTTCATACATTCTCATCCCCTTTGCTGGCAGCAGAGCTGCCAGGCTGGTTTTCAGGGCTTTGCCAGAGCCCATTCTGCCATCCCCATTGCTGCCTCCTGTGCCTGGATCTGGCCCTGCCAAGCACGGAGATTAGCCTCATTCAAAACTAAAGAAAAATCCCCAAATCAACTCTTTCTGTGAGTTCTACCTATGCATACACTTCCACCTCAGTAGCAATTATTTATCCATCAATAGCCTTGCCTGCAAAGTTGAAACAAAATCATGAGCAGTATGTGTCAGTTCCCACCTTGAGTTCAACTCTTACTGAAATCTGCTAAAAGAAAAACACATCTGCCCAACTTGCCAGGGTCACTATTAATTGTTTCTCTTTAGTAAATGATGTAGGCATGTACATGCACACACATGCTTACAGGCCTAATGTATTCAAAAAGCAAAGAACTTGTTTTGTGCTTTATTTGAATGGTCAAATTTTTGCAAGGGTACTTGAAAAAAAAAAAAACCCCAACTCTAAAGCCAGCTATGCACAATGCAGGGTGCAGAATGTCAGGTAAAACCTGAGAATGACACCAAGTCCCCATCAGGATACCCATCCCAGTGCAGTCTCAGTTCATGCTTCATAATTAAAAAAGATGTACTACAACTTAAGAAATCCCTCAGCACAATTCATGAGCACAAGGCTAGAGTGATATAAGAGAACTTGTACTGCTCCCTTGCTTTGGGATACATTTTTTCCTTAGCAATTGACCACAAAATGTGTAATAGTGCATGTTCATATGCAATACCTTCCAGCAAATAAAGCATCAGGGATTTATCCACACAAAAGCTCCAGATCTCTCGTTCCCCCTTCCTGCAGGAGAAGGAGGAGGAGCATGCAGCACAATGAAGACTAACCCATTCTAGAAGGAATGCAGGTCTGCCCTTAAACAGTACATTTTGCTCTTGAGGTCATAAATACAATCCAAAAAGAAAATAATTTTATAGAATTCATTATATCTGTGGGAAGAAATCCATGGGTCCATTTTCCAGAGCTGGGACAAGCTGTCTCAGGCCCAGCCCTGCAAAGCATTCAGCTGTGGGAAGGAAGGGGTGGCTTGGCAGAAACAGTAAAGCTGGTCAGGGAGTAAGGGAAAACTGCCAAATACACAAGCCCTGATTACAATTAGTAGATTTAAAGACTCTTCTGTTATGAGATCTCTAAAAAGAAAAAGAAAAGGCTGGGGAATGTCCAGCCCTGTTCTAGTGGTACAGCTGGGTACAAGAGCTGCTCCAGGGCACCCCAACCTCATTTGCATCACAAGCAGCAGAAAAGCAATGGACACGGCCCCTCCCAGGGAATAATGGCACAAAAAGGGGCTTGGTGGCAGCACAGGGCTGGCACTGGGGCTTCCTAGAGAAATTCAAGAAACCTGTGCCTGAAGCAGAGTGTGGGAGAGGGAGCAGTGCCAGCCATCCTTCTCTTCCCACCACCCAGCAGGAGATGGGACAAGGGAACATAAGCAGGCCAGCCCTGAGAGCTAAAATGTCCCCCCAAATCAGCAAGCCCAAAGGTGTCACACAATGCAGCATAAAATCTAGAGTCATGGCAGTTGCATTTATGCTCCCCCCAGATCTCAGGCATGCCTGAATTAGTACAGTTCTCATTAGTAACTGCTGCTATAATTTTAAAAAGGCTGTTCCATCATTATTGACTTAATACATCAACAAAAGACCTTAACAGTCAAGAGATTTATCAATGAAGTCATAGAAAAGGCAGCTTACTTTCAAAATAGTCTAAGATAAGGATTCATAGGACACAAAAGGATGCACTGATCTATTTTTATAGAAATACAAATTACATGGAATATTATATTAATTATGTGCTGTCCATGCTCTCATACAAAGAGTACAAATTTTTCATTTTAGCGAAAGAAAATTAATTTGCTATTCCCATGACTAAAAAGACAATTATATATGAACTTGACAATCATAATCAGAAATTATTAATTACTTGGTTGAGACTGTTATTCTTATAAACCTGGTTTCATATGCATGAACAAAATGATGTGCTCTGATTAGAGCAGGAAGCAGAAATAACAGCACTAGCACAAATGTCTAGAAAATGCCTCTGCAAACAAGAATGCTGCAAGATCTAGACATCAGTTAAACACAGGACATCCTGATGTGCACAAAGAACATGCACACAGGTCGAGGATGCTTGCTCAGCACTGCCAGACAAGGACTCCACTTGCACATTTACCCTTTAAGACACATTATGCAGAATTATCAATTATGCATAATTATAGTCTCCACTTAATGGCAGAAGTGGCTCTTCTCTTCCCACACAGACCCTGTAAAAGCTGATCTGCTTCATCAGGTTTTTATAATGCTGCATTTTTCACCCATTTAGATAGCATTGGATAAACTGACCTAAGACTTTATTGTAGAAGACAGATTCTCAAAAATCTACTGCCTTCTTTATGGTAACTCCTTTTATCCTCCAAGTTACTGTCTGGTTCTATGCAACCACTCGGTTTATGGAGCAAAATTCTACCCACTGCAATCCCTTTCAGAGCTCAAGGCTATTTAAAGCATTGCCACCAGCTGCAAAGAAGTTTCCTTATCTTTTGCCCCCTCCCTTAATTTTTTCCCCTCAGATTTTACTGTATTTTATTTTTTATTGGTCAGCAATACAGTAAAATACCACTGAGCAAAAGCACTGGCATATTTCTACCACATGAAACTTATGCTTTTGTGTACATATACTGCAAAAACACTGGCATATTTCTACATGAAACTTATGCTTTTATGTACATATACTGCTACCACACAAAACTTATGCTTATGTACACATACTGCTTTTATATACATATACTGATTTCAGTAGGGAAAAAAAAAATTTTGCTACTACTGTTTGAGCAGGTTTGAGGATTTGGGTCACTAAGAAAAACAAACCCAACAAGACACCCCAACAAGAATACAAATATCTAGAAAGACACCCAAGCAGAATCTCAGGTGTGTGAAAAGCTAGTTTAAACTAAGGCCAGTGAGTGCTATAGCAGAAGCCCTTGGCAGGGCTTTCCCCTTGCCATGGAAAGGCCAGAATCATCTCAAGCCTGTACAGCACACATGAACCCTCCTGCTCACCTCACACCTGAGTGCAGCACCCTCTCCAGCTGTTAAACATCAAGGGACAAGGACAAGGGAAAGCACCAGGAACAGCCAGGAAGAAACAGACTGAGAAATCCATGTAAGCAGCTTCTGACAGCACAGATGACAAATGCCTTCCTGTGCTCTGGCCTACCACATGCCTTATCTTAGAAGTAACCATCCCAAAACACAGCTCCATTTCCCTGTGATTTCATTCCTTGGCTCTCCAGAGGAGATCAATAGACACAGCAGTGCTGGCTGCCTGCACAAGCCTGGGGCCATGCCATGGAAATCCCAGTGTGGCCATAAAGAGAACAGCAACTGAATGGGAAGCACAGGAAGGAACAAAGCTTATCTAATACTTCAGCTCCTCAAACCCCACGTGTCACTGACAAGGAAAACTTGACAAAAGGAAGGCCTTGGAAAATCATGGCTCAGGTCTGTTGCTATGGCTAAGTAGGGAAGGACTGTGGGAAAGAGACTCAGCTGAATTAGGGGTAGAAAATCAAGTTATTTAACCATGTGTTCACATTGTGGTGTATGGTGGTTGAATCATGTTTGTTATACTTTAAAGCTATGTAGCTGATCATGGGCTCACTGCTTAAAAAGGCCTGGGTTTTGCAATAAAGCAATTCTCCTTTGCACCTGCCTGGGGACTCTGCCCCAAGCAGGGCTAAAGTAGCACTGCAGTAGCACACAGCCCCAAAGCACATACTTCAGGATGGCTTTGCTTGAGTGAAAAGTTTGCAAATAAAAAGTGATTTGGAAGACTTACACTGCTGGCACACATGGAGCTCACCCTATGGGCCCAGATGTTAGTTTTATTAAACACACACATTAGAGGAGACTTGCAATAAAGAATAGTGAGAATGACACCAATTTTTCTCTGGCAAAACTCCAGCAGGAAATAATCCTGTGTCAGCTACAGTTCTGTCCTCTGGTACCACACAGATTCAATGCACATGTTGGATTCATTTAAATACTTCCAAGTCTGTGTTTCATTGTTCCTAAAGACTTTTTTGCTAAAAATCATAAATAACCAATAATTCTGAATGATAGAACAACTTGATAAAAATGAGGCACAGTTCTTACCATGCATTGAAAGAGATTATATAAGGAAAAGGAAACAGAGTTAAATGTCTTCAAACAAATAACTTAGATAACATGTAGTATTAGGTAAGGTGCTAACAAAATGTCTCATTTTAAAGGTAAAGATTTTTGTCTAACACTGAATCACCCTAGTTAGAGAAATACAATAAAAATTACTCTTCATTCCGGAAACAGAGTTAACGTATTGTAACATCTGGTGATCCAGGGAAACAGCAATGCATTTCCTAAAATACCTGGCATTGTTCCAGGGCTTTATCAGCATCCTGAAAATACAGGCAATTGAAAAAATACCCATTATTGCTGCATGATATGAATTTCAGACAAAGCAAAAAGTTCAGCATAATTCCATACAAGTCACATCCAATTTGGATCACACCATGTAATAGCCAAGCAATTTAGAAGGCTGAATTCTGTTTTTAAAATTGCAATAAAGTATTTTCATGTAATTTGTACAGCAAACTTAATGTTCTAGATATGGACAAGAAAACAGGAGAGGGTCAGACTTTTAGAAATCAATACTAATTTGTTTTTGAAAACAAACCTGGCAAAGCATATATACTGCTACTCAGGAATCCCTGTATTAAAGACTCTGTATTACTTACTGCTCATTTTGAGAATTATCACCTAGATGGATGTGGGTTTGTGAACAACAGTCCTCATGTTCATTTTCTGGTCCTTCTTGCAGCACTCTTGAAAACCTGGAAGTGTTCATCAGAGCAGAATGCAGCTCAGCTGCAAACAGAAGTGTTAATGTGTTTATCAGAAGCCACAGAGCTGTAGAACTAAAAGGCAACTTGGGTTGTCTTCTGAGGGACAGAAAACACTGCTGGTATGGAGTCAGAATTTTTCTGATGAAACAAATTATCATAAAATCTGGCTGCTCAAGGGCACCCAGACATATTACCTACAGGATCAATTTATGACCCTGCCACTGCAGGTGCTGTGTCAGACACAATTATGAGGGATGCCACTCTGGTTCTTAGTGTCCTGACCTCCCACACCACCAAACCTGTGTCCCATTAACTTTGCTAGGAATGACTTTTTTTTTTTTGGTATCTCAATCTATATTAAAATCCTATCCTTCATTCTCTTGTAGCTGTTCCCTTGGCACCAAAATACCCTCTTTGTTTTCTGCAGTCTTGGTCTTGAATGTTCCTTACCAATAATGCCAACCCTATAAATTTATTTTGTCATTTAGAAATAGCTGATAAATTTTTGGCAGCTATAACCCCCATAAAAGAGAAATACAATTTCTTTTCCATATTATATTTTTGTAACCACAAAGCTAGAAAATTAATTTTCTAAGATCAGCTGATCCTGCCTTAACAGGCAATGCATTGTCCTTTCATCAAAACTAGAATTAGTAGAGCTGGGAAAATTGTTAGATCACAACAAGACTGCTACACTGCTGTGCATTCCCTAGAATACTGTAATCCTCTACCATAAGATGAGAGGGACATGACCCCTTCAGTTATTTAATTTTTTTTTTAAGGATTGACATAAAAATAATTTTTTTCTAATACAATAATTTCTGGAAGTTACTGTGGGAATCTGAACAGTAAGATTCAGCAATACTGAATGTCTCTTACCAATGACTTACTTCCTTACAGAACTGGATCTTTAGCAGGACCAGTGAAAAGTTTACAGATAGGTCCAATTATTACAAGAATAAAGAGGCCCATGTAAATTAAGAACATGGTTGTGGTAGCACAGTAATGCTGTGGTTTTTGTACAGTGCAATGGTATGGAATAAAGTGGATGTTGCCAAAAAGGAAGACGGCATTTACACCAGGCAAGCAGCAAAATTGTCACCCACAAATTCACTGAACCTTCACTGAATGTTGGACACAAGATGTGGCAGATGCTATTTCACACTGCTGGTGGATTCCTGGCAGCTTCCAGTGGGGGTGAGCAATGGGGAACAAGATCAGAAGCCTCCTCCTTCCCCTATGCCCTGCTCACCTGCAGCACAAGGGCTTGCTGCCCCTCAGCTCAGGGAGGGTTTGGGATGCTGCCCAAGGAGGAGATTGTTATGGCTCTGGGGAAGTCAGAGAGCAGCAATAAGCCTCAAGATGATTTAATCCTCCTAAAGCCCATGAACTGCTCAATACCAGGCACCATGGTATCCAGAAAATACCAAACCAGCAGAAGTAAGCACTGCAGTTAAAAATACCTGTGAGTACTGAGGAACAGGCTAAAGAATCCAAAATGATGGGAAAAATCTGAAGATATGCTCCACTGTCAATAAACTCTGCTACTAAAGAAGGACTCAAACAGAAAATCAAAAGCTTAAATACAAATACCAATTAGAAATTAATCAGCTCAGTATCAGAAGAGCAGAGATCAGCCAAAGAGCTAATTGGATTCACAAATCAAAGCTAAAAAGACACTGGAGAGGGCTACAATGGACTTTGAAAACCATAAAGCTATAATGATCACAGAAGAGTACAAAACCCCAAAGAAATACTCTTTCTATGAACACCTAAATAGGTGTCAAGCAGAGCAAAGAAAAAAATTCAGACTATGAAGTTACAACTTCAATAATATAAAGTCTAGATTACAACCCACTTCTTTATTGTGAGCAGAGGGAGCAGAACAAAAAGAACCCTTCTGAACTAGCACCACAAACCTGCTGTCCACCAAAATTTCCTATTAAGACTGGTAGAACACCAGAACCAGCTATACCAAGAAACTGCAATATTGCCTAGTCCAAGGATTTTAACAATGGATAAAAACCAAAAACCCAACCAAAACCACTCCCAGCAAAACAAAAACCAACAAAACAACACAAAAAACCCCAAACAAAAACAAACACCCAGAAGCCACCCTACAGTATAAAACCAAGAATTACAAGACAAGTATTAGGACAGCAGACAAGCCCAATAAAGAACCCAAATTTCTAGAGAAACTTGCATAAATAAAGCAGAGCCAAGAAGGCTCAGGACTGATCTTATATTGAGCACCTGATCTTATATTGGGTGTGGGTGGAGGCCCCAGGTGAGGTTGGTCAGGGCCATTGAGGGCTCTGAGATCTCTCAGAACCATCCCCACCTGCAATGCCAAAGTGACACTGGCAGTGCTGAGCTTTGCTCAGTGTTACTTACCAAGGATAAATCTGACTTATTATAAAGGTCACTTTTATAAATGTCTTCAATATATCTTTCTAAGCTATCCAGTGTAATTATTAAAATTGTCTTCTCACACAGAGAGAACCTAGTTTACAGGCTTGGGTATGATTTAGGCTACATTTTAATGGACTTGTTCTGAGACAGTGATTTAAAATGTATCTGACATGACAGATGAGAAAATTGTTTATAATGTACTTCATTGCACCCACACTGGTTCACCCAAACATCAGTAAATATGCCAGTGCTGCTCTCTTCCTTCCACAGGATATTTTGAGGGCCAGAATGCTAAAGCAGTTGCAGTACCAGGATTAACAGAGGGCTGTGAACAAGTATGACAAGTATGACAGCATTTGGGGGCAGTTTGGGAGGGTGCTTCATGACTCTTTTGGGGGATCATTTAATGTCTGTCTCCTGACCTGTGGGAAAGGAAAACCACTGGAGACATCTTGACGTTCACACACCACACCCACGGTGAAGAGGGACATTAAATTGTTGTAATTCTTTCTCTGATAAAACACACTTACCCTAAAGTTCTGGGGTTTGGTAATAAGAAGATGGAAAGATGAAGTGTTAGAATAGCTGGGATGGCAGGAAAAAAACAACTTTAGAAGTGAAGCCAGGTCCAATAGAATGCCTTAATTTCAAAGTATTCTCTGAATACAAATAAGCCTAGAATTGTTACTGAAATAACAAAAGCTGAATCCTCACATGACAGATTGACAGAATACCTCATTTATTATTGCATTAGTTTTATCAAGGATTCTTACTGTAGAATGCAGGTATGTGCTCAGACCACCTTGTATTTGATATGATACAACATAAGGAGGAAAAAAAAAAGCTGGCTTGGCACAAAGTGAGACAGTAAATGTGTCCAGGCACAGAGATGTATTGGGAGGAACCAGACACAGAAATGGTACAGTGGAGCCTGGTCTTGGCATTGCACTCCACATTGTAGTGAAATTTTGTTCTTTGGGATTTTACTGACATTCTGCTGAAATCTCTTTGCAGACATTTCTAAAGAGTTATTTGGAGGTCAATGCAGCACAGGGATTTAAACAGCCCTCCTGTGAGCTGAGAGGAAACAGAACACAGAAATGACAAGAGCAACAGAGACTGGAATTGTGGCCTTGCATGTTACTATGTGAGAGAACACACAGGTTAGGAAAAGGTTTAAAAGTGAAGGCAGAAAAAGATAATGCAATCAGGAATACTCATGTTGTACAAGAAGTTTCTCTTGATGCAGTATTGCAGCCAGGAAATAGGGTAATACTGCATGAAGAGAAGAATGAAATGCATCATTATTTATTTTTTTAGAGGGAAGTTTAAGTTGTATGCCACCCAGGGAAAACCACACTGTTGGAAGCTTATCATCATGGTAGTAAAAGGCCAGGAAAACACCCAAACCAAACAAAAAAGCCAACAAACCAAAACATCCCAAACTGCTCTTTATGTAAATATTATGGCTGTTCACAGGTAACTTACATGTGCAAAAGTACCTCTAAACCACAAAAAAAAATACTTCAGTTATCACTTCTTTTAATAACAGGTTGGATAGTATCTCTTTAGTAACAGATGATAACAGTAACTCATTTGTAAAACTCATAATATTGTCAAGTATTGGCAAGTTATGAGGTAAATCCTGTGTAGCTTCTATTTTAACAGAGCAGACACCTCTTGTCTGATAAAGCTGGCACAGCTCAGGGTAACTATTGGGGTGGCAGGAAAAGACAACCTGTTGAAATTGTGATGCTTTTAATTCTGTAGGGCGGGTGTATAAAATAATCTGGTTGGATTTTATATCTCTGGACTGCCTTGAACATGCCCACCAAGTGCATTGATCCAAGCTGTGTAGCTGTGTTGGACTGTGTCACCATGCATTGTGAGTTTAGTGTCTTAAGGTTAATTTATTGGGGCAAGGTTACTCTGGAAGGCAAAACCAGCTGTATACTGATGTAGCTCTTTTAAGCTGGTTACAAGTAAGAATATTTATTAATGACTCTACTTCAGCTAAATCAGGTGAAATTATTTTAACTGCATGATTTTCAACTGTTGCAATTTTACAGAGGCCCCAGTATATATGGCACTAATTCACGTAAGGGACCTAAGCTGGAGTAGGTATTTATTTTCTCATATTTGTATGAATATATTGGTGTGAAAAGCATTTACATGACTCTAACAGTGTTAGAACCGTTCAAATGACACAAGCTGTGTGAGGGAAGCCCTGAGTCTCCTTTGCTGCTACAGCAGTTCATTGGTTGCTGGTGCTGAACCCCAGCCTGTGTCAGGAACGGTGTGGCCAGCAGGACAAGGGCTGTGATTCCTGTCCTGTGCTGTGCCCTGCACACCTCGAGATGGGTCCTGTTCTGTGCCCCTCATTCAGAGGACATTGAGGCGCTAGAGTGGGTGCAGAGAAGGGTAACAGTGCTGGGGAGAGGTCTGGAGCACAGGTGCTGGGAGGAACAGCTGAGCGTGTTCAGCCTGGAGGAGGCTCAGGTGCGACTTTATCACTTCACAGTTCCCTCAAAGGAGGCTGCAGCCAGGGGGGTCGGGTTATTTTCTCCGATAACCACTAAGAGGAGAAGAGGACATAGTTTTAAACTACGCCAGGAGAGGTTTTGGTTGGACATTAGGAGGAATTTCTTCACATAGAGGGTGATCAGAGATGGGAATGGGCTGCCCAGGGAGGTGGTGCAGTCACTATCTCAAGAGACGTGCAAGAGGCGTCCGGCACCATTCAGTGCTATGGTCTGTTTGACATGGTGGTGATCGGTCCTAAGCTAGAACTCTATTACCTCAGTGGTCTTTTCCACCCTAATGGATGCCGTGACCGTACGCGCTCGGCACGGGGCGCTGGGCGGGGGTCGGAGCTGCTCCCGCACCTGTGGCCGCGCCCGCGCCTCTCTCCGCTCCGCTCCGCTCCGTCCCTGCCTCAGGGGCGCCTCACGCCCGCTGGTGCTGGGTCCTGCCCTGCGGGGTCTCTCTCCTCCCCGAGGGGCTGCTCCGGCTTTCCTCCTCCTCCTCCTCCTTCCCCCGAGGAGCTGCCGTGCCCTGGGCGCCGCGGTGCCGGGCGGGCAGAGCGAGAACGACGCTACCTCCCCGCCTGGGTGAGGGCTGCGGCCGGCGGAGGCGCCTCTCCCTCAGGCCCAGGTACGGGGGAGCTCCGGGCCCTCAGGTGAGGCGGGCTCTGCTCCCGCCGCTCTCCGGGCGCGGGGCGGGAGCCGCGGGTCCCCCGAGCGGGCCGGGCCGGGCGGAGGGCGGTGGAGCGGCCCGGAGTGATGACGCGCTTCCTGCCCTCCCCGCCGGGGGTCTGCGCCTCGAGTCCGCAGCGGCGGCGGCTGCGGGCGGCGGTGGAGCCGGCGGGAGCGGGGGGAAGGAAGGACGCGAGAGCGCGGCGGGGCTCAGGCGCTCCGCAATGCCACAGTAACAGCGTTCCCGGTAGGAGCCCGCGAGGACCCTCGTCCTGCCCCGCCGTTGCACATTGCATGGAGCGTGTGGTCTGTGCGGAGCCGCCGAGAGGGGGAAGACTCGGCGCGGGGCTGAGCGGCGGCAGCGCGGAGCCGCTCGGCTGCGCGGGGCTCTCGGTGCGGGCTGCTCCGAGCGGCTGCAGCCGCCGCTCCCTGCAGCGCCCGGGCAGGCTCGCTGCAGCCCGCGGGCAGCGCTGCCTGCACAACAAGTTGCTGGTTCCAGGGGGGACAGCAACAGCCCGGCCCGGTGCCGTGCGGGCTGAGCCCCGGGAGGGGAGAGCGGCCTCGGCTCACCTATCGCTCCTCAGGAGCCGGGCCGGCATGAGAGGGAGACAGCGGTCTCTCGGGATTTCCCTGTGCCGTGGAGGGCTGGAATAGGAGGCAGGTGCTGGCTCGGCCGGCCGCTCGCATCATGCCTGGGGGAGCGTGGCGTGGCCGGGTTGGAGCTGTGCTTGCCCGGGGAACGGAGCTGTTCGCTGTTGGGCGCTATTGGCGACCGCGATGCAGAAAAAACCTTTTCGCAATACGTGGTGAAGTGACGACCTCCCAAGGACGCTCCTGCCGCGTTTGCATATGCGTGGATCTGTATCCATCTGTGTGTCCGCATCTTCCCGCGGGAGCGCTGGCACGGCTGGCGCTGGGAGCGGGGCGGTCCCGTGGGGCCATCCCGGAGGGAGGGAAGGGCGCGGCCGCCCCTGCGCAGCCGAGGGTGGGTGGGCGCTGCTCCCCGGCCCCGCTGTGCTCGGGCCGGCCTGGGCCGTGCAGGGCTCCAGCGCTCCGGGCTGCCTGCCCCGGCGAGCCTTCGCGTCCGGGGCTAGCAAAGCGCTAAACCTCCCTGAGTGCCAGGCGGCGTTGTGTGCTTGCAGCGGGGCTGTCCGCGTCCCGACTGCGGTTCTCCTGTGTGCCCCGCTCCCTCTGTTTCTCCCGTGCCCTCTTAGCAGGTACTGGGGTTCTGTGTGCCCCAATCCCTCTGTCCCATGCCCTCCTAGTAGGTATCTGTGTGCCCCAATCCCTCTGTTTCTCCCGTGCCCTCCTGGCAGGTTTCTGTCTCTGTGTGCCCCAATCCCTCTGTTTCTCCCGTGCCCTCCTGGCAGGTTTCTGTCTCTGTGTGCAGCCTTGCCCTCGGGTGTCTGGAGAGCCCGGCACAGTGTCACTGCGTGGGGACACCTTACTGAGAGCTGGGGCCTCTGATGCCTTTATGCTCACCTTCTGTAGTGCTTTGTTCTGCTGACCAGCCGTTTCATTTCAGCCTTTTTTTCATTTAGGCTTCACTTTTTGTGTGCTAAAATGCTGCTATGACGTCTAGTTAGGAAGATTGTGGGAATGTTCATTGATTGAACAAATCTCTTGCCAGATTAAACAATTGTTCATTTCCCTCCAAATATTTTTAAAGTTTATTTTGTAGACCTTTTGGGGCAAAGTTTGAGCCATATTAAATTTCAAGGCAGTTCTGGGTTTGGAAGTCTGTTACTTAGAGGCATTGAGGAGCTCTGCGTTCTCAGAAGAGCCCAATGGCCATGGAACAATGTCCCTATGATTTAAAAACAAAGAAGCAACATATTTCTGAGATTGCTCTTGCTTGTGTAAAACATGACTTATTTATATGTTTATGTCAGTGTGTTTTAAGTAGGAATGCAAGCTGCCAGTGTCAATTAAAAATACCTTACAAATTGTAGTATATGAAAAGCTTTCATATCTTTATGGCATATTGGTCAGCCATGCTTCCAACAGCACAGCTGTTAGACAAGTTAACTGAGAGTTAAGTTGGCTGAACTACCATTCCTGCTTTAATTTTCATAATGTGGCATTTTCAAGGGAGATTCAAGGTTATCACACAGCTGAGGAGGGAGGGGGAGTGTCTCTTGGTTCTTGGAAGTGCATTTCATTTGAGTTTCCTAATGCCTCATTTAACTCACTGGTCGCTGCAGGACTAAAGGGTTAAGTGGAATTCTGGCTTATCTATTAGTGACAAAATTATTGAGCTTATGTAAGATAAGAATACTTCTTGGTTCTGGTTGCCAGTCTAAGTGGGTTAACTATGGCAAGCTTGAATAGTATTCAAGTTCTGAATCTCAGTATAAAGCTAGATAAAGTCTACAGCCAGTTCATGGGATACCCATTCATTTTACCATTCAGATTACAGGAGTTTATCCTGAATAATTGTCCTGTGTGTTCTTGGAGTAACATCTGTTGCATGATATCATGTAATGGAATGTGGTACAGCCTAATTTAGGTTGATTTGAAACATTGCCATTGCACTGTAGTAGTGCCTGAGAGGGTGCGAGGTTTTGTGGTGTGTATGATGGACAGATTGGTTACAAGCAGACAATATTGAGGAAGATGAACTTGCATTTGAACTGCAGAGGATTAAGTCATTTTACTCTGGGCTTGGTTTGTTTTACACTTTTACTTAGACTTCTTTCATCATTTGCCAGCTAATGCAATGACTGAATTCTACATATATTAGGAAATCCATCTGCAGTTATAAATATAACTATCAGTACAAAGCACCACTACAGCAGAATCCCAGTCTTATTTTGGAGTGGAAGAAGTGGGCTTGAAAGAGCTTGAACTGCATGAGACTTGGAAGTTTTGCTGTGAAAACTTTCATTTATTTGGTGTTTCTACAAAGACTTGACTGCCCATAGCAAGGATGTGCAGATGGAGAGCAAGGATGTTCTGATGCATTAATATTTGGATTGTTGCTTTATAGGCTTATATGATCTGTATCTATTAAACCTGTGCAAATGCAGTCTAGATGGTTTGCAAAAATGCCAGTGCTTAATTAGTCACCACATCTAGACAGGAGTTCAAACATCTCACCTCCATTCCTTTTTGTGGCACTGTAGTGTCAGATAACTGTTGGGTTATCAATATTGTATGTTTGTGAAATATGAGCAATACCATTGTTGAAGTATCCCTACAAGCCATATTTTTAGCAATATGGTACTGAAAACACCATTTGAGTTGATTCTCAGCTGCCAGTCCTATCTGACCTTTGGAGATTTTGATAAGCTGCCAAATACGTAGATATCTTGATATTATTTTTTTTTTAATATGAAGAGTTTCTTGCTAAGCAGTGTTTTCCAGATGCTGCCTTTGCACCAGCCCCTAATTAGGTAACAAGTGCGAATGTCTTTACAGACCACTGTACCAGCTTTCAGAAATTCTTTTCTCTTCCCTGCTTTTGAATCCTTAAAATTTTTGGCAAGCCTGCTTATGCATGTTTCTGCAGACAATAGAATGCTGATGCAAATTGAGAACAGCCAGCAAAATGTTGGGTGTTGTTGCACATGGAGGGAGGCTGTCTGAATAAAGCAGTGTTATGTTTCATTTGTTTACTTTTGGATGTCAGTGTTTCATTTGGGACAACTGGAGGTGGAAATTGCGGTGTCAGGTAGTCCTGAAGGAGAATGCAGATTTTTGCTTCCAGGGTTCTGATTTTGGCTACATATGGTTATTTAAATACACAGTAAATTGAACTGCGAAAATTTTGGGGCAAAGGAGATGCAAATGATAAAGCAGAGGGGTTTTTCAGAGTAGTTTATTTTACAACTTCCAGAGGCTATGTTAAGCAAAATAATCTAGGGTTTTGCAACTCAGTGGATGAGATTATGATTATGGACATCATGCTGTGTCTTAAGCTCCTTTATACTTGATTTTTATTGTTGTGATTAAACAGTCTATTCCTTTTGCACAAAGGATGCCTTGAAGGTAGCCTGAGGTCCTTAGATGTGTGAGTGCTGATTCACAGCATGTGGTGCAATCCTGGGTCTGATCACTGTTCAGTGTTGCCTTTTGTCCCTGAGAGCAGGGGAGTTCCCCCTTTGGAGTGAGGCTGGGATGCTTGAGTGTGAGAAGGGGGTAAGGAGCCCTGTGCTTAGTTTTAACGCCAGATTTTAACTGTGTACAATGAATTTTGTAGTTTTCTGTCCCTGCTAATGCTGCTGAAAACCCATTTCACAGTAGTCAGAGAAGCATTTCCCTGGGTGTGCTATGTGCACACATGCTTATCTTGGAATTGAGTTTGAATTAGCCTGCATACTTGAAGCAATTGTGATAACATTTTGATATTTTCCACTTCCAGTTGCAAGCTGGAATTTCATCCCCAGAGATCCACCCCCTCGATTCTCAAAGCTCCAGCACCTTTTTACTCAAGCATCTTCATAAAGCTAGAAAATGCATTGACTTCACAAGGTGAGGGTGACTATACAACAGTAAGTCTTGTCTTAAAATATCTTTACAGTATTACTGTGCTGACTTACTTGTAGTCCCTTTGCTTGGCAGCTTGCAGTTGATTTCCTGCCAAGATGGGCCAGGCTGGCATTGAAACTGCCTTCCTTTCATTCTCTGTAGGTAGCTCATCTTTCTGTGTTCAGGCAGCAGGAAGAAAGTATGGTCTGAAGTGAATTGTAAATGAACCTTGTGTCTTTATCTCTGGCAACTTTTGTAAGGTTGAGATTTCTTATTTTTGTGGAAAAGTGACATATAACCCAGGAACAAGCAGCAGACTCTCAGGCTTCTAAATCACAGTAAATAACAATTGAGGTGATAAAGAATCAATGGTTCTACATGGACTGATGACTTTTTTGAGTTGAATTACAATTTGCCAGCTGTGGTAGGTTTGTTGCTGTAATATGTAGAAGAGTTTAGTTTTTGCTGAAGTATTTGGTGTAGTGGTGTGAGAACCTCTTAAACAATGGCATTGTCTTCAGTTGTGTAATCCTTTTCTTATTACGTATTGTTTATTTTCATATAATGATCTCTCGACTTTTCTTGAGAGTTGATAGCTGTAATGTGGTGAGTTACCCTCTGTCTCAGCAACCTCAAGTCCAGCCTATCCTGTGGTTTGGTTTCAGTTGTGTTCTTTACTATCAGGAAAGTTCTGATTTTTCTGGAATGTGAGATTTAAACTTTGTGTATAGTTGACATAAATATAAGCATAAAACAGTTCCAAAAAATTGCTGGCTTGAATTTGTTCAGCTGGAAACATTAATTAGGCTTAAAGTAATTTACAGTGAGTACCTTTTACCTTAGTTCAGTTTATGTGTGCCAAGTGCTGTGTAGCAGGAAATGGCAAAGTGGCACTTGGCAGACAGAACAGCAGCAGGAAAGGCAGATTGTCAGTGTCTGACAGAAGTGGTGGTGCATGTTTAAGAGAAGACCTGTGATGGCAGGAGGGATGGTCTCAGGAATGTGATGCTGGTGTAGGACTGATGGGCATCATCCTTAGATCCAATGAGTATGTTTAGATACCATGACAATCAAAAATTAGCAATGGATCTATGAATAAGTGGAATCAGGAGGTCTAACCTGAATATTTCAGTTTACTGTAGCTTGCAATTTCTGTAATTCTTGTAATTCTTTGTCATTTGTGACTGCAAGATTTTCTTAGATAACTTTTTGTTAGACATATCTGTTGACAAGGGCATGTCTGAGCTCCCTGGGGAAAAGGCTGAGTGGGAGTCATTGCTGCACAGCCAGCATGCAGGGCCAAGCAAAAGGAACCAGTGGTGTCTCCTGGGTCAGGGTATTGCTAAAGGCACTGGTACAGGGAGGAAGATATCAGTGTCCAGCTTCAGCTGAAAAATGCAAAGGCTGTGGGAAATGAGATGACTCTGTTGTGATGTTTAAAGTACTCTTTGGAAGTGTTATTTGCAACAGCTGAGGATGTACAGACCCCAGGCAAGAACCCAAGATGTTGTAGTATGTACCAACTCTGAGGAATATTTGGGTTTTTTAATTTAAAAAAAATAATTGGTGGCTGTGTTTGCAGTTGTGAGCAAGGTCTAGATATGCCTGGCTGTTTGCTGGGTTGTCTGTTCAGCTGCACTGTGGTACTAATGAGACTTAAAAGCAGCTGATGAGTGTAGGTGTGTGTCCAGAAGAGCAGAAGCTGTGAAGAAAGGGCAGTTAACTTTTTCTTGTGAGCTTGGGCAGACCAGACTATGGATTAAATACAGAACAAATCCATTGAGGAGGGGATGTAATGAGTTTTGAGTGAGGGCTTTGCATGTAGTGGACCTGGAGGTGTAAGGGGTCCGTTCATATGGATCACAGGTGGTGTATGAGGGAGTGAAAATCTATTCTCTCTGTCCTAGGCAGAGAATGTATTTTTAGAGTTTTCATGTCAGAGCTTTGGCTGACTCTGTAATACCAGTCCCAAGGGAATGGCAGGGCTTTGGTGATGAAGAGATGAGGCAGAAGAACACCTTGATGGTGGCACAAGTGTGTGGTGGAGGTGAGCTGCTTATGCAGCAGTTGTGCACCTGGGGGTTGTTCAGCACAGGTGCAGGAGGGTGGGTGTGCCTGAGGTATCAAACACAGTTGTGCACCTGGCGGTTGTTCAGCACAGGTGGAGGAAGGGTGGGTGTGCCTGAGGAATCAAGCACACCAGAGCAGCAGCAGCTGTAAGGCCAGGCTGTGACAGTGGCTCAGTAATGAGTGAATATCTCTGTGGGAACAGTGTGTTCCTGCCTCAATGCTATTATCATTCCTTTTCAGGGATAAATTGCACTTTGAAGCGTTACAAATGCCATCTGTGTGTGAGGGTAAAAATCCTTTAGTACTACTAAACACAAAGCACTGTTTTCCGTGTGGATCTTAGTATAACCAGTCATTGCCTTAACTTTTCTGGGATAATATTGCCAGCCTACCTCTCTAAACTATTGCCTATTTAAGACAATAGTTTAGAAAGTTTTTTTTAATCTCACACCCTTATCAGTAAAAGATTTGTGAGAACACACACCAAAAAATACATATTATTCATCAATTTGCACACATACTACTCAACTATTATACACATTACAGAACACACACAAAAATGAGAAATTAATTAAAAATAAGACAAATAGAATATGTTTTATTTTTTAACAAAACCCATTTTTTACTTTCATTTAGGAATCATTTAGTGAGAGCTATGTAATTGAATGTGCCTCTCAAAATTTTTTTTAAATGTTGGTTTATCACTTGTATACAGCCATTTTAAGGGCTGGTTCTAAGTTCAGTTTAGTTCATTATTTGGTTTTAATGACTTTCCAAGCCAAATAGGATGCCTGACAACGACAGATCCAAGTGGTAGAAGTGCCTTGTTGGTGCTTACTAAGTAATGATACTAATTTTCCACTCCCATACACTAATTATGCAGAGATTCTTCTTGGAATTCATCTGTTAAATTTCTGCCTTCCCTGACGCCAATCAGTTCTTCTTGCAGACTAATGGGAAGATGTTGCATTCTTCTCTTTTCCTGAAGCACTTCCTTTGGAAGATTATTAAACAGCGTTGGGGTTTTAAAAAGATTTTAAAGTTTTGTAAATTATATACAGCTTTCACAGGTTTTTATAGGAGGTTTTTTCAGTGGAAGCATTTGCAAACATCTATTTTCAAAACAATCTCTGTAAAGTGACTTTTTTCTGGAAAGCAGTTACCCTCTTGCTGCCTGTTAAAACAGCCTGTCAGCTTCAGCTTGAAGGGACAGCTTAGGTGTGTATTTATTTGAAAATATCTGGTAAGTAGGATAGTGCAGACAGCCCCTTTTCAGCACAGAAAAGAACAGGCAGTTTTGAACAGTTGCCTTTGTAGGAAAAAACACATGGTGTGTCATTAAGTGTGACAGCTCTGTTAGGCCCTTTGCCACAACATAGCTAGCAAAACTTACTGTGGGAGTGTGAATTTTGTGGTCACTCCCCATCTTGTTACAAGGTATTCTACTGCTGGAAGCTCTTATTTTTATAAAATTACATAATCCATGACATCCTGAGCACTTGGTGCACTCCTGCCTCCAGTGTTGCTGTGTTGGTTTTTCTGTGAGTGATGCAGTGAAGGAATTTCATGTGTGGTTATGGAGTGATTGCTTTAACTGGAATAAAAAATAAAGGATTCCGGTGTAAAGGTTACAGATAAAATCACATAAGTGTACACTTGCACAGTTTAATAAAACATTGTTTCTAATAAAGAAATAATTTGCTCTTGAGTTTACTCCAATACATCATTCCTGGAGTGGCTCACAAAAGAGAAGTTCCCAGTGTGTTTCAGTGGGGGAACAATTCAGAATATACCCTAACATGAGGCATGTAAGAAACATCTGTAAGGTCAGCCAGCAGTGTAGCACACCTCCCACACTGCATAATTTGTTCTAATCCTTGTTTCCTCAAATCTTTAGCTGTTTTCTGTGAGTTTTCCAGCAGTATTTGCTGACAAAGGAATGCCATATTGTCTTCCATGTATTATTTCAGCTGTTTTTTGCTGCAGTAGGAAGACCAAATGGTCTCTCATGCTATGTGTCTTTTTCTCTTCTGCTGTAAAGTAAGAAACTTTTTAAAAGGCTTTTGAAGGTTTGCCATTGAATTCAGGTGGTTGGGGTTTTTTTAAGTGAAGTACTATATTAAATATCACATGACTTGAGGAAATTGAGTATGAGTATATGAAAATGAGTAAAGATTTGTCCTCACCTCACTGGGTACTTAATTTTTAAATATCTTGCTAATCATGATGGCTTCATATTATCATTATCTAATATCTCAAGGCAAAATGTGTATTTAGAGTGAGGTTCATCATTAATGATGGTAGATGCAAATCCATATTTCATATACTTATCATCATAATTCCAATTTTTTTTGGCCCACTTTTTGTCAGATCTGATTAGATTGTTGATTTTACCTCATAATTTGTGTGACAAGTGGCTTCTACTGGGAATAAGAAGCCAGCTGTTGCATATGGATTTTGAAGCAAAAAGATGATCTGTCTTGGCATTTGTGTATCTGACATAGTAACACTTCAGAGCCTTTAGGATCAAAGGTGATTTTAGGAAGCTTTGCAGCTGTAGAGGGCCCTAAAGGCCCTAAATCATTTGTATATTTCCCTGGTTAGAGTTCTTTGCCTTCATTTGTCTCATGCTACTATGCTTGAAAATAGAGTATTTAGTTACTAGTCCACATGTGTTGTGACAGCATGCAAATTTCTGTAAGCATGCCTTTGTTAATTGTGGTCTTAGGTTGTGCCAGTTAAACCTTTAGAAATAAGCATTCCTAAATAATGGAAGTTTTGCTGCTTTTGGTTTTCATTGCTTTTGGTTTTCTTTGCTTCTGGCACTTGTAAGGAGGGCCAGCAATTCTTCTGGCTTGCTTATAGCAGCCAACGTAGTGTAGTTCCCATCCTGCCTGAGGCTGCAGCAGATAAATTCCAAGTACCTGCAAAACATCTGCTATCAAGCACCAGTGCTGTCTTGGTACCCACCCAAAAAGTGTATCTTTTCTTGTACAGCTCATCTTTCTGTAGCTGCCAAGGAGTGAAATACAATTTATGCCCTGAGGAAGATGGAAAAACAAGGTGGGATTGCAGATAATTGTGTTTTGGGTAGAAAGAGAAGATAAAGCAGGGAGTTGCTTTTAGAAGTTGTTTACAAGACACTGAGAAGCAAAGGAAGAAATGTAGAATGAGGACAGAAAATGATAGAATAGAAAGAAAAATGAGAAAAGCATTTTAAAATGTTTTTCTGCAAACTCTGCTTACAGCTTTGTAAAGACTGAAGGTTTCTAGTAGTGTGTACTGACTAATTGCTTTTTGTTTTTTGGCGTTTTTTTCTTTTAATTTGACTCATGTCAAATTTCTTGCTTTGTGTTTACCTCTTATTATTTTAACCAGAACTATATTACTGCTTGTCAAGTACTCTGTGTGATTATGACCAGATGCAGAAAGCAGCCATGCCATCACAGAAACAGACCTTACAGAATAGCTGTATTTTGTATCAACACTTGTTCTGATGTCTTCAGTAGTTTTGCTATTTCCTTCTGAACTTGAGTTGTTCTGTAAGAACTCTCTAATTTGGCTTTCTTTTATTTGGCACATTTTTCTTTACATGTATTCTGTGAGATCTAACTCTCCCATGACAAGTGATGAGTGAATCAGAGTGCTGGAGACTTGAAATTTGTCTTCCTTTTGGCTTTCTAGAAGAAAGTATTTAGTAGAAGTTTTGTTCCTTCCTGGTCAGTCTACAGATGCTTCAAATACTTGTGCTTGTTAGGAGTTGCCATTTGAATCTAAGCAATTCATACTTTAGATATCTCCAAGTGGCTTAGAATTAGAAAAGCTTTCTTCTGGCAACATTCATGGGATATTCAACTAAGCAATAGGAAAATGCTTCTTTATAAGTAATAAGCTAATGAAAGCCTAGTATTTGTATGATCAGGTTTGTCTGGGGAGTATGGCTGTCTTGTCAGTGGCTGTTGGAGTGCTGCCTTTGACTGGGTAGGAGACAATTCTGTGTTTTGAGTGGTGTGAGTGACCATTGGGTGGTGAAACAGCTGCACGTGGGGTGGAGGAGTTGGGGCAAGTAGGGCAGGCCAGTCTGGGCTTCTCTCTTGGGGCTCTTGTTGTTAGAGCTGGTTTCATGGCAGCACTCCCTTTCTCCACAATGCATCTGATGCAAAATGGGGTTAAACTGAGCTACATGCATGAAAAAAAACATTATCATGCTTGGTGAAGGATGTACACAGGTGGATCTGGGTCATTGTTAGGCAGACTCTGGTCCATAGTCGATGTCTTGGGAACAGCAGAAATGAAACTCGAGTGGGATGGAGATCTTGGTGCAAGTCCCAGTCTAGAAGTGCAAGGGGTTGTTAAGAAGGAACAACAAAAAAGCTCTGGTGATGTGTGGAAGGCAGAAATCCTGACTAAGAGTTAACTGAAGAGGGGATTTAGAGAAGACCTCTTGCAGTTCCAGCATCCTTTTGTTACCTTCTTTGTCAGATAGTACTTCTCTATTATGCAAAGCTTTAAATGAGCCCTTCAGCACACAGTGGCTGATATCTCACTGAAGGGAAATGAAGTCTGGGTGTTTTTAAGGGTCTCTAACATGGGTGTTACACTGCAAATGAATAATACAGTGCTGTATCTGCCTAGCAGAATGAATAAGGAACTAAAGCCCTCAAAGCAAGTTTTTATTGTAGAAGAGCTTCATTCCTTGAGCTGGAAGGTATAACTTAATATGTTTAACTGTTCTGAGAGTCTAAGGCCAAGTCTGCAGGGTGCTGCAACTTAATTTGTTTGTTTATACTGCTGGTTTCTGAATGTCTGTTCTTGGCTTGTTTGGGAAGTTTGCAGTAGTGATTTCCTGCAGCTGAACAAAGGAGCAGTGTTGAGTGTTTGAGGGAGTGCTTAGCAGGTAGTCGAGAAAAGGTACTTCCAGTAACTCAGCTTTGAAATCCTGGAATTGAAAAAAACTTGTTTTCTCACACATGCTCTGCTTTTCCCATGCCTGCTCCGCTGTCTTTAATGATTCCAAATACACAGGAACTTGGGTTTAGTCCTACATAAAGCAGTGTGTAGGCAGGAGGAGGTTTGCCCACTCCCAGATCTCTATGAGCTGTGTGTTAATGTTGAATAAGTTCTCACATTGAACCAGCTGGTTGCATTTTCTGAGCTGATGTTTCAAATTCTTGTCCTGCTGAGATACCGGTGTGACTGCTTTGGTTTTTAAGGTGCTCTTAACAGACATACAAAATTGAGCTAGTAATAGCTTGGGTCTCCATGGTGACCATGGGATCCTGAAAACTAAGGAAATGATGTTTGACTTCCTGGGGCTCTAGGTTACTCCTAGGCCTATGGATTCAGGCTTACAGTGGCAAAAAGTTTCTTCAGGCAGAGCAGAAAACTATATACAGTATAGAACATAAACCCCTGGTTTGTTATTACAGGAGAGACACTGTGGTGGTGTTCGAGTGAAAAAACAATAGGAAGCCTTTGAGGAGGTCTATAGAGATGAATTACACTTTACAAATTACTTCAAAAGAATCTTGTAAATAGTACTCTGGGCTGCCTCCATAAAGTGTCAGAAGAATGAGCTTGCTGTATGACAGTTACTGCACTTGAAGGCAATGTAAGTTATTAATGAGATAGTGAAATTGTGCTTTCTGGGCATATACTTGATATCTTCTAATCTACTGAGCTCAAATTTTCAGTTTTTCACAGAGGCAAAGTCATTGAAGCACTATTGAAATCTGAGGATGAGGAGGAGCAGCTCTGAGGGAATGTGTGTGTAAAATGAGCACATGTGATGTGTCACATCTGTCTAAATGAGTACCAATGCAGCCTGTGGCTGTGGCAGTTGATTACTCGCTATAATTCAACCCTCACATCAAAATAAATTCCCTTATTTAGTGCTGATGGTCAGAAAGAATAAATATACATTTTGAAAAGTGGAAATCATTTAACTTCAAGATGCTTTGTTTGACTTTACAAGGATAAATAGACCCAGGAGTCTGTGCTGTTGATTTTGAGTGCTTTAGCATAGTTATTGTGAGTCAGAGACCAGGACCAGGCTTTATGCCTCAGTGACAAAGTGTCTGCACATTGAATTGAAATCTGAACTATTTCTGTAGAGTTCTCCTAGGTAGAATGGTGTAACATACCCAGCATCAATAAATTACTGGCATTCATTATTTTGTTTCTACGTTTTCTTTTGGAGAAAAAAGGGTTTGATAGTTGAAAGCCAAGTTCTCCTGTCATTTGATGCTTTCCCACAGCATGGAGCCCCTCTGTGGCTCTTGGCTGTCAGGGCTGGGCAGCCATATGGGCTCTGGGTATGCAGTTACAGCTTCAGCCCCAGCTTCAGCCACAAACACTTTACAGAGAGCCTGGGGGATGCTTTTTCCTTGCATTGCATATGCAGGCATGGCTAAACAATCAGGATTTGACCTTTCTCAGAAGCATTGCAGGCTTGTAATTGCTCTGTCAAAGGTAAAGGCAGAAACCTTGATGGGCAAGGGGAAAGTAACTTTGTGTGTCACAGCAAATTGAGTTCCTGAAATGTCAAGTTTGGATTTGAAAATTTAATTTGAAATACTGACTTGGAAGGCATATTCTGACCTACAGCTTGAGTTTGAAGCTTTATTAAACTTGCATCCCTCTTTCTTTCTGATGCCATTCTCCAGTAATGTTTCATATACTCACTGACTATGATAGAAATAACAAATCTGAATTGCTATATTCTGATGATACTTGAGAAATTCAGGGCATGGCTATTGCACACAAGTATTAGTAGTGTGAAAAGTCTTTTCCTCATTTGCAAAAGTATATATTTTTTCAGAGAGAAAAAAGGACTAATATATTCCAATTGTTGCATTATTAAAAATAAGAGCCAAAAAATTGGCAGCAATTCAGGAAAAATTGAAAATGCTCCAGTTCCCCAGGGATATATTTATCTTTTTGTGCTCACTGTTGTAACTGACCCCAACTTGCAGTGACATGTAGCTTAAGTTTATTCCAGCTTCCTAAGCATTAATGACTTGGGCTTGAAGAAGTAAATAGGTTGTAAATAGGTTTTTAGGTTGTGGGTTGCTCTCTAATTGTGCCTCGTTTAGGATTTGATAAGTTGTAAGTTTGGTTAAAATTAAAACTAAGATGAATTGTTAAGGGTGTTATTTTAAGCTGCTTGTTTGTTTCTAATGGCTAAATAGAGAAAGTGGAAAAATCTTGCTCAGCAGCTTGCACCTGGAATGTGAGAAACCCATTTTGGTGTGCTGCAAGTATTATGCATTCTTGAAATTAAAATAAATCCAGTCTCAGTTAGATTCTGTTAACTCTTTATCCAAAAACTCAAAATGAAACTTTTTCAGCCTTGGTTATTGGATTTGGTTCTTCAATTTGTGCTGCCTCACTCTTTCCCATACCCCAGATTCTTGGACTTTTTTTTCCCCCCCAAATTGCTGCTTGGAAGCATTACTGAAATAGTTCCCAGCTGCATATTGGAAGGTGTCTGCCTGCATAGCAAACCCTCATTGTTCCACACACTGCTAGACTCTGAATCCCATCTTTCTGTTCTGTAAAGAGATAATCCTCTTTTATTAAAATTAAGACTTGGGGAAAAAGAATGTGTCCCTCTAGCAAGGTTTGGGTTTCAACACTTGGGATGAACACCATAAAAATAATTTCCTGTGTCCAGCTACCACTTGCCCTCAGTAAGAAGCAGCTCTTTGTGTGAAGGCTGTCAGGTTACAGGACAGACACTTGCTTTTCTTTGGTTCCTCCTCAGCTGCTCTTAATAGGGAACATCTTTTCCAGCTGCCTGCTGCTAACACTAAAGAGAACCCTTGTTTAGAAGTGTGGGATATGTTTGGCAACAAATATCTAATTCCAAATCCTGCAAGAAATGTTTGTTATCAAGTAACAAACTTTATTGCAGCCTCACAAAGCACATCATCCATACTGAGCAATTGTCATTAATGCTGTTTTCTTCTCAGATTGTCTATTCTGTGTGAAAATAGGGGTCTTATTCCTGTACTGATGTTTATTGAATCTTGCATCACAGCACATGGAGGGCTGGGCTTTGGACATGCAGCAGTGAGGAATCTGCCCTGCTGTGGGTGTGACAGGCAGTGTGTGCTGGTGCACACAGAAAATACTGGGAGTCTGGGGATGCTGATCTTGGTGACTTGTCATGTTTTTCCTAAACACAGTTTTCAAAAGGCTTGTGGCATGTTAACTCTACAAAGGAGGGTGCTAATTCAAATAGTGTCCAACTTCTGGCTCATGTTTGAAAGAGCATCTCATCAACAGTTAGTATAATTTCATGTGTATTTTGTGCTGGAAACCCTTTTGTTTCATTTCAAGTGAAGTTATATTGATATGCTGTTAGTTTCTGACAGCCTTTCATCAGCAGTGAAACTTTTGATGCCAGCTTTCAAGAACAGAACTCTCATCAGGTTTCTGTATTAGGTACTCTGGTAAATATGGTTCCAAAGATTGTTTCCTGCTTCAGGTGATCAAAGAGAATGCAGAGATTTCTACTGATTATTGTGGTTGTGAATCCCTGGCCCATCCAACAGTACAAAAAACTGTTTTACAGTCTCTTGTGTGCAGAAACATCTACAAACAAGCTTCCTGATGGGATTAACTGCTCTGCTGAGCACCCTTCAATTTTTCCTGAAATCAGTAGCTTAAGTAAACTCTGGTACAATATCTATCTGCTTGATGGAGATGGGGCTGAAAACTATTTGGGCACTGTATTAACAGAAGACTTGGTTGACTTCCAGTGTTCTTCTCATGAACTTTCAAAGTTTGAAAGCTATTATTCAAAGTCTGAAAGTTATTATATTCATGGTTTTAAATTTAAATGAGTTAGAGAGTGTTAGGAGAGATTCTGTCTAACAGTGGGACAGAAGTTTTAATCAACTGTGTGTTTTGATACTTTAGTTGTGTGAAAGCAAATGATGTATATCAGTTTGCACACTGTTTTTGGGTTGAGCTAGAAACTGAAAATTCCTTTTGGAAGAAATTCTTTCTGAGGAGTGAAGTCTGCTTGATGGAGCACACTTGCAGCCAAACCAAGTTGTCAAATGAGCCCCACCAATGCAAAATCTAGTCTTTCTTTCAGCTGAAAAGCTGTGGGAAAGTTGGTATTAATTTTCCTTGTTTACTCCTTATTTCAGTGCCAGGTGCTTCCAAGTTCACTGCATTTGGCATTAAAATAAATGTTCTACACAGAACACTAAATGTTGACTGTTACTAATTTGTGTTGTAGAGATGATCAGCATGTCTTGCTGGCAGATGAAGCCTAAGAACGTTTTGTTTGGAATACTTGTACCTTTCATTTTTTCCCCTTCCCTGCAGAAAAAGTTACTTTAAGAACTGCCTGTTAAATTGGAAATGACCTTACTTGCCTTCAGTTATAAATAGCAGTAAAAAGGAAGGGGATTCCCCTGCTGTCAAGCCCCATTCATGGCTTTCTATTTTGGTTAAAGCCATGTCTTACAATGAGTGCACTGTGACTTCCAGCCCTCAGCATGCTGCAGCAAATGGAGTTGCATTCCAAAAACTGTGTGCCTGAGGTCACAAGCAGGTAACATTGCTCTGGTACAAGTCCTTCTTGTTTCTTTTTTTAGTTGGTGGAGTTAGAGATGCCACAATATGTATTGAAACAGTGCCCATGTGTTATTTGTGTGCCTCATGTGTTCCTTTGGGCTCTGTTGAATCAGGAGAAGCTGATAATGGTGAAACACTACTGTGCCTGAAATTTGAAGAAAGAAAATCTTGTGTATATGACAGCTTGAAAGGGCAACCCTTTTTTCTGTTCATATTGCTTTCTCTTTGAGGGCTGTGGTTCTTGTACTGTTGTGGAAGCAAAGCACTTGAAATAAATGGCAAAATATCTTAGTCATGTTTTGATGTGTGCTCTGTCTTTAAGACCACGTTTAAAAATAGTTTTAAAAATCAGTTCTACAGAGTGTTAGTGAAGATATACCCTAATTTGGTACTAGAAGTGCTAACTGTTCTCAGTCATTTAATTGTATATGTTGTGTATCTTACTAGCTGATCAGTTATCTGATTAAAATACATTTTTGGCCAAATGCAGGTTGGTATTGGTGTCCAGTTTGCACCTCACCTTCAAGTCACGCTGTTTATATCTTCAACTGTGCAATTATGTGAGTGTGTTGGGAGGAAGCATGTGATCATTTAGGATATGATCATATGATTGATACTTGATCTTGTAAGGAGTGCCACTGGACATGAGGATTCCTAATCAAAGGTTTCTGGTGGGGTGTATGGAAAAACAGCTCCTGTAAAGCAGTGTAGAAAGCTCTGGATGCCTGGCAGGACATAATTAGTGATATTCCATTATTTTGTATCACTATAACCTAGTTTTGAAGGGAGAATGAAGGCAGGCTTGGCCTCTGACTTCAAGTCTAGTTAAATTGATTTGACATTAGTAGTAGTTTCATGTCATTTCCCAAAACAAGACAACAAAACCGTGGGCGAAGGTAGAATTAGTTTGAAAAACATCATCTGTTATGGGCTCATGTCAATCCTTTTCCATCCTTTTGCTCATGTCAGACAAACTAAAACCAGATTTGTCTGGTTCAGCTTCTCTATGATTGACACAAGTAGGTTATGAGTGGTGATTGTACTTCCAGTTGTTGAGATTAAGAAGCAGCTACAGTTGTGGGTTTTTCAGTGCTCTTCAGTTCAGGAAGGAAGCTGCTCATCTTCATCTGCTTCTCTTTGCAAAGCTCTTCTGTGGCAGCCAAGGCCATTGTTTACATGTACCATACATAAATTGAGTGTTTTGTCCTGTATGAAAGTAAAGAAGATTGTGGAATGTGTTCTTGTTAGTAAGTTACAATTGTCTTGACAAAACATTAACTATCTCCTGAGACAAGTATAATTTTGGGGTAATTTAGAACATCAGATTTAGAGGTATTAACCACCATCAGCTCTTTGTTACATTTTTGGTTTTGAAAGAAACAGCAAAAGACCAGAATATTTGTGTAAGTATCATTCTGGGAGGATGTATGAAATGTAATTAACAAGCTGATCTGCATGGAAATGGAATCAGCTTTGTGTGCTCCATCTGAGATGGCTCTGATGGTTTTTGAGTGACCAGTTTATCTCTATTCATTATGTATCTGTATGGCAATGTATTCTTTTCCTGGCTATGTAACCATCTGAAAGCTGGGTCTGAGCAGTAGTTTTTACTCAACACTACAAGGACTTGGACATGCACAGACTGAAGCATCTTTTGATTCAACCCAGATGTCATAGAAAAAGTCTGAATTCTGCTCTGCTTACAGTATGCTGCTAGTATTGAAGTGCAGATTGCAGCAAGTCCTTACTGATCCCTGATCTGCAATGGGCACCACATAGAGAGCAGAAGGCATCTCTGAGTAGTCATTGTGAAATTTTGGAGCATAATACTACATTCTGTATCTCAAAAATACAGGGATTGTAATTTCCAGTTTGGGAACAGCTAGTCTTGTAAAAATTCCCCGAGAGTGCAGCAAGTTCACCCAGTGCTACAACAGTGCTGGCTGTGTTGTGTTCTCCCAATTTCCCCTCCAGAGGATTGCTGAAGTCTTACAGTTGCAGTGCTGAGACCTCAGAATTCAACCTGGCATTTGGTGTTTGAGGTGCTTTTTCACTAAAATCCCTGACAGATCAGCAGTTCTTAAATAAAGTGAGGTTGCTGGTGGCAACAGGCACAGGATCATTCCAGAAGAACTTGGGTAAGATAGATACCTAACAATAGATTATAGTGTAGGTTTGTTTTGAGACTCCAGTTATTTCTGGCATGGCTTCAGTTTTCTTAAATAAGATTAGCATTTCCTTTATCTGTAAACTCTTGAGATGAAATGATTTTAAATAAGTTGTACGTGTTTATGAAGTACTTCTTTGTACTGATCCCTAAAACTGAAGGAAAGCTATTGATGCACTTTATTTTCTTTTAATCACAGGGCAAAAGGCTAATATTTTCTATTAATTTTGTCCATTTTCCTCAGTAGGTGTGGGATAGTGAACTGAAGGGCAGGAGGGCAGGTGCTCATGCTGGAATATCTGATGTCTTTTGGAATGTCTGGCTTCACTGCCTGCAAGAGCAGCAGCACTGCAGTGAGTGGCAGTGACAGCTGCTGGAGTTTCAAGACCAACAAATGACTTCATTTCCTAGATAATTTTTTTTTTTTGTGAAAAGTTAAGCACTTGTATTAATTTAATACATTAATTAAATTAATGCTTGTAGCCTCTAACAACATATTGTAGTGGCATGTCCATTCCTGAGGCTGGGAGCAGTGAAAGCAGTCAGGATAAAGGGTAGCCTGTGTATCTGCATGCATGTGCAGGGTTGCTTTTGTGTTTGCATCACTGGATAACACCACCAGCACCTTCCAAGTCCTGTTTCAAACATTGCAATTCTTTTAACTTTGTGAGCATGTTGAAAGTTTCAAGGGCAAGTATTAAAGTGAGAAGTATTTGTTAGACTTGCATAATGTGAATTTTAGTGATTTGAAAGGGAGATGAGGTCTGTGAAGAAGCACTTCAGTTGTAGAAGATACATTTCTTCTCAAATTAACATTTTAGAATCAATGTTTTAACACTCACAAAGACTAAAAACCCTTTTTGGATTGCAATATTTACTCTACTGACTCTAGTGTAATTTCTTTGCTTAGTTTGCTGTGTGAAGTTTAGCCTAAATATGTCAATGCTGAATTGATGAGTTGCATGAGAATGAAATACAAGATTTTTAGAAATATGTAAAAATTGCCATTTCATAAAGGTACTCTGTTATGATTTGGCAAAAATATTGTAGTTTTTGACAGTCTCAGACTTTGGCCTTCAGGTTCTTGGATGTCAGTGAGGACAAATGACATTTAAAGAGAAGCTGGGTTCACAAACAGTCACTGCTTGAAGCATTGCTGATTGGCTGTAGTGTTTTATCGCAGATATCTTGAAAATGAAGATACCTTGTCTACAAGTAGGTGTTGGGTGGTAGAAATAGTGGCACTGCAAATTTTAAAATTATCTATCAAGAGTTTCTTCTCCACACATCTCTAATATGGACTTTCTTGGAAGCATTGATGCAATGCTGTAGGTTTGCTATAGCTCGTGTGTGTTTGGACAGCAGTTGCTGCTGTCAGGTCATTCCAGCTCAGTTCTGCAATTTGAGCTGCCCTAGTTTGTTATTAACTTTACTCTGAAGGACTGAAACGTGGTTGCTTTGCTGCCACAAGTCAAGTTATTCAAGTTTTTCTGTTATTTGGCTTGGTGTGGCTGTCACTTTGAAAAGCAGCGTCACAACATGCTGTTTCTTTCACAAACCTCTTAGCTTAGGTAAAGTATTCAAAGTGTTTTTCTCCCCACAACAGTGCTCTGGTGTGAGTTAACATCTAAGTCTTGCTTGCTGCTGGATTGTCCTGTGGAGCTGTTCCATTATTCAGGGATCCAGACTGGCAGGAAGGAACCAGGAGGTACAATGGTATGGGGAATATTTTACTGGCATTTAATGCTCTGCATTCCTCAGAGCCAGATAGCACCAGTCAGAGTGATGCTGTGTGTGCTTTGAGAAACCTGGCAAAACAAGGGGCTAGTGCCAGCATTTATTTTATTCTTAGCTTTTATTCTTAGCCTTAGCTGATCAGTAATCAGGGTTTAGGCACTGATGTCTTAGAACTGTATTTTACATCTGCATCCTTTAAAATATTAAATGAAAAAAGAGCAGAAAAGATTCTTTTAATGTATCTATCTTCTTTACAGTCTTACCATCTTAGGATAAATATTTCCATAACCTATAAAATTGTATCAACAGGAGGAAAAATACTATAAAGTATTTTAAATAAGAGTGTGATCAGATTTAATTTGACAATCTGGAGGTTTGCCATGAGGAACTTTTGTCTTTGACAGGACCTGATGTGTATGTGTTGTTGCACCTCATGTCAGTGTTCTTGGCGTGTGAGTTATGTGTACACTGGCACATGGTAAATGCACAGGAAGGTTTCTGTTGTGGTACATTTTGTTACAGTTGCTCAGTTTGGAAACAAGCCGTGTCATCCGAGCAGCATTCTGTCTAAATGCCCAGGGAGTGTCTGGTAGGTGGCATTTCTGGCAGAGTCTGGTATTTCTGCCCAGATGTCTGAGCTCCTTCAGGAGCTGAAGCACTGTACCTGTAGCAGCTGATTTGATTTCCCCACTCATCTCATGCTCAGTGAGTTCTTTTGCCTTTTCCTTTTCTGGTTCCCTTCTTGGCCACCTCTGCAGCTGGAGCTTTAGCAGGTAAAGGCTGAAAGGCCTCTCTGCTTTAGGCACATGTAACTGTGTCATCACCAGTGTGTGGTTTCTGTGATGCACAGCTGAATGTGTCACTGCATCTCTTATTTCAGACCCCTGAGGTGGGTCCCTAATCAGCAGCCTCAGGGGACTACTTGGGTGCCTTTGCTGCTTTGTGCTTCGTTTTGTTGTTGCAAAGTTGTGGATAAAACTAGGAATATCATATTTGAGCAACTACTCTGGAGGAAATGGTATTATCTGTAGAGGAATGGAAAATTAAGAGAATGTTTTTGCTAGAACAATGAAAGAAAGTTTGGGGATTTTTTGAGCAATTCATTAGGTTCTCCTTGCTGGGAGTGCCATAATAAACACTGCATAGTATTCCAAACATCTGTCATGCTGCAGTAACTGGGTGCTAGAGAAATATCTGAACTGAAAAATACCTGCTTTTTTGTTGCCAGGATTTCATACTGTCATAGTTCAGAAATGGGAAATGCTAGGATATTTTTATCATTGCCTCAATTTACTATGAGAGGAGGCAGAAACATGAAAATCCTTCAGTTGAAATGTGATGGGAATCTGCACATCTGCCTTTGAGAGAACCTATTGAGGTTTTCATCAGTTACCTTGCTCTGAAAACGAAGGTTTCTTCATCATGTGACAAGTGTTTCAGGTTTCTAACTTTTGTTCTTTTTTTTCTCTTTTAATGAAGATTGGCATGGTAATTTAACTTCCCCAGTATTTTGTTTGAGGCCATTTTTGGACACAAGAACATTCAAGTGTAAATAAAATTAATTTTCTTCTCCCATTCCTGTTTCCACTGGCATGACTTTCTTCTGTCAATACAGTTGATTCTCAGTATTAGTTATATTTAACTGTCTGAATACTGACTCGACTTTGAAGTGCAAACACTCTGATTTACTGGAATTTTCAGCCCTGAAGAATTCAGCTGCTCACTGCCCTGCTGATATTCATCTCTGGTACTTGGGGCTGCTACTATGTGTACACCAATGGTCACAACTATTGCCAGGAGGTTTTGCCTCTTCTGTTCCAGATTTGGAAACAACTAAGAGAGAAAAAAGTATCATTTACTTTCTTTCCTTATCTCACTATGTATCTATGTAGAGTAACTCTTAAAAGCTTCAAGATTAATCTATTTAAAGGCTTCATCATGCTAGCTTTTAAGAAGGAGGACAGAGTACAGAGGGGGAAACCCAAATGAAGCCAATCTCCCCTGCACTGTCAGTCCAACAATGAAGTCACTGTTCAGGCAGAGCTGCCCAGCTTGGCTCTTTGGCTTGTGAGGGCTGATCTAGGCAGCGCTGAAGCTGCAGCCCAAGCATTCTTTGTTGTACTCAGGGCTCGTGCTGCGGCACCAACCCCACAGCGTTGCCCAAGTGTCCTTGACTTCTGTTCAGATGGAGTTCCAGGAAATTTGCCAACGTGTTGTTGTTCAGCTTCTTCAAAAAGCTACTGCAGCCCCAGGTTATGTGTTTGTGTGCTGCTGCCAGGCAGGGTTGGCTGCAGATAGGGTTGGTGGCTGGATGGTAACAACTACACAGTGTGCAACTTTGGGTTTAGTGTTTTTGTGCTGATGGGTTCTGTGGTTCAAAGATTATCCTAAAGGTTCTTTTTGTAAGAAAGAACTGCTCACAAAATAATGTAATCTAAGATGCAGAGCCAGTGTAAGCAGCCTAATAAAGAAAACTCCAGTGCTATGAGTTTTAGAGAGTTGTGTCAGTTCATATTTGAATAAATGTAAAATCTGTAAGAAATTGGTGCTGACTGTAAAGCTAAAGGAGTGTTCCAGAGGGTCTTTGCCTACTGCCTTTTCTAGCAGTAGGGAAACACTCTTTGGAAAAAGCCTTGAATTATTTGTCCTGAAGTTAAAATTAAGGCATTATTTTTGTTTCAGTATTTAAAAAGTCACAGTTGAATCAGGTATAAAATGGTGTGCATTTCAACTTAACTCTATGCACGCTGCTTCACTTTTTTCTGAACCTTGTAGATAATAGGAGGGCCTTTTGTACCTGTCCACACTTTAGCAGAATTCTTCTTCCTATTACTGTTATTCCAGAGTTGTCTACCTCTGCTTTTTCTCCCTTAGATTATTTATGTGTTGTTCTCAAAGAAAAACAGTCCAATTTATGTGACTTTGAAGATGATATTGGACTTAAGTGATACTTGGTAATCAGGCATATCTTATCAATCAACTCTATTATATCTGGAGAGTTTTCTGATGTTTTCTGAGATCTGGCTTATAGAGAAAGCCTGTTTCCTGAGAGGTAGGAAAGAGTGAAGAATTCCAGTTTAAATATTCTGTTCTAACACATATTTTTTCTTGGTACATGCTTTCCATACTTCAAATGAATAGATAAGCAGTTCTAGCCAATTAATTTCAGGATGTGTCAGAAGCTGTTATCTTCATACGTAAATGATGAGAAGTTAAATATCTTTTGAAAATGTGTAAAGAAATATTGAGCTTAAAATATCTGCTTTGACCAAGTTAATTAAATGGGTGAGATACATTTAATAACTAAGGGGAGACAGAAGGAAAGCTTAAATATTTTAGGAGCTCTTCCAAAAGTCTGAGGAGCTACCAAGTATGCTAGGACTGTAGTATCCGTGATAAAGATCATGATACATAGTGTAGAGTGAAAAATCTGGTTTTATGTTGTCAGTGCTTTTATTATCATTACAACATAGTTCTTTTCCTGGAATTTGAGGAATATAGGAATTAGAAATGCAGCTAACAGAAGGAAAGAAACTCTGAACAGCTTCCAGTATTTGGGTGGTCATTGACTGATATTTGTAGTAGTTGAAAAGAATTACATTACACACATCTATGATTTGTAGAGCCTTTTCATCAAGGGTCCTTTAAAGAAAGATCTTGTTTAGATAAGAGATGGGAACAGAGTTAAAGTTGTACTTTCTTGAGTTGAAGTGCTCAGCATTATAGAAAAAAGCTTCTGCCTGAAATTATGTAAGAGAAAGAACATTATAGTGGAGTTTAATACTTGAGACTTCAAAGATTTTCAAGAAATGGGAGTGCCTTATGCGTATTCCCTTTTAGCCTACAGAACAAATGTTTCCATGTGTGGAAGAGCTCTGGGCAGGAGCTGCTTTGCCCCTTTGTCAGCAGCTTTGATTGCTGCCCAGACCTGGGTTCTCAGCCTCCTGCAGGGTCAGTGCTGCTCTGTGTGAGGCAGCAGCTCCAGAGGGCAAAGCTGTGACAGCTTGCTCTGCAGCTTAGGGCTTTTTCATATTTCTGCCACTCTTCTTTGATGGGTGGGAACTTCATAAACAGCTGCCATGATCAGATCCTTAAAAAGTCTTGGGAAACTTTTAGAAGACTCTAAACCTAGAGCAGACTCTGCAGCATAACCAAGGATATGTTTGGTCATGAAAAAATACTTTCCCTTCCTAGGTAAACAAGTTAATATATACTTTTATAAGGTTCTTGCACGAAAGCTCAGTGTAAATTGAAGAATAGGTTGCTTTTGTTTACTTGGAATCTTAATTTTCTTTTGCAGTTGGAATTTACAAATGCTGCCACCTCAAAAATCCAGTGTGCAGTTTATTAAGGTATTATGCAAACCAAAGCAAGCTTCCTGTTTAGCAATTATGTGTGCAGATGTTGTGTGATGAGTTTTTTGTTTTAATTCTTTTGCTTTCACTAAATGATTAGATAATCTCTCATTTTGAAGTGTATTATAAAATACCAGACTGAATTTTAATTGCATATCTAGACCTAAGAGGGGCTAGTTCCAGAAGGTGCTTTCATCATTGGGTGTTCATTGGCATCCTGTTTGTCTTTTTTCTGTAATACTTGTGCCAGAATAGCTGAAACTAAATTCCTTCCACCTTGCTTTTGCTTGGGCTCTGAGAACATGTATTCTAGGTGCCAACAGTAAAAGAGAAGTGTTTGTTTACTAGAGAAGATTAAATAGGTGACATAGTGATGGTGCTTGGAGTGTGGGACCGAACAATCTGTGCAGGAATAGGCCACAAAGCCTGTTGAATTACAGGGTGGAGAGAAGCAGACCGAAGTAAACTGAGTTCCTCTGGAAAATATCCTTCAATTCGCAGTGAAGAGCTTGCTTTGACTTCCTTAGGGCACATTTCCTTGCTCCATGTGCCATATCCCTGCTGTCAGTGTTTCCATTGCATGGCTGTTAGCACACATCTCTTTTATCCATGGATAAAGGCATCTTAGAACCCCAGCAAGAGACCAGAGTGAGTGAAATTGTGTATGGATTCCATCCATGGGAAATGGCAGTACAGGCTGGGGTACTCTCTTGGGCATTTAGGTGTTTTGTCTATGAAGTAAAGTGCTTCAAATTATGCTGCTGTTGTCTTCAAGTGGCTCAAGTGATTTGAAGTTCATATGAGTGGTGCCAGGAGGGTAACATGTGCTCATTTAGAAGGTGGTCAGGGGAGTAAATAGAAAAAAAAAATGAAATATGCATTTCTGACAAATGAATTTTGCATTTTTCCCTGACTGTAGCTCTTCTCTCAGTGTTTCTATGACTTGAGCTTTGATGATACACTTGGGTTACTTTCAGGATAGCTGATGTGGTGGTGTGCAGTCTGTGAAGTTAAAACTGTGGAGGTCTGTTGATCTAAAGTTCCAACACTGTCAGTAATTGAGCTGAATGAGGAAAAGTAGGCAGAATAAGTGTCTGCAGCTTTTCTTCCTTATTAGAAGCACTGAGGGATCAAATTCAGTCTTCACCAGACAGAAAACTCAGTAGGATTTACATTTACTCCGTTTGCATTCAGTGAGAGGCCCCTTGGTTTTTAACTGTTCACTTTGACTCTTTCAAACCGTCTGGGGATTCTACTCAGCCTCTCTCTTCCTCCAGGGAATGTGGTTAAAGGAAAGGTGTCTGCAAACTTGTCAGTACACATTTGTCACTGTCAGGTTCTATCTGAATCTTGATCTCATTATTGTGAGCTTCTGTTTAGCTTACCAGGAGTTCAGCCATCCTGCCATTAATGCAGGAGAAAAAAAAATGAAAACAAACCCTGCATTTTCATTGCAGTTGTTGCTCTAATGTAAAATTTTTAAACTGCTTAAGTCCATACTTCGGTCATCTTTAAACAAGAGTTTTGTTTGAGGTAAATTGAGGGAAGATGCTGCAATGTCTCAGCCTTTATTTGATTCCTATAATGCTGCAGCTGCCTCTGCATCCTCTTTTTCTCCAAACCACAGCAACTGTCGTGGTCCTGCTGTTGTCTTCAGTGTGCACTATTGCTTCCTTCTAGCACACTTAACTTGTTCATCACCTGCATGCTGTCAGCTTTCTCTTTTTTGCAGCCTGAATTTCCTGACTTGGCTTTTTGCCTGCTGCTGCTGAAGGCTCCTTAGGGAGCAACGTCAGAAAGGTCAAGCTTCTTTAATATGACAACACTGTCATTTTTTGTTACTTTAAGCAATTTTTTTCTCTTTCCCATTTTCAAATATTGTAAATTATTTTCTAAAATTACCCTGTGTAATTTTTCAGTTGTTACTTAGAGTTGGTAGTAATTAAAGGTGCCGTGCATGTGGTTGAAGTCAGTTTTTTGGTTAGGAATTAAACACAGTTAGGATCTGCTTAATACTCCTAACATGGATTTAGGTACAAGTGAGGGGCTGGATTTCTTCCCATTTCATTCAGGTGAAGTTGGTTCCACTGAAAATCTGAGCTCTGAGCATGGGTCAGCCAATGGGTGACTTTTCCCTAATACTAAAGGACAGGGACTCAGCAAAAGCTGCAGTTCTGCAGTGGATTGGCTTGCTCAAAGCAGTTTTGGAGAGCCACCAAAGGTGCTTTCCCAGGTGTTCAGCCTCCTGCAGCTGTGTGTCTCAAGCTTCTTATCATCAAATGTGAATGCCACAGACAGTTTCTTCACAAGCACTCCATGGAAGGAGGAATTGCTGCCAAGCCCTTCTCTTTATCTTCCCCTTCAGGCTGCTGTTTTCTACCCTCTGGTGTTCAGGTTGCACAGTCATTGCTGGTCCTTTTAAAGCTGTATATTTGCTTTGGAAAGGGCACTGTTACTCCTCTCCATATCCAGAGAACCAAGGCAGCTGAAGCAATCCCAAGCTATCAAGCACCTGTGAAAGATTTCATAGCTTTAAATACAAGAGAAATGCTCAGTTCTGGTCCTCTTCCTTTTGTGGTTTGTGTGGTTGGTTGCCCTTTCAAGGGTAAAGGGCTTGGAAACCACAGAACTTAGCTTTTATCTGAGGCTGTGGTGGCCCTATTTGTGTCCCAGCCTGGTGGAGAAAGGGTCTTCTCCACTGAGAGGGAGAGCAATTAATCCCTTTCCATCCTTCACTAAAGAATTAGTACAGGCACCTTTGAAGGCAGGAAAGTGTGACAAACAAGGTGTCCAAGTTCTCCCTGGCAATGCCTGATTTTATATCTCTATAAACCTTAACCTAGTCCACAGGAACTTTCCATCAGCACTTTCATGTTTACTCTTAAAAATTCTCTTGAGCACATGCATTGCCTTTTAGATTTAAATACTGTAATCTGAGAGGAGAGCAGTATATCAGCACTGAATATATCCTTACAGCAGAGCCCAGAAGTGCAGCATTTGAAATCTAGTTTTTGAAAATAAGAAGGACTTTGGTTTTTTTTATAAAAATACTATGTAAGCAGTTTTCATGTGGTAGTGTAATTTAATTTTAATTTATTTGTACATTGTCCTGAGGTACTATTAGAGTTATGGGAGCTGGTTTAATGAAATTAATGTGAAGCAAATCAATTTAGGCTAAATGGTAGTGTTTAGTTTGTGGGGACTATGGATTTGCTTAAGTAACAAGGTGTCAGAGTGTAAGTTGTAGGCTGTCATGATTGTCATGTAATGCCCTAATCTGTTCCATTTGATGGCAGAAAGGGTTGAAATTGTACTGTTGTCCATAGTGGAATATGTTCGTTGAATGGTAATGGAGAAACACATGGTTGGTTAAAATTTTTGTGTAATTATTGCATGAAATTTTGCATTCTGATTATATTTTGTCTTGTCATACAAAATGTGGTGTAGAGTAGAAATAATGACATAAGAAAACCTGAGTGACTGCAGCTGAATTTCATTGCATTTTATAGTATGCAAGTGCTAAAATGAAAGACACTGGTGTTTGGCCTCTTTTTTGTTCAAGTTTTAAGTGTTAACTTTCTATAGCTGAACTTCTGTTGTATTCCAGAGGTAAGAAAATGACCTAGCCTAGCTGGATTTTGTTTGGTTTTTAAACCATAGCAGTTTTCATGTGGGATTCTCCTGACTGAGCACATCACACAGAGTGAGGAGAGGCACAGCCAGGAGGAGGCAGCTTTACAAACTGCATTTTACAGATGAAACCTATGGGAGCACACCAGGGGCATAAATGACCTTCAGTGGTGGGACAGCAAGCCCTGCCCTTGGTTGGAGTTTTCTGCATTGCAGATGCTCCCAGATATGTTGGTTGCAAGCTAATGTTCCAAAAATGGACGTGGCTGTCAGGTCTTTTTCTGCATAGTTCTGGTCAAGTTATGGATGTTTATAAGGAATTGTGGGCAGGCATGAGAAGTGATGTCAGCTCAGGAAGGGAATAGGGTGCCAGCTTCTTATGGCATGTGTGATTTGGTTTTGGTGTTCCACTCAGTAAATAAATAATTTTGAATAAAGCTATTTGTAGTCAAGGTTTTTTACCAGGTAGGCTAGAAATGATGAACATAAACAGTTAAATGTTGCTAAGAACATTTTAAAACTTACATTTCCCTGACTGAGGATAATTGCAAGTAGTCAACAGGTTTCAGATTTTGGAGAGCCTGATGGAAATTGGTTGTCTCTTTTGCTTACTGGTTGTTCATATTGTTTGAAAGGACTGTGTTTTGTCTCTGAGAATGCTAGAAAAGGATCAGTGAGCTTTGGTTCATTGACTGTAAGCTCCTCCACTTTTGTCTTTCCAGAAACTCTGCATGTAAATGAGGTGGTATTTCATGGCCTAGATTTTAGTGTTTGCCTGCCTCTTCATCATGCTCACAACTCCATGTGGAACTCCAGAATTAGAATCTGTTTTACTTTTCCTTCCCCTTGTCTAGGCTGTCATTTAGCATGCTCAAAGAGCTCTCTTGGATAGTAGTGCTAAAAAATGTACATATTCACCTTTCTCTGGTTCATTTTGCAAATTCCTTTTCTGTAGGTTCAACTTAGACTGGATCAAGCAAGGCAGTGGAAAAGCCTTGTATGAAACAAACCATGCCAGAGTCAGGAGTGATTAAACTGTGGCTTTGCTGTCAAATTACCTGAAATTATCTTAAAATGCTCTAAGAAAGTATGCATAGCATATTAAAAGGTACCAAAGGTATTAATCTTGGCTAGAGCATGCCAGTGATTTTTTTTTTCCCCCCAATCTCTAGATGAAAACATTACCAGAAACATTTGCAGTCAAGCAGAAAGTGCAGGGCTGTGTTGTAGAGTTGGGCCTGGAGTTCTGATGCTCCTTTCTTGCGCAGTTACTGATTATCAGTTAACTCTCTGAGCACGGTCTGCCACACCTGGCATTGAGCATCCAGAATTTAGCTGCTAGGTGAAGAACACTGAGCATACTGGTTAAAAATACCTGATTTTTCAGAACTATTTTTATAAGAAAAAAATTAACTTTCACCACAGTTTGATTTAAGAAAAAGAAATGCCCCCCCAACCTTGTACTAACAGCAAAACAACCCTTGCAAGCAGTTTTCCCATAAAGAACTCCTCTGTTCAGTCTTTATTCTAACACTATCCATTCCTTATAGAAATCAATTTAAGAGCAATACCAGGATGTCTGGTTGTCTAGAAAAAGAACTCAAATTTCCAGTTATCTTTAGCAGGTATCAAATAGCACAGTAATTATTGTCTTGGAATCACTATTTCTGATTTTAAATTTAGTTTTGTTTGGAAAGTTGGCTGCTTGTTGCTGAACATTCTGCCATTAGTGTCTACAAATCTTAGTTACAGAAAAGATAGAAAAACAACTATTCTGAGTATCATTCAAATTTACAGCTTGTGTGGGAAGGCAAATTCCTTGGGAGACTGAACCAAATAGTCCCCATAACTTTTCTGGAAACTGTCTCATAATTGGAAATTTCTTTTTGTGTGAATATTTAATTTGGAGCAGGGACCTTTGAAAATTTAGATTTTATAGTTCTTAACCACAGAAACATGAATTTTTTTCCTCTGGGCTATATTCAAGTATTGTTCAATCCTATCACCCCAGTGCAGGGCATTGGAATAAGGTCACAGCTGGAATTTGACCATGTGGCTGAAACGTGCTCTGCTTGTTGACAATGTCTTCTCATTCTCCAGCTCGTATTGCTGTGCACAATGCCTTCTGTGAAATAGAGCCCTGGAATTCCAGTGGAACTTTGTTCTGGATGACTGGATTGAAGCAGGGCTTTTGCAGCCACAAGGGAAGATATGGAGCTACAATGTGACTTCAGTGAGTTTGTACTGCTGTCACTTTAACAATTCAGCTGGTTGTGCACTAGGGTTGCACATATGGTGTCTTCTTCAGAGGGTAGGTTAGGGCATCTCTGCTTTGGTAGTTTAGGGCATCTCTGGTAGTTGAGGGCATCTAGAGTTTGGCATCTCTGCTGGAATTGCCCATTTAAAGGCTGACAGCTTCCTCCAGCCCTCAGAGGGGTGGCTGTGTTCATGAAAATACTGTAAATGGACCACATGACAGAAACAACTGCTTGGGTTTTGGACCAGTGGGAAAGCTGGGAGTGCTTCTGAATCCCCTGTGGAGAATGAGAGATGCCTTGGAACATGTCCTGAAACTTGGTTGTTTCAAAGGAGTGCCTGGTAGGGGGAACTGTGAAGCTGTTGTGGAGCAGTTGCTGCTGGAAATGAAAGCTAAAGGGGAAAAAACCTCCTTTGCAACTTGAAGATGAAAACTTCAGAGAAACTGGCCTTCAAGTAGAGAGCACAGCAGTTTCTGGGAGAGTTATAAACCTCCACATGACCTTGAAGAAAGCTACTGTGTTTTTGTGAGGGTCTATTTGGCTCCCTTGTCATGAAAACACCTGAAGCTGCCAAGGTCCTGGTTGTTTTTACACTGGTCCTCTTTGCAGCTACTTGAATCTCTGAAATTCTCAAGAATCTCTTTTATTGTCTTGGTGTTGCAGCCCTGGGGGAGGTGAGCATGGCTAGGTGTCCCTTTCTTCCCCAGAGCCTGATTTCTGTGAAGGTTTTGTGCAGCAGTGACCTGTCAGTCCTACTGAAGCACAGAGGTCAGGGCAGAAGCTTCTGCAGATACAGCTTCATTTATGCTTTTACTGCTGTCTTGATGTTGTTGTAAACTTTGATTTTGTTGTTTTAAAAGTCTCCTCTGTGATAGTTGTACAGCACCCTTATAGACACTTCCTTTGTACAGAGGCATTTCCTCTGAACTCTTTTATTTCATGTATACTTATCAGATTACTTTTTTGTCTTACCATTTTTTGAGTGTTCTCTCTGCTGCCTGTGTTACAAACAGGTTAGGATTGCTAAGATTATACATACCCATATGTCAAGGGAAAATCATGAAATCAAGAAAGGAAAAAACCTTCACTTCTGTTTTTTGCCTAATTTTTTTCTCCTGCTTTCCCTGTGACTAGAAGTTCAGTATTACAATTTAACTGAAGTAATTCTGTCTCTTCAGGCATATATGTCTTTGGGGCAAGAAGGCATAAAAGCTCAGAGGCACAGACTGTCCATTATAAGGCTTTTTTACTTCCTCAGCCATCTGGTTATTGTGAAAAAGTCTTTTCTGTCACCTGAATTTTTTTAAGCCTTCACTTCTGGGTCCATGCAATCAGAGGCTGATGCTCTCCACCTTCACAGATTTCTGTACAGCTGCAAAGATACAGGAGGATAGCAACAGTGCTAGAGCAGATGAGCTTTTCTCAAGTGCACTGGCTAAGTTCTAAGCAATTGTGGGGATTTCTTCAGATTTAAGATGCTGATCCTTGGTCTCTTCCCTGAGGGAGAACCTCTCCCCTCCAGCAATTCAGAAATATTTCAGAAGAATTGGATATTGTGTAACTGAGTATTCTACATTGCTAAAACTTTGCTCCTCTGCCTGTTGTGTGTGTTTCTGAAGCTACACTAAGGTCATGCAGCCTTTAGTCTTTGTTTGATCCTACAGTGGTGCTTCTAAACACAAGACCCGATCTGTCATTTCCAGGCTCTGACTGATGTGTGCCCTGTCACTTTCTAACCAAGAGAAAAGTTTCCTCTGTAAATATTTGCCAGTTGCCAGTTCAGGGCAGCATTCCAAGTGGCAAACATGTCAACCAGAAGTGTGTTTCTTCCCACATGCTTCTCCCCATGCCAGCCCAAAAAGAGCATTTGGCTGGGACATTCTTGGCAGAACTGCTTCCAAAAACTTGCTGTCCATCTGCTCCTACAGCTAAGTGTGTCCAAGGAGCCAGTAACACATAGTTGTAGGAGACTTGAGTGTTAATCATTCATGAGAGCAGCTGGAGTGAAAGGAAATCCAGAACACAGCTCTGAGTTGGGCTGCTCTGAATTTTCAGGCAAGTCAGAAGCTTTGCTTCCCGAGTGCACGGTGACAGAAGTGGAATCTATCACTTAAAGGATAGTGAGGAGTACTTGAAAGCTGTTATGATGAAACCCATTTAATATCTAAACCACAGATTTAGAAACAGGGCAATGAAAATGCAAGTTGAATTCAGATATTGCCTTTTGGCCTGTTAAATGTTACCTACCAAAGTACAGTTGCATTATTTCACCAGTTTTCATGAACATGCTCACTTGCTCTGTTCATCCCAAATGGCTTTTGCATAATGTTGTGCTAATCATTTACTTAATGTTGTTTCATGCATTTCTGTGATCTGTGACCAGAATGAGTGCTAGTGAGCTTTTACTTGTTGCATTCAACAGTCACTTGCATTCTTGATAGATTCTTTTATTTTAATTTTAAAATCTGTACCTTTTTCCAGCAAAAGCTCTGTGGGCAGAAGTTTCAGACTTTTTTGCATCTCTGATTAGTGCCTGTTCTCTGATTGCTGGGCTCAGTCTGTAGCTGAGCTGTTGCATTACTCCAGGTCTGAATGTTCCACATCAGCTTCATTTGTCATTCACTGGGTTCTGCCTGGGTTGGCTGTGGCTGTTCTCGTGTGACACAGCTGGCGTGTCTGCAGCACTGAGCTCAGTTGTCACCTCTGTGCTAACTTGATCCAATAAAACCATTAAATGCAGCATTGGACACAGGTCATGATCATCAAATTTTGCTTTTCGTGCAAATTCTGAATGTGGAGTTTTGGCTTTTTGGCAGAGAATGGAGGAAAGGTTAGGGAGTGTTGGATGCAGTAACTGAAGGTCCCAAGTTTGCTATGTTTTTCAAGCTGCCTGCACTCTAAGTTTTGGGTTGCATTCATCTTCCTTGTTAAATCTATTTTTTGCCAAAACGTTGAATATGGGCTTTATATGCTTGGAGAATTAATATACAGGAAGCATGTCTTTTCTGAAGTGAGACTTCGGGATGAAAACCAGAGAGATTTTAGCAGAGCTGTTAAGATGACTCAGCTGAGTTATAACAGTAATTTCTCCTTTCAAAATCTGGAAGCAATAAACACTTCAGATGTGCTTTTCTAATGCAGTGGAATCAGTCCCTTGGGCAGATGTTGCAGGAAAAAACTTTTGGAATTAACTTTGGATATCAACTGTATGTTATTGTGAAAATACTGAAATGCAATATGCTGACTGGAGCTGAGAATGCAAAGTTTTACCTCTCCCTTTCTAAAGCCTTCATTCTGTGCACACTGTTAGTGTTTCAAAAAGACCAGATAGGAAAATTACTTGATTTAGTTGGTTTTTTGGCTTCAACTCCAGGACAATGAATGGAAAATCAGTGAAAATACATCTTTCTGGGATCTCTGTTATTCAAAGTATTACAAGTCAGTTCATTCTTCCATACAAACAGTTTGGTGTGCTGCTGACATGTTGAAAATGCTGAGTAGTTCTGTTCTAATTTTTTTTGCATTTGGTGGTTTTGTTTTGTGGGGGGAGTTTTATTTGAGGATTTTTTGGGTTTTTGAAGCATGAAATCCTGCAGCTGTATGGGGCAACCATGCAGTGGCAGGTAAAGGGCATTGTCTCCATCTGCAGTGTTGCAGGTCCACAGTCACCTGAAACAACTGAAGCAACTGAAGCCAGCTCTGAGTGACTGAGATTGAGTGCTTGAAGTTTTTTTGCAGTGTTTAAGTAGCTTAGTTGACATGAAGGCAAACAATGCTTTCTCTTTAGCAAATTGCCTCGGGGTGACCTGATTTCAATTTCTGCACAGCAAGATTGTGGGAGTCTGGGCTGGTGTGTGGAGGGAGCTTACAGGAGGTGATTTCAAGGTGAACCACAGTGAGGCAGGAGGTTTGAAATGGAAGCAGTTCCTGTGTGGGGGTGGATGGAAAGGACATTACTTGGGATTTGACAATCTGTGTACACATCTGGGCATCTTACTTGGTTCAAGACCATATCAGTGCACAAGTGTGATGGAGACTTGCTTGCTTTTTACCCTGTTGAATAAATATATTTATATAAAACCCCCTTGATCTAAGACCACCACATATCTAGAAGTAGGGGAAGCAACTTGAAAAGGATTATTTCATATTCTCCAATGTAACTCAGGTGCTGTTTCATTCCAGAAACGTGTGCTTGGAAAGCTCAGTGTGTCAAGAGAGGGCATCTCTCCTCTATTTACTGGAAGGGGGGAGTGAGAAGGAGGTTGAGCTTCTCATATTTTCAATTTCAATTGAGTATTAAGTGTATGCATTTCTTAGGTGTGTGTTTTCCAGCACTGCCTCTCCTCCTGCCCCCACTTTAATAGCCCTTCCTGACAGTGTTCTCCCCTAGGACACAGTAAGTGCTGTTCATCCTGTCTGTGAACACTGCAAAGCATCATTTCTGTTCTTCAGGGGACTTGAAGGGAAGTAATTAAAATGACAGGAAGTGCTTGGGACTGAAAGATTTATGTCTGTGGAAAGATCTTATGAAATTCAAAGCGTATTAGAATCAGAAAGAATTGATTTGGCAGCTGCATAGTTAAAGAACTGCTGTTTCTTTCTGAAATGTTAACTTAATGTCCTCCAAGGCAAATCAGGCAGAAAGGGAACTGCTCTATGCATTTTTGGTGTAGTGAACAGCATTAATGTGTGCAGTCTGTAAACATACTAAATTCTCCCTTGCTGAGGAACACTAATAAGTAGTTGTGATTAAAGCTGCCTTTCAAATTCCCCTTCCCACAGTCACATCAAAAGACATGCACCTCCTTCAAGAAGTCAATGCAGCAGGTAGACACTGAGCTGCTGTTTGATGTGTCTTTACTCACTTGTATAAATGGCTGTGATTTGGAGAGGGAAGTGTATTGAAAGTATTTTAGAAATCATGGTTAATGTTGAAATTTTGTATAGACTTCCTCCTGTTGGAAACTTCTCACCTTGACTGTGTTGGAAATATGAGTGTGCTGATGTGATGGAGTGTGGAGAGCACCCAGCTAAGGTCATGATGAGCTCTGGGAGAAGGCCACGTGTGCTTGCATGTCTGAAATAACAACATATATGTACCTGTGTGTATGTATGTAGAGTTGGGCCAGAATCACTTCCTCCCACACCTCAGTGAAATTGCATTTTGTTTGGTAACCAGATTTCATTCTCAGGAGGTCTAGGACTGGTGCTGTCTGTCTGTTTGGAAATTCTCTGTAATGCAGGCCTGGCCCATCGAAGCTTTGTTGGTATGCTAACAGAAAGGAATTTATATTTGTTTTGTGTCATTCTGGTTTGAGTTCAAAATACTTTCTCACTCCATACATCATAAATTTCTAAGCTAACATGAACTTTGAATATTTAGTATAGTTGGGATTCAGTGTGTTTCCTTGCAGGATAGTTAATGTGGTGCCTAAATTAAGTGTTTAACAACTTAGTGCGAAGATATGGAAATTTTACAAAGCACTGCTCTTTAAAAGGAAGCTCTTCAGTCTACTGAAGTAATGAGGATAGTATAAAAATGGAAGATCCAAATTTTCTATCTGCTGGAGCTGGGTTTCCAACACTTTGGGTCTGGCCTCTCTGGACTATTACTCCAGTGACCCTTTGGATGCAAACACAGAGCAGCCCAGCTTTCTAGGAGTGTGTTTGGAAGTTGGCAAACTTGCTGTTAGTCATGCCAAAGAAGTAAACTGTATGTTTTGCCTGCTGCAGGGTGAGTGAGCCATAGCTCTGTTGTGAACAGATTTAGCTGGCAAAATTTAGCTGCAGTCAGCTTGAGCATTGCACCATCAGAATGGCAGGTGCCCTGTCTTGGGAACATGCTCTGAAGAAGTTGTGCCAACAGCAAAAACCTGGTGCTGTTTTGTGTGGGATTGGTTATTTTTCTTCTCTCTCTCTCTCACCTGCCCACTGGAAGATTACTTTTGTTATTTCATTGCCTCTTCAGCTCATGCACCAGCCCTGGATGTGAAATCTCAGCTTCTAGCAGCCATATTGCCAATGACTTTATTCGCAGGTATTGAGGCAGAAGGGGATGATGAATTGCATGTCATTGCTCAAGGTGAAAGTGTTCACATTGCAGACAATCTCAGAGGGGATTGGGAACATGGCCTGTTGTATCCTGGATTGATATGCCTTTTGGGATAAGTAGTTTAAAGGGAAATGTGAACCCACTGTAGAATATTGAGGAGAAAGGTTTGAGGCCTGAGTGATTAATGACTCAAAACCGAAGCAAAAGTGCAGGTTCCCCTATATTGTTGTTTTTATGGTAGTTGTTTATGACAGCTGAATTCACACCTTTTCATAAAGGTCATGCAAAATGTACTATTTTTTATTTATATTGCCATAGGAGGGCAGAAACTCAGCAGGTGCCACTGAACCAGTGAATCTTTGCCTTAGACTGCTGAAATACTGATTCTGTAATGTTTAGCACCATGAATAGATGAGAAACCTGTTTAATTTTGACCTGAGTGCAAGTACATATTTGAATATTCAGAGTGTGCAGCAGCACAGCATGAGAAGAAAATAGTCCCTTTGCTGAGGGATTTCTGATATTTGGGGTTGTGTTCACTGCCCAGCTCCTGGTATCCTGCAGCTGTTCTACACTGGCTGTTCTTATGAAAGCTTGGCTTAGCATCTTGTTTAGATTTGTTAAACTGCTTGTACATTGTCTATTTTGAAATAAGGGATAACATTAACATAGATTGCAAATTGTAAAAGGTCAGAAACTACAAGTAATGTGAATGGTACCTTGGTGAGCAAACTGCCATGCACTCATTTTTTGAGGACCTGTTGTTTCACATCTTTACTTGTCATTTTAAATTACTATACATTGAATTATACAGTTGCAAATTATATATTTAGCTCTGCTTTTAAAAGACTATATTCTAAGCTCAAATCTATATGTGGTATTTTCTGGGGTCCCCATGGCAGGAAGGAAATGATGACTCTGTTTCCATGTTCTTAGAAGGCTAATTTGTTATTTTATGATATTATATTAAAGAATGCTGTACTAAACTATACTAAAGAATAGAGAAAGGATGCAGACAGAAGCCTAAAAGATAATAAAGAAAAACTTGTGACTCTCACCAGAGTCCTGACACAGCTGGACTGTGATTGGTCATTAAGTTAAAACAATTCACATGTTGGATAAACAATCTCCAGCCACGTTCCAAATGTTTGAAATAACTTACCAAGGGTAGCTGAATGTGAATATTTGCTGTAGCTTTTTCTGTAGTAGCTGTAATAAGAATCATAGTAATACAAAGATGGGAAGTTATCATTTAACCATAATAGGAGCACAACTTACTTTAAACAAGGTTTAAAGTCCTTCTCCTAGACAACAAAATTGGAAACTTTTTTTAAAAATTTATCTAGAAACTGGAGTTCAGAATAAAGTTCAAATAATAACTGCTCCTTTATGAAAAACTATTGATTGCTCTTGAAGAGCCCTGAACAGAAGGCAAGTAATATTTGCTTGACAAAAAGTTCATATTCATGAAAACAGAACATTAATCACAGAAAGTTGGGTCAGCAGCATAATGTAAGAGATGAAATTTACATAATTTTGAAAATTAATCAGAGTATAGCTGACTTTAATGATCACAGCAGATACTTTTTCTCTGCTACATACAAACATGAAGCTTTGAGAAGAAATTAATGCCAAACTTCGCTCCTGTGGTGCAGAATTTACTTGTTCTACCTTGTCAGACTTCCTCAAAACTGTTATCCCAGATGTGCAGGTTGTTGTAAGGATTGATAGCTGAAATACAGTAGTTAAGATCTGATAAGAGTGAAGCAATAATAGGTCCTGAGGGGCTGAAAGCTGAGTTTTGGCAGAGCAGTGCAGGGGTGAGCTACCACCATCTATCAGGTTCCACAAAGTCTTGCTTGAACCAGCACCTTAAAAACTTCACCATTTTTAAGGAATAACATTTTGTTCCAAGTAGGGAAGAACTGCATTGGAGAGCATAGTTTCATATGGGGCATAGCCAAATTTGCCTAAATGCTGCAAAATCTTCTAGTAGGTGAATTGTGATCATTTATGAAGCAGTCTTGAAGCAAGTAACAGAGACAGGTAAGAAGGAACTGGAATTTAAAGAAGTCGCACACTACAGGACATGTGAATTAGTACCAGCCTGAAACAGCCATTCAATATCTTTATTATGAGCAAGGAACATAGTTTGGAACTTAATATAGAACTAAACTCCTCAATGTTGCACATGTCCCACAGTAACTATTCCCCTGTCTGTAGCTTTACAATATTAAGCTGTCAGCAGATTCATGTAGCAGAGGTGATACAGTGAAAGTGAATGCCAACAGGATTAAAACACACCCTGTGTAATGGAGCATAGATTTGGGGTTGATTGTGGTGGAAAAAACCCCAAACCCACACAATCAAAGAAGCACAAACAAAAAGAACAGCCCACAGAACACAGCATAGGAAAAACACACATCATAAACCCATTCAGAAAATGTAGTATGAAATGATGCTGGAATTCATGTTTGATCTGAGCCTGAAATCCAAATGCTACTGAATGAAACTGTTACCACCAAGAATTTAGAGATTAGGAAATATCTATAAAGACAAAACTGGAATTTACTTCTAATTCATAGTGTAGGAATCTGCAGTAGAATGGAGAAAGTACATTCTGCTTCAGTGCTTTTGTTTATTTAGTTTTCTTGTTTTGTAAACAACATCACTAGCATTTGAACCAAAAAGATTTCATAGAAATGTAGCTGCAGCTAAGGAAAGAGAGGAGGAGGGGGGAGCCAGGGGGCTACTGCTAAGAAATACTCCAAATATTGAGAAAGCCCTGTGTAAACCTCTGCAATAGGTGCTTCATGCACTCAGTGCTCCCACTCTCCAATAACTGTAAACAAATCCTGGGTTCGGGGCAGCTGCTTTGCTGACTGGGCTTCTAGGCAGTCTAGTTCCCTCTCTGACTGCATTCCAGGAAGTGAGCACAATAGCATAAAAAAACAGTGATTAATAGGCTTTTTTAGGGACTCTCTATCTCCCTGTTGATAAGTAAAAAATATATATGGCTGCTTCAGCAGTAAATTAACCCACTTGCAAAATGAATGTTGTTTCCACAGTCATATTTATTCCAGCTAGTCTTACAGTATATCATAGTAAAACAACTTTTGTTTTCCTCACACTCCACAAGATATATTCAAATTTCTACTCTTAAGTATTTTGATAACTTAAAATCTACTATTTAAAATTGGCATTTTGAAACATGGTATTCTATTCATTGAGTTACTCTGGTAGTACATGCAAATTAATTGTGTTGTTTCATCCCTGGATGTAAAATATTAAGACAGCAGTTGCCTTACCCCTTTCCTTCCTAGTCTCATTAACACTTGAGTAAATAGGTAGACCCTTCTGATAAACTGCAGAAAAATAACTTTCTAGTTACCTATGTTTGGTGTACAGCTTGAAAAAAACCCAAACTATTGGGGGGGTTTTTTTGTGTTTGCATGAGTTTTTGGGGTTTTTTTCCTTTTATTTTAAGCAATGATTCTCTTTTGGAACTGCCTTTGAAAAGGGCAAATTTCAAAGCAGTTTCACAACTATTTAAATCACCATGATGGTAACAACATCTATTGAATTGGAAAATTTATCTGAGGGTCTTTGTGTGGTGCAGATAGAAAGGAGCAATATTGGGATGGTCACTTCATTCTCCTACATCTGGTTGTGCTCTTTGCTAGATGTGGTGTGTTCTGCAGGCATTCAGGTTTTGGTACAAGTGCAGAAGGTGTCAGCCTGCATTGGTGGTGGCTCTGAGGAGAGGTGAAGATGCTTCAGCTGCTGCTTACAGAACATGGGGACTGGGAAGGGCTCTGGTGTCTTTGTTAACAGACAAAGAGAGCAAAAACAGTGGCAGCTGCAAGGGACTGAACTACTTCACAACTCCTCTTGATAGAAATTTCAGAAGTTTCAAGTATCTGCAAGTATGGAGAAGGACATAGTGATGTAGGAAGTGGGGTGGCTGGTGAGTTTCTGGGCTGTGCTGAACAGGAATTTGGATGTTACTGTAATGCAGATCCTTGTCTTGCAGATCAATCCCTATGCACTGATACAGCCACCTCAGGGAATGCTCAGATACTCAGATTTCTGTGAGCTGAACTTGCTGTTCTCCTCACCTGATGGTTGAGGGAAGCCCATGAGGTGCAGGCTGCTGGCACACCTTTAATTAGATGTAATTGTGCATTACTTGCTCATTACTGGGAACTTGGCAGGCATTGAGAAGTTGGATGAGAGTGATCAAGGATCTCAATTTCCAAGTAGAAAACGACTGCATTGCCTGTTTTAATGCAGGTGCAGGTGATAAATTGGGTGCTGAAATAATTGTGGTATGTATCCTGCATTTACTCTGGCCTGCATTAAATCTGTTAACCTGTAGTTAATAGTTGTGTTGGCATACAGCTGATGTTGCTTAAAAGTCCACTGAAAGCAAAAAATCACTTTTCTAACCAACCAAGACAAGAAAAACATTAAGTGATGAATTTGTTTTATCAGAAATGTTTTTGGCAGCTTTGGTTGGTTAAAATTTGCAAGAATTCTTTTGTTGCTGTGGGCTTTTCTCAACTAAAGGGCATTCCCTGCCATGTAGCTGTATGAAAGTGTAACTCTATTCTTTAACATCCTGGTCTTTCTAAATTGATGCATTAACTGGTTTCAAATTTGGGTAGCTGCTGTGGATCAGAACTTCATTGGAATTTTTAGCTTGTCCAGGAGGTATAACAGTGGGATGAGAGCCTTCCCTAACTGCACACATGGAACCCAGGGCTTTGCCAGCAGCCAGACCTGGGCCTGGTAATGCTGAGCCTGGGGGTGTTTGGAGATCCTGGGAGAGATGCTGGTGTTTATTTCAGAGCACTCTGGGCATCCACAATTGCTAAATGGCTTGTGTGCAAGCTGATTTGCCATCCTCATGATTATTAAACCACTATGATATATTAGCTTTTGTTTAGAGTAAAAACTGACAAAGGAGCCTAAGAAACCTAGGGGAAAAAAAAAGAAAAACTCTAATAAACAGAGCCTGAAAATACCCAAACAAGAAAACCCATCTCCTCAAAACAGCCAAAGCCTATGAAACAGAGTTTGTCATCTTTTAAAAACAAAACAAAACTCTGTTTTTACGTTTTTTTTTGCAATCATACTTTCAGAAGGGAGATTGCCCAGAGAGGTGTGAGTTGTGGTGTTTAAACTGTTATTCCACACAGGGACAGTAAACCATGGAAAAGCAAGCTAATGCAAAATAAATGAAATGGTTTTGAGAGGTCAGTGTGATAGTTTGATTTATGTTAACACCCAGAATTGTGCTACAAGTGTTTTCATAATTGATACTTTTGGCAATTTCAAAGTGTTTACCTGTAAAAACTAATGAATTCATTTATTATGAGCTCTTATGTGTGAGTAATTTAGAAGCCTGGACTGAAATTTATTTTCTTGAGCACAAAGGCATTTTGGCAATGCAAATTCTGACTCCTGAAGGGAAAAGGAAACTTACAGCTTTCTGAGTTGTTTTCTTTCCAGTGTGTTGACAGTGAAGGCACTTGAAAAAATAGAAATTATTGAACTGGGGATAAGAAAGTAACTTGTTTATTTTTTGTGTCACAGACTTGGTTGCTGGAAGCCTTCCATGTGATCAAACAGTACTTTCAGACAAACTAATTTTCTATTAAATGAAGTTTACTTTTGAGGTAAGGTCCTGTTTAATTTTCTTTGTTATGCATATAATGACATAAAACCTACAGTAATTTAAAAGCTTGTACATATTAGTATAAAATTTTCTTTAGAGAGAATGTGAAATATATACTTCTGTGACTGTGTGTTTATGAAGAGAGAATCTGAGCTGAAAAATAAATGTGATGAATGAACATTGAAGTGCCAGATAAATATTGTAATTAACAGCCTGGAGATTAACCTGACTGTGACAGACATGGACTGTTTTGAATCAGTTGCCAGGGAGACTGGAGAATATGATCATGTAATAAGTGATTTCTCTAAGCCTTGAGAAAAAGGGCCATGCCTTTCATTGGTATGAAACAAATAGCTGAGAAATGAATTAACTCTTTCATCTGACTGCATGTAAGAGGTGGCAGAAAGAACAAGGAAAAATCATTGCTAGAATAACTTTACAGATAAATTACCACTTCTGTACTGCAATGCTCTCAGAAGAGAGTGTCACTAAATGGTAAAATTGGCTTTGGGCAAGATGTTGATAAATCTCACCCCATGTTCTTCATCTGTTGGAGTTACTTTGACCTTGTCCACATTACTGTTCTAAATGTGGCTCTGGCTTTGACTGCTCATCTGGAAATGGAGCTTGAAATACTCAAAGGTCGCTAATGGAATTTTGTCCTGCAATTCTCCATCTTTGAAAAATGTCTTCAGTGAACTTTCACAGCAGCCTATAATTAAAGCAGCATGTCAGTTTGTATCAAATATGTCTAAGGACAAGGGTAAATGAAGGTGGTTTAGGTACATATTGAAGTAGGCTTTGCTAGGAAAAATAACAAAATGTGTGAATTTAGCTTCAACCATTTTGAGGCTGCCGAGCTGACTTTGAGCTTATTGGTGAGATGTGCTCTTGGTGAGCACATTTGGTGTAGGAGGAGGTTTGACTTCACATTAGCACACAGTTGGCAGTGTACTAGACTCAGTATAATCCAATTGACATGTAATGTTTGCACACACTGTCACCCCCTGTGAAAAGTTCAGCTGTTTCATGATTTCTTTGTTCCTCTGTCTCTGCTGTAGAAGCAGTGGATGTTTTGGGGTTCAGTCCTGTTTCCTTCTGAAATCTAGCTTTCTCTCAAACCCTGCTCATAAATCTTTTTAAGGACCCCACCACCTTCTGATTTCTGTCCTTCCTTATCCAGTGGTTGTGAGCTTATTTTTACCTTGTGGGTATGGAGTGCTCTTACAGCTGGAGCTCAGTCTGTGTTGTCCTGTTCTGTGGCTGTGACAGAGATGTTAATTTGATGGGTGCAAGCACACTGTTCTTGCTGAGCTTTTCTGTTTTCATTAATGTTGCTGATTCTGGTAGTAACTGAGCTTTCTGCAGTCTCTAGCTATAGATCTTTTTCCTTTCCTCAGCTACTCTCTTTTTTTATTTTTTTTTTCCCTTTTTATCCCTTTATTAATTGTTCAGAGCTCTTTTGACTAGTCATTCCCTGTTTGTTTATTCTTTTGGAAGAAGTGTTCTTTTTTAATAAAAAATAATTTAGTAATCAAAAAGCAGAGTCTGACATCTCTGCCTGAATGTTCAAAAAAATGTTTAAAGCTGGCACTCAGCCTTTGAGATGGTGAGAAATGGTGAAGTTTTGAGACATCTTGTTGTGCCTTCCCTCTCTGTTCAGGTGCTGGCATCAGAAATCGAAGGGAGCATGCACTCAGGTCATTCAACATTGCTGCAGTAGCATCAGCCAAAGCATTATTACTCTAAAAATTGTAAACTATGGCTGGTAATGTGTGTGTGGTAAACTATATGTGTGTGTGGTAAATCTCAAGGAGGTAATGGAGGTTGGAAGAGCAAGAGAATGTTTTCTTTAGTAGCTATTTAAACCCATTGGAAGGCAATTGCATGATCTGCTGTTTTTCTCTTTGGCATGGCACCATCTGAGTTGTGTGTAAACTTTCCAACATTGCCAGTTCCATGTGACCACCTTTCTAATGAGGGATATATGTTGGATTACAATTGCTGTCTTCACTGACATGGTTTTTTATTTTTACTCTTTTTTTGTAAACTGTTTTCTATCTCCATGGCATAAAAATTGATAAAGAATGATAATTTATTTTTAAAATTGTGTTAATCTCATATTGATACCAAATTGTGAGAAAAAATTGTCTAGATAGTACTACAGTAGATGGAATAGAGACCTCAGTGTTTAAAGGGTAGAAACATAACTGAATTAATTATAATTTAGATTTAAGTAGTGCTTGACTTTGTTCTGAATTCTCCAATAGGTATTATCTGGCAAAAAGTGTGCTAAAGTAGTGAACTTGCATGATGCTGATCTATGTGATTTTAAAGTGCATTTCATTGTTCTGTGTGAACATGAAAGGGATTTTAGTGCATTCTGTGTTCTTGAACAGAGGAAAAATGGATTATCTTGCCTAAAGAGTACCTGTAGCTGTGACTGGGACCCACTTTGCCATGCTTTCCCTAATATAAATGACAGTCAGTCTCCAAGCTGTCAACCTGAATTTTCACTAAAGGAATGAGCTCTTTACCTGGCTTTTAAATGGGCATGCAAGAAATAAGTTTTCCAAGTCAGAAATCTCTTTGCCTTCAACTTGAATTTGTGAGGATTCTAGGTGAAGAGTTGAGGCTTATTGTGGAGATCATAGTTTGATTGCCAATATGCCAACCAGTTGTGTGAATCCTCCACATTTTCTTGGCTTATTTAAATAAGTGGAATGCTGGCTTGCTAAAACTACTATTGCATTCATTCAAATAACATTTTATAAATGTTTAATTTTTTTCTGCCTCACTTCCTGTTTAAGTGATCTGTTTTAAATAATTGAGTTAATTGATTTTTTGGACAAATGGATTAAAAACCTACTGAGAGCAATTTCAGTGCCTGTTAAGTTTACCATTTCAGATGGAATCAATGAGAGCAGAGAACCATTCCATAAAAACCCCATTACAGAACTGGCAAAAAATTGCTGTATTTGAGCCTCACCAATTTTCTTCTGTGTAGCAAAACTGGTTTTGAAGACTTATCAACCCCATCTAATTCTGAATGGTGATGCTGATCAGAATTATCAATGTAGATTTACTTCAGTGATTGCAGTAGCTGAGTGGATTTCATATCATTAAATAGTTCAAATTCCTTAACAAATTAGTAAGGTTGTTTATAAAGCCTGTAAGAAACTTGAGCAGCCTATTAGTTCCCTTCATGTTCCCTGAGGTAAATAATCAAGTGGATGTGTATGAGGTAATTGTTGACTGCTGTTCTCCTTAAAGAAAATTATTTAAAAGTTCCTGGGCAGCATCAGGTGATGTTCATGAGGGTGAAAGGAAAGCAAAAGAAGAATCCAAATATGATTTACCATGACAGTTCACCTGGGTCTTTGCAATACTGTTTCTCTGCCAAAACATGTTACTTAAAAAAAGAAGAAAAATGGAAAATGCAGAGTAATAGAGCACAGCAGGTGAACCCAAGCAGTCTTGTCCTCGCTGTGTCATTAAATGACTCAGGGAAGAACTCCAGGGGATTTATTCCATCTGACTCCAGGGGATTTATTCCATCTGACTTTGTGGTGCCTCCCAAGAATGGCAGGTGGAGCTCTGAAGTTTGACTGGTGGCTTCAATTAATTCAATGGGGAGGTAAAAAAGCATTGAATTGAGTGTGCTCAGAGGTTGTAGATCTAGGCATAAAAGCTTTAAAATTGTCCTTCAAAACATTACAGTATTTAAGCAATTGAAAATAGTGAGAATATACAGAACTGCCCTAGCCTGGATTTAACAGCCTATTTTCTAGTTCAACCTATTCTTAGATTTAGATATTTGAAACATTTCACCTAGATTCTGTGATTTAGAATCTAGGTGAAATATTTCAAATAGTCACGTCTGCTGCTTTGGAAAACCAGTTTTCTATCAGCTAAACCTTTCCACAGAATAGGAACTATTTTTAATCATCATTTATTTTTCTTATCCTATAATTTACATAGGTACTACAGATTGGATAATATATTTGAAGCTGTATAAACATATACAAATATATCCCACTGTAAGCAAGTTGCAGTGCTTGAGGTGGACCTAGATTTACCTTATAGGAGTTGAGTTTAAAAAAATAAAGCACCCCTCCAAAACCCAACATATCCTTTAAAAAGTGGGAAAAACACACCCACACCAAATAAAAATGTCTTCTATACATCAGATACCATTTTAGCAATAGTCTGTGCATAATTTACTGCTGTCCTCCCAAGGACTCTGGGGGAAGAACCTGGCCAAAGGATGTGATTCTCTTCTGGTTTCTACAGAAACTCATGCTTCTGGTTTTGCTTTTCTCTTGCAAAACAGGAAAACAAAGTCTGGAAGGCCTCTTCAAAGACATGTCATTGAGTGCCACAGTGAGGGCTCTTGCTGCTGAGCCTTGTGATTTCTGTGCTGCAGCTAGCTCCAGTCAAGCTCTTGGCTTATCTTATCTAAAAGCTGTTTCAGCTCTGTCTGGGACAGTGACATTCCTTCTGTAGTCCTTGTAATTCATACTTCCTTTTGAAGATTTATTCAAGCAAGTTAGTTTGCAAATATGCCTTTTGACTTAAAAAGCAAGCTGAAGTTCAATTGCTAATAAGCTGACTGTCCTGTAAACAACTCCTAATTAGACCCAAATATTTTGGTCTCTTACATAATTCTGCTTAAGGGAGCTTCCTTGCTGGGCTCTTAGCAAAAGAGATGCTGTTGCTGAATGACTATAAAGCATGGACTGAGAATGGTATCTATTAATGCTAATAATTACAGCCTGATCTCATAGTAACCTTTCAAAGCTTGTCCTGGTTCATCGTTGTTTTGCTGTGGGGATTTTTTTTCCAAGTAGTTTGTTTGTAAAGTTTAGTACTGCATGCTACAGCTAAATGCAGCGAATTTTTCCTGAGATTCTTGAAGTTTTTTAAGGTAGAAAACTTACCAGCATGTGTGGTGTGTGTATACAGCCATAGTGGTTGAGCAGGGATTTTCTAAGGGCAGGGGGGCATGTGAGAATTCTTGCATTTTAATTGTCTGTGCATACTTGCAAACAGAATAAACCATGTTTGGTGCTGTACAGTGTTAAGTTCCCTGTATTCTAACCAGTGGAAGGAAGGGTTATGCTTTTTTGGTTGCTTGTTCAAACTTCAAGAGCTCTGATCAGCCCCCCAGACAGTGTGTGGTGTCTGAGGTTGTCAGGCTGCTTCTGGACCCTCCAAGTTGATCTCTTTGTACTTGCTGCCCATTTAGAACATCAGCTTTTCCTCTCTTGTTTTACTGCTCTTACCTTCTGCTTTAAGCTGACTAGAGGGAATCTAAGAGATATTGTTTTGTTTCCTTTCTGACCAGAAGAGATTCTAACCCTAATGACAAGACAACTTCCACTCCAGTGCTTACCAATGTGATATTTGTGCATGAGTGATAGCTACCCCTGAAAGCACCTCACTACACAGCTCCCAGTGGGATGGCAGCAACCAGTGATGACATCTTCACAGTGTCTGGTCCAGCTAGGAGCTGATGATGGCCTTGCTGTGACATGAGGGCATGCATTTCAATATACATCCCACAGGTGATGGCTTGGCTCCTGTACTGGAGAATCAGCTTAGTCTCAGAAATGCTGTTAATGGCAGCCCTTAAGAGATTGTGGTGTAAATGAGTTACAAATTGACAGTGCTGGAGCACTGAAGGGAGGGCTCCTTGAAAGGTGTAGCGCCACCTCTTTTATGGTAAGAGCCAACACAGGTGCCATTGTGAGTTCAGAGTAAAATGGGTGTTGTTACTCTCTATGCCTGTCTCCCTGCCTTGTATTTGCATTATGCTTGATTTTTGAAGCATGATGCTTTCATTTCCCTTAATAATTTTTAAGTACACAAAGCTATCAGTTCAGCTGGGTTTGTACCTCAGAGTGCATTTTGCTCACAGGGGTCTGTAGCAGGCACCAGTCCACTAAACAAGTATTTCCTATGTACAATAGAATTAGATGTTCAACCTCTGTGAACAACAGAAAATATCATCTGTCCTGTGTTGCTGGTGCCCAGTGCCAACAGGTAGTTGGTAGGAATACTGACAAGAGTAGAGGACTCGTGTTCCATTGGATTTTGTTACAAAGTTAGTCTAGTATAAAAACACATAGCTTTGCCTCTACGAGCATGTACACGTAGAGGCTTTGAGGCTGTGGCAGTCTCATGACCTAGATCTGTGTTTGCTCAAGCTTGAATGAACCAGTTAAGAAAGATCTCCAGGGAGACAGACCTTTACTGAATCATGGCAGAGCTGTGCTTTAACCACACCACTGGCAGTGACAATTCACTTTAACTGGGTGAGTGTGGTGTGTCTGGCAGTGTCAGTGGTGGCTGTTCCACCTTTGCTTGGTTGTGAAATGCAGCTGGGTTTGGGCTGTGAGTTACCTCAGCTCACTTGGCAGGGATGGGAAATGCACATGCCCTCATGGCACTGAGCTGACATTTTGCATTCTCTGTTTGCTTAGCATTGCACTTCAGAATATCCAGATAAAATCATGGCCTCATCAGCTCAGACAGCATAGATATGAGGGTAGCAATGGTACAAATTAATCCAGGTGAATGGGCAAATGATCAGGGTCAGTGTGCACTATCTGGTCTCCCCTCTAAATCCCCTTTCTCCCTGCATCTTTATTTTGCTATTTTGTTTTGTTTTGTTTTATTTTATTTTATGCTTTTCGCTTGATGGTAGTTAATTCCTGTTGAAATTATGTGATGCAAACTTCTCTCCTTGTCAGTATTGGGAGAAACAGCAATTTTCCCTGTGTTACATGTGTTTTGAGAGGCCTTGTAAAATGCTTGTTGAGATAACTTTGCTGCCCCTTGCCTTGTCTGTGCCCAGCAGCTGATGAGCTCAGTGCCACATTCCCAGCCTAGCAGAGGTGGACTCTCAGGTACAATTTGGTTTCTTGGGAAATCTTTTCTGGAATTTCTGTAATTTTGGTTTTATCATGTCAGTTATCTCAGCAAGGCATTGTGGAATGGAGACCTGTGTTGTACATTGCCTGAGCCTTACATTCAGAGTATTGGTTTGACTTGTGAAATTTTCACTGGTTGGATCCTACACTGATTTAGTACTCTGTTAATGACAAAAAATCATGGAAGCTCTCTAATTAGGGCAAGTCTGAACCTTATCATATGTGTGTCATCCATCTCAATGCTTTTAACATTTTAACACAGATGCATTCACAAACAGCAGACAAAACTCATTTTTGCATATTGTTACAGAAGGCTTTTTAAGGAGCTGGTTGGGGAAGCCATTTGTTGGTGAAGCAGAAGGAAGTTTGAGAGTAAATCCATGCAAAAACTGTTCATTTACTGTGGTAGCACAGACAGTGTGTACAAATTACTGCTTAGTTAGAGAATACCCTTCCAGAAATTACTGCTAGAGCTGATGGAGGAAGAGATGCAGTAGGATATGAATAAATTCATTTGTTACTCAGCTTTGGCAGTCCTACTAGATGTTGGTTAGTTCTGTTTTGCTCCTCTTGAATGACACCAGGAGTAAAAGCAATTTTAAATTAATTCCAGTGGAAATGAAGGGTGGGGGTGTTTTGGCATCAACTTTCTTCCTGTTAATTTGGGAACATTTCTCAAACAAATATGTTGGAGCTTTTGTTCAAAATATTAGTTTGTGACTTGCAGTAGGCAAGTTACAGATTTATTTCATAAAATAAAATAGACTTAATATATTTTTATATATAATAATAGACTTAATATATTCTTATATATAATAATAGACCAAATATATTTTTATATAATAATAGATTTAATATATTTTTATATATAATAATAGACCTAATATATTTTTATATACAATAATAGACCGAATATATTTTTATATATAGTAACAGACTTAATATATTTTTATATATAATAATAGACTTAATATGTTTATATATATATAAAAGTGTTTCATCAAATAACTTTTTTTTGGTAATTAATGTTCAGATTGTTTCACTGAAAACACCTGCTTTACAAGATGAAGAGATGTTTAGTTTTGTAAATATTGGTCCTCAGATTTTCGGAATTTTCAGATTTTTCTCTTCATTTTTTTAATGAAGAGAAATTATTAAAGAAAAATATTTTGACATCTCATTGCTTTATGTCTTATTATCTTGGATAATATGTGCTTGAAATCCTTGTGCTTGTTTGCTTTGTTGGTGAGGTGTCTTTGTGAGCACACCAAGGCTGCTCATCTTCATTCAAGCACTGCTTAGAATTCTGTGTTGTTCAGATTTTCCAGAATGTGAGCCCTGTGATGGTTCAGCTCAAGGCTTTGACATGCACACTCTGATATGTATCTGCAGGCTCTGGCTTCTCTGAGTTATGCTCTGTGGCTTTTTTAAGAGCTCAAAGCTGCTGCTATTCCTCCCAGAGCTGTCAGATTCATAATTTATTATTCCAGTCTCCCACCTTACAAGCACAGATTAGTCACAGTCTGATTTAGAAATTTCCTACTTTATTACTCACAGTACGAAGCAAACTGTTCCATTTAAAATTTTCTTAATTTTCAGAATCCTTTTAAGTTTTGGTCAGCCATTCCACAGACAGAGTGATTCTGGGGGCACAGAGAGTCCATTGCTTGCACAGAGAAATATTTAAATTATATGAATCAATGTATAGAAGATAAAGGGAATGTGGAAGATATTTTCCCCTTGTTTTTCTCTGTGATCTCAGCCCTTTTTCTTGACTGAGTTCTTAGATCTTTTGAGAAAGAACAGCTGTCCTGTTCTGGCTGTTACCCAGGACATGGAAACTGCCTATCCCATTTATTACTGAAAGCCAAATGGAGAGATTTAGAGCCTGAGGATAATCTGGAGGTGGCAAATAAAAGCCTTTCTCTTGAGTTTGAGAACATTCTATTGGAGGAAGCTGATCAGTCATGAGCTCTGTTTCAGATGAAGCATCCTTTGGTGTCTCTGAGACCAAGAACCCTGAGCTGAAGGAAACCAGACCACTGATATATTTAGGTCCTTCCTTCTTTGAGTTGAATATGGCCCTGGAAAAAAAATTAGGAGTGGTGGTGGGAGGAGACAGTAACAGGTTCCCAACTTGTAAAAGTCCATTAAAGATATCAGGGATAAATTTGTATCTATTATATAGGGAAGGGAAAAAACATTCTTTTGCAGAGTGGAGAGCCTGAGTTGAAAACTTGGATGAGGGAGAAGCATCCAAAATGTAGAAATAGTAAAAAGAAAAGTAAAGATGGAGCAGCTTAGCTGTGGATGTTGTGGACTCCCATTTTATGGAGCTTTGTCAGAATGGATTAAATGAGCATCTGGCAGGGACAGCATGGGGATGCATCACTTTGCAATGCAAGGCACTATGCTAGGCTGCCTTGTGATGTTCTTACTGACATGCATGTTTATGGTTTATGGGGTGCATGATCACAAAGTGAAAGTATTGAAAAGCTGAAAACCTAAACCATTTACCACCACATTGGTGGTTTTTACGAAGGTTGAGGGCCATTACTTGTTTCTGTATGTGGATATGAGGATGGATAAGGCGAATGATCCTAAGTAGGCTTTGATTAGACCAGAATGGAGGGTGGTGGCAGTTTTGGTTGCTATTAGTTGTAGGTTTTAAAACATTTTAAACTGTACTTTTAAAAGAACATTCTCTAAGACACAGGACCCCTGCTTGTTTTTGAATTAGCCAGTGGAGCATTGTGTCACACTAACAGAGTATACCTCGCTGTTAGGAAGCTGTGGCCCTGTTGCCTTCACTGAAAGCTGCTGAGATGAATCCCATGGCTGGGGTCTCACTCTCAGTGGCTTCTGGTGCTTCAGAAGGGACAGGAGTGAGGGGAGGGGGTGGTGTTACCCTACATCAGGAGAAGGTGCCAAGAGCTGGATCTGAAGAAGGGCTGTGAGCAGGTTGAAAGCCTGTGGAGAAGAATCAGAGTGTGAGGAAACAAAGGAAAACCTCATGGTGGGTGTCTGCTGCAGGGGAGCCGCTGGCACAGTGCTGGTGCTGCTGGGGCTCTCCAGCCACCCCTGCAGCTGCTGGAGAAGCAGCACTGGGAGCCTGGGCAGTGCAGGAGCGAGAGGGAATTTGTACAGCAGGGGATAAACATCCCTTCAGGGTGATGCTGTCCTGGTGACCAGCAGGGATGCTGAGTTTGGAGGCAGGCTGGACTGGCAGCTCTGAGGAATGTGGTTCAGATGAAGAGTAAATTCAGGCCCCTGAACTTGAGGAAAACAAGCTTCTAGCTCTTTGTTTTAGTCACTAGGACCCCATAGGAAAGTCCTGTTTAAAAACACACACATCAATGTATGCAGAAATTATTTGGGCATTCTAGTGCATTCTGTATTTGTGGAGAATGGATTTAAGTTCTGAAGAGTTCTTGGAGATGGTTGTGGAAAGTCTAGTGATGGAAGAGTGATTTGGACTGTTAAAACAGCAAGGGAAGACACTGGAGACAAAACCCAGACTATCTACAAAATGAAACAATACAAAAAGCATCTGTAACTTCCTGTTTCTGTAAAAAAATGCTGTCAGATTTGGTGTAGTTTTTAAATATAGCTGAAATGAAAAATAACTCATTCTCAAAGCTTTCTGTAGCTGTGCAACAGGCTAAAAACATCTAGCAGGTCTATGTGGAGACTTGAGAAAAACCATAACACTATATTGCACATTTCAGAATCTTCAGGGAGGAGTAGTTATGTGCTAAGAAAATCCTACTTTTGATAAAGTAGTTATTTTAAGCTGTTGGTTACAAGCTGGTCTAGATGATCTAATAAAAATGTGTGGAGAGAAAAAGATGTATAAGAAAAAGTAAGTATGTTGCCAATATACCCGGTAAGTGTGTTGGCTTTTTATGCACCATTTTAACCTTTCTCAAAGAAAATATGAACATTTAGTATGTGTACACAAGTTTTTGAAAAATGAATTTCAATTACACCAAGAAAAATACGTGTTTTGGCTAGTTTCTACCTTAACGATCCTAATGAGACTTTATATAGAAGTGCAATCGAATAAATGCAATTTTACTGAACTAGTTTCATTCGTTTAATGAAAAGCTAATTATATTAAAGCATTAAATGAAAAACTAAGCAACAACACCACTCCTCCTTTTTCAGGTGCTTCAGTAGGAGCTTGCAGGAGGCCTGGCACCATGGTGGCCCTGTCGCTGAAGATCTGTGTGCGGCAGTGCAATGTGGTGAAGACGATGCAGTTCGAGCCGTCCACGGCCGTGTACGACGCCTGCCGCGTGATCCGGGAGCGCGTGCCCGAGGCTCAGACCGGCCAGGGTGAGCTCCTCACTCCTCCCTCCTCCCTCCAGTTTCACTGAATTGGAAATGGACGCCAGCCCAGAGGGGGGGTTGACACTGTCCTGTTGCTGCATTTATTTTTTATGTTCGAGAGTGTTGAATTTGCAGGCAGCCCTGACATGGGGAGAGATGAGAATCTTGACTCCATGTTTCAGAAGGCAGATTTACTATTTTATGATATATATTATATTAAAAGAAAATGATATATTAAAACAGTACTAAAAGAAGAGAAGAAATGATTTCATCAAAAGGCTAGCAAGGAGTAGAAAAGAATGGAATGATAATAAAATCCTATGACTGACCAGACAGTCCGAGCCAGCTGACTGTAACTGGCCATTAATTAGAAACAACCACATGAGACCAAAGAGTCACCTGTTGCATTCCACAGCAGCAGATAACATTGTTTACATTTCATTTCTGAGGCCTCTCAGCTTCTCAGGGGAAAAATATCCTAGCAAAAGGATTTTTCATCAAATATGTCCGTGACAGGAGATTTTGGTTTGGTTTTTTTTGTTTTTTTTTTAATTTAAGTTGTAGGGCTCTGGAGTGAAAGGAGACAAGTGCAAACAGATTTTTAAGGGACCAAAAGTTGTTGTCAAAACCCAAAACATTCCTCTGACTGCCCTAGAAGACTCAAAACCCTAGCAAAGAGCTCAAGGACCTTAGCACAAAGTCAAAGACACCTGTACCTTTGATTTTAACCCACAGAAGCAATATACCAACTTTGTGTGAAGATTTACAAGCCACAATAGTTTAAGTAAAATGATAGCTAACTTGTCACAAAGTGAAAAAGTACAATTTTAAAGTTTTTAAAATAGAAGTTCAAAAAGCAAAATAAAAAAAAATCTGAACGTATCCTGTCTTTCTTCTTCTTGTCCCCCATCTTCTGCTGTAATAGCGACACTTCTAAATTAGCTTAAAGTAAAGACAAACTGTCTAACATAAATAATAAGTATTAAGAAATTATTATAAATAAAGTACACATAGTTTCTAGTATAAAAAGCTAACACCACCCCAAAAGCAGTCAGTGTGCCTCAACCCCACCTGCTAAACAAACCTCAACAAGTCAAAAAAAGAATGTATGAAATAAAAATAAACAACCTTAAAAACCAAAGCTAAAAAATCTTGATTTCTTCTTCAGTCACAAAACTAAAAAAAAAAAGCCCAACTCTTTAATACCTCAAAAGCCATTTCAGCAACACAAACCCCAAGGTTGGCATCCCTGGGTGGGCACGACCCTTTGAGCTCTCTGCGGGGTTTTGAGTCTTCTAGGGCAGTCAGAAAAATGTTTTGGGTTTTGACAGTTGTTTTTCTTCCTTTTGTCCTGACAAAGGTTTTCCTACGATGGATGTTTTTAGATTTCTTAAATAAATATCTGGTTTGCCTTAACGATGAGAAATTGCTCTCCTGCTTGGAGAGCTTTTTTTTTTTTTTTTTTTTTTTGTATTGCCTACTTAAAGCAGTGTTTCTGGCACTGTGTTCTAAGAAAATCTGCACAGAGTTATTTTATGCCTCAGCAAAGGAAGCAATGACACGAATTACAAAAGAATGGCTGGGTACCTCCAAAATGTGCAAAGAGAAATGTTTGAAACTGGTTAATAACTAAAGTCACCCTGCTGTGCATACCATAGTTACCATGGTGCTACATGTTAATCAAATGTAACTCTCTGTACCTATTGAGCAAATAAAGTGAATACAGACTGGGAAACACCATGGACAAAAGATCTGGTTTTAACACAACCAAAGTTGTCCAAAAATTCAGATACTTCAAAGCCCTTTGGTGCTGCATTGTATATAATGCCACCAGAATGTAATTCTTAAAGCAGGTTGTTTATTGAGGTTTAAGCTCTCAAACTTCACAGCCATTTCAAAAATCTTGTTTGGAAAACTTATTAGTAATGGACTTCATTACTATGACTGAGAATTGCTTCTTCTTTGCAGGAGCCCTTTGGAAATCTAGTCCCAGAGCTTCAGTTTTCAGATAAAAGTTGTGCATTTTTACCATGCTGGCCTCTCAATGCAGTGATTGTAGACAGCTGTTGAATTTGGAGAAGTTGAGTGACAAATATCCCTGAACATGATGAACCTCAAAGAAAAGCCAAGGAATTCTCACATTTTATAGCAGGGCTTTTCCTTTGCTTATGATTGCAGTGCACTTGGAGTCTTCAATAAAAGATTGAGTGATGAACAGAAGTGTTTCCAACACATCCTTTCCCTTTCTTGGTGGATGTTAAAATGTGTTTGCCTGTTAGTTCAGGAGACTCACAGTGCTGCAGTACAGTTGACAAACTGGATGTGCACAATAAAAAGTGTCCTTATGGCTGTCAGCTGTGCACATTCACTCTCCCACAGCCTGGTCCCAGCACAGAGGTGCCCATGATTTCCATGTGCACGTGCACAGCTCCTGCTGCTTCATTTCCAGGTGCATGCAGCACAAATGAGTGTCAGAGCTCTCTGTGCTTCCTTGGTGCTGCTGTGCTCTGGGCACTTTGTCTGCTGCTAAAGGTCACAACCTATTTATAGGCACAAATTCTCAAATCTTACAGAAGTGGTTCTGTATTGAATCTGTATCGTAAATATCCCTATATGGACAGATCACTTGACCTTTCAGGGGAGTTTTCAATTAAGGCCAGCAGGGAAAGTTTTTCATCTTAGTTGTTTATGGAAGGGTTCTTCCTTTTAAATTGGGTCTCTGTAAGTCAGTTGCACTTCTATCAAATAAGTGTAAGGGCTTTTATATAAATGCATAAGTAATCATGTATTTAAGGTAAATCCTGTTAAATATAAATTATTGCTATGCATGGCATTTAAGGATGAAATATTATCAAAAAATTGTAGGTATTTTTACCTGGCTTTCTGTCCAAAGGGTCCACACATGGCTGACAGTAACAAGGTGGGGCCCAGAGCTGCTGCAGCAGGCTCTGCACTGCTGGCCATGGGAAGGGGCATTAGCTTGATGCAAACAGAGCAGGCTCAGCTGCTGAATGGTTGTTTGTTTGTGAAGTGGAATCTGTATTGGTTCTTCATGCATATGGATAGGCCTTAAATTAACAGTCTTGATGCTTCATTTTGTGTATCTGGAGTTTAGTCTTTGAAACCTAAGCCTGGGTTTGGTTTTGTGTGGCAGTGAAAATTTAATCATTTACTTCTGAAAGAATCAATTGGTGTTGTTTAGCCTTCAAAAGATACAAGTTTTTGCTGTGTTTGCCATGGGTATAATTCTAGAAGTTTTGTATATTTTTAAACAGCTAAACCTGAATCATCTACCCAAAAGATTCCCAAGTTTATAATAAACTCATTTTGTGGAGGGTTGAAAGCAAACTGTGTTTTGAAAATAGAGCTGCTGCCTGAAATAGTACACTGTGGTTAAGGCCAAACTTGCTTGTATTTTTGGTTAGTCAATTCCAAAGCAGGATCTGTGAGCATTTAAAACAGGTTGTCTCAAAAAAAAGTAGTTATAAATATAATACACAGAAGATGTGACATGTGAGGATGTGATGACACAGTGAAGCTTTTTTCCAAGCCTTCTGTAAAGCCCAATGTACCCTGCTATCTGCTGCTAAACTAAATTTTTCATGAAGCACAGAAAAATATTCTATCCAAGTTTACTAAGAATGGAAGGTGAGTGTAATGTAGGCTTAACCCTGAATCTGATTAGCCCTGAATTAAACCATGCTGGCTTTCTTAGGTTTGATATTTTTCAATGTGTCTCTGTCTGTTCTGTCCCACAGCCTCTGACTATGGATTGTTCTTGTCAGATGATGACCCCCGGAAAGGGATCTGGCTGGAGGCTGGCAGGACCCTGGATTACTACATGCTGAGGAATGGGGTATGGTGCAGTTACTACATGCTGAGGAATGGGGTATGGTGCAGTTACTACACGCTGAGGAATGGGGTATGGTGCAGTTACTACACGCTGAGGAATGGGGTATGGTGCAGTTACTACACGCTGAGGAATGGGGTATGGTGCAGTTACTACACGCTGAGGAATGGGGTATGGTGCAGTTACTACACGCTGAGGAATGGGGTATGGTGCAGTTACTACATGCTCAGAATGGGGTATGGTGCAAGGCTCTTGCTTCTGTATTCTTGGAAATCTTGTTTCCTGAACAGCAAGAAGAATGTTCAGCATTTGGAGGGCTGGGAGGGTCTGAGTCTGTTCCTGAACTTGACCCGGTCCTTTTCCTTGCTGTGCCTCAGAGATCAGTTTGTTCCTGCTCTCAGGTTGTGACTGTGAGCTGCTGTGGTCAGCAGTGTCTTCAGAGAATGATTAACAGGGAGTTGAAAAATAACTTTGGTTATATCCTTTATATTTGATGTGACCTTGTGTTGGAGGTGGTTTCTTGTGTCCTGGAGGTGGTGAGGTCCCACTGGCTCCTGTTCTGGCCAGCTTGCTGCAACCACAGCACTGCAGTCCTTCGGAAATGCTGGGCTGCCTTTCACAGCACAAGGGTGCTTCATCTGTCCTGCCCTGACTAGGGCTTGCCCCTCAGAACAAGCCTTCAAAAATGACATTGCCAGATCTAAAAGCAGTCACTGCTCAAGTTTATTAGATGAGTACCTTTGCCTATAGTGTCACAAAGGAAAAATCCAGCTTGGAGGGTGGGGAGGGAATCCTGTTTTAGGCATCTAAGGTAGTGGTTTGACTTGTGGTGGCTTCCAGAAGCATTTAGAAACAGTTGTGTTTACTTCCTAGGATATATTGGAGTACAAAAAGAAACAGAGACCTCAGAAAATCCGGATGCTGGATGGTTCAGTGAAAACAGTCATGGTGGATGACTCTAAAACAGTGGGTGAATTGCTGGTTACCATTTGCAGCAGGATAGGTAAGGTTTTGGGACCCAAATGCTTAAGAATTTTTTCTTCTGTCATATTTAAATTTTGATTCAGTCATATTCTGGCATACTCGGTTTTGTTAGGATGTTATGTGGCTAGAAATCAGCATACATGTGAAAAATTTACATTTGTTTTAAGTTACTACTTACCAAACACTTTCTTGGAACCTGTTGTCCAGGTTTTATCAAAGTCTGTAGAGAGTCAGCTGTATCCTTAGACTTCAGGATTTAGCAGTTGAAGGCACAAAGTTATCCAACAGTACAGGTACCAATTTTTTGTTGCACATTACATTTATGTACTCTTTCTTGCTATGACATAAAGGTTTAGAACTGAATTTATACTCAGTGTTAATTGGATAAAAGAAGAACATTCCTGACCTTGAAATGTGCCCAAGTTTAGGACTTTGTGTTGTTGATCACAGAATTGTATCATTTGTAAAACAACATACAGAATCCATCCAGAGCAGCTGGTCAAAAATGTGCAATATTGCTTATAGTCTGCCTCAATACTTAGCTAAATAGACATTTTTTAAAACAAATTTGTATTTAATACATGTACTATAAGTATGCATCCAACATGGTTTGATTTAAGTCTTAAAACTGCTTAAATCTCATTTAGAGTTCAAGCAGCCTTAATTTGATTTATATTACTTTACTTGGAAAGGGAATAATCTATTTCAGCTTTGAGGTTGTGTATGTTGGATTCTCATGTGCTGTAACTAATTTACCTCAAAAACTAGTTTGATTTGTTTTCATGAATGTGGTCATGTGGGTGAGCATTTAATTTGCTGTCTGGTATAACATGAACATGCTTTCCCAAACAGTACAGAAAAATCAAACAGAACAAAGAAATTGGAACAACTTAGCATATATGCTAAATATTTTGAACTGATTTTTGATTCAGTTTCATGTAAAATTCACAGGAAGAGTTGAGTCATAACACTTTAAACAAAAAAAATCATGAATTTCACATGGTTTCTGTTCCTCAGTTGGCTCTGCCACATTTCTTTTACATCACGGGCAAGCTGAAATTCCTCAGTCCTCAGGAAGCAATTGTAGGCATCCATGAATGGAAATTTGCTATAGCCTGTCCCCATTTTTGAATTTACAGTTATTTTACATTCCATCATGTTTTTAAACTGACAGCTTCTCTTGGGTAGGCAGCAGAAAAAAAAACCCTTATACTTCATACCTTTCTGAAAGTGGCAAATGCAGCATAAAACAAAGAAGTTGTGTATTGGAAAGATGAGGTCAGATATTGGATTTATTTATAATTCCAGGAATAACAAATTATGAGGAATATTCATTAATCCAGGAAAGCATCGAAGAGAAGAAAGAGGAGAGTACAGGAACACTTAAGAAAGACAGGACCCTGCTGCGTGATGAAAGAAAAATGGAAAAACTCAAGGCAAAGCTTCATACAGATGATGATTGTGAGTAAAGTATTCCAGGGTAATTCTTTGATTAATGTCTTTCCACAGTATAATGCAAAGCAGCCATGCAGTGGCCATTCAGTGTGCTTCAGTTGGTTCCTAGCTGTGTTTTGCATCCCTTTTTTATGTAGTGCTGTCTGCAATTGAGTATTTTTTAAATTAAGTGAATGAGCAAGTTTGAGAGTTAGCAGGTGTTTTGGTATGTGTTTGGTAGGGGTATTCCAGCTTCATTGGAAGTTGGATATTTAATAATTGATGCCTACTGAAAGCCATCAAAAGGTAGTTTTGTGTTTGAAGGTGTAAGTTTTAACTGTAAGTGAAATTTGCCAAAGAATTAAGAGAGTATTTGATTTGGTTTGTGTGCTAAGTCATGGTAACTGTGTTTTCTGTTTTACTGTAAGACACTAAGGTTAACTGTAAGTGGCAGGAAGATGTTTTAAAATTGTGTTCAGGGATAAGAAGGGTAAACAAATTATGTGTTTTAGAGGTAAAATGTGGTACACTTATTTTGTTGTGAAGCTTTAAAGATACAAATTTACCAGTAAAACATTACTGTAGTTGTTTCTTCAATATTAACAATGTTTATGTTGTAGTATATCCTTGTTTCTCAGCAGTGCTACTTTACAGTTCTCATTTGTAGCAAACCTTAAGCACTTATGACAAGCACTAGAAATGAAAGTAACATTTCCTGTGGAGTTTTCCCCCACAGTGGAAATGCCCATTATCCCATCAGTGTGACAAGGGCTGTGACACTGCAGCAGTGTGGGTTTCACAGTGTTCATGGCTGTGTCTCTGTTGCAGTGAACTGGCTGGATCACAGTTCCCCCAGTGGAAATTCTCATTATCCCATGGGTTTCACAAGGGCTGTGTGGGTTTAACACTGTCCCTGGCTGTGCCTTTGTTGCAGTGAGCTGGCTGGATCTGAGATTCTTCACACTGGAAATTCTCATTATCCCATGAATTTCACAAGGGCTGTGACACTGCAGCAGTGTGGGTTTGACAGTGTCCCTGGCTGTGTCTCTGTCGCAGTGAACTGGCTGGATCACAGTTCCTCCACACTGGAAATTCCCATTATCCCATGGGTTTCACAAGGGCTGTGTGGGTTTGACAGTGTCCCTGGCTGTGTCTCTGTTGCAGTGAACTGGCTGGATCACTGTCCCCACAGTGGAAATGCCCATTATCCCATGGTTTCACAGTGTCCCTGGCTGTGTCTCTGTTGCAGTGAACTGGCTGGATCACAGTTCCCACAGTGGAATGCCCATTATCCCATGGTTTCACAGTGTCCCTGGCTGTGTCTCTGTTGCAGTGAACTGGCTGGATCACAGCCGCACCTTCCGCGAGCAAGGCGTGGATGAGAATGAAACGCTGCTCTTGAGGCGAAAGTTCTTCTATTCGGACCAGAACGTAGATTCCAGAGATCCTGTTCAGCTTAATTTGCTCTATGTTCAGGTACAGTACTTTCTACCTTGTCTGAGGAAACCCACATGGAGGTTAATTAGAAAAAATACACTGCTCAAATACTCCATCTTCTAGAATTCCAGTTCTGGATGTGCTTTAGTTATGCTCTTTTGTCTAGCCCTCCAAAAACACATGATAGTACAGAGGCTTTGCTGATTTTTTTTTTTTAATCCAATGCTTTGAACCCAGTAATGGACACTGAGCCAAAACTCCACTGGCTTTCACATCCTGCTTCCTTAAAACTGGTACATGTCTTTAGTCCCAAGCTGCTCTTTTTAGTTCTTCTCCCTCTTCTCTTCTCTGGATGGTGCTCTCTGTGTCATGTGGAACCTCAGGCCAGTCTTGTGAACAGCTTTCTGTTTCTCTTGTCTTTTTCTCTTCTGCCTGATCAGTGGGACTCCTTTCTAATCTTCTGCCCAGCAGCACACAAGGCAGGCAGGCTTTCCATCAGACGGACCATGTCATGGAACACAGTAGGATTCCATCCAGACAGGTTTCCTGAACTCACAGAGGGACTGTGCATGCCTTAGCAAAGGCAGGAGCTTTATGCAGAAGATAGTATTTAACTGAAGGTGCCATTGCAGTTGCCTGCAATTCAGTCTGAAAAGAAAAAAAACAACAAAAGTAGGCTTTAAATTCTTTCTTAAAGTTTTTGGGTGTTTTTTCAAAGAAAAAAAATTAAAAGTTTGATGGAATGTGCTGTTGTTATACTTGATATTGCTATAAATTACATTTTAAAAATCTGAGGCAAAAGGTAAGGCTGTTCTATTGCTTGTAGAACAGCAGTACCTTTTTGAAGTACTTTAGAAGACCATCACACTGAGCTTTCTCCTGCCACTGAAATATTTAATCCAGGCTGGTGTGACAGTGTGTGTTGATAATGCTTTGTCAATGCTTTGTCTATGGGTAGGTGAGCTTCTACTGCCAGAGCTATAAAATATGTCATCTTCAATGACCACCAAATTTACTCAGAAGGAAGAAAAATGCTGTGGGCCTGTCCTATTGCCATATCTGTAACAGTAATTTTGTTTTTACCTTTATAATTACGAAGATCTCTCTCCCTCCTAGATGAGGCAGTGGGATGGAAGCTTTTCAGTGTGTGTGTTTGCACTCACATGCATCTGTACATGTGTGTACGTACACAGAAGTGTCTGTGCAGGTTGTATTTTATTTACACATATACACAGGAAATGACTGTCAAATTCTCTTTTTGATCAAAGCTGATCCAATCATAAATTCAGTAAGCCTCCATAGGTACTCACCATGAAATAACCTAGCCCCTTGTTTTATTAGTGACATACACATCCAGAATGGAATAACAAAGACATTCAGAGGAAAAGGGTGTGTTGCTGGCTGTATTGGAGCTTCCAAAGAATTGGAGATGGGTTTAGCAGTTTGGGTGTCTCTGACACATCTTTGTTTGTCCCCTCCAGGCTCGTGATGACATTCTGAATGGCTCCCATCCTGTCTCCTTTGAGAAGGCTTGTGAATTCGGAGGCTTTCAAGCACAGATCCAGTTTGGACCTCATGTAGAACACAAACATAAACCTGGATTTTTAGAGTAAACACTTCTAACTTCTAACTTTGGGTGACCTCAAGTGTAACTAATGTTGAGTTGTCACAGATTAAGCACATTTTGTTACTCCAAGCAGAGGTAATCAGATTCAGTGTATTTTCAACAGCAAATCTCCCAGTGAAAGGAGCTTTATTGCACAAATCAGCAGCCTCAGCTGATGAGGGCACCTTTGGCAGTGGCTTATCAGGCAGCACTAATAAGGACACTGGCTCCTCCCAGAGTGCCAGTTAAATACACACTTAGCACCAGGAAAGTACAAGAGTGGGAAGAAGTTTTGTCCTTTGAATAAAGTGAATACTCACGTGTGTAGAAATTAAATTTTCAAACTTTTTAGTGGCATTAATCACTTGGTCAGATTCAGCCTCTCCTGGTGTTGTATGAATGGAATTCCAGAACTGTGCTCTTTGTTTCAGGCATGGACAGAAGTCCTGCTCACAAGTGGCTCATCCTTTCATCTTTATTGTGACACTTAATTTACTGCTATCAGGAGGGCAAGTTAAGTTTGACTGACATTTAGATGTCCCATCTTTCTACTGATTTGGATATTCTGATTGGCTTACCTGCAGTAGGATTAACCAAGGGCTGAAGTTTGAGGAAGGCAATGTAGGAAGGTACAAGAGAGTTATTTACTGCCCAGTCCATCAAGCCTACATGAGGCTCATAAATCCCTCAGTTGGAGGCACACAGCAATGGCTGTGTATTTGGTTTCTGTGCTGTTCCACTGGCAGGGTACTCAGTGCTGCCTCAGGCTCCCTTTGTGAGCCTCTTTGGGGTTTATGGTGTCTCAGGGAAGCCCTCTGAGGTGGTGTCTTGCTGTGGAATGGGCAGTGCTGCAGCTCTGGTTGTCTGAAACACTTCACTTCTGAAGCCTATTCCTGGAGCAGCAGTTCAGTTATACAAATAAACATGTTTCAGTTCCAATTAATAATCAGCTTTTCCTTTTACTGTCTGTCTGCTCCTGATTGGTCCATGAATCTTTTCTATTAGAGCTACTGATGTCCAAGAATTACAGGGGCCCAGTGTAACAGCTTCAGTGTACTTTTGGGTTTTATTTCCTAGAACTGTGACCAGTTACACAGCAATCTTTCTCTGGATTTGTCCATTGCCTGCTTATTCTTCCCTTCTCTCTCCACTCACTGAGGAATATTCCTGCAGCAAACCATTGGTATTATGTCATGATAAGCTCATGTTGTGTCATGGTAATGATTTCAAGAGTTAGGTGTTCCCTGAAATAGTTGCTTTTCATTTTTAAAGCAGTAATTTCCCACAAGCTTAACCAGTGGCTTTTGAAAACTGCTGAACAGCATTCAGGTGCTTAAATTTTTTAGGATTTTCTAATGCACTGCTTGGTTTCTTCAGTGAAAGTTTCTTTCTCTTTTCCTTTTTTGAAGTTCCCATACAGTGAGTGTGTTTTATGGTGTACTGAAGCTGCTTTGTGTGCATGTACTACTTGTACTTTGCATGCAGTGCTGGACAGTTTGGAGCCCATCATGAAACAGTCATCACTCATATAGTGTGCATTATGGTTTTTAATCCTATAGAGATGAAAGGTAAATAACTGAACAATTTGTTAGAAAAAGAATGTTACTCCAGTGGAAACCATTTTGAACCAGAATTCCAAATTTCAGAACCTTCTTATATTCAGTAGGGCATTTTTCTCTCTCTTGTTTTATTTTCATTTAGGACTTTGATTGTATTTGAACCAAACTTGGCAGGTAACCAAGTGTCATTGTTCTCTGTCCTGGTGTTTAATCAGTTTCATAAAATTAAGCATTTCTTATTTGGAGGTAATTCAGTTTTTTCCTCTGTAGATGAACCTGCTCCAGAGCTGTAAGTCCCTGGTCATGGTCTCCTAATTTGAAGTGTACATGTTTATGATTTACTGGTGATATCTTTATTTTACACAGCCATCATGGCAGCCTTGTTGGGAAACCTCCTGCTTTTGTTTTGTGAGTCTAAGTGAGCCAAGTGATCCTGGCTCACTATGAACAATACAGAGAAAAGTGTAGTTAAGTCCTCATTATTTTTTTTCTGAAGATTCATGTCTTATCCTTTCAGAAAAAAAACTTCATATTTTTTTAAACTTTCATCCAACTATTTTCTACTGTTTAATGCATAAACACTGATGCTTTTCAAGTAAGAAAGTAGTTTTCTTGAATATATATAAACAGTATGCTGTAGCTCAATATGTGAAATACATTTGGGAGGTATCCAGTCACTCACTGCTGAAACCTTGAGATGCTACAGGTTCCCTTAAGGAGAATCTGTCAGCTTGTACAAAAAATAGAACAGAACAGCACTAGTATTTAATGATATTGTTTGGAAACAGCTTAGTTTAGTTGCCTGTCTACAATATGTTTGTGTAGAGACACCTTTTGTATCTTTTTTTGTCGTTGCTAAAATATTCTTGGCACAGATGAAGATTTTTTTCCTGCCTCTTGCTAAGACGTTGGTATTGGTTCTTGGAATTCCCTTGAAGCTCGTGCCAAAGTAAATTGTGAAAGCATTAAACTGTCAATTTAAAAGCAGTCCTGCTCTGTGGAACAGATCTAGTTTTGCATGGCACCTGCAGAGGCTGCCCTGGGGCTGAATTTGCTGTGAGAATATCTAATAAAGAGCTCCCCCTGCTCCTGTGCAGGTAGGAAAGGAGCACTCGAACTGCACAGCTCCATTCTGTGCAGGCACACTGAAAAACAGATAAACTGCAAATGAGGAGTGAGCTTGGTGCTGAGCTCAGTTCTTCCGTCTAACCTGGTTTGCTGAATGAAGCTGGATTTTTCAGGAACACATTTGTGCTCATGAGAAACAATCCAAGTGTTGGCACTCATGTAACTTTTTAAGGAGCTGGAAGATGAAACTCAGTGTAAACCAAGTGAAATCAACCCTGCTTGCTATTAGCTGGCTTTTTTTTACTGAATTCAGTGTACACATTCTAATATGTGTAATTTAAGGGATTGAAGAAGGCTAAATGACATTTCTATTGTTTTTGCTAGCTCCATTAAAAAGCTGCAAAATAAAGTGAAACTTGATCTGTAAAGAAAATATCTGGATTATAGGTAGAATTCAAATAATTTCAGTCTGTTCACAACTGGCATTTCACCCTTTCAGATGAGGGGATCACTTGCCTCTTGATTTAAAAGTAGTGGAAGGTGATAGAAGGAAAAAACTTCCAATCCAATTGCCCCCACATGTGCAGGGGTATTACAATTGCTGTTAGTGGACAAAGCACAAAGTTGTTTTCTCAACCCTTGCTGCTTATGGAGCTCCAAGTAATGCTTGCTTAGCAATGTTTTTAAGTGTTATATTAATTAAAAATTAAGTAGGCAAGCTTAAAAAAGTAATGGTTCTGATAGTTTATCTGTATGCAGGTAGCTGAGAAAATTAGCTAATAAAAGATGATTATTTAAAGTGTGTTGATAGCTTTAAATTATTTGTTTATATCAATTGATTTCCAGAATGAAACTTTGTTTAATTCAGGTTTGAGTTTGTTATTTTGTTAATTTGCCTTCTTAACTAAACTGGTTTGAACGTGTGAAATTAACCACCAGTTATTTCATAATAGATACCCCAGATTTTTAAAATAATTAACTGTATTCAGTCCTTATCTACAGTTTTAATTTGGCTCCTCAACCTTCCCTGCCCCATGATGTGTCTTTGTAAATAAGTTTCCAAGAGGAGATTTCTTTATCATGGATAAGTGAGATGTAGCTATGAGAACATCAGAACAGAGATTATCAAGGACAGTTGTTTTATAATATGGAAAAGACAGAATGTGTGATCTCAGTACTGAGTAATATTTTTGAAGCACAAAATCCTGATTTAGTATTTTGATCTATTTTTTGATTGTCTGCAATGGCAGTGTTTTGTGTTTGAAAACACAAACAAAAAACCACAACAAAAACACCTTCAAAATATAAGAACAAAGCAACTCCCACAGACCAGCTGAGCAATATTTTGCCAATCTTGTTTAAAACAATCCATCCTTCTCAAATGTCTAACTTTGTATCCTAGTAGGTAGTCTGGCCTTCAGTGTTAAGTGTTGCTTGTTCACTGAATCAATCAGAACAAGGAGGACATTCTCCAGTCATTCTTTTTCTATGATTCTTAATAGTCCAAAGTAGGGGGAATCCTTAGGGACTAATTATTTTAACTGTGCAAGTTTTTTCAGGTGGAAAGTGACCTGCTGAATATATGACATGGTTTCATCAGAGTAGAATATTCCAGATGGGAAGGGACAGTCTAGATCACTTATCTGTTAAAGGATGATGCTGATATGCCCTCAGGTTAGGGTGAAATCTGGCTGAGATCAAGGGTTATTTCATTGTACAGCAAGGAGGGGCAGATGAGGTGCTGAGGGATTCCTTCTGACTGAACTCTGTAAGGGAGGCTGAGCTTGTTTAATTCAATCCCTGTTCTGAGAGCCTTGGAGACTGAGTGCTGCAGAAATTAAAACTGCTTCTTTTTTTTACTTTGAGGAAACACAAAATAACACAAACTGCTATTAAGTGTCCACTTAAATGAGTGTCTGGTTTTTCATACAGTATTAGTGCTCTAACACTTCTTGGATGACACAGAGAAAGAACTTGTCCCACCCATCAGTAAATCCAAGTGCTGCTGTGGAGTGACAGCAGTGTCTGAACGCAGAGCTGGCCCAAGCCTCCATGTGCCCTTGCCCCAGATCACACTGAGTGTGGTTGCACTTAGATATGAAACCTCTGAGCTGCTGAGACACATCCTATAATTTAAAATTGGAAAGTGTCCCAGCTATTGTTTATTTTTGATGAATTTTCAAAGCATGAAAAGCTACTACATGGGGCAGCAACTCAGGTGGTAAGACAGCCACTTGCTCTTGCTCTATTTAGTTTTGTTTTGTTGTGCAAGTATTTAACACCCACATCAGGAGGCCTGGGGGACCTAGTGCCAGTGAAGATGTATGGACAGCATCCCTCCTCAAGGAGGAACTATTAACTTTGGAACTTCTTTTTTGTTTTTCCCCTAGCCTGAAAGAATTCCTGCCTAAAGAATATACCAAACAAAGAGGGGCTGAAAAGAGAATATTTCAGGTAATTGTGAGGCTGAAAAAGCTACTATAGTTTCACTACATTTATAAGAAAAATCTGAGATTCCCAGGTGTACATTTTGTTGTATACAAAAAACTTTGAACTATATAGCTCTCAGAAAATGAAGTATCAAGTATTTGACAGCTTTTATTTTATTTCTTCGGCAGGTTTATTGTCCTGATCATTTTTGGTTTACTGATAATTATCCAATGTGTTTTGTTAAATGGAGAGAATGAAAATTAAGTATTTTAAAGATCTTTTTGTCAGTTGCATGGAAATATAAAGATGCATCTTTGTATTGAAATAGACACATGTTTAGGAAAGCCAGTTTTAATTTCATGCCTCATTCAAACATGAGCCTCAATTCTGCTTGTTAATGCTTGAATTCAGTGATGTGTATGGGAATCACCCCATTGTAAAAGACTGGAGCAGTTAAGTACCAATGGTAAAATGTGCTGGTATTGTTAGAAGTGGTCTGAGGGCCTGAGTGCTATGGATGGACCAGGTAACTCTGCCCACAGAAATACAGGTGTGGCAATACAATGGAAGTTGGAAAATTCTGGGGTCAGCAGGTGAGATGAAGTCTCATGGCTTCTGGAAGGACACACCAGAGATCTGAGATCCCAGCTAGGGAGACAAGTTCAAGGGCAGGAGCAGGTCACATCCTTTCTTTTGTCTGCTGCACTCCCAGCTGAACAATCCTCTAACTTAGTGAGTCTGTTCTACCTTGAGTTTTCTGTACTTCCTTGTAGATGAGTGTGTCTGACACTTTCCTGTGCACCTTTAGGTGGTGCAGTGACATTGCAGTTTGAGCAGAAACCAGATTCATTCACTTCTGAGTATCACAGCCATGCTTTTCAGAGCATGGGATTTTTGCCCATGTCAGATATGACCTAGGAGCAGTTTCACTCATTATGTGCTGTAGTGCATGGACCAGAGGCTCAGCAGTGTGGGCACTGCTCTGGGCAAAGAATCAACAAGGTAGCGTATGTGAGCTGTCTTTTTCAAAAAAACTCAGTTGTTTCCCAAGCCATGAAGTTGTGCTCCTTGTTCTTTGGGGATCCTGGTTGTGTTCTCTGCTGAACTGACAGATTGGAGCAGCCTGTGTCCTTGGGACGCAGGAGGTTTTGGGAGTTGCATTTCCCCTCCCAGTGCTGTCCCTTGGAAGCTCCCAGGCTGCTGAGGTGGGAACAAGAGGAATCAGAAGGCGTTTCCCATGTTCCTGCTGCTCCCCCTGCTGCCATCAGTCAGCCCCAAAGAGGTGGCAGCCTGCAGTTGAGAAGCACATGAGGGGAAGATGGGGTGGGATGGGGAATCCCACAAACAGGATTTAAACAGGGAGACACTGGAATGTGGATTTCAGCACAGTGGTCTGGATAGGAGAGCAGATCCTATTTAAATTTAATAAATTTAAATACATAAGATGGGTACCTGTCATTACTTACACATAATCATCAATCTACTAATGACCACATTGTTTAAATAATAAATAGAGACTGAGTTACAAGGCACACTTAGTTGAGTATTTCAGGCCACACTATCCAGAAAAATAATTTTTTGTTCCTCAGCTGTAGAGATATTTTCCTGTGATGGAAAAAAATTTGGATAATGCTCCAACTGGCAACAAAAGCCCATTGGAAGTGCCTACAAGGCATGAAAAATGGTCTCAAGTACAAGGTGTGAGGCTGTCATGAGTCAAGTTTTGGGAAAGCAGAAATAAATAATCTATTTCTGGGAGGAAAAAATAGGGTGTGGGTACACTTAAATGATGTTTAAAGGAAGTGAAGAGGCATTAATTGTATGAAACCTAATGATGTCAAACAGCAGGAATACCTAGAATTTTAAACTGTATCAGAAGGGGTTTAATGTGCATGGTCTGAGGCACAGATTGGTTGATGGTCCAAGAGGAGTGTTGTTTGCCCAGGTTAGTTATTTTCTCTCATGTGAGGCATTATCTGATAGTTTTGCTAACATTTCTACCCAGTATTTTTTTTCAAATATTCTAATTGTGATGATTATGAACTAAGCATCCTGAAATAGATAAAAGCTGTGTCCTTTTCTTGTTTGTTTGTAGCAAGCTTTGGTTCTGGCTAATTGAGACAGAGCTCTCTTGCAGGAGCACAAGAACTGTGGTGAGATGACAGAAATAGAGGCCAAAGTGAAGTACGTGAAGCTGGCGCGTTCCCTGCGCACCTACGGCGTCTCCTTCTTCCTTGTGAAGGTAACACAGCTCCTGCTGGGAGCACCCTGTGCCCTGGGTTGTGGGTTATCTCAGCTCCCTCTCTAAGCCAAGGTTTGCTGCCTCAGCCACTGAGATATTTCAGTTTCCTGCAGGAGTGAGAAGAGGGGCTGTGTGGGATTCACATTCTCTGAGCAGAGAGAGACAATTCTCTCTCGCAGGTTTTTGCCTGGAGAAGCAGAGAAGAGAATGATCAAAACATTTCTTATCTCATTTGCTGCTCCTGTGTTTGTGCACAAGTGGAACGCATTATGGGAGATTGTTTACCTGAAGGGATTTGCTAATTGGATTCTGGTGGGAGCGTTTTGTTTTCTTGACCAATCTCTGCAAGCTGTGTCCTGATGGTTGGTCAGGAGACAGTCACAAGATTTTGTTCAGTTGAGTTCTTGTTTCAGTTTAGATGTAGTGTGAAATAGTATAGAATAATATAGTATAATAAAGTATTTAATGAGCCTTGTGATATCATGGAGTCCTGCTCATCATTCTTCCCGCCCATCAGGAGAAATTTCACCAATAGGGTTGTCTTTTGAACTGAGTAGTAAAGCTGCACTAAAGACCAGAGCTTCTTAATTAATGCATTGTTTGAAAATCATTGTCTGTAAACAAACTAAGCCTGGAGTTTTAAATTGTCACTGTCGGCATGCCAGTTGCTTCCCTTTGCAGTATATTCTATCTTGCTTCTCTTTTGTCCTGAGGAAAGCTGCATTTGTAAGGAAAACAATCTTCCACACCTTGTTATAGGAGAAAATGAAAGGCAAGAACAAGCTGGTTCCCCGTTTGCTGGGGGTCACCAAGGACTCGGTGATGCGTGTGGATGAGAAGACCAAGGAGGTGTTGCAGGAGTGGCCCCTGACAACTGTGAAACGCTGGGCTGCCTCCCCTAAGAGCTTCACTCTGGTAATCTGGCTGTGTGTGTTCAGAGGACAAGGGATTTCTGTGCCAGGGAGGCTCAGAACAGTTTCTGTACTGTGACTTGTTCCACCTCTAATTCTCTAGCCTGACAGAGTCACTGAGCCCCCAAGCAGTAAACTGGCACATGCTGTAGTCCAGGTTCAGTCTGGGGTTTGGTGCTTCTGGACAGGCCAGTTCCTCAGAAATACTGTTTAAATCTTTCAACAAACCACTGCTTAAATCTCATTTGGGCCTAACTGAAGAACCAATTAAGAAAACATTATTATTCACACTTGTGTACATAGTTATGATGTCATTCATAATGCACTCTGTGACTTGCAAGATGTGAATATAAACAAAGTCAGCTGGCTCATTCATATGTTTGATAATTATGAGTTTAGAGAAGCTTCATGAATGTGATATTTTGCTAATTATTTGGTCAATAGGAGACCACAGCAACATACATTTTGTATATGAAAAGGTTGTTTGAAGTGATGGAGCAAGAGGCAGAAGCTGGAAAATTGCATTCACTTAATTCATGTGCATCTAATTTCCAGTTGCATGGATGATTATGGTCTAGGATTAAATTCTAAAAAAACTTTTCTTCATCTTCAAGTGACTGAATCTGATAAAGTTAGATGAAGTATCTCTTGGGTATTTCAGTTTATGAAACATCTGTGAGTAGACTGAAATAAAAAGCATTCTTCTCTCTTCCCTCAGTCTCACATACAGACTGGTTTAGAATCTTGGAGAAGTTTAACTTATTGTAGGATATAATAAAATGTCTATACAATTTCAGAAATTGAATTTTCTCACTTATATTTGATATTGTTTCTTCATTTACTTACTTTGCATTTTCAAATGAGTTTTGGGGTTTTTTCCCTTTTTCTTCAGGATTTTGGTGAATATCAGGAAAGCTATTACTCAGTACAGACCACTGAAGGAGAACAGATCTCTCAATTAATTGCAGGTTACATTGATATCATCCTAAAGAAGGTACAGTATTAACATCTTGGCATGTAGCAAAAAAACCAATGCAAAAATTCAGATATGTGCAAACTGCAGTTTTTCTCTCATGGAGTCAGTGTTGTATCTTGTGTTTTGATGTTGTATATTTTTACCTGCAAGTAAGGCACTGCTTCTGGAAAAATCAAGGCTATTTCTTACATCTCTAGCATGGGTCTGGCTCAGTACAGCACTCCTGGGCTTTGTTTTTCTGTCTGGAAGGTGACCTGGTGGCTGTGAGTGTATATCCAGGGAAGAGTTCAAAGCTTCAGCTGAGGATTTTTATGCTATGGTCCAAAGTGATGAAGCAGGTGGGAAGAAATTACCCTAGAAGCAGCATTTAAAACTACTGCCAGGACTACACAATAGTTGTCCAGATGCTCTTGTATATAATGTACCAAAGCTGAGAAAGTTTTTGGCCAGAAAAACAAACCAAAAGCCCCAACAGTACATTGCTTTAGAAACACTGTGATTAGCAAAGCAAAGAATTAGACCTGAGTTGTGCAGAGGGGGATAGAAATCTGTGCTTGTGAAGAGGTCAGACTGCCTTGAAACTTGTTTTTATAGAATGTGCCTGGCAGGAGAGAGGAAGGGCTGATACAAATTTCCAGTACTCAGAATATTCCCAAGCAAGCAAGTGCAACAGCAAAAATGGCAAATTTGCCACCACACATGGAGCTGAATGGTCCCATTCTAATCGTGTTACATAGAAAAGTGAGGTGTTCAAACAGCACTGATTCATTCTTGTCAAAATTTTACTTCATTGACATTCCAACTACATCATTCTTTACTGTAATAGATTTTAGTAGTAAGAAATCACACAGTTAAGAAGCCCAGAAGAATTTATTGCCTTTGTTAGTGTGAGCAGTTAGGATGTAACATTAAGGGTTACATAATAAAAGGTTGAGGAGGATTGCCAGAATTCATCACACAGAGTTCATCACATGCCTTTTGCTCTGAGGCTGTCAGGCTCAGGTTTAATAAACATCAAATAAATTGCAGGTTTCTGTAGATGGTTTAAAACTTGATTCAAAAGTAGCATTGCTGTCTAGTGCCAAATGAAAGCAGCCTTCTGTCTTGATAGAATACAAATGTGCAAATTTCCACTCCCAGTTCTTTGATTTTTTTTTTCTCTACCATCTGCTGACACAGGCAGTTTGAAACTAATGAATTAGGAACAGGTTCAATCATAAACACCCCTGATTCATGTGAGAAGCTGCAGTTTGTAGTTGTTGAGCCCAAGTAATGTCTGGGATGGATGCATCAAAGTGGGGTTTGTTGCTTTCAGTTGCATATTGTTAATTCTTGCTGTGTTTTGGGCTGGTCCAACTCATTTTCTCCAGTGTGCATGGATGGGTACATTATTTTCTGCTCAAGTGTTACTAGTACAGTGTTCCCCCCCACTCCACCCAACCCTTCATGTCCTGCAATTTTAGTGATAGGTCATTAATCAGCTGACAGAGGACCCAGAACTTGAGTAGCATGTATCTAAATTAAAACCAGTAGATTTCTTCTTTTACTTCACATTATTACAGAAGTCAAGCACAATCATGACTAGCCAGAGGGAGTTTCAGTCCATGCATGAAATCAAACTCTGGTGGGAAGCACTTCTTTCTCCAAAGCTGTGTGTTCATATGGATGTGCATGAGGAGTTCCTCTTGGATGGAAGGGCACAGTGGATACTTCTCTGTTTATATTCCTCTATATGGACTCAGACTACAAATCATGTAGCAAGAGGGAAAGCAGACAGTTTCTCTGCACTAGGCAACAAGTACAAATAGACTCTTTTTATAAGGCACTGTTTCTATGATTTGTAGTTTCCTGTTGTTTCTACTTAGTGCCCTTACACATATTTACAAATCTCTCTTAGCACTAAAAAACCCCTGCCTCAATCTTCAGCCTGAAGTCAGCCTGAACATTCAACTTTAAAGTCTTTAAAGTCAACTTTAAGGTTCTGAATTTTTAAAGACTATGATAAAATGACTTGGAGACACTATTCAATTTATTGTCTTTACTTGTGGGTATGTATTTCCTGCTGGCAGTGATGCCTTTTTTGGGCTTACCTAGAAACAGAGGCCAGGCAAAGATAAAGAATAAAAGTGGATATATTTAATTTATATTTTAATTTTAAATAATTAAATTTAAATCATTAATTTTATATTTTAAGTATATCTTTCAGGTATATTAAGGGCAGACAGAGCCTCCCCAAAATGAATGGTGGTGATGAGTTTTTCAGACAGATAAGTTTGATCCATTTACATATCAGGAGTTAATGCTCCAATTACAGCTTCAGGTGATGAAGTTACATTCCCTCAGTTTGCTCCCCACTCCCCTTCCCCTTCACTTTTGTTTACACTTTTTGGGGCCTGAGGCTGTAGGGTGTCCTTGGATCTCAGGCCTAGAGGGAATGTTTTCTCTGAGCAAAATGTGAAGACAGGGAACTAACACGTTAACAAGTTAACTAACACATTTATATGGAGTTTAGAATTATGCATATTGCAGTACAAGATTTCAAAAATATAAAGGCTAAAATCTTGAGGCATCAGGGGGTAGCACCATACAGTAACACTTCAGCACTTTCCTCATACCTTTGTTCACAAAGGCACCAGCAGGTTTTTTCCTTTACATATTTCATCTGCCAGGGTTTAGAGCCTGGGCTGTTAAATGCTGAAGAGTTCCTCTTCTCTGGGGGAGCTTGTGTTATCACTCACTGCTCAACAGTGTGGTGTTCAGCACCTGACAAGGCTCTGCAGGTCATTTGTTTATGTTTGTGATAAATGGTGGACAAAAAGCAAGAAACAACACTCATTGTTTAACTTATCTTTTTTTTTTTCCCCCTCCAGAAACAAAGTAAAGATAGATTTGGGCTTGAAGGTGACGAGGAATCAACCATGTTGGAAGAATCTGTTTCACCTAAGAAGTGAGTGCATGCGACAGGAGGAAAGGGTCTGGTTTTGAGAGTGCCCCATTTAGCAGTGGCAGCTTTTTCAAATGAAGCATTACAGTTATTACTGTGGTAGAATGGTTTTCTACAGAGTATTTCAATAGGAGGAAATGCTGTCCCCAGGAAATTCAGCAGGCTCCTAGCTTCATTCAAGGATTGAAGAGCAGATATTGGTCACAAAATTGTTGGTTAGAGCAGCCAGCAATGGCACCATCAACTTGACTCCTGAACAAAGGCACTCAGGCTGTAATTCAGTAAAATGCTGAGGCAGAGAAGGGGATAATAAAGAAGAGCCGAAAAGTTGTAGTATTTTTTTTATCTTCATGTGTGATTTACAAGGTTTTAGATGCTTGTGTCTGCTGGTTCCATGGTTTCCAGCAGGTTTGACACCTGTCAGTTTGGTTGTACACAGTGTTATGAGCTGAGCTGGCTTATTTCAGCAGCCAAAGCCATCAGCATCACACCATGTGTGGTGTGGGTAGGGGAAAGGGTTTGGTAGAGGTAGGTCAGGTTGTGGTTTTGATGGGAGAGTAACTGAATAAAGCAAAACACAGAACTGTGGAGCTGGCCGCACTCTTGCAAAGGAATGTCAAATCTTTTTGTGACATTATAAGCTGTAATGAGCCACTCAAGTCTTTTCTTGGAGCTCTTGAGGGTGGCAGTGTCAGCAGTGTGTATGTGAAAAGTCCATTTGATTTATTGTTAAGCTTACAGTTTATATGAGATAGATTTGTTAGGTATTTCATGTGGCCTTACGGGAAATTTCATCTTTTGATGGATCACACATGTTCAGATGTGCTTTATTTTGACATGGCCCTTTCCAAATCACTTCCAGCATATACTGTTAGTTAAGTGCTGTGCAGAGAAGCCCAAAACTTGTAGTAGATAAATACAAGATTTTTCGTGGTTGAAATCACTTTTTTTTTCCCTCAGCAGAGTGTTGTTGTTACAGCCTGAATTTCTGTCAACACTTATAGCTATTGAAGGTTGAATCATGTTTAAATATGAGCAGTATATCTGGCAAGGCGGTTCAGGATGGCAGTAACTTTATTTATTATTCTCCAGTCCAGGATCTGGGGGACTGCCAGATTATTTGCAAGTACTGTGTGTGCTTATTTGTATAAAGGGGGAAGAATTAAGTTTTTATCCCAGTTCTAGGGAGTGCTTGCAAAAGATCTCCACAAGGTTCATGCTTCTATTTTGTATTGATCAGCCTGTGATACAAGTGAAACAAAGCAGTTGTTGTGCCATAAACCTTTTTCTGGTTCTGTCTAACAGGGGTAAAGCCATTGTTTCATGTTTAACAAAACTGCACATTGCCACCTTTCCTGGGTGCCTGTTCATTAGTGCTATTAATAACTGATCTGCCAGAAGCCCCACGTTATCTTTTGTCCAATATGTTAAAAAATGGTTCGAAAGAAAAACCATCAAGTTCTCCAGCTTCTCCAAACACTGTGAAATGCAACTGAAAGCCTAGAGGAGGCAGAGCTGAGTTGGCAGGAGCTGACTGAGTGTGTGTTGGTGTTTTGCAGACCCACCATCCTGCAGCAGCAGTTCAACAGGACGGGCAAGGTGGAGCACGGCTCGGTGGCGCTGCCGGCCGTGATGCGCTCGGGCTCCAGCGGCCCTGAGACCTTCAACGTGGGCATCATGCCCTCCCCGCAGCAGCAAGTGACAACTGGCCAGATGCACAGAGGACACATGCCCCCTCTTGTGAGAAACACTTGCTGCTGGGAAAGAATGGGTTTCTGCAGAGTATTTCAGTAGAATGAAGTGCTGTCCCAGGCAGTGAAGCAGGCTCGTAGCTTCGTTCAAGGATTGAAGAGCAGATATTGGTCACAAAATTGTTAATTAGGGCAACCAGCAATGGAACCATCAACTTGACTGTGTTACAGCACTCAGGCTGTAATTCAGGAAAATGCTGAGGCAGAGAGGGGGATAATAAAGCAGAGCTGAGAAGTGGTAGTATTTTTTTCATCTTCATGTATGATTTACAAGGTTTTGGTTGCTTGTGTTTGCTGGTTCCATGGTTTCCAGCAGTTTTGACACCTGTCAGTTTGGTTGTACACAGTGTTATGAGCTGAGCTGGCTTATTTCAGCAGCCAAAGCCATCAGATGTGTGGTGCGGGTAGGGGAAAGGGTTTGGTAGAGGTAGGTCAGGTTATGGTTTTGATGGGAGAGTAACTGAATAAATCGAAACACAGAACTGTGGAGCTGGCCGCACTCTTGAAAAGGAATGTCAAACCTTTCTGTGCAGTGAGACCATAAAACCAGATTTTTTGTGTGTGAAATCTGTCTGTGCAGCAAGTAGTCAGAAACAAAATGTTATACCTATTTGAGACCGAGAGTCCTGGCTGTAATGCTCTGACTGTTCTACCAAACATAACTTATGAATATCCCTTAAATATTTAGGGTGTCACTTTTTGATTTATTTCCTCATTTTCTTTAAAGCAGGCTCTTCCAGCCTTTTCTTTACCTTTAAGTAGTTAAAACTAGTATTCAAAGGGGAAAAAAAAGGTTTAGATACCTGCTGCACTTGGCTCTCTCCCACAGGCTAAGGAAACTGAGCTCTGCTGTCTTGAGCGTGCCCTCCACATCCCTGTCAGGCTGTTTCTTGAACTCCTTGTTCCTCACTGCCCTTTCTCACCAATGTTTTCCCCTTTGTCACCAGTGGTTTCCCAGAGGTGCCATCAGTTTGGGTGCTGCACTCAGCTGTGTCCTGTGCTGGGTCTGTTGGAGCTGTCTGGAACCAGCTGTGCCCAGTGTGGGGCAGCCTCTGGCTGATTCTCCCAGAGGCCACCCCTGCAGCCAAAACTCCTGCCACAGACACCCAGTACAGACAGCATCCTGCTCTGCTAAACCCCTTCAGTTTTCTGTTAGCTTATGCATATTGATGACAATTTAGTTTTAGAATCATCCTTGATTGCATTGGGAGGCTGTCCCAGGAAATCGGTAATGATCTCCTAGAAGCAAATTGATTTTTCACGTTGTTCAAATGCAGGTCAGTAAGACAGCTCAGTGGGTTTGTGTGTATCTGTTGGCCACTGTTTGAGCTGAGAAAGGTGAGCAGTTTATGTGTGTGTGAAAATAGCACAGAGTGTAAAATGGCATAAGCAGAATCAGGACTGTGAGGAGAGTGTGAGTGCTTTGCTTTCTGCACTGTGCCAGGAAAAGGCAGCTCTGGAATGGCCTGGGGTGGTTGCCGGGCTGCTGTCACTTGTGCCTGGAGTGCCCTGTGGGCACAGCCCAGCCATTGCCCTGCTCTGCCTTGCAGACCTCAGCCCAGCAGGCCCTGATGGGGACCATCAACAGCAGCATGCACGCGGTGCAGCAGGCGCAGGCCGACCTCAGCGAGGTGGACAACCTGCCACCCCTGGGGCAGGACATGGTGAGTGCTGATCCACACAGCAATGGCCTTTGGGGCTTTGGGGTGTTCACAGAGCAGTGCAGTCATTGCCCCCAGATCTAGAGTGGTACTGCTAAAGCTTTTTAATATGGGGTAAAATTTGTGCTCTCTCTAAGGAATTCATGTACAGTGGCTCACCTCACTCTAATCAGTCTCCTGAGACCAGATGTAGCAGACTGCATAATCCTGCCTGGAATGCTCTTGTTTTGTGGGCATATGTACAGTTAAACACAAACTATGGGCAGTATTAATGGTGGGACTTACTGCCTCTCAGAAACATGGAAAATGAGAACAAAACATGATTCTGTTGTTCATGATCCAGGTTAGGGCAGGATGGCAGAGCCCCAGAGGGTCACTGCTTATGGGGGACTGTCAGTCAAGAGTGTTTAGCCTTTCTTATGGCATTTACCTTAAAAGGGCAGCTGTTGAAATGTGACAGCAAATCTGTAATGAATGAATCAGCAGAGGAAAATGCTTGCATTCTTATTTCACTTTAGGGGCCTGCTGTTTTTCTTCTGTTTCACTTTTAAAAATCCACAAAGGAATGGGATATGTACCTAGTATCTTAGTGTACAGAACCTCACTGTAGTCCTTAATTCTTTTCATTATTGCTCTTCAGGCATCAAGAGTATGGGTTCAGAACAAGGTTGATGAATCAAAACATGAAATACACTCTCAGGTTGATGCAATCACTGCAGGAACTGCGTCTGTTGTTAACCTTACAGCAGGTAAATTTCAATGGGAGGGATTTCCTTGCAGTCTCCTCACTATTTGTCAACCTAAATCAAGAAACATGAACTGAGTATGGGGCAGCTGCAGAAAATGTTCTTTAAAACACATCAGTAGTTAAGTGCATTGACATGTGGAACAAACTTGGTGTCCCTCCCAGCACAGTTTTTTCTATCTTCAGTTTCTCTAAAGGTGTAACAGTCAGTGCAGACAAAATCTAGCTGGCTTATCCAACAGAGTAGAGTGCTTGCAAGGTTGCTACAAGAAAGCAGCATTGATCTGGCAGTTGTTAAGGAGAGATTCTGTTTTTATTGACTGTGGGTTTTTCTTCAGCAAATTACAGGTTGAGGGAGCTGTGAGTGGCTTAAATGAGACGAGACTGTCTTGCGTTAGGTTCTTTTAGTATTGAAGGAGGCTGAAACTGTGGACTTCTCAGCAAATGGCATTGAATGAAGAAACATTCTATTAGAGGATAGATTGTTGCAGAACAAGTGTAGAAATGAGAAAGTTTATAGCAATCTAATGTGGTTTTAAGTGGCACATTACTTACTAGACATTGCTTGGCTGTCTTGAAATGTCTCTTTTATCTCTCACCAGTGTAGCTTGTTGTAGCTGCTGCTGTTTCCCTTTTAGCCACTAAAGCATTCTGATCATTGAAAACCATTTGCTCTGCAGGGGACCCAGTTGACACTGATTACACTGCTGTGGGATGTGCAATTACAACCATCTCCTCCAACCTCACTGAGATGTCCAAAGGTGTGAAACTGCTTGCTGCTCTCATGGATGATGAGGTTGGAAGTGGAGAAGACCTCCTGAAAGCTGCTCGAACCTTGGCCAGTGCTGTCTCAGACCTGCTGAAGGCTGTGCAACCAACTTCAGGAGAGGTGAGCAAAGGAAAACGTCTCAGGTTCCCTCTTTTTGGCCATATTGCCTGCACACTAATGCACAAGTTCCTTGAGGAAATGTAAAATGCAAGTGAAGTTCATTTTCTGTGAATTAATGCATTTCTCTGTTACCTCTTCCCAGCCTCGCCAGACAGTTCTGACTGCAGCTGGAAGCATTGGACAGGCCAGTGGGGAGCTGCTGAGGCAAATTGGGGAGAATGAGACAGATGAAAGGTTCCAGGTAATGAGGGGATTGTTTGTCACTGTCAGAACTGTGCAGTTTTAATGAGGAGGTCCCTGCATAAAACCAAGCTGCTCAGAGTGTGGTTAGAAAATGCTGAAGTTTCTCTATGCTAATTGAATCCATTTTGAAGTTGATTTTAATTACACAATTATTGTATTTGCTGGCAATGCATTCTCATTAAATTAAATTAGCCTCTCAGAAGGCTAATTTATTACTTTATTATACTATATTATATTAAAGAATACTATACTAAACTATACTAAGGAATACAGAAAGGATACTTACTGAATGATAAAAAGATAATAATGAAAACTTGTGACTCTTTCCAGAGTCCTGACACAGCTTGGCCATAATTGGCCAAAGAGTGAAAACAACTCACACCAGAATGCAATGAAACAATCACCTGTGGGGGTAAACAATCTCCAAACAGATGAGCAAAACACAGGAGAAGCAAATAAGAATTGTTTTCTTTTCTCTGAGGCTCCTCAGCTTCCCAGGAGAAAAATCCTGGGAGAAGGAATTTTTTCAGAGAACGTGAATATTACACACAGTCACAGAACGCTGATTTCATAGAAACCTTTACTTCATTCTGTGCATCATACAGATGCTTCATGGAGAGCTTTTTGCTCTGTATTTCTTCTCATTAAATATAATGGGGTTTATGCAAGTGTTTGCTGTGTCTGTATGTATACATGTAAACATGTAGAAGTTAATAAAATCTTTTGGTAAACTGAGTAGAAAAAAAAGCTATATTGCAAACAAAATTTCTTCAAGATGAAAAGTAGCATCAGTTACAAAACCATTAATGCCTTATGATTTAACAGTGTTTGCTGTTGCCAGTTCTCTTAAATCCTCTGTAAAAAATGTGTGGATTTTTTCACTGAATGCCAAGGACATGTTTGCACCAGAAGCAAGGGAAGGCACTTTTCAGCAGCAGCTACATCTCTGGAGTGCACTGTGTGCAAGGTGTCTGCTGATACAACTTACAGGCCATTTTCACCCTTCATCCAGCAGTGAATCTGTGAACTTCATCAGTTCTCATTTGTATTCCTAGCTGAATATATCTGTTACAACTCTTGGCTAAGAGAAAGAATTTAAGCATTCTTATTAGTCTTATGGAGTGTTGGAGAAAGTGGGTAAGGAAAAGGGATGGTTTGTCATGTCTAAAAGCAAAACAAAAAGTAGTGGGTTTGGTTTTTGAAATGGAAGATTTTCTGCCTGCTGTGATGTTGAAATTTAAATAAGTGTATTGGAAGTATTTCCTTTACTGGAAAACCAGGTTATTTTAACAGTAGAGGCATTAGGAAGACTCCATCCTATTAAAAAACGGAAGTATATGTGTAGGATTTAAAGTGGGGAAACGGGAAGAAATTATTTTAACTTAGTGATTGCAGGAATTAACACCTGGATGTGTTTTCATGTCTCAGACTTTTCCTTTTCCTTTACCAGGATGTCCTGATGAGTTTGGCCAAAGCTGTTGCCAACGCTGCTGCCATGCTGGTGCTGAAGGCCAAGAACGTGGCCCAGGTGGCAGAGGACACAGTGCTGCAGAACAGGGTCATTGCTGCCGCCACCCAGTGTGCCCTGTCCACCTCCCAGCTTGTGGCTTGTGCCAAGGTGAGCCAGGGCTGTTGGTCAAGGGCCAGAGCCTCGTGTCCAGGGGGTGCTGCTGCGTGTCTCCAATGCCTTGAGCACGGGCCGGTGAATAATAAACCTTTTGTGGGTGCTGTCCCCACGCAGGTGGTGAGCCCCACCATCAGCTCCCCGGTGTGCCAGGAGCAGCTGATCGAGGCAGGGAAGCTGGTGGACCGCTCGGTGGAGAACTGCGTGCGGGCGTGCCAGGCGGCCACGGATGACAGCGAGCTGCTGAAGCAGGTCAGCGCCGCCGCCGGCATCGTCAGCCAGGCCCTGCACGACCTCCTGCAGCACGTGCGGCAGTTCGCCAGCAGGGGGGAGCCCATCGGCCGCTACGACCAGGCCACCGACACCATCATGTGTGTCACCGAGAGCATCTTCAGCTCCATGGGCGACGCCGGTGAGTGCCCGCAGCACCGGCTCACCGCGGTGTGTGACCGTGCTCGCAGGGGTCTGAGGATGAGGGAGGAGATGAGGATCTGACTCTGTTTTAGAAGGCTTGATTTATTATTTTATGATATATATTATATTGAAACTATACTAAAAGAATAGAAGAAAGGATTTCATCAGAAGGATGAAAAGATTTCATTCATTCATCGTTCTTTCTTTTCTAAGAATAGAAAAAGAAAGAATGATAGCAAAAACTTGTGGCTTGGACAGAGAGTCCGAGCCAGCTGACTGTGATTGGCCATTAATTAGAAACAACCACATGAGACCAATCACAGATGCACCTGTTGGATTCCACAGCAACAGATAATCAATGTTTACATTTTGTTCCTGAGGCCTCCCAGCTTCTCAGGAGAAAAAATCCTAAGGAAAGGATTGCTCAGAAAATATAGCTACAATGGTTCACATGCCAAGAAAATAAAAATCCTTCTTCTCTGTTTTCTGCTTCTAAGCTAGTGCTGTCATCATGGGTATCCAGCTCATAATATTAATCAGCAGTGTGCACATAGCTGTGTGCTAGATGGAGTAAGTATTCAGTGAAAACAATCAAAACCATGCTAAAGGAACACTGTAATCTTTTGTGTTTTCTGCCACTGCTTCACTTCATAGTATTGTATAGCAGTTTCTCATCTCCAAATAAGAAGACAGGCACCTGGGCAAATCCTTCACAGTGATTGGTGTTACTATGCATAGATTTTGTTGTAGGTTCGTAAACTTACATCTGCTTTTTCTTCTGAGATGTTTCTAAAAAATGCAGCTTCTAAAACAGGAAACGATGTTTTTGGCTAAAACCATCTTAGTGGTGCTAAGTGTTTTCTAACAAAGTTTTCAGTTTATATTAGACAAAAGATAATTCCCCAGAAACACAGGAAGATGATGGATGATTTTTATTAAAGGAGTGAAAACTTGGCTGTGATTTAAAAGCCAAGTTGTTAGTTTTTGCTGGGACAGGAGTTTCCTTGAACTGTATATTCAAAATTACCTAAAACTACTGATTGTTTTTGTCTTACCATCTAGATTGCAAATACTACACTTTTATCTCCACTGTAGTGATTTCTGTCATTTATATTGGGGTCCAAGATTCGCATATGAAACTTTCAAGTTATATGTGTATATACATGTGTATCATTTTCAAGTGAAAAAACACTTCAGCAAATGGAAGTTAAATTTTTACCTTGTGGAAGGATGCCGAGGTTTGAAGCAAGCCTGCAGTGCAGAGAGGAGAGGGTGAGATGGGGCTGTGCATTTTCCATCCCTGTGCTCCCAGGTGAGATGGTGCGGCAGGCGCGGGTGCTGGCTCAGGCCACCTCGGATCTGGTCAATGCCATGAGGTCTGATGCAGAGGCTGAGATTGACATGGAGAACTCCAAGAAGCTCCTGGCTGCTGCAAAGCTCCTGGCAGACTCCACAGCCCGCATGGTGGAAGCTGCAAAGGTACCAGGGAAATGAACTGTCAGCTTAAAATTGTAATGCTGTGCACAAGGAAGAGAGGCTGTGTGGGATTTATGAATAGCATCTGGCTGTTTATCTGCTTTCTCTTATCCTGTAAAAGTTTAGCATTTAATGACTTACTACATTCCAAAAACCAATTTATTAGCTGCCTGGATTTTTTTGGTTTTCAAAAATCATCTTGCACTGCTTTTGCTTTCCTGTGTGCATTGTGGTCCTGGCTCAAGCCCTGTAGGGCAGTTACCACCAGCCCTGAGCCCTGCTGTGGTGCAGGGGCTGTACCAGTGAGAGGGAGCAACAGAACCACAGCAATCTCTTCCTGCAGTCATTACACAGCAACTCCCCTCTGTTAAAGAAACAGTTTCCTTCACCTGGGGAATCTTGCCTGTGTTGTTCCCTTCCACATTCTCCCCTCCTTATTTTCACAAGAGACACAAATATCACAACTTTTCTTCCCTTTCTGTTTCAGCCTGCTAGGGAGGAATTGAATTTTTGAATTCCTTTGAACTGTTTCCCAGATCCTGCACTGAAATGATTTTTACAGCAGCAGAGCCAGCCATTCTTGCTGGGACTCCAGAAGGCCTGTGCCTGGCTGCCTATCCTTGGCTTTCCAGTATTTTCTGACTTCAAGTGGAGATGATCTACTGTGTTAAACTTCAAGTTTTGGACTGCAGTTACTGGAAGACATATTGATTTGGGAATTTTAAAACTGTTTTTTTTTTTTTTTCAAAAACCTGTATTCATACAAGTACATTATTTCAGATCAAAGGAGAAGCAGTTAAAAAAGGCTTTTTTCCCAAGCACCTGAAGTGGTATATGAAGCAAATGTTCATCTTTCTTCCTCTAAGTACCAGACATAGTAACAGCCTTCCATTAGAAACAAACTTTCTGAAGTTTTGTAGTACTTCAGTGTTCTTCCAATTTCCTTATGATAGTTTAAGGAAAATCAATGCTGATGTAGCAGATGCTGTCTGAACTTGTCTTGATGCTCATCCACGTTTTCTCCAGTCATTTTTACTCAAACTTACAGTTTTTGCTTGGACATTTTGTGCAGGGAGCTGCAGCCAATCCTGAAAATGAAGATCAGCAGCAGCGTCTGAGGGAAGCAGCAGAGGGACTGCGGGTTGCTACAAATGCTGCTGCACAGAATGCCATCAAGAAGAAAATTGTCAACAGATTGGAGGTTGGAAACCATGTAGTGAAAGTGCTAAGCAGAGAATGACAGTGCTGTAAGCTCAGTTCCAGAGTACAAGCTTAGAATTAGACATGCCAGTATATCATAAGATAGTTCTCAGAAAATTGAGTAACTTGTGTCACAGATGTGGTGAAGTGCTGTAAGGATTTGACTCAGAAGGCATATGAAGGTGGTTTAGTCCTAAAATTAAACACCTGAGCTGAAATGCCTTCACTGCTGTGTTAATTTATCTCTCTGGTGTGCCATTTACACACAGTACCTCTTGTGCCTTTACTGGGATATAGAATTCCAGACGAATTTCTGTACCAAGTTAGTTGGATCACAGCATGTCCAATTCAACTGGGGAATTACTCAGAGTCAGGAAGCAGAAATGGAAGTAAAAAGATAGAGCCTATCTAGTGGCCCAGCCTAGGAGAAAAGCAATTTAGTAAGGATAAAATACCATGGGAGTTTGTTTTGTGGGCAAAGTTTGATCTTCACATTCTCAACTAAAATGAAGAAAAGACAGATTGAAAAAAGAAACTTTTCATAGTTCCTAGTTTGCAACTGTGATTTTTGCATTAGTCTGATTCGAATGCAGTAAGGTGACCGTGTTCCAGAAATACATTGAGTTCCTGTGTCTGTCTAGAAGTAAAAATCAGGACTACTGGAAATAAAGGCTGATGTCTGTAATTTTCTAATTGCATTCAAGAAGGTTTTCTAAAAAGAATATTTAAAATGTTTTGCTGTTATAACATATACTGCCTTACAAAGGAGTAAAATGTGTAACTAACTTCATGCTTGCTTCTATATACTGGGCCAGTTAGTGTTGTACAACATGTTGAAGTACCTTGGATAAGGGGTTGAATTTTTATTTTTGTGATAGGGAGAGGTTGATAATAACATTTGAAGTAGGTCTTCAGGATGCTTTTAGACTCAGAAATAGCAGTATTTTGTACCTCTGTGTCATTGTAGGATCTTTGCTTTTGCCATAGAGCAGTCCCAGCAGAAATTGGCTCCCTTGAGCCCTGGCTCAGAGGTGTCAGTGTGGCAGTGTGGGGGCTTTGCTGTTTCCTCTGGCCTTCAGAGGAGCTCGTTGTTTAGACCATTTCTGCTGTTTGTAATTCACTTATCTTCCTCCTGTTGAAACCTAAGCTGTGAAAGAGTAAAGGCATAGAATGCTTCTAAGTCTGCCTTTTTCTTTATTGGCAAATCAGAGATGGGTAATTGAATTCCAATCATTTTCACCTTGAGAGAAGAGCAGTGGTGGTCAGTTGAGGTTTCCTTAAGGCAAATCAAATTAAGGGATAAAATTTATTAATTTTTCAATGTTGTTACTGTCAAAGTTACCTATAGTAATGTGTGTTCCATCCTCTGAATTACTCACTTTCAGCACTGATTTAACTTTCTTTTTCTCCAAAGATTGCAGCTAAACAAGCTGCAGCTGCTGCTACTCAGACCATTGCAGCTTCTCAGAATGCAGCTGTTTCCAATAAGAACACAGCAGCCCACCAGCAACTTGTGCAGAGCTGCAAGGTAAACACAGCCCATGGCAAACAACTCCTGAGCAATGCTTTTGGGGACCTGATGAGGATCACCAATCAATAATGAAATCAGTAATGATTTCTTGCATAGAACATCTATTAAAAGTCCTATTGTGTACTAGTTTGGTTCCATGCATCCTAAATTAATTCTATGACAGCATAGAAGGAATTTACTCAGGAATACTGCAGTTGTCTTCAAGGGGAGTGGGAAGGGTGCTTGTTTTATTTTCAGAGGATTTTGAGTTTGTATTTTTTTACTGAAAATCTTTTCCCTTTGTCCATTTTAGACTGTTGCAGACCACATTCCTCAGCTGGTGCAGGGTGTAAGAGGAAGTCAAGCTCAGGCAGAAGACCTCAGTGCTCAGCTTGCTTTAATCAATTCCAGCCAGAATTTCCTTCAGGTGAAGTGAACCAGTCATTGCAGTAGATGTAAAAAGCATTTTTTTAGTGCTGTATGTTTTCATTTGTGATAAATAACCAGTAAACTGCTAAGAACCATGTAAAGTTCACTGCTCTGAGCCATAGACAGGCAGAATTTTGTTTCTCAGGTTAGGTGGCCAGAATTCATTGTGGCTATGGAGAGTGAGAACTGCTGACATTGAGGTTAAAAGTAACAAGAAAAAAGTATTTTTATGGAGAAGAAACAGTCATTGCTGTACACTTGTCTTCTGGGTTAGAGTTTAAAGAACAAAATGGAGAGAATTTAGCATCTTTCTAAGTAGAGGTCTGAGTCTGAATATGTGTTAGGCTGTTGTGACCTTTTTAGGCAAGGTAAACTTAGTGTTGCAGCAACAAATTTCAGAATTCCTCAGAAGCAGAAGGGAATACTAGCATGGTTTTTTAGATATTAGCCTGCATAATAGATCTAGATTGATGGTTTGGGAAAAACACAAAATTTGACTGTGTGCTTTTTCTATAACATCTTAAAATAGAAAGATAGAATATTGAGTATTGATAACAAAACTATTGGCTTATTGTTAACATTACAGGAACCAGCACCAGAAACCAATTCTCTGTGCAATGGCATGGTCATTATTGGCATCAGTCTTACCTTAAATGTGGTGGCTGTTAGCAGGTTTTTATGGTCCTGTGTAGGTAGAGGGATCACAAACCATCCTCTCACTCTGAGTATTTGCTTTATGATTCCCTCTGGAGTCATTCACATGATTGATCCATCTCCCCTGTGGCTGTATGTGTGTACAGTGGTGATGGTGAGAATCAGCAAAGGGTTTTAGTTGTATCAGCAGTAATCCCTGTGTAGAGGCATTGCTTGAATTACAATTTTAATTTCATAGAATTTTGGCAGAGGTTAATATTTAGAAATGTAGAGAGAAATTTGCCATCTCTGCCACCTTGAGCTAATTGTACCACATGAATGCTGAGTGGCAAAATTTCACATTTCAGTATTTTTAAGTAGTTTACATGAGTAGTCAAAGGCCTCAGGCAGAACCTATGGAGTGGTCACTGTCCCAGCGAAGCACAGATGAGTCCTGCTGCAGAGGGCTTGGAAATGTGACAGAATTCTGACAGGATGTGCCAGCTTAAGGAGCAGGAATGCGCTAGTCATTAAAGAAAAATCTAGAAACCTCATGAGTGTGTGAATGAAAGAAGCTATTTGTTTATTGAATCCTAAACTTTCTTTAAAGAAAATGAGCTGGTAAAACTAACTGTGTTCACTGTTGTTCTCTGAACAGCCTGGAAGTAAAATGGTGGCGTCTGCTAAAGCTGCTGTCCCCACAGTGACTGACCAAGCAGCAGCAATGCAGCTCAGTCAGTGTGCAAAGAACCTTGCTACCAGCCTAGCTGAGCTGAGAACTGCCTCCCAGAAGGTAGGTAAATAAATCCTGCTTTTAATCACCCAGAACAAGAGGACTTCTTGTCCCCCCTGAGGCAGTGCTCACCTCTCGCTGCTGTATTTTGTGCACACTTTGCTCAGACTCCCAGGTGGCCTCTGTGTCATGAGAGAAGGGGGAGGGAGAAGTGACAAGACAGCTAAAAAAGCTTCTGCTTCCCTTTCCATACCAGCCAAATGGGAGCAGAGTGTACACAGCAGCACATCAAGACTGAGCTGCTGTTACATTCAGGGGAGAGCAGGGAAAAGGGAACACAACTCGTGCCCCACCAAACCAGTGAGAGCCAACTACAGCTGTGCTGTAATTGTGAACTGGAATGATCATCTCTAAAACTCAGGGAGGCAGATGCTCTGTGTTTCACACACAGATTTCTAAACTATGTGGGGCTTAAAATATGCAAGTGGAAAATCTGATCTCTTTTGTGTGTGTACACTGAGGCCAGGATGGTAGCACTGAGGTGGCCACACCTGAGCTAATGCTACAATTTCTATCCCATACTGGTGAGTGTGGGCTGCCACATCAGGGAGTCACTGAGATTTTGGTCATGATGCTCAGTGTGGCCACTGCCCAAGGGGAAATCCAGAGTGCCACAGTCACTTTCTCAGTCCCTGGGCTGCCTGCTGTGAAGGGACATGCACACAAGGCAAGTGCACCTCATTCCCCTTTTAGCAGGGTGCTATTCTCTTCACACACTGAAATATTGTTCAGGAGTTTGGAATCCATGATGTAAAACCCTTAGAGGGCTCACAATGGCCTCTAAAGTAGGAAGAGAAATAATATGGGAGGGAAGATGAGATCTGAAGCATCTACTGTTTCTGAAAGTTGTGTACAGCTGCTAACAGTGGTGCTGATCTGGTTTCTGAACAGGCTCATGAAGCTTGTGGCCCAATGGAAATTGATTCTGCTTTGAATACAGTCCAGACACTCAAAAATGAACTGCAGGATGCGAAGATGGCAGCTGTGGATGGACAGCTAAAACCTCTCCCAGGAGAAACTGTAATTGAGGAAGGATGTTCTTCATTTTAAAACAAACAAAGTTAGCTGTTAAAAACTTAAATATTAGAGGCAAAACAAGTCATGAAGCTTTGGATAATGATCATGCTGATAGGATTTTGCACTGATTCTCTTAAAATTGTGTATGTTACTACTACAGCAACAGTGTGTTCTGTAGTAGAGTTACTCATAGGAATGTAGAGCTTCCTTCTCTATTGTCCAAATTACAATTTGGTAACAATAATGTTGTGGTCTTGTCAAAAAGGAATTTCTTTTCAATAGTGACAATGATAAGAACTCAGGATAGCCAGTTCTAGTAGGCATAGAAAATGAAATGGTTTATTTGGTGGGAGGGAAAAAAGCCCTTCCTTGGATGAAAGTATTTATTTCCATTGCTAATTGTAAAATAGTTTTATTGTTCACACTACCTAACACGTTAATTTATTTCATCCTGAACAGGGAAAATGTGTTAGTCAGATTTCAGAGAAATTGTGTGTGTGCTCAGTAGCTGAGGTGGAAGTTTAGGTTTTTTGTGGAATGAGGAATTTTTCAGTACTATTTAAAACAAAGTGCATTTTTGTTGAGCTTAAACTAAGTAATTTGTCCTTTGCAATTTTTTACAGCTTGAGAAATGCACTCAGGACCTGGGAAGCACATCCAAAGCTGTGGGTTCTTCCATGGCCCAGCTGTTAACTTGTGCTGCTCAGGGCAACGAGCACTACACAGGTACTGCTTTATCCATAATGGCTCTGAAACTTCTGCTTTCCATCACCTTGAGGAAAGGTTTTCTTATCACAGACTACTTAAATCAAGAAATTCCATATTTTTTATAGTGCTGATAGTGAATTGTGGTAAGTTATGAAGAATTGAGTGTGACTCACACTTCATAAAAGAACAGTGATGCAATCTGCTGTGTCTTTAATCAGAATAGATTGGGAGATCTGTTGTTTTTGTAAATATGTGCCACTGAAACTGTGAAAGGCTGAAATAATTGCATTTTAGTATTGCATTTTAAAGGTCAGTGCCACTGGAAATGTTGCTGTGTCCTTGCAGAAGGTTTAAAGGGTGCCTTGGATGTGTTTTGAAGCTACAGGGTGCAAACATAGTGGGCACAGCTTGGTGACATTCAGAACTGCATCTCTTCCTAGCTGTTACCAGTCCATGTACAATGCAGCTGCTCTGGCTGATTCATTGAGCACATTTGCATAGTTTGAGGTGAAGCCAATAGGAAACCTGGGCACACAAATTCTAAAGTTTATTTTTGTACCTGTACTTTTAGTTTAGAAACAAAAATGCCTTAATAGAAAAATGCTCTACAGGAGGGACAAAAGCTTACTTGTAGATGGTAAAATGTTCTGTGTCCTTATTCCTGTTGTTGCAAATGCTCCCATAAGATTTTTTGTCTAATATTACTGATAAAATGCATTATGGCAATTACCACTTCATTGGTTATAATTGCATCTGGGCTCTAGAACTTAGAGTTGTTTTCATTTGAAGCAGATGGAATTTCATCAAGATAGCTCATGTTTCTGTCACATAGTTGTGCACAAGTAGGCACTAGGTATCAGGCAAGGGAGTACAGACACTTGCAGCTGATAATGAATAGCTAAATCTAGTAGCCCTGTTTGCAGGAAACCCTACAAAGCAATGAGTTCCTTTTCAATAATTTCATAAATAGAAGAAGGAGACCATTATTCACATAGTCCTACACCTTAGCACTGGAGTTGATAGATGTCTTTTAACAGAGGGTAATTTTATTACATCCTTTCTGTGACTTCATTCAGTTATTTTTTTATGTTTTTACTCACAGTGACGTTAGGTTATATCAAGTTGTATCATTCCTAATAATCTCTTTTTTGATTGCTTGAAGTTAAACTGCTGTGCTGTGGCTCTGAACTCCTGTGCACCATTCTTGCAGACAATCACTGCCCCCATAGCTTGGAGTATGAGTTTTTCCTCATCTTCAGGTTTTAGCTCCTCTTCTTTTTCAGTGCTTCACTAGGATGTAGTCACTGAGAGCTGTGCCCAGAATGGGGTTTTTGGGCTATAACATTTACTTTATGGATTCACTACAGGCATTTCAATAAGCAAATGATTCTGTGTATTTCAAATTTGTTCCTGTTTGAAGATTTTCTTTTAAATTGCATTTGCAGTGTTATTTTGCAATAGGATCATTACCTGGAAGATCATGTCATGAAACACAAAGATTGTTTTAAAGGTACTAACAGAATCCTTGGTGCAATGTGACCACAGGAGTTGCTGCCAGAGAAACTGCTCAGGCCTTGAAGACTTTGGCTCAGGCAGCACGAGGGGTTGCAGCATCCACCAGTGACCCTGTGGCAGCCCATGCCATGCTGGATTCAGCCAGGGATGTCATGGAAGGCTCTGCCATGCTGATCCAGGAGGCCAAGCAGGCCCTGGCTGCCCCAGGGGATGCAGACAGCCAGCAGAGACTAGCCCAGGTAAGCTGGGACTTGGGCAGCTGCAAGAGTTGTCAAACATGCAGTGAATTCACTCCAAACCAGCACTGAATAAGGAGAGAGAGTGACAGAAAATAAGGCTGATGGATATTTCAACTTTCTATTCCTTTCAAGCTCTCAGACAATATCATGCCTAGGTTAAACAATGTAAATGGTATAAGTATGGTATTTTAGTCATCTCTTAGGAAAACATACAAAGATGCAGCTCTGTGCTTTTACCCATAACATATGTGAGGAGACTGCTTGACTGCAAAAGTGAGACAGCCATTAAACTGATAATTTTCAAATAAAAGATCTATATCCATGTTATATTAAAAAAATGAGTGTATGTTTTCTTTATGTGTGGCACCACTATGTTTGAATTCTTTAGGAGTGACAGGTTCATTTTTACTGATTTGAAAAGTTCTAGAATTGGCCTGCATTGTAAACAATTTCTTATGAAGATATCTTTGTTTTAATCAGATCTGTGTAAAAAGTGGCATGCAACAAATTTCTGTGAATAGTTTATAGATAAGGGAATCCTCTGAAGTTATCTGCAGTGCCAACACTGTCTTGTCCCATGGGTGAGCCTGAATAAAGACTGCAGGGCAACAAACTGAGAAAGTTGCAAAAATGTTCCTGTGAGGGTCAGAAAGTAGGAATTGCTGGCTATGGAGTAGAGGCTGTGCCTCCCATTAATGAGCACTTAAACCTCTCAGTGTGACTATGTTCACCTGTGTGTTGCAGGTGGCCAAAGCAGTGTCTCACTCCTTGAATAACTGTGTGAATTGTCTGCCTGGACAAAAGGATGTGGATGTGGCCTTAAAGAGCATTGGGGAATCCAGCAAGAAGCTCCTGGTTGATTCGGTAAGATGGCTTTTCATGTGCAAATAGATTTTAGAAAACTGAACAGCAGATCTGAGTTCCTCATGTGGCAAATCATTATTTAGTAAGTGAGCCCTAAGTGTACTTCATGTAAGCTGTGTTTAAGTTTATGCACCTTTAGGCAGCTGCTATTTAGACTGAAATACCGTTTTTGTAGTTTTATGGGGAAGGTGAAATGTCTGTGACTTGTGAATGCAGTATTAAAATGGTCATAGATTGGTATTAACTTTTTGGTTTTGAAAAGGGCAACTATGACTTGACATTCTGAAGAAAATGAAAATTAGAAAATTATAGTTCATCTCCCATCTAGAAGTGATCAGTTTACTTGAAGGAGCATTGTGATCTGTCAAAAAATGTGCTTGGTCATTTTGTGTAAAGAGTAGAATTGTTACTTTGTTTAACTACATTCATGTCAAAAAACCCTTTTTGCATTGGTAATTTGCCAGAAGGTTATACTGTTTGATCAGCTTTTTTTGTCTGCGTTTATCACTGACCTTGCTATCCCCTGAATGAAGGAGGAATTGTGTTTTGATATGTTTGTGCAATGCCTTTTGATAAAACCAGGGATTTTTTTACCAAACTGGTTTACTAAAGAGAGCTTAGAGTAATTCTGAAGAGCTGCCAATATTTGTGTCCCTTGAAAAGCTTACAGACTTGTCTGTCCCTTGAAAGAAACAGCAGGACACAAGTTGCTGGTCAGAGTTCTGGTTGACAGCTGTCCCACAGTTCCAGCTCTGCTGCATTTGGGATTCTCAGCACGTGTTGAACTCTCCAGGAAAGGCTGGTGTGATGTGACAGTAAAATACTGAACTTTGTCTCTTACAGCTACCTCCAAGTTCTAAGTCATTTCAAGAAGCTCAGAGTGAACTGAACCAGGCAGCAGCAGACCTGAATCAGTCAGCTGGAGAAGTTGTCCATGCCACACGGGGCCAGAGTGGGGAGCTGGCTGCAGCCTCTGGCAAATTCAGTGATGACTTTGATGAATTTCTTGATGCTGGTATTGAAATGGCTGGCCAAGCACAAGTAAGTCCTTGATCCTGGTAATTGGGGATAATCTTGGCCATACCCTCTGGCAGTGTTTATGTAGCACTGCAGTGCAGCACAGCATGCTGCTGTGTGAGGAGATGTTTGTTGTGAGGGAATCATCTGGAGCTCTTATCTGGAAAGGACAGGACTCAACATTTGCATCTTCCACAGGATGTTGGGATTTGTTTCTGTGTCCAGTCAGAAATACAACTTCATACTCCTCTGTGTAGTTTGAGCTGCAAAGGTACAAAGGTGTGCTGAACCTCTGAGCCTGTGGAAAGGGTTGTTTCTTTCTGGTGGAACTACCATGGAGTATAATTTAGATGAACACTGTTCAAAATGTAGCACATTTCTTTGCTACTTTTGTTAAGTAGATGGAGGAAATGATGCTTTGATATTGCTCCATGGTGCTGTGGACCTGCTGCAGAGTGGAGCAAGCACTTGAAGAGGGCTGCCTAAAATGCCATCCTTGGATGTGACAGCAAGCACTTGGACTTGTGTTCAGTGGTTTAAAATCTGGCAGAGTTCTACTCTGAGGAGCTCTAACAATCAGGAATGTTGTCACACATTGCTGAGCTCATTCCTGGTAGCTGGAGGTACCACCTTCAGTTTATCTTAGTGGATAGAGTTGTGCTGAGCTACAGTAATTGGTCATTTGGCAATGATTAAGCATAACACATGTCAGCATATAAAAAGGAATTGTGTATCAGAAGAGATGGGAGGACTTGCAGAAAAAAGAATCTGCAGATGGTTTTACCCTGGTTTGTAGGAGGACCCTACAAACCCCAGAAATGATTGCCAGAAAGTGGCCAGGAGGGCCTGAGTGTGTCAGTCCTTTGAAGTCATTTATGAAAGGTCTCTAGTGCAGATACTTTGTACATAGAAATGAGACATCTGACAGTGGTTGGTGGTTTTTCTCCATCAGGACTCCATCATTCAGGTTCCAGATGTGTGAAGTGAGTTAGGCTCCATGTACAGCTGACTCTGAAAGTGAGCAGTAGTGAGGTACCTGACTGTCTCTTTAGCTGTGGACCACACTGACTTTTAGAATGTTTTGTTTGAGGCAATTCAGTGAAGGCAGAGGTAGAAATGATGCTGCAAATGGCTGCTTGAAATGAGAATCCAGCTGCTGATGACCTTGTGGCCCTTGTGAATTTGCGGACCCTGCTGACACAGGGGGTGGTTATTATTCTGAATTATTAATGGCTGATCTTTCAAATGAGAAGGTCCTGTGTATGTAGTTATTTGGCCTGAACAGAAGCAATACCAGGGATTTTGGGTGAGTAGCAAAATGTAGGGGCAGGGAGGAAGTAGAATGTAATAAATATAGAGTAAAAGCTATTCATACCAACTGAATAATATGCAACCCCTTTACATAAAACTGTGAACAGACTGTTAGAAAAAATGGGTTCACTTCTACTGGTCATTGGCAGAAGAATCTAGTCACAGCTGTTTACTGTGAAGATGCAATACTTTTCTGTAACTGGATTTAAATACAGATTTCCCTTTTCAAGCAATGGCTTAAAATAAGTAATAGGGCATCCAAGTCAGAATGTTGACCAAAGTAGGCTTATAGAAAGTTGTTTTATTGGGAAAGATTCCTTCCTGGAGGATATATTTGTGTAAGCAATCCCAGTTAGATGCTGGAGAAGCCTGTGGGCTGCACAAAGGGTGCCAGAGAGCCTGCACTGACTGAATAATGGGAAGCAGTTGTGCCAGGCAGAGACACATAAGAGTCTTTTGTCAACAAAAGCATTGTTCAACAAGTAGGGAAGTTCCTCCATTGCTCATTTGTGAATACTACCAGTGTTAGAAGCCAAGCTGTTTGTTGGAAGGGTCTTTTTGTGTTATGTAAGTGAAGCTAGGGGCACCTGTCTGGGTGAAGGATGGCTTGAGCCCTCCTTCTCTGAGCTCACCTGTGTCAGTGGTTTCAGGTGGATAAACAAACTGGGTCTCCATGCGTGCTTTTAGTACACTCTCTTAATTGCTAATTTTGTATTTAATGTTATGCTGCTGTGGCTTTCCAGACTAAAGAGGACCAGATTCAAGTCATAGGTAACCTCAAGAGCATCTCAATGGCTTCCAGCAAGCTGTTACTGGCTGCCAAGTCTCTGTCTGTTGATCCTGGAGCTCCTAATGCCAAGAACCTCTTAGCAGCAGCAGCAAGGTAAGGATGTGTTGCTTGCTGTGTTTTCCTGGGATATTTGCTTTTCTCTGTGGTATTTATATTGTGCTTATATATTTTTCTACTGTTGACAGTTAAGTGAATGGCTGGAACCTGCAATTCTGTTTAAATGGAAGTAGGCCAGAGGAGAGTTGGAGTAGTTCCTCAGCTGGGATAACTTGTTACCCTTGTGAAAATAGGAACAGCATTTGAGGACTTGGCCTGGTTTTTGAAAGGAACCCCTTTCAAAACCCTAAAAAAAGTGTATTTTACTTACTGTTTTCTCACTATCTATGTTCTGACAAGGCATAGCTAACATTAAGCTTCTCAGTCCCTGAAAGAAAAGAAATGGAATAATATTCTTAGATAAAATGTGCTTAAAAATCATAGCTACCTATCACTAACAGTGTGCATGTGTGTGTGACCAGGAATGCTTGAAAGGGTTAGATGCTACATTTCTGCAGTGGAGCATGCCCTTGCTTTAAGGATTATAAATCCACTCCCAGAGTAAAGGGCTCCTTAAGGACTCACACTACTTCACTTTGTTGTATTTTGTTTAAAAAAACATCTGTATTATCTCCCTTGAAATAAATAACATCTATGCAAATGATAGATAACCAAAGACAGGCTGCTTAGAAGTGAAGGAGTCACATGAGATTTTGTCAGTGCTGCAGCACCAAACTGCTTTAGGCTTGGAGCATTCCTGACTGGAGTGCAGAGGAATTTCACCCCAGTGAAACCAGGTAGTTGTAAGTCCCTGCCAGGTTGGGATTCCCTCTGTGGAAGCATTGAATAGAAAAAGGGAGGTGAGCCAGGTCAAGCCTTCAGCTGTCCTGTGTGTGTGCATGTGAGACCTTACACAGACAGCACAGAGCTGTGGGAAGTTAACACTGCACCAGTTCTGGTTGTGTTTAAGGTGCTGAGGTGACACTGTACTCCCTTCCCAGACCTCTGTTCTGGCTGGGACAAGCTTGCCAGGGCTCTCTTCTCTTTCCCTGATATGATACAATCAGCACAAATATTTGTACTTTCTCTCTTATGAAAATGAAAGAAGAGGCACAGCTGCCTTATTTTATGATAGCTTTCCTTCTCATTTTTCTCTCATCATCTATGGTACTGTGATTAATCTGGGGGTTTTGCTGGGTTTGCTTTCTTTCATCCCCATCTGCACCAGCTGTAAGAGACACCACCTTTTCAGTAGTCTTGTCTTCCTTGTGGAGGGATTTTTCTTGACCACCTCTGACAGGGCAGCAGAGTTCCCTGCAGGGCCCAATATTTGTGTGTTGTATTTGATGAGAACAGGTGTGGCCTTTAGGGATCTAGCATTCCTCTGCCACTCTGGGATTGGTGTTTGAGGGGCCGCCTTCCTGGTTCTACTGTGTCCAAATGGTTTTCAGAGTAATGTCTGTACACTGGATGGATTCCTGGGAGAGGTACCTGGTGTGTAATAATGATATTTGTGGGACCATGTGGCCTCCTCTAGAAAGATGATAATTCTCTCCCTTCAATTGCTGATATTCTCTGAGTCAATATGAATTGTGTCTCAGATTAAAATCAACAGCAGACAAGATATTTTTGTGTGAAGTTTCTCTGGGAGTGAACAGAATTATAATTTTTGTCATACATTCCTATGTCTGTATGCAATGATTATTTTCTGATGCATAGAAATCACTGATGTTCAGCAGGTGAACACCAGGTCCTCCACAAGGACACCAAGGCTGCTGAAAAGGGTAGGAGTCTCAGTTAAACATGTCTATTAGTTTCCATTATTTTTGCCCTGGAATTTATCATAAACATGTTAAATGTAATAAGCACATCCTGTTTCCTTTTGTGACAGTAGGATACCATCCAGCCAGGTAATCATGTTATTGATAAGTTACCAAGTGCCTATTTTCTCAAAGGGAAAGTGATGCAAATGCTGTTCAGTTTCCAAGGCCAGAGGAAAGCATTTTCTCCATGCACTCCAATTTCACTGATTTTTCTCTTCTTCTAGATGCCACTTTCCTGGGTTGTTAGTCATGAGTCTGAGTTAATGTAGTTAAAATGAATGTTGTCTATTATCAGAGCATTGATCAGAAAGACAGACAGTGACTGGTGTGTTCAGGTTCAGCCTGTGTGCAGGAGCTGTGAGCTCCCACAGGAACATGATGCCCTTGCATAACCTGTTCTCTGGGGATATAAACCTATGGGAGAATATCAATTATTAGTTAAAGAGAAAAAAGACTGAATGACTAAGAGACTGTAGAGATGTATAGCAGGATTGTGTGTGTTACAGTATGTGAGACAAGACTGCTAGAGAAAGGTAAATAACATTTACTTTACATTTACCATTGTTTTCCATACCAGACACTTGTTTCTGGATCCTTTAGGGCTTCTGGGCTGGAAGTTGAGAAATTATTCAGTTAATGTCAAACCTGGAGAAGTGCTGAAATACCTTTTAGCAGCTACACTGTGTCACTGTGCCAGTGTACTAAGTTGGCCATGGCCTGCTGCCAGGTGGTGTTCTGTCCTTTGTCACCAGTGTTTTCCCAGAGGTGCCACTGGGCTCAGCTGTATAGTAGATAATCCAAGTTGTATAACTTTATGCAGTATACATTTAATGACAACAGTTTTACTAAGAGGAATAGTTCAATTTTAAAATGCACCTTTTTTCCTCCTACTCTCCCCAGAGCTGTGACTGAGAGCATAAACCAGCTCATCACACTGTGCACCCAGCAAGCTCCTGGGCAGAAGGAATGTGATAATGCACTCAGAGAACTGGAGGTATTACTATATGTCAAAAGTTCTTATATTGTTTCCCTTGGATTCTGTGTCTGAATAGCTCCTGTTACTGTCCTCTCACTTCATCTGTGGCAGGGGTTTTAGCTGTGTACAAGGTGAGCATGGAGCCCATGTAAGCATCTGGTAGGTTTGGCCAGAATGAAATTTGCTGCCCTGTCCCCATCTCCTCTGTCCTGCCTCCAAAAATACACTTTAGTCCCTACTATTCATACTTACTGTAACTTGAGGAAGAATCATGACAAGATGGACATTTCTACTACCACCAGTGCACTGGAGGGAGCTGCCATATCTTGGTTTTTCCACTTGCAAGAAGTTGTTGCTGACATCCCACCTTAGGATGATGTTTGGAATCTTCTACCTTGACCTTTCTTGCTGTAGACTTTTAATGCCTTGTTTGTGCCTTCCCTGTCACACTGATACAATGTGTGTGTCAGTACAGGCTCTTGCAAATAAAGTTCTTGGTCCTGAGTGAAAGGTTTGGCTGGCTAAATAATGGTCAGTTGAGAGACCTCCACTGATCACAGACAGGCCACTCTCAGTAGTAGGAAATAATCTTTTAATTTAAACTAGATATTTGTTGGTTACTGTCAAGGTCAAAACATCAAGGGGTGACTGGCCTGTGTGGAGAGCATAAAATACCATTAAAATTTTTATTTCCAGCCCTTAGTATCACAAGGTTACTAAAGTCATTTCAGGATATTGTGATTTTTCTTAATATGCAAGTCCATACTGATTTCACTTTCATCAGAAGGATTAAAAGTCTTTTCTGCATGATATTTGGCAGTAAAATAGTGTTCCTTAAGACTTGAAAAAAGGTGTGCTACAGATATTTTAATGTATAAAAGAATTAGCCTCCTGCATTTTGCAGCTTTTTACAAGTTTCATTATCTAACTACATTCATTCTTCTCAATGCATATGTGACTGATTGTCACATTCTAATATTCAGGACTCAGAATCACCTCAAAAAAAGAAATTAAACCCAACTATGTAGTTTCCTGACTGAAAATTTTCCTGTGTTGGGGGAATCTGACACTGTAAGAGGCAGGCAGGTGTACTCAGTTCAGTAACCCTTTGTGTTTCCAAAGTGCTCAACAAATGGCAGCTGCTTTTCTTATCACTTCTTTAAATCTGGTTATGAAATTTAAAATAGTACTGAAAACATGTGTTACACTGTTGACACCTGACAGAAAACCAGACTGCCTCATGTCAAGCCTTGCACCTCTGGCCATATATCACTCATCACAAACATGAGGTAACCTGAATTTCCAAGAGATTGTTGGTGCACAAACATGGAGTTCCCAGAGCTCAGTTCCTGTTGGGTGCAGTTTCCAGCATGGCACACCCTCAGGAATGTGTAGCTTTGGCTGCTTGCTGGAGACAAACATGTCAGCTTACACTGGGATAACCAGAATAGCCATGAAGGTCTGTGTTCTTCTCAGCTCAGTGTTTCAGACTGTCAATAATCAGTTGCTTTCATTATTTCAGACAGTGAAGGGAATGCTGGATAACCCAAATGAGCCTGTGAGTGATCTCTCATATTTTGATTGTATTGAGGGCGTCATGGAAAACTCCAAGGTAATTTCTTTTTCCCAGCTCTCTGTCAGTTATGTGTTTGGGTTTTCAAAAGTTTCCACATGCATATTGAATGTTAGAGGTGCAGTCAGTGTTTATTGCTAAAATGTCTGCTACACTCCTTGATAAACTCTGCCTGAGATTGGTCTCTTACAGGTAATTTCAGGGTTTGGTCACTTAGAAGGTGTATTGCCTCAGTAAGAAATTTTTAATTAAGTGATGGGTACACAATGCTCTGAAAGCTTCTCCTCTCTCCCTTCCTCTCCTTGACATGCAGTAGACAGCATGTCATACTTTGGGTGCTGTATTTTGACTGCAGCTATGTTAGAACAGCCCCAAGCATAAATGGGAGGGCTTGATAATGAAATCCCATTGTATTGTTCTGTGCAGAACAGCTCTGCCAAATGTCTGAGCAGTCCAGACACCCCACCACATCAGAAAACCTGTGGGGAAACCTCTTCACTTACTTTTAATCAAACTCTGCTGTACATCTTCCTTTGAAGCTGGCTTTTGGGTCCTTATTATTTGATTTGTTGGAATGGTCTCATATTCCTTCTTCTGTAAAAGAAAAAAGAAAGTACCTAATGGATGTGTGTGTCATCTTGCATCTAATGTTCTACTGCAGTCAGAGCTCATTTTGAATTTTAAATCCAAGTGAACTGAATTCAGTGGGACATACTGTGGGAATTCATGTGCATCCTGACCCTAAGATGGTTCCAGAAGTCCAGGTGCAGTTTCATTCCCACTGAGCTTCAGTGAGTTTGGGTACAAAGATGATCCTGTAGGTGTCAACAGCATCTGCAGGACTGCCATGCAGGCTGCAGGAAATGCATCTAGTGCCAGCTTAGCTGTTAATTAAATAATAATTAATTAATAAATAATAATAAAAAATAATAAATAAATAATGGATGACAGCAGAATGAATGAGGGGTAATTCTGTACCCTCTCAGTCATCTGAGCTGCAGCAGAGCTTCTGTTCCCTGTCAGTCCAGTGTTGGTGACCATGCCTGATCCCTCACACCACACAGAACAATGTGCCCAGTTCAGTCAAGTATAAAAATTCTGAAGCTAAGTCCAGGGGTTTTGTGGGCCAAAATGGGTTTCAGGCCAGCAATTGCTTGCCTCTAAGTGGAAGGGATGCATATTTGGAAGATAACTTTGTTTTTTTAATTTCTGAGGTTCTTGGAGAATCAATGGCAGGCATTTCCCAGAATGCAAAAACTGGGGATCTTCTGGTCTTTGGAGAATGTGTTGGAGTCGCATCCAAGGCTCTTTGTGGCCTCACAGAGGCAGCAGCTCAGGTAAGAGACTGAAGGCTGTAAAGCAATTAAGTTTTTATGTTTTAGCAAGCTCATGTTCTGGGTCTGTAATCTGAAATTCACTTCCCTGAGTTCAAACAAGGGATGAGTTTGTATTACACAATGTGTTCTGTGTAGATCACATAAATTGCAGAAAGTGCAGGAGGAGCAGAGTGCAATAACATGAGTATTTTCTAAGGAAGGGAAATGCCATCTAGAAGGAAGCTTTGCTGAGGATAAAGCAAAGCTGCAGCACAGGGAATTCATGTTTCTAGCTCAACCTCAGAACTATTATATCATAGAGAAATGCACAAAAAAGCCACAGTTAAAAGTAATGAATCAAGTTCTGGTTTGTAGAAGTTCTTAAGGAGCACTACAAGTTTCAGACATTGGAACTAAGAAACCTGTTTCAGCTGTTCAGATGCTTTTGGTATAACCAAAATTCTAAAATTAGGGTCTGATCTCTGTGGTTTCACTGATCTGATAACAATATAGTGAACTATAAAGAGCTGATACAGTCACCTTGGTGAAGGATTTGGCTGTGGGGATCATGCTCTGCATCTGAAAACCTCTTCTTGATTTCCCCAAATGTATGATGCCTTGGTATGGACTAATCTCCTTCACAGCTAACTCTGAGTTGCCTTACTGGCATATTAAGGTGCCAGATAATTGTATCTGTAAGAGACATGAGGAATCTTCATGTGTGATTGTGACAGTTAAGTTGTGGCTGTTGAGAGGCATGAAACCTTTAAATGAGAGAGGAGGTAAGGTTGGCCATCAGACACTCTGGGCTGCAGTGAGACCAGCAGCTGCAGGCCTGGTGGGATCTGCATTCAGCACAAGTGCCATTGCTGGATTGCTTTTATGATCTTGATAAAAACCTCCACTGCCTCCAACCGTGGCTAATACAGTAAATAATTTGCCAGTACCTGCAATCCTTAAAGCTCTATTGGCTGTGCAAGTGACAAGCAATGTTTTCAGGAATAGCACTTGTCTGAACAGTGGACTATTAGTTTTGTTTCAACTAATTAAATTTCTCAAGTGTAAGGGTATATTTTCTTGGTTTCAGTGGATTCTGGTGATGTATTGCTAAAACCAAATGGTAATTGTATTTCATGATTTCATGATACAAAACAGTATGATTTCTGAATAATCTCTGACCACTGTGTGCTATGACATATGGCCAGCTTACCAGAGATCCTAGACACAATGAACATGATTTTTTAGGATTGTTTTCCTTCTTTTCCCCATTTGCAGGCTGCTTACCTGGTTGGTATCTCAGATCCAAACAGCCAGGCTGGTCAGCAGGGCCTCGTTGACCCAATCCAGTTTGCCCGTGCCAACCAAGCGATCCAGATGGCCTGCCAGAACCTGGTGGATCCAGCAAGCAGCCCATCCCAGGTGATGCAGAGGGACCATCCCAGTTGGGACAAGGGACTTTGCTTTGTTCCTGTCCATTCCAAGGAGTTTTGGTTGGACTTTATTGCCTGGCTCTGGCATTGCAGAGCTGCAGTGTGGTTACTGTCCCACAGTAACCTCATTGTGCTTGTTCTGTGCTGGTTTTTACAGGTCCTAAACATTGTGGCTTAGGACTTTGTGCCTGTTCTGTGCTGCCTTTTACAGGTCCTAAACATTGTGGGTTAGGACTTTGTGCCTGTTCTGTGCTGGTTTTTACAGATCCTAAACCTTGTGGATTAAGACATTGTGCCTGTTCTCTGCTGGTTTTTACAGATCCTAAATATTGTGCCTGTTCTGTGCTGGCTTTTACAGGTCCTACACATTGTGGGTTAAGACATTGTGCCTGTTCTGTGCTGGTTTTTACAGGTCCTAAACCTTGTGCCTGTTCTGTGCTGGTTTTTACAGATCTTAAACATTGTGATTTAGGACTTTGTGCCTGTTCTGTGCTGATTTTTACAGGTCCTAAACATTGTGCCTGTTCTGTGCTGGTTTTTACAGGTCCTAACCATTGTGCCTGTTCTCTGCTGGCTTTTACAGGTCCTAAACCTTGTGCCTGTTTTGTGCTGGTTTTTACAGGTCCTATCAGCTGCCACCATCGTGGCCAAGCACACGTCTGCTCTGTGCAACGCCTGTCGCATTGCTTCATCAAAAACAGCAAATCCTGTTGCCAAGAGACACTTTGTGCAATCTGCCAAGGAAGTTGCAAACAGCACTGCTAACCTGGTTAAAACTATCAAGGTACAAATGCTGCTCAGTTGTGCTTTCTTCTTCCTTTGTGATTTAGAGGATTTTCTTGTTTGGTTTTTTCCCCCTGTTGAGACAAAATCAGAACAGTTGTAAATATCTTTTTATATTCTTGGGCATGCATGCTTTAAAAAATAACTAATTAAATTTTTGAAGATCTGAATTGGAAAATATGTTCAATGGAGTAACTGCTGAATTCAAGTTGAAAAAAATTGGGCAGTTTTAATATTAGGAGAGACAGCTGACCCATCCAGTATGATGGGATTGATGTATTTAATGGGCTTGTACCGTAAGAATAATCTGCAAGCAACTGAATGTGAAGGTTTTTTATGGTGTTAAGTTCCCCAGTATACTGAGGGTGTTGGAGCTGTTTCCGACAGCTTTAAGTTAACAATAGAGGGGGAAAAGGGAAATAAATAATAGTGGGAACCAAACAGAAGCCATTTATGTTGCTAGTAGTCTCTTGTTAATAGTAACCTTTTATTTTCCAGATTTCTTCCAGCAGTGTGGTAGGGAGTAGGTTTTTTCATGCAAGCAGAAGTAATATTTGTGAAGCTGTGGAGAATTCACAATTCTGAACCCTTCTGGAAGTCATTAACGGATCTAATCTGATTTCATTAGCTGCAATGTTTATTCTGATTGTGAGAGAGATAAGTTGACTTGGGTGAAAATGGGAGCAATATATTACTGGTTTGCTGATAACAGAAATAACTGAGAATTTTCAAAATCAGTCCATAGAAAACAATCATCTTCACCAACCACAAAAAGGTGGGAGTTAGCCCCTTCCACCCTTTGGAGTTTGAGGTCCTGGGACACTTGAGAGGCTTGAGTCTCATCAGAGAGGGACCTGAGAGACTCATCAGAGTTCAGTGACAAAAAACCTGCAGCAGTTTAAAGTTTAGGGTCAGTAACCAGCTGAGGAAGGAAACACTCCTGAAAGATCACATTCTTTGCATCAGTCTTGTTTGTGAAGGAGCTTTCAAATATCCTCAACATGCAGTGGTTTAAAACTAGGAAGACTTAAGCCATCTCCCTTCCATTTTGCTAAAGAAACCTGTTCAGGCAGAGCTCAATCCTGGTTTCATTTCCAGGCTCTGGATGGAGATTTCTCGGAGGAGAACCGCAACAAGTGCAGAACTGCCACTGCACCTTTAATAGAGGCTGTGGAAAATCTGACAGCATTTGCTTCAAACCCAGAATTTGTCAGCATCCCAGCACAGATCAGCACTGAGGTAAGGCAGGATACTGCATTTCCATCCTCCAAAAGCTGGAAATGTTGAATTAATCACATGTGGGAGAGAGTGAGTGTAAAGACCCCAAAGAGTGAGCGTAAAGACCTGGGTGTTTTCAGGACATTGTGCTGTCTTGTGTTTAACCTCTGACCTTGACTTTTCTACCAGCAGGATGCACAGTTTGGCTACAGTGAGTGCTGCAAGTCTGCCGTTAGCAAAGCCATAGGGCACAGGGGATTTGCATGTTTTGGTAGCTGGATCCTTCCATGCAATACTATTGTAAATATCCTTTGTTTTCCCTCAAGAGCAGTTTCAACAAATGGAACCTAGTTAGTTCTGACAAGAATCAAAGGGATGTTGCTGGCTTTTTTTCCTTTTTGCTCAAACTGTGAGACCAGAGCAGAGTAGAATGTGAAGAGACTAATAAAGGATTCGTTGGATTTAGGATTTTTTCACAGGGAAAAGAGAGAAAAAAAGCAAACCCCTCAAGCTCTGTAAAAGCTTTGGAGTAGAGGTCATGTGTTGTTGCTGGCCCTCCAGGGGCTGCTTCCTGCTTTTGTCAGGCTCTGCTCCAGATGGCAGTATCAGATGATGCAGCAGCTGTTGCACTCTTACAGCTGTGGGGCTGGAACTGAAATCTAAATGTGTCCTCCAGGCCTGTGGTACCTGGCTTTATCAGATTATAAAATAAAATGGATACACAGATGAAAACCCAGGCAAGAGTCATCTATCATCACTTGGAGCTAGTCTGACTGGGGAAAGGGCACATCTGTTGATGACAAGAATTTTTGTGACAGTGTATTTTCAGTGATATTTCTGTAGTCTGCAACTAGACAAGTCATTGTTTCTCAGCTGGAAAATGCATTTCTTGAGACATGTTTCTTAAGTATGTTTCAGAGAAAGCTGTTGGACTGATTTTTGTTCTATTTCTGTGTTAACTATCTGTGAATATAATAGTACAATGGAGGAGATTATAATTCTATATTAATGCTGTTAATTAAATAGACTTTTAGGAGCAGAAAGTGTGGATGAACTCGAACAATAATTCAGATGTTCTTTCTGTTCTTATATCTTCCTGACCACAGGGATCACAAGCTCAGGAGCCAATTCTGGTTTCTGCTAGGACAATGTTGGAGAGCTCATCTTTGTTGATCAAAACTGCCCGTTCTCTGGCTATCAATCCCAAAGACCCTCCTACATGGTCTGTACTAGCAGGGCATTCCCACACAGTCTCAGATTCCATCAAGAGTCTTATTACCTCTATCAGGTATGTCTTCTGTAGTAATTGAGCTACCGTTCATAAAGAAAAATGCCATATGGCCATTAGCACTGTGTTATTTTTCTCTGATGGAAATTACTCTGTGATGCACAATATCTCCCCAGTTACACTGGGGTTTTAATCATAATTGATTACTGCAGCACCCTGCAGCACAGGGCTTTCTGTGTTTGTGTTCTGTTCTCCTTCTCTTGTTCCACCCTCAATTCACTCTAAGGTAAATGTAACAAAGAATGTTGTGTAGAATGAACACTTGCTGATATTACCTCCATGTAGATCATATAGCACCATGTGGGAAATGGATTTTTGGGGGGTTTTTTTGTGTTTTTTTTTTAAGTGGCCCTGTGTGCATTCAGGCAAGACCCTGCTCCTTGCACCATGCTTACTGACTGTTTGTCTTGCAGGGACAAGGCCCCAGGGCAGCGTGAATGTGATTTCTCCATCGATGGCATCAACAGGTGCATCAGGGACATTGAGCAGGCATCGCTGGCTGCTGTGAGCCAGAGCCTGGCCACCAGGGATGACATCTCTGTGGAGGTGAGACAGAGAGCAGGGACAGACACAGCAGGGCTGGATACCCTGCTGCTCAGCCACAGCACTGCCAGTGAGGGGAGAAGTGTCCTTGCTGGGGTCTTTCTAGGCAAAGTCATACGCAGACAAAAGTGTATCACTTCTTCAAAGATGCCAAAATCACCAGGGGGTAGTAGGGGTGAAAGTAGGTATTTTTTACTGACACCCATGTGTTACTCTTACTTCCTATGCTGATATGACAGACTGATAAGAGTTTTTGTGGTGCCTTGCCATGTGGAAGCCAGGATTAGTTTCTGAAGATCCTTAATAAATTTGTTTCTGAAGCTGGTCTATTATAGAAGTCCAATGACATAAATGTCAATGTTCTTTATTCTTAATGCCTAGTTTGTCCTTTGATAAGTGAAATTTGAAGTTGATATTGATATGTTCACTTTAAGAAAGCTTCCCTCTTCAGTGTGTCAACCCACACTGAGATTCTCATCTTGGTATTTATGTCTTTTCATACTGTTGTTTCCTGAACTGACATGTTTATTGGAGTGGTTCCTTCAGGCTGTAACACTGCATACTAGAAACATGTCAGACCAAATGAAGCTGTGCAAAAGAAGTCATTGCAGGAAATATGTAATCATTCATTTTAATTGAAATGCAGTTGTTGTGTTCACCATGTTGAACTGAAGTAAATGTTACCAAAAATTGCACTTATAAAGCAGTAAAAGAATGTAACAAAGGGCAAAAATATTTTTTTTCTGTTCCCTATCATGAGAGTGGCCTTAATCCTGACAGCTGCCAAGACATCAAGTGCCTCTGAATTAAAAGCCAGTATTTATGTCTTGACCAGGCCACTTATATGCTTTTAATGTGTTTACTCCTGTCCTGCAGATTGTATTCAGGAGGTCACTCCTCATCTCTGTCCTTCAGAGATGTGACATTTTTCCTTTGCCAGTGGACTTGTCCCACTTGCTTCAAAATCTGTTGCAGAATTTTTTATTCTTGCATTGTATTTTTTTGCTTTGAAAAATGTCTCTTCACACTTAAATCAGTGCTCCTGGCAGTTTTCTGATTGGTGCAGTGATACTAAATCTTTGTCAGGGCAAAAATAGCTTGGGAGGTGTCAGGGGGGTCCTTAATCACATTGCAGTGAGAAAGAACACCTAGCCCTGAGTTTGCTGGTGTCAGCACTCTCTCCCCAGATCTGTCATACAAACCTAAGAGGAGCAGGCCCATCTCAGGGTTGCTGTTGTTGAAAGAGGATAAGGGAGAAGAAATGAGGCAGTATGTGAGGAAAACCAGCAGTGTGGATCCCTGCATTCTGCCATAGCAGGTCACTTGAACAGCTTTGAGGGTGTTGGCTGGTCCAAGGGTGATTATCAAGTGGGAGAACAGCTGTGATAGCAACTGACAGTTTCTCTCTCTTTTAGGCTCTACAGGAGCAGCTGACCTCAGTTGTACAGGAAATTGGCCACCTCATTGATCCCATTGCCACTGCAGCTCGGGGAGAGGCAGCTCAGCTGGGGCACAAGGTACTGTCCTGCCATGACAGAGGCATTTGAGATCTTGGACAGCTGAATGTTAGGGAAGACCCCAATTTTCTGGCAGTTTCCTTTCCTATGGGAGAGCAGAACAACACATTTGTAGTAAGAAAAAAAGTAAGAAAAAAAAATGGAATTTTCAAATACTCAGAGCCAAAACCAAATAAAGCTTTTTACATTTTGGGCCAGAGGGGAGAAATTCTTATTGAGGTTTTCCATTAGGGGCTTTGTGTAAATGTCTCTCTCTCCTCTGTTATATAGAGTGTAAGTAGAGTCAAGCTCATGCTTGTAGGATGTCTGTCCAAAATAACAAATGTTAGAATGCACATACCAAAAGCATCTTTACCATGGTTTTTGCAAGGTTTAGAAGTTTCTCACATAGCAAGTTGTCATCCTGTATATTCTTGAGAGCAAAAACTGCAGAGGCAACAAAGATTGAGAGGTTTCTCCCTTGCCCAGAGGAGATGTTGAATAGCATGTGGCTCCTGTGACAGTCTTGAACAGTCTGATGTAACCTCAAGGGACCATGTGCTTGTGGAGGACCTGTGGCTTTGCAAAGGAGTTGGGCAGTGAGGGCAGACCAATCCCTGGGCACATGATCCAAACCCAGTGCTGTACAGTGCAGGAGCACTGTGCTCCTTGGGCTAACCCACATCCCAGGGGCAAGCAGGGAATGTGTTCTCTCTGTTCCACCTGAGAGATGTGGTTAATGGCTTCCTGGGGTTCTTCTGGCTTTCTTAGGTAACACAGCTGGCAAGTTACTTCGAACCCCTCGTTTCAGCTGCAGTTGGTGTGGCATCCAAGACACTGAATCATCAGCAACAGATGACTGTGCTGGACCAGAGCAAGACTCTAGCAGAATCTGCCTTACAGATACTGTATGCTGCCAAAGAAGGGGGAGGAAACCCCAAGGTAAGGTGTTTGTGTGGCATTAAGGGTGAGAGTGGAAGGCAAGAATGGCAGAAAGCCCAGCATGTACCTGCTGTACAGCCAAGGGATATGTCTGCAGTCCAGGTGCCAGTGGCAGCTCTCCTGGTGTCTCCTGAGAGTAGGAACATTTCTCCAGGACAGGATTCCAGTCTTCCCTCACAGCATTGTCTCAGGGGACACATCAGGGTATGACAGCAGCAATCTAGGCTTTTACAGAGAAAGCAAAGGGTTAAAAAGCAGGGCTTGTCTGGTGCATGGCCCAATGGTTTGGGGACCCTTGGCAGGAAAGAGCAGCATTACACAGCATTACATAACTCAGGTGCCATTGGTGACTTTCAGAGAGCTGCTGTCTTTAGAGGACATTTAAAAAGGCTGTGGCACCTGAGGTTGATAGTGTCATGTGCCACAGCTCCTTGCAGGAGTTACCAAGTTCTGTTCTGTCTGCTTTGCTGCAGTGTTTTTACTTGTCATCTTTGCCCAGAAGTGTTATTTTCAGTGCCTTTACTGTTTTCTTACTCTCTGATTCACACATTGCTTTGCAGAGAGAACATCTCTGTCTCAGTTCTCTCATTCTGTGTCCTCCAGGCATCTCACACTCACGATGCCATCACTGAGGCTGCACAGCTGATGAAGGAGGCTGTGGATGACATCATGGTCACTTTAAATGAAGCTGCAAGTGAAGTTGGCATGGTTGGAGGTATGGTAGACTCAATTGCAGAGGCAATGACCAAGGTGAGCATAGAAATAAACCCCTTTCTCACTTTGTGTTTGAAAGCTGATCCACATTGCAGAGCTTTGGACAAACTGGTGCTGATTTAGTTTCATGACTGATTAGTGTTCAGTCATGAAACGTTGTCACAGGAAACCTGAAGATTATTTGATTTTGCATATTGTAAAATAAAACTGATGTGGGTCATGGTGCTCACGTTTACAACCTACATGGTACCTGTCAGTAGAATTCCTACAAAATATTTGTTCTGTAATATTCTGGCATTTAACTATCATCTTAGGTCAAGTGACCTCTTACTTTTCCTTCTTTTTTTTTTTCCCAAATCTTTCATGTTAGTCTCTTAAATGAACAGCAGCCAACCTTGAAGCAAGTTACTTTCAGAGAAGCTGTCAAAGCCTGAAATGCCCTGCTGTGCTTTGTAATGCATTCTACTGAAGATGTGTAGTTGCAAAGTGTACAGAAGTTCAATCCAAATATTTGGCTTTTCCTATCCTGACTTAAAGATTAAAGACTTTAGCATATAAAGAAATATTACATTATCTTCTGTCATGAACATTTTGGTTTGTAACTGTTTCACCTTTCTCTATTAGCAAAGAAGAGCAAATTATTTGATCTTGCATGAGAAGCAAACCTCATGCTCAAAAACTGTACTTTGCTCTGTACATTCTCTGCATCTCCCATGCTCATAACCTGGGCTCAAGTATTTGCTGAGCTTCTTTGTGCATCCTGGTGCACTTTTTTCACTTGTGTATTTTGAGAGAGATCACAGAATTGAATATCTAATACAATTTTACTGTTGCCTGTAAAGTATGCTGTTTATTGTGAATTTTTAACGCTGTGAATTTTTAATTTCCCTTTGTCTTGCAGCTGGATGAAGGTACACCTCCAGATCCAAAAGGAACTTTTGTTGATTATCAGACCACTGTGGTGAAATATTCTAAAGCCATTGCTGTTACAGCACAGGAAATGGTAAGAAATTACCTTGACAGGGTCCACACTCTGTGTACATAAGGAACATGGAATTATCTGCACAGTATTGAGACACTCTTGATCATCAAATTTTCAATAACCTCATCTCTTTTGGGGTAATGGAGCAAAAGGAGTGATGATCTTGTTGATTTGACTCTTGCATCTTAGTGGTATAATAATGGAGGGGTCCTCTACAGGAGGAGCACTGGATTGTATTGTGGCTCTTCTGCACAAAAGTTCTTTATTTGGCTCATTTTTGAGGAGAAATAAAAGGAAAACCACATGTTTTTTCATCAGCCCACATAACTGGGCTGAAATGCCACCTTTTGTTTATCAATGACTTTGGGATATTTTTTCACACTTACTGTTTCATGTAGCCAGTGAAATAACATCACTGTTTTCAGAGCTCTGTAATGCTTCATGAATGAATGCAGATCAACATCCCACACTGTCCTTTTCTTTTATTTCTATGACTCACCTGGGTTTAAAGAAAGAAAAAAGTGACACCTGTTGAATTGAGATTTTTCTTGACTTGTGTTTCACAGTAATGCATAATGTGTGTTCCCTTGGAGCAGTACAGGGGATGCCGATTTGTTGCTGAGAGAGTTGAGGTGACTGTGAGTGCTACAGACAGGATTTTTCATGAAGTCGATTGCTCTTGCAGTCAAGACAGGTCTATGATTCTATCTATGACAGTAGAAACTGGTCTAAAACTAGTTTTGTCCCAGGAATGGACCTCCATTGCTTTTACTTACATTAATTTGAGACCGAAGAACTATCTCTGTTAAAAGATAGGAATTTTCTAAAGAGAGATTCAGTTATTTGTACTGAGACATTCTGTGTCATCCTGCCTATTTCTTCTCCATCCTGTTCCCTCATCTGAGATGTGTTTTGCATTGTTACTCAGATTTTTTCCATTTCTATGCTTCCACATCTCAGCTGAGGCTGATGGGTATTAGCTCACCTTTGACAAAATAAGGTGGCTGTGACACACAAACCCCACTTTCCTTCCCAGTCTGGATAGCTGTACCTGGCAATGGCCCCTCTGTGTCAAAGAGTGAAGTATTGGATCTAACTGCTGCTCTTGGATTCCTCGGTACTGCAGCACCTGCCCAGTTGCCATGACTCTAATAAAGCATGTTTGCTTGAGTTTCCTCTGGAATTCTTGCTGGAGGACACGTCCCTTCCATGGCAAGCAGATTACCCCATTTCATCAGCGTGGCCAAACAGATGAGTGTGCTTCTAACTGGGGTGTATTAACAAGTTATCCTCATGCCTGTCCATTTTCTGTTTCTCTTGCCTGTGTTCTCTCTGCAGATGACTAAGTCGGTTACTAACCCGGAGGAGCTGGGAGGACTGGCATCGCAAATGACCAATGACTATGGGCATTTGGCTCTGCAGGGCCGAATGGCTGCAGCTACGGCAGAACCTGAGGAGGTCTGCAGCTCTTAGACCTCTTTATTCCCTCTACACGGTGGTGTTAACAAGGGTGTTCTTTTACTGTGAAGAGCACAGTAAAGGTGACAAGCCTTGTTGTAAGAATTGCCCAGTCAAAAAACAGAAACCTGTTGTCAAAACCTCTGTCTGGCTTTAGAAAGAAACAGCTCGGGATAAAAGTGGATAATTCCATAGACCACAACAGAACCTCCTAAATTACTTGGGGCTTTCACTTACAGGCAACTTGCAAATACAATGAAAACTCTTAAAACTCTTATCTTGTTACTATGTGGCTTTCCTTCGATCTTGCATGTTTTGACAAGTTACAAATATTTATATGCATTTTTAATCTTGCCTGTAAGTGATTTTAAGTATAACTTGCTATCCTGAAAGTGAGATTCATCACACTTTAATCACATGGGGCACAAGGGTCTTTTGCTGAAGGACATCCTCCATAGCTCAGAGCTGGAATGTGATGTGGGAGAAGTATCTTACTGGCCTCATGCTATGTGAGGAGGATGAGCTGTTCAGCTCAGTTGCATTAACCTGTTTGGGAGTTGCTGCATCTTCTCTGAGCACAGCTGCACAGCCCTTTCACCCCTCTCTTCTTACTGAAGCATAGACAAACTTTGTCAAGATGGGGTAGAGGGTATCTCACCTTCTCCAGATGTATCAGATTATCTACATAAAAGTCTTTTCAAGAGTTTTTGACTTTGTGCTTACACATCCTGCTGATAGACTTAAGTGTTTTGTGCTCAGCAGCTACATGAAAAGCAATGCCTTGCACTTGGCTCAATATAGTTAAATTGAATTAAGATTTCTGCATGTTACTTTGTGCCTGAGGTTAAAATAATTCCATTTGTGATACTAATGGCTGTGATTCCTGCTCATGTATTAATCCCAAATCACCCTGGAATGAGGGCATACATGCAGGGACTACAGTTATCATGTTTCAAAACAGGGACCACACGTCTTAGGATGTGGGATTATTAATAAATCAGAAGTAATAGCAGGATTTTCCCCATTTCAGTGCTCCACATGGATGTGATTGATTCTGGAGAGTGAAGACTGTGCAAGGTTCAAAACCAAGCAAAGATACTTACCTACTTTTTGACCCATTTTCAGCAGTGAACAGTACCATGTGCTTTTACCTGTTGAACATACCTTGAGTAGAGCTCATGCTGACAGGGCAGTTCTGGACTATGCATTGTTTAAATGTCAAGTTGCACATGCTTGAATTATGTCCCTTTGACTCAGTTACCTGCCTTGCCCTTCTCTTTCTGAGTCATTCCTGCCCTGTTTCATTGGGGAACCTTTTATAGGGTTTTGCTTCATGTGTAGATGGAATTACATCTGGGCTTTTTTTCTGATCTTTGGAGAAGTTATAGTGGTGGGCAGAATATTGATATTCACCTGAGAGACAGTGTTTCCATTTCTGCTGACACAGTGTACCAGCATGACATTTATTTATTTGTTTTCTTCCTTTTTCCCTGTGCCTTCTTTGCCATCTAGATTGGGTTCCAGATCAGGACTCGGGTGCAGGAGCTTGGCCACGGGTGTATATTTCTTGTACAAAAAGCTGGAGCTCTCCAGATTTGCCCTACAGACAGCTACACCAAAAGGGAGTTGATAGAATGTGCTCGTGCTGTCACAGAAAAGGTAAGGTGGCTTTCCTTGTCACCCCACAGTGTTTGTCTCCCCAGCTCCCACTGGGAGTAAACCAGTCAAACTGCATTCAGGAAAGTGTTTCTTTTAACTTTGCCCTGTAGTACAACAGTGTCTGAATTACCCAAAGGTCTTGCTTCTCTTTCAAGCATTCAGTGTTCCTGTGCTGGATCAGCCCATGATAGTCCTTCCTCAGGCCTTGCAATAAAACTTCAACCTCCTATCAGAGGGAGATTGGTCCAAACAATCTCCTAAGATGTGAGATTGCTCTTGTGCCTTATGAGGCACTCCCTGGCCACAGTTACTGTGAGCTTGGTCAGTGGCATGTGGTTTCATGCAGCAATGTCCTCCCCTTTTAGGACAGAAGTAACTAGAACTGCATCTTCAAACTCTGGGGCTTCTTGTTCCTTGGAAACATCCCCTTCAAATAAATGGCCTGGGTAGTTTTGTTGAACCTTTTTGATGGCATCTCTCTCCTTTTATTGGGCATGAACATTGAGAGTTGGTGCTAGGAGTTTCAGATCTCACCAAACACCATTGGTTCAGCCTGTGTGGATGTGCTCTCAGCTGTACCAGTTTCATGATGGATCCCAGGAGTAGTGACAATTCCAAATTTAGACAGAGTTAGTACCTTGTAATTAAAGTTAAAGCTGATAAAGAGAGTAGTAATGATTCACAGGACCAACTTTCTTTCCATTGTTGCTTTTTGCTGTTTCTAGGTCTCCTTGGTTCTATCTGCCCTCCAGGCAGGGAACAAAGGCACACAAGCCTGTATTACTGCAGCCAGTGCTGTGTCTGGGATAATTGCAGATCTGGACACCACTATCATGTTTGCTACTGCTGGAACCCTTAATGCTGAGAACAATGAATCATTTGCAGATCACAGGTCAGTGTTGCTGGAAAAGATGGAAGAGTGCTTGCCCAGTGGAACTGGAAGAAGAGACTGGGACATGGAGATAAATTTTTACCTTTTTGGATTCCTGTGAATGAAATTGAATGAGGCAGGGGAGTGAGAGGAGGAATAGGAAACCTAGAATGTGACTTGTTTGTGAACTGCATACTCAAAATTATTTCTTCTTTTACCTAAATGTTGCTTTGGCTTTGTTGTCCTGACAAGTCAAAACACGGATACGGGTGGGAGGGCGTGGGGAACCCTGACCAGGACACACTCTCTGTTCATGCTGCCATTCTTCCTTCTACCCCCCTCACCTGTGATTCCTTTCGTTTTTCTTACAGTATGCTGATTATTATGGATGTTCAGTAGCTGGTACTTCTCTCACAGCATGGCCAAATTTTCTTTTAGCATTCAAATACAATGATCTCCCACACTACTGCCCAATCTCTTTCTTTTCAAGATGGGCTCATTTTATTACACTGCCCTGCATTTGCCCCAAATGCTCTGCTGCTGTTTTCATAGTTGCTTTTGGGTTTGTTTTCTTTTAACTTACACCTTTGACCTGTGTTGTGTTGTGTTATGAAGGAACATTGGTATGATGATTTAGATCAGCTCTTTCATGTTAGTCACCATAACTCTGGAAAAAACATTTTTCCCCTCTTCTCATTTTCCACTGCCTCCCTGCTTCCTCTTCTTTTTCTACAGGGAAAATATCCTGAAAACAGCAAAAGCTTTAGTTGAAGACACAAAATTGTTGGTTTCTGGTGCTGCCTCAAGTCAGGACAAACTGGCCCAAGCAGCTCAGTCATCAGCTAACACCATCACTCAGCTTGCTGAGGTAGTAAAATTGGGAGCAGCTAGCTTGGGATCTGATGATCCTGAAACACAGGTGAGATGTTTTAAGGTTTACTGATACTCTTATAGAGAAGAGTTTTCATTTGGTAGAACTTTGTGTGATTTAATGCTTTTAAGAAACACAGTATGGTTCATCTCCTCTAGGAGTTTTCTGGGTTTACTCAGATATCACTTGTTTAGAATACAGTCAAAAGGCTCAAGCATTGATTGGAACTAGTCAGGCCTTTGTGTAATCCTTCTGCTTTTGTTTCACTGCTGTGTTCCAGCTGGGATGCTTCTGGCAAAGTATTTGGCTCATTTTTACTAACCTGTCATTGGAACTCTGGCTCATCCCATTTTTGTTCTGAAGAGCTTGCAGGGCTTTAAAGCTGTTCATCCAGCTGATGTCTGGACTGTGCTGTTTGTTATTTGTGTAGGCTGACAAACTCTTGCCATTCTCCAGCTATATGTGTCTTGTTTTTCAATTAACTCTACAACTTTTTCATGTGGATAATCCCTAATATTTCTTCAGTTTCTTGTTTGGATCTCAGTAAAATGGAGGCAGGCTAGCATATTGCAGATGTTTGAAAAAGAAAGATTTTTTTTTTTTTAGCTGTGCTCTGAAAATCACACCTTCACACTTTATTGCCTGAGCCTTATGGCTGTTTCTCATTCCTTAGGTTGTTCTGATCAATGCTATCAAGGATGTTGCAAAAGCCCTTTCTGATCTCATTAGTGCAACCAAAGGAGCTGCCAGCAAACCAGCAGATGATCCATCCATGTACCAGCTGAAAGGTGCTGCCAAGGTAAAACCTTACTCTTAAATTTTATTTGCAAGTGTCTGTACAATCACATTTGATAAACATGTGGAATTTTGACTTCAGCAATTTCTAATTGCCTGAAGACTCCTTTATTTGTTTAATTATCATGGTATCATGTCCAACACAGGAGTTGGTATTTAGTCCTGTAACAAGCAGAATTCATCAAGTCTCTTAGGTCCTATTAGAATTGACAATGCTTCCCAGCTTGCCTTGCCTCATACCCTGAAAACAGGAGGAAGGATTCACGTTATTTTTTTGCTTTGCTTCTCCTCTTCAGGTGATGGTAACAAATGTCACATCCCTCTTGAAGACTGTTAAAGCAGTAGAAGATGAAGCCACTCGAGGGACAAGAGCCCTTGAGGCCACAATTGAGTACATCAAACAGGAGCTCACGGTACAGAACTGAATTGTTGTAGTGGTTTTTGCAAGTGTGTCCTTACACAAAGCTGGGAGCAATTGCTTCCTTTTTCATTAGACCTTCAGCTTTCAGTACAGATACTGTTTTCTGTCAGATGCTGTTCACTTTTTTTCATCCTGCCTTTGGTAGTGTCTCCTCAATATCACTCTTATACTGTATCTGCAGTTCAAACTTGTTTCTATTTTTCCCTTATTATGGAATGATCGTACCTGTGATACATGGCCTGCTGTGGATATCCTGTGTAAGCAGGAATTAATGGTAGTGTGGAATTCTCTCTCAAATTAAGTGTTATACCATGACAATTGTTTTCCTTCCTCTTAAGACATAAAGTATATTTAGGGGTTTTTCTTTACTAGCATAATCCTGAATGACATAAATTAATACCTGCATGATTGTGAAGAAGCCTGATTTTTTCCTTCATTTAGTTACAGTCCATTTTTGTTTTAAAAAGTCCTGTAGATACAGTCTTCAGCAGGAAATGCTTTGTTGCATAGGCTGTGGATTAGCAATTCTTGCACCATAACTGCATGTGGCACCATTTTGTCTTGTCAAATGCTCTCCATCAAACATCCACTTTTCACTGTGTGAGCAAAGCTGTTGTAATGAGGAAATTTATTTTAAAATATTTTCTTTTTAAATATCTGTTTATAGTCATTGGGAATTCACATGGCAGTCATAAAACCTCCTGATGTGGTACCTGATCAGGCATGTTCTGTACATTATCTCACCAGTTACTGTTGTGTGTCCTCATGAAGGCCTGGCTGTTACATCCCATCCTGTAACTCTGAGCTAAAACCTGTTCAGATCTGTCACTGGGTTATCACATCTTTCTCAGTTTGGTTGGTACCTGTTTGAAGTGTTCCTCTTGCTTTTGTCAGCATTGCTGAGGGATGAACCTGTGCTTGTGGTGTTGTCATCTCATTCCTGGGGAGAACAGAGGGTGGCACACAGGTACTCAAGAAAATGTGTCAGGCTTGATCTGGAATTCCAGGGGCTGACTCTGAGCAACACTGAGGGATGTCTTTGCATGTATAACTAGAATTCATTTTTTAACATTGCTTCTGTTTCTGGAGAGAGGAAATTAATAACTGATTTACCAGGAGCACAGGACAGACCAGGCTCATTTGTGTCCAGACATTTGCATTCTGAAACCATTGGCCTGCTTAGGTTGCACTGTGCGTGGTCAAGAAACCTCCTGATTAGTTGTGCACTCCAAATTGCCCCTGCACAGTAAAAGAATGGCAGGCAAATACAGGGTGGGCATTAAAAGAATGGCAAGGAAATACAGACTAAAGCTTGGGAGAAGAAAATATGTGATCAAATTAAGGTTGTGCAGCTCTTGTTACCTACACCTTCCCACAGTTCTTGTATTCCAGAATTTGTGTATTGTCAGGTAATTTGAACTCTTTTCACATTATTCATCCTGCAAAATTCTATCTTCAGGTTTCTGAGGGAGACTAAATATAGCCTCAGAGACAACGCTCCACCTCTGCTTTTTTAAGACACATTTGAATATTTCAGTGGTGATGTTCTCAGTCTCCACTGCTCTGTGCTATCAACAAGCACTGGATAGGGTCCAGCCTCTGCAGGGGAAGGATCTCCTCATGTGAGCAGAGCAGCCTAAACAGCAGTCAGGATGAGAAAAGAATATAATGAAAGGACAGTAATTCTTTTCCCCTGGTAAGGCTTTGAACAGCCGCCTGTAACTGTCTTGTGGGTAGTTAAATGCAGATGAGATGAAAGGGTTAACCTTTTTTACTGTCTCCTTCCCTCAGCTTATTGTTCCTCCCTGGTGTCTGTAGGTGAGCAGGCTTATCAGATCCAGGCCCATGACAAGCAGCAATGATATCCAAGTTCTCCAAATATGTTTCTCATTTCCTGCTGTGCAAAGGCTGCTTCCTTTTGCTGTCTCTCTCATGGTTGTTGTGCTCTGACTTGGCTGCTATCAGACTTTCCCTCTGCTTTCACTTTTAGGTGTTCCAGTCCAGTGAGGTCCCAGAGAAGACATCATCACCTGAGGAATCCATCCGGATGACGAAAGGCATCACCATGGCAACTGCCAAAGCTGTGGCAGCTGGGAACTCGTGCAGGCAGGAGGATGTGATTGCCACAGCAAACCTGAGCCGCAAGGCAGTGTCTGACATGCTGACAGCCTGTAAGGTAAACATTCCCTTCCTTGCTAACACTGCTCTTCTTGTGTTTGTGCCTCTAAATCCATAGAACGTTCTGTATTTTGTTCATTTTTCTGCTTTTCGTGTGAGAAAGTTAAGGTAATTTTAAGGAAAGCTCTTTCAGAAAGGGTTTTTTGTGAGTTTTTTGAAATTTCCTGGTTTCCAGTCAGGAGACAAATAATTTGTGCAAGTAGTAGAATATACAAATATTCCTGTGGTCACAAATATAATGTCAATGTTCCTAGAACAGTGAAAGGTTTGGTAAAAGAAATCACTCTGATCTATCTTTAGTTCTTTTCCCTCTGACTAAGTCTGTGGGTTTGCTCAATTTCTTTTGTGCTTTTCAAAAATGTGTGCAATTTTTATTGCACATTTTTATAAAAATAGCTGTAGCTCTATTTTCTACACTCTATGCTACATAAATGACTGTTAAGCCATTTGCCCTTGTTCTGATGATAAAAAATTCTAGGCATAAAGGATTAAAAAATGGGATTATGAAGATCTCATTCTATTTGATTTTCAGTAGTGATTGTAGTAGCAAACTGCCTTTGCCTGTAAATCACAGTTATTTACTTTTGCCTTTCCATGAATGGAAGGTGACAGTGAAATAATGGTTCTCTGTGTGGTGTCTGATTTTCAGTATCTGGTCAAATCCTAACTGCCTACATCAGTCCCAGAGTGATTTTTAGCCTAATACTGCCCAAACAGAAGGGTTATTTTGTTTTAAATATGATCCTCTTTCAAAAGTGCAAGTTCTGATTTAGAACTGCCTTTATACAAAACCATTGAATGCAACTTTTTATATTGATTTAGTTTTGTAGCAGGTTTTTTAGTGTCTAACCACTTTGCATGCTTCAGATTTTGATTTGTCTTTCCAAACAGGCAGCAAATTCTCAGGAACAGAATCCTCTGGTTTTAGTAATGTTATAAAACACTTCCATGCATGCACAGCCCACTACATACTTTTGAATATCTATTTATGAACATTCATTTTAAAATGTTTTTATGTCTACATTTGCTCCCAGTTAATTTAATGATTTTGAGTGGTTTGTGCATTGTAAGTGGCTGACAGGATGAAGCTTCCTGCAAATGGAGCAGTGGAGGAGTGGGATGCTGGAAAAGCCTTTGTGATCTCCCAGGGAATTGCTTTCACACAGAAAGGATCCTACAGAAGGAAAAGGGCTGGGAATCATTTTACTTGCTGTAATGACACAGTGCCAAGGCCTGAGATCTAGTCTACTCTCTTAACACCAAGAGCATTTATTGGACAAACAAGAATAAAAGTCTCCAAGAATACTAATTTTATGCATTATCTAAAATGTATGAGAAAATAGCTGTATCATTTAACAAAGATTTTAAATGCAGATTTTTAACCAGACTTGATTTAGAAAATCTTGTTTCTGCAAATTTTCCTTAGAGTCTTAGAAATCTTATGTCATTAATTCTACAAATTGATTACTGGATGTGGCATTTCCAGGATAAGCAACATTCCTTGAATTTTAGGGATAGGAACCAGCACTCTTAGCCCTACTATGCTGTAAAAGCTGTGTGATGCAATGGGGCTTGGGTTTTGTGGTATTTGACAAACACTGGAGGGGTTTTATAGTGATGTTAAGGTACTCTGTAGAAATAGCCCTGATAAATTATCAGATTTTTGTGTTCTTTGGGACAAGACTAAAGTGCATGTATATGATTTGTGGTAGAATTGTGCAGAACATAGCTCTGACCTCCCCAGTGTCAAGAATTTGAATGCAAGCTCTATTTAATTGCCTCTTGCCTAAGGCAAGTAGTAGAAGGAGTCAGGATTAACAGTTATGTAGATGCCTGTGCTGTAGATGAATTTACAGTGCTCACTACTAATTCAGTTGTTATGAGGAGATGCCATTTCAAAAGACAATAAGGATGCTTATTGTGGGATGTACTGAGACAACTCTCATTAAAGTCAGTGGAAATGCTGTAATTACATTTATTGAATGTTAGAGCAGGCCCTAAGCTGACAATTTCTGGTTTTTTATTACGTGTTTGTATAAAATAATGCAATAATTAACCTGTGCACAGGATCACTATTTGGAGTGATTGCTGTTGGAAAGGAAGCAGATATGCAAGGCCTATCAAACCCATGGGAAGCAATGGAAGTGAGCAATCACTGAGCTCATTCCAGAGGCAGTGGATTGAGGGAAACAGCTTCTCACCTTTTCTCAGCACTGGAGGCAGCTGAGCAGAGCCAGGCTGGAGCACAGGCCCTGGGAGCAGACACAGCCCAGCTGGGGCTCAGCCAGGGACAAATGGCTCAGGGGGAGCTCCCTCACACACCCCCCTGCCCAAGGCACCAGTGCTGCTGATGGGCTGGGAGTGGGACCAGAGGCAGGTGGTGCTGGCATGTGCAGAGAAAAGGAGGGCTGATGGTGGAGGAAGCCTCAGCGTGAGAAAGAAATGTGTGTTCTGCTTCTTCAGACACTTTTCAGTTTTCAGCCCTTCTGCCCAGGCCTGGAGGAGAGAACATTTCTGTTGTTACTCCCCACTGGTAGAGTGAGATGTGTGTTCAGATGGTTCTGGATTAGGAAAATGATTTCCTAAAACGACTTCTGTCACCTCTTTAGCCTGCTGTGAAATACACAGAATTTATACTGAACCTTAAAAATGCTCCCAAAGTATTCTGATACCAGTCTTGGCTATGTATGCAAAACACAGAAGGAACTTCCTATTTCCCTCCTACAGATCCTTGCTCTAATTCCCTGTGTTACAGTAATTTTTAAATGCAGAAGAGACATTTTAGGATGCTTTGCAATGGATGCATAAGAAACACTTAGAGGCCCTTTGCCCTGTTTAAAAATTCCAAAACTGTTCTGAACTTTGTGGGCTTCAGCCTCTCGTTTGAAGCATGCTGAGGATGAGGAAATTCAGTGCTGTTCTTCCCATCCCCATCCCCTCGGCCAGGGTGTGGGGATGAGGAGGGGAGGTGGCTCCTGCGGTTTCCGTGCCCTGCTCATCCCCAGCTGCCCTGCAGAGGGAGCCCAGAGACCAGCGCCGCCCTGCTCGGGATGCTGCGGGTTTGCGGAGTAAGTGAGCTGTGAGATAATCCCCATCGCAGCGGGAGATAAGAGGCGCAGGAATGGAAGGAGCTGTTCTGTAAGGGGAAATGCTGTGCGTTTGGGGAACTCCCCCTTGGCAACAAGTGGTACTTCTGCTCAATAGAAAAGTTCCCCAGAAGTTATTGGAGAAAGTACAAGGCTTGAAGAGGCTGCAGGTTTCACTTTTTATTAAAAATGAAATGGTTGAATTAGTCGGGCTTATGTCAGATGCCAGCCATGACACTCAGTGGAAATCCTTACAAAGACCTGACTCTGCTGCAGCTCCTCTCTGTATTTTAGCAGATGGTTCCAGCCCTGCTGTTGCTGTGTTAGATCTCTGTCAAGCTAACAGCATTAATGAGCCTTTGCAGAACTGCAGCTCTGCTGCTCTTCCAGCACTGTTTGCTTACAACAGAAATGGCCGGCCCTTGAGCTCAAATGTCATTTGCACACTGAAAAAATCATCTCCTCCCTTCTCTTCCCCCCATCTCTGTGCTGACCTACTCTTGTGGGATCCTTTTGGATGCTGATGTTGTTTTGCCTCCTCAGCAAGCATCCTACCACCCAGATGTGAGTGAAGAAGTTCGGGAGAGAGCCCTGCGCTTCGGAACAGAATGTACTCTGGGATACCTGGAGCTCCTGGAGCACGTTCTCCTGGTGAGGACTCATCTGCATGCACACTGGCTTGCTTCCAAAGAGAGTTATCTCCCTGCCCTCTTTCTATAGTGACTGCTAGTGACACATTTTTGTCAGTTTGTCACAAGGCTATGCAGTTTTGTTGTCAGATAAAGCTAAAGGAAACTCAATATTTCAGCTCTGTGAGACAGGAGGAATACTGGAGTACTTAAATGGAGCTGCATTCTGGATCAGATTGGAGGCAATCTGGATCTGAACCTAAAAAATGTTGTGACAAAGGAATTAAACTAAGACATTTCAGCATTCTTTTAAGCCCACAATAAACACCAGACGTGTTAGGCATAGGGCTGTGCCCCAGACTGAAGAGATTACACAATCTTCATTAAGGCACTGTTACATCAGTGTTACTGTTACTCTCACAGCCACACCTACTCCAAGCCATCCCAAAATCCCCAGCCAGCACTTCCTCACAAAGAACCCTCCAACACATCAGACATGGCACTCCCAAAGCTCTGCATAAAACTTCTACACTTAAATCCAAACTCTTGAATCCTGCTGTCAATGGGCTTTGCTTGACAATACATAATTATCCCATAATTTATTAGTTATCCCATAATACTTGTTCTTCTGATGCTATTACTTTTGTAGGAAGCAATAAAATGTGTTTGAACTAATGTTTATGAGAAGACTTAAATCAGCAATCAGCTTCATGGATGACCAGCAGTTTCTTTTAGGTGGCTCTCAGCTGACATATTAAAGTCTGTGAAACTGAAATTTGCAGCCATAACTGCACATTAGCAAACCCAAATCAGTTTTTTCTGCTGAGAACAGAGCATGTGTAATTATTTGCATCAACTTGCTGAAATTTATATATAAAGTAAAAGTCCAGTCACAGTTGTGCTTGCCACTAGCAGTTAAAATAGTTTTAAAATAATTGGAACTTGCTAGTGGAATTCTTAGAGCTGTATTGCAGTAAGTGATTTAGCATTAGATGTCTGATCCATTTTTAGTTTAGAGGACTGTGGGGAATTTTTCAGATTTGACCCCTAGAAGGCCAGCACTGTGTGTTTCAACCTGAGTGCCAGAACAGACCAAACACTTTTGCTCATTTTATTTCTGTCTCTCTGCAAAGTCAAGAGGCTTAAGGTAAGAAAGACATGTTCCATTTTATTGAAGTAACAGGCCTTTTCTACCTTAAGCCTTTTAACATTCAGTGCCCTGAAGGCACGAGCAAGTTCTGCCCCCTCATACCCACCCTGTCCCTACCCCAGTGTTGGCTGCCTCTGGTGGTTTAGAACCCCTAGGTCTGCAATCTCATTAATTTATAACCTCCAGAAATGCAGATCATGTGGGATGAGGAATCTCTGATTGGTCCACCTGGCACCCTGTGATACAGCTGTCAGTAAGTTCAGTTATACCCTCAGTGCTCAGGCTAGGGATGCTTACAGGGCTGCCTAGGGGGATTCAGCAGCCATATTTCTTTGGAAATTATACTTGTTAGGTACAAGAGTTGTCAGATGCAGTATCTAAAATTTCTCAAGCCAGGGTATTAACTTGTGTAATGTTGGCACAAAGTGACTTGTTTGCTCAAAGCACTATTGCACTAATCACCTAGCTGGGGGTAGGGCCAGGAACATGCTAATTCCAGCTGAATTCTGCACATCATAATAAAACTTGTAAGTATTAGTGAGAATCCAGAGTGACCTGACCTCCTGCAGATCCATGTGCTCCATCCTGGCCAGTGCTGGTCCATGCTGAGGTGAGGGAAGTCTGGAGCTGTGCAAGGCAGTGCCACTTTCCTGGGGTGCATCCAACACTGTAGAGTAAGTTTTGCCCCTAGTGCCTCCTGACAGTTACAGTTCTCTCACTGGGCTTCAGACCATTGCTATACAAAATAAATATTTCACTAGAGTGCCTTGGGAATCTTCCAGCATCCTGGAATTCTTAAATGTGCATTCTCTTTCTCTAGATTCTGCAAAAAGCAACTCCAGAGCTGAAGCATCAGCTGGCCTCTTTCTCCAAGCGGGTTGCAGGTGCTGTCACAGAGCTTATCCAGTCAGCAGAAGCAATGAAGGGTGAGTTGGGAGCAGGCTCCCAGTGTGCTGTGCTCATTACTGCAGAAATCATGGTCTGATATTCTGTGTCATGGACACTGCAGGCTCTCCTCAGTTATTTCCTGCAGTTATCAGTACCTGATGCTTGCAAATTAATCTGAACTATAAGCAATTTTCATATATGGGAATCCATTTTTTCTCTCCTCCTTCCCTCCTTATCTCTTAATAGAGTTACTCTTTTTCATAGAACAGTGATCTACATGATGCTATTTCCCTGTTCAAGTAGCTTTATTGGATTCTTCAGCTTTTCCTGCATTCTCTTATATTTCAAAATTTCTGTTTTCATTTGCTAATAAGGCAAGCCAATATCAAACTTCTTCTATTCCTTAAGTGCTTTTAAAAAAATCTCTATATCATTCTCATCTTTGGACACATTTATTAATTTCTGGCGATTTTTGCATTTTAATTCATATTCACTAAAATAAAAAAAACACTTCTTATTTCTTTTTTCACTTGCTGCCTGTAGAGGATGTCTTTTTTCACTTTAGAAGCTTTTTTTGTGGGAAGTAAAATATGTTTTAGCCATTCACAATTTTCTTTCCTCATTTTCATTTATAGGTACACAATAAAGCTGTCTCCTAACAAATTCAACATGTAAATGTTTTAACCTTTGTGAAATGCCTTTTTTTGAAGAGGAACTAGTACATCTTACAAATTTGGGGTTGACTGCATTTATACTTGCTGCCTTTTTTTTTTTACCCTGTTTATCTGCCAGTATTAGAATTTAATATAGAGTATCATCATTCTGTACAGCATTTGAGCTGAGAAATGGGTTTTAGACCATGCCCTTGGAGGTTATGAACTTCTTCTGGCTGTTTCATTGTTCCCCTCAATCCAGAATATGGATGCTTTCTGAATCTTGTAATTCAGAGAATGATGTTAAGAAATCAAAAATAATAATGCACTGACAGCTTCAAAAAATCTGAAACCACTTCCAGCCAAGTATTCATTTTGTGGATCTACAAAAATTCTTTGAGAAAATAGAAATGCCAAAAAGTCAACAGCAAAAAAAAATTTACCCTTCAGATGTGGTACAGAAACTGCTTTGGCCTTTTCTACATCACTGTTAGGCACACACTGCCAAAAGTGTGCTTCCTTCAGGCAGTGCCAACTTCACCCCCAGGCACTGCCAGTGCACAGACTGCCAGGGCAGAGCAGGGGGACTGCAGAGTGTGCTGGGGGTGACTGTGCTGGCTGCAGCCTGCTCTCTGTACCACTGTGTCAGACTTCTCAATGGCTTGATCAAGTTGGCAACCATCTGAGTAAGACCTCTGATAAACACAAGTTGAGTGACAGCTGGTTTTGTTCCCAGTATGGACAGCATCCCTTTTTGAAGCTTCTTTGCTTACACAATTATTAAGGAAGTTACTTTCATGAAAAAATAATCCTACTAAATATTTCTTCCCCCTCTGCTTTACAGTTTTCTCTGTGACATAAACCAGTGGTTTCATGCCATTATGGCACTAAAATCAGCTTTCTGTGGTGTACATTCTGTACTGGACACTTGAGGTGTGATTGCAGTTCCCCCTGTTTAAGTGGCAGCTCACTCCCAGTGACACTGAAGTTATTGTCTCCATCTCCATTAATTTCAGGGACAGAGTGGGTGGATCCAGAAGACCCAACAGTCATTGCAGAGACAGAGCTATTAGGGGCTGCAGCATCAATTGAGGCTGCAGCAAAGAAGTTAGAGCAGCTGAAACCAAGAGCCAAGCCCAAGGTGAGTGTCCATCCCCACTGTTTGTTTGTGGTTAACAAGGCAGAGGATGCACACTGCCCATAGTTTGGTGTGTATTTGCTACTGGCCACAATAATGGTGTAAAAAATCAAACCTTGCATGAGTTTTAGTGCCACAAAACCCTGCTCTGGATGGCACTTACCCCTGAGGGCAGAGGGTAAAAAGATGCTTTTCAGGGAGTGAGTCAAGCACCAGCCATAAGCAAGCAAAGGAAGAGGAGCCAAATGTTAGAAATGCTTGTAAGAGTTATGGCATCGTTACTGTTGAATATTTACCTTTCTGTTTGCAAACATATTTTACTGCTGTGTAGTCATTCTTACTTGCTTTCTTTTGAAGCCCCTTTGTTCATATCTGAATTTGTGTGGTGTAGCAGGAGAAAGCAGCAGTAACACAGCTGGGATTCAAGAGAATGCAAAGGACCTGCAGGATTTTCTAAGGCTAAAACCAGCATTTTCTGCCCTGCTTAGAGAGTAGCTGTTTCAGTATAGAATCAGATACACTGTATGATTATTACTATGTCATTTTCCTGAAGGAAATTAAATTCCAGTTCATTATGGTATCAAGTAGTGTTGCATGTTGCCAGGTCCTTTCAAATGTGTCTCTGAAGATACTATAAAATTAAGCCAACTATTTTCACATGCAGTACAGAGGGAATATATGAAACTGGTGGGTCCCAGAGAATTGCTACCTTTTGCCTGGTGTTAACCTGCAGGTTTTAGTAGGAATTACTATGTTGCATCTCTTTAAAATGAAAAACATGTTTTGGCTGTGTAAGTGATGTCAGGAAAGGACTATGTATCTATTTTCCTCTTTATGCTGCTTTGTAGGTGCAAATCAGTTTCAAAGTAAAGCTAATGAGAACTCTTTCTAAAAAGCAGAGCCTCAAGACCATTCATTCAGTGTTGGATGATTCCATTGGTGCAGGGTAGTATTTTGTTATTTAGGAGCATCAGATGAAATAGTTCTTGGAAGCTTCAGCCTTTGAGGACCTCTCACCCCCCACTCCCTGTTCAGTAATAGGAATAAATTAGCTCATGAAAAAAAAATGCTCTTTGTCTGCATTTTTTAACAAGTACATCCATTTTGTTTATAAAGAAAAATGGTCCTTTCTAATGAGATTCCACAGGCTGAGTGTGAGGAGTGGAGAAGTCCTCCATCACCTTTTCTATGCAGTCACTGCACAATAGCACATGTGTGTTGCCTGGGAACCATGGAGCAATTTCCTGCCAACATCTAAGCCTCTCCAGGGTCATTGTAATCTCCCAGTGAATTTCCCAGTTCTCACACCTGCTCATCATTTAACATGTTAATTTGAGTATCCAGTCTCCTTGTGACTTACTGGTTTGTTTGTCATTTTCTGAAACTAAAATTCATATCCCACTGTTTGTTTGATTTGGGATTTCAGCAGCCTTTGCATCCTTTTCAGATGTTTAATCTCTTTCACAATAAGGATTATAATCCACATCAAAAGCTACAGGAAGGTCACAGAGTGGCTCAAACAGCACTTTTTCTGCTGCAGACTTGCAGATTGTATCCTCCCAGAGCAGGATTTCCTGTGGTGAGCAGGCTGTGTCTTCCTAAAGCCATCTTTGACAACACCCAGGGTGTTGAGTAGGAATGCTTAGACCAGGGAAGGGCTGCTTTGTCTTGTGCTCAGTCTGTGAAAGGCAGGAATAGGAGTTACTTTCTACAATGGAACAGACTAGCTAGACAAAATCCTGCTTTGGTTAGCAGCAATCATCCCCAAGCGAACTTGCAGAGTCCTCAGTTAGTAATTTTAGAATGTCTACCTGCAGGAAATAACATCATCTTCATCATTACTGCTTGGTGGCTGATTCTCTGTTTTTTCTGAAGTTGTTTTATTAGTGCAGTGAGTAATTTGATTTCAGCTTGAAATTTTGATCTTTGTGTTCGAGTTTGTCTTTTAGCTCTAAAAAACCCCCAAATAGCTGAAGGTAGGGTTTCTTCTCATTTGTCCCACCATTTTTTTTTTAACTTTTGGATTTTTTTTTTCTTCTTTTCCTTGTTACCTCTTCATATTTTTGCACCTATCATACCTCCCCTTGGTGTCTTAAATTGACACAAATAGCATGAGACATGTTCATTTTCTGCTGCTGGGAATCATCTTATCCCAGAGGACAATTTCTAATGAGACACAGTGCTGGTAACTGCTGCCTGTGCTTTATTGTACAGTGCTTATTTTGTTTGTTTAAATCCTGGCTGTTTGGCTGCAGGTGAATGTGCTCCCAACATGCTCAGTCCCCTAGTCCACAGCCCCACTGACACCCTGTAAATATCTGTGTGTCTTCTGAGCTCATATCTTGGAAGGACTTTGAGGACTCTCCTGAGCAGTTGTTTGTGACACAAAACCTCTTCAGTATTCTCCTTGCAGTGTTCAAAGTGAGAAATTATCTGAGAAGCACTGAGATCTTTATGGTTTATTAAGCAGGAGTTGGCTGTCATGTTTCCTTTAAGTACAATTATTTTTCCTGAATGTGGACTCTTACTTTTTTCAGTTTTCCATTTGGAGAGTCAGTTGTATTGCAATGCAGACACACATTCCTTCTGTTATGCAAACATGCTACTTCCTGTAAAATAACCCCCACAACTAGTAACTTTCTGATGAAGAAAACTATTTGGTCTAGTAAAATCTTCATGGTAATACTGAGGAAAACCCACTTTTAAGTAAAAAGGTATGGTAGATGAGGTACAAAGGAGAGAGCATTGCTGTCCCTCCCCTGTTCTGTCTGCTCTCCAAGCTTCTGTGCAGGCCTCTGCCTCCACACATGGGTGTGCTGTAGTCAGGAAGAGTTCCCTGCTGGCAGCTTTCAGCAGTTGGTCCTTTGGTTTTTTTAACCCAAGATGAATCAAACCTGGATGCCTTTTTCTGCAGGACTCTGTGTGATATGTTTGATATATTAGGTTGTTATTTAATCCAACTATATATCAAACATATTCCTACAGTGTCCTGCCCTGTCTCCGGGGGTTTTAACCTGGTAGAAGGAAATATGAAGGAGCAGAGTCACTCACAAGCAGGTTTAGAAGACTTCCTGTAGACTCCTAATCTAATCTGGTATAAAATACATACATGGAGTGCTCCTTTATCAGTAGAGTTGCACTTGGAGAGACTTCTGAGTTGTGTAGGGATCTTTGTGACAGTGAGCAGCAGCTGACTTTCACTGAGATTCTTATTGTGCTTTCCATGGCTCAGTGCAGTAACTTACTCATATTGGCTTGCTTATTGTAGAGTAGAAAATTAGAGGTGCTTGAAAATAAAATGGTTTGTCTTTTGTAATTTTTGCTGCTGTTTTGCAAAGAGATTGGGGGCTCATTTGTTTTCCTATTAACCCTGACTTTATTTATGCTACCCCTAATAATGGAGATGCTGTAGAAAAATTGTTAAAATACAATACAAAACCATATCTTTTTGGTTTTCTTTTCAATGGCATAATCAACATTTTAAGGATATTCCATACTAAAGGCTTTGTAGTGAGCCAAATGTTTGTCTGTTCTGGTGTCTTAATTTTCCAACATTTTTATAGCTGTACATGGTTATTAACAGCATATTAGCTCAGGCTTGAGGAAAATGAGATGCTGATCTTCATGGGGCTGCTTGAGGAAGGAGAAACTTATCCCTTTTGTCCTAGATCTGGTTTTCTAAAGAAACCTGCTCTAAAATGTCACAATGTGATATTTTTTGCCATCATTGCTCTCAACTTTATTAATGAAGGCTGTGAACTGACACATTGTAGGGTACTGTTTATGAGTGTGAACTTAAGGCAGTCCAGGAGACACACTCTTTTAACAATGGGGATGGTGAAACATTTCCTTTTCTTGTAGGGCATTTTGCTGTGCTCAGCCTTGTGCTGCTCCCTGTCCCTGTTGCTGAGGAATGCTCTGGGTAGAGCTGTGGCAGGAACACAGCCACAGTGCTGGCTGAGCATTGTGCCTCCCCCACTGAGTATCCAGCCCTGGGATGTGGCACACCTGAGAATGGTGAAGGGAAAACCACAGAGAAGGACTAGAAAAGAAGGATTTCTTAGAAAAGATTAAAAGCCAACAGGCATTCAACAGTTTGAGTGCTGTGTAAGGCTGCTACAAAAATAAATTCTTCACAGAAGGGATCAACTGTTAAGAGGTTTTTTTTCCCAGAAGTAAAAAAAGTTGTGAGATGTCAAAGCATGCAAGACTTGGAAATTTGAGAAATTTGACCTATGGCTTGATCTCCCAAGCCCTGGATTTCAGTATAATTGGAAAGAAAGTGATTGGGCAAACAGGGGAGAAAAATGATTGTTATGAGATGAGATACTAAGGTTTAGCTGTTTGTTCTCCTGTTGAGCTTCACCTGCTGCTCCACAGTGGAAGTTAATCCAGCCATTGTACAATGGCACTCTTGATTTCTTGGCATTCTCTTTGAAAAGCAGTAATTTTTGCTTAGGAATTGTGTGCAATATTTAGTCCACTCACTACCCTGAACTGAGTTTAAACAACTGCTTTTGTTCAGCATCTTTTTGGTGGCTGTTTTTTCACAAATTGAACTCCATCTGAGCACATTCATAGCTGCCCAGCAGATCACGCTATGGCCATGAGCATTTTATTAAATGTCAACAAAGACTGACACTTCCTTTGTAATAAATAAGCAGATACTGAAGTTCTTGCTCATTTAAGTCTGAATTCCTGACATATAAACAGTAATGCACATAATGTATTTTATGTTGGAAATGAGAATTTAAAAACTTGATAGTAAGAAGTTTTGGACAAAAGTAGAAGTGCAATAACAGTCTTTTAAAAGTGCAGTAACAGTCTCCTCAATTTACTGTCAGTCAGTGGTATTTTTGTTGATATTGCTGTTTCAGTCTTTAGTCAAATCAAAGTCAGTAATGTATCTGTTTTAATAAGGACAGTAATTCTGACAGACTGTACTAGATTCCATTTAATCACTCTGGTAATGTCATGATTGAAATAAGAGTTTTATTTATGAAATTTGAGGCCTGTAGAGGACCAGTGTGATTGTACTTTGCTATAACAATGGTCATGATGTGGCATTGCAAGCACTGCCAAAACTGTATGTGGAACATGACTTGCTCACTTTCCAAAGTAATTTCTTTTATTACAAAGACATATACTTAGTTGATGGGAATAGCCCAATAGCAAGGCAAGACAAATAGTTTTCTGTGGATTAGGTGGCTTTTCTTAAAAAAAGAAAAACTTTAAAGTGCCAAACATCTTTATCTACACATCAGTTTTGATTTTCAGATGATTCAGTTTTTCTGGTGTATGTGGATGCTATTGTTTCATCTCCTGGGCTTTTAGTTATGTGGCAGTTATGTGAAGTGCTGTAGGACTGAGTGCTGCTTGATGGGTCATTTTGTAATTACTTATCATTATCCTTTATTATTTTATAATTGACTATTTCATCAAACTGCAGTAACAGGAGAACTAAACCTGACTGAAATTTAGATGGGTGTGCTTAGACTTGCAAATGATTGCCCAGTTTTTTAACTCGTGGCCCTCCTGGCTGGTGTTTCTAAAGTTAGTTGTGTGGCACAAGAACATTGTGGTTGTAGTTAGAATAAACCTATTTATTCTATATATTCTATATAATATTTCAAAAGCCTTATCTCTCACAAAATAGGATGTCCTGATACTTAGCCACTAGCCCTGCCATACAGCCTTGGATTCCAGTAGGCTTGTGATTGAGGCACAAACAAAATACATTCTGTTGGAATATTTTATATAAAAAACAATCAGAATACAAGGCCCAGGCCTGGTTCTGTTTAAAATAACAATAACTGTTCATCTCTATCTATTTTGTTAACTGTTCAAAAGCTAGTAAGCATGCTTAGATGGACATAAGTTTTCAATATTTGCTTAAATTATTTGAAAGTCAGGAAAGTTTTTGTAGAACAATAAATTTACATTTTAAATAGTAAGAAACCTCATTAGGAGGTTCTGCACATGCTTGTTCAAAGACATTCTTGGATGACTGAAGTGTTCCAGACAGAGCTTTGGAACTTCCTGTGTCCAAGATCACTGAACTGGACAAAGCTCCTTTCTGTGCAGTGACAGCTCTTACCAAAAGCTGTTAAATCTGTGCTCTTGCTTGGTATCTACTTTACATTCCTTACTGCAGGTGAATGAGACAACACATATTTATCATTGTTCTTTTTCAATGCCTTAAGTCTTCAAGTATTTAGAAAATGCTTTCCCTAGTTTAGCAATCTTGGAAGCCACTATTATGGCACTAGAGAGATAATGTTGATAGGAAAAACAAGAATTTCTTTTCAGACCTGCACTTTTCTGAATGTAGTTTAGAGTAGCTCTGGTGGAGGTAATGCATTAGAAAGTTGATGGCTTTGTTTAAATATCTTGTGTGAGCAGGCACAAGGGCAAGCTCTAATATTTATGTTGACTCCCAACTTTAGTCCACACAAAACTCCTGTGCAGAAAATGATGTTATAGATCTTACTGACTTTACTGATGTGTTCCAGAATCTTCTTATCTTTGTATATGTCCTCAGTATGGAAAGTACAATTGCTTTCAGGTGAATGTGTAACATTGTTTTTTCTTGGTTATAGCAAGCAGATGAGACTCTGGATTTTGAAGAACAGATCCTGGAAGCAGCTAAATCCATTGCAGCTGCTACCAGTGCCCTTGTGAAGTCAGCTTCAGCAGCCCAGAGAGAACTGGTGGCTCAGGGAAAGGTGGGTAAACAGGACATGTAGAAACACTAGTGGGGGAAAGCATCAAAAATGAATATAGTCTCCTAAAGGTTCTAAAAAACAGTAGGAAGGAGCTTTGGAATGACTAATGAAAATGTAAATTGTTCACTGCTCATCACAATACATGGCCCAGACCTGTTTGAAAAAATCCCACAGTTACATTTATTTAAACCTCACAAGTGTAATCAAGTGCTTGACTCTTCAAATTATTCAGTTGTGGGGAGTTTTGCTGTGGGGCTTTTTCACTTCACGAAGATCTGTGATTCAAGCTGGAAATGTACAGTCCCACACAACAGTTTGGGGATCCAAACCCAAATGTCACCATGTTCAATACTGCTCTGGGCCAGAACAGCAGAAGGCCTCAGTAATTGTGCCCTCAGTGTCTTGTGATGCAATGGGGGCACAGGCCTGCATGTCAATTCAGGACATTTCAGTGGCCATGCTTGTAGTTATTGCTGCCATCAATGGAAGGAGTCTTTACAGCATGTGGCATCATTTTGGTGTGCTCAGAATTGAGATTTTGTAAATCGTTTCACATCCATCACTATTTTTCACAGTCAGTATACTCTGAAAGATAAAATCTAAACATCAACCAGGTATGTTGCCTGTGAGAACAATAATTATAGGACCATTGTAGTTGTATAGTTATGGTTTCCATTTTCACCTGACTGTTAACTCACAGCAGGCTCTGTCATGGATCCCACAATCAGGCTCTGCTGTCTGCTTCAGCCTGGGCTCTGGAAAGCTTGTGCTTTTGTTTCTAACAGGACCAACAAGCACTTCATCTGTGGTCTGCTTAAACATATCTGTTCAGGGGATGATGAGGCAAGAAAAACTTGAAACCTAAATACTTTGGGGGTTTTTTTATAACTGATTTTTTTTTAGTTGAATAAGTGTCACCACAGCCATGAGAGAACATATCTTCTGTTTATGTTGATGCTGTACTTAATGATTTGATTTAATTCCCTGGAATTCTCATTATGCTTGAATGCCTGTTTACATTTCTTTTAAAACACAAGTTTCTGGACCATGTTTACATTTCACATCTTCCAGCTTCTCTCCAAAAACCACCCAGACCCATGCAGCTGTGGGGATGTGGATCTGGCAACCAGCTATAGGGTTTAGCTTCATTGCTTTCATCCAATATGGGAAGAAAACTGTCTCCAAATTGTTGCTGGTACTGCTGATGCCATGAGCACTTCAGTGGAAAAGCCATGCAGAAAAGTGAGCTGCTCTCCTAAAGTGCCATTATTGGGCATGAAGGCACGTGGGGGCTTCCCTGTGAAGCTTTCTGATCTGTACCTTCCCACAGTGCTCAAATCAGAAGAGAGGAAAGAATAATGTAAATTCAAATGTATTATGGAGACAGAAGTAAGTTATTTTAAAGCCTGGGACTTAAGGAACTGCTGCTTCAGCTGTTGCTTCAGCTGTGGTTTCAACCACCATAGTCTGCTAATTACTGGTTATTCTGGTAATTACTCCTGTGTGTTCCAAGAATGGGTCAGCTGAAGCAGTACAGTAAGCTGGACACTTCCTGAGCAGGCAGATGTGTGCTGGAAGCACAGTCACTGTGACAACTGACTGCCAGTTGGATTTTCTGCTCTTGAATGTGCTGGGCACAGTCACAGTTACAGGTGTTTCCTTTTTTCATGGATTACTGAGTGTGTGAGACAGAGCAATTGTATTTTCTGTTTTCTTGTAAGCCATCTCTGAACTGTTTTTTCAGGTTGGAGCAATCCCTGCAAATGCAGCTGATGATGGACAGTGGTCTCAGGGACTTATTTCTGCTGTGAGTAACTACTTCTCTTGAGAAAACTGGCACATTCTCTGAAGAAATAATATCTGTGAGAATACCCAGTGGCTTTTTTTTGCTGCCTTCTAGGCCAGAATGGTGGCAGCTGCAACCAGCAATCTCTGTGAAGCAGCAAATGCCTCAGTGCAAGGCCATGCCAGCGAGGAGAAACTCATCTCATCTGCCAAACAAGTGGCAGCTTCTACAGCACAGTTGCTTGTGGCTTGCAAAGTGAAGGCTGATCATGACTCTGAAGCCATGAGGAGGCTACAGGTACCTGTGTTTAATTACTGAGAACCCATGTAGTGCTGTGTGAACACTGTTTCAGCACTCCAGGATTATGCACATGTTCAACAAAGTATTTCTCTAAGTGCTAGGATTGTGGTCAGACTGCCTTTGTTTCTAGGAGTCAAGAGACAGCAGTTGTAGATAGAGCATTTCTAAAATGGACAATCATTGTTAGACAAAAATAAGAGGAGAATCTGATGCAACATCTCAATTGAGGTCTGAGTGAGCTTCTTTACATAAAACTGGTTCCCTTTAATGTTACACATCCATTTCATGTTGAGCTTCTCTGAACTGCTGCTGAATTACCACTGTGTTTTGATGGGTAAAATCTGAAGTCTCTGGAAGTTTTGTTTGAGGATGGTAATTTTTAAAATGACCACAGCCTTCTCTGCAGGCTCAGCCTGGAACATACAACTATTTCAGCTGGTTTTTTTATACCACCTTTGGTGAACAATGAAAATTCCTTTTTTTCTGCTACTAATGGACATTCAGTGCAACAGTTCATGTATGGCTGGGCAGAATCAAATTTAACAGAAATACATATGACAGAGTATCTCTCTGAGCATGAGGAACTGATGTCATCATTTTATTCAAAGTAGAAACATGGTTTAAATATTTAGGAGGGAAAAAATATATGAATGTGTGAAAAATCTACATGTTTCTACAGCAAACAGTGCTATGCCATAGGGCAGTTATAGGGCTGAGATGGTTTTAGTGCTTTACAGTCAATCCATGTAGATTGACATTGCCAAAGGGTGTGGGGAAGGTGGCAGGAACTGGAATAATACAATTTGCTCTGTAATATCTAGGTGCCAGGATGGGTCTGAAGGAATTTTAAATGCAGAACAAACAATAGAAACAGGAAAAATTTAACTACTACAGATTTTTCTCAGCTCTGACAGGAAATTTGGGGTTCTCAGTCATTGTGGGCAAATATTATTAAATAGACATCAAATGTGAGAAATTGGAAGGGAATGTGAAAAGAAAACAAGCCCAAGCATGGACTGAAACTGAACTTTGCCATTTTACCAAGTTTCATTTTAGTCCCAGAATGAATAATGAAAGGAAGAGCAGTTTGCACTTGGAAATCATGTCCTTTATCATAGCAAAAACAATGAGTTGATGTCTACTAAATATTTATGCTTTTTGGCATGGTGGACATGCCAAAACTGCTGAGACTTTTCAGCTGGCTTTGCCCCCAGCAGAAATGCTTTACGTAGCTTTAATCAATAGGTTGGATTGAGGACTTTGAGTGTCTTGGTTTTTTCCTTCATACCCCAATTTGAACTGCATTTCCCATGAATGTAAATTTGGACTGCACTGTTACAGAATCTTCCAGAACTTAATGAAGCAATTGGAAATATTTCCACTCTTTCTGGATGAGCTCCAGACTGAGCAGAGTGAATTTCAAACAAAGATGTCCTTGGGACATCTCAGGTGAGGAAGACTTGAAAGTGAGATGCAGCTGGAAATATGGGATAGGAAAATATATATATATTATATAACAACAAAATATATATATATATATATATATATATATATATATATTCAGTCAACAAAAGAAATATTTTGTAGAAACAAAAGATACGTATTACAACAAAAGATATATATTACAAATATTTGACTGTTTCTCTGAGAATTTTTAGGAAATAAAAGTTTAAATGTGAGATAACCATGGCTGTGTAAGTTGCTAACTTGACCTGATTAAAATCCATTAATTTTAAAATTTTATTGTTTTATATATTTATACACTAGTTTTTAGTTTCTGTTCTTCTCAAAAAAAAGTCTGATCAGTAAATTATAAATTGGAATTTCATCCACTGCTTTTTTTCAAATGATTGGAAAAAAAATCTCATTTGTGACTTCTCCAACATTCAGCTTTTTAAAGAAAGGAATTTTGTTCTCTCTGTACCACTGATTTTCACAGATTAATTTGCTTTTCCCTGTGGAAAAAAAACCCCATACCTTTCCTGTGCAGTCAAGCAAAGATGTTTGTTTTGATGTTCAGACAAATCCATGTTAGTTATATATTTTCCTTATTACTAAGTTTCTTTTTTTCTCAAAGGCTGCAGGAAATGCCGTCAAGCGTGCATCAGACAATCTTGTCAGGGCAGCCCAGAAAGCAGCGTTTGGAAAAGCAGAGGATGATGACGTTGTGGTCAAAACCAAGTTTGTGGGTGGCATTGCTCAGGTTGGTACCATCACTCCAGAAATAAAGCAGGGAAAAACTAGCACAAAAATGAGGGGTGTTACAATGTCCACCTGCTGGACAAAGCTATTGAGATTAATTACTTGAAAATGATGATGATTAATTACTTGAAAAATCCATGATCAATTACTTGAGAAATCCATGATCAGTTGCTTGATGCCTCATTATTATGGAACCCCTGATATAAGAGCACAGTGATGTCCTGCACTTCTCCACTGAGCATTTGCTGTAATAGCAGATTAAATGAATAAATCTTTTCAGAATTCTCTCATGTACTTTAACTGTTCCCAAATCTTAATGAAACAATGATTTTGCATGTATTTAAGCAAAGAAATAGGGAATGAGAGATAAAAACCAATGAGGTTTTGTTACTGTGACCACAATAATTATTGAGAAATAATAACAATATTTAAAAGTAGATTTCAAGGCTCTGAGGTACCAACTTTTAGATTCCTTAAAATGAATGAAGTACATCATATACTGTACATGCTACTTAAAATATACTGGACTTGATTATTTCTGCATGTCTGTACTGCTGTCATTTTTTCTTTGGCATTCTGAGATGCAGGAAAATACTGTGGATGCATGAGGAGAGTTCAGTTTTACTGTCACTCAGACATGTTAAGACATAGTGCTTATTCTACATGTTCTAAACCCCCACCCTGCTGAATGTTGGGAGAATGCAGAACTGTAAAATTCAGAACTGTAAAATTCATCATGGATGCATGGTACAACTAAGGTGGTAGATTCTTTTTTCTTTTATTCAAGTGGAAATAGAATACTTTTCTTGATGGCCTAGTCCTGGCATCTGGAAAAATTTGAGCAATTCCTGATGAAGTCACTGAAATTAGGAGCTTCTCTGGAGAATGCTCACATGGCCAGCTGTGACTGTGGTGTCATTAGGGAAAGAAATATTATTTTACAGACAGTATTCCTTGCTGTTTCTGTTTTCTAGATCATTGCAGCCCAAGAAGAAATGCTGAAGAAGGAGAGAGAACTGGAAGAGGCAAGGAAAAAACTGGCTCAGATCCGCCAACAGCAATACAAATTTCTACCCACAGAGCTGAGAGAAGATGAGGGTTAACTGTTAACCTGCTGAGATTTTTCTTCCTTTTTATTGTTTTGTTTTCTTTTTTTTCTCTTTTTTTCTTTTAAAGAAATAAGCTAAAGGGGGACAGCACATTGAGAACTGCTCTGACAGCATACTGATAAGCCAAGCACTTAGCTAAATAAACTGCCTGTCATAGCTTTGGATGAGCAGAGGGCAATAAACAATTGTTCCTTCCCACCTGCTCAGCTGAGGTGCATGATGATCAAACAATGGTACAGTGTTAGGTTCATCATTCCTGTTCCTCCCTTGATTTGTATCTCAGGAGAGAATGTTTCACTTTTTACTAAAGATACTAAGTCAGTATTATTGTCACTTTCCTGATGCTTGAGGTATTTATCATTCCTTGACTTGTTCTAAAACATTGATAAGATTAAGTAGGAAAAGAGTCAAGAAGTTTTTTATATGATAAATATCCCATGAGCTGGTGGTTGTCCCCCAAGTACCCTTGTAAAAAGAAGACCAAGATGGAGAAGGATGTATTGCTGAGTGGAGAAACACGCACGAGTGTGGCTTTGAAGAAGCCTGTCCTCTTTCAGTGTTATATAGCTGGTTCACCCCAAAACTGGAGGAATTGTCTCTGCAGCTGTTTGCACTACTAGTATTATTCCTTACCTGATACCAACAAGCTTCTGCTTGTGCAGTATTTAGGTTTACATAATGTGGCAATAGCCATTCTTTAAAGAGCTCAAAAAACAAAGAAATGGAAACCTTGTCACTGCCTCAATAATAGCAGGTTCATGAAAGAAAATGCTGTTTCAATTATATACCTCTAATGTGTGACTACTTTTACAGTATTATACACACATACACATGCTCTAACATTGGACTGAATCGTTTGCATTTTGTTTTTTAATTGAAATTATCTGGTTTGTACTGTGGTATTTCTGTTAGAATGTATCTCAGTTAAAAAAGGGAAATGCCCAGTACAACAAAAGACTATCACAACTCTTGTTATTATTTTAATAATTACATTTATAATTATTATGTTTTGAAACCTGTGGGAATTGTAGGAGAAAAGAATAAGTGATTTACAAGTAGATTTACAATTTTTCCTGTAATATATTTTTTAAAAATTTGGACTCTAGAGAGTTTGTTTTCATAGTTGCTATTGATGAAAAAGTATTCACCAAGGAATTGCAGAGAAGGAATAGCAGCAGTCTATCAGCAATCTTTGTGCAGAAAGGTACAGTATGCTCTCAGTATCTGTTGTGACCTAAATAGCAATTTGGGTAGAGTAACATATTTCACTATGTCAAAAAGAGAACACAAATCACAGCAACTTCAAGTAGCAAAAGCTAAACTATTTGAATAACTACAGAAACATCATCTTTCCTAACAGTAGTTTCCAACTCCTCTCAAGCCCTCCTAACAACAATGGCAAGTCTGTTTAGGTCACAGGATGCTGCCCCTCCAGTCCTCCTGAGGGCTGGGCTGTCCTTACATCCAGCCAGGTACGTTCAGCTGAGCCTGACCTGTGTTCTGTGCATCCCCACCTCGTTGTCCTTGCTGCAGGAAATACCTGTCTTGTACATCCCCAGTAACCCCCAATGGTAGTTCTTCAGTTTAGATAGTGCTAACTCCTCATTTAAGTTACCTGCATGAGACAGAATTATCAGGAATTTTGTTACACTAGTACTAAATATATAGCAAAAATCTGCTAGATAATTAATAAATATTGAAGTGTAAAAAGGTTTTTATTGTCTCTTCTCTGATACTGACATATTTCAGATTCAGTAGAGTTGCTGGAAAATCCACAATCATGAGGAAAATAAACTGGTGTGTCCCAAATGGAATCACTGGCATTGACAGATGTGCTGTGATGTGTAGGCTTGTGTGCAAATGCAAACCCTGTCCTATCAGAGATGTGCAATTCTGAGTTCTTTCATTTGCCACTTCAACACAATTCAGGTTTTTGTTCAACTCACTGTGAACAGTGTCACAGTCTGGAGTCCTCCACCAAAAAAAGGCTTTCTGTAAGTCTTTGGGCAGAAGGCTAAACTGGTATTTATTGCTGTAAGACCTGAATAAAGACTGCTCAAGTGATGGGGATTTTCTGCTGCTGTTGGTAGGTTCAACTCCTTTGCAGCTTATGCCTTTCCTTTTCTTACCTGCACAGCTTCACTTTCTGATCTCTTTCAGAAAGATCTGCAAGACAGATTTGCTACTACTTCCCTTCCAACCTGCCTTTAAGTGTTATTTGATCTCATTAAAGCATGAAGAAAGATGATGCTGTCTTTAACACCATGCCACTATTTTATTGTAGGGATAATACTGATGTAATATACTTCAGTCAGGATGGTGTCTGCCAGTTTGATATAAGCCAAAAAAACCTTGTCAAATGCAGCTATGTATGGAAATGATATAGCTAGAAAACTTTATCAGTATGTAGAAGGTAAGAGCATGTTCAAATTGTGCTCCAGAGAAAAGTGTTTGGGAAGTCCATTTTAGCCCAGCTATTTTGAGACTTCTCTGTTCTGATTTAGTGCCCCCTCTTACATGACAAAGTATTTTTTCCTTAGCTGGGTGCTCCATGGAGGAACCACAGTCAGGTGAATAGCTGAGCTGGACAACTGAAGTATTTTTTTACTCAGAATTTTGGGTCTTTATTTGTGAACCATTAAGAGAATATAAGGTCATCCAAAGCCTTTCAACTTTTTTCTTGCTGTTATAATTTGCAGTATCGCTGAAGTTCATGTGTGAACATCTGTGGAGTTTGGAACCAGTCCATCCATTTCTTTGGCATGGGAACTTGCAGCAGGAAGTGACAAATTGGAGTAAGGGGTAGATGCTAATTAATAAGAAGGACAGATGTTTACTTTGTTCTGTTAACTTGTGAAATGATGAATGAGCTCTGTTGTATCTCACCCTTCTTCATGTGGAATTCACTCTGAGAATTGTATGCAAATTAAAAACAAAATGCCTCAAAGTTCTTTGTGTACAAATAGTCTGATGTCATTTCCCCAACTGCTCAGAAAATTGAATATTTCATCATTTGTCAAAACTTCTATACTTCAGAAGCCTCAAAAGTTAGAAAAGTTCTGAAACAGAAATTGAATTCCAGACTTTTTTGTATGTCCCTTTCCCTTTGATTTTCTGCTTGTTCATTACTTAATTGCTAATGAAGGGAGGAGTACAAAAATCTACAAACCTCCTCAACCTAAATATGTTGAGATCATGAGTGCATTTCTGTTTTCCATCAGTCCTTATCAAACTGATAAGATATTCAGCCCAGGAGTATGGCATTTATCATCCCTCCATATTTTGTAACCTCTTGGGTTTTGGCTTTTTTCCCCTTTAGGAGTGGGCTTGCTTTAGGGGCAGGTAGCTTACACTGGAAATTTTCTCCTTTTGTAATTGCATCATGGTTAACAGAGAGAATGATCTGCCCAGAATTGTCATGATTTCTGAAACCTGCATTTCCATATTCATGTTACTACATTAAACACATTGTGGTTGGTCATGGTAATGGAACATCACATTTCTGTGGCACAGTTAATGATGCCAAATGCCAAATGCCAATGCAAAAACTGTTTAGTCACATGAGTCACAACTCTGTCACAAATTGCCCTCATTTACTGAGCTATAAGTGCCATTCTGTCACTTTTTAAAAAACATTTTAAAAAATAAAAAAGCAGTACAAACCACTGTTTTTTCTTCAAATTATCACTTTGTTGCAGTGGAAGAACCTTCTTGAAAATAGTTTTGAAATTTTATACTGAAGTTTCTAGGGGTTTGAGCTCTCACTTCAATGTCTTCCTTTCCTTTTAAAGTTTTAACCTCAAGAGAAGTGCAGTGAAGTTTGTAGTCATGCTACCATATATTATGTACAGTATTTATCTGGCCATAAAAATAAGTAAGTAATATATTTTAGTTTGGTCTTCACCAACAATAAGCCCCTTGAAAGATTTTTCTCTTTTTCTTCTTCTTTTTCTTCTTCTTTTTCTTCTTCTTTTTCTTCTTCTTTTTCTTCTTCTTTTTCTTCTTCTTTTTCTTCTTTTTCTTCTTCTTTTTTCTTTTCTTTCCTTTCCTCGTCCCTTTCCCCTTTCTCCTTTTTCCTTTCCTTTCCTTTCCTTTCCTTTCCTTTCCTTTCCTTTTTTTCCCCTTTCAGGTATTTGTAACTTGCAAAAGATTATATTGCTCCTTAAGCAAAATAAGGCTGTAGTTGCCTGTGAGAGGTTAAAATTACTTGCAAAGGATTATTTTGCTCCTTAAGCACAACAAGGCTGAAGGTGCCTGTAAGAGGCTGAAATTCCCAGGTGACAGAGAAGAATGTTCCATTTCAAGTTCTGCTGCACAGACAGAACTAGGGGTGCTTACTTTATGATATCTTTGTATCAGGTATTCTTTGTGATTATTCAATATCCATAAAGTAGAGTACATGTTAAGCACACAAATATATGGAAAAATCAAACACCAATTATTCAAGGGTGCTGGATACTTGGTGTTGTTCAGGTTATTTTGGAGGAAGGCATGTTTTGCTTTTATATTTTAATGATTTACATTTCATTCAATGTTTTTTCCAACTCTGTGTGTGTAGGTACTCCAGGTTTCCATAGGACAACTGTGCCAGAACTTTGCCACTGCCCAGCTGCATTAAAGTACTTTGATGTCATTACCAGAGGAGGTTGTTTCTGGCATAATTACACTCATGTCAAAGTGGGATCTTCTGGGCATTCTGTGTGCTCATCAAGAGGCTCACCAGATGTGTGTGTTACATCTCTGATGGTGTGATAGCTTTTTTCACTCATTTTTCATGACAGAAACAAGCCTGAAGAAGCTCCTTTTTAATGATGGTTAGCTGAATAATGAATTGAGGAGCTATAGAGCCCCTAGGCATGTTCTAGGCTGAAATATTTTCAAATATCTGTGAAAATAGATGCTTTAAGCTACTAAAAAAAAAAGAAAGTTAGCAAATTTGCTGCCTGTTTGTATTTTTGGTGTAGCACAATTTTAATTTGTGTTCAGAACATTCTAGGCATTACTTTAGAGGCTCTAGGAAAATTAGTTCTTTTTGCTTGCACAGTATTGCCTAACCACAATGTTTGACATGCTTGGATCCCTTCTGACCTTACCTTTCTTTACAAGTCTGTTTGCCTTTGCCTTCCTCTTATCAAACTGGATTTTTTCCCTCCTGGAACATCTTTTATCAATATATACACTTGAGTTTTTCACCTGTATAAGTCAGTTGTGTATCGTGTGGCAGAGAAAATACTACTATGTGGGGTTTACCCATATACTGCCTAATTTGGATGCTGTAAAGCTTATCCTACAAGCAGGATTTTTATTTCCATCCTGGTTATTTTCTTGAAGTATATTTATTTATTTTTAAAATGGATAACAAGGGCTGTTGACTTTGTACCATTCCAAAATGTCCACTGTGAGGGTTTATGCAGGTGAAGGAGGTTTCTTTTGGCACAGTTATATTTAACAAGTTCTGCTATGAAGTTAAACATCTCTTTATTAAAAAATTACATGCAGCATTAAGTTTAGAAGGCCAGAACTTATGATGAAAACTTGCTCATGGTACTGAATTACATGTTAATTTAACAGTCAGAGGCATTTTCAAGTTGTGGGAAAGAGGCTGCATTAGGACAGTGAGAGAATGTCACTGGCTGTTTTCTAAATACATTTCTGGCTCTTAAAGTGCTGAATTTAATAAAACAAATTGGAATTTTCAATGCCACACAGATCAATATTCAGCACTGCCTAGGCTGTCAGTAAAACCCTTTTGTTATAGAATAATTGCCTGTACTGTGCTCCATCTTCTCTGAACATGGTTCAAAACCAGGTCTTTGTGGCTGTTTGTATTTTGTAAGTGGGAACTGACCAAGTAAAAAGGTTGACAGGGAGGCTTCTTCCAGCATTATATTGCATTCAAATTGCATTGCATATTCTAAGTTATTGATTAAAATATTAATTTGAATATAAGTTACCAAACTGTTGACCTGATAAGGTCTTGGAAAGAATGTCAGATTCTGGGGCAGTGGGTATGTTATAAATGTGTTTTCACTGTATTGTGCATTTTCCAGTTCACCCATAAGTACATTTTGTGTATTAAGGATGTGCTGCCAGGCAGTAGTTCATCAGCCTTGGTTCCAAACCAGAAGAAGTATTCATGTCCCAGCTCACCAAATGCTGTAGCACATATTTACATTATTTTAAAAAAACCAAACCTTCATTTTCTGTCTGCAAGACAGTTGCCTCAATTTGGGGTTAAGCCCCTGCTTAAGAGATTTCCAAATGACACTGTTTTAGCTCTTTTGGCTTTACTGCTCTGCTGCTAGACCACCTTCTCCATCATACCCGCTCCAAGATCACCACAGCAGATTTCAAGCATTAATGAAAATAATCTACTCTTAGAATCTATTTCTTATTTGTCCTTTACAGAGCACTACAAATGGAGACTCCTATATGGACACTCATACAAATGAGTCACTCCTGTTGTACAGATGGCAAAATTCTGTTGCAGGAAGGGAGATAATTTGTTCAAATCCATAGAGCAGGGTGCCCTGAATGCAGTAACCAGTTTGTGTGATCCACATAGAACTAGACAGACCAGTAGAAGCAAAGAGTTAATACTTATATTCCCATCTAGTTCATATATCCATTATTTTGTGCATTAATGTTTCTGCACTCTGTCAGTTCCAGAGAAATCAAATGCATTCTTTATTGGTAACTGTATAGCAGAGGGACTTAAACAGTGATTGTGATTAGAGCCAAGAATAACCATCTTTCACTGCCAAGGTTTTAGACAAACATCCTGTCTTCCAGAGATGAATTTAATCTGCAACAATCTTTGCTCAGTTCCTTGGCTTTGCCTTATGTTGTAACCACTTCTGTTAAGGCACCAGCCTCAGTTCCCTTCCATTTAGGATTTACTGCACTTTTTTTCTCTGAATTTTTCTACAAGAAAAGTGACAATTTTGATAATTTGGACAAAAGCTTTGCAGCTTATTTAAATCAGCCTCTTGCTTTCCCAAAGCTTCCTGGAAAATACAATGAAACTCCTGAGGCACTGAAGCCTTCAGTGTGACATTTTAGCCACAGAACTTGTTTTGAAGTTTACTCAGAGATGCCTTTAGTCAGCTGCAGTGATTCTGGTGTGTCTGCAATTACTTACTCTTTGCCTTCAGCTATATAAGCATGAGTATTTTCTCTCTTCTAAATATTCATCTTTTGTTTGCATTTTTTAATGGTAAATGAGTTGAAATGACACTATGTTTCTAAAAGGCTAGCACAGTTTCTCAGGATCCAGTCTCATGATTATGTTTTAAGACATAAGTTGTTTAAGACTGAACTTTTGCTTTATGAAGTCAGCAGTGATTTTAGTGAAATGTTTGTGTGTGAGTGTAACTTTAAGAATGTTTCTTTTTGCCTTAGAAAAATGAAAGTGAGTGAGAATTTTAATGACATGTTGCTGATCTCATATATATTGCTGATCTTTTCTGATCTGGGACTTGTGTTAATGAGATTTCACATGTGAAAACTGTGGGGGGAAAAATAAGAGTTCAACAAGATGACCTCAGAAAAAGAGCTCCATCGGTCATTCCACTGTGCTTGGCTTGCATTCCAGTTGCCATACTCTATCATTTAGTGGTGATAATAAGGCTATTTAGGGTAATTCTCAAACTAAACCACTGCTGTGACATGCCTATGATGCCTCCAGATGCTGCAGCTCAGCAATTCAGGCCACAGAGAAAATTTTCTGGTTAGTTTCTTGACTGTTCAGGAGTCATCTCAGATCTCTTCCATACTACATGACCAAATCCCTCCTATTTTGGTTTGTTCATGATCTTTTTATTTGAAAATAGGCTAGATGCAAAAATTTATCTTCAAAGGATGTCTGTAGGAATTTGCCCCCTGTTGAGAGAGATACGAAACTGTCCTTTGTCCCCTTAAAAAAGAAATAAGCCCAGAAGTTTCTCTCCTCAATTAGGTGGAAATACACCTCATAGGATCTGGGAGACTTCACCTCAAACCTAAGGATGGCCAATTGGACAGGAGCTAAAAAGTCCCACCTGAGCAATTCACTAGAAAAAGAAGAGAACAAAAACCAATGGCTTTTGTGAGGTGCTTACCAGGAGCAAGAACCTCTTGCACCTGGCTCGGTTTTTCTCTGTAAAGAGTTTTGTTATTTTGCCTTTTATAAAAACTTTTTGTTTCCAACACCACCACAGAAGCCATCCTGCTGATTTTATGCCTGCTAAGGTATCTTGGGTGTGAAATACATCTCCAAGAGCTTATGAGGCCTAACTCAAGGAGACCCCTATTTCAGATGTCCTACTTCTCTCCTGGAACTGGAAAAACTGAATATGTTGAGTATTTTTTAGACTGAATGTTTTGTAAAATAAAACAGGCTGCCATGGAACCCATCTCAGAAGATGTCAGAGCCTATTCAGATCTTCTTCTATATCTTAAGGATAACACCCATTAAAAGAGAACCTTCCAGTTAGTTGTTTTTCAAAAGTATTTGCTTGCAACAAAGTTCAAACTGTTTGATCCCTGTGTAGATTCATAATGAGTAGATAGTTGATGAAGACAGCAGATGGTCCCCTTTATTTTGTTGTTTCATACCCTTCCTCCTCCTGCCAGTCATGCTGTGGGGTTCCTGGGATCCAGAGCTGCTGGATACAATAGAAAGTCTTCTGTGGTTCCTTCTGGGACTGAAAGGCAGGCACAGGTTAGGGAGTGGCTCTGGGATTTGCAGAGCTCTCTCTCTGCTGGGTCACGTTATTGCAGTGGAGCTGAGAAGCCAGCACAGCTTTGGGTATGTGGGAATGTGTCCTAGAAATGGGGCTGGCCAAACCCTGCAGCACAGGCAAGTCTAAATCCTGTGCTGGAGACAAAAAATAATCCCTGTGACCAAAGGTAGAGGGTCAAAACATGAGATAAGAGCTTTCATCCTTTAATAGACATCATGAAAGACATTGCTGCATCTTTACTGTATTGCAAAAAGGAAACAGAATAAGGACTGGGGAACTTTACTTGGATTTTCCTAGCAGGTAAATGCCGAGTTACTTTCAATTTTATAGAATGGTTTAGCAAAATTGCAAAAATGCATTGATTGAGACAGCAAGCAGACCATTTGAGGCTTGTTTCAGATATTTGCTTCCAAACAAGGATTATAACATCTCTAGTTGCTCCCTACCAGTAAAAATGGCAGTGTCCAAAGAGTAAGTCAAACTTGCAGTGACACTACTTATGGTGAATTACAGAATTTTATTTAAAATCAGGTGAGCTCAAATGTTGTTTTAGTCCCTTTTGATCTTGCAGAAAAGTAAATAGTGGCTTTAGAGACATCTGTGCATTTCTGAGAGTCCAAGCCACCTTAGAGTTCAAACAAAAATATATGCAATAACTGAGGCATGTTAAAAGGCATGACTTCATTTCTTAGAACTTTAACAGCTGTATAGCTCAAAGACAAATAATTCATCCCTGGCTGTTCCCTGTAATAACACAGACATCCAGAAAATGCCTGGCATTTTTTTGTTCACTACTTGGGATCAAATTCATCTGATTTTGTTTCCTTCTGGACTAAGAACAGACTACTCTTTATGTTGCAGCCCCAAGGAGAAATTTTGCATCTCGCTGCAGCTTTGTTTTTATACATTATATGGTCCCTGAAAAATTCTCTTGTGTTTGCAGTGCTTGTCCAGTCTCATGTCCAGCCCCTTCCATCAGCAGTGAGTTCCTGTTGCTTTGTTTAGATTTTCAAAGAAAAATGCATTTCTTTGCTGAAAACCCACTTGGCAGCTCTTCAGCCTAACTGCTTCCCCAGAGCCCTCGAGCTCTGTGAAGAGCTGCTCCTGCAGGACTCATTCTAGGGACCAGTTTTGAATGCTCTGACAACTTTTTGTTCCCCTACAGAAACTTCTATGCTCAGAAATCCTGAGCTGCTAAGCACAGCATTTCAAAGGGCAGAAATTCTGAAATCAAAAGGAAATGAGAGTCTGTTTGGAGAGCCAAAGGGAGAAATGTTTTGTTTAAGCATGAGAGACTGAGCCAGATATGGCTCCTCTGCATACAAACAGCAAGAAGGTGAGTGCAGATTTGGGAGACAGGGTGCTGTTTAATTCACAGTAGTGTTGGCATAAGAGGAATTGATATGTATTGGTCCTAAATTAGATTAGGCAGGAAGAAAATTCTGAACTAGTCCTTAAGAGGTCAAATTGCTTTGACATCAAGAATGAGAAACAGGCTTTAACAGTCACAGTAAGGGTTTGGCCTCAGGGATTTGTGTCTCTGCCCTTTACAGAGTGTTTACTTTGAGATGGGAACCCAGTGTTAGGGTTCCAGGGTAATCACCCTGAATGGCTGAATCTAAACAGCTGCCCAGATTGCTTGCAGTCCCTGCAGCCATGCGTGTTTAAGTGTGTTACAGCATCCACAAGTGTGTCAAAACATCCACAAGTGTTAGTGCACCCAGTCTATTTCTCTGCTATTGCAAGTACTACTGCAGAGAATGTTTTCTGGTGATTTCACCCAATCTACCAGTTTTAATGTACTTTTTAATGCTTTTCTGGAGATCCCTGTAGACTCCTCTTAAAATTTTTTCTTGTCAAGAATCCTGGGTGTTTATAACCTGCCCTTCACTAGGTCAGTTTATGTGGAAATCCTTGAACTTCTCTCTCAGCTGGCCAACTCTTCAGAGCTTTGTTCTTTTATTCCTTCATTCATGGTTTTCACTGTCCCAAATCAAATATAGTCTTGAAGCTGAGACTGAGTAGGAATGAGAAATTTGAGTAAGAGTCTGCTGCTGCTAAATTGCTCTGATGCTTCTGCAGCCCACTGCTTCTTGCAGGGGCCACTTCCCAGCAGAGCCTGAACTGCTGTTGAAAGCTGTGTTTCCTGCTACACAGAGGTCTCAAGCAAAGCAGAAATCAAAATAAGAGCAAACCCAGTGCAGACTCTGGCAAAGATCACCCTCTCTTCGTATATAAAAGGGAAGCGTTTAGCCTGACCTCATAAAAGACAGAACTTGAAGGACCATTCCACACTTTGAAATTCTACCCTCAATGGCATGGGAACAAAATGCTGACTTGGGAATTTCAGCAGCTCATTTCACTCTGCTCAGCCCTCTCTACTTCCTGAGCATGAAGCAGCCATTGCATCATCCCAGGAAAATGAAGGTTATTGGGTCACTGCCTGTCCTTCTAATCTGCTCAGTAAGGAATTTCACAAGGGTATAGACTAGTGCCCAGAATAACATTTAATAAGATCTGGGAACTTATGCCTGCTACAAGCAGAGGCCTCTTAAAAGTTTGCAGGAGGCCTACTGTTTGGATGAGTTAGCAGCACACCCTGCTCTATAAATATCACTAAAACCAGCTGCTTCCAGGAGCCAAGGAGAGAAACAGCTAAGGGAGAGTCCACAGGAGTTAGCCAGAGGCTTAGTGCCTTTCTTGGGGGAAAGTCACTCCCAAGATCCTACTTGCCTCCAGAATGTGTTGGGCCAACTCTGCCCTGGAGTGCAAGTATGGCAGAAACTTCATGTAAAACAGTGCCATGTCTTCTCTTGCAAGTGTTGTATATTCTCTGTATCTGAATTTTCAATTCCTTTCATTTGAGGGACAGAGCAGTATCTGGATTTGTGTACCAAACCAAAAAGGACAATGCCATGGCTTTGTTCTTCAATTGGATTGCAATTTTTCACGAGGGAATAAATCCTAGGACTTAAGGAAACCTCCCACCCACTGGACAAATGCCACAACAGACAAGATTAAACCTATTAATAGCAGAGAAGTGCTGTCACTGTAGAAACTCAATGTGCCTTGCAGTCTCAGACTCTCTCTCTTGCTCTGGTGATGATTTCACTGTGAGCTTGGAGCTTTCCCCTAGCTCTTCACTCAGCCTGCTGGTGCTGACAGTTGTGTATGCCTGTGTGAATGTCCCATTTCTGCTGTCTTTGCACTTCATCACTGGGAGGGTTTGACTGGAAAGCATTTCCTGCTCACATTTCTCTGCTCACTCTCTTTTTGCCCACCAAAGAAAGGGGAGCTGATGACAAAGTGATTGTTTCAGGAAGTGATTTTGGGTGAAGCTTCACTTTTTCCTCTTCCATTTGTTCCTTGCCTGTGGACTGAACATAAGAGAAAAGCTCTGTCAAACTTGACTGGTGTTTCTGGCACAGAGCTGCTTGGGACCTCTTAACTTGGCTTTGCTTGAGAGGACTGAAGGGAAGAAGGAAGGAAATAGGAAAACTTCATCATCCTGCAATGGACTCACTGGAGGATCTTTCTTGCAGCAGCAACTCACGGTTGATCTCATCCTACCAAACAAAATGAGCTTTGTTCATGCTGCTCCAGACTTGTCTCCTCTCAGAGCTGCTTTGTCTGTAAGCACCTCTGGCATGAAGGTGGTCTGGAACCTGCAGAGTCTGGAACCTGCAGAGTCTTCAGGGCAGGGTTTGAGCTACAGCAGAGCATGAGATGAAGCCACATCTTAGCAGGGATGGCAGAGCTCCTGCAATGCTCCCAGCCACTGATGCTGTTTGCAGTGCCCAGCTGCAGGGATGTGCAGGGAAAGCAGCAAGAGTGTTATTCCTAGCAAGAGTTTCTGATTTCTCCTGTTTGTGTCAGCTGGTTTCTGCCTAGAAAAGCTGCTGCTCGTGCTCCACCACCTCATCCCAAACCACAACTACAGTTCAACCCCCAGCAATGCTGAACTGCATCAGAGTTTTTCTTCAGGTAAAGTGTAAAACTGAAAATATACTAATGAGCACAATTCCCCACAGCATCCTTGCACTACAGAGATAGATGAATTTTTTACCAACAGACAGAACAGTCAAAGCTTGAAAATATTAGAGCAATAATTTCTAGTTAGTAAGTCCATTTTTATAATGGGTAACATGAGAACAAAAGGCACAGGGGAACAGACGTCGTGGAAAATGGAGCTTAATACTAAATTATGTATTTCATATTGTTTTAAAAAGCCCCAACATAAGCAGTGCCTAACTGTGATTAGATGAAATCTAAAACATCTGCAAGAACTCCTAAAAAAACCATGGAAAGTGGGAAGAATTCAACAAATGTTGGGAAACAAAGGAACAAGGAGCTGGGTGGAATTTGTGTGTCTGCTTTAATATGCCAAGCTCTCCCCTATATTGTTGCCACTATTGCTACACAGAAATTGTACTTTCACTCTCTGACTGTGTAAAACTTCTATTAACATTGAGGATTTACAGCCCTCAAGCCTTAGAGCTGAATTTCTTCTACCACTGAGCTATATGGCTCTTGGCAATTTTCCTCTCTTCTCTCAGTGAATATAGAAAATGGAATTAATTTTTCTCTTTAGAGAGAGGTAATTAAGGTTTAACTTGGGGAAAGAGTTGATTTGGCATAACCTCTAAACTATTTTAAGTAGAAAGGATAACATAACAGTTTGAAAAATGGGATAACCTTCAATGCTAATTTTGCCTCTTGTTAGATTATCTTTTAACCTATTTTGCTTCTCTTTATTTGTATCTCCAAAGACATTAGGGTGAGGTAGACCAAGCAGTGAACATTACCTTCTTTAAACACACCTTGGAATGGGCCACAGTTCAGATCCAGCACAGCCAGGTCCTGTTCCTGTCCCCTTCTCATGGAAAGAGTTCTACCCACACCTCTAACATCCCCAGAAGCACAAGAAGTGCAACTACTGCTCATCAGGCATAGGGGACATAGGAAAATAAATTATTTCACAAAGCTGTGGAGAACTCTTCCTATACTCTGGGAAAAGGTTTCTATGGTTAGGGGTCTTTAAAAATTAGAGATTAGTGAAGCATCCTTCTTCAGGTGTGTTAATAAATGCAGGATTTGGAGGGGAAACCACCTGGTGTAACAACTTTTAGGTATAAAACACTGAACTGCATTGCAGGAATGGTCAACAAGCTATTTTCTCTTCATTTAGTTCTCATATTGTTGCAGACAGCTCTATTTGAACTGTTTTAAAAACAAAATTCAATCAGAACAGTATTGCACACAGACATGAGACCTAGGAAATACAGTGATAGAAAGCTTTTTCCCCTTTTTCCTCCTCAAACTAAACTGTGACAGTTTTTCTCATTCTTACTATGTTTGGCTCAGAATTAACTTCTCTGGACAGGAAAAGGAAACAAAATGGGGGAAATATCTCAGTATTAGCATTAAGGAGAAGGGAGGGACTTACTCATATTACTTATTTTTTTCATATTACTTCTTCTGGTGTCTAATCTCTCATTTAGGACTAGTTTGAGTACCTCTGCTGCATTTCTATGAGAAATCCAATTCTATAAATAGGAGAAGCTAACACCAAGTCTATGTATTCCTTCTTGTCAGGATAATTGTTCTTGGAGGTACAAATCATGGTTGTGATAAGGCAGACAAAGATCAATTTTTCATACAGAAATGCAATTATTAACCACTTCCTCAACTGCCAGCATGATCAGGACTGCAGTTCCACACAATACACCTCCTCTGTCCTTATTTAACTTAGCTGCTGTGCCCACAGTGCAGCAGTGACCACACCAAAATGCCTTTAATGTTAACTTGGATGCCCCAGGGAGCTCTGAAACCCTTCCCAAAGCAGGGCTCTGTAGATTGGTACCTCAGTATTTGCTAACAGACACAGCCTCTGGCAAGGGCTCAGCTGCACTGGTGTGGGAGGAGCCTCCTCCAGCATCACCCTGGCACTCCCCAAGGCACTTCCTTATGTTTAAAACAAAAAAAGGGAGGGAGGGAAGTTGTATGTGACTACTTGTAGGGTTTTTTGCAGTAAAAATGCAACAATGCAAATACACTCTGTTGTACTCCACTTGTGTGTGGTGATGAAAACTTGTGCTGCTCAGACTCATGCATTAGCAAAGGCATTTTGGAATGCTGAAGCAGGACCATATTTGGCCACTTCTCTTCATAGTCCCTGTCTGGTTGTAGAGAATGCTTTTGCATCCTGTTAACATTCCCTGACTGCTGTTAAACGTGCATTAGAAAGCTCTACTTTCCATTTTCAGAGATGTCAGACAGCCTTAAAGAGATGCTGACCATTTTGAAAAAGAAAATCAGACTTTCAGCACAACTGAAGTCAGTCTCCACACACTGGGTAATCTCACCATATCCCTAAGGAAATTAGGGTGTATGCCAGGAAACAGAGCATCATATTCTGGTGCCTGATAAAACAAGGAGACAATTTAGATTTTAACCACAGCAGTCTTGAAGCTTTCCATGCTGAAAAGGCTACATGATGGAGACAGGACAGAGAAGAATAAGTAGCAAGTGTACATACAAATTTTCATCTGCCCCTAAAATCTAAGGGAAAAAAAGGTGGAGACCAATAAATCTCCACAGACACTTAGTGCTTAACAGAGCAAGTCATTTCCCTCAGTAATTTCATGAGATGTGTCTTTTTTAAAGTCAGGTTCAGCTTCAGAAATAAATGTGTATTTGCCAGTACTCATACAGCCACACTTCTAGTAGCTGTCTGTTACATATTGTTGCTGTAGTTCTCCAGGGTCCCAGCTGGCTTTTTCTGTTTTCCTGAAAGAAAGGGAGAGGCTTTGACTCTGAAGTTATGTCTCAATTCACTTGCTTCAGGGTGCAGCAGTGGGAGAGAAGTCCCTGCCTGTGCCTGCTCTCCCATGGGGATGCAAACCCTTCTCAGTCCTGTGGAGCTGCACACCTCAGTCCAGCCTGGAGCCTGCTCACTGTCACACCTTGGCTGCAGCCAATTCCATGTGTTTGTGGAAGGACAAAGAAATCTTTTGGTGATTTTAACATGAGCTAAATGTGATGAAACATGTTTAGCACATTTGAAATATGGTCTAGCATGCCTGACTCCCTTCTTTTGGGTGGGTTTTGTGCCTATTCACAAGGAAGGAGTGTTCTCATTTGCACTGCTTATCTTATGCAAGTTTAATTCCTTTGGCTCGGTTAAAGCTACAGGGTGGCACTGGTAGCTTGAGTTTTGGTCCTCATTAGAACCAAAAAGTTGAAAAGGCTAATGACTGCCTTTCTACCCCAGAGCTGGTCTGAAAGGCACCTGTTTCTGGGAGTAAATGTTGTAGTCTGATGCTAGGGTGCTCGATTCTGCACACTTACAGATCACACTGGGCCTATAAAGCAGTGTTTGAAATTCTGGGGTTTATAATTTGATTGGTTTGGTTTCCTTTAAATTAGAAACCCACACAGAGTGATCTCCTCAGGCATAGGAAAAGGCTGGCTGTAGAAACAGGAATGTGACAGTGGTCACAAGGGTTGCAGGTGAAGAGAGAGACGAGAATGTTGACCTCATGTTCAGAAAGCTGGATTTATTATTTAATGATATATATACTACATTATAACTATACTCAAAAGAAATAGAAAGAAAGTTCTCAGAAGCTAGCTAAGCTAAGAATAGAAAAAGGATGAATAACAAAGGTCTGTGTCTCAGCAGAGAGTGAGACCCAGCTCTGCCGTGAGTGGTCAGTAAATCCAAACATCCACAGGAGACCCATCACAGATCCACCTGTTGCATTCCACAGCAGCAAATAACCATTGTTTACATTTTGTTGCTGAAGCCACAGCTTCTCAGAAGAGAGAAAAATCCTAAAAAAAAGATTCTTCACAAAAGATGTCTGTGACACAGGAACTGTTATTTTACAACAGGAAAGAAGGTGCATGTTCTCCTGTCAGCTCAAAGCAACGTTCAGCTTTGTGGCCATCTGTGAATTTTAACCCGCCACACCAATGAAACAGACATTGCTAAGGTTGCCTCATTATTCACACGGATACATGGGCAGATCTGCAAGCAGGTTATGCTTCCTTACACAGACATGCCCACAGAACTGGGAAATTCCCAGTAACGTGGTGCAGAAGTCTTCAATTTGCTACACTCAGTTGAACACAGAGCTGAGAGCTGTCTGCTCTGGCCCTGCACTACCCAGGGAGATACAGAGACTCCAGGATGTGCTCTGCAGCTCCAGCTCTGCCAGGACACTGCCATGCCTGCAGGCCTCGGAGGAAAATAGAAGCAGAGTCTGTCCCATGTCAGACTTGGCTGTTCATTTGCCTTTGCAAGAAACAAAGGGGTGCTGCCTCTGAGGGAGATGCTGCACCTTGGCCTAGAGGTGTCACAGGGTAGCAGTTCTGAAAGTACAATGACAAACTGGAATGAGTCGTGATAACAGCATTCTGAGGAAATTCCCAGTCCTTGAAGCATGGGAAAAGCTTATGGGCCTAGGGTTTTTTAATCTTTCCATATTTCGTTACTTGAACATCTAATTATACATTATAAAAGAAGCTGGATATTTCTGGCTAAATTCCAAGCTGGATCATTGCATTCTTAATTCTTGCCACATTTCCTTCCCTCAGCATCAGTGGTGTGGGACCAAAACAACATTTGGCTCTTCATGGAGCTCTCAAGTGTCAGAATGTCAGAAATATCACATCCAGCACAGCAAGTCCAGTGTGCAGAGTGTGTTACAATCAAAGACACTGAAAAATCACCAGCTATTATTTTACATTAATAAATGTCCTACAGCTTTAACCAAGATTCTCATCCCAAGTGGTTTCAGAGCTACCATGGCAGGGAGAGGAGCTGCATTCTTTTGAGGTTTCCCAAGGAGATTTGCTTTTCTCTGCTAACATCACAGCACCATAAACAAATGGATCAAAGCTGGAAACCCTCAGACAGAATTCCCCTCATTCCTTCCCTTTATGTGCTCACATGGATGCATTCACTGTCAGCAGGGACTCCCCTGGGTTTCTTTCAGGCTGCTGCAGTGATAAAGGCAAACCCCACTGGAGATGGTGTGTCACCAAGAGATGAAAACAGTCAGTTCAATACCTCATCCTCCCCCAGACTTCCTGGATGACCTCACTCGTGTCTTTTAGCCTCTACCTCATTGTAAAGTCGCATAATTGCACGTAAACCTCACAGAGATACTTGGCAAGATTAAATGCTGAGAGCTGAGAGGTGCTTTGATCTGACACTGCTCCAGTTCCTAGACAGCTTTGCAGGGATGTGAATATGCATCTAACTTGGAATGACATGAACCAATTTTCCTGGAGAAGAGGAATTCCCATGGAGTGTGCTGGACAGTTGACCTGCCTTCTTGTTTAATATTTGTCTGTATTTTCTGAAGGAGTTCAAAACAATCTCTAATTTGTGCTCATGTTTTTATCACCATAGATAATTGCAGGTAAACAGGATTTAAGAGGACATCCCAACCCAGTTCCATCCTACTTAGGCAACTCTCCTGGAAGCATTTCTGTAGCACACCAGATGTCTACCAGGGCAGTGTCACAGACACATTTTATGAAAAATCCTTTCCTTAGGATTTTTTCTCCTGAGAAGCTGAGAGACCTCAAGAACAAAAAGTAAGCAATGGTTATCTGTGGCTGTGGAATGCAACAGGTGCATCTGGGATTGGTCTCATGTGGTCGTTTCTAATTAATGGCCAATCACAGTCCAGCTGTATCAGACTGTATGGTCAGCCATAAGATTTTATTATCATTCCTTCTTTTCCTTGCTAGCTTTCTGATGAAATCCTTTCTTCCATTCTTTTATTATAGTTTTAATATAATATATATATCATAAATTAATAAACATGGAGTCAGATCCTGGTCTCTTCCCTCGTCCTGGGACCCCTGTGAACACCAGCACAGGTCAGTGTGAGGGGACAGACTGCTGTGCAGTATTATTCACTGTGTCCCTACTTCTGTTTGCCAAGATTAAAAATCTTAACCTGAAGGACAGTAACAAGCTGAGCAGACAATCTGCTGCTTACCAGACAATTCCATTAAGCAGATCATTGTGGAGAGAAGATACAATGCTGGTAGGATGGTGATAATGCTGAGTTATCTGAAGTAATCCCTTGTCAAATTCCCTAGATCCTTTAGGCAGTGTGTGTGCAGTTAAAATGTCAATTGGTATGGCAGTGAGTTGGATAAGTTACAGTAGTTGTTGTTGCTGCTGGAGATAGGCTTATCACACAGAGCTCAGTCACACACTTTGTCTGGCACTCTCTGGTGTCAAGCACTTCAGTCTGCTGCTGGAAATGTTACAGCCAGGGCTCCTCTGCTGAGGCAGAGTCTGCCAGCACCAGGGAATGTACAGAGCCTGGGACCAACATGCAAGAAACATGCCTGCTTTTTAATTTTTGGTTGATATGTTCTGGACCACAAAGGTAAGAATTCAAAGCAAGGGAAATTCCCTGCTCTTGCAAGTTCCCTTGGGTTTGGGAACACAAATAAGTTAGTAACATCTAGTTTTGAATACAAATACCCACATGGTTTTATTTCCCCTGTTTTCTCACAGCAATACCAGCCATTCGATGAAACACAGAAGTGTAAATGTGCCAAAATGAAATAATGGCCATCTTGGGTAAGACTTCTCATAAGACTTTAGGTAGTGTAAACCAAAATGGCTTCATCAGAATACCTTAACATAGGCTGTGATAGTTTGTGCAGCCCTGGAGAGCTGACCCACAGAATCAATCCTTGCTCTTGAAAGACAAAAGGAAAATGTAAACCAGATTTTGGGAAACATAAAGATCAAATATGCTCAAGCTCCCATTTTATTCATTACTGTGTTTCAGAAGAGAAGTGCAGGGCCACTGACCAAATCTGGTAACTCCTGCTTCTTTGACAGGCAGAAGGAGCAATTTCAAAATCAGAGAAAATGTCCATGCAGACTTGTGGTACAGCATGACATTCAAGGTTTGGGCCCTCCTGCACTGTCCAAATACCTAAGAAAGTCACCCTCACCTAGCACAGCTAATGCCTTCAGAAATGCACTGAAAGCTACAGAGTTTCCTCCCAAGCACCTGGGGTTTTTTGATGCTTTAATAAGTTACACTTATCACCAGCTTCTTCCAGTTTCCCTGCTCCTTCTCAGATGCCAGCTTGGGATTCTTTGTTGTTAGCAATAACTTTGACATTGCAAGGGTACCATTTAATGGTGCAGCCAGCAGCACTGCATTGGTTCAGATGTGGGAGACATTTCAAATTCCTGACTCATTCCATAGTGCAGGGACTTGAGTGTGAATTTCCAGTGTCAGAGGTCAGTGGGCAGTCCTGGGTAAGCAGGGATGTCTGATGGCAGGAAAAGGAATGTAACTATAAACCATGAGCTCACCAACACAATGTTACCTTGCAAGAAATGTCAATTAAACTGCAAAACCATCTTCTGCCTTGCTCACATCTGTAGGCCAGACAAAGCATGGGGCTACTTAATTACCCAATATACACCACCAACATTTCTTGATGTACAATTTCCTATAACATTTGGATTCTATCCTGCATGGCAATCCAATACACTTAATCACAGAATCACAGAATTTCTAGGTTGGAAGAGACCTTTAAGATCATCGAGTCCAGCCCATGTTCTAATACCTCAACTAGATCATGGCACCAAGTGCCACATCCAGTCTTTTTTTAAACACATCGAGGGATGGTGACTCCACCACCTCCCTGGGTAGATGATTCCAGTATTTGACCACTCTTTCTGTAAAAAACTTCCTCCTTAATTCTAGCCTGTATCTCCCTTGGCACAACTTGAGACTTAAACTCTACAGCTGACAGGTGAGCTGCAAAGGCAGCTTTAAACTAGCTCCAGTTGAGTGGATTTTGATTAAAGCTCCATTCTCTAACTCATTCCAGTGGCCAGAAAGAAGCCACTCCAAAATTTACATCATCTTGCTGTCTGCCACATCGTGCTTACTGCTGCCACTTGCCTCTTGAACAGCCAAACCCCTCTTCAGTAACTGGTGGTAGCCACCAAATGAAAGCATGGGGAGCTGGGAAGGAGGCATTTGAACAAACAGCTGCTTGGATGGCACAGGATTTCCCTGCCTGACCTTGGGAATCTGTCAGTGAAGGTTTTGTCAATGCCTGTGTTGTGCCTGAGAAGATTGGAAAGTTCAGTTTAAAGCACAACCTTTGTTTATCTGCATCTGAAGCAGAGTGCTGATAGAAGGAAGGAAAAGTGTTTGGCAAAAGGAACAAAACCCCCTTAATTCTGAGTGGCTGTGTACAGCAGGACTAATCTATTCTTGAATGTGTATCTTTAGCCAAAAGGTAATTTAATCAGTTATTTTTTCTCTTTTTTAAAGTATTCTGAGGAACTATTACAATAACAAGCAGGGCTTTGTGGCACTCAGGCATATCCCAAACACCCTGGTGTGTGGAGTTTCCCCAAGTGCCTGACATTAGGATGCTCAGCAGTGATGCTGCCATGATTCAGCTGTTGCATCTGCAGGGTCCTGAGCTTACAGGGAGGATGAGGAACCTCTGTGATCCCTCTTATCCCACTTCTGGCTGCTGTGCGTTCTGTGGCAGCATTCAGGCAGTTTTGAGATCTGATCTTTGCTAAATAATCCGACAATTCTGGGTGTCAGAATTTATCCCCCTGTCCTTGGCACTGATGGAGCAAAGCATGTGCTATGATGGATCAGAAATGTCCACATGCATGTGCTGTCTCTTCAAAGGATGCAGAGCATCTCCAGTCACAGGTAATAGGTCATTCCTCAGTTGATTCCTTCATCACAGTCTGCCTGTGATTAAAAAAATCTTATGGGGAGATATTTAAACACAGATTATTCTTTTTTAAAATGAAAATTAACTGAGGTTGTGATTCCAAAAGTCCACAAACGCTGTGTGTAATTAAACTTTGGCAAAGGCAGATTATACAACTTTGGCAAAGAGAAGCTTGCATCTATAAAAGGCAAGATCTGCCCTTTGTTTATTCTCTGCTAAATCAGTGAGGTATGTCATGGTATTTTAGCATCAACTTAGCATATTTTACTTTCCCTTCCAGTTTATAGGCCAGTGGAAAATAGAGATTGACCAAGCTGACTAATGACTTAGAGACTGCTCATAAAAAAACCTGGAAAGTTTCTCAGCTCTACAGACAATGGGCAGCATAGTGCATTTATGGTGGGGCATTACAAGCTTCAAGTGCCACAGGAAAGCTAAACATAATTTAAAACTCTGCTAGCCAGCAATGAATTTGAAATGGCATTTAAACACAGAGAGAGGCCAGGCTGCATGTATGTAACCAAAATTACCAGTACAATCACACAGTTATTAACATCTAAAGGTACTGAGGGTTTATCTGCAAATGGTTTTCAGAAGAATGGTACAGCACTGACCACATCACCCATTTGCACTGCAAGTGGGACATATCCATCTTCATTAGCATATTAATTTAGATCCAGGACTGCAGTTTTGATGTGAATTTCTTTGTTAACCTTACTTCCTGTGCTGTTTGCATTGCTGGGAGGCTCTGAGGCACACACACTAAGGACCTTTCAGCTGAGACCACAAGATGTGCTCAGACCCCAAAGCAGCATTTAGTCCAGACAAGACTGGAGTGAGTCAGAAAAAAACACTCATGTATCTAGGGCCAACTCAGGTCCTTAGAACCAAATTATCTGCTCCAAAACTGTTACTTTTCCACCACTCTACTCACTAATGCAGATACTGTTGTACTGGACTATCATTACACACACACACATGTATCTTTAAGTTTATCAATTGCTTCCTTTGATCATGCTTTTAGACGTGTTGGGTTGGCACAAGTCACTGCCATTTAACTAAAACCTGCCAATACCAGCAAGTAACATTTCCTAAATATTACAATATCTTTATAGTCAGCTGAGTTAGCCAGCTCTATCCCCATGTTCTTTACAATATGAGTTGCAGCAAGCCCAAGGACAGAGAGCTGGAGCTGTTCTAAGTAGTGGGATTCACAAGCCCAAGGCTGAGGAAACCTAAATTCAAATAATGTACTTGGCAGAGAAATATGTGTTCTGATTGCTCCCTTGAACTCCAGTTAGACATGACCAGCAGCCTGTGCAGATGTCCACCTCTCTGTGTGGAATGAAGTGGGTAACTCACTATGAAGTTTCTTCAGTCTCTCTTAAAATCACTCATTAAGTGGATTCATTGCATACAAAAATGAATGCCAGGATTAAACCCTGTCATAGGAATACCAGATAAACATTCAGAAGGAGTAAAAGTATTTCCATATTAAGGAATATGTTAAAAATCAAGCTCACAAAATGGGATGTTAGAAATAGATGAGTTAATATTTGTCATCAGCAACAATGAACAACAGATCTTTCACTGTCCTTTAAAAGGCAAGTTAACATTGGATAAGGAAATGTGGGAGGGCATGAGACTCAATTTACAAATGGGGTTAGTGATGAAAGATCAGTCTTGCTTTCCCTGAAGTTTTCCATAACAGCAGGTTCTGACGGTAGCTAATCTCAAACATAATCTAAATTTCTCTGTTATTTACAGTTTTTCCATTCTGACTGGTACAGAGAAGTACCTTCTAAAAGGTATTTTTTGAAAGCTACAGAGTATTTTTGGTATCAAAAATTTCACACAGGAAGAGAAAGGAAGTGCCTTAATGAAAATTGCTGTCACAGTGTTTTGCTAGCTTTGACTTGTTCTGTCATTGTCTAAGATGAGATCTGAAATAATCCCAACATGAGCAGGCCAACGTGAGGCAGTGCTCACTCACACTTCCTTATTCAGCGCAGAAAGCAGCCAGGAGTTCGACCTAGAGAGAAATCCCAAGTATGGCTATGAAAGTGCATCTGCCAGGGCTGAGTGCAGCTGTGAGCTCCCTCTGATGCTCCTGCCTCTCCTCAGAAGCTGCCTGCCAAGGCCTCACAGTGTCACTGCTATGCTAAAGGAGAAGGAGGGCTGTGCAGCTCTTGGCTCTCTCCTAAGGACTGATTTCCATCAGAGGACTCTCTGCAGTATTTGCCATTCCTTCACTTTGATGATCCTGAGCACTGCCATTTGTGGTAGCTCTTTCACTGGTGGTAAAATAAACACTGAGTTTTGTTTAACACTTGAATATAAGCAGGCAGCCTTTTAGCATTCACAGAGGGGAGAGCACACAGGTGCAATGAACCACGGCTGTTTGTAAACTCTTCTTTTACCACAGCGATGGTTTTGAAGCATGAGTGACCTCCAGAAATGCTGCAGCTTCTGCACAGGCCTGTGTCAGGTATAAAAACTTGCATCTTCAGGATCCTGGAGAAGTGAGAAGTCATGGACACCCTGGGCTTAATTCTCAAGCATAAGTCATACTGGCATGAAATGGCTTGTGAGATGAAAATCAGGACTTAACATTGTTATTAAGGTGTTTGAACTGGAGCTACTTGTCATCAGAAGGGGAGTAAAATAAAAAACAAAAGCAAAATGCTGCCTCAAGCAAACATCCTGAAAGAATTGGGTTTCTTTTTCTACCTTGGGAAAGAATGAACTTATTTCAAATGTAGAGGATGGAGAGTCAGCTTCTCATTCAAGTGTTGGACCCTCCATGAAAAGTTCCAGTCAAAATACCGTTTGCCTTAAGTGCCATTTTGGCTAAATGTCTGAAGATCAATCCAGAAACTAATGATTATTGAAGTGCAAGGAATTTGCTTTGGGAAAACATGCATCCTGTTCTCTTGCAGGTTTCCTGTCCTGCCTGTGCAGAACTTGCATCCCATTTCTACGTATCATTCTTTTTCTACAAAATCCAATATGATTTATAAAACCTTCTGCTCTTTTTTTCAGCAAGCTTTTGCTGAGCTTCTATATCCTTTCTCAGAATGGTATTTTATTCCTTTAGTAGCAACAGCCACAGCTGTTGCACATTCTGAGAGATGGTCAGAATGCTCTCAGGTGCAGCATCCAGTGTTTTCTACTGCTGCAGCTTTATTCTCCATGCCTCCAGTTGTGCTGGCTGTATCTCACACCCTCCCCTCTTCTGTCTGGTCCTTTATCAGACTCCATGACAGACCTGAAGAGTTTATCTTCAACCCTGACCTGCAATGCTTCTGATTGTTGCGAACAGATCAACCAGAGCCGGTGTTGGTCCTCCCAGAGATCAGCTGTTCCCCACAGCTCAGCTCTTCAGGACAGAGGATTTTCAATCTGACTGTAAGGCCCTTGGAGCTATAAATCATGGGCCATAATGCACAATGCAAACATGTAGGCTGCACAAATCAATGCAAGAGCTTAAAAGCTTTTTGAATACCCCTAGTAAATCTGTTTGAATTAACTAGAATTACCAGCCAAAACTGAAGATGGGGAAAAGAAAGCCCAGAACACCAGGACTTGCTAAAAGTCACAAGGTAAGCAGAAAGTTGTATTTAGAGTTGAATTTTAGGGCACATGTTTCCAGGCCATGTTTCCTATCTATTAGCTTAAGTATAATCATAGGTGTGTCATTCTCAGCTGTGTGTTTTTATTTTCTGTTAACTAGTTAAGTCCCTTTTATTGACCAACTGTTCCCTCAGTCAGGACAGCTGCACAGTTTGGATGAAAGCCAGCCACAAGTATCCCAACTAGAACTGTGGTAATTAAATCCAAATAATTAAGACATTCACGAGTGGCATGTGAAATCTCTGGAAACTGGCAATACATTTTTTTGTGCAGGCTCATGTTACAGTGGGCTGGAGGTGGGAGCTGCTGTGTGTTTCCATGGGTGTGGAGTGCTGTTCTGTGACCTTCTTATGGAGGAACAGGTCAGTATGCAAATGTCAGCTTCCTAATTAAGCCCTATTTTCATAGATTATTAAACTAATAACCCCCCTCCCCCTAAAATAAACCTCAAAAATATTTTGAAATGCTTTTACCAATTTCAACCATTTTTTGAGACAAAAAGAAAAATACTCTCATGTTAACTTGTATACAAATCTTTCAGCAGACACAATTTAAATGCCAAGTTATTACACCATACTAAAGTATTTCTACTAGAAATTGTACATGACCCTTTTAAAGAGCTTCAGATGCATGCCACACTGAGCCCATGGTGCTATGGATACACTTGAAACTGCAGAAATGTTTAATTCTTCAATTTAGTTTATGAAACTTCTGTAGATTGAGTGTGCTGAACTTTAGCCCAGTCTTTAATATTCAGGCTGAAGCCTTACAGGGAGCGTTCTGGAAAATGCTTTTGGCATTGACAGACTTCTTTCTTACCTGCCCATATTAGACCAGAGAAACACTGGCAAAATGATGACTCAGGCACTCTGAAGACTCCAGAGTATAAGGATGTTGGACACCAACAACCCAGTTGTGCTGTAAAAAGGAAGGGGGAAAAGTAAACCCTCAAGTCTCTGCAGTCCAGGTATGAATCTTGGAAGTTCTTGTCAGCAAACTGAGAGGCTGAGTTCATGAATTACAGAGTAACAAGACTCACTTAAAGTCTCTGTTTAAGGCATAACATCCTCCACATCAGTGAGGGTTGGGTGGTAAATGAGGAGGATTAATCTCAGCCACATAAAGAGGCAGAGCCTGATTCTTCCTTCCAAGCACTTCCTAGATTCCAATACTAATATTCTAGTGGACAGAGCCTACCTAGTGCTGTTAATTAAAATAAAGCTACAGAAGATGATTGACTTATTTCCCAAAACCAGCAGGATTAACCTACTGCAGTGATCTTAGTAAAGAGTAGTGAGCTAGAGACCAAATCTTTCATTTAAAAAGAGGTATTAGCCCATCAACATTCCAGTTCCATTTCCTTAATCCAACTGCCAGGGCCCAAGAAGAGGCAAATAAAAAAAAGGAACACAAGACACAGTTCTGCTTATCAGTAATGCAGCAAAAAACCTCATGAGTGTATTATATTACACATGATACCCAAATGGGTGTAATATAATACACTCATGTGTATTATATTACACATAATACTCAACCAACCTTTTTTTTTAAGATGCAGTAAGTCACCACTGCCTCTTACTTCAGTCAGTAAATTCTATGTGGGCATGTTTGGGCACAACTGTAAAACTGTACTTAATAATGAAATGGTGCCAGAACTCTAGCCTACCTTGCATTTGCAGGAGGTTTTGTCTTGTGCATTTCTGCAGAAACCATAAATTGATTCTCTTCTGCACAAACCCAGGTTTTTCTTAACCCTAATATACTATACAAAAGCTTTATTTTTTGTTGGTGCTGACATTAGAAAAGTCTTTCCTCAGATTTGCAGAATGGGCAGCAGATAAATTGTTGATATTGTTTCAATGACTGTTCTATCAATTCTAAGGAGCTGTTGCTGTACTTCCACAGCAGTCAATTAGGTGATTATAAACTTGTGGGTTATCATATTGCTCTGATATGAGCAGGTGATTTAAGGACAATGTTTAGAATTACCATGCTTGATCAAAAGTCTCTGAAATTTCAGGACCCTTAAAGTGAGGTTTATCCTACCTCACAGGAAACAGACAAAATCAAGTAAGTTACTCTAAAGCAGAGAAACTTAAGAAATATAGGCTGATAGCCACTTTCTCAAGTTCATACAAAACAAATCATTTCTATGGCTGGCATTCAACATCTTACCTCAGCTGTTATTCCCCTGCAGGTAAGTGTCTCAGAGATGACTTCAGGTGAGTGATATTCTGGGCTCTGCTCTTTGCAAGGCCTGGCATGTTTTACTTGACTGGAGGCTTGGACAGGCAAGCATTGATTCATCTCACTAAATCAAGGTAATGACAAACCTCACTAAAGCCTCATAAGCCATGGCTGCCCTGCTGTCCACCCTGACCATCTGCCAAAGCTTGCTGCCCTCATGGCAGACACCAGAAAGGAAGAGGCTGTCCCTGAGCCCTTTACTTGCACAGATACAGGTTTGTATCTTTGCTCCATCAACTTTTTTCTTTTGCTCACTGTGCTGTGGGGAATGCCATTATGAAGGCAGGGTGAGGCTGATAATATTGCAACTGCTGTGGTGAGGATCTCTGGAGTGCAGTCCAAAGTCTGGGGGCCATTTCATAACCTCCCTTTGCCACTTTTACATCAGCACAATAGTCTGCTTTATCTATACAGATTGTAAAGGTTGTGTGGCTGATACTGTATAGTCCAACCCACATGTCGCCGAGCAAGATGGCGCTTTCACCGCCCTTTTCTCTGTGGGTTTTTGGCACGTTGGTCTTTCTGTGCAGATGTCCTGGCATCCCCCACTGTCGGACAGGCATGTGGGGGCCTCGGTGGTTGCCCAGGGCTGGCTCTGGCAGGGCGGCCTGGCTCCCCTCAGCCCCCCGGGCACCCCAGGCAAAGGGCGACTATTTCTGCCGGAGCGAGGGCGGGATTTGGCAGCAGCGTTACCTTCCCATGACGTCTTTTTCAGCCCGTAGTCAAAACAAGTTTGACACCTTTTCTCCTCACAGACCTTTTCACCCTTCTTTGAGGTGCAAAACAGTGATTTCTGGGCGGTGATTTCCGCCCTCCTTTTGCAGCCCCGCCTGAGGGGGCTCGGGCGTTTCCCTCGCCTTTGGGAGAGGCGCAGCAAAAGCCTCGGGGGAGAATGGCGGGAGCGCCGTGAGGGGAGCGCGGGGCGCCTCAGGGCGGGTGTCCAACGTGGCTGCCAAGCATGGGCGGTGAGGACGCTGTACTGCTCCTGAGGGAGTCCTTCATGCTGGCACAACTGTCTCTGACCTCTGCATCCCAAATATCTGTGGTATCCCTGAAAATATGGGAGAAAGTCCTAGCAACCTGCTTCAAGGAGGTTGTGCACCTACCACGGCTGCCATTGAGCAGGGCTGGGTTTGGCCCAGCAGCTCACACACATCAGACAGGGTCAGGGGAGGTTTCTGGTTTATAAAATGCTCTACAGAGATTTTTGTACATGGTGGCAGGTGTTGCTAACACTGTCCTGAGCTACAGAGCTTTAAATTGCTTACCCCACATCTTGCTTCTAATCAAGATGGAGGGGAAGAAGTTGTTTATGTGAGTGTAGGATTACTTAGATATTGATAAATCCAGCTCCTAAAGATCACTTTGTTGCAAAAGCTCTCACTGATATAGGGGAGGAAAAAAAAAAAAAAAAACCACCAAGAAAAAGAAAGTTGTTTGCTTAAGCTTCTGTAGTCAAAACTCTTCTTTTAATGTCTGGGTAGGAGTTGGCTGTCCCTAAGTATTTTCAGGGTGTGCTCATACAGCTGAGCTGTCAGGGGTCTTGTTGCACAGACCTGTGAAATTGGATCCACTCTCCTGGCAACAGACAGTGCCTGCCTTGCCAAGTCCTTCTGAGGGCTCAACCAGCCTGCAGCCAGCTCATTGCTTGTTTTCTGCACAGCCCTCACCATTGCCAAAGGTAAACTCTAAAATCTAGTCTGCTGATGACACTATTTGTTAGCAGCAATTTATCCCATGGTCAGGGATTTCCTGGGGAGGTCTCTGGAGTGAGCAGTCCCATGATCTTGCTGCTGCGAGCCTACAATCTGTTTCCCAGAAGCAGATTAAGCCAGTGATGTTCCAGATCATCTTTGTACTGCTGAAACTTAGGCTGTGGTATTTCGTTATACCGGACTCTTGATTAAAATTGTCATGTCCATTTATTATTTCAAAGGAAGTTTTATTTCCCATTGTAAAAATTACACTTTTGGAAAAATTCCTAGACAGTAGAACTGAATTTTCCATTCTCAGTTACACATGTGGGTGTAGCTTAAGCCTGAAATTCCTGCGTTTTTCAAAAGATCTCTAGCATCATTCTGCTAAGCAATTAAAGAGCTATTCCCTCAAACAGAGAAGGGGCAAGAGATTTACTGCATTCTTTGTGAGCTGTTTAAATTCCTTGCAATGCTGAAGTTAGCTTGTTAAAGGAAAGTGAAGGATTTTATTACTGATTGAAAGTGTGTGGAGTCATAGTAGAAAATTGCTTTTTTAACAAATAGTTAATTAAAAGAAAAATGTCTGATGACCTGAAGAGAAAGCTGTCCCATCCTATTCATCACCTTCACTATACCCTTCTCATAGATACTTGCTCTGTATTCAGAGAGACTGTGCCTATGAGTTGTTAAAAAAACAAACCTAAACAAAACAAACCCCCCCAGAGCTGTGACATCTGGGAATTGAATCCTCACTGCTGTTGTATACTATATACTGCTCTCCTGAGTGAGTGGCAATTTGACAAGGCACTTTTCTCTTGTGCTGGGCGATGAGGATCTGGGTGATGTGCTGCAGTGTGTTCTGATAACAGCAGCCTGCTGGCTCTGTGTTGGCTCAGCCCCATGATACCTTCCTGATGTTGTGGCCAAGCTGGACAGGAATGAGCTGTCACAGTGGGCTGTGTGCAACAGTATCCAGTGTGTTGTGAATTTGGGGGAGTATCTGTTGAGGAAAGGTAGCATTGAGTTGAGATCTGCTGTCAGGCAAGCCAGTTTTTTCCCCCCTTTTTGAGTTCTGACATCAAATTCAAAGAAAATGATAACAAGATATCCTTTTTTATCCATTGTCAGTGGTTGAGATTTGGTGCACAGCAAACTGGTGCATCTTGTTCCATGGTAGGCAACACCTTCAAAAATCACCAGCAGAGAGTAGTGGTTCAGAATCTGCTTTCCTCAGCCTGTGGTGTGGTTTATTTCAGAGTGTGGTTTATTTCTCCAAGCAATGGCAGATGACAAACATCACAAGGAAAGGGGAGTGGATAGTATTGGCATGAGGTTACCAGCTGGAGGCAGAAAAATTACCAAGCTCAACAGCATTGCTGCCTGATCAGGAATTGAAGCACCTTACAGGAGCAAGGGGGCCAGTTAAACAGGCACAGCTCTGCAGTGAGGAGTGAGTGATGGTGATGTCCCTTCTCTGTGTGGTGACCTGGCTGCTGTGCATCACCAGCCTCCGAGCTCTCTCACCAAGGACACAAGGGAACCTAGGAGATCATACCTAACAGCTGTGAGACATCTCAAAAGTAACACATGGACAGAGATGGACCTGAAATGGATCCATATTTCCCAAATATTTCTTTCCAGAGCCTTGATTTAGGCCTATAGGTAGAAGACCAATTGTTAACAATTTATTAAAATGCTAAACAGATGAAGGCAAATTTATTTATATTAAACAGACAAGGCAAATTTGCTGAACACAGTGGCGTTTTTAAATCAGGACAGTCATATGCTTTTGTTTACTCTGTTCACTTGTCCAATTACTCCTTGCATAGATCAAAATTCAACAAACAAATGGATGACTAAAAAATGTGCTAATTTGGCTTAGGGAAATTAGAAGATTTCTTTCAGATATAATCAGCAAGATATTCTCTGCATCAAAGAGAATTTTAAATGCTGTCATGAAAATCTGCTTGATACCTCATAAATTCTGTATTGTGGAGTTTGAGAATGATAAACAGGCAAGCTTTTGGAAATCATGTAAGCACCTTGAATTGCTGGTACTTACAGAGGAGGTATGGTGTGTGTATTCACATTTCCTGAGAAAAAGAATCTGAAGTGAAAACTGTTGGGTGAAACTGCAGAACAAAAAATTATCAACCCCCTTTTTTCCAATTCTTCATGCTTGCTTAGTCTCCTCTGGGTCTTCCTTGGACTGATACTTTTGCTGTCCTTCAGACCCTAGGATAAGATATTTGAGTTATTTAAGTGTCTATGCAGAGTACTACTCTTTTCATGTGTCTATTCCAATTGAATTCCTCAAATAAGCAAGCCAGAGTTGTTGTAAATCCTAGAAAGCCTGTCATAGACAGAGCACCATTTGTGAGAGCCTGTTCTTGGGCCCTCAGGCTCTGCCAAGACTGCCATTATAAACCATGGTGAATCAAAAGAATAACAGTGGAACAATATAAGAGATTTTCTTTTTGTGTAGAGTGCATGAGACTCTCATTATCAATTGGGGGCAGAGCATTGGAGGTTGCATCACAGCTCCTCTGTGAATCACAGAGCAGGTTTTTCTGAAGGTGTGTCAGTGTTGGATGAGCTGCTGCTGTTTGTTCACAGCTCATGACAAGTCTCTATTTGAATGATTACTAATCTGCTGTCCTAAATCCTCTCATTTGGGGTGTAGCAGGTCTCTCCTCTTTTCAGGAGGCATATGCAACAATTCTTAGCCTGGCAATAGACTCATAAATTAAACCTCAAATTCCAGAGACATCTCTGGACTTTTGCTTTAAGAAGTTCAGTTGTTTTTAAGGTCTTTTCCTTGCAATACATCTTGTTTGTGTATTTGTGGTTTGTTTTGGATCATATATTGAGGTTATCTGCAAATTAAAGTAGTAATAATATTTCACAGCTGTAACAGTGTTCACAGGGGTCTGAGGATGAGGCAAGAGATGAGGATCTGACTCCATGTTTCAGAAGGCTGATTTATTATTTTATGATATATATTATATTAAAACTATACTAAAAGAATTGAAGAAAGGATTTCATCACAAGGCTAGCTAAGAATAGAATAGCCAAGAATGATAACAAAGGTTTGTGTCTGGGACAGAGAGCCTGAGCCAGCTGACTGTGATTGGCCATTAATTAGAAACAACCACATGAGACCAATCACAGATGCACCTGTTGCATTCCACAGCAGCAGATAATCAATGTTTACATTTTGTTCCTGAGGCCTCTCAGCTTCTCAGGAGGAAAAATCCTAAGGAAAGGATTTTTCATAAAAGATATCTACGACACACAGCCATGCAAAAAAATAAATACACTCTTTCATCCTTTCTTTTCACTGAACAGTTCTCTCACTTCTTCCTTTTTTTTCATCAGGCTGTTTCATTTTCTTCTCAAATGCATTATTGTATATGAAATGTCAATAAAGCAGGAGGTGTGCTAGTGGAGCCAACAGAGCAGGTGTCCCAAGTTCTCTTCCAGGGATATCTTGTTTAGTTTGTACATAATGAATCAAATGGAGCTGCTTCAATTGAGCTGCTGCTTCTGCCTTGGAGGATCTCTCTTTTGATCTAGCCTTTGCTTTGAAAGACTTTCTTAGATTATATTTCACATTTTTCCTAGCTTTATATGGATTAGGTTTCCTTTCCAAATTGTAGCTTGACCACACAAATTCATTCAAAACATAAAAATTACTATATTAAATTCCAGTTTGAGACAAGAACTTTGATTTTTCTACAGGAAGCATCTCTAATTGTATTTTTAGAAAGGAGTATTAAATATTCTCTTTCCTGCCTGTCCAGAGTGGTTTGCCTGTAAGGATCCTGTGTCTGCATAGCTGAGTGATTAAGCAAAAGCTCCTAGGTGGTGTTCATGTGTTCCTTTCCATGCTCAGGACGTGAGCCAGGGTCTGTACAGTGAATAGCTGCCGTGCTCTGGGTCACATTACAGCCAAGCTGAAGGTGTTGGGCAAAGCAGCAGCCTCTGGGGCTGAGGTTATCAGAAGGGTGTTCCCCTTTCCTTCCTGCTCCTGGGGCAGGAAGGGCACACGAGGGAATTTGCTGCTGTGCTCTCTGAATTGGTGTATCTCATATTTGAATTTGGGGTTTGGAGGTAGACCCTGAGGAAAAGGTTGGGAAGTGGTTTGTTAGGAGTTTTCTTTTTCCTGCCATGGGTGGGGAATGTTTTGATTGGCCTCCTCAGGATATCTTTCAAGGTTTGTGGCTGAAAGTGCAACTAAGAGAGGGTTCCCTGAGCTCAGTGAGGGAACAGAGCTGAGCTGTGCTACACATTTACCACAGAATACGGTAGAGAATGGAATATTCTGTGCTGAGTACTAGAATAGACTAGAGTAATGCTTCTGATTTCTGTTATTAAATTGTAAATTCAGCCAGATGATGATAAGTGCTATTCTGCTTTTTCTTTGCTTCTGTGATAGGAGCCCTTGGTACAGCAAAACAGATTGGGACAGCATGTCAGACAAAAACAGTTTAGGACAGCATGTCAGACAAAAACAGATTAGGACAGCATGTAAGACACAGGATAATGTGGATCAGTTTCCAGCCTCACAGCCAGTTTTGATCTTACAGGTTTTTCAGTGACTCTGTATATTTCTGAAGTGTGGCATAGCATTGTTACTGTGCACACTATGGGTCATCAGAGAGGAGCCTCCTGTCATTTGTTTATCAGCATAAACAGCATCAAGACATTGATCTCTGTAATATGTAGGCAGTAATCAGCAATAGGGAAGGAAACATAGGAAAGCAGGATGTGTTACTTAAATAAAGACAACATCCTGTAACAATATCTGTAAGTAGTATAAGAATAAAAATTTTTAGTCTTACATTTTTTTTTTCTTACTTTCCACTCTGAGTACATACTGAGCCGTTTTCACTGGACCATTACAGATATTCTCAGTTCACATCTGTTTCCTGACCATTCTTGGAGTGCACAAGTTGCTTTTGGTTTTGGGCCTTTCAGTTCAGAATAGCATGAGTGCCAGGGTTTGCACGCTAGCATCACAAAACCTCTGCTTGATTCTTTAGTTTCAAACTAAACCAGGATGTGGAGCAGAAATTCACTTGCATGTGCTGAGGCAGTACCAGCCATAATGCAGGATTTTGATTTCTGTACCAGTGTGCAACAAGCAATGGAGTATATTTAAACATAAAAACTGGTCAGGAGCCATAACTAAGCCTCAAGCCATCCACATTCAGTTTAATCTTTCAGGACTTTTTGCTCCTGAGTGCTCTCAGCTGACTGGAAGGTACAGAGTCATCATCAGGGTGAAGGAAAACAGGAAATGTGAGGAAGGAGCCCAAGGCCTCCCCTTGAAGTTTCAGCCTTTATATTAACTTTATACTAAATTTCTACTTTTGCCCCTCAGCTTGGGAGTTTGTTTCAGTAGGAAATCAAGCAGGAGTAACTATATATGCCAGCTCTCAAGGGAGAGAACAAAACTCTAGAACATGAATGGGAAGGTAGCATTCTTCTTTTAAAAGGATGTGAACCCTCTATATCCTATAAGGAAGGTAAGTCACAAGAGGAAGTCCTACCCTACTCAGTGATGTCATCAAATGCCAGAATTTTCAGTTCTCTCAGCTCTCTGTGACTTCAGGAGCTGCTGATGTCAGAGAGCTGAGATTCCAGAAGGAATTGTTGACCTTACCTCACTCTGAGAAGTTCCATGGGTTAGCTTTCCCTTACAAGACATTGTCCAGTCTTTCCTACATGAGGGATTTCTCACGTTTCATTTAAGCTGATTGTGCTGCCTCCCTCCTGCTCTCATGCATTAATACCACTGTGCCTGACTCTGAAAATAGCTATTGATACAGATCACAGCTATTTATATCTGCTGGTGGCAACATGACATAGGCACATGTTCCCAGAAGAAATCTGCTTTTTTACAGCTTCTTCATCATGCAGTTAAAAAGGCTTCAGATATAAAAGTTGAAGTGTTCTCCATTCTTGCCTTTCACCTGAAGAAGATGAAGAAAGTTGCATGTTATGATGGGTTTGAAAGTTTTATTTTAAACCTGCCAGAATTTGCCCCTGCATTTTTTCAGCTTTAAAACTAGACTTTTTCAAGTCCTGTTGTGTTTAATATATCCCCAGTGTTCAGCAGCAGATTAGCTTCATGTCCAGGAATGCAACCAGAAATGTTTTCCATCCTGATCTAGTAGCTTCCTTTGCTGAAGTAAGTCTTCCACTTTGACATTTTGGTTCCTGAACTGCTGTTGTAATTGTGTGAAGAAAAGCTGTTCAGGATGGAGTAAGTCAGAGGCATTTTGTGTTCCAGATTAGTTCAAGATTTAGCTGTCAGAGCAATCCAATGAAGCAAAGAAACATACTCATGGGCCAGCTGAAAAACAAATGTGGTGTTTCAAGGAGGAAGTCTGAAACTGAGGAATGGAAAATTGACATTGTATGCCTGCACCAGCTGACAGGTAGTTGAAAAGGCAGTACATTTTTTCCCATATATTTGTGATCCTCTATTTATAATTTGGAGTAAGAAGATGCACTTATATCTATGTATCTGGGACAGAGGCAGATGAGGATGAAAAATATTTGTAAATATATTTATACACTTTGTTAGATCTCAGTTTTTTTAGATTGTGTGTTTCAACAAACTCTGGTGCAAAATGCTAGTTCTGAAATAATCACCAAAGCATTTCATTTCAATAGTTCAATATTATGAATATTTGATCCAGAATATTTCAGTGTTCTTTATTTTGATCCTCCACAGGGTCCTCCAGCAGCCAGATGTAAGAGACCATGTGGAGCAGGGGCATCAGAGCAGAGCCATGTGAGCAAGCTCTCTGAGAAGGGATAAATTGGACTCTTCCTTGACTTAAGTGAATTTATGGGAAAGTCCCTCTCCAAAAGTTTCAGGAGCAAATTTCAATGCCTAGGGGCAAGCTAAAAGCAAGAAGAACTTGATTTGGCATTTATGAATTGCAGAGTGTGACAATCCTTAAATAAACAATTTCTAAACCTCACAGTGGGGTGAACTAAAACCAGCAGAGTTGCAGATTAAGAGTGATGACCAGCATGTTAAAGACTAGATAGCTGTAGCATCACTTGTATTTATTTATTTTTAATTTTTTGAACATTCAGGCAGCTCTCTGACTAATCAGAGAGTTGCATTCTGTGTTGTTCTGAACAGGAAACCAAGTTGTATACGTGCAGGAAAACAAGACAGAAAGTGGCCAGACATGAATTTCTGAGTATCTGAGGTCAAGGGTGAGAGCCAGTTATGGTAAATTTGATGATCCTACAATACCAGAAATAGTTTTGAGATTCCCTTTCCTAGCAGAAGATGAGCCGTGGCTATGAAATTTCTGTCACTTTGGTCTATTGTGGTACAAACACTGCTTATAGAGCTTTAAAGACCAGCAAAATAACACCATATGAAATGTTTTTTCAGGCAGGAAGCCAGATCCAGAAAGAATTTAAGGAGCTTAGTGTGAGTTTTCTTCTCACCTCATAGCATCTTCTAGTAAAAAAGAAAATCACAACAAACCAAACAAAATAATTGAATAAGAAATTAAAACAATAAATGTAACAAACTGAAACATCCCTATCAGGTCTCTGTCCAAGAAATATTAAAAGCTTTAGTGTTTCACCTGCAAGATTCACAGATAACCTTTTGCTAGAAAATCAGAACTGACTTCATTTTGTTCCATTCCTCAGAAAGCCTTAGAATGGATGTGCATCACTGGGTCTGGCTGTCAGGTATGTGAAGTCATTCAAAAACAGATGGGAAGAAGAACCACACCCTCCAAGTCTTGGCTTGGTTTGTTTCACCAAGATCTCTGTGTTACTTTTATTGCAGTTATCTGCAGAGAGATCAATTACAAAGGAGAGAGCCCTTCAGGCCTGTAGAAGGACTGAGTAGGGAGAGTCTGCTTCAAGAAACTTTTGCAAACACCAATACACCTAACTCATAATCAAAAGAACTGATGTGAGCGTGCAGTCAGGTAAGGAAAGGAGTCCAGGTCTTCAGCAGCACACTTCAGTGCCAGAAAATAATAGATGCTCTGTGATAAACTGTATTCCCCATGTACAGAAAGTCTCAGGAGTTAACTGTGCTTTCTGACATCATCACAAATAACCATTTGTTAAAAAATATGTTACAGTGTTATGGTAGCCTTCACTCAAGATTTTTTGAATGATAAACCTTTTAGATATTGAGGATCATTAAACTGTAAGGCACTTGTTAATGGGGACACACTTATTATGAAGCAGATTGCATTCATAGCTCACAAATTAGCTGTCTAGCACCTGTATTTTCATTAATTGTTTGCACTGAAATTAGTACTTAACAGATATTCTTGGTATTTCATAAACTTTTTATGGAAACAGGTGATTTTGGATGAAGGTGACATAGCCTTTACAGTAGGTGTTGGCAGAGCAGTTTTAGGTTTTGTGGAAGCAAGCTGAGAAGTTGAGTTGGCAAGTAAAATGAATGTCCACCCTCCATTTCACAGGCCTGTGTGAATGGTGTTTGCTGTTGCCTAATTGTAGTGGTTTCATATTGCACATCCCTTTTTTCCTGTCTCCACTCAGGCTGGCTCTGGGTGTTGAGGTTTAAAAAAGTACAGGTGCTTTGCAAAGCAAAATTTATTGCTCTCAACAGAGGAGTGCTCTGGGATCCTCCTCTATCTCTAACTGCTGCATTCTTTCAAGCTTGGTAATGTATTTAGTGATAATGAAAGTAAGTACCTCATTGTGTTGGTATGAGCCAGGTGTAACATAAATAGGCATTGTGCAAACATATCCAGCCTACCAAGGCAAAGTACTTCAGGTTGATCCTGGCTTCCTGTAAACACAGATGGATAACTGAGGGGAAAGTCTTTGTCTGAAAACTTACCACTGTTATCTGTAGCTCTGGCATCTGGAGATCCTCCCAGGGAGTGAAATGCATGAGTGCTTCCAGAGCAGGATCCCTGCCATGCTGCCTGGACAGAGCAAATACTAATCACCTGATTCAACCCTTGAAAACAATTGTGTTTAGAACTAAGCTGAAGATCCAGCAAACCATTAGAAGAGAGCAGCTTCCAAATGATGCACATACAGTGTCCCCTTCCTAGACCTGGAGTTCTCCAGTAACATGGGAAAAGAGCATCAGAGGAGACCAAATGCTGCCTGTCATTTCGTGCATTTGTGACCAGCAGGCAGATTGTAGAAGAGCTTTCTGGAGGGGAATCAGCAGCATGCTGGTACCTTTGTGTCAGTTAGCTGAAAGCTACACTGTTTAAAACCATGGCTGATACCAAGCCTTTGGAATTAACATTAGCCCCAGGCAGGGAAGCATGCTGGAACATTGGCTCCACTTCCCGTTGGTCTCATCACTAACCCACCCTCTTGCTATCAGGGCCTGGATGTGGGGAATACCTGAAGCTGTAATAATAAAGACCTGATGAGCATGTAAAACTGGGTGAAGAGGAATTACTGGAAATCTGAGACCCCTCCCTGCATTTACACAGCAAACACCTTTAAAATTGATGTGTGTGTTTATGTAGTTTTACTAGTTACAAACATATAATAAATAATGCCTTGGCAGGTCAAATGTTTAAGGTACAATGAGTCATTCTCAATGTTGAATGAGAAACCTTGATCCTAGAATTTTTTTATTGAGGCAAATCAGTGTTTTAAATGCATATCTCAAACTGCTTGTTAAAGTAAATGCCTGTGGTATGACTGGGCTGGAAGGATAAAAGAGAAAATTCACTGTGCTTTCAACCTGGAACATACATTGCCTGCTCTAACTTCAAGTTTTATTGCAAGTGCTCTGGTTTTGCCCAAGTGGACAGCAGCTTGGCAGAATTTTTCCCCAGCACCTTCTTTTTATGCATATTTACCAGCAGTAATCTCAAAAACTACTGAATTCAAACCTGTCAGTGAGACTGTGGTGTAAATCTCTCTCTGTGCCCAACCCACAAAATGTTATTAGTCAGCTATTGCCCCAGCCAGAAAGTGTTAGCTCCTGAGTTTGGGTTGTGGTACCTCACATGTTCAGCTTGGGAGACACCGAGTTCAATACATGGAGTGCCAGCCAACATGACTGTTCTGTCAGAAACAAAATCCTGTGCACGTTCACCCCCTGCCTCTGAAGAAAAGGTCAGTGTGTCCAGGGAAAGAAGAATGCAATAGACTTAGACCTTTCAGCCATTGTGTCTTCCCTCCAGCTTTTATCAAGATAAAGTGGATACCACCACAGCAAAGAATCTGTCAAGTACTTCCTTTAACGCCTTATATGTCTGTTGCCACATTTTCAGCTCCATGTTTTCAGCATGGAGTCATTGAATAGTTTGGTTTGCAAGAAACCTTTAAAGGTCATCCAGTCCAACCCTCCTGCAATGAGCAGGGACACACTCAACTAGATCTAGTTTGTTCAGAGCCCTGTCCAACCTGACCTTGAATGTTTCCAGGGATGGAGCACCTGCAGCCTCTTTGGACAACTCGTTCCAGTGTTTCATCACCCTCATTGTAAACATTTCTACTTTACATCTTCTCTTAATCTATCTTATTTTAGTTTAAAACCATTACCCATTGTCTATCACAGAAGGTCCTGCTCAAAATAACCCCTCTTTACAGCTGGACTAAAGGCAGCAATAAGGACCTGCTGGACCCTTTTCTTCTCCAGGCTGAACAACCTCAACTTTCCTCACAGGAAAGGAGTTCCAGTCCTTTGGTCATTTTTGTCACTCTCCTTTGGACTGGTTCCAACAAGCCCACATCCTTCCTGTGCTGGCATATCCATAAGAAATTAACTCCACTTTCTGGAATGATCAATATGATAAATTTAGAAGGTTGTTTTACACTAAAGGTTTCTTTACAGACATTAGCTTACACTTGTGTAGATACTGGAAGGATGGTAGTATGATATCCAGTCAGAGAAGCAGAAGCAGCAGAATGTCATTGCATGTAAGGAATCTTTTCTGTAATGTAAGTATTATACTTTAGGTCTGCAATAACCAGAAGTGCTTGGAATTATTATGAAGTGGTAGAAAGAGCTTTCATCAGTATCACCTGTATTGCTGCTGTGTCCATAAATTCTAAAATTTATTGACATATACTATCAAATCCAGTAATTCCCCTTGCCATTTCCTGGTATTTGTGTTTATTGCTCTCTAACCAGAATGATGTACAGCCAAAAACCTATCAGTTATTTCATCTGTGAATAAGAAGATAACAATACACATGTGACTAAGTTGTTTGTGTCCTTTCCTTTCAAATGGATTAGTGTGGAATTTACAGCTCCATTTCCAGATGCTTAACTTTTATTCTTGTAGCCTATATCAGAGAGCCTAAAGTAGGGTGAATTTAGATAGTGCAAATAAATATAAACAGTTCTATTCTGTCTTTGACATTGACACCTCCAAGTACCATGTGCTTTTTGTGGGAAGATAAAGTCAGATATGTTGGTGAAAAAGCAGCAAATTTCATCTAGAAAGAGAAATATGGTGATGTTGGAAGAGGTAAAGACCAACCACCACCAAGCATTATGGCCATGATCCCAAAGCACCAAGGTAAGTTTGCAGAGCTCAGTACCACAGCTGTTAAAAGACATTAGAAGTCACAATGTATTTCCACAGTTGTTTCTTTGAGATCCAAATTATTTTTTGAGCTATGTTGCACTTCAGAGAACTGCTTGGTTCTTGTAGAACAGATTCAGGAATTAGTTGGATGTGACAGAACCTTCAGCTGGGCTCTTTTTCATTATTACTAACTGGGCAACCATACAAATATTTGTTTTATTGTTGATCAAATGTTAGAGTTCAGGGAACAAGCATCAGTCTTAGTTGCTCATTAGCTCAATCTGATTCTTTCTGTTTTGGGTTTATGAAGGGAAGTACAAGTAAATGGCCTAGGAAGTAGCCCCTGTGTAAAAAGGGTTGGGTAGGAGATAAAGGGACAGTGGATTATAAACAAGTGGTGGTTTGGGGCCTTTTTTTTGTTGTGCTTTTTTTCAATCAACAGGGTTAAAAAAAAACCACAGTGAAAATATTTAATAACTTTAACAAAAGAAAATCAATATGTTGCAAGAAACATTGCCTGAACACAAGAGTGTGTGGCAATTGAGAGGAGAAGTGCCCTGGGCCACAGAAGTCTGCTTTCTTGTTTCAGCTGCAGGAAATACAAAAAGAAAGCACAGTTGCCAGTGCAAGAACTAACTCCAGATTTGAAAGCCTTCCTGTTGAGAAATACTCCTTTCATAAGTATGAAAGTGTGCTCTTCACAATTACAATCAGTCTTCCACCTCATTATTTCTTATTAAAATTCAGAAAATTTAGGGACCTTCTACAGAAATGGTAATATCAGATACTGTTATTTTGTATGCTATGTGAGTGTAACATGAGCTGTTTTACCATTTTTTCAAAGTCAGTCTTCAGAAACTCCTGTACAATTCCTACAGATTCTCTCAAGCTGCAGAATAAATACAGATACTCGTGTATCCAGTCCTTCTACTCTGCAAACTCTGTAGTTTTAATGTATCTATTAGTGTAGAGTCCAGAAATAATATTTTACTAAGCCAACTGCTGTTCTTTTATTTTTTAATATTTTTCTCTTTCTGTTCTTTTTTCCTCCTCCCCTTCTCTCTCCATACAGTGTGCCATTCAGCATGGAATTTCCTGCAGGCAGAGCAGCAATGTAGCCCTTTGCAAGTCTTCCACATGTTCCATAGGCATATGGAAAAGTTTGTGCTGTCAAAATCAGCTTCCCACCTGTTGCCTTTGGAAATGCTGTTTTGTTTCTGTCTGGGAAGAGAGGCAGGGGCCCTGCTTGATGCTTCTTAGGGAATTCCACAGAGTGTACAGTTCATGCCTCTGAATTCCTGTGTTTATGGACTCCTGAGTTTCACACTGTAACTGTTGGCACTCAGCTTTAAAATGATGAAAGGCTGAGGAAGCACACAGGTGTGTGAAAGAAATGGGAACAGAGAGCTTGCCCAGCCCTGAGGCATTTTGCACAGTTAAAAAGCCCATAGTGTCCTTTTGCTCTTGGCTCCTGTACTCAGCTTCAGTTGCCCAGTAGATGTAAGAATAAGCTTGCTTTCATTGAAAACATATTTGAATGAGCTAAGAGTCTTCTCTGCTCTTGCTGTTGTAACAGTCCTTACAATGTCTATTGCAGGGACCACAGCATATCCTCAGCATGAACTTCAAGAAAATTTGAGTGTAAGACACACATGTACAGCAAGATGGATATCCTTGTACTGCTTTTAGACCTGGTTTTCAGAAGAGTCAGGCTAAAATTTCCTATGATTCCTTGAATAATGAGTATTTAGAATGTGTCTCTCTCCTGTTTGAATGGAAGCAATGTGCTTGCTTTGATGTGGAGGTGAGCAGGTAACACATTCCCTGCCATGTGTCCTCCTGCACTGTCTGAACACTGAAAACATGTCCATCATCTGTGAATTCCCCTATGCTGGTATTTGTGATCACAGTGTGGTTTTGACTATGCTGGTCAGATCCTGAGATTTGGATTTCAGAGGCTGAGGTGTTTGGAGTGGTGTGATGTCACCCTGAGGTGTGCAGGACACCTGTCACTAGGTGTAGTAGCAGTGCCCTTCTGTGGTAGGTGTTACATGCATTCTGAAAATCAGTGTCCACAGAAGAGTTGAAAAAGTTAAATGTGAGGGCCCACTCGGTGTTTAAGTGGCTAAGATCACTTAGTACTCCTGATACCATATATATCATTTTTGTTCTTGTTGATCATAAGTACTTTTCAGTGTGTTGAGAAGCAGTTTTTTGCATGTGCTTGGTCATATGTACAATATCATGAAGTCCTTTATAGTGGATATTGTTGTCCCCAACGAGGGGGAGAGAATGATGCATCTGACTCCATCTTATCAGAAGGCAAATTAATTTGCCTATATTTTTCTATATTATAGTACATCTAAACTGAATCTGCCAAGCAATCAACTCTGCACACACTGCACAGAATCTCATGGCTGTCAGCCCACAGTCCTGACACACACACACACACACCTGGCCCTGACAGGCCAAGGAAACAAAACCCCATCACTTTGAGTAAACAATCTCCACATTGCATTCTACTTCGGCACAAACACAGGCACAGCAAATGATAAGAATTGTTTTTTCTTTCTCTGAGGTTCAGAGAATGTGAAACCCAGAAATATTCTTGGAAAGAATTGTGCCTTGCTTTCCTCTGTGAAGAGAAATGTGGCTACATTTCTCTTCCTTATATTCAGACCAGTAGTAAGGTTACATCTGTGCTTCAGCATTGATTACAGGGTTGGGAATATTGCAACAGCCCCACTAAAGACCAGAGCAAGCACATTTTTCCTGAGGGTGTAGACTTCTGAAAGCAGCAGTTAGATTCTTCAGGACACAGCTTCTACCTCAGAAGAGTTAGAGACTCCTTTCCTGTCTGTAATACCAGAGCTAATTATGCACTACTGTACTTAATGAAGCATTACTGTATTGGGTAGGGAAGGTATTACACTCCCTGTCATGGAGCTTGACAGGGTTTATGTTGAGTAGTATTGCTATTATTTTCAGCCAAGGAAGAGAGTACTTCTTTCCAGACTGATGCAGTAGTATCTGAAATCTGATTATTAATCACATAACGTTCTAATTTCTTTTTGTTTGTTGATACAGCTTTAAGTGAGTGGTTTGATTTTTAGAGAAAGCCCAGCTAGTTCTTGATGCAATATAGGACTGATTTCCTGTTCCACCTTCTTTTCTTGAAACAAAGATTAATCCATGGCTGAAGCATTAGTTTGAGGGGAAGACAAAATATAGCACAGGATTGTTTGTGCTATGGAGTGCCTATCGTTGCCAACTATGTGTTATGTAGGGCAGAACTATCATGTGAAGATGGAATTCAGGTCTCAATTAGAGAGCCAGTGGGTGCTGTTTAAGGTTCTTTGCTGTGCACAGGTGCAGTCAGGTGCACATCCATCAGTGCAGATGGAGGAGCTCAGCACAGGAAAGGTTGGAGTCCTGCAGGCTGCCAGCTGGAGCACCCTTACCTGTGGGAAACTCTTCAATGCTTCTTCTCTTTTACATTATCCTGGCTATAGTCAGGCTCAAAATGCCAAAGACTGATTGTCCAAAATTTCTACCAACAACATCACAGTAACCAAAAAAATGCAGAACAAATTGCTGTTTCTCTGGTGCCTCTCACCATGAGTCTCTGAGTTGTGTCCAGGGTGTAGGTGTCTTTTACTGAGAATTGAAGGACCAATTTTAGGATCATCACTGTGTCCAAGAGGGTCCAGCAATATCTGAAGGTGCAGGAGTGAATGACAGAACTAAACACTTCACTTTGCCAATGCTGCCTTTTGACTGTTATGCCCTACAAGTCTCCACTGCACAGTGACAAAGAGCTTTTCCTCTGCCATCTTCTAGCAGTCAGCAATCTTTTGCCACATGAGTTTTATTTCTCTTCAAAACCAGACTTAGCAATAGCAAGATGATCCTCATGGTTCTTAATCAAGTGGGCACAGCATGAAAGGAATCCTGTGTCTGTAGAGCCTATGCTATTGTAGTAGTGGTTCTTGACTTCCTGAAGTTGCCTGCTTTCAGTGAAGGTATTCTCTTGTGAAAATATCTCAGTTCTGAAACCATGTTAATGGGCAAAGCATCATGTGTTTCAGGAACTACAGAGTTTTTTAAAATATATGAATATTTTGGAATCTGTGACTTCTGCAACAACTAAGACAAAATACAGACTGAAATGTAATTTATGCTTGGTTTACAATCTACGACTTTCTCAGTCTTGGTTTTTTGGTGCTGCGTAAACCAGAAATCTCCCAGCACCTAATTACAAATGTTTGAGGAGAGGTTCATGTTATTTTACTGACAGTAAATAGTGACAGGCCAAAGTGATGCCTGTTTTCCTCCTGCACCAACTGTGAGTCTGACCCACAGTCAAGCAGTTTCCTTACTCAGTATAAAAAGAAGACACTTCAGTCTCATGTTCCCCATGCTCACTTGAAGCTGTCACATTTATCTTACCCTGTCATCTATCCAATGAAGTGTGACAGCATAGCTTGAAAGTGTCAAAGGTTGCAGCTTTTTTTAAGAGTATCTGTTTTCATCTCTCAAAAGGTTATTAAAAAAACTAACAACAAGCTTGAGAATAGATAGAAAGGGAGCAAAAGCAATCTCTTTAAAAATAATAACAAAGTCCCCCAACATTTGTGTGATCCAGGATAGGGTGGGAGGGGAAGTGAAAAGATGCAAATTCTCCCTCTTAGGTGTTTTCTTCCTCTCTTTTTCTAAGTGAGTGGTTTCTGTATCTGCAGCCATGGCCCCAAAGGGAAAAAATGGATTAGAGTGAGATATCACCTTGCAGAAAATGAGTGTTGCAGTTGTCCCTGTACACAGACAGGACCTTGGGCCTGAGTCATGCCAAGCCTGGCTTCTCACCCGTGGATTTATGTCACTGCACATGTCCATGCCAGTCTTTAATGCACTTGGCAGTGAAATCTAGGGACTGGATTCTCACACATTATTGAGAAGCTTAAACCCATGTCATTCATGACTACAAATACATTTAGGAGCTTTCTGCAGTCAGGAATACGTGAGAAGTGGCTGGCTGGCTGGCTGTTGGGCTTTACAATGATTCTGCTAACACTGCGTACTCCTGTTGTTTGGCTTCAAGCAGTGAACTGAAAGCATGCCCTATAATGAATAAAATTTAGCTGGAAAGAATTCTTTTGTTCTTACATGGGTTTGCTGTCATCTCCTGAAATTTTATTCATTTCCTTTTGGAAATGTCTACAACAATCAAAGCTTGATATGGTTGCCAGCCATTTGGTTTAAATAAACAGCTGTATTGATTTACAGAGATGCTGGGCCCTGTGCCAACTTTTTCTTTGCATTACTAGAGAGTCTAAAAGGTCCCTGACACAGTGTGCCCTTGGCTAAGCTCTGTCTTGTCTGCTTCATCCTGCTGTATTCAGTTTCCTTCTACATGTGAAAGAGGACTGGACATTAAGAATGTAACAATTTATGGTGTGGAAACTGGAAGTAGCCAGCTAGCTCTTGCCTTGGTTCTTTTCATCCCACATGTTTCTCAGCCCCTCTGGGAATCCCAGCATTTCCTTTTAAGCTGCTTTAAACATGATTCTCTTTCTCCATCTCTGCTTTTTATATTTTAGAAAGAAAATCCTTGGAAATTTACTTTCTTGAAGACATTTCCTTTCAGAGACTATACTAGAGCAGAAAATATAATTAGAATGGAAGACATTGACTAAAGGTTTTACACATTTGTGCTTTAACAGGCTATTTAAACACTGGGACTAGTATAGCTAAGGCAAAATAGGCTGTAAAATCCATTTTAAAAGCTGGCTAAACACCTACACTGTGATTTTTGAGTTAACCTTGTACCACCATGGCAACAGTGCTACCAGGCTAGCTCAGATGTGTTTGTGGGAATGATGGCAGCATAGCCCAGAGTCTTCCTCACTGCCTAGTGTCCTTTCTGTGCATCAAACAAGGCACCCCAGAAATGGCCTGATAACCTCTGAGGCCCCTGAGCTCTTTAAAGCATGCTTTAAAGCATAAAGTGAGGAATAAGCCATCTGGTTTTAAACTTAGATGGCCATCAAAAAGGTCTGGCATATGAGCACTGCTATGGAAGATCTAGATTTTAATTTCTTGTGTTTCTTGAGAGTCAGAATGACTGAAGGCAGAAAGTACCAGCTGTTCAACCTAGTGGCAACTGCCTCTGTAGGAAACCATTAATGTGACTTGTGAAAAATGCTGGGATACAAATGTGGTCATAATTTAGAACTTACAGTAAATTCAGACTAACATATAACCAGTAGGAAAAAGAAACATAGGAATCTTTATTCCAGTGCTTTGTGATTAGCGGACAGAATTCATCTCAGATTGCTGAGTTTTGTGATTAGTTGATATGGCACCTAGAACTTTTTTCACCTTACTCCTCTGGACTTTGATCTTATCAAACTTCAGGTCTGCAGGCCTGGGCAGTCTGCAGAACCTTGCAGCATCTCCAGAATGAACAGTGGTTAAAACAGCATCTCCCTTTGGGGTTCTGCCAGCTCATCCAGAAGCTGATTTTTGGAGGTAGACTTTGCTATTTGCTCCTCTGCCAATGGAAACCCCAAGCCCAGTAGTAGGCACACAGTTTGTGGTGATTGGGAGTGGGGCTGCAGCTCATCCCCAATGGGCACAGCTGTGAGCAGCACTGGCAGCAATGAGCCATGGGGTGCCCAGGGGCACTGACAACCACCAAAGGGAGCAGAGGGCACACAGGGCAATGCATCAACATCAGGGGTGTAAAAGGTTGGGCTGAGGAGCAAGAAGGGCAGACACTTGCAGCCTTCTGCAGTGAAGTGATGTTATTCTGTTTGGGCAGAAACAACACCTGAAGCCTTCTGAAGTGGTGTGGTGTTACTGTGTATGGGGTGAAGCTTTCTGAAATTGCATGATGATATTCTGTGTATCATGGCCATCTCAGCTGTGACATGTGCTGTGGCTTATGCTGTGATATCCAGTAGAAATGGTAACCTGTTTTCAATTTTTATTCTGACACCAAACCATGATTATTAAAAAATAAACCAAGGGAGGTGCTCTGCTAGCCTTGAAAGTTTTCCAGGGTCTAGATTAGCATCCCCTGACTTCTTGTTCCTGAGTCCCTGCAAATTTATCCATACTTGGAAGAGAGCAGGATGTGTCAGAGTAATGGCCTTGTCCTTTGCAGTTGTGTTCTAGGCCTTACTTCATGTCTCTACCACTTAGAAATGTGGAGCAATTCTTTGAATCAGTCTGTTGATCCTGCAACCTTGAGGTGTTTTGTTTTTCCAGCTCTGGATTTGTACAGATTTTGTTTCAGTGTCTTTGGTTGTGTACATGTAAACTTTGCCTTCTGCTTTGCACATAGATCTCATGAGGAAGATGGCCGGTAGGCCTTGTGTATAATTGACATATTTCTGAAGGATAAAGGAGTTTTCTGGTGGATCTGATAAACAGCACATTCCTTAGAGAGCAGCAAGGGCCTGCAGGGAACTCTTTGACATCCCTGACCGGGGTGAGGTGTTACAGAGCAAGCTGAGGTCATTCCAGAGGTTATGTTTTGATCTTCTGTTTCTTTAGGTCAGCATTAAGTGGAGGGGATTAAGGGATTTTTAATAGTGTGTGTGAGGGGTCCACTGCTGGCAATAGCCTCGAAAAGAATGTTTGTCATTCCTGCTGCCTGCTGTGGGAAACTCACAGGATCACTGCATCAAGTGCTGGGATTTCTAGAGAGTCTTGAGCAAGAAAAAGCCTGAGGCAAGGTACATCTTTCTTACCTAGCTGTGTCATTTCTACAGCAGATACTGGTTTACAGCTTTTTGAGGGATTTCTCCTACAATGTTAATTCCAGATTTAGGCAGAGGGAGGAGCTGGAAAGAAAGTAAGCATTTTTTCCAAAGTCTTTCTCTTGGTTTTGCTCATGTTAAATTTAATTTATAGCTGTTCACATCACAATACTTAGAGGGAAAATTGCTTGCCTTATAATTTGCTATTTGTCCCAAACCCTGTGTTAATTAACTAGTGCATGCATTCATATGCTTAGGTCATTTTACTCAACCAACTGGTGTTAAAAAGTGGCATCAAAATGGGTTTGGCTATAGGAAAATCAATGCAGTGAAAGCAGGGGATTCTCTTGGGGCAAGCTGTGAGTCCCAGCCCTGGCACTGTTCACTTTGTGCTGTCATCTGGGTGCAAACCTGCTGCTCCCTGTTTGGTAATTCAGCCTGTGCTGTGCAGAGGATGCACCCACACAGAGTGAGGCAATGTGGCCACAGGAAGGCTGCACTCCTCATGTACTTTAGTGGTGCTGAGAAACAAGGTTTATTAGCTGGTGTGGTTCAGGACAATGCAAGATTTTCCACTTCCAAGATCTGAACTGGCTTTTGTTTTCATAAGACAGTGTATCACACAGTCCATAGCCAAAAGGCACTAGAGGTTGAACCTTTTAACAATTCTATCAGGATTTTAAATATATGCATTTTTGTAGCTTCTACTTTGAATATAATATCCTTATTATTTTATAGAGATATCCATGCCTGGAGGTCTCCAAGTGTTCAGATTATTAGTAAAGTTCTCCATTATTGTATCCTTTGTCTGTGATCTTCCTTCTGCTTGACTTAGCTGCAATGTCTCCCAGTGGGTGACAGTACTGCAGTCAACATCAAAGCAAAGAACTCTTCATTGTCTTTGCTCTGCACTATATTTACATATCCCAAGTATGATCAGAAATCTTCTGAATTAATTCTGCCTACCAAAGTCTGTCATTAAAGACAACAACAGTATGGCATAAAAAAAAAAAAATTTTTGCATGTGAATATTTGGTGAAGAGAAAGGTTCTGATTAGATTTTTAACATATTGTGACTTCCTGATTTTCTATCTTGTATTACTCAAGCCATCAGTTACTAATAGCTATTTATCACAAAATCCCAATGATATTTCAAGAAATGAATTGTGTTGCTTGAAAGGATAGTACACCCCCAGAACAACCAAAAGGAAACAGATTTTGTATTTTGTATTTGTGTTGCAAGACATAGACAGTGAAACCCGTCTGGTTCACAGATGGGAGGGTCATTGTTATCTTTTCACTGCTAGTTGTGCTACAGAACTGGTTTCTTCCATCAGGAACTTATTATAAATTAATCTAATTGTAAATAATTTTGTCCACCAGACAGTTTTGCTTTGGGAATAATCTAATCAAAGTTTCTCAGAAATGTATCACCTCAAATGCATCCTATCCTTGATCTCCTAGCACTTCTTCATTAGTGCTTCTTTCCTGGGTTTCTCTCTTACCCTTGATGATGACCCAGATTGTCCTCCCATTTTGAAGAGTTGTCACTTCGAAGATATAAATTCTCTTATTCTTAGGCTTTCCAGAAGCTCAAGTATTTAAAAGAATAACTATATTTTAAAAAATATCAGTAACAATGAGGCTAGAAGGTGTTATTAGAGGCCTAGGCTGTTCCCCATCACTGTAGAATGTGAACATATTCCATGTAAAATAGCAAGGCCATTGTTGGAGTATCCATGACCTTCAGAACGTGTTCTGTCTCATTTTTTCACATCATTATAAATGGGAAATAAAATTAATTTAATCAATTGCTGGTTTTTGCAAATGTACCGTTATTGTATTGGATTATTTTCTTTTGAAAAACCAGCATCTAGTGGCATGATGTGATCCAAGAATACTGTTCCATAACTGTTGTTTCTTTCCACATCTCCCATCTCCAAGGAAATCTGCAGGTTGTAGTTGCAGAAAACACAGCCCTTACTGCTGCCTACTGCCACATGTGCTCCAGCCTTGCAGCAGGGAAGGTGTGAAGTGTGGGGTCAGGTCACTCTGCATTCTCACATGGATGGATGGCACCACCTCCACAGGCTTGCCTTCCTATTTTCTAGTTATTTTTTTTTTAAATTTCCCTCTCTCTCATTATTTCAAAATGAAGCCACATGAAACCTGCCCCCAGAAATCCATCTGCTGACCAGAGCTGTTAGCTGCTGGTGCCAGAGAAATGAGTCTGCCCTGACTGGACTAATTAAGTTGGCCAAGGCACTTGAGACAATCTCAAAGAGTCACAGTGGGAAAGGGAGAGAGAAATACCAATTTCTTATATGCAAGTATTAAAGGAAACCATCTGCTCCAAAATACCCTTGGTTAGTGAATGTCTCCACAGGCAGTCTGCTAAGGGAGCAGTATCTGGAGCTTAGGAAAGCTGACTTTAAAAAGCAGTACTTGAAAAACAGAAGGATCCATTTTAATTTGTTTTTAATCCACTCCCCCTTTGTAGTCATTTGCTTCCACCCTAGCTTCTAACAAATTGTACTTTTGGCTTCTGCAACCTTTTTTGCAAGACTGTTAAAGGGTATATGGGACCATCCTAGCAGGAGGGCCCTACAAAGTTCCTTTATCCTCAGGGTCAGAGCTATGTGCTAAAGCCCTCTTCTCTTTTTGAGCAATTGAAGCAGCATTGGACTGCTTCAACTCCAGAATTTTTACTGTTGCTGCTGATTCTGTGTGCTTTGTTGGTTATGCTGCACCACTTCCACCTTTAATGTTTTTCTGGTCTTTTTTTTTTTTTGACAAAAAAAGACAGAAATAACAATGGTTTGAAAATGGAACCAGTAGCAAATGTGAAGCTGCAAGTCCCATGTTTTCCTTGACATGTCATTACTGAAGGATCTAAGAGATATGTTTCATGTCTTGTCCAATATCTGTTATAGCATAATTTTTGCAAGTGCTAATAAATCCCATCTCCCAGCTGAAGTCTAGTGTGAGTAACTATATTCTACCTAAAATTGCTCTGCAGTTTCATTTGAACATGTTCTTGACTTCCCAAGTTAAATTGTGTGGCACATGAATTGCCAAATGGCAAGTGCCAACCTTTAGCTCTGTTCCAGATATGCAAACTCCCTGAGCAAGGGGAGAGTGAGGCTTTGTCCCTATGGAATTTGTTGTGATGTTCCCTATGGCTCTTCACAGAGTACAATACACATCTTCATGGCAATGAGAAGGGAATACAGTGGGGAGTATCCAGCTGAGATTTGTTATGTGATCAGTTGGAATGAAGAAACAAAGCTGATGGACTCAAAGCCTTACCAGAATTCATCCTACAGCTGAGCTTTGTATTGTCAAATCCTCACAAAGAGAAATGGCTTCTCAACTTTGTCACACACATCTTTTACGGAAAATCCTTTCCTTAGGATTTTTCCTCCTGAGAAGCTGCGAGGCCTCAGGAACAAAATGTAAACATTGATTATCTGCTGCTGTGGAATGCAACAGGTGCATCTGGGATTGGTCTCATGTGGTTGTTTCTAATTAATGGCCAATCACAGTCAGCTGGTTCGGACTCTGTCCCAGACAGAAGCCTTTGTTATTCATTCCTTCTTATTCTATTCTTAGCCAGCCTTCTGATTAAATCCTTTCTTCTATTCTTTTAGTGTAGTTTTAATATAATATGTATCATAAATTAATAAATCAGCCTTCTGAAACATGGAGTCAGATCCTCATCTCTTCCCTCTTCCTCGGGCCCCTGTGAACACTGTCACACACCTTTTTCCTTCTTTTTTTGTTTTGTCTTGCTACTGCATCAAAAAAAGGTCCAAAGGAAAAAGGAATTATTTGTTTTTCAATATTAAATTATGTTTTCCTGTATATGGGTAAAGTCTTCAATTAAATAAGGATCACATCATAATATGATTCTTATTTATGATATTCATCATAAATAAGAAAGCACAGTAAGGTGTGACCAGGACTCCAGAAGAGATATTCCAGCAACTGCTTCAGTATTTTCTTATTTAGGAGACCTGAGTGCAAGTCCCATCTCTCAGGAGATTTTCTACAGTAGATAAGTGGCTTTACTTTTGTGCATCTCACCTCCTCAGTGGTACTGAGAGCATTGCCTTGCTAGAGCTTGCTGTAGTGAATGCCAGCTCACCCTGTTTTCAAGGGATATCCACTGCCTGGGAATCTTTGCAGCACAGTACTCCTCTTTTTGTCTTCTGAGAATGTTAGACTGTGGTTCTAGCAAATGCTATTCCAGACTTTGCTCATTTCTTACTTCTCTAGTCAGAGATTGTAAGAAAAGGAGAGACCCAAGCCAGTGTGGTGGGTTTTTTTCAAAGAGCTGGTACAAGGGTTAGCATTTTGGGCAAAGTGTGAGGGTTTTTGGGCTTTTGCTTGCTATTTCTCTTACTCCACAGAAAATGCTGCAGATTCTTTGAATGTGTGTGCACAGTGGGGGAACGTGCCCAGCTGAGATCCAAACACAAATGAAACAGAACTCGAAAAGTTCAAAGTTGACACAATCCAAGATCTTGCTACTAAGGGAAAAAAAAAAAAGCCCTTTTACTTTTCCTTTATTAAAACAAACAAACAAAAATCCCAAACAGTAAAAAACCAAAACAACTCCCACCCCACTCCTCTTCCTTTTAAAATCCATGCATTTAAATCAGCACACTGCTTTGGAGATGGAAGAGAGAGAGAGTTCTATTCCCAAAGCCTGTTTTTAATCATCAGATGATTTTTTGAGAAAACCTCTGAACATTCAGCACTTGTGGTCAGTTTTCCCTGCCCAGAAAACGAGTGGTTTTTGCAGACATTCCATAAACACAGGAAGCTTTGACTGTGTCTAACAGATAGGGAAACAAAAAAGTAACATACACACAATATAAAGGCAAAAGCTAAAGTTGCCATGATAGCTCTGAGGAATGTAGTCCAGGAGTCTGACTCTATAGCCAGAGCCAGATGTTTCAAACAGAATATCCCAAATCTGTAAAGTACGATTCTGACATAACCTGCTTATGTTTGAGATTTCTTTTTAATTATTGATTTTCCTTCCTGAAGCATGGCACTATATTCTCTTTGAGTCTCTGGTTTTATTTTGTTTCTTTGGAGAGGTAAAGGGGCAGCATAAAGGGCTAAAAAACAGCTGTGAAGGATTCCTATGTTGTTTAGCTTCCTGGTCATCTCTAACAGGTTTTAATTTTTATCTGACAAAATATTAGCCTCAGTTTTATCTGCTGCAGGAAGTTCCATGGATTCATTTTTTATCAGTTTCAAATTTTTTGCTTTCTAGCTGCTTACTGAGTGTTTCATTTTTCTTCTAAAGAGTAGCTAAAAAGAAATTCCTGATTATCTTTTCCTGCACCATTTGTTGTTTTTATATAGCCTAATTGTTGTTAGTTTCCTTTATTAAAGAAACACTTAAATTCCTTTCATCCATGGGATTTTTTTAAAGAGAAGTCTTTACTTTTTCCAATTCCCTCACCAGACTTTCTCCTCAGCTTTGCTTTTGCCCAGTTGCTCACCAGAATTGAAGCCACAAATACAGATGAAGGTATCCTTTTCCATTTCAAATAGCCCTTTAATATTGTATTTATTTTATTTTCCACAGGAGTGTTAACCTTTCTAACCTCATCAGCCCAATGAACAGAGATTTTAACAGAACTGAGAATTAGCCACCTGAGCAGTTAGTTATTAACAAGTGAAATTCAGACCATTGTTCCCAAAGTTCATTACTTCTCTCTGAAAAGTAAAGAATTTGCCTGATGTTAGTCTGTCCAGCTTTTTCATTTCTACCCAGTTAAAACTACAGGAGAGAACCTTTAATTGAAATATCCCTAACACTTTATGATGATTTCTGTGAATAAATTGTCATTGTTGGAGTAGCTGAATCCAAGGGCTTTTAATCACTCTGAATTTAGATTATGAATCAGAATAATGTGATTTTTTTTTTAGAATCAGTATTAATTTACAAGCTTCCTAATTTTTAATTTGTTTTCTAAAATTCTCTGTTAATATGATTTCTCCCCTCTCAGATGCTGTCATCATTGTCAGCCTGTTTGTCCACAGAAACCCTGTTCCAGAAGTTTGTGCTCTGTGGAAATGTTTGATACTAAAAAATTGATCAATGAGACAAAAAAAACCCGCCAAGATTTTGAAATCTTCAGCATAGTGAAAAAAAAATACTAAGTATCTTTCATGGTATTATATAATATGGGTGGCATTAAAATAGCCATGGAAAACAAGAAAAAAACAGTTTTATTTTAGTAATATGTATTCCTGCAGATGTTTCAGATTTCCATTGCACTCTTCTGTGGTAAATTCCTCTGTGAAAAGTTTAGTTACCATTTCATCAAGAGAGGGCTCCTTCATATTTGGTGTGGTTTTGTTTTCCCCCAGCTGCTCTGTGTTAACAAAGACAAGTTAAAATATTGTATGTTCTATTGCACTCTACAATTAAGATTTATAAGATCTAAAATATTGTGTTTGGGAAAAAATCCCCAATAACATATCATTACTGGGTTTATGCTGAAAGCTGTTTCATTTGATTTGGTGAAACTCTCAGAATCCTAGTTGGTTTCCAGTTAAAATCTGCTTTTGATGTGTTCCTGCTCCATCCTTCTGCTTTCTCAAACCAGCTCAATCTGAAACTTGTCCCATGGCTAATGGACACTGGTGCAGCTCCTCCCTGCTCCTTTGGGTGTGCTTTGAAACTGGTCAATAATAAGGAACAAAAGGCTCCCGAACCTTCACATTGTTTTATCAAACTTGCTGCCACGGTAGCTTTAGCTCATTTCCAACCTCAAGCCACACATGATAAGCAATTCTGTGTTTTACCAGGCAGGGTAGTCAAGTGGCAGCACAGTCCATAAGTTACAAATGTTGGAGTGGTTCAAGTGAAGTACACAAAATCCCATCTAAAAGGGAACTCTGGATCAGCTTCTTAAGAAAACTGTCAGCACCCTTGGAGAATTCCCTACTGATCATCAAATGTTACCTGACCCCCACCAGGTATAGGCTAAAAGTGATTTACTTTGGGTTTTTTACATTGAAAGCATGCAGTGTCTGCATCCTTTATTGTGCTGAGCAGTTTTCAGCAGTGGTTTTGGCTAGTTCATCCATCACAAGCTGCGTGGGAGATGTAGGCAACCCTGGAAAGGCAGGTGCTGATTGGATCCCAGGCAGATTTTCCAAGGCAGAAATGCAGCAGTGAGACCCCTTTTCACTGGGAGCAGACTTTCCAAGGCAGAAATGCAGCAGTGAGACTCCTTTTCATTGGGAGCAGATTTTCCAAGGCAGAAATGCAGCAGTGAGACTCCTTTTCATTGGGAGCAGATTTTCCAAGGCAGAAATGCAGCAGTGAGACCCCTTTTCATTGGGAGCAGATTTTCCCAGGCAGAAATGCAGCAGAGACCCCTTTTCATTAGGAGCAGCTGCTGCCCAGTGTAACAAGATGTCAGTGCCACCAGTGCCCCTGAACCCAAGAGGTTTTCACCCACTCCTGTAGTCCTGTGGTTTTCCTTATGAAAACCTTGGGATTCTGTGGACAAAGAATACTGAATCTTTTTCTTGAAAATTAATGGGGTTTTCTTCAGTGGTCAGTTGGTCAGTGGGATTTTTCTTTTCTGTGTGATAATTAAATACAAGATTTTAGCAACTTCATGGAAGTAAAGGACTAAAGGACCATTATGAATAAGTGTTGCAGTTGTCAAAATTTCTATGCTGTTCTCAGGAGATTAATATGAAACCACAAAAATTTGTTCCAGGCAGACACTTGGCATTAAAAGATGCACTCCAGGATTTTTTTCCTTACGTTTGAATTTAATCCATCAGGCCATTTTTAAATGTAGGAAAGAGACTTTGTTTTTGAAAGCTGAGATTCCTGACATACTTCTGGTTTCAGAGGGAATATTTAGGGAATGAACAAGGGCCACAGGACTCTGCCTCCTATTTTGCCCCCATTCTGCCTCTCTTCATCAAACCTGTTCTATGTTCTTTTGTTCTTGTGCTCTATCACAGCCAGTGATAGGGACAGATAAAAATGTAGTTCTAGGTTAGTTCTTCCTCATTTTTCTCTAACACTTAATAAAAACCTGTGGCTGGTTGTGCCTAATGACTCTTGATAGCAGTTGAGGGCTTCTTTGGGAGCTTCTGGAAAATCTCATTTGGTTATGTGTTGTGTACTCAGTGACTGCTTCCTGTGCCCACATGTGAAGTAAATTAAGCACCCCATAATGTCCTGAAGGTTGTCATCTTTCCCCAGTCATCATAACTCTTCCAACAGACAGGTTTTCAGCTATTTCTGGAGTAAATGATTTTTTGTGAAGACAGGAGAACAGAAATTTATCTAATCCCAATGCTCTTGCAGTCATGTTTCTACTGCCAAATTTCTGCTGTTCTGGGGGGAAAAAAATAGCATTAACGTAGCAAATGTTTCATCTTAATTTAAAATACTAAGTGAAGTCAAAAGAGGAAGGATGCGAATGTTTAGAATGTTAAAAATATACCTTTAAATTAGAGATTAAGAAAAATAGAATTAGGAAATCCCCTTACTTATAAATTCAGAATTCCTGAATGGAGGGTTCTCTCAAAATTTTTTGAGTTGCAAAATGCTCAGCTGGCAGGGAAAATCACTCAGTGAGTCGTTCATTTTTTTTTTAATCTTGAGTGTCTAGTTTTGCTTTAAAAATAAGCAGTGTGGGTTCTATGTTGAATTCCAGTACTGAGTAACATAAACCCTGAGGGTTTTTTGTAAGTTCAAACAAAAAAAAATGTGCCATGAGGTAACAAAGAATCTACTATTCTGGGTCTGAGTTTTGCTTAATACATTGTGAACTTCAGAGTATTACTTGTTACAGTTTCTCTGTCTGTGTTGTGAAATGGGCTTCTGCAGCCCTAAAATCTGAGAAAAAAAATTCCCTGAGGGCTGAGTGCTCATATTTGAAGCATGAAGAGGAAGAGCAGCAATCCCTGGTTTTGTCAGAGCCAGCCTGTGCTCGTTGCCTTTGTCAGAGATGGCTCAGGCTGGCCAAGGCAGAGCTGAGCAGAGGCTCAGGTGCTCTCATGCCTTATTATCCAAGCTCCTTGTCACCAGCTGTATTCTCTTCAAGACAAGGCTCTGTTAAAGGAGATTTGGTGGGATTCTATATGATTTCTAGTCCCAATGATCTTAGTGATACTTCATGTAATTATTTTTGAAGTTTTAGTAACATTTTCACCCCCTTCCCTTGATACTGATGCTATGTGCTGTACAGATGCTGAGAAATAAGTAGGATATATCCTTGCTAGCAGCAATGTAGTGGAAGATGGCAATATTCTTATTTGTGTACTGTTCTCACAGTGCTTCACAAACAGCAGGTTTTCAGCCTGTTTTAATTTTTTCCACAGACTCAGAACCAGAGGCACAAAGCAGGTAAGTTACATGGCAAAGGCACTAACTGGGAATCAGTGATAAGCTCTCATTTAGAAGAGGGTTCCTTCCTTTTATTTAATCTCTACAATGTTAAATGAGTTTTTATAAAACTTACCTTTAATTAAAAAATCATGTAATGTTTTTAGGAATCCAATCGATTTAAACAATTTAGTTTGACTTTTGTTTACTGTATTTAAATTTAAAGGACATGTTACAAAGCTGTTATGAAATTTGGCAGTGTCATTCATTGAATAAATAATTTATTTGGGGGGAAGAAACCAAAAATGTCCCCCAGCTATTTTGTTAAATTCTTGAGAGCTTAAGGTCTTCATGCTCTGAAAGCAGCTGTTAAACAAAATAAACTTCATGCAGGAAGTAGTGAAATTTAATGTCATACAAAACTCAAAAAGGATGAAAAGAAATTTAAAAAGCTTATTATCAACACCAAGCTCCTGTATTAATACTGAGAATTGATTCATCTCATGTAGGAGGTGGAAGAATCCCATTGGTTTCATTTTTAAATTGTTCACTAATATTAAATATTCCATAGAAGTTTTTTTATTATATTTTTTAATGTACAGTGCAGGAGTATATTACTTTCCCTCTATGTAGAACACTCAGCCAAAACTAGATGTTTGATCTATGCATCCATCCTGAGGCTATGTTTTGCAGAACAGGGGAGGTTCTGCAGATCCCCTCTTTAATTAGAGAAGCCAATGATCAGGAGTGCTTTGCAGAGAAAAACCCCAAATTGATCAGGTGTGCTTTGCAGAGAAAAACCCCAAATGAGCAATCTCAGATTTACCTCCAAGCAGGCTGCTGAGTCTGGTGGGCAGTACAATATCATGCAGAGGTGCTGAGCAGAATTTGGTCCTGGCAGTGCTGTCAGTGCTAATTAGAGTTTATACCTTTGAGTACTGAAGCAGCCAAACATCTTTCAGCTCTGACACTTGCTTGGGGATTTTTGCAGGGTGCTCATTATGTGATACGCACATGCCCAAAGGATCTGGAAAGTGAACTGGGTAATAAGTGATGCTGTGAGAAGAAAAGATAAATAGTAACCATAGCAGGAAGTTCTGAATATGTCATTGTCTTAAGTACAGGAAATGCAATTATACCCTGGAGTGTTGTAGAAACAGGCATCTGTATCTTGCTTTACATCAAGGTAATGTGGGGAGTATTTAGAGTGAGCAAGAAGGGCTCAGGTGAAGCGTACAATATGCTGTAGTGAGTTGAGCAGTTGTAGACAACAGAATGAAACCAGTGCTGTGCTTTTGCAAGGAAAATATCATGCAAAACAATCCTGTTTTGTGAACAGCCCTGACAAAAACATGGTGTATTGCTTTTCTAATCCAAGTTAAACCTAACTGCTCAGCATGTACCCCATCTTCTGACTCAGGATTTATTTCAGCAAACCAACAGATCTTAAAATGTGATTTACCTGTTAAACACTCAAATTGAAATGCCTTACAAAATGGTCTAAAAGTCAGACTTTTTTCCTTATATTCACTTGTCATCAGGGTGCCCTTGTTACCTATCTGCTGACTGTTACTGGATTTGTTAGTAAAAGCAGGAGCAATGAGCAAACACTGCCAGATCTTGCCTTAAAAATCCTTCAGGCTGTTGTGGTAATAGCCAAAAACTAAAAGCTGCACATACAGAGGTTGAGCTGGCATCCTGTCAAGGATCCAAAAAGTGCCTCAGTTTTAGACTTGTAGTAGTTTCCAGCTTCAACAAGGTCTTCAGAAGGAATAGCTGTTATCATGCAGAACCCTCATTCATCAGTGATGAAATGAGTCAGAATGTCCCACTCATGAGTCCTCCTCATCTCTGTAGCTTAGATGAATGAGTCCAGAATATCTAAATCTCACTCTCTCTCAGCAGTTGAATGTTTTGAAGCCTTGGCTCTAGAGCTATGTACTAAAGAAAGGCTGTGAGCAGCCTTCAGTTTCATTTGTGTTTGATGTGCTGGTGTTAGAACATGCAGCCTTTGTGTCAGAAATTGTCATCTTTCCTGTAAACTGCTGAACTGAAATTGCAATCAGCAAAGTAAAACTTGTGCAAAAGGCCACTGGGGAACTGGGGCTCTGGTTAAACTCACTGCTGCCTGCACTGGGAAGGTGTGTGGGTGATTCTCTGTAAAACTGAACTCCAGCCATGAGCTTCCAGGAGCCTGTGGCAGAGGGCTCTGTAACAGTCCAGTTGTTTGCTGAGCTTGTTGTTCCTGTAGACAAATGAATGTTAAAATAGCTCCTAATGAAACTTTAGCTCCTGGCTGGCTCCTAGGCCATTATCCAGCCATAGCAGCTATGCCATTTGAGTGCCAGCTTTCAATTCTGCTTGATTAACAATTGCTGCAGACCATGGGAGGGCTGAGATGGATGTTAGACACTGACAGGCAGAGGATTACCACTTCCACTGGGTTCATTGTTGACACTTGCAAACTGCTGCTCTGCCACCCACTGCTACAGTGCCACTGAGGAACTGGGAGAGCTGTGACACCTGGTTCTAGACAGATTTCAAACCAATGTGTTGCTCAGGAAAACTGATTGAAAATTTGAAATAAAGGGAAAATTTTACCTGCAAAATCAAAAGGAGCCGTGAACTCTTCATTATCTGTAATGACCTTAATTCTTGAAGCTGGCATCTGCATGCTGAAATATACATGCTGTGATACACTGCATTAATTACAGCAGTGCCTTTGTGATGGGTGTGCAGGGACTCTTCTCCCTGCTGTTGCCCAAGGGCTGTTGTGTGGCAAGCCCATGGCAATCTTGTGCCCAACATCTGTGAGCAGTTTTCCCACACAAATTAAAAGCCATTAATTTTGGCATCGTGGTATGTGAGATAATTTTAACTAACTCAAAGATAGTTTTTCTCTAAATAAAAATAGTATTCTTCACTGAATTTGTCAGCTTCCTATTTCAGATACTCCCTTTGCATCTGGTAATTTGGATCTTATGCTGGAACATTAAAAAAATGTCTTCTGGGGTTTGATGAATTTACATTCAAATCAGGATTGATTCCAGGAAAATGATCTGGGAATTTACCTTTTCTATTGCATTGGGACAGGGAAGCAGTGTGTAAAAGTAAATTATACAGACCCATGACTTCTGCCCAAATAGCTTTTCATAGTAAAAATAGCATGAAGATTAATGAGAACATCAAGTAATTTCTTTAAGAATAAAAAACATTAACTGCCAAGTAATTAGTGAAATGTTTCAGAGAAAGAAAAAGAAGCTAATGAGAGGACAGATTAGTATATATTTGTTATTCCTGTGGATTGGATTTCTTGTGTTTACTACTGCTGAATCTCATCTGGCATGCTGATAACGTATCAAGTTGCAAAGATCTCAGTGATACCAAATGCATGTTTGCTCTCAGGGACAATAGGAAAGCCCAAGATAAGGCTGTGGGACACATGGAGATGGATGTCAGCAGAGAGGCTGCACCTGGGCTGCACTCCTGTTTCCTGAGCTGGGACCAAACATTTCCCAGCTCTCTTGCTGTGGCAGCTGGTCTCAGGCTGTACAAATACAAGGTCTGAAGTGAGGGGGATAAAGTGTTACTTGTTCTGCTACATGATGAATGGCTGTTTATAAGATAAGGCTGCATGCATCTTTCTTCCCTTTCTCTCCTCTCAGAAAAAAAAAATTACTTCTCTGGGTTTCAGTAGACAATTTTTTCTTTTAAAGTGTTTTTTTTTGTGAGTTTTCTTGTTCTCCAGTGGGTCTACCTTTGGTGGTAAAAAAAATACTTTGGACAGACCTGGCAGTGTTGGCTGTTGACAAAAATTTACATTGTTTGAAGGCACAATCAATTTGGTTCTCAGGATCTTCCCTAATCCTGAGAAAGGTGAATATTCAGGTCAAATAAAAAGTCTCCTGTCTTCCAGAAATAACCTCTTTACCTCCTAGGCTTATATAATGAATTTTCACAGCTTAATTAATTATTTTCTTCAGGTATACACACAGTTTGATTGAAACAGAATCAGTCCTGATGGTTAAATGCAATATTAACTTTTTTGCCATCAGCAAATTTGCTTTTCCCAGAGCCAAAGTCACGCAGTAGAAATGTCCCACTCTGCTATTTCTTCATGGCAGAAATCTCTCAAGAATTCTGTGTAAATTCCTCAGTCATCAGTCATAGGTAGATATGATGATAGTTTGTATGAATGTGGACATATTTTTCTACATCCTGTCCAAATTCAGATTGATGCCTTGATGTGTGATGGTTGAGAACCTCCACGAGACAAAACTAAATCCTGTCAGGAGAGGGGTGCTCACATGTACAGCCCAACAACTCCTGTCCGTTCACTTACTGCAGCAGCTTTTCTTTATTCCCTCTGTGCTGTACTGCTGCATGAACTGCTGTGAATTCTGATACAGGATTTCAGGACATTCCTAAAACACTTGAACTTTTCCCAGTTGCAGCCATATCTACCCTTATATTTCTCTACAGCATCTCTCTGCTGTTGTATCAAGGGATGGACACCAGAAATATAATCAGGTTTTTTGTTTCCTATTTTTCATTCCTGCTCTGTGCTGCTATCATATGTTACTGTACCAATGAGATCAGTAACACAAATCTGTCAGAGGTATGCAATGGTAATTGTTCTTTGTTCTGCTGAGGAAAAATCCCCAACAAAACTGCAAAGCTGAATTTCAGGACACCTTGTAATCTTGTAGATATGGCAGCAGATGTTACAGTGATAGTGTACTTATCTATATATAGCTCAAAGCTCTGCTTCACAAGGATGGAACTCTGCCTTTGAAGGTATTGGCCTTCTTGTTGTCCACCACTTTTTCTCAATTGCATTCAGTAGAACTTGGTCTGTTATCATTTGGGATAAATGTAATTGTTTGGGATAAATGTAATCATTTGGGATAAATGTAATAAGTGTAAATCAGAGATCACAATATTTAATGCAGTTTCTGCACCTTTGTAAGGTCGTGAGTGGACTCTCACCATAAGAGTTGCTTCTTTTTGGATTTGTTGATTCACAGTTCTTTTCAGTTTGGTGTTTGGGTACAGTTGATTGTAGTATTTCTTTTTTTTCCCCCCTCATTGCATATTAATTGTCTTTTTCTTTACTTGGCCTCTTCACTGTTCTTCTTTTTTATTGCTCAATACCATACTGTAAATCAAAACAGACTGGACAGTCTTTTTCAAGACTATTTTTTAAACACTTTTTTAAAATAGAAGATTACTTTAGTCAGATTTAAGTGATTCAAGACTTCACTGAGTGGGACATAAATCCAACAACATATAAATACAAATAAACAGTTTTAAATTATCTATTATTCTTTTTTTTGGTCTGAAATGTTCTGAAGTTATAAAGAGAAAGATGTAGGAAGGCATCTTACCAAGAGTGGACTTTGGGTTTTGTCTTTCTGTTACTTGTTTTTTGTAGATTTTTTCCAGAGAATGACATTAGTAACTCCTAACTACCAGCTGAAGCAAATCTGATTTTAAAAGAAAGCACAATACAAAAATTTGGGAGACATGTTTGCTCAGGTGAAATCTAGCAAATAGCAGTAGTGCAATTAGAGTGAAAGGAGTCTTAGGGAAAAAAAAAAAAAAGACCTTCTCAGAGCTATTTTAAGATCTTAGGTCATGAGTTAGGTCATGTGCTTCTTAGCATTTGGTGTGGTATCTGAGTAGACCCTCAGATTACAGATCAGGGCAGGTGCAGAAGACTGTGCTATAAATACTGCTTTACTTAAGGAGTTCACTGCTTTCTTGAATGACAAACCAAACAAACATTAGTTCTGAAGAGGAAAATTATTAAAATAATTTGAAGCTTAATTTTCCAATAAATCATTCCATAGTTCTTAATTACAAAAGCTGAACTGCTCTCCACCATTCCCTAGGAAATGTTACAGAAAACCTTTACAGTGTTACAGCATGTGCTAAGCATGACTGGCGTGTTCTGGAGTATTTCTGGACTTGTTTGCTGCCTACTGAGCTGTGCAGAGAACTGGCCATTGGGATTCCTGCCTTCTGCTTTAGGGCCTTCTCTTCCCTTATGGCTGAAGCATAAATGACCAATTTCCCCAGGGGAAATTTGCTCTTTTCATGCTTCTTTCAGAAATATTGTCCCTCAGTTTCTGTAGTGCAAAGCTCTTGGAGATCCTTACAGGATAAAATACGCTGACTGTACTAGTAAAACCTTCCTGATTTCATCAGTATTATTTTATTTGTTTTTCTAGGTGAATGCAGATGTTTTCAATTTCCTATTTTTGATAATATCCTACACTCATGTTGTTGGTTTCCTTTGTCCAAAAGGAACATTCCTGTTTTACAAGGGCAGCAGAGGTCTCAGAGGGCCTTGAGAAATTGGTTTATATTTCAATTTGCCTCCATGTGAAGGAACACTCCACTTTTCAAATGACATACAGGCCTGTGAGTTCACTCTGACTGACCTAACTTGAATCCTTAATAGTCTTTTAGGAGGCATGTTTTATAGAACTGGCAGAACCAGTTGTTAGGTGTCATTTCCTGTATATTCCTTAAAAAAAAAACCACACACACACAAAAAAAACCCCAACCCACAACCCAAAACAAAGAGAGACCTAGGAGAAGAATAAGAAATAGGAAAAGCAACTCCAAAGGCGTGTTTGAAGTTTTTCCAAGTGATTATGTCCATCTCCCCTTTCACCTGTTCTCAGAATCAACCCCCTATGACCAACACAATCAATGCCCAAAGAGCAAATCCTCCTCAAGGCAAATTTCTGCCCATGATAAGAGATAGGTGACATGACAGAAACATCATTATATAAACAAATCCCAGCCTTGCTCCTTACTGTATTGTCAGTGAGCCTGAACTGTGGCATCACCTGCTCACAGAAGGAGTTGTGAATTTCAAAACAAGCTATCCTTTCTGGGTGCTTCGAGTTTGCTGTCTTGACTTTCTAAAGAGCCCAATTAAATTAACAGAATTCAAAATGAGTTCAGTAGGTACTCCCCAGAAGAAAGTGGAACTACTGCTAGGGAGTTCCTGCATCATTTATCAATGAGAGGGGATGAGATGAGATTAGATGAGCCATTGTGGTGAAAAACAAGAGGTGACAAGTAACATTAGAGAATTGGTACTATGTCATAAAAACCAAGTTGTGCTGCCTTCTTTTTTCAATAAGTAAAAATAATTTGCATACAATCTGTCTTCACATATCAATTAAAGAGGGAGAGACTATACAAGCTATTTCATTTCTAAACCTATCTTTCTTGGCCAGCTGGAACAGAAGTTTCCAAGTAATTGAAATTGTTAATGAAAGGTATAGCAAGCATGTTAACACACATCTGTACTTTTCATGTTCTCTCTAGGAGGAAAACAAAAATTAAATCACCATCAGCCAGTTCAAACCCATGGATACAGGTCATCTTGCTATAAACAAAGCTTATTAACTGGACATTTTCATGTAAGTAGAACCTCAAGATTATTTTTTTTTTCTCTGTGAAGGTGATACCATCCTTTAGGTATTTTTTTTAAAACTTCGAATTCCTTTCCTTCTGCCTGTATCTCATCCTTTCTCCTATATCCTAGAGGCTCCCATGTCATGGCTAACATTCTTTTGAAAAACTCCAACAGGAGCTGCACAGGCATTCTTTTATGAGCCTATCAGCACCACTCCCAAATTAACCAGACAGTTGTTTGTTTAATTTCGCAAGACATTTTCTTTCCCCAAAGTGAGAACAGCTACCTCAGTGAATTCCCAGCCATGGCACTATCTGTTTTTAAGGCATCTTCTGTGGCAGAGGAATATGTTCTCCTAAACTAGGGTTAAAACATGCTGATACATTTAACAAAGCAGTCAGGTTGTTGAACAATATGTAACTAGGTATCTTTTAAATATTCACTATACTTACCCCAGAAAGGCCCCAATCTGTTCTACTTAACTATAGTGTAAAATCAAGGTAAGTGCAAAGAGAAAAACTATACTTTAGAGGTGGTTGCAACTAAATCCATAGACTTTTTCAATACTCTTGTGGTTTAAAACATTCTGTGGAAGTGCAATGTTTTACTCGATAATTTTTACTGTTATTGTTGTAGTAGTTTGGTTATTAAACCAATGCAGTGAGAAATAAGCTTTTCTTTAAGTAGGCATAAGGAAAGCTTTTGTATTGACAGTGGACTTCTGCTCCCTAGGAGCAGTACACATGAATCCCTATGCTAAATTGTGAGCCTTTGAATTTTGTATAGTTCCTAGGTTAATTCAGATTATGGCTTTTCTGAGGACCTGGGGACTGTAACTGTTGGTCTGAACCCTCATCAGGGACTTTGCTGTCTTGTAGAGCTGAGGCTTTGTGGTGCAGCCTGTTTAAGCTCTCCAGGAGCTGGCCTCCAAGGCCAGCTTTGCAAATCCAGCCCTTATCTGCCCTGGTAAGAACCATGGGCCAGAAGTTGTAGGACATTCCCTCCTCCTGCTAAGTAACATCAGCTCAGCTGATGCAGTGACAGCACCAGGGAGGAATTTTCTGCTGCAAGGATTGAGTGTAGACAAAGGATGCCTAATTTTCTCTTTGTGTAACCCACATCCTGTGGGACTCATGCACATCCCTGTACTTTCTACGCTGTACAAGGCAGCGTGCGTCCTGAGGACAACGTGTTGTGTCTTGCTCACTCTGCTGATGAGACTGTGAGAGACATGCCAGAAGTGAATTAAATAGGTCTTCACTTAATTATATGTAATTTTGTTAATTGTCTATCTGCTGCTGTCCCTCGCTGGCATTACAAAAGGGTGCAAGTCACCTCTGTAGCTAAGATTGCGTGCCCCAGCTTTTCCTGGGCTGGTTCCCTCGCAGCTCTGGATACCCCTGGCCGGTCATGGCCCCACCAGCGTTCCCTTTGAGGGTCGCAGGAGCTCCCGTTCGCTTTTTTGTTCACTCCTTGCGTGTGCAGTACCGAGGCGCCGGGCCAGGGCCCCGGCCAGGTGCTGCACAGAGAGCGGTGCGCTTGGGAAGCTCTGCCAGCCGCTGGCACCTCTGCGTGCCCCGGCCCTGCTCTGGGGGTCAGGGTCGCACTCAGCCCCTTCCCCTGGCAGTGGGTCCCTGCGGAATGCCAGCCCTGCCCGGCTCTCTCCGCAAAGTCTGCGATTCGTGCCCGGCGCTGCCCGCATTAGCAGCAGCCTGGCTGTGGAGCAGAGGTGCCCCCTCCTCCTCTCCCCCTCGGGCCGCCGGGGGAAGGTCTCGGAACGCTTTCATTCCGTACGTGCATGCGATTAACCCCTCAGTGCCCGTCCTGCAGCCCCTGTGCCCCGCCTTCCCCTGCCGCCTGATGCTGTAGAACCGATTGATTTCCACGGGCGGGGACGGCTCCAGCACGGGGCCGGTGTCACCCAGACCCGCTGCCCGCTGCGAGCAGCATTCGCTCCCGTCTCCTCCGCTCCCCGCCGAGCTGCCTTTTTTTTTTTCCTTTCTTTTTTCTTCTTTTTTTTTTTTTTTTTTTTTTTTTTTTTTTTTTTTTTCTCCCAGGAGTAGCAGCGAAATGTCCCGTCCTGCCTATTTGGAAATGGGAACAAATTGCTCCCCCGCCTTACCTCGCCCATCGCATCCCATATATAGTCATATCTGCGGTCAAATGGCAGGCGGCAGCGAATGGGAAAGCTGTGCCTCCCAAAAAAACCCGGGGGGCAGTGAGAGAGGGAAAGGGGTAGGGACGAAAGGAGGAGGGAGGGAGGGAAGAAAAAAAAAGCCCTTTCCAAAAAAGTATTGGATGTCTTGAGGAATGCAGTCAGCCCCCTGGGAAAGTACATATCTGTGAGGCGCTCGCTGCCCGCCGCTTGCATTCGGCCGGCGCCCCGTCCCGCACGGACCAACCCCGCCCGGCAGCTCCGCTCCGCTCCCCCGGGGCCCGCGTCCGGACTCGGGGCTCTCCCGCAACTTTCCAAGCTTTTCTTTCGGAAGGAGCTCGCGCGGGGACGCGCCCTAGCCCACCGCCACCATGGATGCCATCAAGAAGAAGATGCAGATGCTGAAGCTGGACAAGGAGAACGCCTTGGACAGAGCCGAGCAAGCCGAAGCGGACAAGAAGGCAGCGGAGGAGAGAAGCAAGCAGGTCTGCACCGAGGGCCCGGGCGCAGCGAGCGCCGGGGCGCAAGTCTTTCCAGACTATTCTCCTTTTTTTACCTCCACCCCTCTTCTTCCCCCCTCACCGTACTGTGTTCTATTCCACCCCCGCGCCCCTGCAGAACTGGTTGAACTTTCCCTAAGGCAGAGCTTCAGCCTGGCAGGCTGGAGGTTCCCGGGGGCGCGGCAGGAGGTTCTTCCCCCTTCCCCACCGTTCCAGCCGGGGAGCAGGGCCCTGGGACGGCTGCGTGGCCTCTGTGCCTTTGTCACAGGGGGATGGCTTAGAGGGGCTGCCCTGAACGCCTGGTTAGCACTGATGTGCGGCGCTTTGGCAAGGGACAGTGAAAGCTGTGTTCGCCCACTCCAGCATCACTCGGCAGATGTGTCTGATTCAGACTGCCCTCCTGCCCCTCTCCGGACACATGCCCCACTTTACTGTCCTTCTCCAAGCCCCCTCCTTTACACCTGGGGCTTCTCGATTGAGGGAGGGAGATGCATTGATTGCACGTTTCTGGGAGATCCTGAAGGAGGAGGGAGAAAGGAAGAGTGATTTTATGAATTAGTTTCCGTTTTCTAAGCCAAGGGAGAAACATATTTGTGCGTTCTATTTCCTCTTGTGCACCTAGTTAGAGAGTGACATTGTGCAATTGGAAAAGCAATTGCGTGGGACGGAGGATACAAGGGACCAAGTGCTGGAAGAGCTTCACAAGTCTGAGGACAGCCTCCTCTCCGCAGAGGAGAATGCTGCCAAGGTATCGTGCCCGTGCTGCAAGCAAAGAGGATCTAACTGTCTCTCCTTCTTTCTCTCTCTGTCTGTCTGTCCTTTTCTGTCTCTTCTGCACTCGCACCTCTCCGTTTGCACGATCACGCTGCCTGCTGCACCTTTTCCCGCCCGCCCTCCCCTCTCCACCACTTTCCACCCACATCACAGCTGGAGGACGAGCTGGTGGCTCTGCAAAAGAAGCTGAAGGCCACTGAGGATGAGCTGGACAAATACTCCGAGTCCCTTAAAGATGCACAGGAAAAGTTGGAACTGGCTGACAAAAAGGCCACAGATGTAAGTTACCCCCATCCCTTTCACCACAAGCCCAACAGAGAAACCACACGCTCCCTCTGCTCAGGACAGCCTGGACTCCTCCTCAGCAGCACTGCAAAGCTTTGCTGGAGGCAGGGTCCAGGCACCTCCTGGACAGGGAGGTGGGAAACACAGCACTGCCTCTCTGCATGAGGTTTGCACACTATCAGAGGTGTCTGATTGGGTTTCTGCTCACTTGACGTGTGCTTTTTATGTGTACTTGCCACTCTAGATGTGAAAGTAAAGAAATGGTGATTTATCTATTCAGGTGATGAGTAAAACAACTCAGGGTGGAACAATACTGTCTTGGTAGTGAAACAGAAGCAGAGAGTTAATAGTGAGTAGGTGCAGGAGAGGGAGATCCAGAAGAGCAAGGGCTGCTAGTTCTGATTTCAAGAGAGCTGTTCCTAAGTATGCATGTGCTAGAACTTCTGGTAGATACTGGTTTGGCTCACTAGTCTCTGAGATAAAAGGTTCTCTCCTGTTTTCTGGGGTTTTTTTCCCTTGGAATCAGTGGAACTGCTTCACTTGTCAAAGAAAAGTTCAGTCTTGTGTGACGGAAGATTGTCTGGAAGATGATACTTGCTAGTTTTGCTGTTCAGAGGACAGGAATCTTGGGAGCAAGCTGGGAGATATATATAGCTCAGCACTTTATATGGTAATAAGGCAAGAGCTTGTGCCTCTCCCAGGCCCTCATCCCTCCCACCTGTCTGTTCCTGACATGCATTTAATGGATCGCATGCATGGAAGTGACCATAAGAGTCTCTGCAGTTAAGGTCTTGGTCTCTATTGCTGCTGTTGGACAATTCAATTCTCCTTGTGTAAATCTCAGGTCTGAATTACAAGATTAGATGAAACTACAGCATTTCCCAAGCAGTCACCCTCCTTTCCCTATAGCTCAGCTTTAAAAGTCAACCTCAAAGCCAAAATGAAAAGGAGTTGCCACAAATGAGGCAAGCAAAGTATTTCAGTGGAAGAATGATACTTTCAGAAATGGAAACATTACAAACAGCTTCACATAGAGGACAACATGCTTTTATCTATTTTACTTCTAAAAGGCATAAAGAAAGAAAAGGTTTAGCTTCAGTATGGCAACTAAGTTATAGAGCTTTGAAAGAGAACCCAAGAACTTAACAAACAGAAGTGTTCAAAGGAGCAGGGGAGAGGGATCCGTGTATAATGTGGATCAGATGTCTGCTCTGTGCAGGCTGCCATAGGAGAGGCAGCTTCCTAGCAGGACATTTATTTAGCTTGTTCAAAGGAACCGCATATAGATCCAAGGGAGATATTCCTTATATGGAAAAGTATGCAGACTATTTGGAAATAGCTTGCCTTGGATGAAGACTGGAGAAATGCTACTAGATCCCCTTTCTGAAACTAAGGATCTTCCTAACTGATCCCCATGCCACCTGCCCCTGCTGGAAAGCAGTGTTTGGAAGCTAGTTGAGGGCAATTTTATTTGCAGTCTTCCCTGAGGTGAAGGGAGGGAGAGTGTCTGGCTTGTTTTCATTGAGGTAAATGTCTTATTTATTTGTATGCATGGAATATGTCTGACGGTTTAGGGATTTCTTTGCCAATGAAGAGTATATTTGGGCCATTGCAGTTGACCCAGTATTAACCTTATTAGTTTGGGTAGTTCCAAGCCTTAGGAAAAAGGCAAGGAGGGAGTGTCGGCTCGCAGGGATGGACTCGCCTTTCGTTGGGACGAGAAAATCTTACCTGTCCGGTATGACTCATGTCCCAAAAACCAGGCAACATCCCGGGAGCCACCCCAGCTGAGAGGGGGCAGCTGCAGCCCCCGTCCCCTGCCCGTGTCTCAGGAGCCAGGCCGGGTGCAGCAGCATTGGCGGGTCCCTCGATGGCATTGATGGCACCGCTCATATGGGGGCGGTGTGCGGGGAAAGGTGGGGCCGCTCCGCTCCGGGGCAGCTGGCGGGCTGTGCCGCCAGGCGGCGCTGCTGCCCCGCCACATCCACCGGGCAGGACCGGCCCATCCCCTGCCACGACCGGCCCATCCCGGTTGAGGACCGGCCCATCCCCGGTCAGGAGCGGCCCATCCCCGGCCACGACCACCCCAACCACTGTCGGATCGGGCCAGGACCGGCCCATTCACTGCCAGGACCGGCCCATCCCGGTTCTGGACCGGCCGATCCCCGGGCAGGACCGGCCCATCCCTAGGACGGCCGGACCATCCTCCGTCCCCGCCCCGGTCCCAGCCCGGTGCCGCAGCCCCGCCCCGGAGCGCTGCGGCGCGGGGGGACTTCCGGGGCTGCGGCGGGCGGAGGGAGGCGGCGCGGGCTGGGCGAGGTGCGGGCATGGCGGCGATGAGCTCGCTCGAGGCCGTGCGCAGGAAGATCCGCAGCCTGCAGGAGCAGGCGGACGCCGCCGAGGAGCGGGCGGGACGGCTGCAGCGGGAGGTGGACCAGGAGCGGGCGTTGCGGGAGGAGGTAGGGCCGCCCCTCGGTCCGGCTTGGGCCCGGGGCTCAGGGTGCGGGTCCCGGGGCGCGGTGCCCCGCCTGCCTCCCCGGCTGGCGGGCGGGAGGCCGCTTCCTTCACCGCCGTGCCCGACAAGGGGCAGTTAAGTGCCGGGCTGGTGGCTGTTACCTGCCGGGCTGGTGGCTGTTACCTGCCGGGCCGGCCCGCGGCCCTGCGTTGCCCGGCTCGGTAACCCGAGTGCTGCGTGGGCCGGGCCCAGGTGAGCGCGCCCCGAGACAGCGCTGGGTGTGCTGGGCAACAGCAAAACCCCGAGCTGGAGTGAGCTCGCACTTTGGCGAGATGTTTGAGGTTAGTTGTTTTGTATTAGGCTATAAGCAAGGTTTTACGGGGTGTTTCTCCCCACAAGTCCTAGTTCTCTTATCCGAGTTCATTTGTGAGGGAAGTCAGCATGGCGGCTGCTGGAAGTACGCAGGAGTGCACCTGAGATGATACCCGACAACTCCCCAACAACCCCAGCCACTGAACACCTGCGGTGTGTGCTGTTCACCAAAGCCCCTCGCCAAGAGGGGAAAGGAACAGTAGGCTTGGTTTTAGGCAGAGCAGGATCAGGTGTGAGCAGCACAGGCTTACGTAGCAGAGAGATGTAATTATGGGTGGCAATCACAATAAAAAAAAACCTGATAGGGCTGTTCTTTGTCTTATCACTGACCTTTGGGAGTTCCAGCAGCTGTAGCTGAATGTTTCCTGCTGTAAAATGTACAGTGTTCTTTGAGGCAGTTTTAGTGTCTTCAATGGTTGCATAAAAACAAAGCAAAAGAGCAAAGCTCTTGTGTGGTTTATTACAGTAGAAAAAAATTGTGATTATTTTATTTCCTTATAATATGGGCCTTTCTACACATTCTGGGCAGTAAGTTCAAAGGAAGAGCCTCCTGATTACTTGCAGGTGATTTTCCTTCTGGAGCAAAATATGGCCACTTGTGCTTGTGTAACTATTGCATTCTTGCAGATCACTTGGCATATCTGGCTTTTTCAGCAAACAGCCATAAGTAATTTCATAAGGGTTTCTGTTTTTGAAAAGCTTGTGCTTGTTTTCTAAGCTTTGTGGAGTAAAGGACACAGAAATTGCTACTTTCAGTAACATGTATTTTTCTGACCAGCATATTAAGGAATTTCTATTGAAAAGGAAAGTTTTGCTGGTAACTTTTGTGGCAGAAGGGATAGTGCTGGAGGAGTGGTTACAGCCTTCTAGTGGAGCCTTCCATTAAGAGTTCAGATACATTGCAGTAAGGCTTAGGACCCTAAAGGTTAATGTTTGTCTCTTCCCTGGAGTTGGTTTATGTGGAATTCTGCAGAGTACATTTACATGGTATTTAAGTTTTTGTGTGGAGGGGTCAGTGCTGGGGTGAATAAAGGCTGAAAAAGCTGAACTCCCAGGCACATGTAGACGTGTGCTTTTCTGCAGGGCTGGCTGCAGATGAGGGGTTTTATTGTTGCAGCTGTATTTCTGCATGCTTGAGGAAGGAGGCTGTGAGAGCTCTGCAGCAAGAGCTGAGGTGTGAATCTGCTCTTTCCTCAGTGCATGTATGGCATGTGACCAGCCAGGGTTGTTAGGTGAGGGTTTGCTTCTTCCTGTGCAAGGTACAAACATGCAAGCAACAAAAAAGCTACAGCTGTGGCCAGAACATAGCACAGCCTGCAGCTTTTGATTGTTATACCAGATTGTTTAAAGTTTCAAGGCTGTGATTAGCAGCCATTCCCTTAAAGAAGAATCTTGGTTTGAGTACCTGCATCTCAAGGGGCTGTTGGTGACCACTTTTTCAAAATGCATTTTTCTTCCTCCTTCTGGAAAACAGAATCTCCCTTATAATAGTGATAATTAACACCCAGTGGTAGCTTATCCATATCATCACTCATTGTAAAAATATGTGGTGTGTAAGTGCCACGGCAGAAACATGGGTTATGTTTGCATGGTAGCAGTGGGAGTGCCCCGAATGTCACTGGGGTTTTTTCCTTCCTTGCCATATAAGGAGAGAAGTCCTGCTCTGCAGAAGAGTAATGGGGCCATATAAGGCTGATTGGTAAATCCTTAGTGAGTTACTGGAGCAGGAAGTGAAAACTTGAACTTTAGTCACCCTGTGTTTTGAACCACATTTTATGCTCTTATCATGATGAGCAGTCTTGACATGATAATAATTAACTTGAACATTACAAATTTCCCTAGGGTAGCCTTTATGAAGGGTCATTTTCTTTCTTAAATGTGAAAGTTCAAATTCTTACTGTTTTAAAGCCAGAAGTCCAAAACCAGAGATTTTGAATACTTCTGTTTGATTACATAGCTAAATACTTTATATTTGGATTTATGTAGATCTCTGAGGATGAAATCTCTTCTCCTTCTGGTTCTGTGTTCACTGCCAATGCATATTAATGTTCAAAGATATAATTGCTTCCCTGTTCATGTGTTACTTTCAGTCATTCTAGCTGGACATTGTTACTTTTATGTCAAAGGTTGTTTTATTTGTCTGGTCTGTAAGTTATTCTTTTTGTGTTATGAACAGCAAAAACTTTGATATGGACAACTCTGTCCAGCTACCTCTGGTTAGCAAAGAAAAACTACCAAACTGATACTTTTGGTATCCACTTTTGCCAGTGAGTTGGTTTTCCCCTCAAAAGACGTCATGGGAAATTCAGATGTGTACTTCCTCACATATGTCAAATATATATAATAAAAGTTTTCAGTACTAATTGTTATTCTCTGAAGTAATTAACTTTTTAGAATAATTACCCTTTTATGTATACTTTGTGCTTAATATAGTGTTGAAAGAAAGTAAGTTTAATGGTGAGGTTACCATAAGAAGAATGTTTTAGAACTTACATTGCAAACTTATGTTTGGAGCTGTAATATATAATAGCTTGTAGTGATAAGAGGCAGATGAGTTGCAAGTGTTGTACAGAAAGTTAAGTGAACAGATAATTCAAGAAAGGCAAATTTAAGGGAATTGAGGATGAAACCATGGGAGGAAAAAAAAAAAAAGGCTGTTTGAAGGGATTGCTGCCTGTACTAGGGTCCTTGCTGGTGCCTTTTTTGTCAACTCTTGCACAGCTTGCCTGTAAACAAAACCTCTGGGTGTTGGGGCACTTTTTAAATGTTCTCACACTCTCTCTGTGGCAGCTGTCTTGTTGCAAATGCTGCTCCAGGTGTGGTTTTACATGTTTACACTGAACCCTTCTTACAGGACTCAAGGAAATGTCGAGACAATTCCTGCCAAATATAGTGAAAGGTCATAAATAAAGGAATTGGGGTAACAGAAGAATTGAGTAATTAGCTTGTGTTGGTTTGATTTAAAAAAGGGATGGTCTGTAATTAATGCCTGCAAATACAATAACAGAAAATATTTGGGTAATGGTGCATAATTCTTCCTGTGCAGTTCTTTCTAGTACAAATTGTACAGTCCTTGATGTGCTTCATTGAAAGCAAGCATTAATCACTTTTTTCCTCTGTTAAGCAATAACTTCACAATTCAATCATGCACCGCTCTGTGTATGGACTTTTTAATGGATGAAGTCAGAAATGACAAAGTGCTGTTAAGTGGCACTAGCAGGTAATGGGGTAACCTTGTACAAGGGAAGATGTGTGCCTTACTGTGAATTATTTTCTATTTTTCCTGTGCTTAGGCTGAGAGTGAAGTAGCTTCTCTGAACAGACGCATCCAGCTGGTTGAGGAAGAGTTGGATCGGGCTCAGGAGCGCTTGGCCACTGCCCTGCAGAAGCTGGAGGAGGCTGAGAAGGCTGCAGATGAGAGTGAAAGGTGGGTGGAGCCACACCTGGATGGATTGTTACCCTTATGACAAAGATCATAATTGCCAGGGTGTGGGTTAGGGACATAAATTAAACCACTCCTAGGTCTCTGAATACATGTAATCTGCTCTTCCTTTGCCTATATGGGCTTCAGTTACAGCTTGTCTGTAGAAATGTCCAAAGTATCTGGGCTTGGATTTTTTTCCAGTTGTGAAGATGAGATTTAAGTGTGGTAGATCTTTTGATGTATCATTCACATCCTGGGAAAACTGCTTGGCCCAGCCCAGACTTCTCTGGTTGGATGACAACTTCTTGTGATATTCTTGTGCTGTTGGGTGATTCTTGCTTTCATTGTGGGTAGAAAGTCTCACTTGGAGAGTAGTGAAGTGCTGGAAGAGGTTTTGGTTCTCTTGTTGGCAAGATTGGTATGTGAGGGTAAAGAAAGGAAAGAGACTGATAATTCCTTCACATTTCCAGAAGTCTGTAGTGTAAGTTAGGAACTCGAGCTTTGTGACTTTGGAAGATCTTCTGTCTTCTTCCAATGGTACTTTATACCTGTGATAGAACCTTTTATTGTGAAAGAAACCCACACATTCTGCATGTGTGCTTCTACCTTACTAAGAATGGAGTCTGTTCAAAAGAAATTTGCCAGAGACTCACAGGGTGTTTTGATACATTTAAGGTAATTTTATATCAGACCTGTGCAACACAGTGTTTCTTGTTATGAAAGATTTAAATTTTGCTTTTAGAGAGCACAGGCAGCTTCTAGGGCTCTAACATGGCAAAACCCAGGGGAGTCTGGCCCATAGATAGGGCTCTTTTCAGTTCTGCAAGGGTTCTACATGCTGTTGATGAGTGTAAAAGCACAGATGTTTTCAGTCTTATTAGGTCTGTAGAAGCAACACCCTTTGTTAACCTTTCTGTAAGAGGAGTGTTTCCTGCAGTTTTAAATGAAAAAGAATTCTACAGTAGAATTACAGTAAGAGCTAAACAAATCACACTTTTTCTTTCTCCCTAAGTCATGTTTTGTTCCTTGAACTTCTGAAATGTAAGTGCACAGGACTAAATCTGTGATGTGAGGACTCATGTGTCTGATGTGCTTCACTCACCTGAATACCATTGTCTGAAAGTCACATACCACAAGGAGTAGAGCTGGAGATAAACTGGCAAACCCTGAACCTTGCATTTCCTGTTTTTCGCATTTTTCAGAGGAATGAAGGTCATTGAAAACAGGGCCCAGAAGGATGAAGAGAAGATGGAAATCCAGGAGATCCAGCTCAAAGAGGCCAAGCACATCGCTGAAGAGGCTGACCGCAAGTATGAAGAGGTCAGTCCTTGAGTGCAGGTCATCTCTCTCTGAAGCCCATGAGGCTGGGCCTGGAATTTTTGTTTTTCTCTTTTGCCTTTTAAGTTCAAAAGATCACAAACACCCCTCTCCACAGCTATGGAAGGAAAAATCAGGCACTCAGATGCCTCAAGGGACAAGGTGACAGGAGATCTGAGCTTAGATCTTTCACTAAACTGGTGATCTTTCATTCACCAGTTGTGTTCTGGTGAATGAAAGGGAGGCCTTGAAAAATGTCAATAACAAAGTCTCAAATGAATAATGAAGATACCACATAATCAAAACTCATGTGTTGATCAAGAAATGAAGAGGCCTGGCCTCCTGCTTTGTAGGTTCTAGAAGCAGGTGAGGTGCAGTGCAGCAACATCCCTGATTGTGCCTTGCCTGTCCTTGCAGGTGGCTCGTAAGCTGGTGATCATTGAGAGCGACCTGGAGCGCGCTGAGGAGCGTGCTGAGCTATCAGAAAGGTAAGTGTGGACCTGCCCTGGGACCTGTGTGAGGTGCTAGAAGAGAACTATAACTGCATGAAACGTTGGCAGCACACTGTGTGTTCAGCTCCAAGCTATGTTTTGCTCATTTACTGTAATGGTGAGATAAATGGTCGGTGCCAAAGTAAACGTGTTCTATGTGTGTGCGCGTGTTTTGTCACTGCATGCTGTACCTGCACACTGATTTTGTGAATGGCTTTTGTGCATTTCATGTGTTCACTAACAGCCAAGTCCGACAGCTGGAAGAACAGTTAAGAATAATGGATCAAACCTTGAAAGCATTAATGGCTGCAGAGGATAAGGTACTGATACTAATAAACAGTTTTTAGGTTTAACTGCAACCCAAGTGTTTCAGCTTCCATAGCCAGTTAGCTCACTCAGTAGTAACAAATAAGTCCTTGCTATGCTCTTTACTCTCTCTTTGCATCTCGCTTTGGTGGTTTTCTTTGGTCTCTTTTTTGTTTGTTGATTTTTATCTTTAAAACTGATCTCCTGTGCAGCCAAAAGAAGCTGAACTGTCTCACGTGTAAAAGCTCTGTAAATGTTTCTGTGTAAGCCAAGAGCTGTAGATAAATTTCTGTCTGGTCATTGTCTTAATGTGCACTTGAACTGGTATTTGGCATCACAAAGAGCTGCTTTCAGTCTGTGATGGATCAGCTGCTTTTGAGGCCGTTCTTTTGCCCTGTAATGGTTTTCATTTTTCTCTATCTTTTCCCCCTATTTTCTCCTATTTCTTTTGCTTGACTGAATCTTCCATCCTCCCCTTTCCTGCCTTACCTCCGAAATAACAGCAAATGTGCTGAGCTTGAAGAGGAGTTGAAAACTGTGACCAACAACCTGAAGTCGCTGGAGGCTCAGGCTGAGAAGGTAGGCTAGAGACTTCTGTGAGAATGTGTCCCTTACACTGTCAGCTGGCCTGTGGGGTTTTCTTTGTATGCCAATCACTTTGCAGTGTTTCTTCAGGGCTGTTGTCAGTAGAGGCATTTGGATTTACTACTCAATTCCATACATAACATATCTTGTCATTCCAAATAGGTCAGTATTATTTGGCCACATGTTCTGTTGAGTATTCTGACAGGATTAAGTGTTAATTATAGAATGTCCGTCAGAATGGCATTGTGCACTAGCATTAAATTGCACCAGAAGCCATTCCTCTTTAAAACTGCAGTACTAATTTCTTCTCAAAGTTCCCACCATATTGCACTGGAATGTAACTCAAGGAAAGGTTGACTCTTGTAATAAACCATATTACCACAGCCTTCCAAGTGGAATTAATTTTGTTTTACCTATAACAATTTCTTGTGTACAGATAATCTGTTACAAGAGTTTCAAGGTGGGGTTTTGTTGGGTATATTTAGAATACCCATCTAATACCAGTGATCCTCTTTCTAATTACAGTACTCACAGAAAGAAGACAAGTATGAAGAGGAGATTAAAGTTCTGACTGACAAACTGAAGGAGGTAAAACTAGAGCTGTTCTTTGCAACATATTTTCCAGTGCACCTTTGATTCTTTTAGTACAAACACTACTTTGATGCTGTAAGGATGAACACGCCATTTTGGAAACAGTTTACTGTTAAATATCTCCCCTAGAAATTAGTTTATATTAGCCTTATTATTTGCCTCTTCTCACAGTGCTTTTTTCCTCACTTGAATTATTTCTCTTCACTCCTAAGTACTGTGCGTGTTTCCTAAAGTAGTCTGTATTTGTCCTGACTGCAGGCTGAGACTCGTGCTGAGTTTGCTGAGAGGTCAGTAACCAAGCTGGAGAAGAGCATTGATGACCTAGAAGGTATGTGGGGCTGTTTTTCTACTTCCTGTGGAAATACAGATCTCATTCTTCTCTTGTGTGAGGGTTTTTATTGGTTTTTTTATTACCCAATTCTACTTGTTGTGCTTTTATAAATGGGTCTGCCTAAAGAGTGGACAAAATATTTTCTAAATGAAATGTATTGATATCTTGAATGCTTCAGGTGAACAGTGTTTTGCTCTTGCCTGTTGCTTTTTCTCTTATATTCTCAAGACTCCTTCCATTTTTTTGCTTTATACTCTTCTATTTGGAAGTATATAAATGTTTCAGGGTAAATTATCAGGTGACAAGTATTATTATCATCTTAGTAAAGTGCTGATGAAGAGTTGCATTATGTTTGCAATAGTCAGGAATGTAGCAAGCTAACCTAATATATTACTGTGTTAAGTGTGGGTTGGGGCAGGCACTGTGTGACATAGACCCATTACTGGGTTTTGGTAAAGCTAATTAGATTGTATACATAATCAGAAGGATTATTCAACTTCAGAGGTTTGTTTGTAAGGTTTTGATAAATCTGCCAGAACTGCAGCAGAGTAGTAGAATGTGCTTTCTGCCTCTGGAGAAAACAATTCAGTAGGACTTTGTAATTTGAAGTTCTGTGGAGTTTGCTATTTAGAGGCATTACACTAAGTGCAGGATTTGAAGAAGTTGAATTGCATGGCGTGGCAGGCTGGATTCTGCATGAAGGTGATGAAATGCCTAAGTAGCTGCTGAAAATTTATGATCCCTGACTCAGGAAGGAAGCAGAGAAGAAAGATAAGTGTTTTGAAGGAACAAAATATGCTGTAAGAAGCTGAGTTTGAAATCACACACGCCAGAGTGGTTTAAAAAAAATGGTAGAAAATGGTAACATCCTCCTTGAGCCCCATTTTTGGATCTTTTCTCCCTAGCTCCTGTTTCCTCTTGATTAAAACAAAAAAGCATTAAAACAAAAATCCATGGCAGTGAAACATGGATTTTTGCTTCTTTTGTATTCTCTTTTCTTGGTTTTCTGTGTATCACAGGTTGCCCTGTTGGCAGTGCAGTTAATGAACTTGTTGCATAAAACTCTTCACTATTTTCTTGCATAGAACTGTTCACTATTTTCTTTCTTTTATTCTTCTCTAATTTTGTTTCATTTTATCTGTCACAACACTTCTTTCTGTGCACTCTTCCCATTTCCTATGGCTTCTGGATGGTATCCCCATGGCGTCCCCATGCCACCACCTTCACCCTCCATCCCATGGCCCTGCTCCATTTCCTTGCACACCTCTGCTTTTGCTGGGGGAACACCAGATGAGCTCTATGCTCAGAAACTGAAGTACAAAGCCATCAGTGAGGAGCTGGACCACGCTCTCAATGATATGACTTCCATGTAAATGTCCTCCCAGCCTGTGCCTGCTGCTGCTTCCCTGCCCTCACTGGTTGCGCACTTCCGCCCTTGTGAAATGATGCTCCCTGTGTAGTGGGAGATGCTTTCCTTTAGAGACAATAGGTGTACAAAATACCATGAACAATTGCTTTACCCTGGCAAAGTGTGGGTGAGTGTTGTGCCAAGCCTGGTAAATACTCATGGTGATTTTGTAAGCTTGTGGTTACTTTTTGATTCTGTGTCTGCAATCCTTGTGTCTTGTGGTTGCCCTTTGTTTGTAGCTCTGTGTTTATCCTTTCAGTTCACCTCTGTTCAAACATTATCTACCAGGCACATCATGTTTGTTTTACCAAGGAAAATTGCTGTGGTATGTGTTGCATTCAGAGTGTATTCCTTTGCCTGCTGTCACAATTTTTGCTCTGGCAAAGTTCCTGCAAAAATGTCAGAGAAATTTAGATTTAGCTGTATTCTCTGTTAATGACAGTAGAAAGTGTTTATCTAAATTTCTATAACTGCTCTGAAAATTTCAGCTGTTATCACTGAATTCCATGTGTGGAAATGGATTGAAAATACCTTGTCATGTAAACCCATAAAGGCAACAACTGAATTGCAGGTTTCTTCTGGATAGCAGCAGTAATTTTATTTGCATACACCAAAAATGTGGTAATACCAACTTTAGTCATAAGGAGAAAAATAAAGAGTGGCAGGAAAGTAGGAGAGTCAACAGCTGTAAGTAAGGTGTGACTGCTCAGTGCAGTGTTTGACAGAAAGTGACTCTGAACAGAGGTCAGCTGTGCCACCTCCACCTTCCCCTGCATGGACACTGCAGCTGACATGGGACAGGGGAACAGCTCTGGCTCTCAAGTGCTTAGGAGGTTTAGCAATGTTTAGTCCCAGCATTCCCTTTTGGAAACCCAGGCATGCTTTCAACTGGACATAAGTTTTGCTTATGTCTTAGAGCTTGAAACGTATTTTGTTTGCACCCGTATTTTAAATGGTTTTTTCTTCATGTTGTTTTTGTCCCCATGTCTGTTCATTACTTTCCTCCTTCTCTCTACCAACATTTTAGTAGAGGTCTCATGTTGCCTGCTTTGTATGCTTTGATTCTTTTGTTTTCAAATTCCTCCCTGACATATGGTTTTGCTTAGTGGCTTATCAAGCAAATGGATTTCTTTTTTCCTCCTCTTTATACAGAGATTACAATATTTCTTCAATTTGGGATATTTCTAAGTGGAAAACAGACTTAAAATTGTAGTCTACTGGTATATGAGGACATGTCTGTATCATTCAGTCCCAGCATGGTGTGCTGTTTCTCTAGCATAGTCATCTCAGCATGCTGGGCTCTGCTGTGCCATTGCTGCTTTTTTTGAAAGTCTTTACTGCACCTTTTTCATTTTCTACCTTATCTCACTTTTTCTTTTCATGCAGATAATTTTCTTTGCTTCAGTTCTCCAAAGACATCTTCATCGGGTTGGATAAAACATCTTTCCAAGCTTTGGATGTTTCATGGGCTCATTGTCCTGTCTTCTAGCTTAGTTGACTCTTCCTCTATCACCTGTCTCAGAACATGCTCTGTTTGTGCTCTGCTGTACAGAAACTACATTTCTCAATGTAAAATAAATATCCCAGCTGTATCCCTTTTGCTATTCCTTTGCCTTTTATTTATTTAAGTAACTATTTAAGTTATTAATAAAATTTGCCCTTTTATGCCATTAGGGATTTCATTTTTTGGTGTTTTCATTTTTTAGCTGAAAACACTTTTGCCTGAACGTTGACAATGCCAAGCCAGCAAGTGCAGTGTGTGAAAACTGACAGTTATTATCTTAGTTTTTCTCAAACTCTGCTGCAGATAAAATGACAAATAGATGTAATAGGAACTCTTCCAGTTGTTATTGTTAGGACAAAATTTGCAAGGTCACTACTTCCTTGGGGTCATTGGTCGTGGGAGCATGGCTGAGGGAGCAGTTACATCCTCGATGTAACCAGATTTTTCACTTTAAAGCCTGAAATCTTTTCCTAGCTTTATGCTGAAGACTTCTTATCTCTATTTAAATGTCTTTGTTCATTAACTTATATATTTGAAACAGATTTAAAGAGGCAGCATCATAAACTTTAAATTATTTTTTTCACCCAAAAATAATCCTTGAAATGTCTTGCAAAAAAAGTTTTCCCTCTTTCACACCTCAGTTATTCAGCAAAGATGATGCTTGCTAACATTCTGGGGTTTTTACAATGTATTTTTCTTGAGTGGCATGATAGTATTGGAAGTTCATTGGGGGGTTTTCAGTAACTTTCCACTTGTGCTTAGTTCAGACTTGTGAGTTTGAATTGCAGATTTATGAGAAATGTTTCAAAGCTGGAGTAGGAAAATTCTAGTGATTATGCTATTAATGAAATTACTCTGCTGCAAAGTGGAACATCGTGGATTTCTGGTTTCAGCTGATTTGTCACTGTCTGATTAAGGATGAAGCATTAAATACTGACATCTTGTGCGCCTTTTGTATTGTTATTTGCAACTAGGGAGTTTATTGCCTTATTTTAACTTTATTTACATCACAGTGAAAGAAGTTATTTTCCAGTTCACATGGAAGCGAAAACCAGATTGATTTCTGGCAATACTCTAACTCTATATATTGCTAAAGTTCCTAAGTCACCAAAGCTAAATAAATTCATTATTCCACAGCTGAACTGTAGTTTTTAACTTTTAGAATAATGTAAATGTCTCTTTCTTGTTCAGCTTCAAGACAGGGCAATCTAAAGTAGATTTTCTCCCCTCCTCAAAACTTGTTTTCCCAATAAGGCTTGGAATGGATACATGCCCTTCCTGGCCTGCCATTCTTGGATAACTTTGGCATATCCCAGTTCTCTACCTCTGACACATCCTAATGTTGCTGGCTGGGGGCTAAACAGCAAATACAGGATATAAATCAGCAATCAAGGACAGTTCAAGTAATAAAGTTCAGTAACTTGCCACTCCTCAACTGACACAGTAGATGTCAAGGGTAACCAGATAGAATGAGATATATAAAAGTTAAGCAAATATAATGGGATGAGCATTTGTAAAATGACTGAGGCTAATAGCTTACAAATGCAGGAGTTAGGGGATTGTGGTCGACTGTAACTTGTTATCTGACCCAGAGTAAAATATGCTACAGCAACTCCAGCTTCTTAATTTATTGTGTTTTGGTTCATTGTTTTAGCAGAGTTTTTTGTCCACTCAATTCCTTGCAGTACTGGTGTTTTCTTAAGAAAAGTAAATAAAAAAATCAAAATCCATTGTAGGAACCTGTCAATTTTTAACACAGTAATTTTAAACATCAGTATTATAATTTTGCCTTTTGTGTCAGTCACACATGATCAGCTCTGCACTGAGGGATGGCAGATTGCTGGACAGAGCACTGGAAGTGAGCAGTGCAGTGTAGAGCCCCAGGAAGCTGCATGCAGAGTTCCTGCTGCTCTGATCCTCACTGCAGGGAGCTGTTGTGGCTCAGCACTCCTGTCACCCTCACTTGTGGTATTGTACCTGCCATGTCTGGCTGGTTTTGTGCCTGAGGCTTCTTCCCAGGAGTGCAGGGCTGGCTCTGGGCTCTGCTGAGCTTTGCTGGCTCTGCTTGGCTGCTGGGGCTCCTGCAGAGCCAGCCTCTGCCTCTGGAGCACATGGACACATGGCCCATGGGAATCCAGGGCTCACTGTACTCTTGGGAAGTGCTTTCCCTGCTTTGCTGGGGATTTAGTTGTTTTGGAAGTCGAGAAATACTGTAAATCTCTGCCTCAGTCAGAGAGGAGATTGCTCTGATGATGGAGTAATTTCACATGATTCATTTTTGATTAACAGCTATATATATTTTGCTAGACAAAGGGAAATTTTAGTTACTCTAAGGCTTTATTTTTTTCCACATGTATGTGACGTTATCCTGGTGAGAGGGACAAGATCCATTTGTTACTGGTGCAGGATCAGAGCTGTGAAGTGCCCTGGCTTTACTGAGCTGGCTGTGGGAGTCTGGGCTGGGAGGAAGCTGGGAGGAGTTGCTCACCATGCAAGCACGTCCTGCAGAGCAGCTCACTGCACAGCTTTGCCTTTGCTGTGTCCAGTGCCTGCAGGGGAAGGGGATTCCTGTGGAAGCTGTTAGGCAGCTTGTGGAACAGTCAGAAACAGTCATTTCCTGCAGGGGAATAATCTGGGATCAAGAGGTCAGGAGTGCAGTTATTGAGAAGGGCATGGACAATTTGAGAGCACAAGATAGTCAAAAGCCATTGTGGAACATTTTTTTCACTCTGCAGAGAACTCTCACTTAATGTGCTGTCACAACATGGCTGTGGCTGTTCTGTTCCAACACAAATTGTCCTCTCTGTTTGCTGTTTTTGAGCAGTGTTCATCCTTCCTTTTCATTTTCACCCAATTTTGAGTCTGTTTTCGTACAAAGTAAAACTCAGCAACGTGAAGGTATCCAAATGTGTGGATTCCAGTAACACCAGTAATATTTACCTATCAAAAATAACACTTCAGCCCATCAGACTTCCTAGGAAAGGAGTGTGGGCTGAGCCAGACCTGGTGGTAGCTGCCTACTGGCATCTCTCCTGCTGTTAGTTATGCTGGCTGTGGTGCAGTTGCTTTCTCTCTACTGGCAGATGAGGTTCCACTACACTTTAAATAGCTTGCAAAGAAAAATGGCACTCATAAATCAAATTCACACACTGTACAGAAGAGTAAAGTAAGACTTAGTACTACTAGGAGTATAGCTGCAGTTCTTCCATTTCTATTGCAGTTTTGTCTCACAGCTGTTCCCCACAACAGGATTCTTAGCCAGTTCTTGCTATGGTACAATAGCTGTTCCTTGGAGCAGCTATTGCTAGAGTTCTAGAAACAGAGGTAAAATGTTTCTCTCTATGTTACTGAACTGTCTGTCATGTGACCAGTTTCTTTAGTAACTCTTATTTAACTGTTTTCTCTGTCTAATCTGTCTTCATTCTGCCTCTTTTTTTCTCTTCTAACCTGCTTGCTGCCTGTACAGACCAACTCTACCAGCAACTTGAGCAAAACAGTCGCCTAACTAATGAACTAAAGCTGGCATTGAATGAGGATTAAACTTTAGTGGGACTATGTTGTTAACTTGTTTGAAACCACCTTCTTCCAAATTTACTTTAACAATGAATTAGTAATTGTAGAAAGAAGCAAGAAACTTAGAAATTGATTTTTTTCCCTGTTAATTCTGTGGTAAATTAATGAAAGAAATTCTCTTGGGAAAATATGGAAATGTTTCTTCTGGATGAGGCTTTTCATTATGTGTCTGCACATCTATTCTGGAAGAGCACTCAGCTCTTCTGCTGTGCAGTAGCTTCTTTCCACTTAAGTAAAGAGCTACAGCATTTCACTCACAGTATTCAAAAAATAACAGCCTGTGTTGCAGAAAGGCACTCAGTTTATCCAACATGAATTGGCCCTAAGATCTTTACCACAGTGAGAGAAAAATATTCACTAGAATCCATATTTCTGTATTTCAAAACCAACTTAAAGGATACTACAGCTGTTTTGTCTGGAGACTTTGATACGATAATTTTGCCTTACTATGAATTTGGCTTGTATTTGACATTAAAAAAAAAGAATGGGAGCTCCATCTGACAATACCCAATGAGTTAAAGGTATGCTTGCATAGTATGAAGTTACTATTACTGGATCCTGGTGGGATGCACCACCAGAACATTATGCTCATTTATTGTATTAACTATGTGTGTTAAGTGATTGTCCTATAAAAGTGTGCATGCAGCATAAGGCTACTAACTTGGAGTTAATTTATTTTCTAAAAGAAATAAATTTCTTAAAGGTCACTTCACTGAAAACTAAAATAGTTTTAATTTTTTTGTTCTTTGTGTTTTTGAAATCTATGAAACTATTAATTGTGTAGCTACAAAGAACTTATTTTCTTTATTGCCTACTTAAAAAAAGAAAAAAAAAAAGCTGCTTTTTTTATCTCACCTATAAGAAAGAGTTTCCAGAGCATTGTGTCTCTGGTGGCAGTGCATTTCCTTAACAAATGCAACTGTGAACAGTTCTAAACTTGCATTACTTGCTGTTTGTTTTATTAATTTGGAATTCTCTCTAGTTGTGTTATCTGGAAACATTGATATTTATGAGCATGCACATTTCTTAACTTTCTAAACCCTCTGAGAGAAATGATGATTGCATGCCTTCATGTTCAGTGCCTCCAAAGAACTGCTATTCATGTTTTAATTTTCTAATCCCACAACAGAGAAAGTGGCGCATGCCAAAGAAGAAAACCTTAATATGCATCAGATGCTGGATCAAACTTTACAGGAGTTAAACAACATGTGAAAACCTTCTTAGTGGCAACCACACTATTTGTTTGTTTATTTTTACACCTGCTTGCCGTGAAGCCCCATAAACATGTCTTTATTTTAGTTTCACCAGTCACAAGAACATCTGCTAAATTATGGAGCAGGGGTCAGGGAAACACCAAAATGGGCAAGCCATATGCGGGTTAAATGACATTACATTATGGTTTAAACGTGCCATTTCCCTACAAAAATGTTACCTACACTTTGTAGAGAGTTCAGCAATTTGGTATGCAATTCAGCAATTGCTTAGTCTTTGAAGAATCCTGGCTGTGGCAGAAAGTGTCCCACCTCAAGTGCCAACTACAGTTTTTACACAAGAAGAATGATTCGTGTTCCAGAGAGATCAGGTGGAAATGGTGCTATTTTGAACAAAAGGTTCTACTTGAAGTCTTTTGTTTGATATCAGACAAGTCAGGAGTTGTCCAGCACAGTAATTTATTTTTATCAAAACTTGACTGGTCTGTGAGAATTTGGACTTTCTGTGCCTTCTAATTCAGTAAAAAGAAGATATATAAGCAGTGGAGACAAGTGAAGGCTTCTGAAGGTTTTAAATTGTATTCTTGCAACTCAATACAGAAGTGTAGGTCAGCATTTCACCTTGAGTTTTCATTCAATTGTGTTTTTCATGTTGAAATGAAAGATTCAATAAATTCAGGACAAAACATTAATTTGGAAGAGATTGTGTTAAAATGTATTTTATTTGTGGGGGTTTGGGGTAGGGGAGGAATTTTTAAACTGATATTTGCCTCACTTTTTTCACACTTTCTTTGAGCAGTCTTAAAAGTATACCTGTATGTAAACATTGTATAATGATATGAAATAAAATGCACATTTTAGGACATTTTGTAAATCTTGTCCTCCTGTGGTTTGTTTTTCATCACATCAGTTTCCTGTGCATTGTGCAGTGTCTCTCATGGTGTGAATCACTGTTAGCACACTGGCTCTGGGTCTTTGCTGCGTTGTTGGGCCCAGGTGTGGAATGGGGTGCTGTGGACAGATGTGGATGTGCAGCTGCTCAGAGGGGCCCTGTGGGGGCCACACTGCAGGAGCCTGTCCCTGCCACTTCACTGCATGCCCAGCTCTGTGCAGGAGGCAATTACCCCATAGCAGAGGGTAGAACTTTCCAGAATTACTCAGCATTGACCAAAATGGTTTTGGTAAGACCGTTGCAGAGCTCTTTGGGAAATGCTCTTGGAAGCATTACCATCTATTTGTATATCTTACCTGGTAATAAGTGCTAATTTACTTCAATACAGTGATTAAACCTATGAAAATCATGTGTCATGTTCATAAGAGGTATTTCCACTCTAATTTTCACTACTGATTGCTAATTTCTACCTATGTAGGTGTCTTTATTTGAATTGTTAGGTCTGTCAATAGGCAGGTTCAGGACTTGAAAAATAATCTTTTTTCTCCTTCTTTTTCTGTAGTATATTGCTGAAAGCAGATGCTGTCCATCCCTCTAGCAGCAAGGAGCTTGATAGGAGACAGGTACAGATACCTTCCAGATCACCAAAGAATTTCCATTAGTGGGCCCTTAGCAAGCCACTGAAAACAGATGGCTTTATCAGCCCCTGGTGTAAGCTGGTGAGGGGGTAAAGTAATACACAATAATTTCAGGTTAAGTGGGAGTCAGAGAGGGAAGATGTACTGGTATGAGCCTGGAGGGTTTTTTTATTATGCTTTAAAGGGAGGAACTTGGTAACATTACAAGTTTTTGTGTGATTTATTGACTGCTGCAAAGTCATCCTAAGTAGAAAGGGTGAAATCCCTGGCTTCATGTTTCTCTTGTGTTTTTGGGAAGCAAAATACATGTTACAAGGCCTTAGCTTGTACTGGAGACTGACAGATAAAATTCCAACCACAAAGTGCTGAGGTAAGTCACTCTAATCTCTTACTCCTTCCTTGCTTAGCACAAGGATGAGGTGTGAGGTAGTTGAGCTCTGAGAGTTCAAATCCCCATCCCTGTGTGGCTTCCCCTGGTGCTGCTGGAGTCAGGAGGGTTTCCCATAGCAAAGCCTGTGCTGGGAATTGTTTGTGGGGCCCAGGGCCACCCAGAGAGTCAGAGGCTGTGCAGGAGTGGAGCAGAGGAGCTCTTGGCACTGTGCTGTGAGTCTGACCCAGCTGGGTGTGCTGCCAGCCCCATGCACTGCTGCTACGGGCCCTTGGGATGTGCTTGGGTCCTAAACAATGGCTCTGAGTGAGGTCACACCCTTTGTTTGCTGCTTATATTGCTTTTCAGGAGACCACAAACTGCCTTGTGGTTGGGGGAATCTGAGTTCAGCTCTCCCTGTGTGTAAGGATATGAGAAGGTTGTGGTTTTCATGTCTCTTACTGGTGTCATGTCACCATTAATAGGGCAAGCATGTGAGGCAAGGAGATAAGAATTAATCTGAAAAAAATCTGTTGGCAGAGTAGACTTCCCCAAAGTGCACTGTTGCAGATGAATCCATAAAGCTTCATAATGGGTAAGTAAAAGCTTTCCAGTTTCAAGGAGAGCTGAATGGAGCAGTGAACATGATAATGATGAATCTCACCAAGTGGCTTTTTGCTGACTAGCAACAGACATATAAATAAAAATAAAAGCATATTTGCTGGAGCAGGAAAATTGTTTTTACCATATCTCATAAGCTACTGCCCCTCATGGGGTGTCTAATCAGACAAAAGTTGGTGAAGCTACAAAGCACTGGCTTGTAAAAACAAGCTGAGCCTTGATTTAACCCCATTCTAGCAATTTTTCAGCTACTTTGGTATTTTAAGTAAAAATTTGTTAACTCACAGAACCCTGCATCGTTCAGCATTCCTCAAGATGTATGTCCTGGTTTGGAGAGTTACTCACCCTTTCTTTTAATGCAGAAACATATTTGGCAGTCTGAAATGTATCCTAATTGTGCAGCCATGCTCTGTAATTGTCTGGTTTGGTTTTTGAGCTGACCTCTCTCACTGAAATGAGTAGTTCTGAGAGCACCAGAACCGGCAAAACCTGCCTTCTTGCAGATTCCTGTCTCATGGCTGGCTGCAAACTTGGAATTAATTATTTTCCAGATATGGAGACATTTTTGTTGTCTCCTGCTCTCTCTTGGGATATTTGGTACCAGAATACCAAATAATGTACAAGGCCCTGCTGCAGGGTGTGCTTTCCTTCCATCATGACCCTCAGAGGCCTGTTCTATCTTAATGGTTCCTTATGTTCACAAAGCTTGCAGAAATGTATTTTATCTTTTAGAGTTCTGTGTGGTCAATCAGTTCACTCCAGAGCTATTGAATGGGTGAGAGATAAGAAAGAACAGGAACTTTGGTTAGGAAGCAAGGCTAAAGCAGTAGCTGCACCCGTAGAGCACTGCCTCAGCTCTGGGTCTGTAAGTATTTTGTGTACTAAATGCTACTCAAAATCTGGGTTGTCAAACTTCACTACACTGTTAATATCACAGGAATATCTATTACACTGGGCTGTCACTGACTGCTAGAATGTTCTTCAGTGTCAGAAAAAGAAAAAGTGATTAGCCAACTAAATTTTAAAATTGAGGAAGGGAATACTTAATACATTCCTCAGCACATAGAAAAAGAGAGTACTTTTTCCTTCAAGTGTTCCTCTGGGTGGGCTTCTTTTAATAATAAACCAGGAACATCAGTGAAAGATTAAGTGGGAATTGCAGCAAAAAGGCCAAAGTGGAGGAACCAAGGATAATGCCTTTTATCTTCATGGAGGATTTTTTTGAAAATGCACACAGCAATAGCTATTTAATGGAGGGAAGCTGTATAACTTACTGTCTTCAGTGTGTGTTGTGTTCTTCCCAAGGTACAGAGAATCTCTACAAGTTTGCATCATCTCCTTGGCTTCAGTTGCAAACCCATCTAGTTTTCTGTAAGTCAGAGCCTTGCCAATTCATATGCTGCAGCTGAGAATTACATAAATGCAGGATGCCCCTCAATGGCAGCAGCTTAGTGAGCAGTGCAGATAGTCCCGATGGAAACAATGGGAAACAGAAGCAGATAGAAATCTTACAGACACATAAACCCCCATCACTCCTTTCCATTTGTTATTTCCTGACTCATAATGGACCAGAATAAAAGCACACTCTACAGTATTTTGGATTTGAGTATTGTGGGCCTTAAGGACACCACAGCACTGGCTTCTTCTATCTTTGCTGGTTTAAGGAAAGCTGGATAGAGACTAAACAGATTTTTTTAATTAAAAAAATAAAGCAAAGACACACAAACCCCCAAGTCCTGCAGACCCAGCTGCAGCTGCCAAAAGCACATGTCATAACACACTGACATGCAGGGTTGTGAACATTTCTCTATTCCTCACAGCAAGATTTATGGATCATGCTCATAAAAGGTTGGTATGTTTGAGGCCATGATCCAGCAGAGTGTTTTGAATGCCTTCTATCCCAGGGCCTGACTACGATCTGCTTCTTGGGATTGTTCCTTTCTTAGATGTAGTTTTCATTCTTGCCCTGAGACACAAAGACAAATGTCAAGAATCTATGCGGTCTGTCACAGCCAAAGCTCATGGCAAACAGTGTTTCCTTGGCTGAAACCTGCCAAGTGCTGCACCTAGTGATAGCTGGCTGTGCCACTGAGGAAAAAATTATGCAGCTCTGGTGAAAGAATAATCAGGGTGGAGCAACTGCAAAGGTCTGGTAAGTTATTTTCACTTGGGACACATTGGTATTGATATTAACATGGAGATCTGTGTGAGTTTCCAGTTTAAAAATAGAGCATTTCTTTGCAGGCCCAATGGGTAGGTTATTATGTTTTTCTTGACAAGAATATTACTTGGAGAAATAGCCTGGGAAAATGCTTCAGAATCTTTCCTCTGCTTTCAGGATTATGGTTTTTTGCAGCCAGCAAGGAAGAGCCTGCCAGACTTCTTTCTACTTAATCTGGATTGCAGTGCTACTTCCTTATTTTTTATTGTACACATGTAGACCATGAAATAGGATAAAAGGGTGATGTAATTGCTGCAGGCTTTCCAGAAAAAAAAAAAAAATCTGGAACATGAATTAGGTGAGAAAATAGGAAGGGAAACAAGATGATAGAACTGCACATGGGGCCTAAGGGCCAGTTGGGAGGGTATGGAGAACACAAACATGATCTACAGAGGGATGAATCCTCCCCTCTAAATGCTGCTGTGTTTGTTTTGTCCTGCTCCTGCAGCCTCCACACGTCTGTGCAGTCACCACATTCCTTTGCCACAGGGGAAGATGTTTGCTAAGGTCTAGGTAACAGGAATTCTTTGTCAACCTTGTCTGGGTTTAAAGTATGCAGGAAATTTTTCTGTAAAAATCCTTTCGGTGGTTCTTGCCACACTGGCAGAATCTGGGTAAAATTTCTCTGTGCTAGGACTTCATTATCAATTATCTGAACCAGGAAATTACAACATTAAAAAAAAAAGTTAACCCACCCTTTTTTGCTGCTTGTCAGCAGGTAGCAAACGTGCAGCACATGTGTGTGTGCTTTCATTGCATTCACATGCTGCTGTATCTGAGAGCAAGGCATTTCCAGGAAATTAACAACTGCTGGGAAGGATTGTGGATACAAGGGACAGCTCAGCTCACCACCCAACTGGCTGTTAGTCAATGGGAGGTGCTCAGTGCTGAGACTTGCTGTCATAAATTGGAATGAAAAGCACATGAGCTTATGAGGCTGTGTGCAGGAGATGCAGACATTACTGTCATTTTGAGCAATTTAAGTTATTGCCTCCTCCCTCTGCATCTCCTTCAGTAGGAACACTGCAGCTGGCAAAAGGACTGATAGCAAGGGTTTGCTCTAGATCCATTATATTTGTGAATCACAAGCTACTAACAATTTGGATTTAATTAAAGAAAAATTATAAAATCCAAGTTTAAATTGGGTGCAGATTGTGTAGGGATTTGTGCCATTTCAGCTCAGTTGTTTTAAAGATCATTTTCCCAAACCACCCAGGTTCATACACAGCTCTGGCCATACACACATATGGAGCACACACAGCTCAGGCCTGCCTGTTTGACTAAGCCTTGGTCAAACAAACAGTTCCATTAGAGCAAAGTCTCAGTGTTGCAGAATTGAGCTTTAATCGCCATTGCACAATGAAAAGTTCTCTCTCGTGTCAAAGCTGCTGGATCTTTAGCTGCTGTGATATTTGGTATGTAGGTTTAAAAACCAAACAGCTGCCCACAGTGAGCAGTGCAATGTTATATTTCAATTTTAGAGAAAAAATTGTATTCAGAGATGCTGAGAATTTTTTTTTAAAATCTAAATAGAACATCTGCATACTGTATTAAAGGTGTGAGATGGCAGAAATCCCTTTTCAAGCTACTTTAAACCCAGAAAGCCCTAATATCTGTTTTCCCAGTTCCTCTTTTGCCCAGGTCTGTTTTGCCTGTGAATCAATAATGAAGACATTGCTCTCTAACCTCAGGTGTGCCACTTATCAGTTATACATGTATTTCTCAGACAACATGGGGATTTAGCTTTGGTTCTATTTTATTTCCCTGGCTGAGAATTTAGAAGAACACAACAGCCAACATAAAAAATGTTTTTTACCCACACCTGTTGGTTAAATTTGCCAGGCACCAAGTCGAGTAGGAACTTGTTAGCTTTCATTACAGCACTTGGAAAAAATGTCATCATCCACTAAGTAGAGCACAGCCTCCTTCCAGCACCAGCATGCCTTGATCTCCTCTGATGGATGTGTCCTTATCTTGCTTGTCTTCACACTGCAGATTGCTGCTATTGGTGATGAAAGGATGAAAAGAACCCAAGCTGGGTGGCAGACACTGAGATGAGTGTGCAGGTAGTCAATCTGTTCTACTGAGTCATGTTCATCACACTGAGGCATAACTATAAGTTAAGTGTGTGATGGACCTTGCTATACACCAGAAAGTACAAGTAGCATCTAAAACAAGGAAATTGTCCTAGTTGTGTTCAAGGTAAAAAAAATAAATGGCAGTATTTCCAATTCAAGCAGTTGATGAGTTACTCCAAGTCACAAGAGACATGAACTGTCTTACAATTAGGGCATATTAGAGAAGTTACTCATCCCAGGGAGTTGTCTTCCCTCAGTAGCAAAGTTTTTAAAATTTTCTTAGTTGTTTCCCACAGCCCTGCTTGCAAAGGTACAAAAGAAATGCCTCCTTTAGTTTTTGCAAATATCCTATTCCAGTATAAACCTGTGCAAATGTCATTAAATTGGTTTATCCTGTATGGAAACGGAATAAAGTAAAATGCCTGCTTAGCAATTTGTGTAGCATATAGTAATCAGACATCTTTAGAGGGGCTCTTTTGAAATACATCTAAGTTTGGGAAGAAAAATATGAAGCAAAGGAATGGAGTTTGTAGTATTCATGGACTCAGTCCCATAAGAATATACAAGCCCAGTGCCAAATGCCTCCACCCAAATACCCGAGACGTTACTAATTTGATAAGAGTCCTTTTCCTGTTTTTTACTGGCCTGTGCAGTTTCTCAAGCTATCTGTACTTTCCCACGAAGAGCAATTTTGGTGGCACAGAACATGTCTGCAAAGCAGAATGAAGGTGTGTTGCAGCACAGGTAGGTGATAGCACACGAGAATGGGTGGTCAGAGCTGCAAATGTGTGGGAAATGGGCTGGCAACCAGCCTGCATTTATAGCTGGGTGAGTATTTGGCATAAACTGCACAGAACCTTTTGCTTGTGGCAGCAGATATCAGTAAAAATACCTGCTGGGGCTTCAAATAATGTTGAATGGCTTGGAAAAACTGCTGGACAAGGTACTGAGCAGGATCCAGAGTCTTCTGTCTAGAAGAACAGATAAGTACAGTAAATGCAAATCAGGACTGCATTCTTCAGACAGGGCATGCCTGAAGATTCACACAGTAAATCTGGAACCACATTTTTCCTCCTGCTGCTGTATCTGTCCAAGCAAATGTGCCTGTTGTCTTTCTTCCTGACTTATAGACACCTGCTGTGGGGGTGGCACTTGGTGCTGGCACCTCAGGATGGCTGGATGCAGTGCCTGGCCCACTTCTCTCACCAGTGTCAGGCTGTCAGAGTGCTCACATCCGTCCTGCCACAGCCACATCTTTGACTCTGGGCCATGCTCATTTCATTAAGCTTTGTATTTTGGGGAGAAAGGGTGGAGAGAGGTGGTTATCACCTCCCTGTGAGGAGTGTGATGGTGTTCACAGGGGCCTGAGGATGAGGGAAGAGATGAGGATCTGACTCCATGTTTCAGAAGGCTGATTTATTATTTTATGATATGTATTATATTAAACTATACTAAAAGAATAGAAGAAAGGATTTCATCAGAAGGCTAGCTAAGAATGGAAAAAGAAATTATAACAAAGGCTCGTGGCTCAGAGAGTCTGAGCCAGCTCTCTGTGATTGGCCATTAATTAGAAACAACCACACGAGACCAATCACAGATGCACCTGTTGCATTCCACAGCAGCAGATAATCAATGTTTGCATTTTGTTCCTGAGGCCTCCCAGCTTCTCAGGAGGAAAAATCCTAAGGAAAGGATTTTCCATAAAATATCATGGCTACAGAGGAGCTCTTTCTAGAGCAAACCAGAAAGCTTTCCCAAGTGCCTGCACATGTAATTCTATCTTTGGGCATATGAGCCTCACAATACCTTGTTAATATGTTTAATCTTTCAGGTGTTTTACACCTTCCATGGCTCTTACTTTGTTCAGAAACATGCTTGAGTCTGAAAATACACAACTGGAAAGTGAAACTCTCTGATGCTGTGTGGAGCTTCTGGCACTCTGGGTGGTGATGCTCACCATCATTTTCCATGCTGTCTTGTACCTCTGCTCAGTAAGTGGGAGAAAAGCTGGAGAAGGTAAAATGGTTACACACAGCAACTGAATTTTAATGATAAATGTGAGTACATTCTCAGGCACAAAATTGTCCAGTGCTCTCTGTGCTGTTTTCTACCAGAAGGGATTGTTACCTGGATAATAACTTCAGGAAAAACAGAAAAAAAAAATCTGCATGTTTTCTTTTCTTTGGAGGGAGAATATATGTGTGGTGGTTTTCTCTTTTTTTACACTGATGTATTTCACAAATGTTCCTTCACTACATACTTTCAGCTGGTGAAAATTATTTTTCCTCTGGGTCCAAAAAAGTTTCAAGTAGACCCTGAATTAAAACTATGAGAAAATCACCACTGCAAAACTAGAATTTTAAAACCAATGTTTTTGCAAAGAAGAAAAATAAGTGTGTGTGCACTTTGGCTGATCTGTAACCACAGCACGGTCTTTTCAGCATTCCTTTTTTTAACATGCAAAATATTTTCCAAACTCCCATCCTGTTTTTTTAGGAACTGTGTCAGACTACATGCAGTTTCTGAAACTAAGGCAGCAACAGTGTGGCACTATAAAACTTGCATATTCTATTTCATTAAAAATATATAATGCCCAGATGGTACATGCTGAGTACACAGGAAAATGAAGCAAATTAAGCAGAGCTGATGATAAATGTGTTGATCTCACTGTCTGAAGACCACTGCTTTTAATCCTGCTCTTTCTCTTGGTTCTCTTGGAAGATATCTTAAAGATTTTTTCCTGACTAATGTTTCCCAGCTGAGCTTGTGGAAAAGACCCAAACCACCCCAAACAACCTGGGGAAGATTTAAGTGTTAAACTCGAGCTGTGAGTATGCCCCTATTTCTGTACCTTTAGAGGGATCAGGCCTGGGTTTGTGCTGGCTCTGACTGTCCTGGCACAGAATGTTACAGGTGCAGGTTGGTTCTGTTACTGCAGTGTGCATACACTGAGAGCAGGCTGCTCTTACCTTACTTGACAAATAATAATACTCTGAGGACTGCTATACTGACAAAAACCAAGCAAAAAAATGTATGAGGGTGAGGAGACTGTAATAACTGAGATCAGGAACTCTGGGACAACCAAGGAAGTTCCCACAGCGGTGGAACCACTCCCTTTGCTGGCAGCCGGTTAAATGGCTGAGGGTTTTTACTGCCATCTACTGTGCAAATGCTTCAAGCCAGAGGGAAATAAAACTTCTGTCCCTTCGTTCTCAAATAAATGAAATTACTTCTGAAAAGAGAGGGAAGGCAGAACTTGATTTCTCTCTACAGCTAATATTCTCTTTATTTATCTTCTTTTCTAATTCAGAAATTATTTGGGTCTTTTATTTCCTTCCTGTGCTGAGAGTAGAATCATCAGGTTTGATCAAGGTAATTGTTATCCCTTCACTCCTTGCATTTTCCATCAACATAAATTTTCCACATATCTATGTACACACAGATAGTATTTTTAATTGCTGTTTTCCTATTTTTCTTCATTTTATCTAGTACAAATATAAATTACAATCCTTTTTGACAACTTTAGCTCTTCTCTTATAATTATATTCCATTCGACGCAACACTTTTAGATCCAGAAATCTTTACAGAAGTTAATCTTTAATTATTGGAATCCAGCTGGAATAATGGGGATTCAGTTGGAATAATGGGGATCCATTGGACCATTTCATTGTTCCACAATAAATCCAAAAAACAAAACAAAGGAGCTTCCTTACACTACTACTGTCTTCATTTTTAAGAGCCCTTCCTACACATTCACCCTACAAGCTTCAGCCTGGGTCTGGGGCAGTTACAAATGGCATTTAATAATGTGATAGAGCAGAGATGGGCTCATGATTGCAGGCATGCCCAGCCTTTTATCAGGGAAATACTGATACTGATCACTTGTTTTCTATCTTTCATACCTTACATGTTATTTGTTGAAAACTTTACCCATTTTTTCAATGGAAGGGTTACATTTAGGGGAGTGTCACTGCACAGTTTGTCAGTGAGCTAGAAAAGCAAATGAGATCATCATAGCAAGAAATAATGTGATCAAAGTCCAGACCTACAAGCAGGAACAGCCATAATAACATCTGTTATTATTGCTGAGACATCAGAATCCACACAAGCATTTACAGAAATGCAAGTGATAGAAGTGATGATGTTGTTTCCAAAATTCCTGATTTCTTTTTTTGCCCCAAGAGCTATGTTTTAGGAAATGTCAATGAAGCCTCACAATTTGCAAATGCCTGATGTTTCCACAAACTGGTGACCACCAGCAGCAGTGTGAGCATATTGTACCTTTTGCTGGTGGGCTACAGCCCTGCAGAACAGCACAAAAGCTGCTGCCCACCTCTCTGTTCCTAATCTGTGGTGATTGTTACAGCTGCACCTCCTGAAGGGTGAGACTACCTTCTGCACTATTTTCTTACATTCTATCCCTCCACATCTTAGAGGCTCTAAAACCTTAAGGGATTCTTGGTGGTGACACTCCAGGACTGGGCCCAAGTGGAGGAGAGTGAGCACAGCCCTGCCTTGCTGAGAGACCCACTGTCTCACACCACTCTTTATCATCTCAATAAGGCGTATCTCAACGCACATCCAGCAAGTATAGCAGAGCAGGAGAAAAATCAGCTGGTTTAGTACTAAACCAACCATGTGGAGATTTTTCCACCATGCTAGGGGGGTCTCCAGATTGACTTTTCTGGTTGTGTTACATAAAGAAGATGGATTACAGCTGAGACTCTGTGCCTGTACTTCTGAGTCACTGATGGACAAGAATGGAAGAAAAACATTGTCTTTTTTGTTAAATTAGAATTGTATAAGCCTAGTGCTTGCTGTCCTCATTTTCTATTGCTATCAGTAGAAAAAGAGTAGAAAATCCTCAAAACATTGTACAATTCAAAGATAGCAAACCCAGAAGTTTAGAGGAAAATAAACCAGATAACAATTGACCAAATTGTACTACTGGCCTTAGCACAAAGCTCTTCATTAAGGCAATCAGACAAAAATGGCAAGCTCTGTTTCTGGCCCATTCAAAAATGTGATGTCAAAGAGTGTTCATGCTGAGCAGGTTAATGTAGGAATGTAGAGAATCCTGCTGCAAAATGCTTCCAGAGACAGCTTAACACTGTGAAAATGAGTTACAAGAAAGGAAATGCATCATCTTGTACCAGTTGGGTATGAAGTTGTGCTGTGATAAGCGATGGAGTTTTATTGAGAAAGTACTAATGAGCAATAAATGCCTGCAGTGGAATGGGTAGCAGCTGGTCTGCATTTGACTTCACACATGAAAGCTATTTGGCCTGACTTTGTGCCAAATCCTGCCATTTTTGAGATCATCAGACATGAAGAAGATTGAAATCCCTGGGTTAGTAGGGATTTCCTAACCAAAGAAGTGAGCCACCCTTGTAAGCAGAAGTGGGGAGTCTGTCCTTCTAGAACTCTCCATGTGTCAGCTGTACCATCCACACTGTTCTGGGCTGACACCTGACACTACAGCCAGTCCTGGAAGATTCAGCTGCTGTAAATAATTTCTGACAAACCTAGTTCAAATATGGTCATCTTGCAGTTAAGAGGTTTTATCTGGGTGTTAGCCTAGCTTGCTGTACTTCACCTGGCATATGTTTGAGCAGGCTTTTTTCATTTGATCCTGCAAACATTTGCTGGGGAGTGCCAAATTAAGAAATTATTTTGTGGCTTGAAGTATTCTTTACCTTCTCTACCTTTTTCTTATGCATCAGAGCAATGAAAGTGTTGGTTAATAGCAGGTTAGTTTGTCAGAGCCACGTTGGTGCTGGTAGGAGTTACAACCTCACCTCCATCAGGAGGAGGAATGAGTAGTACTGAGCCTGCTTCAAAACCCTTTATTTTCAAATAAGTTTTTGGGGAGGATTCACAGGGGTTTGGCTCAGTTTGCCAAATACCACCTGTGGACACAGCTGGTGGCTTTTGCTTAACAAAAGGAACCAGCTCTAAGTCCCTGTACTTGGTGGTGTGAGGCCACCTTTCAAGTGCTGTGTTCAGTTCTGTGCCCTTCAAGACAAGAGGACACTGAGGTGCTGCAGTGAGTCCAAAGAGCGACAATGGGGATGGGCAAAGGTCTGGAGCACAAATCTGGTGAGGTGAGGGAGCTGGGGGTGTTTAGCTTGGAGAAAAGGAGATTCTGGGGAGACCTTATTGCCCTCTAGAACTCCCTACACCAGGAGGGTACAGCCAGCTGGGGTCTGACTTTATTTCCACACCACAAGTGACAGGATGAGAAGACACAGACTTAAGCTACGCCAGGGGAGGTTTAGGATGGGCACTAGGGTGAAAAACGCCAAACACTTGTTTTTAAAATTTTAAAAGTTTAATAGTAATAAAATGGTTATAAAAATAGTAATACAATTAGAGTAATAATAATTTGGACAATTTGAATTAGGACAATATGAGACAATAGAGACAAAGAGTTATGGATGTCCGGGTACCTTTTTCTGGGCAGCACAGCCCGAAAAAGGACCCACATTAACAAAGGATTAACCCTTAAAAGCAACAGCCTGTTGCATATTCATACACCTCATACATGATGCATAAATTCCATTCAAACACAGGATTCTGTCTGGTCGTCATCAACTTCTTCCTCTGAATCCTAACAGCGCCTTCGAGGCAGGAAGAAGTTCGTTTATTCTGATAAGAGAGCAATAAATTCTTTTTCTCTGAAAGATTCAGGTGTCCTGTGGCTGCTATCTTGCTGCAAGTCCTTTCTTTACAAAAAAAAAAGTATCCTACATAGCATAGTTTCTATTTCAATATTTTTTATAACTTAAAACTATATTTAACACATTACTTAAGAGAATTAATACAGCATTACTTTCTAACACAACACATATAATATTCAGTTTAATATTTGCGAAAAGCAACCATAAAATACACATTTTTCACACTAGAAAGTCTTTCTTCAGTGAGAGACTGGCATTGGACTGGGCTGAGCAGGAAGGTGTTGGGAGTCACCGACCGAGGGTGTCCAAGGAAAGGCTGGACGCTGCACTTGGTGCCACGGTCCAGTTGATAGGAGGTGTTCGGTCACGGGCTGGGCTCGCTGAGCTCAGAGGTCTTTTCCAGCCTCATCGTTCCTGTGGTTCCGTTTCTCTCCGTGGCCGGCCAGTCGCGCCGAGCCCCGGGGAAGCGGCCTGAGTGCCCCGTGTGCAGCCCGTGGCGAAGGCGGTGAGCCGCGCTGCCGTGCTCCAGCCGCCGCAGGCCCCGCCGGAGCGGAGCCCGTGGAGGGCAGCCCGTCCCCGCCGGAGCCGAGCCCGTGGAGTGCAGCCCGTCCCTGCCGGAGCGGAGCCCGTTCTCGCCGCCGCGGCCGCGCCGCTCCGTGAGGCGGCGGCGCTCGATGCGCTCGGGGCTCGGCCCGGCGAGGCGGTGCCTGCGGCTCGGCGCTGCCATGTCCGCCCCGGCCATGGCGGGCCTGGCGCGGGCCCTGCGGCGGGCGGCGGCTCCCGGGCGGCTCCCCCCGGCCCGCGGAGGGGGCGGCGGGGCCGGGCCGCGGCCCTGGGGCTGGGGGCTGGCGCTGGGGCTGGCGCTGGGGGTTCGGGCGGCCCCGGCGGGAGGCGAGCCGGAGAACGGGCGGGAGGAGAAGCCGCCGCCGCCGCGGGGCTTCGGCGCAGCCGTGGAGAGGAGCAGGGACCTGGTGCGGAGGATCAAGGTGCTGAAGCGGGGGGACCGCTGGGGGCTGGCGGGGCTGGCGCAGCTCAGGCAGCTCCACACAGGGGTGTGTGGAAGTGTGGTACAGTGTGGGGTATCTGAGAACAAGGGGGGGCTCAAAGGCTGTGGGAAGAGAGGCAGGAGTGACCGAGGGCACTTGGCTCAGCCTGGCGGAGAGACCTCACTGCAGCTTCCTCATGAGGGGGAGCGCAGGGGCGGGCACTGGTCTCTGCTTTCTGTGACTGGGGAATACCAGGAAATTATGTCAGGAGAAGTTTAGGTGGGAATTAGGAAAAGTTTTTTACTCCGAGGGTGACCAGGCAGTGAACAGGTCCCCAGGTAAGTGGGCACGGCTCAAGCCTGGCAGAGCTCCAGGAGTGTTTGAGCCCCGCTCTGGGGGGGGATTGTTGGAGCTCCCCTGTGCAGGGACAGGGGTTGGCCTCTGAGATCCTTGTGGGTCTCTTCCCACTCAGGATATTCTGTGATCCTGTTTAAAAAGCACCTTGTAGTTACTTCAAAAATCCAGCTGAAGCTTTTTTGAAATCTTCCCTGCCAGTGGGTGATGCAGTTTACCGGTTGCATATTCACTGTCATATTTTGTTTCTCTTGCATGTTCCGTTCAATAATTTAATTGAATTATCAAAGCAAAAATATTACCTTGCTATTCTTGTTAGGTATGTTTTTTTCCCAATAGCTGAGTTAAAATGTCAGCTTTGCAAAAGCAGTTTGTACCAGTTCAACCAAACTGGTACATAACAAAATTTCAACTATAATTTGGCAACAATAAGCAGGTTTATTTGTAGGGGTTTTGTAGCTTTTTCAGTTCAAGGCTTGGTAGGAGGTGTTTTTATCTTAAATATCCTTCTAAATGTCTTCTGTCCATTTTGGTTTTTTTCAGGATGAAGCAGGAATCCCTGGTATATTAGTTGGAGTTTCTGTAGATGGAAAGGAAGTCTGGTCTGAAGGTTAGTATGTAGGAGCGGTAGTTGTGCATGCTGTCAAGAACTGATGCACATCTAAAAAATGAACAATTCAGACAAGCTAATCAGGCTGGGATTTTGTCTACTTGATGTCCCATCTCTGGACAGTCACCAGAAATGGGTGCTTAGGGGGTATCAAATGGCACCTTCCTTGGTAAACTTCAATCATTTCCAGGAATTGATTATTTGTTAACATCCTGAATATGCTAGTATGTCTCAACAGTTAGATTGGAGAATCTTTCTTCCAGTAATTTTTCAGAATAACCTTTGAATGTACTCTGGGCATAGAACTGTGCAGTGGCCTGGTAGCATTGGGTGTAGGAGGAAAAGAGCCGTTCTCCCCACAGGAACTTCCTTAGCAGTCAAAGGAATCAGGGCTCACATTTGGTGACCTGTCTCCTGTTTGTGGGCTGAGGTGTGGCTTCACTGGGAAGGCACTGGCATTTAACAGGTGCTATCCTTTCAGAAATTGCAATTGTTTTTTCTGGTTACACAGGGTGTAAGTAGAGTGTGTTAGTACTTCTCATATCATGTAGACATTTGATGTTTTTAAAAAACCAATCAAAATGTCTATCTGTTCTCAGAAACATTTTCATGAGTGTCAAAACACTCAGTTCTGGGTTGTTTGGGTCTCCTCCTCCCTTCTCCATGGGGGCAAAGCAGGGACAGGTGTGAGTTGCAGGTATTCTGTGACCACAGCACTGAACCTGCTCTCTTGCTGATGAGAATGGTGTGAGGTTTGGGAGGTGTTTTCACTGGAAGAACATCACCTGCATCAACAAGCACCAGGCACTTGAGTAGCAACTATGTAAGAGAAAGGATCTTGGGCAAATGGCATGTCATCTGTTTTATTTCTTGTACTTTGTCAAGGTTTGTGGTTTTATTTCCTGAGCAGCTCATTGTTAGGCTACAGTTTTATATAGACAGAGGTGTGTTGCTTGGAGGCCTATCTTGTACAGAAAACTGCAAATATGTCATTGCTGCATTTTCTTGCTTTTATGCTGCAACATCACTTGCACTTTCTTCAGACCTCTCTCGACCTGAAGGCTGGTTTGGCAGCTTGAAAATGCTTTATTAATTCCAGTTCTTGCTACCAGACTTGTGGGTTGGTTACATAGGAAAACACTGTTACAGAGACTGTTAAACTGTGTTTTAATTGAAGTTATACTGAGTGATGTTGAAACATAGTAACACCTGGGTTCTGTGAAACCTTACAGTTTAGGTAATGGGAATGAATTTGTGAGTGATTTCCTCTCTCAGTTTCTGTATTGATACAATAAGACCCTTTACTGCTTTAGCCATTAATTTAGAGCAGTAAAATGAGTGTTTATGACTGTTGGTCAGTGATTTTACAGTCTAGATTTTGGTCTCTTTGGGGTTTTTATGCTGAAAATTTGACCTCGGTAGTGTAAATTTTGGCTTAATCTTTAATCTCCTTTATCATTATGTTTGTTGTGGTCTTCATCATCAACTTGAGATGCCATTGTCTAATCCAAAGGGCTCTGATTACCTGGTGCTGCTACAGTAAAATGTTACTGACTGAAATGTTACTGAAGCAGGGGCTGGGATATGCTTCCTATGCCAGTCCAATGCTTCGTATCCCAGTTTAGCTGGGGAAAAAATATTTTAAAGAGCCAGTAAATCTAACTCATTGCATGTAATGAATTCAGCATGTGCCAAGGACTTAGCAGAGTTTTATTTGCTGGCAGGTTTGGGCTATGCTGACGTGGAGAACCGCGTGCTGTGCAAGCCTGAGACCGTCATGCGCATCGCCAGCATCAGCAAGTGTCTCACCATGATGGCTGTTGCTAAACTGTGGGAAGAGGGGAAGCTGGATTTAGATGCTCCAGTGCAGAAATATGTCCCTGAATTTCCAGAAAAGGTCTACGAGGGTGAAAAGGTATGTAATTGTTTGTTGGTAAGAGTTTTCAAAAATTTTTGTTCCTGTCACTACATAGGTATCTGTGTGCAGATGCCTGATCTAGACCTATTCCTATAAAACACTCAAAATCATTTAGACAAGTACTGATATTTCCTGCTCACAAAAGCATAATTGGATCTTTACTTTTATATCAGTGTGTGTCCACATACACCCTTTTTTTTTTTTAATACTCTGTTTAATATGTGATATTTAAAATGTCTTTCACCTTTGTCTGTTCTTTGTCATGGTGAATGTTACTTTTTTAGTGATTTATTGTTTGTCTTTTAATGAAGAGGGCTCACATTATCCTCTCCACCCAGGTCACCATTACCACGAGACAGTTAGTTTCACACTTGAGTGGGATCCGTCACTATGAGAAAGATATTGCAAAAGTGAAAGAAGAAAAGGAAAAGGCAAACAGAGCACTTAAGCTAACAAAATCCCATCAGGATAAAGAACAAAAAGCAAAAGAAGGTAAAGGGACTGAAAACACTGATTGTGTCAAACAGAAGAAGGAACATGATAGTGAGACAAAGGGCCGGAATTCAAAGCCTGGCAGGAACGACAAGGAGTTTGAACAGGAAGAGTATTATCTGAAGGAAAAATTTGAAAGTGTGATTGAGTCACTGAAGATATTTAAAAATGATCCCTTATTCTTTAAACCAGGTGAGTTTCTATTAATGTAGGCCAAAATATGCTGTTCTGGTGAGAGTTTTGTTTTGATAGTTTTACATGTAATAATGGTAGTAGAGTCCAGTGAAGAGTGTTTGTGTGGGTGTTTTGCTTTGTTCTGCTTCCCTCCCTTTTTATTTTTTCTTCACATGCCCCATTAAAAGCTCATCACAGAAGTATTTGGTCTGTTCTGCACAAACCATCTGGTCATGTAGTATTTATGTATAAGATAATAAATCTCTACTTCTCCCAACAGCAGTAAGTAATGCAGTAAGTGCTCTGAAACATTCCAGTCAGTGGATTTATAAATGGTGAAGCAGAAGATAATTCTGGTAACAAATTTGTATCTACAAAGTATTTTGTAAGCAGATACCAACTTGCTGTAGTCATGTTCTGGGCCTTCTAGATAGGAAATAAAAAGCAAAATATTTTACTGAAACACTAAATCAGACCCCAAAAAAAAAAAAATCTAAAAACACCCCACAGACTCACAGAATTACTCAAGTAATTTATTGTTTGGATTATTTAAATTAGGTCTAGAGAGGACTTTGAGGAGCTTCAGGTGTAAGTTTTAAATGAGGTAGGTTAAGGTAAATTCTATGTATTGCTGATAAACAGTAAATAATGTCATTTAAATATATATCAGCAATAAATATAATGCCATTTAAATATATATCAGCAGCAAATAATGTCATTTAAATATATATCAGCAATAAATGTCATTGCTGATAAACAGTAAATAATCCATTTAAGGGGGAGAGGGGTAGAAAGAGGGTAAAGTTAAACACTCACCATCTTGGAGAGCTCACTTTAAATAAGTGATGTGTCTCAGCTGTAGGCACTTCAGCAGTTGCTCAATATGTAAATGTTTCATAGAAGGCATTAGCACAAGAATGAGATTTTTTTAAATGAAACATTGTTTTGTAAATAAATTCAGTTGTCTTAAATAATACACATGCTTGTGTTCATATAATCTTTTGGGATATTCTCGAACTAGAAACACTGTGCTTAAAGTGATGAATGCCCTTGAAAAATGTGAGTATTGCTGTTGTTTTCCCTTCTCCAGGGGATGGACACACAAACAAGTCACAGTAGCTGAGCATCTTTTAAACAGTGATTTTATGGCTTGTGTCAGCTTTCCAAATCCAGACATCCTTGTTAGACCAGATATGGCAAATCTCCTGGAAAGGATGTTTAATGTCAGCACTGACACCTTGGCATGAAACCTGAGTGTACACAGAGATCTCTGGGAGATTTTAGTGCTGTTCCTTAGCAGGATGTGTGTCTGCTGCAGTACAGAATTTCCTAGGCCCAGGATCAACAATGGTTGATTATTAATTGCTGTATACAGTTTTATTTGCACATATGATTCCATTTAAGTATCATGCAATTAACCTGGGGTTTTTTCCCTTTCTCACTGTGTTTCTTCAAGGTAGTCAGTTCTTGTACTCAACATATGGCTTCACTCTCTTAAGTGCTGTTGTGGAGAGAGCTTCAGGACAGAAATTTACAGATTACATGCTGAAAATGTTCCGTGACTTGGATATGCTGTCAACTGTCCTAGATGACAATGAAGCAATGATATACAACAGAGCAAGGTACACAGGGGTGGAACTCTGCTTTTTCCACAACTGCTGCCCTTTCCATCTTAATTAAGACACCTGTATTAAGAATGTGTGATTGTTCTTTTCCCAGAGATTTAAATGAAGTGTTGTATGTTACTTCAACATTACTTTTTACATTTACATTACAATTTACAAGGGAATTCCTCAGCATTACTCATGTAGCTGCTTCCAATGCCATGGTATAGGTTCTGTAATTAGCATGTAAAATTACAGAATAAGAAATAAATATTTCTTGTTCTAAGTATGGATATGGGAGGTGAGGGGAGTAATAGGGGTGACTTCAAAGTTTGCATTTACCTTGGGTACAAGTAAGCACATAAATGCAGATTAAATAAGGAGTAACTAGGAAATTATGTTGGAATAAATAATTACCTTAGTTTGCTTAATATACTGGCATTTAAAGGGTTCAATGGAATTGTAATAGTCTCACAGCAATACAATGTTTTCATAAATCAAATTTCAGTATGCATGTTGACCAGAATTAAAATTCTATTTAACATCAATTTAATTTTAAAATTAATTTAACATAGGAAAAAAATAACCAACACACCCCACCTCCACAGTCCTACAAAAAAAAACCCCAAACAACACCCACAAAACAACAAGCTGAGATAAATTTTGTAACTGGATAATCCATTCCCATATAGTGGATCAGGCTAGGGTTTCTTGTCTTATTTTATTGAATTTCCTGTCTGGGCTCAGAAATTAATTATTGACTCCCCTGTTAAATTTTGGTGTGGGACAAGAATTCTGTTGAATGACAAAGTAGGTTTTAGTAACAGTCTCATGAAAATGAGACTCAGACTTTTTAAAAGTTTGGCTTCTAAAATGCTCTCAAAGACTGATGAACACGTTGAAGCTGAGGTTTATAAGTACAGGTGTATATTGCAAGTGTGTGTGCACAGCTTTACTGCTCTGTTCCAAGATGCTTTGTGCTGGTGTTCAGTTTGCTTGCAAAATTTCAGAGGCTCTCTGGATGACAGTGATGTTCTTATAAATTATCACCCTTGTACAGTCAAGGTTTTTTAGAACATGTGTATGTTCATCCTTTTATAAACTGAAATATGGGAGGGATCAAGGAGTTGGGAGAGATGCTCTTGTGGGAGTCTTTTTATAGGTACTTACTGTTAAGCAAAACTGAGATGCTGATGGATTTGCTTCAACAAATTGGGGCTTGATGCCTCAAAATAGAATGTATTGAGGGGTTAAGGTTTGTTTAATGGTTTGGTTATACTATATTTATCTAACAGGAAAATGCTAAAAAATCCATGTTCTAGATCTTTTAGAGATATAAGTCAATGTCTTTGTAACAGGGTTTTTTTTGTGATCAAAAAACTCATTATGGGGACAACAGGATACTAAATCACTGTCAGGGTTGATGGTAGTCCTGCATCCTGGACCATTCATCATTCTTCCTTTGTTTCAACCTCTGACTTCCAGTGTTATAAGTTATTCAGAAGTTTGCTAGAAAGCTTTCCAATACAAGTGAGATCTAGGTAGGGCTCTTCTTTTTTATAAACTCTCCATAGACCTTAATTGGTTAAAAGACCAAAGGCTGAAATTCCTTGGGTTATATATTTATTCAACAAATTTCATATGTTGTATGAAATTACCCAAGTCATGATTGGACTGTTCCTTTCAAAAGCACAATTTGTTCTGCACTTCTGTTGCATTGTTGCTGATAATTCTGCAGCTCTGCTTGGCAGTTTCTACATTTGTGTTATGCAAGATTTTAATGCTCCTTGCTTTGTTCTAGAGTACAGCAACCATAATGGGGCAGTGGGGGGAAATCAGCCATGAGTGAAAACTACTGTCTGGGAGCAGTCACCTAAGCCTCAGTTGTAGAATTCCTTGTTCTTTTAAACATTTCTAGTACAGGCATTTAGGAAAAATCTGTGCTGCCTGATCTATTTATCTCTGTCACATCTCTTATTTGCATATTGTCTTTATTCTTAGTATATCCTAAGATTAAGCAGTATTAGTACTTTTATTGAAGTTCAGCTTCTAACCTAAGAAGTCACCTTAATTTTTGCTTTTCTGTCTGAATTACTTGTTGATTTTTCTGCAATAAATATATTTTTAAAATGTGTTTTGAAAACCCTCTAAATGTTCATGACAATGATACATGCTCAGTTTGCTCTTTTAAGGTAGGGCAGCTTAAAATCATTGCGCATAGTATGTGAGAATGACAAATTGAATTTTCTTGCATTTCAGGTGTTACATTTACAACAAAAAGGGACGGCTGGTAAATGCACCATATGTGGACAACTCTTACAAGTGGGCTGGTGGTGGCTTCCTGTCATCAGTAGGTGACCTCCTGAAATTTGGAAATGCCTTGTTATACAGCTACCAAGCTGGACAATTTCAAAACAACAACAGCAAACTCCTCCCAGGGTACCTCAAGCCAAGCACAGTTGCCATGATGTGGACTCCAGTGCCAAAAACAGAAGTGTCGTGGGACAGGGATGGTAAATACGCCATGGCTTGGGCCGTGGTGGAGAAAAACCAACAGTGTGGCTGCTGCAGACAGCAGAGACACTATGCATCTCACACTGGGGGTGCTGTGGGGGCCAGCAGCGTCCTCCTCATCCTGCCTGAAGAGCTGGACCCCCAGGCTGTGGGTGCCTGGCCAGTGGCACCCCCCAGAGGGGTCGTTGTCACCATCATCTGCAATATGCAATCGGTTTCACTCAACAGCACCGCCTTAAAGATCGCCAGGGAGTTCGACAGAGAGAAACAGGCACAGAGTGAGGGCTGAGAGCTGAGGGACTGGATTCACTGTGCTGCAAAACAAAGGGTGGAACTGGACTTCAAGTTCACTAAGATATGGGAAGAAACAGCATAAATAATTCACTTAATTAACCTCTGCTAGTGGTGCTAAACTTATGTCTAACTGGAATTCATGTCTCAGGGAAGTTCCTAACTTACAGAAAATGAGAATGTAACAGTCAAAGATAACTTTCTGTAGTACCTGTGTAAATGATCATTATCTTAGCAGGTTATTTTTACCAACTAGTGAAACACTTGACCAAGATAAAAAAATAGCCTTTTCTTTTTTACACTAAGTACAAATTACCTACCTTGAATGTTAAACTTTTGAAAAATTTCACATCTTGATTTGACCACACAAATATGTTGCTTGTTATTCTTACGGTTCCAGTCTGCCAAAACTATTCAGTATTACTTTTTAAAGAAAAATTGTGTCACCATTGCTTTTTGTTTTCACATGCCACTTCCCTTACTTGCTTAAAAAACCAACAAAACCCAAACCTTGAAGCTACCTCCAGAATGCAGATTTATACCAGAAGCAGGCTTTTATCAGAGCTGTGGATTAAGAACTAGAAAAGAATGAATCTAGAGCAATGTAAGTAAAATTATTTCTGTTTTTTAGATATTATCTCATCCATTTTTATTGGACAGAGAGAATGTGTAGAATTAGTTTACTGTGCAATAAAAGTATTATTTCCAGAGTCAAGTCCACCCAGATAGCACAATGTGGCAAGCTGTCAAACTGTCCTGTTGTTTTTGAGTGTTAAACACTTGGTAGCCAGAAATGGCACTGTGTTCTGTAGCCCAGATACCCCCTTGTGAACAGGAATTAGGAACTCCAACAGCTCAACACAGCTCCAAGCCCATTCTTGAAGGCAGGAGTGGAAGTCTCACCAACTAACACGGCCCTGGCAGCTGGAGCACAGCTCAAAGTGCTGCATCCAGGGTGGGGACTCCATGGGCAGCTCCTTCCAATGCCTGATCCCCCTTTCTGTGAGGAAATTCTGCCTGTTGTCCAAGCTGAACCTCACCTGGTGCAGCCTGAGGCCATTCCTCTTGTCCTTTCACTTGTTCCCTGTGAGAAGAAGCCAACCCCAGCTCCAGCCTCCTGCCAGGGAGTTGTAGGGAGTGATAAGGCCACCCCTTCTCTCCAGGCTCCTTCACCTTCTTGTCAGACTTGTGCTCCAGACCCTTCCCCAGAGAAAGGAAGGAAGAAAGAAAAGGAAGGAAGGGAGGAAGGGAGGAAGGGAAAGACAGAAAGAAAAAGAAAAGAAAAGAAAAGAAAAAAGAAAAGAAAAGAAAAAAGAAAAGAAAAGAAAAGAAAAGAAAAGAAAGAAAGAGTCCCCTGCCTTTGGACATGCTCCAGCTCCTCAATGCCTCTCCTGAAGTGAGGGGCCCAGAGCTGGATGCAGGACTAGAGGTGGGAGATTTTCTAATCTTGTTTCACAATGGGAATAAAGTGGCATCTGAAGTGTCCATTTTATGTATTTCACAATGCCAAGGGAGATCTCTGTCACCTCAAAGATTTACCCCACCTCACTTCCCCTGCAGTTACATCAGACAGCACTTCCAGGCTGACACAAAACAGAGGAATATCTTTAGGAAAGGTTTCAATACTTCCTTTCCTGCACTGCTCAGCTGAATTTAAGGAGCAAGATGTCTTGGTTAGCAGCTAGCAGGATAGCCCTCCCTGCCTCCTTCCCAAACTCATGCTTTTAATGTTATCCTCATAGTTGTTCCCTGCCCTGGTGATATGCAGCATGCTGCCATCTCTGCTCCCACTATGCCTGTGGTAATATTTATTACCCAAGACCAAGAAATCAGGAAATTTAGTATTTTGAGGGGTCAGTGTTTTACCTATATTTTTAATTAGAGCTTATAAGACTAGTTTAGTATATTCTTCATAATTACAATCATTATTGTACCTTAAAAATGGTTTGCTTGGGGTTTCTGGCCCACTCACCAAAATTTCGCTTTTTTATCTGTTATTAATGTACTGTCTTTATCTCAAGAGTATCCAATCATTTCATCTTCTAGCACCTGGAACAAAATGGGTCCCTGACAGTCTCTGCTTTAGTATTAAATTAATCATGAGTTCTTATCTTTTAGGGTAGAGAAGGCAGAGATATGAGAGACTAGGAATCAATGTGGCCTTAGCATATGTACTCAGGTCACAATTAATATTGCTACTTTGATCTTTGTTCTAAAACCAGAAATCTGATGGGCTGGCATTGTATGTGGGAAATTTAACTAGACTATATCTGGTTAATTAAAAGCAGCTTTCCTGATAAACTTACCTGTGAGTGAACCTTTGTTGTGAGTGGCACTGACATAAACCCCAACTTTTCTTAGAAGGCACATGTATTCCATGGGTACACCTGTTCCTGTATCAAACACCTCCTTCTGCATATGGTAATTACATGTTTGCTGTTTGAAATAACAGAAATAAAACTTACCTTGCAAATGCTACCAATTGTACTAGCAGGTTTTTGGTTTATTTTATTGACTAGACATGTAAGAGTTTTCAAAGTCATAAAAAGAATGCTAGCTAATTAGAAAATCACAATAATAATTAGCTTACCAAGACACCTGATACTTTTAAAGAACTGTTGATACACAACTTGAGATATTATTTAATAAAACAAGATATATGTAAGATTTTGTTTTAATATTTTCTCGTGGTTAAAAACAAAATCCATTTTTAGCAGCCATTTAGAAAGACATGGCTTTCAAGAAATAATTAAACCCTTTTCCTTATTGCAAGAAGGCAATTATTTAATGGCAGTATTTAATACTAACAGTATGCACAGGTTTGCTGTACTTGTGCCTGGATGCCATTCACACCTCTCAGTGTAGTTCCATGACAGAATTGTTTATATGCCAGTTGCCTTCTCTATGCTGCAGGTTTTCAGTGCTTTGCAAAGTGCTTTGGGGTTTTCTTTGGATAGACATCTCAGTTTAGAATACCAAGTGCAGTCCTGAGATCAAATCAGCAGGAGGGAAAACCCATGCATTCCACAGAAACAGCTGAACAGAGGTGAGTAACATTTCATTTTTATTTATCACCATATTATCCAAGAGGGGGAAGGGACTACAGCAACACTGAAAGCAAATGAGCCATTTTAAATCTTATCTAGCTTTTGCAACCCTTGCAGTTATGGTAGCTGCAGTAATAAAATACACAAAATGCATTTTTAAAGCACTTTCCGTAACTATATGCATTATACTGCTGTAGTTTATGATTAGCAAGGGGAAGGATGCAGGAAGTCCAAGGTTTTTACTGTTCAAACTTATAAAAATAGAGCTTGGTTATCTGCAAACTTACAGGAAGAACTTGCACTTCAGATCATTTATTGAAAAAGAGATTCCAGCAGATTAGTCAGCAGGAGCATGTAATTTGTACAAAATCAATCACAATCACATTGTTGTTGTAACAGGCATTTTTAAGCTGGTAAGGCTTTCAGGAACACAGATCCAAAAATCACATGCTGAACTGCTCAGTGTTGCTTTCTTCTAAATGAACAGCCTGCAAAGAAATCATGTGAGTAGAGATATGAATAGTCCTTAAATTGTCAGACTGCCTTGAAAAATTGCCCATCCAATGTTAGTAGAAAAATCCATGGATTAAAAATAAATTTCATGTACCATAAGAGGTGAAGATTTAGCACTCTAAGTCTTCTCTAGCTCAACCTGAGCAACATGGTTGTCATGCAATTCATCTCAAAACAAGATTAAGGTGTACTATTTCTTTTCTTCCAGATGTATTTTAAAATTTCAGTCTCTGTTTCATCCCTTAGTGATACAAACCCCAAACTGAAACAGCTGCTGTGTGTTGTTACCATTTCAAGAGCCTCACTTCAGATATTCTGTCCTCATGTTTACACCCCTTTGTAGCACATTATATAAGCACTGCTATGTGTAATTTGCACACATGCTTACCTTTTGCCCTTTAAATAAGAAATTACTAAAATTTGGGTTAATTCTTACATTTTTTAAATCCTAAAGCATTTCCTGTGCTTTTCACATACCCCAGAGTTGGGCTGCACTCAAAGATACTGGTGTTATACCAGTTATCTGTATATACATTATTGGTGGTTATTTGCTCCCTTATAATTTATAGGAAGCAAATGTTCTTTGAGCCAGGGAACTGCTTTACAGCAGGGCTGTTTAAAAACAAACAGGCAAGCCATTAGTGACTAGCAGTGGCACAGGATTGCTTTAGCCTGGCAAAAGTACCCCAGTCCTTTGATGGTGCTTTTGAGCACACTAAACCCAGCTCAGAGTTACACAAACTGAAGGGAATGACAAGTCACCTAAAATGAAGTGTGTTTGATGACAATGTAGGTGTTTAGCTGCCTGGCAGATCTATATAGCCATTGAAAAACAAAGAATCTGAAGAAAAATTCACAATTCTGGGCCTTTTAACAATGTTTCTAGTAGACAACTCCAAGCAATTTGCAAAATCAGCGTTCCAGTATCAGTTTCCAAAATTCAAGCTAAAACATTTGCAGGCTATACAATGCATTTATATAAGTGGCATGTTTGGGTTGTGTAACATTGCCCTTACCTTCTGTGAGCCTGGCTTTGCCCCCAGTTGGCTGACACAGCACAGTTGAGCACCCTACACACAGAACTACTGTCTGAGCATGGCTGAACACTGTGGTGATCTTGTAGCATCCTGAAAAACAGCATCATGAAATTTCCACTGGGTATTTCTAGCATCATTTTTTAATGTGGTAATTGAATCAGGTATTCTAAATACACTTGTCCAAAATGCATCTGTATTTCGTCACACAGCACACCAAGCCAAACTAAGCAAGCCATGGTTGCGTTCTGAAGTGCTTGCCTTTGCTTACATGCACAGGAAAGCAAGTTAGGTAACAGAAACTGGTTTGATTCCATATGAAAATCAACAGGCCCTGCTGGCTGACAAACCCCAATTTGCCTATCACATCTCCTGGAAAGAAGTTCAGCAGTTCCAGGTTAGCCTCCTCTGCTGAGCAGAGGAACCCATGGAGCTGGAGAAATATTTACCTTGTAACAGTGGAACACTGCTGTTGACAAAGTCTGAAAGCTGGGAATATAAACACTGCTGTTCCAATCTGTGTTTGCTTTCTGTTTAATAATTGCTACATGTAAGGCTTGGTTGCATTCTATAAAACTATCATAATATTTAAATGGAAAGACTTGCACAGAAAAATTTCACTAATTCCCTATGTAATGCTTTTGTCTACAGCTTATAAATTTTATGACTTAAGAAAGGATGAGATCACTCATACATGGCTTAGAAATGGGATTTTCACTGCTTTTCAATTTTTTTCCCCTGAAAAGTATTTTTAATTAGCCAAGTGGTATTTTTGGAGGGAGAAATCCTGTAAAGGATTTAATCTGGATGTGGATATACAAAATAAACAGGTAAAGGTGAGCAGAGATTGCATTTTCAGCACATGTGGATCAGAAAGCTAAGATAGAACATATGTTGTGAGCAGGGTCCTGTGACAAAAGCTCTGCTTGGTAGGGAGAAGTACTATGAGACAGAATAACAGATCTCTGTTTAAATCACAAAGAGCAACTGTACAAATCTTTGTGAAGAACTTCTAACAGCTAAAATTTAATCACAGCAAATCGCTTTTTTCCCCTACTGAAGCTGAACTTCCACGTTGATGAGTTTTTAATGTTTGTGAGTTGGCAGGGAAATGAGCCCAACCCCTTTGAGTATCTAGGTAGGAATTTCCAATTCCACTGACCTGGGGACACCTAAGGCCATCTGCTGTTTCCAGTGCCTTGTGCATAGGATTCTATCATTACTGAAGCTCTCCTGCTTTGCTCTATACAGCCCTCAAACACTAAAAACAATTAACCCAACAATAATAAAGATAACTCATGACCTATGTGCCTATTTTGACACTAACTGTATAACAGTGCATGCATTCATGTATTCTGGTTTGAACAAAGAGTAAAAAACCCCAAAAACCCCAGAGGCTTAGTCTTCAACCCTGTATTTGTTTGAAAGCAATCAGAGCTTACTTTCAAGTTGTTTAAATTAATTTACCTCACTTCAGATGGAATATGTCTCAGAGCTTCTTAGAAAACTAAGCAACTAAGAAAGAATAAGATCAGAAAACCTGAGTACATCAACAATTCCCTGGTTCTATGTCAGGAAGATCACTATTGAAGTGTTTTCTTACTGCTAGAATCTTCTTATGCTGCAGCAGTTGCTAGGAAGTTACCACACTGTGCAATATGGATGTGACTGTGCTGAATAAAAAAGCTCTTCACTGGTAGAGCACATTCCTTCATGGTGCTACAAAACCCCATAGTTTAGTTTATAGAAGTGAAGTTGATTATACAGATATCTCTGAGCCAAAGTACTGAGGATCTCTGAGAAGTGGACACAGGCAACTTCTTATAACCCTTGTATGTGAGTTAGATGGCAGCTTCTTAACAGCACATGCAAAAAAGGCGGTGCTGTATGTTTTACTTTTATGTATAGGTGCAGTGCTCCTGCATATATCCTTGTCAAAAGTTTTTCCAGTTGCTCTTCCAGAACTAACTTACAAAAGAAGGAAAGCAATGTTGGCTTTTGTTTGAAACTCATGCTATGGATACTTTAGAGCATCCAGTTAATCTCACTTTATACATGCAAACCTGGGGGGTTGGGTTTTTCCCTACTTGCAAGGATTTTATACAGGAAAAAACCCAACTAGAGAACTCATGCCAGAACCTCCAGAAAAAAAGTGTGATTGTTTACATCAACTTTTTCCAAAGATGGAAAACACTCTTATTGTTAAAAAACCCAAAGCAATATGCAGACCTTTTTCTAGACAGAATACAAACTCAGACAAGAAATAATAATCAACTGTTATATTAAGATTATAAGAAATAATAATCAGCTGTTATTTGAAGATTGAAGATCTCTATAGAATACAAACTCAGATAAGAAAGAATAATCAACCGTTATATTAAGATTATAAGAAATAATAATCAACTGTTATATGAAGATTAACAGTATATAAAATTAGTTTTGTTCCTTGCATACCGCACGAACGTTTCAAATATTTACCTGGACATTTTACATCCATAAAGTAGGAGTTTGGGCTCTGCACGAGACGTTTCTTTTTGTGCTTCCTCTTCTCATCCTCCAAGGAGGGATGCACCAGGTCCTTGGCCAGCTGCGTGGGGCAAGGGGAGAAGCGCCCGGCGCGTCAGGCGGGAGCCGGGCCGGGCCCCGGGGCTGCCCCAGCGCGGCCGCAGCCGAGCCCCGACAGGGCCGGCCCGGGGCCTCTGCGGGGGCTCCGGGAACAGCAGCGAGCGCGAGCGAGCACGGCCGGGCCGCTCTGTCACCCCCGCTCCCAGGTCCCCGCTGACGGTGCCGGCGGACCGTAAACAACTCAACTCACCGGCATGTCCGCGCCGGGCCGGGCCGGGCCGGGCCGCCCCTCAGCGCTGCCGCCCCTCAGCGCCGCCGCCGCAGCAGCGCCTGTGCCGAGCGCCGGGGGCGGGACCGAGCGCTGCCAGCCCCGCACGGCTGCTCCGGCACCGCCGGGCGTGACACCGGCCCGCAGCGTGGGTGACACCGGCCCGCAGGGTGGGAATGCCCGCTAGAACGGCTCCGGCTTCACGCCGGGTGGTGACTAAAGCATCGCTCGTACGGCACAGAATCGTGGAATTCTCAGCGTTGGAAGGCACCTAGAGCAGGTGACACGGGAACGTGTGAAAAACGCCAATCACTTGTTTTTAAAAATTTAAAAGTTTAATAGTAATGGTTATCAAAATACTAATACAATTAAAGTAATAATAATTGGGACAATTTGAATTAGGACAATATGAGACAACAGAGACAAAGAGTTACGGACGTCCAGGTACCTTTTTCTGGGCAGCACGAGCCTGAAAAAGGACACCCGTTAGCAGAGGATTAACCCTTATAAACAACAACCTGTTGCGTATTCATACACGTCATACATGATGCATAAATTCAAACACAGGATTCTGTCTGCTCAGCGTCAACTTCTTCCTCTGACTCCTAACAGCGCCTTCAAGGCAGGAAGAAGTTCGTTTCTTCTGATAAGAGAGTAATAAATTCCTTTTCTCTGAAAGATTCAGGTGTCCTGTGGCTGCTATCTCACTGCAAGTCCTTTCTTTACAAAAAAAAAGTATCCTACATAGCATAGTTTCTATTTTAACATGTTTTATAACCTAAAACCATATTTAACACAGTACTTAAGAGAATTAATACAGCATTACTTTCTAACACAGCACATACAATATTCATTTTTATATTTGCAAAAAGCCAATCATAAAATATGCATTTTTCACAGAACTGCACTGGCTTCACGCTGGATGGTGACAAAATCATCACTCTCATGGCCCAGAATCGTGGAATTGTCAGGGTTGGAAGGCACCTGGAGCAGGTGACACAGGTGGGTCTGGAATGTCTCCAGAGAGGGAGGCTCCACAACCTCCCTGGGCAGCTCTTCAGTGCTCTGCCAGCCTACACATAAGTTCTTCCTCGTGCTGAGATGAAACTTTTTGTGGTTTAGTTTATAGCCATTGCTCCTTGTCACATTGCTGGCACCACTGAAAAAAGTCTGGCACAATCCTCTTGGCACTCACCTTGAAGATATTTATATGTATTAATTAGATCCCCTCTCCATTTTCTCTTCTCTAGCCTAAACTGGCCCAGCTCCTGCTGTATTTCCTCATAAGAGGGATGCTCCAGACCCCTCATCATCTTTGTGGGCTTCTACAGGACCCTCTGCCCGTCTTTCTTGTTCTGAGGAACCCAGAACTGAACATATGTTTGTTGTTTCTTAGGAAATGATACATAGCATGAAGTTGTACCCGTGAGCTTATTCTTTTGCAGTTTCCCACCCCAGTCAAAAAGAAAAAGGCAGAAGAATTTCTGTTAGTTACCATTCATGTGCTTAAATCAATTTAGAGAACTTATGAGACATAAAAATATTGCAGAGAGTGGAAATTTTAAAAAATCCCCTTTTTTTTTTTTTTTTAGTAACAGGCTGAGTGGCTTTTTTTCTGCAAGTCAGTAATCACAAATGTAATCTGTAAAATCACGTGTATTTATCCTGGAATATTTGGAATATTTCAAAGTGCAGTTCAGTAGAAGTCCTCCTGGTGGCACAACAGACCATACAAAAATCTCTCGGTATGAAGTCTTCCCAAAAGTCCAACGGGAACGTGTCAGGACACTGCCTTTCTGAGAGGGAACTGATGCATTCAGCAAAACTTATTTGCAAAGTTTGCCATGAGCACAAGTGAGGGTGTAATTTCACAGAAGCATATCACTCTGACAACAATATTCTCAAGGCTGGGCTTGGTCTCTCCAGTGCTATAACAACTTTCAAAATACTTTCCACCCCAAATTCTTACATTATTCTGCCAGAATAGTCCCATGTGTTGCAGTGCTCCAAGCATTATATTGGTTTTCCTCTTCTCACTGTCCCAGCCCTGTAGCACTGTAATGCTATGTTAGCATATTTTCCTTATGTGGTGATGACACACAGATAGAGGTATTTTGGAAGTATTTCTTGTTGTATCATGGGGAATTTACTAGGAAGGGCTCTGACTCATACTTTCCTCTGCATGCTGTGCTGTGAAGCTAACAGCACAAACCAGTTAGGAGCACAGAGTCAGTTCTTGTGTTTTAAGCTGTTCCTACTACCCTCCTGTCCTTTTCAAATACATGTTATTTATGTGCCAGCAGAATGGAAAAAAGATAATTGATTAATATTTTTTATTTGGTATCTGCAGTAGAGATATTAAATACTTCTGTCTTTCCGTGTTAAATAAAATATCTTCACCATGTATAAAGTGCCACTTACAATAAAATAGAACTTCTGAAGTGCCATCCTTCTTCACCTCTTCCTCCTGGCTTTCCCTTCAAACTCCTTCCTGTAAAGAACCTCTGGTGCCTGAGGAAGACTTCAGTCACATTAGAAATTGGCTTCCATGGAAGGAAGGGCACACAGGATGATCTGAAAACAGGATGTGTTTTGGACACATTCTTCTGCTTCTCTATTTTGGTTTTGCTTGTAGATTCATTTCCTTTTTGTAACAGCTTGAAGTTCAGTGACCTGCTGTATGAGTAAATTCGAATGGATTACCTCTAATCTTACAATTTAAGCTTTTCATGAAGTGTACTCTTAAGAAAACAGAAATGCAGCACTGAGTGTCAGTTAGCAAGAAGAGAAATTCTGTACAACAGTGGCCTGGCCTACTGAGACACAAATAGATTCAGGTCTAAGAGAACAACTTCCTCTTTCCAGCCTTCTCCCAGCAAGCAAGGACTTTGATCTCATTTTAGGAAAAAAAAAGAAAGAAAAAGAAACTTTGTCTCTTTGCTAGAATGACAACAGAAAAATTCCAAAAGCTGATCTGGAAATATTTTAAAACAACATAACGACAGTTGGGTTTCTCCTGCATTGTGAGTGTCAGGCATTGTGGTGGTTCCTGCTGGGCAGGGACAGCCTGCAAACCCTCACTGTGATGAGCACCTGCTACCCCTGGTACTGCTTTTCTCTGCTCCTTTTGTGGCCTTCTGCACCTGAATTTGGGTAGCTCCTTAGGATTTGCTCTCTGACAGCTTTTGGGAGGTTATACTACAAAACCTTGTATAAACTGCCTGTGGTCACTGACAAAGTGTGTAATGACTGATTTTAAAAACCCGAATTCACCCTACTAATGATTATAGTGGTTGTCTAGAATACTAAAATGGGGGTGGGTATCTCCGTAATACTATTGTTAAGAGCATTTAGATTTCTTTTTGCTAGCCATCTTAAAGCTGCACTCAAAATAAATTCATTTCAAGTGGTATGTTTGATCCAGAATGTGACCTGTCTGTGGTTTTGCCTATACTGCAGAATTAGTTTCAATTGATTGTAAACTAATGCTGTAAACTGTGGCATGTAATAATTTGGTTTAAATATGCAGATAGTTCAGATTAGCAGTGGAAACTGAAGAAACACCACTTTCAGCACTACTGTAATAGCAAAATTGAAAGTAATGGATATTACAGATAATCTCACAGTGTTTTTTCCTTCTGGAATTGAACTGTACATACTTTGTGTAATTTTTTTCTCAATAATGACTTCATCTAACCTCTTCTATATAAAGTTCTGCAGTATATACACATGGAAAATTCATACATTTAGATCACTATAGTAGAGTACTGTTCTTTGTACATTAAACCAATGCATTGATCTTAAAACTAGGAGTTGAAAGCAGGACATATCAACCTAACAAATGCAGGAAGACAATGAGTATAGAAGTATTCACCTTCTAGTGAAATAAGTGAAAGACTTATTTACTGGAAACAGGTAATAAGTGACTTTTTTAAAGGAGTGTCAGATGATGGTTATCTACTGTAATGAATTCCAGAGGCACCTCACCTGCCAAAGTCAGAGTTGTTAGAGATATGCATCAGAAGTATTATTATATTGGGTAGCAGAGTTCAAAAGCTAAGGAGCAAAGCTCATGTTAATGACTTGTGGTTAGGTGGCATTCAGGGCAGGACTGCCTCATAAGATTATTGTTGGTAGGACTTGGACCTGCTGATTCCAGTTAGTGCCAAAATAACAGGATCTTTCTACCAACATGTTTTAAACTCTGTTGTTTTTTTCAAACCTTGTACTTAAGCAATTAAGATGCAGAATTTTCTACAATTTTGTGTGTATTGCGAAGAGCTTCATTGAACACAGATTTTCACCCAGTTGTCTTTTTACCTACCCAGTCTCACCTTTGAACTAAAAGGGGAAAAGGATCTTTGAAAGCTAGAAGTAATGATGCCTATCATTTGAGAAATTAAAAATGAGAGTGGGAAAGAAGTAGCAATATAATCTGTTTTTTTCTTCAAAACGTAGGTGTTTTGAAGGTGTTAACACTTGTTAAACAAGTGTTTTCTGGCTTTTTTTAATGTATATATAAAGATTTTTTAACTTAGTGCATATGAGTAGAGGTCATCCTTACACATTGATATCCCTATTAATTCCTTTCTTAAACTGAGGGCTTTAACAGATGCACTTTACCTACCCCCCAGTGACTAAGGGAATTCTGCCATGCCTTGATTAGGACTCCCCTGTTCATTGGATGAGCTTGAACTCTGGCCCTGCTCTCCTTTTATGAGCAGGTGACCTGCCTGGTGGCTGAGGGAAAGGCTGTGCAGTCTGCCTGGATTTCAGGAAGCCTTTGGCACTGTCCCACATTGGCCTCCTGGAGAAGCTGCAGCCATGCCTTGCACAGGTGCACTCTCTGCTGGGTTAAAAATGTCTGGCACGATGCTGAATGGTGCCACATCCACGTGGGACCAGTCACTGGTGGTGTTTCCCAGGGATGAGTACTGGGCCCAGTCCTTTTTGAGGTCTTTATTGATGATCTGGATGACAAGATTGGGAGCACCCTTAAGAATTTCATGGATGACACAAAGTTGGGTGGGAGTGTTGATCTGCTGGAGGACAAAAAGGCTCTGCAGAGGGATCAGGACAGGCTGGATCTGGGTGCTGTCCCTGGGTCACAACAAGCCCCTGCAGCACCACAGGCTGGGGCAGAGGGGCTGGGAAGCTGCCCAGCAGCAAGGAACCTGGAGTGCCTGGTGACAGGGGCTCAACATGAGCCCAGGGGGCCAAAAAGGCCAATGGCACTGGGCTGTACCAGCAATGCTATGTCCAGCAGGACCAGGGCAGTGACCATGGGCATGTGCTGGGGTGTGCAAACCCAGGGCACTGGCAATATTTCTGTGTCTGCCCTGGGGTGCCCTGACCCCCAGGGCAGCACTGACTTTGACCCTCACTCATGGAGAAAGTGCCCCAGACTTCAAGATAAACTGGAATCCACAAAAGTGTGAAATAGATTATAGAGAGTAGTGTAGGTGTATCACTTTGTGAGAAATTTAGGTTTTGGGGTTTTTAGCGTGTTGTCAATGGAAGCAAGATGGAGGGCACAGGGTGTCACCCTGAGTTTCTTCTTCATGCTTCTTCTGCCTTCTTCTTTGTCATTATATTGCAAGAGTTCTATTGCCATTACATTGCAAGGGTTCCATATTGACAGAGTTTTGTACCTCCTTGATGTTTCTTGTAGGCAGCTCCTCTGGGCACTGACTCCTCCTTGTCCTCACAGCAGCCAACTCCAGTTCCCACCAATCCACTCTTTATAACACTCTTCTTATTGGCTAAATGCAGCCTGTTAACATCAGGCCTGCTCCAAATATTTAATGATTAACCCAGCTGCAACTCTTTAGGGGGTAAGATTACTTTCTATACTACCTTTATTTACTTATGTTCTATCCCCCTACACTTCTTCATGGGTTTGGGTGGTGTTTTGTAATTGGGCAGAAAAGTCTGCATTGCAGCTCTGTGGGATCAGTTATTGGGTTAAAAGGGAAAATAATCTAGATGTAAATACTTAATTGGATAGTTTAGTCTTAAAAGACCTTGTACCAAGAGATTGTTGGCCATTTTGTGCCTTCTAATGAAAAGGTGCTGAACTCACAGCAGTGAGACTGTTTTAGTGATAAGAAATAATAAACACCTGATTCTGAACATGAATTACCCTCTCAAGTGCCTTCAGTCCAGACCCAGAGAAACCAACAACTGGGACCCCCACACTGGGGGCACATGCAGTGGACTCCTCAATTCAGGAGAGACATGGAAGTGCTGGAGTGAGTCCAAAGCAGGACAACAGAGCTGGGAAGGGCCTGGAGCACAATGAGGAACAGGTCAGGGAGCTGGGGGTGTTTGGCCTGGAGAAAAGGAGGCTCAGGGGGGAATTTCTCACTGCTGAAAGGAGGGTGGGGATCAGGATCTTCTCCCGGGGAACAAGTGCTCCAGGGCAGGTTTAGGTCAAACATGGGAAGAATTTCTTCACAGAAACAGTGATTAGACATTGGAATGGGCTGCCCAGGGAGGTGACAGAGTCATTATCCCTGGAAGAGTTCAGAAAAACTGGAGATGGAACTTTGTGCTCGGGCTTAGCTGACAAGGTGATATTTGGTCAAGGATTGGACTCAATGATCTCAGAGCTCTTTTCAAACCTTAATGATTCTGTGATTCTATTCAGGCAAAATGGTAGGGTAGTAATTTAGGGTTTGTAAAGAGTTTTTAAATTCTGCTTTTTGAAATGTACAAAACAGAATCAGACTGTTACGGTCCCATCTGCTTTTACATAGTGACAAAATGTAAACCATAGTTTCAAATCTGTTCTATTTCCTACATATTCAGTGCTCCCCTCAGAGGTTCTCCCATGCCAGAAAAGAAAAGAATTGTTGATCTATTTGACTGCAATGTAATATAAACCAAATGTTAACTTTTCCAACTTGGTGCAATAACAAAGACTGAGTTCCAGTGTTTTCATGGAACAGGTATCACAGAGGTGTGGCTATTGAACCTTGACAGCTTTGATAGTACTCCTCAAAGTTTTACTAACATATTATAAGGTATACAGTTGAACAATTACAGGCTTTTTTTCATATTCTAGACAATAAAAAATGCAACTTAATTTTTCTATCTTGTTTTTAAAGTCCATGGTTAAATAAACATCTGTCCCTTGAATGTGGCAAACTGGCACTTTTCCAAATCAGAACAGAACGCACCAGTGTAATTGAAGAGGGAAGTAATTTGCATTATTTTTCTATAAAAATACTCTTGAGTAACAGATGGCGATCACGAACATATTGCTCCAGAGACATATGAAAGCCTACGTGTTCCACCAAACTCAAGAGTGAATATTAACCCCCAAATCCTCTCTTCAGTGCTGAAATGTGTTTGTGTAGTCATCTTCAGCATGGCCATAATTACAGTACACAGCAACTCATGTCCCTAAAGTACAGCCACAGGAAAATATTTCAGAGACTTTTTCATTTGCAGTTTCCTATAATCCAATTATTGATGTTAGACTGCAGTAATTAACCAATTTGGTCTGACTGCTTCAGTGCCAGGTTGCCATTATAATTTATAAACTCAATTATTGTAATAAGTAGTGTGACAACTCATTTTAACATTTAAAATCTCGACTGCTAATTATACAGTATAAAAATGATCCAAGCAGCCACGTTTTCAAATTCTGGCCTGAACTAGGCAGAGATCCTCAGGTGTGTTAAAAAAAAAAAAAGAATTGGCAATTCCTGCCATCCTTGATTTGCAGCTTTCATTCTCCTCTATCAGATGATACCCAGGTCTTCCAGAGGTCTCAATCAAACAATTATTATAAATAAGAATAATATTTTTTTCACTTGAATTATGATGAAGCACATAAACGTATAGATATAAAATTAGATTTTGATCCAATTAACTGGAAATTAGATTAGCATTCATGACAAGCTCTTGCTGAATTCACCTTGTACAGAGTTTTACATCACATCTTTCAATGGATTTTTCATTATATTCGCTGGGATTACCACCCAGCTGAGACCCTTAATGGGGAAAATTTGGATAATTTATAACTAGGAGCAGAATACCTTTTGCTTTTTCAAGGAGCATAATAGCTGAAGGTATTTGTTTGGAGTGATTCCTCAGTGCACAAATACAGCAGTACCAGGGATTAGACTGGCTTGGTCCTATTTCACATCAAATTGTTGTTTAATGTCACGAGGTGAATTTTTTGTGTGCTTGCAAGAGGCTAAGCATGTATGGGAGAGCTTTAATATTCAAAACTAATTTTGTTTGATTCTCTATAGAGCTCAGCATAAATATTCGCCAAGTTAACACACATACAAGGGAAAAAAAAAACAACCCAAAAGTGAGAAAGGACCCTACAGTATGCTGGGTTATAACTAATAGAAACCTTAATGAATGATTTGGGGAAATCTTTTTTCTGTTTTTGCTAAGAGGGAGCTGAGAACTGTTCTAGTGATTTGTAGTGTTAGAGTGTTCTGTTTATAGCTTGTCTGAAGGCTACAATTTTTAGATTAAATTAAAGCAGTAAGTCCTTGTTGTCATTTTGAAGTGTTTTGTAGTGCTATTTATTTTTATAGTGCCTTGTGACATCCTGTGGGGAACACACTATAATGAATACATAATGAGGCTGCCTCGCACCAAGAGATTATTAGTGGAAAAAAGATGGGGGAAAGCGTTTCAGCTGCTCCAGAGCAGATCTCTTGTTGTAGCACACCCCGTTTTCAGTGTTACGTGAGACACCATGAACATCATTTTTGTCTTGTGCACACAAGTTTCTTTGGGAGCTGACATGCCATGGGCAACATATCAACTTCTGAGGTCACAGGCAAGACTCTCTCATTGCGGACGTGAGGGAATTATGCCATTATATAACTAAATACATAACTATATTACTCTGGTTACAACTGCTGCTGTGTTCGGGCGGGAATTGAGCCCTGTGGGACGGCCCGGAGCCGCCGTGGGTGAGGGCAGGCCCGCGGACCACAGCCCCCGTCGGGCCCGGCGGTTCCGGCCGTGACGCGCCCGCAGCGCCGCCTCTCTCCCTCCCTCCGCCCGGCCCTGCTTCCCTTCCTTCCCTTCCTCCCCTCCCCGCCCGAGTCCCGCCCTCCTTCCGTCCCGCGTTCGCCCCCTCCTGCTGCGGCGGCGAGCCGAGCCCAGGCGAAGATGGCGAAGACTTACGACTATCTGTTCAAGCTGCTGCTGATCGGGGACTCGGGCGTGGGCAAGACCTGCCTGCTCTTCCGCTTCAGCGAGGACGCCTTCAACACCACCTTCATCTCCACCATCGGTGAGGGGCCGCGCCCGCGGCCGAGCGCCGCCATCCCGGCGGGAGAGGGGTCCTGCCGGGGCCGAGCGGGGACGGAGGGAGGGAAGGGCCGGGGGCACCGCCCGTGCCGGGGCCGCGCTCGGGCCGTGCCGGGCCCCGTGCGGGACCGGGGGCAGCGCTAGCCCAGCACGGCAGCGCCCGGCACAGATTGTCCGGCGGGGAAAGGTGCCGCGGGCCTGGCGGGGCCCGCAGGGTGCGATCCGCTCCTGCAGCGGCCCCGGCGCCTCTGTGCCCGCCGCAGCAACAGTTGGGCCGGGCCGGGCCGTGCTGCCGCCGCTGTGGTGCCGCGCGCGGAGCCCGCAGCTCCTTCCCGGGAGCCTGCAGCCCCTTCCCGGTGCAGTCGGAGCCCTCAGCCCCTTCCCGAGGCGCTGGGAGCCCGCAGCCCCTTCCCAGAGCGATCGGAGCCCGCAGCGCCTTCCCAGGGCGATCGGAGCCCTCAGCCCCTCGCCGGGAGCCCTCAGCCCCTTCCCAGAGCGATCGGAGCCCCTGGCCGAGCCCGCAGCCCCTTCCCAGGGCGATCGGAGCCCCTGGCCGAGCCCGCAGCCCCTTCCCAGGGCGGTCGGAGCCCCTGGCCGAGCCCGCAGCCCCTTCCCGGGGCGGTCAGAGCCCCTGGCCGAGCCCGCAGCCCCTTCCCAGGGCGGTCAGAGCCCCTGGCCGAGCCCGCAGCGCTGCCGGCCTGAGGCAGAACCGCGGCTTCCTTGGGCTCTCCCTGTGTGGGGCGTCTCGTGTTTAGGTGCAGATGTTCAGAAAGTGGGGAAGGGTTGCTGGAGCTGGTGGTGGCAGTGCCTGAAGGCTCTGGGCAGGTGGTTCGGCTCTCAGTTCTCCCCTCCACACTCATCGTGCATATGTGTGCTCACGGTTTGGAGATTTGGAGTGGTTGCGTTGAGTAGAGCTCCTCAGTCGGCTATAGAAGCCCCTTAGCGACTGGGTGGAGGAACCTCCTCGACAAATGTTTTGTCCCAAATTTGGTTGTGAAAAAGGGTTTGTTTCTAAGCTTCACTAACCTTTTTTAATGGCAGTGAAGTGTGATATATCCAAACAGGTGGTTGTGACTCAAGTTTTTGTAAGATTTTTCAGTTTTAAAATACCCTGCTGAAGTAAACATAAGCAAAATTTTCAAGGCCTTCACTGAGATAAATTGAAACTACAGCCTGGCGTGACTTGAGATTTATGTTCAGCTACTTGTAGCTGAGGTCACTTCTAAAGTGAGGTACAGTGTTTTGGGGATGAAAGGGAAAGGTGCAGTGCAGGTTACTAGTATTTAGGAGGGCAAAACTAACGCTGACTTTAAAAAAATGACACTAAGAGAATGAGTAGACTCTCTTGAAAAGAAATTGCTTTAAAGATAAGGTGAAATAGTGTGTAACTTGTTTTATGTTACCCTAATGCCCTGTCCTTTTGAGACATTTTATTGTGCAGAACTTTGTGCACAAGGAAGAAACAATCTTTATTTAGGCAATTGTGATTGACTAAATTAGGTGTGGCATCATTTCTAATGCTTTTAGAACAGTTTTTCTGCATTTTTCTGGCACATTTCTCTCTGCAACCATTTTCAAAATGCAGGATCAGTAACACCAGCTGATTAAGGCCTGAGTAATTTTACCTGAAGAGGTATTATTCTGTACCTGTGGTAGAATAAAAGGCTTAATAAACATTAATAAATGCTGTATCATTAAAAAAAAAATAGCCTACTTTGGTACTCTGCTGCTTGTTTATACTTCTGAAGAGATAGCTAACATAAATGGGTGTGTCTGTCTTCCAACCATTTTCTTGACGTTTCTTGAACTGCTCAGCTCCTTGATGGATTTTTTTTCCCTCACTGATTCACTTTGAAGTCTTGAGGACTGTGAATATGCTGTTGTTTTTTCTTACCTTATTCAGTAAATATAGGATTTGCTCTCATTTCCTTCCTTTTTATTTGTTTGTGCAAGGGCCTTGTTTGCAAAACAAGTCAGCTTGAAGAAACTTATTAATAACTGAGGCCCACTTTTAATTCCATAGGTAATAGTTGTGATTCCACAGTTACATATTCCTTCTTATGGCTCTAGCCCCCTTTTATTTTTTAGCAAAGAACCTCCAAGCAGGAAAGTTGACAGTCAGGAAATAGTGAAACTGTTCACAAAAGTGCTGACCCATGCTTGGATAAAAAGACTTGGAGCTTTTTCAGTCTTTGTTGCACATTGTGTGTGTTACTTGTAGGTCTGTCGTGTAGCTGTAATCTGTTGTTGAAGATGTGCTCTTGTGCCCTTTCTCTCTTCTCAGAACTGGTTGATTTTACAGTCGTAACTGCTCCATCTGATGAGCTTGGGGGAATTCCATTTTTAACAATTCTGCTTTTTTTCCATGACTGATAAGTCACAGTTAGCTGTGCTGTGGAGGGAGGCACAGCGATGCTTCTCCCAGACAGGCTGCCCTGCCACTTCAAGTTCTGAGGTGCCCAGATGAGAATTTCTCATTAAATCCAGAGTTTTCCTGGAGTGTGAACTGCCAGGCCCTTTGGTTTGTATGTTCCCATGAAGTGGATCCTGCAGTAGGATGGTACTTAGGATATGTGTTCAGTTAACAATGATTTGTGATGTTGTGGGCCCTCAGTTCTCCTCTGGTGTGTCTCTCCTAACAAGATCAGACTTGGTTTTACTGTAGAAGTCTAAGAAGGCGTATGTGTGAGATGTGTTGACATCAAATTTTATTGTTTAATCTTATGTACTTACATGCTGTTTGTGAGATGAGTCATTCAGATTTTTTTTCAAACTATGATGGGGTTAAATTTTTGCCAGTTTAAAGTTTTTTCTTAGATTTTTTGGTGCAGAAGTTAAAACATTCTCTGTTGCCCATGTCACATCCAAGCACCAGATAACTTCCTTATAATTCTCCACTGCTCTTGTGCTTTAGTGGTTTTACCAGGGTTAAACTACAGTTACCAAAACAATGAAAACACTTCCCAAAAGGAAAAAAATAAAGCAGGAGGGAGATATGGAAATGCTGTTTTATTACAGAATAATTGCTTTATTTCCCTTCAGTGCTCGTATTATAGAAATAAGTCAGTAATGAATTGTAGTTACTTTGTCATTGTGCGTGGTATATTCGTGTTATACTTCACAGATCCCTTTCTGTTTTGCTGTCATGCAAAACGTGCCTGTAAGGCTGCAGCATCCTTGTAGAGCGCTTGGAGGTCAGGAAATGCTCCTTTGACTTTTCTCCTCGAGACTTTGCTCATGCTCACACTCAATGTTGGACTGTTCAGACAGCAGGGACTTCCAGCCTGGTGTCCTGTGGCCAGCATTGCATAAGAAATGTGATAAAAGTGCAAGGCATATGTATTTATAACTCATCAGACTGCTTTTATTCTTTTTATGGGTGTCTGTTGGTGCAAGAACCTTCATGTCTTGGTCTTCACTCCCTGGCATTACTAATACCTTCAGCAGACTTTGCTACCCATTATGAGAAGTGAACCAGTGACCTTTGGATTGTTCAAAGCCACGTATTTTCACTCTGTAAAAGCACAGATTGGCCTTAAGCAACTTTAGACATGACAGGTCCTTGTCCTTCAGCAGCTTTTGATTTTTTATACAGGGCTCTGTAGCTCTGTTAGAACTTCTGAAAGTGCTGGCAAGGCATAATGCTGCTGTGGTCCCTAGTGAGGGTCAGCTTTTCACTCTGAACATGGGATAAAACTTTTTTTTGCAACAGGAGCGTGTTATGTAAGGTTGTGTTGTTTAGTTTGCTTTCTGGGTGGAAACTTCTGCTTTTGCACATTACATGGAAAGTAAAATGCAGTTGAGTCAGCTCATTTTCATATTTAACAACTCCTAAAGCAAAAGCTATCTTGGAATATCTCTTGTGCATTTTGCTAGTAGTTTCAGTGCAATACACAAGAATCAGGAGCATTAATTTAGTGGTTTCTAAGTATCTTAACTTGCTTTTCAAGTAGTGCTGTCTGGTAAAACTGGATTTGGTTTATCATTCGAAATAATAAGGTTTATCTTTTGCCTTTTTGTATCTATGAGAGTAAAGTCGAATCTTTGCAGCTGATAGCATTTCTGATTTAGTACAAAGGCTTGCTGACAGAAACAGAATTTGTCGTATTTATTTTTTTAATCCAGGATGATATCAGCATTTGGCAGGAAGTTGCTCACAAGATAGTACTGTATCTGAGAGCTGAAACCATTTGTTGATTTTACAGAAGTAACTTTTCCTTAGTCTACATCTTCCAAAATAGGACACTACTCTGGCAGGCAAGCACGTGTGTGCTGACCTTTGAACACTTCCATGAAAATCCTTTGTCAAGCAAAATCACCAGCTTCCCTTTTGCAGTGAAATTTCCATGTCTGTAAAGTGTAATGGAAATTGTTTTAGTGTATTCAAGTCAAACCATGCCTCATTGAATATTTCTACTCTTCTTCTTCACAGTTACTGATTTGTGTGATGGACAAGGAGTGATTGTTGCTTTCTTGGGGTTTGGGGTTTTGTTACCCACCCTCCCATTAAGCTGCAGCATTTCCTGTCCTTAGTCAATCAATTTCTTTTGGGCTCCTCCAGATGGTTGGAGTTGTAGGAGAAAACACATCAATGATAGATGAGCAGGGAAGCATCAGGAAAGCATTGCCAGGAGTTCTTTATTAATGGTCATTACTCCAAACTGATTGTCATCTGCACTTTGGAGTGGCTGAGGTGAGTTCACTCCCACTCAGGTGGCACTGTTCCATGGGAGTGTGTGTTCAAGGCTTGTGGGATCTGAGATTAGGGTATCTTTAGGACAGGGTTTACATGGAATAGGGAAAACAGGTAAATATGAAAGTGGAAGAATGATTCTGTTTTTAAGGTCAGCAAGATGATATCCTGATATTGAACAGGAAGCGGTAGCTGAAGGTATTGCAGGTTAAAAGCATTGAAGTTTATGTGTCTTGTAATTTTAAATTTGATACTAACACCCAGCTGGTAGCAAAGGACATCTTAACTTTGATTTTCATCTGCTGGTGAGGTTGCATTACCTCACTGTATCCTGCAACAAGCCAACAATGGAGTGGAAATTATTTGGCTTTTATTAAAAATGCTGCTGCAGCTTTTGTGTTGCGTGTTTTACTCTGAAACAGCGTGACAGATGTCTGAGTGTTGATGCCTGTTCCTAATTGGCAGATGGAGGTCTGTCTTGGTTATGTGTTACTGGTGATTTGAGTGACAGGAGGGCAGTTTGGAGCTGCTTTTGTGATTTGGTTTGAATGCAAAGTTAAGAACACAGACTAACTTTGAGTAAGGGTAGGAATTGGTTGATGGATGCAGGCTTTGAGAGCTTTTGTTTGGGAATTTTTAATGTACTTTTTAGGATGGATTTCCTAGTCCTTCTGCAGTAGAAATTCATCCTTTTAGTGGAGATACATTGTGGACTGTCTTACTTCAGAAATTAACTAACTATTATTATTAGTTAACTAATTATTATTCATATTATAAATTAACTAATTATTATTCATAATAATAAGAAGAATAATACATGCAGTGTTTATAATGATGGTTTATTTCATGTTTTGTGGTAGAAGCTACGTGGTTTTAATTCAAAGGATATTATACTGCTTTTTATCTTTAATTGGATGTTATGGTGGCTTAAGTGTCAAGTCATCAGGCTGACTAAATGTATAAACCAGCTCTGATGCTTTTCTAATATAGATAAGCTAGGACTAATAGTAGCATCAATAAAGTTGGGCTGTGTCAGGCTTTTGTACAGAGTTAGGATCACAGACTCAGGATATCCTGAGTTGGAATGAGCACAGAAAGATCTTCAGGTTCAGCTCCAGGCTGAGCAGACCAAGTGCCCTCAGCTGTTCCCCATAAGGCTTCACCTCCAGACACTTCACCATCCTCCTGGCCCTCCTTTGGACCCTCTCTCAAGCTTTCCATCTTTCTTTTACTCTGGGACCCAAAACTTGACCTAGAGGCTTTTAGTTACCAGACTTGCAGCTCAAAACTTAGGTCAGTAACTTCCTGTCCCAACAGAGCTTGCAGTGGGTTGTAATTTAGTGCCTTTTAGAGGGTTTTTGACCAGTAATTGCATCTAATATCAGTTTAATCTTGTGATTTATAGTAAACTTTGCTGTTAAATGTAAGCTATGATAGTTTTGATTAGATTGTATGTAGTTAAAGTACTGCATGTGTCAGAAGGTTTCTCTTCAACAGTTGACCAAGTTTAAGGCGTGTTAATTTTGCTGCCATCATGCAGACTCTTCTGCTTTGGGCACCAGAGAAAAACCCCTGATGCTGAATATCAGTGGCATCCTCTTGTATGTATGGCAGCATCAAAAAACATGTCAAGCAGGCTGGTCACTAGTAGGAGTCTGGCTCCACATCTGGAGATTGGGAAAACCAGGTTGAGTATAAGAAATTGGGCAAAGCTGAGGTGTCTGTCAGCAGGGAGCACACACACTGCTTCCCCTGCCTCCACACCTCCCAACAAAATCCTCATTTCTCCCACCTGACACAGAGCAATAGCTTTCCTTTGCTGTGTCAGAATATCTTGTCTGTGTGGTGTGACTTCTGCTGGGATTAGAGATGGAGTGTCTGTGTCAACCCAGGCATGGAGAGGAGGGAACAGAAACAGAGGAACTGCCTGGGAGAACTTCTCTGGCTTAAAGAGGGGCACTTAGAACATGCAAAGCAGGAAAAGCAAATTAAAGCATTAATTAAAATTAATTCATTAAAAGAACTTGCATGATGTAGGAGGAGAAAACAGCTGTGCCAGAAAGAAAGTGTGACCTTTCTTAGTAAGTTAGGTAGCTGTGCCTGTTAGTATAGGTAATAAAAACCTTTCAAAACAAGGCCTATTTTGTCATTCATGTAAGAAGTTAAAGCAGCCCTTCTTTTCTCATGTCTTTAACTTCCCAAACAAACCAGCAAATGACAAACCAAAACCATCCCATGCTTACTTATTCCTGTGTTAAAGCTTTAAAAAAGCCTCTGATGAAAATGGTGTTTTGGGGCTGCTGATAATGCTGTCTATTAAACTGACTTCACTAACTTTAAACCTTCTGCTTTGATTTTTTGGCCTGATTTTGCTGCCTCACTGGGTACTTCCTACACTTGCTTCTAACACAACTGAATTTCAGACTCTAACTGAAATTCCTAGATTAGATTATTTATTTTAACAAGGATAATGCTTGCTGGATGAGACATTTTGCTCTTCTTGGATCCTTTTGGAGTGTCAGTTAAAGCCAAGAGCTGTCTTACTGGTATTGTTGATATGTGGTGGGTTTTTTTGGTTCTCTGTACTTTTTCTTCCATTGTAAGCATTGGTGCCTCTAAAATGAGCAGAGTGTTTGTGCATTCCTATAAAACTTCCAGAAATTTAATCATTCTGTCTTTACAGTGGTCATGTGTAATTTACACCTGCTCTAACTTCCAATTTAATTAGTTTTTATCTCTGGTGTTTTTGTAGCATGCCTGAACCTATCAAGGAAGTGTTTGGCAGTGTGATCTGTTGGTCTGTAGCAGTGCTCAGTGTCCATACCTACTGTTCCTGTGCTATTTTCCATACCTGTGCTAAACCTGCAGCTGCTGGGGTTTTTATGTGGTGCCAGTCACAGGCAGGGCTGCAATAGAAGGTACAAAGTGCATTTTTGTGAACTGTCTGAGGGCATCTTATCTGTGAGCACTCATGGACTTGCCAGGTCTTGCTTTGCTTTGTGGCTCCTGGGACACTCAGTGTGCTCACTTTGCATGGAGCACCTCTTCTGTTTTAAACAAACAATGTCCTGGCCACCCAAAATCTTTGTTTCCTCACTCTGAATAACCAGATCATGTAGAGCCCTGAAACTTTTAAAGAAGAAGTGGCATCTCCATTTCTCACTGGCCAGATGTATAGATGTACCAGGACCAAAAATTAGGGAACAAAACCAATCCTAATCTTTTTGGGCTGTTCTTGTTGTCACAACTGAAGCTTGGTTTATGAATAAAAAAAAATGAAATTGAAATCGTGGTGGCAAGGCAGTATTGATTGCATGAGACTTTTTAATAAGCAATTTTTAATAAGCCATGTTCTCAATCTTTTAGATCCTTAAGATGCTAACTTTGGACAAAGTAATTCCTTTTTGTCATTTTCCTGGCAGCAATATTCACTTAGAGTTATTTTGGTTAAAGACACAATTTTCTATGTTTTCTACACCTACAAACATAGATCAGTTACAAGCAAGAGATTTGGGATAATTTTTTTCCTGTTTTTGGGGGTTCCACTTTGGGATCAGGGATCTTTTATGCTGGTCTTTTTTTTGCTCTTACCTATTAATTTCTGCTTTTAATAAGGATCAATCACATGTTGTCTTGTATTAAGCACTGGACTTCTGGAAGAGGAATCAAATTTTTGTCTTCATAAGCCACCTTCTAGGTGGGGAAATCTGGTGTTCTTACCCATTGGAGCATGTGGCAGAGTTTTTCATGTTTGCTGCTCTCCAGTTGCATCTTGGCTTGAAAGGAATATGTCCTCTAAGCAACTAAGTTAATGCATTCCTCTTAGACACAGGCAGTCTATAAATAATCCTTAAAATAAACAAACTTTGCTGTCTGTGTCAATAGTACAATTTTAATCTATTTAAAAATTGTTTTAGATGAAACTGAGTTACCATCAAGCGTAGCTTATCTTGCATTGAAAATAGAATGAGAGGTAGACCACAAGTTAATTCCTGTGCACTTTCATGGTATCTAGATTGTAAGCTCTAAAATACATTCTGCAGGGACTCAGCCCTTTTGAAGTTGGGCTTTTGTGACAGTTGATAATTTCACTCATGTCAAATTTCAACTAAGTTTCTAGTGTTATGTTGTTTTGTAGTCTTGAATTTTATATTGAGTATTTTTGATGTTTAAAATCATGCATTTTAAAGGTTGCTCAGAGCAATCTGCAAGTTGAATTCAAAACACTGAAAAGAGAATTTTGGTGTTCAGGATGTTGCAGTGTCCACAGTGAAGCACTGCAGTGCACAGTTGTGGGGGCAGAACTCACAGGAGCCCTGCATTCAGATCTTGGTGTGGTAATCAGAGCACACTGTGGGCTGGTGAGCTGTAAAAAACATGGACATTCCAAATGTTGTTCTGATTCTGTTGGCTGTAAATTGTAATCTGAATCCTTTGTTCTGTTTAGAGTAGAAAGTGGCTTATCTAAAGCAAGGCAGCTGAGGTGGCAGTTGTGGCACAGCTGAGGGGACGTGTGCTGCAGGAAGTGGCACAGGGCTGGCACCCTGAGCTGATGTTCCTTATCAGCCTCAAGGCTTTAGGAGCAGGAAACATGCACGTGGCATCCCCATTCTTTATTGCCTTACCTCCTTTAGCCGTTTCTGTAGATTTGTTTTGCCAGTATTAAGCACTGGACTTGTGACATAAGAATCAAATTTTTGTGTTCATAAGCCACCTTCTAGATGGGGAAATGTGGTGTTCTTACCCATTGGAGCATGTGGCAAAGATTTATTTCATGTTATAGAGAGCTGCACACTGCACATCCTGCAGACCTGAGGGAAAGAAGAGCCTAAACTAAACTTTCTAAGTTTCTAGCTTTCCAAACTTCCAGAGCCTTTCTGTATTAATAACTTCCAAGGTGCAAGACACTGCTCTGTGCCTCATGTGGAACTCTGGGTTTGGGTTCTAGGTGGGGATGAGGAGTCAGATGAAGAAAGGCCAGTTAACCTGAAGGAGCCTGTTCAGCCCACTCAGGGTTACCAGTGTGTTGTGGGTTCTTGTGGGCTGCCCAGAAAGAATGCAACTCACTGTGTCCCTTTAAGTTGTGAAAGAGTAACAAGAAGTGGTTGCACTTGTGTTTAATTCTAAAATAATTCGCTTTACGGCTGTTGAGAAAATGTTGACCTTTAGCCTGGTGGGGTGTTTCATGTTAGTCTGCTGTATTTCTGAATGGTGCAATAAAAAACTACTGCCTCTTTAATTTACATACTGATAAAAGACATTGCTGAGATCATCTGAAAATTCTCTGCAGATGTTACTAGGGACTAAAGCTAAATGTTCAAGTTCAAAATGGTCAGACTTTGTTCTTTTGTATGAGGCTGTATGACACACTGGGATGTTGCAAGGGTTCTCTGTCCTGCCCTTTACAGTAATCCTGACTCCTATTTTGTCATTTTTTATTTTTACTATAATTATTGTAGGAGTATTAATTTAAAAGCAACTTTCTGAAGCTTCATTTATCTACCTTTGTAGATTGAGACAGTACACTGATGTAGCACAAGAAAATGTTCTCTTGAAAACCACATTAAAAAAATAATTGTGTATTTAATCCAAACCTTGCAATAGCTCCTGCTGAGAACAAAAAAAGGAGTAATCTGTGGGTAAGCTTAATCTGTGGGAACAAATTGATGTCCCTTAGCTGTTGGATAGATATGAAAAGAGCAAGTTTGTGGAGAACTGATCTGTCCGTGGAGGGTGTGTTGTGGTGTGTCCTCACACAGCTCTGTGAGCAGTGCTGGTCCCTGCTGTGTGGCACCTGTGTGTCACCTGGTGTGGCACAGGTGTGTGACAGGGCCCCCAGTGCTCTGTTCCTGTGTGTCCTCACCCAACTCCTGTGTGATCAATGGTTTTCCCTGCTGTGTGTCACCTGGAGTGTGACCAGTGCTGGTCCCTGCTGTGTGTCACCTGGTGATCATTGTGCTGGTCCCTGCTGTGTGTCCCCTGTGTGTCCCCTGTGTGTGACAGGGCCCCTCAGAGGATGGAAATGCCCTGGCAGAGGTGATGCTGGAGCAGCTGCTGTGTCTCAGGTGAGAGTTTGCTGCTGGGCTCTCCCTTGGAGGGTGGGCAGCACTGCAGCACAGCAGCACTGCTTGCTCTTCCCTGCTCCTCTGTGCAGCTGCAGCCACTGCTGCCCACAAATGCACAGCCTGGAGGGAGAAGTATCTCCGGAGTAATTCCCAGGATTCAACAATCTGAGGGTGAAGCATATTGATTTTCAGTTATTTATGTGCCTCTTCTCACTTCCTTTTTTTTTTTTTTTGAAGGTAAATTACAAATCTACTTGCTTGGTTCAAAGTTACTTTTAATTCACTTAACCCAAGTGACTGTAGAAAATGTTTTCCTTTCTTTTTGTGTATCTTAAGACTCTTACATGTCCTGCAGTAAAGAATTCCTGAGGAGTTCTCTTTTCCCAGCTCAGCCCATTGAAAAAAATCAAAACCCCACGACCTCATGTATAAACCAAGCAGGCTAGAAAGGACCAATGCTGTGAAGCTGGATCAAGCCTGGCTTAAGATTTGATGCATAAACTCCAATGTTTCCCATGCTGACTTGCTCAGAAGGGTAATGAGACTTTGTACCTTGACTCCTTCCCCCATCCCTTTTATTGTGGTCTATGTCCATTGGTGGTGAGTGCCACTAAGTTCTGTTTATTGTGGAATCCCATTAAAAAAAAAAAAGTTTTTTATTTCTGTTTCATTCTTCCATTCTTACTTCAAAGGAGTAAAGTTAGATGTAAGACCAGTAGGAAGACAGCTTTTTTAAGAGGGTGAGGCTTTTATTATATGCAGGTCATGCAAAACAGTTCCCTTTTAGTTTTAATAAACTCTGGTGCATCTTTTATGTTCTTTGATAGATGGGACTAAAATAAGATTTCTCTAGCAAGCTAATCTGGCATTCATGTTTTCACAGTTTCTTTGCCAATTTTTGTATTCACTGAGTTTTTAAAATGTCTTTGGCTTATATATGAAATAAAACCAAAATGTAAACAAATTAAAATGCTAGTACATTGAATACTTAAAGTATGGATTTGTCAGAGATGGAGCAATACTCTGCTGGGGTAGATATGCAGGCTATCAGAGTCTGATGTTTATTTACATCCTGAATGGTGCTGATTTCCTGTCGGATTTCTTGCTACAGCTGCACACATAAGGTCCTCCTGCTGCAAACTAGTGTTGAACCACCTGAAAAATTAACTTATAATACTGCTGAATTGGGTAATAAAGGTAAAGGTCAAGAATTCTGGTATTTGCCTGCCAGTGGCAGGACTTTTTGTTTCAGTTTCATTTGTATAAATTACTTTTGTGTCTGTGTTTTACTGCTTGTAGAAAACATTCAGGAACTTGACCCTTCCAGAAGCATTTTGCTGAGCAGACTCAAGTCCCCCTAAAGAAACCTTTACCTTCAGGAATTATTTTCTGGTACAGTTGGAACAGCTTACTGGCTCCAACCAGAATACTTCAGTTTGGTTTCTTTGCTTTCTTTGTGCTGTAGCATTTCTGCAACAGCAATTTTGTTGAAAAGAACAAACAAGACAATCTGTCCAGGCAGCGGTGCTATGCAGGGGAAAGTTGTAGTGGAGTCCTAGCTGGAACAGATACTGTAGCATGAAAAACATGAGATATTGGCTCTGATGGCTACAGGGTTAAAATCAGGGTGAGGGGAGAACAAAAGAGTAACAGTGATGCCCTGAGAGTGAGCTACTGTTTTAAAAACTAAAGTAACAAAATGAACTTTTCCAGCCTCCCTGCTCAGTTTGTCCTTCCATTCCTGTAAGGGCTGCGTCAGGCTGGTTTGTTGAGGTTCACGGTAGAAAACCCCTGGTACTAGAGCTGGAAAAGGAACTGCTCCCTGTGTGTTGCTGGGCATTTCTGGTGCTTACTACTGTAGTGTTGAGAGCTCTTTCTAATATTTCACTGTGTCTCTTGAAAATTATTGCATGGCAGCTTAATTATGGGCAAAATCTGCCCAGGTGGGCAGAAACAGCTGGGAAGTGGGGTAGGGGAAGAGGGAGTGGCAGAAGAGCTTTGGGATATGAGGTGGACAGGAGTTCTTGGCTTAAACCAGAAGAGGCCAGGTGAGGCCAGTCCCTGTGGCATTTGGCTGAGTGTCACTGGCCAGGCATGCCCTGAGTTTTATCAGCTGTGCAGAGCAATGCAAGGTGGGCACAGCGGCTCAGAGCTGCCAGGGGTTCTGTGAGAGCCTTTGTGTGGCACTAGGGATGCTGCCCAGTGTGCTCCTGGACAGGGTTGTGTTGGGAGCTATGGAAGCAAACACACCCTCAGTGAAGTGAGGAGAGAGGATGCACCTCTGCCTGTTGTTAGCAAGGATTTGGAAAGGATTTTGAAGAACAATAAACCCACAGCTGCTTTTACCCCATGCTGCAAGGGAAATGCAAGCAATTACAGCCCTGACTAATGTGCAGTTCAGATTGCACATTCTGGTTCTATCCTTGCAGAATGCAGGTTTGTGATTCCTGCAGCAAATGTTTCTGTATAGTTCTGAGCTAATGTTTACTGACATGCTAGTGTGTCAGGCTTTCATGTGACAACTCCACTTCAGCAGTTAAAGATAATTATCCTGTTAGCATCTGCACTCTTAAGCATTAATCTGGGGCTGTGTTTTCTAAAAGCTTCTAAAACTTAACTTCAGATGGACATCCAGATGTTTCTGGGCTTTTCCTCCCTACTGGAAGAACAGCATTTCATGTTGCATTTTAAAACTGCAAACTGTGTGATCCTTTGCAAGCAAACTTTAATTCACTGACTCATCTTCATTTGGCCTAAGTAACTTTTCAAACTTTTGTATCCCAGTGTATGACTGTGCAAAAGAAGAATGGATTAAGAGCAGAAATCCTCTGTGAGGAGCCAGTGTTGCAATCTCTAGCTGTGGAGTGTTTTCCATGGTGTAATTTGGAGGTGGCAGTGAGCAGATCGTGGTTTGTGCTTTACCAAGCAAGAGCATTGGACGGAAGTGGCAGCACATGTCACCAGGCTTGCTCTCAATGTGTGTAGCTCACCACTTCCTCATGCTGAAGAGCAAAAGAAACATCAGTTTCTAGTTCATTTTAACCTCCAAGAAGTTACAGTTGCAGAGGTACTTACAGCCTTTCCCTTTATATTCTTCTTTTCGCTTTGAAAATCGAGAATTTTGGTGAAGTTCATACTAGGAATCGTAAGTTCTGAGAAGATATTTTTTGTGCAGGTCCTGACTTTTAGAAGGAGTGGTTGTATAAATAATTTCAGTGCTGCAAGGGAAATGAGTAACCACGAGAAACCAGTCTGTGCAGGAGCTGGATTCGTGCAGATGGGAAGCTTGTGCTGAGTCCTTCTCAGAAAGCCACCCCTGCAGGATCCCTCACTGCTGTTCTCAGCTCCAGCAGCTCTCACTGCAGGCACAATTCTCCTTCTCAATCTACTTTTCCTGATATTTGCTTCCCAAAGCTTCAGGCCTAGACACAAATGAACTTTTGGAACTGATTTAATTTGCTGTTGCCACGATAAAATGCTCTTTCCAGAGGAATCCATATTTGTGCTTTATAACCTTTGAGGCCAAAACAAAATCCATTCAGGGCAAATGTTATTTGTTTTCAGACCTGAATACAATTGTCTGTGATTTCAACAGCTGTGATTGCACCTAGTTAAGAAAAAAATCTTTACAACAAGGGAAGCAATATCCTCTGTTATGGAAATGGAGACATTTGCCAAACTTACGTAGGATAGAAATTTTTTGAAAGTGCATATAATTCTCATGTCATTTTTAGAAGACTGTGAATTAATGAAAGTCTCTTTTTTCTACCAGTGAATCTTGTGGAGTTGCGATTGTACTGGCAATCATAGCATTTTAATTAATGCAATTAATTTCATGTGCTGTTTAAGTGCTGATGTGATATTTTTGCTTATAATTTGTATTCTAACTAATGAGTTGAGCTACGTATCCATGGCACATTAAGTGGCCAAAACTTGTTATTTTCCATATATTAAAATAGTAATATTGTATGTGAGAAGAATGAAATTCAAATAACTAATGAACATCCATATTTCATATTCAGTTTCCACTGTGGTGTAGTAAAATCTCCCATAGCTTCCTGTTTAGTATCTGGATTAATTCTTAAAGCTAGAAACAGCTTAATTTTTCCAATTAAGATACTTTCAATAATTGTAAATTAAATTGCATTTTAAGAAAATTTATTTAATTTTTTCTAACTTACACCCATCTTTTACAAACCACAACTAAGTATCAAGTAACTATTTAAGATGCAGTGAAGAACAAGTGGGCCATTTGTTTCCAAACCAATTAATCTGAGGGATACTGTCACAAGATTGAAAAATCTGGCAGTCATGTAGTAGTGAGGCTTCAGCAGTCCCAATTTGACCTGTGTTGTAATACAGATTTAGAGATCCAAAAGTTACAGTAGTTGGGATTAAGGGGCTAGTCTGTTTGGAAATCCATTTCACCCCTCTAAACCTTAAAAAACATTATTAAACCCTTCTGAATAATTTTTTTCAATCTTTTTTAATAACCTATGGCTTAAAATCTGAAATTTATTTTGAAAATCATTCTTAGAACTGATGGGTACTATGTGGAAGTGTAAAGGGGAAAAGGAGAGAAGTGTTTTCTTGATGCTTTTTTGAAGCTTCCTAGAAAATTTTAATTGTTCGCAAATGACTGTTCTTGGAAAAGGAGTCTCATATCTCCTGTGTTGTATTGCCATTTACTGTGATGTCTGATTAGATTGCATCAAACATCAGTTTTCAAAAGTAGATGCTGGATTTGAGAAGGAACTGAGGGGTCACAGGATGAGCCAGAGGTACCAGAGAATTGACTCAAACTGCAGGAGCTGGTCAGATCTTCAGGAGAAATACACATTCATACCAGTGCCCTTATTGGTGTGAAATGGAAGGTTCTGGAGATCAAGTCTTCCTCTGATGATCTTGGCTAACTAGTACTGAGTCTGAGCTTGGCCTGCTTTCATTGTGCAGAATAATTTATCCTTGCCACGTTGGATGCAGCTGAAAACTTTGTGCATTTTCAGCACTTCCAAGTGTGTGGAAGAAATGGCAGCTTCAGAATGGTTCTTTTGGCTAAGTTTGCTCTTACCAAATTGCCAAAAGGAAACTGAACACTTCCTTTTCATTAACTGCAAAACTTAGGAGTGTCTCTTTCTCTGGCAGGAATCGACTTTAAAATCAGAACAATAGAATTAGATGGAAAGAAAATCAAGCTACAGATATGGTAAGTGTTCCAAAGTAATTCAGGTTTTCAATAACTTGAATTCAGTTTGAGAAAGAATACTTCAAAGCTTTTGAACTTCAATGTACCAGAAGTTTCATACCTTTTATTAAATGACTGTTCATAAGGTTTGTGCTTTCTCCTGGCTTGCCCTTGGAGTGGTTCTGCTTCAGCAGCATTGGAAATAGCCTGCTCACATGCAAGCATTACAGCAATTTCCTAGTTTATCAAAAACTGTCCTCTTAAATGTGCCTTTAGCTTTTCCCTGTGGAGGAGAAATATTAACTCGGTAGCTGTAAGCTAAAATATGCAAGCCCATAAAATGTAATCTCCTCTGGTACTTTGATACCTGGTTGTACTCACCAAGGCCCAGGTGAGTGATAATTCCTTGCATGGTGGCTTAGTAGAAGCTGAATCTCCTGAGCCAGATTCCTGGTGACTAAGGAGGTGCAGTGCCACAGGTGGCTGATAAAAATGTTCTGTCTGTCATATAGTTAAAAAAGCTGAGTTTGGATAGGTTAAAAAGGGTTTTGTCAGGCCTTTGGGGTTCAGCTCTGCTGAGGTGTGACTGGAAACACCAAATATCAAATATATCCAAACACTTGGGTCTGCTGAGTCACTCCCAGGCAGGTGCTGCTCTCAGGTCACCAGGACAGAACAGCAGCACACTGAGCTGTAGGGGCTGTTTGAACTTCTGTTTAAGACAGGACTTGGATGCATCAGAGCTTTTTATTTTGAATTACTGGAGGGCAGGCTGTGTAGTGCTGAGTTTTATTGCCTGCATGTAAACTGGAGTGGTTTTGTGCCATATTTCTGGTGCTGCCCTAGCTGCTGGTGTAAGGAGGGTACCTTGGGTGTGAGGAAACTGCTGAGGGCTGAAGGAACTCATGCAAACAGCCAAAAGTGTGATTTTCCTAATGAACAAGTATCACTGCATTGTTATTCTTTAATAAGACATCTCATGAGTGTAAAACAAATCCTTTTTTCCTCTGACCTGTAGGGACACAGCAGGCCAGGAGAGATTCCGCACAATCACCACAGCTTACTACAGAGGAGCCATGGTGAGTGCTCACACTTCAAAAAAAGCCCTAAACACAACTAGTGGAACTGGTTTGCTGCTCCTGAGTTTGGGTCCTGTAAGTCTTCCACTGGAGGACTGGATAATTGTGGCTTGAGATGTGGGGAATGAAGTGTGTGGTTTGGTTGGGGGTTTGCTCTCTGTTTTTCCTTTTTTTAATGTGCTGGTACTCAGTCTAGGCTTGTTTTTTGTGATGAAACTTCCAGCCCTATTGTGTTTTTTAATATAATTAAAATTTCTGCAGATTTTAATGAAATATGCTACCAAGCTTTAATCAGATAGGTTCGGGGATTTTTTAACTCCTTTAACACTTGAAGTGTTTCAAAAATGGATAATGAATTATTTTAATATTAAAAGTGTGTTTCACTGAATTGCTTTTCCTTCAGCCAGTACAGAATGCAAAGTCTGGGCTAGAAATACAGTCACCTGCAACACCTGCTGTTATGTTTTGCTCCATTGAGAGTGACTTGAAGTCAAATAATTTACTTAGAGCCTGCACCCTTGTGGCACAACACTTGTAATGGTTCTTAATGCTATGATTTGAGATATTTTATGTTGGGACACCTTTAATTTTGATTTGGTGGTTGCTCCCTGTGCTGCTGTCTTAGGTTCTTTTTGCTTTGTATGAACAGATCTGAGACATTCATGGGCTGTAGGTCCAAATGATTCCACTGTTGCAGAGCACAGGGAGAAATAATAATGCTTGTGGCACTGTGTTAGAGCTCTGCAGTGCTTCCAAAGGCTTTGGCAGTGAGCTGGGCTTCTCCCCAGTCCATGGCCAAGGACTTCTGTTTGTCCTATGAGGAGTGATTGGAAATGCCCTAGGAAATGGAGGTGAACCCTGCATTGTCCTTACTGCAGTGGCTGTGGGGTTTTCATGCTTTGCTGAGATCCCATGGCAGTGCATGTCCAGGGCTGCTGGAAGGAGCTGAAGCTCCTGGGAGAGCCCCAGGGCTGAAAGTTCCTGCTGGCCCCAGAGACTGGAGCTGCCAGGTTTGGGATTCTGGACTGCTTAAAGCTGCTGCATTAAATGTGACTTTAACCAGAGTCCTGCTGGCTGCTGTAGTAGAATTTCTAAACTTGCCCTGACTATAGGCTAGTAATTAAAAGTATAGGTGGTGTGTTTGACCTCTAACAGTGGCAAAAAATGTTAAATGGTAGTATTCTGGGTAAATTCCAAGCCATGGCATAATGCCTTGAGAAAAGACTTACTCACTTATAATCCAGTGTTGAATTTTTTTGGAACTATAATTAAAACTACAGCATACATCAAAAGTCAGCCAATTGTACTAGCTCATCTAACTAGATTTTCTTAATTTTATTTAGGGAATTATGCTGGTGTATGACATCACAAATGAAAAGTCTTTTGACAACATAAAAAATTGGATAAGGAACATAGAAGAGGTAAGTGCTTCATTCCATCTTATGATTTCCCTGGGACAAATAAAAATCAAGTAATTACTCACTTCCATTGCAGTAGCCAGCAGATATGGCCATGCAGCACTTAGGAGTAAAGTGCCTGCTGTTACATTTCCAGAATAGCCAAATGCCTGTGCGTGTGTGCAACCTGCCACATAGGTCATTATAGTACATAGACAAATGCAATCTAGGAGTATTTATTCCAGCCTATTTTAATATTTTAATTGCCGTTTTCAAGAGTCAGCCTCTCTCAGTAATGCCTTCCCATTAGATCATTTCTGTAAAATAAAATAGTCTGTTGTGGAGGAGTTTGACACACAAGTTTCTTCTCAACAATGATGCACTTTGTTCCTGAGAGATTACTTTTTCTTCTTCCAGCATGCCTCTTCAGATGTAGAAAGAATGATCTTGGGTAACAAGTGTGATATGAATGAAAAAAGACAAGTCTCAAAAGAAAAAGGGGAGAAGGTAAGATTTGGTAGCTCACCCTAATTAGAAGCCTACTTCTTGTAGGATTTTAGCTTCTGGGTGTTTGGTATGTTTTAGGCATGTGAGAGAGCATGGGTCTCAAATCTCTTGTTTCATGAATTTTTATATGTGTAGGATGCCAGGTCTGGGGTTGTTTTGTTTTTAAATAGCACTTAACTGTCTTCAGGTTTGAATAAACTTGATGGTACTGAGGGCAAGATCCTGTCAAGAATGTTGACCTTTGCTATACCATGAAATATTCTAGATCTCAATAGAAAGTTTTCTGTCTATTTGACCAAATTGTACTCAATTATTCAAGGTGATTACTTATCCTGGTTATAAGTGCTGCTACTAAAGGTTAAGTAATTAATGAGTTGTTCTACAGAACAAACAAGTGAGGAGGAATCCTACAAACTCTCTCATGTACAGCTGAAGTAGTCTGGCTGTTGGTAACACTGCTTATGGGATGATGGCATTGTAGTTTTCTGGTCCACAATCCATATCAAGAAAGCTTCTACCTTAATGTTCTTTTAGAGCCTAAATAAGTATTTTGGTGAGAAATTAATGTCCTTTTTTTGTTTTGTTTTGACTTTATGTGAGGGTATGATGAGTTCTAGTACTTTGTCTAATTGTCTTTAATGTTCTTGCAAGAGAAAATAGAAGTGAAACGTGCTTGGTTTGATTTTTATAGTTTGTATAGCATCTATTCTGTTATGAACCTGTTGTGAACCTGTGTGAAACATTACTTTTACAAAGGGACTTCAAAACAACTGAAAAACTTTAACCTCTCTTCCAGTTAGCAATTGATTACGGAATCAAATTTTTGGAGACAAGTGCAAAATCCAGCATAAATGTGGAAGAGGTAAGAGATGGGTGCCACACTTGGGGGTTTCCTGAATTACTCCTGGGGAGGTTATGCTCCATGGCCTGCTGGGCTTTCTCACCTCAAACCTGGGACCTGAGACCCCCACTGCACTCCTGGGTCTGCTGCTATGATCCAGCTGTTTCTGGTTTTCTGGTAGAGCCTGGAATTGTTTTAAAAATGGGTGTTAACAGAGTGGTCCACTATTACTGTAGCAAACAGTTGCCTTTGATGTCTGTGCCTTGCTATTTAAATTTCAAGTCCTTTTGCACAAAGAATAGGTTTAATTTTAGAGCAGTGCCTTGTGCAGGAAATGGGAATCTTTATTTTCAGGGTAACATGCTACTGTGTCACAGAGGTTACTGCCAAATACATGCTGTGCAGATGAGGCTGAAAATTCGTGTACTAACCTGAACACCAGGTCATAAGCTCATGTTAGGGGAGGAAGAAGACTCACAATGCTATTTATAGATTTATAATCTGTTTTCCTGTAAATCAATTTCATGCTAAACTCACAAGATCCCCGTGAGAGTTTCAGGAAAGAGAGTGGGAAGGAAGAGTGGCCCAAGTCCAGTCTATCTCACTATAAATCACTGCTGTCATCTCAGGGAGGGTGGGGGAGGATCTGAGCTGTGTAACAAGTGTGGACAAAAAAATAACTCTACCTAAGGCCAGTTAAAATAAGATTTATTCATCCAGCAATGTAGACTTGTGTTGTCCTTATACCTAATCATTTAAAAGTCTTTCTGTGGGATTTTTTTTTCTTTAAAAGTCCTGCAAATACCTACTTAATTCAGCTTGTGTATCTGACAAGTTAACTAGAAACTGAAGACATTGTTGCTTTAAAATAACAAGAGGGATGTTGTGCCAGCCAGGGGTGGTTTTTTTGTGATTGTGGGGTGATTGTTTTACAGGATAGAGTTAGAATGGACTGATCTGCATCATGCTGGACTAGCCTGACCTGATTTTCAGTGTCCTTGTGGTTCTTAGAGCAGACTCTGGAAGTGGGGCCACGAGGAGTCAGTAGCAGAGGGGAGACCTGAGTTCCTCTGGAGGGATGATTTGGCTCTCTCATGACATGGCACTTTCATTTTAACCCCTGCATGTCATGAAATACACAACAGCAGTTTGTGCTTACTCCAAAATGTTTGGCTCTCTGAATATTTTTTTAAATTGTCACATGAATGGTGAAGAAAGCATTAAAAAATGCAGCTGATGTAGGCATTTGGCAATCACTAATGATTTGGTTTACTTTCCACCAAATACTTTACTTGCAGGGAATTACACAATTGTGATGTTCTTGGGATCTGAAGTGCATTAATTTATCTGTTGTGATTTATTTACATTAAATGAGTGCCTGTCTTTGGCTACATTCCAAACACAATGAGAGGGGAAGTGTTTATAGTTCTTACATTCTGGAACTGTCCTTTGATTATTAGGGTCTCCAGACAGCCTAAAGTCTTGCTTTTTCCTGCTCCTGGAGAATTGCAGAGCTTTCCTGCTACTGAAGTTCCTTTGCTCCTTCATGCATTGAAATCTGAGATGCTGAGATTTGCCAGAGTAATTATTCATGGGTTTGTGTCTTTAATTGAGATACTGGAAGCTTAAATAGCCTTACAGATAGTCCAGAGTAAAGCTTTTGGAGGACAGAAAGCAAGCTAACCTTAATGGGGATTCCCAGGCTTGCCCTTCTCAGACCTCTCTGGGTTCCTGATTGTGATGCACAGTTCAGTTTGGGTGGGAAATAAAAACAGGATTAGTAAATGCAGCCTTGTCTTCAGCTGATTTTTCTTTCTCCCCCCAGAGGTATGCAATGGGGAGATCTGTTCATTTGCTTCAAAGATTGGCAAGATGGAGGCTAAAAATAAATAGTTTTTCCTTCTAAAGCACATTTGCTGAAGTTTTAAATATACAGATATTGTACATAGAGTGTCTTTCATCTCAAAGTGCTTCTAGTGGCCTACAGAACACTGTATTGTTAATGTGTCTGGCTAGTCCAAGTTTATCATGTCCTGAATGTGTCTTGTGACTAACTCTTGTTTGTTTTTTCTTTATTTCCCCTCCTCACCAGGCGTTTTTCACACTTGCACGAGACATTATGACAAAGCTCAACAGAAAAATGGTTTGTATTTCCAATTAGCATACAAACTAGATACAGTGAGAGTACAGCTATCATAATGCTGAGTAGTAGCCCTACCAAAATCTCCTGGGGATTGCATTAGTTACTAGATAAAATTTGAGCAAACAGTGATTTATCATGCTTTATTACACATCAGTGCATTACTATTCATTATTTTGCATGAACATTCACACTGGGCAGCCCGAAACTAATGTGTTGTTCTAAAATGCAATAGTGTGATCTGTGTTTTGTTGTGTAGTCCCTTTTCCAGCTAATTCTTGAGATCTGGATTGTTATGTAAATGTTAATTTTTTTGCCAAGTGCTTAATGAAGTCTGGATAACTGAGGAGCTCATGTTGCATGAGATATCTGCTCTGATTATTGCTTTGCAAGCAGAGGAAGTGGGAAGGGAGACTAGGAAAGCTAGAGATGCTATTTTCTGCATTTTGTGATGTTGACACTCTTTTCTCTTTCAGAATGACAACAGTTCATCGGGGGCAGGTGGGCCAGTAAAAATAACAGAAAATCGATCTAAGAAGAGCAGCTTCTTTCGATGCACGCTACTTTGATGAACTTCTAATGATAAGACTGCAGCACACTTAGAACCTTTTCTGCTTCTTTGAAAGCACAGGGTCACAAAGCCTCAGAAATAATACCACCAAGCTGCTGCTGAGAGCTCCATTGAACGTAGACTGCGATACACAAATACCAAGTGGATTTTGCTCACTAAGCCTATTGACCTGTCAGGCTCTTCTTTCTCAGATATGGAAGCTATGAAGTGGAGACACAAATGCAAGATTTAACTTGTTTTCCTTTTTTACTTTCAGTTTTATTGCCTGTTGCAAAAGCTGCTATGTTTCTTTTAACTTTGCACATCCATATTGGCCTCTTACTGCCTGTTACAGCACAATCTTACATTTGTATTTGCACAGTTTGACTTGTAAGTAAGATTCCTAACAGATTTGTGCACAGTTTTATTTCTCTTTTTAAACAAATTAACTTTCAAGCAGAAGAGCCAGGGGAAAAATTAAGTCTCATTTCCATTATTTTCTATGCTGTATACTCGTGGCCATGCAGTATGGATGCTGTTGCTCTAGTGATGAGAATTGCTGTAACAATTGGCATTTAACAAATTTGTCCAGATTTTGTCTCTTAGATGCACAAATCTGTTTATGCAGAAGCTGTGGCTTCTATTCTGAATGTAGTATGCTTTTCTTTCTTTACCAGACTTAGCAAAGTTGTGTTCTGAATTGCCAGTCACTGTCTGATTCACAGATGCACCTTTCAGTTGTTTGAATAAACACAGTGTCTTTCCTCACCTAACTTCCCTTTGTTAGCTCAGACTGTCTGCTCCTTGTTTTGTTTCTGATGAGGAAGCACACTCTGGATTTGAAATCATCACCACAAATTGGCCTCATCACTATCACTTAAGTGGCTTGTGGAAGCTGAATGCATGAGTTTTGAGTAACCTCTTTGTGGATTCACTTGTTCAGAAATGACTGCTTCTAAAGGTGACTTCCATTTCTACTCTTAATTCTAAGGATAGTTTGTTAACGTCTGTAAGCATTGGCACTAAGGAAGCCCCTCATTAGGGCTCTAATGTACTCCTAGTTTGCAGTTAATGCTGAATGTGTGTCTTTGGTCTGCTCGAGCAGTTGTTTTTTCATCAAAAACTGGTACAGTGACCTAGACTGTTAGAAGCAGAGGTGAAACATAGTTGCCTTTTTTTACTCAACTGAGCATTGTATAACCTAGTCTTTGTTCTACTACTTTTTTATTGTCTTCTGAGAAATTTCCTCAATGAGCAATTAAAACAGGTGCTTTAGTTCTGTTGGTGTGCCAAACGTGGACCATTGTAAGCTTTAACTCCAAGTTTGTGTCCAGCATGTTTGCTGTTAGGGGATGGGCGTGTTCTGTCATTGTCAAAGGAAATGTCTGACATGCTTTTGCTTCACTTGGTTGTCTGGAGTTGTAAACAGTGAGTTAGTTGTTACCACAGAGAACCATTTTGTTGTGTCAGGTACTGAATTTTGTCATCTCTGGGTCTGTTTGGAATAGCTTGAAAGCAAACAGGCCGATAGCATTAGATGTAAAGCTTTTGATTTTAAAGGGTTTATCCTTAGTAGCTGGTTCCATAAAGTTTTAGGTGGTTATCAGCCTGTCCCCACACGTAGTTTAATAGAAGTAGTTCTTGTAACTAGATGGTGGATCTCATAAACTGCTGTTGCTGCACTAGAACAGAGAAACCTTCATGGCAACAAGGTTTAGTGAAAAAACAAAGCAACCCTAACTGCTCTGTTGTCTACCCTTGATGTTTTTCTTGGACAGGCTAAAGCAGTTATGTTTTCTGTATGGTTAAAAAAAGTGCTTCTATACAGAAAGTGTTGTGACACCAATTATGAATGTTGTTTATTTTCAGTAATTTACCTCTGACTTACTTGGTGTCGTAATACTTTGATTTTTATCTCAGGGGTTGTCTGCAAACCAAAACTGACATGTTCTGTGTTTGGCACTGTTTACAGAATGCTTTGTATTGTTTTTCCTGTCTTCACTGTGTGGTTAAATGTTCATTCAATATTAGTCTCCATGAACTTCCCTTTGAAAGAGCCTGTAAGTAGTAGAGTCTATGAAGTGCTTCTTGAAGCAGCAGCGAATTGGGGTATCTGCTCTGTACGGGGGAGGGTGGGAGGGAGAAAAGAACTTGCTATTTTCTTACATTTAGCTGTGCTAAACTGTACATAAATGTGAGGTAAGACCATAGGAAATTCACTTTATGCATGAGAAAGTACTGCAGTAAATATTTCCCTTTGCTTATTGTTCGTGTACAGTTCATCTTTTTCTATTTGTAGAAGAATTTAATGCAATTTTGTTGTCATCTGCTGAAACTGAAGAATTCTAATTTCATGTGATCTTATGGATAAGGTAAAATGCAGATTTCTTTCTTTATGTCTTTGCCCCCACCCCACTTCTCCAGCAGTATTAAATGGCTGAGTGGCTGCACTTTATCAGTGTGCTAACTTTTGGTCAGTAGAGACCTTTCTGTGTACAGTCTGCCCTGTCAGACGTGGGGAAATGTGCTGTATCTTAGCATGCAAATCAGCTGTATGTTTTACTGGGATATTTTAGCTCTGGTTTCCTCTAGACAAGCGGGTGATGATGATGGTATGTCCTGCCTAGGCATCAGATGCTGGCTATTACAGGCTTTTCTAATATCACTATGATTGTTTTGTGCAGTCTCTGTTGTTACTTTGCTCAAGACTATATAATCTTAAGTTTTGAAGGACTCTTAACTATACCTCAGTCAACTAGTTAGTGCTCTAATGCCCATTAGAATGAAAGTCATATACTTACTATTCACTTAGCAGCAAATGTATTTCTGTTTTCTTCCAGAAATTGCCATTAACCTTTCAGGAAAGCAGACTTTTTTGGTGGATTTCAATAAAACAAAATGCTGCTTATGCTTTGGAGTTTTAGGAGAACTTTCCCTCAGCCCCATGCCTGTGCACTATATCTTGACCTATGTTTTTCTAAATGGTTTTTTTTTTAAAAAAGCCAAATGAAAAACAAACTGGTCTCAGTGCTTTGCAATTTTAGCTTTCAGTCTGTGCTCAGCAAAACATGCACAAGAATTTTTTTGTTGAGTGTATATAGAATGTGTTATTGACTTATCTGGGAGTTCTAATATTGCTAAAGCTTAAACCACTCATGAAACTTAATGCAGCTCACTTTTCTCTTTGGGGGACAGTCTCAAAAATGCTGATTGACTTTTCAGACCTGTAGCTCTTTTCACAGAAAATATTTCCCATTGTGGCTTTCTCCTACTAGTCTGCTGAAGTTAAGAGAATTACGTGGATCATTTTCACAAGTGAATAAAGAAGTCTTGAATGTACATATCACATTAAAATATTGTGAAAGCATAATGATTTGAAAGTCCATCAATAATATGTAAAATGCATAAATGTGTTATTTGTGAAAATGCATCTGTTGTTGGGTTACCTGTTAATGTAACAGAATTTTTGCAATGTTAAACTTGCTAAGGATTGGTCTGTAGGTAATAATAGGTCTTTTTTCTCCTCTGTTCATTGAACTGCTTATACCATTCTCACTCTTACAAATAAAACTTGTATTTCTTTCTTCCAAAAAAGCAGGATTTACATTGATTTTTCTTGTTTCTGCTGAATATAACTATTTCAGTGCATTCCTATGGCCTTACGAACATTTTTGCAAATAAAACTTCAATTACCATTATTTTAATGCTATATAGCTACTAAATTCAGAATAAAAAGTATAGTCCTTGAGAAAATGCTTAATTTTGAAATAGAAGTGTTCTGCTGTGTGTGTTTAAGCACATTTTACCTCTGGTATAAAGGTGTAATGTGAAAAGCTCCTGCAGATAAAAGTGAACTTGTCATGTGGTTAACTTGTAAACCTAATCATTAAATGTGTATTGATGTATATAGATAAAAAAACCAAACCCAGCTCCTAAGAAAACCTTCATAGTCCAATAGTTTTATTATTTCATGTGAACTTTTTTACAATGTGTGTCTCAAATAAAAGTTACATAATGAAAAGTATTTTAGAGTATTTTGTATGAAATATTCCATGTAGTTTTTATACAGTTGGCATTTCTACTCTATTTTTGATACAGTTTGTGGAAAGGTGTCCTGCTGGGTTGTATCTGTAAAGTTTAGTTTAACTAGTGGTGAACCACAAGGGTTTTTGCCTGTCTTTGTTGTTCCTGAACTTCACTGTTCTTTAGAGCTGTCTAGAAAAATCCTTTATTTCTGTAGTGATTGCTTAAATCTGAGTATATTCGTTTGATGACCTTCAGTTTCCTAGGAAACCATTTTTCCAGACATTTAGTGTCATGAAATGCCCTTTTAAAGTGACTTCTAAGCAATGCCTGTAAAGGTGACATGAGACACAATTTCCAATTTGATTAAGAATTATCTACTGACTTAAACTGTTAACATTCTCCTTTTTTTGGTTATTGTTTTAAATCAGCATTATTTGAAAGGTATGACTGAAATAACCTGGAGCACAAACATTGCATCAATATAGCAAATATTGTTTGTCCAGTGTCCTTCAACTGAGGAACAAATCCCAAATTGAGGGATTTGGCAAATTCTTGTTAGCTGTTATATTAGCAATAGTTTCTGCCTTCCAAATTAGATTTGGCAGTAGTTTACAAGTGGTACAAAAATTAGCAAACCTAAGGAAAGAAAGGTTTTTATCTACCCAAGGCAAAAGCAAGTTAATATTTGAGACATCCTAAAAAGTAAGTGGGAAACTCAGGGATGACAGAAAATTTCTGAAACGTGTTTTCTGTGTGTTTAAACATTATCTTACATATCCCCTAGATCTGAATTGGGTTTAGATGCTCAGCAGTCCTTAAGTCCTCACAGTGGTCAGTGACACTTTAAGTATATTTGCATTCTGCATTTGCTAAAAGGAAATAGCAGACATACCTACACTACATAAAATGGTGATTTATTACAGCTTCTGTCTGGAGCTATTTTTAGTTGCAGACTAGCAATTATGATACAAATACTGCCCACTTGTAGATCATACATGTAGAATGGATCCACTTTTTATAATGTGGTAAATTGCCTTCTTCATAAATTATTCTTTTTCCAACTTGGTTGACCAGTGTCTCTTAAGAATTCTTGAACTATACCAAAGTAATCAGTATAAAAAGATTTCATAATAATTTTTCTTTAGAAAGATTCTAATCTTCAAGAGATGAGGTACATAAATGAAGCTTTTATCTCACCATCTGGAGATTTAAAGAAAGGGCAGGGCATGGCATGGAATGCCAAACATACTGAAAAGTTGTGCTCTTGTATGTGTTGTAGTTGCTTCAAAAATTTTTTACTGGCTTCAGCAAAGCACATCAGCCAGAAGCTGCTGGTGTGAAGAAAAGCTGCACGAGTTCTGTGCACATAGCTGGTACTTACTGTTAGTTCAGTTTGGGAAATAAAGTTGTAAGTTATGAGCAGGGTATGAGCATTTTCCCCATCTGAGGAATTAACAGGTTTAAAGGATTATGGAAGGTGTGTGTAACTGAAACTGCACTACTGAATACACTGTACTGCCTCCAGAGTGACCAAGAACTCCGTGAACATCCACTAAGTCTTGAGAATTTCACCTTAGTTAATCCTAAATATCTTCCTTGAGCAGGTGGCTGAGGTGCCTCACTGCAGCTGGGACCTTTCCTGCCTCTGCCACCCATCCAGAGGGGTGGGTGACACACAGCTCTGTGTGCCAGGGCCTGCTGTTGGCACTGGCTCTCACATCCCTGGACGTGCTTCCGCACAGGTTTTGGTTCCTCAGGGAAATGCTGCCATTGTGCTCCCTGACCTTTCTGCCGTGGTGTGACACTTTTGTGGAACAGCACGAGGGGATGATGATGCTCCTGAGACACTTCCTTTGGGACAGGGCTGGCAGGGCCCAGGGCTGATGCCCTTCTCTGCTGCATCCTCTCTGTCAGTGCTGCCTCACCCACAGGCTCGTTTCTGTATGCAGTGGGAAAGTGCAGACTCACTCACCCAACTCACTGCAAGTGGAGTGCAAATTATAGAACTTTTTTTTTTAAGAAAAGGCAAATGTTTAATTTATTTCTATGGTGTTTGCAAATCCGTACTGCTACTTTTACTTATTTTTTCTCTTTTTTTTTTTTTTTTTCCCTCCAGGCAACATAGGAACTAACTAGCTCTGGTCTGTATTGTAGATGAAGGACAGAATTTCTTCAACAAGGCTGAACAACTCCTGTCCCTGTCTTAATCCTGCCGAATGCTTCTTCTGAGCTTCCTCACCCAAACTGCAGTGACTTTGTAACCCTTACACTTGTGCACTGAACCAATAAAACACAGGCAAAAGGCAACCACATGTGTCTTATGTACTGTTTACATGTCATTTTCCAGAACAGCGCTGGTAGATGTACATGAAATTAGGAAATGGCTGAGCAGCTCCTTGTGCCAGCTGTGAGGAGGGACTGGCCTTTAAAGCCAGGTTTTGATTAATTAATTGAGTTCTGCTGTTTGGGCTGACAGGGCCGTATTACCCGGCCTTTGTTTGCTTCAAGGGAGGGCAGGGACAAGCCCAGCGCTGCACGAGGCCGGGTCGGAGCTCTTCCCCTTCCTTGGCTCCCGTCTAGGAGCGGCGAGACCCCGGCCCGCCTCGCTGAGGGGATCAGCGGTGAGACCCGGGCCCGCCTCGCTGAGGGGATCAGCGGTGAGACCCGGGCCCGCATCGCTGAGGGCACCCGCGGCGAGGCCTCGCTGCCTGTCTCGCTGAGGGGACCGGCGGTGAGCCCCCCCTGCCGTGTCCCGGTAAGGGGATCAGCGTGAGGCCGCCCTGCCGTGTCTCAGCGGTGAGACCGCCGTGCCCATCCCTTGAGGAGACAGGTGGTGAGTCCCCCGTGCCCATCCACTGAGGAGACAGGCGGTGAGTCCCCCGTGCCCATCCCTTGAGGAGACGGGCGGTGAGGTCCCCGTGCCCATCCCTGTGAGGAGACCGGCGGCGAGGCCGCCCTGCCGTGTCTCAGCGGTGAGACCCCCGTGCCCATCCCGTGAGGGGACTGGCGGTGAGGCCGCCCTGCCCATCCCCTGAGCGGGCGGGCGGTGAGGCCTCTGTGCCCATCCCGGTGAGGAGATCGGCGGTGAGGCCGCCCTGCCGTGTCTCAGCGGTGAGACCCCAGTGCCCATCCCGTGAGGGGACCGGTGGTGACGCTCCCGTGCCCTGAGGGGACCGGTGGTGAGGTTCCCGTGCCCATTCCGTGAGGAGACCGGCGGTGAGACCCCCGTGCCCATCCCCTGAGGGGACCGGCGGTGAGGCCCCTTCCCGCCTCGCTGAGGGAGCCAGCGCGGCCCCCGGGCCGCCCGCGCCCCCTGGCACCGTGGGGCGGGCGGGGCTGCGGTCGGTGCCGGCGGCCCCCGGGGCAGGCAGGGCGGGAGGGAGCAGCGGCCTCGGTCGGAGCAGAGGGCCCGGGGGCCGCACGGACTCGGGGATGGGGATGGGGACGGGGGCGGCTCCGAGATGGCGAAGGCGCCTCCCGCCCGCCCCGGCCTCTCCTCCGCGATAATAGAGAACTTAGGAATCGTCATTTAAAAACGTAACTCTATTCCTTAACCCTTGAACTTTCTCTCATAGGGAGGGCCACCTTTTGGAAAGCAAGAGAATTTAAAACGAAGTTTATATTTTATTTATCTCTGAGGCTACCATTTCAACGTGCGCCGCTTTCTTAGGGTAAGACACCCTAAGAATTTAGAGTGGTGTGGTTTGCTGGAGAGCTGTTCCTTGTTATTTATTAAATACGCATGGAAAGCAAAGAACAAAAGAGGAAACCGGTGAAAATTGTCTGCGCCACCTCTTTCGCTCTTTCAGTTTTTGTGTAGCAATTCCGATAGGAAAAGCCCTCCTCGACAGTCCTGCAGAGGGCACATGACCGCGGCTTGAGAAAAAGGTTACTAAGGTTTTGTTCAATATACTCCTTCAACAAAATCAGAGGAATAATAATATAAAACCTAATAAATATTTTGCTTTTGTCTATAATTTTCTAGTGGATGAATTCCTGGGATAATTTATAAGACCTATGCAATCTGTACAGAAGCAGGTAAGTTGAGTAAAGTAGCTTAGAAGTGTTCTGTGCTGGCATCCTTTAGGCAATCTGCTGGAAAAGTGAACATAAATGCACAGGATCATGGGTGCCTGTGCAAATATGAGCTGTGATTATCAATTGAAGAGAAAGGGCTGCTATTTGAATTTATCAGTGAAAAATGAGATGCATCCAATTTTTATTCATAAGTTTTGACAGCTGTGTTTGTTACTAACTGATAGAAGCCTTTTTAATAAGCTATTGTTGTCATTGCTTAAAAAAACATTTGTTGTTCCTGGGAAGATACTTGGGTCAATAGTATGTAACTATTAAATTTGTTTTGTATGTGCTTCCAAAATGTTTCTACATACTAAAGACCACAGGTACCTAGTTTGGTAGAAAAGTAATCCTTGAGTACAACACTTGACTTTCAATTCCTTGTTCCATAGAGGGTGTTCTGGCATTCATGCTTATTTTTACATTTACTTCTGGTAATGTTGCCAAACTTGACTGCATGGTGTTGAGAGGAAGTAAAAGAAGTGACAGCTTTTCTGGTTTTCTCATGTGTGAGTCACTAGATGGTGCCATTTCACTTCTCTTGAATCAGAAACTATCTGACATTATTTTTAGTAACAGTTGTTGATTGTGTTTTCAAAATAAAACTACTGGTCTTCTGAAGTTTTTTTTTTTAACTATTGTTTTGGTTTTTTTTTCCTGAGACTATGCAATGTAGATGTTTTGAGTTAATCAAACTAATGTATTCATGAAAATGTACCAAATTTTGAAGTTCTGAACTTTTAAATTGTCATCAACTTTCAGTTTTACATTCTATTACATGTTTTACTGATCAAACAATGAGTCCAGACTTGACAAAAACACACATTTTAAATGTAGAATTGTTTGAGAGTCTTTAAGTATCTGCAGCTAATGTGAATCAGTGATGTAAAGAGGTCATGGGGCATTCCCCATGGGGTCTTTCATAATTTTTACAGGACACAGCCTCCTTTTAGTCCTGATTTCCTGGCCACATTATCCTTCCCTCTTTCCCCACTGGCTGAGGTACTTGAGAGGTACAGACTCCCCAAAAAGCCTAATACTTAAAACCCACTTTTAATGTATAACCCCCTCCAAACCCCATTTTTCTTCTTCCTTGTGTCTCTGTTCTTTTTCTCTAAACCCAGAGATTTTGCACAGTCTTAAGTGAGTAACAGTGTGTGTCAATGAGTGGAATTGCTATGGAATTTATGATTCCCCCATTGCTTCTTTCACCTCTCTGTATCAGGCCTTATCTGCCATCAGGCCCCCAGTTTGTTTGTCCTTCTCATTCCTTTCAATCCCTCCTCTTCTAATTTTCCTCAATAATTGTCTTTACAAACCTTATTCATCACTGACTTCACTTGCTGTTCCTGGGGCCTTTTTGGTTTTGCAATTATTTGCAGTGACATCATTTTCTGTCCTTTTGTAGCCATTTCTGGATCTGTAGGCATGGCTACTGCCTGCATCCCTCTGATCACATACTGAATAAATTGCACTAAGCAAGGGATCATGCATGGTAAAAGATGAGAGTTGCTACAGCACATAAGAGGAAAAAAAAGCATTCCTTTAACCCACCATGAAAACATGTCCCATTTCCATCCTTTCCATGTTTGGATGGTACATGAGCTAACTTTCTTATTCCCTTTGCTGTTTGTTTTACCACTTTTCCATGGTCATCTATTTGCAAATGGCACTTTGAGTCATTTAATTTGCCACACACTTCCCCTCCTTCTGCTAATAGATAACCTACTGCCATTGAAATATTGCATTCCTCATCTGAGTGGATTGGTCAGCAAAACGGTCAAGGCTGTAGCCGACTGGTTGGTAATTATTTCAAGGACAGCTTGTAACCTAATGATCTGATTTAAATTATAAATGTGTTCTCTGGCACCTGATAATAATTCATTAGGATTCCATGTGGCTGCTCCATGGTGTTGTATAATTTACTCATGTGGCCATTCACCTTTTCCCCACTTCTGGGTGCTCCTTCCACCCAGGGCTGCATCAATTGACTGCTTTTCTCTAATTAGATCATCACATATCCTGATTCCTGACTGATTTCCCTGAAGCTGTGACAGCAGAAAGAACAACAGTCCAATATACCCTACACAACCAGGTTGGAGGTAACCTGTGATGAGCATGTTGGCCACAAATCCAGTAATGCCCAACCTCCTGGGCATGGATTGCCCTTCATTACCTCTGCCAAAATACCTCAACAATTTCCCAAGGGATTCTTTGAGATATCTCAGGATCATCATCCCTTTTTCCAGGACCCCTCCCTGGCTTCAACTGTGCACTGGCCCCTTCTGTGTAGGAACAAAGTTGGGCCTTGCATTACTGGAAGTGTTGTGCAACCTTTGCTTGGTTAGTTCCTGAATGAGAATGGCCATGTGTTTTCAGGGGAAGGAAAAACACATATCTCCACTGTGAAGATGCAGATAAGAAGCTGCCTAGTGGAGGTCAAGGGAGGTAACCACTTTCTGTCCTGGCATATTTGATGTGGAAGCACTTGCTTCAGTTTGTACAGTGATGGAGTTGGTATCCATCTTTGGAAGGTGATCTCCTGATAGATTCAATTTGGCATGAGCTATCCACATCTCAGAGGTGACCTTCTTGAAATTCTCCTAGCACACATCTTTCAAACAAGGTAAGCAGCTGCCCTGAGGCTTGGTGTGCACTGATCTCGTGCCCTGGGCAAGTAATGCCCAGTGATGGTGTTCTGTCACCTTTTGTGTGGGGTCAGTCCCCAGGTGTTTTGTATTTTGGAAAAGAGGATGCCAATTCTTTTGAGATGAGCTTGTAGTTCCTCTCTTTGGCAAAGCAAGCAGGTTCTGAGGCACACACTGGGTACTCTCACTGAGTGTAAAGGCCTTTCCCAATAGGCAGCTCTCTGGGTTAGAGCTGTTGAGCTGTCAAGTGGGAATGGAAACACCAAACTGCTGAGCTTTTTGTCCTGGTAGTTTTAGTGTGTGAGCAGTCCCTGGTGCTGCTCCATTTGGATCCTGACTCTGAGTCTGAAGGCTTAAGGTGGTACCCAGAGCTGAGAAGGGATGTGCTGAGAGCAGGGTGTGTGCTGGAAGTTTGATGGGTGCAGCTGAAGCTGTAGGCAGCAAGAGCTTTCTCAGCCAACTTCTTTGTGAGCTCTGGCTTTGACAAATATTTTCAAGCTTGTGGCCACACTCTGTGAGAGTGAAAAGATTTGTTAGGGCAAAGGAGTTTGTGTTGCCTTTTGAATGTGGTGCAGAGAAGGGTTTGCACTTTGAAGTGGAAGATCAGTGAAACCTTTTTGTCCTGATGTGGATGATTTGAGAGACGTTTGTTTCTTGGCTCTGTGCTCGGGGTGGTTTCCAGCTGGGCTCTGTGCATTTCCTTCTTTTGTGAGTCGACACCACCATCGTGTGGTTGTTTCCATGAGCGCTGAGGAAAAAGCCAAGCACTTTTGTAGCCCTGCCCCATTTGTGTGGGAGCAGTTTGTGGAAGAGCTCTGCCTTGGATCCTGGCTCTTGGTGTCTGACAGAGTGGGATCCTGCATGTACCGGTGAAAGAAGAGGAATTGTTTCATCTTTAGCTGTGCACAGCTTATAGGTTGCACAAGAAAAGGCAATTCCAGCACAGCATCTTTCTTTTAGTGTGTTTTCTTGTGTGATTGTGTGATCACCTGCTGAACATGTAACTCACACCCACTGAACTGCATCTGGCTCCATAGAGATGTGTCCTTTCCCTCAAGCTCCATGTACCATCTTACCCTCTCACTCTTGCACATCACAAACCCCTTCCAAATGTCCAGCAGGTATTCCCAAAGGAAACAAAAATCCAGTGCTAGCTTCATCTTCCCTTTGCAGTCTCTAATTAAACAAAACACACCAGTGATTTGCATTTGCCTTCTCAACTATATATATATATAGCATCATCACATTCTCTAAAGGCAGCAGGGTCCATCACTAAAGTGAAGCATTTCAGACTGAGAAATGTGCCAGGAAACAAAGCATTTGCTGACCTTCCCTCTTCCCTGTGAAACCTGATTTTCACAATGCAATCACTTTCAAACACCCTCATTGTTGCCTAATTGAAGCATCTGTATCTGTCAGAGAAGGAAGTGTCAGGACAAAAGCTTTATGAAATTACCCTCTTGCCTAGCAGCCTCTAAAGTGCACAAACGTGCTGGGACTGTGCACCTTCCTTCTCACATGTACAAATCAGACATTTCTGATTCTGGGTCATTTCTGGGTCTGTTCTAGACAGAAATGTGAGGGGCACACTGCCCAGCTTTGAGGCTGCCAAAGCTGGGCTTTGCAGAGCTCGGGGATGGCATGGCCCTGGCTGTCTCCCAGAGAGGGCTGGCTTTGCAGTGTCAGGGGCTCAGTGTCACTGGCACAGGGACTGCAGCATGTGGGTAATGAATCCCTGCTGGCCTCACCCTAGGGAGTCCCCCCAGGAGCAGCCATGGCATCAGTGTCACCTGCACACCCAAGGACCTGCAGCAGGTGTTCCACACCACGGCTGTGGCAGACACAGGGCCAGGCATGGGCACAGAAGGGACCATGGCACTGTCTGCACACTGTCCCTGCTGCTTCTCCTCCAGCTGCTGGGGGGCAGGGGATCCCATGGCACGGTGTGCACGCTGTCCCTGCTGATCCCAGACACCCTCTCCTGGAGCCAAGAGGCCACTGGGACACTGGGGGGACTTGGGGAAGGGAGGGACCATTGTGACACAGCAGGGCTGCACAGAATCCACAAACCTTTGAAGGTTCACCTGTGTGAAGCTTTTTCAAGGTGTGCTGTGACCCCATGGGATGCAGGAGACCCTTGTGATGCTGTGCAACTTCACAGAACTCACTGTGGCACTGTGACACCACAGAAACTCAGGGAACTTTGGAGACCATGGGAAAGCTATGGAACCTGACAGAAGCCTGGGGAGCACTGGGATGCTGTGGAACCTGGTGGAACTCAGAGCCCTAGTGACACTGTGGGACCAGGGAGACCCTAGTGAGAATCCACATGGGGAAAGAAAGAAGGGTCAGGAAGAGCAGAGAGACAATTCAGAATGCCATGCTGCTTTGGTTACTAGAATGTTGAGTGAAGCAGACAAGCTGATCCTGGGTAAGAGCAAGGAAATGTTGTGTTTAATGTTTGTTTGGGTTTTTCTTGTTACTCACTATGTGAACCTTTTTCAGTTGGCCAAACATTAATTTCCCCAATCTGAGTCTGCTTTGCCAACAATAGTATTTGCAAAGCCATGTCCCAGGGTTTGTTTTGTCCTGGAAGAATTCTCATCTTATTTTCTATGCTTCTCATTCACAGAAGGTGGAGCAGGAGAGAGCAGCTGGGTGAGCAGCTGACTGTGCTTACCCCACCACAGGCATGGACCCCCAAATGCACCTACATGGCACAATGTGTGTGGGGAGTGATGCTGTCACTGGCGTCCCCTACAGCACCACCAGCACCCACATAAACAAGGGAGACTGTCTGACCCTTTTCTTGGTCTCTGGCTGCTCAGGGCTGGAGATTGGTGCAGGACACTCAGATCCATCTCTCCCAGACACACCCCATAGGTCTGTGCAGCCTGTGCCTGCAGCTCAATCCTGATCTGTCCAGGGTCCTGCTCCAAGCCTGGGCACCTCCTGGGGCTGATCTCCTCAAGTCGATGTCTAGCCCAGCTTGAGTTTTCCAGGCATTATCTCACCCACAGAAACACCCGTCTCTTGGCAGCCTGTAGAAGCGCACAGAGCAGTGGAAGGAGTCGGCGTGCACCTGGAGCTGGGTGGAATGTGACCTGTGGGAGCAGGCACCACCTCCCCACACAGATGCGTTGGTGGTATAGTGGTGAGCATAGCTGCCTTCCAAGCAGTTGACCCGGGTTCGATTCCCGGCCAACGCAGAACAAATTTTGTTCTCTCACCTGCTCCCGAATGGAAGCCCAGACGCCGCGAGCCTTCTCGAGCCTCTGTCTCGCTGCATGACGAACCTCAGCTTCTTGCCTGTCCTCCTTTCCCTACCATGACACACCTGTTCTCATGGACAGGTTTCTTCTCACCACCTCCACTACCCTTTCCCGGGATTCAGGTGAGGGTCATGCAAAACGTGTATCCAGCATCAGCTCTTGGGGCCTAGGAGGATACTGTGCTTTCAGCAGTTTATTTTTCCTGCTGAGCTGGCTCTGTTGGAACAGGCTGAGAGGGATTTTAGGGTTACTGCTGCCGCTGGTTGCACCTGACAAGAGAAGCATGCTGCTGTGGCATGTTAATGATGGAGACTGACAGTGCCCAGGTGGGGACCCAGGCATGAACTGCACTGCATGAGGCCAGTTCTGCAATTTGGGGGATTGTGGGAGGAGGCCTGTTCTATATAAAATGTCTCAGTGTATCATTGGGGTGAAATTGCTCTCCATCCTCCACCTTTTCCATCTCTGCAGTGCCAGCTTTAACAAATGACAAATGCTTTGTCATTCCCCTTCAGAGGGGATGCTGGTACATACAATGTCTGTGTTCACAACACACAGTAATTTCATATGTATGACTCTTTCTTGAATACAAACTGTGGCACATGTGGGAATTTCATTTGGAATGGCCTGGTTAGCAATCATGACTGCGTGTTTCAGACACCCAATGTCACCAACCCACAGGCAGGGCTGCTGTTCTTATTGGGGCTTCTTGCAACTTAGATACTCCCTCACTTTCCTAGGGACCAAGGTGAGGCTGACCAGCCTGTAGCTCTCTGGGGCCTCTTACCCTTTTCAAAGACAGGAGTCTTTTGCCTTGTTTTGGTCCTCAGCCATCTCTCCCAGTCACCATGATCATTCACTTATTGAAAAAGGCCTGACAATGACATCAGCCTGTGCTGTCAGCACTCGTGGGTTCATGGGCAGGTTCACGGACAGGGGGATTGGAACTAGATAATCTTTAAGGTCCCTTCCAACCCAAACCATTCCATGTTTCTGTAATTCTCTGATTCTATAAGTTATGTATGTCTGTTATTCCCTTCCTTCACCAAGGATGCACCATCCTTACCCCAGAGCCCCTCGGGGCTGGGATTCCTGAGGCCTGGTTTGCAAGTGAAGACCAAGGCAGAGGAGTCATTCAGTGCATCAACCTGTTCCATGTCCTGCCTCACCAAGCTCCCAGCTCAGTCACCAGTGGGCTGTGTGTGCCTTTTGTCACATGGGTGCTTACAGAAACTTCCTTGCTGTCTTTGACATCCCTGACCAGATGCAATTCCACTTCAGCTCTCGCTATCATAACTGCACTGCTGCATGCTCAGGCAGAGCATGAATATTTGAATAATAATAATTGTTAATTAGCCTATGCACTTTTGTCCTGTAAACTGCCAGCCAGATGCTTTAGGGAATATATCTGCATGGCCAATCAAAACACTTCCACCCACACCCAGGCATGCACATACACATCCCACATACTGCAGGAATCCTCTGAAGAGAAGGCAGAGGCCAGGAGCCCTGGAGGCTCAGGGGAGGATGATGGAGCACTGGTTCACAGCTATTGCAAAAAAACCCCAAAATCATCTCGATATGGAAAGGAACTGCAGGTGTTCATTGTTTAATTTTGACAAAAGAGCAAAAACTAGAACAACCAGTTGTATGTATAGAAACCTAGAACCAGAGCAGGGGTAAGCACATGGGTGACATCCTCAGCTTGTCCTCAGAATGAATCACATCACAGAGCTGACAGCACATCCTCATATTGTGCCTGAGTCCTGCTGCCACAGAGCTGCTGTGAACACAGTGGTGCTGTCCAAAGCAGACACAAGGTGTGTGATGTACTGAGCAGCCCCAGTCCCAGGCTTTGTGTTCTCATCTAGGTTTTTTCCCAAAATATTTATATCTCCCACTGACAGCAGTTTGGGAAACCATGCTCTGAATTTGTGAGAAATGTCTGCAAAAATCCACCCACCTGGCTTCTTATATGTTCCCCATAAGACACTTGCCTGTTTTCCTAAAATCTGATGGATGGGTGGTTGTGTACCACAGGTGAATGGTGGCTGCTACCAGGCAAGCCAAAAAGCAGAAAATACCAGATGGGCTTTGTCTCTGTTCTTCTTTCAGCAGCATAGTGGGGACTTGTAGCAGGACATCCCCGGTGTGGTAATAATTAGCATTGACTCCATTATTCCAGAAGGCTGATCAATCAATTTATTATAATGTACTTATTAAGAAATTCATCACCCTTACAGACTGGTACAGTTTGACCCACTTGGTCCCTTTAAGTAAAACACCATCATCAGTGGTCAACCAAGAAATCAAGCTTTGGTAAACAAATCTCCATAACACATTCCACATGTTCACAACGGGTGCATCAAGTGAAGATAAGAATTGTTTCTCATTCTTTTCTCTGATCTTCTCCCAGCCTTCCCCAGGACAATGCCTGGGAAAGTTTTGCCTGTTGCTCTCTGTGACCAGAGAGCGGCTGCCACAGGGGTGGTTCCTGGGAGGAGGTGAAAGCTAACAGCAAGTGGGGCACCACAGTGTGTTATATTCGCTGTTCCCCGTTTTGGGGCTAACGGGGTGTTCCTGTCACCCTGCACGGGCTGTTAGTGCTGCTGGGGTTGCAGGGCAGGGTGGAATTATAGATGGGAATATCTACTTGTGAAAGGGATGGATGACGGACAGCAGAGTGGCGCAGCGGAAGCGTGCTGGGCCCATAACCCAGAGGTCGATGGATCGAAACCATCCTCTGCTAAGAACGTTTTTGCTCCTTTTCCAGAAGGCGGAGCCATGGCCGGAGCACCAGGTGGTGGCGCAAGGATTCCCCCAGCGCGGCCGGTTAGCTCAGTTGGTTAGAGCGTGGTGCTAATAACGCCAAGGTCGCGGGTTCGATCCCCGTACGGGCCAGCTTAGCTTTTCGTGAGAAATCTTAATTTTTTTTTCTTCCCTTCCGGCCCTCTCCTTTGTGGCAATGATGGCGCAGGGAAATAGTCTGTAGGAAAACAGGGATCCTGCCTGTGCTGCTCAGCCCTGACGGATGGTCTGGAAGAGCTTCTAGATTCTCCCCCTGTTCTCCCTACTCCACCTTTTGCAGGTGTTCATTCCAGTTAAGGATAAACTGCACCAGGTGCTCATGGCAGGTACATCATCTCCAGCAGCCCTCAGACCTGGCAGTGACCTCAGCTGTGCCATGGCTGGGTTCAGGTGTGCAGCACTAACCACTGCACCTGCTGCTGCTGGGCAGGGGCTGAGGGTCACACCTCGGCCAGCAAGGTTTGTTGTGGCCATCTGATGACAGGTAAGAATCAGCTGGGGTACAGATGGAGCCTTGGTGGGCAGGCAGGGCAGTGGAGTCAGTTATCCTGAGAGAAGGACTCTTGGGGTCTCCCCTTGTGTCAGGATACTGCCCCAAGGTCACTCTGTGAGATGGAGAGCCCTCAGTTTATGGGGTGAGTGTTTGCACATTCTGTGTTACCCTTCTAAAATCCTGAGAATTCGGAAGTCACTCAGGTAGTACAAATTCCACTTGACATCACACATCTCTGTGCAAATATTGACAGAGCCTTAATTAGTTTGATTTGCTTATCTGCTTTAACTGCTTTATAAGGCAAAGCTCATAAATCTGTGGATTCTATAAGCCTCCTTGGCAATGCTACAGTCAACGTTGCCCATTTAAACAATGAATAGTCAGAAAGCAGGTTTGCACAGGAAATGCATCAGTCAGTGTCCTGCCCTAAGGACCCTAAGAGTGACAAATGTCCATGTCCCCCACTTTCAGCCACCAGCAAGGCTCAGTGTGTAACCCCAGGAGGCACAGGCTGTCTGTAATCCCACAGTGGCAGAGGGGCATTAGATGCCACCCAGGCCATCATATCCTCATCCCTTTATTTTCCCACATTTATGGCTCTCCAAAACCACCTTGGTCCCTCCTTTTCCCCACTCTTCATTCCTCCCCTGAACGTCCCATAAGCCACAACCTGAAATTGCTCTTTCCTTGTATCCCACAGTGTGACTTTGCCCCTAGTGAGGGACCAGCTGTGACCTGCAGTGGCCCCATTCACCCACTGGCTGGGCTGGGAGCCAGCTCTGAGCCCAACAAGAGCAGCTGGGACAGGGAATCCCTGGCACTGTGGAGGTTCCCAGGGCTACTCCACCTCCCCCTGCTTATCTTCATTGCAGAACATGAGCTCTTAACCACCTAACCTAATGCTCTCATGGGGTAGGAGTGTTCCCTGCAGCCCTGGCTGACCCTAAAACCCTTCAAAAACACCCCACATCCTGCCCTGTCCCTTCCAGTGTCCCTGACAACCTCAGGGGACCTACAGCCCCCAGGACATTGAGCTGAAGTGGCACAGAGGGCAGCCCTGCCCCAAGGTGCTGCACCCCAGCCAAGCCCCAGCTCACTGCAGCTCCCAGCAGCATCTCCAGCCCTGCAGAGCCTGCAGAGAACAAGGCTGAGGGAATGAGAGGGGCTCAACATGGGGTGGGGGGTGACAGGGGCCAGGGAAGTGGCCCCAAGAAGGGATGTCAGGGCTGTAGCTGGAGCTCAGACATGGGATGCAGCTCTGGGTTCTCAGGTGGGGCCACTCTTGAGCACTGACATTCTAGAACATCAACCTTCTTCTTTGGGTGCCTCTTCACTCCAGGGACTGATCCCATGGGACTGTATCAAGCGGGAGAGGCCAAACTCTGTTCTCCTGCTGCCCAGCATTGTGACCATCCCTTGTGTCTGGCTACCTCCTTCAGGCCTCTGAACTCCAGCACCTCAGTTTTACCAAGGTGAGCAGCTGCACTTCGTTATTTGATCAGAGTAGGAGAAACCCAGACCTTGCAAATCTCATTTTAGCATCTGTTGAAGCAGGCCTGTGAGAGGGAGATCTTGAGTTTAGGAATCACCATCTATCTCCCATAGAATGGAGGCACTTTCTCCTAATTAGGGACATGGAATTCATCAGCAGCCCCTGAGCTCCCAGAGCCATTAGGAGGCACCCTACTGCCTGGAGACCTTTTGGAACCATGCCTGGTAACACCTGAGCTCCAAGAAACCCACTCACCTGTTCTAGGTACTTGGATATGTCCTGCCCTAAGTGATGGAGCTGTTCCCTCCCTTATCTGGCCCAACTTCCTCCTCTGACCTGGCTCCTGAGGCAAAGGGGGCTGTAATGCTTTGTGAATGAATAATCACGTCAGCACCACTGGGAGGACAGAACCTGGGATTATGTCTTGGGAGAGATCAATCTGGTTTCAGATATTGTAATATATGCTGTAAAGAGGCAGATGGGGAAACAGGAAAAGCCAAATGCAGGAACATTTCCAAGCAGCCTGCATGGCCAAAGGAAGTTTTGGAAATAAGAACCAACAGCTCTGTTTTTTGTATTACAAATCATGGCTTTAGTTTAATACATACAACACAGGCAGCTTTAACAAGCACAATTTACAATCATTGTCAAGCACTGCAATCCATGTGTTCCAAGGCTCCTTCAGGCACTGCTGCCTGCCCCGCTGCCCTTGCCAGAGGCCGCTGCCTTCTGCGCGCGGCTGGCGCTCGGCTGCCGGGGCATCCTCTGGGCAGATCCTTCCCGGCTGCTTCTCTCTGCCAGAACCTGGGAGCCACCCACAGCACAGCTGCTTTTATTCCTCCCTGAATAAACAAACACATCCATGAGCTTTCACATCCCAGCCCCAGCATCCCCACACAGCAGCTAGGCACAAGCGTTCCCTCAGGAAGCATGCAGGAGGCAAAATTCCATTAATGTCACAAACATCTCTAGCATCCAGTGCACAAAGCAAATTGGTGAATTCAGCCCAACAGGTATTGGTGCCACTAAACCCAAAGAAGTGACAGTAGAAGCATTTTTAATTCTCATGAGGTTTAATCTCCCAAGTAACCAGCCACTTTGTTCCAGTCATTGCTCACAGGAACAGCAGCACAGCAAACAGCACTGCTGGAACACCAAGAGTTTCCAGCACCTCGAGCTGGGATAAGTGAAAGGATGTGCCAGTGTCCACTGGTGTCTGAGACTGCTGCCACATCATCAGATCACACACACCTCTCTCCCTATCACTTCTGTCATTCAATGAGCAGATCTGGATTTCCTGTCATCTCTTGGGGTTCTCAGGAACTCAGACTTCTACACAGGATTTCAGATGTTCTCACAGAGCTCAGGAGGTGAGAGTTCCCCTCCTGGAGGCACAGCTGATGGGCTCCAACAGGCAGGGTGTGAGCAGGGAGCAGCAGTGGGTACAAAGATAGAAACTGAGCGAGGCAAGGGGCAACAGGATCCTGACAGAGGAGAGAGGGACAGACTCACTGTTGCTGAGGGGATGAGGGACACTGACTTTTCCTGCCACTCCCTCAGGTGAGAAGTAGGACTCCCTTTAGGAAAGAGAATAAAAGGAACATGATGTACAGCTTTTACTAAAGATGGCAATCTCCATAAAGCATCATAAAATGAGGAAACAAACCAGGGATACAGTGGGCTGTAGCTACATGCAAACAATTAAAATGAAGAGTGACATTTTGGCAGCCACTCACAGTGCAACCTGCACAATATCACCAGCTGCTCTACACTCTAGAGTCTCCATGGACATGATCTTGGGTCATCTGTGCTATGGACAGCCCACAGTTACTCACCAGACCATCCTGTCTCCTTGGAGCAGCTGTCTGGGGGCAGGACTCACATCAACACTACCAGCTAACACTTTGATGCACCAGCAAGACAACCTAAGAACTTCCAAGCAGGATCAAGTGGCTGTTATTGATCCATAAAATTTGGGTGGCACAAAAATCCATTCACTTATCCCAGCCAAGCCAGGTGCTCTTGGTAACTCTCTTCTTGTGAAGCAGGGCAGTTTTGTGCCAGCAGCCACCACCCCAGGTCAGCCTTGCCAGCTGTGCTGTAGCTCAGGCACCTTAAGCAGCTTCACCAAAGCAAGTGCTGTGGATGAAAACAAACACAGTGCACAAAGGTAAGATGTGATCTCACAGTATTTGAGAGAACAGTGGCAGGAGGAATAAAAGCATTATTCACCATGATGCTTTTAGCTGTCCTGGACACGTCCCCAGTGTCCTCCCCTTCTCCCATGCATCTGTCTGCTGAGAGAGCAGGTCCTGAACCCACCCACAACTGCAGCTGTGTGCACACCCTCACTGGTACCCTAAAACACTCCTGGAGTGGGGCCCTCCATGTTCTGACCAAAACAACTTGGGGAGGAAGAGTCATTGGGCTGAAGAGAAGCTGGGCTCAAAGCACAGGCCCTCCATCCCATAGCCTTGAATCACAGTAGAACAAACCAATTAAACTGCATAAATACCCAGAATATTTCTGGAAGCAGCCTCTGCAAACCCATGTACCAGACAAGGACAGCTTCTGAAGCGTGCAGGGACAGACATGGTTTGTGCTTCTCTCAGTTACACTGTCACAGATAACAGATTCAATTACCACAAAGCACAAAAGCAGCTCAATGAACATCAACTCTCTGTAATTCAAGTACTACAGAGGAACAAAAGGACTTCACTGATACTTTCCTTGCTGACTGTCATGGTTTGACACTGGACAGATGCTAGGCACCCACAAAAGCCTTTCACTCACCCTGCCATGTTACACCCCTGCAGTGTCCCTCACTTTTCTCTGAGAGCTCTGTTGAGTCTGATTTTTTTAGTGTTTATTTAATAGGGTGGGGGGAAAGAATGAATTGTCACTCAGTTATAATTCAAACTTGTATCTCATTACTGTGCAGCAAAACCACATGACAAATCTGGCATTTACAGTATTCCTCTAAATCCTTTTTCTTCTGTCAGGTCTTGCCTTGCAGACCATGAAAAGGAGGGAAAAGAAAAGCTTGATAACCAGCCTGAAAAGACATATTGAAAAAATTATGGCAGTGCAAGAGAGAGGAAAGCTCAGAGCCTCAGGGAAGCCTGCAAACCTCCTGCAGGAAAAGTGTGACAGGGGACAGACCTCCATGGCCACCCATTCTTCTGGGACTAGAGCCACAGCAGGTTGTGAGTATTCCAGCCTAGACTTTTTGCAATTTACTCCTGGGATAAGGAAGAACAGATAAAAGCTGTTTGTCTGCTGTTTCTGCTGAAGCAGAAAAGACTACTTCCCTACCCATCACCTGTATTTTGAGAGGTTCAACTTTTATTAATACCTCCTGGGAGGGGAAAGGTACAGGAACTTTTAACCAAGGCAATTTCAGCCATCCCAGAAAGCACAGTACAGCTGAGAAATTTTCTGTCAGTTCTAAAATAACTGACATAATGATAATTTCTGTGCCAGAAGATAACAGAGGTCTATAAATTGAAGCTAGTTGGTTGCCTACAATACAGAAAAAATATTCATTTTGGAATGTGAACCTGGGGGAAGCAACAACTTCACATCAGGAATGCTCTGTGCACAGAACCTGTCCCATGCATTTACCATGTCCATCATTAGACAAAACATGAATCAAAGCCTCTCATCCAAAAGGTTTAAACTCTATTGTTTATGGTAGGAGAAGCTGGGGGGAGTGAGAGTTGCAGGGTAAGATCCAGAAGGCAACCTAACTGCCCCTCAGTGACTGCAGGAAGTCCAATCATTGGAGTGGTATTGATGGAGAGCTGGAAAAAACACGAGTATGAGCAACTAAGTAAGAAAACCATGATGAGGATTCTGTAAGTCCTTTAATTAGTCCTATATAAGTCACCAATAGGTCATTCTACAGATCTTTCTTCAGAGAAGATATGCAGACCACCAAGTGTCTGGGAATATTTTCAGGTGCAAGGCACACATCACCACCACTCACACCCCCTGGGGATATTTCATTTACAATTAAAGCATAATAGCCAGTATAACCCACAGGAAAATTCACTGCATGATGTATAAACCCCAGATTAAATAAATGTAAGATAAATCCTTTGCATATCCAAGGGGATTCCCTCTGCCATATTAGAGCCTTACACAGAATTCTCCTTGTCAGCATTATCTTTATCTCCTTAATACAGAAGTCCACACTACAAATCCCACATCAGGGTGAACCCTGAGATACCTCAAGGCTGAGTGGAAGAGCAATGCAAAGCAGCTGGCATGGCAGACCCAAGAGTCTGACAGTCACCACTGCAAAAGGCTGCTCACAGCCAAAGACAGGCTGCACAAAGGGAAAGAAGCAAGTGAGGAAAAGGGATAAACAGGAAAGGATAAAACCCCACAGAGATGGCAAGCAGAACACACAAGAAGGACAAAGTTAGCAGCAAGCTGTGTTATACACTGAGGAATATTTATGAAACAACTGAACAGCAACACTTACAATTCTGAGGCCTTGACTGCATCTAAGTATTTACACAGGAATTAAGCAGTTAAAAATGCAGGGGCAGAAAAGGACTTGTGATTGTCCACAGCATATTTTTCCACACAGACCATAAAAACTCACCATGAGAACCTCTGACAGAGCCCATGGCTGGTGATGGGCTCAGTGTTTTTTCCAACAGGCACTGGAGTTTGTGAGAGTTTCCCTGGGCAGGAGAGCATTCTGACCCTGCTATGCACAACTCCTTTCCTCCTGTGTCAATTAGCTCCTTGCAGCCCTAAAATCCACACACCAAGTGACAGCCCCACAAAGGAGACAGGCTTTGAAAAGCAAGCTCATGTTAACAACACATTCAGAAGAGAAATTAGCTGGGGCAAAGCTTCAGGAAGTAATTTTATGGGAAGACACTCTCTGGGGAAATGGGGAATGTGAAAAAGAGGTTGGAGTGCAGAAAGTGAGAGAAGCATCAAAGACTACTCATCAGCCTAAAAAAAGAGCAGGGCACTGATTATGCATTTGTATAGAGAGGTAGAAAACTGCAGGGAACCAGCAGGGACTTGAGGGTTGGCTGATGGAGACAGAAAGCACAGAAATATGTGAGAAAATGGATGACTTAATTACACATACGTCTAGTCTAGCCAAACTCATCACTGTCCTTAACCCTGCCCCTCACACACACACAAAGGACACCTGGGAAATTCCTTCTATTTCAATCCAGCACTTTCCCTCCCAAATGAAATGCTGAGGGACCATTTTGAATGAAGCTTAAATTAAGCTGCATCCAGCTAAATATGCCAGATGGATGCTGCAATACCCACACAGAGCAATTTGCAGGCAGCTGTCAGGGATTCAGTTACCAGCCAGCACAGAAGGCCATGGCTGTGTGCTGTGGGAAAATACAGAGCTACTGATTTCAGACTCCCTGATGCTTCATCAGCACAAAAGCTGAAATAACCACAGGGATCCCCCAGCACCAGTAGTGCTGATCAGAACTGCTGCATCAGCCTTATTTCAGCTGGTTTTTAAAGCCTCCTGCACCATGATGTGCTGGGAGGCCTCAGCCAGATCTCATTCCTGATACAAGTGGGGCAGAGCAGGCTTGGGTGGGACCAGGATTCCCTGAGCCACTTGTCTGCCTCCTGACAGGGCAGGGAGTGCAGGGCTGAGCTGAAAGGCACCAAGCAGCTGGAGAAGCTGGCACAGGACAATGCTGCTCTTGTCACAAGCACAGACCTTGGGCTGCAATCACAAAAACAAGTCCCAGCAATGCAGAAGACGCATCTCCCCTAGCAAATGCCTGGTCCTGCATGGAAGCTGCAGCATCTTCTTCTTAAATGGAAGCAGCACCTTCCAACAAGAGATTGCAGAGCCAACAGCAGGCAGCACTTAGATTCTCCCTCCTTACAGCAGCTCCCAAAGGGAAAGGAGGCAAGGCAAGGCAAACCCACCAGTCCTGCAGAACAGATCCACCCCCAGACACCCCAGTGACACTTACCCACTCCTGAAGGATGCACTTGGACTGTGCCCACAATGAGAAAGCTCAGTGAAAGACAAGTGATTCTTTTTCAAGTTAAGGATGGTAAGTTTAGATCAGGTATTGGAAAGAAATTCTTGTCTAGGAGGGTTGTGAAGTCCTAGAACAGACTGCCCAGAGCAGCTGTGGCTGCCCCATCCCTGGAAGTGTCCAGGAGCCACCTGGGATAGTGGAAGGCGTCCCTGACCATGGCAGGGAGTGGAATGAGATGAGCTTTAAGGCCCCTTCCAACCCAAACATTCCCTGATTCTGTGATCCTTACAAGGAGGATTGGACAAAATACATCCTTCATATCAACAGGATCTTACCAGCACTTCTTATACTCACAGAAATGAAAACACAGGACTAAAGTTGTGATAAGCCCCTGCTGAGCTTAAATTCTGCCTAAAGCATTTTCTGAGCTTCAGCTTTTCAGTGACAATTTTATTCACACAGGAATTAGCTGATGTCAGCAGATGCTGTGTGACAGCAAAGTCACCTGGGCTGGCAGAAACTAAAGAGAGAATTCACTCTCACTTTCATTCAAACTGAGTTAGGGCTCTAATTTAACACAAGCTTACAGAAAACCAAAAACCTGACACAGCTGGGAAGACCAAGCCTTCTGACAAGGTATAGAGTGCTGTCCATTGCAATTTGGTCAGAAATGAATGTGAAAAGAAAGAGGAGGCCCAAGTGCCTCTTCACCACCATTACCAAGCAACAGCTTTGCAGAGGGCAAATCCAAGCTTAGCATTTCATGTTTGACCACATCTGCAGCACAACTGTGGCTTGATGGGCACAATCTTCCTGTTTCAGCAATTCCAGTGCATTAACTTGCACCAAGGACATATTTTCATCTTGGGAAATAAGGCAGCAGTTGGCCAAATTGGCTGCTGAAAGCCAAACTAATACCAGAAATATTTACCACAAATAACACCACAAGAGAAATTAACTTTTCCACTGTGAATCCAGGCTTAGTGACAGCAGATTTTAGTTACTTATTTTTAAACCTTTTGGAAGTAATCCACTGAGTTGGCAAACCAAAAGTCACTTCAGGGAGTAAATAGAAATTTTATTAGAACTGGCTAGGAATAAAATAAAATTATATATATATTTACATATATATGTGGCACAAGTTCAGGGCTATGGTTGTTACTGTCCATGGACATTAGAGTATTAAGGAGAGATAAATACATTCAAAAGCAGTAACTGCTTTAGCTGACAGCCTTCTACTTCATCTTCCCACACAAATACCATCTCCAGAGGATGGAAACCGCTGGATGAGTGTTAGAAACCACCATGCACAGGGGGATAAAGGAAGCAACACAGCTTTCCTCCTTTTCCAGGAATTCCTCGTGGCCGGGAAACTTTGACTTTTTTTGAGTTACATACAAAGAAAGCAGTACTGAATAATACCGTAGATTAAAGTGAATTTTTTTTCTGGTAAGGGCTCGGCGAGCAGAAGTAGCATAAGTACCGCAGCAACCTCTCCCCAAAACCCATGAACATTAAGACAAACGGGCTCGGGCCGGGGCTCACCCGGAGCGGGCCCCTCCGGGCAGAGCCGGGCCGGGGCTCACACGGAGCGGGCCCCTCCGGGCAGAGCCGGGCCGGGGCTCACCCGGAGCGGGCCCCTCGGGCCGGGCCAGGGCTCACACGGAGCGGGCCCCCCGGGCAGAGCCGCTCCCCGAGCTCGGCCGAGCGGCCCGCGGGCCCCTTCCCGCGGCGGCCCGGGCACGGGGCAGCGCCAGGCGCGTTCCGGGTCGCAGCGGCCGCAGCGTGGGCCCGGGGGCCGGCGGGCTCCGGCCGTGCTCGGGGAGCTCCGCCCGGGAGCTGCCCGGGGAAAGGCCCCGTCCGCCCCGCTCCGCCCCCGCCCGCCGCGTACCTCGGCTGTCGGCGGGGATCGGCGCGGGCGCGGCGGGGCCGCTCTCGGCTGCCGGCGGGAGCCGCTGCCCGGCGCACATCGACTTCAGCACCTGGAACACGGCGAGCGGCGCCACGTTCATGCGCAGCAGGTCCAGCAGCACCCTGCGGGGGACACCGGCAGCGCCCGTCACAGGGGGCTCCGGCCTCACCGGCGGCTCCCGGGGCTCCTCCCACCGCTCACCGGAACACCTCCGGATCCAGCCCGCTGCCCGCCGCCTGCGCCAGTTCGAACAGCTCCGCTTCCTCCGCGCTCAGCAGCTGCTTCCGCCGCAGCCGCGTCTCCGCCATCGCCGCCGGCGCCGCCATTCCCGCCGGCCCCTCCGACATGGCTGCGGGGCCACGCCCCGGGCCCGGCCTCCTCACACCAGGACACGCCCCCACACTGCTCAGCCCCGCCTCCGCCGGCCCGGCTCGGCTGCTCCCGGCGCGGCCGGCAGGTGGCGCTCCAGCCGCGGCCCCGGCCACAGCGCCCGCGGAGGGACGGTGAGAGGAGGGTGAGGGTGTGCGGGGTGAGGATGTGCGGAACGTGAGGGGTGAGGGTGGGCGGTGGGTGAGGTGTGAGGGTGTGCGGGGTGTGAGGGGTGAGGGTGGGCGGTGTGAGGGGTGAGGTGTGCGGCGGGTGAGGTGTCCGCTATGCGGTGAGCGCTGTGCAGTGTGCGAGGGCTGAGGGTGTGCGGTGTGAGCTGTGCAGTGTCCGCTGTGCAGTGTATGAGGGGTGAGGGTGTGCGGTGTGCGGTGTCCCGTATCCGCCCCGCCGCCCTCCGCGCTCGCCCCTGGGGCCTCCCCGCCCCACAGGGAGTGCACACAAAGGGCCGTGCTGCAGTTCGGGGTGCGGAGATGCCCTGAGGACCCGTGGGGCCACACTGAACCCCCATTCTCACCCCGGCTGTGCCCCCGGCCCGGCGGCTGCTCCCCGAACGTGCTGCAGCCCCCGAGCCCAGAGGGCAGGGGAGAAAACGGGAAATTGGGGTCTTGAGTCGCACCGTGGCGAAGCGCTGGCAAACTGAGATTGAAATTCCTCTATCTAAATGGAAATGAGCTGTTGCCATCAGGGAGGGATGTTCGTCACCGCTGCCCCGGTCCAGAGCTGCGCTGTTAATGGAGAGCAGAGCAGAGCAGAGGGGTCACTGTGTGCCCCCATCACTGCCGTGACAGACCCCATCCCATCCCCACACCAAGCCACAGCACACAGACGCTCCCACTCCACGTGCCAAGCAACCTGTGAGTCTGTCAAAGGGAAGCCGACCTTGTGCCCCAATGGCCCTGCTGACAGACAGACATCTACTGCAGACACCAAGACAGCAGTGACATGGATGATGATAAAAGAAGGATCGTGCTCTCTATGGCCCCAAGCAGGACCAGCCCAGCAAGAACAATTATGGCTGTTTTGAGTGGGAGCAGCTGCTGCCAGCACGAATTACTGTGCTATGTTAAAGGGATGTCTCTGAGCAGCCCCAGCACTGCTCCCCACCTCAGCCTTGGGATGCCCCCACTAATGTCAACAGCAAGAAGCTGGTAGTGTGGAGTCATCATGCCTCGGGTGTCCTGGGCAGGGACACAGCCACACCATTAGCACTGGGATGGTCTCAGTAGAAGATCACGGAACCCTAGGTTTGGGTCAGCAGGTCATCTAGTCCAACCTCCTGCTGTAAACAGGGACCTCTTCAATTAGATCAGGTTGCTCCAAGCCCTGGCCTTGAATATTTCCACACATGGGATTTCCACCACCTCTCTGAGCAACCTGTGCCAGGGTTTTACCACCCACACTGTAAAATACCTCTTGTATCTAATCTAAATCAATGTTCCTTTTAGCTTAAAGCAATTTCCCGTTCTGGGTGCCTGAGCATGGTGGTTTGGAGACAGGCCTCCAAAACTGTGCACAAAAAATGACAGAACTACTCACAGGTGTAGACTCAGAATTAGGTGGAGGCATCCAAGTAGAGATGTCTTGGGACAATTTCCAAACAGGACACAAGGAACAAGTCAGTGGTTTGGAAGGATGCTGGGAACCATCCTGAAGGGACTCAGTGAGGATGATCTCCAAGTCAAAGTTGAAATTTGTCCTTTGGGTCAAACGTTTGGTCTTTAGGAAGAGACTGGAGAGGAGGCATTCAGCCGTGCCAGTGCACATGTGTGTTATGTGGGTGCCACCCTGCACATTCCACTGGCAGCCCGAAGGGATCAGGAGCAAATTTCTCTCCTTTTCTCCAAACTCTGGCAGCTGAGCTGTTATCTGATCCTCCTGCAGATTGCTGTGCTTGGAGGAAAAACAGAGGGCACAGCATTCTCAGGGATACCCAAGTAACTTCAGCATCCCTGGTTTCAAACTAATCACTGGGGTCAAGACTAATCATTGGGGTTTCAAACTCATCACCAGGCTGGGCCTCAAGGAACTGCTCCAGGCCAGAGAGCAGGAAGGGGGCATGGATGACAATGTGAGGGTTTAACCCAGCCCCACAAGGATCAGCTCTGGTTCCTCCAGCCTCTGAGGTACCTGGGAGCCTTGATGGCTTGTGCTGGGAGGGTGATGTGAGGCTTGGCACAAACCAAAGGGTTTCATTTCTAGCAGGTGGGAGACATCAGGGACAGAATTCAGTAAATATTTCCCAGGTGGGCAAGCTCCAGTTCTGCCCTCTATCAGTCTTTTCTCCCTCTTGGTTGCCTCCATCCTGCAAAACTACACATTTTCATAGAATCATAGAATGGTTTGGGTTGGAAAGGGCCTTAAAGCTCCTCTTGTTCCAATCCCCTGCCATGGACAGGGACACTTTCCACTATCCCAGGATGCTCCAAGCCCTGTCCAGCCTGGCCTGAAACACTTCCAGGGATCCAGGGGCAGCCACAGCTGCTCTGGGCAGTCTGTGCCAAGGCCTGCCCACCCTCTCAGCCAAGAACTTCTTCTTATCTCATCTAACCCTGCCCTCTTTCAGTGTGAAACCATTCCCCCTTGTCCTGTCACTCCAGGCCCTTGCCCAAAGTCCCCCTCCAGCTCTCCTGGAGACCCTGAGGGCACTGGAAGAGGCTTTAAGGTCTCCCTGGAGTCCTCTCCAGGCTTCACAGCCTGAGCTCCCCCAGCCTGTCTCCATGGCAGGCAGCCCTGTGAGCACCATTTTGGCCAGTGAAGTGCAGGGCTGACACAGCCCCAGCTGACCCACAACCAGGCAGAGGCACGAGGCCAGGGCTGCACCAGCTCGGCCCTGACCCCCTGCACAAGCTGTTCCCAGCAGTGCTAATCCAATTACAAAACAAACTTCCTGCCCCCATTCTCAGAGCTGCAGCATGTGCTGAACCAGCCCTGGGATCGTGGAGGGCTCTGTGAGGGACCAGCAGTGAATGGCAGAGGGAGGAGGGACACAGAGCACAGGCAGCTGGGAGCACATGGGGCACTGCTGGGACAAGTGGATTAGAATTATTACAAACAAAGGTCTTTGGTCTAGCTTTACACTCCCAACAGGGTTAACCTTAAAGCCCCACAAGGTTGTTCATGCCCTTTTCCCTCCTGGGGATTAGCATCCTCCTGAATAGGGATCCCTGTCACCTCTCTAGCCCTACTGCATGCCTGCCTTCACCCACCCCATTCCCAAACAATGCTCATTCAGTCACAGGGTGCCAAAGGCAGCACTAAAACACTCTTTCTAGAGAATTTCAGTTCAAATTTTCTGGAGAGAAACTCCTGCTAGAACTGGAGTAATATTTTTGGTGGTCAGGACAAAGGAAGGGGTTATTCCCCTTTTTTTGGCATTGGTGAGACCACACCTGGATACTGTTTCCAAGTACATGAGGAGAGTGAGAGACTCCTGCTGAGGATGTTGGGGGCAGAACAAGGGAGTTTTACTTCTTTACCTGGAGAAGAAGGGCTCAGGAGAGATGTGATTCCCACAGCAATGCCCAAGAGCCATTTTGCTGGAGCACCTGCACACTCAGCCCAGCTGCAGGCAGTGCTGCTGGCCCATGCCTGGCTCTGGGCAGCTCCTGCAATGCACACAGCTCTCATTCCTCATCCTGTGCTCAGCAGGGATGCTCTGAGATGGAGCCAGCTGACTGAGCAGGATTTCACCAGAAGGCTGCACAGCCAGCGCTGCCTTCCAGGCACTTTGCTCCCTGCCACAGCTCCTCAGGAAAGCAGCCCCACACTGTGGAGAGCTGCATGGACACAGGAACCCTCTTCTTTCCCACCCCAGCTTCCAAGAAGGCAGAGGATCCCCATGATGAGCTCTTCACTGAAGGGGTGAAGCCCTTCACACTGCAGGGCTGTTTAAGTGCCACTTGAAGCCTTCTAAGTGCAGAAAGGGCACCCAGATTTCTGCACCTCCAGCCCTTCCTGCAGGCTCTGGGTGCAAAGCCCTCCCACTGGAGTCACCCCCATCCCCAGTGGACAGAATGCCTCCCTGGGATGGGAGAGGCAGGCAGAGCTGCCAGCAGCCAGAGGCTGTAAGGAGACACCGGCCAGCTCGATCCAATGCCTTTTAAGGAGCGGCAGAGGCTGAGGCATCCTGGACCAACCCCCCAGGCTTGTGCAGCTCCCAGTCACGGGGTGCACTCACAGACCACACTGGCCATGCCCCACGGCCCCCAGAGCAGCTCAGAGCTGTGCAGGGCAGCCAGGACAGCTGTCTCTGTGCTAAGATCGAGTCTGAAAACCCCCAAACCCCGGACAGCAGAGCGGCGTTCCTGCAGAGGCTGCAGCACTCACCCGCACAAAATCACAAAACCCCCCCAGTGCCATCAATCACCTCAGTGTCCCCCAGCAACCAGCAGGGACAGCTTCCTCCTGGCAGCAGGCAGAAGGGAGGATGATGCTTTTTCACAAAGCCTTCACCAGGACACTGCTAACTCATCCCACCAATTCCCCAGGGCTTTGCTCCACTAACAGAAAAGGTTTTGCTGGTCCAGCAGTGAATTTGCTGCTGCCATCCCCACCCAGAGAGCAGAGGGGAAAGGGAATGTGCTGCTGGGGAGTAACAGCAGGATGGAGCTGAGGCTGAAGCATGGACAGAGGAAATGCACGTGCATGGGCATAGGAGCAACAGCAGGAACAAGGTGAAAAGGCAAGGATGTATGAAACAGTACAGAGCACCAGAGAAAGGTTCAGCCAAAAAAATAAAGAGGAGCAAGCTGGCCCAAAGACAAGGTGTCAGGAGACAAACAACAGGAGTGGAGCCAGTCATTTCTCAGAGGAGATCAGGAGCTCTGTGAAATTCAGAGACTTTGCCTAAGATTTCTGAGAGGTGAAGGAAAACAAGAAGGCAAAAGATCCCAAAGAGTGCCCTCTTCTACAGGGAGTAACAGGCAAGTCCAAAATCAGCTCATCACTACCCACAAAGGCTCTCAAAGACATGGCACGGACGTGACCACCAGCATCCTTTGTCCCCTGTGTCTCAGAGGGGACACTGGCTGACCACGCCAATCTCAGTGTATCCAACGGCGCAGGCAAAATCAATTCCCTTAAAGCTCTTGTGTAACAAAATTTCCCTTTCACTGTTTTGCTACACTGATCCCCCACTCGGGGGGGTGTGGGCACACAGTCTCATGAAGCAGGAGACAACCATGCACCGCTTTATTGGGCAGTGGTGCTGCACACATGGCCAAGGCCGGTCACTGTTCACGTTTGGCACAGGATGGCAGTGAGCACTGAGCAGGGGACACTGAGGGCAGCCTGCCTGGCACTCTGCATGCCTCACTGGCCCCAGGCAGGTCCTGCTCACCCCTGCCAGCCTCCTCACCTCCAGCACAGCCATTTGTCTCCCATGGGCAGAGCCAGGCACCCTCACAGAGGTACCTCAAGCCTGCTACCGGATGATTCATCCCCGTCCTCGCACACACTGCCCCCCTCCCTGGACTCTCCAAGGTCCCACTCCAGTCCTGGCATGCCAAGCTCTGCCAAGGAGGCAGGTGTGGAGGTGTGGACAGCCCCACTCAGCTCCTGGCACAGGGGGTCCTTCCAGTGCCACGCCAGCACAAAACCAGAGCCCCTGGGCGAGCAGGACGAGGGGCCCGGCTGCAGCAATCCCCGACGGCGGCGGCTGTGCCCAACGAGCCGCCCACGGGCCTGGAGCCCACCCTGGGCACGGCAGCGCTCAGCCCTGGGGATGGGCCAGTTTGGGTGCAGCCAGCCTGGAGCCTGGCTCGTGGGGTGATCCCTATAGGGTACGGATGGCCACCGGGTACAGCAGGGACATGTGCTCGGCCCCCTTGATGGGCAGCTTGCGGCTGGCGTAGTGGTGGATGATCTCGGGCACGCTGTCGAAGGGCGGGCTGTGCTGGCCCAGCACGTACTTGTTCTCCTGGGTCCGTGACAGCTTCATGTGCATGAAGCCCTGGCTGCTCCTGCAAGGACAGAGCAAGGCAGGGTTAGGGGGTACAGCTGGCCCCGGCCTCCCCTCACCTCCTGACCCCCCAGCACAGGCAGCATGCCCCTGCAGCTGAGGGGGACACTGCTGGCTCCTGTCTGCAGCCACGGCTCTGCTCCTGGCTGACTCCAACAAACCCCACAGAGCAAAGCAGGGACATGGCCAAGGATGCTGCACAGAGCCCCTTGGGGAGCACGGCCATGCAGTGGGGTGTGCAGGGCCCACCCAGGGTGTGTGTGGTAGGGATGGCATCACTGCTGTAGGGTCACAGAGGGGTACTGGCTTTTGCTCCTTGCATGTGACAAAGCCCCTTTTTCTCTGGTTCTCACAAGCTGCCCTCAGCTCCCAGATCTCCGGCCTCACCGTGGCAAACCAGGTTTTTCTCCTTTGGCCCACAGCCAAAGGATTTTCTCCTTCCCCCTCTCCCCATGCCACCGCTGCAGGCTCCATAAAACCTGCTCAGCACAGCAAGAGCATTTCCCAGCACAGCACGGGCACGGAGCCACGGCAGGCTGTGCAGGCAGACCCTGCCACGAGCACTGATTCCAAGTGACGGACTAATGGCCCTGTTGCTATTAATTTGTGTCTCCGAGGAGAGCCACAGCCTGTCTGCAGCGTCTGGATTGCACATTATGGCAAAATATTGATGACTTAAAAGCAGACAGGACCTCATCAGTGATGCTGAGCTGCTTGGAGTGCTGCACAGCCCGGCCCCATCCCCCCGGCTGGAGAGGGGCCATAATGGACAGCCCAGCTGCATTAGCAGAATGGCTTTGCAATCCATTTAGAGAGAGCAGCAAGGAGCCAGCTGTCCTGAGAGACAGCCACAGCCCCCCAGCATGGGCTGAGCAAAAGCAATAGCTTGGCTGTGTCTTGTGTCCCAGCTGGGAGGGGATGGAGTGCTGCCACACGGAGCCATGGAGAGCTGACACTGGCTGTGCTTAGCCCCAAGTGCTCCACAGGTCTTTGCCACAAGCTCAGGGATGTGATGGGATCACACCTCTAGGGAGATGACTGAGGGAACAGGCTGCAAACACCAGTAGCCAGAACGGGGGGTGGGTGCTGCTCCTGCTGAGCACCTCTGCAGGCACAAGGAAGGACACAAAGCTCTGCAGTGTGGCCTCAGCCACCCTCGTGGGCTCTCCAAGCATCTGAGGCAATGACATGACCCTGTCCATGACAGGCAGTGTGGGGCTGCCCACCCTGGACCAGCCAGCACTGTCACAGCAGGGTTAAATCCTTCCAGCTACCTGACCTGCTCCTGGCTGCTCTCTCTTGTGCATATTTTCCTTTAAAGCAACACCTAAGTACTTTAGGTCAGCACTGGAACGCTTTTCAGACCATGTCCTTGGCTGTGCCTCCTTCCTCAAGGAAAAAAAAAAAGAGTTTAAAAAAAATAATAGAGAGAGCTGCAGACAGCCAGCTTACAGCTATATTAAAACATCCTAGGGGATTTTCCTTGAACAGGCTCTACAGAGAAAGGCAGTGGAGTAAAAATCCTGCTCCTGGGGCTGTGGGTTCTCCACAAACTCTGCAAAGACAGGCAATGCCCAGACAACTCCCTGATCGTCTGGGGAAGGTGGGATATTGCTGCACACCATGGCAGAACCACACATGCCCTCTGAGAGAGGAGGATTTTGTCATAAGACTGAGGATGATGGCAAAAAGTAAGGGAAAAACCAACCACTAAGGTGACTGGCTTGTGGAAAGCCACTTTTGGTGATGGAAAGCCACCTTTAGTGATGGAATGCCACCTCCCAGGCTCTCCAACACACACCTGGCTAATGCCAATCCCAAGGCAATGGTGAGACCTCTTGCAGCTTCAAATGCAGCCCCCCAACCAGAAGAAGTGGTTGCTCCAAAATGGCTCACAAGCCAGGGGTAGGAAAAACCACAAAAAATTAAAATATCAGTAAAAAGTCCAACCAAAAAAAGGGAAAGGAGGGAGCTATTCCTGAAGGGTTTATTGACTGATCTGAAAGCTCTAAATGAAGAAGGAAGAAAATGTATTTTCAGTGGAGCTCCTGCCCTGGTTTGGTACTGAAGGCAACAAAAAGAGTGAAAAAAATGTGAAGAGAGAGCAATTTAATTCACAATTGTGCCACTGGGAAATAAACAGAGAGGCTGAAAGCCCTTGGGAGCAATGCAGGTAGAGAGACCAGTGGGGAAACTCAAAGTATACTGAGAGAAGCACAGGGTTAAGGGGCCTGTTGTTGGGCAGGGATAGCTGAAGTGCTCAATGAATACTTATTTCCCATCTGGCAGGAACAGGGCTAATATAGCTGTCCAGCAGCAGAGCAAGAAGGTATTTGCTCATCCATCATCATCTTCAGACAGTAACAGCTTTGATTTTGTGGATTTGTGCTGCCCCAAGAGCCAGGAAAGAGCTGGATGAGGAGCTGTGGGCAGTTCCCCCCTGTCAGGACACATGCAGAGATGCTTCACGCAATTTTGGCATCCAGGGAATCTGGAAAACTTGGGGAGAATATAAAGATTCCCCAAAACCACAAGCAGAAACCAAGCTGTGCTGTGGGGGATGGCAAACCAGAGCAGGGGAAAGCCCTTTCTACAGCTGAGCAATGGATCTGTGGGCTGGGGAGGCAAGGATGGGTACCCACACTCCCACCAACAGTGGGCTCTTACAAACTGTCTTTTCCCATAAAACCAAGCTACAAAAAAAAAGGGGGGAACAAGAAAACAGAGCTGGAAGCTGTAACCAGACACATCTGACCGAGAAGTGAGGCACATCATTGATCCATCTGAGGGATTATGAGCACTGCCAAAGAAGAGCAGTGGGCCTCCAGATTTTCCTGAGAGATTTTTTTTGCGAGACACCAAACCAGGAACCTGTGCCACAGAAAAACCACACACAGAACAGTGTGGACTCCATACTGCAGCCACAAGTGGTCATCTCATATGGGCACAATTCCCTTGGGGCACCCACCCAAGGCCACCTAAGGGTCCCCTGTGCTGTGTGCACCCCCCAGGCCCGGCAGGCTCACTCACTTGAGGGACAGGGAGAAGTCGTTCTTGCTGGTCTCGCTGTTGCGCACCAGGTAACTCGCCTCCTTGCACAGCCGCAGCAGCGTCTCCGCGTCCGTCCGGCTGATGGCCCCATGGTACCAGCTGCAGGGAGAGGGCACAGGGCACTGCTGGGCAAGGCTGGGCACAGGGCACTGCTGGGCTCTGCTGGGCACAGGGCACACCTGGCACGGGCTCTGCTGGGCACAGGGCACAGCGGCACGGGCTCTGCTGGGCACGGCTGGCACACCTGGCACGGGCTCTGCTGGGCACAGCTGGCACGGGCTCTGCTGGGCACAGCTGGCACAGAGCACACACTGTGCCAAGGGCTCTGCTGTGCTGGGCACAGAGCACACAGCTGCCAAGGGCTCTGATGTGCTGGGCACAGAGCACACAGCTGCCAAGGGCTCTGCTGGGCACAGAGCACACAGCTGCCAAGGGCTCTGCTGGGCTGGGCACAGGGCACACACTATGGCAGGGGCTCTGCTGTGCTGGGCACAGAGCACACACCATGGGAAAGGCTCTGCCCTGGGGCAGCAGCAATGCCAGCACCTCCCCAGGGACTGCAGTCACACTCAGGGAGAGGAAGGGGGTGGCACCTCTTAGGCTGGGAGACAAGGGGCAGGGACAAACAGGCTGAAATGTGGGGCCAAGGAAGAAAGGAAGGAGCAAGTGCGCCCCAGGGATCTCATGGTGTGGCCACAGGGCTCCCTGTGCAGTGGGAGGGTTGGCAGCCCTGCTGGGCAGGCAGGACTCACCACTGGCTCTCCAGGGGCAGGGCAGGGTCGATCCTCTCCCCAACAAAGGGGCCGGGCTCAGCTGTCAGTGTCTTTGTGTTCTTGAGGCTGCTGGAGCCGTGCCTGAGGACAGCCCTGGCCTTCTCCTCCCTGCAGGGCGAGGTGCGGCCATACCCCAGCCCCTCCGAGGGACCTGCAAGACAGACAGACAGACATCACAGGCTGGGATCAGAATTCCCCTGGCAGGAAGAGCCAGAGCCACTTCCATCACACTGGGTCACCTCACACTGCCCCATCCCCCTGGTCTAAGCAAGGCCAGGGCAGCCCTTGCAGTGCCCAGGTTGCAGCCAGTAGCTGAGCCCATGGAAGACATTTCCAGGGAGGTTTCAAAAGCTCAGGAGGTTTTGCTGATGCAAAAATAGATTCAGTGGCTGTGGCACAGGGTTAAGTGAGATACAGCAAGAAGACGTTCCCCAATCTCAGTGGAAGAGGGGATAGATGGAGCTAAAGGAAGCTGTCAGTTTGGAACCAATGGAGACATTCTGCTGGCACAAACAAACAGGGGGTGAAAAAACAATTCCTCAAGGTGGGAAGGGGATATTTTGACTGCAGGTACCCCCCTGACACTGCCACCTGCCTGTCACCAGCCCAGCCACAGCCAGGAGTGCAGGGGATTGCCCAAGCCATGCCCCAGGGACCTGGCCTCCCACTGCCTGTTATTTCCACGCAGGATGATTTCAGCATTAACAATATCAGCTCTCCTTCCTCCCAAGAGTTCATTATTGCTCCCTGTACCACCAATCCCCTTACACAAATTACTTATTGATCAGGCAGAGCTGCCACAGTGTGGGGCTGCCAGGGGCTGACACTGTGGCAGCACAGTCACCCTGGAGATGGCTGAGCCCAGAAATGCCCTAGGACTACTGGAATGCCCAGACAGAACAACTCTCCAGGCTCCCTGGCTGCTGGAGGGGAGGTAAAAATAGCCAGAGGGATGTTTTCCTCTCTAGCAGGGCATCCTCCAAGGCAGCTGTTTGAGTGCAACCTTCTCCAAGCCCTGTGCAGGTGAGCAGGACTCCAGCCCCCCCAGCACTGCAAGGAGGGGAAGGCAGCCAAAAGCAAACCCAGCCAAAATCCTGTGCAGCTCAGCATGGCATAACCCCCCCTGAGCACAGCCCAGGGACGAGGTGCCTGGCATTATGGCTGGACAAGCCCTGCTTCTGCAGCACTCTGGCTTTTCACCAGCCATGCTCCCCTTGTACATCACACACAGGCTTCAATTTCAACTCATCACCTTAAAAAATTGGGGCAATCATTAAAAGCCAGGCAATCAAACAGCCCAAGTGTTTGCTGGCGGCACAAAGTCATTGTGTTCCAGGCTCAAAAGAAATGCATTGCACCTGTCAGAGGGAGGCAGAGGCAGGTGCCTGATTAAACAGGATATTAAAAACAAGCCCTTAGGAGGAAGAAGACATCCTTCAAGACGTTCAAGTCACCCCCAGACACGGGAAATAGAAAATGAGACAAAATTCTGGCAAGATAAACTTAATACAACAAAGCAAGGCAAGTCAGAGGGAAAAAAAAGAGACTCTGTGTTGCTAAAACCAGGAAAAATGACAAAGTGATGTGTTCATCAGGAGCAGGATGCATGTCAGAGCCACTGTGGGGATAATAAATGAGAGGGGAAGAGGGGAGCCTGCATAACAAAGAGATTAATTTCTCTTGACACCTGCACTCACTGCAGGAAGAGGATCAGAAAATTCCCACCTGCCAAGACCTTTCTTCTTGAGGAGTGATCTCAGCCTGCAGCTCCCCTGGGAGTTTGGGAAACACCCAACAAAGCCCTGGCAGAGCGGCCACTGCTCTCGAGTGCCCCCACCATCAGCACCACAGTAAGGCATCACCTGCAGCCTGTGCTCAGGCCCACCCAGGAGGCAGCAAAGGCCACTCTGGCTTTTATCTTGTGGAGCTCTGCAGGGATCTGGGTAGCTGCAGATAAGGGAATCAGACATGTGCAGCTGGCACTGCAGTGAGTGCCCACCTGCACAGCGGCAGTGACACACAGGAAAAGGCACAGCCTGCATCCCAGCTCCACACTGGTAACAACCCAGTCATGGCTTTCCACAAACTCCCCCCACCTAATGCTTTTGACAAAATCCTAATTCACCACAGCACAAGAGCAAGGTCCTTGAAATATTAATAAAGGGTTAAAAGAGAAGCAGCAATATTTGGCTTTCATAAGTGAGACTGCCAGCAGCATCCAAAGGGGATTTACCCAGGGGCTCTGTGCTCAGCACACAAAAAAAGGTTTCACAGCAAGGCAAACCTGAGATGACAAAGTGTACCTGGGAGATTTGGCTGCTCAGGATAGCAAAGGAAGAGTGGAGAATCCACAGGGACCTCCTGACACTAAGCAGCAAGGTAATAAAACAGCAGAGGAAACGGAGCAGTGCTAAATAATGAAGAGGGGAAAAAACAGCCCCAGCTTCAGCACTGGGATCTGAATTAACTGCTAACACACCTGTAAGGGACCTGGGCATTAAAAATCAGTCAATGAAAGAAAACATCACCTCAATACTCAGTACAGTTGTTGAGAAGACCTTAACAGCAGCCATCAAATGTTGGGAATTCAGAGGCAAAGAGGAGAGAACAAAAGGGACAGTAACAAATCTGCCATGCTATGGAATAATGCCCCAGAGCAGCTCTGCTGCTGAGAGCAGAGGCATCAAAGAGACAGTGGCTGTGCAGCAGAAAATACAGCAGGACAAACACCTGGCGTCCAGCACGGGACAACTGAAGGGTCAGGAGGAGCTGGGGAGGGCAGAGGAGGAGCTGGGAGAGGGCAGAGGAGGAGCTGGGAGAGGGCACAGGAGGAGCTGGGAGAGGGCACAGGAGGAGCTGGGAGAGGCAGAGGAGGAGCTGGGAGAGGGCACAGGAGGAGCTGGGGAGGGCAGAGGAGGAGCTGGGAGAGGCAGAGGAGGAGCTGGGAGAGGGCACAGGAGGAGCTGGGAGTGGCACAGGAGGAGCTGGGGAGGGCAGAGGAGGGCGGTCATGTCTGGCACTGCCCAGGGCAAGCCCCGAGGCAGCCCAGCAGTGCAGAGTCTCGGACACGGCGCTGGCACGCAGGACCCACCATTGGCGTCTTCGTAGCTGTGCTGCGCAGGGAGGGGGGCCCCGGGCTCCCCATCCGGGGGGCTCTCACTGCTGTCCAGCTGTCCCACCGGCGGGGGCCATGGCAGGTCTTTAATGACCTTGATTTCAACTGGATGGGGGGGTGGGGAGAGTGTGGGAAACAGAGAGAAACAGAGAGAAAGAAAGGGTTTAGAAAAAACCATCAGCAACACCAGAGACCCGCAGAGAAGGAGAGCAGTTGTGGGGGAAAAGAACTGAGGATTAAATTCCCAGGAGCCCTACATCAGCTTGGCCATCTCATCCTCTCCACAGCACCAAGCAGGGGCAGGCCTGAGGTGGGGCACATTCCCAACAGAGAGACCCTGCTCCTCCCATCAGTTTTTCCAGACAACCCTCTCTGGGGTTTGGGGGAGCCTGCAATCACCCCTTTCACATACTTGTTTGTCTGGGGGTCTTGGCCAAGCATCCCACTGCCATCTGTCCTGCCTGTGCATCTGTCCTGCCCTAGGTCCCTCCCAGTGACCCACAGGGTGCACATATCCCTGCCAGGCACCAGTGGGTTGCAGCCTTGTGCCAGTAGCAGCTGCCCATCAGCAGGGGTCTCATGGATCCCTTGGCATCACTGGAGAGAAAAAATACCCCACAAAACACAGCAGGATCTGCTCTGGCTTCACAAAAAAATGGGCGGCAGGTTCCAGCGTGGCCCAGGGAACAGCAACCTGACTCCCTTGGGACTCAGAGCAGGCCTGAAGCACCCTGGGCAGCAGCCACAGGTGAGGCAGACCTGTGAACACACCACCTTCACCCAGGGATATCAAGCAAGGCAGCTCATCCAGAGCACAGACACCTCAGCACAAACCCAGCCCAGCAGAGCACTGTTCCATGATGGAGCCTGACACACCAAATCCTTGCCACGGGGTGCTGTGGGACCTGGTAGCCCAAGCACAAGTGACACTGTGACACTGAGCCCAGCACACACATCTCCAGCTCAAACTGCCCAAACCCAAAGGGTGAACCTCTCCCAAACCCCAAATTTCCACATGTCTCTCTGCCATCATCTCCACACAGTGCCAGCAGCCTGAGCACCCTCAGCAGCAGCTGCAGCACAGCCACACAATGCTGCAATTAAAATGCATCCTAGATAAGAGCGCAGCAATTAGGCAGCAGCGGCAAGGAGCCAGTGCTAATGCACAGCATGGATTTCCTCATTACCAAACACAAACACAATCGATCCCACAGCATGGATAAATAGGTCAGGGGGCTGGATGAAGGCTCCTTGGCTATCCTCCTGCCCTGAGGAAGGAAGGAGCTGCTTGAGCCCGGGGTTGAACCCACCCCTGCAGTGCAAGGTGCTAATTTGCACCAGAGGCTCTGATCAGTCAGAGCATGGCAGAGGCAATGGGAGAGAGGTGTTGGACAGGTTACCAAGGCAGATCTGTCCATCACTCTGTCCAGCCTGGCTCCCTGCTCAGAGAAACAGCTTCTGCAAGAGCACAATACTCCCTGAGCTATGAAAATGCACAGACCAACATTACTGACCCCTAGAAGATGAAGCAACCCCAAAGATCCAGCTTCACAAAAAGTGTTGTTTGCTTTATGGCTGCTCCCATCGCTCACCTGCAAAGGCTTTGGAGATCCTCTCCTTCTTCCACTCCCAGGGCTGGTCATATTCCTCTGGTGGCCTCTCATCATCCTCGGGCAGCCGGGACTCCCTGGGCCTGGGGCAGGCCGAGCAGTCGCTGTCCATGTCCAGCACAGGCTCGTAGGGGGTGTCATAGAGGGGCAGCGGCCGTGCAGGAGCCTCCCGCAGGCCCTTCTGGCGGATCTCTGCCCGGACAGGAGGGAAAGGACAATGAGCCTTCTGCAAACACAGCCATGGTCCCCTCCAAAACGGTGCTAGGTGACAGGGATCAGTGTCACCCGTGGTGAAATGGGGCAGGGAGCATCAGCAGACGAGGAGACAGCGAGCAGCTGCCAGGAGCAGGAGCACCAAGATCCCCCAGTCCCACTCCTGGCAAAACGGGGACAGAGTACCCTGAGCCTGATTTCCTGCAAGCAGTGAGGCTGGGCTTCTCCCCTGGACACCCAGAGTGGTTGGTTTAATAAAATGCCCTTCCCTCAAGCAAAACAAAGTCTCTCCCACAGGCACAAGCAGTCTCTCCACTGCTTGCTGTTTTTTCCAAGAAATATAATGGACTACTTGAAAAAGCCACATCAGCTTTCCAGACGCCACTTACTCCAGGAAAACCACAGAGCTGCAAAGCAGAGGCAGAGCCAGCATGGTGACCCTGAGCACTGCCTTCAGGAGCACATGCTCCCAGCTCCCAGCTTTCCAGCCCCAGACAGGCCCACTGAGGGCCCTGATGCTGCAGCAGGCACTGCATGTTCTGGCCCAGTCAGTCCTAACTGAATTAAACAGCTCCCATATCCATCTTAGTTTTAAGCCAGATGCATGGAATGTCAGGTCTCTCCTGACTCCACCTGGCAACTGGGGTTCTGGGGGACAGCATCTCAGGGAGAGATGTGCCTGTAGTGCTCAGACAGTCTTTGCATGCTCCTGCAAACCCAGTGCACAAGGATAAAGCTGGGAAAATTCACCTGCAAAATGGCTGTCCCCAGCCAGAACCATCACCCAGGTTTGCCTCATGTGGGGGCTGCAAAGAACAGAGTACAGTGGCCACCAAACTCAGGGACCAGAGGTGTAAAGAGTGGCCTTTGTGTGACACCTTCCACCTTACCAGCCATCATCTTCTGGGCTTCATAGGGCTCCATGTATCCATCATTCTCCATCACCTTCTCCAGCCCTGCCTGGCTGCCTGCCACCTGTGCTGCATCAAAGGGATCTGCATAGTCCTCCAGAACAGCCAGCTGCAACAGGGCAAGAACAGGAAAAGGGTTAAGGCACTCTCTGCCTTTATTGGCAGGTGGAAGGCAGAGCCCACCATGAGCTCCTCCAGCAGCAAGAGAGCCCAAACCCACAGCGTGGCAGCCCTGCAGAGCCCTGCAGGCAGTGACAGCTTTCCAGGCACCAGCATTTGGCTGTGGAAATGCTCCAGCCTTTGTCCTGAAAGCTGAGATGGAGCCAAGCAGAGCAGAAGGCAGCTCTGCCCCTCCCGCCAGCACCCACATGCATGGCCTGGCTGGTCCCACTGCAGCACAGGGCTGCCAGCAGTGCTGTACCCCTCCATGGCACACACATGCTCTCCTGCACACCCACATTTCCCTTCCCAAGGTGGACAAGGGGCACAGATCCCAAAAATGGGGTGTCAGCTGGCACTGGCACAACTAGGAGCTCACTGCTGATTTTCCAGGGCTCCTGTGCACTCATTCGAGGAGCTTTTCTAACAAAAGGGCTAAGAATAGCCTATGGCTTCCTCTCCACAGCACCCCCAGACACATCCCAAGTTAAGTCAGACAAGATAGAACCTTCCTCCAGGAAGCCAAAGCAGGAGCTCCTCAAGTGCCAGGCCACAGGGTCAGCACTGAATTCCTGAGATTTGCACTTACTTGTGAAAAGGATCCTGCAGTAGGATATGGGGCATGTCCCAGAGCTCAATCCCCTCCAGCACTGCAGCCACATGCCTGCTCTAGCATCTCAGCAGCTTCCCATCAGAGCACCCCATCACATGGCCCTGCAGTCCCCAAGAAGCTGGAGCTGTACATCCACCTCCAGCCCCAAAGCCTGCTCCAAAGTGGGGCCAGGCAAATTTCCAGCAGCAATCAAATGTACCCAAGCACCCACCAGGACACAAACCCCCAGCTTGGGGGGATTTGCTGCCACAAAAAGGGCTGTGCAGATGTCCCACAGCAAGGACCAAATGTCCCAAGCATGGTGTGGCACCCACCTGGTGCCAGGCTCCATCCTCACCACGATGCTGCCCTGCTGCTGGCCAGCCACGGGGACCACGGCTGCTCACACATCCCTCTGCAGCTCCAATAATCAGCTCAAAACAAAAGATTTCTCCCTCCTTCCTGAGCAAAATGCCCAACAATAGCCTGGGACAGAAAGCCCAGCAGGAAAAGGGAACAGGAACTGGAACTGTAAACATCTCCATGCAGTCCCAAGACTTGGCATCCCTGTGAGCTACATGAGGCTCCGTGCCTGGCTCACCAGCTCCTCCCGAAATGTCCCAGCTCCATGGGGCATGGGGAACAGGGTCAGCTCTCCAAACCAAATGTCCCAGCTCCATGGGGCATGGGGAACAGGGTCAGCTCTCCAAACCTGGTCCCTCCATGCCAGGGCACGAGCATTGCTTGTGATCATCCCCAGACTGCCCCAGAGGAGCAGAACAGGGCTCACACATGGGCGCTGCAGATGCTCTCCCCTCAGCAAGGCAGCAGAGGACAGATGGTGTCAGAGCTCCACCCCAGGCAGGGGCAGCGAGCCAGGACAGGGCTCAGGAGCAGCCAGCCCCAGCTCTGCAGGGGGAGACAGGCAATCTGCTCTCACCTCCATCATCCCAGGGGTGACAGGCATCACTCAGGCCCCATCGAGCACTGGGGACACGAAGGAGCAGAGCTGAGCCCAGGGTCTGCAGCCCTTTGCAGGGCAAAATTCCCCAGGGGAAACACAAGTCCCTGGTGTCTCTGACAGCTGCTTGGCCAAGCAGGACCTGCTTCCCACTGCTGCCTGAGAGATCTCAGAGAAGCTGCTCCAAACAGGACACCCCATGGCCTCTCCCATGGAGGCTCTTGCTGCACCTCAACCCCTGCAGAGCACAGCCCTGTGACAGCAGCAGCAGCACCTTCACACATGTGCTCAAGACAATGGCATGGGCATGCCAGCAGAGTCCCTGCACACACAGATGCACCAGCCAAACAGGGCTGTGCCATGCTCAATGCTAACTTTAGCAGAGCTCTCCAAGCATGCTGGGGGGCTGTGAAATGCAGTTTGCTGACCCTCCTGGGGTTAGCTGTCTGTTCCTCAGGCCCCAAGCCCAACCTGACCACATTCAAACCTGCCATGAGCCCCCTTTCCTAGACGGGCACAGACCTATTGTGCTGCTGGTGCCAGTCCTGGACCCTCCCTCTGCACCACACACACAGCAGCTCCAGACAGGGCCAGGAGGCTTCCCTGCATGCAGTGGTCACTGTCAGAGAATCATTAAGGCTGGAAAAGACCTCCAAGACCATCAAACCCTTCCTTATTTCCATATTTCCAAATGTATTTCCTAGTGTTTAGGCCTGGCTTCCCAGGGAGGAATGCACAAGCTCCAGCAGGCTCACAGAGTGGCCCCACACAGATGCTTCCAGGTCTAGAAAGAAGAGGATGGTGGAGAATCTAACAGGTTTCTGTCAAGACCCCTAAAACTGGGTATTCTGCCTGCAGAAGTTTGCAGAGGCACTCAGCAGAGATCAGATGGACTTTGTTGGTAGAGGATGTGATTTGTTGGGTTCAGTTCGGACCCAGAGCAAAAGGCTCTGGTTAGAGGTAAGATCCTTGGATCTGGGGGAATTTGCCACACTGGTTTGCTTCTCCACTGCCTCAAGGATGCCACTTGATAGGAGCGAGGTCTTCCAACTGCAGGGTGATGAGAACATAAATCCATTTGTTTTTCACATGGTTGGATACTACAGCAGAGAGCCACAGAAAAGGTGGGAAGGGAATTTCTGCCTCCAGGAGCATCACAACCTCGGGATGGACAAGAAAGCCCACGAGAATGGTGCCTCAAGCCCCAGGACTGGGGGGCTGGAGGCTCCAGCCAGTGCCAGGAGTGGGGCAAACAGCAGGGATCCTGCAAGCGCTGGGCACATCCTAATGCCCTTGCACAAGGGGCCGTACCACGGTTGCCCAGGAAACTGAATCTCTGACATTTCCTAATCTGAGTTCTGGACGTTATGAGCCATGCAGGGCTCTCAGCAGCAGCCACAGTGCAAACTGCTGCTGCCAAGAGAGGGAGGGGGCACAGCCCTGGCAGGGCAGCTCGCAGGGGTGCCCCGAGACCCCCCACTTTGCTCCAAGGCCAGGCATTTCCATGCTGTGCTCATGTTCCATGTTGCTGCTCACTGCCTGCTGATCCCAGCACACGGCTGTGGAGGCATTGCCTGCTCATACAGAGCACAAGCTTTGCTAGATTTGAAATAATTTGGGTGCAAAGCAAAAGCTTGACATGCAAACCCACCATCCCAGGGCAGCTCTTGGTGCAGACCAGTCCTTCAGGGAGCAGCCAAGCACCACTGGCACCTGGACACACATCCTGCTTGAGCACGAGTGTTTTTCACATGTTTATCTGCCACAGCAATGCACAGCCAGACCCCTGCTGCAGCACTGAGGCTGGTCTCACTCTATTGTACATGCCAACAATAAGGGGGAAAAACATCAAAACAAAATTAATGCAAAGAACCAAATCATCACTGGGTTCTCACAGTCAAACAGCTTTTATGCTGCCCACCAGTGAAGGTGACAGATCACAGCTCTTCAAGAGCATTCACAGCTCAGACACGAAAATCCCAGGGCAGAGCTGGGGTTCTTTGTCCCAGAAACATTCTACCTGCCACCACCTTCTGCCACAACAAGATGTTCCACTCTACACAGAGGTTTGCAGAGGATTCCTGGGGTGATCCTCCACCTTAAAAACGAGTTTCCTGCCCTAGAGGTAAAGCACATTTGGGGTCTCCTCAGAAGACTGGGTAAATAAATTGCACAAACTCCGTCAGGTGCAAAATTCCTCCAGTTTTCCACATCTGGCAGCTCGGCTTTTGGCAGACACGGGAGCCAAACCCAAAAGCAAACACAGAGCTGACCTTCCAAGAAGGGTCTGGTGCAGGGCCCCCAGGGACAGGTGGGCTGGGCAGGGAGCCGGGGCTGCAGCCGTGGCACAGGAGGAGGGCACACACACAGCACAGCATCGGCAGCGTGTAAGATGACTCAGATGGAGGAGCTCTGGCAGGAAGGACACACACCCAGGAGCTTCCTGAGCGGCTGTTCCCACACCCTGCAGCACTGAGCCTGCACTCCCAGCAAGCACAGCACACTGCTCCTGGTGGGCACGGGACAGAGGTGTCCTCAGGCAGATCCCCAGCCCAGCAGTGGCAGGTCCCTCAGTGCATCTCTCCCCACTGGTGCTGCCTCTCGTGGCTAATCCAAACCCAGCAGGGACAGCACCTCCAGAGTGTCCACCTGGCTCAGGTGAATGGCACAGGGCCAGTCCATTGCCCACTGCTGTGGGGAAAGGCCTGGCACACCCAGCAGACCCAGGAGGACGTGTGCTGTCCACACCATTTCCAGCAGAGTTTGGAAAGCAGCACAAGCCACGGCAGAGCTCCCTCCAATGCATCCCCACAGGATGCTGCAGATCCCACAGAAGGGGCAAAGATGTGACAGATGAGCTACAGCAGCAAAGCATCGTGCAGCCCAGGCAGCAAGGATTCCTGTACCAAGATGTTCCTGCCCTTTCCATTTCCAGAAGCTACAGCAGGCACAGGGTGCCCAGGGAGCACAGTCAGCCCCCAGCCACAACAAACCACACAGTCTCAGCCAAACCACACAATCAGGAACCAGTGACTGCTCTTCCCACTTGTCTCCATCCTAATCATCCCCACTTGGAAGGGCTGCATATTTTATTAGAGTGATTTTCCCCATCTATCATTAACAAAAACCCTCTCTGCTCCAGCAGCTCTGTCTGTACACAGAATTGTGCTTCTCCTTCAATCTCCAGCATCCCCACAGCCCCAGGGGTCTGCAGTGTCAGTCCCTGCAGCAGGCAGGGAACAGTGCCCACAGCCTCCTGCTAAGCCTGTGAGCACTGAGCCCTGGGCACAGCCATCACCTCAGCAGAGGCTCCAGCCACTCCAGCATCCCTCCCCTGCTCCAGGACAGCTAGACACCACCAAGAGCAAGGGTCACAAACATAAGTAACCCCCAGCAGGCACTTCCATCCTCCCGTACCACCTTCAGGAAGAGCCTCCATGATGCTGGAGCAGTTGGGAAACCTTCCAACTGCTCAGCCCAGTAGATGAGAGCTGCAAAGGGCTTTTCAGCCCAACACAGCTGCTCTACATGGTGGATGCTCCCTGGTTCCTCCAGGAAAACTGTATTAATGGACAGCTGCAAGCACTATCAAATATTTCCACTTTTAGTCCGGTTTTGCCCAGGCTCTGGAGCTCTGTGTCCATCACGTATCAGAGCCCTAAAGAATTAGAAGTCTCCTCCCTACAGCGGCATGCAGGAGGACCATCAGTAATCTAATCACTGCCTATCTTGGAAAAATGAAGGGTCTTCAGCCTAGAGCTGTTTGAGCACAGCTTCCCCGAATGCATCCCAGCTTCAAACTCCTCAGATTCTCCCCAGCCTTTGGGTCCCCAAACAGCCTGGCTGTACCTGCCAGCAGCCCCTGCTTCCCTCAGCCCTGGCTCAGCCCTTTGCACATCACAGCCTGAGTCCACACGCCCCTGCTCTGATCCTGCAACACACGTTCCAGACAAAAAACCATCCAGACTGCCTCAGCAAACCACAGCACCACGGTGGCACCTCTGCTCCCTACTCCCCCTGCCACCCTCCTCATCCGCCTCTGCTGCCTGCAGCAGCCAGTTCACCCAGCTCACAAGGGGAGCTCTGCTGGGCCACTCGAGAAATCTCCCAAAAGCAATTACTCAGTACAGGCAACTTCCCAAGATCCACCAGCAACAAGTTTTTCTATCTGCTTAAAACATTCCCTAGCAGATTTTTCCCGGTGCTCATTTCATTGTGCCGCCCGGCAGTGCCAGGACCACGGATGGCATCACTGACTGTATCCGCGATTCCCTCCGCCAGCCAGATCTGCAATCCCGTCGAGTTCGCCTGACAAGCCCCGTCTTGCAGGCGGCAGCGCTAGCGGGCACTAATTACCCCCTCCTGCCTTTATTTGCGCAGTCCCCGCATCAGCCTCTCCTCCGAGAGCGAGGCCCGGCACCGAGGGCCGCAGCCCCGCTCGGGCTTATCCTCCACCAGGTCCGGTGCCACTCAGAGCCCGTGTGCCATGGGGAGCTCCTGTCCAGCTCCTGCCGCTCACCGGGGATGTTTCTCGCCTGCCTGGCAGCTCCAGGCTCTGCTCTCAAGCCTGGAGAAGCCGGCGGGGGGGCGGCAGACAAAGAGGCGCTGAGGCTCCTGACAAAGCAACACGGCATCTCTGGGGGTCCGGCCGCCGCCGCTGGCACGGGCAGCCCGGGCAGGCGGGCAGGGGAGATCCGGCCGGCACGGAGCGCTGCGAGGCCCAGGGTCAGCGGCCCCAGCCTCGGAGGGCACCGCAGACAGTGCTGCGCTCCTCAGCCTCCCGCTGGGGATCGGACCTGCCGCCCGCGGGAGCCGCAGGAGAAGCCGGGGCTGCCCCCGGTTCCGCTGACGTGTGCCCGGCATGTCGGGGCTGCCGGGGCACAGGGGAACGCCACACGGGAGCCCCGTGGAGCCCGGCCGGGCCCCCCCGGGTGCTCGAGGATCCCAACCCTGCTCCTTACTGCGGTGCCAACAGTCTGGCGGGACCACCGGGGCCATCTCCGTGACCGAGAGGCTCAGGCTCACCTGCGCCGAGGGTCCCGATCCTGCCCCTCACGGCAGGGGCCGAGGCTGCGGGCGGTCACTCGGGACCCCGCAAGTGGCGGGATACCGCGGGGAGAGGACCGGGGCCCCGTGTCCGGGCACTCACCTCCTGCGGCGGCTCGTCGGGCGCATCGGGACCAGCCGGGGGCGAGCTGGGGGCAGCCGGCACCGGCGGCGGCGGCGAGGGGCTGGCGGGCACCTTTTCCACCGCCTCCACCTTGATGAGCCGGTGCTTGGGCGAGACGTAGCGGGGCCCGTCGGGGGCGGCGGCGGGCGGCGGGCCGCTGTAGGGGTCCTCGAAGTCGCGCTCCTTCTGCAGCCGGTAGGCCGCCACGATGTCGGGCTGGGCGGCGGCCAGCGGCTCGGCCGCGCCCCCGGGCGGCAGGGGCGGCTGAGGCGGCGGCCCGGCGCGGTAGTCGGGCTTGGGCGGCGCGGGCGGCGCGGGCCGGGCGCTGCGGAAGCCCAGGTGCTCGCGGAGCCAGCGGGCCATGGTGCCCACGCACTGCGGGGCCCCGCCGGCCCCCGCCCCGCCGCTGCAGCCGCCGCGCTCCGAGCCGGCCGCTCCGCTCAGCAGCATCGGCGCCGGCGGACTGAGCGCGGCGGCGGAGCTCGGGGGGGGGCGCGGGGGAGGCGGCCAGTGCCACCTGCCGGAGCGCCGGCTGCGGGGCCTCCCCCGCCCCGCCCGCCGCACCGCGGCCCCGCGCCCGCTCCCCCCGGCGCGGCCCTCAGCGCGGCCCGGCCTCCCCGGCCCGCCTCCCCCGGGGCCCGCCCCGCTCCCGCCGCCTTCCGCCGCGCCCGGCCCTCCTCGCCGCTCCGGGCCGCCCCCCCGCGCTCCGGCGGCTGAGGGCTGGCGGCTCGCTCCCGGCCGCCCCGGGCCCGATCCGGCACCCGGGGAAAGGCCCCCGGGGAGCAGGGCGGTAAGGGGTCCCTCATGGGATCACAGGACGTGCTGAGCTGGAAGGAGCCCGCGAGGGTCGTGCAGTCCCGCTGCCCGGGAGGTGTGTGGTGGGAGCAGCCCCGGGCGGGACCCCCGGAGCAGCTCGGTCCAGGGAGACACTGAAACACGAGGCTGACCTGGGGACCGCCACAAGAAACACTGCGGGAAGGGGAGAGCAGGGACAAGGCAGGGAAGTGCTGGGGAGGAACGCTGAGTTCAGGCTGGATGCGCAGAGACATTGGAGTGAGCGTGCAGGGCCGATCCCCAGCACGGGGGCTGGGGGACATCCCCTGGGATGCAGCGGGAATGGGGCACTGGGAGCAGTCTGTTGGGGCATGGCAGCCGAGCCACAAAAAACATGCTAGCACACATTCTGAGTGCTCCCCCTGGACACAGCCATCACCAGCCGGCAGCTCACCCACCACTGAGACCATCTCCCCATGCTCTCCAATGCCCCAGCAACCATGTCTCCAGACCTGTGCCCCTAAATCCTTCCCATCCCTTCCTAAATACACACCATCACCCAAACCTGCTTCCAGACTCACAGGCTGAATCTCCTGAAGGCCATGAAGAAAGAAAAGGAGCAGGGACAGGTGCCACAGTGTGTGTCTGTGCGTCCTCACACCATGAGCCATGGCCCTGCACAGTGTGGGGACAGATGCTGGCATCTTGCTCTCAGCTGGGCAGAGAAGTTTCTCATGGTGACCTCCTTCCTACCTGCCCTGTGCAGGAGGGACAGTGAGGATGGGGCTGCAAGGAACTGAGCTTCCTGTGCCAGCCTGGCACAATACATGCCCAACATATGCCCAACATGTGCCCAGGGAGCCCACTGAGTCCCACATTTCCTGGTTCCTTGAGCACACTCCTGCTTGAGAAACACATCCGAATTTTCCAAATTTGCCAGGTCCATGTGGACACCATGGGAGCTTACTCCAAAGGGAGAAGACAGCCATGAAACCCAGAAAACAGCGCTGGAAATTTCAAAGCATGGGGATTGCAAGATGCAAAAGGCAGCAGGAGAAAAAGCATCTGTGAGGAACAAAGTGATCACCAGGCAGTGTTTGCAGCAGTCTAGCAGCAGATCTCGTTCCCAGGCTCTCAGATGGAGATGAAGAGACTTATTAAAATGCAGAAAAGACAGAGATTCTCAATAAATTTGCCTGTCCAGCATTTGGAAGGAAGCAGGGCTAATGGCACTTGAGATTGAAAGCACTTCCACTCTCTATTAGTAACCAAGGGGGATGTTCAGAGGCAGCTGTTGGAGATGGCTCTTGTTAAATCCTCAGGCCTGGCAAACACACGCTCAGTGTCTCCAGAGAGGGGACTGAGCAGGGATCTAGCTTGTGGTGGTGTTTGTTTTTTTAAATACTACCATATTAGAGGAATTGCAAAGGTTCTTCCTTCTCATCCAGTCCTGGCACGTGCCCCACATCGCTCCCTCCTTGGAGAGGCAGCTGTGCTGGGCTGTGCTGGGGTTTGACAAAGGTCTGTGATCCCTGCCCATGCAGGACCCCAGCACCTCCTCACCATTTGCTGGGCCTGTTTCTCTTCCAGGCTGGCCCAATGTAGCCCTGATCTCTGGTCTGTGCCTCTGAGGGATCTCCTTCTCACCTCAGGCTTCAGCAGAGCTTGGAGGGGCACCAAAGTCCCTGGACTCACCTGAGCCCTCAGATTTGGGCTTCCCCTTGGCCAAACCTCCCAGGCAGCAGGAAGAGAGAGCACAGCTGAGGTGAGAGCCCCCTGGGAGACCCCTTTGTGCTTGGGGAGCTTTAAGGAGCTCCAGAAGGAGACCCAATGACCTTACCACCTGCAAGGCCTGGCACAGGCTGCTCATGTTCTTTTCTGCAGCCGCGACGAGAGGCTGGTGACATCGCTCTGTTCACAGTGCCTCACTTCAGGCTTGGAGGAGCAGTGGCAGATTTCTACATTCTCCTGCCAAAGCCAGAATCTGTCGGCAGCTCGTGTGCAGCTGGTGCTGCTCCAATCCCAAGTGTTTGCTCTCTCCCTACCTTACTCCTGTCGGGACCCAGGTTTGGTGGCTGCACTGCAGAGACTGCCCCCGACACCTCGGTGGTGGCTGTGATGCCACTCTGCCTGTGGGTCACTGTGACAGATGGCTGTCATGGGGTGCTGTAGGGACTGGCAGATGGGAGAGGATGGGGGAGCACAGGCTGCACTGCTTGCGTGCCAGACTCCACATTTCAGCTTCTCTGTCATTCGTCCCCAGGTAGGATGCACTGCCCCGGGGGCTGCCTGCTGCTGGCACTGCCCAGGAGGGAGGGAAGGATGGCTGTGAAGCTGCACACAGTCCTCAGACAGGAATATAACAACCCATGGCTGTGCAGAAGTGATTTGTGGTTCACTCTGAGGGAACAGCAGAGGAAGAAGGGCTTTCTGCAAGGATGCAGGGCTGGTCCTCTGCGCTGGAATCTGCTCCCACCCTGTTCTCCACCTCTGACGGCTCCAGGAGCTCTTTGCTGAGATCTCCAGGCTGGTGCTGACAGCGTTGCCCTTCCTCTTACCAAGGGAGCTGCTTGCCTGGGTAAATGCAGACATGTCAGAGCACGCACCAGGAAGAAGAATCCAGGTAATGTCTTCCGGGCTGCTGCCAGCCCAGCGGAGAGCTGTGTGCATCCTCATCCATCCTCCGGGGCCGAGGAGCCGCTTCAGCTGCCTGGAGTGTTCCTGGTGCCCGCCCCAGCTGGGGGCAGGGGCCCCGTGTGGCAGCTGGGCCAAGAGCTGCACACACCATTCCCTGGGCTGAGGAGGGATGGTGCCAGGTGTCATGGCAAGGCTTCCCCTCTGGTTTAACCTCGGGTGGTGCGGGCACAGCAGCGTCCCCCAGGCGGGCGGCAGCAGCTTCCTGTGACTCAGAGTCCCTGCCCCTGCACACTCCCGGCTGACTCAGCCCGGCTCATGCGGGGGCTGAGACTGGCACTGCCCTCGTGTCACCTGAGTCAGGTGCTGGGTCCACCCCATGGACCCTGGCCTGCAGGGAAGCCTGCAGCTCCTGGAATCTCCAGCTGCTTCTTCCACAGCTTCAAACAAAAGCCATTTGCAGGGGGTTTGGAGTGGATGTGTGCCTGCTCCTTTCCTCCCCGGCAGCAACCCACATGCACCGCACTGTGCAGCACAGCAGGGACCAAGGGGATGTCACCTCTGCTGGGTGACAGCCGAACCATCTCCGGGCTCTGGGTACAGCAGGGGACAGGAGGACTGGAAGGTGGCAACTGTGGCACCAGAATTGCTGCCTGGGAGGCAGCCAGGGAGTCCCAGGCTGATAAATGACACATCTGTTCTCTGCAAATGAACAAAAATTGGCATACGGAGGAGGAAACTGGCATCGTTAGGGAACAGATGGATAAATATGACATATTGGGGAAGAGTCGATACAGCTCTCTTGCAGTGAATTTCTCTTTTCCACAGCGAGTGCTTTCTTGGAAAAAGCCAGCAGGCCCCTGAGGTGATCCAGCAGAAGTCCCTGCGTTTCCACACGCGGATCTTTTGACAAGATGAGGTCAACGGCAAAATCTGCAATAATATTGAATTATTCTGGAAATTGTGGATGCATGCTAAGCATTGCAGGAGAACTTTGAGAGGCTTAGGAAGCTGACAATAGAATGAGACAAAAGCCAGTGTTAGGGAAGTGACACACATGGGGAAACCAAGCCCAGGCTCTTGTCCACAGTGATGGGTTCTGAGACTGGGAGCTCTGACAGTCTGTGAAACTGCCCCCTCAGCAAAAGTCAAAACCTCAAAGACTGTCTGACAAGCTGATAGGAAGGGTCAGCAAAAAGGAGAGATGAAATCAGAGATGTCACTATTCCCCAGCCAGTCCCAGTCTACATGAATTTCTGGTCCCCCTGTTCCAAGGATACAGCAGAGCTGGAAAATGTGCACACAAGGGCAGCAGGAGGATCCAAGGTCCCTGCACACAGGGTCCCTGAAGGACCAGGGCTCTTTGGCACAGGAAGGAGACAGCTGGGATCACAGAGCAGAGCTCTGCACAGAGGGGGAGGTGGGAGAGGCTGAAATAACAGTGATAACACTCAGCACACAGGGCCCTCCCTGCCAGGGGCTGCTGCAGATGCTGCGTGGTTTAGGAACAAAACCACACAAATCCACAGAAAAAAAATCCATAAATACATATTAAACACAAGGACTAGCACAAAGGAGACCTGTGAGATTTTAGAGGCAAGGATGGTGTCCAGGGAAAGTGTTGCTGCACATTTGCACCAGGACACCATCAAAGCCTGGGCAGGATATGCACAAAGCACGTGGAGCAAATTTCTGCAGGCACTTTTTGCAGCTTTTCAGCCTTTCTGTGGAAAAAAAAAAAAAATTTTTTTTTTGTATATTTTTTTTTAAAATTGCAGTTGATAGTGTAATTGAGGCAATGCTAATTGACCAAAAGAGGAGATGACAACTTGCTAAAAGACATCTGCCAGCTTGGAGCCAGATCATCACCTGGAGCCTGGTCCCTGCCTCTGCTCTCTGCCCTGACAGCCTCAGCACCCCGAGTGTCACAGCTGCTCTGAATGGGGTCCATCATCTCATTAACACTTTGACGAGGTGTGGAGAGCACTGGGCAACTTCATTTCCACAGGTTCAGGTGCAGCACGCCGGAGACAGGCCAGTGAGAGAGCTGGGTGACAGGAGAGGAGAGAAAAATGACTGCAGGACTGACACCCAGAGGGGGGAAACACTTCTTTCACTGACAAATGCAAGGTTTGAGGGAAATTTCCAAGCAGCCATTATGTAAACTCTTTGATTTTTTGGGTTTTTTTGGTTTTTTTTGCAATCACTGTGTGGGCTCAAGTGCCAGAGAGCTGAATTCTCCCCACTCAGGTCTCCTGGGGACAGGGGAAGCAAGACACAGGAGCTTTCCTGGAACAAAACCAGGATGATGACAGGAAAACCTCATGCCAGATGCTGGCTTGGTGGCAACAGCTCTGTGATATCATGCAAATTGCATGGCCTCACCCAGCCAGCCACTCCACACTCTGACAGCCAGGTGGATGCTCTGGGGCTTCAACCACAGCACAAATTCAGTCCCTTCATTGCTGGCCCTCCATTTTTGGCTTTTATTTGCTCTTACCAAAGGGTTTGATCCTGCAAGGACAAAACAGCATCCAGCTGGGATAAAATGCCTGAATCCCTCCTCTGAATGAATGAAGGAAATGGGGCCAGCTGTGAGAGCATGGATCTGAACTCAATAGCAAGTGGTAAAGTGGAATTGATTGGGGCTGCCTGCCCTCATCGATCTGAGGCTGAGCAAACGAAGGAGCTGGAGCATTTGCAGCTCAATCAGAGCCATGAGCTGCTGGGGGCTGTGCTGGGGGCTGGCAGGGGACCTCAGTGCCCCAGGAAGGGGTTAATGGTGGGTTTGATTAATCCAGCTGCAACAGCCATGCTCTCACAGCTGGGTCCTTCTCCAGACAGCTTTATGTTGCCTGTGGGCACCACCCACCCTGGTATCTCCTTATATCTCTTAATAGGGCTGTCATCAGCTGTCAGGAAGATGGGCTCAGTGCACAAGAGCAAAACAGTGGCCATTGCTCCCACAGAGAGGGGATCAATTGCAATTGCCACCAGCCCAATTTCTCTGGAAGGGCTGAGAGGCAGAAAACGAAGGTGAATTCAGAGATGAGTGCAAGAAGTGGGGAGGTGAGGGCTGGCAGCTCATGGGGGCCTGTCCTCTGCCCATTCAGCAGCACAAGCCTGGGTTAGGGGTGGCTGTGTGCAGGCCATGAATCCCTGCAGCTGGAGGAGGCTCCTGCTGTGCTCACAGAGTGGGAGCTGGGGCTGGCAGCTGGCATCAGGCAGGGCACACACAGACATGCCCAGCTTTTATTTAGGGCTGCAGGATGGCTGGATCTCCCCGGGACACTTTCCTCACGTTCCATCTTCAGCTGGATGCTGGACACACCAGGGAAGAGCTCAAGAGGCTGCTCTGGGCTGTGCTCCCTGGGTTTTGGACAGGGATAAATCCCTGCTCCATACATTTTGGGTACCATTTTCTTTGATTTCTGAGCATTGGAGCCAGGTAAGGGCATGTCAAAATACAAGCAAGCAGACAAGCTTTCTGTTAGACCCTGTTTGCCTTCCCTTCCAGTTTTCTTGCAGACTGGAAAATATCCTTTGAAGTTCAGCTTTGGAAGAGCCAGGACCCACCTCATGTGCTGTTGTGGGCTCATAAAGCCTCTGGAGAGCATCACAGCTGAACACTTGTGTCAAGGAATGCTCAAGTTCTTCCCATTCAGTCCTCAGTGCATGTCTCATGAGCTACAATCACAGAATGGTTTGGGTCAAAAGGGACCTTAAAGCTGATCTCAATCCACCCCCAGCCATAGTCAGGGACACCTTCCACTGTCCCAGAGTGCTCCAAGCCCTGTCCAGCCTGGCCTGGAACACTTCCAGTGATGGGGAAGCCACAGCTTCTCTGGGCAATCTGTGCCAGGATCTCAACACCCTCTCAGCCAAGAATTTCTTCCCAATATCCCATCTGACCCCGCCCTCTGGCTGTGGGAAGCCATTCCCCCTTGTCTTGTTACTCCAGGCTTTGTCCAAATCCCCTCTCCAGCTCTCCCGGAGCCCCTTTAGGCCCTGGAAGGGGCTCTGAGCTCTCCCTGGAGCCTTCTTCAAGTTAAGCCCCTCACTTCTCCCAGCCTGGCTCCAGTGCAGAGGGGCTCCAGCCCTCAGAGCATCTCTGTGGCCCTAGAAGAGGATGGTGAGGACAATATGAGGTCAGGTTGATGGCAATTGTCTCCCAATTCAGGTATTTTGTCCTTCACTCCTAAATCCCACACAAACCTTCACCTTCAAGTTGTCCCAGCCCCAGAACCTTTCCCTGCTCCTGCTCCAGCATCCAGCTCTGCCCCAGCAGCACCCATGGGATGCTGGCCATGATGGTAGAGTTGCTCTGATTTCCTTAGGAAGGAAGGTGGGATTTCCACAGCAGAGCAATTTCCAAGTTGGAGTAGTGGCCTCTGAATAGGCAGAGAGGACAGCACTGGCCTGCACCTCTGCTTTTCCATCAGCAGCAAAGCACAGAGCACCTCCTCAGATCCATCCTGCCGCTGCTGGGGCTGCTTCAGCAATCTGTGAGAAAAGAGGAGGTGGTGGGGATTGCTCTGCCTCCCAGCTGCCTTCCTGAGGCTGGGAAAGGAGACCAGGGCCGGCCCCACTGAGGGAGCAGCTGGGGAGGCTGCTGGAGGGGCAGAGCAGCCCAGACAGCCGTGCAGTGATGAATTGCCCTTGTCCCTCTGCCAGCTGCAGGATTTATATTTGTGCCACAGAGTGGCAATGGCCGGGTACAGCAGCACTCTCTGTCTGGCTGCACTGGTGTTTTCACATTCCAGGCACCTTTAAAATCCCACTGAATGCAACCCACAGGCATCAGAGGGCTCAGAGAAAACATTGAGGGGCAGAGCAGGGTGGGAAGAGCCTGGAGCAGCCATCCTGGCCAGGTGCTGACATCCTAAAGGGATCAGGTTACTCAGCAGACACATGGGGCTCTCAGTGCTCCCACAAGCTCGTCTCTTTTCCTCCATCCTGGCAGGTCCAAACCATCTGGACTAAAAAGCACATGGCAAAGGGTGGTTGGGCCCTGACAACCAGGCAAGGTCCCTTAGGAGTGCTCTCATCCCAGTTCTGTTGGGAGGGCAGCCTACAGCAGAAAGTTGCTGGGACAGGTCACCACCGATGCCAGCGATGGGTGGCAGCAGTTTCTCACCTCCTTCTTCTCATCCACACCCCATACCTTATCTCTGGTCCTTTTGCACCTCCCTGCTTACTTCCATGTTTGGCTGACTCTCCTGGATGGCTGCAGTGTTATCTCAACCATGCCCGTTCCAGCAGTTGAGGTCATTGCAATTCTGTCGACTTCCACATTCTAGAAACATCTGTCAAGAAGCCAAATCACAGCCCTGCTGCCTCCAAATCACAGCCCTGCTGCCTCCTCCAGGGCACCAAGGAGCCCACACTGTGTGCCCTGTGTGAGCAGTGCCCAGCACCCACCGAAACGTGGGCCGTGCCTCCTGCCAGGCCAGGAGCTGGGATAAAGCCATGGTGACACATCCTCAGGGGTCCCACCCTGCCTGCCCATGCAAATCCCCGAGCAGGAATCTCCTGGTCAGTGTCTGTGCCTCTGTGGGTTCTCTGTGCCCACCAGCCATGGACAGCATGTCCTGCCAGAGCATTCCCCACTGTCTCCTGTGGGTCCCACAACCCTGTCCTGCTCAACAGAGACTGACATGGAGCTGGGCTTATCCCTTCACCAGGGACATGGCTCGTGGCATGGTGCCACTGTGGAGGAAGGCACAAGAGACCAGGGACAGGGCAGCACAGGGACTTCTTCCCTTCACAAGCTGATGACCTGGGATTCAGAGGTTGCAGTGATGCCACCTCTACAGCTCAGCTACACCTGTCCTGCAGGGGTCTGTTGGTTGGATTTGTGTCCTTGGTGCAGCAAAGGGGATGATGATGGTGTCAAACTCCTTGGGCATGGGAGGAGAACCACATATCTGCTTCCAGTGTCACTGCACCTGCTTTGTTCCAGCATAAGGACACAGATGGGGACAGGGCTGGACACAGATGAATAAAAGCAGCATCCCTGCAGTCCCATTAGAGGCATGGACTGGGATCCCCATGGACTGGGATCTTGGCACGTGGTCAGGAGAGGGAGAAAGGTGGGACTGGAGCAGGACAGTACCACGTGGGCACTCAGGTCATTCAGAGTGACACCCCTTCAGCATCTCCTGGCCAGCCAGTTTGACATGGGAGAGCATCTCCCACTGCAAAGGTTCCCAGCATTGCTGAGGGACCACTGGTGCACACCAGCAAACTGCTGAGGACAGGACGAGGTGGGCACAGGCAAAGGGAGGATACAAAAAACCATTCTGTCTTCCTCCACCACTCTGAGCTCTTTTGGGCTGGTTGTGAGCAAGATTGGAGTGGCAGGAGCAATTACTTCACAGAGTAATCAAGGCACACAGGGCATTTCTCCAGTTTGCCCCAAGCCTCAGGAAGACCATTCTAGATTTAGGATTTTCCAGATTTTCCAGCTGCAGCAGATACACCAGGAGGATGGGGTGCAGGGACATGGCCAGCAGGGTTGTAGGAGTCCCCTGCCACTCCCTGTACCCCCTCCCATGTGTGTGTATGACACTCGATGAGCTCATTCCGTGTGAAGGAGCTGATGTTTCTATGACCAGCTCCAGTTCTTCAGAAAGAATGAGTCATGCTGTGATAACTCTAAAATATTTTATGTCAGGAATTCTTTTTGATCACAGGTGTTTAGAATTCTTTGCATATCTGTGAAAATGAAAGAATCTTTAGTACTGGGAGCAGGGAAGCAGCCGCAGTGGTGAGAGCAGAGCCATTAGGTCTCAGTATGTGCTCAAGTAGAAGAAACAAGGAGTCCAACCTGTAGATGTTTCAGGGGCATAAAATCCTTAGTCTCTCTCTTTTCTCCCATCCCTCTGTGCCCAGTCGTCATTAATCCTGTGGCTGGGAGAAACTTCACTCCCTGAGAAATACGCAGGGGAGCAAGAGAGGTGAGGTTACAGCTCGGGGAACGGAGTTACCCTGGGATACGGAGATGAGGGGAAGGGCCAGGATCAGGGTCAGAGCAGGGAGCTGGGCCGAGGGCAGGGGATGAAGGTGGGGGGGTGAGCGCCGCAGTGCGGTCAGACACGGAGCGAGACTCGGGGCTGGGGCCAGGCAGTGGCTGAGGGCCATGAGAGCTCTGGGGCTCGGCCCGGGGCCCTTCTCCAGCGCCCCGGCCCCGCACGGGGAGCACGGGACGGAGCTCCGGAGCTGTGCCCGGGGAACGCCCGCGGGGGACGGAGCGGGAGCGCCCAGAGCCAGCCCCGCATGTGGCACTGCTCACCCAGAGGCAGCCCCGGTGTGACACTCCCGGGTCACCCAGAGGCAGCCCCGCTGTGCCGGGGGACACCCACACCGGCCCCTCTGCCGCTCCCGCCTCACCCACACCCGGTCCCGCCCCGCCTCACGTCAGCGCCCTCACACACAACTGCCGCCGCGCCGACCCGCCCGCACAGAGCCCCAGTAGCGCGCCGTGATCGTATAGTGGTTAGTACTCTGCGTTGTGGCCGCAGCAACCTCGGTTCGAATCCGAGTCACGGCATCGCCCGGCGGTACCACGGCACACGGGCTCTCGTTTTTTTGACATTTTCTTGCTCTGCCGCCTCGTGCTCTGGTTTTTTGTCACGTCGCGCCAATATTTCATTTTTCTTTCTTGTTTTCTGTCGGTTGCCGGCGGGGCTGCGGGGCTGAGCTGGGCCCGGCGCGGGGAGGTCCGCGGGCGCCGGGGAGAGAAGGAGCGGAGGGACTGAAAACAAGAAAATAACATAAGATGAAAAAAAGAACATAAAAGTAGAATTAATAAATTAAATAATAAAATTAAATTTTTAAATACACGAAAATAAGATGAGAGGAGAGGATGAGGTACAAAGTAAGAGTAAAATTGAACTAAAAATCGAATTTTAAAAATAAGTGAAAACAAAATATGTATTTAAAAATTAATAAAATTATACTAATATATTAAGTAAAATACAAGTAGCTATAATAAAATAACTACATACTTAAATTTAAAATAATATGAAATGAAACATTAAAATAAAATACAATAGGAAAAAACAAAGGAAATATAATAATTGATAACATAAAGGTAAATAAAGAAATAAAAATTCAAAATAGAATAGAGGAAAATGAAAGAAAATATTATTAAGTATAAGAATAAAACAGTAAAAATTAAAAACGAAAATGAAAATTAAGTTACGTTAAACAGATAAAATGAAATAGAATTAAATGAAAATAAATAAACTAAATAAAAATGCTAAAATAATTTAAAAATAATAAAATTAAGTTCAAAATAATAGGAGAGAACAACAAATTTAAATTATGAAATAAAACCAAAGATACGTTTGAGGCGGGAAGAAGTCAAAACGAGAGCCCGTGTGCCGTGGTACCGCCGGGCGATGCCGTGACTCGGATTCGAACCGAGGTTGCTGCGGCCACAACGCAGAGTACTAACCACTATACGATCACGGCGCGCTACCGGGGCTCTGTGCGGGCGGGTCGGCGCGGCGGCAGTTGTGTGTGAGGGCGCTGACGTGAGGCGGGGCGGGACTGGCTGTGGGTGTGCCCGGTCATACTGGGGCTGCCTCTGGTGTGCTGCGAGCGTCACACGCGGGGCTGGCTCTGGGTGTGCTGTGAATGCCACACTGGGGCTGGCTCTGGGTGACCCGTGAGTGACACAACACACCAGGCTGGCTCTAGGCGTGCCGTGAGTGGCACACCGGGGCTGCCTCTGGGTGTCCCCTGTCACAGCGGGGCCAGCTTGTCACACTGACTCCTTGTCACACTGGGCCTGCCTGTGGGTGTCCCCTGTCACACTGGGGCTGCCTCTGGGTGACCCGTGAGTGTCACACTGGGGCTGGCTCTGGGTGACCCGTGAGTGCCACACGCGGGGCTGTGGGACCTCGCCGAGGCGCGGTGAGGCAGCTTAGCCCAGCGTCGCAGCCGCCGCTTTCACGGTGTCGCCCTTTGTGACCCCCACGCTGCCCGGCGCCATCGCGCCCTCGCTCCGCAGCCCTGGGCAGCTCTAGCGGGATTGGATCGGCCGAACCCGCGGGGCTGGCACCGAGCGCGGTTTGTTTACGGGCGGCGTGTGGCACGTGGTGCCCTGAGCGCCCCGTGCTATCGCTAATCATCACCAATGCCTGAACTGATTCCTGCCAGCCCCGGTTTGGCACCCTCGGAGCCACATCACCGCTCCCTGTGCAAACAAAGCGCGGGAGGTACCAGCAGAGTGCACAAACCTGGGCATTGGATTCCCATCATCTGCGTGAAAAGGGCGTTTCGGACACACAGTGCAAGGCGATGTGTTTGTTGGCTTCCACCCCGTCCCTCTCGGGGACCAGGGCACATGGCTTCATGCCACTGAAGCCTTGGAGGCCACGTGTGGCGGGCTCTGTTTTCCTTTGGGAAACATTTCCCGGGGTGGGGTAAAAGTTTGATTTCTACTTTCAATATCTCTCCTGCAGGCTCGTTTTGCCAAGGGGGAAAGTCCCGCGGCCGCCCCTCCTTTGGATGGCGCGGTGCCCTGCCCGGCCGCGCCGCTGGGCTTCCCTGCCCGCCCTTCCCGGCAGCCGGGCGTGAGCCCCGGGAGGAGCGGCGGCCCCAGCCCAGCCCAGCTCTTTGGACCGAGCTGTTAATGGGTAACCGGACACGGGCCCGGCAGCTGCGGGGCCGGCGGGCTGAGGGTGAGTGCCGGGGGACGGCGGTGCCAGGGCGGGGGAGCCGTGAGGACTCGAGGCCACCGGGGGATGAGGGACACGGGGCAGGGGGTGCCGCGGGCACGCTGCTCCAGAGGCTGCAGGGGACACAAGGAGTGAGCAGGGAGACAGGTATGCAGGGGGCACTGGGGACAGCCGTCTGCTTCCTCCTTCATTATCTGCCCGTCCCTGTGGTCCAGCTCCTGACGGGACAGCAGCCAATGAGACTGCACCAAAACAAGAGATTTTGGGGCTGGCAGGGTGGGGGACAAGGAGGTGGCAGCAGCCCTGGCGGGCACTGAGCCTGAGATGGGGACACAGCCAGGGACCTGGGGTGGTCCTGGAACTCCGTGAGATCCTGGAGGGGTCACTGAGCCCAGATGGGCACTGGGGAGTGTCCTTGGAGTGGTGATGGACTTGGAGAGGGGAGTCCTCCTGATCTGTGCCAGGGTCCTGGAGAGACGTCCCTGAGCACCAGGAGCACCAGCGATGCTGGAGGCCCTGGGTTCCCACCATGGCCCTGGGTCCTGCCCGGCTGCTGAGGAGCCACAGGGACACACTGGGGCCAGGACACTCCAGTGGTTCCCCATGGTGGCTCTGCCAGCCTGTGGAGCCCTGGCCACTCCACCTTCAGCTGCCATGAGGTCCCATGATGAGGAGGATGTTCTCCAAAACTCCCCACCTTCACCTGTTGCGTTTGGGGCTGAGCCCCTTCAATGGACACTGAGAGAAACTGGCGATGACCCTGTGATCTCCTCCTTCTTCACACAGAGCTCTGCAATTCTCCTCAAAGCAAAGACAACATCTTACTGCCTCTGTCCTCACACAGAAGCGCTTCTACAGTCGATCACTGCCTTGCCTGCGACTCTCTGCTCTTCCCTCAGCCTTCTCCAGGTAGGGCAACCGGGTGGGTGTCCAAATGGGATGCTCCAAGGGTTCCTGCCCTGGCATGACACTGGTTCTTCTGGGTTTGCTGGACCAGTTCTCCCAGTATGATTCTCTTTTAGGACCAATCCCTATGCAAACTATCAGTCATTCCTACCCCTTGTTCCTTCACTATGTTAATTATCAGCATGAAAGGATCTTCTTCCTCATCTTACTCGGTTGTACCAAGACCTTTTGAGGATGAAGGATACTTTTTGAAAAATCCCTCTTGCAAAGGTGTTGCGTTGTGATTTCAGGGTTTACCTCAGAAACCCGGTCCCTCCCCTGATAATTCTCTCCCAGGTGTGTGAGTCACCTCTCCTTTCCCTGGAGCGCTGTCTGTCAATCCTGGCATTCCAGAAGGGCTTGGAGTGATTGGCAGATTCAAAGGATGCTCTCTACCCTGGGGGGACATTGGGCCATCCAGGTGTCCTTTGTCCCTTGAGACCTCCCCTCCTGTGCCTGGTTGGTGGCTCCCTACCCCTTCCCTCCCCTCTCTCCGGGGTTAAAAGAGCCAGCAGCCACGAGGTCTGAGAGTTCTGTTGCTGCATTCAGAGCCCTGCGGGCCAGAATAAACTCTGGATCAAAACTCTCCATCAGAACCGACTCCTCTCCTTCACCATCACCATAAAGCTTCTCTGCCAAAGGCTCCATCCCGCCACCACCAGAGCTCCTGCAGGCCTGGACCTGCCTCCATGTGCCCAGCTGCAGCATCCAGCCAGCCAAAAGTGTCTCTGAGGTGAAACACCACAGTGCCGCTATTTGGTTCAGCACCAACGGCCAGACAAGCTCAGGCACGTCCTGTCCAGCTATAGTGGTATTATTCCAACACAAAGAGGCTCACAGAGGCTGGTGGGCACTGTCACCAGCTTGGAGGGGGAGTACCAGCACTCCCTGCTGCGTACAGTCCTCTCCTGCAATTCCTTGGAAGCACAGCAAAGACCTCTCTGGAGTTACAGGAGAACAGGAATTCAGCCCACCAGCACCATGGCCTGAGGACCCCACAGCATGGTCCCTCGATGTGCTGGGGCAGGACCTCCTCTGAACACTGACTGCAAGGGGTGTTCTTCTCTCAGGGCCCCAAAACTGAAAAGCAGAGTGGGACATTTGAGCTTCCCAGAGGTGATCCCAGTTTGCTCTCCCCAGCCAGCATCGGACCCTCCCGGGGTTTCCCATATGCACTGAAGCAAAGGAGCTTCTGGAGATGGAAGGAAACCAGATAACCCTGGACAGCCTTGACAAGGGCACAGATAACCCAGCTTTCAGCTTGGAGGTAAGTTTCCCTTCCCTTCCCTTCCCTTCCCTTCCCTTCCCTTCCCTTCCCTTCCCTTCCCTTCCCTTCCCTTCCCGGTGCTCAGTTAATGGTGTTTTCCAGGGAGAAAACAGACACTATGAGGAATGTGGTGATCCACACAATGAGAGCCAAGAGGAGAGAAGAGAAGGGAGATTCTCCTCCTACTGCAGGTGGGATGATCTGCACAGATGTGTGAGCTCTGTCAGAGTACAAACCTGGTTTGGGAGCAGAGTAGGGCGGTATCGAGGTGGGGACAGTGTCTGACGGCTCCGTGTGGCCCTGTAGGGTGCCACAGGCAGGTCTCTGTCCCCATAGCAGGTGATGGTGAGCGTGCTGGGGTGCCCACCTGTACCACCTCCTGCTGCTGGCAGTGCCCAGCAGGAGCCACGCTCATGGCCTGGCTCTGCTGGGTTGGTGCACTTGGGGTGGTTTGGCTTGGGCTGATGTTTCCTGTCCATCTTCTGCGTCTCTCCTGTCTCTGGCACGTGACTCTCCCCAGGAAGGCCCTGCAGCCGGCATCCAAGGCCCAGCATTTCTGCAAGGCTCATGCCAAGGTGCTGAGAAGAGTTCTCCTGGGGCTCCTTGCAGTAGGTGAGGACTGAGACTCCACGTCCCCACCCCTTTGGCTGGCTGTGCCTCCAGACTCCACTGACTGAGCACTGTCCAGTGTGTGGAGGTTGTATCCACCCCCAGCAGCCTCACTGCCCCCTCCTCACCCCACCACTGCTGCCCAGCTCTACCTTCATTCACCTCACTGTCCCCCTGCCCTTTCTCCTCCTGCCCAAAGGGTTTACTGTGCCCCTGCTGCTCCCTGCTGCGGCGGTGCTCTTCAGCTCTCCTCACGCAAAGATGGGATCCTCAAGGGCGGCCAGGGAAGGACATTGGGAGGAAATAAACCTTGTGGTGGCCCCAGTGAGTTATGGACCCATGATGCTACAGCCCTGATGTTTCTGACTCCCAATGTGCCTTCTCCAGCCTACCTGTGCTACTTCATTGCGGCCTGCTACCTCAACTTCCAGCGAGCCCTCGCCTTGGTGGTGATAACTGCTGTGGTTGTCTTCTTCATCTGCTGGGAGCTCTTCCAGAAGCACTGTGGGGCAAAGGTTCTGCTGCTCCTCCGCCCCGTTGGGAAGTGCTTCCAAAAGGCCTGGCCATGGCTGAAATGGTGAGTCAGGAGAAGGAAGGGCCAGATCCCTCCCAGCAGCTGGGTTCCCTCCCACGGCTCTGCATGTGCCAGGCTGGCACCTGGCAAATGGTGAGCATGGCCCAGCCTAGGGACCCCTTAAAAGCATTGCAGAGATGTCTGTGTGCTCTGCCACAGTAGTGATGGCTGTTCACAGCCTCACTTGTGCCTGAGCCCCAGGTTTCTGCACAGACATGGACCTTACAGTGGCAATTCCACACAGTGGGCTCCTGCCCCTCATGAGCTTCCCTCCCTGTGGGGGGACATCATCTTGCTGACAGTCTGGGGTTTCCTCTGCAGGCTCCTGTGGGTGGCCCTCCTGGCAGGCCTGATTGTGTGGCTGGTTTTGGACACTGGCAGAAACCCAGAGCAGCTCATCTCATTAAGTGGCTTCTTTGTTTTGGTGCTGTTCCTGTTTGCCTGCTCCAAGCACCACGGTGCGGTACGTGCTCCAGGTGTGACTGACCATCAGGCCCCTTGCAGGAGGTGACACCCAGCACTGGAGAAGCTCTTTGTTCCCCCTTGTATCCCCTTCTCTGGAGGAAGCAGAAGCTGGGTGAAGCCTGAGGAGCTGAACTGGTTGGGTGGATAGACCCCAAAGCCACCTCACTGCTCTTCATCCCATTGCTCTCCTTCCCACTTCCCAACCCAGGGCTCCCCTGCATGCCTCTGTCCTGTTTTCTGCCATGTGGGTGAGACCCAGAAACCCAGCACCAGACCCACACCTGGGCTTCAGGTGCCTGGGGAGCCTTGGTCAGAAGTGATTGAAATCCTGGTGGCTTCCAGCCCAACCTGCTGCAATGCTTTGGGCAGTCTCTCCATCCTGCCCCTGTTATTGAACAAACAGTTTCAATCTAGCAGCTCTGTGCTACCAATCATCCTAAGGTCTTTGTGCTTGTATCCCTGGCAGGTTATGTTCCAGCCAGTTCCAGAGTCTCACCAAGTCACTTCTGGCTCTGTCACCAACCCACATTTGTTGGTTTCTGTAACACTTTACTGGTCTCCCCATGATCTTCACCCGGGGGCAGTGTGTGGTATTTGTTGTGTGATGGAAAGCAGAGGGGGAAGCCTGTAGGCCTTGAAAACATTTCATCTCCTGTTCTGCTTTTTGTCCCCAGGTGTCCTGGAGAGCCGTTATCTGGGGCCTTGGTTTGGAGTTCTTACTCGGACTCTTTGTCCTGAGAACGACTCCTGGCAACCAAGCTTTCCAGTGGCTGGGAGACCAGGTCCAGGTACTGCATCTACTCATCCCATCCTGTGCTGTACCCTGAGATAGACAGGAAAAGCAGAGTGTGGCATGGGGAGGGGACCCGGCAGGGATTGCATGCTCGGGACTGGAGGGCAGCCAATTCTTCCCTGGTTTTCTGCAGCAGCCCAGAGCCGTCTGTGTGCTCCCCTTTCCAGGCTGTAGCAGGGCCCTGTGGCTTTGGGACAGCCCACCAGGATCCCCATCTTAGGTCTCAGAGCGGCATTCTCTGGTGTGCAGTGAAGTGAGCTGTGGGACTGGGGGCACAGCCCCTCATTAGGCAGAATGAGATATCAGGGAGGGACCTGATGGAGATCTGTGTCCTACAGTGTAACTTCTTCCCTTGCAGTACTTCCTGGGCTACACCACAGCTGGCTCCAGCTTTGTCTTTGGGAACACACTCATTGAAGATATCTTTGCCTTCCAGGTCAGTCAAGGAATGGGTAATGGGGCATGGGGAGGTTTTCTTCTGGTCTGCCTCTTTGCTGGGTCCTGGGGAGCACAGAGCTAAATGCAGCCAGATCTGCTGTGGTAGAGCTCAACCATCTCAGAGCTGATCTCCCTCAGCTGTGTATCCACCTGTGGGCTTCCACAGTGCCACGGAGGACTTGCACTGGTCCCTGTCCCTCCTGCCAGCCTGGCTGGGTGTTGTGGCACCCCAGCAGCGTGGGCTGGCTGTGCAGTACCACACCATGCCCAGCCTGGTGCCCATGGGCGCTGGGATGCGTGGCTCAGCTCTACTGTAACCCTGTGCCTTGCCTGCAGAGCCTGCCCATCATTGTTTTCTTCAGCTGTGTGATGTCCATCCTCTACTACCTCGGTGTCATGCAGTGGATTATTCTCAAGGTAGGGCCTCACTCCTTATCTGGGATGGCAGTGGGAAGGAGAAGAACCTGACTGGGCTCTCTGTCTACTATGGTCAGCTGAGAGATGTCCCAGAAAAATTGTCATGCTACTAATTTGGGGTGATTTGTCCTGCTTAAAAGGATAGACACAACCCCTGTCTTTCTAGCACATCCTTCTCAGAAAGCTTAAAAACTGAACCCTAGAGCTGATGTTTCCTCCTGGTCTGGAGGAGCTTCCCAGAATCACCTCCATGCAGGGGCCAAACAGTGCCTGGCTTGTGGTATGGTGGCAGGGTGCCTGCAGCTCTGTCAACACAGTGGCCTTGTCTTTCCCCAGATCTCCTGGGTGCTTCAAATCTCAATGGGCACCACTGCCACCGAGACTCTCAGCGTGGCAGGGAACATTTTTGTGGGACAGGTAAGGTCCTGGTCTGGCAGCAGATGCAGCTCCTCAGTGCTTGCAGCTGAGCCTGCCCTGGAGAAAGGGTCTTCTCCCTCCCCCTACGAGACCCTGTATGGCCCCATCCTGAGGACAGCAGGGTTTTCTCCTCCTCCACAGACCGAAGCGCCGCTGCTCATCCGCCCGTACCTCGCAGACATGACCCTGTCAGAAATCCATGCTGTGATGACTGGTGGCTTCTCCACCATCGCAGGCAGCGTGATGGGTGCCTACATATCCTTTGGGGTGAGTAGCTGGATCCACATGCTCCCTGCCACAGGCCACTGACATGACAGGCCACTGACATGCAAGAACTGCCCTGGACTTGGGGAAGACCCCCAGCAGGTGCCTCATGTCCCTTTCCCCACGCAGGATGAGAGCAGGGTGTCCAGACCCACCTTGTCCCCAAGACACCTGATCCAGCCCCACCTTTGCTGGCCTGGCCAGAGCCCTGGAGCCCTGCCAGGTAGAAGGCAGTGCTATGGGACCCTTACCCTGTGTCCCTGCACAGCGAGCAGAGCAAATCCCACAGAACCATGGGATAAGACAGTCCAGAAAGACCCTCTGGTGGGGGGTCTCTGACCCACCCTCCTGCCAACTGAGGTTATGGCAACTGAGGGGATGCCCAGGACCTTGTCCAGGTTGGTGGTGAACATCCTATGGATGGAAATTCCCCCAACCTCTCTGATTTCCCCCACAGGCACCTCAGACACAAGAAACAATTTTTCCTTATATTCAAATGAAACAGTGTCTGTGATTCTCACCTTTTCACTGACTATCACTGAGCAGTGTCTCCCCTCCAACCCCATTTTAAACAGAAACAGCAATACCCAGCCCCCTCCTCTTCTCCCAAGGGAAGAATCCCTGCTCCTCCAGCATTGCCTGGACACGTCTGGCACCAAGCCTCCAGGGATGCCCTCTCCAGTTCATCAGTGCTCCGAAAAAACCTTTCCCTTAACCTGATGCCTGAGCTCCTGCTATTTAAACGTTAATTAGTGTCCTTAAATGGGGAACCAAAGGTGGAAGGTCAGAGAAATGAGAAGTTGCCAGGGGAGGGGTGAGGCTGGGATCTTGGCCCTTCGTCAGCAGGTAGAAGGTAACAGTGTTATTCAACATATTGCTCTGATACCAATAAAAAGGGACAAGGAAGGGACAAGAACCATTATGATTAAGTCAAACAGCAGGAAAGATTACCATCACCAAGGCTACAATCTCTGCAGCTCCAGCAATTGCCTCCATGCAGGCAAGCTGCCCCATGTGCACGGCTGCTTAGATGGGAAAACAGCCAATTTTCCCACCTTCAGCAAGTGGAGAGCCCTGAACTGCTCTGGGTGTCACTGGCTGATGCCAGGCACGTGCTGGAATGCGCTGGGGTGGCAGTTCACGGGGCGCAGCCCTGCGCAGAGGTGCCTATGCCTGGTGTGCACGTTGCAGATTGATGCAGGATCACTGATTGCAGCTTCGGTGATGGCTGCGCCCTGTGCCCTCGGCATGGCCAAACTTGTCTACCCTGAAGTGGAGGAGTCCAAGTTCAAGGGCAAAGCAAGCGTCCGCATCTCCCGAGGGTGAGTGTGAGCAGAGGGGCAGTGCAGTGGGGCTGCACGTGGCCGGGCACTGCAGGGGAGCCGTGCTGGCACTGCGGGGTGTGCCCACATCCATGGAGTGAGCGCCGACCTGGCAAGGGGGTGCCCAGCCAGATGAGTACATTGGGGTCTGTTTCCACACAGGGAAGAGCAGAACATCTTGGAAGCTGCTAGCAATGGGGCTGCCAACTCAGTGGGGCTCGTGGCCAACATTGCGGCCAACCTCATCGCCTTCCTGGCCGTGCTGGAGTTCATCAACGCTGCCCTGCGCTGGTTCGGGGAGATGGTGGACATCGAGGGTCTTACCTTCCAGGTATCCCCAAGAGCCAGCAGATCCTGCATCCCCCACCCATCCCCACCTCAGTGGGCTGCTGAGACCATGCTGGGTTTTTGGCAAACACTGGCAGCAGATGTCCAATCTGGCGGCCATGCAGGTCAGCTCTGAGTCGTTCTCTTCTGGGATGCTTTTCCCAGGTGATCTGCTCCTATGTCCTCATGCCTTTGGCCTTTCTCATGGGAGCAGACTGGGCAGACTCACCGATAGTGGCTGAGCTCCTGGGGATCAAGATCTTCCTGAACGAGTTTGTGGCGTACCAGCAGCTGTCCACGTACAAGAAGAACCGTCTGATGGGCTTGGAGGAGTGGGACGGGAGCCGGAAGCAGTGGATATCTGTGAGGGCACCTGCCACCCTGCCAGGCACAGGGCAGGGATGGAGCCAGCTGGAATGGGGCATGGCACCTGCCCAGGCAGGGGGGAGCAGGCAGGAGAGGACCAGAGAACCATTTAGTTTGGAAAAGCCCTCTAAGATCATTGAACCAAGGATGATGGTGCTGGGAGTGGGAGGGCACTTGGATGTTTGCTAATGGCTGGGTGTGGGAAGAAGTAGTCAGTAAAGCCCTTTCCCATTTATCCTGCTCCTTGATGGAAAGATCATGGTGCTACAGGGATCCTTGTCCCCCCCAGCCCAGCCTCTTCCAGGAAGTGCCTTCATCCTTGCTCCCAAAAACAGCTGACAGGGGAGGGATTGGGGTGGGAGACTTCTCTCTATCATGTCTGTCTGGGAGCTCCAGTGTGGTGCTCAGCTCTGGGGCTGCTCCTGGGCAGACGTGACTATCCCCTGCTGCTGTGCCCTCCAGGAGCGAGCCGAGAGCATCACCACCTTTGCCCTCTGCGGATTCGCCAACCTCAGCTCCATTGGCATCATGCTGGGAGGCCTGTGTGAGTGTGACTGACATCCTGAGTGCCTGGGCACTCTGGAAGTGGGGTCCTGGGTCAGGGAGCAAGAGCTCAGCTGAGGCAGGAGGAATTTGCTGTCCTCAAGCCTCCATGTTTGGTCTCTGCCAGATAAAAAACCAGGATTTGCATGAGGCAACCAGGATGATTTTGCACTGTACCCATGGGCAAGCCTGGGTATCACCCAGCCACAGGGGAAAGAGCAGAGAGACTCCTGTGCTGGGGGTGCTCAGGTGGATCACCCATAGGTGCTGGGTGGGCACAGATCTCTGCCAGGATGGACAGACAGCGGACTGGGTGCTGGCTGGGATCACCACATCCTCCAGACAGCAGGAGCTGGGGTGGGCAGGGCACTCAGGACTGAGGAGGGTATCATGATGTCCCCATCTGTCCCCCATGCAGTGCAGAGCAGGAGCAAGGATCTGACTGACCCGCCTGTCTGTTCTGCCCCCACAGCTTCCATGGTGCCCGAGCGCAAGGGTGACTTTGCCTCCGTGGTGCTGCGGGCGCTGCTCACTGGCATGTGTGTCTCCATGCTCAATGCCTGCCTGGCAGGTAGGTCTCTGCCCACTGGCAGCAGGGCCAGAGAGACCCAGGGAGGGGCAGGCACAGGGCTGAAAACCCCATAAATGCAGCATTCAGGGATGGAGGTGGCTGGCCTGGCTCCCCATGGCTCTGCCTTCAAACCCTGCTCTCCCCTCATGGCTCTGCCAAGGGCAGCCCAAGCCCAACAGCTCTCCTGGGGCCCCTCATCCTTCTCTGGGCTGGAACATTTCAAGGGCAACTTCTGGAGTGTGGCAAGGAGCTCCCTGAAGTCTTGGGGGGTGAGGTGGAACCTGCACAGTCCCAGGTACAGGATTTGCAAGCAAGTATAGTCACGGTGTGGGACTTGTGAGCAGGCATGGGGTACAGAGCTCACAGCTTGCTTGAGGCATGGAATTTGGATCCATGGTCCCTCTCAAGTCCCAACAGAAGACCTTGCCCCCCAGGTCTCCTCCATGTGCCAACAGAGGTGGGTGACTGCGCCATGTTCTTCAACACCACCAACTTTAGCTCGACGAGCTACACCATGTACACCTGCTGTAAGCAGCTCTTTGCCAGGTGGGTGTGAGGGGCCCCAGAGCCATCTGGTCCTGCCCAAGGACCCGGTGCTGGGGCAGCAGCTTGTCCTGACTCTCTCTCTCCTTCCAGCTCAGTGCTCCAGAACGGGACTCTGATCTTCACGGGATCCTGGGGTGAGCAGGCAGGCAGCAAGCAGTGGCTCAAGGAGTGCTGTGCACACTACAACCACACGTCCTGTGCGTGGACATTCTAGAACTGGGGGAGCACCAGGGCCTACAAGGCCTATCCCCAACAGCAGAAAAAACCCCAACAGGAACCTGAGCGTCTGGTCTTCTCCACTCCAGTGCCGACAGACAGCTGCGTGCACCCTGCAACCTGCACCCTTAGATGCTGGCCCTGTGGACACGAGGGAGCAGCTCCCAAATAAATTATGGCAACCCTTGTGTGCTTGCCCTCAGACCCCTGACTATGGCAGTTGCACACAGCACAAGGTGGTTTGCTGGGGCTGCACCCCAAGCCCACTGCAGACTGGCTGCTGCCAGCCTTGGGTTCTGGCCCCAGCCCCTCTCTTCTTCCCCACGGGACATGGATGGAACACAAAGCCAACCCGCTGTACTTGGGTGCAGCTCTCCCAGAGGGACCACAGTGCCAAGGAACAGGCCAGTCCTTCTCACTTTATTGCACTCGAGAGCACCCAGTCCAATGCAGCCGCGTTCCGTACATCGGTATCTCACAGTCACCCAAGGACAAAGGACCTGGAGCCCAGAGCACACCACGCTCCCAGCCCAGCCCCTTACCTCCACCAGGCTGCACTGAGCCACTGCTTGGGACCCCATCCTGCAGGGTGCAGGCACCCAGCACCCTCCTGCAACGCCCTGAGGAAGCGGATGCTCTGCAGGGTGAGCGAGCAGACAGCTCCTGTGCCTGTCCATCACTGCCTCGGGCCAGGGGCAGCAGGATTCAGAGTGGGTACTGCCAGCTGCTGCTGGAGTCCAGCCTGTGCCAAGCAGGGGTGGTGCTGAGCACCAGATTGTGCTGTGGGGCTATGGCATACAGGGTCTATGTATGGCAGGGGGCAAGGAGCAGCGATTCGGTATATGGGATAGACACCCCCATATACCAAGGCAGAGCCTGGTATGGAGGGGAAGTCGCCCCTCTGCCCTGCTCCCTGATATCCCATGTGAGGTAGAGCATCCTTACCATAGCACCAGCCACCATCCACAGCAGCACAGCCACCCAGCAACGGGGTGGGAGACTTCCCTGGGAAGCAGGGGAGGGCAGGGGTGCAAAATCCCAGCCCTATGCAGCTGCTGGTACCAGTGGCAAACACCCTGCCCTGGAACCAGCCAACACCCCAGAGCCCCACACCATAGCAGAGGAGCCCTGCAGCAACTGCTGGAACCCTCTGCAGGAAAAAGGGTGTGCCAGGGCACTGGGGACTGCCTGGGCACTGGTGGGGGTCTCATCCTTGACAGCACTGGCAAGGCTTGGCCCGGTCACTTTATGGGGACACAGAGAGGGACATGAGGTGCTGGGAACCACGAGGGCGTCCAGGACTCCCAGTCTGCTGGGGAGCCAGGCAAGGACATTCTCCCTCGAGCCTACAGAGCTCCAGGGAGAAGCTCTGCCCCTGCCTTAAGGAAGGCCTATGGAAAGTTGAGAGAGGAAAGCGAGTCCGAGCGTGGAGAGGCCCTCGGCCCCACAGGCTCCAGCAGCAGCTCCTGGAGAGAGGCACTGGGGAGGTGGCCTGTGCCTCATAGCCCCCTGGCCCGGCCCAGCCACTCACAACTAGCACACACCACACAATGCAAGCGCTGCGGGCCGGGCAGGAGAAGGCCACTGCCAGGGTCTCCCTTCTTCACTGCTCAAGTGCTGGGCCCAGGCTGGGGGCCAGAGCAGGAATCTCAGCTGCAGCAGCTCTGACTACTGTGGGCAGCCAGCTCTGTTGCTCTCTCCTGACCTGGGTTTGCAGGCTGTTGAGGCCTCCCCTGTTTCTGCAGCTCTCCGGGAGCTCTTGGGGCTCACAGAAGCCTTGCGGGTGCTCTGAGGACTTGTCAGCACCTTCTTCTGGAGCTGGGGGCTGGACTGGGCAGACTTCCTGCCCAGGCAGGGACTCTTGGAGCCCTTGGGCTTGGCTGGCTCCAGCATCTTCAGGCCCAGGACGCTGCAGTAGTGATTGCACTTGTGAGCGGCCGGGAACTGCTCCAGCAGGGAAGGAAAGCAGCTCTCCTTCAGCCCCTGGTACCTGCCAACACAGCTATCCTCAGCTCCTGCTCTGCACCAGGAGATGTCCCACCAGGGCAGGGAGGTGAGGATGGAGCCTGACCACGGCTACCACCATGGCAGAGCTGGGGACAGCCAGGGCCACCCCGCTCCAGAGCTGGAAGTCACTCACCCTTTCAGGTTGGTAGCGATCCGCACGTTGGTCAACTTCCAGCCCACTCCTGTAATTTAAGAGGACAACCAGTCTCTGTCCAGGGAAGGACAGCCACCAGTACCAAGGACAGGTCATTGCCCTGGGTAGAGGGTTCCATGGCATGGGGTGGGAGAGGGGCAGGAAGGCAAGCCTGCGGCTTTTCTTCCTTTCCAGACTGGAGGGGGGTGATGGGCCATGGGCACCACACAGGAGATCCCCTTACCTTCCATGTCAGTCACGAGGATGTTTCCATTTGTCCACTGGTAAACCCAGTGCTGGAAGGCGCAGCATTTGAGCACAATCTCTGAGGTGCCTCGTGCCACCAAGCTGCCATCTCTCTCAGTGACACAGTACTGCTCACAGGGCCTGCCAAGGTCCTCCTCCATTGTGGCATAAGGGATGTTGTTGGCCGGACGATAAATCAGGTACAGAGGAATTATCCTGTGTGGGAGTTCACAGACAATGTCAGCATGGTGAGCTCCCCTCCTCTGCAAGTGGAGATTCACACCACAGTCTGCAACCTTGGTTTTTGCCTTCCTCCCAGTATCCCTTCCACTTGTGGGAGTAGAGTGCACTGCCTTTGGGATGCCCCAACACCCACAGGGAATCTTCCCACTGTCCCTACAATGCTCTGCCAGGACATCAAGCCAGGGGAGGTGCAGCACATCACTTACTCAGGCACTGCTCCAAAATCAGGGACTGCTCGTGCCTCAGCAGCAAAGATCTTGCAGTACTCACGACTGGAGTTTTGGACTTTGCATTCCTGGAAGTGCAAACAGAAGAGTCAAGAAGCTGTTCCATCATGCACGACTGCCTCCCTGGGACCACTGCCAATTGTTTCCCTGTCCTGGTGGTCAAAGGGTGATGGGAAAGTCCTGGGCAACTCCACATTGCTCAGATGGAAGAGCTGAAGCTAAGAATGGCAAGGACATGTCCAGCCCCCTGGCTAGAGCACCCCAGAGCAATTCAAAAGTGGAAGGAAATAGCAAAGATGGGCACAGAGCTGGGGACCAACTCACACACAGGTGGGGAGGGTGGGAGGGAGACGGGTGGATGATGGCCCACAAGGATACCTGTCACCCTGTTTTTTGAAGATTTTCTAAGCTTTCTGATGTTGACATTCTTGTAGTGAACTTTCTCACACACTTTCTGTAAATAACTCATTGTTTTGCATTCCTTTATGGAGGAGGAGAAAGTTGATGGACTGTTGGTTTGTCCAGTGTCATTGGAGGGCTGGCACTGTCACCCTCCAATCCACTGTCACTCTTGGAAAACTATAAATGTTGGAGTCAGAAAATAAACTTCCCTTTTTTTCTTCATCTTGAGAACAGCGGTGCGCGCTTGTGTTTTTTCGTGTCCTATAGTGACAGATACCCACCTGGATGGTGATATCATAGTTCTTCTCGACGAGGCTGTTCTCATTCTTGGTCCCGAAGACGATGAAGTTGTGCACTTTGATGACGCAGGTGTGGCCGGACTCGAAGACGGGCTCCAGGCCGTAGATGGCCCTGGCGCGGCAGGCCTTGCGCAGGAAACCGGCACCCACCTCCACGTCCTCGCTCACCACGCGCCCGAAGAGCTTATCCCCCCAATAGCCTGCATCAGCCAAACCCTTGGCAAACACCATGGGTGTCATCTCGATCTCCTCTCCAACTGGTGGGAGGAAGAGCTGGTGAGGAGGGGACAGCATGGGCACGTCCTGCTTCTGCCCCAGAGCTGCCTGCCCCACTCAGCAAGGGGCAGAGTCACAGCTCAGCACGTGGCCCTTACCTTCAATCTCTTCCCGCAGGATAAATCCTGACAACACTAGAGGAGACAGAAAGCAAAGAGGTGTCAAGGCCCTGCAGGATCCCACCTTGCCCCATGCACTTGCACAGTTAGGGATGGCAGGTAGGATGGTGGGAATCAATTGGCACACAGAGGCAGAAGCACCTCACAGAGGTGGTGTTACAGAATGTGCCAAGGCTCCCCCACTGCAGCCTGGCACCAAGCCTTCTCTGCAGTTGGCCACACTGCCCCACAGCACACCCAGGAAGCTGTGAGAGGCTGCTGAGGGCTCCTCACCTTCTGGGCTGAGCAGGAAATCTGTGGAGTCGGTGCCGTACTCGTTGCTGATCACACACCGATAGACTCCGCAGTCCTTCTGGGATGCCTGCACAACAGCCAAAGCTGCCTGGCCCTCATCACCAGCACTGCAAAAGAAATGGAACATGACCACATCCCTGTGTGGTGGTGGGGCCACACGGGACCCCTGTGACAGGCACTGTGGGTGGGCAACATCCTGCCCTTGGGTGGATGGAAGAAAGCTACAAACAAAGCCATCCCAAGGGCAGCCCAGCTGCTCCCCCAGCATGTCACAGCACCACAAGTCCTGCCCCTGTGGTTTGTACTAACAGAGATGCTTATCCTCCAGACAAGTCCTGCAAAATCTGGCCAGGATTGAGCTACAGACTGATAAGGGTACTTGTCCCTGAGTGAGGCTGGGTCAGGGCTTCGCAGAGAGAAGAGGTGGGACCCTCATCCTGAGACCCACTCTGCTCTGGTTTGCTGGAAGACAATAGCCACTCCTTCCCATCTCCCCCAGGCCAAATATCTGCCACAGGAGGCAATTTCTGCCCCAGAATCACCTAACTTACCATCTACTCATTATAAAGGGAGCTCAGGGAACACCAATGGCATCAGGCACATCCTAAGTGATGTGGATGATGCTCCTACACAGATCCTCTGGGTTTGAGAACAAGCTGCTCCTCCTCAGACCCAAAAGATACAACCAGCCACCCAGCTGTCTGAATATGCACTATCAATAGATGAACTATCCCTGTGCAAGGGCAGTGCCAAGGGACAGAGAAGGCACAGTCAGAGCTGTTCTTTCCCAGCAGTGGTTGCATGGAAGACCCTCCCAGCACTGCTGAGAGGCTGCCACCCTCACGTGGATCCTTTGGGGTCCCAGTTTTGCAGTTCACATCCAGCTCTTGACTTTTGTGATGGGCATAACACCTTTTCTGCCCTCCCCAAGGTATGGGTACCCAAAGCAGACACTAGAGATGGAGCATCAATAAGATAAATTTGTCAGCAACTCCCTATCTGGGCAATCCTTCCCTGTGTGGACACTGATATGATGAAGTGCACAATGTACTGTGCCATGCAGTGAGCTTCCCATGCTGCCTTAGCAAGAGTGACACCTTCACCCAGCAGGGCAAGGAGCAGGATGTGACAGGTGACAATGTGGAACTGACAGGTTACCTCCTTTGGGCTTCAGCCACAGGGATCTCGTCCTTGTACCACGTCAGCTTGGAATCACTCAGAATATTGAAGAACTGGCACCAAAGCTTCAGGTTTCCTGATGCATCAGAAAATTGTTCTGCCCTGATCTTACGGACAACCTGTGGAGCTAAGGGTGCAAAAAGATGGGTGGTGAGACACAGAGTGCTGCCTGCAGCTCTGGGGACAGGGAGCCTACACCCACACTGCTGCTCAGGGCTTTGGGCATCGTGTGTAACTCTGCCTTCCCAGGGAAGGTCTCAGAGCTCCACTGGGATAAAGAGATGGGATACAAGTGGTACAAATTTGATCAACAGTGCAGCACTGCAATACCCAGTGAAGCCTGTACAGAGGAAAGGCAGAAAACCACCATGGAGTATTGGAGGAAACACTCATTTACTGAAGTAGGGATTTATCATGGTTACCCTTTGCAAGAGTGCTGATTCCTGTGAAAGTATCATCTGGTTCCTTCAACCCCAGGATTATGCCTTTTTTAAATTCAATGCCACAAGGAATCAAATTAGCACTGACCACAGATGTGGAAGAGGAGTGTGTGCCCTGTGATGCCCACTGAATCATAGAATCACAGTTTGGGTTTGAAGGGACTTTAAAGACCACCTCTTGCCATGAGGAGGAACACGTTCCACTCAACCAGGTAGCTCAGGATCCCCAGCCAGCATCAGGCTTGATGAGGCCCAGAACACAGAGATGAGAGTATTCTATGATCCCTGGGGTTGGGGAAGCCCAGGCTGTAAGAGACAGCTGACAGTGTTAGAACTGCTTCCTTTTGCATTCCGCATCCCTCCCTGCACTGGGATAGAAGTCTCAAGGGGGACTTTTGGCTTTCACACAGCCAAAGGCTGATGCTGAAAGCCCTACAAATGTACAAAACTCATGTGGCCCCAACTGACTATTACTGGCTCCCTTTGTAGGCAACAAGGGAATGAGCTTCATGGGGACTCTCTCTTCCCTCACCTTTAAATGGGTTATTAGTACTCTGGGACTCTGCTGGCTGTGCTTCTGGCTTAGCATCTCCAGGGACCTCTTTGTCACCACCGGTGTCACCTGCAGGCTCCTCGTAGAGCTTAGGAACCTCCAAGGTGTCCATCTTCCTCGTGAGGGTTGGAGAGCACTGCTCTGAGGGAGAGGATGGAGCTGGGGCAGGAGAATGCAACAGGGATGCATTCTTCCTGGACTGTCGTGGTGAAACAGTCGGGCTTCTTGTGTGGCCCAGGCTCTCTGGGGTTGCCTCCTCCTCCAGCCCCACCTGTTTGGGTTTTGGCAGGTATATTTTGCGCCGGGCCCCCAAAGCCAGCTCTTCTGGTGTGGCACAAGGTAGCACTGGCAGAGGGCCAGCAGGGCTCTCTTCAGAGCTCACTGGAGGTGAATCAGAAAGATGAGGAGCTGTGGGCACGCTGCCCACCACAATGGAGGGCACTGAGAGTGGGGGCGGCCCCTCAGCCTCAGGAGCCCCCCAGGTGCGTCTCTTTGGAGGCACAGGCCTGCAAGCCAGCATCTCCTGGCTGGTGACAAACTCCTCATTAATCATTCCTGTGATCCGTCTGGATGTCCTGGGGGTCAGAGGCAAGTTCTCTGCTGTCTGGAAGAGCTGGTTGTTTTGTACTTTTTCCAAAACTTTCCTTGAGGTGCGAGGGCTAAGGCCAGCAATGCCTATCTCTGGGATCATGCCTTCCCCTGCATTCGGCTGCTCCATGTCCCCAGAGTCAGTGTCCCCTTTTGTGGCATCTTTACTGCTATCTGACATTTTTAGAAGTAGCAGCAGGTAGTTCTTTAAAGAGGAAACCAGGTTTTTGTGCTGCATTTTCTCCTCCACAGACATCTCCTGAGATCTCTCGGAGCTGGGCAGGACCAGCGGTACCTGTGGCTGAACCTCAGAGACTCCTTGCCAAGTCCCTGAAGATGCTGCTGGTTCCTGGCATGGAGCTGTGGCTGTCAGGAGTCCTCCCTCCTTCCCTTGAGGTCCCATGGGCACTGGCTTGGCATTCTGCTCTGAAGTGATGGCTGAAAACACTTCTCGTGGGGCAGATCCAGCTGTCGTTGTGATTTCCGTTCCTCCTCTGGCAGGAGACAGCAGCTGGGCTCCAGATGGGACCTCTCCTGCAGTGGCTTCCACCCCTGGGCTTCTGTTGGATGCCAGCAGTGCCTCCTGAGCCCCTGATGGCCTCACTGCAGGAGCAGGGAGCGGCTCTTCCTTGGCAAGAGGAACTGAAGCAGGAGCTGCCGTTTCATTTTGGGTGTTCTGATGGCCCAAAGGTGTCCCTGCTGCCTCCCTGTGCACAGCCCCAAGACATGGCTCTGCTGCTCCACTCCCTCCTGTCCTCACACCAGGATGGCTCCCAGACAGCTCTGCTCCTGCCTCTTTGCTCTTCCCATCCTTGACTGTCTGACATGGGATTTGTTCAAGAGCAGTGTTTTCTCCAGGTTCTGGAGGAGTCAAATTTTTTAGCAATGACTCTTCCCCACCTTGGCTTTTGTTCTCTTGATTTAACAGTCCTTGCTGAGTCTCTCTGTCCTCAAGAGCATGGGAATGTCTTTCTGCCTGTTTCCTGGGGGGTGGGTGCTCCTTGCCAGACTGCACATGGTCTGGAGAACGTGGTGGTGGCTTTGGTGGCTCCTGAGGCCTAAACCGAGGATTTGTCCTTTTCACAGCCCCCCTGGTTTCCTGGCAAGCAGGCACCTCTTTCCTGACCTCCTCTAGCTTACTGCCTTGCTGACTGGTCTTTCTGGCTGGACTGGACACTGGATGCTTTAGGTCACCAGGAGACTGTCCAACTCTTGCTGCAACCTAGTTAAAAAAAAAAAAGGAAGGAAATTAGCATCATGTTACTGCCTGGGTCTGTGCAGTTGTACTTGTGGGCCACCTGTACCATACAGCACTGCCCAACTTCTTGAATCACAGGAATTACCCTGATACCAGTGTTACTCTGTCATCCAGGGTCTTCTGTTTCACCATCTTCCCACAGGAGTGGGTCCCACCTGTCAGGCTGTACAAAATGTTTCAGCTCCAGCCCTTCTGCCTTTCAACACCCCTGCTGTGCAGAAAGGCAAGAGATCTGCTTTTCTAAATCATTCATTGGCTTTTAATCCAATCTCCTCTGAGCCTGTGCCTTCCCAAAGAACGAAACTTTCCCATTTTTACCAGCCACTGCTGACACCTTGCATAATTCCCCTGATGTTCCTGCAGACTGAGTGCTCCCCTATGTGCCCTGTGAGATGGGGCAGCTGGCATGTCACACTCTATCAGGATGAGGCTGCCCAAATGATTTATAGGGAAACCATACACCCTGACGTTATCAGCACTATTCAGCCATTCTGTTTCTCTGACGTTTGGGAAGCTCAAATGTTTCCGACCGCAGCTGCACCCAGCAGACGTGTCAGCGAGCTGCCTGCTGTGATGGCCAAGCTTTGTCCTGAGGAGAACTGCCCCAATCCTCCAGCCAAGGAGCACAGGCTATTTTTGTAGGAGAGGCAGTGATTCCATGGTGCACACTCTGGGAGCATCACCAGCACAATGGCACGGGGACAGGGCATGCCCACAATGGGACCCTGTCACCATCACATTTTCTGAAAAATCCTCCTTGCCCAGGATTTCTCTCCTGGGAAGCTGAGAAGCCTCAGAGGAAAAGGAAAACAATATTATCTCATTTGCTTCTCCTGTGTCTTGCTGCTTTGGAATGTGGTTGCAGATTTATTTGACACATTGAATTGTTTTAACTTAACGACCAATCATGGTCCAGCTGTGTTGAGGCTCTAGAGAGAGTAATGAGTTTTTCTTTATTATCTTTTAGTCTTCTGTCTGTATCCTTTCTCTATTCTTTAGTATAGTTTAGTATAGCATAATAGAATAGAATAATAAATTAGCCTCTTAAGAACATTAATTAATTAACATAATAATAAACTAGCCTTCTAAGTATCTTGTTAAGCCTACTGTCTGTATTCTTTCTCTATTCTTTGGTATAGATTTAGTATAGCACAATATAACATAACATAACATAACATAATATATAATTAGCCTTCTAAGTATCTTGTTTAAGCCTTCTGTCTGTATTCTTTCTCTATTCTTTAGTATAGATTTAGTATAGCATTCTAGAATAGAATAGAATAGAAGAGAATAGAAGAGAATAGAAGAGAATAGAATAATAAATTAGCCTTCTAAGAACATGGAGTTAGATTCATCATTTCCTTCCCTTGTCTGGAGACCCCGAAAATACCACAGGACCCCCTTCCAGCCTGGAGGATCTGCTGCTAAGGATTTTCTCCTGAGGTTCCTGACTTGAGTGTTAAGCCCACCAAAATGAACACCATGGGAAAGGAGGGCTATAGCACTTAGATCTCTGTTTTGTGCTGCTTTTGCTTCATTTGGCAGCTTGGGGAAAAGAGGAAAGGTAGCACCATTCCCTCAGCAAGCCCCTTCCCAAGCAAATAAATAGAATGGTTTGAGTTGGATGGGATCTCAAAGCCCATCTCATTCCAATCCCTGCCATGGGCAGAGACACCTTCCACTATCCCAGGTGCTCCAAGATCCATCCAACCTGGCCTAGAACATTTCCAGGGATGGGGCAGCCACAGCTGCTCTGGGCAATCGGTGCCAGGGCCTCACAACCCTCTCAGCCAAGAATTTCTTCTCCATATCCCATCTGACCCTGCCCTCTGACAGTGGAAAGCCATTCCTCCCTGTCCTGTTACTCCATGCCCTTTTTCAAAGTCCTTCTCTAACTCTTAGGGCATGAGTATTGAAGGGTGGAGAAAGCACCATTAGAGGCTGTTCCTACCCATAAAATTCAAATCATCAGCTTAAAATTTAGGCAAGAGTGATTACCATGCAAAACTAGTTTCTTTGCTCTCGTAGAGGATGATGTTCAGATGGTACACTCCGGTATTTTGCTACAGATAAATCCAGCTCAGAAGAGAAGTCCTGAGCATAAGGCCCAGCTATGTCCCAAGGCTAGGAAAACACTCACCTATGACCTTTCTTTTTTAAGAATAAAAAAGAAATAGACAAGTAACCTCTGTCCTGAGGGGTGAAAATATCCTGAAACATGCCTGGAATCTGCCTTAAAGGCTTTAAATCAGCTTATTTGCTCTCAAAAAAGCTTGAGGACTTTCCCCAGCAGCACCAACAAGCTGAAGCATTCAAATTCAAATCAGAAGCATTCCCTTTTGTCTCCTCAAAGGCACACCAGCTGACAAGTCACAGTTTTCCCTCTGTGAGGCTTTTAAAGAGAAAAAAAATCTTGATGCATGTCAAAGGCTCAGGGATGACAGCCCAAGCCTGCTGCACACCAGCATTTTTCCATCTTTTTTGAGAGCCAGAGCTGTTAAAATGAGCACAGAGGGGAGAAACAAATGGCTTTGCCATGGGCTGGTCTGAACAGCAATAATTTCTGCAGCAGTATGTGATCCTGGTGGGTCAGGATGAAGATGAGTTCACAGCACTGTGCAGCAGCATGGCCAGAAACCAGGTGAGCACTGCAGAACACAGAAAAGCTGCACCCACCAATGGCTAACGAAATTTAAGAGCGAAAGAAGGGATTTTTGTTTCCACCCATCAGTCCCCTATGCATTGTGGATTTTTCCACATTCTGAAATACATGCAAATACATGCATTACCTCCCAAGTGAGAGGTGCTGCACCCAGAGCCTTGTCTCTGCTGAAAGTGTGCACCTACCACAGCCCAAACTCCAGATCCTGCCAGCACCTGCAAACTGGACTCAGAGAATCCTTTATGACAGAAGGGGTCATCAAAGAAAAAGGGGGGAAATTAGTCCAGTAGCTTCCAGTGTAATATTTTCATGGCAAATACTTCAGGTTCAGTGACAAAAATAGCAGCTGACTAAGAGATGCTCTGAGGGTCAGAAGCAGGTGCTGTGCCCTAGCACTTCATCACCACCAAAACGAGTCTCCCAACAGAGTTTTCCCAACAGAGATGGGTGAAAAAAATAGTCCAGACCTACTGTATCCACGTTGCACTGTAAACAAAACTCGAGGCCCTGAGGGTGCAGCTCACTGGTACCTCATCTGCATGGGGGGCTCCTTAACTAAAGCTCCTTGTTAAACTGAGCAGGTGCCATCACAAGGCACTCACTGCCAGCTATAAATACCCATTCAGTGCTCCCTGCCGACCTGATCTGCAAACATTCCGCATGAGGTCAGCCTGCTGATTAAACCGGAGAGCCCCAGGCCACTGGGACCAGCTGCTCGAGTGGCCCCGACTTACATCTCTCACCACCTCAGCTGACATTTGCTTGGAGATGGGGTGGAAGCTCTGCTGTCTGGGCTCACAAAATCCCAAGAGCCCTCCTGGGTGCTTTCACCAGTGGAGACCTGCAGAGCCTGGGCAGCAGATCCCGTGGTGCACACGCAGCCTCCCAGGCCCAGTGCCACAACACAAATGCACAGATATTTTCTTGTTGCCACCCCTGTGTTGGCTGTTGTCTCTCCTAGTTACCTCTTTGTTTCCCTCCAACTTCTGTTCTTGCTGCTGGCCTCTCTGGCCCTCCAACACCTCAGAGGCCAGTGGAGCATCCTCTGTCTGTCTGCTGGCTGCCACAGGCTGCAGGGCAGCCGGACTCCCGGCCTCGTCCTTGGCTCCCACCTCCTCCTTCCCTGCTGCTGGCTTCACTTGCTTATCAAAATACATGTCCTTTAGAGAGAAGTACATGTCATCATTGGGTTTAATGTCCTGTTTCACAGCTTTCCCAGGTTCTTTGAGTTTTGGACTGGTTTCCACTTCTTGATCACCTGCTGCTCGCAAACGCGCGTTCCTGCGTAATGGGACAGGAGGAGCAAACCTGGGATTTGAAGACTGATTGGCCCTGTCTCTCCCACTTTCTTCTCGCTTAGAAACTTCCTGTTTTGGTGCTGAAGGAGCCTCCACCTTCTTTTTCTTTTTAGCTGCAGAGTCTTTTGCCCCTGGCTTGGTTGCCAAGTCCTCCACTGTCTCATAGATGTACGTGAGAAAGCTGTTCCCGTTCTCCTCCCCACTTTCCAAAGTGGCATCTCCATTGGTGGTCACCTCTGCTTTCAGAGGTGCCACCAGATTGTTTGGGAAGCCTGGCACCGCACTGAGTGGCTGCTCCTTTGTCTCAGCAATATCCTTGTGTAACCTGGACTGTGAATCTGCCACGTGCACTTTGGCTGTGTCTTCCTTCTCCCACGAAGAGTCTCCTGAGCGGAGGTTCTGATCTCGAGCCAGCCTCCGCTTCCTCTGGAGCCGTTCAGGGCTCATTCCTTGCAACTTCTCCACCTCCACATTTTCTTTCCCTCGTTTCTTGCCTTGTTCTATTTCTTGCATCTTTTCTTCAGCCTTTCTCTTGATTTTGTCAAACCACTTCTGATGGATTTTGAATTCCGTCATAGTTCCCACTTCCAGCACACCGGAGCAGGACACGATGCCTTTGTTATTTCTAGCTGAGGCCTGGTAAATGCCTGCATCCTCTTCTCGGCACCTGGAAATCAAAAGCTGTGTGTGAGACCTACCCATCCTCCTCAGGATGCCTGCTGGACTCACAGGCATGCATGTTCTCCTACTCCTTGCTCCACAGAGTCCAGAAGATGTGGCCCATGAGGTGCCCACAGGACATCTGGAGGCCTTGGGCTGGCCTCCCACCCTGGCTCTGCCTGCTCTCCACATTAATAAACAAGCAAGTTTTATGATAAATTTGTTCTAGCTCCACCCTGGAGCTGTGGTATGAGGGCTGTGATGGAGGAGAACAGGCAGCACCAGGCTTCCCAATTGTTCTTGGTCAGAGTCCTCTGCAGGATGTTCTCCTCTCAGCTCTACACAGCCCACAAGACATTCTTATTCTTCCTCTAACCTACCCTATTACCAGTCTTCCCACCCCGTGTCACAGGCACCACAAGCACCTGCCTGCATCCCTATTGTCACCCCCTGAGGACACCTGACCCACAGAGATCCCTGCTCCTGGAAGAGGTGAGCCAGCCTCTGATGGACACCTGGAGCACAGCTGGGGGAGCAGAAAAGCTCAGGCCACAAGCACAAGGATGGCAGGACTATCAGCAACACTGATATTCTGCATTTTCAGTCAGTGCCACACCTGATATCCTAAATCCAGGACTCAAAGTGTGCTTGGCTCTCCAGAAAGTTGACTCCCTGAACCATCATCTTGGAGGCAGATAGTGCTTTCCCCTTGTTCACCTTTGTCATCCCTAATGCTCAGCACTGGAAGGCTCCAGAGAGAGGGACTCCTTCTTCCCTTCCTCTTGCTTCCAGCAGGGCATCTATCCCTGGATGCAGTAATGGATCTCATACTGGTGTGACTGGGGAGCCACAGCTGGAGGGGACGGGCCAGCTCTGAACTGACAGTGGGGAGCAGAAGGGGCCAGCCAGGTGATGTGGGGAGCTATCACTGCTGACAGCTTATCCAGCCTCTGAGAACACACTCAGAGCTCCCATCAGCAAGCCCAGGCACTGTGCAGCTCCTTTACTCACTTGTAGAGCTGCAGGGTGTGGCGGTTTCCATGACGGAATATCTCGTACTTGGGCAAGCCACAGTAGCGATCCATCTCCTCATCATCCTTGTACCACGTCACCTCGGGCTGTGGGTACCCTGGGAAGGACAGGGAGGGGACACCAGAAAGTGAAACATTCCACACAGAAGCACAGACAGCACGGTATCAGCAGCAGCACACCAGCACAGATGCTATTCTGGGCTCACCACGTTCCTAAATGGCACAACAGAAACAGTGGAAACTTAATGGGCTTATCTCAGACTTTTATCACTCCTAGGAATAGGGCTATTTTTGAGGAAAAAATCCCAGCACTTCATTCCTGAACAGAGGGAGTGGATCACACGCTCGTCTCCTGTAACGCTGGCTGGGAGAAGGTGAGCATGCCGTCACTTTTATGTGAACAGGGGTGTTCTGATGGGGCCAAGGCTGTGGCTGGACAACAGGCCCCTCCATGGAGCTCGCAGCATTTTGCACAGTGTCACAGCCTGTAAGCTGATCTGAAACTTTCCACTGAACAGAAACAACCTTGATTGCATCACAGTCAGCTCAGTGTCCTACAAATGTCACTTGACAACAGATGTCACCTGCCTTTTCAGTAGAATGACATCATGATGTGTGTGACTGGCTGGCTGGCAGGCTGGCTGGGCACACAGCCACGTTCTCCACCACTTGCAGAGGTGTTGGATCAGCATGTGAGTCCCACATAGACCAGTGCTAGCCACAGCCCTCACTGCTCACTGACAGCAGCTCTAGTTCAGATTAAATGCAGTTTTCATGCAAAGACTGCTCAAGCCAGCAGCCAGCAGAGGTTCCTGCACCTCACCCAGGGCTCACCACCCAGCCAAGCTGACCCTCAGGGCATGGGATGAGAGTGTCAATGATCACATCCTGCCATGAGTAAAGGCTATAGGATTGCTCAGGAGCTTATCTGCTGCAAATGTCCCTGCAGGCTTTCTGTGGGGCCAAAGGAAGGAGTCCAGCACTCTCCTCAACTCCACCAGACCCCAAGGATCACCCACAGCACCCCAGAATGTGGCAAGGCTCAGCTCCCATGAACATCCCAGGCATGGGGCCGATGAGGGCTTTCCAGGAATATCCAAAGGGTCCCAACCCAATGGATATGGAGTAATGAGAAAGCAGGGACAAGGTGCTCTCTGGATACCAAGCCACAGGTTTCAAGGCCAACCAGGACCTCAACTGTCCTCCTTGCACCAGCCAAAGATGCTATCAGCCCATAGCAATGCCTGAGCTCTTGCTCTCATGAAGGTCCTAGAGCAGGACTGAGAGTCCAGGAGCAGAGACCCATCAGCAGGAATTCACCCAGGCTTTGGCCAATCCAATATGCCTTTGCCCAGAAAAGCAGCATATGCCAAATCTCCTCCTGTACTGCTCTGGCTCCCCTGCGCCCACCCCCTGGCCTGTGGTGGCTCCTCAGTGTCCACTGGGACCAGGCAGGGCTGGAAAGAGAAGTCTCAGCAGCTTTTCTTTCCTGCTCTCCTCTATGAGAAGCATCAACCCCCACAGCCCAGACAGCCACAGACTGGATTTTACCCTATTGTTCTTCCTTCTCTAAGATCTCTTACTCTGCACTGCCCCAGCATCCCTGCAGTCTGTACATCTCTCACGTTTTGCTGCCTCAATCCCCTCCCTCTGCTGCCCTCAGCAGCTTTGGCTTTCTGTTGGGTAGTGCCTTATTTATCCTCTCCTACAGGAAGCCAAGCCATGACTTTCTCCCAAGACCCTTCCTGCAAGGCTCACTTTCCTCCCCCTCTGCCCCACTCTTGTCACAGCCAATTCCTTGCTGCTGTCCTGACCCCCAAACCAGTTTCTAGAGACATGCAAAGCCCTCAGGTACTTGTGGCTGAGGAAAATGAGCCCTGAACTGCAAACTGGAGAAAGCTATGAGAGCATTCCAGTGACAGGATCACCAGGGACTGACTGCTGCTTATATTTTTCATAAAATAATAAATGTTGGCAGCAGAAGCCTGGGCTGAATGAGCCTGTGGTGAATTCTTTCTGCTCCAGAGCTGACCAAAACAATTTCCATACACAAGCTCAAACTGTGCTCAGAGCAATCCAACCCTTCCCAAGGGCTGCTCTGCAAGCAAGATCTTCAGAATGCCCCCACAGCCCATCCTGCAGGGAGCTGGCAGGTAGATTTTCCTGACAGCCTAAGAAACAGCAATCACAGCCCTTCATTCTGGGAACTGCCAGCTGATAGTTTCCGAGAAGCTCTGTGATGTCCCCCCCGCCGTGGCCTCCACAGCTGATTTCCATTCCCAGCTGGCATCTGCTGGAAAGGAAAGAGCTGCCATGGCAAAGAGCTGCCACTGCAAAGAGCTGCCATTTCCATCGAGGAAAGGCTTTTCCTCCTGCTAAGCTTCAACTCCCTGTGACATGCAGCACTCGTGTCCTTGAGGCTGCCTGCTCCCTCTGAGGAGCCATGGCCATGAGAGCTCAGTGCCAGGCCAAGCTCACACTGCACAGTGTCACCAGTGTCACCTGCAGCCCAAGAGAGCTGCAGGCAGGCTCTGGCTGGATCTGCAGTCTGCAGGCAGGCGGATGCTGAAAGGATTCCCACCTCCCACGCAGGTACAGTGGCCCCAGCTGCCTGTCCAAATATCATCCATCCCTTCCCAGGGGCTGTAACCAGAGCCAAGATGGAAACATGCCTGGGCAGGGATGAATCTCCCTGGCACAGGGAGGGGAGCTGCTGCTGATGCTGCTGACATCCATCTTTGGGCTGCTGAGTGAATAAATTCCCCCAGTCCAGAGTGGGGGTTAAAGGAGTCAGGCATCATTCCCTGCACAGTGCATCCCCTGCAGGCACAGCATCCACAGCTTGCCCAGTGGGATGAGGTGGAAATGAGGGCTCCATCCATGGGCATTGCCATGCTGCAGGCATCAGATGTCCACCCTTAGAATGAGACACCCTGATACACCCACAGACCCACACTAATCCATCCCAGACCTGCCCCTGCTGCAGCCCCCCCCTCACAAATCCACACTCATCCTTCCCAAACCTGCCCCTGCTCCAGCCCCTCCTCACAGATCCACACTCATCCTTCCCAAACCTGCCCCTGCTCCAGCCCCTCCTCACAGATCCACACTCATCCTTCCCAAACCTGCCCCTGCTCCAGCCCCTCCTCACAGATCCACACTAATCCATCCCAGCCCTGCCCCTGGTGCAGCCCCCAGGCAGAGCCTGCAGCTGCAGACAGAGCAGCCACCCAGAGGCTCCACATCCCCAGCATGTGTGTGTGTGCCTGCCAGCAGCACTGCTCCAGCCACCACAGCATCCTGGAGACTTTGCAGAGCAAGGATATTTTTTTTCATGGAGATTGTCAGGTTTAGATCAAACATTCTTTTTCTGAAAACTGTTGAAATCTGAGAAGTCTTCAAAGCTTAGTGACTGTGACCAAAACAGTTCTTAAAATATCTATCCAAAACAGTTCTGAATATATCTATCCAAAACACCCAGAGAAACTCTATTTCAAGTTGCTTTCTTTTTTTTTTATTTTTCTGGGGGCAGGAAAGGAGGGGGAGTTAGTCTTCTGAAACTTGGGAAGGTGATATGAGTTCAGAACCATTAAACAATATCCACAGTTTCTGCTCTACACAAGCTACACAGAGTAGGGGCTTCACCAGTCTTGGGAATACAATTCCTGGTAAGATGTTACCCTTCCTGGCTTCATGGATTTAAACCCCTCCAGCACACAAGGACAAGGAAGCTTCTAGCAATGCTGACAGGAGGGACAGATACTCAGAGCAGTAGCTCCCCATGCACTGTGAGCAGTGCTCATTCACCATCCTCCCCTTGTCCTGGGCCCCAAAGCCAAACCTCCTCATCTCCCAGCAGCTACTCTCTGCTCTTGCAGTCACTATCCCATCTCCAAACCCCTCACACAGCCCTTGCCTGTCTCCTGACATCCTTCATCCAAGCACTTCAGTCTCACCCTTCAAACACTTCCCTCAGGGGGTCACCACAAATGCAGCAAGTGGAACTCCTTTAACCTGATTAAAAACTGCATCCATAAGCATGTGACTGTTTACCCACCTTACCCAAACTCTCTTCCCCAAGCCATGGGCAGAGCCCTCTCCCCTCTGTACTCTGCAATAAAACCATGGAGGCACTGATGGGATCAAGCACCTGAGACAGTGATTTGTGAAGCCAGATTAGAGGGGTTGAACCTGGCTGAGAAGGGCTGAAATGGCACTGAAGAGGCAGCTGTACAGCAGTGGGCTGGTGCTGACATACAATGGTCTTGGCTAGATCCAGCCATCACCTGTCCTGGCTGCACTCATTCCCTAACAAGCAGCCAGAGACCTGGCCTCTCCATCCAGCTTCCCCCATTTCATCAGCTGACATCTCTCCTTCCCAGGCAATGCTGCACAGAAGCAAATAAAAAGCTGGAAAATCCTTGTGGCAGCACCTCCATGAAGGGCCACTCTGAAGAGAGAAGCCCAATATCCACCCACTGCAAATGAGCTGTGATGACCATTGAGACCCTGAAGTCCAGACAGACCCAGCAAGGAAAGCACAGAGATGTAGGATGAAGCTGCACAGCAAATGGAAATATTCTTGTTTCCTTTGTCACATCTTTTTGAGAACAAAGGATGAAACTAATTTTGTCTGAAAAAAGAAAACATCTCATAACTGATGCAGGATCTGACCCAAAAAATCAAATCAGACATAGCAGGGACACCAGCACCAGCAGCAGGCTGAACTAGGCATGAGGAGGAAAGGAAAGCTTGTGCTTCCACACACAGGAATCTGCCTCTGCCTGACCTGCTTTTTTCCTGCCTGCACCACTCATCACATTCTGGAGATTGGTTCTTCAAACTCTTGCATTCTTCTGTGTTCCTAGGACAGCCCAGCAAGTCCTAATCCAAGTATTCCCAGATGTTGGATGAGCCTGTAACTCTCATTATTGATCAAGAAAAAAAAAAGTAAGATGCTATTGTAGGTCACACGTCCATATTTGTGGCTTGACCGTCAAAACAGGAGCAGGTGACTGTCTGCCCTTTGCCTCCATCAAAGTGTCCCTGGACTGCAGCCACAGTGCTGGGGCTGAACTGGTTCCACTCTGGTCACTGGCCAGGGATGTCACTGCCATTTCCTTGCTCCCAGCAACGCCTCCCAGTTGAACACAAACATCACGGCAGGGCACGATACCTGACGTACCAGGCAGGCTCTGCAGCCAGGGTACGCCCCACACCTCCTGCCCCTCTCTCCCAAACAGATCCTGAGCTCCTAAAGTACTCCACAGGACCACCACCTATCTGGCAGAGGTGGTCCAAGAATGATTTTAAAACCATTTCATTTCCATTAAAATTTCAAAGTGCATAGACATCTCCCAACCTAGTTTACCAAGCACAAAAATATTGTGACACATGCTGAAAGAGACTCATTGACAATTTCCTACACTTGAGCAGGAAATGAGGCCAGTACCAGGTCAAGTTTTCTGCCTGGTGCAACACACCAGGAAGAGATGGAATTTGTTAGAAGGAACCATCAACCTCAGAGGTGCAGCTGGTGGAGATTTAAGCCAGTGAGATAAGCCAGGACTTTTACTCTGGATTTCCCAACACAACTAAACATTTTCTCACCTCTGACACTTGCAGAATGGCATGTTCCATGGTACTGCACATTATGTCAAGCTTTTGCTTCCAGAAAACTCAAACTGGAAAGAGCTCTTCTAATGACTTCCCAAATAAAGTGGTTTGGAGGCATCTCCTAGCAGCCCTCTTTGGCTCTAGAAGCTGCAAGCAGGGGTCTGCTGAGGTTAAGCCTCAATAAAATCAATATATCAGTTGTACCCCTGCAAGTCAGGTCAGCCTTCAGAACATGGGAATCCATGAGAGAAAAGGCAAGAATTCATAGTTGGCAGTTCTCAGAGGGACTGAGACTGTGCCTCCTCATTTCCAGCCTGTTTCTAACAGCAAACCAGACTTCCTTAGGAAAGCTTTGGTCCTTGTGCCTAAGAGGCTCACTGGATATACTCTCCTCCTTCCAGAATTTACAAACTTGTTTGCAAGTGCCTCTCACTGAGTAACCTCTGGCAGTAATTAATACTAGTGAGGTGAGGAAGGATCATGGAGGTGTTAACAAGTACATTGAGAGAAGAGGTTTTAGAGTCTCCATATTTAAAGAACAAAATCTCATCACCAAAGGAGCTACTTGTGCTGCCATGCCACAAGGCCTTAGCACCAGCCTTCTTTTTCAGCCTCTCCCTCCTCCTCCTCCTCTTCTTGACTTAACCCCTTCCTGCCCATGGGGAGGTTTTAGCTCATTGGGCAGGGACCAGCTTTTATTTCAGATGTTGACAAGACACAGAAGTTCATCACAGATAAAAATGTAGCTGTGCTCTAACCATCTACAGTATTGGTTCCAGCAGGAGAGCCTTAGTCTTCAAAACTGCACATTCCTGAGTTATGGAGGCCAGGATTAGAGAAGCAGAGATTAGGACAACAAAATGTAGCTGGTCCAAGCAGTAACCAGCATATTCCATTTTCTGGTATTTCATTTGCCTTGCTTGAGATGTTAGCTTATGCCTTTGCCTCTTTACACACTCAGGTGCTTCCCACCTCCCTCAAATTGAAGCTAAAATCACCATGCAATTGCTGAACCTCTGCTTTGGTGGGCTTGTTATCCTTGTTATCACTTGCTGCAGAGTTTAACTGGCACAAGTCCAGCAGGTGAGGCAGGACCAGGTTATTCACTGAAGACACTGTTACCTGTCACTATGCACGTGAATTTAGCATCAGAGTCCTCGGACACAGCACGGGATTTGATAGTGGTTTCAAATAGTGGCTGTGTTTCCTCCGTCAGCTGAGAAATGATTGCGCAGAAGGTGCTCCTGGAAGATTCAAGAAGCATTTCTTAGAGATAAAAGCACCAGAAAAATCAAAGGGTCCACCTTGTGTCTCACCTCAGCAGCCTGTGTTCTCATTGTCCATGCCCTCTTCCCTCCCATCATCCCTACACCTGCTCACAAGCCCAGTCCAGTGCCAGGGCATTGGACTGATTTCTCCCTCCTAAATGTCAATTTAAAGTGACATTTGGGAGCCATTCCCTTTGTCTTAGCTCTTAGGGCTATTGGGGCAATGAATGTTAACCCCCTGGATGAATGAAGACCCATTTAAGCTCTTGATTATACCAAAACATCTCTTTGGCCAGCCAGCAAGCTTAGAGCTCCACCTAACAAAGTCAATTCCCAGTTCTGAACCACAAATGTTTCAAGAGATGTTCTGTTCACTGGGATTTCCTTTTATTTGTGAAGACTTTGAGTCATTTCAGGCCAAGTGTGAATTGCACATGTCTCTTGAATACAGCAGCCCCCTTAGAATGAAGAAAAGCTGCCAGCTGTGGGACAGCTCACTGAGGAAGATCTGAATCTGGCTGGCAGCTTTCTGAACCCAGGAATTAGCTGGGAAGGTACTTCCTGATTAACCCCTTACTGCTGCAGGTAGGCACTCACACTCCCTACTCCAGGAGTTCAGGCTGGGACACCCAAATAGCCAGAACTACCCTGAGAGTGCAATCTGTAATGCTCAAGAGCAGACCATGGATTCTCCAGGTGTTTCAGCACTGTTCAATGAGTGCAATAAATCACCATATTCATCCAATCCTGCTGCAGCATCACTGAGAGAGGTCCCAGAAAATCTGGGCTTTCTTAAATAAAGGGAAATTATTTATTTAAAGGGAAATTATTTAATTTCAAATTGGGTTTTCATTCAGATAATGCTGATGCTCTTGGAAGGGAAGAGCTTCCTATTTAATTTTTCCCTCGGCAATTAAAACTCTACACACTTACAACATGAGAGGGGCCCCCAAGGTCTCAAGTGCAAAGATGCTGAGAGAAACAGCTAATGCTGCAAGAGAACTGGTAGCTGGCAGCTCTATTTATATAATTTTCAGCAGTGAAAGACATTCCTTAAACAAGTGATCAGCTTCCAGAAGCATGCAAGGGGTGGAACAGATGCCCAAACCACTCATGACACAGCTGCACCACGAGCAGAAGGGCTCAGAGTGTGTGGTGAGGGTTCCATGAGGAGGACCCCAGCCCCACAAGCAGCCCCAGCTTGCAGGCAGGATGCTGCTGCTGCTGCTGCCACTAATGCTCTACCTGCTAAGGAAGCAAACTCAGTCAGGACAAACCAAAAAAACCCACGTTCAGCATGACCCAGAGGGGGCAGGTGCACTGACAGGGACTAAGCACACGTGGCTGAAGGTGTCAGGAGAGCTACAGCCACAGCAACTGCCTGTTTTATCCACCCTGAAAACTTACCTGGAGGCTGCAATGTCATTATTTTCCCTCTGCCTTCCTGCAAGAATGTGTTTGTAAGAGATGCAGGGAGATGAATCCCTGAGTAACAACCCACTGGGACCTCACCCAGCTCCCAGGCACCTTGTGCTGGATGAGGGTCAGGACAGGGGAAGCTTGGGATGTTGCAAACCTGAATCATCTACTGAATGAGGGTTATAAGCATGGTGTGTATCCAAACACATGTGTGGGGTGGGATAAAAATAACAGATCCCACAGCTCAGACTCTTTTCTGTGGAAATCAATGGTTACTAGGACACTGGTCCTGGTAAGCAACTCTTCACTCAACTGTGGGGCCAGGAATGGGCTGTGGGAATCAAAAGCTGTTTCAAACCAAAGCAACCTTCCCAAATTCCAATCCCAGGGGGAAAAAAAAAAAAGCCCATTTCCACGGAGCAAGGCAGACAATCTAGTACAAGGCAGTTACTGGTAGGGTTTTGATGCTCCCTTCAATACAGATCCCCCTCCCCATACCAGTAAATGCCTTTCAGAGCCACATAAAAGAATTTCCCAAGCATCAACCAACATTTCATACCCCAGCAGGAGGGCAACAGGATCAGCATCTTATAACCAAGTGATGCATACACACAGAGTGGCTCTTGGGACCCAGTTTAATCCCAGCACCATGCCATCAGCAGGCAGCACCAGGAATAAGTCTGGTCCACTCAGTGCAAACCCCACAACCAGGTGAAATACATCCAGCAAAGGCTACGGAATAGCTTTGCAAAGCAGCTGTGGTGGAAGCTGGGAGCTCCACAGGCTCAGCAGATGAATCAGGGACTTGCCCAGTGACACCTGGCAGGAAGCCTGGAAGGTCTATTGAGCCTTTCAAAGAAACCATTGTGTTGGTCACAGCAGGGTTTCAAGGCTCTGGCACTGTGGGGCTCTCAGCTGACTCACTCCAGCTGCAAGGAGGCTTGTCCAATTCAAATTGCTTTCTAAACCAGTAATTCAGGGTATTCCAAGACCTGGACACAGAGCACTAGCCACTTTTTCTTTGGGCCTTCCTGGAGCTGCATCTTTGGGGCAGAAGAGACCCCTTGCAATTCAGTAGCCTTTTCAATTAAAGAGGGATTTCCATACAAAAGCCTGCTGGAAAAGGAGATTTGAGAAGTGTATTCCTCTTGGTATGATTTTCTTTTTCTGACTTTTTGGTTAGAAATCCCAGAGCTATAGAGGTGTTCTGGAGAGGCCTTTCCCTCCATGGTTATTCTTCTACCTGCCACTCCAGCAAACCAGAAATGCCAACTGATTTCCAAATGTGTTCTTTTGCCAAAGGCAAAGTACAGCTGTACAAGTGCCTTTTGGGGCAAAGTCCAAGTGAATGAGGATCCTCACAACAATGGCAGGGGGAAGAAAATTTTTTTCTCTGGATGTCTCAGGGCAGTCACATCCAATTTTTAATGTCTCTGTATGGAAGTCTCACTTTAATATAAAGAAGTAGCTGAACACCCATCCTTTGGCTAAAAAAGAGGAATATTTCTTGCACCTTAATACAGAAATTATGATGAACATTCAGTTTTCTTTCTGCAGTTCAAGCAAATATTAGGGATCAAATCATGCAGAATGAGGCTGTTAGATCACTTCAGGGCTCTTGACTGATTAATTAATTAGTACCAAAGCGTTACAGGTTAATGACGTGCAGACAGATTCAGAAAAGTGTTTGGTCAGAGCAGTTTAATGCAATGTAGTTTTACCTTCCTAAACTGGAGGGAGAGAATCTGCTGCTTGATAAGCTAAGCAAAAAACAGCATAAAAACCATTAGAGAGAGAAGCACGGAAAGGAGCTGAAATAAACAAACAGTTACAGAGACATATTAATGATGAGTCATTTTGCAGAGGTCAGAGTTCCTATTAAAAGAAGGTACAGCTGCCTTAGGCTGCCTGCCAGGACGAGCAAGCCATATTGTCAATTGAAATCAAAGGCTGGAAAAATGAAATGGTCGTTAACCACAGAGAATCAGTGTCAGGACATTTATACAAGTAGGTTTCCAAGAAGCAGCACCTTGAGCCTTCCATGCACCATCTGCAGCCCTGTGCTCAAAGCAGGCAGCTCCAGCACAGGAGATGTCCAGCCCAGTTCTGTGCTGGCAAGCAGCTGGCCTGAGCTGGGTGCCCTCTGTGCTTCCAAGGACAGCTCCTGGGAGAAGCTGAAAACTCTCTGATCACATTGCTGTCCAGCTTGCCAATCAAATCACTAAGGTCTGGCAAAACATTAAAATAAAAGAACAGAAGTAGACTTTACAAGAATCTACACGTTTTGCTTTGTTTGTGGGAAGATGTAGGAGCATTGACCAATCCAGGGAACAAAATCAAACACAGGTCCTGCACAAGACATCTTGATGAGCTACTTACCAGTGGTCACAGCTCTCCCAAAGGAGTGTCTTCAGGGACTCATGTCCTAGCCAAAGGACTGTGGCAGCAGCCCCTTGCAGGCTGCAGGAAACAACCTCTGTGCATTGACCTGCAGCAGTCAGGAACAGCTCCTGAAGCCTTGACTCACCCACATGGCAATCAAAAGTCCAAAACTAACAGGGACAAGCTAGTCAGCAGCATGTAAGCTCAGTGATTTAATTGCACTCAGGTACATGTTACACCTGTGCAACAACCTCACCAAACAGCCTTGGAAATGACTGCAGCACGGCCATCCCCTCTGGGAGGTGCCAGGCCAGACTGGCACATCCCCAAGTGCAGGGAGATGAAACCCTCTCAGGCTCTGTGAACCACCAAAGTTCAGTGCTCTAGGATGGTGCTACAGAAGGCAGCAGGAAGAACCACATGGAGGGCCACCTGCAGGTGCACCTCTTCAGGTCTCCTCCCCAAATGTGTGAGTCCCAGTCCTGGGGAAACCAGCAGGACTCCAAGTCTTGCCCTAAAAATGATCACAGAGAGACCCTGAAAACTGGTCCTGCCAACTGTACATTCCACCTGTGGAGGCAGAGCCTCCATGTGAACACTGAGAAAAGAAGCAGCTCAGCTTGAAGTCCTGACACTTTACACAAATAATTGCATATTTCCTTTGAGAAGAAAAATCCGAAGGGCTCACTGACTTCTCCTTCAGGAGAGCAAAGACAGCAGAAGTTTTGGTCTGTTGCTGAGGAGCAGCTTAAACCCAACAAACATGGGTGGCACTTGGCCTTTTGGCAGCAGCTTCACCCTCTCCACCCCCAGCCACACAATCCTGGTCCACTCCCAGTGCCAAGTGCTGGTCATGCAGCCAAAGGATGTGCAGGTTGGGTGTGATCCAGCTGGGGAAATCAAGTGCTCACAGGAACAAGCTGAGGATCACTCACTCACCTGATCCCTCTTCTATGTGCTGTGCTGGTCCATGGGAGAAGCCACACAGAGTCCTTTGTCCTTTGAGCTGTGTCCTTTCACTCTTTGCAACATCCCTGTGAGCTCCATGCCCTTTCTGGCACTGCCAGCCACAGCTTTGCATTACCTGCCTTACTGACCAGCACCTCACCTTGTCCTCAACACCCTCAGAGCTTCTGGGGCTCAAATTGCACCTCGTGCTGCTCTCACCCCATCCTGACCTCCTGGGGATCCAGGTTCCTCCTCCCACACTCCTCCCAAGCACAACCACCCCCGGTGGTCCCAGGGGCAGCTGTATCCCTGTGCTCTGGGCTGCCCCCAGGCACCTCTGTCTGTCTGTCTGTCTGGAAACACAACTCACTGGTTTAACTCGTCTCAAAACATTTTGCTTACCACTGCAAGGGAAAAACATCTTTTCACTCACCAGGAACACTAAAGACCTTCTAAAAAGGAAGTTCCCAAAATCCTTGCAAGCTAGAATGCTGGTGTAGGCAGTGGTGTGGTTTTAATCATGATTTCTTGCATAAGACAAACAGGGATGTGTCTTGGCTTGGATGTAAAGAAAATAGCAAGAGTCAGAACAAAGGCTGCTTGTGCCATGAACCTATTGTGCTCATGGATGTGATCAAACAGTAAGCACTGACAGTGCTGTTTTTTAATCCCCAGTATTAAGACAACATGGGCTTTATTCAGTGCACATCCTGAGACAGCGCTGAACACTGAACTGAGGGTCTCTTGAGGGTCTCTCCATATTATCAGAAGAAAAAGGCCATCATGTATTAATTGAAGTTTAACCTCAATATGCTAAATTTGCTTTTCAGACTAGAGCTTTAAGCCCCAGAGAGCATGATCAAATTGTGGATCCTGCAGCCAGCAGAGCCCTGCCTGCAGGCAGCTGGCACTTCCCTTCATATGCATGGAGAGCTGAGACAGCACAGCTCCATCAGAACCCAATCCCTGCTGGAAACGTGGGGCTCCTGAGCAGGGCAGCAGATACCCAGTGTGCCTGCTCTGATCCTCCCTGGCACTGGGCTCTCTGTGCCCTGGGCTCCCCAAGGACTACCCAGGGCTCTGCTAATGAGGTGTAGCCTCAGCAGTGGATGTGCCTCCCTCGAGCAGGCTCGAGGCCACTGCAGTTACTGGATAAAGGCAAATGTTATCCTGAGGAACACATCTAAACCACTGCAACAAGGCCTCCAGTGTAACCCTTCCTTCTGTTGGAGAAGTGGACTTCAAAAACATCTGCTCCAGGTGTGTCCAGCACTGGTGGGATGAAGCCTCCACAAGCACCTCCCACTGATAAAGAGAAGCTCAGCTTTTTATAAACTAATTCTGAAAATACACAACTGTTCTCACAGCACTACACCTCTGCACCACATCCCTTCTACCAGTCCCAGTTCTTTGTTAAATTGCATTTTATCACATGCTTTCAAGCTCCTTTGGCCATTTATCATCCTCTTAAAGGTTTTAGCCCTTCAACTACTCCCAATTTTCTTTGGAAGTGAAGACAGCCTTCCTCATTTTTCATGCTCTTGCCAAATTTCAGTCTTGCAAGGGCAGGAGGCAGAACTGTCAACACCACTCACTTTTTTTAACCACTCAAGTTGATGGTCTGGGCTGGCATCCACTGGCACTAAAAAGTTAACTGCTTGAAAAACATGCATTTTCAGTCTGGCACCTTTTTTAACCCTCTCATGCAATTATCCATGAAATTACTCTCTTTCTGTATTTCTTATCATTGAGATAAAGAAATCTTTCTCCTTCCAGTGCTCTCCTCACATGGAAGTGAGCAAGAGTTCAGGAAACCCTGAAATAGGCTTAACAGTGGCTCCATCCCCATATGGACAAGCACCTGGACTCGAGCTGCTTGAGCTGCAGCAGTGATCAATATTTTTCAGTGCTCTTCCACAGCGTGAAAATTGACCCACACAAGCTGTCCAGTGAAGGAAAAAAAGAGCAAAACGTGTCCATGACAGCAAAGCTGACAGGTCCAAGTTATGTTTTGAGGGAATCAGCACTGCACCAAAGCTCCTTGGAGAGCCTGGCAGCCTGTACAGAGCTGGACAGAGGGACTGGCAATTTCCTACAGACATTGCCCCTCGCTGGCTGCCTGATCCCTGACATTATTGGGCATGTTTTGCATATGCAGACTTCCAAGTATAAGGTTTCCTATGAACTTGCCTGTCTTCAAGGTTAACACTACTTGAGACAAATACAAACCACTCAGCTGTCAGCAGTGAACCCTTTTCAGGGTTTAAAAGCCAATACTGAGGCTTTCATGTAGGCATGGCTGTGCTCAGAGCTGCTTTCCTGCCACGTGTCCTGCTCCTTATCAAGCACTCCCTGCACACACAGAATGTGTGCTGGTGCTCATACACCATGGCAGGAGCTATCAGCAGGCCTGTGATAAAGCAGCTCTGGGTGCTGTGTTGCTGTACAAGACACATTGTTATTTCACAGACTGGAAAACAGATGTATTGAGTCTTTGCTTGTCAAGGTCACAGAGCGAATCCATGTCAGAGATGCCGAAATGTGACAATTTTTTTCTGCAGGTAATTTACGTTTTGCTGAAATCAGGCTAGATTTCATTAACAGAGAGGGTGGAAAACAATAAATTAAGTTACACATTCCTGTATCAGCCTCTGTAATGCTCAGATTTGTGTATTTTAACTCTGAATTGTTGCTGCCTCTATGGCCCAAATTAAACTTAGAAACACACCAAGGGATGAGAAATGGCCAAAAAAAGAGCAAAGTAACTATTGGACAATGAGATGCCCAGGAAAGGTGACATCCTCCTGGCAGCTCACTCTGCAGAGAAAAGAAAAAAAAATAAAATAAAATAGCCTGTAACAGCCCTTCCATCTTCCTCTTCTTGCAGCAGGTGATGCTGTGAATGTGAGATAACAACCTCAGTCACTCAAGATCTTCCTCCTCTCATCCAAAGAGAGCAAGGGTAGAGCAGGTTTCAACTCCATCTCCTGGGAACTGCCTCTGCTGGACATGAGAGCTGCCTTGTTTGGAGATGACCACACTCTGTCCCCCACACAATGGTACCCCTGGCCTGGGAAACATCCCCTTTCAGGAGGTTCCCTGAGAAGAGCACAGCTCTCACATGTGATATCCTCTGTGTCTTTATGGTGACCCTGAAGGGCATGGGCTTATCAGGACACACACTTGGCTTCCCAGGGGATATGGACATATGGACAGGAGCTATGGAAAGGGAGCTGAAAACTCTCCCTTTGGAATTGCTGAGGATTGTTATTCAGAGTGCACAGCTGCTGAGGAGCCCCACTCAAAGCAGAGCCCTCCAGCAATGGGAACCAGCCTCCTCTGTCCTGCAGCTCACAGCGTGTGGAGATGACTCACTGGCACCCCAAACTTTGCCTTTCCTGCAGGAACTGGCTGTCCCTCCTCCCAGAGTTTGAGACACTTCCATCCCACAAATCAAACTGACTGAGTGCTCTCAGCTGCCTCAGCTGGCATCTGACCAGGGGGTTACACCACTCCTGGCCACAAGCAAAGTCCCCTCAGACATTACAGGTACCCAGCTGCCAAACAGGGAACGCCACTGAACTAAACCTGCTTTTCAGGAACCACGGGCTCCTCAGTTTCCTCAGCACACTTTATTATAGCAACAGATCTTTCTCCTTCATTTGATATTATGTGCAAAGCAAGAGGGACAAGATTGGGAATGGTTTGCAGCCAGAAGAGCCAGGTGGCAAGGCCCTCTCCTGAGCTCAAGTGCCACTCCGAGCAGAGTTATCCAAGAAAAGCTCAGAGGCAATGCCACTACACTCTATAAATATCTGGCTATGATGTAGCTGTGACAGTAGAAAGACATTCAAGCAAGGAAGCAATGCTCTAATGAGACTGAGGAGCAGACAGCTGCATTAGGTAAGAGGCAGATCACTTCCAGCAGAGGTTTGCCTAGCACTCAGATGAAGGTTGTATATAAAACTGCATCTCTCTGCACAATACACTCTCCAGATTTGCTAGTTCTTACAAAAAGGACATCTAAAAAGATGTCTTGAGGGTTGTGGCCCATGAATGCAGCTAAGGTAGACCCTGAACAGGATTGACAGTGAAATAATTACTTGCTTGAAATAATTGCTTTGAGACATAACAGGTTTGTTTAAAAAAAACAACATAAAGATTAAAAAAAATCCTGTCAGCAGCCAGAGCAGAGGGCAAGTCACTGTGGCCATAAGCTGCTCCTGACACTGTCCAAGATTTGGTATGTTAAAAGAGCAGCAAAGGAAAAACACTGAGCTGTTTGCTCACATGGAAAATCCTTACAAAAGTCTAGTTCCCAAGGCCATGAAGAGTAAATACCCTGAACATTCTGTTTAATAAAAGGATGACGTTCTATCTATGGCCACTTTCAACACCTCTATTCTTCTGGCTTTCTTAGCACCACCTCTAGAAAATTCTGCAAGTTAAAACCCAGAAAAATCATGTTCTGGTTACCTGATTCATATCCTTCAATTCACATGATATCCCTTTCCTCCAACAGGGTTAGGGAGACCAAGTAAGACATCCAAACTGCCCTCAACACAGAACCACAGAATGGTTTGGGTTGGATGGGACCTTAAAGCTCATCTTGTTCCACCACCTGCCATGGGCAGGTGACGTATCCCAGGTTGCTCCAAGCCCTGTCCAACCTGGCCTGGAGCACTCCCAGGGATGGGGCACCCACAGCCCCTCTGGGCACCCTGTGCCAGGGCCTCACCACCCTCACAGGAAGAATTGAACCCTAATATTCCATCTAGCCCTGCCCTCTGTCAGTTTGAAGCCAATTCCCCTTGTCCTGTCACTCCAGCCCTTGCAAAGAGCCTCTCTCCATCCCTATCTTAGGCTGCCTTCAGGTACTGGAAGGCCACAATCAGGTTATCCAAAAGCTTCTCCAGGATGAACAATTCCAGCATTTTCTCATGGCAGAGGTGTTCCATCCCTCTGACAATCTTGGTGCCTCCTCTGGACTCGTTCCAACAGCTCCATTCCTGTGCTGGGATCCACAGGGCAGAGCGTGTTCATAAGTCACCCCAGAAGCAGGAATTTCCAACCTCAGTTTCTTTTCTTAAAGATCTCTCCAGGTCTTTGTGTACCTCTACCACGTTACTACGCTTTCTACTGCTTTAAGAAGTGGTGAACAGGCAAATATTTTAGTTAAACATACTCTATATATACACATAAAGACAGAAACAGAGAAACCTGAAAAAAACCACATTTTCTTTGGATCACAATATCCATTTTTGTTTCCTAATTGCTACAGTAGCCTCCCACAGCAATCCTGTGTTTGTTTTATTGCCTTTGTTAGTTTCAAACCCAGCAAATCCAAATCCATTCTGTGTTAGAGAGCTGCTCAGGGTTATCTGCTGTTCTGCATGTTGCTCATCGTGCTTTTCAAGTTCTCCCAGGTATGCTCTCCAGATGTTCCTGGATTTAATTAAACTCATAATTGCTTTCTGAAAGTCTCCTTGCTACACCATTCCACTCATTTGCTTCCCAGAATTGTTACGATACATTTTTTAATTAGAACATAAAAAGCCACACTTCATTCAAGCCCTTGCCCTGCATTTTAGACAACAGTTTCCAAAAATCCTGGGTCAAGTCTTCAGCACTTGTAGGGCTCTGCAGGGAACCAGACTTTTATATTCCTCCTCCCTAACTCATCAGAGAACCTAGAAGTTGCCATGAACTCAGGGAAAGGTCAATTTTGCCATTTAGCCATTATTTAGTCACTGCTTCATACAACAGAAGGGGCAGACAGTGGATTTAAGAGACAAAATTAAATTGCCTTGCCACAGGCTTTGACGATCATGTACATAAGTGGTTGGAAAAACGATTGGAGAATTTGTGGAAATTGAATGTGCTGCTGATTTAACTGGGGCAGCAGAGTCCCTTTGCCAGCACTGGGCTCCCACTGATGGAAATTGGGGTGCAGCATTAGGTTGAAAAGCTCAAAAGGTTCAGGGCTCAGAGCTGGATTTACCATGCCTGAGGCACAGCCCCAAGGGGTGCTGCAGCCAGAAGACACCAGGAGCACTGCCTGCATGGGTGCTGCACTGCTCCCTGCCTTCCCCAACAGAGGGAACTCTGGGAATCCAACTGGGAGCGCTGAAGGTGTTTCTTGCTGGATGGATGAACTCTCCTTTATGGTTAAACTGATTAAAGCTGCAATTTGAGAGTAGTCAAGGAAAATAAAAGTTAAGCTGTAGGCAATCCAAATACCTCAACGTCTTCTTTATTAAAACCCCTCTCTGCTTGTAATCTACAGAATGGAGTCACAGGGCTCAGTTAAGAGATTTCCAGTCCCTGGTATGATCTCAGGCCACAGGCTGTGGACCCTCTATGGACATTTGGTGGTGCTGAAGATGTCACTGTGTGCAGCCAGTCTATGATTACCTCACACCCCAGCTGACATGATACCCCCACAGAGGAACTCAATTTAGGCAACTTCACTTTGGCGTCACCCCAGTTTTAACACCTGATTTCCAAGCAGCGCTTTTTTATCTCTTTTGGTCCTGCATTTATTTTTATGAATGTCTGACTCCTTGAGGCATCAATGCTTGACACGCTGGAAATGGATTATTTATAAACCATCAGCAGGGAAGAGGCACACTCATTTGGAGAGCTCATAGACTGAAGAGCATTCCCAGCGAATTCAAAGCAATTTCAAGGCTTTTTTTGAGTGCCTCACACAATCACCGACACCTTGGGCGCTGCTGGCATATCACCCTGTAATTCTGTGTTTGCTAACCTCAGTCAGGCTCAGCTGACAGCATGTTTATCATACCTTCCCCCTGCGAACAAAGCCTTATTCCTACCCCAGACCCTGCGCTGGAGGCCATTCCTGACCCAGGAATGCTGATCTCACTGCTGCTCACCCCCTATCTACAGTGCAGAAATGCCTTTTTGACAATAAGATAAGGCACCCAGCGGGCCCCTCGCTCTGTCTGGCAAGGCACTTCACTACAATGAAGGCAGGAAGGTCAGTGCTGTTCCCTGAGTTTAACTGGAGACACTGGTGTTTGTCAGGATTTCGTAAGGACAGCTTGGACTGAGCCTTCACTGGGGTCTGCAGCTTTCTCATGAGGGGGAGAGGAGCGGCAGCACCGATCAATCTCTGCTGTCTGGTGACCAGCAACAGGACCTGAGGGGCCAGCATTAAGCTGTACAAGGGGGGATAAAATATAATAGATTCTTGGATATTCAGAAAGGGTTCTTCACTCAGAAGGGTGAAGAAGGTGTGGAGGCTGTTCTGGTGGTTCACCAGAACAGGCTCCACAGGGCAGCAGTCACGGCCCCAAGGCTGCCAGAGCTCCAGGAGTGTTTGGACAACCAGCTCAGGCACAGCACGGGATTGTTGGGGTGTCCTGGGCACGGCCAGGAGCTGGTCTCGATGATCCTTGTGGACAGGACATTTCATGATTCTGTTCTACGATTCCACCACCACTTCACACATCCGCTCAGCCACACGCAATGCGCCGTGTCCACAGGCCCTGCCCCGCAATAGCTGCGACACCGCCAGCTCTCTCTGGGGAGGCGAGGGACTGGGCTACAGCACACAGCAGCTCCTCTGAGAGCCCGAGCCATCGCTCGGTTTTCTCCCCTGGAGCAGCTCCCCAGGGACGGCCAGGCCCGTTGTCAACAGCACTTCCAGCTGGCCTCGCATTCCCTGCGAGGCCTCAGGGCTGGGGTGAGAGCCAGCCCGGCCTCCCCGCTGCACCCCCGGCCAGTTCCGTCCCCCGCCACCCCCGCGCCCGCCGTCACCGCACCCAGGGCCGCGGCCAGCTCGGGGACAGCCCCACAGCGGCGCCTTCCCCCGGCCGGCGCTCACCTGTTCTGGGGCCGGATGCCCAGCAGGTAACTCCGCCGGTCCGGCCGCGAGGCCCAGGCCGCGCTCTCGGCCTCCTCCGCGCCGTCGATGTGGCTCGTTCCCCGCCCGTAGAGGCCCGCCAGGGCCCTGCGGGTCGAGCTCATGGCCGGAGTGCGGCTGCCGTGCCCCGCGGCCGTCGCTGCCCTCCCTGTCACTCACGGCCGCCGTTTATAGACCCTCCGCACATGCCGCTGTCAATCGTGACGCGGCCGCTGCCCGGCCTCCCCGGGCCGCCTGCCCGGCCGCCTCCTCCTCCTCCTCCTCTCGCCATCGAGTCCAGCTTTTGAGGAAGAAGTGAACTTTTCTTTATAATAACCGCTCTATCACGGGGGAATTTGTTGCACCTCAAAGATCTCTCTGGTGACCACTGATAGAACCCGGTGGTACAGCATTGAAGTTGTGTCAGGTTTTCACTGGATAGCAGGAAAAGTTTCCTCCCCAGAGGATAGCTGGAAGAAGTGAACTTTTCCTTACAATAACTGCCCCATCACAGGGGATTTCTCACACCTCAAAGAGGTGACCACTGATAGAACCCGGTGGTACAGCATTGAAGCTGTGTCAGGTTTTCACTGGATATCAGGAAAAGGTTCTTCCCCAGAGGATGGTTGGAAGAAGTGAACTTTTCATTATAATAACCACCTCACCATGGAGGATTTCTCAAATCTCAAAGGTCAATCTCTCAGGTGACCACTGATAGAACCTGATGGTACAGCATTGAAGCTGTGTCAGGTTTTCACTGGATATTAGGAAAAGATTCTTGCCCCAGAGCATGGTTGGAAGAAGTGAACTTTTCCTTGTAATAACTCCCTCACCACAGAGGATTTCTCACACCTCAAAGAGGTGACCACTGATAGAACCTGGTGGTACAGCACTGAAGTTGTGTCAGGATTTCACTGGATATCAGGAAAAATTCTTCCCCAGAGGATGGTTTGGCACTGAACACATTCTCCAGGGAATGGTCATGGCCCCAAGGCTGCCAGCGCTCCAGGAGCTTTTGGACGTTCTCAGGCACAATGTGGGGTTGTTGGGGTGTCTGTGCAGGGCCAGAAGTTGGACTTGATGGTCCTTGTGGGTCCCTTCCAGGTTATTCCGTGATTTCTCAGGATCAGTTCCAACATGCCCCACTTCCTTGCAGCACAAGGCTCCCACCCTGCCTGGCAGCACCTCTCAGCATGGGCATGGCAGTCACATCCTCATATCACTTGGCAGCCTGTTTTTTACCCCAGAATAAGCCCAAGAGAAAGTCTCTGATGGTATTTATTCAGTCTCTAAAAAATACAGCACAAAAGAGAGATGTAAAAGGTGGTTACATGTCACAAACAATTACTAGCTATGATTTAATACCAAATGAAACTATAATGAGTAATAAAATGGACTTATTTTCTTGTTCTACCTTTCTCTTGCCTGTCAAGTTGTTGCATCATGTGCTGCAGACATGTCACTGATGGCACTGCATCCCTCCAGCACTGGAATGATGGATGGAGCAGATTCACTGTGGATTAGCTGCCTGCCCATGGCTGCACAGCAGTGATTGCAGCAGGAGCAGGGAAATTATGGCAAATTGCCCCATTCCAGGAAATACAGCATGATTAGAGCTGATCCTGCTGGGACAGGAGAGGCAGCAGATGCGGCAGCAAGCAGCAGGACAGGTGATGGATGCATTGGTGCAGGACATTCCTGATTCCTTCTCCTCAGCAAATACTGTGATTTCGAATGTGACTTTGGCTAGGGACTGGCACCAGGGTATGCACAGACACACAGAGTGTGTGCATCACCTGTACAGGTGACACAACAGTGGCAGGTGATCACATTATCAGGCTGGTAAATTGCAGGATTTGTGATAGCAGAGAGGATATTTGATCTTGGCAAATGCAAAGGAGATGGACCTCCTGAGACATTTGGATGTGCTCCTAGGAAATATGGAGAAGGGTGGTCCCAGAGGGCTGACTGAAAACCTTCACCAGGCAGTGAAACAGCAGATGAAATTGCATAAAACAAATAGAACATGATCCATGGGGGAAACCACAGTACTCATTTTCAATAGGCAGCAGTGAGCTCTGTGTGAACTAATGTCACTTAGAAATAAACCACCTCAAACAGAAAACAGCAGATGCCCAAAGAACCCAAATGCAGAACTCAGAGAAGGGCAGCAAAGATGAGCCAATATCCAGGCTGGCTGCTGCATGAAGGGTGACTGTGTGGACTGGGACTCTCCAGCCTGGAAGAAGCCACTGAGGTGCCCATGACTGAGGAATACACAGCTGAGAGGGACAAGGAGAACAAGTCAGATTAGCAGGAGGTAAAATAGTCAAAGGGAGATGCTTCCTCCCTCCCCTTGGCTTTAGGCTACTCCCACACATGGCTGTGGCTGTTCAATGTCAACAGGGATTAATAAAATCCACAGGACAAATCTGTGGAAAGAAAATCTCCTGAGATTTATGCAGTATGAAGATATAACCTTCAGTTAAAGAAATGTTTGAGCTGCATAAGAATGTTCAGTGTGAGCATGCCCTGATCTCACACCCTTTGCTCTGCTCTGGCTGCTGCCCAAATGTGGGAGGCAGGATGCTGGGCTGGGAGGACTCAAGCTGGCATTCTCCTGATCCCATCCCTTTCTCTGGAAAGAGAAAGAGGATTTTCAGGTCCCACAACTTCAGGAAACCTGAAGTCCTAACATATGAATTACACATTCTTTACCATGAGCCCAGTCTCTTGGCATATTGATCTGATAGAACAGAGCCCAGACCAGCTAAAAGGGTGTCCAGAACAGGTAGGTTTCTGCTTTGGGCCTGGAACTGTGTCTGATTTCAGATTCCCAAATACAGGAAAGACACTAATATGCTGGATCAAGTCCAGCGAAGGCCACCTAAAAGCCTGAAGGAGCTCAGACACCTGACACAGGAGAAGAGGGTGAGAGAAACTGGGGTTTAGGCTTTGGGGAAAGGCTAAATGGAGACCTCCTTGTTTTCTTCACTACCTCCTGGAGGGCACAGACTCAGAGGTGCAGAGTGATGGAATGAGAGGCCAAAATGCAAATGGCAAGGAGGAAAGTTCTGACTAGATATTGGGAAAATTACTTGCCCTGTGAAGGGAATCAAGCAGTACCACGGGGACCCAAGACACAGGCACTCTCCATTCTGTGAGACAGCTGACTGTGGATGGCACAGGGTGCTGAGCAGCTGATTGACATCCTGCTCAGCGTGGGGGGCTGGATCAGAGACCCCCAGGGCTCCCTTCCCACCCTGGTCATGTCATGGTTTGGTGCTGCACCCCGTCAGTGGAGAGAAGCCTGGATGGTGAGCGCAGAAAGAGCCTGCTGTGGTGTTTGATCCTCCCCCTGACATGCAGGGCTTATATTCCTTTTCTGCCCTTTCAAGCTCTGAATGGTTCCTGTGCCTGTTGCCTGCTGAGACAGCTTCCTCTCACAGCATCTGCTCTCCCGTCAGTCTGCTCAGAGAGTGACAGTGCCCTCTGCTCCTGGCTCCGGGGGAAATGCATTCAGCTGCTGCAGCCTGAGCCAGCAAGAAACGAGGCTTCAGACCTCGTTAGCAAAGCTTTCTTCCTCTGCCTGCAAACCCAGCACCGACTCACGCAGGCACAGATGTTTTCTCACTCCTCTTGCACAATTTATCCTTCCCTTTCCCATCCTGCACCCTTAAGTTCCTCCCTTTCTAAAATGACAGGCTTCTTCCTGCACTCCTACAACAAGCTCTCACTGCTGGTTCTTCCCCAAATATTAACAGGTAGTGCCAGGGAAGGGCTCTGACAGAGCACAAGCACAATGGGCTTCCTGAGGAGGTATTTGGAGGAGGATTCTTTCTATCAAGCCTGGAGAAACAGTCCACAGGGAACACAGCAACCTCCAGCTGTTTGAAGAAATTCTGCATCAGCCAGAAGTGTCATCTTTAGCTATGGGAAAGTGCTGGGGTTAATTTAATGATCATTTTTATTAGCTACGTGTGTCGCATAGATAATAACTCTGCCGGATAGATGTGCCACAGAGCTGCTGGCACATGCTCAGCCAGAACCTTCATTTTCAATCATTTATAGATATATTTCCAAATGCCTAGCTGGACCATGCAGAAAATAGGAAAAAAAAGGGTCTGTGTGATCTCAGACAGATGGGGAGATGAGCACAAAGGAAGGTCCTTCTTTCCTTTTCCCTTTCCTTTTCTCGTCCCTTTTCCCCTTTCCTTTCCTTTCCTTTCCTTTCCTTTCCTTTCCTTTCCTTTCCTTTCCTTTCCTTTCCTTTCCTTTCCTTTTTTTTCCCATTCTCCATGGAAGGAGAGGATCAGTCCCTGTTGGAGCAGGGATTGCTCCGGGTCAGATTGAGTGGACAGGGTGCAGCAGGTTTTCTTTGCCTTTGCAGTGTAACCATCCCATTCTGCACAAAGGAAAGGATATGGAGGGACAGAGCCTTTCCTTGATCCACCACTTGTGTTGGGTTTGGCTTTTTCCCACCACCTTCTTCCCCACCTGTTATAAAATAAAAGCAGCAGTTAGAGATGCATCCTCCAGCCCTGCTTAGTCCCTGTGACCCTATGGCACAGCTCAGCCTTGCCCTGGGTTCCATAGGGCATGGATCCACCAGCACTCGGCCACAACTGCTTCTCTCTGCCGTCCTGATGCCCCTGTTTGTGCCCTTCCATGCTGCCTCCTGTGAGAGATATCCCTGATGGCCTCTCTTTTCCTTGCTCAGTGCATAGCTACATGATAGAGAAATTTCAGAAGCAGAGTGAGTCTCTCATAGCTTTCTCTCTAACTGGTCCATGGTCCCCCTCATGCTGAAGTCCTGGTCTGTGAGGAGCCTGCTTCCTAGGACTATTAACATAGGGAAAAGCCAGCCAGATGCAAATTTGTCTGCCCTGAGTTCATTCCTCCCAGCTTTGTGTCACACTCCCTTCCCAGTCACTTCTAAGTTCTTTGGGAATGACAGTCACTCCCTGGCCACCCTCTGTCCTCCCTAGCCACCATTTCCAGCTGATTTCCTTGTACCCCTGATGCCTCTGGAAAGGTGATGAGTATTGGTTAATGAGCCTGACCTTGCCCTAACCTTGCCAGCGTAAGTCTCGGCACAGCGCTGGGGACTCCTCCACGCTTCCCTTCTTTCCCAGAGAGAAGGGCTTGTGCAACCTCCGGAGGGCTGTCCCAGCCACTTCCCCCGGGCCCCCGTGATGCCCGGCCCAGCTGGCGGGGACTTCTCGGAGGAAGGGGGTTCTACACACCCACCCCGGGGAGTGCTGGCTCCACCATGAACCTTCCGGGCCGTGCTCCCCAGGAGAGACGTGAGTGCGGCCCTGGAGCCGGGGGTGAGGGCGGTGGGCATGGGGCGAGAGCGGCTGCGGGCATGAGGGCGTGGGTGATCATGCGGGGACGGACAGGGCCACCCGTGGGGACACGGTGAGGACACACCTGGGGATGTGGGTGAAGACGGTTGTGGGGATGAGGCTGAGGACACTGGTGGGGACACGGCGAGGACACCCCTGGGGATGTGGGTGAAGATGGCTGTGGGGATGAGGCTGAGGACACTGGTGGGGACACGGTGAGGACACCCGTGGGGATAGGGGCGAATATACCCATCAGGGGGTGTAGGACAGTGTGGGGAGGACGTCTGTGAGGAGAGGGGCAAGAATGCCTGTAAGGAGTGGAGGGGGGACTGTGGGGAGGAGGGGAGGACACGCCTGGTAAGTAGTTGATGTCACCAGTCAGAATGGGGACAAGGACACCTGTGGTGAAAGGACAATGACGATTGTGGGGATTGGGTGAGGTCACCGGTGGGGACGGGGGTGAAAACACCCGTGAGGAGGGGGTGAGGATATCTGTAGGATATGGGGTGGTGGGGACGGGGACGGGACGAGGACACGCGGTACGGGGAGGGAAGGACACCCGTGTGAATGAGGCTGAGGTCAGCAGCGGCGGTGGGGAGGCCGCGTGTGAGGAGTGTGGAGCGGGGCGAGGCCACCAGTGGGTGTGGGCGTGGGGACACCCCTGGGGAGGGGGCGAGGTCACTCGTGGGCTTGGAGCTGCGGGCAGCCTCGGCATGGTGGCGAGCGGCGTCCCCGCCGGAGCGGGCCGGACATGCGGAGCCGATCCGTGCCGTGCCGGTCCGTGTCGGTCCGGTCCGGTCGGGCGCGTGGCGGCGCCGCCCCCGGTGCTGGCGGGCGCGGGGCGGGCCGGGAGCGCGGAAGTGCGGGCCCGCGGGGCCGGCGGCAGCCGAGTGCGGGCCCCGGCCCGGCGCCGCAGCCCCAGCCCCAGCCCGCCATGGGCCCCCGCGCCGGGTGAGCGGCCCCTGGGCCCGGCCCGAGCCGCCCCAGCGCCGCCGTGCCTCGCCACAGGTGCCGCCGCCGCGTCCCGGGGACAGGAACCGCCGCGGGGCCGGCCGGCGGCCGCCCGGGCCGGGGAGGAGCCGCCGGAGAAGCGATGCAGGAAGGTGAGTGGCCACTTGGCAGTGACCGTGCCAGCCCCCGGGCACTTGCGGGAGTAGCCAGGAGAGCCCCATGTCATCCATTCACTCACCCATGCTTCCATCCACCCATCCCCTTGTCCATCCACCTACACACCATCCATCCATCCATCCATCCATCCATCCATCCATCCATCCATCCATCCATCCTCTCCAATCTTCCCCGCTTGCTGGGATGGGTGTCCCCCTTGAAGCTCCCCATGCCTGGCCACTGGGTGACAGTGAGATGCTGGGCTGTGCCTGCGGTGCTGTTCCCAGCTGCAGCTGCTGTTTCTCCACAGCCATTACCATAACGGAGCAGCCGGTCTCTGTCTCTGTCCCGGTGGGATATTCCTTCACGCTGCGGTGCCGAGCCCAGGGACGTTCCCCTCTGCAGTACCAGTGGTTCTGTCAGCACCAGGTAAGGATGGGTGGCCTTGGGTATGGCACCAGCTGGGTCCTTGCACACAGTGGGGGAGCTGAAGGAGAGGAGGATCCAGGGATTTCCACTTTTGTTGCTCTTACAAGGGGTTTCCTGGTGCCTTCTGCTGCCAGCAGTGAGGAGGGAATTGCTGCCCACTGCCTTTGTTTTCCCTTTAGTCTGACTGCCGCCTCATTCCTGGAGCAACCAACCAGGACTTGCCCATCATTGCAGAGCAGACCCAGCTCTACACCTGCAGAGTCAATGACCTCCACAGAAATGCTGTCTTCTCTGACTGGGTGAAGGTAGAGGTCCATCAGTGTGTTGCCAGAGGTACAAGCCTGTCTTTTACCTTCTTGATGTGTTATAGAGTCACAGAATGGTTTGGGTTGGAAGGGACCTTCAAGCTCATCTTGTTCCACCTCTTGCCATGGTCAGAGACACCTTTCACTAGACCAGGTTGCTCCAAGCCCTGTCCACATGCACCTGCACCTCATGCTTGCTGTGGGTTTCCCAGAGTTATTCTGGGTTATATTGGGACTGGAAGAACCCATCTGGCTACTTCAAAGTTGACCAAAAACGAGGTGTGGTTTTCCTTAGAGTGTTGACTGTACCTTTGTCAGGAAACGGTGAGGATCAGGTTTGGGAAGCCGGAGGCAGGGCTTTGGTGTGGCATTTACTGTCACAGGCATTGCTCCCAAGGGTTCCCTGCTCCCCAAGGAGAAAGGTGCAGTAGTGATGGTGGAAGTTGGTGTTGTTTGCTGTCCCTGTGGAGGGAGGACCAGTTGTGTCTTGCTGCCTTGCAGGTCTGCCCCCTCGGCTGTGGCAAGGAGAGCCGGTGATTGTGCTGAACCCCCAGGAGCAGCGGGTGGAGGTGGGGCAGCCCCTGCAGCTGCAGTGTGCTGCCATGGGGGTGCCAGCCCCCAGCTACCAGTGGTACCACAATGGGACACCCCTGGAGCAGCAGAAGAGGAAAAAGCTCCGGGTAAGGCTTTCTGGGGGCAGTACAGGAGCTCTGGGTGCTGAGGTGGGTAATGGGAGAAGCTGATTGCAGGGTTGTGAGAAAGCCCTCCACGTGTCACCCTGCTGCTTTGGCAGCTGGCTGGATGACTCTGTGTGAAGGGGGAATATGTTTTATGCATTTCTTTCAAAGTTGTGGGTATTCCTCTAAGAGGTAACCAATCCATAGATGTGTCAAGGGCTCTCAGCACACCTCTTGTGCCCTTTTATGCAGAGACATGAGAACAGCTACTCTCTGTGTGTGGATTGATGGAGCAGTGGGCATCCTGTCTGCCTGCTGGAGACCTAGCAGAAAAGAGTCAGGGAGGCAGCAGAGGAGCTGGCTTTATTTTGTGTCTCTGGCTGAGTGTAAATCAGTGCTGTGTTATTGATTCAGGAAAGGAAATTTCCTCCCAGGGCATCATGTGAAAGGCACAAGGACAAGACATCCAGTCTCTTCTCAGATGGTATTACAGATGGTCTCAGAGGGTATTACATGGTGGCCTTAGATTGCAATTCTGATGGGAAAGTTCAGTCTGGGCACTAACAAAAGGTTGTTTTCAGGGGTGGATGGTGCTGTGCTGGAGCCAGAAAGGCTGCAGTGTACTTAGAGGTGTTCAGGGCTTGAATAGACAGAGCTGTGGCCACCCTGACTCAGTGGTGGCTTTAGTCCCTCTCTGAGCAGGATCCTGGGCTGGAGAACCAGAGTCCTCACCAGTTGGTACTGCTCTGGTTCTTGTCCCTGTCCTGATTCTTTGTGAGGTAAAGTCTCTGCAAACAGCAGGAAAAATACTTTTTATTCCACGAACACGAGTGCCTTTGGCACATCCTGGCCTGGATCTTCAGACTTTCCCCATAAATAATGTGATTTAACTTTTGGTCTGCCTAGATCAGCCACAGCAGGGTCAGTGACTCTGGCACGTACCTGTGCTGTGCCTCCAACAGGCATGGGGAGCACTGGAGCAGCGCCGTGGACGTTCACATCGGTGAGCAGAGCCAGCCCCTGTCCCTCTGCTGTGTGTCACCTGCTGTGGGATGGGATTACAGGGGACAGAGGAGTTTGGTGCTCTCTGGGGGTGCTGAGCTGGTGAATGAGGACTGTGATAAACAGGATTCCTTGACACTGAGGGGGCAAAGGGGGAAGCCCCTAAATGCAGTGATCCGCTGTCTGGCACATGGGATGCCGCTGGGCCTGTTGTGGGTCAGACCTGCTGTGTTAGGGCAGGCTCAGTGCTCTCAGACCTGCCAAGACACCATGCCAAGGTGCTGCTTTCACAGTTCAGGCCAAATCTCAGCAGGCTCCTGTGGCCATACGCATTTCCAGTCTCTCTGACATGAAGGGATGTGCTTGGATACAGAGCTGGAGAGGATGGTGTTTATTTGGGAAGGTTCAGGCCCCTTGGGCAGCCAGCTCAGGGCTGGTGCTGTGTGAGTGATGGATCCCAGGGAGAGGATGTGTTCCCAGAGCACCTCTGGCTGCTTTGGCCCTGTGCCTTTCCCTTATGTGAGGCAGGAATAGCTCAGGCTGAATTGCTGGCTCTTTACTCCACCTAGAGATTTTTCTATGCCATAAGCTTCTTATCTTGCCTTTTATGCTGGCTTTAAAATTTCTCCATAGTGCAAATTGATCTTGTGTAGCCAGAGAGCACTCTGCCTGCCTCCTCACAGCTGGCAAAACACATCCTGGGGGCACAGACAGTGAGAAGAGGACACCAGATTGGGTTGGGTTCCATGTATTACTGCTGGGGAGCTTTCACATGCAGCAGGTGCCTCTGTAGGAGGTGGAAGAGGATGTGTGGTTTTGTTCTGCAGCTTTTCAGGCACCTCTCATGCATCAGCAACGCTGATTCAGGAGCCAGAGGTCTTCAAGACCCATGGGATTTATGCAATTTATCCCTAATTTCTTCTTTAAGAGCATTTAGGGTTTTCAAATTTTTTCCTGGGCTGGATTTTTAAATTTATTTCTGATTGAAATAGGAAAAGCTGGAGCTGTTAAGGTAATAATGATTTTAAGAGACTGGAAGTGCTCAGGCAGAAGAGCTTGTGGACCAAAGTGAGTGGCTTTGCTGAGCCAGAAGTGCTGCTAAAACAGCAGGGAAAGGCAGAGCAGGGAGATTAAAAACTCTGGGAATATTGTTGCAATCAAAAGCAAACAGGGCAACTTCCTCTGCACTGCACATTTATGGGGACAAACTCTGGTTTTGGAGCTTGTATTGACCTTGAGTCATTTTGTTTCCTTTGCTTTTGCTGCAGTGAGGTAGCAGGTGAGTCACATCAGGTATGAGCTTCTCCATGTTGATTGACCCTCCTTCCCTGGTCTGCCACCTCTCCAGGCTTTGCTTCCCAGCTGCTCAGGATGTCATAAATCAGGCTGGATTTCAGAAATCCTCCCAGCATCAGAGGTTAGCAGGTCTTTAAGGTTAGCAGTCAGGCTGTGAAGAGGTGCCTGAGGGGTGTTGCTTGTGCAGGTCCTCTGTGTGTTTGTTCCAGCTGTGCATGGCCAGGGCTGTGGGAGCAGAATTCAGACCTGCACTGGGTGCTGGGCCCAGGCTTACTGAACCCAGGCTTATCATTTCCCTTTTTCTTTCCCAGGTCTTTGTGACTCTGGAAAGTTTTTTGGTGAGTACTGTCATCTTTTCTTCCTGTGCAATTATTCCCTTAATTAAAAGCCAGGCTCCAGGGTGGATGGGAGGACAAGAAATGGGAATGCTTTTTCTGCAGAGATTGTTTCAAGCCTTTATGACCACAGGCTCTGCACTTTTGGATTACAGCTGTACAGCATAAAATGAATCCCAGCCCCTGCCAAGCCCTGATCTTTTTCAGTAAGTGGAGTAAGATTATTCCTAATGAGTAACTGAGTCTTAAGCTCTGTGCCTGCCAAATGATTTAAAAAAGTGTTGTTTAAATGACAACCTATCCCTGTTTGAAATACCTCCTCAGAGCAGGGCAAAGTCCCTCCCTCCCACCAGCACTGAGCAAAATAAATCCCGTTTTTGTACAGTGGGGGATGGAGATAAAATCAAAGCAGGAGCCTTGGGTTTCTCTGCTTCAGCCCTGTGAGGGAAGGACCCCTCAGCCTGGCTCAGTGAATCCCCCTCCCTGTGGTCATGGTTGGGCAGGTAGAGCAGAACCTCTGCACTCCTGGGATTTTGGTTGTCAACTGAAAACTTTCCAAGCCTTTCTGTCAAAATGACTGTGGATTTTGTCAAAGTGTTCAGAAAGCTTTCTGGAGAGTGCTCCTGCCTTGCAGCAGCCTAGGGTTTATCCTTGCTTAGATTGTCCATATCCTCTCCAAGAGCAGGAGGCGAGATCTTGCTGAGCATTTACAGCTTTTTCACTTGGTGTCTGTTTCAGCTACAGGCAAAATAGCACTTCTGGTGGGCAACAACCGTTACCAGCATCACCCCAACCTCATGGCCCCTGTGAGGGATGTGTTTGAGCTGAGGCACCTTCTGGAGCATCTGGGCTTCCAGGTTGTGTCCCTGCTGGATCTCAACAAGGCTGAGATGGCGACAGCGGTCGCTCAGTTCCTGCAGCTCCTGGGCAAGGGAGTCTATGGTAAGGCCAAGCCAGCTCAGCCCCCTGCCTGTGCTCAGGAGGGGTTGGGGAATTGTCTGAACAGCTATTGAATTAAAAGAGAAGAAATTGAATGTTGCTGTCTCAGGTTTGGCAGGAGCCCTTGGATTAAGCGTAGTTTAGTTTTGGCAGATGTTTCTCCAACATGTGGCTCACCTCCAATCCCAGCAGCATGGGCTCACACTGAGTTTTTGGGGAGCCAGTGCTTCCAATAGTGAATGGGAAAGGGGGTTTTGATTTTTCCTTGCATGAAAGAATTGAGGACACTGACTGATTGCCCCTCCCTACTCATGTGTGAGGAGGGGAGCTCCTTTTGGGCCCTGACTGCTGCATCTGGTCATGATTTCCTTGTTTCTCTTTCCTGAAGGTCTAATTTGGGCCCCTGACAGCCCTTTTGCAGAAGAGCATTTCCAGCTGCAGGTGGCTTTGAGGTTGGGCTTTGTGCTTAATTGTACTCAGTAAGGAAGCATTCCTCAACCACAAACCCAACCAGCAGATCTTGTGGATCTTAAAGAAGGTGCTCAGATTTGGTGGTGAAAATAGCATCTTTGGGGTCCCTGAGATTCTTACAGTGGGATAGATACCCTGAAAACTCCTTGAAGGTGCTTGTTTTTAGTTTCCAAACCTCAGTGTGAGGGTTACATGCCAGCTGAGTGGCACCCAGACAGTGAGGACCAAAAGGCATTTTATCCATGGCCCTTCCTAAGCACTGCAGAGAAAAAAAGGCTTGGAAACAGCAAACCTTTCATGTTGTCATGCTTTATTTAAACTTGTAGAGCTTCTCTGCATTCGTGGCCTCTGATCCTTCCTGGCAAAATTGATTTTGTGTGCTGTCAGGCAAAATATCAACAGCTGGGTTGAGTGTTTGTGAGGCAATGCCTGCTTAGGCTGAAGGAGCAAAAACCAAGTGGATGTGACACTGCATGATATGGTTTAGTGGGCATGGTGAGGTTCAGTCCAAGGTTGGACTTGATGATCTTGGAGGTCTTTCCCAGCCCTAGTGATCCCATGATCCAAAGGTTTGTCCAGTTCACTGTATGGAGGTGGTTTATTATCAGGCTGCTTTTCCTCCAGACTTCATCTTAAAAAAGCTTCATAGGATTTTTGCAAGGCCCTGAAACTACATCCTCTAAGTGATCTAATTATACCACCCTCAGGCAAGTGAGGAATCCCCTGGATGTTATTTTGAGCATCCTAAAAAGTCCCAAATAAAAAAAAATTATGTTGGAAATGCAACACAAGCAGAAAATGGCCTTTATTCAGCCTCAAGCTGACGTTTCCTCCATTATAAGCAGTGCTTGGAGCTTCCCCTTTTTAATTTAAACTCAAAAGTTTTTCTGTGACGAGCAGTTCTGACTCATACAATGTGGAAAGAACTCAGAATTAAACATCCCTTTCCTTCTCTGGGCAAGCTATTGACTTTCCTGTTCATGAGGAGAGATTCAGTCCAGGAGAGGTTGGAGAAGTTGCTCAGGTGATGTGAAACTCACCTTTCTTGATTTGAACACAAGTCTTTGTGGTTTGTATAGCATGGGGAGCACTTGGTGGTGCATTCAGGTACTCAACAAGACCTCAAAAGTTACAAGATTTAAGGAGTGAATCATTCTTTGTGGGCTTTCCTGTTACATTTCATTTTTTCCAAGCCTCAGTGGTGCTGCCTGGTGACAGATGTCATCACTTCCCTTGCATGTACAGGCAGAAGGACAAAAGCCACCAGTGCTCAGTGGCTCAAGGGGCCCAAGCTGCATCTAATTTTTCTAGAAGGCTTCCTGTTTTATGCTCTTTTCTAGTCTCAGGGGAGGGTTCTGTGACTTTGATTCACAAGTTACAAAAGTTTAAAGCTTCTGCAAATCAGAGCCTGCTGCCTCTGGCTGGTGATCCACCAGAAGAGGAACCCAAATCTCATGGGCACCTGTGAAAATGGCCATTTGAGAAACTTTCCATTGTCCCCTGAGAATAGAAACCAAAGGTGACTCAAGGTCTTTTTGACTCTGAGATCATGTTTTCCATTCTGCACACAGTGAGGTCATGCTTTCAGCCCTTCAGCTCCTGCCCCTGTCACTGCATCCCTGCAGAATCACACCAGAGTGAGCGTCCTGCCAAGTGCAGGGGCAGTGGAAGGAAAACAGAGGAGAGGTTACTCACTCAGTGTGGGCTTTGGCAGTGAATCTGAGTGAGGAATTTCTCCTGCTGTTGCCTCTTAGCTGCTTTTTCCCATTTCTGACCCCTCTTCACTGTCCCCCAGCTGTAGTGACACAACTCCCTGTGTCACCTCTTAGAGCTTTTTTTAGCCCATTTCAATTCCCCAGTTTTCACCAAGCAGCATCCCCAGGCAGTGGCATTGGCCCTGGGGAGGGGTGGCCAGCCACTGCCCCTTGTGAGAAGCTCCATCCTGGGGATCCCTGTGCCAGCCCTGCACTGAACCTGGGCTGCAGAGGCGCCCCAGCTTAGGCCATGCCAAGTTCCCAGTGCTGGCTTCCCACCTGGATAGCCCATCCCTTGGGAAGGCAGAAACTTTTACTGTTTCATTGTGCCTAAGAGTAAAACCCAAAATTCTTGTTGGGCTTTAGGCTTCCCACCAGCATCTGCATGAGTCTGACTCCTCCCTTAACAGGGCTGGTGCTTGGTTTGAGGTTGTTGAAGCACACAATCCTCATGTTCTGGGTATCTGAAGAACTCATCTCTCTCTGTGTCTAATTTTTCACCAGTTTATAGGTGTGTGAAGACAGGCAGACCTTTGAAATGGAGAATGTTTTCTGTCACCTAATCAGTTGTTAGTCTCGTCTCCAAAACTAAAACTGAGGAGCTTCTAATTTAAATGGCTATTAATGGCATCTAATTTAAATGACTGTTAATGTATTTTCCATCCTGGTAAAATCCTTTTCTGTTGCCTTGTTCCTTCAGAGACCTGAGGACTGACCAAAACATGGTACAAGGGTGAAATTCAGCCTGGCAGGTGCTGAGCCTGGGTGTTGCAGCACAGAGGGTTTGGAAGTGTGTAAATCCAAGGTCCTCAGGAGACAAACAGTGCAGGAATCTACAAGCACAGGAGAGCCTCTTGGGGCTCCTTCCAGCACTAATGAAGGGAGTAAATTGGGAAAAATTTGAAATTGTGAGGTCAAGGTAGCTCCAGTTCCATACTGGTCTAGGTCTGCCCTGCACCAGTCTCCTTCCAGGACAGGGCCATGAGGAGCTGGTTACACACCTGCAGGCTGGCATCCTGATTCACCTCTCCTCTCCCTGTCCCCAGCTGTGTTCTACTATGCTGGGCATGGCTATGAGCATCTGGGGAGGAACTACATGGTCCCTGTGGATGCTCCCCAGCCCTACGCCCCTGAGAACTGCATCAGCGTGCAGAGGATCCTGCAGAAGATGCAGCAGCAGCAGACAGCCCTGAACATCATCCTGCTGGACACCTGCAGGAAGTGGTAGGAGCCTCTTCCCCCTTGCTCACCTGGGTGTTCTGAGGGCTGGGGAGGGCAGCCATCCTCAGCTGTGGGTTTGGACAGCCCCCATGGTGCTGCTGAGCCTCTGCCAGAGGTTATTGATCTATAAAATCAACCACGTTGTCAGGTCCTGCAGGGTGTCCTGAGGGATGGGTCCATCAAGTCTTAGTGCAGAGAGCATCAGACCTTGTCTGACATCTGCTGGAGACCCTCCCTTGGTTTTTGGGGTGAAGAATCCTGGCAAATACAGGCAAGTTGCCTCAAGCTTGTGGAGGGGTGGCTCTGCCTGGCATAAACTCAGCACAGGGTTTTTATTTTGTGTTTCAACCTAACCTGATCTTGCTGATTGTGTGCTTTCCTGGTCCATATTTCCCACCTGCTGAGGCTGGGAGTGTTGAGTTCACCTCTCTTCTCCTGGCTGCATTCTTGTTAACATCTGTGAGAAGAGTGCAGCATGACAGGGAAAATATTTTAAGCCCTGCTACTTGTTTTTCTGCTGGGCTTAAATCCTTCTGAAGTGGTCGTGTGGTGAAGCTGCTGCTGCTGAGGTCAGGGATCAGCATTTTCCCACTTTCTGTGGAAAACCCATCATCCTCCCTTGGCCTGCAGACTTGTATCCTGCTGCAGGAAATTACTACTTGTCCAATTTCAGCAGAGGTGGGTGGACTGGTGCAGTAGAAGCTGTCATTAGTTCATTTATTTCAGGCTCCTGAGGCAGATTTACAGGTCAGAGATGACCTGGAGAGCAAAATATCTCTCTCTTCCTGCTGTGCTTCCTGCATTAAGAATGGGAAAGACAACAAAGCTTTTGGTACCTTGAGAGAGCTGCCAGCCCCTGAGAGCTGATAAATTTTGGATGCCTTTTAGCTGCAGTGATGGGGCTGCTTGCTTTGAATAGCTTAAAGCTGGCTGTGCTGGGATTTGTCCCACAGCTCTGGGGCAGGAATTTGATGTCCCTTGATGCTGCCCTGAGCTCCCCAGAGTGGAGCATCCCCTTTCTCCCTTCCTGCTGAGGGCAGGGTGTGTTGCTGCCCTGGCACACCTGGCTGCCCTCCCCAGTGGGATCAGAGGCAGGGGATGGCCTGCAGCCAAGCAGGAGCTCCTGGCTCTCATGGATGCTCTGCTGGAGCTGGGCTGGAGCAGCTCTGGGCTGTGCTGTGCCGTCTGTGTGATGGGGAGGCACTGTGGGGGCTGCACAGGGACACCAGTGCAAGTGCTAACAGTCTGTAAAACAGCTTTTGAGGTGCTGTCTGTCTCCCTCTGAGCTGCTGTCTCCTCCCCTGGCATTGCCACTGTTCCTTTGCTCAGTGGAGTCTCTCCCTCCTTCCCTGAAGTTCACACCTCCTCTGTTCCACAGCAAGCACAGCACTCCATGCAGTGGTGTTATCCCTGATCTTGTGGGGGCAGGAGTTCTGTCCTGAGCTCATTTTTTTCCAGAAGTCACCATTTCAGCTCAGGAAAGCATCTGGGTTTCATAGCTGTGTACAACAAGGCTCCCAGGGCCTCCTTTCCCAGCACCCTCGTGGTCAGGCTGATGCTGCAGCAGCTCCTGTATGAAGCTGGGGCTGTGCTGAGAGGGAGCTCACCCAGAGCTGCTGCTCACCCCATGTGTTGGCATCAGAAATGCCAGGGTGCTGAGAAACACATCTCCTCCCTCTGCCAAGGGGAGCAGATGCTCAGCCTCAGCAGGGGAGGAATCAGCACAGAGCCTGTGTGTAGCCTCATACATTGATATACTGATTTGGGGTGGATGTGATTGCCTTTTCCAGGAACTCCCTGTTTTATCCTAGGATCTGGAACCAAAGATTTCTGCATTAAACTAAGAGGAATTGAAGAGCAGATAAATCTCAATATTCAGATTTAGAAACATGCTTCCTTTCTCACATTTTCTATTCTGATCATCTTTGGGACAACTTACACAAGCCAGTTGAATTCTGCCATTGAACATCTCCAGGCTGTGCCGCCAGCAGTAGGTGACATGCTGGCTGGTGGCAATACCTCTGTTCTTTCTGCTGTCCTTAGAGTGCCAGCTCCAGCCCCAGGAAACTGTGCTGGAATTGAATTACATGGACTAACTCTGCCTCTGTGCCTGGTTCTTGTCACCGTGTGACTGGGAGCAGCTCCGAGTCACTGGTGTGAGCTGGAGGCAGCCTGTCCCCATGCTGTCAGTCTGGCTGCAGGCAGATGGGCAAGGTTTAACCATCCAGTGCCACCAAGATTTTTTGTTTTGTTGGCAATCAGATCCTGTCACCATGGATCTACCTGATTTTGGGAATAATAGGGGCTCTGTGTCTAGACCGAGGTGCTGAGACCAGTTTTGGGCTTTGAGACTCCTGTGTGTGTCCTGATCCCATCTCAGGGAGATCTGGGGGTGTATCACCCACAGCCTGCTTTGGTTCCCTAAGGCAAAGGTGTGGGCATGGTCTGGAAGGGCCCTGTGGGGTGCAAAGACAACTGAGCTGTAACCATGGTGCTGAGCACCTCTGGCTCCTTGAGGGACTGTTGTGTTTGCAGGGTGCCCTGGTGAAGGCAGGAATGATGCATCTGACTCCATGTTCTCAGAAGGCTAATATTTTATATTATATTATTAGATATTATTTATATTATATTATTTATTTTAATAATAAATAATATAAATTTTAAACATATATTCTAAATATATATTTAGATATAAATATCTTTTATAAATTTATATTTATTTTCATGTATTTATATTGATATATTTAACATATTATATTATTATAATATAGTATTATAAAGAATATTAAGTATATTAAGTATATTAAAGAATACCTTACTATACTAAAGAATACAGAAAAGATACTTACAGAATGCTAAAAAGATAAAATGAAAACTCTGAATGAAAATGAAAAAGATAAAATGAAACTGACTCTTTCCAGTGCCCTGACACAGCTTGGCCCCAATTGGTCAAAGAGTGAAAACAACTCAAGCAGAATCCAGTGAAGTAATCTCCAAACACATTCCACATGAGTAAAACACAGGAGAAGCAAATGAGATATGAGATAAGAATTGTTTTCCTTTTCTCTGAAGCTTCTCAGCTTCCCAGGAGAAAAATCTTCAGTGAAGGAATTTTTTCAGAGGATGTGAATGCCTCATGGCACAGCTGTGCATGGGGTGAACCTGTGTGTTCTCTGCACTGTGGTGCTGCTGGAGTTGTTAAAACCCAGCCTCTGTAGGAGGTGCCAATGTGCACCCCCAGCTCCAGGCTGAGGGCAGGGAGCAGCTCACCAGTGCAGGTGAGTCACAGCTGGACAGACCACACCTTTCTCTGTGGTTTGGGTTCTTGGTGGGATTCCCAGCTTTAGTCCCTCTGGTTGTATCTAAGGTGAGAGTTGATCCTACTGCCACCCCTAAGAGGTGGACATGAGGAATGTGTGGGATTTGTCCCCTCCAGCTGACAGATGTCCTCAGCACTGACCTGTGCCTTTGCCTCCTCTCCAGGTACAACCCAGGACGTGCCCTGTCCCAGGTGCAGCCCCTGGAGCCCTGGGGGAACACTGTCTATGGCTATTCCACGTGAGTGACCTCAGCATTCCCACAACCCCACACAGGAGCAGAGCCTGGCACAGCCCTGTCTCCTCTCAGCCTTTCCTGCACAGAGGCTGGAGAGGATTCCATGTTCCCTCTGGCTCTCAGAGCCTGGCACAGCCCTGTCTCCTCTCAGCCTTTCCTGCACAGAGGCTGGAGAGGATTTCATGTTCCCTCTGGCTCTCAGAGCCTGGCACAGCCCTGTCTCCTCTCAGCCTTTCCTGCACAGAGGCTGGAGAGGATTTCATGTTCCCTCTGGCTCTGAGACCTTGGCACAGCCCTGTCTCCTCTCAGCCTTTCCTGCACAGAGGCTGGAGAGGATTTCATGTTCCCTCTTGCTGTCACCCTCCAGCTCCTGGGTGTGCTGTCCAGGCACTTCTGTCCTTCCTTCCAGAGTTGTGTGTGAAGGTGACATCAGCTCCTGTCACCTGATCCTCAGCCTGGTTCCTCAGGTGGGTGTCCCATGAGCAGCTCACCCAAAGCCTCCTGAGATGCTGGGTGTTATTTACTGCTCCAGTGCCAGTTCCACTGGCTTTTCACCTTTGTCACCCACCTGGGCTGGCAAAGGAGACTGTGCTGTCCTGTCCCATTCCCTTCCACTGCTTTTTCCTGTCCTGTGGCCTGCCCATCCTCTCTGGGGCACAACCAAAGCACTTTGTGTTATTCCTTGAGGAGCTCACTCTGACCCAGCCAATAGAGCCTGGATGGAGCTGGCCACCCCAGACTGACCTTGGGCTTCATGCCCAATGCAGAACTGCAAGGACTCTGAAGAAACACCCTTACTCTTGCAGGAGTGAAGATGCAGAGGCCTATGAACTGCAGGATGGGGAGTTTAGCTCTGGGATCTTCATGAAATACCTGAAGAAACACATTCTGCAAGAGAAGAAGGTTACACACATGCTGGAGGATGTGTTAGAAGGTAAGAGAAGCTAGAAATTATGGGAATTTACAAAATTAGAGGGTTTTGGGAAAGCTGCAAAAGGCAGGCTTCAGAAACAGTAGAACTGTGATTAGAGCTAAGCAGCAGCCATGAGATAGGTCAGCAGAAAAATTATTTAAAAGGTAGAAAAGCAAAGACAAATAGAACAATAGTCTGTGTATTAATGCTTGTCTGAATAACTCCCTAAGCTACAGAAAAGTTTATCTAGCAAGATATTAGGAAGTTTGAAGCTTAATAATGGAGCTCTGTGCATTGTGTTTTAAGGCTTACAAGTAGGTATTGTATTTGAAATAAGCAAGCATTGTTTAACCAAAGGTGTGTATGCTTATAGTGGTTAAATAGAACTACTGTCAGTAGTTCCTTTTGTTTTGTGTGATTGGTCAAAAAACTTATAAAGTAAGTTGTAACATCAAGTTCTTTGTCTGCTGCCTGAGATGTGAGCTGGTGGCATCTTCCCATTGTCATAAGCATGTAATGAGGCTGATGCTGAAAAATAAAACAGCTCAAGGCACATTCCACAGCAGCCCCCTCCTGTTTGTGAATTGTACAGAGACCCCAGCCAGTGATAAAACCAGTTGCTTCAGTGGCAGGGGTGAGAAGAGACAGCAGTGGCTCCACATCGCCCCATCCCACCCCATCCCATCCCACCCACTGTTCTTCCCTAAACTCCAAATCACCGGCTGTGCCCTGTGGGAGCTCTCAGTGGCCTCCGAGCAGCATGGAGGCATTGATGTAGGGCCTGAAAGGCAGGGAGATCAGTAAGGAGCCTGGAGTGATCCTTGTGCTTCCTCCCCACTCTCCCCCAGACATTGGCCGTGATCCCCTGGTCACTGGGAAGCAGGTGATGGAGATCAGGCACACCCTGAAGGAGGCCCGGTCCCTGACAGACCCCATCTGTGCCTCGGGAGCAGCCGCTGAGCGCTGGGGACACGGCCAAGGTGAGCCATGCAGGGCAGGAGGAGCTGGGGGTGCCTGGCCCTCAGGGGCTCTGCTGGGCAGGGAGGTGTTGAGAGAAGCCCCAGAGGAGCTGATGGTGCTGGCATTTCCCTTGCAGAGCTGCCGAGCAGAACGGTGACGTTCCCGTGCGGGGCGCGGGCGCAGCTCCGCTTCCTGCGGCTCTTCTCCAACCTGATGTTCGTGTGTGCCAAGCCACTGCCACCCCTGGCACACATCACTGAGCCCCAGCTCCTGCTCCACCAGCTCGTGAGTGCTCTGCCTGGCCCCTGCTGGGCTGCTTTCCCTGGGTTACAGGTGGGGAGGGTGCTTGGGCTGAGTCCTGAGGAGTGGGGATGGCTGACCCCAGGTGAAAAAGGGATTCCTCTTTGAGGCTCCTTCCACATCTCCGTGGATTCCCTGACTTGCTTCTCATAAATCACAAAAAAGATTTGGCAGCAGTTGGATGCCTTTAACAAGTTATCCCTCAGATTGATTTCTGGCCTGCCTGATTAAATTATTGCATTTAATCTGATTGAGGCCAAGAGCTATTCTGTTTTCTGTGTTAGAAAGTAGGTCTGGCTTTTTGACTTCTTTAGCCTGCTGTGCTGATATATCTTAATGCAACAATATATTCCTTCCCAGCTGACCTATACCAGCTTCCTTGAACCTTTCTCAAACCTTTCCTCCCAGATCTATTGTATTTGCTGGGAACTGTCCATACAAAGGCAGGAAGGATGAGTCTGACTCCATGTTCTCAGAAGGCTAATTTATTACTTTATTATACTATATTATATTAAAGAAAACTATTATAAACTAAAGAATACAGAAAGGATACTTACAGAATGCTAAAAAGATAATAATGAAAACTTGTGACTCTTTCCAGAGTCCTGTCACAGTTTGGCCTCAATTGGCCGATGAGTGAAAACAACTCACAGCAGAATGCAATGGAACAATCACCTGTGGGTAAACAATCTCCAAACACATTCCACAGCAGCAAAACACAGGAGAAGCCAATGAGATAAGAATTGTTTTCCTATTCTCTGAGGCTTCTCAGTTTCCCAGGAGAAAAATCCTGGGTGAAGGAATTTTTTCAGAGAATGTCAATGCCACACAGACCATGTGCCCAGCATGGGCTTTACTGATGGTCTCCATGACACTTGTACAGATTTAATTTGCTGCTCCTTCCTGTAACTATCATCTCCCTTGTTTTCTGTAGTCCTCCTCCTGAGGTGTAGCTCATTTGTGGTGGATTTTTGGCCCTTGTTTCTCGTGGAGGGACACTGCTCCTCAGCACAGTGGGGTCACTGATTCAGTGTGGTATATCCAGGAGGTTTGGAGCCTGATCCTGCCCATTCCTAAGCTGAAGCATCATTTCCCCTTGTGAGCATCATGCATGAAAATTGTGTCTGTGTATGTGAGCATGTATTTGTGTTTTGCCTCACATCAGTGACTGGGGGAAATGGAGACCCAGCTGCCTGCTCCTGCCTCTGGAGCTGTCTCAGGATGGATCAGGGGACAAAAAGGGACCCCAGTACAGCCAGATCCCTCTTCCTGTGCTGGTGCATGGTGGAGCTGGCTCCCACTGAGCTCCAGGGCTGTCTGCAGAGGCAGCAGCATGTCCTTCCATGAGTGTCACCTGCCCACCTCAGACATCACAGCAGCCACCACCCCCCTCTGGGATCCCTGAGGTGCCCATGGGGACACTGGGCTCCCTCTGGTAAGGAAAAGCTGAGAGAGCTGGGGCTGTTCATCCTCTGGAAGGACAGGCTGAGGAAGAGCTCCTCCAGGCTTACAAACACCTGCAGGGAAGGGGCAAAGAGGAAGGAGCCAGGTTCTTCCCAGTAGTGCCCAGTGCCAGGAGCAGAGGCCATGGGCACACAGGAAATTCCACTTAAAACTAAAGAAAACTTTCCTTCTTGGAGGGTGATTGAGTATATCTGGGCTTTTTGGAAAATCAGGGCTGTGGGATTTGTTGTTATTTTCACTGCTGTGCTTATTGAATACACAGATCCCATAACACCAAGAGCTACAAAGCAGATTTTTGAAGGATTCGGATAACTGAAGGTACAATTTGAGGCCAAGGCTGTTATTCAGCAAATACAAGTTCCTGCATGTGAGCAAGAATAAAAAGTAGCATCAGCATGGGATGGGCAGTGAGTGGAGAACCAGTCCTGGTCAGAGCCCAAAGCAGCTGAGGCCACAAAAACAGGACACAAACCCATGGCAAGGGTGCAGACTAGAGCTCTGAGATTTCTGTGAGATCTTGTCTGGCTCTCCTGGCTGTGGCTGCAACACTGGGTCCAGTTTTGGGTCCATGCTTCATGGAAAGAAAACTGTGCCAACTAAAACACAGACAAAGTAATGAAAGGAAGGAGCAAGGCAATTGTAGTTCAGACAAGAGAAGCAAAAATGTTGATTTCACCGGGCCTTGGAATCTACAAAAAGTTGCTCCCAACACGGAAGTAAGTCATGGTTTGTATTGCAGGGAGGAAGTTCCACAGTGGAGATGACATTGTCCCTAATCTCTGATGGCAGTGAGAGCCATTCCCCTCTTGTCCCTCCATCCCTTGTCCCCTGTGACGGTGTTCACAGGAGTTCTTGGATGAGGGAAGAGATGAGGATCTGACTCCATGTTTCAGAAGGCTGATTTATTATTTTATGATGTATATTACATTAAAACTATACCTAAAAGAATAGAAGAAAGGATTTCATCAGAAGGCTAGCTAAGAATAGAAAGAGAATACAAAGATAACAAAGGTTTGTGGCTTGGACAGAGAGTCCGAGCCAGCTGGCTGTGATTGGCCATTAATTAGAAACAACCACATGGGCCCAATCCCAGATGCACCTGTTGCATTCCACAGCAGCAGATAATCAATGTTTGCATTTTGTTCCTGAGGCCTCCCAGCTTCTCAGGAGAAAAAATCCTAAGGAAAGGATTTTCCATAAAAGATGCCTGTGACAGTCCCAAGTCCCTCTCCAGCTCTCCTGGAACTCTCTGAGCTCTCCCTGGAGCCTTCTCTTGTCCAGGTGAGCACCCCCAGCTCTCCCAGCCTGGCTCCAGAGCTTCCTGCCTCCTTGGTCTCCATTCACTGGCCTGATCTTCCCCAAGCTCCCTCCAGCTTTTTGTCTTTCTGTAATGAGCTGCCAAGTGCAGAGATAGGTTTGGCTTTCTCTTGCACAGAGATAAATGGTGTTTCCTCAGCCTCCAGTGACCTCCTGTTCCACCAGCCTTGCATGCAGGGCTGACCCTGATGCCTGCAGATCCCAGCCAGCATTTGGAATCCAATGCTTATCCTCATACTCTCCTGGCCAGAACCAAATCTCTTTGGCTGCTTGCAGGCAGCAGCTCAGGGAGGGCCCGGAAGAGTTCCCAGGGCTTCTCCAACTTTTACATCCCTAAATATCCCAACAGCCTCCTTTATCAGCCTGCCCAGGGCAGCTTCTCCTGCTGAGGATCACACTGGGATGGTGCCAGAGCTGGCTGGCAGAGGGAACCTTCTGGAAGGGGCTGTAGGCTGTGGCCTGTCACCCATTCTGGAGGGCTCAGATCCAAGGCAAGTGGGACGTGGTCGCAGCTCCAGGGCTGCCAGAGCTCCAGGAGCACTTGGACAGTGCTTGCATGCACAGGGTGGAAGTTCTGGGGTGTCTGTGCAGGGCCAGGAGTTGAACTTAATGACCTTTGTGGGTTCCTTCCAACTCAAGATATTCCATTGTTGTCATCATATTGCAAAGGTTCTATTGCCATTACATTGCAAAGGTTCCATATGCTAGAGTTTTGTACCTCCTTGATGTTTCTTGTAGGCATCTCCTCTGATTTTTCCTTGTCCTCACAGCAGCCAACTGACTCCAGTTCCCACCAATCCACTCTTTATAACACTCTTCTTATTGGCTAAATGCAGCCTGTTAACATCAGGCCTGCTCCAAATCTTTAACAATTAACCCAGCTGCAACTCTTTAGGGGGTAAGATTACTTTCTACACTACCTTTATTTACTTATGTTCTATCCCCCTGCATTCCATGACCTGTGATTTCATAAGGCCTTTATTCCCTTGTCTCTTCCTGGGGTATTATTGTGGCTCAATTGGTACTGAGGAGGATCTCAGTGCTGTTTTGGTTAAATCTGAGCAACTCAGCAGGAATTGGCAGTTCTGTAGATGGTGGAGGGCTAAATCAGCACAACTCAGTACCTTTGGAAAACTTGCTCCCTCCATGACACACTGCTGGCACTGTGGTGGTTGTGATACCAGCTGGTGCTGCTTCTGCTCTGCTGCAAATCCCTCTGTAGCCCATTTTTCACAGTGAGATATGCTCAGGTGTAGGCACAGAGTTTGTGGTAATTGGGGATGGGCACAGCTGTGAAAAACAGGTGACTGCAATGAGCCATGGAGTGCCCAGGGGCACTGAGCAACCACCAAAGGGGGCAGAGGGCACACAGGGCAATGCATCAACATCAGGGGTGTGAAGGGCTGGGCTGAAGAAGAGGAGCAGGTGCTGGCAGCCTTCTGAAGTGTTGCTGTGTCTGGGTTGATGCTTTCTGATATTGTTTGATGATACTCTGTGTATTGTGGCCATCTCAGTAGCAACATATACTGAGACACTCATGGTCCTCTCATTACATACAAGGCAAGTGTGTGAAACCTCTGCATTCCTGTGGCTTTCTGTAGCACTTCATTAGGATACCCAGCATTTCCACCAGGCAGTGTGTTAATCAAAGCCCTGAGCACGTTTGATGGGCAGTTGTGCCTCAGTTCTTCATGCTAATGCTGAAATTTCCTTGTCTTTCCTCTTGTTTTCCTGACCCAGGAGACAGATGCTGTGGCCATCCAGAGGGAGAGCTGTCTGGACCACGTGGAGACTCTGCTGGCCTCTGTGTACAAGAGGGAGGAGCTGGACTGCATCTTCCAGCTTTGTGCACTGCAGAAAATTGAGGTAGAGAGTAGCCAGGTGCCCATTTCCCCAGCTCTGCTCTCTCATGGAGCTGGTGTCCTTACCTGCATGGCTGGAGCTGGATCTGTCTCTCTGATTACATGTCTCTGTCACATCCAGATCAAAGAGGAGCTTGTTGGTCTTCAAGGCACAAAGGCTGCCCTCTTTTAGAGAATCACAGATTGGTTTGGATTGGGGGGGACCTGAACATTCATCTTGTTACACCACCAGCCATGGCAGGGACACCTTCCACTGTCTTAGGTTGCTCCAAGCCCTGTCCAGCCTGGCCTGGGACATTTCCAGGGATGGGGAACCTCTGCCAGGGCCTCACTACCCTCACAGAGAAGAATTGCTTCCCAATATCCCATCCATCCCTGCCCTCTGGCTGTGGGGGCCATTCCTGTGTCCTGTCACTCCATTCCTTGTCCCCAGTCCCTCTCCAGCTCTCCTAGAGCCCCTTTAGGCATTGGAAAGGGCTCTAAAGTTATCTTGAATCCTTCTCTTTTCCAGGCTGGACACACCCAGCCCTCCCATAGGAAAGCACTGTCCTTTCACCTCACCTCTTCCACCTCAGTAAAATCTTCCTGATTTACAATCAGGCTGCAGAACCTGACTGTGAGTGCTCTTTGCTTTTGTGTTGTCTCCTCTGCCTGACTTTGCTATCAGAGCTGACCCACAGCAGCCTCTGCTGAGGGCAGAGAGGCATCACCAGCCATGGATTGTTCTGTTTTTCGCTGCTCCCTGCCCCATCACCCACGGGGAGGTCAGAGCTGCCCAGTTATTTCAGGTGGAGGAATGTCTCAACTAGGCTGTGTGCATGCCTGAGAGATGAGTTCAGGTGGAGGAATTATTTCAGTTATTTCAGGTGGAGGAATGTCTCACTGTGCTTGCCTGAGAGATGAGTTCAGGTGGAGGAATTATTTCAGTTATTTCAGGTGGAGGAATGTCTCACTGTGCTTCCTGAGAGATGAGTTCACGGGCTGGCCAGAATCTCCAGTCATCAGAGTGGCACTGCCAAGCCTGATCCAAGCTGTGCCTCTTTGGCACACTTCAAAACACCCTCAAACTATTTAAAGAGCATGAGAGAAGCAGAATTGCTTGTCCCCTGGCTTGTTTCTCCTCAAACAGCAGTATGCACCTTGTTTATTCTTGGATTTTTCTTCTCTAACACACAGCCAGTGGATCTCACACCCAGTGCTGCTCTCAAGCTGCTGCCTGGATCTGCCTGCAGCAAGTTCTGCTTGCTCTGTACGTGATGTGCTTCAGCATATGGCATTGCTTTCACTTCTTCATTGTTCCTGGAGCTCTTTTCTGAACCTTTCCCTGATTTTCTGCATTGCTTCTAAGTGCAGACAGGAGACCTAGACCAGGTATTGCCTGCCAGAATTTTCTTGTTCCATTGTACCTCTCCCTGCTCTTTACAGGTGTTTCTGGGGATCTGTTTTCAGGGGTTTGACTGCCACAAATGTGGTTATTCTCTTATTTCTTCACATTTTACAAAATTCTAAAATAGTGCTAGGCTGTGAGTGGATCCCTATGGAGCACTGCTGATTAAAGCTGCTGGCTTTTACAATGTGGGGTGTGTTTTAGTTCATAGAATCCCAGAATGGTTTGGGCTGGAAGGGACCTTAAAGCTCATCAAGCAGGGATGCCTTCCACTAGATCAGGGTGCTCCAAGTGCCTTCCACTAGATCAAGGTGCATCCACCTGGCTTTGAGCACTGTGAGTGGTTCATGCTTTCCTCTCCCACATGCATTGCTCTTGGCCATGGTGCACAAAGACCTGGGTAAATACAGCCCAGTCAGTCCCACCTTGTGCCTGGCAAGATCATGAAGAAGATCCTCCTGGAAATGATGCTGAGATATCCTATTATCTCCTGGAAATGATGCTAAGATCTCCTATTATTTCCTGGAAATGATGCTAAGGTACATGGAAAATAAGGAAGTGACTGGGTGACAGCCAGCATGGCTTCACTCAGGGCTGACTGTGCCTGATGTATTTGTGATGGGGTTACAGTAGCGGTGGGTGATGGAACTGGTGTCATCTGCCTGCACTTGTGCAGAGCATTTGGCACTGTCCACATGGCATCTTTCTCTATGAACTCTTTGCTGCTCCTGCTCCCCTATGCCCCAGGGTGATGCTGGCAGTGGCAGCTCCCTGATGGAGCTGATGGGATCCCTCATGGCCTGACTTCAGGAGAAATCCAGAATCCATGGCTGAGGCCTGCAGGCACAGTGAGCTGTAGGAGTGTGTTCAGCCCATTTTCTCTGGCAGCAGTGTTGCTCAGTGAGCTGTAGGAGTGTGTCCAGCCCATTTTCTCTGGCAGCAGTGTTGCTCCATCGTGCCACAGCATGGGGCTGTGAGCCTGCACAGCAGCAGCCAAGGCTCCTTGCTGGCAGCAGCACTAGGAGAGCTCTGCTTCCAATCTGATTCCCCCATTCACCCCGTGTTCTTTGTTCTCCCCTTCCAGACAGATGTGGTCCTGCAGCTGGATTTGCATTACACCCAGCCAAGCACAAACCAGAGGACTTGTGAAAGCCTGCAGACCACGCTGCAGAAATCCCTGCTGAGGCAGTTTGTGTGCCAGAGGAAGGACTCCCAGCCTGCCCCTGCCCATGTGTGCCCACAGGGTGCCCCGGGGCTGGGCACTGAGCCCAAGGGCTCCCTGGGCACGGGCTCTGGGCACAGCTTGCCCAGCAGCAGCCCCTCCACCTTCAGCAGTGAGCCTGAGGAGAACGATGAGAGCGAGCTGGCTCTGCCTGGCCCGGGGCAGGGCAGGCCCTGAGCCCAGCCTGGGAGCTGCTGCTCTGTCACTGAGGCCTCAGCCTGAGTGCTCAGTCTGGCAGAACCCATCAGTGCTTCCCAGCCCTGGCACAGCCCTGTGTGAGTGAGGCCAGGGCTGCTTTTTTGGAAATGTTTCTCCTGTGTGTGCTCTGCGGTGTGCAGGGCCTCAGCTCCCAGTGGGAATGTTCCCTGTCCTGTGGGAGCACTGGGATCAGCACGGAGTCATTGTGGTGTCTGGCAGGGGACACAGCCACCCACCAGTCATAACAGAGCCAGGCAAAAAGGGATTTGCTGCAGGGCAAGGGCACAGGCTGGTGTTTTCTGCCTGGAAACAAATGTAGCTGCATTGGGAAGCCCACAAACACTACAGACCCCTCTGGCTCAAATCCCAGCCACCACTGCTGATGTCCCCAACCCGTGCAAGGGACACAGGGCTGCACTGAGGGAACCAGTGAAACAGTGCAGGCTCTCCACGGGTCCCAGTGTGGTTTCCTTGTCAAGGCAGGTGTTAAGTTATGCATTTATGTATTTATAACAGGGGGGAGGCAGTAGCTTGCCAGGAAAGGAAGGTCAGATGTTCCATGCAGTGTGTTTACACTGGAGCAGGAGCAGTGTCCAGGCAGGTGCACTGACACTGCCCCTTCCAGCAGGACATTAAAGGGTGTTCAGCCCTCTGCAGCTCCAAGTTCAGGTGCAGAATGTCCTACAGGAGAGGTGGAATGTACCAGGATTGAGAAAGGATAACCTCAGAAAAGCTATTATTAATGCAAATTGTTCTGTGTGTGTGCCTGTCTGTGCTGTGGACAGCCTCAGGCACTATGTGGGGAACGAGCTGTGCAGGGAGAGCCACAGGGGAGCCCAAAGCCCAGCCTGGGTGTCACACCCCTCCCTGATTGCTTCCTAATGGATGTTTGATAAAGAGGATTGCTCAGTATTGCTGTGGGATCTCCATCCTTGGAGGAAAGTTCACTTTGGGCTGCAGGAGGTGCCAGTGACCTGATCCAGGCTGGCTGAGGGCTGAACCAGAGACCACTGGAGATCCCTTCTGGCTGCTGTGGAACAAAGAGGTTGGAAGGCAGAACTTGTTGAGAGGTCAAGGGCAGCAGGGTGGGCAGAATGCCTGAGCTCTGTCTTGCTTTCAAAGAGGGTTGGAGGCAGAATTTTCTCAGTTTTGCTCTCCTTCAGCAGTGAGGATACATCCCTGTCTGTGGTGCCAGTTGCAGCACAGAAAAATCTGAAATGTTGCTTCCAGATAAACCATTCTCCAAGTGCTGGAAACCTGTCCAAAGAGAACAGAGGAGGCTTTTATCCTTCTCACAGTGAGTAGAGCCAAGGGAAAGAAGTGGGGCCCCAGCTGGCTGCAGACTAGAAAGCCTCCTAGAAAAAAAAAAAAATCTAAAGCTCAAAAAAAAAAAAGAAAATTCAGAGGATGTAGTTTAACTAAGATGGGTTGATAGAGAAGCTAAAGCAGAAAAAAATAAACTAATTTCAGGATGAACCAAAGATCAACTCAACAGCAGCAGCCATGGGGACAGGTCAGTGGGAATGGCTGAGCAGGCATTGGGGAGGAGGTTCCTCTGAGGATCATTCACAGCCCCCTGTGCTGTTGGGGCACTGAGGCATGGCTTGATCCTGGCTCACATTATCATGCCAAGTGTCATCTAATATGGATTTTTCTCATTCAAAGCAAGACTGATTATTTTTTCTGAATAAAACACTATTGGTGTTTTTAATGTACAAAGCTTCATGTGGCTCTGAGTTAACTGTGTTTATTTTCCCTCCAATTGCCAGGATGTAACTTAATATTGATCTGCTGGGGTTTCATGCTTCCAGCCTGAGCTTCTAGGCTCTTCTGGGTGAGCATTGTTTCTTTTTTTAGGTAACTAAAAATACTGGAGTTTGGATTTAGAAGGCAGATCAAGTGACCAGATAGGATGAAGTGATGTCAGGTGAAGTGTGTAGATTTAAAAAAAAAGTCCTCATTCACTGTGATTTGTCCATCTGCTTTGTGAGGGTGGCTCTTTGGTGGCTTAGGTGGTCTCCTGTCTTGGTGCCAAGCACAGCACTTGTCCTTGTCATCGTTTCTGCTCCTCCAAGGAGACCCTGCAGCCAATCCCAGGAGAATCACCACATTCCTATTGAGATGATGGTTTGCCATGTCTGGGATTGCTGAATTCCAAAGGTGGACTTTGTGTCCTGTGCCTCAGCTGGAGTCATTGTAGGAGGGGATGGAACTATGGATCCTTCATCCCCACCTTTTCATGTGAAATCCAAACTCCCTCATGGTGCTTAAACTGTTTAGTGCCAGCAAATTTTCCTGGAGATCTGTGTTTCCGTCTCCCAGTGCCCAGGACAGACAAGGCATCCCAGCATTACCACATGTCTCTGATCTGCACCTTGGGCTCCACAGCCAGCTGGGAGGGTGGGAAGAGAGCAGGGCTCAGGCAGCAGCAAGCAAAGCAGGATCAAGACATCAGCTCCAGCTCACATTCCCTTTCTGCCTCATCTTCCACAGCCATTGCCCTCCATTATTTTATTTGTGGGGTGCCCTGACAAAGGAAGGAATGATGAATCTGACTCCATGTTCTCAGAAGGCTAATTTATTATTTTATGATACTGTATTATATTAAAGAATATACTATATTCTTTATAGTATAATATATACTATATTCTTTATTAGCTATACTAAACTATACTAAAGAATACAGAAAGGCTAAAAAGATAATAATGAAAACTTGTGGCTGTTCCAGAGCCCTGACACAGCTTGGCCCTGATTGGCCAATGAGTCAAAATAATTCATATGAAACCAATCAAACATTCTCCAAACACATTCCACATGAGCACAACACAGGAGAAGCAAATCAGATAATGATTGTTTTCCTTTTTCTCTGAGGCTTCTCAGCTTCCCAGGAGAAGAGTCCTGGGTGAAGGGATTTTTCCAGAAAATGTGAATGCCACACTCCACTTCCTCTGTTTCTGGGCCAGTCTGTGCCCAGCACTTAAAACCATTTTTGTAGGTAATACAGGTGCTTTCCTTCACCCAAGTCTTTAAAAAGCACCAAGTGAACTGAAGCTTTAAAACAATATATGATGAAAATAGCAGCACCTAAATATTCAATAATTTTATTTTTAGATAGATGCCCTTCTTTCCTGTCTGCTAGGGCAGATGTGTTGAAGGGAAGGACCTTGGACAACAGTCTGGTATGTTCTTCTGCTACAGAATTCATTTGGGGTGCAGTTCTCCACTCATTTGCTGAGGTTTGGCAGTTCCTGACAAAACAAGGCAAGTGTACTCAAAAGGATTGAGAAAACAAGGCAGTGAAAATCAGAGAAATCAGGGAATCTTGGACATTTCAGTCCTGGGCCCAAGTGCAGTGAAGAGTGTGTTACACGTGCATGGCAGATCCACCCCAGCCTGGCAGCAGATTCCTGAAGGTTTCTTTTCAGTTGGCATCTTTGTGATCAAAGGAAGGAAAAGGTGGATTTGTCTCGTACCAGCCACACTCCAGCCTCAGCCAAAGAGAGAAAGAAACCAAGACAGGTCCTTCATTACAGGAGGCTTTTCTGGGGGAAAAATAATCAGTATGGGACAATATTGAGTAATTTCATTTACCAGCTCGCTTAACTCTTTCCATCTTTTTTGAACAAATCCTTTTCCCTCACAGATGTAAATCTGAATTAACTCTTCAGAATCTGGTAGGTTCTCCTTATTTTCTGCAATAAGAGATTTTCCATGATGTACAGATAATTTCCTACTCCACATTAAGGGCAGAGTGCATGGTGCTGTTGATGGAATGTGCTCCAGTGTAATAAAATGTGTAGAGGGACACGCAGGGAAATTCCAAGATTCAACAACATGGTTTTGGTCTTCTTTCCCTGGTTTTTGGAAGTAGCTTCTCATAGAGGCAGGAGAATTCTGAAGGCATTCAGGAGCCATTCACTCCCAGGGAAGGAGGGAGCTGCCCAAAGGACAGGTTGTGGTTCTCTAGAAGTTAATGCTGCCTTTCATGTGGACAAGGAGTGAAGAGGATGGTCTTGTGAAGTGAGAGGACATGGGAATCAGCTGTTTTCTGAAATGCTGAGGGTTGCTTTCATCAGCTGAGGATCACTTCTGGAACACCAGGTCCTGGAAGTCAACTTGCTCTGAGCTAACAGGACCATGCACGAGGCAGAAATGAGACACAGGCTCAGCTCTAGTGAGGAGGGAATCACTAAACCCAATGCTGCTCTCACAGCCAGCCTTTGCCCATCCTGTTTTGCGCATGGAGACACCCCCAGCTCTGTCCTGCTCCCAGCTGGATTGTGTGTCCTGTTGGATTCACCTCCCAACCAAGGCTGTGGCTGTGCTACCACAACGTGCCCAGAAGGATGGATGTGTTCTGAGTGACTCTACACACCAAACTGGGAGTTCCAAGATTCTGTTTCAGTGAAATATCCCTGCTCCCTGTGCAAAAACCAGACAAGGACATTGGTTCAGCTCAGCTGGATTCAAAATTTATGAAACAAACTCGTGGAAGGGCAAGAAAATAAGGAAAAAGTGGTAAAAGAGTTCATTTGAAAATGACAGATGGTTCAGATTCAGTTCTTCCAGGCCTCCCCATCAGGGGGATGGTTCAGGAGGGAAACCAGGAGCACAGTTTGAAACAAAAGGGGTGAGTGAAGCCATCCCTGTCAAGCTAATAAAGCCAAGATGAATCATGAGGAGATTCACACTGCTGCCCTTCATTCAGGCACCTCCTGGGGAAGCAGGAGCAGCTCTGGTGTCACACTGAAGCTTGCAGACCACGATTTTCTTAATCATGGTGAGAAATTATTGATTGCCCAGACTTTTCATGTTGTCCCAGAGTTCTGTGCTCTATCACAGATTATTTCAATGACTGTTTTGCAATTGTTACTAATCTCTTGAAATTAGGTCTGTAACATCATGTGGCAGTGGGGAGAAAAACACATCAAAAAAAAGGAGGCTCCTTGAAGCACTTGAAATTGCTTCTTATCTTCACAGTTTGGATAACCTTTTGCATAACAAGCAACAATTTCAAATATATTGGTCATATCAGCCCCTCAAAGAGATAGAAGACACACTTTGAAATTACAGAGCAGACTTCATGTGCAGGAGAGCTGATGTGGTGTCACACAGCGAGGAAGAGCTAATGTCTCTTTGATAAATCTGTCTTCACTGAGTTGGGTTTTCTTGCCACAGTGTCAGGAACAGTTGACAAGACAGACGTGTTATTAAGTGGTAAAAATAAACAGATGGAAGAGAAAAGTGAGAGATTTCAGCTCTGACTTTTGCAGAATGTTTCAGCAAAGAATAACCTCCTCATTTCCATTCCCTACCAGAGATGAAAACCAGGCAATGCTTCCTCAAGGACTGCATGGCTGGGGAAATGGGGCACCCACAGGTCCCTGGGGATGTGGGATGGGGCAGTTTGGGCTCCCAGAGAGGGAGGGGGCTGCTCCTGACCTGCTGCTCCTGCAGATCCAGAGTCACCCTTGTGGAGAGCATTGGTGCCTGACCACACGAGCACTGCCTGCCCTGGGTCCTCCTGGGATTTGGAACCTGTTTTTGAGACCAAACCCCTCTTTTCTCACTGTCCCTCCTTCCTTCTTCCCCAGAAGGGACATTTCACTCCTTCCCTCCTTGGAGGATGCTGCAGTTTGGTCAAGGCTGTGTTCTGACAAGGGAAAGGACAGAGGACAGGCAGCCTGGAGATGCAGGCACTGCAGGAGATCCTCACTCCACAACACACATTGAGGGGCTGGAGTGTGTCCAGAGCTGGGAAAGGGTCTGGAGCAGCTGGGGGGGGCTCAGCCCAGAGGAAAGGAGGCTCAGAGGGGGAATTCTTGTGCTCCATAATTCCCAAACAAGATTGTGCAGCCAGGTGGGGATTGAGCACTGCTCTCATGGAACAAGGGATAGGATGACAGGAGCTGACTCAGGTTGTACCAGGGGAAGTTCAGATTGGATTTTGAGGAAAAGTTCTTCACAGAAAAAGTGATCAGGCATTGGCACAGGTTGTCCAGGGCACTGGTGGTGTCACCATCCCTGGAAGTGTTCCAAAAAAAGTGGATGTGGCACTTGGGGACGTGGTTTAGTGGTGAACCTGGCAGCTGGACTCAATGACCTTAGAGGGCTTCTCCAACCTTAATAATTCCATGATCCTATGATTCTAGAAGATGTTTCATCCCCTGGGAATGTGGTGGTAGAGTAGCAGCTCCTGCAAATGTGACACTGAAGAGGGTCAAGTGGCAGTGTTGTACGTGTGGGGGAGCTGGCCTTGGCATCTGGGGTCCTCACCCAGGCAGGGCACAGCACAAAATCCACTTTTCTGAAGAGCTGATGGTCAAGGGGTGTTCCCTGGCTCATGCCCAGGCCATTGGGCATTGCTGGAGGAGCAGGGGGTGGCATCTGCTGTGTCACTGCAGCCACCTCTTGGCCTGCCTGCTTCATTCTTCTGTGTCACTTAATATAAATTATAAAATATTAAATCAGATAAATACCTCTAACCTTTCTGGATGATAAGGAAAGATATTGTTCAGCCTCCTAAAATGCCTTGTATTCGCTGGAAAATGCTAATGGGATTATATAAAGGTTATTTCAGCCTCCTTTCAAGACTGAAGATGTGACAAAACAATCATGATGCCCTTTGTTTATGCCTTTTTAATGACTGCTTTTACCTTCAGGTATCTGAGACTTGTGCATCTTTTCAAGGAAGTTCTTGGAGTGCTTTTTGGAGGAAACTTCCTGAGGAATGTAAATGTGCCTGTGATTTTAGAGGTCTGGAGGAGAGCTGGGGTGTTGGAGCACTCTGGGAGTCTGGCCAGGGTTTGCTGTGCATGTTTGGATGTCCCTGTGTATTCTGCAGGTCAGGAGCTGCATCCACAGGTCCACCAAGCTCCTGTGCTGTGTGTGAGCAGCAGTGCTTGGGGCTCTGCTCTGTCCTTCCCTGCCTGTGGGGCTGTGCCAGGCTGCAGGAGGAGCTCAGTGCATGGCACAGCCCTTCTGCAGCCTCCAGTCCAGAGGGACCTTTGCTACACTGCAGCAGTGAATTTCTGGGTAAGAAACCATTCATGATGCAGAGAAATGCAGAAATAATGTTCCACTCACTCTGTCCTCTGGGAAGGAGCTCCCAAGCCCATGATTTCCTCCACTTTTTTTGTTGTTAGTTTTTTTCCCCAGGTTTTGATTTTTTTTTGCTAAACTTTGTGTCCCAAACAGCTCCAATGTTGTGCAGGGAGCTTGTGGTGGCCTGATAACCTCTCTGCATTGCAGAGCAAAGCATGAGGCAGCCTGTCACCATTTCTAACAAGGGAAACATCAGCAAAGAATTGCTTCTCACAGGGAACTCCACTCATGGTCTAAATGGGCCTTGAACACTTCCAGGGATGGGGCAGCCACAGCTTCTCTGGGCAGCCTGTGCCAGGGCCTCACCAGTCTCGCAAGGAAAAATCCTTCTTAAGCATGGTTTTATTGTGTTAATAGGTGGAGTAATTGGAGAGGAGGAAATTGTTCCTGGAGAGCAGAGGGCAGGTTAGCTGAGCCAGCAGGTTTACACCCCTCACAGCTGGAAAGAGAAGGTGGCTCCCACTGCCTGGGGAATACAAAAACATTTAGCCAAGAGCAGAGGCAGAGAAGGTGCTGCATCCCTTGTGCTTGGTGGAGATACAAATGGCACATTGCATTACTGGAAGTTATAGCTCTCTTTTTTGAGGTTATTTTGCAGGTCCCTGGAGGGTCATGCCTGGCAGGTCAGACAGAGCAGAGCAGCTCCTCTGGGAGGACCACGTTCTCCTGCCCATGGGGCTTTTCATGCACGTCGGCTGTGCAAATTCAGCAGCTGTTGAGTTTCTCACATCCTTTTAAAAACATCTCTCTGGCATCTGTGTTAATTAGGGAAAATCTGCAATTTAAGCACAGCATTTCCAATATGGGGATAGTGTGTCTCAGTGCACTGCTGGCATCATGGAGCCCCTCCTGAGAGCTGCTGCAGCCTTGTGGATGCCCACCTGCACAGACCATCACCCTGGCATCACTGCTGGGCTCCTCCTGACGCTGCCTGCCCCATCTCCCTCCCCACAGAGCCACTGTGGTGGCCAAAACCACAAGAAGCAGCAGAATGTCCCTCAAAAGTTGGATCTCACCTGGAGGGTCCAGCCTTTGAACTGGGTTGGGACAGTTCTGCCAAGGATGTAATGGAGAACACCAAAAAGCATGCTGAGAGTTGCAATCAATCTGGGAGGAAAAATGGAAGGATTTTGGGCAGAAGAGAAGATTTATTGAAAGCATAAGATCAATCCTTCTAAGTGGTCTGCATGCCCATGTCTGTCAGGGTCTGGAGTTCCTTGGGTCATGGATGCCTCTCACTCTGTCATGGTTTAACACTGGCCAAGCACCAGGCACCCACAGAAGTCACTCACTTCTCTTCTCTTGTTACAGAGAGCTGGGCAGATGAGAGGGAAAAAATTTAACAAAGGGCTCATGAGCTAAGGACTTGGGGAAAAAACACTCTAAGGGCAAAACGGGTTCAAATTTAAAGGTGTAAAGTAAATTTAATATTAGCGATCAGAGGAGGATAATGAGAAGTAGAATAAGCTTCTGAAACACCTTTTTTTCTCCAACACCTCCCTCTTTCCCAGCAGCAAGGGTCTTCTCTCTATCTCTCTCTCTGGGAGCAGTGGCCTTCTCTCTCCATTTGTGTTTTCCACTGGATCACAGCTCTCTCTGCCATCCACCTTCTCTGCTGTGAGTGGATCCGTGCATCCTCCATGCATTTTTGGGGGACAGTTTGTTTTAACACAGCCTTTACCATGGCCTGCAGGGGACTCTCAGCTCCAAAGCCCCTCTTCCCCCTCCTTTTCTCCACTGCCCTCGGTGCCACCATGTTGTTTTCCCTCACATGTTCTCACTTCCTCTTCTCTGACTAGAAGAAAAACTGTCGTTTGTAGGCACCATTGCCAACAAATGTCACTAATTTAAAAGAGTCTTGCAGGATTTCACAGCATCAAAAGGTCAGTCTTGTCCGGGTTCCACACTGGGGACTCAGACTCAAAAACACTCGCCATGTTTTTGCTGCTGGCCATGGGGCCCTGAGACAAAGTGAATCCCTATTGAATGCTCATGCATTGCCATGGTTTGGCATCAGCCCAGCTCAGCTCCTGCCACAGGACATTCAGACACACATCACAACCCTCCAGCACATCAGCCAGCTCCAGTGGCCTCCTTCAGGTCACTTTAATGGTGGGAACAAAAAGTCTGTCCCAGACACACGTGGTCCCTGTGTCAGGGGCAGAAGTGCAGGAGCTCTTTGTGAGGGCCCTGTGTGATGCACACAACCTCATCCTTCTTGAGGAATGTGACACACAGCAGGAGGACCACAGGAAATGGCCTCAAGCTGCACCAGGGGAGCTTTAGGTTGGATATTAGGAGAGATTTCTTCACTGGACATTCTTTGACAGGGAAAGATGCTCCAGGAGAAGATGACATAAGCTGCCTCCCAAAGAGGCCAATTCCTTTATTACCTGTCTCCTACCTACCTGGAGGTTATAATTTTATCCTGTATACCTCATTGCAATTTTATTCTTTGCCTTCATCAATGCTTTAACAAGCCCTAGGTAGCCCTTTCATAGGAAGAGGTTTTATGATCCACAGTGCAATGAGGCTGCTTATTCATTCCTGGCTCCTCTCCACTATTTTCCCTCACAGGAAATGCTGCTGATTCCTGGTAGGCTGCAATGAGAGTGCTGAGTGCATTTCTCTGCTACACTGGCATGAGTCAATACAAGTTCAACCTTTGGAAAATTGTTTCTTGAAGGCCAGAGACATTTGTTTGTCCTACAGTTAAACATCTTTTGCTGACACATCAGAGGCACCCCAGCCCATTGCTCAGTGTCCTGAGTGACAGCCCAGCTTAGCTGGGGCCCCATGGATGCCTAACAGGATAAAAAAGGACATGAAATGCTCTAATGTCTGCAGTTAATGGGGTCAAAGGAGGCCCACAATGGAAAACTTCATTTTCAGATGACTTTTGACTGTGCCATTACAGTGCTTTCTCAGCATCGTCTGTCATGCTTTTAAGGCATAAAAAGAATTTTCTTCTTAACAAATCTTATTTTCTTTTTTTTTCCCCATTCCTGAAAAGCCCATTAGTCACACCCCCTTATAGTTTCCTGTATTTTTTCCTTTCTCTCAAAGCTTGGTTTGAACAAAAAGTACTCAGAACCCTGCACTTCTTACAGTACTCTGTGCACTGATGGGGCTTGGAGCAACCTGGTCTAGTGGAAGACATCTTCCACTCATTTTTCTCCACCTGCCCATCCCAGCAGGTGGAGAAAAATGAGCTTTTCAGTCCTTCCAGCCCAAACCATTCTGGGATTCTATGACTTTCTAACTTTTAGGAAATTGCTATTGCATCTAATACTGCTTCTCAGGAGCTGCAGCCCCACAACATGTGGCTGACAGCTGTGACCTCTCCAGGGGAGTAATTCCTGCTGATTAATTCCAGCCAGTCTCCAGAAAGTCTTTCACAGGGACAAGGAACTGTGTCCTGTGTGATACCAATATGGGGCAGAGGGTGCAGAACTAAAGGAGAACAAGGGCCCAAGGCAAGGCAGGAATGAGACAACACAGGAGGGAGAGAGGATGCAGGAGGAAGAGGAGGTGCAGGTGCAATGAGCAGAGGTGATGCAGGAGGCACAGGACATGTAGGAGGCTGAAACTACATTTATCTACATTTATCCCCCTGCAGTATTTGTGGGGGGCTCTGCCCTTGTGTGTGAAACAAGACACAAAGTTGAAGCCAAGACATTTGTGTTAACAAAATCAAAACCAAATTGAAAATTTAGCATTTTTTTCCAAGGTGCTGGTCTTTCCCTCGACTGAGAGCTTGGTGGAAGGATTACCCAGGGAGTGAGAGCAGCAGAGTGCCCTGGAGCACACCCTGATTTGCTCAGGGGACATGCATTGGATACCACACAGGTGGATCCCAGCTCCTGAGCCAAATCCATTAGTATGACATTAAGAAGACAAACACAGAAGATTTTTTTTGCCTCACCTGTGGGATTCCTAGAAACTTGAAGGTTTGGAGAGCAAGAAGAAAAATCCTCTGGTTCCCAGTTATCGTCTTGTCCCTAGTTATGAAGAAAAGCCTCTGCCCCAGACTGGGAACAGTTTAAAATGCAGCTCCTCAGCACAGCTTGTGGGATAAAGCCTGAGAATGTGCTGCCCTGCCTGGGGCTGGGCCCACCCCACTCACACCCAGCTGCACATTCAATGGCTCAGATGCCTCCTGTCCCCCATGACCTTTTAACTGCGCCACAGGGAGGGTCAGCAGGGCTCCCTGTGAGCACCTGGGAAAGTGCCAGAGGACATTTCCACAACCAGAAGCATGAGGAAGGGTATTTAGGTATGTAAGTGCCAGGGAAGAAGTGGCACAGGTTGTGGGGGTGAGGAGAGGGGCCTGTGCACCAAAAACTCCATTTCTGAGCTATTTTGTCCTTACTCTAGTAGTGGAAATAGCTTCTGTTCACTAGCCCCTTGTTTTGGGGCTATGTTGCCCTTAATCCTTGTTTAACATCTGGAAATATATTCATATATTCTCATAAATGCCTCTCCTAGCTCTGTGTGATAATTTGAAGCAGAAGAATTTAATCTACTGACCTCTTCTTTCCTACCTTACCTTAAACTTGATCTTGTTGGCTGCCTGTTCCTCCTGTTGGGAAAAACATCCCCCTCACCCCTCAGCTACACCTGCACCTTGTACTGACCTTGTGCCAGTATCTACACTCCCATCCCTCTTTTTGTGAGCATGCTAAGCAATTTCTGGAGCTTTCTTGGGGAAGTTTTTCAAGATCCAACTGCACTGATACTGCTTGGAGTGTGCTGCTGGCAGTTTAAGACAGAGAACCCTTATGGAATTATTTTTCCGGCAATTTTCTCAAGGTTTTGTTTAAATTTTTTTACCAAAGTTTGGGAGAGTTTACAGGAGCAATGTGGGCTGTGACTCAATGCTGCTGGTCCCTCCAGCTGGGGAGTCAAGTACCTCAGTCTTTGTTTTTGCCCACACAACCACTTGTCAGACTATGGGTAAGCTGAATTCCAATCCTGGGGGCATGACCCTTCATGACAAGATTTTGAGGGGCTGGAGCACATCCAGGGAAGTGAACAGAGCTGGGGAAGGGTCTGGAGCACCAGGAAGGGCTGAGGGAGCTGGGGGGGCTCAGCCTGCAGAAAAGGAGGCTCGGGTGGGACCTTCTGGCTCTGCACAGCTCCTGACAGGAGGGGGCAGCTGGGTGGGGCTTGGGCTCTGCTCCCCGGATGGCAAGAGGAAATGGCTTGGAGTTGTATTAGGGAAAGTTCAGGTTGGATATTGAGGAAATTTTCTTCACTGGAAGGATGTTCAGGCACTGACTCAGCTGCTCAGGGCAGTGGGGGAGTCCCCACCCCTGGGAGGATTTAAAACATAAGGATGTGGCACCTGGGGACATGGTTTAGTGGTGAACATGGCAGAGCTGCATTAATGGTTGGGATCACTGATCTCAGAGGGCCTTTCCAGCCAAAATGAGTCCACGATTCTATGATGAGGGATGATTCAAAGTTTAATTCCTTCCCTGAAGAGGTTTACAAACTTGAATCAGCTCTCTCTGGTTCACAGAGCTATCCCACTGCTATCACATGGGGCAAATGGAGGCACAAAGGCAAGATCAGCTCCAGCCCTTGTCCCCCTGGGAATGTGTGGGGAAACCACGGAGCTCCCCAGCCACTGCAGCCGCAGGAGACATTGCTCCATCAGGAGAGGATCTTGAGAAGGTTCTCTTGCCACAGGCTGGAGCGTGGGAGTGAGCCTGTTCAGAGGCAGCTGGGGAAGGAGAGGGGTCACTGTGAGTCCCACAGCAGCCATGGAGCCCCTCACGTGCTCATAAATGGGCAGAGCTGCTCTTCTTGGGCAGAGCAACACAGCTCAGGGCTCTGCTGTCAGCTCAGAGGATTGCACAGAGGGTCCTTGCTTGCCCAGACCTTGGAGTGTGTCTGTACTGTCTGGAGCCTGCAGTTCTCATGGTGAAGAAAACTGGAAGTTATTCTCCTGGCTTTCTGGTAGAGAGGTAGAATGGGTTTGGTATTGCAGCAGAAAAAGCTGATATGGGCAAGGTGCACCCTTGGCACTTCAGCAGGGTTTGGCTGCAACCTCCCTGCAAGAAATCTCATCTTGGCTCCGACTGGGAATCCACCAAATTCCAACAAATGGGATTCAGAAGCTTGTCAAGGAATAAAACAGTCCTTCCCTGTTGGGATTTTCCCACTTTATGGTTCTTATTCCTGTTCCCAAACTCGCTGGGAGACATGGCTTTGTTCTCTTAGATTTGGCTCAGGAATTTAAGGTCAGGGCTCCATCACTGCAAGAGAGTATCACAACCACTCCAAGTTGTATGGATGTGGGGTAGAGGCAGGTTTTCCTGTGTTTGTGGTGGATCACTGGTTGCACAGAGGGATCTTCAGTGAAGACATGCACCAGCTGATCAATATTTGTGTAAATGAGGAAAAAGACAGAAAAAACCAGTTTGGGGCAATGAAGAGGGCAGGCCCTGGGAGTGAGTGAGACCAAAAAAGCCAAAGTGATAGCTGTAAATGGTTTTAAATGTATACAGAAGCCATCTGTGTAATTAATTACCCTGATTTAAGTTACACCCCTTTTTTCATGTGTGTGTAGGTAACACCAAGGGCTACAGTGTTATCTTGGAGGAATGTTTGTGTCTGGGGATCCATACTCACCCTGCCAATAACAAATCTTCCCCCGAGTTTCTGAAACATTAATTACAGTTTTGTAACAGGCAAGTTTTGCAACCAGCTCAAGGTAATTCACTACAACACAGACGTCTGGCAGAAACAAATGAATCTCTGATGTGAAAACTGACAGTTGCTTAGACATGAATGCTCAAGACTTTGTAATGTTTGTTATTAAAAATAAAATGAGTCTCACTGTCCTTGCCAGCCTGCCTGCCTCCAAACACTTTTCAGCACACTGGCACCTGGGAAGAACCACTTCCCCCAGATAAAAAGCAAGCACCAACAACCCCAAGCAGGTCAAGAATTAAAAGTTAAGGTCCCACATATTCAGAGTGTTTCATCCAGGGGTTTCACTCTCTGAGGTGGGTTCCACCACTGTTGCTCCCTGCTCAGGCCTCAGCACCTCCCAAGTGCAGAGGGCTGCTCTGTGCCTTGTCTCCTTTTGTCTTTTCCACGTCAAATCACAGAATCCCAGACTGGTTTGGGTTGGAAGGTAAAGCCCATCCCATTCCACACCCCTGTCACGGACAGGGACACCTTCCACTAGATCAGGGTGCTCCAAGCCCTGTCCAGCCTTGGATACTTCCAGGGGTGGGGATTCCATAACATTTACAAAACAAGCCTAAAGGGACACATTTAAATTTTAAAAGAAAAACAAAGAGGAGGAAGATGTTTTGCTTCCAGATTTGTCAAATCACCACATGGGACTAATGTAGTTTTTAGGTCATGCTGAAAGACATGGACTTTCCTTAGAGCATTTTGTGTATTTGCTGTCTTGAGGAAGGGACCCCAGCCACTCCAGGGCTGTCTCTCCTCCTTGGCCATCTAAAGGGATGGAGCTAAATTCCCATTGGCATTACATTTCTTAATTATCACAATCCTTCAAATTACCACAGCTTTCCGGCAGGCTACGACTTGTTCGGGACTGTGACAGCTCTTAGTAAATTGTGTAACAAATGTCAGCTCTCTTACTAGATACAATTTAGAGGTTTTCATAGACATGTGCTAAAATTAGAGGTAACAGTTGCAATTTTGAAAATGTTTTCTGTTTGTGAGTCCCTTTGTCCTTTTGCTTGTTTTTGGAAACTGGCTATCACCTCCAAAAGAAGAAAAGTGATGACACTGATTCAGAAGTCAAAGATGTGAAGCTCCATGTGTCAGCTAGAAAAAAAGACTTTTTTTGCCCATGATGTCAAAGAAAAAATTAATTATTTAACTAGATAAAAAATAAATGTAGTATGAGCAGTGCTGTATGTTTGGTGCTGGGGGTAGATGGTTAAAATATCAGTTCACAGGAAGACAGCCTCAAGAAATATTGTTGATTTATTATGATAGGAGTGTGCATGTCCACACCTTAATACAAAATGTTTCACAGCATCTCAGAGTACTTGAAGTTGGAAAAGAACTCCTGAGGTCATCTGGGCCAGCTAATACTGGCTGCTCAGAAAATCCCAACTGCTTTTGAACACCTCCAAGGATGAAGACTCCACAGCCTTGGGCAGCCTGAGCCAGCCTGTGGTTACCATCACAGGGAAAAAGGATTTCCTGATGTGCATCAGTGTGTGCCCATGGCCTCTGCTCCTGGCACTGGGCACCACCACTGGGAAGAACCTGGCTCCTTCTTCTTTGCAGGTATTTGCAGACCTGGATGAGCCCTCCCTGACTTTGCTCTTCCATGGGATGAACAGTCTCAAGTCTCTCAGCCTTTCCTTCCAGGGGAGGTGCTTCAACCACTCCATGGCACCTCCACTATGTCCATGCCTCTCTTGTGCTGAGGAGCCCAGAACTGGACACGGATGGAGCACAACAATATCCACCACCCTCTCCTCATCCCGTGAATTTGCCATAGAATGGAAAGGGCCTTAAAGTTCATTCTGTTCCAGACTGTTCCATGGACAGGGACACCTTCCATTATCCCAGGCTGCTCCAAGCCCTGTCCAACCTGGCCTGAGACACTTCCAGGGATGGGGCAGCCACAGCTGCTCTGGGCAACCAGGAAGGCCTCGCTGTCCTCACAGGGAAGAATGTCTCCCTAACCTCTAATCTAAATCTACCGTTCTGGTAATTTCCATGCAGAAGGCATGAGGGATGGAAGCCCTTAGTAACCTGTGCTGACAGATCCCAGGCATCTCCTTGTCCTCGCTGTTTGGAAAGGGCTCCGGGGGTTATTGGCTCCGCCGCCTTGCCAGGATCAGGGTGAGGCTCCCCAGCCCGGAGCTCCGCTCTCGCCTTTATGAGAGATCAGCGGGTCCGTGGCGTAATGTGAGCGAACCGCAACAGGCCGGGTGTGGGACACACAGCGGGGAAGGAGCGGGAGACACGGAGCGGGGGCTGCAGCGGAGCCGATCCCAGGGCAGGTTTGGTGAGGGAACCGTAGAACAGCGGCAGCGCGGGGCCGCGGCGGCGTGAGGGGCGGCGGGACCGGGCCGGGGCCGTGGACGCCGCTGGCAGGAGCCTCCCGGAGGGAGAGCGGGGCAGCGGGGAAGGGAAGGGAAGGGAAGGGAAGAGAAGGGAAGGGAAGGGAAGGGAAGGGAAGGGAAGGGGGGGCGGTTCCGCTGTGCCCGGCCCGCCCCGCTCCGCCCCCGGCCCCACCCGCCGCCGCCGCCGCCATGTTGCGGCCGTTGGTGCCCGGTGCGGGGTGAGGCCGCGCGGGCCCGGTGGGCCCGGAGGAGCTGCCTGCGTGGGTGAGTCCTGCCCGCCCGCCCGGGCCCGGCCGCGCCGGGCCCGCCCCTCCCGCTGCCCTCCGCCCTCCCGCGCTCCCTCCCTCCCGCCGGCCCCGCGGCCGGGCGGTGCTGCCGCCCCGCGGGCAGGGCGGGCGGCCCCGCCGCCGGCGCACCGAGCCCTGCGCGCCCGCACCGGCTCTTCCGGCCCGCAGGCCGCCGCCGCTCCCCGTTCCTCAGCTCCCTGCCCCGATGGGCTGCGCTGCCCGCGGCGGCCCGGCCCGGCCCGGCCCGGCGGCGCCGGCACAAACTAAGTTCGGCGGGCGGCCCACGTGCGGCGGGGCCGGGCCGGGCCGGGCTGTCAGCGCGGGGGGCGGCGGGGCCGGCCTTTGTCTCGGGTGGGGACGGCGTGGGCTGGGGGCGGTGTGTGGGGATGTGGGTGTGGGTGTGCGGCTCTGTGTGTGCGGCAGTGCCACGGGCCGGACGGGTCCCTAGCCCGGCGGCCCCGTTCGCACCGAGAGCCGCACCGGGCTCATGAAACTTTCACGGGTCTCAGAGCCCCGGGTACCGATGCCACCGGGCCGCCCTCCGGTTCAGCCCTTCCCCGCAGCCCTGACAGCGGCCTCTGCCCCATCCCCTGCCTTCCCTGCGCTGCTGGCTCCTGCCATCCCTGCCTTCCCATGGGATTCCGGTGTCATGCAGTCTCTGCATCCCCTCCCGGAGACACCAGCCGGGCTTGAGCAGCCCTTGGCAGATGTTTTCCCTTGTACACTGTTTTGGTGAGGAATTTCCAATGGTTAAAATGGTTAAAATGACCAATATTTAATAATGGCAATGTACATGATAAATAATCCCCTACAGCAGGGGATTGGAGCTAGATGGTCATCAAGGTCCCTTCCAACCTAATCCATTCTCTTATTAATTTCCTTGGTGTAACTGGGGTTTCATGCTTCACTATTAAGTGGCAATCTCAAATCTCCTCCCTAGCTGGAAAGCTGCAGAGCATCTACTCCCAGTCTCCAGGAGTCCCTGGGAATAGCCCTGCTAGCAAAAGGTTTGTAAGGAGTGAGTGGAGGAAGTGGCTCCTGTGGTGCCTCTCCTTGGCTTTGAAGCTTATCCGTAGCACATGGCCCTGGGGTTTGACATCCTTCCCCAGGGCTTTTGTGGATGGCTTGGAGCCTTCCAGGTTTCCTGATTCCTGAAGAAATGTGTATATATAGTGAGGTTGATTTTGCACACTGGAATACACTCTTTACTCCATAAGTCCTTCTCCTTTGCTCACTGTGTTCACCTCTTCTGCTGCTTTGCAACTCTCAAGCTCCATGTTTTTGTTGGATCCCAAGTGTGGGTATTTGCAGTCCTTTGCACAAGAATGATGGAGTAAGGACAAAGGTCTTTATTTTAGCTTTCCTCACAGGCTAGTTTACATAATTCTCTTTAATATCCTTTTTTTGTTTGTTATCTGTGATCAGAAGTATACAGTGTTATGTATGTTATTTAAAAATCAATTTTGTTGATAAGATACTTATTCTCTAGAATCTGGGTCAAAACTTGCTTTATTCTGAGAAAGTGTAGCTTTGTGTATGACAAGTTTAAGATGCAGGTCTGTGGAGAAATACTTAGGGAGAGACTTGTGCCCTCATGGTTGCAAAGCCAGTAAAAGAGTGTTTTATAAGACTCAAAGATGAACACAAATCCTTCTGAAAAAGCAAGGTTTCATCCAAGAAAAGGATATTTTGAGATGCTGCAGATACATGGGATTTGTCTTGCATTTTAAAACGGATGCAGAGAGATGCTCCAGAGTGGGAAGGGGAAGGTCAGGAGTGATTGGCAGGCTCATTTTTCTCTGTACAAAACTCAGTCATGCCAGGTTATGGAATGAAATGTCTTCCTTGCAGAAGGGTTTGTGTGCCAGAAATGTTGGGAGCTGCATGGTGCCTAGCTCTCTCCCAGCTGGTACAACTTTTCCCACCCCAAGGAATGGGAAGTTTCAGGTCCATGCCTCTGCCAAGTGCAGTAATCTGTGTTGTCTCCAAAGTCCTTATCAAGTGCTGGGGATGTGGAGTGTGTGGATAATTTGGGCTTCCAGGGATTTCATGCCCAGCTGTGATTCCTTGAGGGAGGTGGTTGCAGATTATTGCATAGCCCTCTGTGGACCTTCATATTTGTGGTTTAATTTAAGAAGGAGTTTAGGTTCAGCCACAGCAAGCCACTTTTAAGCCAAGTAAATCTCTGCAGAGTGTTTTGCAGCAGATTAACCAAAGCAGCACCTCTGGGACTTGTGTAAAGCTCAAAGACCACTGTGTCCCTGTGCTCCACTCCAAGTGATTTCTCCTGGCCCAGGAGCTGTTCCCCATTCCAGCAGCCTGGCCAGAAGGGCTGAGCTTTGTTTGGTTTGGATGTGATGCTTGACAAACTTCTAAACTGCATGGTCAATAATGACAGCAGCCTTAAACCAGGCCCTTTTGGGGAGCCATCAGATGGTTTCTCTCTGTCCCTCTGCCTTGTGCCATGGTCCTGCTCCCAGTTCTGCCCTGTTATCCTGGAATCCACCCCCTCAGCCTCCCTGGCTTGCTGCTGGCTTTGGCAGCATTGTTGCAGCCCAAGTGGAGTGTGGCAGGACTCACCTTGCCTGTGGATGCTCCTTGCCAAGCAGGAACTGGTGCCCTGCTAGTTCTGTTGACACATTTTGTTTATTTTCCCCTCCCTTAGGTACAGCATGCACCAGTTCACATAAGTTTGGGGTTTAAATAAAATATATTAAAGGAATGACTCATTAAATGTTTGTGAAGTCTCTGTATTGTAGCGACTCGAAAATATTTTGGTTATCAGTGTAAATCCAGTAACCCTGACAGTAGAGAACACAAATGTTCTAGTAATTCTGTGCTGTCAGTTTTCATGCATCTCACCAGAGCTTGTAGGTTGCTTGTTGAGTCCCCACTTCCTTTTTGAAGAGCTTAGAAAGAAAGTGCTGGCTGGGAGCACAATTTCATCTTTCAACTTGGATATTCTTTATTCTATCTTTGGGCGGTTTTTGCTTCACATCATACTTAAGGATTGCCCCTGTTTCAGATAATCCTTCTTGGAACTGTTGTATTGAAATATTTACTGAAGACTTCTATTATTTAAATTGCTCAGGATAGGGAGTCATCTCAATTTCAGGTCTGTGTCTCTTGGGCCACCTGTTTGCCCCTGCCTTTCTTCCTTGAGAAAAGACTGAATTCTTCAAATGTGGCAATCTGTGGAGAAATCAGCAGTCATTGCTGCCTATTAGCTATACAAAAACCCCTCTGCTAATGTACTTCAGAACCTTCTGTCGAGGCTCATGATGGTGGCTGGCTTTGGATTAGTCCAGAGATGTCCCCTGCCTGAGCTGGGTGTGGTTCCCAAGGTGATGCTTGTGCCAGCTCTGTTCTGGGGGATCCTGGGATGAGGGGATGCTTGCTGTCTCTCACTGTGCTGCCTGAAGCACCTCTGAGGAGCAGCTCTGCCCACGCCCCAGGCTTCGTGCAGCTGGGATTTTTGTCACAGAAAAAAGTCCTGATTTTTTGATGCACATGAGTCTTACAAAGTTTGTCCATGGGGGAAATACATTGACAAAGTATTTTTTGTGCTTTTTGATTGTAGCTTTCATCATGGGGGACATGAAAACCCCTGACTTTGATGACCTCTTGGCTGCTTTTGACATCCCTGATCCAACCAGTCTCGATGCTAAGGAGACCATTCCATCAGCTGGGGAGGAGAATGAGAATCACCTGAAGTCCTCAGGAATGTGCATGGATGAGAATGTGTCCTTGTCCCACTCTCTGCCTCCCTCCGATGCACCCGTGGTCAGTGTGATAGTGAAGAACACGAGTCGCCAGGAGTCTTTTGAGGCAGAAAAGGAGGGGAATCACCTTGGAACTGGTCTGTTACACAATGGCTTTCGTGGCTCTGATCTGCCAGCTGAGGCTCATGCTTTGGTCCATAATTATGGCAAGTTTGAGTCAACTTTTATTAATGGTGACAGCTCGAGAGGTTACTCTGATAAACTGGACGAGTCCAAGTCAGAGCCTTTGCCAACATTTAGTCAGTTTAGCCCCATTTCCAGCCCTGAACCAGAGGATACATTCAAAGAGAACAGTATTGGGGATAAACCCAAACATGCCCAAACTCCCTATTTTCCACCACCTTCAATATATGTCCCAACAGGGGCTTCAGTCCTGGATCATCTTAGGAAGGTGCCAGAGCCTGAATTAAGCATGTTTGATCAGTACTGTAAAAAGGAACAGAAGACAGAAATCCACTGCCAGCCAGAGAATAGGCTGGAAATGAGCAGGAGAGAGCAAGACAGAGCAGTGGAGAGGTTTGCAGAGTCAGGCAAGGACTTGTTAGATACCAACAGCTTTCTTGGGGAAGGCTTGGTGTTTGGAGACCTCCCTCACAACAATTTAGGAGATGGCAAGGGGTCTGTGCCTGAGCTAAACATGTCTTCATCCATACCACCTCGGCAGAGGCTAAAGCCAACTCATTCCAAGCTGTCATCCTGTGTGGCAGCATTAGTAGCTCTTCAGGCCAAAAAGGTTGTGTGTGTCCCAAAAAGCGATCAGCCAAATTTTACCAAGGAACCTGGTCCTTTCAAAGACGGGACGAAGGGAAGCCCAAAAATGCCCAAGTCGCCAAAGAGTCCCCGCAGCCCCCTGGAGGTGGTGAGGAAGGCTGGCAAGCAGCCCGAGAGTCCTCGCAGTGTGTGCAGCGACAGCAGTGGGAAAGGCTCTCCCTCCATGGCAGCTGGCTCTCCGCCAGCCATTCCCAAAGTCAGAATAAAGACTATCAAGACATCTTCCGGTGAAATTAAAAGGACTGTAACCAGAATTTTGCCAGAAAATGATGAGTTGGGCAAGTCTTCCGAAGAGTCGCCTGCAGAAACCTCTTCTGCCGAAGAGTTTATCAAATCTTTCCCATCCCCTGATACTAGTGCAGTTACAGAAGGTGAGGCTGGCAGGAATTCAACCAAAAACGGGGCTGCTGTGGCTATCCAGCTGTCAAACGTAGTGAGTCCTTACTCAGACAGTGTGAAAATGGACATTGCAAACAGCACTTGCACCGTGTCCTTATCTCCCCTGCCCAACTGCGGCGGCGGTGCCGTCAAGGTGGGGGTCAAGAGGCAGCAGCCATCCAGCACGGCCACCTCCAGCCTCCTTCCCAAAGCTGTGCACTTGGCAAATCTCAACTTGGTGCCCCACAGCGTTGCTGCTTCTGTTACAGCCAAGACATCGGCGCAGAGGCGGAGCCAGCCTCAGGTGACGCAGATGTCAGTGCCGCTGGTGCACCAAGTCAAGAAAGCTGCTCCCGTTGTCATGGAGGCATTCCATAAAGTGCTGCACAGTGCCAATCCGGTGCCCATATATACTCCAAACCTCAGCCCCCCAGCTGACACTAGTATTAATTTACCTGCCTCTGGGTATTGTTGCCTGGAATGTGGGGACTCGTTTGCCTTAGAGAAAAGCCTGACTCAACACTATAGTAGGCGAAGCGTTCACATTGAAGTCATGTGCACTCAGTGTTCAACTATGCTCCTTTTTTTTAATAAGTGTAGCCTGCTTAAACATGCACGAGATCACAAGAGCAAAGGATTTATCATGCAGTGTTCTCAGCTGCTCATGAAACCAATTTCCATAGACCAAATGTTTTCACCTTCTCCTACAAGCTCTTCAGCCTCTCCAGCTTCTCAGACTTTTCTCTCCTCCTCTCCTCCACCCAAGTCTAGTGCTGCTTCAGGAGGTGGGGTAGGGATTTCTGCGAGCACTCAGCCAGCCCTGCCTCTCTACACAGACCCACAGAGGCTAATCCGTCATGGATCTAAGTGTTTGGAGTGTAACAAGCAAGAGCAGGATTACACTTCTTTAGCAGCTCATTACCAGAGAACCTCAGAAGATAATGAGAGACTGGTAAGTCATCATTTTAATGTTATTAGTTAAATCTCTCCTAGTTTAAAGAGATTGTCCTCAAGGGGAAAAGTAGGCATGGTGGTGGGAGATGAGTTGCTTTGCCTAAAAAATGCTTATGGGGAGAATTTGGAATGCACATGAGCCCAGACGCGTGCGTGTGAAGAGATGTTTAGCATTGTTTGCTTGCCTTCTTTCTGCCCTCTGCCAGTAAAAAGAGCATAGTAAGGAGACTATGGAGATCCTTGAGTGTCACAGAAAGGTGATGGAGATGAAAGATCCCTTGGATGAGGCGTTCAGAGAAGCTGTAGGGGAGGATCAGCGGAGCGTTACCTGGAACAGGTTTTGTGCTGTAAGCGTGGCTGGAGGAGATCTGGCACAGCTCAGTGTTGCCTTTCCTGCAGCTGGTGCCAGAACCTTCCGTGTGAGGCATTGCACATGGGCTGTTATTGTTGCTGTTGGTGTGGTCAGCTGTGTGTGGGACAGGCCTGCTGTGGTATGTGGGGGAAAGGCTGGTTCTGGCTGCTTTTGTCCTGTGGGTGCATAGCAGGGTTGGAGAGCCTTGTTAGTGGCTTCCTGCCTTCCTCCTGTACTGCCCTGCTCAGCTTTCCACCACCTTGATGGACCTGGTTGGAATCCCCTTAAATTAAACTCCAGTTTAGGTTCCCCTGATGAAGAGAACATGATTATTGTTGTGGACCATACACTTTGTTTATGGCTTTTATTTTGGAAGATGTGGTCACTCTTGTTCAAGTGTTAACCAGCTGCAGTTGAAGAGGAGGAGTACTCCCTTCTCCTTATCTCTTTGGATGAGGTGAAAGCTTTCCAGCAGAGCTGGCTCCCCCTCCAAGGGCTGCAAAAACCAGGGCTCCATGCCAGCATTTGGGAGGATGACCACATCTCTGCCATGGCTGTGAGAGCACCTGCACTCTCCAGAGCCTCCCTGTGCTGTTTGAACGGCTTGCAGGAGTATTGAGGTTGTTGTGGTCTCATTTAGATAGTTTGTTATCTTAAATTCATCAGCCACCAAAAAAAATAGATTATGGCTGAATGGTTTTGATGTTGTAAAAAATGGTGAGGCCAGAAGGGATCAGTGTGGCCACGTAATCAGGTTTCTTGCCTGAGGCAGGTCGGTGAGCACTGCACTCTGTCAACACACCAACTTATTTTTCAACTCTAATGCTTTTTTAGGAAATGTCAGCAGTCTGGCATTAAAACTTCCAGGAGAAGGGATATACACTGAGTGCTCCAAAGTGATCTAAAATGTTAATCAGTGGCATTAAAAATGTACTTCCTTACTTCTGTTGTGGGATTATCAATTCAAGAGTTCCTTAAAGAGGAAAAGAATGTGTGATAGTAGGTATTTTTAGCTTGTAATCAAATAATTTATTCTGTAACTTAACCAAGAATAGAGTTTACGCCTCTCATGTCAAGTAGTTCTGCTAGATGTGGGATTATTTTTGGGGTATTTTTCTGAAGAGAAGCACTGGAAAAAGAGGCTACTTTGGAGCTCCTGAAACCAGTTCCTCCCTGTAAGATCTTCCCATGCTTACCCTGCACAGGATGCATGCACTGCTCTGGGAGTGCTTTTCCACTGTGTATTTGCTGTCCTGCAGGCTGCCCAGTGCTGCCCCGTGCTGTTCCCAGAACATCTGTTTCAATAAAGTTGTTACAATTCTAAAGGAAATGAACATTTGTGCCCCATGCCTGTAATGGTGTGTGTGGGTTTGGCAGTAGCTGATGGAAACCATCCCTCTGCCTTTTTAGAGCCCAGGTGTTTGGTGTCACTGGGCTGAGAGGTAAAAGGATGGGTGGAATTCAGTGGATCCCTGATTCTCTGAGCTGCCCAAGGGAAAAGCTGTGGGTGACCTTCACACCCTGTGTGGCTCCCAGCAGCACCAAGGTCTGAGAAGCTGAAGGTTTTGCATGTAGAGTATTAATGAATGTAATACTATTAATCATGGTGTGAGAGGGTTGTAGGTGAAGCTGTTGGAATTTGTGCCATAAACTCCTGGAATAGGAGAACATGGCCACCCCTTTCTGAGAGATACCCTGACTCTGCGTTAATTTAATTCTTTCTGTTTTGGTGAGAAAAAAGAGAAGTGTTGGTATAAGCAGGAGAGGATCAAGTGACTGATTTTGCAACACTTTCTTACATGGTAGAAGTGGTTAAAAACTCTGCAGAGTTGGGCCAGGACACTTGTTTTTTGTTAGAAATTGGGTGTAGATAAATTCTTCCCTGTGATGGGGTGAGTCTCTGGTGTGGGTTGCCCAGAGAAGCTGTGGCTGTTCCATCCCCATAATGTTCAAGGTGAGGTTGGATGGGGCTTGGAGCAACCTGGGTTAGTGGGAGGTTCCAGGGACTGGAATGAGATGATCTTCAAGGTCCCTTCCACCCAAACCAGTCTGAGTTTCTCTGATTCTCTGAAATTGGGTTACTGAGGATGGCATTGATGTAACACCTGTAGTAAACGTATTTTAGTGCCCTGGTAATGGTTCAAAACCACCATGTCCACAGGGCAGAAGATGTTGATTTACATACTGGTACATCTAATTAAAACCACAGTCCACAGCAGTTGTTGTGCTTGATCCACAGCAAGCTGCAGTGGTGGGACAATCTGTCAGGATGCAGAAATAGTATTAATTGTTGTGGGCAAACCTGGTTATGAACCACATCCCTAGATCTCAAGGGACTAATTATCTAGAGTTTTAGCATAATTTTGTGCATTTTGAATAAAAACTGTGTATTGCTTCCTCCATACCTGATGTCTGTCTCACTGTGTTGAGATGCTGGTTTAGAAGTGGTGGTATGGGGTGTGGTTGTCATAGTTTCTTAAAGACAGCAAAAAACTGCACTCTGATAAAAAATACAAAAAAAAATCCAAATTAATTTCTTACTCAACCTCAGAACTCAGGCACAACCTCTTTACCATGCCTCACTGAGAAACTAGGAAGTGCTGATGCTTTCCACATAAAGACTTGGATTGATTTATGCCTTCTAAGGAGCTTTCAGAAGTAGCAGGGCAGGTCCCCTTTGTATTATGGCCAAAAGCTTTTAATCTGTGACTGTTCAGATGCTTGGTACTAGATTGTCCCTAAAAAATGAGGATGCTTGGAAAGGGTAGATGAATGGAATGAATGGAAAGAGCAACTTCAGCTGAAGGGAAAGGGTAAAAGCAATTTATCCACAGCACCTGGGTTTGTACTAGAAGGTGGAGAGCTGTGCAAAATAAGCCAGGTGATTTTTGATCCATGTTCTTGGAAGCTTTTCTGTTAAATGACACCACATCTGGATGCACATCTGCTGTGACTGTACCTTGTGAGAACAAACAGGCTTTGAAGTGCTCAGTTCTGGTGCCTTTAACTCAAAAACGTTTTGGACATGGCATTGGTGTGGCACCTTGCTCAGAAGGAAGGGCTGATCCAGTGGGGTTGATGAAGAAAATAAAGAGCAGGAGAGGCTTATTTTTCAGTGTGGTGTTTTCAGTTCCCCAGAAGCTGAAGGACAAGCACCCTGTGATAAGAGCAGGAATGATTGGATTGGAGAGGGGGAAGAGCCTGAGCTGTCTCTGCTCCATGACAAAACTTACCCTGTGCTGATACTGAACACTTTTCACTTCAATTGGAATTTCTTACCATGACTTTTTGAATTACTCTGACATTTCAGGTTTCTCAGAGCTGCTTGAAAGGGGATTGTTGGTTTTTCTCTTTCCTCCAGATGATGGCTTGGGAAATACCTGGTGTTCCATGGCTGTGGGTAAATCCTGCATAAATAGGATGGATAAATTACTTTCCTAGGCGTGGCCAAAATGTGAGTGACATGGCTGGGTCACATTTCTATTGCAGGAAGGAAGAAAGATAGTGATGTGGTCTAGACAGCAGGGAAAGGAGGAGATTTGGAGCAAGTGGGAGGAGGAGAGGGGGGTGATGATGTGCTTGAGAAGGTGCTGTGGTTTTCTAAAGGAAAAGACCTTTAAAAAATGATGGAGAGCTTGACCTTAATGTTGTATTTTTAAACATGTACATGATTGCAGTTGCTCAGAGCACAGCAGGGTTTATTTTGGTACAGAATATGTGTAGGATGAAGGCAGTTCCTCCCAGCTGAATACTGTGGTGGGATGGGATGGGATCTCCATGGCTTGCAGGGAGGATACAGGCTTGCATAATTCACTTCAGAAACATAAAGAACTGGGTTTATCAGATATATGTTTTGAATGGATCATCTTGATGCCTTTTTTGGCAACTAGTGAGGCCAATTCTGCAATTTTTTCAAGCTTGTGAATCAAGCAGCTCAGTGGGACCTGTGTGCTGCTTTTCCATTGCTGAACTACAAGAAGGAGGCAGTATGGGAATTAGAATAACTGGCAGGTTGGATTTGTTCAAAGCAGAAGCTGAGCTCTGTGTAGGCATTATCCTTGACAGATGTTGAAGAGGTGGTACCAGATGTTCCATGTGACTTCAGGTCTGTTTGGTTTGATACACTGGTTTATTTTAGAGCAAGATTTTTGGGGGTTGAAGGGGGAAAGATATATAAGTAGGTGTAGTTTATGCCAAATTAATCTTTGTTTTTGGAATAGAGAAATGAGTTTATCCTCATCTCCTTGATGTTCAATGAGATGGTTGCATGAAGAATGAATATACTGCAGAAGTTGGATTGTGAGGTTGGAGCAGAATCAGGTAAACTCCTGCAAATAATTGCAGCTGGGATCAGGTTTTTATGAGATCTCCTGAGGGATGGTTTTGGGTATCTGTGGAGTTAATATTTGTGTTAAGGAGACCTTGTAGGGTGACTGTGTTAAAAGATTTGCTGAACCAAACTAACAAAGAAAGAAGTAATGGAAAATGTGGAGTTTTTTACAGGAGGTTCTGGATGATCTTTAAGATGGAATAGGAATGGTATGAAAAGCAACCAAAGGCAGGATTTTTGATCTTGAGAACTCTGAATGACTGAGGTAACACAGTTGTGCAGGAGATTTCTGTCAATCTGCAGCAGCAGCCAGGGCTGTGGTGATGCTCCCTCGTGCTAGCAATAACTCAGCTGGAGAGGAGTGTATTGTTTTGTTTATCAGAATAGATTGGAGTAACTGAGGGAAGAATGACCAGAAATGGAAACATGATCTCTTAAGGGGAAATTAAAACCACTTTATGAGTTTAGCTTGGCAAAGGCCTGGAAAATGAGGGTGGGTGGGTGTCCTTCAGCACTGAAGCAGACAAAGGATTAAGGTGAGGATAGTGGCACTGTTTTCCCCCACGAGAAAGTAAATCTGCCCTCAAGAAATGCTTCCTGTACTCACAGGAATTCCTCTGGGCAGTTCATCAGCATCAGACAGTTTTCAGGGCTCAAATTACAGGAGAGGAACAAAGCCCATGCAGCTCCTGGTGCCTGAATTTGGGATGTGCTTTTCATTACAGGGTGTTCTCTATCCACTCTCACCCTGTATCTGGTGTGATCTTTGTAGAATTGAGCTTTTTAATTTGGGGGCAGTAATGATGCAAAAGAGACTGAAATAGATTTATGGAGAAAATCAGAGGACAGTGTGTGATCAGCACAGGAATGAATTCTGGAAGAGTTTGCAGCAGAAGGAACGGAACAAAGGACACAAACTGGTTTTGAGACAGAGCTTATTTGTTTTCTTGGCAAGGAGAGACCACAATAACATGTGCAAGAATTAAAAGTACTTCCTGACCCTCTTGGGCATAATTGTCTATCTACTGGTAACCAGAGATATTTAATCCTTTTTTCTTTTCCTTTCTTATTTGACTTGACCACCCGAAATCCACCGAGATAGCTACCAACTCTAATCAAAGAACATAAACTCAGGACCTCTGAATTTTTTTGAACCTTTTGTTCTCCTTACTTTTTTCTTCTTCTTTTCTCTTTTTTTTTTTTTGTCCAATAAGAATTTTTCAATGAGTTGTGATGTCTCCTGTTTATGTACCACCTACACAAGTAATTTAAAAGCAATTTTATTGCTGCCTTTTCTTTTTCTTCTTCCTTCCCTGTCTTAAATCAATGCTTTATAATTTATTGGATAAAACTTGCCAGGAGCTAGTAGAACCACATGCTGCCCTGATAATTTCCCAGCAGCAAAAAAAAAGAAAGGAAGCAGCTGTATTTTTCCTATTTTTCTCTTCCTTCCCCCCTTCAAGTTCATGTTTTAATTTAGAAAACAAGAGGTTTGAAAATCAGCAAAAAATTCCCTTAAAGCATATGTTTTCTCCCTGTCCCAAACGAAGAGTGATTAATGCAGTCCTTTGGTACTAGTGAGGATAGATTTTGTTTTTTATAGAAATTTTCCCTGTGGATTTTGTAGGAGCAAAGGGATGGAAGATGTTCTGATGAAAGCATGTTGGGGAAATGGAGCTGCTGGGAGAGAAGACAAAGTGGCAGGATAGCAGAGCCTGGGCAGAGGATGAGGAGGAGAGGCTGGTGAGGAAGAAAAGCCAGGGTGTGGCTCCATGGTCTGCTTAAATCAGTTTGTGATCTGTTGCCATGAGGGACCAATCCCACCCTCTCCTCCTTCCCCACCCATGCCTGGCCCTGGTGGTCCTGCAGGCCCCAGAGGACTGGGAGCAGCTGGAGGGAAGAGGATAAAGGAGCAGGAACTGGAGGCCAGGACATGGCTGAGAGTGAGGAGGAGGGGGGGATAGCTGGGGACAGGGGGTTGTCCTGGGTGGGATGGAAATGGGCTGGAAGCTGGTGTCTGCTGGCACTAAAAGGAAGAGTCTGGCTCCTGCATTCTTCGTCCAGCTGGGCACCCATGATGCTGCCCCAGGCAAGCTGGAGCTGTGACTGGAGAGCTCTGTGGCAGTGGTGATGGTCTGCTCTGTCCTGCTGGGAGGAGAGGGTGCCCTCTGAAGTGTCTAATGCTTCTGCAAACACCAGGGCAATAAACACAACCTCCAACCAGAGAAACTGTGGCTGCTGCATCCCTGGAAGTGTTCAAGGCCAGATTGGCCAGGGCTTGGAGCAACCTGCTCGAGTGGGAAGTGTCCCTGCAGGGTAGAGGCCTTTAACATCACCACTGTAAGAAAAGAGAGGGAATGTTCCTATGAACACATGGGGTCACACTGGGGGCTTGAAAGTGTGGATGTGAAAAGTCATTTAATCCACTTTGGGATCATTTTAGCCAGTGGAAGTTCAGATTTCTGGTTGGAACTAAGTGCCCACCCAGCCTTCTTCCTCACACCCTGCCCTGCTCCATCATGGAGTCCTTCTGTGACCGTGCTCACAGGGGTCTGAGGATCAGGGAAGAGATGAGGATCTGACTCCATGTTTCAGAAGGCTTGATTTATTATTTTATGATATATATATATTATATTAAAACTACACTAAAAGAATAGAAGAAAGAATTTCATCAGAAGGCTGGCTAAGAATAGAAAAAGAAAGAATGATAACAAAAGCTTGTGGCTTGGACAGAGAGTTTGAACCAGCTCTCTGTGATTGGCCATTAATTAGAAACAACCACATGAGCCCAATCACAGATGCACCTGTTGCATTCCACAGCAGCAGATAATCAATGTTTACATTTTGTTCCTGAGGCCTCGCAGCTTGTCAGGGGGAAAAATTCTAAGGGAAGGATTTTTCATAAAAGATGTCTGTGACATCCTTCCCACGGGAGACAGTCTGTCATGAGCAGCTTTGTCATGAGTCCTTTCCACAGTGCAGTTCTTGAGGATCTGCCCTGGGATCACTCCTTTCCATGGGGTGAGTCCTGCAGGAACAGGCTGGAAGAGCATGGGCCTCCCATGGGGTCAGAGATCCTGCCAGAAACCCTGCTCCAGCAAGAGCTGCAGTGTCCTACAGGGCACATCCACTGTGGTCCTCCATGGATCAGAGGGGGACAGCCACTGTCACCATGGATTCATGATGGTGTGCTCTGGCATCTCGCATCTTCTCCCTCCTCTTTCCCGGCTGCTGCCCAGCATCTTATACCTTCTCCTGATCTGTTATCCCAGAGGTGCTGCTCAAGGGCTCGGTCCTGGCCAGTGGCAGGTCCCTCACAGAGCTCTGTGTGACATGGGGACAGCTTCTGGTGTCTTCTCAGAGGTCACCTGTCACAGACATCTTTTATGGAAAATCCTTTCCTTAGGATTTTTCCTCCTGAGAAGCTGAGAGGCCTCAGGAACAAAATGTAAACAATGGTTATCTGCTGCTGTGGAATGCAACAGGTGCATCTGGGATTGGGCTCATGTGGTTGTTCCTAATTAATGGCCAATCACAGTCAGCTGGCTCAGGCTCTCTGTCCCAGACACAAACCTTTGTTATCATTCTTTCTTTTTCTATTCTTAGCCAGCCTTCTGATGAAATCCTTTCTTCTATTCTTTTAGTATAGTTTTAATATAATATATATATATCATAAAATAATAAATCAGCCTCCTGAAACCTGGAGTCAGATCCTCATCTCTTCCCTCATCCTCAGACCCCTGTGAACATGGTCACAGTCACCCCTGCAGCCCCTCCCAACCAAAACCTTGCCACGTAAACCTGCTACAGTGGGTCAAAAGAAAATATACCAAAACTGAAATTCTTGAAATTACAGCTGAGATCATAAAGAGAAAAGAGCTACAGATTTTGCAAATTCAGAAGGAAGCTGATTTGATGCAATATTGTCTAAGGTCTGTGATGGATTTTTCCATTGCAATTCCACTTTGTTTCTCTAAGCTGTCGAGTTTCTAGATTACATCAATGCTTTAACCAGGGGTTTTTCCATGTATAAAAAATGCATTTTGTGTTTATTTCATGGCCTTACTTTCCAGAGATAAGTTTTTATTGGAGTGCCTTACTGCAGGTGTGCTGGGATGATTGAGATATTGTGTAGGAGTTGGTCTTGGTGCAGGTCTGGGGAGGACACTGGATTTGGGAGTGTTGAAGAGTTAGTGAGGTTCAAGGATACAAATACAAAAGGTCAATGGGAGGAGGAGGAGGAGGAGGGATGCAGCAATGAGGCTGAGGATGAATTGATGTGAGGTGGGAGGGTGCTGAAGGTCAGGCAGGCTCCCTCAGTGGCTGACAAAATAGGCAGCTATAATCTGAGGAAATAACAATTGCTGTCGTGCTTGGATATGGTTAATTAGAATAAAATTAGAATAAAATCTCTGCATTAGGGTTCTAGGTTTTTCTTCTTCAAATGAATAATCTTGAGTTTCTGTTGCAGGGGTGTTTTTCATCCATGAATTGAACATGTTAATGCAATGATGTGTGTTCATTTAGAGAGAGCCTTGGCAGGGGTTTAGTTCAGTTATTACAGCAACAGCAGATTCAGTTCTCTGCCTGCTGCTTCTCCTCAGACTGGCAAAATGTTGTGTGGCAGTGCTGTCACCTGGATGGTTGGAATAAGTCCAAAATAGCCCTCCAAGCATCTGGAGCCAGTGATCCCAGAGGGCTGTGGGCAGGGGAGCATGGGGGGCGGAGGTGCCAGCTGTGCCCCAGAGCCAGCACATGGCACCCCTGCAGTGCCACCCTGCGGAGGGACACAGGGGCTGGCACTGATCCCAACCAGGCAGGCAGGGAGACCTACTGAGAAGTTAACCTTTAACTTTAAAGTTAACCTTTAACTTTAACTGTGGCTAATTTAATTTAATTTAATTTATTTATTTTTTATATATATATATATATATAAATTTAATTTAATTGATCACTGTTTTTTTTTTATTTTTAATAGCAAGAGGATCCTGCTAATCTCTGTGATCCCTTGGCTGCCCCAGCAGTTCTGCCCAAAGCAGAAAAATTACAGCTTGCAAAAGGCTGGATTTGGGAAGAACTGGGGTTTTAGGGCACCACTGGCAGGGGATTTTTGGTTTGAATATATTAGGGGTAAGCATTTTTTGAAACATTAACAGTCTGCAAATACAGTTTCTGTTCCCCTATGACTGTTTAACTTTGAGTCTTTAGTATTTTTTTTTTTTAAGAGATAATTTGGCTTGTGAATCTTTTTCCTAGCCCTGGTTCCATGCCATAGGGTTGCTGCCCAAGTGTTTTTAACTGAAGCTCCATGATGATCCTGTCAAGGTGGATCCTTGTGATCTTGGGGCAGCTCTTAAGTGGATGTGGACTCCATGACCATCACTTAACTCTGGAACAGCAGAGACTAAAACTGCTGGAATGTTTCTTTGCTTATGCCAATTCCCTTTCCACAGGCACTGTCTGGGGCAAAACTCTGTGTTACTGTAAATGCCCTAATTTGCAAACACCTCTGTGGCCACAGGGTTGGGTTTAACAGACAAACTTTTTTGAGTAGTATGTTTTTTTCAATCTGCACTGTATCTCAGTGAATATTTAATTTTTTTCCCCTTTTGAAGAAGCTAATAAGTAAAAATGGGAATCAGCTCAAGTATTCCAAAATGGCTGATCTTCTGAGCATTTGTCTGTGTGTGAATGTGACTTGTGGAAGAAAAGCCCGAATGAAATGTGGCAGGCAAACCAGAATTAAAGAAAATTTGTAATAAATAACTCTTGATTAAAGCGTAGGCTATGGGAGTATGAAAAACACAGACATTACACAACTGAATCCTGTCCTGGTAACATGTTTTAGAAATAACTGACTAATGAATGTCTCAAATTGCTGCCAGATTTCTTTGAAAAGTCATGGAAAACTAGGAGAGAGATAAAAATGTGACATCTGGAAGCAAGTAATAATTTCTCATTTGAAGCAGAGGAGTTGCAGAAGGAGGAACCAGTCTGTGTCCCAGAGTGAGTGTTTGGTGGGGAGCCCAGCATGGCTGCACCTTGGCTCCTGGTGCCAAGGGGTGAGCAGAACCTCCTGTGATCCTCCTGGCAGGGTGGCTGCTCTCCTGTATCTGCAGCTGGTGAGAAAGGGATCAGTGTGAGCAGGAAGACACCATTATGGTTATTTTTCCTCTTACTGGAACCTTCCTCAGCTCTAATGTGTTCCTTGCTTGGTTCCTTCCTACTCATTTGTGTGTAGGGCTGAGGGTAATAAAATGAACCAAGACACATGGCTGTGTCTTTTTGCAGCCAGTCCTTGTGGTCAGCCCTTATCTATAACATGCTGAGTTACTGGGTTATGATCATCAATCTTTGCTCTTTAACTTTCTCAGATATTTGGAGGTTATTTTGAAGAGCCAAAATGCCAGCAGAACTTCCTGGGGACCTTGCTCTGTCTTTTCTTCTAACCACTGAATTATCCAAGCAAACTCCTTCTCTTATGTGGTGGTACCTCCTCAAAATCCTGTAGTGAAGGATGTTGCAAAGCTGTTTGGGAAATCCCGGTAGCCTGATGATCCATTGCAGCTCAGATCTTCCTTACCCATGTGTCTGTTGACTCCTCTGGAGAGCCTGGATTGTTCCCTGGGGCCAGAAGGGAGAAGCTGCATTGACTCTTCCCAAGTCCAGCAGTAATGCTGCTTGAGGATGAGATTTTCCTTATTCTTACTCATTTATCTCTCTTCTTTTCTGTTTACTGCCCAATGTCTTGGCTCTCCACAAGACAATGTAAATTTGGAGGCTTGGGCTGGTTTTTGCCCCCCCTGTGGTGTGTGGTGTCAGTGTGGGAATCCTTTTAGCTCCTTCCGTGGTGCCTGCAGGAGCAATGAATTAATTAATTTAGCTTTATCCTCACTGAGTCTTGCTTTTTATTCCTGTCTCATGTGTCCACACTTTCTGGCAGGCTTTCTGCCAGGCCTGAAGTAGATAACCACAATTTTGGTCCCCAAGCTTTCCTGGCCTGTGTTGGTATGATTTTGGTCCCTGTGGAGCCTTTCACATAATGCAGGAGGTGACAGGAGCTGGCTGCTCCTCTGACATCCCCAGGAGCAGTGCCCAGGCATGGAGCTCATCAAATCCTCACTGGGTTTGGCATATTTTAGATCCAGCACAAGAACACACAGGCTGGTGAAAATTCAAAATGCTGATTGATTCTGGGAGCAGTGAGTATGACATGCAGGGGAGGAAGAGGTGAGCCTCAAGCTGACTTAAAATCAAAACTAAATTGGCTTTGACAAGGCAGGATCTGGAGAGAGTGTTTCTCACTGAGTTACTGGGGCAAAGGTGCTTTCAGCTTGTGCTTGTGGTGCCTCTGCCTTACATAATAGTTGAGATCACAGCAAGAAGTCCCATTTTAATAATGCCAGGGAGATAAATTCTCCATTCTCAAGCCAGTTAGAAAAAAATATCTTAAACACAATAAAACTGATTTTACTTATTACTTACTGGTCTTATTTACTATGAATTTACTGCTTACTACTTTCTTTTGTAGCTCTTACTTGGGGATTTGAGAGTGCATTGGAGAATTAAAGGTCCCACTCAGCTCCTTGCAGAGAGATCCTGGGGGATTTTCTATTTTTCATTTTCTCATTCCCATGGCCCATTTGCACTGGTTTTGTTTGCTGAACTTAGGGGACTTCTGCAGCATTTGAAATGCTCTTGAGCTTCCTTTAATTGCCCATGGGTGTGTACATGGCAGTCCTACCATGTGGTTTTTCCACTAATTTCTCTCCTTCCTGGAGAAACAGTTTCTCCTCTAAACTTGAGTTGTGTTATATCTGAAGCTTTCCAGGTATTTGGCAATTTTTGCAGTTTTCACTTTTGAGTGCCTAATTTTTTATTCCCTTCCACCTTGTGAACCTTTCAGGTTTGTCACAGCTTTGCATTTTATTGAAAGTGATGCTTTCTCTTACCTGCAGAGGTTTTGACATTTCCCTGGTGGGTGTTATGTAGTGGAGCATCACAGAGGTGCTGCATGAAATAGCAATGATACAGGAAAGGGAGTTGGCCATTAATTTTATTCTGGTTTTTGTCAGATTTAGGGGCTTCTGTCTCATGTTTCTACCCTGACTGCCAGCAGTGAAGTCCATGGAAATTATTTAGTTAAATTACTTGATTTGATAATCCATAATTAGCTGCATGCTGCTGTTTATTCTTAAGTTAGAGGAGTGATTTTGCATGGGATGATAAATAAATGTTGGGAGACAGTTTTTGCTCCTGGAGGGCTCAGAGTGGGCTGGGATCTGCTCCAGCTCTCCTCCTGCTCAGGCATCCATTAATGTGCTTCCTACAGAGGAGGAGTAGCTGCTCCTGGGCTTTGCAGGACTACAGAGACACCTGTGAAAAGGAACAGAGGTTTGACAGCTGTTGAAAATGGGGTGATACATCTACATAAAAACTTTACATGTCCAATAAGTTATGCTTCTGCAAAGAGGTTTTGATAGCAAGCATGTGTGCAAAAATGGATTTCCTTAAGGATGAAATAGGGAGAGAAAGAGGCTTTGTATTATTTCTGGTCATCAGGAGGTTTCTGTAAGGGAAACATAATTTGTGGTCTTGGAAAGTTGAAATTTCATCTGATACAAAGAAATTTTGCAAGAGACACAGGAGTTGTTTTGGTGGGGAAGGTGCACATGAGGGCTCTACTGCCTTCAGCAGCAGGTGCTTGGAGTCAGGCTGTAATTTTCCTCCTTTTTTGTGATCTTTTGGTGTGGGGTGAACTCTTGTTGAGAAGAGTGCTCTCCTTCTCAAGTCAGGAAATGAAACTGCTGAGCATTCAGAATATCGTGAGAGCTAAGAGGTGAAAGAGTTTGCTTTCCTTTTCTATGGGAAAAAAAGGAAATAATTAAAGATAAATAACAAAATAAAAGAATAAATAATAAAATAAAGAATAAACAATAAAAGATGTGGTTTAAATATGGAATGGTTAACTGTGGAAGATGTTGGGAAAAGATGATAGGAGACTGGTTAAAAAGCTTTGTGCATCTGATGCTGCTCATGAGAGCTAAGAGGTGAGTTTGCTTTCCTTTTCTATGGGGAAAAAATGAAATAAACAATAAAAAGTGTGGTTGAAATATGGAATGGTTAACAGTGGAAGATGTTGGGAAAAGATGATAGGAAACTGGTTAAAGAGCTTTGAGCAGTTGGTGCTGCTCATGAGAGCTAAGAGGTGAAAGAGTTTGCTTTCCTTTTTTATGGATAAAAAAGGAAATAAGCAATAAAAGATGTGGGTTAAATATGGAATGGTGGAAGATGTTGGGAAAAGATGATAGGAGACTGCTTAAAGAGCTTTGTGCAGTTGATGCTGCTCATGAGAGCTAAGAGGTGAGTTTGCTTTCCTTTTTTATGGGGAAAAAAGGAAATAAACAATAAAAAATGTGGTTTAAATATGGAATGGTTAACTGTGGAAGAAGTTGGGAAAAGATGATAGATTAGTTAAAGACTTTGTGCAGTTGATGCTGCTGCTAGCGCAGTATGCCTGTTCTTCCTTCGAACCTGGGAATTTTCTAGGGTGAATTTGGGAAGGAAAAAAAAACCCCAAGTAGAAAATAACTCCCAAATGTAACCTTTCCTCCCTCAGACGTGCCAAGTGTGCCAGATGATGCTGCCCAACCAGTGCAGTTTCTGTGCCCACCAGAGGATCCACGCTCACAAGTCCCCGTACTGCTGCCCCGAGTGCGGCGCCGTGTGCCGCTCCGCCTACTTCCAGACGCACGTCAAGGAGAACTGCCTGCACTACTCCCGCAAGGTTGGCTTCAGGTGGGTGCTCCAGGCTCCCTGGGAGCTGGCATTCACACCTCTGCACTGAGGCATCCCTCTGGCTGCCCTGGATTGCCCAAACCTCTGCCCAGGGGGCTCAGAGACCCTGGCACAGAGCCCAAGGCACCTGTGATTTGGATTATGTCATGTGCATGTGTGTGTGCCCCCAATGACATAATACACTTGACCTAGTGGTTAAAGTTTTAACCTCTGCTGGATTCCAACTGCAGGAAGACAAGGTTCAGAGGATGCCACCTTGGAATTACCTGGGCTTGCAAATCACTGCATGGACCATTGATCCCAAAACCCTGGCAGATCTCCATTCCTTGTGTGGGTCTTTGACCTGGGTCAGGCCTTGACTGGGCCTCACCAATGAGCACCTAGCTCCCCTTCTCAATTTACTGAAGGGAGAGAGAGAGCTAGCCTCTCCCAGGGAGCTGGCCTCAGAGGCAAAAACTGCCATGCAAAAAGTGCAGAAGGGATTCCTGCCCATGCCCGATCCCCACAAATTAAAAACAAACCTTTGGGGAGGCTTTTGGGATGTGAATGGTCTGGATTGTCTGCTGCAATATGGCTTAAAACCTTACACCATCTTTTGGCAGTGAATTCCTCTCAATGTTTAATGTTGTTAAAAGGCTTGGTGTTGGAACATGGGATAAAGAAGAAATGTATGCAGTATGGTGCAGGGGAGGAACCCAACAGCTCTAACTCTTGAGGCTCCTGAGCAGCTCTGGGTAATTTTGGCAGCCACTCTTCTATGGGATTTTTAATCATTACAGCTCACTGGTGACAGATACTGTGGGGTTGTGTGTGATTTGGTTTGGGATTTGGGTGAAGTATAGGTGTATCTAACTTGTCTGTGAGCTCTCCAGCTTGCAATGGAATCCCTACCAGGCAGGTAGACATTGGATCTTTTTCTGCTGCTACCCATAGAAGGAACAGGGATACAGCAACTCTTTTTGGCTTGGCCCAGTGGAAGATTTCTGCATCACAATTTGGGTCCAAATTGTCAACGCTTCTCTTTTGAATTTTGCTGACTGAATTGTTCTTTTGAGTCCACTCACCAATCATGGTTTGGTTGGGTGTCAACAATTATGGTCCATGGAAAAAATGACCAACCTTATATGAGGATCTGCAAGCCACGAAAGTCTAAGTAGAATAATAGTTTGTCACAGGGTGAAAAATAGATTTTTGGGGTTTTTAGAATGGGGGTTCAGGGGCAAGATGGAGGAATCTGGGCATGTCCAGCCTTTCTCCTTCTTCTTCTTGGCCTCCATCTTCTGCTGTGATGGTGGCACTTTTGGATTGGTTTAGAGTAGAAGCTCACTGTCTAACATAGGTGATAGGTATTGGGAAGTTATGGTCAATAATGTAGTTTTTAGTATAAAAGATAACACTGCCCTGAGGGCAGGCAGAGTGCCTCTGTCTGACCTGCTGAACAGACCTAGGCAGGCCAGAGAAAGAATTTTATAGATAAGAAACAATAAACAACCTTGAGAACGAGAATAGAAGAGTCCTGACTTCTTCTTTGACCACCGGGCTGGGAAAAGAGTCTTTGTGACACATCTTGGGGTCACTGTGAGCACCAGAATCCTGAGACCTGTCCTGGCTGTGCTCCCTCCCAGTTTGTTTTACAGCTCCCTGAAGGGAGGTTGTGGCTGGTGGGGTTGGTCTCTTCCACCAGGCAGCACTGACAGAACCAGAGGACACAGTCTCCAGCTACATCAGTGAAAGGATAGGTTGGATATCAGGAAGAAATTTTTCACTGAAAGAGTAATAAAGTGCTGGAATGCTCTTCCCAGGGAGGTGGTAGAATCACCATCTCTGGGTGTGTTTAAAAACAGACTGGATATGGCACTTGGTGCTGTAGTCTAGGTGAGGTGTAGTGCACAGGTTGGACTTGATGATCTTAGAGGTCTCTTCCAACCTCATTATACTGGGATTTTGTTGTGTGTCTTCTCACAGAGCAGGAAACAAAAAAAACACAGTCCTTGACTTAGGATAAACCTAACTTAGCAAAAAGCAAAACATCAGTGTGTTATCAGTGTTATTCACATTCTGAATCCAAAACACAGCACTGCAGCAGCTACTGAGAGGACATTAACTGTTCCATCTGAAACTAGGACATCCATGCCAGGGAGCTCAGGCTCCCTGTGAAGCTGGATTTGCACCTCTGCAGTCTGGGTGTGCTTGTGAGGTTGTGGCTGTGTCTGTCCTGGCTGTGCTCTCTCCTGATTTGTTTTGTGTGTTTTTTCACTGGCAGAGCAGGAGACACACACACACACACACACCAAAAAATAGTCCTTGATTTAGGATAAACATAACTTAGCAAAAAGCAAAACATCAGTGTGTTATCAATGTTATTGTCATTCTGAATCCAAAACACAGCACTGTAGCAGCTACTGAGAAGAAATGAACTCTGTTCCATCTGAAACTAGGACATGCATCCCTGCAAGTGCTCAAGGCCAGGTTGAACAGGGCTTGGAGCCACCTGGTGTAATGGAAGGTGTCCCTGCCCATGGCAGGGAGTGGAAGGGATGAGTTTAAAAGTCCCTTTCAACCCAGAACCTTCTGTGGCTGTGAACTGTCTCACTTACAGCAGAAATGAAAGTGGATGTAGCTGGAGCCTGGCATGGTTTTCTGCATGACAGGACACATTTGAAATGGGAAATGATTACTAACTGGATTTAAGGGAGGTTTCTGAGAGCAGACATTATTTTGTGGTGTCTTTGAGCTGAAAAGCTCTTGTATTGAATTCATGTTGCAGCTGGATGTCTCAGGATTGATACTTACAGCAAAAAGATTGCAGATCTTAATCCTGTAAATCTCCTTAAGGCTTGAATTTATATTTATGTCAGTTGTAATTGGCTGAGGATGTATGCCTTTATGAGAAGGGCACAGATTATTTCCTTCTATGCCCCTGCAAATGTCCAAACATTTCTCATGAGCTGAGACAGGTGGAGAAGCCTCCCAAGGTTCTGGATGTGGTACAATATCTTTTCTCCAAGTAAACTACTTGCTCTAATAACATGTTACTTTTCCCTATGAGCCTTCCCTCCTTTTCATGTTTAGATCACCTGAGCTGCAGCACAGCCCTTAACACATGATGGTTTGCTTGGGAGATGAGACTGGGTGATCTTTTGAGTTTTCTTAAAGTTCTGTTTTTTTCTCTTGGTTGCCATTAAATACTCTGAGAATTCAAACAAACAGGGCAATTTCTGCTCTTGGAGATGTTCTTTTAAGATGTCTGCAACTTCAGGAAGCTCTGCTGTGTGGTTTGGTCTGAATCACACTGAGGTTTTCAAGGGCTTTTTCTTTCAACTGTGAAGACAAGAGGCACATAACAAACTAATTCTGAGTTTAATTATATACAGATAAGGTTTTTTAATGTGGGATCTGATTTGAGGAGACCCAGCCCACAACAAAGAATTAATTCCATCACATGTTAAATGGCTGTGACACTGGGGCTGTTTGAAAATGAGTTAATCTGGGGAGGAGGAAAGCTGGAGCAAAAAATGGTTTTTTTTCCCTGAGATGGAAAAAGGGGTATGGAGGAGATGTCAGAAAATTAACTTGGGTTTGGTGCAGTTCTTGGGACTTCAGTGGCACCTGAGAATCCAGCAAGGAGAGCTTCCATCTTTCTGCAGATGTCTTTAGCAGATACCTGCTCCCTGTTCCAGGGACATTAATGGAGCTCTAAATGAAGGCAAAGCTCACAAATTATACTTAAAGATTTTTTAGCTTTACCCAGCTTCTCTAAAAGCTGAATTTCTTTAACTTCTCCTCTAATCCACATCTACTGAAGCTCATCTGTGAAAACTGAGTCCACCAGACAGGTCAATGTCTGGCTGTGCCATCCTTGTTATCCTGTCTGACTCTGCTGCAGGGCTGATGTCACTGACATTGTTGAAAGCAGAAGAGATAAATTCTGGTTGCAGAACCACATCTAGATAATCTGTGGCATCTGCCCTGTAGTCAAAGAGTGACTTAATTATTTTCTTTCACATTTCTTACTTGCAGAGCTGAAAAGCTGAGGAATTCTTTAAATCCCTCCTAGGATCAGCTTGACTTTAGCTGCTTCTCTTTATGTCCCTATTTTTCTTGAATTTCTGGAGCACAGGTTTGGCTTTGTGATAAGTCCTTATTCTGTCTCCTTTTCTGCTCATAACCCTATGCTTTCAATTAAATTTGGGCTATGGTTGTTTTATTTGGAGTTGAGTCATGGCTAGTGATTGCACTGAAAATGAGAATGGTCTCCTGCAGTTAAAAATGAAACTTTACAAGATTGTCCTTAATGCTCCTTTCTTCTTGGCTCCAATGTCACCTTCCCCATTTTTTCCAAGCCCCTTCCAGGTGTCCCCACCAGTTTGGGACTCATTTTTCTGCTTGGTGCCATTTGGAGAATTGAGGGGCTGGAAGGTGATGGCGTAGGAAGCGTTCTGAGGGTTAAGACAACATCTTGTAGCTGTTATCTCGTCTCACAGGATGCTTTCCAAGACTCCCAGCCAACCCTCCCTGCCCTGAGGGATCCAGCAGCACTGGGGATGATAGCAGGATTTGCAATTTGCAGGAATTACATGGCAAACCCCTTGACATTCTCCATCCACTTTGTTCAGCTAATTAGTTTATGAGACCTTGTCCTTCTGGCACTGGGATTCTTAATTACAACGTGGCTGTTGTTTAGACTTCCATTTAGTGTAAATTAAATTAACCTGTGATCCTTTGACCCTGAGTTAGTGCTTGTTTCATTCCTCATGCTTAATGAAGTACTTCCCAAAATCAAGCATCAGGCAGAACCATCTCTTTTTAATTCATGGAGTGTTTGTGGAGGAAGCCCCTTGGATATTCCTTACTGCCAGGATTGGTATTTGTTCTTCCATTTATATTTGGGAATTCATTCTTCCACAATAACCTGGTTCCTGGTGTTACTGTGTTAGAAAGTCTCTCTCCCCCTCTCCATACGTTGAGGATCAGGCTTGAAGGCAGAACTACCCCAGCAGAATGTTTTCATGCTTCCCCAAAGGTCACACCAGCTTCTGTCACTGCTTCCCTCTTGAAATTTAAGAAAACAGCAATTCTGTGTTTTCTTAAAAGTGTGGGGGAGAGGGTTTGGCTCCTTCAGGCTGGCTTCTGCCTAATGATCTTTTGAAGTGCAACTTCAAAGCCTGGGCTTGTTTCCTAAACGCTGCTGGGAGGCTGGTTTGGAGGGAAGGATATTCCAGCAGCTTGTTTGTTTATGATAGGGGCTTGGAGCTGTGCCAGGGCACGATAGCTGGGGTCCATCTGTGCCAGCAGCACTGAGCACAGTGCCCCAGCAGTGCTGTGGGCAGACACAGCCTCAGGGGAAGGAGGGAAAGGGAGCAAAAACCTGTTCATGAGGTGAGGAGGTCATTCCTTGTGCATCTCTCACATCCCACCTGTGCAAGGGTTGGCCTTTGCATTCCCAGGCTGGGCTCCCCTCTCTGACATCTGGACATGCAGTGCTGGCTTAAGCAGGGTTCCACTGGTGTCATTCTAATGGAATATCCTTGGGAGAGCCTGTTCTGGTCCCACATCAGCAGAGGGGCACCAAACCCTGTGGCTGGGGTGCTGGAGGCAGGTGGGGACAGGTGGCTGCATCCTCACATGCCCTTGGAAGTTGGAGTGTGGCATCTCTGAGCACAGCAGGCAGATGTGGGGAGTGTCAAAGTGAAATGAAGTGAGGCTGCTGATTGTTGCCATCTTGTGGGAATGTGAGGCAGGACCTGTCACAGGTATGTGTCTGGAGGAGAGGCAAGCTGGGAGCAGCAGGGTGGCCCTGCTCTCCTCTTGGCCTTGTTTTCAGCTGCTGAGAAGATCCTTTTCTGCTTCTCCCTTTCTCTTCTCTGAGCAGCCAAACAGCGCTTCCAGACAAGCACTTTCTAGGCAGCACCTGTATCTTAATGAGCTTTATCAGTTCCTTGGGTGTTTTTGTTGCTGTTGTGATTTTCTAGAGTTCAGTGGAGTAGCAATTGCTGAAGATTTCCAACTGAATATTCTTTCTCTTTATTTTGTTCTGGGTATTTGTGCTACTTTTTGCCACAGGGAGATCTCATCAGGTACTTTAGTCTTTCACTTGTGCCCTGTGCTGGAATTGGCTTTCACAGGCTGGCATTCTGTTGAACCACATCGTCATTCTTTTTTGGGTTGTTTTAATCTCTGAAGGTTTCTTTTATAGATCTTGTTGGTACCATTTAGCTGTGAGTTCTGCCCAGAATTCCTGTTTTGCATTCCTCCTTGGCTCTTCCACATTAACACGGAAGAGATTGAACTGATTGAAGCAAGGACTCACCACAGCCTGGTCCTCCCATGTGTGCCATTCTGTGGGTGTGATGGAAGTGGTGCTGTGGCTGTAACTCAGCTCTTTGTCCTGCCTCCCCCAGGTGCATCCACTGTGGAGTTGTCTTCATGACCCTGGCCATGCTCAAAGTGCACATCCACGAGAAACACTGCGAAGTCTTCCACAAGTGTTCTTTTTGCCCCAAGGCCTTCAAGTCTGCTGACACCACCATGGCTCACGTGGCCAGCCAGCACCCAGCAGAGCCTCACAAGACTACTCAGTAAGTGTTTTGGTTTTATCTCTTCTCCTTTGCTGGATGGATCCAGGATTCTCCCTTTCCCTCACAGTTTTTTATCTAGTTTTGTTTTTTATCCTTGTATGAGATGAGCTGCTTTGTCTACCAGCAGGGGTCTGTTCCAAAGCAGAGCATGCCGTGGTACACAGTCTCCTGGGTAGGAGGAGAGGGCTTTGGACAAGCAAGAGCTAAACATTCATAAAAGGAATTTAATTGTCACCTCTTTGTCCAGCAGGACCCTCAGTGGCACCTCTTGGTAGATGTCCCCAGGGAATCTGGCACTTTATGGAAGAGGAGAGTTATCCCAGGCAGTGTTGCCCCCAAAAATCACTAGAGAGAAGCCTCCTGATTTTTCCACCCTCTAGCTGTTCCCTCCAAGGCTTGAGCTAGTGCCAAAAATCTGTGCTTTAAGTGAAGAACTATGGAAAGGTGGGATTGAAAGCCATGTGTAGCTCTGGCTGGTTTGCTTTGTGTTTGCTCCCATCTGTCTGTGCTCATACACACGGGGTTATGCATATGCATAGAAGTAAACTTATTTTTAGCAAGCTGTGGTATGTGCCTGAGGCATTTTGATGTTCTTCCCAGTTGAGTTACTGGTGCAGTTGCCCACGTGGGTGTGTGTTGACAATACATGGAGAGCACAGCCCTTCTCAGAAGTCCATCCCTTTCTGGGGTTGCTGGGATAACTTTTTACATTGTTTTCTTGAGGCTGAGAGACTGAATTTACTTTCTTTAATTGTTTAAGGGTGATCTACAAATGCTCTTGTGAGATGGTCTTTAACAAGAAGAAGCTGCTCCAGGAGCACTTCCAGCAGAACCCCAGCAAGTTGTTAGTGGGAGTGTTTAAGTGCCCACAGTGTCAGCTGGTGTATATGCAGAAGCAGCAGCTAATGCAGCATGTCAAGGTAGGTAACTCTCTCCCTTACTGGTGCAAAATCTCATTTTTTGAGTTCACAGAGAATGTACATCAACCATGTGGGGCAAGAGGTTCAAGAAGTGGATGATTCTTGAGGAGTATCTTGGTGGAAAATACAGACTGCAGTGATTTACATGATGTGGAAATATCAGTGGAGTGGTTTGTGTTAGTTGGTCTTAATGCTGGTAGTTCCTCTCATCTAGATGCATTTTATGACAAAAATTTGTTTATACAGTTAAAGCTCTTTGATTTTTAACTCTTGTATTTTCATGGAAGCACAGAATCACTGACTGTTTGGGTTGGAAGGGACCTTAAAGCCCATCTCATTCTCCCCCTGCAGGGACACCTTCCACTAACTCAGCTTGCTCTGGGTGCTGTCCAGTGTGTCCTTGAACACTTCCAGGGATGGGGAGTCCCCAGCCTCTCACAGAAAGTAATTAAATTCATGTGGCAGCTTTTTGTTGGTTGGGAGACAGGAACAATTATTCTCTGCCCACAGTGTTACTGAATTTATATAGTGGAAGCTGGATCTGCCATTTTGGGTGCTCCCCTGGAGAGCTTTGGCCCCTTTGCAGCAGCCTCAGAGGAGGTTATGTGGCATTTAACAGCCTGATTCCTGCTGCTCTGAACCACACCAGGCTGCAAGAGGGACTGAGGGAGGCAGAAATTATTGCCCTGGAGGTACCAGCCTTACAGGTCTGATTATCCCATAAATGTAAAGGGGTTACATTTTTCTGTTATCTTACTCAGGATGTTTTTATGTTCAGTGCCCAACAACACCTCACAAAAATCATCTCAGAAGATTTCTCTGTGGCACATTGAAGAAAAAGCTTGCCCTTTGATAAGGGAAAAAAAGGACTTTTTTTTTTAATCAGTGACTTTATTTTGTTTATACTAACGCTGAGAAAGCCAGAAGATTTTTTAGCTCATTCCTGAAAGCAAAACCCATTCAAAACTCCTTCCTTGCTCTCTCCCCCGTGTCTTTAACTTGCAAATCTGGAAGTGCTTTGCATGCAGTAATGAATTACAATTTGAAGCCCTCCTGTGAAGCTGATGATTGCTAATCTTGGTGCATTATAGCTAGGAAAATAGAGTTGAGATTAAGGCTAGGACCTTCAAAGAGGTGTTCATCCCCAGTGCTAGAAAACTGGAGCTGAGATATTTACCTTGTGGTTCATTGTCAGATCCCAGCCCAGGGATCTGCCTGCAGCAGTCTGTGCATCAGCACCCCGAGATCTTCACCACGAAACTTTGTCTCAACCTCTGAGGTGACTGAAGGCTTTTTGGCTGTGGCAGGGGAGTAATTGCACTCCCCCATCTCCTCTGAGATCACCCTCATGTGGTAGAGTTTTTCAGAGCTGCTGTCTAGTGTGTGCCTACATGCAAAATAAAGAATCCATGTGCCTCCTCATCTTCCTCAGGTTTAGAGCATTGCAGAGCAGGGGTTACTCTGCTTCCTGGTGTTGATTCTGCAGAGAAATCACTTCATTTTTCCATGCTCCTCATTTGTGGTGTAACAGTGGAGTAATGGGCACTGAAACCCTCCAGAGATTTCCAGATGGGGAGGAAGGTGATGTGTCTGTGTTCCTGAGGAACTGGCAGTGCTGTGGCTTCTGTGGGCATCAGCTGGGCCAGGTGCAAAGTACACACAGGCTTCTCAGCTGAGCCCTTGTGTTTGGAGGTTTGTTTGGTGTCTAACCCACAGAAAGATTTCCAAATGCCTGAGGCTTTCATGTGTTGAGACTTTACCCGTTATTAATTACTGCGCACAATTAAACCTCTAAATTAGCCTTTTGTGTGGATGAACTGTTGTTCCTGGGGGAGTTTCTTGAGGTTTCTTTGGTATGTTGTTCTTTTACTTGCTTTTGCTTTCCCACAGCTCTTCATTTTTAGATTATTTTCCTTATGTTCAATTTTTTTTGTTAAAATAACTTTTTGGGGGACTTTTGGATTTTGGCCTGTTGAATAACCAAAGAGCCTGGAGCCATATTCCTTATAAGGCTGGTTCCTGGCTTTATGCTTGATCTTATATGTCAGGAGCAAAGTTTTGAACCATGAAAAATGTAAATATCAAGAGATGGAGTGGAATTGAAGGAAATAGACTTGGAGAAACTTAACATTTTCTCCTTCCATCCCTTGAGCAAAAATGAAGCAGCTTTGGAGCAACATTTCATTCAGAGCTTACTAAAGCTCTGTGTTTTTAGAGCTTAGCCTCTTGAAGTAATGACAATTGAAATTTCTCTTCCATTACATGTTCCCTGTTTAACCAGAGTTCCCAGGACTCATCCAAAAATGCTAAACAGGCAGCACCAAGGAGTGGCTGTTGTCATGCAGGAAACAGAAATAGAAATTTCATGTTTCTTGGGAAGATCTCTTGTCAGGGAAAGCACTGCAGCAGCTTCTAGGAGAAATGGGAGAACATACAGGAATAAGACAACAGCACATAGTTTGGCCAGTGGGGATTTAAATAATGTGTTTAAATAGTGAATGGTATTTATTTATAAATAAAGGTGTGGAATATGAATTACATGTAAATGTTACCTGCATTTCCACTATTCCTGTTGCACAGGGTGTTCATGGAGTCCCCCGCAATCCTGAGGAGCTCTCAAACTTTCGGCAGAAATCTGAGAAGGCTTCAAGGAACCAAGTTCACACCTCTCCAAAGGAGCTTTTGGTAGCCAATGGGACTTCCTCCTCTCCTCTGACGAGGAAAGACATGAGGGTGGAAGGACATAACCCCGAATCCAAGTCCAGGCTGAGAAGAACTGGTTGGACTTGCAAGGAGTGTTCACAGTGGATCCCTGATCGGGAAACCTACGTGTCCCACATGAAGAGAAATCATGGGAGGGTAAGACTGGAATGAAATACTTGAGCTAGGGAGATGGGGAAGAGCACCAGTTTCCTACATTCCAGGCCCCTTTGCAGGGCTGTCATTACAAGAATTGCAAATCTCAATTTTTGTGTGTTTCATCCAGATCAAGCCTTGACCTACTTTTGTCAAGCTAATCCTTGTTGCTGGCAGAACATGGGCCAAGATGCTGTGTGCAGCCAGATTTCCCAGTACTTTGGCATCAGGATTTCCTGCTTGATATCCTGAGTCACCCAGCCATGAATGGGAATCTGGATCATTGTGTTTGAGTCCTTCTAGCTTGATTTGGGGAGGGCTGGGTTGTCCTTGACTTGATGATGTCCTCACTTCAAGAGAAAAAGATGAGGGCAGGCTGAGTGCTGGATTTTCCCATTTGAATGTCACAGAAGTAGGGAATTGGACAAATAGTTAAATACATAGATGTATTCATTAAACAAGCCTAAGAAGATTTAAACTGGAATGTACATGCAGGTTATATAAAGGGCTAAAGGGCTGTAGAAAAATTTGGAGGAGGCTGGTTAAAGGACAGACTTTCTTAGGGGAATGTGGATATCATACATCCAAATGTATGATAACAGAATAGGGATAACAGAAAGGCCCATGTGATGCTGTTTAGCATCTTGCCCTTTTCTTGTGCTGAATTACAAGGAGCTAGAAGGGTAAGTGGACTTGTACTTAACTGGGGTCCTGCTGCCTTCTGAGGCTGAAGGGATCTTCCACTGAGGGAATTCTGCATGGGGTCCAGTGGTTCCAAATGAACCCACAGGAAAAGCATATGTATGATTCCTAACAAAAACATCAATAAAATTAAGCACGTGCTTTAGGTAGTCTTGTGACCGTGGTCACAAGGGTTTGCAGGTGAAGAGAGAGGCGAGAATGTTGATTCTATGATCAGAAGGCTTGATTTATTATTTTTTTATATATATATATAACCTTATTACTATACTAAAAAGAATAGAAAGAAAAAGGCTTCTTCAGAAGCTGGCTAAGCTAAGAATAGAATAGAAAAGAATGATAACAAAGGAGCTCTCTCCGACTCTGTCCGAGAGAGCTCAGTCCTTGATTGGCCATTAATTGTAAACATCCAAGAGGGGCCAATCACAGGTGGATCTGTTGCATTCCACTGCAGCAGATAACAATTATTTACATTTGTTGCTGAAGCTTCTCAGCTCCAGCAGGAAAAATCCTAAAAAAAGGATTTTAATGAAAAGATGTCTGTGACATAGTCCTGCTTTAATAAGATCAGTGCTGCTATTACCCAGCTGTAGGGCTGAATCTAAGTGAGATCTCAAAGCCTTAGTGATCTCCATCAGCAGAATTACATATTATTAAGGGATTTTTTTGCATGTGAGAGGTAATGTCCAGGTGAAGAGGAAGGGAATTAGAACCCAACAAGTGCCTTCCCTGTCCCTGCTGCTGAGAGGTGTTTCTCTTTGCCTGCAGTCCATGAAGAGATACCCCTGTCGGCAGTGCGAGCGCTCCTTCAACGCCTCCAACAGCCTGCGCAGGCACATCCGCAACAACCACGACACAGCAAAGAAGGTCTACACCTGCTGGTACGTACCCAGTGCCCCTGGGCAGCAGCACCCTCGCCCTCTGAGTCTGGGAGTTGTAGTAACTCCTGTCTGCTGCTCCTGTCTGCTGCAGGCTGTGAGTTACTGAAGGAAAGTGAGGAGAAGAATGTGTTAAACACAAGAGACTTAGTGGCTAAAAAACTCCTTGCTTTTGACTGCACAGTGAATGTCTTGTAGAAACTTAAGGGAAGGTGTGGTTTGATATCTGCAGTGTGTCCTGGTTCAGCGCAAATTTTGGAGAGGACCCCTAAAGGGGTTCCTCTAGGAAAGCAGATTGAATTGGCCCCTCTCCCCAAACCGGTCCGGTAGAAAATACCTCCTTGGAAAAAAGTGAAAAAAATGTTTATTAAACAATAAAACCTAAACAATATTAAACAATAAAACCCCTTGCTGCTCCAAAAGAGATGACAAACTGAGAAACCCCCTTCCCAGGTTGCAGTTCAGCTCACTCAGTCTCTGGTCAGTCCCTCATTGCTGGAAATGCCATGGCCCAGGCCCTGCCCATTGGGCCACAGGTGCAGCTGCTGGTGCTCCCCTGGGTGTTCAGTCCAGAGCAGTTTCAAGAGGTCCAAAGAAAAGGGAAAAAACACAGTCCAGGGAATTTCTTTGCCTCAGCTAGCTAAAACTGACCAAAAGCAAAGGAGAGCTCTGTCCCGGTGTCTGTCCATCCACAGACAACACAGTCCAGGAGCAGGAATGTGGAGGAGTGAGTGCAGTGTCAGAAAACAAACTGCTGCTTCTTCTCTCCCCCCTTCACTCTTGGATCAAGTCTTAAAGGTGCAAAACTTACTATTCAGCATAAACAGAACAGAACTGGGGATAAAAGCATCATATAGTCAACCCAGGACAAGGTGGTAAATAAGATTAATGTTTTGCATAGTTGTGAAACAGCCAATAAAATTTTGGGTCAGTCTTTCGCTGCTTTGTGGTTGGTGTGGTCATGCAGCACTCTTGTGCCTTCTCTTTGGGTGCAGAAGGTATGTAAAATCCTAATAATGAACCAGATCTTGTCACTGCTGTGGAAGGGCAGAACTGACTGCACAGAATTAATCTTGCTGGAATTGCTTGGGAAGTCACACCTCAAAGCTGGAACATTGATCTGGAGACTTCAGACAAGTTATGGAAATCAGTGGTGAATGAAGATCATTGCTGGTCCATGTATTTTAACTGTGGATACAATCTCAGTTCAGGACAAAGCCCAGTGCTTATGAATCTACCTTTATAACTGCTGCAGATAGAGTTGTTTGCTGAGTGACCATGCAAAATTCCTTCCTGTCTCATTCTGAGACATCCTTTTGAGATAGGATGAAAGCACATTTGGGTTGGAAAATAAGTTTGCAGTGATGGATGGTTGGAGGATTTTTCTAATTTATCTAAAATTTTAGTTTAATACAAGCATTTTTGATGTGTGTTGTCACTTCACTGCAATCAAGTTGCTAAAACCTCATACCAATATCTGAAGAGCACAAGTACATTCCTCATGTATTGTGTTTTTTTGAACTATCTAGTGAGCCACAGCAGCTTTTAGTAAATTGATACAGCACAGGCATTACCACTGGGAATACCTTCCTGAGACATTTTTCCATCCAGGACTTCTAAACTTTCCTTTTCTTGTAACTGCTCTGACTTGGAACTTCTGGAGGAGATGAAATGTTGGCTCCTATTGTGTTTCATTCAACTTTAAGTTTGTGGTTGATGGTCTTGGGTGTTCCACTCACCTGATCTGTGTAAATCTGTTCTCTCTGGATCAGTTGTTTTTAAAGTGGAATGTTTCAGGATCAAAATGAGCATAAGATGTTACTAGAAGAAGGATTTGTGTGGAAATTCCTGACAGCCTAGGATATGCCAGCCTGCTGTGCATTACCTTGTTGCTTTTCAGAACAACACACAGCTGTGGATCCACTGGTTCACCCAAGGGACAGTGATCATGCCAGCAGGGAAAACACAGCTAGCAATCCAAGGGAGTTGTGGTTGCATTTAATTCTGCAGCTTGTGCTTGCTCCTTCTCAAAATCTGTGGATGAAGTCTTAATTGGACAGTGGCTGTGCTCTCTTCATCACTGAAATCACAGCACTCTGCAGATGAAACCTCCTCCTTGAAATTCTCTGCCAGCATCTCCAAGAGCTGCTCCTTGTTTGGTTTGAGGTCACTTGTTCTGTCTTCCATTTGATCCCTCTTATTTATAGAGCACTGCTCTAAAACTCTTACCTCCAGCCTTTGCGTTCCTCCTTGACTCTTTTCAGTGCTCTGTGAGGCATCACATGTCCACTGCTCCTCCTTTCTTGTGGATCTGGTGTCTCTTTTCCTTCTTTCTGTTTGGAATTTTGTGTCACTCTCACCTGTTACTCTCTTCAGGGGTTTTGATGCCTTAACTTCATGTCACCCTCTTCTCCTGGGTTTCCATGTGAAACATGAATAAAATCTGTCATGGATCTGATTATTGACAATTTTTGTGACTCTTGCTTGTAGGTGACCTTCCTCTGGTTTCTAACATTTCCAGCTGTGATTTCCCCTTTCTCCCCTGCCCTGCTTAGGTCTCTGGCTTGGGATAAATTTGTAGGGAGCAACCAGTGGTGAAGGACTTACCTGAACACCCTCCTGCCATGCTTGTCACTGGAGTCTTTCAGGTTAGGCAAGCATCTTTCCCTGCTCACATGAGAAGAATTCTAAATTAGAGCAAATTGCAAAATATTGTGATGTATTGTGTATTTTCTTTCATAATTCACTTGGTTATTGTTATCTTACCTTCTTTTCCAAGTCTTGAGTACAAAGTGTCTGAAACACTTGATTTTCAACATGTTTATTTTTGATAAATACCGCTTAATAACCTCTCAGCTTTCCTCCACGAAGAAGAAAAATTCCATCATCATTAAATATTGATTTAGCCTCTGAGCAACTCCTGTTAAAACCCAGAAGTATTCAATGAGCATGTCTGCATTTTCACATCATTTAATTTCCCTCTAGTTATACTGGAAGATCAGTAGGAATCTTCTTCTGTTCTTTTAGAAAGTATCTTTGTTATCCAGAGACACTTCAGCTCCTCTCTGTTGTCCTCTGTCCCAGATGCAATTAGGGCACTTCAGGGGACTCTGGTGTCACTTGTCCTTGCTCAGGTCTGTGTGTGATGGAGTTTCACCATGTTGTGCTGGCAAGAACAGCACAAAGACTCAATTTTGGCTTTCCCAATTGCTAACAGAGCCCTCTGTGCACTTCAGGAGGGTGGTTTATGTCTGCAAGGCCTGGCACTTATTGCAGGTGATCTCAGTGATCCAGGAGCCAAGGTGCAGACAGCACATCCCCATCACCAGCTTCTTTTTGAGGTGTCACCAGCTCTGGAGCAGCTGTGCCAGGTTTGAACATGAGTTACATTTAAGTGACATGTTAATTAGTGTTTCTGCCTAGACTGTTGGGATAAAAGTTGGAATTTCAGCAGTTTGGTAAGAATTTTAGAGCTGTGTTGTGGCACAGTCTGGTGGGTGCAATGCTGGTTCTCCCTGGGTGCAGGGCTGGGTTGTGTCACACACCTCCTCAGTGTCACACGAGTCACCAGCTCTCTCTGTGTAGTTATCTCAGGGTCCATTTTTGTTGTTCTGCCATGTGTTTTCCATCCTGATCATTTATCCTCTCTGGCACCTGTCACAGGGTGCCTGACCCCCACTAGTAACTATGTTTATTTAGCACTGAAAGAAGACATGTCCTACTCTCATTCATGAGCACTGTGGCAAACTCCAAACTGTTCTAGATTTCTCTCAATGTAATATTTTATTATTGAAACATTGCTTTGCTGTGTATTTTGGTAATCTCATGGTACATTACTCACCAGAGTCTGTCTCCAATTGCACCTCTTGGTTTGGCACAATACAAAGAGCATATCCTCTAATAAATTGTCTTCTTTTTTTTTTATTTCCAAGGTACTGCACAGATGAAAATCAGACATTTCCTCAGCCATTCATGCTGGAGAACCACATCAGCCTCATGCATGGCATCAAAAACCCAGACTTATCCCAGATGGCCAAAGTGAAAGCTCCAGAGAGAGACAGAGCAGAAGTAACTGATCCCTATTTTCATGGAAAATTAAATGTACAATTAAATGTGCTTGGCTAGTAGCTGTTCATTCGGGGTGTTACATCGAGCTGTGGCCTCGTGGCAGTCAAACCCTCCCACCCTTGGGGCAGATCTCCTTCCCTCACTCAGTTCCATCCAGCCTGGTTCCCTCTGGCAGGGCCAGGGTCAGCAGGGTCAGTGCAGCTGAGCTGCACCAGCTCCAGGACAACATGCATTTCTTCTTACATTTCTCAAGATTTTCTCTGGCATTTATGCCGTCTATTTTGTTATTTAAGGTTGTTTTTACCCTTGTTTTCCCCTGGTACCCCATTCACGAGCATGGCACATTTTTCTTCTTTCTCCCTTATTTTTTCTGCTACTTATAAAAGATTTATTTTCTGTTTTAAAGTACTTGCTAGATGCATTACCTATGAGAACTGCATTTTCCTTAAGTAGGAATGTGTAATTTCGTATAGCAGCTATAACTGTTCTACTGATTTTTGTTTTGGATTGGAGTGGAGGGTTGGCTGCTTGGGCTTCTTTGCTCCATTTATTTTAAAAATACACATTTTGCATATCACTGCCGGGACATATTTAAGCAAGTCATCCTCAAAGGAGAAGAAGCTGCAAGATTTTAAGATAGGATGAGTTACTGAGAGATGCCATGAGGACAAAATCTGAGTGGAGGGGAGAATGTTCAGAGTTTAATCTGAGAAGCGTTGTCTGGGCTATTGACCACCCCTGTGTCCCTCAGCTGTCCCTCTTCTGTGGGCTCCTCCTTCCCACACCAAACCAGATTTTTACCCAGAGAGGTCATGGCTACCCCATCCTGGAAGTGTCCAAGGCCAGGCTGGACAGGACTTGGAGCACCCTGGGACAGTGGAAGGTGTTCCTGCCCATGAGGGGGTGGAACTGGATGAGCTTTAAAGTCCCTTCCAACCCAAACCATTTCATGATTCCTTGCTTCTAAGCTATTTCCCCATCATGTTTGTGGCCTGCCAGCCTCTCCCAGCATTCCCATCTCACATCACAGGACAGCAGCTGAAATCCTGTGCACTGGTGAGGTGTTTGGGTGTGGGGAGGGAAGGGATCCCTAGGCATGACTTCACCCTCAGGCATCTCCAGACTCGCGTGTGGATTTTAGCACTTACTCTTCCGTGAGTTCAAATGATGAAGTAACTTTTCAATCTTATTTTTTAAAGGCCAAATCTCCAAAGAGGATGGCACAGGATGAGCTGGGTGAGGCAGAGAGCGCTGCGGGGTCGGACGCGCCGCCAGCCAAAAAACTGCGAGCGCCTTGGAAATGCGCCAAGTGCGGCTTTGCCACGGACGTCCGGACTGAGTTCCAGGAACACATCCCCCGGCACAAGAGCGACAGCTCCACCTTCCAGTGCTTGTTCTGCGGCCTCTGCTACACCTCCCACATCTCCCTGAACAGACACCTCTTCATCGTTCATAAAGTCAAAGATGAGGAGGAGGAGGATGAGGAGGAGGAGGAGGAGGGGGATGAAAGGCAGAAGTTACAAATAGAGATGGGTAAGAATGGACACGAGGACTACAATGGCGAGTTGAACACTACGGCGGAAGAGGAGAACAAATACAAAGAGTGCAAAAGGGACTCGGCTCTTTGTGAGCACAGTCAGACGTGTGGAGCAGAAGGCCCCAACAGCACCTCACAGAACAATCATTCAAAGTCTCTTAAGACTTAAAAGCAAAAAAAAAAAAAAGCCCTTTTGGTTGATTGGGGTTTTTTTGTTGAGGGGTTTCTACTCAAAATACAGGGTGGGGATGGGGCAAATCTTTGAAATATTCTGTTGATTTCTTGAGATGGACGTTGCAACTCCTATTTGTAAGGGAAATTTAAAACAGAAAAAAACAAAACCAACCCTGGCATTGCATCCTAAGCACTAACTCTCTGCCAGCCCAGAGAGGTGAAAAGGGAAAGCAGGGCCAGAGCCCTCAGTGGGGTTTGGCCAGCTCCTGAGGATCCAGGAGCACTTTGCAGCTGCAGTTTCCTGCAGATGATGAGCTCTCCTCCTTTGAGTGTGCACCGCCTCAGCCTCTGCCCAGAGCCCCAGCCTCGCCTTCCCAATCTCCCTTTCTTTCTCCTTCTATTTATGGCTTCTTTTTTCTCTCCCCATCCTGCCTTTGTGTTACTCATTTTAACTCATAATGCTGGCTCAGCCGAATGCGCTTGTCAGGACCGTGCTGGCCGATCTGGGATCCGCGTTACATGGGATGAGCTCGAGCTGGAAGTCGTGCTGGTTATTCTTTAGTTATGCCCAAATAACAACATTCTTTTCCAAAACGCAGTTTAATGAAATGTCTTGGACCTGAATCATCCTTGAAAGAGGATTTTGAGGCCCCAGTCCTCCTTGGTGAGTAGGGTGTTGAGGAGGGCCGTGCTGGCCGTGTGTCTGTCATCCTGGGGTGGGCATTGCCAGGCCCCATGGCTCATCCCAGTGTGGAGCTCAGCCTGGCACCATCACCAGAAGCGGGTAAATCCCCCATCAGTGGGGTCAGCTGGAGTGAAACTATTCCAGAGCTCCCCATGTCTCAGTGCCAGGGCTCCCTGACAGCTCATTTTGAGGGGAGAGGAGCAGAGCTCAGCCCACAGAAGTGTTGGAACAGCAGGAGCCTCCATCCTGCAGCCATCAGTATCTCCATAGCTCCTCTGCTGCTGTGGCTCGGCATTCCCATCCTTTAGGAGATGTTTCTTTCCATGTAGTCACATTGACTCTCTCTTTCCTCCCTCATTCCTTGTCACACCCATGCTTTGTGTAATACAATTACCTTCTATACCATTATTTTTTTTCATTCTGTTGAGCCAGAACTCCGCTTGTTATTGTTTACTCTGACAATGTTTAAATAATTTAAGAACTATTTATCTCCTTGCTTGGGCTCCTCACCATGTGGTCTCGTGATGCTTGGATACGGAGCTGTCTGGGTGCTGAATGGTGTGTTGGTTGGACGAGTAAAGGCTGGATGTGGGGTGTCTGTAGGATGGGAGGTGTCTGTAGGATGGGGGTTGCTGGGGAGGGCTGTCATAGGGGGTGTAGCTTGGATGAGATGTTGGCCGAATGGGGTGTGGAGTGTAAGGGGTGTTGGTGTTGGTTGAATGGGGGTTTGGTTCAATGTGGGTTTGGTTCAGTGTGTGTTTGGTTCGGTGTGGGTTTGGTTTAGTGTATGTTTGGTTTGATGTGTTTGGTTTGCTGTGGGTTTGGTTTGCTGTAGGTTTGGTTTGCTGTGTGTTTGGTTCAATGTGTGTTTGGTTCGTGTGGGTTTGGTTCGCTGTGTGGTTCAGTGTGCATTTGGTTCGGTGTGTTTGGTTCAATGTGGGTTTGGTTCCATGTATGTTTGGTTCAGTGTGTGCTTGGTTCAGTGTGGGTTTGGTTCCCTGGTGTTTGGTTCACTATGGGTTTGGTTCAGTGTGCATTTGGTTCCATGTGTATTTGGTTCAATATGGGTTTGGTTTGATGTGTTTGGTTCCCTGTGTGTGTGGTTCGCTGTGTGTTTGATTCGCTGTGTGTTTGGTTCGCTGTGTATTTGGTTCACTGTGTGGGTTTGGTTCGGTGTGTTTGGTTCGCTGTGTGTACCCGGGAGGGGAGTGACTGGAAGAGGCACGGACGGACCTGGGCACGGGTTGGACGGCTTTTGATGGAGCGGGGCATTGCTGGCTGCGGTGTTTGGCTGGATGGGTGTTGTGTTGGCTGCGGGTGCCGGTGCGCGGGGCTCTCTGGGCTGAGGCCCGCTCCGTTCCCGTTCCCGCCCTGGTGCCCGGTGTCCCGGTTCCCGCGCGGCGGAAGCGGCGGTGACGTGTCGGGCAGGCGGAAGCGGAAGCGGGGCCGTGCGGGCGCGGCGGTGGCGGCGGCGGCGGCGGCGGCGATGCTGTCGCTGGACTTTCTGGACGATGTGCGGCGCATGAACAAGCGGCAGGTGCCGGAGGGGCCGGGGGGCAGCGCCGGGAGGGCGGGAGGGCGGGCGGGGCCGGTGCGCCTCGCCGTGCGCGGGCGGCGGGGCCTCACCCACCCCTTGCTCCCCAGCTCTACTACCAGGTGCTCAACTTCGGCATGATCGTGTCCTCCGCCCTCATGATCTGGAAGGGGCTCATGGTGGTGACGGGCAGCGAGAGCCCCATCGTGGTGGTGCTGAGGTCAGTGCCGGCATGCGGGGGATTGAACCCAGCGGGTTTAACTGGGTCCCCTCACGGACGGCTCAGGCGGAGCCACAGCGGGCTGAGAGCTCCTCGGGAATCCAGGCTCAGCAATAGCGAGGGAGGAGGGAGCGGGTAGAAAGAGCTTCTCACCTGGCTGTGGCTGGGAAGAGAGAAGGAGAGGAACTTTATACCCGGGCAGGTAGTGACAGGACAGCCCTGCCAGAGGGCAGGGTTAGAGGGGTCAGTGTGAGGAAATCCTGTCCTGTGCGGGCAATAGGCCCGGGCATAGGCTACAGAGAGAAGCTGTGGCTGCTCCATCCCTGGCGGTGCCCAGGCCAGGTTGGACAGGGCTTGGAGCACCCTGGGATGGTGGGACGTGTCCCTGCCCATAGCAGGGGTGGAAGAGGATGAACTTGAAGGTCCCTTCCAACCCATCGGCGATGGTTCAATGAGTTTCCATTACAGAGGTGGTCCTGAGCTTAACATTTGTCACTCTGTCAAGTTTTGGGTGTCACACATTGTCCTTACAGGAGTGCCCTGCACTGGGTGCCACCACTGTTATCCCACCTACCTGCTGCTTGGAACAGATTCCCTGGGCTGCCATTGGGTGCTGGCATGGATATTGCCCCTGCCCTGTGCATGGATGTTGCACCTGCCCCATGCATAGATATTGCATGTGCTCTGTGCATGGATATTGCATGTGCTCTGTGCATGGATATTGCCCCTGCCCTGTGCATGGATATTGCCCCTGCCCTGTGCATGGATATTGCCCCTGCCCTATACATGGATATTGCCCCTGCCCCGTGCATGGATATTGCCCCTGCCCCGTGCATGGATATTGCCCCTGCCCCGTGCATGGATATTGCACCTGCCCTGTGCATGGATATTGGCCCTGCCCTGTGCATGGATATTGCCCCTGCCCTGTGCATGGATATTGCCCCTGCCCTATACATGGATATTGCCCCTGCCCTATACATGGATATTGCCCCTGCCCCGTGCATGGATATTGCCCCTGCCCTGTGCATGGATATTGCCCCTGCCCTGTGCATGGATATTGCCCCTGCTCTGTGCATGGATATTGCACCTGCCCTATACATGGATATTGCCCCTGCCCTGTGCATGGATATTGCCCCTGCCCTGTGCATGGATATTGCCCCTGCCCTGTGCATGGATATTGCACCTGCCCTATACATGGATATTGCCCCTGCCCTGTGCATGGATATTGCCCCTGCTCTGTGCATGGATATTGCACCTGCCCTATACATGGATATTGCCCCTGCCCTGTGCATGGATATTGCCCCTGCTCTGTGCATGGATATTGCACCTGCCCTATACATGGATATTGCCCCTGCCCTGTGCATGGATATTGCCCCTGCTCTGTGCATGGATATTGCCCCTGCCCTGTGCATGGATATTGCCCCTGCCCTGTGCATGGATATTGCACCTTCCCTGTGCATGGATATTGCCCCTGCTCTGTGCATGGATATTGCCCCTGCTCTGTGCATGGATATTGCCCCTGCCCTGTGCATGGATATTGCCCCTGCCCTGTGCATGGATATTGCACCTTCCCTGTGCATGGATATTGCCCTGCTCTGTGCATGGATATTGCCCCTGCCCTGTGGCCACTCTGCCTTTTCCTTTGTGTTTCTGCATCATTCTTCATGATGTAGAAATGCACATGACCAAGTGCTGCTTACCAAAACCCCCTCCTGAAGAGGTGCAGGGCAGCTGTTTCCCCCTGCTCCTCACAGTGAGTAAGACAGGGGTGGTGAGGTCACAGCCCCTCTGCAGTGACTGATCTGCTGTTCTGAGCTGCATCTGCTGTGCTCTGTGAAGATAAAACACAAATGCACGCGGTACTTTAAAGTTCATTGTTCTGTTCTGCATTATTTATGTGGAATTAGGAAGGATAAGTAGTTGGTAACAATTGCCATTTACAAGACAGAAGAAAAATATCTTGAGTCCTGGTGCCTGAAATGAGATAATTAAGCAGAGCAATGAATCATTGTAACAAATTTTTGGCAAGTCCCTTTGTCTGTTTCAGATGGGAATGCTTTCAGTGCTTTGTTTCTGATGATTATCTGTCTATCTCTAAAAAATAAATTAAATTTTAAAAAGCTTCCTATCATTACAGAGCTGCCAGCATTGCCTTGCCAATGGTGAGCTCAGGAATCAAAAGACAGTGTTCATCATCAGCTTTTTGCTTATTAAAAAAGCTTTTACTTTTGGATGTGCTTGTAACACAGTGCTCTTTTCCCAACAAACCCAAACTGCTGGCAGTATGATGACTGAAAACCTGATTGCAGTAGAGGTTACACAGTTACCCAGTCTCCAGGGTGGTTTTCTCAGAAGCTCTTCATCAATGTTTCAGCCTGGTCTTGAACTCTTCCAGGAATGGGGTATCCACAGCTTCTCTTTCTCATGATGTTCTTGTTAGATTTTTCTTAAAGGGCCGTGAAAACCTGGTACTGAGTGTTGAAATGTTGTTCAGTTGTTCCTTTCCTGTTTTTCAGTGGGAGTATGGAGCCTGCTTTCCACAGAGGGGATCTGCTGTTCCTCACCAACCGAATTGAGGATCCCATCAGAGTGGGAGAAATTGTTGTCTTCAGGATAGAAGGAAGGGAAATTCCCATTGTCCATCGTGTCCTGAAAATCCATGAGAAGTATGTGAGGGGTTCTGGGGGTTCTGCTGCTGCTGTTTCCCTATCTGGTGTTTTTCATGGGTAAACAAGGGGTGGGGATGTCAGTCATGGAAAATCAGGTATAGGAGGTGTAGGACACTCCTATTCCACTGTAGGAAGTGACACAGGAGTTTCAGGCAGACAAAATCTGTCCTGCTTTGTTTACTTGTAAAGATCATAAGCTGTGCCAGTGCCCTGGACACTCCAAACTGTAGAATCATGGAATTGTTAGGGTTGGAAGGGACCTTAAAGCTCATCTCATTCCACCCTGTGCCATGGGCAGGGACACCTTCCACTATCCCAGGCTGCTCCAAGCCCCATCCAGCCTGGCCTTGGGCACTGCCAGGGATGCAGGGGCAGCCACAGCTGCTCTGGGCACCCTGTGCCAGGGCTGGCCCACCCTCACAGGGAGGAATTTAATTATTTTATCCCATCTAACCCTGGCAGTAGGAAACCATTACCCCTGTTACTTCAGGGCTCTTGTTTGCAGTCCCTGTCCATCTCTCTTGGAGCCCCTTTAGGCACTGGAAGTGACACCATGCCTGTCTCCTGTGCCATCCTCTCTGTCCCCAGCTGCTGTGCTGTCTGCTGGAGCAGGGCTGTGTTTGTGTGTGAAGTGACTCTTGTTTGTGGGGCACAGCTGTGGCAGAAGGTGTTTTGTGTGTTTTTAGAGCTTGTCCTGGTCTTTGCTGTCATGCACACTCAGGGCCTTTCATCTCTCTAGAAGGTTGTGTTGTTGTGCTCAGTCTTTGTGTGCTGCTCACTCTCAGCACTGGGGAGGTTGTGTGTGTGAAGGAATGGAGCAGGCATTGGTTTCATGGCTCATCAGGTCTTACCTTTCCAAACAAACTGCTTTTCCACTGCAGTCAGGAGCTTTCCTGCTTTGCTGGATGGAGCTGTGACCTCTCCAGGTCACAAGCCAGCTGTGTGAGTTGTTTGAGTGAAAACTGAATCTAGAACTGAGTCCCTGATTCTTCAAGGCATCTCTGGCAGGCAGCAGCTGGTTGGGGTCCCAGCATCTGTTCCTGCTCAGTGAATGTTTGCTGGTGGGAGCAGGAGCTGGGCCAGGTGGCATCTGAGGATTCCTCTGGCTCAGATGTTGATGGGATGGAGAAGGTTCCTTTCCCAAAGCTGCTGGAATATCCAGACCAGTTATCTGCTACAGCTGAAGGATGACCAGCCTTGTGCATGTGAATACCCAGCTGGAATCCTGGCTCTGAGGCAGTAAAACAATGCCTCTCCCAGCAGGCAAAGCTGGTCAGATTTCTTCTTCACCCATTCTTTGCTGTTCAGGTTTATTCTGTACCCAGAGCTTTGAACAGTGGCAGTTTGCAAAGTGCTGTTCTTTGATACCACTGATTTAAAAATAACTTCACTTTATGGGCTGAATTTGACATCTGATGTTGCACAAGCATCTTTTGTGATGTTGTGGGAACTCTTTCAAGTTTTCCTCCTCCTCTGTGCTGTGCAGCATTTTCTCTCCAGATGTTGCCCACCCTTCTTTTTGTGTGACTCTATCTCTAGATATCAGGGTATCCAGCACTATTTTTGTTTAAATATAACAGGGCCATAGTGCCAATCTTGGCAGGCTGAAAGCATTCTGCAGTATTTTAGGTTTCATTTAACTGAAACAACCAAACACAAACCTAATCTTTTTATTAGGAGAGATAAACTGAAAAATCCATATTGCAACCTGAACCTGGGAGCTGAAGGCAGGATTTGGGTGTCTGTTGCTTCTTTCACTACTTAAAGAATAATTTTCTAGTGCCAGTTTGGAAGTGCAAAGTCTCTGCAGAAGCTGACAGGAGTGTCAAAATGCAGGAAGACAGAAACAGTGTTCTCTATGATTTTGGGGCAACTCAGGCCCCAGTTCCCATCAATATTGTGTCAATGAGAAAATGTCTGTTATTTGCTGGCCTTTTCTTCTTGTTTCAGCCCAAAATTGAATTCATTCTTTATTACTAACACAGAGTCTGCATTCCAAATTTACTTAGTGGTTTTGGAGCAGGGTCACTCACCTCAGACAGCAGAGGATTGCACCATGGGCTTCTCATGCTGCATCGTGGCAGAGCCTTGACTCTGCTCAATAAGGTGCTGCACTCCCACACCATCACTCTTCAGAGCTAAACTACATTGTCTGCACCCTGGGGATCTTTATCTTTTCCCAGACAGTGTTTGTTGTTCCCACACAACGAGCCAGATGTGCTTTGGAGAAAGAGATGTGAGTATTTTCCCTTTTTCCTTTCCAAACTTCTCCTGTCAAGGAGCCTGTTGGTGTTCGTGCATGATGGAAACAGCCTGAGCTCCACAGAACTGCATTCCTGTTTGCATTCCATCTGTCATTTCTGGGAGAGCTGAGATTCAAGCACTGAGGATGCTCCTGCTCAGCACCTGAACAGGGAAAGAATCTTCTTCCTGGTCAAAGCAAAGATTCATCTACTCCTCAATCCTGATTCTGGCAAGCTAATTCATCTCAGGATTAATTAAACACTAGAAAGAGCATGTAGTGATAATTTCCCTGCTTCCTGCAGGTTACAGTTTCAAGCACAAAGTCCTAGTTCTTTATGAACAGCCTAATTTCCTCTTTTACATGGAATATTGGGTCAGTTTTTCAGCCAATACAATTTTTTGCCAACCAAAATACCTTTGCACAGAGACATGGTTTAATTCTTCTCTGTCTGGCTTTAACCCATGATTTCTGAGCTCCTTTTGTTACCCTCTGGCTCTTGCACTGGAAGAGAAAATCTATTTGATTGTTGCTGTCATTTGTGGTGGATTATGACATATCTGTCTCATCAGTTCTGTCTTTTCCAGGCTGGAGGGTCCTGGTCTGTAGTTTCTTGTATGGAAGGGGTTCCAGACCTTGTTAATAATTTCTCAACCTTTGCTAGTTCTTCTCTTCATTGCAGAAAAGCATCTGGGGGGCTCAGCAGTGCCCAGAGCATTCCAGATGCAGGCACATTGTGAGTTCATGCAGTGGCATTGTGGTATTATTTGGGTTTTTCTGTCCCCCTTTCCTAATCAATTCTAATTTTCAGCTTGCTTCTGCCCACTGCTGAGCACAGCTGTGTGCTTCAATCCCAGTTTCTCCTTTTGTGTTGTAGTCGGGGGACCAGAATTCAATATTTGTGTGAAGCAAGAGAAGCATCAACACAAGATGGGTCAAAAGGCAAGAGGCAATAGCTGCACCTGCACTAGAAACTGTTCTGAAATTCTGCTGGGGCCAGAATTCATTCTTCCCGTGGCAGCTTTTTCCAAACCATCTGCTTTCTGCTACATTTGCCACTTTCCCTCTTTTATCCTCCTTGAATTGTAGGACATGGTTGCTTCTAGTGCCCTTGTGTTGGTCTCTCCATGCTTGTTGTTTTAACAACTTTCTGTCCTGCCTCACCTGGCTGTCTTGTCTTTACCAGGCAAAATGGAGACATCAAATTTCTGACAAAGGGAGACAACAATGCTGTGGATGACAGAGGGCTCTACAAGCAGGGGCAGCACTGGCTGGAGAAGAAGGATGTAGTAGGACGAGCAAGAGGGTGAGTGGAGTTGAAAACAGTGGGGCTTTTCACAGTGCTGTCCCCAAAAGCCATCTGGTAAATCCCCTTTTGCTGGGTTTTGTAACCTGCCTGGGAGTGTGGAGAGTTCAGTTCTTGGTTTGGTTTAAGCAAAGGCATTGAGGTGTAGGCTGTGTCCTGAGGTGTTGGTGCTGGATGGACAAAGATTTAAGGGTAGGTGGGCTCAGACTTGGTCAGAATTGTCATCAGATTTCTCCTGGGAGGCTCAGTGTTTGCAGGCAAGTGGAATCTGAGCCAGGCATAGGCTGGAACACCCTCAGGGCTGGTTGTCACCCACTGCCACAGGGAGGAAGTCACCAGCCCCTTGATTACAGCCCTCAGATGCTTGAGTGACTCTCCCTCTGCACCCTGGAACAGTGTTTGTTTTAAAAAAACCTTTATTCTTGTAGATTTGTGCCCTACATTGGAATAGTGACTATCTTAATGAACGATTATCCAAAATTTAAGGTAAGAACTCCTCTATTTCCTGCCTGCTTTTCCCACCCCAGCTATAATTCCTTGCTGAGAACACAGGCAGAGCCCTGTGCCCTGCGGGTTTGCTGCTGTAGATGTCAGTGTGCACTCCTTGTCTCCTCTGCTCTCTCTTCCAGTATGCAGTCCTCTTTTTACTGGGTTTATTTGTGCTGGTCCATCGAGAGTAATCCCTTGCGCTGAACTACTGAAGATGAAGGTGCCATGGAATTTTCTAGATGAACCTCTAAAGTAGCTGATGGTCCAGTGTACCAGGAGAAAGAAGAAAGCATGCATTTCAAAGCTTCGTGCCAGTTTGGGTTTGTTTTGGTTTTTACTGCTCAAGGGCGAATGTTTGTCACAGTATTTCCAATGGTTTGTCACATTTTAGCCTTTTTAGTGAATTTTTATATTAAAAATTTGAGCCAAAGTGTTTAGTGCTTGTAATTTGAAGCTGAGCTTCCTCTCCAAGTGCCTCTGGGACCGTGTGCTCAGTGTGTGCCTGGCAGGGCCAGGTGCCCCCTCCCTTGTGCTCACTGAACTGTCCTCTGGTGACTTGTGGCCATGACAGCTCTTTTCCAATTCAGAACTGGAATAAAGATTTTGCCTCTTGCCACGTTTTTTGTTATTGCCCTGATGAGAGCAGCCTCCTTGCCCATGTTCTGGGGGATACCTGGGCTTTGCTGAAAGCCACCATCTAACTTGTTCTCTCTCCACAGAGCAGTAGCAGCTGCTCCTCTCACCCCTTTTTGGGGAATAATCTGTGTTTCTGTAAATCACACTGAAATAATCTGTCTAAACACTGCAAAGTGTTTGGGGTAGAAGATGGCAAGGGATTACTTTGTGCGTTGTGCCACTAGGTAACAGAAGGATAGAGATGGGAAATACCCACAGCTCTTTGACAGGGATGATGTAGCAGGATGCAATAATAAAAATGCTTAATTTTTATTGCAAATTGAAAGTTGCAATTCATTGCAATTTTATTGCAATTTATTGAGAATTGCAAGTTTAAATTGCTATTTTATTGCAATTTCCAAAAATTGTTTTGGAAAAGGGCTTCAGGTGTCCTGGGAGCTGGCCACGTCTCACAGCTCACCTGAAAGCTACAGACTGCCCTGGGTCTGAAATAAAAACCCCACAGGGGTCTGAAATAAAAAACCCATGGGGTCTGAAATAAAAACCCCACCTGTCACCACTGCTTTTTTCTGAGCTTCTCATTCGGGCTTGTGGTCCTGCAGGTGGAGGTGTTGTCAGAAGGAGCCCAGGGAGGAGGTGCAAGGCAGTGATGCTGCAGCTGATCAGCTCTTCTCCATGACTGCTCCAGGATTCCAGAGCAACAGGAATCATTGCAGATGGTCCCTGCAGCCTCACACACAGCTTGTGTAAAGCAAAAGCAGTCAGGAAAAGCAAGGACAAACCCCAATGGGGTGTTTATGGCTGTTTGCAGTTTCTTGCACGTGTCTCTCTTTGGGTTTATCAGGCCTCTCCCATCTCTGGAGGTGAATTGTGCCATTTTGCTGGTTTTGATGTTTCCAGCTGCTTTGTTCCCTATGTAGGATAAAGCAAACATCACCTGTAGGGCACTGCAAAGAGTCTACAAACAGCTCCAGCACTGAGCCTTGAGCCTGCAGCTCTGAGTAATCAAAACTTCATCACAAAAATGGTAATAAAATCTGTATCTCCTGCCCCCAGTGTTAGAGCCCTTGAGAGGAGAATGTGGATAAAGCTTCTCTTTAATTATTGAGTTAAGGGTGGCATGTTCTGTCAGGAGTGAAGCCCAGGCAGCACTGGGAGAGCAGGGAATCTCTGAGATCTGCTCTCAGTACAGAGCACCTTCCTGAGGCATTCCTGCCTCTGCAGCTCGTGTGGAGCCTGAATCTGACCCTGCTTTGCCTTGAGCCTGAACAGCTTCTGTGCATAAATGAGTTTTACACACAAAGGGCTGAGCTGAGCTTGTCTGAAAGCTGCAAACCAACACCTCCCCATGAACACTCACTGGGAGTGCCTCTGCTGCTCTCCAAGTTCTCTCCCTTTCACACCTTCCCCAAAATTCTGAGTGTGTAAAAGCAGTTTATTCCTGTCACTGAGCTAATTTAACCAAAAAAAAAAAAAAAAGGCTGAAACACAAAGGTTTTAACTCTCAAAGTGCTGAGCCTGCAGGTCTTGGCAGGATCTGTCCAGAGGGTGGCAGCTGCTGTCAGGAGTCCCTGGGCTGGGGGACACAAGGTGAGCTCTTGCAGGAGAGTGTGCCCTGCTCTCACCTGGTGCTGTGGGAAGGAATTGAGCAGATGTGGTGGTGTGAGGTCCTTAGGATGAGGTGAGAGATGAGAATTTGACTCTGTGTTCTTAGAAGGCTGATTTATTATTTTATGATATTATATTTAAAGAAATAATATACTAAAACTATACTAAAGAAAGAGAAAGGATTCATCAAAAGGCTAGAAAAGTGTGAATAATAAAAACCTATGACTGACCAGAGTCCTGACACAGCTGGACTGGGACTGGTCATAAAGTAAAAACAATTCACATGGAACCAATCCAAGATGCACCTGTTGGTAAGCAACCTCCAAACCACATTCCAAAGCAATCAATTATTGTTTACATTTATTTTCTGAGGCTTCTCAAGTTCTCAGGAGAAAAATCCTGGCAAAGGGATTTTTCAGAAAATATCACAGTGACAAACAAGTGCTTGAAAAATGCAGGGTGGTTGTGGTGAGGGGTGATGGGAGCTCCAGAGGCTTCTCTCCAGGCTCTGCAGGCACTTGAGGAACAGGAACCATGGCCCTCAAGCAGGGGCTGCCATGTGGCATTTGGGAATTCATCCCTGCAGCCCTGTTGTGCTGCTCTCAGCTCTGTGCAGCCAGGGATGTGGCTCTGCTTCCTGCAGCTGGGAAATAGGGAGTTGACTCCAACAGGCAAAGGATAACTTGGCAGCCAACCCCATCACACTCCAACACCCAGCACCCCCTGTGCCACCTCCCATGCCAGCTCCCTCCTGCCTTGCAGCCAAACCTTTCCTGCCACAGGATGTGGGGGCAGCGTGACACAGAGCTGCTGCTGGCTCCATCCCATCCCCACCAGATTTATTCTGCTTTGCTGAGCAGAAAAGGCACGGAGTGAGCAGGATGTGTGGCTGGCTGGGTGCTGATGCTGAGGTGTTTGGGAGCACTGCTGAGCTCCCACAGAGCCAGAGTGCCTGGTGATATGTCACAGCCATCTTTTATGAAAAGTCCTTTCCTTATTATTTTTTACTCCTGAGAAGCTCGGAGGCCTCAGGAACAAAATGTAAACATTGATTATCTGCTGCTGTGGAATGCAACAGGTGCATCTGTGATTGGGCTCATGTGGTTGTTCCTAATTAATGGCCAATCACAGTCAGCTGGCTCAGACTCTGTCCCAGACACAAGCCTTTGTCATCATTCCTTCTTTTTCTATTCTTAGCTAGCCTTCTGATGAAATCCTTTCTTCTATTCTTTTAGTATAGTTTCAATATAATATATATCATAAAATAATAAATCAAGCCTTCTGAAACCTGGAGTCAGATCCTCATCTCTTCCCTCATCCTCAGACCCCTGTAAACACTGTCACAGTGATAGAACTTGATGTGTTCATGTTTTATTTCAATTTTATGCTATTTTTTTTTTTCAAAGGTGAAACTGTCTGGGCAGCTCCAGCAAAGCCAGTGCCACTGGAGGCTCTGGAAATGGCTGGAGATCCTCATGTCACCACAGGAATGGGATTTGCTTGTAAAGTACGTGGGTGTTGAGAGGTCTGGTTTCTAAAGGAGAAAAAAAAAAGAAGGAAAAATCTGCCAGCACTGATTGCTGCAGTGTCTGTTGTGGTTGGTTAGAGCCAAACAGGGCAGGTTTTCTGTGAGCAATTCCAGTGCTTAATTACAGCTCAGTCACATCCTCAGTGCAGGCACAGATTCCTTCACGGGCGGGAGCTGTTCCATGAAGCAAAGCCATGCTGGGCTCTGTCTGACGGCTGCTGCAATTCCAGGGGGTGATTTTCTCCTTGTGTCAGAGCTAAATGCATAAGCAGGAGCGTGATGGTTGGGAAGTGAGCTGTGAGGGGTGATTGCAGCAAGCTGGAGCTGTGAGCCAGAGGCTGGGTTTGTGTGTTTGTGATGCTTTAGTGCACGGTTGTTGGTTGAACAGCAGTGAACATCACGGTGCTTCATCCAGATCTGTTGCTGCTTATTGCTTTGCAGGGGTTCACAGAGCTCAGGTTTTGTCAGCTCCCCACTGTCTTTAATGACATTGGGTAATTTCATGGTGATTTTCGTGCCTTTAAAATCAGAACAGATCAACTGTGGTTTTTTTCCAAGGAGCATCTTCAAGATGAAACCTGGTCCATGCCTGAAGACCACAATGCACAACACAAAGTATGCAGCTCCCAGGACAGCCCAAAAGTTGGCCAGGAGAAGGAGAAGAGGCAGAGAAGGAAGAGAGGAGGTGCTCAGAGCACCTTGGGGATGGCTCCTGTGCCAGAGCAGGGGCAGAGCAGCTGTTGGTGTGACCCACACGGTGCCAGTGACTCAGGGCTGAATCAGATGGGGAGTGTCCTGGCTCCATCCCCCAGGAGGATGCACTGGGTGATGCCAGAAGGGCCCAGCCTGTGCCATTCCCACAGTGGCAGCAGCTCAGGGTGGGAGTTGGTGTGTGTGGGTGACTGATCTGAGACTGTCATCCCTGGGAGAAGAGAAGCAACACCCACACTGTGCTTTCAGAACAGCCTCCTGCCCCTTGGAGCTCTCCCCAGCCTCCTAACACTTTGGTCCCTGTGTCATCTGCACCCAGATTCTCACCTGTCAAGAGCCACAGGACTCTGCCAGAGGTGATCCACCAGCCTGACCATGTTGGATTCGTGTGGGACACAGGGGCTTTCCTGAGAAATCTGCCTCGGTGGCTCTACTGTGCCCTAATTGAGTGGCTTTGCTGTGGGTTCCTAGTCTGCCCAGCTCTGAGTCCCTCTTCACATTTCCTTACCCCTCAGTTTCTGTAAAAACCCACCAGCTCCATCACACACAGTCCTGCTTGCCCATGGGGCAGGACCCACCTCTACATGCTGGTTGAGCACATTGTGTGTCAAACCTACTCCAGCTCATGGGGAAATTCATAAACTTGCTCACTTCTAGCAGGTCCTGTGAGTGCCTGATCCAGCAGGGTCCCCTAAACCTCAGGGGAAATAAACACCTTCACAGAGAGCAGCCTAAACAGGGATGGACTAGGAATTCACCCTTTGTGATTGAGAACCTCTGAGATCCAGGATGGAGCAGATGCTCTCAGTCTCTTGCTCCTTCTGCCCAGCTCCTCATCCTTTGACTATTTGTGCTCCTTCTGTTTAACAATTCAAAAACCCTTCCTGCATCTCTCTCTGCTGAATATCTTGGTATCACTTTTGTTTTTCCAACCTCCCCTTTCCCCATAAAGACAGTCCTGAAGGAAAAATAATGTGGAGGGAATGAACTTCTCTGAGCCTTGATTCACTCAAAGTGGGATGTCAGATTTCTGCTGTTTAATTCTGGCTGGGACACTTCTGAGCTGGGCCTGGGTTTGCCTGGAAGAAAACACGATTTTCTTCTCTAAGTCTTCTTGCAGAACAGTTATTTGTATATGTCCAGCAGTGTGGAGTGAAAGGGAGACCTCAGGGAAAACCACAGCTCATTTACAGCTTAAATGAAACTTGAAAATGAGTTGAAAACAAGATGTGCAAGATTTCAAATTTTATCTTTTATAAACAACAGCTATTGCCTGTGGATGAATCCCTGTAACAGAGGGATTTAATCTTTGTAAACAAGAGAAAAATGCATCAAAATAGACCCTCAGGCGTGTGGCAGGACCTGGCTTTGGAGAAATGGTGAAGAAGAGGCTGAAGCAACCTAACTGCTGCTAAGAGTTTTATTGGCACAGGGGCTCTGTGAAGGAGACAAATAGGGGAATTCAAGGCCTTTGCTCTTTGTGTTTGTTTTTTATTAGAGCCATCAGTTTGAGCACATATTTGCCTGCCCAGGTGGATATTTGCAGGGCCTGGGAAGCCTCAGCTCCCCAGCATGGAGTGTCTCCCTTGCCAGCCTGGCCACATCTCTGGGGGGTGCAGAGTCAGTGCTAAAGGTACGAAAACATGGAATTTCAGAGTGATTTGGGCTGGGAGGGACCTTAAAGCCCAGCCAGTCCCACCTCCTGCATGAGCAGGGACACCTTCCACTATCCCAGGGTGCTCCAAGCCATGTCCAGCCTGGCCTTGGACATTTCCTGGGATGGGGCACCTATGCCAGGGCCTCACCACACTCACAAGGAACAATTCCTCCTCAATATCCCATCCAACCCTGCCCTCTGGCTGTGGAAAGTTATTTCCCCTGGTCCTGTCCCTCCATGCCTTGTCCCCAGTCCCTCCCCAGCTCTCCTGGAGCCCCTTCAGGCCCTGCCAGGGGCTCTGAGCTCTCCCTGGAGCCGTCTCTGGTCCAGGTGAGCACCCCCAGCTCTGCCAGCCTGGCTCCAGAGCAGAGGAGCTCCATGGCCTCCTGTGGACTTGCTCCAGCTGGTCCATGTCTTTCTTGTGCTGAGCAGAGAAAAAAGAAAAATGGGCCTTGCTTGAAAGCCCTTGAACCCAGGGTATTTTCAGGTTGGTCTGTTACATTTGTTAATGAGGCCCTTCTGGCTGTGCAGTTTTTACATCCATTTATTTTGCCTCGTTGTGGTTTTCCTTTCTTTTCCTGGTGAAATCCTGCTTTATCCTTAGGTGCATTTAGGGGATTTTCTACAAGTGCCTGTTGCACAGGGCTGTTATTGCTCATCTTATCCCTGCTTGGACAGGAGTTTGGTAAGGAGCAGAGCACTCTAAGAGTAGACTTGGAACTTGTGGAAGAATTTGGAGGCTTATGGGCAAGGTGAAGCCACAGGGATATGTGTTCACTGGGGTCTTAGAATGAGGGAAGAGATGAGGATCTGACTCCATGTTTCAGAAGGCTGATTTATTATTTTATGATATATATTACATTAAAACTATACTAAAAGAATAGAAGAAAGGATTTCATCAGAAGGCTAGCTAAGAATACAATAGAAAAGAATGATAACAAAGGTTTGTGGCTCAGACTCTCTGTCCAAGCCAGCGGACTGTGATTGGCCATTAATTACAAAAATCCAACATGAGATCACAGATGCACCTGTTGCATTCCACAGCAGCAGATAATCATTGTTTGCATTTTGTTCCTGAGGCCTCCCAGCTTCTCAGGAGGAAAAATCCTAAGGAAAGGATTTTCCATAAAAGATGTCTGCAACAGGGATCATCCACCTGGATTTCCCAAAGGTATTTGGCAAAGTGCCCCAGCAAAGGCTCCTGAAGGAAGGAAGCAGCCCTGGAATAGGAGGTGAGATCCTTACAGGGGAAATTGTTTGCTAAAAGGTAAAGAACAAAAGGGAAGAGGGAAGAGACTGGGTAATAAAAGAGATGAAGTTTAAATGTGCATAAATATAAAATGGTGCACAGGGAGAAAAACCAATTTTAACTCTATTTATGAAACAACGGGTTCCAAGTTAAGTGTTACCATCTGAAACATCGGGGTTGTTACAGATTGTGCTGTGAAAATGTGAAAATGTCAATTCTGTGGTCAGCAGCCATCCAGAGCAAACTGTGTGTGTCAATTGCTGGGGAAAACGGAGCAAAACAACCCCTGCTCCCTCTGGCTGCAGGGGATGCTGAGCATTCCTGGAACTCTGAGGGGTTGTGGGTGGGAAGGGACATTCCTGGAGGGTGTGGGGCTGTGCAGGGCTGCTCTCACCCAGCCCCGGAGGGTAAATCCTGCAGAGAGAGGAGGGGATCTCTGTGCAGACCCTCCTCTGAGGGTCTCTCTGCAGATCCTCGAGGATATAACCATGGGCAGCTGGAATTTTCCAAGGAGTCACCTCAGCCCCATCTCCTGCATCACCTGGTAAAGCCAGTGTGCTGACTGTCAGCAAAACTAATTTATAAACTAGAATTTCTTCAGCATTTTTGTATATAAGCTGGGAGGATTCCCTTGGAGGCTGAGAAGGTAAATCTCTGCTGAGCTGGATGCAGCAAGCGGCAGAGAAGCACTGCAGTGACAATTCCTGCCTGGAATGCTGCAAGTCCCAGCAGGCTCCTTGCTCTGATCCACCAAAGTGGGAGGCAGAAAATCTGCCACAAACCCCACCAGGCTGGTGATGGCCAGGTTCCGGAACTCAGGTCCTGGGTGCCAATTATTTTCCCTAAAATTAGGAGCAACTTCTTTGTGAAGGCTGGAAAATCCAGAAGAAATCAGATCTCTCTGTTGGAGTCTGGGGCTGGTTTTTACCAAGGCTGCTGTGGAGGAAGGAATTGCTGCTCCTGCCTGGATCTCAGCGCTGCTGCGCTGCTGCTCAGTGAGTGCTGAACCCTCTCAGCAGCTGTTTTCCAGCAAAGCCCCCCTGGCTGCCCTGAACTGTGCTCCCACTTGCAGCCTCCAACACATCCCTGAGTAGCTGCTCTGGTGCTCTTTGCCGACTTGAATCAGGGTTATGGGCTCACATCTCCCCCACACACACCATGAGGCCAAGCCTTGGTACTCAGCAATCCATCTGACATCCCCTCAGGTTTTGAGGGCACTGAAAAAGGGCAGGAATTCCCTGATCTCCTTTTCCCAGCCTTCCCCAAGCTTCCTTAACAGTGCCACCGGGATGGAAAATACCTGTTCCTCTGCTCCCACCCTGGCTGAGGCAACAGCAGCTGAAAAAGAAGGAACATCTGGCTGCATCTGGCTAATTAGAGCAGTGCACAAGCCTTCATCCTGTTTGAAACCCTGCAGCTTCCCTCTGCTCATCCCTTGTCCCTGGGGCTGCCTGAAGGAGTGGGATTTACCCTGTCACGCTTCAGTTTGTGCCATAATTGCCCAGGGCTCTTCCATCTGCCCTCTATAATTGGGATCACTTTATCCCTGCCTCCATCCTCCCTAATCCTGCAGGGAACCCCTCAGCTTGCTGTTCCCCACAGTGCAGGATTGTGCTCAGCTTCCCAAAAAACATCCCCAGGGCAAGGAGAAGCCAGACTCAGCAGCACCAGGATCTTCCTCACACTCAGCACCTTCTCTGGACCTCCCCTCCTCCTCCTCCTCCCTTTCCTATATCCCCCACCCTCTCCAGACACCCCAAATTTCCATCACTTTGGCCACCACGAGTGAATTTAAAACTGTTTTGAAGAAAAGGCTCGGGGTGATATCCATCCATTTCAGGCCATGTTTTGTCAGTGCTGTGAAAAACACCAATCACTTGTTTTTAAAATTTTAAAAGTTTGATAATAATAGTAATGGTTATAAAAATAGCAATATAATTAGAGTAATAATAATTTGGGCAATTTGGATTAGGACAATATGAGACAATAAGAGCAAAGAGTTACAGATGGTCCAGGTACCTTTTTCTGGGCAACACAAGCCCAAAAAAGGACCCACGTTTACAGAGGATTAACCCTTAAAAACAGCAGCCTGCTGCATATCCATACACCTCATACATGATGCATGAATTCCATTCAAACACAGGATTCTGTCTGGTCAATGTCAGTTTCTTCCTCTGACTCCTGACTGCATCTTCAGGGCTGAGCAGGCAGGAAGAGATTCTGTGCAGTGTGTGCAGAGTTGAGTGCTTGGCAGATTCAGTTTAGATGTAATATAATATAGAATAATAGAGTATAATAAAGTAATTAATTAGCCTTCTGATAAGATGGAATCTTATCAGATCTTATCACTCTCTCCCTCCCATCGGGGGCAAAAATCTCCCCTATACTCATGTACTGGGAGATGGCCTGGAGCTAAACCGGGAACGGAGCTCAGGGCTGAGCTCCGGGGCAAAAAGAAGAGGAGAAAGGAGAAGGCGGAAGATGGGCATGGAGAGATGTGGGGACGGGGATCGGACTCGGCGGTGGGTCTGTCACTGTCCACCTCAGCGGTGGGTCTGTCACACCTCCCGCTCCGCCGGGGCGCTGGGATAACCCACGGCGGGCACGGGCGGAGCTCGGAGCGGGTCAGCCCGGGCGGGACCGGGACGTGTGGCGGTCCCTCCCCGTTCGCTGTCCCTCCCCGTGTGGCAGTCCCGCTATGAGCGGGCGGAACCGGGAGGGGCTGGGCTATATCGCCGTCCCTCCCGCCGCTATAACCGGGCTGTCCCTCCCCGTGTCGCCGTCCCTCCCGCCGCTATAACCGTGCGGGCGGCGCTGCGGGTCCCGGGGCGATGGCGCTGCGCTGCCTGCTGCTGCTGCTGTGCGGAGCCGCGCTCGGACCCGCCGTGCACCTCGACTTCGCCGAGCACCGCAGCCAGGCCGCCAAGATCAAGGTCAACCCCCGCGGCAACCTCTGGGCCACAGGTACCGGGCGGGGACGCGGGGACACGCGGGAGGTGCGGGCACGGCGACATCCGTCCCGTCCTGTGGCTGCCTTGCGAGCTGCTCCCACCGGGGAGGGGATGCTGGCAGTGCGCGATGGGCAGGGGTGAAGTCACCCTGGGCAGCAGGTCCGACATCCCCAACAGGCTGAGCGGTCTGGCATCCCTGGGTGTGAGGTTCGGCATCCCTGGGTGTGAGGTTCAGCATCTCTGTAAGCCCAGAGATCCTGTCAGCGGGAACACAGAGTGAAGTTTCCCAAAAATCCCACGTGGAACTAGTGGGGTTTCTGGGTTTCCCTTCACTCAGCTGCTTTGGGCATTAGCTCGCTCGGTGCTCCCTGTGCTGGTGCCAGCTCAGCTGCAGCCCCGTGTCCCCCCAGACATGCCGTGTGTGCTGTTGCAGGTCACTTCATGGGCAAGAAGAGCGTGACGGGCTCCCCACACCTGGAGGCTGCCGAGGAGCCCGCGGTGCCCGTGGTGTTCGGTCCCTCTCTCCGAGCCCTGCTGGAGGACATGGTGGAGCTGCTGACCCGGGAGCTCCTGAAAATCCTCTTGCAGGAAAGGCTGCTGGATGAGAACCAAGGGAAATACGACCTCACTGGCCAGGTGAACATTTACTGAGCTAGAGGGAGATGCTCAGAGCAGAGAGGTGGAGGAGCTCTGCTGGAGAGGGGAGCCCCTGCACAGCTTTAGAGATGCACTCCCCTCTTCACCCTCCTTTAACCCTCCTTAAGCCACTTTTAAAGACCAACCATAACGGGAGAGGGGAGAAGTGTCCTGAGGCTTGTGCCCCGCTGGGCAGTGACAAATAGTCCCAGGTGCCTGGGAAGGGTGTGAGGATGAGCAGGTAACTCTGCAATGGAGCTGGGGCAGCAGTGGTGTGCGGGGGTTGTTAATAAACATCTGGGTCTTCCTCAGCCAGATGCAGAAGAGGATGGTGTCCCCTTTCCAGGGACAGGGAAATCCTCTCTCCCTGTTATTGCCACAGCAGGAGACCAAGAGGGGATGCAGTGAAGGGAAAAGCATCTGTGAAGCAAAGAGCTTTGGCTCTGTGTCCCTGTGGTTGGGATGCCTCGATGCTGAGGGCACAGAGCCTTGCAGGGAGTAGCTGTGCATTGCTCCTGCTGCTGCAGAGTGGGTTTGGGGGAACAGGGAGAGGGCAGGAGCTCCACTGGTGCTGCTGTGCATCAGCACACCCTCACTGTGGCTTTTACCTTGGAGCTCCCCCAGCCCCTGGTGGAAAACCTGCCCCTGGGAGCAATGCACAGGCACAGATCCTCGGGCAGGATGCAGAGATTGAATTGCTCAGTCCAGAGATGGAATTTCTGCATCCATAAATAGAATTAGGCTGTGTGGCTCTGCTTGTCTGTTGCCTCCTGCACACCTCCCTGGTGTCTCACCCTTTCCAGTCACTGCAGAAGTAACTGGGAGTCTAAAAAGGGTAAAATCCTCTGGGGTCAGTCCCACCTGTGCTGTCCCCCTGAGGCAGTGCCTGAGGAGCCATCCAGCAGCCCTGCATGCAGGTAAAGCCATTTCTGCTGGGCAGGGCTTTCTCCTCTTGGGCACGGGTGTGTCTGTGCAGGGGCTGCCCAGAATGCTGCTGCTGTGCCACAGGCTCCAGCTGGGTGTGCCAGAGCCCTGCCAGCCCTGGCAGTGCCATTCCCAGAGCTCAGGGCTGGGTGCTGCCCAGTGTGGCACTGGTGCCACAGCCTTGCTCTGCTGGGTGCTTTGTGTGTGCCCATGCAGGTGCTGCTGCCTCTCTGGGGCCAGGTGGGCTGCTGTGCCCATCACAGCTGGGCTGCTTGGTGTGAAACTGGCTCCTGCCCCTCCCTTTCTCTCCCCAAAGCCTGGAGCCTCTCCTTGCTCAGTGCCCTGGTCCCCTTGGGCACCTTGCTGGGTTCTGTTTCTGCTTTTGCTCCTTGGGCACCTCTGAGCACTTCCCTTCCCCACCTCCTGCCCTCCTGCTCCTTTCTCAATCCATCCCCAGGGCATCCTCAAGTCTGTGCTGCTGTGGGTATTCCAGAACTGCCTCTGAGTGCTGTCCACCTTGTACTGGTCTGTGTGACTCACCTAGAAAAACTGTTCTTGCTCTGTGGTAGTCACAGCGCCAGTCCAAACCCCTGCCACTGTGCCGGCTTTGCCCTCAGCATGGCTGCTGTTGGACAGCAGGTGTCAGCAGCCCGCCCGAGCTATTCTGTGTGCTGCTCCCTCATCCCTCAGCAGCCAGCCCGAGCTATTCTGTGTGCTGCTCCCTCATCCCTCAGCAGCCCGCCCGAGCTGCTCTGTGTGCTGCTCCCTCATCCCTCAGCAGCCCGCCCGAGTTCCTCTGTGTGCTGCTCCCTCATCCCTCAGCAGCCAGCCCGAGCTATTCTGTGTGCTGTCCCCTCATCCCTCAGCAGCCAGCCCGAGCTATTCTGTGTGCTGTTCCCTCATCCCTCAGCAGCCAGCCCGAGCTATTCTGTGTGCTGTTCCCTCATCCCTCAGCAGCCAGCCCGAGCTATTCTGTGTGCTGTCCCCTCATCCCTCAGCAGCCAGCCCGAGCTATTCTGTGTGCTGTTCCCTCATTCCTCAGCAGCCAGCCCGAGCTATTCTGTGTGCTGTTCCCTCATCCCTCAGCAGCCCGCCCGAGCTGCTCTGTGTGCTGTTCCCTCATTCCTCACAGAGCCGCATCTGTGTTCCCTCATCCCTCACAGCCTTTTCATGGTTCTGCCCTGCAAGCTCCCTGTCCGTGCCCTGCTCAGGATCCATCTGAACTTTTTGGTTCCATCTCAGCTTTCCAGCCGTGTGTCCAGTCAGGGTTTGACTCTCAGCGTGCTGGGGCTTCGCTGGGATATTTCCTGAAAAATCCCTTGGCCAGGGTTTTTCTCCGGAGAAGCTGAGAGCCTCATTGCTCTGTGGGACAGAGGAGGAGGAGGATCCTCCCATCCTTTGTCATCTCCTGGGGTGTGTGGCACTGACTCCCCATGGAATGGAGCAGCTCCAGGTTTGGGGAGAGCTCTTCTGCCTGTGCTCAGTGCCAATCCCACAAAACCTCTGTGCCTCTTCCCTGCTCTGTTTTCTGCCTCTTTCTGCCCTCTCACATTCTCTGCTGAATGAGGCTTGTGATTATTAATTGTTGTGGTGTTGTTGTGGGTCCCACGACGAGGTGAGAGATGAGAATTGACTCCAAGTTCTTAGAAGGCTGATATATTATATTATATTATATTATATTATATTATATTATATTCCATATTATGTTATATACCATATACCATATGATATAATATAATATTATAGTTATTGTATTATATTTATTACATTTATTATATAATATTACATATATTATATTATTTTATATTATATTAATTGTATTTATCATATCATATATATTATATTTATTATATTATATTTATTGTATTATAATGATATACTAAAACTATACTAAAGAAAGAGAAAGGAGACATCAGAAGGCTAGAAAAAAATGATAATAAAAACTTGTAACTAACCAGAGAGTATGACACAGCTGGACTGGGATTGGTCATGAAGTAAAAACAATTCACATGGAACCAATCCAAGATGCACCTGTTGGTGAGCAGCCTCCAAACCACATTCCAAGCAATCAGATAATTATTGTTTACATTTCATTTCTGAGGCTTCTCAGGAGAAAAATCCTGGCGAAGGGATTTTCCAGAGGCTCTGTCCTGGAGCTCAACCAGCGGCTGCTGCCTCCCTGGGATGAAGTTTCCCTCAATATCTGAGCTGTGGTTCAGCTGCTGGAGCACAGATGGGAAGCTCCTGGCTCATCCTTCTCATGTGCCCTGAGGGTGCCATGGGGTGTTTGTGTGCCCTGCCCAGGGTGGGGATGGGGCTGGTTGTGTGCATGTCTCACTGTTGTGTTTTATTTGCAGGAGACAGGGCTTTTAACAAAGGTGCTGGAGAAGTACTTCTCAAACTGAGGAGGAGCAGCTGGGGAGGATGAGGTGTGCAAGGTCAGCTGTGCCTGTGAACAGAGGAGAGCTCCGTCCTTGTGGGCTCCTATAGCAACAGCACTTTTATTTATTCTTTCTGAAATATTGTTAATAGTGATGGTGTGTGTGGAAGTGGAGCCTCCCTGTGTGTTTTGTGTTTCCTTGCTGTCTGATGTGCCTGTGTGAATAAAACTGGATCTTTGCACAGACTCTTCTGTGGGGGGAGGAAGGCAGAACCCAGGGGAATGGGCAGGGGGAGCTCCTTGGGGAAGGGTGAAGGGAAGCTCCCAACAGCTCAGAGGGTTGGATTCATATCCCTGCACCCTCTGCTCACTGAAGGAGACCCTGACATATAAAACAGCACACCTGTGTGACGGTGTTCACAGGGGTCTGAGGATGAGGGGAGAGATGAGGATCTGACTCCATGTTTCAGAAAGCTGATTTATTATTTTATGATATATATTACATTAAAACTATACCTAAAACAATAGAAGAAAGAATTTCATCAGAAGGCTGGCTAAGCTAAGAATAGAAAGGAATGATTCACAAAGGTTTGTGTCTCGGCGCTCTGTCCGAGCCAGCTGACTGTGATTGGCCATTAATTAGAAACAACCACGAGACCAATCCCAGATGCACCTGTTGCATTCCACAGCAGCAGATAATCATTGTTTACATTTTGTTCCTGAGGCCTCGCAGCTTCTCAGGAGGAAAAATCCTAAGGAAAGGATTTTCCATAAAAGATGTCTACAACACACTTGGGTGAGCAGATCCCACCACTCATCACTGGAGCATTTGTGACCCTCTTTGCTGGGAATGCTCCCAGCAAAATCTTGTCCTGGCAGGGCTGGGGTTGAGGCTCAGAGTCCTTGTGGCACCTCAGGGTTCACTGCAGGCTCCTTGACCATCACACACTGCTCTGGTTCTGAGGCTGCTTTGTGAGGATGGTTTGGTGCTCCCTCCCCTCGTGCCTGCAGTTCAACACTCACAGGGGCAGAGGCACAGCCCTGGGCCCTTGGCTGTGCAGGAAGGCAGGAGAAGGGAGCTGAGGGTGAAATGGGTGATGGAACAGTGCCATGAGCAGACTCTGGGTCTGTTCCTTCTGGAAGTGCTGCTCACAGCTGCACCCCAAGGCTGCCAGCCACTTGTGGGGGTCACAGAATGGGTTGGGGTAGAAGGGAAACCTTGTGGCCATGTTCCAGGGACAATTCCACTATCCCAGATTGCTCCAAGCCCTGTGCAGCCTGGCCTTGGGCATTTTCAGGGATGGAGCAACCACAGTTGCTGTGGGCAACCTGTGCCAGGGCCTGCCCACCCTCACAGGGAGGAATTCCTTCCCAATATCCCATCTAACCCCTCTGGGAAGGAGTTAGCCATTCCCTGTGTCCTGTCCCTCCATGCCTTGTCCCCAGTCCCTCTCCAGCTCTCCTGGAGCCCCTTCAGGCCCTGGCAGGGGCTCTGAGCTCTCCCTGGAGCCTTTTCTCCTCCCAGCTGAGCATTGTGTCAGCCTTTCCTGGTAGCGTCTCCATGGCCCTGGAGATGTCCCCAGGAAGAGCAAAGCCTGGCAGCAGAGTGACCATGAATGAAGCCATAAGATTTCACACTCTGCTCCCCACAATTCTGGTGATAAATTCAGCCTGAGCCTTTGGTCTCACAGGGGGAGAGCCCTTTGCCCAAGAGCAGGAACCTCAGAGCCACCTCACACCAAGCCAAGGGATGATCCAGCATCTGAAGGTGCTGAGAACTAGTAGAGGGGTCAAAGCCATGGTAGGAGACCTTCCCCCCATGCTCCCTGTCCTTTCAAGGGTAGTTCAGATCCTGTGGAGCCTCCTCTTCCTCACTGTGGAGCAGCCCCTGGGAAGAGCAGCACCTTGAGGCTCCCACATCATCTGCTTCTTGTTGTGTTCTGGGATGTGGGTGACCCCCAGCTCACCTTTTCATTAGCTGGAGTAAAGCTTTGACTTAAAACTAATTATTAGCAAGAAAAATAATGAGCCTGTGGATTGTGTTTGACACTGGAGGAAGCCAGATGCCCCTCAGCCAGCAGAGTGAGGGCCTGACAGCCTCAGGGGCTTCCTGCCTTGGTGTGCCATGGGACCACCCTGTCCAGCTCGCTGCAGGGGGAGCAGGGTCCTGAGGCACCCAGGTGAGACCCTCACTGTCCCCCTGACCCACCCAGACCCTGTCCAGCTGCCTCTCTGTCTGTCTGTCTGTCTGTCTGTCTGTCCCCAGCCCCCATCCCTCTCCTCTGGGTTGGGATAAAGAAGGGTGAGGTCACTTCTTAACTGCTGCCATGGGCAGAACTGGCTCACCTCGGGGAATATGAGTTTATTTATTAATTCATTTAAGTATTTGATTCATGTTTGGGGAAAAAAACAACCCCCCAAGCATTTTCACACCTGGGGAAGGCACCTCCCCTCTGCCATTGTCACTCCCAGGCCCTCTCCTGCTCCCAGATGTCCCTGTGGGTGACATCTATTTATCCCTCACAGGCAAACCACTAAAATCACTGTTCAACCCCTAAATCACCATTCCCTCTTGAGTTTAGATTACAAATGAGAGGGTCAGGAAAGCTTTTGAGGAAGCTCATCATTTTTTGGCAGTGTGCTGGCTCTGCCCTGTCGTGCACCTTTCTGGCATTTCCCTGCACAGGCTCAGCACAATGTCCCATCACTCACCAGGTCACCTTCTTAGGAAAGCTCCAGGACCAAGGCTCTGTGCCCAAGCTCAGAAAATGAGTAAATTCTTCACTCTGGGTTTTTTCCCAGCTCTGATTTGTTTCTGTCACTCCTCTGGTTTGAAGCTAACTCTCCACGCTGTTGCTGGGGCTCAACTCCTTGCTCACAGCTGTTTCTGCACACTGCAAGCACAATGTAAGTTAATTTATTGTAAATTAATTTAAGTATTTGATTCAGAGATGCAACGAGGCCCCTGGGGGTCACTGGGATGACTTTCCTGGGGTGTTCAGATTGCCTGGCTGTGACGGTGTTCACAGGGGTCTTATGATGAAGGAAGAGACAAGGATCTGACTCCAGGTTTCAGAAGGCTGATTTATTATTTTATGATATATATTACATTAAAACTATACTAAAATAATAGAAGAAAAGGTTTCATCTCAGAAGGCTAGCTAAGCTATGAATAGAAAGGAATGATAACAAAGGCAGCTGCCTCAGACTCTCTGTCCGAGCCAGCTGACTGTGATTGGCCATTAATTAGAAACAACCACATGAGACCAGCCACAGATGCACCTGTTGCATTCCACAGCAGCAGATAACCATTGTTTACATTTTGTTCCTGAGGCCTCGCAGCTTCTCAGGAGGAAAACTCCCAAGGAAAGGATTTTCCATAAAAGATGTCTGTGGCACACTGGCTCCTGAAATTCCTCATTGCCCAGAATGCCTCCCCGACCCAAGGTTTGACCAGTGCCAACTCAGGCTGGTTTGACAGTGCCAAGTGCCTCCTGCAATGTGCCATCAGGAACCTGGAGATGTGACTTTGTTTTGCCAGGGAAAAGTGTCACAGACATCTTTCATGAAAAATCCTTTCCTTAGGAGTTTTCCTCCTGAGAAGCTGAGAGGCCTCAGAAACAAAATGTAAACAATGGTTATCTGCTGCTGTGGAATGCAACAGGTGCATCTGTGGCTGGTCTCATGTGGTTGTTTCTAATTAATGGCCAATCACAGCCCAGCTGTGAGAGAGAGTCCGAGCCACAAGCTTTTGTTATCATTCTTTCCTTTTCTATTCTTAGCTAGCCTTCTGATGAAATCCTTTCTTCTATTCTTTTAGTATAGTTTTAATATAATAGATATAATAAAATAATCAATCAGCCTTCTGAAACATGGAGTCAGATCCTCATCTCTTCCCTAATCCTAAGACCCCTGTGAGCACAGTCACAGAAAATGGCCAGTGTTGGTGTTTGGGGGCCCTGTGGCCCAGAGTGACCATCTGACCTGTGTCACATTTCTTTGGAAGCCCTGAGAGCTCGTGGGCTCTCTGACATTTGCTGTTCCTGGGCTTCCCCAGACCTGAGGCTGTGGCGTGGCCCCAGGGCTGGGAAAAGAACATGATGGGAGATAAACAGACAAAATCACATTCTGTGGGGCTGCTGAGGGTCCCCATGTCCCCACGACGAGGGAAGGGATGAAGAATCTGACTCCATGTTTCAGAAGGCTGATTTATTATTTTATGATAGGTATTATATTAAAAGAAAATTATATATAAGAATATATATTATATATAGGATGAGAAAGGAGACATCAGAAAGCTAGAAAGGAATGAATGATAAAATCTTGTGACTGACCAGAGAATCTGACACAGCTGGAATGGGATTGGTCATGAAGTAAAAAACAATTCACATGGAACCAAATCAGAGATGCACTTGTTGGTGAGCAACCTCCAAACCACATTCCAAGCAATCAGATAATTATTGTTTGCATTTCATTTCTGAGGCCTCTCAGGAGAAAAATGGTGAAGGGATTTTTCATAAAATATGTCAGTGACAACCTTCACAGCTGACATTTGTGTCTTTGGCTGTGGGACTGGCTCCGAGGGATGTCAGCGAAAATCCAGTGCCACCACTGGGTGTCATTGCTGTCCCAGGCTCAGGGCAGTGCTCAGTGACAGGGGACACCCTCCTGCTGAGCTCTTGCAGTGACAGCAGCCCCAGGCTGGGTTGTTCCCTCCTCTGGGGTGCTTGGAGACCAACAAGGCAGGCAGGGAAGCAGAAAGGGGAGCAAGCTGCCATCAGGAAGCAAAACAGCCAAATTCCACTGCCACCCCCACGCTCCTCCAGGGAAAGCTCTTCATGTCCTGGTGTGAGCATCAAGGTAAATCCGGCCAGGACAGAGGCTGAGACAACCCAAGGAAGTGGATTTCCAGAGCTTGGCGCTGTATCCAGGTGATTTCCAGGGTGCAGGGCCCACAGGAGGAGATGTTAAATGCAGTGTTCTCAAACCACAGAGAGGCTCCAGGTGGCCAAAAAGGCCAACAGCAGCTGGCTTGGAGCAAAACCAGTGTGGCCACAGCCCAGGGCAGTGCCTGCACTGCTGAAACACCTCCAGCCCTGGGGGAAGCTCTGGGCCCCTCATTCCAAAAGGGACAATGAGGGGCTGGAGCACATCCAGGGAAGGGAACAGAGCTGGGGAAGGGTCTGGAGCACCAGGAGGGGCTGCAGGGGCTGTGGAGGGGAGAAAAGGAGGCTCAGGAGGGACCTTCTGGCTCTGCACAACTCCTGACAGGAGGGGACAGCTGGGTGAGAATCAGGCTCTGCTCCCAGGGAACAGGGACAGGATGAGAGGAGATGGACTCAAGCTGTGCCAGGGGATGCTCAGGTTGGACACCAGGAGGAATTTCTCCATGGAAAGGGTGGTCAGGTATTAAAAGGGGCTGCTCAGAAGAGGGAGTCTGTGGTGTTTGTGAGGGTCCCCAGGATGAGGTGAGAGATGAGAATTTGACTCCTTGTCCTCAGAAGGCTGATTTATAATTTTATGACTCTATATTTATTATTATATTAAAGAATGCTATAATAAAACTTAACTAAAGGAAGAGAAAGGATACATCAGAAGGTTTAACAAGAAAGCATAAAAACTCATGACTGATTCCTCAGTCTGACACAGCTGGCTGTGATTGGACATTAAATTAAAACAATTCACATGGAACTAATCAAACATTCACCTGTTGGTAAACAATTAATGTCCAGACCACATTCCAAAGCAGCAAGACACAGAAGAAGCAAATGAGATAATATTGTTTTCATTCCTCTCTGAGGCTTCTCAGCTTCCCAGGGGAAAATCCTGGGCAGAGAGGATTTTTCAGAAAATGCGATGGTGACAGGAGTCGCCATCCCTGGAGGGGTTCAAGGAATGATTTCATGTGGCATCCAGTGCTCTGGGCTGGCTGGCAAAGTGGGGATTGGTCACATATTGGACTCAATGATTTTGGAGGCCTTTTCCAACCTCAATGATTCTGTAAAAGGCATACAAAGGCCTTTTCCTGATGGTGTGACCCACCAGCTCACTTTTCCCTATCACTCACCAGCCTCTGGAAACATCAAACTGGTGAAGGTGACACTGAGAGGGTGATGGGACCTTCCAACATTTAACCAAGGCCAATTACTGCTCAGGCAGCACCAGGATCTCCCTGTTGGGCTGGACCTGCCCAACCCAAACCTCCAGGGACAATAGAACGGGATAAAGTTCCTGCAGTGCACATGAAGAATGAAAGCAGCTCCAGAGCAGCAGGGACAGCACCAGCTGTGGGGCTGGATGGCAGCTGTGACAGTGGTCACAGGGATCTCAAAGTGAAAGAAGAGAAAATTTGACTCTACATTTCAGAAAGCTTGATTTGTTATTTCATGATATACATTACATTAAAACTATACTAAAAAAATAGAAGAAAAAGTTTCTCAGAAGACTAGGTAAGCTAAAAACAGAGAAGAATAAATAACAAAAGCTTGTGTCTTGGACAGAGAGCCGAGCTAGCTGAGCTGTGATTTGCCATTAATTAGAAACATCTAAGATAGGCCAATCAAAAATCTACTTGATGCATTCCACAGCAGCAGACAATCACTGTTTACATTTTGTCTCTGAGGCTTCTCAGCTTCCCAGAAAGGAAAAAATCTTTAAAAAAAGAGATTTTCATATAAAGATGTCTGCGACAGAGAGCCCTTCTGCCCCAGGACCCTCCCACAGGACTCCCAACATCCCCAGGGTGCTGGGGTGCAGTGAGAGAAGGCCCAGCACTGTCTAACATCTTCTTTCCCTTTCTCTTCATTGTAACCTCTATGCAGGGCTGAGGAGAAGCCAAGGGCTGCAGCAGGAATAAGGGATTCATAAATTTTTTGGTTCTTGAGGCTGGAGGAGTGCAAAGTGCAGTGGGCAGATACACCTGGGGAATGCAGCACTGGGGAATGCAGCAGGGACAGCAGCCAGCCCTCCTGGTCCTGCTGTGCCATAAACCCCTCCTGGCGTGTCCCAGCCAACCCTTGGGCTCCTGGTGCAGTGCTGAGGAGCGGTGGGGCTGCAGAATTGCCGTGGAATGGATGGATTTGTAGAATATGTGCAGCTCAGTACCACCACAGGGGTGTTTTCCTCCTGTGGGAAGAGCAGCCCAGCTGGAATTTGGGCAGATCTCCCTCCCAAAGGAGGAGGCAGAGGTGGGGGCAGTGAGACCCTTCCTGCCCCAGGTAGGAAACACAAAGAGTGAGCTCAGGGCTCTCCTGTGGTTCCTTTCCTGCTCCCACAGCCTTGCTGACATCTCCCACCCTCTCACTTTGCCCTCAGGAGTGGATCTGTGCCTGTTCCAAGGGGTTTCAAGACAAACCCAGCAAAAACTGCCCCGGGGTGGTGGTACTGATAAGGAAGCAGCTCCATGATTTTGTAATGATGTTTTATTCCCTAATTGTCTGCTTCACACCCTGAACATGGCTGCTGTAGGTTTCAGATGGAGCCAGGGGTGGGATGGGGAGATTTGGGCTCATGCATGCTTTTGGTTCAATCTCTCTCCAGGCTGGACCAGGGACACTGCATTAGATTTTTGTGGGATTGGTTTTTAGCTAAATTCAAGCCAGAATCTTCCTTTTCCCTTCCCTTCCCTTCCCTTCCCTTCCCTTCCCTTCCCTTCCCTTCCCTTCCCTTCCCCCTTTTTTTCCCCCACCCTTGAAATGTTTTTGGCTTTCCTCATTTTTCCTTTCAGCCCTCCTGGGGAAGCAATGGGGACCTTGGAGGAGCTGAGGCAACATGAGAAAGGACATTAAAACATTAAAATCCAGCAGCTCTGGCTGCAGTGAGGAGAAGACCACACCAGAAGTCCAACATGCTCCCAGCTGCTCTGTGAATTCTTTTCTCCACCTTCCCCAGAGAAATTCAGCCACCACCTTCACCTCTCAGCCACACACTGAGGTGGGGTTGGGGTGTCAGGTTCAATATTTTTCTGTGCTTTGCAGGTATCTTGCTTTGATAATGAACAGTTTTACCTTTTTTTTTTATTTCACTTCCATCCCCTGGTATCCATTTCTCTCATTGGCAGAAGAAAAAAGAGCTACTGACGCCCTTAGAGGAAACACTCAATCCAGGGCATTTCCTCCTGAAATTTGTCTCCATAAAGCTTTTGTGGCACCCAGAGCTGGTAGAGAACATGCAGAGGAGACCTGGCCAACCCCAAATCTGCCTTGGATATCTTCCAGCGCAAAGTTCACCCTGCTGATGTGAGGTCTGGCAGCTCACACCCCCTCAGGAGCTGCTGTGAAGGGATTCCAAGGCTGGCAGGGAGATAGAACGCAGAGGAGTTTCCATGGAAAAATGTTTGTTGCTTAAAGTTGGCCTCTAATGGCAGGGATTACAGGAGAAAGCTCTCTAAGCTGCAGCCAAGGATGAAAGTGATGATTAGCACACAGTGCATCACCAACAAGCCCCAGCACAGCTGGGAGTTGTTCACCTCCCTGATGGTGACATCAAACTGGCAGGAAGGGCTGCTATCCATGGGGACAGGGTTCCCCAAACTGGGACAGTGAAACCCCACAAACAAATCATGGATCCCACAGCTGCTGCCCTTCCTGAGAGCCACCCCAGGGCAAGGAAAAGCTCTGTTGGGTGAGGGAGATGCTCTGGGATGTGTGCCCGTGTTCACAGGGGTCTGAGGGAAGAGATGAGGATCTGACTCCATGTTTCAGAAGGCTTGATTTATTATTTTATGATAGATATATTATATTAAAACTGTACTAAAAGAATAGAAGAAAGGATTTCATCAGAAGGCTGGCTAAGAATAGAAAAAGAAGGAATGAATAACAAAGGTTTGTGTCTGGAACACAGAGTCTGAGCCAGCTGACTGTGATTGGCCATTAATTAGGAACAACCACATGAGCCCAATCACAGATGCACCTGTTGCATTCCACAGCAGCAGATAATCAATGTTTACATTTTGTTCCTGAGGTCTCTCAGCTTCTCAGGAGGAAAAATCCTAAGGAAAGGATTTTCCATAAAAGATGTCTGCGACACTTGGGTGAGCCTGGAGGGGCAGTTTGGGAGCTGGCAAATGCTCTCTGATGGAGGGGAAACACCTGTGAGAGATCCAAATGGGAGGTGACATTGTCATTGTCCCCTCTCCTCCCAGCTCCCAGGGATCAGCTCAGGACCCTCTTGGGGTCCCTGCTCAGAGCTGGGGTTGGGGCAGCCTGGAAGGGGCACTTGGGGTCTGTGCAGCAGCAGAACACAGCTGCACCTGCAGCCCCTCATCCAGGCTGGGTGACCCCAGGAAGGAGCAGGGAATTAATGGGAGCAGCCCCAGCCCCTTCCCCACTCACACACGGGTCTCAGAGCCCATAGGGTGAACACAGAGTCTCTGGGAAGGATGGAAATGTTTGGGAGGGCAGTGGGACAGCTGGGTCCCTGTCCCCTGCATGTCTGAGAACCCATGGGAACTGGAACACTGGCAGGAGCTGAAAGGAGCTGCTTGGGATTGTATTTGTGGGGTGCCCCTGATGAAGGAAGGAATGATGGATCTGACCCCATGTTCTCCGAAGGCTAATTTATTATTTTATGATACTATATTATATTAAAGAATACTGAACTAAACTATACTAAAGAATACAGAAAGGATACTTACAGAATGCTAAAAAGATAATAATGAAAACTTGTGACTCTTTCCAGAGTCCTGACACAGCTTGGCCCTGATTGGCCGAAGAGTGAAAACAACTCACATGAAACCAATGAAACAATCTCCTGTTGGAGAAACAATGTCCAAACACATTCCACATGAGCACAGCACAGGAGAAGCAAATGAGATAATATTGTTTTCCTGTTCTCTGAGGCTCCTCAGCTTCCCAGGAGAAAATCCTGGGCAAAAGGATTTTTCAGAAAATATGAATGTGAGAGTTTGGGACTAGAAGTAGAGATGATCAAGCACCCAAAGCAAGATGCTCCTCCTGTCATGTGCCACAGAAGGTCCAGACCATGGCCAGAGCCTTGTTCCTCCCCTGCACAAGGGCTCCTGGAAGGCACAGAGGGCTGAACTCTCAGCACAATTTCTGGATGAGGATTTCCTCAGTGTGGCTGAAACCCCTCCTGGTTCAGCTCCCACAGGGATGGGATGTGGCTCCTGCTGGGCTCTGCCTCCATCTCCTGGCAGTGCTTCCACTTGAGCTGGCTCCATCACAAGATCTGAAACCCACAGGTCAGTGAGTAGGAACAGCTTCTCCTTCTCCCAAAATGTGTAACTTCCAAACAGAGCTGGAAAAACAGATCCTTGTTGCAAATACACCTAGAGCCAAACCAAGGCCACAGCAAACTCTGCTCATCAAGGTGGAACCAACCAAAGGGGCAGACCTACCTTCCTTCCTTCCTTCCTTCCTTCCTTCCTTCCTTCTTGGAGTCCTTCCTTCCTGGAATGCTTCCTGGAATCCTTCCTTCCTGGAATCCTTCCTTCCTGGAATCCTTCCTTCCTGGAGTCCTTCCTTCCTTCCTTCCTGGAATCCTTCCTGGAATCCTTTCTGGAATCCTTCCTTCCTTCCTGGAATCTTTCCTTCCTTCCTGGAATTCTTCCTTCCTTCCTGGAATCCTTCCTGGAATCCTGGAATCCTTCCTTCCTGGAATCCTTCCTTCCTTTCTGGATTCCTTCCTTCCTTTCTGGAATCCTTCCTTCCTGGAATCCTTCCTGGAATCCTTCCTTCCTGGAATCCTTCCTTCCTTTCTGGAATCCTTCCTTCCTGGAATCCTTCCTTCCTCCCTCCTTTTCTTTCCCTTTCCCCTTTCCTTCCTTTTCCTTTTCCTTTTCCTTTTCCTTTTCCTTTTCCTTTCCCCTTTCCCCTTTTCCCTTTCCCTTTTCCTTTCTTTTCCTTTCCTTTATTTTCCTTTTCCTTTTCCCTCCTGTCATTCCCTTCAAGCTGCTCCATGATGCCCCAAAGGTTCCTGGGCAAGGATCCATCCTCAGGATGGGCTTCCCCACAGCAGGTCCCCACCTGCAGCGCTGTCCCTGTCAGAGAAAAGGGCAGAGGGGAGATGGGCACAGCTCTGGGGCAGGGTGACTCCTGCAGACAAGCACACATCCATCATCCTGGCTGCCGTGGGTCAGGCAGAAACGCTCCCTGTCCGTGCCCAGCATCACCTCCCTGCCCAGGCATGCCCCCACTCTTTGCTCACTGCACTCCCAGCCCTGAGAGGGGTGGCTGATCCAGCACTCCCATCCTCTTGCACAAGAGGTGCTGGGAGCTGCCCCCACCTCCCTGGTGACCTGGATCCAGTGACTCATCCCTAATCTGGGGCTCCATCTCTCCACAGAAGCTTCCCAAGCAGGAGGGCTGCCCCAGCGAGGGCAGGGTGCTGACACTGGCAGAAGAAACTCCCTGGAAAATGTGCAGTGTGCCCTGGAAACTGTGTGATGAAATGCTTTTACACCTTTGCTGCCTGCAGAAACACCCAGAAAATGTAAAATTTAAGAAAGGAGGAAAACACAAACACCCAGTTGGAATAATAGCCTCTTCCTACATGCAGAGTGCTGGGTGAGGGGTAAATCAAGCAGTTTTTCTCACATTTCCCAGGGTATGATCCCATCAGCACTCCAGGGAAGGGGAGCATCCCCTGCCAAAATCATTCCCCATTTCCATCCCTGCTGGGGCACATGAGAGAATCAAAGCAATTCTGGGAGCACACAAACCTTGTGGTGCTGGTCACCTTTAGAGCTCCCTCCCCCTTGTTTGCATTTTTGGGAACAGGGTATCTCCCCAAAGGGACATTGGTGATGTTTGTCTGAGCAGCCCCAGACCCACCGTGCCTCAATCCCTTCCCAAGGCAAACTCCACACATTGCTTTATCCAAGCCAGTGCAGGGCTCACCCCTCTGCCGCCTCTCCCAGCTCCAGGGCCTGCAATGGGGGATGATTTAGACCCTCATCCCACCCTTCACATCTGGATTAATTTCCTCCTGCCGCCCCTCAGTTATCCCCTCCCACACTGCAGGCAGAGGTGGCTCCACCTTTCCAACAGGTCCAAAGCCCCAGGGCTGTCCCTGTGACCACCCCTGAGGATTTGCTCCATTTGCTGTGAGCAATTTTGTGCCTCCCTCTGCTTTGCAGAGGCTGTCAGAGCTGGAGCTGGAGCCCATCCCCACCAGACAGCCCCTCATCCCCTCTCTGCACACACATTCCCCAACACATCACCCTCATCCCCTCTCTGCACACACATTCCCCAACACATCTCCCTTCCCACCCTTTGATTTCTGTAAACAGCTCCAGGGGAGGGATTCAGTGCTCAGATTGGGGATTTGAAGGGAAATGGCAAAGTTTTTGCCCAAAAAATGCCTTTATTCCCTGTTGGAATACTCATTTTTACCTCCCTCTGCCAAGGGGGTGGTACCCAGCCAGCCCATTCACTGGGCTGTTCATGCCATGTGGAAAGGGACTTTTTAAATGTTCTCCAAGAAAACTCCAGGAGGTGAAGCAGACCCTTCCCAGGGCTGTGCCCACCTGCAGCTCCCCTTTGTGCCCTCACAGGAGCTGGGAGCTCAGGCTTAGCGTGAAAAACGCCAATTGCTTGTTTTTAAAAGTTTAAAAGTTTAATAGTAATAAAATGGTTATAAAATAGTAATACAGTTAGAGTAATAATAATTTGGATAATTTGAATTAGGACAATATGAGACAATAGAGACAAAGAGTTATGGATGTCCGGGTTCCTTTTCTGGGCAGCACCAGCCCGAGAAAGGACCCACGTTAACACAGGATTAACCCTTAAAAACAGCAGCCTGTTGCATATTCATACACCTCATACATGATGCATAAATTCCATTCAAATACAGGATTCTGTCTGGTCATCATCAACTTCTTCCTCTGAATCCTAACAGCACCTTCAAGGCAGGAAGAAGTTCGTTTCTTCTGATAAGAGAGCAATAAATTCTCCTTCTCTGCAAGATTCAGGTGTCCTGTGGCTGCTATCTCACTGCAAGTCCTTTCTTTACAAAAAAAAAGTATCCTACATAGCATCGTTTCTATTTTAACAATTTTTATAACCTAAAACTATATTTAACACAGAATTAATACATCATTATTATTGTTATTTTCTAACACAATACATATAATATTCATTTGAATATTCGCGAAAAGCCAATCATAAAATACACATTTTTCACACTTAGGCTGGGTGATCCAGGCACTTTGGGAGGCGGGCACTCCAAAAACCACCGGGAGCAGGGCAGCCAGGCTGGCTGCTCGCCCGCAGCCTTGGCAGGAGGTGCGAGCGGGCGGGCAGGCGGCGTCAGGGCTCATCCCGGAGCTTCCCGGAGCTTCCCAGCTCATCCTGGCCCTTCCCGGATCATCCCGGAGCATCCCCGTTCATCCCGGCGCATCCCGGTTCATCCCAGCTCATCCCGGCGCTCCCATCCCGGCACCGAGGTAGGCAGGCGGTGGGGAAGGGGCTGCGGGTGTTCCTGCTGCCCCCATTCCCCGGGGATGCTGAGCAGCCCATTCCCAGCAGGAGAAGGAGCTGCTCAAGTGCTGCGGTGTAAAAGCAGCGTTCGGTCTCCAAGCTGGCTCCCGAGGGCTGGCACACGGACTGGCGCTGTCCCTGTGCCCTCCGGGTTATCCCCGGGCGGTGAAGGGTTAACTGCGCAGGGCTCAGCCGTGTTTGTGCCGTGATTCACCCAGCAGCGGGGCCGGGCTGCTCCAAAGGAGCTGAACCAGCCAGGGTGGCTGTGATGGTGCTGGCAGGGGTCTGAGGGCGAGAAAAGAGACGAGGATCTGACTCTGCGTTTCAGAAGGCTTGATTTATTATTTTATGATATATATTATATTAAAACCATACTAAAAGAATAGAAGCAAAGATTCTCCTCAGAAGTCTGGCTAAGAATAGAAAAGAAAGAATGATAACAAAGGCAGCTGTCCCAGACTCTCTGTCTGAGCCAGCTGACTGTGATTGGCCATTAATTAGAAACAACCACATGAGACCAATCACAGATGCACCTCTTGCATTCCACAGCAGCAGATAATCAATGTTTACATTTCGTTCCTGAGGCCTCCCAGCTTCTCAGGAGGAAAAATCCTAAGGAAAGGATTTTCCATGAAAAGATGTCTGTGACAGGTGGGAGCACAGGGAACATTTTGGGGGTGGAGAACAGATTGGAGTGAGCTGCCCTGTGGTGTTTGCTCGCCTTGCTGTCCCTCTTGGGGACAATTGAGCTTTGCAGCAATGCTCTGGTGGCTCCAAGGCAGCTTGGCTGTGCAGGATGGAGGGTTCCTGATGAAGGAGGTCCCTGAGTGTGGGATTGCAGTGCCCAGGGGCATGGGATGCTGAGTGGGACAAAGGGCAGGACACAGCTCTGTGTAAAGGCTGATGGATTGCATGTGTGGAGATGATTTTCTGCCAGTTTTGGGCATTTCCAGGCAGCAAGATGACTCTGTGGAATGGCTCCTACCCCTTCTACCCCGGGGCCAATGCCTGCTTCCCCTTTGACACCACCCGGGCTGTCATTGTCACCGTGTTCCTGTCCGTGCTGGCCACCTTCATCATCATCCTGCCGGGCATCCCGGGCAGGAGGGTAAGTGGAGGGGCAGGGGCACTTCAGACCTCTGCTCCCTGCCTGTGCATCCCACATTCCTCCCCTTCCCAGCCTCCAGAGCAGATTTGGCAAGCAAGGCTGCCCGGGGCTATGGCCAGAGCTCTGGGATCTCTGATTGCCATGGGGCTGAGTGAGCTCCATCCCAGCATCAGCACCAAACTCCACCAGCCCAGGTTTCTGAGGCTGCTAGAGCTGATCTTGGCTGGATTTCTCTGTGAAATTCTTTCAGCAGAGTGGAATGGCAGGGTGAGGCTCCGAGATCTCACCGCACCTTGGCAGAGAGCTCGGTGAAAGAGGGAGGTGTGTACAGGGCATGTCCCAGCACTGCTCCCTGTGCCCCACAGACCCTGCTGGAGCCACACCAGGGGCTGGCTCTGTGCCCTGGTGCTGCAGCAGGGCTGCTTGAGGGGCTCCTGTCCCCCAGGGGACACCCTACAAATGCCTGGTGGCTCCTTTTTGCTACAGCTGTGGCCAGCTGTCAACACATCCAAACTGAGGTTTGGGTAAGGGTGGGAATTGCAGCTGAAGATTCTCAGAGGGAATGTTTCCAAACATCCCTTCCCAAAAAAAGGGCTGTCACAGCTTTCTCCAGGGGGTTCTTTTGATGATTTTCTTCCTCTGCCTGGATCTCCCTGCTGCCTCCCCCCACCCCAGCTGGGATGCCACAGGTACCCCCTGCCACCCACCCACCCACCCAGCACATGGGTGACTCCCCAGGGCAGGGACACGGCTGTTTCTCACCATTTCACCTTTCTAGTGATGTGCTTGGTGCTGAGGTGCCCGTGGTAACCTCTGGCTGAGCCCTGTGCCCCCACTCTCTCCCCTCTCACAGAGACTCCTGTGGTTCCTGCGGCTGGTGCTGGGGCTCTTCGTGGGAGCAGTGATCCTCAGTGAGTGCTGGGGGGCCCATGGAGGCCCAGAAATGAGGGGGGACACTGGGAGAGGGTGAAGAGACCAGTTAAGAACCAAGCCCAGCCCGTGGGATGAGCTCTTGGGGAAGATGGACACATGTCTTGAGTGTGGGAGGTGGCTCCAGCCATGGTGGAAGGCACCCATCCATCTGCCTGGGGTCTGAGGGCTGGTGGTCACCTCCAGGGCAGTCACCAAAGGGTCACCACCACCTTCCAGGGGGATCAGGGGCTCAGGGGCAAAGCAGTGCCCAGGCAGTGCCCACACATCACCCCACAGCCACCAGGGAGAGGATCTGTGCTGGGGCTGGGGAGAAACCAGCACAAGGGGGGCTTGGAGGGTCATTCGTGGGGTGATAATGAGGGGGGGACACACAGGGATACAGGAAGGACACAAAGGGATACAGGAATGACACACAGGGATAAAGGAGGGACACACAGGGATGCAGGAGGGACACACAGGGACACAGGAGGGACACACAGGAATGACACACAGGGATACAGGAATGACACAAAGGGATACAGGAATGACACACAGGGATAAAGGAGGGACACACAGGGATGCAGGAATGACATCCAGGGATACAGGAATGACACACAGGGATACAGGAGGGACACACAGGGATACAGGAGGGACACACAGGGATACAGGAATGACACACAGGGATACAGGAGGGACACACAGGGTCACAGGAGGGACACACAGGGATACAGGAATGACTCACAGGGATACAGGAGGGACACACAGGGATACAGGAGGGACACACAGGGATACAGGAATGACCCACAGGGATACAGGAGGGACACACAGGGATACAGGAATGACACACAGGGATACAGGAGGGACACACAGGATACCGGAGGGACACACAGGGAGACGGGAAGGACACACAGGGATACAAGTGGGACACACAGGGATACAGGGAGGACATTCAGGACTTCCTCCCCTTGGGGCTAACAGCCAAGCCCTGGATTTGGGGTGACCTAGGTGATGCTCAGGCCATGGTGACCATCCTGGCAGGTGCTTCCAGCACCAGGCGTCTTGCTGCCAGGTTGTGACTAACCCCTGAGGTCTCCACAGATGTGCAGTTCACCAGAGACTGGGAGCGTGGCTGGGTGCAGGCCAACACCTCCTACAAGTCCTTCAGCCCCGCGCAGGTGAGCGCTGACATCGGGCTGCACATCGGCCTGGCCGGGCTCAACGTCACGCTCAGGGGTGAGTCTGTGTGCCCCTGTGCCGCTCTGCAGCGGCCCCAGCAGCTGCACAGCTGCCCTGCAGCGCCCTGGCAGTGTCTGGGCCCCGCTGTGCCCGCGCTGCTGCTGCGCTGGCAGTGCCCAGGGCTGGCACGGCAGAGCTCAGCCCGTGCCTCCCGCAGGAAACCCGGTGCAGCAGATCAACGAGACCATCAACTACAACGAGCACTTTTCCTGGAGCTTTGGGGAGGATTATGAGCTCAGCTACAGCCAGGGGCTGCACAGGGGGCTGCCCAGCCCCATCCTGTACGTGGCAGAGAAGTTCAGCGGGCAGAGCCCCTGTGGGGTGCACGGGCAGTACCGCATCGCCGGGCACTACGTGTCCCTCACCCTGTGGTGAGTTACAGCCCTGCCCTGCCCTGGGGAGCACAGGGACAGCACTCGGAGATTTATGGAGCCACCTTTGTCACTGTAAGGCCATGCCAAAGCCTCTCTGCAGGATCTGGGGTTCTCCTGCTTCCTGGCTTGTCATAGATTCACAGAATTGTGGGATCGTGGAGTGATTTGGGTTGGGTGGGATCTTAAAGCTTATGTTGGTCTAACTCCCCACCATGGGCAGGGACACCTTCCACTATCCCAGGCTGCTCCAAGCCCCGTCCAGCCTGGCCTGGAACACTTCCAGGGATCACTTCCCTAAATGTCTCCCATGTAAAGCCAGGACAGGCAGCCGGAGCTCCTCTGGGCCTCTTCACCCTCACAGGGAGGAATTCCTTCCCAATATCCCATCTAACCCTGCCCTCTGACTGTGGGAAGTTATTCATCCTCATCCTGTCCCTCCATCCCTTGTCCCCAGTCCCTCTCCAGCTGTTCTGGAGCCCCTTCAGGCTCTGAGGTCTCTCCAGAACCTTCTCTCCTCTCTCAGCACCCCCAGCTCTCCCAGCCTGGCTCTGGAGCAGAGGGGCTGCAGCATCTTTTGTCCATGTCCCCAGGCTCCTCTGCCTTGATGTCCGAAACTGCAGTCAAAAATGTCATTGAAGGGAAAGCAGACACAGCTGTGGGGCTCATGGTTCCAGATCCCTCCAAAGGACCAAGATAGAACCCAAATTTAGACCCACTGTGTCTTCCTTTGCCTGTCCAAGTGGGCACAGACCTGCCCCATGGTCAGGATGGTCCTCCCTGGGGAAGCACCATCAGGAGGGAGCTCATGGAGCTTGGAGCCCTGGTGTGTGCTGTGACTGTGGGGTCCCAGGGCACCCCCAAGAGTCTCAGAGGCCTTGGGAAAGGCACTGCAGGGAAGGGAGAGCCTTGCAATTCCCCCATGAATGCAGGTTCCACGTCCCTGTATCCATCTCTTTTCTCATGTTCAGGAAAAATAATTATCCCCACCCAAACATTCTTGTATTTCAAGACAGAAATATTAATGAAAATTTTTTTTTTAGGGTTTTTTTTTTCCTTGGAATCGGAAAAATCTGTTAGGGTCACCTTCCCAGGGAGCTGAATGCAAGCCCCAAGCACAGGGTAGGGCTGGCAGCTGGGTGCACTCCAGGTGCTGCTGGATCAGGTGTGGGCATGGCTAATGGTGCAACTCTCCAAACAAAGGTGTCCCTGCAGGCCATTGTCCTTCCATGCCATTGTCCCTCCATGCCAGTGTCCCTCTGAACGCTGGGAACTGCCCGGGGGTGACCAGCTGTGGGCAACCACAAGAATCAGGAAAGAAGGTACTTGGCAGGGCTGTTACAATCTGATTGTTAGAGACACCCTCTGCCCAAATGAGGGTGCAAAGGAGGCCACATGCTGAAGTCCATAGTATGGATTTTATGTCACAGGAAATGTGATGTAGACAAAGATGGAAAGAAATAGAAAAGGAAACTGGGAGGAGAGGGAGGCAGATTAAGTAAGAAGATATGACCACCCATGGAACCAGACATGGCTGGCCACATGGAACCAGCTCCCCATGGATGCTCCTGTGGTCTTCCAGAGGTGGGGAGAGCCCAGGGCTGGCTCAGGTTTGATGAGAACACCCAGGCACCTTCCCTTCACACTTTACTTCCAGGGCATTGCTCCCTGCAAGGGCTCAGAGCCTCGGGGGACTTTGGGGGTTCATGGCCCCTTCTGTGGCACGGCCCAGCCTCTCACACCGGTGTTGAAGCAGCTCTGCCCCCCCAGGAGGGGTGAAAGCCCCCAGGCCGAGGTGTGAACACAAACAGTGTCCCCTGTGACCTTCCTGGGAAGGGAGGGGAGCGTTCCAGCGGAGCCTGTTGTGTGAGGGGGGGCATTGGCACGGTGGCAGACAGCACCCTGTGTGAAAAACGCCAGTCACTTGTTTTTTTTTTAAATTTTAAGAGTTTAATAGTAATAAAATGGTTATAAAAATAGTAATGCAATTAGAGTAATGATAATTTGGACAATTTGAATTAGGACAATAGAGACAAAGAGTTACAGACGGTCTGGGTACCTTTTTCTGGGCAAAATAAGCCCAAAAAAGGACACCCATTAGCAGAGGATTAACCCTTAAAAACAACAGCCTGTTGCATATTCATACACATCATACATGATGCATAAATTCCATTCAAACACAGGATTCTGTCTGGTCATCATCAGCTTCTTCCTTCTAATCCTAACAGCACCTTCGAGGTAGGAAGAAATTCGTTTCTTCTGATAATGGGGCAATAAATTCTTTTTTCTCTGCAAGATTCAGGTGTCCTGTGGCTGCTATCTCGGTGCAAGTACCTCATTCCTTTCTTAAAAAATCCCACTAGCATAGTTCTCGTTTTAACTACAAAAGTTACCTTTTAATTACAACACTACATTTATTATTGAAACGTTAATACAGCACTACTAATCAATACATGAAAATACATATGGTAAATATTTGCATAGAGCCATGTAATACGCACTTTTCACACCCTGCCTCTCCAGGGGCTGCTTCTCATCAGCCTTCTCCCTCATCTGCCTCAAATCCCAGAGCTTCCTCCTCTTATGCACATCAGAGGGCTTGCCAGCACACACCCCAAACCCCTCTTTCCCCCAAAATCCCTCCTTCCCATAACACACCCAAAACCCCTCCTTTTCCCCCCTACAAAGCTCCTGCTGCCTCTGCAAATGGCCAAACATTTGAGCTATTAAACACTAATATTTCAGATATTTCAGTCTCTCACAGGAACCTCCAGAGATTTCCACTCCAGGCCCACACCCAGAGCAGGGCTGATGCCAAAGCTGCGCCGAGGTGCTTGGGGGGCTTCAGGAAATTCAGTGCTGAACATTCCCAGGTGTGGAGATCCCTCTCCGCTGCTGCAGGATGTGTCCCACAGCTCCACCACTCATGTCCTTACTCAGTTGTTTGGGTTGATCTCTAGATCAGATATCCAGATATCTGCTGCAGCAAGGCCAGCTGGACCAGGTTGTCCATGGCTTTATCCCTCCATTGGGATATGGAGAGCAGACCCTGGAGAGCAGATTCTCCAAGGCTGATGTTTTGTGCTGTTTTGTGGTCCTTTTTCAGGCTGGCCTTCTGCACGTGGCTCATTTCCATCCTGCTCTTCTCCATGTCCATCCTGCTCTACGGTGGCCAGATGCTCCTGCTCACTGGCACGCTGATCCTCTCCTCCCTGCTGCTCTTCTCCACTGCCAGGAGCAGCCTGAGGTGCCCCCTCCAGTTTGGCCCAGTTTCCTTGAGGACAGACTATGGGGAGTCCTTCTGGCTGGCACTGGCCACAGGTGAGTGCTCAGCCTGCTTCTGGGGCTTTGCTTTCCTCCTCCATCCCTACAGAGATGATGGCCCACAGCACCTCGTCCCTCCTTTCCCCATGGCTGGCCACAGAAAATTATAATTTCAGGTTAGAAGATTTTAGGTTAGAATTATCAAGGTTGAGGAGAGAGTGAGATGAGCAGCGCAGAGAATTGAACCTTTGAAGTTGTCTGCTGGATAGAGATTCCCTCTGCCTTTCAGGACCTGCAGCAATCATTTCCTTTGCTCAGACCAGAATTTTCCATGTCACAACATCACCTCCAGGGAGACCAGGTGGTGACTAAATCCCCCTGGTGCTCCAACAGGCTAAACAAATCCAAATTCTCCAGCCTTTCCCTGTGCATGGTGCCCCCCATCCATTGACCTCTCTTTTGTGCTGGGGAGCCCACAGTGATGCCATAATCGAGGTGGGGAAAGAGAAAAAAGCCTTTTCCTGCCTGCTGGGTGAGGCCACACGTCCCTGGTGTGCAGCTGGGCCCTGCAGAGCTGTCTCTGTGTGTGTTTGCAGGGCTGCTGTGCCTGCTCCTGGGGCTGGCCATCGTCATCCTCAACTCTGTGCAGCCACAGAAGCTGAAGCTCATCTTCAGCCTGGACAGGAGCAGCGAGGAGGAGCAGTGGGAGCAGTCCTGGCTGCCAGCCCAGCCCAGCTGCTCTGCACAGGGCGGGTTCATGGTCCCCCTTGGGGAGCTGTGCCCTGGGACAGCCACCCGGCTCTGAGGCACAGGGGACAGGGCAGGGCTGCAGGGGCTGCCCCTGAACCCACCAAATCCATCAGGAGCCCGGCTGGGAAGGGACAGGACAAGGACCAAGTGATGAGAATATCCAGAGCTGAAAAAGTGTCTTGAATACAACAGTTTTTGTTGGTTTGGGGTGGTTTTTTTGTTTGTGCTTTTTCTTTTTTCTGTTTTACTGCCATCCCAACAAACCCCGAGTCCTCCCCAGCATACAGAGATTAAATCAGAACAAACTGGAGACAAAACAAGTAACTGCAGACTCACAGTGATGAACCAAAGGAGAAGCACAGCCCACAAGAGCCCCTGACCCTGAAGACCTTTAAAAATCCCCCTGCCCTTGGATGCTGCCCCACCAGCAGGCAGGAGGCTGAGATGGAGCTGTGCTCCCCCTGCACCCCATATCTCCTGTCAGTGTGGAAGGAGGAGCAGGAGGGCAGAGAGGAACGCAATTGAGGAGGATGATGGAGGAACCAGACCAGGAGGGAGGAGGAGGTAGGAAAGGAGGAGCAACAGTGCCCTGGAGAGCAGCTAAAACCAATTCAGGAAGAGCTGAGCAGCACCTCCAGTCTGGGTTCCTCCTTGGTTCCTCATCACAAAGGTTCCTTAATTGGTTTCTTAGCCCCTGAAATGTGCCAAGGAGACATTTGCCCCCGTGGGAAGGAAATGCTGCTGCTGGGGGCTTGGCAGGAGTGACCTCCAGATGTGCCCCATGGGCCCTTCTTAACAAAGCAGCCCCCTAAATGTCCACAGTGTTTCAAAGCAGAGGGGTTTTAGTAAAGTTTTATTGAAAATAATTCCTGTGCAGAACAAACCACATTAGTGACACACAAACATCATCCGACAGAAATGAGTAACTTGCCAGCAAGGATCTCAGGAAGAAAAGTCAAAACATTGAAATGATGTAGTTTACAGTTAATTGGAATGAAGGTGCCCAGGTTTCCAGCATTCAGATATGGAATCCCAGAATGGTTTGGGTTGGAAAGGGGCCTTAAAGCTCATCTTGTGCCACCCCCCACCATGGGCAGGGACATCTTCCACTATCTCAGGTTGCTCCAAGCCTGGCCTGGGACACTTCCAGGGATGGGGCAGCCACAGCTTCTCTGGGCAACCTGTGCCAGGGCCTCATGACTCTCACAAGGAGGAATTCCTTCCCAATATCCCATCTGCTCCCTGGCAGTGGGAAGTTATTCCTCCTCCTTCTCTCCCTCCATGCCTTGTCCCCAGTCCCTCTCCAGCTCTCCTGGAGCCCCTTCAGGCCCTGCCAGGGGCTCTGAGCTCTCCCTGGAGCCTTCTCCTGTCCAGGTGAGCACCCCCAGCTCTCCCAGCCTGGCTCCACCCTCAGAGCATCTCCATGGCCTCTTCTGGGCTCTCCAGCAGCTCTGTGTCCTCTCTGGAGGCAGCTCTGCAGGTGGGGTCTCACCTGAGTGGGGCAGAGGGACGGAATCCTTCTCCCTCCCCTCCATCCCAGCCAGTCTGAGTGTGCTCCAGCTGGACAGGGATTCATTCCCCACTCTCCTTCCTCTCCTATGGCATCCTTTTGGCCCACACTAGGCTACAATTTCATCTAATAAGGGCCAAATTTGAAGGTGAAAATAATCAATTGAGCACATCCCCCTCAGCAGACTCCATGGCACATTTGCTCAGTGTTTGTTTCTGGAGCAGGCTTTTTATTCCAGCTCCTGCAGAAGCTGGATCCATACCTGGCTTTCCTAGATACATCTAAACCAAAAAACGTCACGTTTGGGGAAGAAATGAGCAGGTTTAACCCCAGGCTTGTGGAGTGGCAGGTGCTCCCAGGCAGAAACGTGAGCCACGAGCTGTTTCTCAGTGTCAGTGGGAACAGACCCTTGGAGAATGGAGCAGGAAGGGCCTGGGTTCCTCGTGGGACAGGGTGCCCAGGTGGGAGTGCAGCCCCAGTCTCAGTGACCTGCTCTGGCACAGATCACAGGAGACACAGCCTGGGAAGGGCTTGCCAGCAAGGACCCATCCCAGAGTGGGTTCAAAGGCAGCTGGATGGGGAAATGCATCTCTGGGGACATCAAGGAGGATTTGTTCTGCCCTTTTGGGTCCATCCTCAGGGGAAGAGGGAGGATTTTCTTCTAGACACTGTTGATTTCAGTGGGCTCAGAGGGAGACTGGCTCTTGCTGACAAAGTGAGGGTTGATGAACACCTCAGGCAGCTCCTGGTGCTCCTCTGCTTTGTCCTCACGGAGATCAAAGAAAGTTTTCAGCAGGTCCAGGTTGAGGTGGTGCATTGCCACAACGGTGGTCCCAGCCACCAAACAGAGCAGGCCTGGAACAAACACACACTCTGATTGGGGTCCTGTCACCCCAGCAGTGTCCCCACCCCTTGGATTGTCCCCTGCCAGAGGACAATGCCTTTCCTTATGGAAGGTGGCCTTCCATTGCATGACCTGTTCTGAGCATCCTCAAGCCCAGGCACAGGTCTGAAAACCAGGGAGGGTGATCCCAAAGTCTTTGCACACCTCAGGAGCTGTGAAAGCCTTGAGATGAGGATGGTGCTTGTCCTTTTCCCACCCCTCTCCACACCTCTGCCAGGATCTGCATGCCAAGGCCCGGGCTGGGGCTCTGGGGAGATGCACTTCCCACTTTGGGGGAAATCCTGGGACTCAGGGATGATTCCTGGGGCACCCCAATGCTCTCACCAACTGCTAGCATGAGCCAGAAGGATCCCCCATAGGCCACGTGCAGCGTGCTGCTCCCAATCTGGATGGGGCACATCAGGGAGCTCCTCACGGTGGAGAAGGAGAGCAGGGAGAAGATCATGAAGGCCCCAGTGGCCAGGAGCATGTATCCTCCATAAACCAGGGCAGGCATGGAGAGCAGGATGTTGGAGATGATCCACGTGCAAAAGGCGACCCTGGAGGCAGGAGGAGACCAGAGATGAGTGGTGAGAGTGCCATGGGTTAGGGTGCTCTGTGTGAGGATTTCCATGTGTTGGGAGCACTCTGGGCTCCAGGAGCACTTCAGGAGGAGGAGAAGCTCTGTGGGCAGGCAGGAGTGATCCCTAATCCCCACGCTGAGCAAGTGCCCGTGCCAGGCTCACATTGCTCCATCCAGAAGCCTCTCCTCCTCACATTGCTCAGCCCACACACATCACTAGCCCCAAGGAGGCTGTGGCAGCCCCCTCAGTGCATCTGGACCATCCCAATCACCTGCCCTGCCACACATGGGGCAGCCTGGTTCCTGAGAGCAGCACCAGGACTGGGATGAGTGCAGGAGCAGGCAAAGGCCATGAGCAGTAGCTCTGCACTTGCTGAGGAGCTGGGCTACACAGAGGAAAGCCTCAGCTGTGGGCCAGGAGCTCTTGTTCCATGGTAAACCAGGCTCCTTCCCTAGTCTCTGTGTCCCTGCCGTCTGTCACAGACATCTTTTATGAAAAATCTTTTAAGATTTTTCTCCTGAGAAGCTGAAAGGCCTCAGGAACAAAATGTAAACAATGATTATCTGCTGCTGTGGAATGCAACAGGTGCATCTGTGATTGGTCTCATGTTGGTTGTTTCTAATTAATGGCCAATCACAGTCAGCTGGCTTGGACTCTCTGTCCCAGACACAAACCTTTGTTATCATTCTTTCTTTTTCTATTCTTAGCTAGCCTTTAGAGGAAATCCTTTCTTCTTCTATTTTAGTATAGTTTTAATGTAATATATATTATAAAACAATTAACCAGCCTCCTGAAAGATGGAGTCAGATCCTCGTCTCTTCCCTTATCCCCAGACCCCTGCCAACACCACCACAAGCTGTCAAACCCCAGGCAGGGAGAGCAGCCCTGCAATGGTTTGTGATGGCCAGCACGTGGTGGAAGCTGGTCCCTATCTCCTGCCAGCTGGGGACAGCTCTCCCCCAGCCCACATGGGCACTGACAGATCACTGACCTTGCCAAAGAGTCGAGATCAGCTCCACAATAACAGCAGCAGGAACTTTTCCCCACCTGATCCAATCTTAGGTACAAAATCCACTCACAGGTAGGGCTGGGAGAGTTCTTCATGTGTCCATGGGCCTCTCGGGGCCACCAAGGACAGCAGCTCCAACTCCATCCATGGGGATGGACTGCTGCCACACCACAGCAGGGACCTGCAGCAGGTTCCTCTCTCCTGTGCCCACCCTGTGGGTTTGTCCAGCAGGGAGAACCAGAACTTCTCCTCTGCTCATCCCAAAGTGTCTACAGAGCCCGGCAGGGCCCCCTCCATGCACACAGCTTCCCTCCTGGCAGGATGCAATCCCACCCATCCCAAAGGCCATGGGGAAGGGCAGCCAAGCTCCCCACACCCCATGGTGGCAGCAGGACAGGACAGGACAGGACAGGGGGGCTCACCAGAGCATGGCTGAGGCGTAGTGCCCGGCGATGCGGTACTGCCCGTGCACCCCACAGGGGCTCTGCCCGCTGAACTTCTCTGCCACGTACAGGATGGGGCTGGGCAGCCCCCTGTGCAGCCCCTGGCTGTAGCTGAGCTCATAATCCGCCCCAAAGCTCCAGGAAAAGTGCTCGTTGTAGTTGATGGTCTCGTTGATCTGCTGCACCGGGTTTCCTGCGGGAGGCACGGGCTGAGCTCTGCCGTGCCAGCCCTGGGCACTGCCAGCGCAGCAGCAGCGCGGGCACAGCGGGGCCCAGACACTGCCAGGGCGCTGCAGGGCAGCTGTGCAGCTGCTGGGGCCGCTGCAGAGCGGCACAGGGGCACACAGACTCACCCCTGAGCGTGACGTTGAGCCCGGCCAGGCCGATGTGCAGCCCGATGTCAGCGCTCACCTGCGCGGGGCTGAAGGACTTGTAGGAGGTGTTGGCCTGCACCCAGCCACGCTCCCAGTCCCCTGTGAACTGCACAACTGCCAGGAAAAATGAAGCAGGGCTTAAAGCAGGTCCAGGCTTTGCTGGGCTCAAGGGGAGAATCACAGGTGAGTGGCAGCATTCCCACCATGGCACTGGGAGGGAGTGTTGGGAGGGCAGGAATGCTGATTCAGCCACCAGGACGTGCCCCAACCAGCTCCCACACCCTGCAGAGCTCGGGTCCTCCCCTTGCTAAGCATCCACTCCCTGGATCCGGGAACAGCAGGGCTCTGATCCCCAGGCATGGACATCCTGATCTGATTCCTGCTTGGACATCCTCTCCAGAGCTGCCCTGCCAGCTGCCCACCATGGCAAGCACCACAGCAGCCAGGGTCCAGAGATGAGCCACAGGAACAGGGGTGAGTCTCATTTCCCACATCCAGCTCCCTGAATTGCACTGTTAGTGAATAGTAAAGGTCATTGTCAAAAGGAGAGGTTGAGAGGGGTGGGAAGTGCCATCACAGCTTGGGCAGCCATTCCAGCTGGGAAAAAAAGAAAAATTGGAAGCTTTTCTGGTCTATATTTTTGGGAACAAAGTATCTTTTTGGAAGCACTTCCACTTTGCAGTGGGGTTCATTTTCCAATGAAGGTAAAGCCGATGGTTTGATGCTAGGCTGAACAAAACCCTCCTGAGAAAATGTTCAGTTGCTGAGTCAACTTGTGAGGGCACTGATGCAGTGGGAGCTCCACAGGAATGTTTCTGGCTGCAGGGGTGAGTGTGCCCTGCTGCGGCCAGACGGAAACTCTGACGCTGCCTCAGGAACAGTGTGTTCCTCCTGTGCCCCAGCAGAGCCCTGTCCCACAGTGGGGCTGTGCCTCTGCAGGGCTGGGCTGGGCTGTGGCACCAGCCCTGGCCTCCACCCCTGTGCCACCTCCAGGGTCTCAGACAGCTCTGGGGGCATCTCCCAGACCCTGGCATGGTCCCTGTGCCCCTCAGCTGGTCCCAGCCTGGCTGCCTAATCAAGCCAGAGCTGAATCTTTAGGTCATCATTATCCCTCTCTGAGTCCATCTTGTCCTTCACAGCAGGAAGGATGCTTTGATTTAGGGTCAGGGTTGGTTTCTCTTGCCACTGGCATCTTCTGTCCCCTCAGTACATCTTTTCTTACCCATCCTGTTGCCCTGAGCTGGAAATCCCACTGCCTGGTTTCCACCATCAGTTATTATAGGAGATTTCCTGGTTTTTACTAAATTAAATCCTCTCCTTCATCTCCTCTGACCTTGCTCCTTGGGAGGTGTTTACCCCACCACTGCAATCTCTGCCCTGCCTGTGCTTTATTCCAACCTGCTCCCTCCACATCACTGCCAGGCTCCTCACAATCTCCAAACACGCCTGGCTGCAGCACAAGAGGGCTCACAGCATGGGGGAAACAATGGAAAACTGGTGAGGAGGACTGCAAACACATCAACCAGTGTGTAGAAAACCCCAGAGATCACAGTGAGCACTGTCTAGCCCTGTGTGTTGGGGAAGAGGAGTACCTATTGAACAAGGGAAGATCAGAGTACATCAGTGAGCTACACCTGCACAAATCCCTGCAAACCAGGTGCAAACAGCAGGTTTGGTGGCCCTTGGTGCCAGTGCCCTCCCTGTCTCTACCCAGTGCTGCTCTGGGGGTCCCTTGGAGGGCAGGGTAATGAGAATAAACCTGCTCTCTGCAATTCATCCGTGCCTTTGTGGTTGTTCCTGCACCCTGCCTGTGTCAGGTACACACAGCTGGAGGAACATGGGGCTGTGCAGCCTGGTGGAGCTGGGGCTGCTTGAGTTACACCAGCAAAACTCCCAGGAGTAACCACAAACACCTCCAAGTGCCCTCAGCCCAGGGAAGGGGAAAGGAAAGGAAGGGAAAGCCATTTTGGGAACTGTGTGACTGCCTTGAAGAGCAAGGCTAAGGCAGACGCCACGACCAGCTGTGGTTGTGCCCCTCAGCTCCCATTTCCCAGCCCCAGGGTTCAATCCTTCCCCCAGAGGTTCAATCCTTCCCCCAGAGCCATCCAAACCCGGGGGGCTGCCCAGAGCCATCCATCCATCCCCAGAGCCATCCCTGAGCCATCCATCCCCGGGGGCTACCCCGCACTCACCGACAATCACCACTCCCACGAAGAGGCTGAGGAGAACACGGAGAGTCCAGTAGAGCCTCTGCACGGAGAGAGGTGGGACATGAGGCAGCAGGAACAGCAGGAACAGCCCTGCCTCTGCTCCTGCCTCTCCCTGAACCCCAGAGCCGCCCATCCTCGGGTTCCCAGCACCCAGAGTCCTCATCCCCGGGATCCGAGCACCCAGAGCCCCCATGCCCGGGGTCCCAGCACCCATCCCTGGGGTCCCAGCATGCGGGGCACCCCATGCCCAGGGTCCCAGCACCTATGCCCGGGGTCCCAGCACCCAGAGCCGCCCATGCCCAGGGTCCCAGCACCCAGGGCACCCCATCCCCGGGGTCCCAGCAGGTGGGGCACCCCATGTCCGGGGTCCCAGCATCCAGGGCCGCCCATGCCCATGGTGCCAGTACCCAGAGCTCCCATGCCCGAGGTCCCAGCACCCAGAGCCCCCATGCCCGGGATCCCAGTATGCGGGGTATCCCATGCCCGGGGTTCCAGCACCCATGCCCGGGATCCCAGCACCCAGAGCCCCCATGCCCGGGGTCCCAGCACCCAGAGCCCCCGTGCCCGGGGTCCCAGCATGCGGGGTATCCCATGCCCGGGGTCCCAACACCCAGGGCACCCCATGCCTGGGGTTCCAGCACCCAGAGCCACCCATGCCCGGGGTCCCAGCACCCATGCCCGGGATCCCAGCACCCATGCCCAGGGTCACTCACCGCCCGGCCGCGGATGCCCGGGATGATGAGCAGGAAGCAGCAAGCCAGCGTGAGGAACACCACGGTGACTATGATGGTGCTGATGTCAAACACGGCAGCCTTCCTGTGCTGCGGGTAGAAGGGGTAGACGCCATCGAACAGAGTCATCCTGCACCTCCAGGAGCCTGCGGGACAGAGCTGTGACACCCTGTGCTGCCCTGCCCGGGCGCCTCCAGCCGGTGGTGGCTCCGTTCTGGAATAACCAGCTGAGGGAGGTGCACCTGAAGGGTCCCCAGAGGGACAAGGAAATGTGACGCTGGCAGCGAGGCGGGCAGAGCGCTCAGAACACTCCCAGCAGAGCACACGCCACCCAAAACCCTCCTGGAGCAGAGAGGAGGTGCCTGGGGCAGGCTCAGCAGCCTCAGGGGCCGTGGCACCCCAGCAGACACCAGCCCTGGTCCTGAGGAGCAGCCCCAGAGCAGGAACCTGTCGAGCAGCTCCTGCCTGCACAGGGCCAGGCCTTTCTTTCCTCCTTGGGGTGGAAGTGCCCAAGCCCACTGGGGGAACTTCCCAGTGGGCAAAGAACGCAGAAGTGTTTTCCTTCAAAATGACAAGGAACAACTGAAAACGTGGATTTCACAATAGCAAAATGATCCCCAGCCAGGGGCCAGCAGTGCCAAGTGGAACAAAGCCCATTTCTCCCATTCCTGCCCATTTCCTCCAAGAAGATTTTCCCCAGGAGCTGCTGGTCTGGTGAAGGAGGAAGAGGAAGGATTGGTCCTGCACGTGGCTGAGAGGGGCCAGAAGCAGCCCCCGTTCCCAGCATGAGGGTCCAAAGAACACTCAAAACTCTATCAGCACATCTCAAGGCTGAAGGAAGCTGAATGACATAAAATTAAAAGGTGTGTGCGATTCACACAGATGACCTTGACCTTCCTCTGGCACTCCACTTCCAGCAATTACACACCTTATTCCTGTGCCTGCCTTAGATCTTCTCTACCAAAACTGATAATTTGCTTAGTCCTCTTGTTTTGCTCATTTAATAACCTCTCTGCATGTCACTGCCCCAGGAAGTTTGCTAAAGTCAGGGAATGCCAGAGCTGATCTGACTCTTGTCCAAGCTGCATTTACTTTTTTCCTGTACAGAGCAGGTGATTTTATTCTCATTTTCACAAAAACAGTTTTAATCATATTTTTGGGTAAGATACAACCCACAGCAATTCAGCCACAAAAAGCTGGTCCCAAATCCCTGGAGGTGAGTGGGGACCACAATAATTATCATGAAACAGTTTGTTTAGGTAGCTGAATTGCTTTTCAATACATAAAGCAATATTTGGTTTGAGAATCATTTTCTGTCCAGTAACCCAGATAATAACAGCAAAGAGTGGAACGGGGACTGGGATTTTACAGTGGCTCTGAATTTAACTTGACTGCTACAGACTGACAGAGCTGTTGTGTGCTTTTAAAAATCTTTTTTGGGGCTATTTTGCTGCGACAGCTTTGGGTTTATTTCTTGGAAAGCCAAACCTGGAGAAAGGCAGATTTCAAGTGTATTTACCTGGCAAGAGGAGCTGCAGCTGATTCCTGATGCACCTGAAGCCCAGCAAAAGTGCCCACAAAACAGTCAGAGCTGCTGCAAGAAAAGAAATAAATGAGTAGTTTAACCTAGGACAGATTAAATCATAATGGCTTGAATTCAACTTGTTCCTGGTACCTTTTCCCAAATTTCCTATGAGATGCAATGAAGCAGGAAACATTTCCAAGTGTACATTCACCAAAACACAGCTCTTCAGAGTTTAAAACTTTAAAAACCAGAACATAGCATGGACAATGCTGTCTTGTTAGATCTAAATTTAGCTTTCAACCAACACCAATGGATGTTTGCATTTCTGTATGCTGGGACTTGTTTTATAGAGAATTTCCAGGGAAACAACTCTTGATGTCTGTCCTTCTTTCTCCCTTGATTGCCCTTCTGGCATTTTTGCAGCTCTTTGGCACTTTTTGCAGCTTTAAGTAGAAAAGTGATGCCTACAGCTCACAGCAGGAGAAACTGAGCTTGTTGCACCTTGTGAAGCATCCTCCACTCTGAAGCTGTGACCTTGGAGGGGACCTGGGGGTCCCTCTGTCACAGCATATGGAGGGGAGAAAAAATGACAACATCTTCAAGGAAGGATGAGCAGCTCAGCAGAAACAGACAAGTTAATCTTATATTTTAAAATAATCTTGATCTGGAGCAGAGAAAGATGAAGGACGCAGAAAGTTTGCCCAAACCCCAGAAGTTTCTCCTTACAGAATCTCCATTTCCCTGCTCCAGAGTGAATCAGGATAAAAGGATTTTTTTAGAAGTGCTCAGCCAAAAAACTCCTGGTGGCAGAGCAAACAGCAATCCTGGCTGGGGCTAACAACAATCCTAGCTGGGTCGCTCGGGGCTGCAGATTGATATTTTCCATTGGGAAAAATAAATCCTGTCCCCTAGAAACTGAAACATCAGAACTGCAACTCCCAGCGGGGGAAAGAGGGGCGAGGAGGGAACCTGGCTGCGCTTTCCTGCCCCTGTAACAGGGTGCAATAGAAGGAACCGAGGGTTAGTGCAGGTGGGAGCTTCCTCCCCTGGCAGCCCCCCGCAGCAGGGGCCGGGGTGGGGGTGCCGCCCCCTCCCTCCACATACCTGTTCCTCCTCCTCCTCTTCCTCCTGCTGCTGCTGTTCTTGCGGGCGGCTCCGTCCCGCTCGGCGCTCTTATAGGGCGCGGGCCGTATGTAACCCGCGGAGCGCCCGCCCCAGCGCACTGCCGCCGCCCGCAGCGCTCCCGGCGAGGCCGCGGCGGCACCGGGGGACACCGGGGGACAGGACAGCGGCACACCGGGGACACGCGGTAACTGCCCGGAAGGGGATCGGAATGGAGGGCACACGCGTTGGGGAAAGGGAGGTGGAGCGGCTCGGGGTACAGGGACACTCGCGGTCCCCCTTGTGCGTGTGTCTGAGGCCGTGGTGTCCGCACTGGGAGGATGTCTGAGGGACCGGGGCCACGCGTGTCCCTGCCTGGGGTCGGGATCCAGCCCACACGTGTCCCTGCCTGTCTGAGGGATCGGGGTCATGCGTGTCCCTGCCCGTCCCCCGGGGTCGGCACCGCGCGCGTTCCCGCCTGTGTGGGAGCTGCGGGGCCGGGAGCGCGCCCGGCCCCTCCGGGCCCGCGCACTGCCAGGGCCGCGCACGGTGTGACCTGCGGGGCTGGGGCTGTCACTGCTGGATGGGACAGGGCTGGGGCTCTCACTTCTGAGGGGACAGGGGATGGGATTGTCACTTTTAGAGGGGACAGGGGCTGGGACTCTTACTGCTGCAGGGGACAGGGGCTGGGAGTGTCACTTCTGAGGGGACAGGGGCTGGGGCTGTCGCTTCTGAGGGGACAGGGGATGGGATTGTAACTTTTAGAGGGGATAGGGGCTGGGACTCTTACTGCTGCAGGGGACAGGGGCTGGGGCTGTCACTTCTGAGGGGACAGGGGATGGGATTGTCACTGCTGCAGGGGACAGGGCTGGGGCTGTCGCTTCTGAGGGGACAGGGGATGGGATTGTAACTTTTAGAGGGGACAGGGGCTGGGGCTACTCCGCCCCACATCCCGCTGTGGGGACACGCTGCGATGGGGCCGTGCCCGGGGGATGGAAGGGTCGGGAGGTGTCCCCGTGTCCCCGTGTCCCGAGGGCTCCGGGTGATGTGTGAGTGAGCACGGTGAGATGGAGCCCCGGGGATGGAGGTGTCGGGCCGTGTCCCCGTGTCCCAAGGCTTTGGGTGGTGTGATTTGTGAGCGCGGTGAGACAGAACCCGGGGGATGAAGGGGTCGGGCCGTGTCCCCGTGTCCCGAGGGCTCCGGGTGATTTGTGAGCACGGTGAGATGGAGCCCCGGGGATAGAAAGGTTCCATGTCCCCGTGTCCCAAGGCTTTGGGTGAAGTGTGAGTGATCACGGTGAGATGGAGCCCCGGGGATGGAAGGGTTCCCACGTCCCCATGTCCCGAAGGCTCTGGGTGATTTGTGAGCACGGTGAGCTAAAGGTTCCCATGTCCCCATGTCCCGAGGCTCTGGGTGGTGTGTGAGTGAGCACGGTGAGATGGAGCCCGGGGGATGAAGGGGTCGGGCCGTGTCCCCATGTTCCGAGACTCTGGGTGGTGTGGGAGTGAGCACGGTGAGATAGAACCCGGGGGATGAAGGGGTCGGGCCGTGTCCCCGTGTCCCGAGAGCTCCGGTGATTTGTGAGCACGGTGAGCCGGAGCCGTGCGTGGCCTCGCCTGCAGGGTGCGGTGGAGCCCCGCACATCCATCCCTGGCGCTCAGGGAGCAGGCACGGCACAGATCAGGTGGGACAGGAGGTCCTTGCTCTGTGGGAAGCTGTGTTTGCACTGACACATGGTTTTTGGAGGGGTGTGAAGCTCCAGGCTCTGACAGGACACAGGGATCCTCTCTGACGGGAGAAGACAAGTTGAATTTCACGAGGTGCAGAGGGAGGGAGTGAGTTTCCAAAGGTGGCACAGGGAATCTCTGGAAAAGCAGAATTTGGAGGGCTCATCATTACAATATTCCAGGGAAGCTTGACAAGGCTGTGGAAATAATCCAAATTTGCAGCTTTCCCTCATCAAGCTGCACCAGGGGCTTCCAAGGCCAGTCTGTGAGATGGCCACTGTGACTGTATCACACTGGCCATGATCCAGACTGGAAAGCCTCCAGAGCCTTGGATTGATAAGGCATAAGATAAGTAGATTTGAATTCCTGGGTGTAAGGAGATAAAGGATTCATGAGAACTGGCATGTCATCTCATGACTTGGGACAAGAGTCATTCCCACACATGAGGACAAGGGAGGTGTGCTCAGTGACAGAAGGGATTTTAAAACACTTGTTGTGCTGGAACTCTGTGAGAAGACCCAGGGGGAAAGGGGAGATGTGTTGTTGTAGGACATGGAAGAACACAAGTGCACACCGCTGTTCTCAAGGTGAAGAAAAAAGGGAAGCTTATTTTCTTACTCTAACATTTATAGTTTTCCAAGAGTGCCAGTGGATTGGAGAGTGACAGTACCACCTCTCCAATGACACTGGACAGACTAAGAGTCCATCAACTCTCTCCTCCTCCATAAAGGAATGTAAAAAAATGAGTTATTTACAGAAAGTGTGTAAGAAAGTTCGCTACAAGAATGCCAACATCAGAAGGCTGAGAAAATCTTCAAAAACCAGAGGGACAGAGATGATGTGTGCTGTGGCTGTGGTGATGTGTTTTGAGTCTTGCCTCTGCTCTGTGTCTCCTGAGCCACCTTCAGACCTTGTTCTGGATGGAGGGGCAGCTGCACATTCGGAGTCAGGTGGAGATAAATGCAGCTGTGCCTGATGAATCCAGCTGTGCCTGATGAATCCAGCTGTGTCTGATGAATCCAGCTGTGTCTCTGGGATCTCCCTCTCTGCAGCACAGGGGGCTGTGTGGACCTTTCTGCACAAGTCCCCAACTCTGTCCCCCCTAAGGGAAGGAGCTGCTTCACCAGGGAGAGCTTTCAGACAGGACAGTCCCAGTCCCATGGTGACAGCACTGTGCCCATCCTGCCAGAGACCACAGGCACCTCCTTGTGTCTCTGTGAGCCAAACTTCCCTGTTCTTTGTGCAGAATGGGGCTCACAGAGCCTCTGGTGCAGCCCAGCAGCTGCACAAAATAAATCCCACATCCCCCAGACCATGCTCAGCACAGGGTGGAAAGGATGGAAGAGCTGTGGTGATGGCCAAGGAGTGTGGAAATGTCACTTCTTGAGACACAACTTATTTTCTAATGCAAAAAACCAAAAGTACAGGAATTTTTGGCAGATGTAACCACAGGTCACGTGCTCTGCTCACAGCCTGATGATGAGTGTTTAAATTGATGGATGTAATCAATGTGAGTGCAAATGATAATATTTAAGTCTCAGATCACTTTGTTTTCCAAGCAGACAGTTCCACATGAACTCATGTTTTGCAGTTTGCACCACTGGGGGTTACAGGTGAAAAATCCACACTGCAATTCTCAGTAAATGAAATATAAAACCTACAGAGCTGCTGGGAATGTGTAAGCCTTTCCAAAACCAGATTTTATTTCAGTTTTAATTAAATTAATGAAAAAAAAATTAAAAATTAGAAACAGCAATTTGGATGTGACAGAGTGGTGTAGGAAAAGCTGAAACTTGTATGTTGCTGCATCTCCTGGCAGCACAGCTCTTCTGAAATAGTGCTGATATTTGGATGCACACTGAACCAGGAACAAAGAGCTGTATTTAGTGGAAAACCCTGTCTTGGAGTTAAATTCAGGTTTGGCATTTCTGTGCATGAAAAGCCAGGGGTGGGTGGAATTGTCACATTTGTGACTCTGAGTCACTTCACAATTCAGACTGGGATTCCCTCTCTTTCACCAGGTATTGCCTGGGATTTTAAATGCTCAGTTCCCACTGGTGAAATCTGCTCTGGATCCAGGGCTTTTGTGGAAAGGGAGATGGTAAAGCACTATGAGAAAGGCTGGGCAGGAGGGATGGCCATCAGGTCAGCTCAGAGGGGATCAGATTATCCCATCACACACTCTGGGATGGCTGACTGTGTGCTGAGGCTGTCCCATCGTGTTCACAGCTGGATTTGCTTGGATGGGTCGATGCAGGGGGAATTTCCAGCTGCAATGTGCCTGTCTCTGTGATGAAGGGCTTTCTGTGACAGAGCAGATGGTGAGCTGTGGGTCTGAACTGGGACACCCCAAGGCAGGAACACTGGTCCTGCTCCAGCAGAACCTTCCCAAGGTGGTGGTGGGGTCTCACCCAACTCTTGCCAGCTTCCCAGAGCCCACATTAGCAGGCACTGCTGATGGATGATGGCAGCAGGGGGGTTTTATCCAGCAGCACAAACCACAACAAGGAGCTGAGGTTTGCTCTTTCCACATTTCTGGGAAGAGCCCAACTGCATCTCCCTCCCTCTCATTTCCATTTGCAGGTTGCTACTTCCAAGGGCTGATGGAACCTGCAGCAGCGATGCTGAGCTTGGTGGTGGCTCTGGTGGGAACATGGACCTCGGGGGGTAGGTGTGATTTGGGGAGGGGAACACAAGGGGAGATCCTATGTGGTTGATGCCCCTCATGGGAATTTCCCCTTACCCACAGGACATCATTTCAGAGCACCCTGCTCTTGTGGAGGTGTCTCTGCCCAGGGTGAATGGAACCAGGTGGTGTTTATGGCTAATTCCAACACAAATTCCATCATTCTGTGATCCAGTTTGTGAGGAGATAAGAAAAAAGTTGGAGCAAAGTGCAGGTGGAGAGACTGCCCTATGGCAGCTGAGCACACAGCTTGTTAGCTGGAAGTCTTTGCTAGTATTAGCAAAATAAAAAGTAAAAGTAATAAAAATTAACATGAAGGAAATAAGGTTGATGCAAAAGCGCCAAGTATTTCCTTGATTCATGTGGACTTTGTAGGGGTCAGAAGTAAGGAGAGGTTTCTGATCCAGTGAGACAGAAGGAGAAAAGGAATGTCTTTTGGGATTAGACTGGTGGTGGCCACAAATTGATCTGGGGACATCAGGATCACAAGCATGAGTTTCTAATTTTAGCCATTGTCCCTCAAAAGGAGCGCAAAACTTGTCTGCGAACCCGCATAACTGGGAAGTCTCAGAAAGAATATGGGGAAAAAAAATCCCAATGTAAATATAATTCTCTAGTGGTGATGCTTGTTTCATGCTTTTTTCTTGCTGCTGCTGAGGTGTGTTCTGTGTGTTGCAGGAGCCCAGGAGAGCATCTCGTGGGAGGTGCAGCGCTACGATGGCTGGTACAACAACCTGCTGCACCACAGCCACGGCTCTGTGGGTGAGTGCCAGGGGTGCCAGGGTGGCATGGGCACCATGAGCTGCCCCCTGGGCATTGGGCTTCCTGACAATCTACAGGTCTTGCTGGTGTTGGATCAGTCCCAGAGCAAAGCTTTGTGCCTTTGTGAGATAGCTCAGAATGGACCCAGCTCTTTTCAGCAGGTGTTTCTGTGGTGGTCAGGGATCCCAGAGCTGCAAAAAGCATCTTTAGCCAAAATCAGCACACAGTTCAACCAGGATTCAACACAAGGCAGAAGAGCTCATGGTCCAGGCATGTGATGGTGTTCACAAGGGTTCTTGGATGAGGGAAGAGATGAAGATCTGACTCCATGTTTCAGAAGGCTGATTTATTATTTTATGATATATATTACATTAAAACTATACTAAAAGAATGGAAGAAAAGGATCTCATCAGAAGGCTAGCAAAGAATAGAAAAGAAAGAATGAATAACAAAGGCAGCTGTCCCAGACTCTCTGTCTGAGCCAGCTGACTGTGATTGGCCATTAATTAGGAACAACCACATGAGACCAATCACAGATGCACCTGTTGCATTCCACAGCAGCAGATAATCAATGTTTGCATTTTGTTCCTGAGGCCTTTCAGCTTCTCAGGAGGAAAACTCCTAAGGAAAGGATTTTCCAGAAAAGTTATCTGCCACACAGGCATGCTGAACCTTTGATTTTCTGCCCTACAGAGATGTGATACCATGTGCTGGGAGGGGCATTTGGGATTTCCCTGTGCCATTGGTGAACTGTTTCCTCATGCTACAGCCATGGGCTCAACTCTAGATGTCCCTGAGCCAGGGACCTGGACAGATCAGGCAGGATCTTACTTAAAACACTGAAGGTTCTGAATCCTCATTTCTGGCAGGTTGGTCACTGCTCTGGTGACACACTGGCTCTCCCACACGACATGTGTGTCACCAGCCTTTAGTAACACCAAAGCCTGACAGGAAAAACCAGCCCTGACAGGCCAGGCCTTCCTCTTCTAGAACCGACAGACCAGACTTTAAGTTTTGGAAACCAATATGTGGAAACTAAGCCACAAACTAAGGCAGGAATTAAGGATTTCCCCCAGTTCTGGGGAGCTCCAGTAAATGGTGACAAGGCAGTGAGAAATGACCAGGAGGCCTCTGGGCCTTTCAGTTTTGGGACCAGCAGTGTGTGCAAAATCAGGGTGTTTCTCTCTCATCTTCACACTTGTCTCTGGCTGTTCCCTCTGCTATTCCCTATGGTGCTGGAAAACACCACACTTTTGTAGGATCTCACTGTTAATATGGGGGACAGCTCAACATCACTCCAGTTACCCACTGGAGCCCCATCCCAGACCTTCAGGAGGCAGCAAGGAAGGACACGGACAAGAGAAGGACAGCTGGAAGAGAGGAGGGTCCCTCCTGGCTCTAAGAGTGCTGATTCCACTGTTGCAAGCAGTTTTGGGCAATGCCACCAAAATTTACATGTTCTTGGCCACTCTGAGAATCCACGCTGTCATAGACATCTTTTATGAAAATCCTTTCCTTAGGATTTTTTCTCCTGAGAAGCTGAGAGGCCCCAGGAACAAAATATAAACATTGATTATCTGCTGCTGTGGAATGCAACAGGTGCATCTGGGATTGGTCTCATGTTGGTTGTTTCTAATTAATGGCCAATCACAGTCAGCTGGCTCGGACTCTCTGTCCCAGACACAAGCCTTTGTTATCATTCTTTATTATTCTATTCTTAGCTAGCCTTCTGATGAAATCCTTTCTTCTATTCTTTTAGTATAGTTTTAATATAATATATGATGCTGGCAAGGGGGGCTATTTACAGACTATGAATGAGACAAGGCTGCTATAGAAAGCGCCTCGAGCTGTTTATTTTACAACATCAGCCTCGTTATGACAATGGGAAGACACTGGCAGCTCACAATCCAGGCAACAGGCCAAAAAACTTAATGTTACAACTTACTTTATAAGCTTCTTGATCAATCACACAGAGCAAAAGCATATTGACAGTGGTTCTATCCAATCACCACAAGCACACATACCTTTGGTTAAAACAATGCTTGCTTATTTCAAATCCAATACCTACTTGTAAGCTTTAAAACACAACACATAGAACTCCATTATTAAGCTTTAACCTTCCTAATATCTTGCTAGATAAACTTTTCTGTAGCTTAGAGAGCTATTCAGACAAGCATTAATACACAGGCCATTGTTCTATTTACCCTTGCTTTTTCTACAGTTTAAATAATTTTTCTGCTGACCTATCTCATGGCTGCTGCTTAGCTCTGCTCACAGTTCTGCTGTATCTGAGGCCTGCCTTTTGCAGCTTTCCCCAAAACCCTCTAATTTTGTGGATTCTCACAATTTACATCATAAAACAATAAATCAAGCCTTCTAAAACATGGAGTCAAATCCTCATCTCTTCCCTCATCCTCAGACCCCTGCGAACACGGTCACACCACGCTGTGCTCTCGCTGTCCTCTGGCACCCGAACACACATCCACGTGTCCTGCCGTGGCTGGGGAGCACAGGACCCACGTTAACCAATCTCCCCTGTGTGTTTGGTGCTGCAGGAGCCAGGCTGCTGCGTCTGCTGCCGGCGCACTTCGCGGACGGCGTGTACCAGGCGCTGCAGGAGCCCCGCGTGCCCAACGCGCGCCAGCTGAGCACCGCGCTGGCACGGGGCCCCTCGGGGCTGCCCTCCCGCAGGAACAACACCGTGCTCGCCGTCTTCTTTGGTAAGACCCTGCTGGGGAAGGTGAAACAGGAGAGCCTTACAAATATGATTGCCTGGCAAAAGATTTTGAGAATATGGAAACTATAAGCGAGATTGAAATGAAAGCAAGCTTTGAGATCTTTCAGTTACTGAACAACTGGAAAACAATGGTGTGGCCAGCTGAAGGAAATCCCCTTTGGATGGAACAACACCCTCTGCTTGCAGACAGGCCCAAGGGTCTGAGCAGACCCTACAACTTGGCAGAAGGAGCCCAAAGAGGAGTTTTTAGGGCTTAAAATGTAGCACAGTATGGTAATGTAGTGATTCTTATAGGTTGTATGCAAATGCTACAGGATTTGTATATTGTACTACATTGGTTAGTGAGAATTAGAATATTCAACACAGAAGAAGATTTATGGTATTATAACAGGAACTTCGCTCACTTTTCTATGCTCTTAGCTCTTACTCTTACCTCTTGTCTCTTAGCTCTTACCCTTTAACTCTCTTATGCTTTTACCCTCTCACCCTCTCATCCTCTCTACCCCCCCCTCTTCTCTGGGGCCTGCTCTGAGCTGTGGCTGGCAGCTCCCAGCAGGGCCCTGCACCCAGGCCCTTTGAAATAAACCTCAAATTCCAAAACCAGAAGAAGATTTATTGTATTGTAACGGGAACCTCACCCTGTGATCCTCTCTTTTACTCTCTCATTCTCTCTTTATCACTCTCTTTATCTCTCTTTCTCTCTTTGGGGCCTGCTCCGAGCTGTGGCTGGCAGCTCCCAGCAGGGCCCTGCACCCAGGCCCTTTGCAATAAACCCCAAATTTCATGACCTGGATGCAGACATCTCTTGTCTCCCTCTGTCCCAATCGTGCAACCCCCCATCAATCCTACAAGACCCCACACTCACTGCAAAAATGGTGATTTGGGTGAAAAAAAGTTGGTTTGTCACACACCCAAGGCCATGCATAGGAGCGCTCCTCACCCAGTGCTCCGCAGCAGACCCACTGCTATCAGATCCACAGACACTTGTGGATATTGAATCCACAGACCCTGGTGGATATCATTACCCCTTGGATATTGTCAGAACCCAGGACATCCCTCTGCCTGTCCTGGATGGCTCAAGCCCCTGCCAGGGGGCTCAGAGACCTTGGCACAGAGCCCAAGACCACCCCTGTGCCTTTGATTTTGACCCATGGAAAAAATTACCAAACTCATATGAGGATTTAGAAGCCACAAAAGTTTAAGTAGAATGACAGCTAGTTTGTCACAGGGCGGAAAAGTAGAATTTTGGGGTTTTTAGAATGAGAACTCGCAGTCCCAAGATGGAGGAATTTGGGTGTGCCTTGGCCTTTTTTCTCCTTCTTCCTAGCCTCCATCTTCTGGGGATTCTGGCACTTTTGGATTGATTTAGAGTAGAAACTCACTGTCTAACATAGGTGATAGGTATTGGGAAATTACTGTAAATAATGTACACATAGTTTTTAGTATAGAAGATAACTGAAGGTGGTCAGTGTGCCTCAACCCAACCTACCAGACAGACCTCAGCAGGCCAGAGAAAGGATGTTGTAGATAACAGAGAATAAACAACCTTGAAAACCAGGACAGAAGAATCCCAACTCCTTCTTTAGTTGCCAGGCTGGGAAAAGAAAAACTCTCTGACACATCTGAGAGTTATCCTGACCACAGAGACCCCCAAGAGTCCCCTACATGACTTCACCACAGCACTGTCTGGCTAGGAGAGATCATGTGGGTTTTTGGTGACCTTTGCCAGGTGACCCAAGTGCTGATATTTGTCATTTGGGAACTTCCTCATTTCTTTTAGCAGCGGAGTTGCCCCACGGCGAAAACACCAGACAGGTGTGATAAGAGCCGTGCTGGGCTGCACTGCTGCAAGCTGGAGCAGCTTTTTCAGTCTCCCAGGAGCTCAGTGGGGTCTTAGCTCTCCAGGCCTGGAGGTGTTTGTCTCTGGGGCATCATGGAATCCCAGAATGTGCGGGTTGGAAGGGATCTCAATGGTCATTTTGTTCAAGAAGGCCAGGTTCCTTCCAGCCCTGTTCAGCCTGGCCTGGGTCACCCTGGCTGCTCGTGGTGGTGCCCTCAGCCTGCCCACAGCTGCCCTGCTCCAGCTGCTGACCAGGCTTTGGTGTCTGCCAGGTTTCCACGTGCTCCTGGACATCCTGGAGACAGAGAAGCCTGGCTGCCCTGCTGAGTTCCTCAACATCCACATCCCCTCTGGAGACCCCGTGTTTGACCCTGCTGGCACTGGAGATGTGGTCCTGCCCTTCCAGCGCGTCCGCTGGGCAGCAGAGACAGGACAGAGCCCCAACAGCCCCCGGGAGCAGGTGGGTGTGCTCTCCTCTGCTCTTTGCTTTTCATCCAAATTCTTCTCCACCCACCATTGGGGTCAGTAACACCCAATATAATTTACAAAAATAACTGATAGCACTACAACATCCCTAAAAATACACATCTCTCAAGTGTTTGAACCAACTAAATGAACCCAAAGTCAACTTCCAGTTTCACATTGAGCAATGCTAGTGATTGCCCAGGGTCAAAGCATTTCCCGAATGAAGAAAAGGGAATTAGGTCAGTTAATTATTGCACGTTGTTTTAGGCACCAAGTTCTGTCTTTAATAATGTATCACAAAGCTGAGCTGGCCCTGCTGCAAAGTTGTGGTGCTTCCCTGAATTTCAGTCATTTTGGAAAATAAATCCAGGTTTTCCCCCAGTTTCTCTGGATTTTGCTGTTCTGCTTGTGTTCCCCAGATTTCTTTCATGCTGGAGATCTCCCCAGCCAAAATCACCAAAGTGAAACACCCCCCTAAACCTTTCAGGGGACAAACCCTGAAGAGACCAATTTAGCAAGTCATGTTTTTATCAATATTTAAAAGCTTAAAAAAATATTTTTCAGAATAAAAAGTATGTTTCCATGCAAACATTTGGCAGGGGAGATGTTCAACATGCTTCCAGGATAGTGGGTCTTCCTACTGTGAGATCAGAGGGGAAAGCTCTGGTGTTCCCAGTTTCCCCAGAGATGGGTTTAGTCCCCTTCCAGCCTACATGGGAGGGATGTCTCTACAGATGTCTGCTTCTGGGCATAGCCAAAATAATTGGGGAAAAAACAATCCCAAATGTACTTTTGAAAAGCCTGTACCTGGTTATTTCCTCTACCTGGCACTAACTCCTGAAGTTTGCATAGAGATTGTCTGTGTTTTAATTTGCTTCCTGAGAGCTCTGGTTAAAATGAGGTTAAAACAGAGTGCTTTGCAAGAGCAAAATAGGCAGATTGGGGCTTTCCAGACCTCTTTTTTACACCTTTCCAGTGAAACCCTGTCCCCTGTTAATGCCTCTTCCCTGTGCCTGTCCTAGACCAACGGAGTGACAGGCTGGCTGGATGGCAGCTCCATCTACGGCCCCTCTCACTCCTGGAGCGATGCCCTGAGGAGCTTCCAGGGGGGACAGCTGGCAGCAGGGCCCAACGGGAGCCTCCCCAGGCAGACAGACGGGAGGGTGCCCATGTGGAAGGCTCTGGATCCATCCACGGGACAGGGCGGTCCCCAAGGGATCTACGGTAAGGGGCCATCCCAATGGTTCCTCATCCCTGCAGGGAGCAGGGGGTCCCTGGAGCTGAGCCCAGGAAAGGGGAAAGGGCAGAAGATGCAGGATTTGTGGATCAGGAGGGCTGTGGGAGAGCAGGCAGGTTCCCAAGGGGTGGAAGATTTGAGCCCCAGGAGCTCCAGAGGCCACATGTCCTGGTGGCAATGTCAGAGAGCAGCTCTGATCCCAGCTGAACTCTGGGGAAAGGGCTGCTGCTGACACAAACCCACCCAGCTTGCTTGGAGCTCCTCACCTGCCCAACATTTGGTCATGCTGGGGCCCGGTGCTGCTGCTCACCTGCCCAGGTTGCTGCTCTGGCTGGGGAGAAGGAAGGGCGAGGGGACAAGGGGACACTGGGCTGGGTGTGCTCCTCCAGGGACATGGGACACTGGGCTGGACCCACAGGGCTGGAGGTGGCCCTCCGGGGACAAGGGGACACTGGGCTGGAGCCACAGGGCTGGAGGTGGCCCTCCAGGGACAAGGGACACTGGGCTGGACACACAGGGCTGGGTGAGCTCCTCCAGGGACAAGGGACACTGGGCTGGACCCACAGCGCTGGGTGTGCTCCTCCAGGGACAAGGGCTGGACCCACAAGGCTGGGGGTGCTCCTCCAGCCACGGGTAAAGCTAGACCCAGCGGTGACACCCCCAGTGATGGTCGTGGTGGCTCTTGCAGACCTGGGGAGTGCCTGGGGCAATGAGAGCCCCTTCCTGCAGGCCGAGAGCATCGCCTGGTTCCGCTACCACAACCACGTGGCCGCAGCCCTGGCCCATCAGCATCCTGCCTGGTCCGATGAGGATCTCTTCCAGCACGCCCGCAAGAGGGTCATCGCCACCTTCCAGGTGAGGGCTGGCACCCCCCAGCTCTGCTGGGACCCCCAGGAGCTTGCCTGGTTCTGGCCCTGACCCATTTCCCTGTTCCTAGAACATCGTTCTGTACGAGTGGCTGCCGACCCTGCTGGGCACACAGGTCCCCGAGTACCAAGGTGAGGGTGGGCAGAGCAGGGCTGGGAGCAGGGGAGGGGATAGGGGAGCTGGTGGGTGGGGAGGGAGAGGGGGCTTGGCCCCTTTTCCCTCCAGCCTGACGGTGTTCACGGGGGTCTCATGTTGAGGGAAGAGACTAGGATCTGATTCTATGTTTCAGAAGGCTTGATTTATTATTTTATGATATATATTACATTAAAACTATACTAAAAGAATAGAAGAGAAGGTTTCATCAGAAGGCTGGCTAAGCTAATAACAGAAAGGAAGGAATGATAATAAAGATTTGTGGCTTGACTCGGTGTCCGAGCCAGCTGACTGTGATTGTCCATTAATTAGAAACAACCACATGAGACCAATCACAGATGCACCTGTTGCATTCCACAGCAGCAGATAATCAATGTTTACATTTTGTTCCTGAGGCCTTTCAGCTTCTCAGGAGGAAAAATCCTAAGGAAAGGATTTTCCTTAAAAAGATGTCTGCACCACTCCCCCACAGGTTACCAGCAGCACCTGGACCCCAGCATCTCCCCTGAATTTGTGGCAGCTGCCAGGCAATTCCTGGCCACCATGGTGCCTCCAGGAGTTTACAAGAGGTAGGAGCAGCCTACTGGGACCATGGGACTGTGTGAGGGGAGGGGATGCCCAAGCTGGGCTGGTGACTGGAAATGGTCTTTGTTGGGATGATTGTTGGGGGAGATGAAAGAAAGCATTATAAATATGATTGTCTAGCAAAAGATTTTGAGAATATAGAAACTATAAGCAAAATTGAAATGAAAGCAAACTTTGAGATACCTTACTAAACAACTACAAAAATATAGTATGACCAGCTAAAAGTAATCCCCTTTTAATGAAACAATACCCTCTGCTTGCAACCAAGTCCAAAAGTCAGAGCAGACCCTACTAACTTAGCAAAAAAAGTCCAAAGAGTAATTTTTAAAATTACATTTAAAATGTAACAGAATATAGTAATGTAATAATTCTTATGAAGTGTATGTAAATACGATGAAATTTATATATTGTACTGAATGCGTTAGTAAAAATTAGAATATTCAACACAAAAAAAGATTTATTGTATTGTAATAAGAACCTCTCTCTCGTCCTCCTTTACTCTCTCTCTCTCTCTCTCATTCTCTTTACCCCTCTCTTCTCTCAAGCCTGCTCTGAGCTGCAACTAGTAAAAGTAAAGAACTTGTAAAGAACCCCTTTACAATAAATCATAAATTCCACAACCTAACATCAAAAATCTCTCATCTCCACCTGTCCCAACCATCCTACCCCACTGTCACCCCTACCAATGCTCTCTGTCCCTTCCCCATGTCTCAGCTGAGACAGCCAAGTCCTGGCAGCTGCAGGCACCCCTGGCTCAGGGCTGTGGGCTCAATCCTTCTCTGTTCGTACAGGAACACCAGGGGCAGGTTCAATCCCTCTCTGCTGTTCCAGGGACACCAGGGGCAGGTTCAATCCTTCTCTGTTCATACAGGGACACCAGGGGCAGGTTCAATCCCTCTCTGTTCTTCCAGGGACACCAGGGGCAGGTTCAATCCCTCTCTGCTGTTCCAGGGACACCAGGGGCAGGTTCAATCCTTCTCTGTTCATACAGGGACACCAGGGGCAGGTTCAATCCCTCTCTGTTCTTCCAGGGACACCAGGGGCAGGTTCAATCCCTCTCTGCTGTTCCAGGGACACCAGGGGCAGGTTCAATCCTTCTCTGTTCGTACAGGAACACCAGGGGCAGGTTCAATCCCTCTTTGCTGTTCCAGGGACACCAGGGGCAGGTTCAATCCCTCTCTGTTTTTCCAGGGATGCCAGGTGCAGGTTCCAGAACGTGTCTGCCTCCGGTGCCTCGTTCCCTGCAGTGCGGCTCTGCAACAGCTACTGGAGCAGAGAGGTACAGGGTGGGGAGCACGGGGTCCCTGGGCATGTGGCAGGCTGGCCAGGGGGCTTCATCCCTTGCTCTGGGTTATGGGGCCCTCCACAGTGGTCTGTAAGGGAAATTGGGTGCAGAGCATGACAGCCAGACCAGGGGTGAGGGGTCCTCCCCGTCCAGCATCCCCAGCCTTCAGCTGTGTCAGGCTCAGGCCTCGAGGCTGAGCTGATGTGGAGAAAATGAGCCGGGAAGGGATCCCTGATTCCCCTGCACCCCTGGGGGCACCAGTTCAGGGTTGTGGGGCTGCTTTCTGTCCTCCCCTGTGCAAGAGGAATAATTTGCTCCTCCCTTGCCTGTCAGAGCCCTGGGCTGCAGCAGGCAGAAGATGTGGATGAGCTTCTGCTGGGGATGAGCTCGCAGATAGCAGAGCAGGAGGACAACGTTGTGGTGGAGGATCTGCAAGGTCTGTACTGCAGCTGTGCCTGTGCTGGGGCAGGGTGGGGAGGCAGGTGCCATTGCCTCCTTCATCAGCACCCAGCCACAGAGCTCAGCCTCTTTCATGGAGGTGCAGGGAGCTACAGACACACAGAGCATGTGCCCCCACAGATTTCTGGTACGGACCCCTGAAGTATTCCCGCACTGACTACGTGGCCAGCTGGATCCAGCGAGGGAGGGACTTTGGCCTGCCCACCTACAACCACGCCCGGCAGCATTTTGGGTTGGAACCTCTCCAAAACTGGTCAAGCCTTGCCCCACACCTGGAGCCACAGGTAACAGGGCAGGGAATGCTTGTGGAACAAAGGGTGATGGGTTGTTCCAGACAGGAACTGAATTCTGCAGCTTCATAGGAAGGGGGAGATCAGTGCATGTCCTGATTTTCATGCCTGCAGGGGGTAACTGTGTAATTTCATGGCATGAATAAACCTTCCTGTCCCAGTGCCACCGGGCACTCTGCTCCTCCTAGAGCTGATGTGCCCTGGGAGTGATGCTCAGCTGCTCAAGTTCAAGCCGTGGGCTCCAGGCTGTGTGAGGCTCAGCACCCTCCCAGCCCACAAAGTGTGTGATGCCTGGGAAATGCACATTCCTTACACCTCCCAAGGCTTGCCAACACTTTCTGGTGCCCTGGCAGAACTCCCTGTGCTCACGGATGTGTGCTGGGGGTTTCTCACCAGGTCCTGCAGAAGGTTGCTGCCCTGTATGGCAACAACCTGGCTGGGCTGGAGCTGCTCCCTGGAGGCATGCTGGAGGCTAATGGCTCCCTCTTCTCCACCATCATCCTGGAACAGTTCCTGCGCCTGCGTGACGCCGACAGGTTTTGGTTTGAAAACACCAAGAATGGGTAATGGCCTTGTCCCTGTCTGGGAGTTGTTCTGCAAACCCCAGTAACACATGAAAACTGGAGGAAAAGCATCCTCCAGCTTCCTCAGTTCCCTCCTGATGCTGGTCAGTGACAACCACTTGTCTCCATGTCCTTTTTCCCAGGCTGTTCACAGAGGAGGAGATTAGAGAGATCCGTAACACCACCTTCCACAGCGTGCTGACTTCTGTCACCTCTGCCAAACCCACAGACCTCCAGCCCCACGTGTTCATGTGGACACAGGGTGAGTGCACCCTGCAGTGGGAGGGCACAGGGAGGGAATGGCTCCTGCAAGGCAGCAAGGGGAACAGAGTGACACCCCAGTGACACAGCTGGTGAGTAAATGGCACAGGGAACACATCAGGATTGGAGTTTCTCAAGCCTCACACCTGCTATGACCCTAAACCAGCAAAATGGGCACAAAATGCAGGGGTTGCTTGTGAGCAAGATGTTGATACACGGTGTAGATGTTGAAGGAGGGCTGTAGTGCAGGCAGGCATGATCCCAAGGGAAAAATGCATATTACTGTTTGGCAAAATGCCTTTTCCTCTTGGAATATTGCCACACCTTCCCATTTACTGGAAACATTACATGTGGGCAACATTCCAGACCTTGCAAGGTGCTTTCATTCCCATGGTGTGTGTTCCTTGTAGTCACACCAGGAGGACTTCCTGCAGGATCCAGATGAGTGCAGGCTCTGAGCCCCAGATTGCTGTGGCGCAGGGTCTTGCTCAGCCCATCCCAACAGGAGAGGGGATGGTGCTGAACCTGCAGAGCACTTGAGTCCAGTTCTGTGCTTGGTTTGCTGTGGCAGGCAAAAGTTGAACCCAAACTCAAAGGCTGTCCCCAAGAGGTGGAGTTTAAATCAAGCACCCCAATTCTGCTGTCCCCAAGATGTGGAGTTTAAATCAAGCCCCCCAATTCTGCTGTCCCCAAGATGTGGAGTTTAAATCAAGCACCCCAATTCTGCTGTCCCCAAGATGTGGAGTTTAAATCAAGCCCCCCAATTCTGCTGTCCCCAAGATGTGGAGTTTAAATCAAGCACCCCAATTCTGCTGTCCCCAAGATGTGGAGTTTAAATCAAGCCCCCCAATTCTGCTGTCCCCAAGATGTGGAGTTTAAATCAAGCCCCCCAATTCTGCTGTCCCCAAGATGTGGAGTTTAAATCAAGCCCCCCAGTTCTGCACTGCTGGGTCGCTCAGCCATGACCCCCGTCAGCATCTTCATGCAGAGGCTCCTGGGGGGATGCAGGTGGGCTGGGTACAAGGTCAGTGACACTCACAGCCTGTTTCCCCCTTGCAGGGGACCCATGCCCCCAGCCCCAGCAGCTGACAGCTCAACTCCTGGCCAACTGCACGCCCATGATGGTGCTGGACTACTTTGCAGGCAGCGGCGCGGGCTTCGGCATCATCATCGTTGTCCTCTGCTGCCTGCCCCTGGGTTTGTCATCCTGTTCCCTCTTCCTGTCACTGTCCTCCTCTTCCACCTCTCCACCAGAGAAAGGGGCTGAGTGCCCATGGACAGAGCAGCTCCCAGCAGGGGCTGCTGAGTCCTGGTCTCTGCTGGGGTGCTTGAGCTGGCAGGGTCCTTGGGCACCAGGAGGGAGCCAAGGGGGGAAGGAGCTCTGTGATCTCTCATGTGTGACCATGTTCACAGGGGTCTGAGGATGAGGGAAGAGATAAGGGTTTTACTTTATGTTTAATGTATCAGAAGGCTTGATATATTATTTTATGATATATATTACATTAAAACTATACTAAAAGAATAGAAGGAATGATTTCATCAGAAGGCTAGCTGAGAATAGAATAGAAAAGAATGATAACAAAAGCTCTCAGACTCTCTGTCCAAGCCAGCTGGGCTGTGATTAGCCATTAATTACAAACATCCAACATGGGCCAATCACAGATGCACCTGTTGCATTCCCCAGCAGCAGATAACCATTGTTTACATTTTGTTCCTGAGGCCTCTCAGCTTCTCAGGAGGAAAAATCTTAAAGAAAGGATTTTTCACAAAAGATGTCTGTGACACTCATGCCCCTTTCTCCCCTGTGTCCCCAGTGACTCTGTTTGTGGCCTGGGTGGTTGCTGCTCTGCGCAGGAGGGATTTCCAGAAGCTGCAGAGGAAGCAGGGCACCAGCGTGCGCAGGGAGGTGTCGGGCGAGGCCGTGCATGGTGAGTGGCACTGCCAGCCCTGCGGTGGCATCTGCTGCTGCTGCAGCCAGGGCACTCTCTGACACTGCCAGCCCTGAGGTGGCATCTGCTGCTGCTGCTGCTGCAGCCAGGGCACTCTCTGAGGCAGGGCTGGGCCTGGGGCTTGTACCCACATGGGTTTTAAGGAGGAACAGTTTACCCAGGAGCACAGTCAGAAGTGGGACAGGGAGCCCAGAGAGCCTGGTAGCCCATCCTACGCAAGGCCTGACCAGCTACAGCACTGAACAGACTGACCTGTGGCTGGTCCTGCTCTGGGCAGGAGGTTGGGCAAGATTCCCTTCCAACCTGAGTCATCCTGTGCCCCTCCAATTCCAATCCTCCCCAGGCCCCACCTTGCCTGAAGGAAACCTGTGCACAGCAATTGCACCAGTAGCTCCAGGACAGGGACAGTATCCCCTTGCTCTGCCTCCCTGCTCCCTAGCCTGGACTCCTCCTGTGTCCATGTGCTGGAGCTCTGCAGTTAGGAGATATCATTATTCTTTGAGACCTTCCTGGTCAGGAAATCACTCCCAAACTGCCTCTCAGTGCAGGAGGTTCTGAGATGGGCAGGAACCTTTCCAGCTGAGTCCTGTGCTCTCTCCCACCAGCCATGGAGTGGCATGGGCCCAAGGCAGACAGCTGTCCTGTCTACATTCAGCTCCAAGCTGACAAAGAGCTCAAAGTGCTGGACAGCAGAGGGTCTGTGCTGCGGAGCATCAACCTGAAAGCCCAGCCAAGGGTGGAGGTGATCCTCTCCAACAACAGAGGCAACAAAGCTCTGCTCCTGAAGAGCCCCAAGGAGTACGACCTGGTAAGTGCCATGGTGCCTGGGGGATGGCACCTTGCCCTGGGCCCTCCACAGTCCCCTGCACCACCCAGCTGGGGGCACTGGGAGCACTGTAAGGCCTTGGAGGGAGGTTGTGGCCTCCTGAGAACCACCAGGGCCAGGAAATACCGTGGAGCTGAGCCTCTGGTGATCACAGCCAGTCCGTGGGCCCTTTGCAGGTGCTGCTCTTCAATGGGGAGGCCGAGAGGAGCATCTTTGTTGGGAAGCTCAGAGACTACTTGAAGGAGAGCAGCTTTGGCCTGCATCTGTCCGAGATGAGGGAGCAGAACCTGATGAAACGGGCAGTCACCCAGGAGCAGAGAAAACAAATTCTAGAGACTTTCTTCAGGCACCTGTTTGCTCAGGTGTGTAGAGGTGTAGCAAGCCCTGATGCATGGAGGAAGGTATTTCTGTATTGGTTAACAATGAACATCGGGGCTGGTGCTTTCGGGAAGAGCTCGTAAATCATACACAAGGAAGCTGCCAATGCTTCCAGTAAATACATTTTCCTCTGCAGAAGACAAAGGGAGATCTCCTGCAGTGACGCAAGTGTCTAAAGTGGCAAAGAGACTGTTGGGTGATGTAACAGCTCTCCAGAGTGGTCAGCCACGTGGAGTGGGACAAGTCACATTGTGCAGGAGGGACACGGAACGTTCTCCATGGCATCTGCCATGAGTTTGGTGCCAGGGAGCCACCAGTCTTTGTGCTATAGGTCAGGAAGGAAACACCAGCCTTCTGCTCTGCCATCACTCACAGCATTTCTTTTGTGGGACACAACCTGCAGGTGCTGGAAATCGACAGATCCGATGCTGGGGAGCTCAGCTTTGAATCTTCACAGAAGGCAAGGGAGTCCCTCACCTGTGAGCTGAGCAGGGCTGAGTTTGCTGAAGCTCTGGGGCTCAAGGAGCACTCCATGTTTGTGGAGTCCATGTTCTCCCTGGCTGACAAAGACGGCAATGGCTACATCTCCTTTCGGGAGTTCCTGGACATCTTGGTGGTCTTCATGAAAGGTAGGAGCTGGAGCTGGTTAATGCCCCTGTCTGCTACCCTTGGACCTGTTTCTGGGCTCTGTCAGAGTGGAGGACATGACTCACACAGCAGGTCAACCTGTAGACACTGCTACAAGTTAAAATTTCCTTCACTCAGGACAGCTTCAGCTTGGGTCATGGGGCATGACAACGTGAATGTGTTTTCTGGAAGATGGTTCATGAGGGGAGCTGTCTTCCACCACCACAGACATGTCAGCCCTTTCTCCTGAAGGGACATCCTGTGCATCCTGTGCCTGGGAGGTCATGGCAACTGTGTCTGATATCTGATTCTCCATAAATGACCACTGGAATGATTGATTAACAGGTGGAGGTGTTGAATGTCAGATTCAATCAAAACAACTCCCAGGAAAATCATTGCTCTGCAAAAGCACACTTTGAAAAATAATGCACAAGAAAGAATGTGTGTCTACCCAATATTTACCTTGCACTTGAGAAAGTCAAGTGGAAGGGTGAGGCTCACTGCTGCAGGGTCCAGACACTCAAAAACAACATATGAAATCATCTTTGTCGATGAAGATTGGATCTTCTTCTAACTTTGCCTCTTCCTCTCCCCACCAGGGTCCCCAGAGGAAAAGTCCAAGGTGATGTTCAGGATGTATGACACTGATGAGAATGGGTTCCTGTCCAAGGAGGAGTTTCTGAGGATGCTCAGGTACTCTCCCTCCTCTCTCCTACTGTTTTCACAATGTTTATAGACATGTCTCCAGCAGCAGCTCCCAGTTTCTCTGCTTCTGTGCACAAGTGCAACCAAGAGCCCATTTCTCCCATGAAACTGGCCTGGGACTCAGCTGGTGTTCCAATGTCTCCTCCTTGCTCCAGGTCCTTCATTGAGATCTCCAACAACTGCCTGTCAAGTGAGCAGGCAGAGCAGGTGACCGAGTCCATGTTCCGGGCCTCGGGCTTCCAGGACCGCGAGGAGCTGACGTGGGAGAATTTCCATTACATGCTGCGGGACCACGACAGCGAGCTGCGCCTCACCCAGCTCTGCGTCAGAGGTCAGTGGGCACCGGCACAGCCCAGCTCCTGCAAGGCTGCAGGCAGTGGGCACCACCATTGCCTCTCAAATCCTGCCCCGTCAGCACCCCCACACCAACTGCAGTAATGGGGCTTCAGCTCGTCACTGACATCTTTTATGGAAAATCCTTTCCTTAGGGTTTTTTCTCCTGAGAAGCTGAGAGGCCTCAGGAACAAAATGTAAACAATGGTTATCTGCTGCTGTGGAATGCAACAGGCAGATCTGTGATTGGTCTCATGTGGTTGTTTCTAATTAATGGCCAATCACAGTCAGCTGGCTCAGACAGAGAGCCAAGCCACAAACCATTGTTATCATTTCTTTGCTATTCTATTCTTAGCTACCCTTCTGATGAAATCCTTTCTTCTATTCTTTTAGTATAGTTTTTGATATAATATACATCATAAAATAATAAATCAAGCCTTCTGAAACATGGAGTCAGATCCTCGTCTCTTCCCTCATCCAAGAACCCCTGTGAACACTGTCACATCAGCTGTTGCTTCATGTGTGATGTTTGGGCCAGTTCACAGCTTTTCCCTGGCCACAGAAGATTCCTAAACTTTGTCCTGCACCTTCTGAATGGCTGTTTGTCATTTTGTCTCCTCAAAGGTATCCCTGAGGTCTCCAAGCAAAATCTGCGCAACTGTGTCTCCTTCATAAAAAAGAACGAGCCAAAAGGGTAAGCTCCCTTCCTTAGTGGCACTGTGGCTATTCCTTCTCTTCCTGGTGGCTCACATCTGTCCTCCACCCCAAGCCTTCCAGCAAATGTTCCCACCAGATGTTGGAGCTCCCAGAGCTGGGGAAGCGGTGCGAAGCACATGCTGCAGGGGACTGCCATCCCCTCCCCAGGCACAGCCAGAAGGGGGAATTGCCTCCTGCAGAGCCCTGTTGCATCCTCTGTGTGGGGATGGGAGTCCTGCATTGCCCTTCAGATGGAGGGGTTATCTTGGAGTGAATCCAATGTGCAAGTGGAGTTAATGCAGGCAGGCTTGCAGGAAAGAGCTGGACATGTCCCCAGCTAAGCCTGAGATGGGAAGTGGAGAAAAGGGGAAAATGTCAACAAGCACTTCTAGCAAATAGAACTCTGGGCTAGACACAGCTCTATTTCCACAGAGTCATCTCAGAGGAGAAGCAAGACCCAAACCTGGACACTGTGAGTCACTACATGGAGCGAAAAGGCCAAGAACTGAGGAAGAGACCAGGAAGAAAGTGAGTCCCCTCCCCAGCTGTGCTTTTGGGGCTTGGGCTTGTCCTGTTTGCTGCTTCTCACACTTCCGTGTCAGACTGGGTAGCCCTCTAGTCAAATGTCACTGCTCCAAGGAGGCACTCACTCATTGGCCAAGGAGCTACAGAAAGAATCCCATCTTGGCAGGACAGTGCCATAGCTGGGTCTGGGCGATGTGCCTCTACCAAAAAACCCAAAAAACTTCAAACAGATGAAGTGGCCAACTCCAGAGGTTGGAATAGTGGCTTTCAGAGAGGGGTTTTGTCTGACAGTTCCCGCCTGTGCTCCTCCTGGTTCACCTGGGCTGCCTACAAGAGCTGCAGGAGAGAATTTGTCCTCCCTGCTGTGGCAGCAGCAAGTATTTCTTGGAAGCAAGTATTTCAAGGCAGCAGTTCAGCTGCTGTTATTGTTGGCCATAATATCTTGGATTATCTTAATTGCACCAATTAAGGAAGTTCCCCTTTTCCAGAGATTTTTTTGATGGCTGAATAGTACTATGAAATTTACAGTTCTTATCTACAGTTTCATTTGTGAGTCATTGCCTCCACATTTACTACCAGCTTTTGAAGGAATTGCAGAGCAGGCTGACCTGAGATCACCCTCAGATGGTGTGTGCTCTGCAGGTCTCCCCTGCCGCTGATGTGACAGGGAAAAAACGAATCCCAAACCTGGGCCCTGAGCCATTCCTTGCCGGGAAGACCTCAGGGTGACACCAGCACTCCTGCATTTACCAGGGCAAACCAGTACCAGCTGCGTCTGTACACGGAAGCGCGACGGAAGAAGTACGAGAGGAACAAAGTCCAGCAGAAGATCCAGGAGTTCAAGCGCTTCGTTGAGAATTACCGGCGCCACATCGTCTGTGTCATCCTCTTCTCTGCCATCACTGCTGGTGTCTTTGCTGAGAGAGCCTACTGTGAGTGCCCACCCTGCCTTGCTGAGGGGCACGGGCTGCCTGCCTCAATGCTGGTGGATTTCCTGGAGCATGATGGGCACACCTTTGGGCAACAGTGTCAGTCCTGCCCTGGACTGAGATCTCTGGAAGGGTCTGGTCCAATGCCCTGCTGAGAGAAAACCCTTTTCCAAAGCTGAATGAGGCTGCTGAAGGCCTTGTCTAGAGAAGGTGTGAGGAGTTGCAAGGCTGGTGATTCCACTGCCTTGCTGGGCCTGTGCTGGTTTTTGACCACGCTCCCTGTGGAGAATTTCAAGTATTCAAACCTGAGTTTTCTACAGGGAAACTCGTGCTCTTGCCTCACATCTTTCCACTCTGCATGCCTGAGAAAGACTTGCTCTGTGTGCCCATGAGATGGCTGCAGACAGCCAGCTTCCCTGACCCATCTCCTCCAGCCTGAACAAGCCCATTTCTCTCAGCCTTTCCGTTTCATAGACATAGCTCTGTGATGTCCTGCAGCCCCCACCCATCCTGGTGGTCTCCACTGGACTCATTCCAGTTTATGGACACCTCTTATACCATTTCCCTCAGCTTTTCCCTTTCATAGTCATAGTTCTATGATGTCCTTCAGCTCCCACCCATCCTGGTGGTCTCCACTGGACTTATTCCAGTTTATGGACACTTCTTATATTGGATTCCCCATCTGAGGCCACAGTCCCAATGTGCAGATTCCCAGGTGGACATTCTCCTCCCTGGATCTCCAAGGAGACCCTGTCATCCAGCAGTCCTGGGTCGTTGTGCCCCTTTCCCCACACAAACCCACCCCTGGTGTCCCATTTTTGGTGGAGCCAGGCAGGTGGCTGTCCCCTTGCTGCAGGGAGGGTGATGTCCCTCAGTGCTGGGCACATGACACCCCCTCCGCTCTCTCTCCCCAGACTACGCCTTCGCATCCCCCAGCACTGGAATTGCACAGACCACCTTCGTGGGGATCATCATCTCCAGGGGTTCAGCTGCCTCCATCTCCTTCATGTACTCCTACATCCTGCTCACCATGTGCCGCAACCTCATCACCGTCCTGCGGGAGACCTTCCTCAATCACTACATCCCCTTCGACGCCGCCGTCGACTTCCACCGCTGGATTGCCATGGCAGCCCTGATTTTCTCAGGTGGGTGGGCTGCTGGGGCACTGCCACCCGCCAGCACAGGACCAGCCCATCACCCCGTGGCAGGACCAGAGACAGAAGCTAGAAGACCTTGCAGAGACATAGATGCCTTGCACTACAGAAAAGGAGTCCTCCGAGTCACTCCAGGTCCCAGGGGACATCATCAGAGTCTGACACATCTCCATCCACATCAATTGATGTTTCTTTCTCTGTGTTTTTTCTCTTACAGTGCTCCACACTGCAGGCCATGTAGTGAACGTCTACATCTTCTCAGTCACACCTCTCAGTGTGCTGTCCTGCCTTTTCTCCACTGTCTTTACAAATGATGGGTAGGTGGAATTTGAAGCAGACTCCATTCAAGGGTGTCCTGGGCACGGACAGAAATGAAAATGGAAACCACTAGTTCATTCTGGTCACTCCATGGTGCAATCTCTGGTCCTCCTCCAGGTCACAGCTCCCACAGAAGTATTACTGGTGGTTCTTCCAAACTGTTCCAGGTGAGAATAGGTGGTTCTTCCAAACTATTCCAGGTGGTTCTTCCAAACTATTCCAGGTCTATCCTAGCAGACAGACCTGCACACCTGTGTCCAGGATGGGCTGCCCTCTGCCCAGACAGTCAGAGCCCCTCTTAACTCTTCTCTCACAGGCATGACAGGAGTGCTGCTGCTCGTGGTCCTTGCTGTGATGTACGTGTTTGCCACACGCCACTTCCGGCGCGTCAGCTTCCAGGGATTTTGGATCACTCACCACCTCTACATGCTGCTCTACATCCTGGTAAAGGGTTGGGGCTGGAAGGGAGGGATGGTGGTACCCATGCACTGCAAGCCTGTAGGTGAATTCAGTGCAGCTGATGAGATGGAATAGCTTGGGGTAGTCCCAAGGGAGATGGTAGCCCCACTCCTGGCTCCCCATTGCTGTTGAGCTGCCACCAAATCATCCCTGGGCTGATGACTCGCCTTGCTAAAGGGTTCTGCTGCTCCCTGCCCAGGTCATCATCCATGGCAGCTATGCACTGATCCAGCAGCCCCGTTTCCACATCTACTTCATCATCCCAGCCCTCATCTACAGCGCAGACAAGCTGTACAGCCTGAGCAGGAAGAAGGTGGAGATCAGTGTGGTGAAAGCCGAGCTCCTGCCCTCAGGTACCACAGCATCCCTGCCCACCCAGCACCAGCCTAGCCCAGGCTCCCTGCAAGAACATCAGGGGCTGCAGCACTGCAGGAGCATCAACCCCCCAACATCTCCAACAACCTCCCCACAGGTGTCACCCACCTGCAGTTCCAGCGGCCACAGGACTTTGACTACAAGTCCGGGCAGTGGGTGCGCATCGCCTGCGTGGGGCTGGGCACCACGGAGTACCACCCGTTCACGCTGACCTCGGCCCCGCACGACGACACGCTGAGCCTGCACATCCGCGCTGTGGGGCCCTGGACCACCCGCCTGCGCGAGCTCTACTCGCCCAAGAGCCTGGCCCTCCTCGGCACGCTGCCCAAGGTGAGCCCTGCTCAGCATGTCACCCTTGGGGACACCCAGACATCTGCCCAAGGTCAGCCCTGCTCAGCATGTCACCCTTGGGGACACCTAGACATCTGCCCAAAGTGAGCCCTCACATGTCACCCATGGGGACGTCTAGACCAAGAGAGCATCTCAGCAATGGGTTGTGCCAAGTGTGAGGCACTCCTCCAGCCCTTCCAAGGCCTGGGCAAGCAGAGACTTCTGCTAACTTCTGTCTCCCTTCCAGCTCTACCTGGACGGGCCCTTTGGGGAGGGCCACCAGGAGTGGAACAAGTTTGAGGTGTCGGTGTTGGTGGGAGGAGGCATCGGGGTGACTCCCTTCGCATCCATTCTCAAGGACCTGGTCTTCAAGTCATCCATAAACTCCAAGCTGCTGTGTAAGAAGGTAAGAGTGTCTGAAAGACAAGCCCCCCTGAGAGGCTGGACTCGATCTCAGAGATCTTTTCCAACCTAACTGATTCGTGATTCTGAGATGCCTCCTGCTGCTTCTGGCCTCTTTGGGGGTAAAATCCTCTGTGGAGTCCATAGACATCCATAAGGAAGCCGGCCCCACTCTGGGCCTCATTCCAATGTGCTACAGATCTACTTCATCTGGGTGACGCGCACGCAGCGGCAGTTTGAGTGGCTGACAGACATCATCCGGGAGGTGGAGGAGTCAGACAAGAACGGCTTGGTCTCTGTGCACATCTACATCACACAGCTGGCCGAGAAGTTCGACCTGCGCACCACCATGCTGGTGAGCCTGGGCATCCAAGGGCAAGGGTGCCATGCCATGCCATGCCAGGCCATGCTGGGCTGTGCTGGGCCATCTGACATGCACCAATCTGTCTTTCAGTACATCTGTGAGCGGCACTTCCAGAAGGTGCTGAACAAGAGCCTGTTCACGGGGCTGCGCTCCATCACCCACTTTGGGCGCCCTCCCTTCGTGCCCTTTTTCAGCTCGCTGCAGGAGGTGCACCCTGAGGTCAGTGTCCACCTGGGGACAGGAGGAGGTGCACCCACTGGCCGTTGTGGAGGACTGGTCCCAGCCTGTCCCCAAGGTCCTGGAGACCTCAGTGGCATCTGTACCAAGAACAGTGCAGAAGGGGAATGAATCCTGTTTTCCCTCTGGAGCCAGGCTGAGCTGCAGGAGTCAGCAATGCCCCATACCTGCCAAACACCCCCTGCTATTGCAGGGCCCCAGCTGCAACCTCTGACCTGAGCTGGGGGGTTCCCATCCTTCCTCCATGGCCCTGGCAGCTCCATGGGAATGGGACAACCCCCCCAAAGGCCTCTGGAGGCTGAGACAGGCTGCTCAGCCAGCAGCCATGCCCACAGCTGTCAGAGAGCAAGGGGGGCTGACTGTGGGGAGAGCTGGTGCTGCAGCCTGACCCTTTGGCTCCCTCCTTGCCCAGGTGCAGAAGATCGGGGTGTTCAGCTGCGGCCCGCCCGGGATGACCAAGAGTGTGGAGCAGGCGTGCCGGCACATGAACAAGAAGGACCAGACCTACTTTGCACATCACTATGAGAATTTCTGACCCTACCCCACACTGTTCCACCCTCTGGCTGCAGCTGCATGATTTCACCCTAGCTCCTAGCAGCAATACTTCCAGCAGCCACTGTCCCAGGCACCTTCCCCAGGTGAAAGCCATGCAGAGCTGAGTGCAGGGATACTGAGACCCACACAGCAGAGATCTGTGTGCTAGTAAAGCCTTATCACCCAGCACTGCCCTACACGGCCCCAGTGAGAACCCCTGAGCCCTGCTACCATCCACACATCCCTGCAGCCCCACAGCCAGGGGCATGCTGGTGTCCCAACCCAGTTAAACCCAGCTCTGCTCCCTTAATGGCACAGGACAGAGCTTCTGCTCTGCTGGGGGACTCAGGGAATGTCTCTGACCAGCTTTGGGGAGCAGCTTGGTGCCTGCGCAACCTGAATTCACAGCACTTTGTTCCAAGACCCATGTGGTGAACAGATGGGGTGAGGAGCCAGCAAGCTCCCTGCTAGCCCTCTTTTTGAAACAGCTCTCCTCACATACCCTTCAGTGCCTGCTTGTTAACTCTCCAAGCCCTCCCTGGGTTTGCATAAGGCCTTAGTTGTGTTTGCATTGGCTTCTTCCATCAGTGTCAGTCCTCCAGTCAGGAATCAGTTGTACTTGTTCAAGTAATGCCTGGCTTTGCATCACTGCTGCTTTTACAGGCTGTGGTTGAGCTCAAATAAAGCTGATTGAAGTCTTAAAACACTTTTTTGCCTCCTGTAGTTGGGTCTTGGGGCTGCTAGGAGTGTCTTGAACTATTTATTTTTCAGCATCAGTTCTACTTTAGCACTGTTCACAATTCTTCTACATCTAAAGCCTGTCTCTTACAACCTTCCTGAAACCCTCTAATTTTATAAATTCCCACACCCTGCAAGCCCCTCCAACCCACCACCCCACACTTCAAGAGACACACTCTGGAAGGTCTCAGGCAGCCAGAATTTATTGAGGAAAATTCAGTACCAAGGAAGGAACTGATCTCTTAGTACTAAAATTAACATGACTGTAATCAAAGATTAGATTTTTTTCTACCTCATTAGTACCTTGTTTGTGGCTCACAAACTCAGCAGGAAGGCTTGATACTCCCAAATAATTATGATATGTTTGCAGTGGTAAAACCCTTGAGTGATGCTCACTCAAAGCAGTGGTAAAACCTTTGAGAGATGCTGTCCTGTCATGTCTCATCTGTGCTCCTTTCCATGTCAAAAGCAGCTGTGCCCCCCACCAGCCCCTTCATGGGAGGCACATGAGGACAGGGCTCTCAGCACTCCCAGTTTCCCTGCCTGCAGTGGTCCCACAGGGAGCTGCTGGAGGTGACACAGCAGACATGGTCCCAGCTGGCCTCCAATTTCCCAAAACCCCAGTTCTGAGCTCTAAGAAGAGTGTGGAGAGAATGACCTGAATGTGCCAGTGCTTCCCGTGCAGTGGGGAGGGCCAGGCTTTGTTCCACAGGCTGTCCAGTCCCTGAGCACCCATGAGGGAAGGGAGGCTGTTCACATAGGGTTATCTTGCATCCAGGGATTGCCATGCAGGAAATGCTGCAGCCAGGGCAGTGCAGGACAGGAAGGGGGAGTGCCAGCACCTCCACCCTTGCTGTGCCACATGCCAGCTCCTCCTTGGCATGGAGGAACCTGGCCAGGCTCTCCTGCATGTGTGGTCTGTGAAGAAAAGCCACCAACTGTGCAACCCATCACCTCCAATTCAGCATTTTGATTCAAACTATTGGTTGTCCATTCGTAGTAACCTGTTAATGCTCTAATGGTGTCTCCCAGCACCATTCACCCTCATTAGATGTGATTTTCTAGTCAAGCAGCAGGGATGAGGGCAGGGCACTGGGACAGCTCAGGGGTTCTGATCAGTGGGGTCACATTTCAGCATGACTTTGACCCCCTCACCCCTCTTGGTGGTCTCGAAGGCCTCCAGAGCCTTCTCCAGGGGAAAGCGGTGCGTCACCAAGGGCTTGACGTTGATCCGCTTGGATGCCAGAAGAGAGATGGCCACAGGCCACCTGCAAGGGAAGCAGAGAGCAGGGGATGAGAGCAGCCGCCACTCTGGAGTCCAGGAAAAGAGCATGGAGCAGCCTGGATCATCACAGTTATTTCCCTAGCCCAAAGAAGTTTTGCTTGCAAAGAATTTTCTGGTGTCTTGTCACCATGATATTTTATGAAAAATCCCTTCACCAGGATTTTTTCTCCTGAGAAGCTGAGAAGCTTCAGCTTCTCCATGTTTTGCTACTTTGAAATGTGATTTGGAGAATTGTTTATCCAGCATGTGAATTGTTTTAATTTAATGTCCAATCACAGCCAGCTGTGTCGGACTCTCTGAGTCTGCCACGGGTTTTTATTATCGTTCTTGTCTAGCCTTCTGATGTCTCCTTTCTCTTTCTTCAGTAGTTTTAGTATATCATTTCTTATAATATCATATATCATAATATAATATAATAAATCAGCCTTTTAAGAACTTGAAATCAGATTCTCATCTCTCACCTCATCCTGAGGACCCTCACAACACCACAACAGTGTCTGGTATGGGAGATGAGAAAAGCCAACAGCTCTGGGCTGTTGAGCTCTGAGAAGACAGGCACTGCTACACAGACAGTTGAGAGAGCAAGTGAAATCACAGGAAGCAAGTGAAAATCACAGGAAGCCCTGAAGGAAAACCAAAACTGCCATGCTCTGCTCTCCTCTTGCCCAGCCTCTTGCCTGCACACTGACCATGGTGGAGCTCAAACTCATGGACTCAGTGCAGGGAGAAAAAAGGAAAAGCCTCATCCAGCTTCCAGCCTCTTCCCTGGCACAGAGTCCCTCATAGGGATTGTGTTGCCACTCTGTTTAGAATCATAGAAATACTGAGATTGGAAAAGGCCTCCAAGATCATCAAGTCCAACCTTGAATGGGCCAAACTAGAGCAACAGGGATACAAAGGGATGCAGCAGCTAATCCCAAACCGCCTACTTAATAACACTTCTCATTTTAAGGAGCAGCATGACAACATCCTATAAATCCTTCCTGGAGAGCTACAGATTAAGAACAGAGACTTTCTCCATCAGCAAGAAAGTAGAGCTCTGAAGAATTTTAGCTTGGAGAGACATCAGCCCCCCAGAGGAGACTCACGTGTTGCAGTAGCGGAATATCCCGCGGATGTCCACCTCCCGCACGGCCGCGTTCACGATGGGCACCGTCACCATCTGAGGGCCCAGCCCCACCAGAACCAGGGTCCCACCAGAACGAGTGGCCTGCAGAGCAAACACACAAACGGGTTACATTCTGCAGAGCACATTGCAGGAGACTGTGTAGGGTCTGTCAAAAATGAGGGCATCTTTGTGGCTGCAATGGACTGTCTGGGGCACAGCAGAGAAGCACCAGGGAGAGGCAGGATGGTGTCAGGAGTCTGTAAGAGTGAAACAAGTGGTAATCAAAGCAAAAAATGCCATCTTTTTTTGAAATATTTTGGTAGGAATCCAAATTTCCTATTCTGAAAACCCCATTCTGAAAAATGGCTGGCATTTGTGACTACAAAAGGTACTTTGGGATTTCAGTGCGAGAGATTTAAAACTAAGAGCCTGATGCTCTACTGGAATTTCTCTTTTTGAAGTTTGTCCCGTTCCCCTCCTGTCCTTTCACTTGAAACTCCACATTAACCTTCACCCATCCTCCTGTTAGAATGTTCATGGCAGCAAAACATCCCTTTCTTAATTGCTTCTTTCATTCCTTCTGGAATTAATTTTCTTGATCACTCTTCTTATGTGGACATGACTTCAATGGAAGCTGCTGTCCTACTCCCTGGGTTTGGGGATCTTATTGGAGTCTCCTTGGTAAGTTTTTAAGCACCCAAGCATCAAATCAATTATCCCCACGCTGATGTTAACCCTTTAATTATCTCTCCCAGTTTATTGTCTAAGGAGCAGTTCCTCTCCCCAAACCAAGCCCACTTAAATTAAGCACAGTGAGAGTGAAATAGGTCATTCACAGAACCATCCCAGAAAAAAAAAAACAGACCAACACCATCACTGTTCTGCCTTTGGAACAAGTGGTACTCACATAAATTCCAGCCTGGATACAGGCTTGCACTCCTGTGCACTCCACAGTTATCTCAGGCATGCAGCCAAGCACACTTTCCACTTTGGAGGCCACCTCCTGAGGGGTCTCTTTCTGCACCTGGATGGTGAAATCTGCCCCCACCTCCTTGGCTTTCTGCAGGCGAGAGGCAGATAAGTCTGTGGAAAGAAAACCAAGCCGAGAATTGGAGTATTAGTGAAAGAAGGGGAAGAACCTGAACCTGGCATCTGCTCACTACATGTGTGCACAGGACAGTGCAGAACCAGAAGAGGTGAGGATTCACCCCTTCTTGGCAGGCAGAGAATGATCATAAAATCCTGGAATAGTTTGTGTTGGAAGTGACTTCAAAGCTCCACTCCACTTTGAAGTTCCATTCCCTGCCATGGGCGTTTCTCTTTGGTTCTGCCAGAACACTGAGAGTGCATCAAGGCAATAAACATGGCTATGGACAGCACCAAGGAATCCTTCCAACAGGAGACAACAGGCTCAGAGGGTCATTAATGGGGCCATTTCACTTCTAACAGTACCCAATGAGAACAGACCACGAGCTCTCCAAGGGCTCCCTCGAGGAACCCTCAGCAGGTGCCTTTAGCTGAGCAAGCTGCAGAAGGCATTCATTGTAAACACTCAGTGTGTCTGCATGGTCACCAACCTGTTCTGCTGTTTACCCTCCTTGTAGCAGCTCTGGAGGCTGCTGAGCATCTCTCAGACAGTTTCTGTCACAGATGAATGAGCAGGCAAGCCCGTAAAACAAAAGGGAGTGGATCTGGTAATAAGATGGACGTGAGATACCCATTAATATGGAGCAGTAAAGCTGGTGATGATAAACATCTGTGAGGGCATGGCTATACTCTGTACTCTGCTCTGAGGGATCTTGACAGGGCTGTATCACCTGAAGATGACAAGCTGTCCTGCTGGGGCATCCCACACCCCCTGGAGGAAAGCCACCTATTCCTCTCCAGGCACCACTGGTAACCTTATCTCCTCGGGAGATAAGGATGTGGACAGCTGAAGAGAAGAATGGGATTGCCCAGGAAGGAATCACCTCTTTTCCCTACACTAAAGCAGTGTCTACAGGGGTCTGCATGCTGGCACTGAAAAAGATGTAACAGCCAAGATTTCCTAAACCCAAAATTGAGGGGTGGTCTCCTCCCAGAGGTGCTGGGCTTGAAGACTCAGAAAATGATGCCTGTGGTAGGAGCACACACAGCAAAGAGGAAAACACCCCTCTCACCATGGCACAGTCTTCAGAGAAGTCAGAGACGGGGTGGGGTGAAAACATCAAGGGGAAGAGGAGGAGGAGAAGGCCAATGCTCCAGAATGAGCCAGTCTGACTCAGCTGCAGTCCTGGGAGTGAGCCAGAGGCTCTACCCTGCCCAGCCCACAGCAAAAATGATGGCACTCACTGGCAGGGCAGGGGATGGACAGGCACCCACTGGCAGCTGGAAGGCTCAGGATGCCAAGTGTGGGCACAACTGCCAAGCTGAGCACCCAAGAGAGCTGTGGAGGGTGTTTCAAGAAGGGGTAACAAAGGGTAATAAAATGCAGACAAAAGAGGAAAAGCCAAGGCTGAAAAGAAAGGGCAGCATCACCCTGGAAGCCCCAAAACGGGCTTGTTCCTGTGGCTGCAGGAGTCACCTCTGTCCCTCCCAAGCTCTGAGCACTGGGCTCCAGGCCCATGCTTGACCCCAGCTGAGCTGCACTCAGAGACCTCCCATGCACCTCAGGAGGTTCCTGAGGCACTTCAAGTGCCATGAAATACTTTTGCCCAGCATGGTTGGTGTCTCCCAAATCTCAGTGTGTGAGACCACAGGGGTTCAACAGTACAACAAAACTCCCTGTGAAGGTTGGTATCACAATACCACTTCACAGCAGACACAGATTCCGGATTCTACCATTTTTAACATCTCCTGAGTCACTAATGTATTTTAAAATATAAATATGTATTTAAAATATTACACACGTATAATATATAAATATTAGAGACATTCTAGTCTATATTTTACATATTTCATACTTTCTCTCTAGCAGAAATAATCGACAGGCAGTGCCCTAGAGTAACAAGGCAGCCAGTGCATTTCAAAGTGGCCACAAAACCACTCCCAGGCAACAAAAAAATCCCCACATCTTCCCTGTAGCTGGCCTCTGGTTTGCTGAGCTGCTTGGGAAGGAAGCCCTGGCTCTAAGCAGCCCATGGAATGCAGCAGCAGCCCTGTCAGCCCCGGCCAGGGCTGCAATAGCATCCCAGCACACCTGAATCACTAGGAAGCACTTAGTGAAGCAGACAGATCTGCAGGTCACTGCATTGTTAGAGCTCCAGACACTTGTGAGTCTTAGGAAGGATCAAACCCTTTGCACTTTAAACCCACACAGCTCTTGGAAACTGGTCAATTAAATAAATAATGGCTTGCATCTTGCCTTAGTCAGAAGTTTGTTTTCGCTTCCTAGCCCCTGGAGCTAATGAAAGTTTGGTTTGCTTCCAGTGAAGTTATCAAATTACCCTTAAGCTTCTCATGATGGTTTATGAGCCAACGTAACAAGCAAATAAATACTCTTGATTATTCTCAGATTTTCTTTACTCATCTTCTTTATCAAAAGAATTGAGCTCTGTACAGTTATTCACCTCCCCTGACCTTGAATTCCAGGATTTCTGGAGGCATCAACACCCAGAACTTCAGGTTCAGATAGAACAAGGAGAATAATTTCCCTCAAGCAGGAATCATTAAGTGCACCTTCAGTGACAGACAGTGCAATGCAAGACAGCCCAACATGAGCACCTAAACTGCCCCTGCACCTACGGGGGAGGAAGGCTGATCTTTGACATGCATCTGAGGAGAAAAGCAGCTTTTCAGAGCACCAGCAAGGCAGAAGGACAGGAGAAGGTTACCCATTCAGGAGTGGAGTGGAATGGAGAAAGACACAGATCTTTTGGAAGAGTAGGTGAGGACCCATGAAACAAATTGATCTTCTCACCCAACTGGAGTCCATGAAAGATATCAAACACTCCAGGCAAGCCAAGACAGAAGTTGTAGGAGGTGAGTTCTCACAAAAAAAAGCTTTTCTAAATATTTCTAGATCTGTAAGAAACTTGTCAAAACAGACACAAATTTTTAAAGCCATAAGTGCTGCACAGACAAAGCTCCTCACAGACATGATAAAAACACAGGGCAGTGACTTCAGATAATCTGGTAGCAAAGTACAAGAGGGCCTCTGTGGGCAGACAGGCGCCTCACAGGTGTTGGCTCCTAAAGCCAAAACAAAAAGCAGTTCCTTGAGACAGGCAGCAAAATCTCCAGCAGCACAAGCCAAACCAATCCCATTCCTCAGCTCGTGTCACGCTCAAATATTTGATTTGGGACAGCACCTTCATGGTTTGAGCACCTCAGCCAAACCCCTCTCGTGTGGAAGAGACATGCACGAGGCAGAACCAGCACCTAGGCTAGCACAGAAAGATAAGAAAGGGTAATTCCATGTATCCAAGCTTGCTGATCCTACAAACCCAGCAGCAGGCACCTCCTGTGGCACAGGGAGCCAGCTCAGCTTGCCAAGGTCCCCATCGGGAGCAGCTCGTGGTACCAGGGGAAGACACACCCATTCCTGGAGCAGGACTGAGGGGCAGGCTGAAGCAGCTGCCTCAGCCCCACCAACCCCACTGACCAAGCCCTGCCCACCCAGGGAATGGGACACCCCCAGCCCCTGCACAGCCCAGCTGGGCACAGGGTTCCTCGTGCATGATTCAGGAGGCAGAGCTGTTTTTCCTGCTACAGCAAATATCATCCTCAAATGACAGCACTTCACAAAATCTGAGGTGTGGACTAGCCACATCCATCAAGCACACACACCTGCAGGGTGAGGCCAGCACAGCTAAAAATGCCCTGGACTCAACAGGAAAGGGATTAAGGGAGGAGAAGGCCTTGTGTTTTCTGCTTTGACCTCAGCTACTACTGAAGGATGTTTCTGTTTCAGGAGGGTGGGACCTGAATTTTATCTCTTGACCCAAAGTAGGTCAAGCAATACAGTAATGGAAAGGTCAAAAATATATCTGGCTAAAAGTATGGGAGGTGAATAACAGCCCTCTGAAAGGTCAAGATCCTTTAGGGCTTTGAGAGAAAAACTCAGCAGTCTGTGCTCAATGTCCAGTGGCACCTCTAACTGCTCCTCCTGGCCATCACCACTCAGAAAGGGTGAAGACTCATAGTGGGAGCTGGAAGCACCATTTCCAGACCCTGTTCAATCCCCAGGTGGAAATTTCAACCAGAGAACATGCTGAGGTTACTCCAGCTCTCCATCCTTCCAGGCAAGCTACAGAGAGAGAGGGCCTGAACCTTAGAGGAGAGCTAGGGGGAGCTGGGCTAGGTCAGCATGGCAAAAAAAGGGAGGGATGGAATGGCTCTCTCAACAACCTGAAGGGCAGCTGCAAAGGTGATGAAGACTCATTTCAGTTCTTCCATCAAGGGGAAATCTCCATAAATGACAGCTTGTGAGTGGACCCTAGAAAAAGCTTCATCACTGAGAGATGAAAACCTGGAAAAGGTATTTAGAAAGATGGGATCTCCTTCCTCAGAGATTTTCCTGACACAGCTGGACATTCCTGAAGCAGCAGCTCAACTAGAAACACCCAGGATACAGTTATGCAAGAAACATCCATTTCTGAAATGCAGAGACCCTGAAAAGGCCATTTCAGTCATTGTGGATAACCAATGAAAAATGAAACCCCCAGCAGGAGCAGACAGAAGGGCAGAGAAAGACAAGTGGAGAAGCACAGTGTGGCTGCACACAGGAAACAGTGGGTAAACACTGTCTGGGCCATATCCAGCATTACCAGAGGTAAAAATAACCTAAGATCACACCTGCCTGGAAGGGTGGTCAGGTACTGGGACAGGCTGTCCAGGGAAATGGTGGAATCACCATCCCTGGAACTGTTCAAAAAACATGTGGATGAGGCACTTATACAGACAGGGTTGGGCTTGACAGTGCTGGATCAATGGCTGGACTCGATGATTTAAGTGGTTTTTTCCTACCTTAATGATTTTGTGGTTCTGTGTGGTGGGAAACAGGCACACTCTGAAAGGGCTAAAGGGACTTACCTGTAACTACCACAGCTGCTGCACCCATCATCTTAGCAACAATCACATTAACGAGGCCAATTGGTCCTGGGGACACAGGGGAGAAAGAGAACATGTACCACTGCCAGGCAGCACCAGCCCCACCTCTGAACTGCCCAGAGCTCTGGCAGCCCCTTTGGTTCCCCTCATCCCCTCCAGCAGAGCCCAGAGGCAGAGCCTGAGCCTGCCCATGCCCTCCCAGCAGGCAGGGAAGCCAAGGACTGGCTGTGCTCACTGTACCAGAGCCAGACACGAAGACTTTGCTCCCCAGAGTGACTCCTGCTCTTTTGCAGGCGTGGATTCCCACAGAGAGGGGCTCGATGAGGGCTCCTTCCTCAAAGGTGACATTGTCTGGGAGCCTGCAAGAATGGGACACAAGGAACAGTCACCAATGTAGTTCATGAGGGTGATGGGGAAAGCCATGAGACTCAAAAAACAAACATGGGTGTAAAACACAGTGGCAAAACACACTGTCACCTGGGGTCAGGGGAATATGCTGGAATACACTTCAAGAGATTCCACTGTTCTTTCCCTCCTCTGAAGCAGCATCAAACGTACCTGAAGCATTTTTCAGTGAGGTTTGCCCCAGCACCACACCCAGGGACCCACAAACTTCCCCACATCAACTCTCCAGTGTTTGGTGAGTCAACAAGGATTCCTTTGCCACTCATTCCCTTCAGAATAACCCCCCCAAGTTGCATATGTACCACCCCAAAGCTGCCCTATGGCTCACCACCAGTGAGCTCCCAGAACCCTCACCAGGGCTGAATCAGCTCTTAGAAAACATCCTGCTGCCAAAGGTGAGGCCACCAGGAAAGGCAGCCAGACCCAGGTCTCCCTTCCTGGTAACAACCAGGAACACCTTTCCTGATGCACCAAGTACTTTAACAAGTGGACTGGTCCCAGTATGCATCCTCCCAGCAGTCAGTGGGTATCAAACATGTTTTGGACAAAACCAGCCCTGTAACACAGCCAACATAAGTGACAGAAAAAACAGAGGGAGTGAAACTCTTTGAACTTCTGAAAGAAATCAATCTCAGCCCCAAAACACTGCTCACCAGCAAGCCACCAGTGTGGTTCTCATACTGCTCTGGGAGCTGTGCCTGCCTGGAGGGTCAGCAGGGACAGTGACAACACTGGGAAGCTCAAGGTCAGAGCTCAGCCAGGCCAATATGAAGCCAAGGAAATGGAAATTATGGCTGTGGGAAGACAGCTGTAAGATATCTGCATATCCCTTATTTCCAGGAGGCTTTAAAGGTCTGACTCCAAGAGTTCCCTTGTCACAGAGTCTGCCATTATGTCTGCTACTGCTGGGTTTGGGCAGTACCCTGTCAATGGGGAGGGCATGATCCCACCTCCATCAAGTTACTCAGAGCACCCAACACAGAGTCTGTACACCAGCAGGACACACAGCAACTGCCCAAATGTGTAACAGCTCACTGAGCTCAGCCATTATCTGTTCTTAGCAAATCTGTGCTGGCAGAATGACTGCGTGCCAGGGAATCTGCTCTACATGAGCCAGACACAGCACTGCTGATCTGAAATTGGGAGCAGGCTTTGCATCCCAAAGCTTAAAAAAAAAGTAAAAAAAAAAAAAATTATATATATATATATATATATATATGTATTATTATTGATTTTTGTCCCTCCAATTTGAGCAAATATTACTTTGGCTGTATATATTAAAAATATATTTAATAAAAAAATAAATATATATAAAAATAAATTATTATATATTGTATATTATATATTATATAATATATATATATTACTGATTTCTTTCCTCCAATTTGAGCAAATATTACTTTGCCTGCATATATATATATATATATATATATATATATATATGCAGACAAAGTAATATTTGCTCAAATTGGAGGAAAAGGCAAAAGCCTGGAAGAAGCCAGCTACAAATCAACCACTTCCTCTCAAGCAAAAACTTATGATGCTGTCAGAAAATGTTATTTTGATACACAGGAAATCAATGACAGTGGGTCTGGACAGTGAGATACCAATCCCATCCAGAACAGCCCCTTATCCTGACAGCAGCTGTTGGTATCTGTTTTGAAAGTTCCTGCCTGAGTCAAGTGCCTCCTTCAGACTGACATGATCCTGATTTCTGTGCCAACACCAAAGATCAATCCCGAGGATGTTCCTGCTGAAGGAAGTACCAGCTCCATACACACTGAAAAAGAACAAGCTCCACAGGTAGAGCAGCCTCATGGGGACACTACTGGGGTATTTTTAACTCCTTGTTAAAGGCACTTAAGTGGCTTGGGTATAACAAGTTTTTTTCAGGTCTTTGGAGTATTTGAGCTCTGGCAGAGGTTGCCCAGAGAAATTGTGGCTGCCCCATCCCAGGAAGTGTTCAAGGTCAGGCTGAATGGGGCTTGGAGCAAGCTGGCTTAGTGGAAGGTGCTTCTGCTCATGGTAGGGGGTGGAGTGGGAAGAGCTTTAAGGTCTCTTCCAAACTGAACTGTTTTGGGATTCTATGATTTGCCAGAGTGTTTAAGCACAGATTTTCTTCTAAGCAAATGTCCCAGTGCTGCCACAATTAATAATATAGTCAAGTTTGCTGAACTGCACATGAAAACAGATATGCTGTAATGCTGGTAGCTTAGTGGAGACACTCAGACACACATGAAGAAACAGCTCAGCAGGGATACTGCTTTCTGCTCTGCTCAGAGTGGGATGACTTTGTTTCAAACGACAGAGTGAGATGTCAGCAGTCAGCCTGGTGCTTCCTGAAAAGCAGCAGCAAAACTCAGCTCAAAGAACCAAAGACCTTCAGGCACCAGCCTAGGAAGGCAAGGATATGAAAAGAGACAGGAGAAAAACCAAGAGCAGAGAGCAAATGGGAAAAGGAAAATAATTAAAGGGTAAACCAGTGGTGACATCCCAGAAGACATGCAAGAAATGTTTATGTCTGGCACCTGAGGGGATAAACTGTCTGCCTGACAAACCCTTTGCAAAGTGGCTGCCATCCAAGCTCAGGCATGTTATTTATGGATCAGAAAGCAATAAAACCTGTTGGGATCACATCAAGAGTGTTCCAAAGGGCCAAGAAGTGATTGCTGCAGCTAATCTCCCCCCAGGGAGTGTATATTTCTCTCGGTGGAGGGAGCAGGGACTGACTTGTAACAGTAGCTCGCGCTGTGCTTGTAGTAGCGGCACAGGTTGCCGTCGTCGGGCGGCGTGGCGCAGAAGAAGATGGTTGGGGACAGGTTGTAGCGCCCAGATTTGCAGAATTCATCCATCTCCCTCGGCACACCCGGCTCGATGGCCACACGGTCACCTGGCAGGATGAAAGCAGATGCAGTGGGTCAGGGACAGGGTGGCACACAAGCAGGAGTAGCACCAAAACCCACAGGAACGCTGGCACCATGTCACGAGGAAGGTCTTGCTGCACACACCAGGCTGCTTCCCAGCACTCCCTTTACAGCAGCCTCATGTGAAAAACATCAGTCACTTGGTTTTTTTAAATTTTAAAAGCTCAATAGTAATAAAAGGGTTATGAAAATAGTAATATAATTAGAGTAATCAAAATTTGAACAATTGAGATTTAGGACAATACATGACAATAAGAGCAAAGAGTTACAGACAGCCCAAATACCTTTTCTGGGCAAAATAAGCCCAAAAAAGGACACACATTAACAGAGGATTAACCCTTAAAAGCAACATCCTGTTGCATATTCATACACCTCATACATGATGCATAAATTCCATTCAAACAGAGGATTCTGTCTGGTCAGTGTCAGCTTCTTCCTCCTAATCCTGACTGCATCTTCAGGACTGAATGGGGCTGGAAGAACTTTGTTTCTTCTGATAAAAGAGCAATAAATTCTTTTTCTCTGAAAGATTTAGGTGTCCTGTGGTTGCTATCTGGTTCAAGTACCTCAGTCCTTTCTTAAAAAAATATCTCACATACATAGTTTCTATTTTAACATTATGTTATAACCTAAAACTATATATAACACACTACTTAAAAGATTAATACAGCATAACTTTCTAACACAACACATATAATATTAATTTTAATATTTGGCAAAAGCCAATCATAAAATACACATTTTTCACACTCATCACTGAGGTCTTCCCAGGTACTTGGGAAGAGATGGTGTTTCAGAGGCACAGATGGAAGCTCAGCCCCACACACACACCTTCCTCCAGCTGCCTTGCAGCCAGCCTCAGCAGGTGAAGGGGCAGCCCCCAGACAATCACTCTGTGAGCAGATATTTTGCTGAATCTGTAGAAGAGGAAACACTGAGGATGGAGTAGGTGAGCTTGGCTAGCCACCACACTGCCAGCTGGAAAGGGCTCTTCCTTAGGAATCATAGAATCACGGAAGAATTTGTGTTGGAAGGGACCTTAAATCTCAGCTTTTTCCACTCCCTGCTGTGGGCAGGGACACCTTCCACTATCCCAGGTTGCTCCAAGCCTTGTCCAACCTGGCCTTGTACAATTCCAGGGATGGGGAAGGCACAGCTTCTCTGGGCAACCTGTGCCAGGGCCTCACCACGCTCACAGGGAAGGAAGATAAAGGTGCAGAACACCCAGGAGCCTGGCAGGATTTATCTGGGAACAGAGACAGCTTGGTGCTACAGCAGAATAGCCCAGGGTGCTGGAAGGACACATGCTGCAGGACAAAGAGCTGTTATTTAATTGCTGTCACAAAGCAGGATGGACCAGAGAAAACAGTGTGAGCATAGTACAACTTGCAGGGGACACAAAGCCTCACATTTATCTGGCAGAGGAATCAGAGTCAAACCTCTGAGCAAAGCTCTCCACCAAGAGGCTTTCAGGCAGACACAGGGATAAGGAGGATGGAAGTAAAGAACCATCTAGGCCACACTGCATCCCCTCTGAGCTGGCCAACAACAGGTGTCTGACAGGACACAGGACAGGCACAGCATGAGTACTCTCACATTATACACAGCTGAGAGGCCTCCCAAGTCACAGGTGGTTGGTTTGTATTTAGTAACACTCAACAACTTCTCCTCCTTCCACCACATAAACCACATGGTGTTCAGCATCTCAGGTGAATGCTGCACCTCACTGTGCCTTGCTCTGGTGCTGGAGCAACCAGAGAATGGGCAACCTGTTCTGCCAGCCCTCCATGAGCCCTCACATCCTTGAGTTGTGTCTCTATCTCTCTGACTTGGACATTTGTCAGAGATGCTGCTGCACATGCTGTTATCTCCTTGTCCTCCTCTGAACCCTTCTCCCTTGTTTTACATCCTTTTGGAAAGGAGGAGACCAGAACTGCATGCAGAGTTCCAGATGTGCACTGACATCCTCTGGGTCCCCTTCCCAACAGTAATTTGCATTTTCACTGCTGTGGAGCCAATGCTGCTATGCATAGAGTCAGAGCCAAAGCTCTCACCCCTCAGCAGTGATGGCCAGCACAACATTTTAGATACTAAGCTGGTTTTGTTTGTTCTGTAGTGAATATAACTTTGTGTTTGCCTGCCTTGAGTCCCACTTGCATCTCCCTGGCACCTCTCTGGTCTCTCTGTAACTCTTGCTGACTCTCCCCCACATCTCTCCACCTTGCCTAAGTTACTGTCATCAGCAAACTTTCCAAAATTCCCTGCTCAGTCCACTTTTTAGGACATTCATGAGCACAGTGAGCTGTGGAGGTCCCACCACAGGGCCTGGAGCAGTGGCTCCAGTGACCTCTGCACTGTAGGAGGCTGTTTGCTCCTTCCAGAGCACACACAGAGAAGAAACACTCACAGCAGGCTGCTGGCAAGAGCTATAGATGTGGTTTCTGAAGCTTTATCAAGCTTCCTTAAAAGGCACCTTCTACCAGATACACTCTGCTCTGCATTAAAATATAAAATACAGCCTGGCCAGCTCAACACATCCCAAGATAAAGCTACCTAAGGAATATCACACACCAGTGGCCAAGAAGGGTGACTAACAGCAGCACAGTGACACTTCCTAAAGGAGGTCAGAACTTCAGATAAATTTACAGAAAGAAACACAGCCCGTTATCGACACATTCTCGGAACTGATTAGGAGGAAAACAAACAAATGGGTTTGGTTGCAGATACCTGGTTTCAGATGAGTCACCCCAGAGCCTACTTTCACGACAGTCCCGGAAGCTTCGTGTCCCAGCACCATGGGATCCTTGACAACAAAATCCCCGATGCGGCCGTGCTGCCAGTAGTGAACGTCGGAGCCGCAGATCCCCACGGAATGCATGCGCAGCAGCACCTCTGCCAGGAAAGGAGAGAAGGCTCCTTGTAGAAAACCAGCCTTCTCAGGCACTGGGAGAGCACCCCAGAGCAAAGGCTGAGCCAGTGTGGACGCATCCAAATTTACTGGCATTCAATCAACACAGAATTGTTCGTGCGCACGTTAGGAGAGCGGCACGTTCGCGAGCCACACGAAACTATGCAATGATTCACAAAGCAAGAAGGCTCAAAATGGGGTAAGGCAAAAGATGATGTCAATAAAAATATGGGCAACAGAGTGATGCAGTTTAAGAGCAATGTTATTATTGCTGGGGCAGGAAAGAAATAGCAAGTCCATTTAATTTTCCCTTCTCCCAAAGGTATGATCTGAGCCCCAGAGAGTTAGTGAATTGAATTTCTATCAGCCCATATGCTCATTCTATTAATGTTTAGTCCTGCATAAGATCATCTGGAATGTCCCAAGAGCCATTTACTGTGACATACACCAAATGATGGAACAGGAAGCAAAAGAAGCCAGATAAAGGAGTTTATCTGTGACTGCTCCAGCTCTTCTTTGCAGCTGGAAAAGCAGCATTATCTGTTTCAGCCACACAATTGCTTTTTTGGTAATTTTATACTTCCTCAGAAATATTTTATATTATCAAGAAGCAACAAAACAGAATGAGAAAACAAAGAGAGAAGTAAAGGAAGCAGCCAGAATCAGTCATCTATAGACCTACCATCAGGGCCTGGCTCTGGGATTGGACGGTTTTCCTATGGACAAAAAGGAAAAAAAAGGCATTTAGCTGTTTGTTCATATCCCTGGGAATATCTGTGGAAGCTTAGCTCTGCTTAGCTCAGGTAAATCCATAAGCAGACAAGGTTTTTGGTTCTGTCTGCTCCATAAGACACAGCAGTGCCACATGGACCTGCTCTTGAGCTCCCCTCATTTTCCACACTCAGTGGATAACACAGGGAGTTGTAGGAGTAAGCACACTGCCAGCTTGTAAATCCACCCTCCAAATTATTTTGTAGTAAATTCCCTTTTCCAGCCCAGGCAAGAGACACATACTAAATTTCCCTGTACTGGAGCAGCCCCAAATTTCAGCTGAATCTTTCATCCATCCCACTGGCTGACAAAAAAAATCACCTTTTGTAACCAGGACTATTCTGAACAACCTGTTCTATAAAACTTTAATATTGCAGGGCTTATATTATTATTTTAAATAATACAAAACTTTTTTTTTACTACATAATGATAGAATAACAGAATCACAGAATGGTTTGGGTTGGAAAGGACCTTAAAGCCCATCTCATTCTACACCCCGCCATGGGCAGGGATGCCTTCCACTAGGCCAGGTTGTTCCAAGCCACATCCTTGAACACTTCCAGGGATGGAGCAGCCACAGCTTCTCTGTGCCAGGCCTCAGCAACCTGTGCCATGTATAATTTACATATAATATTTACACACAATATAGACATAATTATTTATACCTATTAATATACAAATTCACTTTCTCTTGTAAGTGCCATGGCAGCTCTTTATGGGATGAATGGCAAAACCAGAGTTAGAAAAGTGCCCCATATTTCCCTTCCACCCAAAAGGTCTGCAGGGATTTTGCCTTCACTGAGCTCCCTCAGCCAAAGGAATGATTTTGCTGGGTTTTACAACATCAGGACAATACCCACCCTGAGGATTATGTCTCTAAGAAAAGCCCCCCAGAGTAGTGCCAACAGTAAACCCTTAAAAATTCATTTGCTGCTCAAACTGTTCTGCATTTTAACTGCTTAAATCCCAGCATATTCCTCAACTCCTATTTTGTACTTCAGTATTCTAAACATCATGGAAAGACCAGCTCTGAAAACATGTTCTCAGATTACTAAACTGACTGAAATTTTCCACGTCCAGACCTGTATCTGCAATTTTTCTGTGTGTGGGGTTTGTTTTGTTACGCTGAGGACACAGCCCAGGGCATTATTTCTAAAAGAGGTCAATCTACATGTAACCTCTTTTACAGAAATGCAATAAGCACAGGATGTGGTGACCCACCAAAGGTACAGACCACCTCAGAGTGAGCAGAAAGTCCACAGTGACAGATAAAGCCAACTCCTAACTGAAAATGTGTGTGAAAAAAAATCCCAAAACCACTTTGTTTTTGGGGTTTTTTTTTTGGCAATAACAACTGTGCCCAGAAAACCTAGACACCTTGGTGGGAAATGAATTCTCCAGCCTGATTTGATGAAAATAGGAGTGACCAAAGTGGAGAAAACCAAAGACACAAATTCTGCTCGTTGTCTGTTGTTCACTGAGAAATTCAGAAATGGTGACTGGTAAAGTAAACACAGCAAATATTTTCTGTGAAAGGAGACATGGAAAGAGAAGCCATGGTAGAAGTATAAAACCAAGAAATCCTCAACGGGCAGCAAAGAGGAACCTGGGCAACTACCTAAGGACAAGAGGAGGCTCAACAAAATGAAAGCAAACACATTTTCACACAGCACAGGGATCACAGCAACTCTGCCCACAGGAAACATGTCCAAAAACCAAGAAAGGTGTGGGAATTACAGGAAGATGGAGTCACCCAGTTTTGGGTATCAATAACAGATAACAAGTTCAGAGTTCACTGCTGGGACTACTCCTACCACCAGTGGGTCAATACCATGAGCACCATTCACATGATGGAAACAAACTTCAGGGAAGCCCAGGAGGAACACACAGAGTGCTGCCAGTGAGGCAGGAGGGCACTGCTGACCAGCTCTAAGGTCTCCAGCAGTACAAATACCCAAGGAAAACTCACACATCTGGGTGTAAGCCAGTTTAGAGACCAGCCACACAGATGTGATGGAGTGCCCACCTGCACAAGTCTCAGACACCTCTGTTAAATCACAGGGGTTTGGAAATGCGTTCTTGAGCTAGAGGAAGCACGTCAGTCCTTAACCCATTTTGATTTCTTTGGGTAGTCAGGCTCCATGTGACTGCAGGGAAAGCCCAATTGTGCCAAAGGTGCCGGGGAGCCACCAGGAGCCACCCACGGCACGTGTGGCTTCAGCTGGGCGGGATTGGTAAAGAATCAACCCCTTCCCTGGTAATCATCCCCTAAACAAGGCGTGTGTCCAAAGTCTGTGTGCTCCCCAGAGCGCTCCTGCCAGGGCTCTGTGTACAGAGAGCTGCCTGCCAATGCCTGCCCAGGGAAACCTTCCTTCCCCTTTGGCACTCCCCAAACTGGAGCACACGGCTCTCCAGCAGCGCCATAGTGATTCAGCACCCAGAAAGAGCCCAGCATTAGCAGCCAGAGAGACAGAATGAGATTAAAGTAATTAAAAAGTACAAAACAAAACTCCTCCCTGTCTGGGAGAGTCCTCCAGCACTTTCTCCCCCTGAACCCTCTGTCCTGCTGCTCACCTGGGCTCTGACAGCCCAAAGGAGCAACAACCACCCTCCCTCCGCCTGCTGCCTGGGAGGGCCCATCCCAGCTGTGAGAATGGCTAATTTGGGGAGGGAGAAGTTTTTTGGGGGTAAAATATTCTCCACCCAGAGCTGGCAAAGATCTCAAGATTATCTCCTCCTGTGTCCCCGAAGTGCATTCTGCAGCTGAAACCTTTCCAAGATCGGAAAAACAGAAAAATATACACACAAAGTTACCAGAACTAGCTAAAAATAAATCATACTTCCGATACTGTTATATCCTTCTAGCAGAAGGAATGAGCATGCCTCTAGCACGCATGAATGAGTGTATCTGTGAATTGATTTCTCTTGCAAAAATGTTGCACCTCCCATGCACACGAGGGCTGGCGCTTTTTGTTTTGTTTTGATTTGGTTTGGGTTTTTTTCCCTGTCCGGGTCATTTCCCGTAATGCTGTGCAGAGCCCGAAGCGGCCGCGGGCTTCCCCTCAGAGGGGATGGGAGGAGGCCCCAGCCATGGGACACCCCACAATGTGGGTCCCCCCCGCCACCCCCTGCCATGGCCGCGGGCAGCCGGAGCCGGTTCAGGCTCTCCCGGGGCCGGTTCAGACTCTCCCGGAGCCGGAGGAACCGGGAGGACCCGGGGCCGCCGTGTGGACATCCCCGGTGCCCCCCACAGGCCGCGGGGCCGTTCCCGCCCTGCCGCCCCCGCCCGGGCCCGGCTCCCCGCGGCCGTACCAGGCGCAGGTCCCCGGCTCGGTGAACCACCACGGCCACGTTCTGCCCCGGCACCGCCATGGCTCGGCTTGGCTCGGCTCGGCGCGGCCCCGGGTCCAAGGATCGCTCCCTGCTGGGGGGGCCGCCCGCACTCCGGCCCCCGCCCTCCCGCGGGCCCGGCACCGCCCCCGGCACCGAGCGGGCACGGCCGGCTCCGGGCACGGCTGCGGGCACGGCTGCGGCCGCGACCCCAGCGCCAGCCACAGCCACAGCTCCAGGCCCAGGTGCTCCGGCTCCAGGCCCCGGCTCAGATTCCAGGCCTCAGCCCCTGCTCCAGCCCCAGCTGCAGTCTCAGCCCCCACCCTGGTACCAGCTCCAGCTCATCTCAGGCCCAGCTCCAGCCCCAGCCCCAGCTCCAATCCAGGCCTCAGCCCCTACTCTGAATCCTGCTCTGGGTCCAGTCCCATCTCCGAGCCCCAGCTGCAGCCACAGCTCCAGGCTCTAACCCCAGCCCCATCTCCAGCCCCAGCTCTGATTCCAGGCCTCAGCCCCTGCTCCAGCCCCAGCTGCAGCCTCAGCCCCGACCCTGGCACCAGCTCCAGGCCCATCTCCGGGCACAGCTCCCCCAGCTTCAGGCTCTAACCCCAGCTCCAGTTCCAGCCCCAGCTCTGATTCCAGGCCTCAGTCCCTGCTCCAGGTGCAGCCCCAGCCCCAATCCAGGCATCAGTTCCAGCTCCAGCCCCAGGTGCAGCCCCAACTCCAGCCTGTAACCCCAGCTCGAGTTCCAACCCCAGCTCCAGCCCCAGCTCCAGGCTGTAATCTCAGCTCCAGTTCCAGCCCCAGCTCCAGTTTCAGGCCCTGGGTCCAGTCCCAGCTCCAACTCCAATTCCAGCTCCAGCCCCAGCCCTAGCCCTATCCCCAGTCTCGACTCCAATTCCAGCTCAAACCACTGCTTCCAGGCTGAATCCCAGCCCCAGCTCCAGTGTCTGCTCCAGCCCTGGCTTCCAGGCCAGTCCAGCCTCACCCTAGGCGCAGCTCCAACTCCAGCCCCAGCCTCATCTCCATTCCCGACCCCAATTTCAGCCCAAATCACTGCTTCCAGACCCAATCCCAGCCCCAGCTTCAGCTCCAGTGCCTGTTCCAGCCTTGGCTCCCAGGCCCATTCCAGCCTCACCCCCAGGCCCCAGCTCCAATTCCAGCTCCAGCCCCTGCTCCAGATGCAGCTCCAGCCTCATCCCCAGTCCCAACCCCAATTCCAGCCCAAATCACTGCTTCCAGGCTCAATCCCAGCCCCAGCTCCAATTCCAATTCCAGCTCCAGCCCCATCCCCATTCCCGACCCCAATTCCAGCCCACATCACTGCTTCCAGACCCAATCCCAGCCCCAGCTCCAGGCCATGCTGATGACAACACTGCACCCCGCACTTTGACTAAAATTCAGTAAAATGTGACCTATGTGCTTGCCCTGGACATGACACAATTGGAATTGGTTATCACAGCTGCAGAAATAGTTTACTGGGGGGGAAAAATGGAGACTTCAGGGATTCTGGGTTTTGGGGACAAGCGGTTTCCTGCTCTAATGGAGTTGGCAAACAGCTCAAATAGATTATCCCCTCCAGTGTCATTGAATCATGGAATATCCAGGGTTTAAGGTACCCACAAGGACCATTGAGTCCAAGTCCTGTCCCTGCACAGACACCCCAACAATCCCACCCTGTGCCTGAGAAATTGTCCAAGCTCTCCCTGAGCTGTGGCAGGCCTGGGGCTGTGACCATTCCCTGGGAGCCTGTTCAGAGCCCCAGCACCCTCTGAGGAAGAGCCTTTACTCATATCAAACCTAATCCTCCCCTGACACAGCTCCAGCTGTTCCCTTTGTCCTGTCATAGGTCACCAGAGGGAAGAGCATTCTAAGAACATTCCGTAGCTGGGAGCTTTCCAAGCTTGACTTCCTTGGAAACACAGAAAATATACAGGATTTAATATGTAAAATTACCAGAACCAGCTAAAAATGGCCTAAAAATGTGTTTCTAATATTATTTTGTCCTCCTCCTTGCATGAATTTAGTTTCCCTAAAACTGTTTCACCTCCCAGACACATGAAGTCTCATGCTTTTTATTTTTTTCCATTTCAGGGTCATTCCCTGAAATATTTATTGCAGTCAGAGTCAACATCCTTGCAGTCATTACTCTGAGGGTAGGGAAGCAAGTTCATGGGAAGCTGTGACAAAACACCTTACTCAGTGCTTATACAGCAATATAATTCCTGATACTTCAATGGAAGAAGCAATATTTGCATTTTATGGAAAGGTTGGCAACAGTTATTTCTTCCTGGATATGCTTGTTTTATCAAGGTACCTGCTTGTGCCTTTCCTTTTTAGGGTGTATTTGCCTCCAGACTAGCCTTGCCACTCAAATTACCTGTGTGGGATTCACCATGACAGCCTGCAGCTCTGCCAGCACAGCACTAAATCTGCCTCTCTAAATCTGAAAAAATGCTGGAGACATGGGCTGGGAGCTTCACTGGGAACTCAGGGCTCTTGCTGTGATGCACCCCTTTGGGTTCTCACGTCAGTTCCTTGCCAGACTTTGGGCAAAAAGTGACTTTTTGTTGGGGCAGGGAAGCTGGTTCCTTCAGCTCTTCTGCTCCTCCCTGCCATGACTGTCAGCGCTCTGCCCTCAGTTTTCTTCCCTTCTCTTGCCCTTCCTTTCTGAATCAGATCCCTTCACACTTCCATGTTTTCTCTGCCAGAATTTGCTGCCTGTGCCTGCTGGGCCTGCTCATCCTTCTGGACCACAAGGACTTCACCAGCCACTACAAATCCTCCAAGATCCTCCTATAAAAGATGTTTTGAAGACCTTGCAATGGCCAATTTCTCTTTGTTTGCCTTCAGCATAGCCTGGCAAGCCCTTTTGACTGCCACCCACAGACAAAACACCTGTAGGACTCAGTCCTAATTAATTTCTCTCTCACCTCTCTGTGTGTGGGTGTCTGGCTTTCACTGGCGAGGCAGTTCACGTTCCTCCAGGCACACAGGAGCAGTGCTGTGGGATTGTGTCATAGCCATGGTGTGAGCTCTCACAGCAACCCTTATTACCACAGCCATTTCACTGCTCATTAACTCAACCAAATGTTTGCCCATTCGTTCTGTGATCAGAATGCTTGTGGTCCTGCTGGAAGAGGATGTGGGTGCTTTGTTGACATGACAATAAATCACTTCACCTGCAGCAGTCAAACTCAGTGTGTGTTTTCCTTGTGTGCAAATGATTAAACACTTCAGGACTAACTCAGTGAGGAGAATTGGGGCATGACCTCAGGGAGATGCATCCCCAGGTCTTGGAGGGTGAATTCTGCTGAATTCTCTGCAGCCTGGGCTCAGTCTCTCCATCTGCATGAACTCTCCATCTCCATGCACAGGGCAGGCAGGACTCACATTGGAGGCAGATGCTCCTGTTCTCCTTCCCTTAGGAGAATATTTCCCTTTACCTTATAGAGGATTCTGGTGTTTGCCTAGGAGGTGTCACCCCCAACAGAATTGCCCTGGAGCTTCTTCCACCTCCCAACACCACAATTCTATTTCTGACCAACTACATCAAAGTGTTTTCTCCAGAACTGCTGCAGAAAATTCTAAGGTGCCTGTCCAAGATCTACCATCACCTTTGACAGAGCTGGAAAAATAAATAAGTTATTCCAGTAACTGTGATAACTGCACCTCAGCTGTAAAGCCATCATCCTGTGACAGTCTTATCTCCTCTCTGAAACAAAGGGACCTTGAGTGGTAGGGCTGTGTGAGGTAGTGACCTACCACCCACCCTAGATTAGGGTGCGGTTCAGTAATCCTATGGAATAGCTCCAAGTGGGGACAATCAGATTATCAAATAATGATGAAACAATGCAATGGGAGAAGAAGGCTCTGTTGTGGCTGCTGGTTGCAACTTTTTGCATTATTGTTCTATTCTGGATCAAGAATTTCATCCACCTTCTCGTACGTGCCGCTGCTCCCTCCACCTCTTCTATCAATGGCATGACTCCGTCAGTTGGGTATTTACTAAACATGGAACTGTTTGCATACTCAGATTTGTGCTTTCCACAGAAGCCATCCTCAGCCCTGACTTCCTTGTCCACCCTTGCTCTCAGCTCTGCTTTTGATAAGACATGGCATCACATGTCATCCCATCACTTAATATTTAACACAACTGTCTCCAGAAAAACACTGCTCAGGAAATCATTTGACTTATCCTTATAAGACAAACATTTAGGGACTGAGTGCCAGATTTTTAAGTTCCCCCTTCCTGGGAGAGGTGACTGTTCCCTGCAGGACAGCCACCCTGTCCCAAGCCTGAGGTGGACAGGAGCACAGTGGCTGACAGTCCCTCTGCACTGTGTGCTCACCCCCAGAATTACAGAGCTCACCATCAAACTCTTCTGCAAATGAGCTTTGAGTGGCAGTGGTGGATCTGGGATAGGGGTGATAGCTGGCACTGGGGCAATGTGTCCACCTAATTTTGTGTGTGTGCTTTCCTGGTAAATCCTGTGGCTGTGTGAGTCATGCTGGAGACTGGCAGGCCATGCCAGGGCAGGGTGCAGGCTGCAAGAGCCACCCAGGAGTTTGGTGGAGCTCAGGATCAGGGTCATAACCCACAGAATCTCTGCTTTGATTTGTGACTAACACCTGCTCTGCATGTCCACAAACAGCCCTTCTCTCTTCTCCCAGGTATCTGTGGGTTTAAAACTGCTTTACAATCAGCAAGATCTTCTTGGTAACCTATTTTGAAGCCTCCCGTGCTGCTTCCTTCCTTGCTCTGACATTGCCACCCCAAGAGCAGACAAACCCCACCTTTCCATGTCCATGCACCAGCATTGTTCTCTTAGTGGTGTTGCTGTGCCCCCACCTGCCTGCTCTGATCCCTTCTCTTTGAAGTACAATTGTACTGATGTCACAGACACTTTTCATTCAAAGGGCTGCCAGAATTCCTCTGGCAACTTCATCTCCAGCCTCCATGGGAGCCAAGCCCTGTCCCTGTTCCCCAGGCTCACAGGCTGCGTGTTGTGGATTATCACCAGGAGCATTTGGACAACACTCTCAGATGCATGGGGGAGATTCTTGGGTTGTCCTGTGCAGGGCAAGGAGTTGGACTGGATCCCTTCTAACTCAGGATATTCCATGATTTTGTGATTCAATGACTTATTGGTTCCAATCAGCAGAGCAAGGCATTCAGCCCAAGATTTGCTGCTGAAGGCCTCAGTCACATAAGCACCAGTGCTGGTGTAAAGCTGTATTTGCTCTTCCCTAGAGGAATATTTTCAAAATTATCCAAACCAGCGGACCCATTTCCCCCACAAAGAGTTTACACATCTTTTAATAGTATCCAGAAATATCACTGTAGCAGGAGATCCTAGAAAAGGAATAAAAGAGTGGGATGCAAGTGACAGAGAGAAAAGATACATAAATCAGTGCAAGATCCAAGGAGTGGGAGGTCAGGAATGTGTACCTAGGAGCACTCTCTGGATGTGAGCGTGTGTGTCCCTCTAGCCCCAGAACTCCCCTGAGCAGGTTGGGTTTGCCCATGTTTACCCAAAGGCTCTGCTCCGAGCAGCAGTGGGATTTCTGTGGGCAAGTCAGGGCACCTCGAGGCACATCCCTGTAAGCACAGAACAAAGGCTGCCGGATGCTTTCCTGACACCAGCTGGCATTGCTGAGCAGTGCCAACCCTGGAGATCTGCCCCTGCACACAGCTCAGGCCCCACAGGGTTTGCCTCACCCCAGCCAAGGCCTCTCCTCTCCCTGGGATGGTTTTGTGGAGCAGCTTGTCCAAGGGAAGGTATCCATCACTGCTCCTTTATCTCAGGGAGGAGATGTCTCCTCTCCTTGCATCTCTCCTTCCTCACAGCCTTGGAGATGCTGTTCCTCACTGCTCCCAGCAGTGCTCCACCATTTGGCTTTTGTCACAGACACATTTTCTGAAAAACCCTTTGCTAGGAGTTTTTCTCCTGAGAAGCTGAGAAGCCTCAGAGGAAAAGAAGAACAATGATTATCTGCTGCTGTGGAATGCAACGGGTGAATTTTTGATTGGTCTCATGTGGTTGTTTTTAATTAATGGCCAATCACAGCCCAGCTCTCTCAGACTCTCTGGCCAGTCACAAGATTTTATTATCATTACACTCTTTTCCTTGCTAGCCTTCTGATGAAATCCTTTCTTCTAATCTTTAGTGTAGTTTTAATATATCATTTTCTTTTAATATAATATATATCATAAAGTAATAAATCAGCCTTTTGAAACATGGATCCAAGATTCTCATCTCTTCCCTCATCCTGGGACCCCTGTGAACACCACCACATGCTTTTCTTCTGGGACCATCCCAAAATGCTGCCTTCACCCTGCCTCATTAGTGCAGGGCTATGCTTGGAGGAAGAGACATGAAATTCAGTGGAAGTAGTTATAAAAATACTATTTTCCACAGTCCACTGCACAGAGCACTCCATGGGGTGGCTCAGGGGTGATTTTACCTTGAACAGCTCCACCCAACTCTCCCCTTTCTCACCCTGATGTTGGCTTTGATCACTCCCTCTCCATCTTTGGGGCTGCAAGCTCTGACATTCATGCCTCAAACTTTGCCCAGAAAGGAAAAACCCATAATTCTGGGGCTGAGAAAATAAGAAAACCTTATTTTTTTTTCATTGCTCACCCCAAAGCACCTTGTGTGAGTGTCACCAGCATTTGCTTTCAGTTTCCATCTCCAGGGCCTTCTGTGCATGGGAGCTTTGCTCTGATCCCATACACAAACACACACTGCTGGAGATCACCTTTTTCTTCACCACAGCATATTTTCTTTGGAAACCCAAGGTGTACTTACTGGCTTGGGATTTGTGTGTCTGTTTGTAATAATCTTTTTGAAGAATACAAACAGATTAAAAAGAAGTTATCTTCCTGTTTTGTTTTATATAATGCTTTTTTTAAGGGCAGGCATGAAGAGAAGAGAACACCAAGCAGGGCTTGGACACTCTAGAAAGGTTTAAACCTTCTGGAAAACACTGTCTGCATTCAGTGTCATATATTTAACCTCTAAAACAATAGATATTTTTTATTCTAGCTAAAAACGTTTCTTTTTAAGAAAAAATATCTGTTAATCCTCATTTATTGAGTGATAAATGACTACTGACTGTGAGACAGACAATTAGATATTTCTGCAAATCAAGTTTAGCCAGAGTTATCCCTCTCCCATGCAATGTCCCCTAAATTGCAAGAAACAGGGAAAGTTTTGAGTTGGAGGCAATTCTGGAGATCTCCAAGGATGAAGAGACCCCTCACCACTGCTCCATAGCCTGTCCAGTCACTCTGCCACTCTCAATATATTTTTTTTCCCTTGTATCCAACTGGAATTCCTCCCATTTCCCACCAAAGTTGCTCCCCAGACACAGGCTCTCTCCATCAGAAGTGAAAAATAATAATTTTATACTGTGAAATGCTAAGAAAGGATTTTTAGCCTTCATTAAATGCTCACTTAGTTTTTAATGTTCCACCACCCCATTTTTTTTACATATATTGGATATAAGTTTTCCATGCCTTTAATAAAGCCAAACTCATCACAGGAACTCAGCATATCATCCCAAGAGGGACCCTAGAATTTTTGTATCTATGGCATGGAGAAATTTTTTAGAATTGGCTTTTAAAATTTTTTCTTCTTTTCTCTCTCTATTTTTTTTTTTTTTTTAGAAAAGAAACCAAGAAAACAGGCACAGTGGTCATTTGGATTTCCAGGTAAACTTTTCCTTGGTAAATATTAAGGAAGTAGGTCCATGTCAAAATGCTCTGTTCAAATCCAGTTGCTGCCTTTCAGGAGGATACTGGCACAGCCAGGCTGATCCTCATAAGAAAAATTTCTCTCCAACTCCCAAAAATTTCCCCTAAAAAGGCAACTACCTACAAGTGCCAACTTCCTTGGAAAATCAACATTTCCTTGCTGATTCCCAGCCCACATGGAAGTTCTACACCAGAGGGGCAACCTAAAATAAGGGTATTTAATTAATCAAATTTGACCCTGTGTTGTTCTCATGAGCATTTTAATGTGCCTGGGGCACAAAGGCAAGGCTGGAACAGGATCACAGAATTATGGAATCATTTGGGATGGGAAAGACCTCTGGGGTGATCCAGCCCAACTGCTCCCCCAGCACTGCTGGGTTCAACACTAAACCACATCCCCAAGGGCCACATCCACAAAACTCTTGAACATCTCCAGGGATGTGACTCCACTTCTGTCCTGGGCACCCTGTTCCTGTGCTTCACCACCCTTCCAATGAATAAATTTCCCTAATATCCACTCTAAGCCTCTCCTGCTGTGACCTGAGGCCATTTCCTCTCATCCTGTCCCTGTTCCCTTGGAGCAGAGCCTGATCCCCACCTGGCTGTCCCCTCCTGTCAGGAGTTGTGCAGTCAGAAGTTTCCCCCTGAGCCTCCTTTTCTCCAGGCTGAGCCCCTTTCCAGCCCTTTCAGCTGCTCCTGGTGCTCCCAACCCCTCCCTATATTTCCTCATTGCATCCAATGGGATTTGGGAGGCAGAGGTAGAGCAGCAGCTCTGTCTGGAGAAGCCACAGGAGGTTTTGTGATGTGGGAGGTGTTACCAGTGGTTTCTATCCTGCTGTGACACTGGAGGTTCAGACTGCCCTGGTAGAACTTGTTCCCAAGGAAATCTGTTAGGATCAGGGAGTTGAAATCCACCTGCACCAGCTGGCACCTCTGGAAACGCCACCCAGGGTCACCCACCAGTGCAGGGACCTCCTGGGGACAATGGCAGACATGAACCAACCCCTGGCAGATGTTTGGAGCTGGCAGCATTAACTCCTTTTGCTGAGGAAAGAATGACCCAGCTCAGGACACTGTGCACAGAGAGCAGTTCCAGCCTTCCCCAGACATTTGCAAGGATCAGGCTCCTCTGCCAACACCTTGCTCATGATCCTGAAGGGTGACAGATCCCTGGGAAACTCCAGCACATTCTGACTGCAGCTGGGGTGTCAGGTTGTGCTGTCTTTGCCACCAGGGAGAGAAGAGCACCTGTAGCTGTGCCCTGAGGGGACCGTGCTGTCACACACAGAGCCCTGAGCAACCCACCCAGCCCTGAGCACGATGCCAAGGACACTGAGGGGACAAGAGAAGTGATGGGAGCACACCAGTGGTGGGACCAGCCTGCCCTGACAGTCAGTAATTGCTGCCAGCAATTGGCTTTGACCCATTGCTGCCCTGGCTTTGACACAAGCTGCCCCTCTCCCTTTGCTGCTGGAGCTGCTGTCCTGGGTCAGCAGCATGGAGACCTGGAAGCCAGGGGAGATTCAGGGGTCAGACCCACTCCTGGAACCCAGGGGAGATTCAGGGGGTCAGACTCATTCCTGACACCCAGGGGAGATTCAGGAGGTCACAGTCACTCCTGGAACCCAAAGGAGCAGGAAGGAATGGGGACCTGGAACCCAGAGGAGATTCAGGGGGTCAGACCCACTCCTGGCACCCAGAGGAGCATGCAGGAATGGGTCAGCCACAGCTGAGCCCAGCAGGTGAAGCAAAATGGACAAAGCCCAGGGGGTGATGCCCAATGGATGAAGCCCACCAGGTGAATTCCACCTGAAGAAGCTCAGGGCGAAGGCCAGGAGGTGAGGCAGGCTCTGCCATGCCTAGGGAGGGTGGGAAATGCAGGGAATGGGAGAGCTCTGGGCTCCCATAGCAGGACAAACACTCCAGTGACTCCAACCCATCTGCATCCCAGGGAAAAGCTGGAATTTCTCCTGAGCTGAGCACCCCAGAACAGAGCAGGACATTTTGGATGATTTGGAGATCCTTAAAGGATTTTTTCAGGAGCTGTTGCTCTCCTGTCCCAGAGGTTGCTGCAGCTGGTTCTTGATCTCCTGCCTGTGCTGGGCTGAGAACCTGAATTTTGATACAATAAAATTTCTTTAAATCAAAAGAAGTGACAGACACAGATTCCACCAAGAACAGATTGAATGCTAAAATTCTGGCAGAGTGGAGGAGAGGATTTTGAACCCCTTCAGAAAATGTTTGAAACAACTTCTACTGTTTTTGATGCTGTCACTTTCTCATTCTCCTGACAAATTTTAAAAAAGAAATGGTGACACTTCTAAGATTATATGAATACCTATTGGAGATGCCCTGAAATGTCTATTAGATAAATAACTATGCTTTGGATTTGCTTTTGACCCTAGTTCAGCTTTTCCATAAATGACCATGGTGTCTCAACCATGAAGACTGGAGGCACTTTGGGTATGTGAATATGTGAATATGTGAATATGTGAATATGTGAATATGTGAATATGTGAATATGTGAATATGTGCAACACCAGTCTATAACCTTTAGAGAATAGCAGACATATTGAATTTAGCATTAAGCAGCAAGATGCAGGAAGGCACCGAGTGGCCTCTTCTCCGTGCCAGCTTGTCCCGTGCCAGTCTCCAGTGCCACCTGCCGCCTGTCCCGGCACACTGAGGGCTGGCAGTGCCACTCCCGCCCATCCCGGCTCACTCCCAAAGGAGCGGCTCCGGTGCCCCGCGGGATGGAGAGCCCAGTGTGTCACGGCTGTGTCATCGCAGAAGGCATCGCACTTCTTCTTTTTGAGTTCAATGAGTAATACCAGCAGCTATGCACAGGAGAGCGACAGCTCCAGCCTCAGGGGGTTCCCAGGCTCGGCTGGAACAAGCCAGGACCGGCCTGAGTGGTGACAGTGCCATCTCAGCCCGCTTGGACTGTGAAGCAACACCCCCATCCCGTCCCGTTCCAGCTCAAATTCTGTGTATTTTTGATAACAACGCTGTAGCTGACCAGGAAACCAGAAAATATTTTCTTTTATGAACTTAATATAGAGCTTCTTTGCCTAAAGTATCACAGAATCACAGAATCATGAGGTTGGAAGAGACCTTTAAGATCATAGAGTCCAACCTGTGCCCTAATGTGATGGTGTTCACAGGATTTTTCGGGTTGGGGAAGAGATGAGGATCTGACTCCATGTTTCAGAAGGCTGATTTATTATTTTATTATATATATAATATTAAAACTATACTAAAAGAATAGAAGAAAGGATTTTATCAGAAGGCTAGCTAAGAATAGAATAATAAAGAATGATAACAAAGGCTCGTGGCTCAGAGAGTCCGAGCCAGCTGACTGTGATTGGCCATTAATTAGAAACAACCACATGAGCCCAATCACAGATGCACCTGTTGCATTCCACAGCAGCAGATAACCATTGTTTACATTTTGTTCCTGAGGCCTCGCAGCTTCTCAGGAGGAAAAATCCTAAGGAAAGGATTTTCCATAAAAGATGTCTGCTACACACGCGTTTCCCGCCCTGTCGGAGCTGAAATCGCGCTCGGGCTCCGGCTGTTGCTGTTTGCTCAGGTCTCGGATGCCACCTCCTGGCTTTGCTGCTGAACTGTCCATGTCGCGACAGCGCCGGCCCGGAGTGCATTTCCCATCACAACATCCCAAACAACAACGGCGTTAAAGCCTGCCTGGTTCAGAGCAGCTTTTGTTCTTTGTGGAGCTGACCCCATACAGGAATTACCTCCTGTGATTATTGACCCTCAGGATCCCATTGCAGCAGCACCTTGAGTCCCAAAGCCTCTCTGGGATGTTCCCCATCCTTTTGGGGGTGGCATCTGTCCCCCCTCACCTTTCCCTAACAGTTGTTTTTGGGGTGATTTTGTTACATGATCCCTGCGGCATCCATTGTTTATCACCTGTGTCATCCATGGGGTGACAATTCCAAGTCTCTACAGACTTGTTGCTGGGTTGGGGGATAATTCGACAACAAGATGTTCGGCAGGGGAAGAGCAGAGGTGTTTTTGGAGCTGTGAGTGTGGTGATATCCCCCAGAGCTCCTGAGAGGGGGCACTGTGCCACAAGGAATCGTGAGGCAGCCGCAACGCTGTCTCCTCCCTGCTTGGTGTCCATCATTCCCTGCCTCCTCCTGCCCTCCCGGGGATATTTCAGGCCTGGCTGAGCTTGCTTGTACAGCTGCCAGCCCAACCTGCCTCTCCCAGAGGTGCTCCCGAGCTCATCCATCATTGCACATCTCAGACAGTCATTTAATCTGCCCCACGGATGTGTGATGCTCCCTGACCACAGGAGATCTGCTCCTCACCCTCACAGGGGTGGACAACGCACGTTTGCCTGGGAATCCCAGCAACCTTCCATGAGATGCAGCTGCTTGCCACAGCTCAGATCCTGTGCTCAGCTTTGGGCCCCTCCTGACATCGAGGGGCTGGAGCACATCCAGGGAAGGGAACTGAGCTGGGGAAGGGGCTGCAGCACCAGGAGCAGCTGAGAGAGCTGGGAGGGCTCATCCTGAGAAAAGGAGACTCAGGAGGGACCTCCTGGCTCTGCATAACTCCCTGACAGGAGGGGGCAGATGGGGGGAAGCTGGGCTCTGCTCCCAGGGAACGAGGGACAGGATGAGAGGAAAACACCCCAAGTTGTTGGGGAAAGTTTGTTTCCTGAAGGGGTGATCAGGCATTGTAAGGGGCTGCCCAGGGAGCAGTGGAGTGATCCTCCCTTGAACCATTCAAACCTGTGGTGATTGGGAATGTTGGTTTAGTGGTGGCAGTGCTGGGGAATGGTCTTAGAGGGCTTTTCCAGCCTTAAAAATGCTGTGATTCCATGATCCATGGCAGTCAGCAGGGAGCAGTAGCTGCTAAATCCTGCTGCAGGATGGAGCTGGGGCTCTCTGAGACCTTTCCCCACAGCTGTGGCCATTGTTCTCTGCTGATGGACAAACAGCAGCAGGTCAGCAGTGATGTCCGCAATGATCTCTAGCCATGACAGGTTTCGGCGTGGGAGAGGACAGGGAAGGGGACAGTGGCAGCAGGGCTGGCACAGACCAGCAGATGGGAATTGCTGGGGTTTGATCCTTTACAAAACCCTTTGAGTTGTTCTTCGTCACATTTTCCAGAGAAATGGGTGAAAAGCACTGACATGACTGAGCTGCATCTGGGGATCTTCAACCATCAGCAGAGGAGTGTGGGGCATGAGGGGAGCAGCAGAGCTGTGGGATGGCCCTGCCCCAGAGCTCCTGTGAGCAGCACATCCCTGGATGAGCACTGCTGTGAGATGATCTGAACCCTTTCCTACCTCTCTGGGTGCAGCAGGGACAGAGTTTTGGATCTGCCCCCCCTGGCTGGCTCTGATCACCTCCAACGGGAGCAGCTGATCCAGCACAGCCTGCTGAGAGGCCCTTTTGCATCCCAGCAGATGGATTTTCTATTCCCAAAGTGTTCTTTGCCTCAGTGCCCAGACCACACACTGTGGCAGAGTGCAGCATGCTCAGGAGAAGAGAGTCCAAAAGCTCCAAGATTTATCTTCAAAACAAGGAAAAGAGGAGCTTCCAGTAAAGTGTAAAACAAAAGCATGACAAAAGCAGCTTTTCCCCCCTATATTTTTCCAGCCTCAGTGTCATCATCTCTATTCCCTGGCAGGTTTGTCCTTTGGCTATGGGCTGACACCCCCAGGCAGCACAAGGACCAAAGGTGCATAGACCTGCACCCTTTCCCTGGTGATGCCAACAGAGCATCCCTGCACCTCGAGCTCCATCCTGTCTGGCGATGGGGACATTTTGGGGACATCCCGTGTCCCCAGATCCCCTCGCAGAGGGTGTGTCCGAGCAGGACCCCATCGGGAGCAGCCGGGGGCAGGGCACACGTGTGTCCGCAGCCGGGGAAGGGGTGCCCGGGGACCCTCGGAGCAGACGTGACCTACTTTAGCTCCGAGGCGAGTCCCCGTGTAAAAGCTTCGTAGAGCCGGGCGTCAATTATTCATGGCCTGGCCATGTTAATGCATGTGCTAAAGGCTTTAAAAAAAAAAAAAAAGAAAAAAACCACCCGAACAGGATAAAGTCTGCTGTATAATTTAAAGCCTTGCACGCTGCCGTCACCATGGCCCGCTGCTCCCGGAGTGTTTCCGCTCAGGTGAGCAGGGATGCGGATGGAGGCCGCAGGGAAGGGCCGGCTCGCCGGAGCTGGGATGGGCTTGGGAGCCGGGATGAAGGCAGAGCTCCAAAGCTCGGGCTGCGGGCGGGGGATCCCATGGGAAGGGGCTGGCAGCCTGCTGTGTGCGGGCAGCCCCACAGCGAGTCACTTCCCGGAGCAGCAGCGCTCGCTCCGCTCCATTCCCAGGCACGGGGGCCAGGCCGCCTATTTTTAGACCTGCCTTTTTTCTTTTGCCTTTTTTTTTTTTTTTTTTTTTTTTTTTTTTTTTTTTTTTCCTTGCTTTCGTTCAGCGCTGCCCTCGAAGGCCTGGGGAGGGAGGAAAACACTGATCCCTGGGGCGGGAAGCTGCGTGGGAGGCTCCGGAGTGCCCCACACAGGGGTCAGCCCGCCAGGCCATGGGGACGCTGGGGCACCGCAGGGAGAGCCCCGGGCCCCGCACGGAGATTCCCAGCGGGACAGGCAGCCCCGGGCCCAGGACTGCCATTTCCATGGGGACAAGCAGCCCCCAACCCCTGCACGGAGATTCCCACCAGGACAAGCAGCCCCTGGCCCTCACATGGAGATTCCTAGCGGGACAAGCAGCCCTGGACCCAGGACTGCCATTTCCATGGGGACAAGCAGCCCTCAATCCCTACACAGAGATTCCCACTGGGACAAGCAGCCCCTGGCCCTCACATGGAGATTCCTACTGGGACAAGCAGCCCCTGACTCCTACAAGGAGATCCCCACTGGGACAAGCAGCCCCCCTAGTCCAGGACTGCTATTCCCACCGGGACAAGCAGGCCCCAGGCTCCTGCATGGAGATTCTCCCCGTGACAAGCAAGCCCTGGCTCCTACAAGGAGATTCCCACAGGGACAAGCAGCCCCTGTCTCCCACAAGGAGATTCCCAGCGGGACAAGCAGCCCCAGGCCCAGGACTGCCATTCCCACTGGGACAAGCAGCCCCTGGCTCCTACAAGGAGATTCCCACCGGGACAAACAGCCCCTGGCCCCTGCACAGAGATTCCCACCAGGACAAGCACGCTCCAGTTCCTACATAGATATTCCCACCGGGACAAGCAGCCCCCGGCTCCTACAAGGAGATTCCCAGCAGGACAGGCAGCCCCGGGCCCAGGACTGCCATTCCTAGCGGGACAAGCAGGCCCCAGCTCCTACAAGGAGATTCCCAGCGGGACAAGCAGGCCTGGGCCCAGGACTGCCATTCCCATAGGGACAAGCAGCCCCCAACCCCTGCATGGAGATTCTCCCCGTGACAAGCAAGCCCTGGCTCCTACAAGGAGATTCCCACGGGGACAAGCAGCCCCTGTCTCCCACAAGGAGATTCCCAGCGGGACAAGCAGGCCCTGGCCCAGGGCTGCCATTCCAGCAGGTACAATAAGGCCACAGAAGGTCGGGCAGCACAGGCAGCAGAGCAGGAGCTGGGCGGGTGCACGGGGAATGCTCCAGCCATGGAGAGCGTTTGCCTTCTATGGAGATCTCCTGCTCTGCTGGCACGGAGGAGAGGCCTCAGCCTCACAGCCGCTGGGAAGGGGGAACAAAAACATCCAAAAGAGCTCAGGGCTGTCCTCGCAGAGGCCTCCAGCAGTTTCACACCACAACCCCCCACAGCACAGCCCCAGCCAGGCCAGGGCTTGCCCTGCTCCCAGGGGTGGGGAAGAGCCAGCTCCTCATCCTCAGCTGCATCCCAAAGCAGCCCGCATCCTCCCAGCCTGGGAAACGGGGCCAGGCCAGGCCTGCAGCATCCCACACCATTCCCACAAGAAAACACCCAAGACCACAGAAAAAGTCACAGCAGCCTCTGGGTATATATATTTTTTTTTTGGTTGCATTTCATATATTATCCAGTTTCACATTCTCATAGGATCAGCAATTATAGAGCAACTTATTCTCAAATCTTTTAATACAAGCGAGACAGCCATGGTCAGATAATACTTAAAGCACTTCAATACCAAGCAATAAGATGCTAAAACAAAAATTGCACAATTTCTTGTTTACTATGCCTGACTGAATCATTGGTACAGAAGACAACCCTTCTTTTTCAAGCTTTTAACTAAACATTAACTTATCTTACAGGATTACAATTTCTCTTTAATAATAATAATAATAATTAATTGCACACAAACACACAAGAAATTCTTTATGATGCATAAATATTTCCTTATTACACATGGTACAAAAATACTCGTACTTCTTTTTTTTTTTGTTCGGTATTCCCATAAGGATGGCTGATTATTTGGCAAGACTGGATGCTCTCCAATCAGAAGAATGTGGGGGGGAAAAAAAAAAAAAAAGAGGTTAGATATTTTACAGCTGTTCTATATATAGAAGTTTGAAGGAGGAAAAAAATAATATAATAACCCTGACTTTAAAACAAGCAGAATGGATGAGAACAAAAACCCAGTGCATCATACTTAAAAAAAAAAAAAAAAAGCATTTTTCAAATTTTTCTGGTCATCCTGGGGAGGGGAGGGTGGAGGTGGGAGAAGGGGTGAGACAAGGACAGTTAGTATTTCTCAAAGCCAAGTCTTCACCGAAGCAAGAGGAAAACCTTGATGGATCAATCCGTTGGGCCAAGACCTGTTGCTAACGGTTACACAAACGCTAGAACAAACAAACTTACACTCACACAGACACAAGTTAAGTGTTTTAATTCATGCCAGAAAACATGCAAAACCCATTTTTGCCTTTCGATTCCTTCAGCCGAGCTGCCCCCGGGGCAGGGGGAGCTGGGGACGCCCAGGACCTGGCCCCGGCTGGGTTTCAGTGCAGCCGGATGGCAAAGCTCAGGCAGGGAGGAGGTCCTGGGAGTGGATGGAGGGAGGGATGGAGGCAGCACACAGCCCGTGGCTGGGGCCACGATGGCTTCACAGTCCAGGGAAAGGGTGCTGGCAGCCCCAGGGGCAGCGCGGCAGGGCGGACGCGTTGTCCTCTGGCCACGTACCCAATCCAGAGGAGGGGAGCGATCGTCCCTGGCACATCCCGCTGTGGAGAGGCAGGGAGGAGGAACACAAGCCCAGGAGAGACACTGTGGGAGAGGAGCACGGTGAGCAGGGCCAGCTGGAGCCGTGTCCTGAGGGTCCCCCACAGCCTCCACCCAGCCCAGGGCCTGGGGGTCTCCCTGCTCCCGTCCAGGAAACCCAACCACATCCCTGGGTGGGTGTTGGGGCTGAGCCCAAGCTCCCATCCCTCCTCCCCCCAAGAGCCCAAGGAAGAGCAAGACAAAGACCTGACTCCAAGAGTAATTAATTACTTACTAATGAACTAACAAAACTGACGAGACTTCCATCCTTGCTGGGTAGCTTCAGAGGGAGGGTACCAGCGCATCTGGAAAAGAAAGCCACGGCAGAGGTCCATGATCCAGGATCACCTCAGCCAGAGCACAAACCTTCAGCTCCTCCAAGCCAGGTGCAAGGTCCATGGAGCAAAGATGTCTCCAGCACGGGAAAGGAGGCTCCAGGGTGAGCTCCAAATACTCCTTGAGTAGCTCCACCCTCAGCCAGCCAAAGGAGGATCTCAAGAGCACACATTAAAACCAGACAACCTCTAAAGGACATGAAGGGGGAAGAAGTGGCTCATCTACTACAGCAGATGCCCATGGAGTTTTCCAAGCCCCAACTCTGCTACCAGGAGTGGCTCCAGGCAAACCACAGCATGGGAAGAACTTGGAAGAGCTGCAAACCATCAAGACTTGGAGGCTTCCTTTGGAAGCCTTGGAGGCAGGTGCTTGCTGCCACCTCTGTTTCTCAGATCTGCTCCTTGCCAAGGAAATGGCTGGATGGGGACCTAACAAACAAACAAACAAACAAGGGACAGTAGCTGAACAGACACTTTCCAGCCCCTTAGGAGACACAGTGAGCTGGCAACACCCAGCCCCACATCCTGGGACATGCAGATGATCCCATCTGGTCAGCAGGGCCCGTGTGTCCAGCTGGGCTGCATCAGCAGCTCCGAGCCTGACAGCAGCAGAGACAAGCCCATGGCACTTGACTGAGCACTGATCCAGCAGCAGGAGCAGCAACTGCAGCTTGGAGCTTGGTCCTGCTGCTGGAGCACAGCAGCCACCCCTCACTCCTCCCTCCCCAGCCACCAGGAGAGAAGCACAGCCTCAGCACGTTCAGGGCTCTGGGAACCAGCACAATGATGGACTTGGTTCTAAGATGGGGAGAAAGTGGCAGAAAACCCCCTGGAGCCCCCTGTGAGCCACCCCCCTTGTCCCATTCATCCTGGCACAGCTGTCCCCTCACCCAGACAAGCCTGGCTAGATGCTCCTCTCCCAAGGATGTGCAGCAGACTGCCACAACCTCTGCACTGCTGCCTGCAGTGGCCAGGTTCTCCCCCACAGGCACTGGGGCTGCAGTGCCAGGAACTGCAGCCACACGAGCCATGGGCCTTGAGTGGCTCCTAACTGAGCCCTGCCAGTCAGCAGCAGCTCTGTCCTCACAGGAGCCCCTCATCAGCTCAGAACAAGGCCAGTGTGGACAAGACTTGATCAACCTGGTCTAATATCCCTGCACATGGCATGGGGGTGGAATGGGATTGGTTTAAGGTCTTTACTAACTCGAACCGTTCCATGGTTCCATAACCTGCTGGGCTCTTGCCAGACACCTTCACAAGGCAAGGGGGTGCCCCTAAATCAGCTCCCAGCTGGCCCCATACCTCACTCCATGGCACAGCATCCCAGTCAGTCCAGCCATGGCAATCAAGGGCATGGAGGCCCTCCTCCCCAGAGAGGGGTCCCACCTGGTGCCAGCAGCAAAGTGCCACCCAGAGTGTCCTTTCCCTTCTCCTTTAGCCTCGAGGGACCTTTGCTGCCCAGTCACTGTGCACAGCCACCACCCAGGAGGGCTGGGCACGGGCAGCAGCATCACTGACACCTTCCAGGGCCACCACAGCAGCTGCCAGAGCAAGGACAGGGGTTCCTTGTCCCTGTCACCAGGAGGAGCTTGCTCAGCTGAGCCACATTTCCTCTGCAGCCGTGCTCCCTGGCCAGTGTGTCCCACTGCACACCCTCCCCTGACAGCTGGAAGCAGTTTCCTCCTGCCCACAGGAAACTCCCCCTTCCTTCACAAGGCTGCAAGAGCTTAACGCTGAGAGCTGCCTCGGCCCCAGGCAGGCTGGGGAAGCAGCACAGCCAGGCCATGTACAGCCAGCCCAGCCTGGTGACCCTCATCCTGCCTCAGAGCCACCCTCTGCCCCCCACTGCAGAGCCTCAGCACCTCCACTTTGAACAGAAGTGCTGCTTTGCTCTTAAAACATGCACTGTAGCTCTGTTCTGAGCTAATTAGCTCATAGTTCATGGCTAATAAACCATCACTGCAGTGGACCACCCCTCCTTGCCTTCCTCTTGCAGGGCTGCAGTGCTCACACACCGACCTCAGCCAGCTGAGCCACCATGGCCCCACAGCCCAGCCCTGCAGGAGCTGCTACAGATGTGACAATCCTGGGTACAACCCAAGGCTCTGACATGCTGGCAGGGGGACAGAGTGACCTGCCAGGCCTCTCAGCCCACAGAAAGATTAAGGGCTTGATGGGACGAGGCAGGAACTCAGTAGGAGGGAGGTTCCCAAAGCCAGCAGAAAACACTGGAAGCTGTGGATCAGAGAGAGCAGATAGCCAAGAGGAGACTCTCTAGGCAGTTTTCTCTTCACACCCCTCCAAACACTACAGCCATCAAAGAGGAAGCTGAGAACTGATGGAGATGTTCAGCACTGGGTGAGGAAAGCCGAGCAAGAGAGGCTTTTACTGGAAGAGACCCTGTTGTTTCTGGAGAGGCATTAGCTCACAGTTGGAAAGGAGTCTGGTCACACCACCAACACATCTCCTGCTCACAGGGATGAGGCAGCCACTGCTGGCCAACTGCAGCAGCCTTCAACATCTGTCCCAGGAACAGCTGGAGAGGAGAAATGTGTGCTTCTGCCTGCCACCCCTCCCAGAGGCAGGAACCTCTCCCTTTCTGCAGCACAACACCAGCAGCTGCCTTTTAAAAGTCACAATGAAATTATAAATGGGGCAGAGAAACAGCCCATCAGAGCCTCACTCTCCTTGTCAACGCCTCCTTTGTCTCTCCCAATTGCCCTCAGAATTTAAGTATCCAACTGTCCACCATCCTCAGGGAGGGCAAATCCTTCAGAAGAGGGGAAGCAAGGACCAAACACACAGGACCCTCCTCAGGGCACCTTTGGCTTGGAGGACCTGCCTTTCCTCTTTAGTTACCTCTAGGTCTGCAGCCAGCCCCAGCATCTCAGAGCTCTGACCTATCTCTACAGCTGGAATGGTCTCCAGAGATCACTCCCTGTGTTCCTGGGAGCTGGGAGGATCCAACCAACACATCCAAGAGCTGCATCTCCCTGCCAAGGTGCTGAAGTGCAGAGCAAACCCTCAGTGGTGCTGGTGAGATGCTCAGCCTGGAGAGATCCACACCCACCCCAGAGCGGGCACTGCACCCTGGCACCTGCTGGAAGGTCCCTCAGGGGCTGGTGTGGGGGCACAATGAGATGTGGGACCAGAGCAGCTCAGCCCAGCACCAGGAACACCAGATGCAGTGGGATCCAGCCCGTGCATCTCAGGTAAGGGAGAGCTGGAAGATCAGCACATCATCCCACAGCAGGGCAAGGAGCATCAGGGACAAGGCAGGCACTGATCCATCCTCTCAGGAACATTTTAACAGGTGTGCATCCATCAGTCCAACACCTTGCACCCCTATGGCTCAGGGAGACACACCCCTCTCTGAGACTGCAGCAAACAAGCATTTCCCTTTTTACAGCAAGTTGTGTTGTTTTCTTTTGTGTTCAGCCAGCCAGGGAGAGCCACTGCTGGCCACAAGTCTCTTGTGAAGGCACAGCAGTCCCTTTCACCCACCAGTTATGAGGACAGCTGCTCAGAGCATCTCCTGCCTGCTTCTCCCTGCCCAGGAGGGAACTGCTGGCTGGGGGCTGCTTGGCCAGCTGTGCCACCACTGTCACTGCAGTTTAGAAAGTGGCCACAAGCATGAACATCTTGAACAAGAGGCTTCACATCTCTGGAGCTTGCCCAGAGAGAAATAATCCTGGGAAGTCCCTACATGACAGCACCAACAGGCAGCAAGTTATTAGGGACAGAAAATTCATCCTGTCTCCAGTCCAGGGTGGGTCTGTCAGCTGTTCCCCTGCAAGGGAAAGGGGGTTGGGACCAACCTCAGCTTTCATCAATGGGATCAGCCTCAACCAGCATCAGGAAGTCCCAAGGTCCTTCCAGGCTCTTGCACAACCACACAGCCACAATGCAGGACTGCTCCCTCCACCCACCACTCACTTGGAACAGGCCCCAGAACCAGAGACCACCTCTGCCATCTCCTGAAGGAGATGCTTCAAGGGAACCTTGGGCAGCCCCCTCCCAAAAATACTGGCATCTGTATGCCCTCAGGCCTTGCCCTGGTTGACTGCCTTGGAAACACCCACCAGGGACTCCAACACATCAGCTGTGTCCCCAGCAACACCCTGTGGCCATGTTTTTATGAGCCAATCCTGCATCCAACCTGCTTCCCATGGCAAGTCCTGCCCCCATGGGTGCTGCCACAGCTGGAAGCATCTCTGCAAAAGAGCTCTAGAAGCATGGATAGCCTTGGCATCCCCTGCTGCCCACTCACAGCCTGGTTTAGAGGCACCCCAAACCAGTGGCTCCGCCTCAGAGACAGTGCAGCCCAACTCCATCCTCCCAGCAATGGACAGCTCTGTCTACCAGGACCAAGCAGAGCAAGACAAGCTGTATCATGGTCTCTGTGCCTGTGTCAAGCTCTTCACATCTTCCCAGGAGGGAAAATTATAACTCAGAAAACTGTGAGGGGCAAAGGCAGACCTGGCCCCTCATCTTTGGTGGCTTCTCTTCTCATGATCACTTCCACAGAGAGAGGAAAAGGTCTGCTCAGCAGGGAGAACTGAACCAGGGCTCATTTCCTTCAGTCACACATCAACCATCCCCCTGCCAACCAGTCCCATCCCTTCCCTCTTCCCAAGCTCCCAGTGTCCTACACCACACACCCCTCTCTCCCAAGGCTGCCGATTCCCTCCATTACAGCTCACACAACCTGGGTCCTGCCTGGGATTTCAGCTTGCAAGAGAGAAGTCAAGCTCCAGGGAGGAACTGGGCTCCATTTCCATTACCAGAGAGGAAAGCAGTGAGATTAGACCCACGATCAGGGCAGGGTCTGTCCCGGGAGGCGATTCTGGAACAAAGTGACCGGCAAGTGCTGTTGTCTACGGTGCCCACTAAAATTTAGTCGTGTGCTATCAACTACCACGTCACTCACCTCCCCCACCGTGTGCCAGGAGTGAGGTCAAGGTGTATTTCTGGTTGCCCTCTAAGGGTCGAGGTTGGGGAGAAACCAGGTTTCTTTCAGGCTGGGTGGCAGGGTGGTGTCTGCCCCAGCCCAACCGGGCTGCTCCCCTCCCAGGCAGGGCCTGGCTGAGGCTGGCCCAGCTGGAGGAGCTGATGTAAGATGGTGCCATGCTGTGTGCGCCATGTCATGTGCTGCCAAGTTGGAGATGTGGGTTAGAAAGAAGGCCTGGCATCTCATTCCCCAGGCTCTGGTGGGTGGGTAGCGTGAGGCCCATGCACTGGGTTGCCAAGGAGATACGGGCTACAGAGATGGGCAGAAGCTTGCAAATCCCACAGTGCACCTTGGAGGAGAGATGGTTACCTTACCAGTCTTTCCAGACGTGGCTGCCATCATGCTTAACACTTCTAGGAATGGAGCTGTGGTACAGCCACTCCACTAGCTGCAATAAGGCATCACTAGGGCGTCCCATCTCCAGGGACAGCTCTGAGCTTCGGGGCTAGCCTGCGCTGGCATCATGGCTGGAGTTCACTAGGGACATCAAAGGAGGGATTTGAGAGAGGGTGGGAGGGAGGGAAGGCAGATGGGACAATCTTAAAGTCAGCAGAGTCCCCGGAGGGGCAGGGTCAGGCTACAGTGCCAGCTGCAGCAGCCTGGTGCCTGCCTGGAGCAGTGCCAAGGCACGGACATCCCAGTAAGCTGGGAGTGGCTTACCAAGGGTTCCCGAGGCCAGGCCAGCCTCTCACCACCTCCTGCCCCTCATCCCTCCTGCCAGCCCTCGGGGCAGCTCTTCAGGAGGCCAGGCCAGGCCTCCTCCTCTCCCCGCTGCTGAACTCAGCTCTGCAAGAAGATGAGCCCTTCAGGTTGAAATCTCTTGTGACAAGACCTTGGTTTAGCTACATCCTCAAGGCTGATCACTGTGGAGCTGCTGCAGCTCTGGCCATCCCCATGGATGCCCTGCAGGCAGCACCAGTCCAGCAGGAGGAAGCACCGTGACCCATAAGGCCACCACAGGAGTGAGCCAGCCCCTCCCAGCGAGGGCAGAGGGCTCAGCACACGGGACCAAGGGCACAGCTTTCAGCCCAGTTTGTGAGCAAAAGTCATCTCCCTGCTGTGCTCCACCCTCAGCTCTACAATGGACAGGGCTCCAGCCCAGAGCTGCCAGCACGAGTAATGTTTAACCCCAGTAAATTTTATTGGTAACATATCCTGTGCCAGGACATGCCCCTGCAGGGTCAGCACTGGCTCAGCACAGCCAGGAGCGGCTGGGACTGCCCAGCAGCCTCTTTGGAAAAGAGAAAACAGCCTGGAGGGGCTGCACTAAGGGGGCTCCCTAAGGCTTGAAGCCCATCACCACCCTTGGACAGGGAGCTCTACCTACACAGGGAGCTCCTCAGGTCTTAGGATGAGGCCAGACAACTTGTTTAGAAACCAGTAACTGGAGGGCAGGAACTAAGAACCCAGAAGGAAAAGATGTAGCTGGAGACCTCCTTAATACCCTCCAGAAAAGTGGACTTTTCTCCTCAGCTTTGCATCATAAAGTTTGCGTGTCTCACCCTCACACTCAGGGTCCCCACACAGTCACCAGTGACCACCCTGGAAGAAACTGCAGTTAAAGTTTCACCTCCCTCAACCACCTCAGCCAGGCCAGAGGGGTTGATTTTTCCTGGTCCTCCCCTTCCAGGGACAATTCAGCCTTGACCACCACCCTACACACACAAGGGGCAGGGAGACACTTCTGTCCTGGGCCACTGAGGAGCACAGCACTGCCCTGTAGGTGTGGGCACCACCACCAACTCCTGGAAAACACCAGCAAGCACAACCTTCCCAGTGAAGAAGCAGCTTGGCTCTGGAGGTCCTTGGAAGAACATTTCAGTGCTCCTCCTGGTCCTGTCCTGAACCCCAATGTGCTTCTCCCTACCCCTCTAGAGCTTCAGCTCAACAATGTGCTTCTCCCTACCCCTCTGGAGCTTCAGCCCAACAACAGCTCACCTGTGGAAGGGCAGAAGGAGAGATCTGCAGGTGTGAGAGGGGCAGGACAGAGGACAGGAGTTGGCATCCACCCCACATGGCATTTGGGAAGCAAGCTTGGCTTGAAGCTGGGCAGTTACCATCACAAAGCTTGCAGGAAGCAACAGGAGGGGGCCAACACAGCTCACTGCCAGCCAGGACAGCAAGGGGAGAGGACACAGCTCCTCCTGCTCTCCACGCAGGCAGGGAAGAGCAGGAGTCAACAGCCTGCCTGGCAGGGCAGAGAGCAGAGGTTAAGCCCCAGTGCTCAGTCCCATGGCACCACAGAAGCAGGCAGAGCACAGCTGGCTGGTCACACTGAGCAGGGAGGGACAAGGGCTTCAAACCAAGCACCTCAACTTGGAATCAGGACACTGCTACTCTGTTTTGACTTTCCCTTTGCATGTTGATGGTTTCAAGGTTTGTGTAGTCTCTGTACATTAAAGCATCTGTCAGATCAGTATAGGCAACCCTACATCCTCAGGTGTCAGCAGGCAAACCTGGGGACAGCAGGTAGCTGTTGCACCTCCAGGGGCTCATGCATGGAATGGCTCTCCTCACCGGCCTGACCAAGGGTGGCTAACACCCTGCTCCATCACAACTCCTCACTCTGGGAAGGCTCTGGTCACTTATCTCCTGCAGGACACCCTCCTTCAGCTTTGGGAGTGTGGCTGAGCCCCTCAATTGAGCTCTGCTGCATTTGCTGCGACTCAGGATGGCATTTCACAGTTATGTTACGTGCAGCAAGCATTTCCTCCCAGCACTCCCCCAGCGGAGCTCTCTGGCCATGGGGACCAACAGGAGCAGCCAGAAACGGAGCCCTGAGTGCGGGGTCAGGGATCCCCAGCCAGCCCTGCCTGCCCTCCCTGCAGAGCGCTCCCCGGGCTGCCCTGCGGCGGAGCCAAGGTGCAGAGGGCAGGGCGGGGGCGGCCAAGCGCGGCCCGCGGGGATGGCGGGGACACGGGAGGGACCAGCCCCGCTCGGGACGGGGACAGACTCACCTGAGCGTGCAGAGCGGCGGCCGCGGCTGCCGCTGCCGGGTACGTGAAGGCGGCGTGGGGGATGGCCGGGGTCAGCTCCGTGGTGTACAGCGGGTAGGGAGCCCACGCCTCCGGGGACGCCGGGATGAGAGCCGCTCCAGTCAGGTCATCTAAGGAGGGGGAGACAGGGGACAGCGTCCCAGGACTGTCCTGCTTTGCGGACAGCCGGCTCCGGATTACCCACCCCAGGCTAAAGCTTTGCTCTGCCACCTTAATCAGGTGTAAAATCTGCGTGCAAGCTGCTCCTCCAGCCTCAGCCTCGACAGGAGAACCCAGGAATGGGTCACATTACAGCCCCACGTGGGCTCTGGACACTGGTCCACACAGCAGCCACAGGATGCAGGCCAGGGGGCTCAGAGCCACATTACAGCTCACCCCATAAGCCTCAGCAGGGCTACTTAGCCCACCAGGCTACGCAGAGGGTGATGGCACAGGACTCACCCTTTATGCTTCACATTTAGGGACGCTTTAAAAGATTTATGGTATCACTTGAGCTACCAAATGCAACTTTCATGTCTCAACAGTTCTGTGTTGTCCAGATGCCTGTTACTGTCCTGCGGCTCCAACATCCTGCTGGCCTCCCTGCCCTGGCAGATTTCAGAGGTGGGTCTGGGCTCCTCTCCATTCTCAGAGTTGGAGCCACAAGCCCCCAGCCCCTCCCAGCATACTCACAGGGGTCCCGTGCAATGAAGTGCGCACCCAGGGCAGGGTGGATGTTGGTGGGGTTCGGGGTGGCCATCAGCTTGCTCTTGGCCATCTTGGTGTTGGCTTTGGCGAACTCTAACCGCAAGGTCTGCGGGTTCTCGGGGTCGAAGCGGATGCCCTGTCACAGAGAGAGCACAGGGCCCTTTCAGAGCTGGAGCTCCAGCCCAAGCACAGGCCGTGGTTACTCATGGAGCAAAAGCCAGCTGAGGAACCAAGGCCACCACTCTGCAGTCACATGCCCAGGTTTCTGTCACCTCACTGCAACACTCAAATTCCCATGTGCTTTTATTTTTACTTTTAGCTGGCCTAACATTAGACCACTATTTCCAACATGAGGGACACAGTTCTGCTCCTTATGTGCAGTTCGCCAACCACTACAGCAGGGATGGATATCAGCATGGCTCAGGAAAGGTCTGTGAGCTGAAGCTGGGGTAACTGTCTATACTGGCATTGAAATAACCCCATCTGTGTGGGAGCTCCCATCTACACCTTCTGCCAGCCTGAGCAGAGACACTAGCAGGTGTCACAAAGCACAGCAGAACTGTGTCTTGCTGACCAGATCCCACCAACACTCCTGCAGGATGGGGATCATTTTGGGTGTCCTTTCCATGCTGACCACCCTCACCATATTTTCTTGAGTCACAGCAGGTCTCCACACCCTCAGAGCTGTCTTCCAGTGGTCAAAAACTACACAGAGACAGCTTGCATCCATTTGCCCAGGCTGATGTCAGCCTTGAGCAGCTCTCCTGCCTCCCTGCTGGGATGCTGCAGGACCATTTCACTTCCACAGTCCAGGCACACTGGTAGATGCCCTGCCCTGTCTCTGCCCTCACTCTGGGCCCAGCAAGGCACGTGGCCCCAGCCCTGCAGCCCCCAGCACTTTGGGTACTCACATTCAAGGCGTTCTTGGCTGCTTCAGCGCCAGCCCGGCTGTCGAAGGTCACAAAACCCACTGGCTAAAAGAAACAGTACCCATTTCAGTTTGGCCAAAAGAAACAGCACCCATTTCACTTTGGCCAAAAGAAACAGCACCCATTTCACTTTGGCCAAAAGAAACAGCACCCATTTCACTTTGGCCAAAAGAAACAACACCCATTTCACTTTGGCTAAAAGAAACAACACCCATTTCAGTTTGGAAAATCTTCCAGCTCCTCAGGCTGCCTTGCCACCCCTCTGCCCCACACAACCAGCACAAAAGACCATCCTAAGCTGCTCAAGAGCTTTAAGCAGAGCTTGGGGCATTGGCTCAAGATTCCTGCTCTGATCTGCTCCCACCACAAATGTTTTGGTGTTATTACATGTGGGGACATTGCTCACCCTGACAAGCCCCCAGCACGGCAGAGGGGAAGGCTGATGGCCGCACAAGGCTTGGGGCTGAAGCCTCAGGGCTCACCCAGGGCAGCAGGAGGAGACATTCAGGACATGCTGGGTCAGTAGAACCCCTCAGTGTGGCTGATGCTGGCCCAGACAGTGCATTACACACTGGAACGGGATCTGTCCCCTCTCCCCTCCTGGCATGTCCAGTTTAACAGCAAAAGCCAAAAATACCCAGGCTGGAAGGAGGTACCTGCTTTGAAGTCAGCTTGATCAGTGACCCCTCATAACCCTGCAGGAGAGAAGAGACAAGTCAGCGTCAGGCTCCTGAGGAGGCCATGCTAAACCAAGACACAACACGACAGCTCCAGGAGCTCCTGCAGCACCCAGCCCTCCCCAGGGCAGGGGACAGAGCAGAAACAGGGACAGTAACACTTCTTTCCCACCAGTAGGGAAGACTGGGGACAGAGCAGGGATTTTGGCTCTTCCATCCTGGCCCTTTGGGGAAGAATTCAATTTTCTAGATCTTTATCCAGATGAGCACCCTGCCCTGGCTAGCGTCTAGAGAAAGCAGAGCACCCTCCCTGTGCTAGAGGAGTGCAGAGAAGGGAACCCCACGTGCCCTGAGACAGCCTGGGTGGTTATTGGAGGAGAATGGAGGGTCTGGGGGATGAGGACACATCCTCAAGGAAGGGCTGGTCCAGCTGAGCAGCAGGGCTGACCAAGCAGCACAATTCCAATGGCAGGCTCCAGCTGAGCACAAGTTATGGATCCCATGCTGGCTTCAGGTTCCCATATCATCCCTACTTCCCCTGACAGAGCTTTGGTGCCAGGTCACCCACAAACCAGCATCTTTCCCTCCAAAAGCCAGATCTGAAGATCTCCTTACCTTGAAAGGTCGGAAGAGAAGGTAGAGCTCTCTGGGTTTGATATCCACAGGAAGGCCACTGACAAACAGCGTCCGTACCTGGGGAGAGGCCAAGCAGCTGTACTGAGATGTTTGGTGATGTTTGGTGCCCAAGTAGCTGTACTGAGATGTTCAGTGATGTTTGGTGCCCAAGCAGCTGTACTGAGATGTTTGGTGAGGTTTGGTGCCCAAGCAGCTGTACTGACAGGAGATGCTTGGTGCCCAAGCAGGAGCACAGAGCCAGCTCAGAAGTGCACTAAGAACAGGACACCCTGCATCGAAGGTCCACTAACCCTTCCCTGCATTAGGGAGTGTTGGCCAGGATAAAACACACCCAGCCCTTTGATCTCCAGCTCAAAGGATTGATGCCTTTACAAAAATTCAGTCCCTGGCACCGTGGCCTGGGTTGATGAAGGCAAGGACAGCAGCCCCACAGCCTGACAGGGCACGATGGCTAAACTGGCAAAGACCACACACTGCCACAAGAACCAAGTTTGGCACATCCCAAAGGTCCAAAGGGACCAGAACAAACCCCAGTTCTCTCCAGATCTTTCTCCAGATCCCACACTGGATCTCCTCTCCTCAACCCACCCACTTTAATTCCATCACCAATTCAAAGGCAGCCCTCAATTTTGAGAAACACTTCACTGCCCCTTTTGACTTCTGCAGCAGCCCCAGAACATGACTGCAGGAAGATTTTTGGGTCCATCCCAGCTCCTCCCTAGCACACCTCAGACCCTTCAGGAGCTGCTCCCAAACCCCCTCTCAGAGCAGTTCTTCTGCTGTGCCCAGCCAAGAGCAGCTGTGCTGGGTCAAACCCCTGTGGCCATCTGCTCTTCCCAGGCTGTTCAAGTCATGGACCAAGTCCAAACACACTCATGTCAAAGCAAAAAAACACAGTGCCAGAGGAGGGTTTCAATAGATAATCCATTAAAGTTATAGATAATAGTTCACTTGAATAACCAGGAAGAGAAACTGCTGAAGGCTCAGGGCCTGGGAGAACCCTGCTCAGCAGTCAGGCTCACCACGAGCACCTTCTCCCTGCACCATTCCCATAGGAAGCAGCATGATGGAGCTGCAGAGGCTTTTTAAAATCAGCACAAAGCTGGAAGTTATGCACAACCAAAGTCACGAAGACACTTTGAACACTTGTCAATATGAACAAGGAGCAGGAACCCCAGGCCAGAGTTCATCTCCTGGCCTGCTTCCAGCTCAGACTGACCCCATTATGTTTGCAGGGCAGAAGGGCTCTGCTCCCTTTTTGTTTTGCTCAGCCATTTCCTTTCTCCAGGCAGAGTGGGCTGTATCCAAAACCACTTTTACCAAGCATGTGCTTGCCCTGCTCCTGGGCTGGAGGCAGACCTGGAAACACAGGAGCCCCTGCCTCTGTAATTCTTTGGGGGCAGCCAGATAGAGACTCCACCACACAGGGAAGTTTCTCTTGCTTTCAGATGGTAACTCACCTCCTTGAGCTCCTGTGCCAAGGCAGACAAATCCCATTCCCAGGGTAAAGCCCCTCAGGATGAACAGTGATTGTGAAAGGCTTGGGGTGCTCCTGCTCCCCTGTGCATGCTGAGAATAAGAGCTGCCACTGTCCCCCATTAGTGTGAGGAGCCTTCTGTGGCCCAGCACAGCTCAGGAGCAGAACCAGAGCACCCTTCCCATCCCCTCACCCTTCAATATGGATGCCTCTAGCACACACTCCTGCTTAGCCCTGCCTTGGGAAGCAGGATGCCACGTGGAGCACTCAGGAACACTTTCCAAGCCCAGGCTCAGTCTGACAGGCTCCCCAACCATCCCACCCCACATCTGATGCTTTAAGGCACTGCTCCAAGGCCACCCCATGCCTGGACAGAGGGGACAATGCCACTGCTCCCTGGCTTGCTGCCTGCCTCAAAGACCTCAGCGCGAGCTCCGCAGAGCGTTCCCAACAGACCCACAGCCATCTCAGGCAGGGAGGACTGCAGAGTGTGGTGGCACACATGTGCCTCAGCCATGTGAAAGCATTGTCCCTTTTCAATATTTCAGGATCCAAGTGCGCTCAGCCCCCAGAATGGATTTTTCCTTCCGAGCAGATGAAATCCACATCCCTGTTGGGTCTGTAAATGGCCCCGTGATGCGTCACTGGGTAACTCCTTGCGACAGGCGTGACAGGACGGGAGATGGTGGTGGCTCAGGGAAGGGGGAGCCAGAGCTGGGGCCCTCACATCAGCCTGAACACAGCCCAGGAAAGCTCTTTGTCAGAGGGAATAGCCTCCCAGTGCCAGCCCCATAAGATGCTGCCAAGGACAGGAGCAAGAAATCTCTCGCCACCCAGAGGTTTCCCTTGGCCTCCAAGTCCTGTTTGTCACCATCCACAGCATTGAAAAGGCTTTGGAAAGCCAAGCCACAGCACCCAGCAAGGGCTACCACTGCCCCAAAGCCTGGGCAATTCCAAATGCCACCAGCCAGCCTCTCCAAAGAGGGGCTCAAGGCAAACCAAGGAAGGCCCTGCTCAGAATGGCTTGTTGGAAGCAACAAGACCAAGGAGCTGGTTTTATCTCTGCAATTCAGCACATCCATAAGGGATCTACAGAAGGGTAAGGAAAGAGGGAGACCAAGTTATTCAGTGAAGGGAGGGTGAGGCTGGTGGGAGACCTGAGCAATATTCTCAAGGGACAGAGTGAGCAAAGCCAGAGGGAGCTCACTTCCAACAGCAGGAATAAAGCAAAGGAGATTTAGGTTACCCCACAGGAGGCAGCTCACCAGTCTGAGCCTCCTGTGCACTGTGGGCAACCTGCTCCAGCTTCTTCCCCTGCTCCCAAAAGAGAGGAAGCTGTAGATGAGGGCAATGGGGTCCAGACAAGCATCTTCCAGTGGATTAACCAAAGTGGGACTCTCCTACAGCCCAAGTGCTGCAGGCTTTGAGAGCCCAGTGGTACCACCCTGGGCTGACAAATCCAGCATGCCACAACAGGATAACTTCTGCTAAAACATGCCCTGCTTCAGGTCCCTGCCACCCAACACCAAATCCAGCCTCCCCACAGTGCATCTGGAAAAGGCACAGGACAAAAGCCACCAAACCAAACAAAACCACCATCAAAAATATCCATCCAGGGCTGGACCAGGAACTGCCTGGGCCAAACTACACGTGCAGACATCCAGCAGGAGCAGATCTCCAGGAATGCCACGTTCTTCTGCTGATCCTTAGGCTGTGATGCCAGGTGAGAGCAGTCACATCCCACCCACGGCTCTGCACTGGGCACACAGGGGAAGCAGGACAGGGAGCAGCTCTCACCTGGGACAGCCCAGCAGGGTCACCCTGCTGCAGGCCCTGCAGAAAACATTCTCCCTTCCCCTCGGGGGATGTCCCCAGCCCAAACACCTGATAGAGATGGAGGAGAGCCATGGAAAACAGCATTCATGCCAGGAGGGACAGGACCATCCAGGCCATGCCAGAGAGGGAGGATCCCAGCACAGCTTCCCACGCAGGGGGAGGAGGGACAGGACAAACCATTCACCCTGGAGTTCTCAGTGTCAGCCCCTGCACAAGGGACACACACCTTGCGCCAGCACACACCAAGGCTGCAAGGGAGGGAAGCAGCAGCACCTGTGCTGCCACAGCCCCAGCACAGCTCCCACAGCTCCTGGCCACAGCTGCTTTGCAGTAAGAGCTCTCAAAAGAGAGTTCTGAGCTGCCCTGCAGCCCCAAAAGGGTTGAGTAATGTCAGAAGTGTCTGGTGCCAGGGCACAGGTACCCTGAGGGTGCAGTGATTGGGGTTTTTCTGTTAGAGCACTGCTCTAAATCCCCCTCCTGGAGCCAGCAAGGCCAACCCTCCCCTCTGGAGAGATCAGCCCTTTAACTGCATCACCCACAGCACAGCTGGGGCTACTCCAGCCCCCCAGAACTGGCCTGGTCCTGGATCCATACTTGCAGCACAGCAGTGGCTCAGAGACACCCGAGCACAGGTGTGTTTAAGGCACCACACCAAGGCCACCCCACGCCTGGGCAGAGGGGACAATGCCACTGTTCCCTGGCTTGCTACCTGCCTCCAACACCTCAGCGCTTGCACTTCAGCATGAGCTCCACAGAGACCCCAACAGACCCCCAGCCATCCCTTGCAGGGCAGGAATGTGCTCTAATGCCTCCCCCACATTGTGCTGTTGGACACTTCCCCTCTCCAGGAAGCCACTCCAGTCTCACACCAGCTTTTCCTAGAAACTAGGAAAAACCATTTCCCACTAGTTCACACCAACATGTCCACTGAGCCTTCTTCCTGTGCCACCAGCCCGTGCCACCCTGCTGAGGACGGGGACAAAGCTCTGCCATAGCATCCTAAGGGCACTTCCCATTCTGCTGCCAGGAGCTCAGGGACACGGACCACAGGGACACGGACCACAGCTTTTCCCAGCGGGGTGCCTGCCTGCTATCGGGGAGGCCTGAGGGGACACAGAGCCCGGTGCTGGTGGTTGTGATGCCGCCAGGGCCACTTGACGCCAGAGCGCTGGAATGCGGCGAGGCTGCGCTGCCCCGGAGCCGCGACTTATAAGGCACGGACGGGAGCTTGCACAACAGGGCTGCGGGGAGGGGAACGCACCGACTGCACCGGCGGGGCTGGAAAATGGGACGGGATCCTCCCCTCGGTGTCTCTGGGGATGCAGGGTCCTGCCATTGCAACCTGGAGCTGGTTTGGTCCTCAGCACAGTCCAAGGAACCGCAAGGAGAAAGCGGGGAGAGAGGGATGTGCGGTGCGTGAGGGACAGCTGGGCAGGCGAGCAGGGCAGCCTCCATCACAGGGCAGGAATCCCGAGAGAAAGGGCTTGCAACTGGCTACAGCACTGCTCCGTGCCTCAGTTTCCCCTCCATCAGCCAGAGGAGAGGCGGCAAGAGCCGGGGCTGCTGCCCCAGCAGAGCTCCGCTGTCCTCGAGCACGATCGCACCGAGCCCCGGCAAAGGACCGGGAGCTGCTCCAGCCCGGATGCCCAGAGCCTCCCAGGCACTGGAAAGATGCTCACCCATCCCCAGAGGGGAAAGAGGGCCTTGAACATTCCCCAGCGCTTCAGGCATTTCCCCCCAAAACCAGCCTTTTGTACAAAAGGCACACGAGAACCAACATCCCCCCAGCCCAGAGGGAAGAGGGCTGACCACAAGCCAGCCCAAGTGCAGCACTGTGTCCCCTCACAGCCAGAGCAGCCTCTCCCCCACGTCAGGCAGGGGATGTCAGCAGGGCTCAGCCACCCCTGCGGTCAGGGAGGAGGAAGACACTGACAAGGGGGAAACAGGAGAGGCACCAGCCCCACTCTGGGAGAGCAGGATGCACATGGGGGCTGATAAACCCAGGCACAACAGCACAGCACCCAAGAATAGACCTCGGCCTGGCAGAGGAAGCTCTGCTGGCGTGGCTTGGCCATGATGCCTGCTCCTGCTATCAGGTCCCATCACTTCTCTCACAAAAAGAGCAGCACCCAGATGGGTTTGGGGCACAACAGGGGCTCAGAGCTGATGGAACATTTGGAAAGGTGAGCCTCACAATCCACAAAACATTTCTGTCCACCAAGGCAGCTCCCAGCACAGGGAGGGCCTGGCTGAGCACCCTCAGGCTGCCTTCATCACCTTGCACCTTGCCAAGAGGGGACAGGCTCCAGTGCCACAAGCCAATGTGCTGAAGGACACTCACATCCATGCTGGCCCTACCCAGCCACCACACTGAGCCCTGGGCTGCAGACACTCTCAGGTGTTGGGGACACCTGTCACCATCAGCTGGAGCCATGGGCTTTACCTGCTATGGAGCAGCTTTTCCTGCCCACACCCAGGCACCTGCTCTCCAGGCAGCAGACAGTGGTGAAACGGGCTCCTCCCCAGGGCAGAGACTGGCAGGAGACATGGGTCTGCAAGCAGGACCCTCACCAGAAACATTCTCACCTCAGATCCTTCATTGAGCACATCTCTATCTGCCTCACCCCACCACACAATGACTCCTGGGCACTCTTCAGTGCTGCGCCTCCCAGGACACATCCAGAGGCAGAGGAATCTCTCCTCAAACCAACCCAATTTGGGCAGCACACCAATGGCCATGCCCCAGCCCCATGCAGCGTGTCAGGTACCTCCACAGCCCAGCAAACCAGTGTCCATAAAACCCAGGTGATGGAGAGCTGGAAGCTCACAGCAGCTCCTCACTGTGGACAGCAGTTATTGGAGTGTCACCCCAACACTGAGAGACCTCTGGGGACACCAGGAGGGTGACAAGCACCCCCAGGACTGAGCCAACACTGCATCAGCCCAGCTCTTAGCAAGACAGCACCACTAGACAGCAGGGAAGGGCTGTGCTGCCAAAATATGGACCAAAAGTGCCAACCTAAATCCACAATATGTCCTCTGGCTGATCTCTCCCAATCCATGGCTCATGTTGCACTTCAGGCCATTGCTACAGGTGACCCAGGGCAGCTACACATCAAGGGAGACAGAACTCCTGTCCTTGGAGCAGATGGGAAGGACACACATCCAACAGCTTCTGACCCACAGACACACCCCACGACCGACCCCACAGCAATGCAAGAACCTGACACCCCCTGCAGCACAGGAGGGCAGGCACCACCCCAAACATCTCCACAGCTTCTCCTGGGCTCTGCAGCAGGGCTGGAGAACCTCCACAAGGATAAAGCCATGCACTAGGCACTCAGGTTTCCAGCCATCCCAGCACACCAGGACCCAGAGCATCCTTGCCAAGCCTGTAGCACCCACTTCTGCCATGCCAAGGGTCACCTGGTGCCACTACTCCCTCCTCATCAGATGTGCTGCCTGGCTCAGGATCACACTCACTATGGGCCAGGGTCAGCAGCTCCAGTGTTGGGGCTGTGCCCCACTGCCCTGCCCCTCATCAGGGGTCAGGCACACAGGGGGAACCTGGTTTCCACTATCCCACAAGGTGCAGGAAGATGCTGAGTCTTGTAGCAAGGTCTAACCACCTCACTTCTGCAGCCATGCCACTGTGAAGCTTCAAGCTGAAGCCTTTATTTCAGGCAGAGCTCCACAACAGGCAGCAGAGTTGCTCTGTGACCCAAAAAGCAGCAATCTCTCCAGGATTTGGCACGGCCAAGACCAGCAAAGCCAAAGGATCTTTCACTCCACAACTTCCCACATTAGTTCCAGCAAAAGTCTTGAATTCCTACAGTGCCAGATCCTCAAGCAGAGCTATGAGGAAGGACAACCAAGCCTGGACTACTCTTAGCTGCCTCCCAGACATCTCAAAGGGCATCCCTCCTACTTTGGTGAGGGCAAAGCAGAGACCTAGAAAGGGAACCATTGAGTTTGGCCCTTCCTAACTTCCACAGGCACCACCAAAAATCCATTAATTGTGAGGCTAAGGAGGGAAAGTGCTGCTCAGCAGCTCCTCAGGAAGACTCATTCTGAAGCTGGGTCTCATTTAATAGCCCAGCTGGCAGGAGAAAGAAATTACCCCATCACAGGGACTAGTTGAGCTGGGATGTCAATGCTCAGACTCACATCTAAGAAATTCAGATTTGAAAGAGTGAGACAGGAGAAGGAAGCTCCTTCAGAGGGTGTTCACAGGACACAAGGAGATAATGGGCAGATTCCCACATCCCTCCTCCTGTCAGAGCAGCTCCGTGCTCAACCCAAGAGCAAGAGGATGTCTGGGAACACACCAGTTCCCAGCACCCCTGTGTGCACGGTGACTCCAGGGTGTCTGCTCAGCCAACAATCTGTCACTGACAGAAAGCTGTATCTAACACTTAGGGGGCTTTAGGATGCATGAAAACAGCTCTGAGGCACCGTCCTGCCCCAGCCAGGCCAAGTGCAGGAGGATTAACAAGTGGTGACTGTAACTACTGCAGCTTCATGTTCCTCACAGTGAGGAGCAGCATCAGAGGAGACATTTGACTCCTGGACTCACGCTAACCTTATTTGTTTGCAGCTGCAGAGCTGGAATCCACACATGCACGAGGTATCTAGGTCCACTCAAGCAGAGATTACAGAAGTCAAGAGATGCCTGGCACCAGTCCATGAAGTGCTACAGACATCCAGCACATAACACAGCCCACTCACCAGCAGCATTCCCAGGCAGCTCCAGCAGCTAAGGAAAAGGGGATGTAGAATTTGCTACTGAGGAGGTTGTCTGCAAGCCAAGAGTCTCTGCCTCTCCAACACAGAGTTTTCTAACCCACAGCCTTTCATGGACCAACAGGGAAGATCACAGAATTACATAAGATTTAGTTGAGAAAGGATCCTTAAGACCATCCCATTCCACCCCCTGCATGGACAGGGACACCTTCCACTAGACTAGGTGGCTGCAAGTCCCATCCAGCCTGGCCTTGAACACCTCCAGGGATGGGACAGCCACAGCTGCTCTGGGCCGCCTGTGCCAGGGCCTCACCCCACCACATGGAATTATTTCTTCCTAGGATGACCCTCTCTGGCAGAGCTTAGCCAGCTCCTCACCTGGGCTCTCCCAGCACACCTCACATTTAACACTTCCCACCTTCAGCAGTCTGGGATCCCCAAGCTCCACCTCAAGAGCAGCAGCCATGGAGCTGCAAACAGGCCCTTGAGACCAGCCAGGAGGACACACAGCATCACCACAGACTTCAGCTGCCAGCTCCAGATCCCTCCTGCTCGTGGCACACCTACAACTTCCCAGTGACCTCCCAGGAGAGCAAGAACTAATTTCTAGAGTAGAACCAACATGTCTGCACCAGGCACGCCAGAGAGCAGGGTGAACACACCGGGTTTTATTGCCATGCAGCCATGGCCACAACACCCAGCGTCCACGGGCAGCATGAGAGCTCCTCCAGCTGCTGGAAAAAGCTCTGCGTGCCCCAGGGGTGGGAGTGCAGCACCCAGGCCTGTCCCACACTACCCTTCGGGGCTGCCAGGAGAGATGCAGCCACGCAGATCGGTGCCTGGGCTGCCTGGAAAATTAAACAGAAGATAGCAGCGAGTGGGGAGGGATCTCGTTTGGGGAGGTGTCTGGTGAGGAACAGCAGGGACTGACATTAGGCCCTGTTTGTTTAACATTCCCGTTAACGACCTCGAGAGGAGCGAGAGGCATTCCTGTCCTCCGCATGTCACCCGCCAGGAAGCGGCTGCTGCGAGATCCAGGGGCTCGCAGATAAGATAAAGGGAGAGGCTGAATTTGGGAGCTTGGCCCCGCTGTATCTGGGGCACACGGCGCCCTTCTGTGGGGAGGCAGGGAAGGAGGTGCGTGGTGGGGGGGACTGGGGGAGTGCCCACAGCGCTGGGATCTGGCAGGGTTATCCTTGCAGTGTGGGAAAATATTCCAGCACACCCTCCTGCATGTGCTGGGACTGAAGGATTCCACTTTGCACCGAACGTATTTATCGCTCTGTATCAAGGGGAGCTTCTGGGCAAGAATTTGGGCCCCCCAGACCATGCTGGGATCCTGGACACAAGGTCACTCCTTATGCCTCCACTAGGCTCTGCAGTGAGGAACAGCTCCTGGCCAGCCAGGAGGTCCTGGGAAAACAAGGATTCAGAGCAGGCTCAGGGTAGCCACCATGGAGCCCAAATCGTGCTCGCCACCCACGGTGTTATTTCTGTTGGATTCTGGTGGAGAAAGGACTTTCCAACAGCAATCCCACCAGGCACAGGGACATTAACCCCCACCAGTCCCAGCCTAACCCAGGTGGTGGGTATTTTGCTGCAGCCCTGGGTGCAGGGGGACAGACGCACCCAGCGAGGACACAGACCATCCAACAGGGCGGGCAGACCATGTTCCTCCCTGCAGCTCCTGGAGGCTGCACAGCGGAGAGCAGGAGCCCCTTCTGTCCAACCCCTGCATGCTCCCCAGGGGTGCCATCTCCAACTCAGCTTTCCAGCCATCAAGCTCCACTCCTGGGAGGACCAGCCTCTCCAGAGGGTGAGGATTTCCTGAAATGCTCCAGCACCCGCTTTGCCAAACAACCACCGGGCAGTGGGGAACACACTGGCTCTTGCCCAGCACCAGAAGCTCACCTGATCACCACCTGTAAGGCACCAGCCCAGCTGGAGCAACACCACTGGGATGGGATTCACCAAGTGGCACCAACCTCAGGGACCTTTGAACGCCAGTCAATAATTGGATTGAAGAGCGGCATAGAATCTTCCGAGCGCTCATGCACAGCCTGTGAAACCCTCAGGTACCAAACCTCCCTCCACCAGGAGCGGCATAGGGCCCCAGGTGTGGCACAGGGCCCCAGGTGTGGCACATGGGCCCAGGTGCTCAGCCCACCCACAGCAGCGGCACCCGGTGACACTGGGACACGCCACCCGCAGCATCCCCATCCCATTGCACCAGCGCATCATCAATGCCCTGCTCCACGCTGCGGACAGCACCGCTCCAGCCACCACCTGCCAATCCATTCCAGGCCATTGCTCGGGTCCCCCTGGCCGGGGCCGGGGCCCAGGGGACACGGTGGCCCCGTGTCAGCTGGCGTGCCGGCCGCGCTGCCCGGTGGGTGGTGGAGCAAGCCAGGCGCCATGTTGCGGCGGCGAGAGCGCACGGAGGACGGCGAGGGGAGGGGACTGAGCACCTCCCCGGTGCTGAGCGCCAGGCGCTGAGGACTGCAGCAAAACGTCTCCATGGCCAGGCATTTTCCAGAGCCCTCTCCAAGATGGAGGGCGGCTAGTAACCCACTGTGGCGATACCTCCTCCAGGGGTGCGGTGATGGCATCAGCCAATGGCTCCAACAGCCAAAGCGCAAATGTGGAGGGCTGCAAGATCTGGCGTGTGGCTACAGACAACTGACCCTCACTAGCCTTCCCAGCCCTGAATCCAGCATCGTCCAGGCTGTGGTTTGCAGTGGTATCTGGGGGAAGGGGCTGTCAGCAGGTCAGGTCAGTCCTGCAGCCCCAGCCAGGCTGCCAGCACACACAGAGCAGGGCAGGGGCTCCTCCACTATTGTCCAAGTGTCTCCCCTGCAGCCCACACGGGCAGAACGGTGCTGGATCCAGGAGCCCTCCAGCTAGAGGGACGTGGCAACAGGACACCATGCCCACGGGCACCGGCTGCGCTGGATGGAGCAGGGACCTGCCAGCCCTCTGCCCCACAGGGCTGCAGGGACACCGGGCTGAGCACGGGACTCGCCCTGCCCGGCCCCAGCCCCTCCTCGGGGCGGCCCGGGGACTCCAGCACCAGCTCGCCAACACCTCCGTACTCTGTTTCCCACAGCCTGCCCCCAGCTCCCCAGCCCGCAGCAGCCCCGGCGTCTGGGCTCCGGTTCCTCGACGACCCGGGGCTCCAGCCGTGACACCGGGTCCTCTATTCCCCAAAGAGGCGCTGCGCTCCTTCCCGGTTACCCGTCCGCGGTCCCCGATCCCGCCCTGCTCCATCCCCGATACCCCAGCCGCGGTTCCCCGACGGCGCTGCCCGCGCTCCGCCCGCCGTCCCCCGACACCCGGGCGTTCCATCCCCGCCGCCGCTCTGACCCAGCCCCAGCCCCGTTCCCGAGCCCCGGCCGCTCCGCTGTCCCGGCGCCGCTCGCCGCTCCCGGCTCCCACCTCCTCCTCGACGGTGCCGCCGCCGTTGGTGTGCTCGGTGTCCTTGTTGAGGTTGCTCATGGTGGGGTGCCGGGGCGGGGGTGTGCCGGCTGCTCCGGAGCTCCGAGGGCCGAGCCGGGTGCGGGTGCCGGTGCGGTGCTGGTGGCGGGGGCGGTGCGGGCGGCGCTGCCCTCCCGGCTCACATACGGCGGCCCGGGACGGCGCCGCTGTTAAGGGCCGGGCCGGGCGGAGCGGGGCCGAGCGGAGCGCAACGAGCCGCAGCTGCGGGGCCGACGCGCCCCAGCCCCAGCCCGAGCCGCCGCTCCCGGTGCCGCCACCGCGCACCGAGCAGCGGGGCCGGGACCCGCCCGCCTGCCCCGCCCGGGGCCGCCCCCGGCCGCCAACGCCGCCAATCCCGGCCCGGCCCGGCCCCCCGGGACCGCGGGGAGGGTTTTTTTTTGTTGTTGGGCTCGAGTTATTTTAATTATTTTTTTTCCCCTCCTTTCCACGAAAAACTTTGTCAACTTTGATGAACTTTCGGGTTTCGACTTTCTTAAAGGGCCCGCCGGGCTCTGAGCTCGCGGCGGGGCTGTGCCGGTCTCTCCGCGCATCCCCCGGACGGGGAGATACGGCTCAGCCCCGCCGGGGTCCGAGAGCCCCCGGACGGCACCTTTGTGACCCCCGGTGAGAGCCCCGAGCCCAAGAACGGCAGCCCTGGGAGCTCAGCACGGGATCCTGCAACTCCGGGACAGCGGCTCTGAGCCTCAGGAGAGCAGCCCCAAATCTGCCCCGACAACATCCCCGGTGCCCTGGGGACAACGGGGACAACAGGGCAACCCCACAACCATCCTCATGGACGTCCATGTGTGCAAAGCCCTGTTCTTGGGCCTGGGAGGAGGAGCAGAGTTGAGGCACAGAATCATGGAATCTGTGTGTGGTGTGGGTGGGAAGGGACCTTAAATTTCATCTCATTCAACCCCCCTGCCGTGGTTGCTCCAAGTCCCATCCAACCTGGCCTTGGACATTTCCAGGGATGGGGCAGCCACAGCTTCTCTGAGCCAGGGCCTCACCACCGTCATTATCCATCTTCTTTCCTCTCTCCCTGCCCACATGGGTGCCCAGTTGGCCACATCCTAAAGCACAGCCTGCGGTTGGATAACATGAGCAGAAAATGAAATACATAAACATTCCTCCATACTGCAGCCCCCAGCTTGGTCCTATGTGAGGTTTAAGTACAAAAACCCAAGAGCTTGGGTCACCCTGCTGAGTGAGAGATGTCCAGGGATCTGAGCCCTGTTGTCTTAACCAGCATTTCTTGTGCCCAGCCCCTGCTGCTCCCCCAGCACTGAGGCCAGGCGAAAGAGGGGAAACATCATCCCTGTCCTGCCCTGGGGGTCCCACAGCCCCCCTGCACTGCAAAAGCCAAAATGTCTTCCCTGTCCTCCACTGGCCTGGCTGGAGACACCTGTGCTGTCCCCATGGCACTGAATGTCACTTCAAAGCCAAACTGAGTCCACTCCTGGCTCTGAGTGACAGTGTCATTCCAGCAGCAGCTCAGGGATATGTGTTTTTGCTCATGTGAATGTTGTGAAGAGGTGTGAGCCTAGCTGGGGGTAACCACAGCTGAGTTCCCAGCACCCCTGGGTCCATTGCCCTGTTCGAGCCCCAGCCTCTGACTCCATTTGCCACCTGGCTGCAGAGAGGCACCCTGTGAAAATGTAACCCCAAACTGAGCCATCCCATGCACAGGCAAAGTCCAGCACAGCCCACAGCACTCTGAGTCTGGCTCCAGAAAGGCAATGCAGGAAACACCATCACCGAGGTGGTGCCACAGCCAAGAGCATGTGGGGCCAAGGAGTTCCACCACAGAAATTAGGAGGTGTATTGGAGGGGATGAAACATCCCCTGGGAGCATCAGCTTTGTGTCCCCCTCCTTTCTAGGTTCTGGCTTCCAGCAGCAGCAGCAGTTTGCATGCAGCACAGAGGATTTGGTTCGTGTACGGAGCCCTCACACAGTGGCAAAGTGATCACTTCTTTTTTCAAGGCTTTGCAATGAGCTGCTAAGCCAGAGAGCCTGATCCCTGCCAGGTTCTGCAGGAGGGGAGAAAACTCCCACTTTTTGACTAAAAATCCCCAATTTATTTATTTAAAATGCTGTCCTACAGAAGGGTTTTGGAGAGACTTCACATACCAGCTGTGAGCACCACAGCAAGAGCTCCCCCAAACCACCCATGGAGTTCAGCACAGATCCAGACCAGAGCAAGGACTTTCTCTGCTTCAGGGATGCTGCCCTTCACCATAACTTTGTCCCCTAGACTGGGGACAGTCCCATGAGGCTGTGCAGGAATAACTCCCAGGAAGAGTGTTGCCTACCATTGCTCAAAGACTCTGAGAGAGCCCACCCTGTCAAAAAGACCAGGAATATTTGCTTCCTGTGCTAATTGAGCAAAACCCAGTGTAACCTCACAGCACTTTCTCTGTGTGTAGGTTTGGGGTTTCACTTTCTACAGACTTTGATTGCAGAGCCTGAGGCAAGTGCAAGAAGGCACAAAAGGGTGGGAATCAGGAGCAGCAGTGGGTTTTCATCAGACCCCCAAGGACCTCAGTGCTGCACATACATAGAGAGGAGACATTCTGCCTCTTCCAGAGCAGAAAAACCCTGGCCACAAGCAGAAGAGTTCATATTCCATCATGCTGGGGCAATAACAGTGGGTCCACCATGTCGCTACCACACTGATGGCCACAGCCTCTGGTTTATTTTGTAGGCAAACCCATGGGCTGGAGATAAATATCCTCCTTGCACACTCAACCCCTCAGAGCTGTGTGTGGTGGCAGCATCCCTTCATCCCATTTTCTTGTGACTCACAGAACCTTTGATATCTTCACAAACATCACACCCAGGCAGCTTCTCCCCTCCCAAAGCACTGCAGCATGTGCTTCAACACATGGAGCCCTTGATGGGCCAACCAGCTGCACACAGAGGAGATGTTTTCCCCCCTCAGGAACTCAAAGGGATGGACAGAAGGTGGGACAAATGAAGCTGCCACTGCTACCAGCTTGTGCAGGTGAGCCAGTCCGCCAGAAAATGGTGATGGCCCTGCAGAGATTTTGGCTGAGGATTCCACTTCCACCTGGAGGTGCTCAGCTTTTTGTGATCCAAGGTCACACCAGCTGAACCAGAGCAGGAGCAGGAGACACTTGGGTTTGGACTTTGCTTATCCATGCCTTACAGCGATGTATTTTTACACCAACACCTTTCCTCCTAAAGTATCACTCAACAGCATCTGGCTCTGCAGTCTGGCCAAGGGCTTTGTCCTTTGATACCATCTCCACTAAAATGTGATGGTTACAAGAGCAGATGTGATGCTGTGACCCATTCAGCATCCACTTACCCCTCCCACATCAATTCCCCATCAGGATGGACACGTGGACAGTGAACACTGTGATAAATGTCCCACACAAGCAGCTCCAACCAGGCTGTCCTGCCTGCAGACAATGAGAATGGCAGAGCCTCACCAGGGAAAAGGAGTAAAAGCTGTGAGGTGCACACAACCAACAAGGTTGGTCTAGCAGGCCTAGAAAGGGGGTTAACAAAGTACTTGAGACAGAAACAGATTGAAATCAGCTGAGAAATCAAGGTGAGACTTGAAATGACAGCCAGTTGTGGACACTCTTGTGCTTTCACAGTTTCTCAGCTTTGCATTGTCCAAGGGCTCTTTCTCACTCCTAAACAAGCAGGTGGCCAGCTCAGGTGATAACGAGGGGTGTCTCTCTCCAGCTGGGCTCCTGCATCCTGCCCACCCATTCTGTGACCCCAGACCCCCTTGACCCACCTGTGCAAAGGCAATGGATTTAATTTTGGACATCATGGTGGTTGTCACGGGGGCACTTTAGGCCCCTGTTCCTGCCGAGCCCACCACAGGCAGTGCCACACTCTGGCTGAGCTGCTGGATTGTTTTTGCTGTTCCTCACTGCTTATCTGGGACAACAACTGAGCCCTGGCACTTGTCCCAGGGCAGAGAGGATGCTCCCATGCCACTTCCAACATTTCTGAGGTACGGAGAAGGGAGGATTTCCTCTGCTTGCCACTGGCACCGATTTCTCCTCTTCCTGTCCTTGTCCAGGAGATCCCACATCTCCTCAGACTGCTCTGCTGCTTTCCTCCATCCTCTGCCCATTCCAGCTGCTGTATCCTCATGCTTTTAATCTTTCTGGGTAATTATTCCAGACTGGGATGGAATAATATGCCATGCTGGTTGGAAAGAGGCCACCAGCCGTGGGACAGGGAGGAACACTGATTTCCAAGCAAGCAGAGAGACCAGACAACACCCAGACCAGTGATGATCACATGCAGGCTGAGTGCTGGTGCCACCAAAGACTCTTTACAGTGCCTCAGATGAGTTCTCAGAGAACTTTCTGGGCACAGGCAGGCAAAGGCTTTGGGGCTGCTTCTGGTACCAGCATGCAAACATCTGGAGACTTGTTATAGCAAAGGTGGGAAGGGACCTCAGAACTCACCCATCCAACATCCTGCAGGACTCTCACTAGCACTGGGTCTGGTTGGTCCTGCCTTGAAAACCCCTAAGGATGGACTGACCCCACCTCTCCAGGTGTCTACCACAAAGCTGCACCATCCAGCAGGGAACAAGTCTTCCCTAGCACCTATCCTGACTCTCTCAAGCCTCCAAGTGTGGCTGCTGCCCCATGTTACATCATCTGCTGCCCCTATCAAGGAAAGTGTAACTCCACCATCTTTGCACTTCCCCTCCAGGGAGCTGTAAGCTGCAAACAGACCCCTGTTCAAGCTCTTTTGGCCAGGCTAACCCAGCCCAGTTCCTTGCTGATGCCTCACCAGCACCTTCTGTGCTTTCCCCCCTCCCAGTCTGCATCTCTGTGTGATACAGAGCCTCCCCAGCCTGGAGCCTCTTTTGGTCTGTCTGTCTCCAACCAGCAGGGATGGCACTTGGTCAAGGCCAAGCTGAAGGAGCTCCCAACCCCTTCCATGGATTTGTTCCTTCCATTGGACCATGAGGCTACAACAGCCCTAAGCCCCACAAAGGGCAGAGGATAAAAGGCGTGGCAGAAAAATTGCAATGATATTTGGGCACCAAATCACCGGCTGCAGTTAGCCCCGTCCTGGGAGCCGTGCAGGACTCCGGGTGGCCCGGTGGGTGCAGGGCAGAGAGGAGCAGCAGCGGAAATGCAGAGCTCATCCAGCATCACATGCGTGGAGTAGCTGCTCCGAGGACGGCAGCGAGCGCTTTCAAACTTCAATTCCTTCCCGGACGTCAGCGCTGGTGTCCTGCAGCCCCGCCTTCCCCCAGGAGCACCAGCTGAAGCTAAGCGAGAGAGACAAGGGCTCGGAGGTGTGCGCAAATGTTTGCTCAGACACATCTCAGCGCTGCACAGCTGCTTTTATGGGCATTTCAGCTCCGGGGACGCTGCAGTGCCCCACGACGCCAAGCGCCGAGTGGGCTCCCGACCAAAAACGGGTGAGGAGGAGAGCTCGTGTTTACACTGTTTGAATAAAAAGATAGCACCAAACAGAAAAGCCTTTTAGGAGCCAGGAGCGGGAACAGTAAACCCAAACGCTCTCTCTGATGGGTTGCAGATGCAGCGTTGCTGGTGAGCTGGTGGAAAAAGCACGGCTTCGTGGAGGGATTTGTCACTTGGTCACCTAGAAATGAAGACAGAACTTTGGTCTGCCCCAAGACTCATACTTTTTTTGCCTAGAAGATGAAATACAGAGAAGGTAGAAGGCAATGCTCCTCCTTGCTTGTGCAGCACTGAAACAGTGCACTCTTATCTCTTCAGTTTCATAATTAATATGTCATTTGCACTGGCAGGCATATTAATTATGAGGACATTAACCAGGAGGAATCCTTTGTAGAGGATTTTTTTAACTAAAGACCCCAAAGCCAATTCAGCCCTGTGCATGGGATGGCCACACACCTGGCTCTAGCACATTGCACTGAACATCCATGGCTGATTTTCAATGAGGCCTTTCTGAAGTGTGGGGTGCAGGCTCTCTCAGCTCCAGGTCCAGACCTGTTGGAGCATCGGGGCTCTCCCTCTGTGTGCATCCCCTGCAGCTCCTTCCACCATCCTTCAGCCATGAGAGCAGCTGCTGCCACCACCACGGTGCTCTTGTGGGCTAAAATTCTCATAGTGCAGCTGGACCTCACCAAGGACAGGATCATTCCATCGCCTCATCCACGGAGGAGCTGGGAGCTGCCCAGGTTGCAGTGGTCCCATGGCAGCTGTAATGGAGGGATTTCTGCAGTTGAATCTGTCCTTCCTCACTGGAGCTGTGTCAGGAGCTGCCCCCCTGGCAGAGGGACTGGCTCAATGCCCCCCAGCCCCACAGTCACTGCCCGGGTTAGCAGGCACAGCTCCACTCCAGAGCCTGGCACTCAGCATTAACCAAGTGGCACCAATGGTCACCAGACCTGTCCCAGCAGCAGGGAGGAGTGACAGCACCTCTGGCAAGTCTGCCAGGCCAGATCCTGCCCCTTCTCTGCCCTGTAGTTGTTTGAGTGAGGGTTTGACAAGGTGCTCAGTGAGAACTCAGCTTCAGTGCCAACAGGGACGTGGAGCAGAGGGACAGGACATGGCTTGACCCAGAGCACTGAGAGACAATCAGTGGCATTGGTGTCCTGAGCCCTCATGTGTGGTCCTGCCCCCAGGATCTGGCCCAGGCCCCTCAGGGTGTCAGCAGATGCAGCTCTGGATCTCTCAGCTAGGTGCTACCCAGTAGAGTACCATGTCCCATCCTCTCCAGAGCCACCTCTGCCCACCAACAGGGCTCTGCAGGCCTCATCCTCTGCTACATCATCTTCATCCCTAGTCAACAGACATTAGGGATCATATAGAGGAGAGAAATACTCCCAAATTTGCCATTAAGTATCTGGGCAGCCAAAGAGGGCCACCTCTGTAAGGGAGGAGATGGGCAGCTTTGAGCTGTCCCCTGGTCACAGCAGAACACACCAACCCGAACTCCCCGAGAGGAAGGCGTCCCATTTTCACCAAGGTTATTAATGTCCAGCCCCTCTGCACACTGGAGACCTTGTCAAACAAAACAAAAAGCCTTGTTGTGGAGGAATCCTTGGCAACACGACCAACATACACATGACCTCCCGACTTGGAAAACAGATTGTCCAAAACCCAAGTGAGCGCTGCCGCCACTCGCGGCACGGCTCAGCCCCCCAGCCACCGGGATGCACCACGAGTCCCAGGGCCTCTGGAGCATGCCAGGGAGCAGGAGGGGATGAGCATCACTCCAGCCTGGCTGTGGCACTGTCTCTGTGGCAGCTGCAAGCTTGGGAAAGCTCTTGATCAGCTCAGTTATCGTGTCCTTCCCCAGGACACTCGCAGCTCCCATGGGTGCCCCTCAGGCAGCCCCTCTGCACATCCACCCCGGGGGTGTGTCCATGGGTGCCCTCAAGGGTGGGAAATAAACCTCCTTGCACCTCCTCCTCTGCTGTTCTCCTGGTGCTGAGCACTGTGCAGGACAGCCAGGGACACCCCCATTGTTAGGCTCCCTGTGTGACACTGCCCAGCACGGGGGAGATCCCAGCATGATGTGGCATTCCTGCTGACTCCAGCTTCCCATCTCCTCTGGGCAAGCAGGGCCCATGCTCCCCTCCTGGAGAGGACACTGCCCATCCAGGGGTGCAACCTGCTGTGTAAAAGCTGCTGCCAGAACTCTGAAGGCTGTTCCTCAGTCATGTGAATAATGAGAGGTATTAAGGAGTTGGGAGGATGAGAGCTAAATGAAGCATGGCCTTGCAAGGGGCTGCTCCATCCATCCTTGTCTTTGGGCAGAGAAGGGAAGATGGAGGGCAGCACTGGGGCAGGCCAGGCATGGCAGCAGGGCTCCACTGTCCCTCCTGGAGCTGGGGGTACAATGAAAGGCAATGTGCCACAGCAACACCCTTCCCATGCTGTTCCCACATAGGGATGCACCACAGCCAAGGCTCCTGCACCACCTGCAGGGTTTGCACTCACTCCCAGCCTGGCCACAGCCCAGAGTTCCCCACAGGCACAGTTAGTGGCCTGTCCCCATCCCCAGGGCACCCCAAGTCTCACCCTCTGGAGTTTCCAGCCTTGGCAGCGAACCAACACATCCTCCCACTTTTCAATCCCAGCGAGGCCAGGCTTGTTTAAAGTGGGTTGTTTAGATGACTTCGTGTATGTTGGACACCCAGCCTGAAAGATTCAGCTCACAATGAACGTTTGGCAAAGCCCTAAAACCAAGGAAAACAAAGAATTTTATCATGAGAAGCACTGATCCCTGAGATGAGCTGTAATTATTTTTGTCCTGCTTCGACCACAGTGCATAAACACCGAGGACTGACGGCACAAGGGCTGATTTTCCAGAGCTGATCCCTTCGGCTGGTGGGACAAGCTATGGTGCAAAGTGCCCGTGTCCCTGCAAGGAGCATGCTGAGCTCCCATCTGCAGTCCGGACATTTCCCCCCAAATCCCTATGAAACATCACTGACCATCACCAGCGCAAACTTCCCTGGAAAAATTCATTTTCACGCAAGGAATACAGCCTGGAAAATTCCAGCCTCAGTGGGGAACAACAAGCAAGGGGCTGCGATGGAAACTATTTTGCAACCTTAATTACTTTACCCCAAAGGCTGGCAGCCTGTAATCACATTAGTCTCCTTGAGAAAGCCTGAGCCCCTCTTGCCCTCTTATCACTCCCCCAGGCCCCAGAGGGAGCTTGCAGGGGAGCTCGGGGGCCTGGTGAGCCCCTGCATGCAGCCTGCCAGGCAGATCCCGGGAATGCCTGATTTATGGTGTTATGCTTCGTTCTGTTTACGCCAGGCGAGTTATTTAAAACGAGCAGAGCGAGAGGAGCTCGGGTTTTGTTTAAAAGTCCAGCAAGGAGATTTGCCTTAAATAGTCAAGAGCTGAGGTTGGAGGGGAAGGCGCCCGGCGGCGCGGAGCTCCGGGGTGGGAGCGGAGCTGGCACCCGCGGCGGGAGCTGGCTGCTCAGGAGAGGGGCCAGAGCCTCACGTTTAACCCAGGAGAGTTAAACCATCCTCACTGCCCCGGCTCTGAGCGGCCTGTGGGGCATGGCTCACCTCCACAACATGAAACAGTTTCAGAGAGAGACAGCGCCGGCCTCACAACGCTCTGAGCCCGAGTGATGGCGATCCAAAATGCTGCTCCACAGCCAGATTTGGCACTGCCATGCCAAAGGAAGCCATGCTCAGCTCTGAGCCTGCTGGGCAGCCCTGCCAGCCCTCCAGGCCTCCTCCTCCTCCTCAGGGCAAGGCTCAGTGTGAGGGAAGGGCCTCCCTCGGGGGACCCACTCGAGCTTGGTGCGCTCGGTGACAGCACAGATCTGATTGCTCTCTATAAATACATCCGGGGTCAGCACCAGGGACGGGGAAGGGCTATTTAAGCTCAAGGGGGACGCTGGCAAAAACAAAAGGCTATATATAAACTTTCCATGAGCAACGCCAGGCTGGAGGGAGGGTTTTAACTCCTAGAGCAGGGAGGTGCAGAAAGAGCCCCACAAGGAGTGGGGTGAGGCATGGGATGGGGCCAGACATGTTTCACGGTGTCCCCAGCGTGAGTCACCTCAGCTTCCCTCCGTCCTCAAGACCAGTAAAACCAGCTGAGGGGCCAGGAACTGGCCTTGGCACCACAGAGGGAGCTCCCAGCCCCACCTCAGGCACAACAGCAAGGGGCAAGAAGCTCTTCAGACATTTTTCAACTTTCTTGACTTATTTGGTCAAAACAGCTGGGGAATTAATCAGAATAATGAGTAACTCGGGTGCCTCAGCACACTCAGCAGCAAGGGTCGACTCCTCAAAGGCTGAACTGTTGTACCAAGCCTGGCACCCCTTGCTAAGCCTTTCCCTGCATCACTCTTAATGCCTCTATCCCACATAATTCCTGATCCTCCTGCAGAACACCCTGAAGTTCTGCACCCACTGTTAGTGCGTGCATCATCTGCCAATCCCTGACCCTGGCAACCTTGCCCATCCCTGAAGCTCTCTGATCCCTGCACCCCAAGGAGCCATGATGTCTGCTCCCAGAGTGCCCACTGGATCCACCTCCCAGATCCCTGAACACCAACAGTGCCTTCTGGGACCAGCATGGGTGAAAAACATTGTGTTTGGGAGGTGTTACAGAGATGGTTATAGAGGAGGAGGACAAGGAGCTGCATGGTGGGGCAGGCTGGTGTCATGGCCCCAGTTAACAGGCAGACTGTGGGACACTAACCTGATATTTTTTGGAACTTGTCTCAGACAGAACTGAGGCCAGGACACCACCAACACCAGCAGAACCATTTGCAGGGTGGGGGGTGAAATATTCAGAGAGGTTAAAGCAACTCAGAGTCTCCCATGGAGCAAGGATGAATAGTTCAGAGGAATGGGCACCCTGAAGAGGGCTGGGAGCCAACTGAGCATTGCAGCAAACAGCCACCTGGTCACCAGAGGGGCCATGGTGGGGTCTGGCAGGGATGCTGCTGGGACAGACTCAGAGCAGCCTATTGGAGCACTGGCCAAGGAGGACACTTCTTCAGGAGGTGTACCACGTCTCCCTGCTCTGCCCCCAGGGGTGCCCCAGCAGTGAGGGTTGGTTCCCAGGCACACAGCCATCCATTAGGTATCCCAGGCACTGCAGAGTGGCTTCCTGGCAAGCAGCAAGGCAGATTCCATCTTCCCAGCTCCTCCCAGCTCCCCCCACCTCCCTCATCCCCTCCAAGCAGTGTGGTCACTGTGCTCCCTCACTGTCACCCCACATGCTGGGCTCACTGCAGGGGGAAGGTGACAGTGGTTGGTACAGAGGACATTCATCCCACCATGGGAAATCCGTCTCCTCACCCCTGTCCACACAGTCTGCTCCTTTCCAGGCTGTACAAGGAGGGATCTGGCTACATGGACAGCGAAGTGTGGGCTGTACATAAGGCCCATAAACACTTGTCACTGTAAATTAAAGCAGGCCTGCCCCTATCTGCCACGCTTCCAAATCCCCTAAGCCCCAGCCCCAGAGCAGCCCCACCGGCACTGGTTTTGCAAGGACCAGGGGAGTGTGGGGAGTCACGTCCCGGGTGAAAAGTTCAGGTCCAAGCCAGAAGAGCTTCTGGGGCAGAGTAAAGGCTGTGGGGTTTGGGATGCACTGCCAAAGGATGCGCTGGCACCTCGCTGTCCCTGCCTGGCACGGAGCTGCAAGCCACCAAAGGACACATGCCCTGTTTGCTCTCATCAGAGTCAGCGCAGGGCAGGACTCCACTGTGCTGGGAAGGGATTTTTACTCCTGCTACAGCCCCCAGGAATGGCAGCAGCAGGTCCAGAGGCCAGCAGAGCAGGGATGTGACTGGCTGATGGGAAACTCTGGGGTAGCAGGAGGCAAGGCAGCATGGCTGTCAGCACTGCCGCCAGACTCAACCAGCACCGGGGCCACATTCCCCAGGGAGAGATAAAAGCAACCCTAAAAGGGGAGAGCTGTCACTCAGGCTGGCCTGGCTTGTCTCAGCACGGCGGGGAGAGTGGAGCACCACTCAGCAGGCGGGTGCCACTGCAGCTCCAGGGGCTGAGGGCCACCTTATCACTGCATGTCACGGCTCAGGGATTGCTGAGCGCTGCCAGGGAAGGCACCAACTCACCAGGCACCTCTGAGCAGCCTCAGCTCTGTCCCCTCTGTGACGGCAACCTGCAGCCCTATGCCCAGCTGGAGCCACCACATCCCATCCACTGGCCAGCTGGTCCCCACCCTGTCCCCGTGCCACTGCAGCCCTTCAGTGGGAACTTGGGATGGCTCCTGGGTGAGCCCAGGGTTTCCAGGGGTACAGCCAAGCTTGGTTCCCTCTATCACCCTCTGCACACAAGGGAGAGGCAGCTCAGACAAAGGGAAGGCAGGAGAGAGCAGCCCCCTCCAAAGGAGTAAGAAATGAGACCCTCAGCTCCCCCAGTGCAGGGCATATCCAGCAGGAGCTGGGGGAGAAGCCACCGGCTGCAGCAACTTTTGCTTACGACGAGCAAAACACTCGAGATCCATAAGCAGGAAGAGGCTCTTTTGGAGTGAGCACAAAATATTGTCCTTGCACAGCTACACTCCCCCGCTCGCTCCTTCTCCTTGAGGCCTCGGCAGCTCTCGGGGAGAAGGTTCCTTCCTGCTCGCCCTCCACCAAGGGCAGGGCTCCTCCTCACAGTCAATTAGAGAGCTGGGGTCGGGGGTCAGGGGCCTTCCCGAGTTCATGGTGCTCTCTGAACCAGCACTGCCGCCAGCGCCGAGTGGCACAGGCAGGGCAGTCCCCATGGCTGTCCTGGGACACTCTGGGTACAACCAAACTGAGTGTGTGTGTGTGTGTCCCAAAGTCTGCAAATTCCCCTCCTTGCCAGCAGCTGCTGGGTCCCCCCCTGCACCCAGCTCCCTGCTTCATTCCTCCCTCAAGCTGACAGCCTCCAGCTGCCGGCCCGGCCCCCGCACATCCCTCTGCAGAGGCCACATCCCACCATGGCAGGTTTGCGGGGCTGGAGGAGGAGCTCACATCTCTCCAGCCCCGTCCCAGCGCCAGGACACTGACCGGGGCAGCCCCACTGCATGCCAGCCCCATTGCCGCCCCATTCCAGCCCCATTGCCAGCCCCATTGCCAGCCCCATTGCCGCCCCATTCCAGCCCCATTCCAGCCCCATTGCCAGCCCCATTGCCAGCCCCATTGCCGCCCCATTCCAGCCCCATTGCCAGCCCCATTCCAGCCCCATTCCAGCCCCATTGCCAGCCCCATTGCCAGCCCCATTGCCGCCCCATTCCAGCCCCATTGCCAGCCCCATTCCAGCCCCATTGCCGCCCCATTCCAGTCCCATTCCAGCCCCATTCCAGCCCCATTGCCAGCCCCATTGCCGCCCCATTCCAGCCCCATTGCCGCCCCATTCCAGCCCCATTGCCACCCCATTCCAGCCCCATTGCCAGCCCCATTCCAGCCCCATTCCAGCCCCATTGCCAGCCCCATTGCCAGCCCCATTCCAGCCCCATTCCAGCCCCATTGCCAGCCCCATTGCCACCCCATTCCAGCCCCATCCCAGCCCCATTCCAGCCCCATTGCCAGCCCCATTCCAGCCCCATTCCAGCCCCATTCCAGCCCCATTGCCAGCGCCATTCCAGCCCCATTGCCAGCCTCATTGCCGCCCCATTCCAGCCCCATTGCCAGCCCCATTCCAGCCTCATTGCCGCCCCATTCCAGCCCCATTGCCAGCCCCATTGCCGCCCCATTCCAGCCCCATTGCCAGCCCCATTCCAGCCTCATTGCCGCCCCATTCCAGCCCCATTGCCAGCCCCATTGCCGCCCCATTCCAGCCCCATTGCCAGCCCCATTCCAGCCCCATTGCCAGCCCCATCCCCTTCCTGTGCAGGCCACGCCGCAGCAGGCCAGTGGCCGCTATCAAATATTGATGGCGCTGTGTGGTAAATAAGCATTATGAATTTATGACTTGCTGAATTAAACAGGCCCTGCTTGGGCTGGCTGCTGTTCAGCGAGGTGGAAGGAACAGTGGCACTGCTGGCACATGCAGCAGTGAAGGCACAGCCCCACAGCTGACCACGTGCAGACCCAAACCAAGCCCAGGCTCTGGGAACACCCTGAGCCCTGGGGTGCACCAGGCAAAGGGTTCCTTCCCTCCTGCAAATGCCTCTCTGCCCTCTGTATGCCTCTGTATGCCTCTCCCTGGGCAGCTGACAGTGCAAACTTCCCCCTCCTTGGAGCTGTGGCACCTCAGAGCAGAGGGAAGGGAGTGAATTGAGGCTCAGGTTCACTGGTTTAAACAACAGTGAGTGCAGCACTGTGGTTATGTGAGTAACTGGGTTAATTAATAACATGGCAACTGCTGCCCGACACAGGAAAGAGGCACAAAATTATTCTGCTTTGTACAAAGGGGTTGGTGGAAAGTCACCTGTGGGAACCCCAGGCAGTGGGAAGGAGAGATGTCCAGCTCTGTTCAAAGAGGCTGGTTTGCCACAGCCAATCCAACATGCTGGATGCAAGGAGAACCATAGACTGGTTTGGGTTGGGGGGACCTTAAAGCCCACCTCCTTGCAATGCCCTGCCACAGCAGGGACACCTTCCACTAGACCAGGCTGCTCAGATCCCCGTCCAACCTGGCCTGGAACACTTACAGGGATGGGTGTGAGAGGGTGGCATGGCTTGGCATCTGAGCCTGGCTGCCTCTCTGGAAGAGGTTTGGGTGTCCTTGTGAACATCTTCACAAGAAGTGAGATGTAAGGCAGGAAAGGAGGTGGGATGAACACTGCAGCAGCATGTGGGACATCACCTAATGTGGGCCAGGGAGGTAAGTGCCAAAGGAAAAGCCAGGGGATGGGATTTCCAGGATTGACACAAGAGGGAGCACAGGGAAACATAAAAGCAGCGAGAAAGGCTCCCTGCCAGCACCATTTCCCAAGGGAGCACCATGCAGGGCTGGTCCTGTTTATCAGGACCATAGAATCAGTTTGGCTTGGAAGGGACCTTCGAGACCATTTTGTTCCACCCCCTGCCATTGGCTGGGACATTGGACCAGGTCACTCCAAAGTCCTTCCAGCCTGACCCTGGATCAAGCCCAGAGGAGGAAATATTTTTGCCCATCCAAATATGGCCCTTTACACCTCCCTGCCACACGACAGATTGGCCAGTCAGTTAGGCCTGGGACACTGCTGTCACCATGTCCCCTGTGAGGTGGCAGCAGGGTGTCACCAGGCCTAGCTTAGCAGATGGGACCCCCACCCTCACTGTTAACACAGTAAATGATCTCCACAGCCCCCAGGCTGGGGCTGGCTCCCAGCACTGGGTGCATCCTTCAAGGACCAGCATGGCTAGGCCCTGGTGTGACACCACAAAGCCACTGTCCTGGAATTGCAAAGCACCCTGCACTTGGGTGACCTGCTTCTCAAATCAGCCCTGGCATGTCTTCTCCAAGCCCCTCTTCCTTAAGTGACAGTGGAGCCACCAAGGAGGATTGGCAAAGGGGCTGTCTGGAGTTGCTGCTTTGGGTCACTGCTGCCCCTTCCCACCCCACCTTCCTGTCCCATCGGGTGTCCAGGGCTTTGCCACCCAGTGACAGCAGGAACCACAGACACTCCTGGCACACTTGGCTCAACACACATCAGGCAGAGAGGGTGACAGTGTTCACAGGGGTCTGAGGATGAGGGAAGAGACAAGGATCTGACTCCATGTTTCAGAAGGTTGATTTATTATTTTATGATATATATTACATTAAAACTATACTAAAAAACTATACTAAATAGAAGAAAGGATTTCATCAGAAGGCTGGCTAAGAATAGAAAAATAAGGAATTAATAACAAAGGTTTGTGGCTTGGACTCTGTTGGAGGCAGCTGACTGTGATTGGCCATTAATTAGAAACAACCACATGAGACCAATCACAGATGCACCTGTTGGGTTCCACAGCAGCAGATAATCAATGTTTGCATTTTGTTCCTGAGGCCTCTCAGCTTCTCAGGAGGAAAAACCCTAAGGAAAGGATTTTCCATAAAAGATGTCAGTGACAAGAGAGAGCCAGCTGGGCTCCTTCAGCACCACTGAATTTACCCCTGAAGACCCCTCCATGGTACAATCAGTTCCCATCACTGGGTGATGCTTCATTCCACCCCAGGGCAGCACATTCCCTCATGGCTGTGCAGGGCTGGGAGCAGCCACGTTCACAGGGGCAGGCAGTGGGGCTGGACCCCCTGAGGATGCTCCAGCCTGACTACCAGGGCCTGGGGGCACTAGGGGGGACCTTGCTGTGCCCCCCACAAGCCAGCCCCATGCACCACCATGGCATCAGCTGCTCTCCCTGGCCGGGCAGGGGCTGCAGGGTGTGTGCTGGCACACCAGGCATGGCTTCTGTGGGTCGGTGCCCTGCTCACACCAAGGACAGGGGAAAACCAAACCTCCTCACAGGAAGCCCTGCAGAGTCCTGACATCACCTCACACTCCCCCCCATGGAACCATGGAGGGTTTGGGGTGCTAAGGAGGCTGCAATGAAAGCCATGGCATGTGCCTACATGCCAGACCTGGGGATTACACCGTGAGTTTAAGCCACATCACTGCCTCCCCACCCATGACAGCCAGGAATGGCCAGACAAAGAGCAGGCTCCACACCCCAAGGAGCCCAGGGAGCTTGAACACTAATTAATTGAGCTTCCAAGACAACAGAAAAAGCACATTTCTGTGTGATTTCAGTATTAAAATCAGAGATATGGCTGGCCCAGTGAAGAGTCCTGGGAGCTTGAGATCCCGGCCAGCACAGGATGCAGTGCTCAGAGCTCGTCCTGTTGGAAAGCACAGCCGGAGCTCGGGAGGAAAACGCTCCTTGTGAAAGAGTGACCCCAGCTGTCCTGATGGAAGGAAACACTGCTGGAAAGCTCAGCTGGGAGCCTCGGCTGCTGCTCAGCTCTGTGCGACGCCAGGCAGAGAGAGGTGGAATCTCTGGGGCAAAAAGTGAAACCACTGAGGGGAGACACAAGACAGGAACAGAAGTTACAGGGTCTCACAGGGGACTCGGCTCCCTGTCCTTCTCCTGCTGCAGGGAGAGTAAAGCAGGATGGTTTGGCATTAAAACATTGAGAAATATATTTGAGTCCCAATAATTCAGCTGGGATTTAAATGCACTGAGCTCTCCATTTTCACTGCCAGCAGCACTGAGACACGGCAGTGCTCCTGGTGTCACTGGGAACCCTCCTGGCCCACATCAGCCACCTGTGCCCTTACAGAGCCACAGGAGCTGACGTGAACCCCAAAAAGGAGAACACAGTCACTAGTGGGAATGTAGAGGGCAAGGACCAAGGGAGGGACAAATGACCAGTAATGGATGAGGTGACAAGTGACACTGACAGGGCTGCCTGGAGATGTGGCACAGCAGGAACAGGGTGGCTGTGGGGTGAAGATGAAGCCTGGGTTTGGTCCCAAGGAGCCCTCACCCCACAGGGCTCTCCTCTGGCTGCAGGGGAGATGGGGAGCAGCCCCCTCAGCATCAGTCACCCCTGGATTCACTCCATCACAGCCTGGGACACCCTCAGCAACTGACACAAGCCAGGGAAACATGGACTGGCCTGGGAATGCTGCAGGATATAACCCACCAGCTGCCTGAAAACCCATCCCACACCTCCCAGAGGCTGTGATCATTGTCCAGTGTCCCAAGGACCAACGAAGAGGGCAACCACAGCTTTGGGTCGGAATTTTTTCACTGCCACAAATAGAAATTTCTACAGCAAAAGCTCTGCATCTTGCCACTGCTTCCCTGCTCTGTTGTTGTTTGCTTTGGCTTCCAAGCAGTCCCACATTCCTGTCCCAAATAAAGCACCTTCTTCGCATGCATCCAGCCCTGCTGCAAGAGAGTGACCTGGAAATGCATGGAGAAAACAGCTGGAAGATGGTGGCTGAGCTGAATGCCCCATAAAAGCCCCACAGGGCTGCTGGTGGAAGCAGGCTTGGCAAGGCTGACCTTGGGACAGGGCACAGCTGCACTCGTGTTCCTGGGGCTCTTCCTGCAGGATAACGGCCCCAGCAAGTCCTGGGAGAGATCTGGAGGACAAGGACCTCCAAAACACAGCCCTTTCTGAGCAACTGAAAGGAAAACTTGGCAAATGGTTTTAAAATACTATAACAAATATGCTGTCAGGGCTAAAAGTGACACTTTAATAATTCCCAAGCACTCAGAGGTTTTAGCGTTCAGAGGCAGCTCCTCTCTTAATAAAAAGAAGGAAAACACTAAAAGGCACGTGAGGCATTTCAGCTGGTCCATAACAACCTGCCCAGCCTCACACAGCACCCAGTGCCCGCTCAGACAGGGGCACAGGAGGGCACAGGGTGTGCTGGGCACCCACACTCGGGTGAGGAGCACACGGGGTGCGATGATGGGAACACAGAGCTGGGCAGGGAGGGGCCGTGTGCCCGAGCTGGAGCTGTGTGTGTACCCATTCACCCCAGCTCCCCAGGGCGCTCTGCCCACCCGGGGATGGATGGATGGATGGATGGATGGATGGATGGATGGATGGATGGATGGATGGATGGATGAAGGCGCCGTGCCGGGTGCTGGGCGCTCTGCCCGCCTGGGGATGGATGGATGGATGGATGGATGGATGGATGGATGGATGGATGGATGGATGGAGGCGCTGCGCTGGATGCTGGGCGCTCTCCCCGCCCGGGGATGGATGGATGGAGGCGCTGTGCCGGGTGCTGTTCTGGCCCAGCGCCGCTCCCCGGGCCATTCCCACGACCCGCTGCACTTCCTGCGGCTGCCGGCGGCTGCACGGCTCTGGGACGTGGTGCGGAAGGAGAGGCCGAGAGCAGGAACAGCCTGGGAACGGCCTCCATGCGATGTTCCCCACGGCCGTGACACCCGCGGGGGGACCCGCTGCCGGCCGGGAGCCGCTCTGCCTGCCCGCAGCCGCTCGGGGGATGCTCGGTCCCGAGGGATTTCTGCTCCTTGTCCTCAAGGCTGTACCCCAAGCAGAGCCATTATACGAGTTTGTAAAATGCCCCGGGGTTGGCTCCAGCCCAAAACCACTTCCCGTTGCACCAGATGGGCCGGCTGAAAGGGGGCACTCCAAGAGGCAGGTACTGCCCGCCATGCAGTGGTTCCTTCCCTGTGACGGTGTTCACAGGGGTCCTTGGATGAGGGAAGAGACGAGCATCTAACTCGTCTTGATTTATTATTTTATGATATATATTACATTGAAACTATACTGAAAGAACAGAAGAAAAAGATCTCATCAGAAGGCTGGCTAAGCTAAGAATAGAAAGGAATGATAATCTCGGACAGAGAGTCTGAGCCAGCTGACTGTGATTGGCCATTAATTAGAAACAACCACATGAGACCAATCACAGATGCACCTGTTGCATTCCACAGCAGCAGATAACCATTGTTTACATTTTGTTCCTGAGGCCTTTCAGCTTCTCAGGAGGAAAAATCCTAAGGAAAGGATTTTTCATAAAAGATGTCTGGGACACATCCCTTCTTCGAGAGATGTGCAGGAGAAGGCAGATGTGCAGGGAGCAGCAGTGCTTCCCTGCTCAGACTGGGCACCAGAGGAATCTATCTTAGGTAGGTTGCACGCAGACCCATCACACACATGGCAGAATTGAAAACTATCCAGAACCTGAATTTGGGAATGCCCTCCATGTACGTGTCTTGGGAAGGTTTTTATCAGTGTTCCAGAGCATTCCAGATGGCAGCTCATGAATCCCTGACTCAGTTTTTTGATAGGTATGTTCTCAAGTTGTTTCTTCTTGCAAAAACAATTAGATTTTCTGGAGCTTAGGATCACTTGGAGGTTAGAACTGGAGCTCCAGGACAGCAGGCTGCCCCTGCACGTGGTGACAATTACCCAATTACCCAAAGCCCAGTCTGCACCTTGCTTGGCTCTCCTGAAGGAGGGAGGTCTCTGGAAATCTGTTTAGCTGTGGGCTCTTGAAGACAAACATTTGATTTCTTAGGGGTCAACACACCAGGATGAATCCAGCTGGAGTCACCTGCTACTCAGAGGTGTTCCTGTCCCAAATCACAGGCAAAGCCTGGGAGGCCCTTTTCCTGCCTCCCTCTTGTTTCTTTCCTCTCCATTCTTTGAGCAAAGCTGTGTTGCAATAACACTTCCGTGGGACAAGGAGAGCTGCAAGGTAATTGGGATGAAAAGGTTTGGCATGTGGCCACCCTCTGAGCTGACAAACCCTCACCCTGTGTCCCAGTGCAGTTATAACAATACTGCAAAGCCACACTGAGAACACACCCCTGCCATAAGCCCCAACAGGCAGAGGAGCACAAAATACCACTGTGCAGGCACCCACAAACACTCAAAACACTCACAGGAGCTCTGGGAATGAAAGATCCTCCTCTCCTACCTCATGGAGGCACAGAACCTCCCCAGCTGTGTTCCCTGCTCCCAGGCACGCACACACACACACACACACATGCACACACACTCACACACACACACACACACACACTCTCAGCTTGCTGTGGTTATGTGCCAACAACCCTCAAAAGATTTGCAGTCATCTTTGTGAGGTAAAACCAAATCACTCATCATCTATTGTAACAGGAACCTGCATGAGGAACCTTGATTTCATTTTCTGTGTATCAGTTTGCCCCCAGAGTTCCAGCTGATGGAAGTTTTGAGCTTTTGAGTCTTCTGTGATAGTAGTGTAGATCTTTGTAAAAGAGCTCATGGCATTTTGCTCATTCTTCTCCCAAACTGCCCCTCCTAAATTAAACTTTCAGCTCCTCCAGAATCCAAGATTTTTCTTTCCCTCTGCGTGCCCAGGCAGTGGTTTCTTGGAGAGATTCGAACAAAGAATGTAATTTTACAAGAGTAAATTTATTGAATCTTAAAAAAATCCAAAACCACAGTAACTTTGAATCACAGGGAGAGGCATATTTGGTGGGTTTGGAACGTGAAAGGATCCTAAGTTTATATTAGATTAAGATATTTAGCATATTGTGAATAAATAAGTGAGCTGCATCACTTGGAAGAATGTACATTAGACCAAAAAGCACAAAATGCAAGGAGACAAGAACCTACATACAAAGATATTCACAATAAAACTATCCAGAGGAGAATTTTAACACTATTTGGGTATTATAGAGGAGCTCATTTCCATAAAATGAGCAACCTGAGGAATAGCAGCACCTTGGCTTGTGGTTGTGCTGGTTTGACCGGAAAATGGGAATTCTGGGATGCTGTAGTCAAACCAATGGGTGCTCAGATTTTAATACAGATTTTAACACACTGCAGCTGCTGACAGGAGTCAGAGGCTGGAGCAGGGAATGCAGCTTTGCAGAAAAATTCTCTTCCATCAGCCCTTTGCCTCTGCTTGCAGATGATGCAGAGGGCTAACACCCAGCCAGCCTCTGCAGGGAGCCCCCAGCAATTTCACTGAGCCTGCAAATTCCTGTGGGGCTGCAAAAACAGGAGCTTTATGAATTCGACTGCACTGAACAGAAATGTGCCCAGCACACATCTCACACACACCGAGGCACAGAGAGGAAGAATCCACACACATCTGGGTGTTCTGCAGGGAGTTCTGCATCCCCAAACCCAGCTGGCAAAATCCATGCTTGCATGTGTGGCATGGAAAGAGAGAAACAACACTACCTTTTTTGCAGAGGATGGGACAGAGGCATGATCGTGTTCTAGAAATATCTGGAAATGAATCTCTGAGTGAAGCAGTACAGTGAAACAGGCCTGGACACATTATCATGGGGGTGTAGAATTGAGAAAAACAAAATTATTAAAGCAAAAGGAGGTGTTTTGCCTGGACAGGTCCTTGAGCTTCTTGGCTCTTTGTTTCCAACGGCTTCAGCACCAGCACAGGAGGTGTCAGCAGACAGGAGCTCTGCAGCTGGGGGTGAAGCCTCAGCCCTGAACCCCTGGTGCTGCCCTGCAGCATCCCCAAGGCTTGACACAAATTCCCTCTGGAGGATGGAACCAAGCTCCTGTGTCAGATCCATGGGCCCCACTCCTTGGTTCACTCCTTAAACACATAGGGAGAGTGAGGCTTTGGGTGCTGCTGGTGTCACCTCTCCAGGGAGCACCCTCTGCTCAGGGAGCTTTGGGACAGCACTTTAAGGATTTCAGATCTGCAGGGACTCCAGATTTCCAGATTTGGGGGTTCCAAGATCTCCTGTTTTATGAAACAGCCATAGGTAAAGAGGAATGACACAAAACAAGCTCCCCCAAGACACAGTTCTGAGTTCCTGTCATGTGAAATTTCTAAGCCTCACTCAGGTACTGTGAATGTTGTGGGCAGACACATGACTTTCATTTTTTACTGTCCTTGCAGTGAGCAGCTTGTGGCCTTAAAAAAAACACAGCTCCAAGAGGCCTTTTGGATTTTTGGCTGGAGTACAGTGGCTCATCACCGTGTCCCAACACACCACCCAGTCTGTTCCACAACTCCACCTCTGTCCATGGGAGCTTTTCCTAAAGTATTGACCACAAAAAACCAGCTTTTGGGCAAGTCCCACTGCTCAGAGGCAGAGCACGCGCCGTGTTTTGGCCAAGTTCAGGCAGCTCCATCAGAAACACCTCCAGCTCCATCCATCCCACCTCACACAGTGCCTACAAGCAGCCAAGACAAGACCTCTTCTTCTCCAGGGACAAGCAGCAGAGCTGCTGTTCCCAGCTTCTATGTGGTGAACAACACCTGCCATGCCAGTATGGAATGCACAGGGAGCAAGGATGTGCCAGGAAAGATGAGCTCATTGTAAAAATAATTGAATGAGCTTTTAAAGGAATCAATACAAAGCCCTGGCTGGATGCAGATGTGCAAGTGCTAGCAGCAAGGCACCTCCCCACCACTCAAGGGCTTTCCTGTATGCTTCTTTTTATCAATTTGTCCTTGATTTTATCCCTTTTTTGTCTCTTTGTGCCACCCACCAGACCTTGCACTGAGTACCCTGGAGCGTGTCATACTCCACAAACACCAAGGAAAACAGCTTTGGGCACAGAGCAGCAGGGATGATGCAGAGAAGCTACAGGCAGTGGAAACAGGGACAGGGAATCACAGAAGTATTTATTTTGGCCAAGGAAGAAGTGACCTCTGGAGCAAACCCCAGCTGCCACAGATATTCTCACTGCCAGCTCGGCTGACGCAGTCCAGAGCCGGGAGCTGCGTGCCTGAGCCTCCCATGCACACGTTCCTGGCTGGCTGGAGCCTCTGCACCCCATGGATCACCTTCTCCATCACACCCATGGATCACCTTCTCCATCACACCCCATGGATCACCTTCTCCATCACACCCCATGGATCAGCTTCCCATCACACCCCATGGATCACCTTCTCCATCACACCCATGGATCACCTTCTCCATCACACCCCATGGATCAGCTTCCCATCACACCCCATGGATCACCTTCTCCATCACACCCCATGAATCACCTTCTCCATCACACCCCATGGATCAGCTTCCCATCACACCCCATGGATCACCTTCTCCATCACACCCATGGATCAGCTTCCCATCACACCCCATGGATCAGCTTCCCATCACACCCCATGGATCACCTTCTCCATCACACCCCATGAATCACCTTCTCCATCACACCCCATGGATCACCTTCTCCATCACACCCCATGGATCAGCTTCTCCATCACACCCCATGGATCAGCTTCCCATCACACCCCATGGATCAGCTTCTCCATCACACCCCATGGATCAGCTTCCCATCACACCCCATGGATCACCTTCTCCATCACACCCCATGGATCAGCTTCCCATCACACCCCATGGATCAGCTTCTCCATCACACCCCATGGATCACCTTCTCCATCACACCCATGGATCACCTTCTCCATCACACCCATGGATCAGCTTCCCATCACACCCCATGGATCAGCTTCTCCATCACACCCCATGGATCAGCTTCTCCATCACACCCCATGGATCAGCTTCTCCATCACACCCCATGGATCAGCTTCTCCATCACACCCATGGATCACCTTCTCCATCACACCCCATCCCCAGGTGCTGTTGTGCCACATCACCAAAGGTGGAGGAACTGCCTTGTTTTTCAGTGTTTGACAGTGAAACCCCTCTGCCTGTTCAGGGCAACACATTCCAACCCTCACTGCTTGGAGGGACAGTCAGGGATTTACTCTGGCATGTGTTCCCCATAATGAACCAGCAGAGCCCTTTCCAAAGGCATTGACCCACAGGGCTCATCAATGACACCAGTTTGTGACAGACCCCTCTCATGGTGGGCCACCATGTCATATCACCAGCCCCACCCTCTGACACCATCCAGCTCCTCCCAGTGCCACCCAAATTCAGGCTGCCCACCTTGGCTTGGTGCTGATCACACCCACTGGCACGAGGAGGGACAAGGCCTCCTCAGAGCACACCAGTGGCAATTCATCCCTTGTCATGATTTCTAAGCTTTCTTCTGCCCATTCCCTGGTTCCAGGCCTTGGACACACCAGTTATCACCATTCCCTGAAACGAGAAGTTCCCTGACCTCCTTTTCCCTCATCACTAATTCACACCAAGCAGGTTTCAGCTCAGCTCATGCATGAACTCCACGCTGGCACCACTTAATGGCTAAAGAACGAATTCTGACAAAGCTCATTAAAAAAGAAAGCCACTGATGTCAGCAGCATGCCTTAAACCTGACCCTCAGCTCCAGGCAGGTCTGCCAGGAAATCAAGTCATCCTGCTGGAAACATAAAGGGAGAGCAGAAAATGATCAGCACAGTTTGGAAGGAACCTCATTTGTTGTTACAAACGTGAAGCAGATTGAAGACACACCTGAGTGACACCAACCAATTTGACTGTTCAAACAATTAAAACCCACCTTGCAGATTTACAGGTGGGCTCTCAAGACAATTCCAGATGCACTGATGGGCCAGCTTTAGGGAATTTATGCACAGGGAACCAAAATGCCAGGAATGCTCCTGGTGCTGTTTTGGTTGTAACAGACACAGACATGTCAGCACAGGAAGAACGAGCTGGCAGAAGGGCTGGGACTGAGCTATGAAAACAAAATTCTCTGGCAGGGTTCATTTCTGTTTTTTCCTTAGGAAAACAAGATCCTCACCTTAAAAGGAGGATCAGTCATAGAAGGGGGATGAAAAGGAACAGTTGAAAACTTAATTACATCCCCAGGTACATGTCCAGCTCTAGAAAGTTCTGAATGACACATTTCTAACAACATTTTTAAATAGCTGGGAATCACTGATCACTTCTGTCCATAGTTTTTTTAGGAGCTACACAGTCCACGTTTAATCACAAATTAAGGAGATGCTTAATTAGTGCTTGCAAGCTCCTAAAACAGAAAGGTTGCAGATTGCATCTGTTTTGCATCTAGAGTTTGGGACAGCCAACCCCAGAAGCCAGTGTGACAGAGTAAAGCTGTTTGGAGGTGTCTGTCCTTCATCAGACTGGCTGTGGCAAAAAGAAATGTCCAAAAATACGGTGCAACAGCTTTTCTCGCTGCCAAAATCATGGGTGCTGGGTGCTCCCAGGGTTTGGCACTGAAACAAAGAGGGGCTATTTCTTGAGGGCAATGCCCCTCTTTGGCCTCCATCCTCAGGACACCTCTCAGTGCACCCAGCACCCTCCCCAGCTGGGCTCATGGGCACAGACCCCTCAGCCAGCAGGGGCAGAGCATTGGAGAGCTGTGAGCAGCACCAGGCACCTTGTGCTTCACACACTCTCCTCCTCAGCACAGATGGGGACCCGCAGTGACACGCAATAAAAAATAAAAAGCCTTCCCAGGGAGATGCAAAAATAATACTATGTACATTCCAGCTTCCCAAACAACAATCGCCTGAGAAGCCAGCACTGTGGGAAAGTCTCAGTTCGCTTTTCCTGGGCATTATAAATAGAATCAGGGCTTCAAGCAGGGCTGGAAATGCGAAGGAAGGGGGAAAAGGCCATTTAATGGGCTCTGTTTGAACTTGGGCCCTGGCTGATGTCCAGCTTTCTGCAGAACATCTGGTCCTTTCCTGCCGAGCCAGGGGCAGCGCCGCTGCACTGGGAACTGGGAAGCGCCAGCCCAGGGATGCTTGTCAGCACCCAGAGCCCACCCCAGGCTGCTGCAGGTGGCACTCAGGAGCTGCCTGTGCCATGCCCAGGTGTGAGACCCTGCCGGGCTCCAACCCTGGGGGCTGGGCTGGCAGCCACAGGGACTCCAGAGCTTCTCTTCCAGAGGGATGCTCAGTCCCTGACCCCACGTGAAGGCTCAGCACCCACCAAGATCTCTTGCAGGACTGGAGCCCACAAGTTCTTCCACGCGCCTGGTTCTCCAGGAGACTCATCTTTGGCTGTGTGACTTCTTTTCTCTCATGGATACATTGCTCACCAAAAGCCCCTGCAGAACCCTGTCATGGGCAGCTCCACATTCTGTTACCCACGTGTTCAATCTTTACACTGGCTGCTACTTACCTGTTGTATCCCAGGACACATTTTATGCACCAGCAACATATTTTTAAGCAGGATATAGAATCATCATGTCAGGGGATGGTTTGGGTTGGAAAGGACCTTAAATCCCATCTAGTTACAACCCCTCTGCATGGGCTGGGACAACTTCCACTATCCCAGGTTGCTCCAAGCCCTGCCCAACCTGGCCTTGGACACTTTAACAGATGGGGCAGCCACAGCTTCTCTGAGCAACCTGGGTGCCAGGGCTTCCCCACCCTCACAGGGAGGAATCTCTTCCCAATTACCTCAGCACCAGTGGCTTCTTCTACGTGGCTCTGCTACCCATTCCCTGGCCCTGTTCCCCAACCTCTCCTCCCGCCACCTGTGCCCCTGTTCCTGCCTGGGCCTTGTCACTATCCCAGACCTGCCCCACAGGGGTGCTGGGGGAGAACTGGGAGCCCCAGAAGAATGGGGAGTCTGAGCAGAGCACTGGGAATCCATGGGGAGAACCAAGACCTAGGAGATAAATGGGAGCCCAAGGAGAACAGGGAGCTGAGGGGAAAACTGGGACCCTGGGGAGAACCAGATCATGAGGAGAGCCGGGAGCCTGAGGGAAGAACTGGGACCCTGGGGAGAACCGGACCATGAGGAGAGCCAGGAGTCTGAGGGGAGAGCCGGGAGCCTGGGGAGAACTGGATCATGAAGAGAGCCAGGAGCCTGAGGGGAGAACAGGAACCCTGGGGAGAACCAGACCATGAGGAGATTCGGGAGCCTGAGGGGAGAGCCGGGACCCTGTGGATGGCCAGGAGGAGCCTGAGGGCAGAGCCGGGGCCCTGTGGATGACCAGGAGGAGCTTGAGGGGAGAGCCAGGGCTCTGTGGAGAGCCGGGAGCCTGAGGGGAGAGCTGGGGCCCTGTGGGTGACCAGAAGAAGCCTGAGGGGAGAGCCAGGGCTCTGTGGATGACCAGGAGGAGCCTGGGCACAGAGCCGGGGCCCTGTGGGCGACCAGGAGGAGCCTGGGCAGAGCCGGCAGTCTGGGCAGAGCCGGGGCCCTGTGGGTGACCAGGAGGAGCCTGGGCAGAGCCGGCAATCTGGGCAGAGCCGGGGCCCTGTGGATGACCAGGAGGAGCCAGGGCAGAGCCGGCAGTCTGGGCAGAGCCGGGGCCCTGTAGGTGACCAGGAGGAGCCAGGGCAGAGCCGGCAGTCTGGGCAGAGCCGGGGCCCTGTAGGTGACCAGGAGGAGCCAGGGCAGAGCCGGGGCTCTCAGGCGCGCTCCCCTCAGCCCCTCCAGGCACGCAGCAGGCGCGCGCCCCCGCGCGGGGCGGTGACGTCACGGACGCGGGGCGGGGCGAGGCGGGGGCGCGGCCGGGCGCGCGCCTTTGTTTGGGGCGGCCGTTCCCAGGCTGCCCGCGCGCCGCGGGGCGGGGCCGGGCGCGCGCGGCGCGGGGGGCGTGACGGCGCGCGGGCCCGCGGGGTCAGTCGGAGCGCGGCGCCGAGCGGAGCAGGAGGGGACAACAGGGGCACAGCGGGGCACCAGCGCCAGCACCAGCAGCGCCGACAGCCACCGTCAGCCGCACCGGAACGAGCGCACCATGATAAACACCCAGGACAGGTGTGCAGCGCGCTCCCCGCCCTCCCTTGCTCCTCAGCGCGGCGGCGGCGGCGGGCGGGCCTGGGGCGCGGGCGGGCGCTGAGGCGGCGGGGAGGCCGCGGGACGTGGGGAGGCCGCTCCGCCTTTCCTCGTTTAAAATCCCCATCGAGGCGTTGCTTCCCCCCGGAGGAACCCCCCCGGGGGTGGGTCTGGGCTCGCCAGGGCCCGAGCGCCCCTCGCTGAGCAGCCCCGGCCGCGGCGGGGTCCGGGCGCTCCCTCCCCGAGCCCCCCTCTGCCTGGAGGAAGGTGCTTTTCCAGGCACGAACTTGCAGCATCTGTGTGTTTTTCTCAGCTGACCGACCTATCTTGTGTGTGTGTTCCTTGTTTGGAGTCCCCAGAGTGTCATTTCCTGCGCCCCTGTGGCCGATAAGAGCTCAGAGGATGCGTGTGGGGCAGCCTCGGTTCTTGCCCCTTGCCTGTGTGGGAGATGCTTGCGCTGTGCTGTGTTCATCAGATGGTTATTTACAATTTATTCCTCAAATCGGGCTTCTGGATATGTGTCCCGCAATAATAGTAATAATAATGTAATAATAATTGTTCCTATTATTGTTGTTATTAGTGTTATTATTGTTATTCAGGTGCAGCTGCATCTCTAGCGCCTGTTTAGGGAAGGGGCAGAAATTAAAACAAACAAAACAGTCATTTCTCCAACGTCAGGAGAGCTCTCTAGATCCTTCCATCTGGTCTAAGTGTTCAAAACAAAACCCCCAAAATACGAGGAAATGTGTCCATTTCAGCCCCTGGTGGTGCTCCCAGCCTGGCTCTGTGTGCCAGGAGCAGCGATGATGGGGTTCTGAAGTTGTTGAGCTGCCCTTTGCACTTCCCAGGGACAGGGCACGGGCTTGGGATCGCTGGGAGCTTAGTGAGTTAAAATTACACCCGCGGGATGAGAGCTGAGAGCTTAACATCGACTTCCAGCTCCCCTTTCGGGCAGGGCACAGAGGAGGAGTTACTCCACGGAAAGGCCTTGGGGATCTAAATGCATCTTAACTTCTACCAAGTAGCAGGAAAGCAGCTTCTCCAAGGAGGACAGACGTCAGAAGGGAGCACAAGCCTAACTTTTAAGCTACAAACAGACCTCGGGGAGAGTTTGTAGCGAGGAGGGATGAAGGGATCAGATGCTGTTGGGTGTTTGCATGAATTTCCTCCCAGCGAGCTGAAGCACAGCTGGAGAAAGCAAAAGCGCTTTTTTGCACTCTCTTCCCTGAGGGTGCTGCTCTCAGAGCCCCGATCCTCGGTGGGGGTCGTGGTGGTGTGCAGGGACCCCGATTTTGGGGGAGGATGGTGGAGGTGTGCAGGCAGCAGCTGAAGGGGGCTGGTGTTTTGACTTCTGCATGTGCCAGAGGAAGTGAAACCGGGAAGTGTCTTTGGCTGCCTCTCTGTTTTAATTTTTTTTTTTTTTTTTTCCCACAACTCCACTTCATTATCCAGTTTCTCGATGCCTTGGCCGCAAGTTGCAAAGAGCTATCAATAGTACATTGTTGGCTGGAGGCTAGAGGGAGGAGGGAAGGGAATAACAAAGCTGCCAACAGCTTTCGGGGGTGGGGACGGCACAAAGTGCTTTGTCATCCTCTCGACATCCTCTACTACTGAGCACACACTGGCCCATTGATAGCCCCAGGCACAGCAGGGAGCACACAGCACCCTGCTTTGCTCCCAGACATCTCCTGGTCTATTTAAATGCTTTTTCTCCAAGAGCTGCCTGCTCCAGCACATGGCAATGCTGCCCCAGTGCCCCCTCTAGCAAACCTGGGGGAGGGAATATGTGCAGGAAAATATCAGTGTTTCCTGTAGAAAGATGGCCTGGTGGTAGGTGGTAAGCAGAGATCCGTGGTGAATTCTGCCCTGTGCATTTGTGAGTTGTTTTTGGCACTCAGAAATGCCAACCTGTAGTAGTTTGTTTGCAGCTGGCACAGGCAAGTGACAAGGCCAGGGTGGATGGGGCTGGGAGCAAGCAGGGCCAGTGGAAGGTGTCCCTGTGGAACTGGGAGGGCTTTAAGGTCCCTCCCAGCCCAAACCAGACTGATTCCGTGTTTTAGGCATCTGAGGTGGTTCTGACAGTGCAGCTCTGTTTGGATACTTAAGCCTGTCTGCCTCGTGGGCAGGGATTAGAGTGGAAAAACACTGCATTGGGAATCACTTCAAGGGAGAAGTTTCAGGGCAGACAGTGGCTGTCAGAGCAGCTGCAGAATTTATCCACTCAGCCTCATTGCTGGCTCTGTGCTCACAAACCCCCCCTCACTGTGTTGTTTTGGTGGTGCTTCCACAGCTTTGTGCTGTGTGTTTCAGCATGGAGAAGGATTGTTTTCCCTGCATGGCTTTTGCAGGCTGTGCTAGAGGAACATTGCTGGGCCTCAGCACAGAGCTGTTGTGGTGCTGAGAGAGGAACCAGGGCTCCAGAGGTAAAATAATTTGCTTTTATGAGCTTCCTAAAAACCAGAGCAGGTATTAAAGGCAGTGTCCAAAGCAATTCTGGAGGACTGTGTGTAGAACTTCCAAACAAACTTGGAAACTGCAAAGGAAATGTGTTTTCTTGCTGTTCAAAGTAGTTCCTGCAGTGAACTTGTAATTTTTAAGGTTGGGGTGGAGGATGCTTGCATGGTGCTTCCTGTGTGTGTGGAAACATTGCCATGGATGTTGTGGAGTGTATTGAAGAACCAACCCTTTCACTTCTCCTGGCTTTGAAAATGTGAAACTTAAACCTTCTCCTCCTAGGCCCTGTTGATCTATTTGTAGATATTTGCCTCTAGAAAATGTGTGCTCATCTGGTCATGTGTTCCCAGCCATCTGCTCCTGGCAGCCTTCCAGGGCTCCCTTATTAGCATGAGGTTGCTCAGCACTCTCTGGGTTCCTGGCTCTGGCCCCTCCTCCATTCCCAACAAAATGCATCCCAAACAACCCTGGGGGTCCTGGTGCCACTGGGTCCTGGTGCCACTGGGGCACTGGGTGTTTTCTGTGCTGACACCTGGGTGCTGTGGAGGAGCAAGGATACAAACGATGTGGGGGTTTGAGCCTCCAAAACACAATCCTTGCTAATGTAATGTTCTCTCCGTTTTTCTTGCAGTAGTATTGTACCTTTGAGTAACTGTCCCCAGCTGCAGTGCTGCAGGCACATCGTTCCAGGGCCTCTGTGGTGCTCCTGATGCCCCTCACCCACTGTCCAAGATCCCCGGTGGGCGAGGGGGTGGCAGGGATCCTTCTCTTTCAGCTCTGATTTATAAGGTGAGACACATTTCACATCTAAACATTCACCTCTACCTGTGTTACAGCTCTGCTCAGTTCCTTTCACAGTCCGGTGGGAATAAATGCAAAGAACTCTGAGATAATAAGTGGGAGAACAGGTAATTGTTTGGGTCTCTGCTGCTGAAATATCACCTGTTTATTAAGAAATGAGAGCCCATTGTGCAGCAGATCATTCACCAGGCTGTCCCCAGGGGCCTGCTGCAGCTATTGTACAGGGAGCCTGCATTATCAAAACGTGAAAGGGCTTCTGAAATGCCTGGCAGAGAAAGGAAGTGAGAAGCAGAAAGGTGAAATGCAGCAAGGGAGGGTTGATAAGCTCCTTCCTGCACCCTGGCTGGAAGGTGAAGCTCTCAGGGCCTGGGAGCTGCCTGAACCCAGGTGCAGATGGGAGGGAGAGGCAGCTCCCAGACAGGGCTGTTCCTAGAACATGAGCACAGGCAGGGCAGCATCAGCAAGGGTTTGTGTCTGCAGGCCTGCAGCTGTCTCACTTTGTGTTCCTCCTCATTCCATGGGACCTCTCCTTCCCAATGGGGAGACCTGGCTGCTCCTTCCTGTGGAGTGATTTGTGTGCCTTGGCTCGCAGCTCTCTCCTTGCTGGGACAAGGGCTGCTTTTCCTTGCAGATGAGGCAGGCTGAATTTCTGCTGACCCTGCAGATTTGGCTGTTGTCAGAGGTGTTAGACCTGATTTTAATTCACCTGTGGGTGGCACACAGACGTCACCTGATGGAAAGATAGAAAGCCTTTTGGGCCACAGCTCCCAAAGACTCCTCTGGGAGTTCCTGAGAGAATCACAGAGCTCCTGGTTGCTCTCAGAGTTTCCTTTGGTGAGTTTTCAGCACTCTCCTCACCTTGCAAAATGTCAACCTCTGAGCCTCCAGTGATAAGGTCCCATCAGTTTAATGCTCAGGGTGAATTGTCGCAGATGTTTGGGGGTACAAACTCCAGAGAAGCTGCACAATGGGCTTTCTTCACAGAAGGAAGATACAAAAATAGCTTCAGGTGGGCTCAGGACAAGTAATGAATCCCCTCTGGGTGGGAAATGGGACCCTGCAGCCTGAACTCCTGCCAGCCAGCTTTGCCAAGCCTTGTGTGTGCACCAGGCAAGGCCCAGAGGCAAAAAATGGGCTCAGCATGGAGGAGGAAGGTGGAAGGAATCATTATTTGGAGACTTTGGAGTGTTTGATTCCAGTACAGCCCCAAACTTGCACAGATTTTGGCATTGGTGTGTAGGCAGGGGGGATGTCATCCAGATAGCTGCATCCCAGAAACATGGATGGAATTCCTCCTGGATTTATTGCTTGACAAAGCTAGCAGAATCTAGTCAGAAAATCAGCCCCTTCTGTAGCAAAGAATCATGGAATAGTTTGGGTTGGAAAAACCCTCTGAAGTCATTGAGTCCAGCTGTTCCATCAGCACTGCCCATGTTCACCACTAATCCATGTCCCCAAGTGCCAAATCCACAGGGCTTTTAAACCCCTCAGTGATGGTGACTCCACTTCTCTGGGCAGCCTCTGCCAGGCCTGGACTGTCCCTTCAGTGACAGCATTTTCCCTAACACCCAACCTGCTCTGCAAGTGGTTGAGGTCATTTCCTCTCATCCCAGCCCTTGTTCCCTGGGAGCAGAGCACGACTCCCACCTGGCTGCTCCCTCCTGTCAGGGAGCTGTGGAGAGCAGGAAGGGCCCCCATGAACCTTCTTTTGTCCAGCTGCTCCTCATCAGATTTGTGCTGCAGCCCCTCAGTGTCTGTCCTGGAACGAGGGGCCCAGAAGTGACCCCAGGATTTGAGGTGTGTCACACCTTGGGGTGGTGACTGGATTCTGGTCACCTGCTGAGTCTGGCAGTGCTGCTCTTACAGCAGCTCAGCTTTCCAGCCAGCATGACCTGCAAAGGCATCTGGATCTGAAAGTTGAAGTCCTTTTTCCAGCTGTATCAGCTGTTCCAGTCCAAGGAATGACCTTTCTGAACACACCTGCCTCTGCCAGCAGCACTCAGATACACCACTGCCATAAATTTGGGATCATTTTAAATGTTGGAATTTCTGTGTTAAGAGACTTTGAGCTCAGCTCTCCATCCAGGAGTCTTGCTGGAGGTGGGAATGCCACAGTGAGGGGTGTGGGTGCAGCACAGGGCAGCAGTGAGGGCTTCCACAGCTTTCTGCAGCCCCTTGGCCAGGGTGGATTGTAACATCCTTCCTCTGACCCTGCCAACACACCAGGGCCTCCCCCCATCCTTCCTGGGACATCTGAGGAGCAGAGCAGGGCTGGGAAATCTTGTGTTTGGTGAATTGGAACCGAGTGGAAGTGCTCCTTGCAGCTTTGCACTGCTGAAATGGAGTTGCAGGGCTGGGGAGCCAGGGTTTGGGCAGCTGGGTAAAATCCACTCTGGTGGCAGAGGGTTTTGTCCACAGGAACGTGGCAGGGGGATTTTGTGTGGGGATTTTTCCACAGTGAGCTAAAACAGTGCTTGTTGTGTAAACAGGATTTTGCTTTGAGCAGCTTCCAAAGAATTTTGGGCTGTTGTTGCTGCAGCCCACAGAGTTTTTCTCTTCCCCAGCATCTCTGGATGCCTAGAAATAAAGTGTCAGCTGGCCCAGGCAGGCTGTGTAAACCTAATTCCCACTGAACCAGGGGAACTGGTTCTGCTAATCCCTGTGGTCCTGCTGCCTTTGGCTCCTGGGCTGTCACAGGGACTTCAGTGGAACAATCTCACTGGACACAACTTCTGGTGCCAAGGAAGTTCTGAACCAAAGGGCTCAGAATGCTTTTCCCTTCACTATGGCAGTGCCATCAAAGGCACACCTCCCATGTATCAATCCCAGCCTGCTTTCCTTACCTTCCTCACCCAGTTTTAGTTTTGTGAGCATGGGAAGAGCATGAGCTGTGAGCATTTCTGGAGACAAGGATGTTTTCTGGAACAGAAACACTTTCTGCACTGAAACAAGACCTGTAAAGGGTCCTGTAAAGTCACTGCTGGAGGATTTATACATGAGCCCCTTGGATTTGTTTTTTGTAAGAATCTCTGTATTCAGCCCTGCCTCTCTCTGCTGGCTCCATCACAGCCACAACTTGACCTCATTGGAACAGCTCTCAGTGCATTTCTTGGTGCACTCAGCCACTCAGCCTTCCTTCAAACTCAATGAATAAACTTGTTTCCTACAGGATATTTATTCTGGTGAAGTGTAAGCTTGTTTTCCAGCTCAGCTTTGTGAACTTTCAATGAAAGGCAACTTCCTGTGCTCAGCTTTCAGAGGCCAGGCAGCTCCCAGTTTGCCCATGGTATTACTTTGTCACCAGTGTCAGTGTCCTCAGAGGCTGCTCTGTCATACAGCAGTCAAACCAAGGGACATCTATTTTAAGACAGGAGGTAATAGGAATTAAAGCACTGGGACAGTGGTTTGAGGAGCCTGTAAGGAGCTGCTGAATTAAAATAAAATATCTGTTAAAATAAAATAACTGGAGGCTGGACAGCACTCACCCAGTGTCCCAGAGGAGTGAACCGCTGCCCACCCACCTGCTGAGGACAGGGGGACACACGGCTCTCCAGGTTTCAGAGCTGCCCAGGTGCCTGTGATATGAGGGACAGGAACACAGGAGCTGTCACCAAGCACAGGGGACATTCAGCTCCACTGCAGTAACAGCATTAACTCTGCTTCTTTCACTGGGGCTCTTTGCACTGAAACATGGAAATCATTAGTGGGCAAGCCAAGTGCCTGCAGGAATTGTCTGAAGGAATGGGGCTTTAACCACTGAATTGTTTTCTAGGAACTGCTGAGCTGATCCCAAGTAATCTGCATGCTTGGCATCCTCATGGGGCAGGACTGAGGAAGGACATGTGCATTTGTGGTCTCTGGAGGAGACCTCCTCAGAAGCTTCAGATCTACTCTGGAATTTCCCTGTGCTCTGTGTTTTCCTCCCTTACACCAGGAGGCAAACCATAAAATCTGGGAAAGCAATTTGTGGTCACTCCTGGAACAGAAAGGCTGTGTTGGGGATGGGGGAGGCACCAAACCTGGCTGGGCTGTGGTAGCAGCAGCTCAGTGTTGGGTGTTGGGTCCAGTTGTGTTCTTGGAAGGGCAGTTCCTGAAGCTCCACCAGATGTGGCTGGAGCCTGCAGGGAGGGAGTGGAGTCTTCTACACAGAAATTTAATATCATGTCAATATGTAAAACTACATTCCTTAACAGGAAAACATGGCTAGAAATCCCTCTGAGGGCTGAGAACTGTGTGATGTGTCCCTGAGCCAGCAAAAGGAGAAGGGAAAAGCATAATCCTCTTCTCAGAAAAACCCTGAGACCATTCCTTTGCATTTGCTTTCTCCAGTTGTCTTCTGGCTGTTCAGGACTTTACCTTTTTCATTTTCCCAGGATGAGAAGATCACTGTTAGCCAAGATGTCCCAGTGCATGAAGGGAAGCCTCACATTGTCCACTTCCAGTACAAGGTCACAGAGGTGAAGACCTCCTCCTGGGATGCAGTGCTCTCAAACCAGAGCCTCTTTGTGGAAATCCCTGATGGATTATTAGCTGATGGAAGCAAAGAAGGGTAAGTTCTGCATCCCAAAGGTGCAGCCATGGCTCCTGGAGGGCAGGACTTGGGTTACATAAGTGATTGTGGATGGACACCTCATCCCTGGAAGTGTTCCAGGTCAGGTTGAATGGAGCCTGGAGCAGCATGGTCTAGTGGAAAGTGTCCCTGCCCATGGCAGGAGCTGGAATGAGATGTTTAAAGGTCCCTTCCAATCCTGGGATTCCATGCTGTGTGTGGGGAAAACGGGCTGTGCAGTAGCAGCTCTGATTGTGGTCTGTGCACATTCTGCTCCCTGGTCTGTGGAGTCCTCCACAGGAATATTTTCCCCCCAGTGATATTCCAGATGAGTTACATTTTTTGAGTCCCAAGCCTAATGAAAAACAAGCAATAAATGAGCAGAGTGAATCTTTGTATACTTTGGTATAGAAAGCCAACAAGATTTTCTCTGATATTTTATTATTTTTTAATTTTATTTTTCTGTGGCCACTTGGCAAGCCAATCTTGGCAGATTTTCCTCTCTTTCAGGAAACTAAAACCCCTCCATGCTATTGATGCTGTCCTCCTCAGTAGGTGGATGTGCTCTTGGAGCCCTGGTGCTGGGCTCTGCCAGGAGCTCTGATTTTTCTCTTGGCAGAATCCGGTCCTGTTTTGTCCAGACAGCTCTGCTGTGGGAAGTTTGTGTAAATGCAGCTTCCAGAGCAGCTCCTTCCTGCCAAGTGCTGTGCCAGAGGTCTCTGCTGCAGTGGAGATGTGGCTTTGCTGGATTCCTCAGCTCCTCCTAAATCTCCAAGCAGGCTTCATCCCTCAGTGACACGAGCTCATTAAGGAAAAACCCATGGCTGGGCACCTTCAGGAAGTGGCAGTGTTGTTGCTGTCTCACACTTGTCTCATTTGCCTCTGAGTCCAGATAAATGTTTGTGTAGTTTCTCCAGTTGGCCTGTAAATCTCTGGGCTCTCCCTGGAATGGGTCCTTCTGGGAGGGGATTTATTTGCCACTGTCATTGTGACTTAAAGCGCAATTTTGTCAGGTTATTTTTAGCTGGCTGAAACAGCCGAGGAGAGGCCAGAAGCCATAATTAAAGTAGTTCATTAACATATTAACAGAAGCCTTGCAAATTTAATCTCCTGCTCTGCTCTGACAGCTGGTTGCTGAGATGTGGAGTGAAGGCTGTTTGTCACTGCTCTGGCAGCGCCAGCGGTTCCGAGTGACAGCAGTTGATCAGTGAGCCACCCTGGAGGCTGCAGAGGGGCTCCTGCAGCACCGCTTCCATCAGGAGGGGGCAGAAATAATCCAGCTGGAAAGGCAGGAAGCGAGGATTCAGGGGGCAGCAGCTGTGCCATCCAGCTCAGGAAATGGCTTTGCCTGTGCACGTGTTCTCTGGGGATGGTTTGTTCTCCTTTTCTGCCTGCCACGAGCTCGGTGCTGGGCGGTTTTCCTTCCCAAAAAGCACAGAACTCCCAGAGCCCCCATGTGCATTGCCAGGGAATGCAGCCTGGCCTGGGAGCAGCTGCAATATTCCGCTTCCTGACCACGAAGGCTTCGGTCCCAAGGCACCACGGGTGGGGAGGGTGTTTGTGGCTGTGAGGACAGGAACTGATCCTGACTGGGAGCAAGGACAGCTCTTGAATCTGCAGGGCAGGAAGCCCATTGTTTCAGCACCCATTGTTCGCTGGAAGGGCGCTGTAAACAATCTTTGTGTCCGAAATCATCCAAACAGTTGATAATTTGATAATGCTCAGAGGCTTCCTCAGGACAGGACTTGCCAGAGCTCATGTCCTTTTGTCTTCTCCCTCCTTGGCAGGTTGTCAGCACTGCTGGAATTTGCTGAAGAAAAAATGAAAGTCAACTATGTCTTCATCTGCTTCAGAAAAAGCAGAGAAGATCGAGGTGAGGGCTGGTCTGTGCTCGGGTTTGCTCCTGACATCCCACACGGTGCTGCTGAGGCTGTAAAGAAACTTGGTCATCCCAGGGGACCCTCCCAGTGCAGGGATTGTTATGTGCAGAATTCCTACAGGAATAGTTTGTGTGGAGGGTAAGGGTGAGGAGATGCTGTGGTTTCTCCAGCAGATGTGCTGGATAGGGCTTGGAGCAGCCTCGTCCAGTGGAAGTTGTCTCAGGCAGTGGGGTGGAATTCAATGAGCTTTAAGATCCTTCCCAGCCCAAACCATCTGGGATTCCATGGGATTCTGTTCATCTGCTTTGCTGCACTGCCATTAAATACTCTGGTGCAAAATGCTGCTCCTGAATGATTTGGGGTGATTTTTTCATCCAGTGTCAGTTAATATTCCCCTTTTGGTGAGCAGTGAAGTCTCTGTTTGGCACCAGGCTGTTGTGACACGGAAGGTGAAAGGGAGGAGTTATTAGACAGGAAACAACACTTAGAGCCTGTTGCCCTGAAATTCATCAGCTTTTTAAAGATCTGCTGGCACTTCTGTCCTTTCCAGGCTTACAGGTAATCCTGGCCCTAGCTTGAGATACTTATGGCTTTGGGGGCTGCATTAGGGTCTAAAGATAGACATGCTGGGTGAGGGATTACAGCCTGGGGGATGTACCAGGCTGGGAACGTGTCACTGCAAATCCCACCAGAGCCAGGCTGTGTCCCAGCCAGTAATTCCAGCCCCAATTCTAATTTTACTCTGCAGCTTCACGAGCTGTCCCGGCTTCTCCGAAACGAAGGGCCTTAGTAAAGCCGAGCTGAGCCCAGGAAGATGTCATCATCCCTCATTACCATGCCAAGAATAATTTCCAAATCAAGGCCTGGCTGTTATGTCACACTAGCACTGGTTGTGTTGGTGGCCCCCGTGCAGGCTGGGGACAGGGGACAGCCAATGTTTGTAGTTCTGGAGTGGTCCAGATCCTGGGTCCTTGTCTATGCAGCTGGAATTCAGTGCTGCCAGAAAACAGCTTCAGGAGCTCCTCTGTGTTATCACTCAGTGTCCTGGAGCTGATTGCCCGAGGGTGCCACAGGGGTGGGACACTGCAGCAGGGTGAGTGTCACAGGTCACAGGGCAGCCATTGCTTCAGTGACACAGGCACGGTGCCACAGAATCGTATCTGTCTGGGCTGCCCCGCTCTGAATTCCCACAGGCAACCATAAGTGGCTTTCCTGGGGTCCCACCCCGACCTGTGCAGAGCTGTCTGGAGTTTCCACTGAGCTCCAGCACCTCCTTGTGGACACAGCAAATGTCTCCCTTGTCCCCAAAGAGATTCCTCCTTGCTGCTGTCTGTCCTCTCTCGGTGCTCAAGGGATGCTGGGCCTGGACAAATCCTCTGGGATGGCCACCCACATCCTGGGAAAGCAGGGATGTGCAGCTGGTGCAGGCATACAACCAAGGATTGCTGTTTCTCACAGGGGATAGAAGAAACATTGCAGGAGAAACATGGACAAAGCTGCTCAGCTGCACAGCTAAAATCCCTTGACACTCAGGAGCAGCTGCAGTGAGCACAGGAGGAGACAAAAGCCCTGCTGGGGAGGGCTGTGCTTCTCTGCATAGGAAGCTGTGGATGCACTCACAGAGGGTGTCCCACGCAGTTTGATACTGAGGGCTCAAGGGAGAGGCAAAGAGGGTTATCCTGGTGGTAACACATCTCCTTGTCTTTGCTAGCTCCACTCCTGAAGACGTTCAGCTTCTTGGGCTTTGAGATCGTGCGGCCCGGCCACCCCGCTGTCCCGGCACGGCCCGACGTGATGTTCATGGTGTACCCCCTGGATCAGAGCTCTTCCTCCGACGAAGAATAGCTGCAGAGGGCAACTCCAGTGGGACCCCACATGCTGTGGAGGAGAGAGAGGACCACCTCCTTTCCTAAGGAGAGGGAAGCAGAGCTTCTGTTGGACTGCAAGCGCATTTCTCATTGTTAGATTGGGCTGTGTACCCCCAGAGTTGACTCTCATTGAAACATGTTGCCTAGAGAACTATCTATCACACATGTAATCGTCACTAGGAAAAGGAAGATGTTTATGAACTGGCATAGGAGCTCTTCCCATGCAGCTGCATGGTGTGGGAGCCCCGGGGTCGGTGCCACCTTCGGGACTCCTCCGACCCCCACCGGTGCCTCCTGCCCGCCTAGCGTGGGCTCAGCTGGGACACGACCCCTCCATGTCCCACTCAAGACCTTACAAACAGCCTGGCTTGGTGTGGGGCACATGCAGGAGACACTCAAGTTTATCCTTTAACACTACATTAAACCCCCCCATACATCTCCACTCCGATGCTGGTTTAACTGGTCTAACCTTTTTTTTTTCCCTTTTTTTTGAAACTTCTTGCTCTTCCAGCTTTTGTTTTACGCAGTCTTAACCCTGTTCCATGTTCCCACTACACTATCACAGCATTCAATAAAAGGGGCATTCAGATGAACTTGACACACCTGGGGCTGCTTATTTGGGAGGAGCAGTTTCCTGACCTGCACCACGCTGGCTGGGATGGTCCAAAGAGCCAAGAAAAGCTCCTGCCTTTACCATCCACCCCAGGATGGGTTCGGAGTAACCCCAAGCCCTCAGCTCTGCTCCTGCTCCTCTTCCCACAGGGATGAGCTCAAGGCTTGAGACGCCAAACCAAAGGGTTGTGTGGGGGCAGGTGCTGGGATATTCTCCCCACCCAGGGGCTTTGGCAGGAAGGGGCCACATGGTGCCAGCAGTAGGTCATGGCTCAGCCCAGCCCTGTCCCATGGCACTGTCCCTGTACCTGGGCTGGCTCTCTCTGGCAGGGAATTGGGCTGTGCCCCAGGGCCGTGCCCTCAGCTCTTCCCGGCCTGGCTCCTTGTTGTGGGATTGTTCCTGTTGTGCCCTGCCCTTCATGGATTATTCTGGGAAGCTGGACCTGCATCATTCCATATCCACCATGGTGAGTGGTTAGGGAGAGGTGGGGCTGGGATATGAGTGAGTGTGAATAAATAATCATAAATTTGGGTCTCTCTTGCCCTCTTTCATCTCCATGAAACCAAGAGGGAAAGGAGCTCTGCTCCCTCCAGCAGGGCATTAGACCCTTTACCAGTTTAAAATCAAAGAGGCTGTCCTCTGAAGGAGGAGCCCTTGGGAATGGGTGTTCCTGGCTGAAACTGCTGAGTGCTGCTGCTGCCTTGAGAAGGGTGCAGTTTTATCCCTTCTTGTGGCTGGAGCTGCCCCAGCTCTGGCCCGAGACTGGTGGGTGCATCCTGGGTGTCCCTGCACGTGCCAGTGGCTGGCACATCCCAGCTGATGGGATGGGAACCACTTTGCTGCTTCTTACTGGTACATGTGACTGGTAAAATGTAGGATTCTGGTCACAGGAGCTGGAGTGAGGCTGATCTGAGCTCATCATTCTGCTGGAGATAGGAGGCTGTGCCACTGCATGTGCTCCTCTAACAATTTCACATCCTCTCCTGCCCTGCCTCAAGTAAAGAAGGGCAAATGTGGATTTCCAAGATCATCAAATGCTTTCCAAAACCACCTCTGGAAAATGTGGAAGGTGTCTCTGCCCCGTGCCTCCAGTACCTCCTGAACCCTGAGGCCGTGGTGTAGGGCAGCCCTTGGTGCCCACGGGTTCAGCCCTGGGGGGTTCTGCCCCAATTACCAGCTCTGAGCTCAGCTGCAGCACCCACCAGAGCCATGAGTGCTGGGGCAGAGGTGGATCCAGGGGTCAGTGAGCACCAGGAGCCTTCTCAGATGCCTGAGACAGGGAAATCCCCTCTCCCGCCCCTAAAAATAACTGGCCACGCTCTTTAGGGATAAAGGACCAGACTTGGGGGAACAGCAAGAAAAAGCCACCCTCACAGGTTTGTGATTGTCTCTTAAAAAGATTTATTCTCCCTCCTTGCCTAAATGTACAAAGGCAAGAAGAGTACAGTTTGTATATATATATATTTATATATATATATATAAAAAAACAAGGAACTTGGTAATAATGTACACTTTACAGAAGGGCAGAGTCAGGAAGACTGAAATGAAACCCAACACAGCAACGCCAATGGAAACGAGCTATAAACACCAACGGTCTGACACCGGGGCTGAGGGCGGCCCCGTGGGCAGCAGCTGCCCCAGAGAACCCCGAAAACGTCAAACCTCAAACCTATTCTGCAAAAACTGTTGTTTCATTTAACACCTAAAGGGAGACTCAACTGGGACCCAAGTGGGAAGGTGGGGAGCAGCCCCCCAAGTCCCTCCGCCTGCCAGCAAAGCCTGTGGCACCCCCAACACCCCCAGGCACTTCCTCTGCGCCGCTGGGGCCGCTGTGGGCCCCGGCCGTGCTGGGAGCCCGGCTGGGCCGGGCCGGCCGGGGCTGGAGGTAGGAGCAGCCAGCGGGACACCCCTCCATGGTGGGATCCTGCCAGTCCTCCACGGTGGATGTGGGGCTCTGAGCACCCTGACCCTGCCAGTCCTCCACGGTGGGATGTGGGGCTCTCAGAGCACCCCGACCCTGCCAGTCGGGACACCCCTCCACGGTGGATGTGGGGCTCTCAGAGCACCCCGAGCCCGCCAGTCCCCGCTCCCGTGGCTGTGTGTGGCTCTGTGCCGGGTGCGGGGCGGGTCCATCAACCAACCCACCTTGTCCCTGCAGAGTGTGCCGGGCCAGGCGGCCCCGTCTCCTTCCAAACACAACAAAGGGTGGGAGAAAAATGAGTCAGACAACAAGAGCAGGCTGGGGCCACTGTGCTGCCGGCACCTGAAGCGGGCCGAGAGCAGCCAGCACCTCCTTTCCAACTGGGTACAGTGGGATGGGGAAGAAACGGGGAAAGAAAACAAAACCCAAAACAACAGCTTTCAAACAATTGCTTTTTACAGTATGTACAGAGCCCAGCAGGCAGAGCATCCCCGTACAGCGGCCCTCGGGGCCGGGTGCGACACGGACACACAACTGAGAGCGACGGCCCCTGTCCCCCGGCCGGGCAGCGGGAGAGGCGGGGCGGGGCAGGGCGGCCCGGCCGCTGCGGGGCCGAGGTAGAGTGTCGGCCTGGGGTGAGCCGCGCTGGGGCTGGGGGCAGAGGACCAGAAAGCCCCTGTCCTCAGAGCTGGGAGCAGCCAGGAGTGGGGACCATCTTCCTCCAGGACCCGGCGCCCCCAGCCCTGGCACGAGGCTGGAGCGGGGACCGGCACGGCCCCACACGCCTCTGGCAGAACTTAAGTGTGCTTGTTTCTTGCTGCGCCCTGCCTGCGGCCTGGGGAAGCTGCCCTCAAAGCAAAAGGTGGATGAAAAGGGGAGCCACGGCCCCCCCAACAGCAGGATGTGCTGCCCCAGGGTTTGGGGGGCACTTGCCGTGATAGTGGGGCAGAGAAAAGGCTGGGATTTGCAGAGCTGCAGCTCCGAAACCAAAGCAAAAGCCACAGGCAGGAGCTTCAGGCAGGTCTGGGCCGTGCACAGCCTGGGGGGCCCTGGCAGCCTGTGGGGTGACAGACACAGCCCCCAGCTCTGTCCCCTGCTGCCCCCAGCCCTACAGAGCCCCAGCCCCCAAGGGCAGAGGCTGCTTTGCTGGGGCCAAGAGCTTCCCCAGCCCCACTCTGGCCATTGGCTGGCGGCTCCTGCCCACAGACACAGAGTTGTGGGTGCTGTGGGGGGCAGGACCAGATGAGGGACTGGGAGAGCCCCACAGCTGCCTCCAGCCAGGCTGCCACCCACCCACCCGGCTCACACCAGCCCCCTGACACCCGCCAAGGCTCTGTGAGCCAGTTCTTCCTTCCTTTCCTGAGACTGTGGCCACACGGCAGGCTCGGCCCCATGTTCCAAGTCCCCGCCTGCCCCCAGTCCTATCGTGAAGCAGCAGCTCACAGAGACACGGCAGGGTCCCAAATTCATCAAGAAACCTCAGTGCTTCTGTTTCCTCTTCATATGCACCAGGCAGGTGAGTCGCCTCCACCCCAAGCGCTGGTGCTCAGTAGAATAAATATATCCGCAGGTACCAGCTCACCCAGCCCCCAGAGAGGGGTGGGGTGGGGAGTCAGTGTGTGTGTCCGACGAGGGGAGAAGACAGAGTCTGCCTCAGATCACGGCAGGAACGTCAAGCAGTACAATTAACACCATTCAACTGATGTCTAAAGGAGTCTCCAGCGCTTCTCCATGTGAGCCAGTCACACGTCTTGTACAGCCCAGGCATCCCGGTGTGTCACATCCTGCCACGACCCAAGGCCAAGTCAGCTCCCACGAGCCCCAAGAGGCACGGGCAAACCCTAAACCCTCGGGGGCATCCCGTGAGCGCCCGTGCCAGGCACCTGGGGCCCGGCCCGGCTGGGGAGTGCGGCAGGAGCGGAGCCTTACCGTTCTCACCTCCGGGGAGGCGGGTACAGGGATGGGGCGGAGCCTTGCTGGCTGGCCACGATGGCTGTGGAGGAGAGACCTGCGGGGAGAAGAGGGGTCAGCAGCTGCTAGGCCGGGCCCTCGGGGACAGTGTGAGGGTCTCATGGCCAAGGGGCAGATGCAGCTCCCCCCCAACCCAGCCCAGCCCCACTCTCACCTGTTGCATAGGGCAGGTTGTACTGTGCTGGCAGCAGCGAGTACCCGAGGTGGTGGTGGTGGTGATGTGTGGAGAGCAGGCGCTGCGAGGGCGACGTGCGGGGCCGGTCAGCGCTCCTCTCCCCTGCCCCCGTTCCTCCAACGCTGCTGCAGCTGCCACTGCCCCCCACCACCCCACAGCCACCGCGCTCCCGCTCCTGGGGCGTCTTCTCGCTTATCTGGGGAGGAGAAAGCACACACTGCTGAGGGACGTGACCAGCGACCCCAGGGCACATACCAGGATGTTCCCTCGGCCTTTGCCCATGGGGTGGGACAGCCAGAAGCCATGTAGAGGACACAGGGCCTGTCTGAGGACCACTCTTTCCTCACTGTGTCCAAGCTCTGCCTCCCAACTCAGCCCAGGAGGAGCCACGGGATGGAGACAGCGCCCACATCCCACCTGCCAGCTCCAGGGCTGAGGACGAGTGTCACCTGGTTGTTGCAGGGCCTGGAGATGCCCCAGTGCTGGGGCACAGGTTTGGCTGGTCCATCCCAAAGGATTTGTAATGTAGGAATCCATGGCTGCAGGTCCCCCCACAGCAACAGAAACAGCAAAACCACACGACAAACAGAGCTCCCACCTCATTATAGGATCTAGGGACTATCCCACAGAGCTGGGTGAAGCAGCACCCTGCTGATGCTCACCGTGGGTGATTTGCTCTTGTAGTGGCTGGCATGCTGCTGCAGGATGTCCAGGGCCTTGGACTCCGAGCTGGATTTACAGCTCACGCTGGGGCTGGCCCGGGACTTGTCACCGTCATCACTGCCGGATGCCTTGCTCCCATACGGAGAGAAGGAGTAGCTGGAGGGTAGGTATGATCCTGGGGGAAAAAGAGCAGTCAGGGCACCCGGAGCATTCAGGCAGCACAGTGGGAGCATGTGGCTCTGTATGTGTGTGAGAGGATGTCCCACAGCCACCCCCCACCCCGAGAGCAGGGACAGCTGGCAATGGACACCCCCTGAAGGCCCCAGCTCCCTACCTGGGTAGTTCTGCATCATGACGGTGGGCATGGCACGGTAGCTGGGGTGGTTGGGGTCATACGACTGGCTGTAGGAGTAGCCGTGCATGTACGGGATGTAGGACTGATGCTGCGTGAGGGGTGAGGACACGGGGACGTGGACACTGGGCCTGGGCTCCTTCCCCACCATGCGAGCCTCCTCGGTGGGGGTCAGCTTGCACTCGGAGCTGCTGCTCTCCTTCCCGTCCTCCTTGGACGAGGCTTCTTTGCTTCGATTTCTTTCTTCCTTCAACTTTCGGTCCCTCTCCTCTTTCCACCGCTCATCCTCTGTCTTGATGTCTGAGTACTTTGCTGGGTACACGTAGGTCCACATCCGGGGCTCAGCTTCCTGCAAGAACAGCCAGCCATCAGAACAGCTGCCTCCCCCTGCTCCTGCCTGTCCCAAAACCAGCCTGTGTTTGGAGAAAATTGGCAAACCCCATTCCCCTTCCCTGGGCTCTCCTTGGCTCACCCTTAGCCTCCACTTCCCAAAAGAACAGCCAACCACCAGAGCAGCTGCCTCTCCACAGCCCCACCTGTCCCAAATCCAGGCTGGGTTTGGAGGAGACCAGCAAACCCCATTCCCCTTCCCCGGGCTCTCCCTAGCTCAACCGTGGCCTCACAGCCCCACCCTTTTCTCTCATGGAGTCTCCCCACGTGCTCTCTGAGGTGATGGCCCCATCAAAGCCCAGTGAGCAGCTTCCTCCAGGAGCAAACCCAAGGAAGGCAGGGCTGGCAGACAGGGCAGGGCATTACCTGTCTGTACCAGAGAACAGGGTCCACCTCCGCCTGCCGGCCACACTCGGAGCCAGCCTTCGTCTCAGCCGTCTCCTTCCCCAGGTGACCAGGCTCACCCAGCTTCACCTTGAGCCCCTCAGCGACCTGGCTGCTGGACAGCTTGGACGAGTCCTCCAGCTTGGGGATGATGACGGATTTGGCCATATCAGGACCTCCCTGCTCCTTGGGCTTGCTCAGCCCCGACTTGACGAGGTCTGTGAGGCTTGGGGCTTTGGTCAGCGTTGGGGGCATGGGTGGCTTCTGCTTCCATTCTTCTTTGAGTGCCGCCTCCCTCTCTTTCAAGCCCAGCTCCGCCTTCTTCTCCAGCCCTCGCTGCTGCTGCTGCTCCAGGCTCTGCCTCTGCTTCTGCTGCTCCTCGTACTGCTGGCGGTAGGCAGGGTTGGTGCTCAGCAGGTGGGCATGGTAGCCCTGCTCGCTGTAGCCGTAGGGTGGCACGTAGGCGTACTGGTTGTAGTAGAGGGACTGCATGTACATGTTGGGGCGCTGCTGGATGACCGAGGGCTGCTGGCTGGAGCCACTGCCGAGCTCTGCCTTCTTCTCTTCACAGCCTTCACTCTTCACCTTCACCTCTGGGTTCTCTTGCTCCTCATCCTTCTTCAGCTTCAAGGTCTGTGTCTCGGCTGCAGACTGCCCGCCGGGGTTCAGGGGTCCCGGGCTAGCCTGGGGGTAGCCAGGGGAATAGTAGGTTTCAAAGCCTTGGTAGAAGGGAGACTCTTTGCTCTGCGGTTGTGGTGGGAAAAGAGCTTTTTTGGCGCCTTCCTTGACCAGCTGCTCTGGATCCTTTGCCTTCACACTCTCCAGCTTGCCCTCCCCATCCTCCCCAGCATCAGAGATGTCCGAGTAGGCCGGGCTGTTGGTCTTCACCGAGCTGGCCTCTGCCCCATTCTGGGTGACAACGTGCAGCGGGGTCAGGGGCTGGGCTGGGTTGGTGTTCTCCAGCCTGCTGGCCCCACCGATGGAGGGACTGGGGGCGTTGTCAGTGAAGCTGTAGATTTTATCTGCCTCGGCCTTGATGCTGGCGAGCCGGCTCTGGTGGGGGTCAGATGAACCGTTCAGCAGCCCCTCGCCTTTCATCCCCAGCTCACTGGATTCCCCCCGGAAAGGGCTCTTACCTTCCTCTGCTCTGCAGGCTTTGCCAGGAGTCAAAGGGTTTTCCACCTCTTTGGGCTCTTTCTTCTTCTTGTCTTTCTTCTTCTTCTCCTTGGAAGGGGTGAGGGCAGGGTTGACAGCGAAGGGCTCTCCCATCACTGTTGGCTTGGGCTGGATGGGTTTGAGCTGGGGGCTGTTGGGCATGGTCTGGACCACAGTTGTGGCCAGGCCAGCGGAGGAGCCGGGGCTGGCTGTGGTCAGCGTGGCAGTCTGGAAGGTGTAAATCGGCTGCGGGGGGATGGCTGGTGCAATGGGTCTGGCAGACTTCAAGCTTTTGGAAGGAATCTTCTCCTGTTTAGCACCAGAGGCCTTCTTTGACTTGTCCTTATCAATGCATCGCTTCTCCAGAGAGTCAAAGTCATCGTTACTCGTCTCATCGGCCACCGAGGGACCATCCTCAGAGCCATCATTGGACAGAGCACCCAGGTCTGTGTCCCCTTCCCCACCCGCCTTCTTCTTGCAGGGGACCTTGGCGCTGAACTTGCTGGATGGGGAGGGGCTGTGCGGCTCCATCAAACGCACCTTGGGGGTGGCCGAGCGAGCGGGTGAGAGGGAGCCCTTCTGTGTCCCGGCAGCACCGTTGCAGCTCCCGATGTCGGCATGCAGGGAGGGCTCCTCGCCATACTCACTATCCACATCTGCTTCTAGCTTGCTGTCGTCATCCGTGTGCGCGTGGGCCTGGTGGTACTTGAGCCCATTGATATGCTTGTACTTCTTGTTACAGTTGGGGTGGGGGCAGTCGATGAGGATGGGCGAAGGGCAGTTGCGCTCCAGGACAGCCGGCTCCACCTTGACCGCGGCAGGCGGCACCGAGGCCGAGCCCATGGAGTTGGTGCGGATGCGCTTGCTGCCCTTGGAGTCCTCCGAGCTGGAGTTCAGATCCATGTCGGAGAGGGGTTTGCTCTTCCGCTTGGTGACCGAGGAGGGGCTGGCCTTCACGTCCTCGGCGGTGCCCCCAGGCGGGGTGCGGTGGTCCGAGGAGTTCTGGCTGCCCCGGCGGCCCTTGCTGTTGGCTCCCGCCCGGGTCTTGCTGCTGTTGCTGCTGCCCTTGCTGTCCGAGGCGGCGGCCGTCTCGTTCACCGGCGTGTTGCTGTTGGGGCGCATCCGCTTGCCCCTGCCCCGGCCGTTGCGCATCTCCAGGTCACTGGTGGGAGAGTCACAGAACCTACAGGGAAGGGGACACAGAGGTTTGAACAGAGACATGGTTGTGCTGTCCCCAAGGCACAGTGGGGACCCCCTTACTCTCCTCACTACCAATCCCATAGACTTCTCCCCCCACTGACCAATAAAGAGGAACCAGAGAGGTCCCCTGGGATGTGCTAAACTGTCTCCAGTCCCCCCACATGTGACTGCAGGGCAAAGAGCCATGGGAGCAGCTGGGTTGGGCAAGGAGGACATGCCAACCCCTGTGGCAGCCCCATGGGCACAGGGCAGGGTGTCCCAGGTGCCATGGGGGCCTGAGATGCCAACCCCTGTGGCAGCCCCATGGGCACATGGCAGAGTGTCCCAGGTGCCATGGGGGCCATAGAGGCCCAGATCTGCCCTCAGCACCAGGAGCCCAGCAGAACCCCCCACGCACTCACCGGGGAGGTGCCCAGTCATGCTGCGTGCAGTCCAGCAGTGTCCCCACGTACGTCTTGTTCCTCCAGGTGACATTGACCACCAGCATCCCTGCAAGGCAAGGGGAAAGGGTCAGACAGGGCCAGGTGTGATCCCAAGGTGCCAGGAACCTGCCCCTCAAGACAGGCAGGAGGAAGGGATTAGCCCCAGAGTTGAAGGAGGGTGGACAAGTGGTCATGGGCTCTCAGAAGAGGTAACACATTGGGCTCAGGGCTGGAGGGACATCAAGATGGGATGTGGAGACTCCCAGCTCATCCCTTCTCTTGGCACGTCTCACCTAACCTCTCTTCCCATTCCCTACTTTCATGGAATATTAAAACCCAGTGATCCCCAAAGGGCTGTGGGATTTCAGCCCTTCAGGGGGGACCTGAAGATCCACATTGGCTCCATGTGTGCTCAGGTAGGGTAGGGAATGTGAAAGAGCTGGAAAGACCCTGGGGAAAATGCAGAAAGCTCCTAGCAAGGCTGAGCTGCAGACCTCCCAGCAGGGCTATGAACCTCATGACTCTCTGGAAAAAGCTGCTACTGCCACTAGATGGCAAGCTGAGCCCAGCATTCCTGCCCAGAAGACTGTCCCTGGCAGGAAAACCCAATCCTGGCAGAATAATCCTCTGTTGCCCTGGGCCACTTTGCTTCAGCACCTCCACGGGAATCCCTCTGCCCTGTATTTCCCTCTGGAGAACCATCCATGAGGTCACAGCCTCCCATCACGGAGCAAAGTCACTGGGCATTCAGAAAACCTTGGAGTTTCAGCTTTTCCACACTAATTCAGAAGAGGAACTGCCTGGCTCACGCCCACACCGAGGTCAAGGATGCTCAGCACCTCTTCTGGGAGGCAGAGGGGTCTTGCACAGCACCCCTCAGCATTGTGGTGTCTCCTCCTTGCCACGGATCACTGGAGCAGAGTCTGTTGTGCCAGGCACATTTATCCAAGCAAGGTAAAACTCGGGAACACATTTGCAAGGGTTGATGAGTGCAGCAAGATATACGGCCCTGGGAGATGGATGGAGCCGAGGGAGCCCGGAGCAGCTGTGCCTGAAGCATGTTTATAAATCTCAGCCCACATCCCCCGTCGTGCTATGCCAGCAGCCAGCTGCAGGCTTCGGCATGGATAATACATGGAGCCAAGGCCAGACACGTGGGGCTCCTTCAGAGACAGAAATGAAATGCAGACCTTCTCTTTCTCCTTTTTCTCCTGGAAAATGTTGCAAGCAGATCATGGGAAGACATGGTGCCAGCACATGGCCAAGAGGCACAAGTGGCTCATCCTAGTGAGCAAGAGACAATGGGCTCTGCCTTCAGAGAAAGGTGCTGGGGACCTGCCCTAACAAAGACATGGCCAGGCTGTGATGGTGGAGACAACCTGAGGGAGAAACCAACTGCTGGGAACCCACAGGCCAACTCAGGGAAATACCAGTGGGATGCTGGTTCCAGGCATCCCAAAGGGGGCACATGGAATGTGGCCTTCTGTTCCTCCTAATGCAGGCGTTTTTGGCAGGCAGGAGCCTGTCCCCCTTTCCTTAAAATCCAAAGAAGCTCCTGGCTGCCTCCTGCACCCCACCCCAGCCCCACCATTCCCAGGACACCTCTGGGGAGCTGCTGTGGGATCCTCCCAGCTGGCAGCCACTGAGGAACATGCAGCACTAACCCAAGCCCCATCCCTCCCAGTCCCTCTGCTCTCCCTGCCAGCTCAATCCCTCTGAAGGCAGAGAAGACCACGTGAGCCACTGCAAGTTAATTGCATGGCAAACCACTGGAGTCTCTTGTGCATCCCGGGGCCAGTGTGTGATATTAGAAAGAAGTGCTGGCATTTTTCATCCCGACCACCACAGTCACAAGAGAGAGATGAAAGAGGAAGGGGCAAAACCAGCTGGCACCGTGTCTCCTTCCCTGTTGGAACACCAGACCTCCAATACACACCAACCTATATTTAACCCGCTGCAACCAATCATACCAAATCCCCTCCTAATCCTCCAACAATAACCCAGGACAATTTAAACCCCAGGATAGATCCTAAGCAGCTTTTTTCACCCACTGTGTCCCCCTCCCACGGCAGGATGATGAGCAGGCATGACAAGGGCAGCAGTGAGGAAGCAATGCTTTCACATCTCCAAGAACGCCGACGCTCTTGAACAGAAGGAATCCCACTTGGGTAACTCCCACCCCACCTGGTTTATGGGAAGGTGACATCTCTGAAGTTCCTAAGGAATCAATAGCACCCAAATCTGAGTGCCAACCACTCAGCATCCTGCTCACCAAGTGCTCACATCAGAGTTGTATCCTGGCTGGAAAAATTAAGGGTTGGTGATGGTGCAAAGTTGCCATTCAGGAAGGCAGAGTATGAGAAAATCCTGGGATGATGTGGGATGGAGGACAAGGTGCTGTGGGCACCAGGAGCCATTCTATTGAGGCACATTCCCCCCTTTTCAAAGACAAACCCCCCAAGCCCAACCAAGAACATCTCCATAAATTCCTCCTCCACCTGCATAACTTGCAGGATGCCCTGGCTTTGGGATGTCCCTTCTTCCATTAATTTCTTCCCCAGCTGCATCATCTTTAAAATGATCTTTGTTGTTTCCCCTCCAGCTGCATTACTTCCAGGATGCTCCAGCTTTTCAGCCCATGTGCAGACATCCAGCCTGACCTGTAGTACCCAGGCTTTGGGACACAACACCAAAGCTGCTCACGGCCACCATGCTCCTGCCAGGAGACAGGGGACACCACGGGGCTGTCCAGCATAATTGTCACCTCACCCGGTGAGGAGAGATCACTCACCAATTACCATCACGGGCAAAAGAGACTCACCCTGGGGAAACTAATTTAATTTATTATGGATGAAATCAGAGTAGGGTAATGAGAAATAAAACCAAACCTTAAAAGACCTTTTCCTGGCTTCTTCCCAGGCTCAACTTTACTCCTGATTTCTACATTTCTGCCCCCAAACAGCACAGGGGGATATGGAATGGGGGCTGCTTTTTCTCCCCTTCCTAAATACATAATCCTGCCCTCATGGGTGATAGGCTCTGCTTTAGCTGACCTTGTCCAACATGGGGGAAGTCTCTGGTGTCTTCTCACAGAGAAGTGCTCTCTATCAAACCCCAACAGGCAACTGGAACATGGTTTCCCTGGCAGAGCTAGAGGGAGACAGCAACATCCCATCATACCATGCAGGGATGGATGCTCAGATGGTGCATGACTGTCCCTGGCCACCCAAATGCTTTCCAGGGACTGCAGCACACGGAAGGATCACTGCCCTGGACTCCAGGAGAGAGGACTATGGCCTCTTCAGAGACCCATTTGACAGAGTGCCATGGGACAGAGTGCTGGAGGGGACTGGGACACAAGGAAGTTGGTGACATCCAAGGATCATCCCTTAATTCAGGAGCAATGCATCCCAACAAAGAAAATTCAGGCAGAAATTCCAGAAGGCCTGATGGATTAACAAGGAACTCTTGGAGAAACTCAAACACATGAAGGAAGCCTGCAGCTGGGGTAACCCACAGCTAAGGGGCTCAGTGACTTGTTTGCCTTGATTTTCCCCAGCAACACCTGCTCCAGCCACACCACCTGATGGAGGAGGCAAAGACAGGGACTGGGAGAAGGAAGAACCACCTGTAAGAGAAGTTCAAGGTGTGTAAGTCCATGAGACCTGATGAGACCCCACAGTTCCCATGAGAGCTGGCAGAGGAAGCATCTAAGCCACTACCCATTGTATTTGAGAAGTGTTTGCTCTCACCCTCCCATCTTCATCCATTCTATCCCTATCTCTTGCATTTCCCTCCTGCTCCAAGCAAGGACACGTCCACTGCCATGTGCCAACCCTGGGCAGGCTTGTGCTCCACCATACCCTCATGAGAAGTTTGCAAAAGGACAATCCAAATGTCCAGAGTACAGAAACCTGAGCCATGGTAACCTGCCACTGACACCCCAGCAAGGAGCTGCAGGAAGGGATGCCCAGTGTGCTGATGCTTTCCAGGTGCTGCCACACCATGATCCTCATAGCTCAGAGGGTTTGTGTTTGTTTTGCTGGGATCAGCACTGGTGTGGCACCATGGGGAGGTGACAAGGTGACAAGATCCAAGCCAGGTGACACCAGCTTCACTGAGGGGGATGGAGGAGAGCTGGCAGCTCGTGAGGCAGCCAAGAGAGCAATGCTAACTCACACCAGGAAATCTGTTCCTCAGTTCCTGAGGATCAGAATTACACACAACAGCACCAGGGGAGCTCCCAACACAGCTGCTCCCCACTGAAAGTGTCCTGATAAAACACATCCCTGTGCAAGCCAGGCTCAGCAAAGGGACAGTGTCACCAGCATGGCCACAGGAGAGGAAGAATAACAGTGTCACTGCCAGCTAGACCAGACCTTGGGCCAACACTAGCCTGGAATGGTGGAGGAGAAGGTGGACCCAGCCCAGAGACAGATGGCTGGGAGCCCTCTGGGATGGCTTTAGCAAAGCTCATGGACTCATGGCAGATTTTCTAGTAGGAGATGAGGACAAAGTTGGTTCAGGGAAGGAAGGACATCATCAGGTTCACTGGAGCTTCACACTCCCATCTCAGATGGACTTGTCCTTCTTGCCTAGCTTACCCTTCCAAGCATTGCCAGGCTTTGGCTTTGGCTTTAGAAGCTTTTCTCCATGATTTTGCAGACCCACATGGAGAGGAGCAGGCTGGCTTCAGGGACATCTTAAGAGTCCTTTCCAGAGCCTGAAGGGGATCTCTAAATAATGCTGAAGAGGGATTTTTGCAAGGCCAAGAAGTGACAGGCCAAAGAGTAATGGCTTTAGCTGTAAGAGGGGAGATTTAGATTGGATATTAGGAAAAAAATTCCTTCCTGGCAGGATAGTGAGGCCCTGGAACAAGTTTCCCAGAGAAGCTCTGGCTGCCCCATCCCTAATAAGTGCTCAAGGCCAGGTTGGATGGGACTTGGAGCAACCCTGGCTAGTGGAAGGTGGGGGTGGAATGAACTGGGCTTTAAGGTCCCTTTCAAACTAAACCATTCCTCAGTTCAGTGATTCTAAACTTTATTCAAGCCAAGAGTTGCTCCACTGCTCTGGGGTCCTTCCAAGCAGTCCAGTGAGGCTGCTACATCCCAAGGAGGAAGGGGAGAAATGGATCCCTCTGGAGATACTGAGGAGAGCTCCAGATGCTTTGACTTTGCAGACATGCCCTTGGTGTCGCTTTCTCCTCTGTATCCTTTGGGTGAGGGGAGATGGTTGCTACATCCCTGGACATTTCACAAGCTCCAGCTTCCAACAGCCAGATCCAGCACCACCCTTGACTCCATCTTTGACAAGGGGAAGGCAGGGGAGAGATGCCAGGCAAAAAACAGGGCTGGCTCCCCCCCTGCCTTTACAGTCAAGGACGAGAGATGCTGTGTGACTGAGCCAAGGCATGCAGCAGATCCAAAGAGACCAAAGGCAGTATCAGGGCTTTTTGTGCAGGACTGGATGTGAAATCCTTGCTCCCAACAGTGGCAACCATCAGCAGCTGGCAGAGAAGCATCTCTGTGTGAGTTCACTGAATTACCACAGACTAAAAATATCTGGGCTGTGGGAAATCACAGGACACCTCCAAGGCATGCTCCGAAATGGTGGCTGCAGAAGCCAGGGGCAGGCATGGAGCTCCATGGTGGGGTGAGGAGCAGGAGAAAAGAACAGCAACCACTCCCATGGCAAGGCCTCCCAACCAGGAACTGGCAGGGAGGGATGTTTCTGTGTTCCCTGCCTCAGGGATGCTCAGTTCATCCATCCTGGCATGGCCACTGTGACCCTCTTCTGATTTCCACCCAAAACCACCCTACAAAGTCCAAGCTCTCCTCAGCTTTGCTGCTGCCCATGGGGCTCTCCAGCAGCCCTGGGATTTTCAGGGAACTCTGCAGCTCCAGGGCTTTTGGGTTGAGGGAAGTCACACCAGGACACCAGGCTGATGGGGCTGGGGAGATGGGGGAGCCCCACAAGTGAACCCCCCCAATGTTCCTCTGTGTTGCTGTGTTTCCCAAAACCCAGCCCAGGCGTGCCTCAGTTTCCCCAGCTGAAGGTGGTGTATCCTACAAAGCGACCAGGTTCTTGGAGACATTGATCACACGGTGCTGGGGAGGTGGTAGATGAGTGCAGACCTTCCACAGATTTCTTTGGAGCAGATCCACCTGCAGATCCCCTGGCCCTGGGATGTGCAGAGCAGGACTTCCAAACTCTCCTGTTTTGTGTTTCTTCTCACAGGTCTAACATGTGACATCCTTCTGCTTTGGAGCAGCAGAATAAACACACTTACTGCTCCCAGCTGCCTCAACCAGGGTGATTTTTTTTTCCATATGGAATGGAGAAGAGTGCCAAGGTCCCCACCCCAAGCTAGACACCCCAGTCTTCCCTGGCATGGTCCATCCACTGCTCTCTTCCCAAACAGCTCTGGTGCTATTTCTCAATATGCTTTTCCCAAGCAGCCACTGCAGCACCTGGTCCTGGCCAACCACAGTTTCAAAACCAGTTTGCCAGTAGGAAGAGAGAAAAGGCAAACTGGGCCCACCCCCAACTTCCCAAAGCATGGGACAAGAAGAGAACCTCACTGGAAGCAGATAATGGGAATGGGGATTTCAGCTCAGCTTCCATCCCCAGTAACAGAGTCTCAGTGAGGAGTGGCTGGGATAAAGGCCAACAGCTTCATTCTCTGCACAGAACAGCAATGCAAGAGTGGGAGCAGATGTCCAAGAGGAGCACATGGACACCTGGCTGAGATGACCCAACAACCAGCCTCCACCACCACTGCTCTCTCTCACCTTTGTGCTTCTGGACTATTTCTGCTTCCAGACACAAACACAAGCAGTTCCCCCCATTCCTCCCAAGGCAGAAACCTCCAGCATCCCACTCAGGCTAGAGGGAAGGCCAAGTTCCAGCGCTTGCCATGGGCCACTGAGCCACCTATTCATCCCTGCATTCCTTGGCAGAGCCCCAAGAGCAATGAAAACCCATCAAAGGACCTGGGAAAGCAAACCAAGCTGTGCACGGATGAGATGAGCTCCAGTGGAAAAAAAAGATTGGATTGGCTTGGCAAGAGAGGCGAGAGGCTGATCTCCCACTGAGTCGATTTTGAGAGCTCCACTGGGGTTTTTTAATCCAGCAGGAGATTTCTGCCACCTCCCAGGGTTTGAGTGTTTTTGTGACAGACCTGCGGGTTGCCAAGCAAAAATGAAGTCAACTCTGTCAAATTCCCCTGCCGGCTGGCACGGCCTTTCCCCTGGCACCTCCAAAACAAGTCAGCTCTTGTCCAAGGGCAGAGAAATGGCAGCTTAGATTTTTGCCTGCTGTCTGGGCAAAGGGATAACGCAACACATGGGGCTGATGCAAGTACTGGCCCATTACTCCCTTTACTGGATGGATTACGGACTGCTCTCACACGGCTCCTCTGTCCTGACCACCCAACTGGTGGCAGGAAAGCCCAGGACAGCAGGGACATGGGAAGGAAGGGACTGCCACAACCCCCCTGTGATGAAGCTCCGTGACACTCACCATCCTCTGTCTCCTGCCAGACGATGCCCTCCAGGTTGACGCTGGTGCCAGGCTCGCAGGGGCCCAGGCACTCGGGCTCGGTGGCCAGGGCCACGTCGCACGTGTTCACCCCCACCGAGCGCGTGCGCACCATGATCTGCTCGCATGGCGACGAGATGTCGTTGTTCACCACGGGGACGAGGAGGTGCAAGGGCAGCACTGCGGGCGTAGAGACTGGAGATTCCATCTGTGGGGGAAAAGAGAAATGTGGTCACTGTCAGGAATACTGCTGGCAACACAGAAAGGAGAGCAAGTATCAACAGATATTTACATTCCTGGAGAACCTCAAGCTCAGGACTGCCACCTTCAGTTCACGTCCCACACGCCATCAGAGGACAAGGATCTCGAAGGGCTCTGCTGCCATGCCCATGTAACCCTGGGGAGCTCTGTAGTCACAGAGATCACAGCCAAAAGTCCTTGTGCAGGAGGTATCTGTGCTCCTGCTTGAAAGAGCTCGTGGCAAGTTCCTTCCCCGACGGCTTCTGTAATCATGCCCGCTGAGGATGCCTCTTGGCTATGGCTCAGATGTAAATGCAGTCAATGACTTTGGACCCCATGGCTCCCTAGAAGAGCTTCTGCTCAACCAGCAGGACAGGACAAACGAGTAGCAGACTCCCTCTGGCACCCATGAAAACCAACATCCTTTTCCTTCCAGAACCACCCTGTGACCACCTGCAGACACAGGCACTTGGATCATATCCCTCTTCCCTATGCAAGTATCTGCTTCAGAGCCTGATCCAGCCATTGTGCTCTCTTTGCACACAGAAACCAGATCCCACAGCCAGAGCCGGGCTTGGAAAGCCAACAAGCCAACATGCCAAGTGGAAGCCCAGCCAAGCAACCCTGCTGCTGAGAAGCCAAGGCCCTTGGCCGCTCTGCCACGCAAGCAGATTACAGCAGTGTCAGGAGGAGGATGGCTGATGGGCTGATTCTGTGGCTGGCCAAGGCAAGGTGGAGACCTTCTCCTCCTCTGGGGCTCATCAGCCAAGCCAGCCATGGCTTGTAAGGACCTGCAGCAAGGGGTGAGCAGCTCCTCTTCAGCTGAGACTTCCCCTCTTCACCATTTGTGATCTTTAGGCACTGGGCTACCTCAGAAGAGAAGCAGGCTGAGGAAACTCATCACATCCGCAGCAAGTACTAACCTGGGTTCCTGTTTCAAGCAGGCAAAGATTCCTCTAGAGCACCCAGTTGTACTCCCAGACCTTCTAAAACTCTTCTGAGGGAAAACAACAGACCTGGAGAGCTCAAGTTTGTGGTTACCAAGTGTGGACATGGGCACCAGCCCAGCCTTGCTGCTGATTGCCATCCTGGTCCTGACCAGCTGCCAAATTTGCCTGCTCTCTCTCTTGCTCACACATCTCCCTCCTTCCAGCAGGAGAAACAACTCCAGCAGAACCTTGCATGTCCAACCCAGCCTGCCCCACCCGACAGGGTAACCACAGCAAGCGCCTGCAGCATCACATCTCCCCACCAACTGCTGACCCACAGATTCTCTCCACATCCCTGGTGACACAATCTCTAGGCAGAGGAGCAGAGATGAGGACACCACATCCTGGCTCTGATAGGGCAAGTGGATTTGCTTTTCCAGCAGAACATAAAGCACTTTCTGTCTGCAGCCCTCCCCTTGTATTGCATCCATCCTCTGTCTAGACAGCTCATCAGAGCAACATGCAGCCCTCCTGGCACTAAAGATGGCCTGGAGGTCTCTAACACCAGTGGGCGGACCCCACAGTGCCCTCCCCAGCAGCACAGCTTGTCATCCACAACCACCTCCAATCTCCCAGCAACAGAACCAGCTCTCCCCCAGGAGAGCTCCATCTCCAGACCTCCAAGGCCCAACTGCACCCCATGGGATTCAAGAAGGCTGGTTTTGGCATAAAACCGCCCCAGAAGGCTGCCAGAGGAGCTTCCAGAAGACTCCCACAGGAAAATCACCCCCCAAAACACAGCAACCTCATCAGCACATCCAGGGCAAGATGCTCCAAGGAAGCATGAGGCTCCTTAGAAGGGGCTCCTCAAGGCCCCACTGTGCAAACCACAAGTCAGCCACCAGCAAAGGAAGAGCCAGGGAAGAACCAGGGTGGTGGGCAGCAGGAAGAGCCCAGGGAGTGGCAGGGATCACTTTCCCCCATTGCCTGGGGAGTGGAGGCTGTGTGTGCATGTTGGAGACCTGCTGAGACCGTTCAGCTTCCTTCCACTCTGCAACAGAAACCACAGCGCAGCTCAGGAGCGTTTAATTACAGTTCCAGCTCTGCTAATTATCGCCCGGTCACATTCGTAATCTGCATTATGCCATGGTGCATAATAAGCAGCTCACTGAGATCTCTAATAAGCAAGGCGGCTTGATGGGATTTCATATCTCACCCTGCTCTGTAATAAACAGCCTCTTTCAGCAGCCGTGGGGAGACAAGGCGGCTCTCCTGCTCCCTTGCCCCAAGCTCCAGAGCAAAATAAAAAGGTTCAGGATGCTTCTTCAAGGGTGAGGGCAGGAGCAGAGGTTCTCCACTGGGACACAATGAAAAAAAAACAACTGAAAGCCATGCTGGAGGAAAAGACACATGGATCAATCCCTGAAATTCAGCTCCCCCTCTATGTGTGCCTTATCTCTCCTTGCCATGATCTTTTGCTGAGCAAGGTCAGGAGATGCAGGATGGCTGGGAGAGCCCTACATATCATGGGGCAGCTCCTCTGGCTGCTCTTCCCCTCGGAGGGAGAGGGAGCCTGGGGCAATGCTGGCTGGGGGTGGTGGGCAGCACTCACACCCCACAGCAGTGCATTTCCCATCACCTCCAGGGCTGTGCTAACCGAGATCCCCAGCTCCAAAAATGAGCACTGCACCTTCTGGCCACCCCCCCATACTTCTTTTGGGCCCTAACTACCCCTTGCAGAAATAAAATTTCTTTCTCTTTCCAAGCTCTAAGATGAAACAGCGGCTGCACTCAGGCTGCTGGAGGAAGCTGGTATGTGTGCAGCAGCCCTGTGGGAGTGAGATGGGGTGAAGCTGCAGTGTGCCAGCGCTGGCCATCCGTGTCCGCCCGCCGCTGCCTCCCCTGCTGAAAGCCCTTTGTGTTTGTGGCGGAGGCTTTCCCATCACGAGGAACGTGCTCTCACCAGCGCCGAGGACACAAGTGGAACGGAGCCAAGCCCGGGCGGCAGCGGCCGGCACAGCCTCTGCTCGCTGGGGGAAAAGCAAATCCACCCAGAGTCCCCAGCGATGCCAACGGCGCCGCGGCACGCCAGGCTCTGGGGGATAATTAAATCCTACCCCTCGTTACAGCCACCCCCAGGAAGGTGCAATGGGGTCCCACAGAGGGTGCTGGCATGGAGAGATGCACACAGAGCAGTGCCTGCCATCTTAGCAGCACTGGTTAGTGCATCAGCTGCCCTCAAGGGGACACAACAGCAGCAATTATTAATGAGAGAGTGAGAAGAGGGCAAACCAGAAATAAAAACACCCCACTGGTTTTAATGTCATCTAGACCACCCATTCATATTTATGTGAATTTTGGTTTGTCCTCAATAATAAAAGTCAGGCAAGAAAAATGCATTTTGGAGTGATAAAAGCCAAAAGCAAAAACTCCCGAGAAGAGCAACTAGCAGAGATATATGCAGTGCATTTCCAAGGGCAGAGAGGGTGTGAAGGTGCAGGGCACCCCCAGGTCTGTCAGCAGAACTCAGGGTGAGACCACCAAAGCATGTGAGATGGTTCTAGGCTCCCGTGTACCCCCACATGAAGAAGCTATGCAGCACCATGTACCATTTTTCTCACCTCCTGCAGACACAGAGACAAGAAAAGCCAAGAGGGAGCTTTGTTACTAGTCACAAACTCATGACTCTGTGTCAGGAGATAGAACATAGACCAAAGGTGCTCCATCACAGGAGCATTGCTCTCAACACATCCCATGTCACTGATCAGCTCAGCTCAACCTTTGGGAGCTTTGATCTTCTCATTCCTGTCACTACATGCCCCACAGCTTTGCTTTTTCAGAGTAGGAGCAGGGAATGTTAGCTTCCAGCTCCTTGGTAAGAGACCCCCAGAGAGCAGATCCACCCAGGTGACAAGCATCTTCAGTGGGCATCTCTAGACCCCCAAACCACAGCACCACAGTGCCTCTGCCCCTCTGCTGATCTTGGAAGGAATCTCAAAGTCTTCTCCAACCTGACCCCCAAAGCTGGATATGCAGAACCTGAAGACAAAATCCTTTTGTTGGCTCTGGTGCCCACCATGTCTACGATTCCATGTTAAACCCACCTGCAAGCAGAGCTCCCAGTCACATCCCCCAGCAACACCATCCCAACACACTGCAAGTACAGGCTCCAGAAGATCCCCTCCCCAAACAGTGCAGGTGCCACTTAACCCTGACTGTTTGCTGCCTGGATTTCTCCAGCAAGACAGCAGCCAACAAGAGCTTCCAACAAACACCCACATGCAGGGAAATAATGGTGGCACAAGCGTCAGGTCCAAGGATGGAGCCAGGAGGGAGGTCTGGGACACTGAATTCCAATGCTGCTGCCCACTGCTCTCCCCTCTTGCTACAGCAGGAAGTTGAGGTTGCTGACATCAAGATGTAAAAAAAGGATTCTGTTCTAGACAAAAGTCTCCCTTTCCCTGGATAAACACAAGCTCAAATAAACAAAGCCAGTTATTTCTACAGGCCACAGGAACACTTGGGGAATATATTGGGTTCCTTAGCTGGCAAATCTGAGCCCACAGGGCAACAGGGCAGTTGCTCTAAGAAAAAGGGATTGACATTTGTGACAGCCCTCCCTTACCAAGAAGCAGTACATGCCACAAGGAAGGATTAATGCTCCCATGTGCTTCCATCTGTGCAGAATGCAGTGGGCTCAGCATTGCACTCCCTGAGTTTGCTCCCCAGAGCAGACAAGTAAGTGTGGGACCTCCTGGCCAGCACCACCACCAAAGAGCCAGCCAATTCACACGGGAAGTAAGGAGTTTTAAGGAGCATATTCCCAATTTCCCAGCCCCAGGGCTCTCAGCATCCCCCTAAAAACATGCCAAGAGAGGCCAATTCCCCACCACTCTCCTTCACAACTTGTTCTCAGTGCTCATCACCATCTGCTTCCACCCATCAGACTTGGGATTCATGGCATGTCCCAGCTGTGGAGCTGTTGATGCCAAGGTGTAATGGGAATGCTCTACCTACAAAAGGTTCCTCTGTGTCCTTTCCTGGCCATGCCAAGCACCTGTGCTCCAGCTCTGAGATCCAGGAGGGGGTTTGCCTCCATCCATGCAAACACCTTCACTGGCCAACAAGTCCCTGCAGAATGGCCAGAGCAGATGGTGGCCAAAAGGATGGCACAATGCAGCCCAATGCTGGGGTTGGCAGCACATTCCCAACTCAGGTAATTTTCATCTGGGCACTTTGGGGTGGACCTGGCTGAGCAAGTCTGTTCTGCCCACAGGTGAGTGGGCCACAGGAACCAAAACCTGGAAGAGGATTACCTGCATAAAGCTCCCAGCCCCACCACCAGCACCACCAAAACCACATCTGGTCACAGTTAATGGGAATATCAGGGTGAGCCATCCCACCCAGTGACAATGGAGGCACAACCTCCCACCATGCCAGTGCTGGGGGCTGATCCAAGTACCCAGCTGATGCAGACAGCTGGATGCTATCAACCTCAGCCACACTGCTGGGGAAATGCAAATACAACCCAGCATGACTTACGAGGAGCTGCTTTCTCTCTGCAGAGGAGAGGGGAATAAAATCACTGCTTGAACACAGCCTGTCTTATCTCAGTGCTTGCAGCGTTTTGAGATCAAGAGGAGGCAGACACCGCAGAGGCACAGCCTTGCATATTACTGTGTCTCCAATAAAGCCAGGAATAGTATCCAAGGCAGACGTGCTGGCACCAAGTCACCTGCTCCAACCACTTACAAGACTATCAGATCTGCTCCTGGAAGGGAAAAAAAGGTGTCTCCAGCAGGAGAGAGGTAGTGAAGAGCAGTGATGAAAGGGGACAGGTGACATAAGTGAGAGACATGGGAAAGAAATCCAAGCTGGGACCTCTGTGCATCAGTCCCACCACATGGCATTGGGTCTCCATTCAGCCTCATCAAGCACTGATATCCCACAGATGGGCCACAGGTCTGCTCATTTATTGAATTAAAATGTGAAGCAGCTCAGTTGGCGGGGAAAAAGGGAAAGATCCCATGTGGAAAAGTAATGGAGATGCATCTGGGTCACAGGGAGCAGAGACTATTAGAAACACAGAGTCTGACCACAGATGGCCACAAGCATCCTTCACAATGACCAACCCAGCCTGCAGCTCCTTCTTCAGCACTGCTGCTGCCGTGGTCAGCTGCCATCCTCACCCCTGGCAGTGCTGCCTGAGCAGGAAAGCTCTGATGACAGCAAGTGACTTCCCACTGGGAACCCAGGTCCCCCATTACACCCCACAACCTGTACCCACCCTTCTGCCAACACAGCCAACCATCACAGATGCATGCCTGGCTTCTCATACTTCTGCTTCCTGCATCTCCATCCTCCAGCATCCCCTGCACTGCTGACACCAGCCATGTCTGCTGCAAGTCAGGTTTCTATGTGAAGAAATACTGTGAGGGAAAGTCTTGCTTTTGCTATTTTTTTTCCACCAAAATAACCAGGCAGCTGCACCCGAGGATCCGAGCAGCGCTCAATAGCTGCCATTAACAGCACTTGCTGACCAGCACATTTAAGCAGCAAAGGAGAACATAAAAGGTTTCACAGTGCCTCAGTGCATCAATCTCCTGGAGGGAGGATACAAATCTATGAGACCTTTCACAAACCACTGGCAGCTCCAGCCACTGTTAAGAGCCATCTGATAACCACCAGCTCCACAAACCTGGCCAAATGACACATAGGCTGAAACAGCCAAGCTACAGACATCCCTAAAACCCAAATCTGCAAGGCAGGCATGAGAAATCAGATAAAAAAGAAGAATTTTCATGGCAAGTGGCTTTAACTTGCCTACAGGGTCTGCTTGTACTACATAGCACACTGAGCACCAAACACAGGCCCCACCACCCTAGGGATGGTGGCCTAGGGATGAAAAACATATTGCAGAGCTTGGAATCTCCATTCCAACAGATCAAGAGATGAGTCTGTAAGAGGCTGAAAAAGCAGGCTCCTGGAGACAGCAAGAACACAAAAGTTACCAACAAACCTTGGCAAGGATCGCCAAGCAAGGACTGCAAGCCAAAGCTGACACTTGGCAGGTCAGGGCTGAGGAAAGAAGCTGGCACAGCAGCTCAGCTCTCTGTTAGGGAATAACACAACTCCACCTGCCTGCCTCAACTTTTCCTTCAGTTTTTTCACCCATTTTTTCCTCTACCTCAGTCTCACCAATCTAAACCCCTAAAACATGGACAATGTGGCTGCTAGGCCTCCAGCAATTCAAGTCAGGGCACAGCCACGTGTGTGCACACACCCACAACCGTACATGCAAACTCAGAGCATTAATAATTTAATCACTTTTAATTAATGCTTATCCAGGCACAAAGTCCTTACCTTTGAAAAGCTGCAGTACACAGGAATCAGTCAGAGGGGAGACAGCTCGGGATTTACAAATCATTTCAGCACAAAATTGGATTCTTGTAAATATAGAAGGGAGAAGATGGATCCAAGACTCAAAGTAAAAATGAGCTGGGCTCAGACCTGTCTCATCTAGGATGGATTCCTCTGCTTGCTTGGTGCACAGTCCAGGGACCAGCTTTGTCCACATCCATCCCAAAAGCACTCCCAGTTCCAGGTGAGAGTGGACAAAGCCACCACAACCACTCTGTCACTGTAGGCAACACAACCACAGGCAGAGATGTGCTTTTATCACACCACTAAGAAACCAACTTTTATACTCATAAAGCGCAAGAGATGATGTAGTAAAAGGCCCTGGTGTTTTCAGAGCAGAGCTGACAAAGAAGAGATGGAGTGTGGGGTAAAAGATGGGTTTGTTTGGGGGTGTTTTGATCGACCAAGCTGTGAATGTGGTGTGGGACAGCTGGACCTTCCACAACAGCCAAAGCTGTGGCACTGAGTTGTGCCTCCAAGGCCTCAAAGAGGGCCAAAAGCAAATCCCACTCATGTTCAGAGTCCCTGTGCAAGAAAACTGGGGGAATATGGAGTTACAGACATACATAAAACAGCCAAGCACCACCCCAAGGTGATCCTTTCAGTGACCTAGAGGGGATCATCTCCAAGATGCCATCTTAATATCCCAGAATGGTTTGGCTTGGAAGGGACCTTAAAACTTATCTCATTCCATCCCCCTGCCACGGGCAGGGACACCTCTCACTGGTCCATTCATGACAGAAAAGGACACAAGAGACAAACTGAAGGAAGTTCAAAGAAGAGGCACAAAAATAACAGGCTGAGGGGATTGGTTTGGAAGAGGAGATTAGAAGAGCTAAATATGGATAGCTTGGTTCAGTGACAGCTATGTGGGGACACAGCCATAATCTACAAATACATGGGGGATGAAAACATCAAAGGAGAGAGAGGAATTACGCAGAGGATGATGCAGAGGAGCAAGGAGGAAATGGGATGAATCAATGAGAGGAACGTTTAAGACAGACATTGGCCACAGCTTTCTGGCAGGGAAACTGTTCCTAAGTATACCAGTATTTTCCAAGTGAGAAAATCCTTCATCCTTCCCTTGCTCTGCTCCTTCCTTCTTTCCTACAACCCTCCATTAATATCATACAACACACATCATTCCCCACAGCACCTCCTAAATGCTGCTGACACCCCAGATCCACCCCATGCCAGACTATGAATCCCCAACAAGTCACATTCCAGGTCCTCCCAAGACACAGCAGCAGCCCTTCTCTTTTTAGAGAGCCAACATCCAGCAGCTTTGGAACTGCCCAAGTTCAGCTTAGATTTGCCAGGTTTTGGCAGGGTTTTACTTAAATTTTGGCAGAGTTATCTTTTCTTGATGTTCTTCCACACTGCAACCACGATAACAAGCATCTCTGACAAGAGAGCAGCTTCAGCTCTATGATCCACCTCCATGGCTGGACCAGGAGGTTCATGGCCAAGCAGATAAGGAAAAAATCCTTTTCTTATCCCATCCATCTCCCAGCAAATGGCAGTGGCAAGATGGAGAGTTTTCTAAGCAGTTCTCCTGCACAATAAGCTGTCTGCCATGGCTACAAACAGCATTTGGTCCTGAAGGGCCTGTGGATCATGGGTGAGAAGCCAAGCCAGGTGCTCAGGGCTCACACCTGTAAAATTTGTTTAGGGAAGGGCTGGGAGGGAAGCAGACAATGCTCAGTCCCTGCAAAGCAGGATGCACCTCCTGAGGCACCCACACAGCTCCTGGAGGAGGTATGGCACTGGGAGGGCACCAGAGTACCACAGCTGTGACACCATGGTGGCACCATGAGAAGCGCTGCGTCCTTGGGGTGCACACAGCTATGGACTGGGGGAAAAAGAGGCAAATCCATTCACTGGATGCTTCTCCCAGAGAATTTCCATCACATCCCACATACACCATGAACACCAGTGCATTTTTACACATGGGTTGTAGCCAGGTATTGGCAGCTCCTGGAGAGGCTCGATTCCAGGGTGAGACACACATATTTCAGATGCAACAAGCAGCAAAGTCTAGGATGAGTTTCAGATCTATTTATCCCTCAGGCAAAAGGAGACATCTTCCTTCCATCTATTTAATATTAAAAACCTGCTTTGGTATGATGTGCACGTCCCAGCCCCTGCAGGCTGCACGTTTAGGAAGCCGCCCACTTGGCTCTCATCTCCTCTTCTTTGTAGGTTTTGCTCCAGTTGCCAGGAGAGATCCTGGTGCTTTCCAGACACAAAGCCAGCTCTGTTCCATGGCCTGATGGGGAGGTTACAAGAGAAGAGAGAGCAAGAAATGAGCCCAATCACATGACACGCAAGAATGTGGGTGAGGAAGATGGTGTCACCACATGTGTCTCATAGCAGTGGCCACAGAGAGGGGACTGGTGTCTGGAATGTGCCTCTGTCTCCCAGCACACAAGACAGATACCTCAAGCTAACACAGGAATGACAAATGTGCTGTGTCCCATGACTGCATCACCCCTACTCCCCAAACCCCAGTTTTTCAGCAAATTCTTTCCATCATGCTGTTTTTAAAACAGCACAAATCAATATTCCTATTCTGGCCGATAAGTGCTGGGCTCACCCCAACCCTTCAAGCAACAGTTTGCACCCATGTCCATCAGCTCCCATCAGGAACATGCAGGACACAGCAAATGCCACAGAAAGTTTTTCAAGCCAATTCCCAAGGTTTTATAAATTACTGAAATCAAGATGCTGCCTGCACAGAACAGTGCCCAGGCACCAACCCCAAGGCAGCACAGCATGTGCTCATATTGCCATGAAATCTCTAGCTGAGCTGCAGACGAGCAGGAACGAGCTTTCCTCGTGAACCCACAGGCTCCCATCACCTACCCTCACTCCAGACTTTAATTCCAGCCTCGAGGATGAAAAGCAGTTTTCCTGTCCTTGGCTCAAATGCCTCTCGGTGCCTCTGCTCTGATCACGGAATCACAGACTGGTTTGTGTTAGAAGCAATCTCAAAGCTCATCTAGATCCAAGCCCCCACTGCAGGCAGGGACATTTGCCAGGAGGAGGCAGAGCCTGTGCTCCTGTGGGAGCCAGGGCATGGCTGCAGGACACAGCTGGGCTGTGATGCCTCAAGGTCTCACCTGGCAGGGTCTGTGCTGCCGAGCAGCACGGCTGGGGAGGATCGATGGCTCCCTGCAGGGGAGCAGAGGAGCTGAGCCAGAGCCAGAGCCAGGCCAGAGTGTAACTCATCACCTGCAGGCCACCTACAGCCAGGGAGCACTGCAGCCACAGTGGGGCTTTCAGCACATCCCAGGGAGCAGAGGGAGCTTTGTGATTCGCATCACAGGACTGTGCCGCTCGCAGCCATGCTCTCCTTGAGAGTACTTCACATAAAAATAGAAAAATAGCTTCAAGTAGCTGCTTCATCAGCTCCTCTGGACCACACCAAGGGGAAGAGCTTGCATTGAAATCCAAATCAGCCTCCACCAAACAGGGATGGATGCTGACACCACCCATGGCTGAAGCTTTCTGTTAGTCCAATTAAGCTCCAGGAAGGTTTTTAGCCTCTAACCTCACATTTCTCAGGCTATGTGCTGGGACACCCACGGGTCAGCAAATTCCAGCTAATGAGAAATTGTTCCCTTTTGCCACAAAACAAAGCAAAATGAGAGAGAAAACAGTCACCACAGAAAAAACACCATCCAATGCCAGCAGTCACTATGCTTCCTTCCACCCAGCAGCACCTCAGACAGCACACAGACATGTCAAAATGAGATGCCAGGGGCTGGTAGGCACACAGATCAGGGAGCAGCAGGGCCAAGTTTATATTCAATCAACACTGGATTTTTAGCTGGCATCTCTAAAATAAGGCAAAGATACTGCTGGAGTTAGACCCATCATAAGCAAGCCCAGATCTCCATAAATTTCATTTCTTGCCCTGCCAAAATTTCTTTGATTCTTTAAATTACCAGCCAGCTATGGCAGAGAAATCCTAATTGCATGAGGAAGAGTGGAATGATAATAAATAAGGAAGTTTTAGCACCAAGCTTGAGTATTGGGGTTTGCTGGCCACCGCAGACCCAAACCTGGCCACACATGATTAAAATTCAACCATTCCTCTGGGGGCCAGAGGGACCACGGTGCTGTCAGCTCCAACAGGCAGCCCATGGAGGATAACACAAGTTGTGTTTGGAAATACACAACAGAGTCACAAATCAGAGCCTGGAAGGTTTTTATGCCCAGCAAGAGGGGCATAAATAGAGGGCAGGAATGGGGAGCCAATGCTGGCCTGGGAAATGAGCCATGAGCTCAGCAATGGATCAGCCCACAGTGGTCATTAAGCACCCCCTTGCCTGCATGCCAAGGGTCCCAGCTGCAGAGAGCTGAGAAAAGTCAGCAAGGAGCCAGCACTGGGCTCAACACCCTGCTGGCTGCGTGTTTCCATCTCCTCCATCTCCTCTCCTGCCTTGGAGAGAGGTGGGAGGGATCAGGGAGCTCCACATCTCCTCCCCAGGGCTCTCCCTGCCCAGTGGTTGGCTTGGAGGGATCATAAAGAGTCACTTTGACCAAGAAATGCTGAGGGTTTGGGGTCACATGCATAAAAAGAATGTCCTTAGCACAGGGGAAGCCACCATCCCACACCTCCACATCTCCAGGTTCTTTGGGAACACAGTCCCACAGTGTTTCTTGGTGTTTAATTCTTAATTAGCAATATAACTTTTTTTATAGTCTTTTTAATAGTCTTTTATATGGGATCTTAGAAAGTTAAAACAAACAAAAAAAAAAGGAACAACAAAAATACAAAGGCAAGTAGGACAAGCAGGACATCAGAGTCCCTCCCAGGAATGCCATTCTCAGTGCCATGATCTAATGGAACCCTGTAAGAGACAATTCCTCATTATCAGTGGGACAGTCTCCCAGAGCCTACTCTGGAAGTTCCACAACCCCTGCAATGGTTGTCCAACAGCTTTTGATACCTCTGCTCCAGCCTGAAGCAGCCAAAATGCATTTCTGTCTGTAATAAACCCATCTGACCTTTAATCACACTGTCTCTCCCGGAAACACACAGGCAGCATGTCCATACACATCCTCTACTGCTGCTCATACCTGAGGAAAAGGAACAATAGCTTTTTATTGATAATAATCACACAAGATGTTGTTTGGACAGAGGGAGAAGGTTCCCACAGTGCCAGTCAGCAGCTCTGGGATGGCCAGGACATGCTAATGAGCTGCTGGTCTGCAGGGTGGGGCTGGGAAAGCAGGCACTGGCCAGGGAGAACCAGGGCTTTGCAAGGCAGGAAAATGTGCATGAAGGCAAGATTGGATGGATGGATGGATGGATGGATGGATGGATGGATGGATACTTGTGCAACCCCTGTGCTCGGAGTGGTGCTGGCAGCAAAAGTCCTCCTTGCTCACCCTTCCCATCATTTGGGATCTCTGCCAACACCTGACCTGATGCTGGCTTTTACCAAGCCAAAGCAGTGAGTGGTGCCTGTCTGAACAACACTTAAGTCTTCTCTAGAGCAGAGATCATGGCAATGTCCCCTAAACATCACAGAGCTCATGTGGGGACAGCCAAAGAGCTTCCCAAGGGCCTTCAAGAGGCTGCTGGCAAAGGAGAGGGGCACAGCTGGTACAGCACATCCCAGAGATGCTTCTTGGCCAAAAAAACCAAACACTGGCATTTGAAGGGCAGTGTCTCAGGGAAGGAAGCTGATGGCTGCAGGGTTGAAAGCCTGAGAAAAGCTGCATGGGCACTGGGAAAGGACCTAGGGCTGGGAGGGGCTCAATGGGATTAAACAGTTGAAACTTGGTAAAAAGCCTGGAAATCACTCCTTTGACATGGAGGAACACCAAGGGACAGGAGGAAGAAGGGGACCAGAAGAACCTCCTGGATATGGTAACAGTAGCTAGGCAAATCAGTAACAAATAAGCCTGGGAAAAGCCAAGGGGATGCACCACACTAAGTGGAGAAGCACAGACATCCCAGAGGAGCAAGTGAAAGCCAGAGCTGGCACGCAGCTGGAGTCACGCCGAGGACACCGCCTTGGGCAGCGCTGTGCAGGCAGGGAGAGACGTGGGAGGCAGCTTGGCAGAGGGAAAAAGCCTTTCTCCATCACATCAGCAACTTCCCTTCCCACCCAGAGAGGAGCAAGGGCCCTCTCTGCCCTCTGTGCTGGCAATCTGCACAGCTCCTCACAGACTGCTGGGGTCCTGTTCCCTGAGCTGAGCATCTCCCATCTCCTGGAGCAGGGTGCTGGCAGCAATGACTTCTCTCTGAGGATACCTCCAGGAATGGGGTGTTTGGCACCCCCAAAGGATCTTTCACTGCTTCTGTAAAAAGGCTCAGCAGCACAGACCCCATTCCCAGCTCCCAGGGCAGTTTGGGAATGAGCACAGCAGAGCAGTGGAGACCTGGCTAAGTTTAACCCCCATAAAGTAGAAACCTGATGCACCCCATGACTGAGCACCAGCACTCAAAACCCAGAAAACCCACCCTTTATCACCAATCCTTGGCTTTTAAAGACTCAGGCCATTATCAGGAGGACTGGGCAGGAGTCCTGATGTCCACAAGGAACTGTGCTTCCCAGCACAAGGAACACAGCAAGACAGCAGTTTACCCAAGTGATTTTCTCTGTCTGAGGAATGACATAAAAGGGGTTGAGGGACTGGGCAAAAGCCTGCCCTGCCTCCCTGCCCTGCACAGACACTGACTGCAAGCTCACCCAGTGGCAAGGAGCCATCCAGAGCCCTGCAGCAGATATTGGATTTGCCAAGAAGCTGAAGAGAGAGAGGCGCAAGGCACGGGCAGCAGCAGGCAGTGATTTATGGAGCTGCCGTGCCTTCCCAGGTCACACATCCACAGGAGCCTCACCTCCTCCGTGGGCCAGCAGCCAGGCTGATTATCTGTCATATGCCACAGGATGCAGTGCCAACAGCCCAGCTCAGATCACCCAGCTTGCTTGCAAAAAAATAATAATAATAAATACAACCCTGTAGATCCAGGTGACCGGCTTTTGCTCAAGCCCATGCTTGCTGGTGGTAGGAGATCATCACAGCAGCCTGCAAGGAAGCAGGTAATGCCTGGAGGCTGACCCTCAGCACAGCTCCTGGAAAGCACAATGGCAGCTGGCAGCAGGAGCAGGGCTCATGGGAGCAGCTCTGCAGCTGCCTGGCACCTGCCCGTGGGTCTTCTCCCTCCTCAACTCACCCCAAACCCAGCCCTAGGGTTTCTGTGCTGTTACAGGCATCAGGATAGAGCTGGTTGCTCCATTAATCCCAACACTGGTGCAGAGCTGCAAAAGCAGGAAAACAGCCTGTGCAAAGAGGATCCTCACAGGGCTGTGTGCACAAGCCACGTGCCTTTTACAATTAGCCCCTGCTGACAAATGTGCTTTTTTCCAAAAAAAAAAATCAATTTTAAGAAATCAATTTTTCAGAAATTTAGATTTAATATGGTATTTCCTTCAAATCCTTTTTCCTCTGGCAGACCTGAGGGATAAGCTGAGAACCACCTGCACTCCAGTCACCAAGCTGAATCACGGCAGCCTGAAGGACACGAGCTTCTGGAGCTGCCTGTTGCCAACACTGCATTAACCTTTTTTTCCCCTTCCTTCTGTTTTACTGAGTAATTCCCAGATGCAGCCACTCAGCAGCAAGATGCCATTCAAAACTCCTCAGGGAGTCTCAGAGCCTTTCCTCCCACTGGGATCAACAGTGGAAAAAGGTTTGTGGTTCTTGTACGACAGTCTTGTAATGAGAATCCCATAAATTCTGAACTGTATTTCATCAGGAGTTTGTAAGGGAGAAACCAAATTTCACAGAAGAGAAACTCAAGACGTGGGTTGAGAGTTTGAGAAACCAGTTTATTGTTCTCTTGGATTCTGCCAAATGCCTTGGAGGGTGTCAACTTTTGAAGGAAGGGATATTCAGAGATCCTCCAACAAAGATGTACAACACCTGAAGCTCCTAACCTAATCACCAATGAAAATACAGCCCAAAACAGAGACCCAACCTTGAGTTTTTATAGGAACAAACAAACCCAAAAGAGCCAAACAGTCATGACTGAGAGCAAAACAGCAAAGATGTGAGAGTTTGGGTGCAGACAGGTGAGCATGACCACAAAAAAGCTTTACTCTTATTTTTTAGCCCATTTTGGCCCCATCAGCTGCATGTTGAGCTTGTGTAGACAAGAAACAGGACCAACACACTCTGTCCACAGGACACATGGCTCCTCAGAGAGATGAGACTTCATCCACATGCAATCTAAGAAACATAGTCTCATCAAAGCACCTGCCACACCTGGACCCCCTCATTAGCTAATCCAGAACCTGAATGTTTTTACACCTCAGATGTACCATGGAAGGCCACACACATGCATGAGCCATCCATTGCTCCACAGCCACGGTGAGAAGCCTGCAGTGCCAGCCAAAACTGGGACCTGGAAGGACCAGAGGTGATAATCTGGGAACAAAAATGAAACTTTGGGGTTGTGAGCCGGGCTCTGTCCCAGCCCAGCTTGCGTGCTAGAATTTTAAGAAGGGGGTTGTTTGCTAACAGCTTAAAGGATTTATGGGAAGGATTAACCATGGCTTTGCTGATGAGGGAACCAGTGGCAAACTCAGAGCAATCCCAGGAGCATGGGGAGAAGCTGGAAGAGGACAGGGAAAGGGCAGATGAGCCTACAACAACAAAAACAACAGGGACAGTTTGTTTTGCACAGTGAACTTGACTGGGAGCAGCTCTTCCCAGCAGTAACAGCTTGGTTTGGTGCCCACCAAACATGGGACAGGCAGCTCTGGAGTCCTGCCTTCACAGAGCTGGATCATTGGGTAACTGGAGGTGCCCAGGAGCCATACAAGTGAGAACATCACAGATCTCAGCCATGAGGAAAGGTGCCCAAAAAGAAGAGAGTGCAGAAGGTCTGGAGGGGAAGGATGTGGTGGTGGTGGGAGTCCTGCTCTGGAGGTGGGGGAGGAGGGAAATCCTGCTGTGAGCAGCAGGCAGCAAGGAACTGCAGATCCACAGCACTGGAAAGCTTTGTGCTCTTGCTTAAGAACTCTGTGAAGTGTCTACAACTGAATCAGGCTTATATCCAGGTGAATAACACAGATAAAAAGCAGGAGGCTACAGATCTGCTGCTGACTGCCAGAGGAACACAAACCTGGAGGGGTTTGCTCCAGGAAGCACGGGATGCTGGTTACCAGGAACACACAGAGACAGATCAATGGACTTGTCTGGCAAGCTGGAGCCCAGCAACAAGGGCATGTTCCAGCTGTGAGCAGCTAATCCACCCTCTCAACCCAGTGCAGCTGCTCAGCAAACAAGCACGGTCCCCTTAAGAGAAAGCACAATCAGCCCAGATTTAGCTGGAAGAGGGTGGGGATATCGCTGAGCTCCAAGCCATGGTCTGAACCTTATCTGCTGCTTTAATACCTATCAGTGTTGATACAGATTAAAGGATTAGTCAGGATTACTGAAGGCAACCCCCCTTGGCCCCAGGCAGTGAGGATGGGCATGGGTGCAGTGCAATTCCAGCCCTCCCCTGTGACCACAGCCCTTGGCTGCACCCTTGAAGAGAAGGAGCCTGAGAAATGCCTGAGGAGAGGCTCTCCATGAGCGATGGCAGCCTCGAAACAGACACAAGGGAGTGAGACTGGGCTCCCTGGGAAGAAAACAAACACTCACCAGCCAGAATCCAAGTGGGAGTCAGGTTTGTAGTCCCTACAGTTGCCTACCAACACAGCAAGCCTTCATGGACCAGCAGCACCACCAGAAGAAACCACCCCACCACAAACCACCCATGGCTGTTTACTCCTGCTGTGGTCCAAAGCCCTCTTTTCCTAACAACAAGCATTTGTGGACTGTCAGGAAACTGCCTGGTTAAAACCTGCTTTCGATGCCACTCAGCACAGCTTTTAATTGGATCATGTCCCTGACCCAATTCCCCACATGGTTGCACAAACCCTTGAGCGTCCATGTGGGAAGGGGTGGCCAGGAGCAGCCAGGACACCTCCTGGGGGAGCAGCAAAGCTCCAGTGACTGCACAAGGAGGCAGGAAGGCTCCTGTGCCCAGGTTTAGGCTGAACACAAACCTGTGAAGAAGCTCTCCACTGAGATCCCCCATCTTCCAAGAGATCATCACCAAATACCATCTGTATCCAGAGAGCTTGTTCCTAAAACCTGGCTGGGTTGAAAGTGGTTTAGGACAATGGCAAGACAATGAGGTGAGTTTAAAAGAGCCTTCCAACCCAAAGCAGCCTGTGAGTCTCTGAAACACTAATGGAACCACACATGGCTCCTCCAGCTTGCTTGCTTTTCTCACCAGGACAACAGCAGGGAATGGCAGAGGCACTGAAGCTGTCAGCAGCAAGAAGACAGACAATGCTGGGGCAAAAACCACAGAGAAGGACATCACTGATCTGAAATGATCACCTGCCGGAACCAAACTCAGCTTACAGAACCACAAAAAAGTTTGGGTTGGAGGGGGCCTTAAAGCTCATCCAGTTCCAAGCCCCTGCCATGGGCAGAGACACCTTCAAACTTCTCCAGGTAGTGCACTCACATCCATGTGTCAACATCCCACATCCTGCAGGGATTCAGGGATGAAACTGTGCATCAGGCCTCAAGCCCAAGGCAGTCCCCCTCTGCATCCCCACTCCCCTTCAACCATCTCCTCTGTAGGGTGAAGCCCAGGCAGCTGCTTCAGCCATTTGTTTCTTCCCATTAAACACTACCAGGCTGCACACAGCTCAGGAAGGAACATGGAGCCCTGGCCACAAAAGATACACCCAGATAAAAGACTCCTTTCCCCTGTGCAGAGAAGATCTGAGTAAGGAAGAAGACCAAAATTTTCACCTATTTGGTCACACTTCACTCAAAAGCACACACAGTACAATCACCTCACCATAAGAAACCAGCTGAAGACCTGCAGTGTTGGACATTCAAATGATACTAAAAAGTCTAACTGTGCTGAGATGTTAATTTTGGTCCCATAAAAGCAAGCAGGGTTCCATAAAAGCAAGCTGCACTGGGCATTTGGGGGCCAACAGCAGTAAATCTGACACTGGAAGAGCGTGCCAGCCCAGTGCCAGGACAGGGTGATTAAACCCTTACAAATTCTTGGCCCAGATGGAAGAGTGGCTACTTTCAGCCTCATTGGGTCACAAGCCAGCTGGAACCTTGAGTGAGCCTCCAGAGCCAGGGCCCCCATCCTGCACCATGACCCCAGGCAGGAGCCAGAAGGGCTCCCAGCCAGCACTCGTGTGTTCAGCCATCCTGGGGATTTGTGGAGCTCCACAGGCAGAGACACCAAGGTGGTTTTTGATGGTGTTTTCCAGAGTTGCTGTTCCCAGAGCCAAGAGAAATCCCTGAGTAGGAACACTGACCCACCAACACTATCTCCTCCAGGTTAATACCAACACTGTTCATGGAGTCAAGCCTACCAGGAGTAGGACTGGATGATCCTTGTGGGTTACTTCCAACTCAGGATATTCAACGGCTCATGACTTCAATCACCTGCTCACAGGCCATGGTGTGATTCCCAGGTGGGATACACAAGCCACTAGCCAAGAGTTTCAGAGCAAGTCCTCCTGTGAGCATGCTTTTAATAGCAGTGCCTTGCTGATTGTGAATTAACTGAGCTGACCCAATCCCAGTTCCTTTGGGAGAGGCACAGGCAACACACAGCCCATAGAAGTGTGTTAAGCTCCCTCCAGCAGCTCTGACTCTGCCCTTTAGGAAGCAGATGGCATCCAAACCATATTTTGCTTCAGGGCCACGCAAGTTTGGAGAACACATGCCGTGTGTACCTACATATCTCATCAAGGAAGAAGTTCAGCTCCCTGTCACTGCACAAGTTGTCAAACAAAGTCACAGCATAAGGACATGTGATTTTTAGCAAAAACACTGCCAGAAGGAGGATGACAAAGGGGGCAGCATCAAGGCTGCTGTGCTCTGCTGAGCTCGGCACCTCGGCAGGTGCTGAGAGCCAAACTACTCCAATGTGGCACCAACCTACTTTCAGATGGATCTTCATACAAACCCTCACAGATTATCTGCATCACACTGCCACCATCACATCCTCAACACCTAAAGTTACACCAGCTATCACCCTCATTACACCAGCTCGTCACAGGAGATGCCAACCCATCCATGAGCAATCCATTGTGGGGTGTGAGGAAGATGGATGTGTGCATCAGCAGTGTTCCCATTAATCCGACCACACTGCATGCAGATCTTTTCTCTCAGGGATTCAGTCACTCAGCCACAAACTCCCAAAACTTCCCTGACTGCTATTAGATCACCTCAGGCAACACGTGACAAATTCAAACACTCTTGTGGAAAATTTATAGTCCTCCAACCCCCCAGCAGGAACAACAATCTGGAGCATTTGGGGCTTCCTAGGATGGTTCTTCATGCTCACCCACAAATTGTTTTACAAGACAAAAGTCCCAAGAGCAGTACTTAGTCTCAAGCAAAGATTGTTTTTGGCAGCTTTATCAGAACACTTCTCACTCCCTTAATCTCTCCTTGGATGAAAGCACATTTAGGAAAAGAGTCCAGATGCTGGAATATCAGTAAAACAAAAAGCAGTGGTACAATGCAGTCTTGAAAAGCCCTTTACAAATAAACACAACTTGGGGGGGTTTCTGCTCAGCAATTTCTGGTTTCTGCCAGGCCCACACTCATAAACCAGAACTACATGTTCCCCTCCCCAGGAATCAGAAAACAAAAGCTGCTTTGGGTTACCCAGCTGCAGGACACACATGCAAGAACTGCTCTTGCAACTCTCCTGCCCCTAAATGGTCAAGCTACTCATACCACTCCATGGATTTTTAATCAAATATTCCAAAACAACAATTTACAAAAGGAGTTACAGCTGAGACAAGAAAGATGTTATTGGAAACTCGCCATGAGCTCTAAGTGAGGAGGATCTGGAGAGATGATGAAATCTCCCCTCACAGCAACAGGTTTGTCCACTCCTCACATATCTTAGTTTGAAACTGGACATCATCCACAAGGGCTTTGAACCTCCTAGGAGCAGCACTCACCAGCAACATGGCTTCATAGCTCAGCACCCCTGAATCACAGACCAGTTTGGGTTGGAAAGGATCTTCAAACTCATCTCTTTCCAATCTCCTGCCATGGGCAGGGACACCTCCCACTGGACCAGGGTGCTCTAACCCCTATCCAACCTGGTCTGGAACACATCCAAGGACGATGCAGCCACATTTTCTCTAGGATAGCTGTGCCAGGGCCTCACCACCCTCACAGGAAACAATTTCTTCCCAACATCCCATCTAGCAGTGGGAAGCCATTTCCCCTTGTCCTAGCACTCCAGACCCTTGTCCAAAGTCCCTCTCCAGCTCTCTTGGAGACCATTTAGGCAGTCAAAGGGGCTCTGAGGTCTTCCTGGAGCCTTCTCTTCTCCAGGAGAGCACTCCCAGCTCTCCCAGCCTGGCTGCAGAGCAGAGGAGCTCCAGCTTTCTGAGCATCTCCATGGCATTCTCTGGACTCACTCCTGCAGCTTCTGATGTTGGACCTCCAGACTGGAGGCAGCTCTGCAGGTGGGGAATCACCTGAGCAGGGCAGCGCCCCCTCCCTCCACCTGCCAGCTCCACTCCTCTGGGTGCAGCCCAGGTTGGTTTCTGGGCTACAAGCAGACACTGCCAGGTCACATCCAATGTGTCACCCACCAGTATCCCCAGGCCCCTCTCCCAGGGCCGTGCTCAGTCTATTCTCCACCCAGCCTGTTTTTGTGCTAGGGATGGCACCAGCCCAGGGCAGGACCTTGTATTTGGCCTTGCTGAACTTCATGAGCTCCACACAGACCCACCTCTCCAGCCTGCCAAGATCAACTCTTGAAGAAATCCAACCATACCACAAGAGTCTCTCGAACTCCAAGGCCACCATCAGTAAAAATTACACCAACCCCTCCTCCTGAACCACGCTGGCCATCTCCAGCAGGTCTGGGATGACTTTCATCATCTACTCCCAGAGGACTCAGCCTCATTTCCAGCTGACAAGTCTCCAGCATTTTGAAGAAGGTTTATTTTCCCCCTCCCCTCCCAGCCAGGGAGGGCAGGAATGCTAATGGCATCCCATTAAACGAGCCAGAAGAAACCCAACCCACCTGAGCCAAGGCCCTGTCTCTGCCCTCCCCATTCACTGGCAATATCAGCGTGAAGTGTGGTTGTCAGAAGATTTCTTGGGTTTCCTTAAGTTCTTCTGCCAAGTTCTGATTAAAATCCTCCTAAGTGGTTTTTCTCTTTATTCCATTTCCTAGAACTGAGAAGCAAAGCAGACCTGAGAGCAGCTCTGAGTGCTAGAGCTAACAGCCCCCAACACAGCCAAGCCATCTGAGTCTCCCACACTGGCTCATTAGGATCAAAAGGAAATTGAAAGCAACACTCCTTCCATCTCCCATATCAGACCATCAGCTCCCAGAGGAGGCTGGGATTTAATGGCCTCACTCCCTGGCAGGAGGCTGGGATTGCCCAGCTGACAGGGGCTGCTGAGCCACCTCACTGGGTGCTGCTTCAGCGTCATGTTTGAAACAGGTCAGCCAGGAAGGAACATTCCCAAAGGCTTTTGGACAACACACAACAGTGGAGCAGTGGTAAGGAATAAAGCACTGCACTGTAACACATCTCCATGCTCAAAAACATCCAATTTACTCCAGTCTCTCAGCCCTACTTGACATGCTCTGGTTCATGATGGTGACTTCAAAAGAGAAGGCAACCTCTCATTACAGGCTCCTTGTGCTACCGCCTTTTGATCTGCACCAAACTGGATCCCCCTTTGGCCAGAAAAATCTGTCTGCTTTGGTGGCCTGGAGGATGACACCATTGGTTTCTTGCCCAGAAACAGGGACCTGCAAGTCTAGTCATCTAGTCATGGTTCCTGTGGCCGAAGGCTGGAGGCCATCAGGTCACCATGAAGATGGCTCCCGGTGAGGAGAGCCCCCTCCCTGTCAGCAGGCAGATACATTTGGTCCTGGGGCTCACACACACTGTACAGGGGTGGTGCAAGGGAACCCCAAAACAGCCTCTGTTCATACAAGAAACACCAGAACCAGATGTGCTGCTGCCCTCTCTGCTGTGTCCTCCTCTTTTGCAGGGCCCCACAAAGGGAGCTGCTCCTGCCAGAGCCAAGGCATTGCTGATGAGTGCACAGCCTGAAAATCCCAACACTTCCACTTTTTAATGCTGTGAACCTCCTCATGGTCCCTGGGGGAGCAGGAATACACTGACCCTACTGAGAGACCACGTGGACAGGACACACACTGGTCCAAGCTGCTGCTGAGGGATCCATCACCGGGAACACCAACAGCTCCTGTTTTCTTGGTCTGGAGGAAGCAGCAGTGGGAGCACAGGCTGTGAGCCCCTCCAAAGCAGGGCCTCTTCCTGGGACCTGGCTCTTCCACAAGCCAGGCAGTGATCTGGCAAAGCCATGGCCTATTTGGGCATGTTTGGGTGTGGTTTCACAGGCAACCCTGGCTTTTTGTATGCAGGATCCAGACCCGGTCTGAGAGCTAAACCACCTGCTCTCCCCACTACCAAGGGGCTCCGACTCTTCCCCCAGGTCAGGCAGCTCTTCCCATGGCCACAGGGGTTTGACCAAAAGGCTGGTTTCCTTCAAAGGGCCATTCACCACTCAGCCCCTCCAGCTCCCTCACCCCACCCACAAAGAAAAGCTTCACAGCCAGCCTGTGAAACCATAAAACACTAATGCCCAAAGAGTTTCTGCACCTTGAAATGTAAATGTTGAGCAAAGAAAGAAACCTTGCTGTCAGCAAACCAGGTCCATGATACATAGACACAGTCACCCTCCTCCCCTGCAAGGCACAGAACAGCAAACAGCCCTGCAAACCCTGAAACCTCTCTCTGTGTACAAAGCCCCCATAGATGCACTGGTCCCACCCGGGCAGGAGAGGCTTTGCCAGCACAGGACAGCTGTGCTTGGTGACCCTGTCACCACGTCCAAGAGCTGCCTGGAGCCCAGCCATCCCTCCCTTTCAGCCTTGGAAAGCAATTTCCCCTGGCCTCTGAGCACACAGAGCCCAGACCCAGCGCTCTTCTGCTCCTCCAAGCCTCTCTTGGCCATTTGATCCCCAGAACTTGGCTCCAGCTTTCATAGATTCATAAAGTCTGAAGAAGACCTCCAGTGGCTGCACCTCTAGTCCAGTCATTACCCCAGTGACACCATGTTCACCACCAAACCCCAAGTGCCACAGCCACACACTTTTTGAACACTTCCAGGGATGGTGATTCCACTACTTCCTTGGGCAGCCTGTTCCAATGCCTCACCACCCTTTCACCAAACCCTTCCTTTGCTCTTTTCTCCTTGCAAAGGGGCATCCATTCTTTATACCACATGGGTCAGAGGGACACAGAAGTGCAGACCTGGGGCTTGGCCCGGATCCCAAGCTGGCAGGGCAGCACCATCTGGAAATATTTGCCTGGAGCTGGTATAGTCACAGTAGCCATGGCTCTCAGTGTGCACCATGTCTGGTGTGGGACCACATGGACATCAGAGCCTTCCCTCTGCACCACAACCATGATGGAGCATCCCAGCTGCACTGGTACCAGTGATTTTTGGGATGACCTTCCCTTTCAGATAACAGATCCCAAGACTCCATTTGCCACCATCCACAGACAACCCATTGGGTGGCTGCAGCTCTCCCTCCTCCAGTCAGGCTTGAACACAGGACCAAGCCCCAGCTCCAGGGTCCTTTTCCTGTGGGCTGATCCTAGCATGGTGACCACCAGCCACATGGCATGAAGCTGACTCCAGAACATGCCTCAGCCATCTGTTAACCAGATGAGAGGGCATTCCCAGTGTGGGAAGCAGTGTATCTGCACCCCAAAGAGTGCAGAGAGGGGAGGGTGAGCAGGGGGAGTTTGGGAACAGCGTTTGCATTGTACCTGGGGAAATAGCACAACCGCATTTCTGGGGCTAACTGGGGGAGAGAGAGCTTCCCAGAAGGAAATTACTTTCTGCCTTGGGAAAAAAACCAAAACCACAACCTGTGGTACGACAACCACGGGATTTGTAGCTGCAGTGGTGCCTTCTGCACCCTCATGCTCCCCCCAGCAAACCCCATGCTCAAGCCTGACAGCAGCAGCCAGTCCATGCAGAGGACAGGGAAACTGAGACACACAGGCTCCAGCAACTGCATTAAGGGAGGGCAGCCCAGGGGCTTCTCTTACTCCCTCAGCACCAGACAAAATCCACTTTTGAGCTTTATCACATCCCATCCCCTCACCAAAACATGGTGACCTCATGGTGATCCACATGCCAACCAGAATTCCAGCTCAGGCCTGCAGAGCAGGCATGCTCTCTGCACTGTTCACCACAACACATTCCAAGACATCCCAAGTGAACAAGGGCCAGACAGCATTTTAAGGTAAATCTAGACACCAAGTTTTAATGCCACTTCAGTGTCAAGGGCAGGGGAAAAGTCAGCAGATGTGAGTAGATGCCATCACCCACAGTACAAAAGCTCCATGGTAGCATCTTCCTGCAAAGGGATTCATCCTGCCCACAGGACACTGGGATGGAGCTGGCACCATTCAGCTGGCAAGGCTGGGGACACAGGAGGAGGAGGGATGGGGAGCACAGGCACCATGTGCTTTCCTGGGTTCAGCAGAGCTTGCCAAAGCTACTGTGAGCCCTGTGAGAGGCCAGTGAGCCCCTAAAACTTTTACAGCACAGCATGGCCCCAGCAAGGCCCCCATGCCCAGCCCCAGGTGCCACTGCCACTGCTATGCCACCATCTCCAGCCCCAGTGCCATCACCACTGCCCATGCCCCATCCATGCCAGCCCACAAGCTGAGCTCACCCCAGAAAACCCTGAGCACATTTATTTACATCGGATCAGTTCCCTGAGCTGGTCTGTGGGCAGGAATGAGTAACAGGGACAGGAATATCTCCAGCAGATGTTGTCACCGAACACAACATATCGTCAGGCTGCTGGTGGCTTTAAATCATCCCAGCCCTGGGCTGCTCTCCCAGCTGCTGCTCAACAGCTCCGAGCCCTGGGGTGGCTCCTCCTGCACCCAATGAGCGCTCAAGCTCCAGGCACTGATCACCACGGGGTAGGAATGTCACAAAACCACTCCAGAAAGTCCACAGCAATCACCACTGCCTTTTCTCCTGCCCAACCTCAGCTCTGGGAATTTATTTAAGTGCCCTCCTGCCCAACACATCTCCAGGGTTGCATGCACACAAGGATTCACAGGGAAGATGGATTTCACAGCTCCAGCCCAAAGCATCCTCGAGAGCAGCAGCAGAGCAATGCAGCACTGTGAAAGCAGTGGCACAGAAGATGTCATGCCTGCAGCAAACAGGGAAAAGGCAGCGAGTCCCCAACCAAGCAGCCTCTAAAAGCATAGGAGGGGAAATGCAGGCAGCCTGTGCTCTGCTGCCCTTTCCTGTGGCCTCCCTGGCTGCCGGGTGGAGAAGCAGCTTTGCTCATTAGCGGGTTATTCCTGGCACACTCCCCCTGCATCAGCTCCCCGGCAGGGCTGCGGGAGCAGCTCGCTGGGTTTTGAAGCCTTCGGGCTTGCACAGCGCTCCAGAGGCGCAAATCTTCCTTTAAAGAAATCTCCCTCGGCAGATAAATGGTGCTGGGTAACTGGGGTCATTAGGCTAATGAGCAGCTACCGCCAGCCTGGAAGCAAAGCAAAAAAACACCACAGAGTCTACCAGAGCCCGTTAGCCTCAAAATGTGACCCATCTCCAGCAGCTGCCATCGCTCTCAAGGGAGGAATCAGGTCCATGAGTCAGCAGGATCAATCACCCGCCGGCCTTCCCATCAAAATCTCTCATCAAAGCACTGGGGGAGCAGATTTGCAGGTCACTTGCACCAAGGAAGCTGAGAAGGGGCTGTTCCACCTCTGTCTCCCCTCTATCAGCCCCTTCATTACCACGGTGTCATTCTGCTCTCACGCTTCAGGAGCAAGGGAGGTTTTTTCTCTTCTTTCCCAGCACTGCTCCATTTCCTACCACCGTGTCCTTGACAGGGAGCCACCATGTCCTGCTGTCCATTCTGGTGGAGATTGAGCCATGTTTTGGCATGACAGCCAATTCACTGCGATACAGCAATGCTGATGGGTCGGGCATCAAAGCTAACTCAGCCTTTTAGTCCTTCCTAACACGGCCATCTGGGAAAGCAACCAGGGAAAGATGCAATTTTCCCTTTGCAAAGCCTTCAGAGGTGGGATCAGCTGGAACTCCCAGCCTGCTACATCCAGTGGTTATAAAAGAAAGCCCACATATAAATAACCTCTCAGCAGGAGCCAAAACTCCAGCAGTAACCCCATGGTTTGAAGTGAACGAGGCCAATTTCCTCCTTTGTAGCTCTTGACACATGTTGGCTGCGTGCCCCCTTCTTGCCTTGTTCCTAGAGCAGAAGGCTCTGGGCGGCGGAGCCGGGGACAATAAGGAAACGAGTGGTGTCATTCCCAAGGACTCCCAACACAGCTCTGTCAGCAGCTCTGGAGGCAGCCAATTCCAGCACTGCTGGAGAAAAAGAACCACAGCGAGAGGATCAGGCAAGAGCCGGTAGCTGCCTGCACGTCCCTGCCACCTCCCTGAGCTGCCCATGCCAGGCTGGCTGCCACTGCCTGGAAAGAAACAATCCCTGCAGAGCAAGGGATGGGAAACAACTTCTCCAGGTCCCTACCCAAGCACTGGGCTTCCCACATGCCCTGAAAATCCCTGGGGAAAACAAACAACAGGGTGAGCACCAGCTCCAAAGCCAGCTTTGGAGGGGCTGAAAAAGAAACAACTGTTTTCAGCAAAACAGCTCCACTGGGAGTTTCTCCATCCAAACTCTGGCCCCAAGACAAGGAACCTCACAGGAGTCAAAATCCCAAGCACGTCTTCAAAGCAGAAGGCTGGGACCACCCCCAATATCTCATCCAGGTTCTCCCTCACATCAGGAAATGAACCTAAGGGTGTCTGTGGCCATCTCCTGTTGGACTTGGACCCAGCAGAGGGACTGGGAGATCTCAGCTCTTCAAGCTGGAGTCACACAGGAATCCCTCACCCCAATTCTTGCCACTGCATGCACAGTCAAGTTTCATCCCTTCCCCCAGCAGTGGAAAAATGGCTGAAAAAAGGCAACCATGCTTTCACTCCAGGTAAAGCAGTAATGGTGCAGGACACCTGGCACCTGGGGGTCACACTGAGGCTGCAGGACCAGCACTGGAGGCACCACGCAGGTCTGCATCCCTGGATTAGGGCAAGAAGGTCCACAAAGGTGACACCAAAGCCACCCTGCAAACTGCTGGATAAGCCAGCAGCAGCAGGGACAGTGCAGCATTTTTGGGTGTATTTCTTTTTTGGGCAGCTGCCACTGGTGTGGTGTCACCACCCCACTGTCTGCATTGTCACCTGACCCCAAGCACTCCCTCTTGCATTTTCTCACCAGTTCTGGTGTGAACACACTGCAGTGTCCCCCATCTTACAAGAGCCCCTCTCTATCAGGGCACCCACAGCAGCGATGTCTGCTCTAAGCACGCACAGGGCATCACTATACTGTGCCTAGGGAGAAATTCAGGAGAAGAAAATGCCCCGGTGGCTTCCACCCCCTCTCCCTCAGACGGACACACGGATGAACCCACCCTCCTGGCTGCCCAAAACCGCAGCACACGTGACCCAGAGAGGCTTTTCAGAAGAGCCCAGTCTCCAGCGGCTTCTGTTTGCCTTTCCCTTGTCTGCAGCAGCATCACATCTGGATGCTCGTCAGAAGAGAAGGGAAAAAAAAAAAAAAAACACCCCTCCCTCCTCCTGCTGAACAACCTCTCAATCAAAACAAAGCCGGAGCGGCAGCCAAGAGCTGGGAGGCTCTTTTGTTTAATGCTCAACATCCCCGGGCTGGGCCAGCACGCCCCAGAGCGCCGGGAGCGGGTGCAGGGGCCCGGGGTGGGCACTGGGGTGCGTGCAGGGCTGCTGAGCAAGGGGCCAGCTCAGCCACCAGCCCCAAGGCCGGCTCAGCCACGCCACGGCAGCTGGTGGGGCAAAAGCAGCGCTGCTCCTCCGTGCACGGCCATTTTGCTGAGCTCGGCTGCTCACCGAGCTGCCATTCCCTCCCAGCACCAGTGTCCCTGCAAAGCAAAGCAAAGCAAAGCAAACTAAACCCCAGCTCAGCTCCAGCCATCCCCAGTGACCCAGGGACTGACCCAGCCACGCTCATGAGTCCACCAGCACAAGCTCTTTTCTCTCCCTGATGTGAGTATTTTAAGCTCTCACTGCTGCCCCTCCAAATATTTTTTGGAGCTCCAAGGACTGACCAAGCCCAGGCACTGACCACAGCCCAACCTTCTCGAGGTGCTCAGCCCATCCCAGAGATCCTGGAAAGTCTCAGCAGCGTTATCATCAGTGGGTTTCATCAAGATCAGCCCCATCCCTGGAGAAGTTATCGCCTGTGCCCCAACACACTGATGGCATCAGGTTTCAGGAAAGCACGTAACAAGCCAAGATCCACACCAAGAAAAAGGATATTTGGGATATTCAGCTCCTGAGGCTTCACCCCAGGAAGCAGCAACCAGAGTCATGGGGTCACACTGGCAAAACACATCCAGTGGAGCCCAAGGGCCATGTCCACAGGCTACATCACTGCTGTGTCAGACATGGCAGCAAGGGTGAACCTCCCTATGGACAGAGCCATGGAGCACCAATTGACGTGGAAAAGCATCTGGCAAAACCCAAAGCTCCTTTCTACACCCCACAAGGGCTGCCAAACCCTACAGCAAGATATTGGAAGAACACAAAAGCAGAAGTAGAGGCAAATGGGGCGAGCTGGTTGGGGCAAGAGCTGGCTGCAGCATTGAAGCACCTCATCAAGGAAAAGCACTCCCTGCCAAAGTGCTCATTATTCCAGCCATGGAGATAACAGAGCCTCCTGGCTGGCAGCTACTGGCTCAGCACACATCCCTTTTGTCTGACCCCCAGGGAGGTCACCCAGCCCAGGCTGCAGCAGTGGAGGGACAGACAGACTGCCTTTCTTCATGTGCAGATGGAGACCAGCTTCCCTGCCCGAAACGGAAGTGGGAGCAGCACAGGGTTAAGCAAAGGACAAGCTGACGGAGACCAAAGGTTGGGCTGAGTCACGCTCTGCCTGTTCCTGTTTCAGTCTGAGCAAGTTTCTCGCTTGCCAAGCAGGGTTTGTCCCCAGGCCAGAATGAACCTGCCACCTTAATCCTCTCGCTGCACTGCCTGGAGGAGCTGCCCTCCCTCCCACAGCCAGCACATACCTCTGCTCTTTGCTTGTCCTCTGGACTCCACACACAGTTCTTGGGACATGGCTGCAGCTTTTGGGAGACAGGATGAGCCCAAGGCCACATCCCCCATTGCATCCCATTGGTCCTCCACCCTGCCCCAGGCATCCACCCAGCCTCAGTCTCTTCCTCAAGACACAGAACTGCTTTCCCAGCCCTTACCATGCAGACACCTTTCTTCTCCTCGCCCACGGCTTTCCCGACCCAAAGGAAGCCATCCAGCTGCCCCCAGGAGCCCGATGAAACACAGACAATGCCTCCTCCTAAGTGACACATGTTCCTGCAGATCCAGACATCAAATCCCTTCTCAAAAACAGGGATCAGCCCTCCAGCCTGAGCTTTCAGCAAGGGGGTTATGCTTCAATCTGGACAAGTAAAATGGCAGCACCATCTCACCGGGTGTCGGCATGGAGAAGACAGAATTGTTTGTGTTAGAAGTGACCTTAATGCCCATCTTTGCCACCTCCTGCCACGGGTAGGGACACCTCCCACTAGACCAGGCTGCTTCAAGCCCTGTCCAACCTGGCCTGGAACACTTCCAGGGATGGGGCAGCCACAGTTTCCCAAGAGGAACCCATGCCAGGGCCTCACCACCCTCACAGGAAAGTGTTTCTTCCCAATACCCTATCTAGCCCTGTCTTCTCCAAGTGGGAAGCCACTGCCCCGTGTCCTGGCACTCCTTGATCAAAGTCCCTCTCCAGCTCTCCTGGAGACCATTTAGGCACTGAAGGGGCTCTGAGCTCTCCCTGGAGCCTTCTCTTCCCCAGTTGAGCACCCCCAGCTCTGCCAGCCTGGCTGCAGCTGTCAGAGCATCTCCATGGCCTCCTGTGGACTCACTCCAGCAGTTTCCCATTCTTCTCATGTTGGGATCCCATGGCTGGAGGCAGTTCTGCAGGTGCAATCTCACCTGAGCAGGGCAGAGAGGGAAAATCCCCCCCACTTCCCCTGCTGCCCACACAGGGGGAACGAGCCCGGAACACAGAGGGGTTTCCATGACTGGGGTGTGTGGAGCTTCTCATCCACCAACACCACACATCACACTGGTATCTCCAACTGCAAAGAGTTTCTGCAGCAGTATCAGTGAAAGAAATGAATCTTTAATTGCAAGAGTACAGCAAAGCCGTGCAGGGTATGACCCAAGGTCCAGCCAGCTCCAGTGTTGGCTGTCACTGCAGCCAGCACAGATGGCTATGAGGGAACATAACAGCCAAGCATGTTGAGGTATTTCCCAAACCAATTCCCAAGCTTCTGTCCTCCTCATGCTTTTCCCAAGCCAAAACACATTGCCCTGTACACCCCCCTGACGAGTTTCTCCTCCACAAACCCACTCAGGTGCCCCAAATCACAGGTGGACTTTCAGCATCCACAGTTTTTAGCAGCAGCATTCCAGACCATCATGCAAAAGAGCATCTGCTGCTCTTCCTGGTTTCATCCACTTTGGTTCCACTGCCAGAACAGACAAAGGAACAAGATGTCTCCATGCCACTCCTGAATTTTACAGGCTTCAATTACCCGCCCCAGGACGCCACTGTGCCCTCCCCACCCATCCCAGTGCCCACATTGTGATCCCCACGCCAAAGCAGAAATCCTCCCTGGGAACCTCTGGCTGCAAACATGGTGACAATGCTTTTCATACTCCCCAGCCACTGTCCTGACACCCTGGCACACGTTGATGGCAATAGGCCAAGCTGACCCAAGCACACACACTTGTGATGCTCACCCTGTGTGTGACACACGGCTTCACAGGCACACACCAGCAACACCCCCTGTGCAGCTGGCACAGAGGAAAGCACAGACCTCCACATGCTTAAAGCCTTCCCCATCTGAACCAGAAATCACATCAGCCACTGTGATTCCTCAGAAACCAGAGAAGAGTCCTGAAAAGTGGCCACATCCAGATACAGAGTAGCCACCCAGAGCCCAGCACCACCCAGACGGACAGGCAGCCACTCACCCCACTGGCCATGTGCCATTGACAGGGCTTTTTGCGCCTCTGGTGACCTGGAAGAGCAGCCTGGCCTGCTCAGCATCACTGCCACGTGTTAGCAGAGGAGTGACATGTCAAACATCACCCACAGCCACCCACCAGCCCTGGATCACCACCACAAGTGGGACAGAGCCCATGTACCATTGACAGACCTGGGAACGAGGCAGTGACTCCTGGCAGCCCTGCTCCTTGTGCTCACCCACATGCCCAGGCAGATCCCACATCCACTAATGTGTTAAGGGATCCTTCTCTGCACATGATGCAACTGGAGAGAAATACATTCCTCTGGGAGCTGCAGGAAACCTTGACACACACAGTGAAGCCAGCATGACACAGAGCACAGCACACACTCTTTGTGTCCCCTTGGGATATGTAGCAGACAAAGCACCAGGACATCACCTTGACTTCAGAGTGACAGAGGCCAGAGAGGCCTGGACCCGTTCCACACAGCCAAAGCACTGAGGAAAACCAAATCTCAGCAGGATGGTGAAGAGAACACAGTCTACAGGTGATTTATTCACATGGCTCCCAGAAGCCAAGCTTGACCAGTGTCATTCCACTGCCATGTCCAGACACCAGCACATCACGTGCCAAACCACACTCACACCAAAACCAGGAGGCACCAGCCACATGGCAGTGCTGGCCCCAGCAGTACAAGACACACAGTACCACCCCTTGACACCCACAACACCGTGTCACTGCAAAGCCATGTGAGCAGCAGCAATGGCACCCATGCCCCAACACCTTTCTTACCTTTTCTGACTTCACCTTTTTCAGCTGCCGGCACTCACTTTCTCCGTCCTCCAGCTCCGACTTTACTCCCAAGGGATTGAGCGCAGCTCCCGTGTCAATAGCTATACTCCCAAGCTGCTCAGCAGCAGCAGGCTCGGTCCCCTGGCCCCCGTCATACTGTCCCACCCTCACTGCCAGGGCCAGGGGTTGCAGCACGCTGGGCTCCTTCTCTGCCGCAGTCCCCGCACCCTCACTCCTTTCCTTCTTGCTTTTGGATGAGCCGCCCTCCTTCTCCTTCTTGGAGCCAGCCACACTGCGAGACGCCTTGGCCGACTTCTCCGAGCTCTTCGGGGCGACGGCGGGCACCAAACCACCCGAGTTCGCACCATCCCCAGAGCGTCCTTGAACCTCCTTCTTGCCACCAGCTCCCTCGCTGGGAGTGAACAGGGAGGACCCTGGGGTCGGCTTCCCACTGTCCTTACCAGTCTTGCTCCTTTTCGACTTCGATTTGCCCTCCTTGCCTTGCGGGCCTGGCACTGGGCTCACAAACTTGATGTTATCCGGTAGCGTTGCCACTGCGTTGGGTGCCGGGAGCCCCACCTCCTTGGAGCCCGACATTTCCAATTTCTGCTGATCCTTCTCCAAATCAGCGTCCAGGTCAATGATGAGATTCCCTACACCAATGTCCCACTCATCCCCGCTGTCGTACGTCTCAACCGGGTTCGCATCAATTCCTTTCCCTCCGGAAGCTCCGCTGCTCAAGGACATCTTAGAGTTAACGGCCCCTCACGATTCAAGGCTCTTCCCTGCCTCTACGCCCTGGGGGTCTCCTACGTCCTTGGGGGGCTTCCAGTGGTCCGGGTCTGCCCAGGGGACGGCATCGCTGCTGGAAGGGAGAGCAAAGAGAACAGGGTTACACACGAAGAGCCACGGACAGGCACACCTGCAGGCAGGAGAGATGCGGGCAGAGTGAAACCCCCAACCTCCCAAATCCCTCTCAGCATCCTTCTGGCACCCCCTGGGCTGGGGCTGCTCCACAGCCGCCCCCGCAGCAGCGGCCATCTGGCACCGCTCCTCGATCAATAGCAGCCCTGGCAGGTCACGGCTCTCGGCTCCAACAAGACATTACTCACACATTTCCCCGCTCACCATTTCCCTCTGAATTATCGAGCGCTGCCCCTGGGAGGGAGGATTGATTCCTCTCCTGCCAATGCCACCCAGAGGGAGGGCTCCTCTCCATGCCAGCCTCGCTGTGAGGCACAAGAGCTGCTCACCAGGGAAGTCAAGTGCCTGGGTGGGAAATAAATCCCAGGCTTACAGAGTGCCTGTGACACTTGGGACGTGTCAGAGCAATCACCAAAGGCCAAATTGCAGTGGGAAGCATAGGGGTTCCCATCCCACACCTCTGGGCAGAGAAACACAGTACCCAGATTTGGAGCATTTACCACCATTACCTCTGGTCATGATAAGCTTCCAATGGAAACAGAGATGCAATTGTATAAGTAGCCAGTCTTAACTGGGAAGAGGGGGCTCAGCCCTACCTGACCACGCCACAGCTGACCTTGGTGAGCCCAAAATATCTCCTCCCTGCTTCCCAGCCTCGCCCCCAGGGAGAGAAACAAAAAAGACACCCACGCGCAACCTGAGACAGCACCCGAGTCACGGCAATTACCCTGACGAGACATAATTAACACATGTAACAGCTTCTTCCCAGCACCGCCCAGCAAGGCCACCTGCTCTCCAGAATCCTTAAGAAATCCTTGACCACCCATTTGGATGAGGCTTCTTCCCAGCAGCACTGTCCTCCCCTTGGCTGTCAAGCTCCAGGCCTGCCTGCTCCTGGTACTATTTACAAGTGACACTTCAAAAACAGGTGACTTAAAGAGAAATGAGAAGTAAAAAAACAAAAAACAATCCAAAACACACACACACACACACACACACACAAATTTCTTCAAACCCCAGCAGGCAGGAGCCTGGAAAGCAGCTTCACGGTGCGTTTCCAGAGATGCAAACACTGTAAAAATGCCAGGGATTCTTTCATCAGCCAGGCTGCCGCAGCCAGACCATTTTCCATCTGCTCCCCACAGCATCCTCAGCTCTGTACAGCTAATAATCCGCTCTCTGACAGGTCATTACGGAGATTTTTAACCCCAGGAGCTGGGGGGCTTGCGTGCAAGCTGGAAATGAAAAGCACTGACCTCTCATTTCAGCGGCAGGGAAAGTGCCGAATCAGGAGATCACTTTGTGCACCGGAGTCGCTAACGGCTTCCCAAAGCTGACCTGCGTGTTTCTATGGCCGCCTCCTCCTCCTCCTGCTCCAGCACCTGCTCCCCAGTCCCAAGCTGGTGTGTCCAATCCCATCAACCTGCCTCTCCAGAGCCTCTCTGCAAATCATCAATGGGGCCAGCAATCGGCAGCGACCACCTCACCCCTGCACGACACTCTTTGTGTCATGGATCCAAGGCAATTCCTTTCTGCAGGTGGGCAAAGCCAGTAATGAGCTGGATGAACCAGATTTTTGGCTGATACCAGTCCCTTCCAAGCCCTAAGCTGAGGCACAGAATCCACAACAATCCAAATGAACCAGTGGACTACTGATGCCCAGGAAAAACCTACAGGAGCTGAAAGCAGAGGATGAAGTTCAGTCTCCAAATCCAAGAGCTGTCAACCCAAAGCTGGAGCAGGCAAAGAGCCACGGTGAGCTCAGGTCAGAGGGAAAAGCAGACAAGGATCTGACCTTGCAGTGACAGGAAAACAACAGACAATCCACAGGGCTGTACTGCAACATGTGTAGCATCACTTGCTCCATGCAACACCTGCACAATGCCAGCTTGGCCAGCTCTCCACTCCCGCCCTGGAATTCACCTTGCTGCTCCAAACGTGCACATACACACGCACACACATCTCCATAAGTATTATTTATACATGTAGAATAAGGACAGCAGATGAGCGGGACTTGGGTCTGAAACTCTGCAAACAGCAGCAGCTTTTGCCAATTCCTACCACAACAAAAGGAAGAAGGAGCCCAGAAGTCCGCTGGGTCCCTGGCAATTGGAGAGCCAGGAACAATCAAAGGGTTAGAAAACAAGAGGAGCAAAAACCCTCACCCTGCAGAGGAGGTGCTGAGGGAGCCCAGGCCCTGCTAAGGCAGACAGAAGGGAACCACAAACAGGACGGACAGGAACATGCTGGATTGGCAAGAGCAGGGCAAAGGCACGTTGTGACGAGAGTGAGGCAGAGAACCCAAGACATGCCACCACAGGAAGAGGGACTGGGGCAGGGATCAGCCCTTTCCAGAGCAGAGCTGGAGGCTGGGACCCTGGAACGTGATCTGGGGGGGATCTCCTAAATACGCTCCATTGCATGTGGCTCTAAAGCATTTTCCACAGCTTCTTCCCTCCCCAAAACTCCCATCCCAGCTCCCCATTTCTCTACTCCACTATTGCAGGCTCAGCCTCTGCAGCCAGAGGAGCATCTGGAGTCCCTCTCCCAAGCCAGACCCGCAGGGACCCCAACCTGACCCACCACCATCATTCTGGGTGCACAGGAGCCCCTGGCTAGCACACCCCACGGCCCAGAGAAAGAGGCTCCTTTCCCAGTGCCTCCTCTGCCCAAGCTGGAGAAGCACCGGGTGGTATCCAGATCCTCCCCACCCTCCTGCCGGGGGAGTGAGGCTGCCACAAATCACAGCCTCTCAGAAAACAGAGCGAGGAGATTGATTCAGCTGTAAACGTGTCCTTCCCCTTACCTCCTGCCATCGCAGGATTGATCCCCGCACAACATGAAAAGCATGTGCTCACTTGTTGGCCTGGAGACCTGCCAACAAAGCGTTTTAAGAGCAGTCCTGGAGCGCAGATCCTACAAGGAGACAGCTTTCTGCTTGGGAATGCTGCACACACACAGCACCAGACATGAATAATTCAGCTCCATTAGGTGCTGAGACCTCTATAATCCACATCTACGGGCTGGGACAGAGCCAAACCCTATTCAGACACAAACCTGAAAGTTCACTTTCAGGGCTGCACACACACCTAGAGACAGCTCTTCCACCAGAACGGCTCCACTTCCAAAAGGCAGCAAGGAAACTGCCAGCCCCTGGCTCTATGTGCTAAAACCAGTGCAGGATGCTCAGAACCTGCCGAACCCGCGCCACCCCGGCTTTCTCTGCTGGTTGCTGGAGGCCAGGAGACCAAAGCTGGGAAGGATTGACCGCCCAAGGGCGACAAGATGTAGGAGAAAGATCTTCTCCTGGCAGCAGCCAGCCCACACATAGGGAGACTGTCTCATAGCCATGTGCTCCAGCCTGCAGCGCTCCAGGATTAGCCTCTGGTGGCTTCCAGACATGACTGACTGCAATTTTCACCCTGATTAACTTTCAGGAATGCCCACAAGAAGGAGCGGCAAAGAGGACAAGGAAGGGGGGAGAAAAATCTGCAGGATGCAGCATTTCCTCCAGCAGGCACAAGGCAGGGAGCAGAAGGTTTGGTGAGATGGTTGCTCTGGCCAGCATGACCCGGGAGAGCAGAGTCCTCTGCTCCCTCCCTAAAGAGCCAAAGGGGCACAGAAGGGATGCTGCCCCCCCAGGCTGCCAAACCCCCAAAGGGCTCCCCACAAGCCCCCAGCTGAGGCAGCAGCACCAGGGGCTGCAGTGCTGAGGCCCTTCCTCCAGCTGCTGGCAGCCAGTCGGCTGCTTTCCCCATCCCCTGCCTCTGCATGAGATCCCTTTTTGTTTCCTTTTACGACTAAAGAAACTCAGGGTGGTGGTGGGGGGGGAACACACAGCCTTCCCCACGCTGCTGCACTCACTCCCCACTCAGCTCCTACCACCGAGCCTGTAATCCCCCAGCTGGGCTTGTTTGGGTTGGATTTTTGTTAAGTAACTCCCATGTCTTTTCTGCAGATTTCTTTTTAAGATGTTCTCTTTCTCCCCGCCCCCTCTCTCTAGAGCTGGGGGAGAGAGGAGAGAAAAAAAGAGAGAGAGAAAAAAAAGAGAAATGTTGAACGCGAGCCAGCTGGCACGAACAAGAGGAGACGGAGAAATCTGCACAAAGGAGCTTCCTCACTCACTTGCTGCTTTCAGCTCAAGAAATCACGCAGGGGAGGAGGGTTCACTCTCCCCCAGACATCAGTCAGGCTGTAGCAGACAAAGGAGATTTGCCATGACACCCTCCAGAACTGCCACCCAACGGGGGCAGGATCCCTCCACCGCCTGCGCCCTGCGGGAGTCCGAGCTGTTGCAAAACACGCCAAGGCGCAGAGCTTCAAAACAGGCTGCTCAATGTGGAATTAAGCAAGATTTTGAATGGAGGAGTTGTGCTCCCGCCTCTGCACTCGCACAAGGCGCCCGCAGAACTTCAGTGGCTCTCAGGGCTGAGCGGGACAGTGTCAGCAAGCTGCCAGCAGGGAGAAGGCTGAACCCAATTTGAATAAAATGGAGCCACCCTTCTTTTTTTTAATATGGAGGTGCACCCCACCAAGACTACATCTTCCAGCATGCACTGCAGCCAGAGGGCTGAGAGAGACACCGACAAACTTAGGCCAGGACTCCCAAGTTTCCAAAGGCTGAGCCTTGACACTGGAGATGAACCTGAGACAGGGCAGCACTCGAGAGATGAGTCATTTGTTGGCATTCTTGAGAAAAGCTTGAAATACTTCAGTACAGGCATGACAAAAGCAGGACATACAAGGTCACTGGAAGAGGCTGGAGATGGAGGAAAGTGGAGAGATGAGCAGAGAGCACTTTGGTGCAGGGCAGCCAATCACCCTACCTGAAACAAAACTCCAGAGACTCATCAGCCACAACACCCACCTGCTCCCAAATACACACTCAGGCCTCAACTTCACATTCATCATCAGGCAGAAGATGCTCCTGGGATCAAAATCCGACCTCACACCCGCTCCCATTCACTCACAACCTTAAAACGTGACTTTTCCAGCAAAACTCCACACAACTGCAGCACATGTCAACGTCCAACAAAGCTGTCAATACAAAAGACAGACTCACAGTGCTAGGCTGTTTGAAGAAAATACCAGAATAGCTAAAACCTGGCATTTGCCTCTTATTGACACTTGTGTAATCTCAATGAGGATCAACTCAAGGTAAGGTGGAAAAACCCAGGGTTACAGAACATGTCTGACTAGCAAAGATATCCTCTTGAGAACCCCTCACTTCCCTCAGCTCCCAACAGGCTATACACAGCCCTGATACATGGGCACACAGAAAGGGGGAACACAAAGAGGACCAAGAGTTTCAGGTTTTCCTTTACATCATTGAAATGGGGAAAACTGGAACAAGTACCTCTTTAATCCTCCCATCAGTTTTGCAAGTGTCATCACCAAAGTCCAAATTTTTTGTCTATTCATGCCAAGAGACTCCAAAGTTCAGATTTACAATTATTTGATTTTGATGTTTCCCAACTTGTGCATTTTTTTCAAGGTATCACTTCTGTATGTACTTCTGAATAAAGCACAGCTCACATTTCTTCCACCAACTCACAAGGAAGTCCAAGAGTTTCATATTTCAAGAAAATTACCAGCAAGAGAACCATCCCATGGTCCTCAGCACATGGTTCTCGGGTCAAGCAGGAGGCACATTGATACCTACACCAAACCCTCCATTCTGTTCCTGTGAAGGATGGCTGGCAAACAGCATCTCCTCAGAACATCTGCACTGCTGGAATCACTTCTCTGGGAAGCTGAGCAAGGGCCAATGTTACACACAAGCTTGAATGTACGTGTCTACATGACTCAGGTCATAGAACCATAGAGCAGAGCATGATGGAAGGGACCTTGAAGGGTCACCTGTTCCAACCTTTTCAGAAAAAGGGAGATCAGGTGAGATTAGCTACCACCCTGTCCAGTCACATCTTGAAAATCTCCACCAGCATGGACTCTTACTATGTCCTGGAGGGGATTGCACTCCAGGAGTGCCTATAAAAAATTTCTTTCTCATGTTGTGATGAAACCTCTCCCAGTGCAATTTTTATCTGTTGCCCCTTGAATTCTCCATATGGCTCCTCTCTGTAGGCGCCTCAAGTCCAGCAATGTTCCTGCACACACAGCCCCCCTGCAAAGAGCAGAGTGACCTCCTGCCAGGCGGGAGCCAGGTTTGCAGGAAAGGCCATGGTGCTGGGATAACACAGTGGCATGGACTGCAGGAGCATCAAGCACAGCACGAGCAGGCAAGAGTCATGCCAGTGCTTTGTTACAGCTCTGACAGCAGGATCCTTCCTGAGTGAGCCACATCCCCTTCCCAGGCCTTTGCCATGGAGATGAGCAGGGAGTAGCCAGGCTCAGGCTCTGGATCACAGCATGTTCATCCAAAAATGCCAGGACAGATATCTTCCAGCAAGCATGACCTTGCAGACTCTAAAATCTCAGGCAGCTGAATATGGCCAAGATTTTTCTAAGAGATCCCAAATCCACAAAAACAAACTGGTGCCCAGTGTCTAAACTTTCTGCTGTAGAGAGAAAGAGGAACTGAAAAATCCACAAGTATGGGAGAAAAAGTATTCGGTGGGTAAAAGGACAGAGCAGCTTCCTTCCTGCAAGCTCAGCTCTCAGATCTACCCTGAATCAGGGCTGCCCAACAAGGACTGGGTTGGACAGCCCTCACTGTTGTGTCTGCATGCGGGAAGACACCCCTGTGCAACTGCCATGCCCAGACCTGCACACGTTGGTTTAACAAGAATCAGAAAAACAGCCCCATCTTAACCCAAAATCTGCATGCCCTGCTTGCCCCATGATCCTCATGTGCCACCCTGTGGGTGGCATGGCATCACTGGCACCCAGCAGGTGCCCGGCTGGCACTGGCAGTGCCAGAGGAGTAGAGCAGCACTGCCACAGGGTTTGGCTGTTGAAGGCTGACACACAGCAGCAAAAGCAAAGCAACACCATGAGCAATAAGCAGCCAGGATTAGCACAGAAGCGCTTTGGGTGAGTGTACCCCAGACCAGCCAGTGCACTCCTGCAGCACCAGACACGGCCCCGGTGCCCCCCTACCACCACAAAGGCCATTCCTGTTGAGCCCAGCCAGCCGTGTCGCTGCTGGCCGGTGCCAAAAATAACATTAAACACTCAAAATGAGACATCTGAGCCAATCTGCTTGGCACTGCAATGCTTCCCATAGTGATAAACCTGGGGAATGACTGCCCCTTGAACAGAGCTGGTTTCCACTGGGGAAGTAGAAGAGCTGTGTGGATATAAAACCAGTGCAGTTACATCCTTGCTAACCCCAACACACAAGTGAACTGATTTATGAGAGGCTTAAAGGTATCTGAACTGGTGGCTGCCCTTTTGCACAGCCCAGAAAGGGGCAGAGGGCACATTAAAATAACCCAAGAGGTTCCCAAACTTCAGCAGTCCATGCAGGCTGGAAGAATGCCAGCAGTGAGAGGAAGCAGCAAGATGGATGTGACCAGGGAAGATCCTCGAAGCATCAGTCACGGAGATGGGAGCAAAGAAGACCTGGCACAGACTGAAGACAACCAATGGCATAAATAACCACTGGAATAAGTGCCAGAAAAGGGAGCTTGCCCTTTTCCCCTGCTCACTCAACGCTGTCAGCAGGGATGCACGAGGACACCCAGGTGCTGGCAGCATCCCGAGCTCAGGGTGTTGTGGGAGCAGGGTGGGCACTACTGAATCAGCCATTTGCTCCCTTTCCTCACAGGGCTCCAGAGGCAGCGTGGCTCCTCTCCTTGCTCCTGGGTCACCCTGCTGTCCCCCAGGCCCATGGCTGGCCCAGTCCCAAACTGGGTTCTCATGGTCACAGAGATGCAGGTATCCAACAAGGATCACCCTCCACAGAGGCACAGCAGAAACAGCAAACCATCGGCTGCACCAAAGTCAACATCTCGTCTCCATCTTCTCCATCCCAAGGAAGAGCACTGCAGTGATCCCAGCTGAGCAGTGTCTCACAGCCACAGCCTTACCAGGAGAAGGGCACAGCATTGCTCAGAGAGGACAGACAGCCACTCGTTTGCTTGCTCCCAGGGAAGGGAGAGCTCCTGGGCTTTATTTTCTTTATCCTTCCTTTTAGGAGCAGAGCACGCAGCCAGTCTTGGCTGTTTCCCAGCCTTCAGAAGACGATGAACATCTCTCCACTGCTCCAAAACCGAAGGAGCTGCCACTTCACCTATTAATGCCTCTAATTCCCTTCATTCGATAACCAATTAGGGCACCTTGGCTCCCAAAGCTGAGGCTCCCTTTGTAGCAAGGCCAGTGCGTGCGGCTGTAATCCCTCTTCCTGTCACATCATCAGCCTGGGAACACTTTGGGAAAAAAACAACCAGACTGTGAAGTAAAGGAGGAGGGAAGGCAGATGCAGACAGGGACAAATGCAAGCAGAGCAAGTACCATGCCACAGAAATCCCTTTTTTTTTTTCCCTGGGAGGGATAATAAATAGGTGTATCTCCCAGATTAATACGGCACATTTGCAGAGCTCTGATATCCATCAGAAAGTTGCTAATTCGTGCTAATGACCCATTGCAAATTGCTGAATTTTGTGAATTAGCAAGCACACAGGAATACAATAAAACCCAATGAAAACCATGCATCAAAGCAGGCTGGGCTTATTTGGGGAGTCCTAGTGCACTTGGAATTACTTGTGGCAATGGATGCACAGAGAAGGTGCAGATGAGATGTGAAACCCCCTCAAAGATAAACAAGAAATCCTCAGGACAAGAAGAAATTTCAACAAGGCTACTGAACATTTAGGAAAGGAGATGTAATTGTCCCAGAGATGAGCAAGATTCTTCCTCTCCTATTGGATCCATAGTGTTGAGTGTCAGTGAAGTCATTACACACCTCCTTTCCACTCCTTTAAAGTCACACAGCACATTGCTCCTGATCCACCCTTTATCCACTTGGAGAAGCACCAGGAAAACTCCAAGTCAAACCTTTGGACCCAGTTGAATCAACAATGCTCAGCCAATCCAAAGCACAAATGGGCTCAGCAAATTCATTAAAATCAATTTTTTTATCATTAAATCAGCGTAGCCCCATCACACATGATAGTGCACTGTAGAGGTCTCATCATTCCAGCCACTGGAAGAACAAGCGGCCCAAGAACAGCTTAGAGGAAAAATCCAATGCCACAAAACCTTTCTGTGCTTGGGGAAAGAGAAACATAAAGCAACAACATCATCTCTCCTTTTCTTACACCATGAACATGGCAATTGTAGAAGTTGGGCATTTAATGTTTCAATACAAAATATCAAGGTTGTCCTGAAACTATCCTCATTCATCCACAAAAAACTGCACTTGCATCCTTTCATACCCCTCACACCACATCTGAGCTGACGCTCAGCAGCTACGTCAGTGGGTTTTGTGCATGTGAAGGACACTCAGCTGCAGCGAAAACAAAACAACCTCTTGGACTCATCACAAAAACTGATTTTTCACCCAAATGCAGATGGGAATTGGCTTCCTTTAAAGAAAAAAAAAATCAATCACAAGAGCAACTGGAATCCCAGAGCAAGTTTCCTGGTCAGGCAGCCATTCCCTATTTTCTCACTAAAATTGTTCAAGCTCAACCTCACTCCTTCCTCTGACACAATGTCATACCTCAAGGCACTGACCCTCTGTAGCAGGAAAGCGTGTCTGCATGGCAAAATAAGCCATATCCCAGTGGGATCCCTTTTCCTGCCCTTTCCTAGCATAAAGCAACACCCTTCCTCATCCAAGTCAACCCAGCATGGGGACATAAAGCAGACTGGTTGCTGCCAGGGTGGCCAAAGCTCTGGGTCAGGAGCCACAATGAGCTCCCAGGACAGTTACATGCTCTAAGCCAGCTCATCTACTCACCCAGATCTTAGAAAAGGTCCTTGACACCCACATGGGCTCCTCAGCACACCCCACCCCAACCCCAAACCCCGATGGAGTCAAGCACCCCCATGCCGTGCATCCTCATCCCTCCACCCACTGCCACGAACACCCAAATCAGATCTTCCCTAGTAAGCAGGCAAGACCCAAGAGAAAATTACAAGCTCTCCCCATGCCCAGAGAGCCCATGAAGCATCAGAAGAGGAGTCACAGAAGAACTGCAAACAGCCTGGCTCATCTCCAGGCGCTTCAGAGGCTTTGGTGCTTCCCAAAACGTATCTCCACAAACCACCATCAGCTGCACAGGGTTGGGAACAGACACACGACTCTCCCACCCCCAAGGTTGGGGAACCAGCAGTCCATATCCTGCAGGAAGCCTGCTATGACAACCATGGACTTGTCCATGACCTCAGTGGGCCCCAGTGGCTCCAGCACTGATCCACCCGCTGCCTCCATCACTACAAGTAACTCAGCATGCTGATACTGTCACCAGCTCCTGGCAAGGTCACCTGGAGCCTCACCAGCATGTGACACAGTCCCCAGAAGCACCCACCCCCAGCAGGTGCCTGTCTCTGGCCAGGAGCACCGGCAGCCAAGCCAACGCTCAAAGGGCATCGCTGCGCACGCACGATGTCACACAGCCCCGGAACAACATACCTGGCACCATAAATACCATCTTATTTACATAATGCTCAGGATAAAGGGGACAAAGAGGCTTACTGCATTACATCTGGGACTAGGATTGCATCAGCGCCCACAGGCCCTAATCCCACTCAGAGCCGTGCTGCCCGGGTGTGGTGGGACAGGGCCCCACTCCCAGCCCAACCAAGGTCCAGCTCAACACTCTCCCCACCACAACATGCACAGAAAGATCCCTACACCCTGGAAATGCCAATTAAATCAGGCAAAATCCATGACTTTGGTCCTCAACCCAGAAGTGGGATCCCACACGTGGGTGTCCCACCTGTCCTGGCCTAGACACAACACAGACACTGACTTTGTCTGGGGAATGATGCCCACATGGAAATGCTGGAAAGACCAGGCAGCTCCTGGTTTTCTTTAATTTATGCAATCACAACTAAAGATACACTGTAAATATAACCTGGAGGCAATTTTTGATTCAAGGCAACCCTGTTCTCCAAGAGAATAAACCCGATGGAGCGAACTTTGGTCTGTTCCTCTTGTTAATTCAAAATAAAGAGACACACACAAGCTGTTGGGTAGATCCAACACCATGTGAGAGAACCTCAACCACCTTTGTGAGCCCTTTCTTCCCAGAAATGCACCTTTTCAGCTCAATTTACAGGGAAAAAGCTTTTGAGGCAGAAGCAGCGATGCCATCACCACCGACATAAGACAAGCCAGGTGCAAGGAAGTGTGAGGGGACTTTGCAACTGAGGCAAAGGAGGGATAATCTGGGGCTACCACCCAGCACAGGGCTCCAGACAGACAGATGGATCCCCTTCAAAAAATCACACCACTTTCAGCACGCAGAGAGATAACAAGGATGTTAAGAGACACATCCATGCACACACACACTGGCCCCTGAGGCTACTGAGCCTAATGGTGACTCACCAAACAGACCAAGTGGAGTGCCTGGCTTGGAGAAAGGAATAAAACCCCCTCCCCGTGCTCTGGCCATACTCAATTACAGGTCATTCCAACTTGCTTGATAATTAATTTCCTCCAGTGGCTCTGACCAGAGGCAGCCCTTGCCCTCCATGCCAGGCCAGTCCAGGTGAAACATTAAATCCTTGTCCTTTTCCACCACAGAGACACCACGCTCCCTGCGCTGTGCACATCTCCCTTCTCCTCCTCACAGGAGAGGGGAAAACCTCACTGGATGAACAAGGGTGTAAAAAGGCAAGGATTTGCGTTTTGTGACTCAAACAGCTTCAAAATAATAAAACATAAATTATTTTTGGTCCAGAGCTAATCAATAAAATCAGCTGCCTGGATTTTCTGAGTGCCGTGCATGTGCGGTCGCGTACTGCCAACAAAGAGCTAGAAATGTGCGGCATAATCTGATGCTGGAGTCATCGCACAAAGCGTGGAAATAGGTTTTCCTGAGGATGTCCAGGCAAGGAACTGCCTGCACACGATGGAGCCCAAAAGACAGCCCCAACACCGGCATCCTCGGACATTCCGGAGGAGGGGGAAAGAGCCCATGGGGCTCTTCAGAGCACACTCTGGAAAATGAGTGTACAAAGCCTCCTCCAAGGGAAAGGGCCTTCCCAGAAAGCGGGGAAAAAGGAAAGGAAAGGCAAAAGGAAGGCTGCTGGGAGATGGAGGGGAGCCAAGTCTCGCAGACCAGAGCTGAACCTGTGACCTTCCCCGTGTACACAACGGGCGGGAGAGCGCACGGCAGGAGCGCTTGCCCCGCCGGCCGCCCCAGCCCTCGCGGGACACCCGGCCACGTTGTCACCGGCGGGGTCACCTCCAGACGGGCCCCGCTGGCCAACGGGGGCTCCAAGGACTCGAATGAGAGCGGCTCGTACTGCGGCACAGGGCCCGGCCCCGGGGTGCTGCCCGGAGGGGCTCCGCTCTCGGGGTCTGACCCGCCCCAAACTCACAAGGACTCGCTAAACGCGTTGGGGAACATTCAATCTTCCGGGATTTGTGCGGAGAACCGACCCCTGACCGGCACCACAAAAGAGCTGAGATCCGGGGAACCTCTGCTCGCGCTGTGCCTCTGCCCCTGTGCCCCCCAACCCTCCCTGCACGGGGGTCAGCAGGGGTGACCCCCGCCTCCGCCCAGCAACACCGAGAGCCCCCTCCCCGCCCGCATCACCGCCCGCAGCCCCGACCCTCCCCACACAACCTGGCATGGCGGTGACCCCACGCAGGGGAGGGACACCGCTGCCAGCCGTGGGGACCCGAGCGCGACCCTCGCGACGGCAAAGGCGGGCCCCGCTCCGCCCGGGGGGACCCGACCCCAACGGCCACGACACCCGCGGGGCTCCTTCCCAACGGCCGCGGAAGGGACCGCAACCGCCCCCGGGCCCCGGGGAGGGGGGCAGGGGCACACAGACCCTCGTCCCCGTGGTGCCGGGGGGGGCTGCGGAGCTCCATCCCCACGGCAGAGATGAGGGAGGGGGACGCACATATCCCATATCCCCGTCCCCAGTGGTCGCAGAGGCGGGGGGCACACAGACTGCTCCAGGGTCCAGGGGGGGCGCACGACCCCATTCCCAGGGGGCACAGAGATTGGGGGGGGGGCACTGAAATTCCCGTTCCCCATGGTCCCGGGGGAGGGGTACCCGGATCGCCGTCCGTGCAAGGGGCACGGGGGGGCGCGGGGGGTGGGGGAGGGCACAGCCGCCTTCCCGGGGGTCACAAGGAAAAGTGGGGAGGGCACACATCCCCGTCACGGCTCACGGCGGCGGCCCGGGCCCAGCCCGTGCAGAAGGGGCGGGGGGGGGGTGCCCGAGAACCGAGGGGAGCCCCAATCGCCACCCCCCCACACACCCCCCCCCCCCCCGCCCGCAGCGGGTCGGGCGGCGTGGCGCGGGCCCGGCCGGGCGCGCACTCACCCGGTCGCTGGGGTATCCGCCCTAGGTGCGCTCCATGTGGGTCGCGCCGGGGCCGGCGCTGCGGGCCGGGGCCGGGGCCGGGCCGGGCCGGCCGGGGCCGCCACGCGCTGAGGCCGCGCCGCGCAGGCCGCGCCGGGTCCGCCGGGCGGGGCGGGGCGGACGCGGCGCAAAACGCGGAGGGCGGAACGTGGAGCGGCGTCCCCGGGCGGCGGGAAAACACGGAGCGGATTCCCCGCATGAAGCATCGGGAGCCGGAGACAGACAAAGCCCGGAGCGGAGCGGGCCCTGCCTTGGGAGCCGGAGCCGCCGTAGTGCCTCCTCGGAAATGGCGGGGGAATCTTTGGGGGGGTGCTTCACGCTCTGGGTAGTGTTTTGTGAGACCTCAGCCCGGTATGGTTCACCAAGGCCATGCTTTTAGCTCCCAGAGCCAGCACAGAAAGGCAGGGGCCGGGAGTCATCACCACCCGGGCATCCACACCTACCTCAAAATCCACCATCGGGCCCCACGCTGCCACTTTTCCTTTCCAAACTCTTCTGGATGGAGAGAGCACCTGGGCACCCAGCCGTTCTCATGCCCTGGAGGTGACATGTTCCCTAAACTCCACTTCCCACCTAAAGCCTCAGCACCGGCCCTGCGGACCAGGGAGGAAATTCCATCTCATCTCAACCCTAGCCCTCAGACAATCCAAAACCTCTGCTCCTTTTCCCAAAGCCTCAGCATCAGCCCCACTGTTTGGAGAGGAAATTTCGGTTCAGCTCAGTGGGGATGTCCCACTGCTGTCTCCATGACACCCCAAAACCAGGAAGGTGAACCAGTGTGACAAGAAGTGCCAATGGGAGGTGAGATGCAGGATCCCAGCTGGCATCTGTCAGGGCATGGAGCAGGAATATGCACAAATCTGCAGTCCTGCAGAGGGAGAGGGCAGCACCAGCTCCATGCACCCAGCCAGGGTGTGCTGTAAGTATTCCAGCCCAAAGAGGTGCCACCATTCCTTGAGTGTGCCACCATCCAGTGCGGTTTTAGGAGACCATCAAAGGAGATGCCAATTTCTTCTGATGCTTTGTGCCCTAAACAAGGACAACACAAGACTCAAATCCCTGGCAAAGAATGCCAAGAAGGCCAGAGGTTTGGGTGTCTCGCCAGCTTTTGGGGCTGGGGAAAGTGGGAGGGAGCCAGAGGATGTTCAAATCAACAGGAAAAGAAGGATGAGAACTCTGACAGCCCAAAATAAAGAGGAGAATTCCTTCTTTATCTTGATGAGGACAAACTGTCCTCACAGAGCACAGAGCCAATGCTAGCAGGCTCCAATTATATTATATTATGTATTAATAAAACCAGGTCAGTTTTTACTGAAGTATTTTCAAGGATTGGGTAAAAGGTTTTATGGGCATTTGGTGTTGACGCTCAGCAAATCTCAGACCAGGAATGGTGCTTCCAAGGTGGAAAAACCAGTGTCAGTCAGGAACACAGGATGAACCAGGGACGGGTCAGTGCATCTTTCCTGGCAAAACTCTGATGCCACTAACACAGAAGGAAAACAAAACCCCTGCCAGGCACGGCAGTTCCATTGGGAATGATCTCAGCATTGATCCAATGATGTTTTGCTATGAGCAGGGCCTGTGATCCAGCCTGCTGCAGGTGCTGGAGATCCCACAGGATCCCACAGACCATGGTGGATGTGGAACCCTTAGGGGTGAAACCTGCAGGCACCAGGTGAGCTGTGAGTGACAAAGGACAGGGAGGTGACAAGGCAGCAGCCACCGTCAGAGGTGGGTGCAGGAGATGAATCTGGTTTAATATGGAGCCAAATCATGGTTTCATATCAAAGCCTGGCTCAGGCATGGGATGGGTGACCCATCTGGGGAAGCAGTACCTTGGGATGGGGATTTTAAGAGGAACTAGGTGTGATGCAGGTGGGATTTTGTGGGATCACAGAGCTGGTACGAGATCCCACTCTGTCATGGTCTTTGATGGTGCTGCACTCCTGGGACAGGAGCAGGGGCTGCAGCACCTGGAGCCAGCCTGGCAGCTCCTCCCTGGGTGCTGACTTCCACCCTGTGTCCCACCTCTCCCACATGCCCACAAGGCCTCTCCTGCCTCCTTCCCAAGGCACCAGCACCCCAGGATGATTCCCCAAGCCCCCATCCCTCCCCAGCTCTGCTCCTGTTGGTACCACAGATACTCTCCATCACTCTCAAGGGACATGCACCAGGACAGCAGGATCTCCATGTACAAACAGTGCGGGGAAGTGTCCAGGAATCTCAGCACAGCTGGCTGGACCACAGTGGTGGGACACAAGGGATGCAGCCAGAGGAGGAAGGAAGCAGGAGAATCCCATCACCCTTGGCCACACTGAACAACAGCTGCCACACCATAACATGTGCTAATCGTGGGCAGCTCAGAGCTGAAACACCCACGAGGGTTTTCCCACTGAGGGATAACGTGGGTGAGCCTTGGATCCAGCCCCATCCTTTCCAGCACCTCTGAGATCCCACAGGCAGCAAATGGAGCCAGAAGACAACTCCCAGGGCAAATGGCAAATGTCAGTGCTGCAGCAGGAAGGCTTTGCACCCTCCTCCTCCTCCTCTCCCATGGGGCAGCACGCTGGGACAATCCACACCCAGGGACCGAGCAGTTGAGCTAGCAGCTCCCACCACAATCCTGGGAAAGAGGAGGAAAAGGGATGCTGGGAGTGCTGGGGGGATCACTCCATCCCCACCAGAGCAGGGTGGGCTCAGGGTAATGAGGAGCTCTTAAACCATGGCAAGGCAGAGCCTGGAGTAGCCCAGCACGAAGGGATCATAGCCTAGTACACACCAGTGCATGATGAGCGTGGTAATGTGGGGAGAGGCACAGTGTGAGGGAGAAAAAGGCAAAATTCAGCTTATTCCAAAGGTGTTCTACACACAGCTGCTGGGGCCAGGCTGGTGCTTTGGTACCAATCAGCAGAAGGATGTAAGGTTGGGCACTCAGCAGTGATTCCCAAGGGCAGGAAGAGCACCTGTGGGCAGGCACAGAGCCCACCTCTAATCCCAAACCTCCCATCCCCACTTGGCTCTCTGGCTGTTGGGAGCCATCCCCCTCATCCCCTCAGCTTCTCACCCTTCTCCTCCATGTGTTTGACCCCATAGAGCAAAAAACACCTCACCTTTGGAGAGGGAGACCCTGCCAAAGCCAGGCTGGAGCTGGGCTGCCTGCTGCCAGAGAGCTCCCCATGCTGCTCCTGTGGGTGCCAGTGATTGCTGAGCTGCCTCCTGTCAAGCTCCATCTCCCACCCACCCTTGTCTGCAGCGTGGGACCTCCCTGGAAGCACAGGGCTGCTGGGCCAGGTCTTGGTGAAAACAAGTGTCTTTTAATGCTTTTGGAATACAAAGAGAAAGCAATACCTAAACACAATCTGGGATCAGGGATCCATCTTGCACCTGCCTTCCAGAGCTGAAGACCATCCTGGCTCCCTTCAGAGGCAGTTGGGTGCTTCATGGGAACCAGTGCTGCTCCCCCGGCGCTCACCCCACCGCTTTCTGCTTCATTAACCCCTTCTTTGCTCCCTGGTGGATCTTTGCATCCAGCTTCCCTGTAAAGAGGGGATTAAAGAAAAAAAGAAAAACACAACAAACCCTCATCACTCTTTATTTTTAAATGCTATTTGCAATGCAAATGAGCTGGAGGCAGCGAGGTCTCCTAGTTAGTGTGTTCCTGTCACATCCAATTATCGTGCTTGAGGAGCCAGGCGTTTCCAGCCGCCCTGGCCTCCCTCTGCAGGCGCGACACCCGGGAGCCAGGGGCAGCGTGTCCAACGCGGCCAAGGGGGGGAAATTCAGCCGGGAGAGGAGTGAATTCACATCCAGCACTCACCTGCCACTACCAGGGGGGAAACCAATCCCTGTGCCTGCCCACTGGATGCTTGGAGGAGATGGGGACCATCCAGAAATGTGGCAGGGATGTGTTGCTGCACGGTGTGGCAAAAGGCAGGAGTGGGACAGCAAACCCTCAGCTTGGGATACCAATGTGATGGGGACACCTGCTCCACGTTGCTACGTGCCAGCTTGGTGGTCTCCAAGGCCATCTGCTGCCTTTGCCACCAGGGAAAACCTCAGCCAGCAGCTCCAATGGGACCTGGAGCAAACACTGCCTTCTCCTTGTCCTTCACAGCCCTTGGGGGCTTCACTGCCAGCTCTGCTTTCCCACCTGGGAGAGGAGCAGGACACCAGAACATGGGGTTTTGGGTAACTCCTGCTGAAGAAGCCAGCAGCCAGGCATTGTGATGTGCTTCCTCAGAGTGTCCTTGTCTTCTTCTTCCTGTCTGTAAAAGGATGCTCCTGCTCTCCCAGCTCCCAGAGAGGCTCTGCCAGCAGCCAGCACTGGTCACCTACTCTAATGCCACATCTCCCCAGGACTTGCCTTCCTGCTGCTCCCTTGGATCTTCCCATCCTCTAAATGCCAGCCTCATCCTGTCTCTGTAGCTGGGAACAGAGACAGGGCAAGACAGACCAGGCTCCAAAGCTCTGCTTCAACCACTGCTCCAAAATCTGCTGGTAAATGTCCATGTGCCATAAGAAGCAGGTGCTTCTCCAGAGAAAATGGCTCCTAACCAGCCAGTGACCATCACCTTCTCTTCAAACCAAGAAAACTTCTCAATTCCAGTTCAACAAAGACAGAGTGCAGACCACAAACACCACAGATCCACAAACTGAAACATGGCTTGAAGATGTTCTGGGAGATCCTCCATCCCCTTGGCTACCCCAGAGAAAATTTCCCCCCACCACCTTAGGATGGGGAAGAAGCCCCCTCCTTGCAATTGCTGTTTCCAGTCACTGGCAGCCCAGCAGGCTGAGCCAGCCCAGCAGTGTGTCAGACCACCCTGTCCTCACCTCAGGAGTGGCTTTGGCAGGAGAAAGGCAGCAAGTTCACCTTCTCTCCATGCTCTGGTCCCCCAACACCACCTACTGTCACCAGGGCTGTTGCTTTTCATGTGCCTGCCTGCTTCTCCTGGACCCAAAAACACTAGGAGCTCCTCTGCTCTTCCAGCTTGCAAACACCACACAGGTAACCTTTAAGAAAAGGCTAAAAATAAGGCAAAGCCCCAGGGTCCCTTGCTCTTTCTGCTCAATGATTCAAGGCCTCTTGTCTCACACCATGTCCTCTGCTCCTCTTCACTCTTCCAGACACTGGCTGTTGGAGGGAGGCTTCTAATTGATGCTTCAGGGTAGCTTTGCCTGGATTCAAGGAACTCTCCCAAGAGAAAGGCCAATGAGCTTTGTCCTCTTGCACTGAAACTACAAGGGGACATATCTGGGGAGAGCTGTGCTCCCAGATGCAACACTGTGCCCACCTCTCCACAAAAACAATGACCCTGGCAGCAAAAATTGAGCCATGCTAGGGTTTTTTTCCCATCCCCAGGCTGCTAGAAACAATTTGCAACAGAGAAGCATCCGGATGTCACCGTGGCGAGGTCCACGCTGTTATCTGGCAAGGAAAACTTCTCTGGCTTGGCTTCCCAACAGGACAAACTGGCATTTTGTCATGGTTTGAGCCAGGTTTGAAGGAGACCAGGGCAGCCAGCAAGCCCAAGCGAGGATGTGAGCTGGCACCTTCCCTCTGCTCAGCTTCCAGCTGGGAGAATTAAGCTTCTGACTGCCTGGGATGCAATGCCAGCTTCTATTAAAGCAGTGCCTTGCACCGATGAAAGGTCAAAGGCTTCCCTGCTCCTTCCCCAGGCTGTCATAAATATCACCCAGACGGACCATGTCCCTTCTGGGAGGTGAGCACACAGCTCCACAGCCCCCCTGTGCTGCTCCTGTGACAGCTCCTACTGGGATGGAGGGCAGGGAAGGCAGGGCCAGCAGCGGCAGTGGGAGCACAGGCAGCCGCCAGCACAGCCGGCTCCCTTCCAGGCTGTTAGACTGATCCCTCTCCAAGCAGGAAAGTGTCACAACACAAAGGAGATGATGTGACAGATGGGGAGGGGACTGGCAGCACCTGCACCCGGCAAGGCAGACGGGCAGGAGCCGCAGAGCAGCCTCACCCTCTCCCACCCACGGCCACACAGAGGCAGAGGTGGGAGTGAAGGAGCTCGAGAGCCTGGCAGAGAGAGGGCAAAGGAGAGGTTAAAACAAGAGGAAAAAGGATGCAGGGGCTGCACCAGCACACAAGGGCCACAAGGCCAACCCACAGCCAAGATTTGCATCCTAAATAACTCCGGCCTGCCCACTGGCACTCAGAATAACCCATGTAGGGGGAGAACCATAAGCAAGATTCAAACACCTGCAGGTCTCCAAGCACTGGTCAGCATTGGCTGAATACACCTCCCAGATGCTGGTCAAAAAGGCAAGGAAGAAACCAAATGGTTTTGCAGGACATCCCAACACCCCGCTGTGGGAGAAAGGTGATTCCCAGAGAAGAGAGGGGAAAAAAACCCTCAAAGCCAACAAAAATAACCCTCTGCTGTGCTTCAAAAAAGCCCTTATTAACCAGTCCTGAGAAATCCCAACACTCCTGAACGCCAGGTACTAGCCCAAGGATCCATGTGGAAAGGAGGGAGATCACCCAGTTGTCAGCTCTGCTGAACAAACAGCCAAGACCCTTCCTGCTTCTGCTGCTTTTAGCCCGTCAAATTAATTTTTCACATCCCCTGCAAGCGCGCGCGGTGCCTTCCCCGGGCTGCGCGCTGGGGAGGGAGGCTGCTAATAAGGACGGAGCTGACTGCGGGCTCCCCAGCTGCCGCATTCCCTCCTCCATCCTTTTTATAGCAGGGATAACTGGCAGCCTGCGGAGGGGCTGGTGGCTCGTAAAAGGGACTGACGGCGCTGGCAAGCGCGGCGCAGACAGATGCTGCGGCGCTTCCCCGTGTGCTCTGCCAGGACAGGGCATCCCAGCCCAGCCCATCGGCCTGCAGATGGGGAACATCCATCTGGCCCTGCAGCTCTTGCTGTTCAAGCCCTCAGGGGCAAGAGCGTGGTTTGGAACTGCAGGACACGGAGGTTGCCTGGATCTGCCTGGGCATTGCTGCACCAACTCCCATCCTGACCCATGCTGGTGCTGGCAGATCAGCCACTGACACAACTGCTCTTTGACTCCCCAAGTGTTTGCAGAGGATGTATTTGGAAGGCAGCAACATCTGGGGAAAAGGGGAACTGAAGACAAAAAAATATTACAGATGTACTCAAGCCATTAAACAAACACCTCCAGATCAAAGAGCAGCCGGCGAAGGTTGGGAACTCATCTGGCAGCAGCAAGCTGGGGTGGCAAGGGGAGCCGGCTCTGAGGGCTGGGGGGACACCTGGGGAAACTTTACTACTTACAGATTTTGTGTTTTCCTTTGATGGGAAACTTGAGAACCATCTCCTGGGGATTCGTGCAGATAAAGACAAATGGAGAGCCGGACTCCTGGCTCAGGTCCGGATACTGTGAAACACAGAGAGACACAGAGAGCAGAGTCAGGACGGCTGCATGGGCACAGAAAGAGCTCAGTGGGCAAGACAGAGGGATCTTAGCCAAGACATGGGTTATATGGAGGCTGTAGCAGCTCAGACCAAACCACTTCAAGAACTTCTAATGAAAAAAAACCTCAAACAATTCCAGGTTTGGGTCTTATTCCGCAAGTCCCTTGCTCAGGCTCTTCTCACTGTGCCTCTTTGGATCCACTCATCCTAGGTGTTCCCAAGCCCCTTTCAGCCCCCTTTAGCACCCCCTGTGCTACCCCTGTGGTTTCACACTTGATTTAGGCTGATCAGAACCCTGGGATGTTGAGAGGGACATGGTTGGGGCCCTACCATCACCAGCCCACCTGTTCGCTGGGACTAGCAAGGGACAGATTTTCAGCCTGATGCATCCCCAGATTCAGATCACTGGGAATGTGAATATTCACACTAATCCCTAACTGGTCATGCACAGCACACCAGCACCACAACCAAAACAACCTGCCAAACCCAAAATGAAATGACACCAGAGAGGGGGCCACCACCAGCTGTCCCAGGTACAGATACATCCCCAAATGTTCCCCACAAAGCTCAATCCCAAACACAAGGATTTGAGACTTGGAGAGTGTGCACAGTCCCGCTGTGGGACACACATTCCTTGATATTCACTTGCCTATAAAGGGTGAGCAACACACCTGCTACATACCAAGGTGATGGCTCAGAGAGGCCAGCTCAGGGCTGGCTCCATTCACAGAGTCAGTGGAGGGATTTTAACACACTGAACACATGGGGGAATTTTACAGGAAGAGAATAAACAGATTATAGAATCATACAAGCATTTAGGCTGGAAAAAGACCTCTAAAATTGTTTCTCTCATTAACCATGTGGGGAAAAAAGAGAAAAAACCCACTCCATGCAGGAAGCACACCAAGATCCTGGCTGGCTGCAGCTCAGCCTCCCTGGCATTCAGAGGTGAAATGCAAAACAGTCATAAAAAATGTATGTCTCAGCTCTCACCTCAGACTGTCCATGAGCTGCAGAGCTGGTGCTGACAGCACTGAGGCCAGCACATGGCAGAGGATGCTCCAGCCCAGGAAACCCTGCTCAAACAGACTGCAGAAGTGTTTTTCCTTCCATAGGAAAAATGCCTTCTTTTTTTTTCCCTGCTCCCCTGCCTTCCTCGAGCAGATCCATCAAGGCTGCTGGAGGGGACAGGATGCCAGAGCAGATGGAGCTGCGTGTCCTGGCAAATCCCCCATTTGTTAGTAACAAATGACTCCGAGGCCGAGTGTTTGAAAAGCTCTCACCGACCTGCCAAGATGAGTTTGGATTTGCCCTGGAACAGCTGGGCACGGCGAGGGAAGCAGGGAGAGACCTGCTCTCCCCACACTGCAGCAGGGCTTGGCAGCACTGCCAGCAGCTCAGGGAGATTTACAGAAGCCCAACGCTGGGATTGGATCAACCAGGGGAAGCGTTTCCAAGCCCTCTCATTTTCCACAGCCTGGAAGAGCTGTGCACTGGGTAAGAGAGGGGTACAAGCACTCAGCTGCTCTGTGCTGGGGAGGAGGAGCTGCCCTGATCTGCCCCATGTGCCCATGCCCTGCTGCACCAACCCAGCCTTGGACAGCTCTCCTCCTCTCTGTTCTCTTTTGGCTGAGTCACCTTACTTGACTTGCTTCCACTGCTCCGTGCCCATGCCAAGGATTTTCATTTCCCATCTGCAGGGAAGGAGGATCTTGGAAGGTTAGGAAGAGCCAATGTGAACATCCCAGTCAGTGCCTGGAGAGTGTGAAATGCTGGCACTGCTCTGTCACTGTCAGTATCTCCCAGTGACCGGTGGCACCTCCATGGCTGGAGGACCTGAGGACAAGCCAAAGGACCAAGGTCCTTCAAGGCTGGAGGAGCAAAGGCTACCCAAACCTGGCTGCAGAGGGGATCCTTCCTGCTCCACTCCCCCTGGTTCAGCCCATGGGGCAGCCAGGATGGGTGTGTGGCAGAGGTGCTGCTGCTGGAATACAGCTGCTCCCCAAATCCCCTCAGCCACATCTCCCAGGTGCACCAGGACACCACCGTGTCCCCTTCACACCTTTTACAGCCCCATGCTAGGAACATCTCCCAAACAGGCATCAGCAGGGAAGCAACAGCCAGTTGGTTTCTCCACTGACAGCTTTCATTCAAACCTGGATGGAGCCTTCAGCTCCAGCAGTTCCTGCTCAATCCAATCTCAAGGGCAAGGTGGATGCCACACTGTGACTTGAATTCCTGCTCCCACACCACAGCCTTTCATCTTTGCTGCCAGGGTGCATTTCTGTCTGTGAGCCAAGCCCCTTTGTGTCCTTTTTCATTTTAAAAAGCTTTGGTCCTTCCTCTGGCATCTCACTTCCAGGAGGCAGGGAAGGAGCCTCTCATCCAGCCACTGCACTTAAGGCTTCCTATTGTATCTACTCCAGAAAACTCTTATCTCATGAGGGTGAACAAGAATCCAGAATATTCCTGTGGGCTGGAGCCGAGAAAGAGCCATAACCCTTTCCTGTGCCTAGAGTCAGGATGCTCCCAGGTGAGGAAGATGAGGCTGAGCCCCCACAAGATGCTGAGCCAAGCCAACAGCCCAGCTCCCTTCTTCCCGTAGTGCCTTCCATGACTACATTCCATTCATTCATCCCACAGAAAGCTTCATTCTCAAAAGAGATGCTGCCATCAAGACACCAAACAGGTCAGCTCCTGTTACATTGTCAAAAGCTGCCCAAATTTAAGTATCAAAACCTAATTTCTCACTGTTTCTGCTGTGAAAAGTCAGTTGTGTTACTCTACTGTCTGAAAAGCCAGACGTTTAGGAGACAGAGAAAAAATTTATTCCCAACTACTCCACCCCACAGGCAGCCCATGATCACTTCAGTAAACCTGAGCTTGGAATAAAAGCCCAAACCCAGAGCTGGTGTGGCAGAGGGAGAGGACAGAGCACATCCTGTCATGTTGCTCAGGTTGGACAGGCTTGGTGTCACTGGCTCTAGTGGGAGGTGTGTTTCACCCCATGGCAGGGAATAAAATGAGATGAACTCTATGGTCACTCCCAACCCCAACCAGTCTGGGATTCTGCGACCCCCATTAAAGACAATCTCCAACAACAGTTTTTCAAATAAAAGGTCAGTTCAGAGTGAAACCATGCTCCCTCTCTTCCAGAGACCACAGAATCAAAACCCAGCCAGGAGTCTGATGGGGGCTGTCCCTTCTTAAATTCAACAGCACTCATCTCTCTTGTACTGGTGGTGTTAATAAGACAGGGGCTGATACTCCAGCTTTACACTGGAAGCAACCTGGATACAACAAACACAGTCCAGAGACCAGATTGTCCCTCAAAAAGGAGCAAACCTACCCTTCTCCAGTCGTGCAGACGACCAGAGAAGCTCGAAAGAGAGAGGTTATGCAATGCAACTACAGTGTGAAAAAAAAGATTCAGCCTCCTTTCAGACCTTCTGCCACCTTGTAGTCAGCAGGCAGCAAGGGAGGTGGGAGGCCAGTGGGCTGTGTGGGCTGCAAGCAGCTGATGTGGCTCACCAAGAGCTGCTCCTCCCACTGCTTCACACCAACACCCCACAGACACACTCCACTCACAGCCACTGCCCCCCCTGCTCGTCCCACCTCTCCAGCTGGGCTTCACTTTGCTGCTAACAGGTCTGGGAGACCCCAGCTGTGAGGAGATTAGGTGGGAGGGAAGGAAAAAGCACATCTCAAGGCAACTTAACACCTGCAGGAAGAGCTCGAGGTTAAAGGAAGGTGGAAAAGGGAGCTGAGCACTGGGCTCCTCCAAAAACTGCCCACCAGACTCACCCTGACGCCAGAGCCAGCGCTCGGAACACGTATTAAGTGGCTATCAGATGTCCCCAACAGCCACCCAGCTCAAGCTGCAAGCAGGGATAATTGCTAATGAATGTTCCCTACACTTTGTTTTCACCATCCCTCGTCTCCCATCACCAGCTTGTCACCACCAGGAATAGCAGCAGGGCTGCCAGCCTCCCGCTCCACAGCCCACAGCAAAAGAGCAAAGGAGGGGACGAGCCAGCTCGGAGCCAGCAGAGACACAAACCCACCTTCTCTGACATCTGAGAAAAAAAAATCCTGCTAGATTTTTCCCCCCCCCACACCAATCTGTTACACTTTTTTCTTTCCCAATTTAGGTAAAGCCTGCAGCAGGATGCTGGGGCCGGGCAGGCTCACCCAGCATTCCTGGTACTTAACGCAGCATTTGGGACCCTTTGCTCATCCTGATTGCATCTCCACAGGAGAAAAAACCCATCCTAAACCCCACGATTTCTGCTCCTCTCCCCAATAAGCTGCACTGGCTTGAACCCAACTGCTGTGACCCGGAGGCAGGGAATGGAAAGAGCAGAAGGAAAACGTCCTGGGGGGAAGCCAAACCATCACTAACGAGATGAGCTCTGCTCTGGTGCATCCGAGGCAGGAACAAAGGCACCGCGTGCATGGAGCAGCGGCTCCGCACAGCACAAAGCCCCAGCGCGCTCAGCAGCTTCTCTAGCGACCCTCCAGGAGCATTCTTGCTCTCATTAAGGCCTGGGGACACAAAGGGGTGGGAACAGTCCTGGTTTCACACACGGCAGCCAGCCCGTGGAGCCCCGCAATGCAGCCTGAGCTCTGCTTGCCATGGGAGCGCGGCGGAGAATTGCACGCTGGAACCTGCGCTCCTTCCCCTGGTCACTGCCACTGTCTCTCCATCTTGCAGCTGCTGGGGACACCAGCAGCCAGGAGGTGCTTGAGATGCTCTGCAAGGTTCATGATGGAGAGGGGTGAATCATTTTCCTGGCGGGGCTCCCCAGTGAACAAGAGGGAAAACACGGCTCGCTCTGCCAGGCAGCGCCGGGCCAGGACACCCGCTCCAGCCTTCATTTCCCTGCTGCTCTCCAAGAGCCTTGAAATAAAAGAGACAGCACTGGAAAGCAACGCTGTCTGGAAAGAATAAAAGCAAGCAGACCCCGTGTGCTGGCAAGAGAGTTCACCATAAAATGCTTTCAAAGGGGAAAGAATCATCCTGGTGGAGGCAGCATCTCCTCTGGCAGAGCGGGGCTGCTGCATCCAGCAGGGGCCATAAATCAGCGCCCCCCGGCAGGCAGAAACACACACTGGGCTCGTCCTGGCTGCTGGAGACACCCCTTGGCCACGTGCAAAAAGAGGAGTGGGATGCAAGGGAGCCCCCGGGAGCCCAAGTTCCTTCACCCTGTTTTCTTGGTGATTTGTGGGAGAGGCGGATCCGCTCTTCTTTCATGCCTCATAAGCTTCATCGCTGTCACAGACACGTAACAGGTAATTAACTACTAAACAGCCATTTTCTCCTCCTCTCCGGAGGGAAATTGCTCACCATCCAGCTAGAAAATGTTTCTTCAGTGGTTTGCAAGAGGGAAAAGAAAATGGGCAGCTTTTTGGGAGGGAGGGGGGTGCTGCAGCCAAATAAGGGCACTCGCAGCAACGCCTGCACCACAAACACATGGATCCAGGAGAACTGAAGCCATCAAATCTGAGAGATAATGCTTAATTGGATGTGGGTGCCACTGTGCCCAAGCCACATTTGGCCTGTCACTTTTCCAAGGTGAGTGGTTTAGGAGCATCAGCTCCCTGTCATTTGTCCTGACACCAGTGGTCTCCATCATCTCTTTACAAGGACGTTCCCTTTGGGGAATTATCCAGCCTATTTTCCCAACACAGCCTTCACTCTGAGTGCCCCAGGGCACATTCACTCAGAGGTGACACCCAACTGCCAACAGCAGATCCAGGTTTACCACCACTGTGTCACCTCCCGATTCAGCCCTCCAGTCCTGAAAAGCGCTTGCAGAGCAGCAAGTGCTTCACTCTGAGTTTTGATCACCCTCATGACACAGTCTTGCATCACACTTCCAGCTCCAAGCACTTTGTCAAGCACCATTTTTTAAGGTCATATGCCAACCAGCCTTTGGCCCATGAGAAATGTAACATTTTCCTAAATAGAAACCCTAAAGCACATCCAAGTTTCTAGAAATGCCAAATTTTCTAGCTCGAGGCAGAAACATCCAGAACATGCACCCAAAGAACACTACAAGCTGTCCTTGGCCATGGAAGAGCTCAGGGATGCAGCAGAGCTGCTCCACAGAGGCTGTGTCAGCAAAGGGATGCACGTTGATGTTCAGTTCAAATCAACAGAACACGAAAAGAAGGAAAAAAAAGTAGGATCACAAAGAAATCCAAACAAAAGCCGTCAGCCAAACTTTTGTTTGAAAGCCTGTCAGGTCTAGACTGCAACGTGTGAGGAAGGAACAGCTCGAAACCACAGCTGCTAATGGTTATGGATTTGGCAATCAAAATGTCTTTGTTAAAAAAAAAAGAGAAAAAAAGTTAACTGCCTGACTATTGAGGCTACAAACCACAGCCTTGATGCATTGTTGCAGTCAACATCCTCCCCGCTGTTCCTGAGCGCTTACAGCTGCTGCTGGCAGCTCTGTGTGCTGGCACATGCTCCCTGCACCAGGATGCACAAGGAATTTTGTGAGCCTGCCTTCCTTTCCCCTTCTTCCCACCACAATGCCTGGCAGCCCCGGGCTGCTCTGCCCCTCCATGCCTGGCTGGTAGAACCAGACGCTGGGATCCTTCCCTGGAGGGGCGGATCCATCCGGTGGGTGTTCTCAGAGCCCGGCTCCCATCGAGGTGTCTCTACACCACAGGCTGTACTTTGATTTGAAGGGCAGGGGAAGCAATTAAAACACAGTAAGTAATAACAGGACTTTGAAATGTAGATTTCAAATTCAGCCTTGTGCTGGTGCACTCTAAGCTGTCTGCCAGGGCTCAGCTGCACAGCTCTGCTCTCCCTGAACCGGCAGTGCAGGACCTACAGCCACCAACACCCTCCTGCCCTCACATCCCAGCCCAAAACCCGCCCATGGTAAACCCTGGAAAGGCTGGAGGTATTTATAGAGTGCCTGACAACCAGTTCAGGAGAAACTGGGTGGACTTGGAGTAATATTTGGGAAGGCTGAAAGGGCTGTTTGCATGCCCCGTACCAAGGAACAGGGCTAAGCTCAGCTCCAACACAGCCCCATCACCTGCACCATCAGCAAGGAGAAGGGAAAAGCAACAGGGAGGAGGAGCTGAGGGGAGCCAGGATACCTCAGCTGGCTACATACAGTCAGACTTCAAGCAGCTTCACAAAGGCCTTTCACAGTCAGAGCTGGGAAGAACAGGGGTAGGACACACAGCCAAGCCGGAAAACACAAACGTCGGGAGCACAGCCCTGCCCCTGCCCTGGCTCACTGGGCAGCTGCCTCTCCCCTTGCTGACCCTTGCTGCTGCTCCCCAAGGAGGAATGATGCCAGCACCTGCCCCCAGAACTGATTCAACCCCTCAGATGGGATGGGATCTCTCACAGGACCAGGACACGCATTGGAGCGACCGGTCTGCTCAGGGTTAGGAAATCAGTGACACACAACAAAAGCTTAAGCAAGCACAGTCCTTGGGCACTCTGCATTACTGTGGGGGCTGCACTCTGCAGCTGACACACCATTTGGGGTCACCATGGAAAGGGTGGTCACAGCCCAATCTGGATGGGAAGGCAGTGGGGCACCAGACCTGGGGCTCTGGGTCAGTTTTATCTAACCCTGAGTTTCAGGATTAAATAAAACCCAAACACTGAGAAGGCAGCAAGTATCAGTGACCACATCTGAGAGAGGGAAAAAGCCCTGCCAGCTCATGAGTAGTTTGCTGAAATGGTAGCAGAGGCAAAGTCCACAGTCATCATTAATTAAGTCATATGCTTCAGCCTTGGCTTGGCTTTCTCCCTTGGGTCTAGGAAACCAGAGGAGAGGGCAAGCAGGCCTCTATCATTCGATTTCTTTGGCATGCTAATGCATTCCTAAATTAATCATCATCAAGTGACAATCTCTCCTTCATCTTAACAGCCTGAGCAGTGACCTGAGCAAACCTGCTGGCTTATGCAAGGCAGCTGGAGCCTCAGAAGAGCCTCTGATGAAAACCAAAGCACTTCCCATATGGAAAAACTCCCCCATCTCTTACCGTCCCTAATCCAAACCAGCTGCATTCCTGCTCTGCTCCCAGAACCACAGATCGGGGGATTTTGTGGGGTGAGAACCTGAATTAAAGAGATGCATCACCCTGTGAGCCAGCCTAATGCCTGACACCAGTGGATCTGGCATCTGGCTGCACAGTAAAGACAAATTCAGCTCAGGAGAACGCAGGGCCCTGCAAAGTTCAAAGGCCTTTCGTGGGCTGCAATCATTAACAACCACCTAGACTGCTCCAGAGGGAAGGATATCTGACCTAGCTAAAAATCCTTCACTGGGAGAGGTGCCTCAGGAATGAGAAGGCAAATATCCTGGTGGTGGGGAGGCAAGGAAGGGGCCAGGACAGCCACAGCACCACACAAACAGGCATTTGTCTCACTCAGAGCCTGCACCAGGAAACCCTTCCCTCAGGGACCAGGTCCTCATAAAAAGTCTCTATGCATTTATACTGTTCCTAGAAGCACACATCAATGTCTATGTTTGTGTTTCTCCCCTCCCATTAACTCCTTAGGAAAATACTCCCAGAGGGCTGTTGTTCCTTTATTTGGAGATAGTCTAAACAGGCACCTTCTGGAGTCTAAATATAGAAAGTCTCTACCCTTCTTCACTCCCTTTTGAGAATCTAAACCAAGTTCTGTACACTGGGCACCTGAGTTCATTTTTTTGTTGTTGTTCTTTTCACCAGGGAGGGAAGAGGAGGCCAAAAGTTTAAACCTAAATTTCCTGAGTGGGAAAGCTGGAGCCTATTTAAACGATAGCTGCAATCTCGTGGCACAAAAATAGCTTCTACATGTTCCCTGAGCAGATTTAGGACACTAAGTGATCACCTAGAAATGAAAAATTAACACTTAACTCCCATCAAACATAATTAGCCAATAGTTCAGCCTGGTATAATAACTCCATCCAGGTATTGGCACTCGAAATAAGCCAAGCACACCTATCAACCACCCAAACAGCAGCAGGAAACACTCTTTTTCCAGCTAAATAGCCTCTCAGATCAAAGCCGTTAGCAAAAGGAACATGGACTTCAGAGCACATGGAAATGGCATCAATGTAAACACCTCCCTGCTGGCTTTAGTGCTGTGCCAAGGCCTGCCTGCCCCACGCCACAGATCCCAAGTGGGCACTGCTGAAGTCACTGACACCTCCTGAGGAAAACAAGGGCAGCTCCTTGCTCTGCTCAAGGTGTCACTGACGTCAGCCCCAGCAAGGAAAAGCCTCAGTGAACACTTGGATCTCCAAGGGGGAAAAAAGTTTCCAGGTCACCTCTAGCTGAGAAGTGTAACAAAGGAATCATTCTGGTCTTGAGCAGGGATTTTTGGGCTGCTGCCAGGGAGAGAAGGAAATGAGCCCAGAATGTGCTCTGAGGAGGGGCAAGATGTGCAAAGCTCAAGTGGAAATCCTGAGATTTCAGAGGGATCTGCAGGCAGCAGGCAAGCAGGGCTGAGCTCCCTGCAAACACAACAAGGGACACTGAACACCTGGGCTGGACCCTCCTGCCTGAACTTCTGCTTCAAGCCAAAGATCACAGCTCTGAGCAGCAAGATGTGGTGTAAATAACCTCTGCCTGGAAGAACTGATTTATTTTTCACGTGGGAAAGAGACCCAGAGGAGCAGATTTAACCAGCTCATGCAATAGGCAGCGTAACTGGGATTAGGGTACCTGACTGATCCTAATCACAAGGACATCTCTGCTCTTCCTCTGCTCCCTGCCAGCTCCAGCACTACAGATCCTGTTCCATCATCACTTCCCACACGTCCTCAGGATCTGCAAACCATCTCAGCAACGTCAGCTGGGCCTCCAATGCTGCAGGTAGGGCAGGGGAAGGTAGGGACCGCCCCCTCTCAGTGGTGATGAAAGGCCAGGCTTACATGTGCAGCAAAAATGTGGTTAAATAACCCCTCCCTGGCCATAATGCAAGAGCTCTGGCAGGGAATGGGTCTGACTCTGCTGGGGCAGCATTGCTTAATTTTGGTTTTTTGAGCACAAGTGTAAAAAAAAAAAAAATTAAATGAGGATAATGATAGAAAAATACCAGCGGGGTGCCACAACATCTTCATTAGCAACTTGAGAGAGGATGCAAACAGCAGGGAAATTAAATCTGCAGACAGTGCTAAACAGGGAGTGGGTGACAGCAGTGAAAGGGCTGAGAGGTAATGGGAGAGTTACAGTGGGACAGACCACAAAGCCATGGAATCACAGACTGGATAAAGTTGGAAAGGACCTTAAAGCTCATCCCATTCCACCCCCTGCTATGGGCAGGGACAGTTCCCACTAGACCAGTGCTCCAAGACCTGTCCAACCTGGCCTGGAACACTTCCAGGGATGCAGGGGCAGCCACAGCTGCTCTGGGCACCCTGTGCCAGGGCCTGCCCACCCTCACAGGGAACAATTCCTTCCCAATATCCCATTCATCCCTGCCCAATGGCAGTGGGAAGCCATTCCCCCATATCCTGGCACTCCTTGTCCCAGTCCCTCTCCAGCTCTCCTGGAGCCCCTTCAGCCACTGCAGGGGACTCCAAGGCCTCCTCAGAGCCTTCTCTTCTCCAGGCTCAACAGCCCCAGGATGAAGAAAAACAGACCTAAGACCTGGAAGAGTCTCCCTTGCCTATGGGAACAAATAGTCACAAGAGTCAAACCAAACCTTCGTGGCTGCCAAAAAACACTGGATCACCACCAAAACACCGTGAGCAAGCCAGGAACTATTTCATCCTCAGGAGGTTGGTATAACCTGCAAGTGAGGCTCACCCTGCACTTGTGAAATGATTTCTTCTGGAACATGCAGGAGCCTCCAACAGGAGGTGGTGAGGAGGAGAGGTGTGAGTCAAAGCACAGAGCCTGGAAAAGCTCCACCAGAGCTCAATCCCCGAGAGGTCTCTGCTCTGCATCACCTCCCCTCGCCTGCTCACACATTCCCTGAAAATACCCAATGTTTCTGCACGCCCTAAGTGGTGGGAAAAGCATCATGTTCCTTGCCTTTCTGCCTGAGCTACAAGGAACTTTTGCACGCTGGATCACAGTGCTGACACTGCTGATGAAGCCAGGCTGAAACACCCACGTGAGCAACAGGAATTTCTTACTCCTGGCGAGACCCAACACACATTTCTGAGCTTTGTCATCCTGCTGACAATTGCAATTAAATTCAGCTCAGCTTCCTTCAGATGCACTTGCTGCTCCTGAGAGCCCAAAAAAACCAGATATTTCCTCAGAAAGCAACTGCAGAAAGGCTCACATCTCTGGATTTTAGCTCACAAGCGAGGGAAATTACCACTGCTTAAAGGAATCCTGGGAAAAACAGACAAAATCACCATAAAAAAGCAGGAAATTAGGGATTATAAGCAGTTTGGAATATGGGAGCAGCAAAAAGGCAGAGAAATGCAACTTAGGAAATGCCACAGCACTGAGGAGAAAGGGAAATCTGCCACTAACAGGTTGGATAATGGTGCTCCTGGATACACTGCTCTGCCTCCAGCCCCTCTGCAGCCAAGCAGTGCCCACAAACTGGGAGGGATTCCCAGAGAATGTGGCTGATTGGGAAGGTCCTTCCTAGGAAGATTGAAGCTGGTTGCCTACAGCACAATTCCCAGCTCAGAGATGCTGTCACAGCCATTCCACCAATGCCTGAACCATCCACAAAGCAAGAGCAGGGATTGTGACAAACAGAAAAGTACTTGTAAGAGACCAAGATTTTCCACCACAGCAGAAGATGGACAGGAACCTACACTGAAGCCCAAACTGAAAATTAGTGGATGCTACAAAATAAAATCCCTACAATGGCCTGGGTGCCCCTTCCTCTCCCTCTCCCATGGCTTGTTCCCATACAAAGCCAAATATTCCTGTAGGTTTCATGGTATTCCAGTCCCAAAGCTCCCTCTGCTGCTCATGCTCTAACTTCTCTGCCTTCCTCCTTGTGACTAAGAGACACAACCTCACCAGAAATACACTCCCTGTCTTTCCAGGCATCTCTCCCAGGTAAAAACCTCACAGGGTTGGGAAAGGCAGAGGAGAACTCCCTGAAAAACAGCCCCAACTCTTGCTGCTTCTCCAGCTTTTCACAGCAAGAACATCCTGGTGCATTCCTTCCCAAGGAACTCATTTATTCCACCTCACAAGATGGTCATGGTTCACTATCAAGCCCTACAAGGTTTGGTGATTCAAACATGCACAAGGGGCAGTGGAGTGAGCAGGGATGAAATGGGATCAGGAGCAGCCATGCTGGACTTGGTGCTGAGTGCAGGTTTTGTAAGCCCATAAAACACAGCTCAAGGAAAGCTCCTGCTCCAGATTTTGGGAGCATGGAGTCAGTCACAACATCAGAAGGTCTCTAGTCCAACCTCCCAACCAAAGCAAGGCCAACACTGAATTCAGGTGAGGCTGCCCACAGCTTTGTCTTGAAAACTTTCCCAGGTGCAGACCGTCCAACCCCTTGGGCAGTGCCTGCCCCACTGCTGGGCCATCCTTATGGTGATTTCTTTCCTTAAGCCACATTGAACCCTCCCCTTTCATTTATGACCCTCCTGCCTTGTATGTCAGCACAGAGCCCAGCTCTGTCTCACAACACTCTCCTTGCAGGAAGGGGAAGATCTCTGTGTCTCCTGCCTCTCCCCACAGGGCTGAGCCCCTAACCACCCTTGTGGTCTCCATGGGATTTGCTCCAGTTTATCAACAATTTTAGGGTGACCCAAGTATTCTATATATGGTTTAACCAATACATAGTTACCAGTTTCTACTGGTTTTGACTCCTCTGGGATCTGTGCCCACTCCAGGACAGCAGGTTAATAGATACTCTCCATTCTATCTATTGGATCTAAGAACTCCATGGGGTTAGTGAAGCATGAGTTTATGCTTAGGTAAATCCACACTTGCTAGTCCTAATGTCCCCTTCCTACATGTGCCCAAAACTGTTTTATTAGTTTTGTAAACAAAAACAAATGTAAACTGGCTTCCAAGAACAATCTCTCTATGAGGTTCCCAGAGTCCAAGGTGAAGCTGCCTGGCCTGAAGTGTCCAGATCTCTTCCCTTCCCTTTTTAACCACAGCTGCAGGAGAGTCCTCTCCTGCTTTCCATAACCATCCCAAGCTAAGAGTGGCCTCACAAGGTCACCTGACAATGCTCTCAGCACATCTGGAACACATCATCATCACCCATGGACTTTCACAGGCTGAGATTTCTCAAGAGACTCCTGATTCCAGCCCTGCTTCACTGCAGGTAGTCCTGTGGCTCTCCTGTCCATCCTCCCTGGTGAGAAAGAGCTCACCTGTCCATGGCTGCATCTCCAGGTCACTCAGTGCCCCAGACAGGGCACAACTCTCACCAGTGTGGCAGCACCAGTGAGGCCACTGTGATCTCCAGCTCCTGTAAGAAGATCCAGCAGTTCTGGCCCAGGATCCCTCTGCACAGGCCAAGCCATGTCTCCCACAGCAGGGCAGTCAGTGCCACTGGCACCACAGGGCAGGGACAAGCTCCCAAGGCACAGCACCACCACTGGGGCAGAGCTGTCCATGTTTCCATGCTGTCCTGAACTGCCAGGCCCCCTCACGTCCTCTGCCACAGAAATTTCCACTCAATGTCTTCTCCAGAGGCAAGGTCCACTGCTTTAAAAGCCTGCTGGTTACTGCAAGCATGGGAAGGTTCATTTCTGTACTCACCTGCTCCTGAAATTGTTCCTGTGATAAACAATCAGTCACATCCACACAGCCCAGGAGGCATCCTGAGGGATAATCACTTGGAAATTCCACATCTGCAGCACAAGAAACAGCTCTTCAGGGAGCCCATATTCCCACACACAGCTGGGGTCTCCCAGTCCCCAAGTGCCCTTCCCTCTCCTCCAGGCACCTCTACTTTTTGAGGCACAAGAACACACACAGCAATTTTAGCACTTTTTTTGGTGCCTTTTCCAGGTCAGGATCTTCCCCATGAAGGATTAGGGCTGGGAAATTTAATTTTATGTATAGCACTCCCTACTCAGCAGAGAGGGATTTCCGACACTGCTCATTACGTGGCTCAGTGTACCAAATCATCCAAGAACCAAGGAGAGGAGTTCACCTTTCCTGTGCAGCATTCTGTAGGTGGCCTCCAGCTCTGAGATTTCCTGAGGGGAAGGTCTTTTAGCAGTAGCTGCAATCCATAACCTGCCTCGATGAGATGTGTACCAGGTCCTGCCCTCCACCCTAAAGAACAGAGGAAAATGCAGGAGTAAAACTTCAGCAGACACCCCCACATTTTCATTCCAACACAGTCAATTCCTGCTGCTAAGCTTTGCCCTGATTACCCCAACTCAAGCAATGTGTCAGGACCACAAAGAAAAGCTGAGATAGGCAAAAAACAATGTCACAAATAAAGCAGAGCATGTCCTCAGGGCTTTAGAGGACACCAATCCCCAGCAGGGCCAGCAGAACACACATACAGGACAATCTGCTCACACAAGTCCCTCACAAGCTCCCAAAGTCACACAGAAAAATCAAGGGAGCAATAAGGGATTAGGTCTCTGCATGGAACAGTTGTCTGGAGATCCTGGAATTCTGCAGCTGGAGCATCCCCAGAACGCCTGGATGAACAATCCTGGCACATTAAGATTTACAGCATCTTTAGCTTGGGAAGTGAAAAAGCCTTGGTCTCCAAAATGAGAAATGTGGTGAAGGGAAAAAAAGGCAAAAGGAGATTCTTTGTTCACTATTAACAGTAGCAGCTCCTTTTTGTAACCCAATTCCCAGCCCAGGAGGCTGAAGGTAGTGGCAAGGGTTGGGTTTCTTTTACACAAAGCCTGGTGCCACTATTGCTTCTTTATACTGAACAAAAAACCCAGAAGAACCTATTTCAAGTGATTACCTTATTTGCTTTTCAAATTTCACACAGGAACGCCCCAACTACAGCAGCGAAATCTCAGCTTCTCTCTACACTCATTCACCCACTGTGAAGAAATTTGTCCCTTACAGGTTAGGTACTATCCCAAAAAAAAAAAAAAAGATTCTCTAGCTCCTCAACGCACTGGAAGAGGAAGCACAGCTTCCACACCTGGAGCTATCACAGGTATCAGAGATTGCACAGGCCACAGAGATGCTCTGAGGAACACAACCTCCCACCTCCCTGTGGAGCAGGAGCTGCCTGGGACACCTTCACCTTTTGATGCCTCTCACAAGCAGGGAAGCCCAAGGCTGGTGCAGGCTGAGGCACCAACCATCATCCGAGATCTCCTGCAGCTCCCGGTCCTGGATCCGCAGGCGGCTCCGCTCCGAGCTGCACTCGCCTCCAGCCTCCGTGGAATGAGCAGCTTTCCTTGGTGGGAGCAAACCAGTCTGGTCCACCCACTTGGGAGTGTTCAAAAGAAACAGGGAAAAGGTTAGCACCTCTCCATGTGTGCAAATCCTGTCTGAAGTTTTCCTTCATTACCCTCATGCTCTTTGGGAAATGGGAATCTGACAGAAAAGGCTTCAAAAAATAGAGGTGAAAGGGTGACACAGCCTTAGGCTGACTCAGAAACTGTTCTGCATGCCTGAAAAGGAGGCAGGATGCTAAAAATCCAATAAACCAACCCACCAGGAGCAGGGCATTGTCAAAATTTCCCTATCCCAGACTGAGATGGCCAATGAGGGACACGGGGGAGGAAACAAGGGCAAACAGGGGCAATGGCTTCCCACTGGCAGAGGGCAGGGTTAGATTGGATATCAGGAGAAATTATTTGCTGTGAGAGGTGTGAAATGCTGAAACAAGTTGTCTAGAGAAGTCACTCCATCTCTGAAAGTGTTCTTGGCCAGGGTGGACTGGTGAAAGGCGTCGCTGCCCATGGCAGGGGATGGAATGAGATGGTCTTTAAAGGCCCTTTCAACCCCAACCATCCTGTGATCTTTTCCCCAAAAGAAAAGATCACAGGATGCTTCTACACACATGCTGGAATTGACAATTGTCAAGCTCAACTCCCCAACTTAGTCACCACTCTGGAATAAACCACAGAAGCCCCACTGACCAAAGGAGCAGGCTGGAGGAGACGGGGATTCACCAAAACCCCCGAGTTTGGTGTCATCTCTGCCCCAGGGCTCCTGGCTGGCTCGCTCAGTGCACCACAGCTCATGGCTGCAATGGTCTCATCCAGCCTGCAAGCACAAAGGAGAGGGATGAACATTCCCTGCCTCCCCTGGGAACATCTCCCTTCTCCCCACACACTCTGACTCAAAGCATTTTTTGCCCCATTGCCCATAACTAAATGACTTCCTTGCTCAATCTGATTTCCAGTCTGAGGACTCACTGCTCTCTAGTGCAGAAACAGCTTGGTGTGAATCTGAGCCCAAGTGGCTCTGTTGAGACAGGCCTTCTGAAACACCTCTTTCCCAGGCAGCTTTACCAGGCGTGTCAGACCACTCTCCATAAGGATTTGCACCTCCTTGCTCCCGGGCACGCTGCCAGCCCTCACTCACTTGCTGTGGTACTCAGCCATGTTGCTGTCCTCCTCCAAGATCTGCCTGCCAGCGAAGTCGATGGTGATTTTCCTGGCCAGCCGGGAGGCGTGGCGCAGCTCCCGCAGCTCCTGCTCCCTCTTCTGGAGCGCTTCCCTCTCCTGCTTGGACAGCCACTGGTTGGAGTCCGTGGCAAAGTAATCCGACTCGTCATCAATGACCTGCGTCCGACGCACGCTGGGAGAGCAGCCCCCACAGGAGAAGGTGAGCATGGCACAGCCTCAGACCCACCCTCCAGCCTGTGCAGTCCCACTTTTCTCCTCACAGAGAAAAGCAAGGCACAATTCTTCCCAAGAATATTCTTATCTTGTTTGCTGTGCCTGTGTTTGTGCCAAAGGAGAATGCAATATGGAGATTGTTTACCCAAAGTGATGAGGTTTTGTTTCCTTGGCCTGTCAGGGGACTCTGTGTGTGTGTTGGGACTGTCTCTGACAGCCATGAGATTCTGTGCAGTGTGTGCAGAGTTGAGTGCTTGGCAGATTCAGTTTAGATGTAATATAGTATAGAATAATATAGTATAATAAAGTAATTAATTAGCCTTCTGATAGGATGGAGTCAGATGCATCATTCTCTCCCCCTTGTCAGGGCTGCCTGTGAATTCCACAAACCTGCTCCTTCCCATCCCTCTGGAGAACTGGACTGTCAGGGACAAAAAGCAAGGACACCCAAAAGGATCCATTCCAGAGACTCACTCCTGTCCCACCCAATGCCATAGTTAAGGTGTCAGTGGCTGTCACTGTGATATTTTATGAAAAATCCCTTTGTCAGGATTTTTCTCCTGAGACGTCTCAGAAAATAAACGTAAACAATAACTACCTGATTGCTTGGAATGTGGTTTGGAGGTTGCTCACCAACAGGAGCATCTTGGATTGGTTCCATGTGAATTGTTTTTACTTCATGACCAATCCCAGTCCAGCTGTGTCAGATTCTCTGGTCAGTCATAAGTTTTTATTATTTATTCTTATTTTAGCCTTCTGATGTCTCCTTTCTCTCTTTCTTTAGTATAGTTTTAGTACATCATTTTCTTTTAATATAATATCATAATATAATAAATCAGCCTTCAGAGAACTTAGATTCTCATCTCTCACCTCATCCTGGGTACCCCCAACACCACAACAAGTGGCTGTGGGTTTTAGAAGGAATTCCCAACATTTCTGCTAAAGGCACCTCACCTGCCAGGTCATTTATGGTAATCATGACAGTCTCCCACCTAGTATCTTACCTTGTCCTGTCAAACTCCAACAGTTTGTCCTTGTGCTTCACAGCCATCTCCAGGCCTGACTTGAGTCTTGCTTCCTGCTGAGGCAGCAAGCCTTTGCTTATGGCATCCAAATTCCCTGAACTTTCAGCACCTGAGGCACAAAACAAAACACAGCTCAGCACTCAGTGTGTTAAAGCCATTTGGGCTGCAGAAATGCCCCCTAAACTAAATGCCATGCCAGGAGCTAAAAGCACAGCTTTGCAGCAAGATCAGCATCTTTCTGCGAGGTTAAAGCCACAATTTTCCCTCAAGCCCATTTTAAAAACTCCTTCCTCCAAAGAGAAGGAATCACTTAAATATCACAGTGATAAAGTCTGGGTAGAGGTTAAGGAGAAGCTCTTGGCCTTTGGCTTTCCTTCACCCTTCCCTAACAATTTGGGCAGCCAAAATCCCTCCCATCACCAACCACGGGCCTCAGGTCACAGAACCATGGAATGGTTTGGGTTGAAAAGGACCTTAAAGCTCATCTCATTCCACTCCCTGCCATGATGGAACACCAAGGACACTTTCCACTATCCCAGGGTGCTCCAAGCCCCATCCAACCTGGCCTGGAACACTTCCAGGGATAGGACAGCCACAGCTTCTTTGGGAAACCTGTGCCAGAGCCTCACCACCCTCACAGAGAAGGATTTCTTTGCAAAATCCAGTCTAAATTTCTCATATTTTAGTTTAAAACCATTCCTTCTTGTCCTATCACTATGTGCCCATTTAAGTAGTCCTTCTCCCTCCTTTTCATAAGCCCTCTAAGACTGAGAGGGGCTCAAAGGTCTGGAGGCCTTGCCTCTTCAGCAACAACCCAGCTTTTTTAGGAGGCCCCTCCTAAAAGCCAAGCCCTTCCTACATGCTGTTACCCCCACAGATTGCCCAGGACAGATTCCAGGGAGACCCAGAGCCTTCTGCTGCTGTTTGTGCCTCCCTCAAACCAGATCCTCTTCTGACACACCACACCAGATTCCCAAACCAGCTGTTTCCAGGGATGGAGAAATCTATTCCCAGCAAATGCTCTTCCTTCTTACCCCTCCTTGGCAAGGGGCCCAAACCCACCCAACCAACAGGGAACAACCAAAAAATGCCACAATAAAAGGCTTGAACCCAGGCCATGATGGAACAAACCAGTGCATTTCACCACACTGGGAAATGCCTTCATTTCAGGGAAACAATTGCCTGTATTGCCCTTTGGTCACTGATGCACAATTTTTACTCCCAAGACAAACAGCAAACCACATTCCAGCTTTTACCTACACAGAGAACAAAACAAGAGCTGGCAGGGCCAGGAGGGAAAGAGACAAAACAGGTAAGAATAGAGATCCTGAAGTGTGCCAAATCTGTATTGGAAGGACAGAACAGACTGGCTGGTGCTCTCAAGGACTCCAATCCTCCTGCCATGTCCACAGCTGTAAGGAGAAGCCCAGATCTGCAGTAAATATTTCCCCAGTTCCTCAGCAAAGTTTCCAACCAAGAACAGCACGACCTTGGCTGCAGTTCAGCTAAACTCAGACAAACATCCCCACAATGCACAGGTCCTTGCTGGGACACTGGGTTGTATTTCCTCTTGCTTTCCTTGGCTCTGTTCCCATTTCTAGCTCCCAAGGTAAGTGTGAGACAAGAAGAGCCATTAGAAAATATTAACCACCACCTCTCTAAGCCCAGCAAATCAGACAGCAGCACTTTATCTTGCACAGCACACACTCCACAGGAGACTTATCCTAATTTCCAAGGACCGCTACAACAATCCAGCTCGTGGGATTGATTCTGGAATGCTGAATGAGCAGCCTTGGGGCCTCAGGGAAAGGACAGCACACACTGCCATGTGACACTGGCCACTGTCACCTCTGCTGAAGCCTGGCAATGCTGCCTAGGGCTTGCAGGAGGAACCAAGGAACAACTTCCAATCCATCCCTTTAATGCCAGACAAAGGGCAGCAATGAGGGCAAGTGGCTCAGTGAAGTCTGAAGGAAATATTGCACACAAACCATTTGGATTCATTCTATTCCAGGTATGGAATGGCCACTGACCTGCCATGAGCTTCTTCAGCAGCTTCTGGCTCTTGTTGGAGTCCCGCTGAAGAATGTCCTGCTCTTCTTTAGTGCACACCTGAGCAACAGAAGGAAATTAAGGCTTGGGAAGGACATCACATGGGAAGGATGCCACAGCTTGACCAGTTTCAGAGCCCTGGACAACAATTCAGGCTGTTTAAAGTGGCAGTGACAGTCCACACCTCCTCCTCTTCCCCACTGACATGGGGAGAACCCTGGAAGCTCATTCTTTCCTAAAGAGAAAAGTAGAGTTTGGTCTCTCCATTTTCTGTGGGTGGACATGCTGCTGACTGAGCTCAAAGGACAAGAGATGAGCTCAGAACTATCCCAGGCAGAACCACAACCCTTAACTCAACAGTTTTTCTCTCCTTCTTGGCCACTGGGAGTTAAACTCATCTTTCAAAACAGCAACCAATCTGCTTTAAAACATTTTGCTCTACCCAGTTAAAATTCTCCTCTCACATGGAGAAGAATTTCCTCTGCCATCAATAACTTGTCCCCTTCTCCAAAAGGTGCCCTTTGAACTGAATCTGGTATCCCAGAGGATCCATATCACACAGGAGTTGAAGGAAAAGCAGGACACTGCTCCTGACAAGGAGACCAGGGCTGTGCCTGGGATGGGGCTGAAGCTTTGCAGAGATTTTGGACACTGCAGAGACACACAGGAGACTGTCAGAAACCAGACAAGCTCCAAAGCCATGTAAATTATGGGGGAAACTCCTAACAGGTTCTTTCCTTTCCTGATTTAGAACTCTGCAAGAGGAACTGCTATCTGAAGGGCTAATTCAGCCAAATTCTCCAGGTCCAAGCAGGGCACAGAATTCACAGAATCACTGGGCTGGAAGAGACCTTAAAGATCATCAAGTCTAATCCATCATCTCAAATAAACCATGGCATCAAGTGCCATATCCAGTCTACTTTTAAACACATCCAGGGATGGTGACTCCACCACCTCCCTGAGCAGCCATTCTAGAACTTTATCACCCTTTCTGTGAAAAACTTTTTCCTGCTATCCAACCTGAATTTTCCTTGGTGCAGCTTGAGACTGTGTCCTTTGGTTCTGGAGAAAGAGCCCAGCCCCAGCTGAGCACAGCCACCTTTCAGGGAGTTGTAGAGTGATGAGGTCACCCCTGAATCTCCTTTTCTCCATGCTGAGCACCCCCAGCTCCCTCAGTTGTTCCTCCCAGGGCTTGTGCTCCAATCCCCCCACCAGCCCCTCACAGTGACTCCCTGGGTACTCACCAGGGCCCCACAGAAGAGGCAGGGCCCAGAGCCCTCCTGCTCACACACAATGCGCCCGCACTCCAGGCAGTTGTTGATGAGTTTGTGCTTCTGGCCCAGGCACTCGCAGGCGTGCCGGCCTGGGATGAGCACAGCCAGCCTGTCCTGCCCCTCCCTGGTGTACAGGTTGACATACTTGGGCTTCTTCTTGCAGGAAATGCTACTGCTGCTGACCCTACTGCTGCTCTCCTGGGCCTGGGAAGGAAAAAAATAAACAAACAAACCGGGCAGCAGAGAGCCAGCACTGACCCCCGGGCAGGCCAGGAGCTCAGACAAGTGTGTCACTCTGCCTCACTGCAATGGAACTTGGACCAGACCCCAGACTGAGCACAAAGACAAGCTCAGGCCTGCCAGAAAAGCTCCAAGGAATCCAAACAAAGCAAGGACACCAGGATGCACTCGAAGTTTGCCACCCATGCCAGCTGGAGCTGGTGGGATTTGGGCAGTGAGTGCTGCTCTCTGTGCTCTGCACAGCCTCATGCCTGTTTAACAGCTCCAAACAGCAGCTCAGCTACCCCTGATGCCTCAGGGTTTGGCTTTTCTATTTTTCAGATTCTGTTCTGCTTTAGTGTGTAAGTCCAGGTTTCATATCAGGAGACAGTGAGCTCTGTGCACAGAGCAGGGAGACACAACAATTCCTGCTCCAGCTGGGGAGCCAAGGACAAATGATCCAAATCTCAGGCCCAAGAGCACAAACAATGTGAGTTGAAGACAGAAAACAGGAAGGATGGGACTTTATGGGCTGGAGCTGGAATTGTTTTGGTCCAATATGCTAATAGAACAAAACTGGGACTTCATGGGCTGCTGAAGCTGTAACTGTTTTGGACCAAAATGCAAATGGACCAAACTGATAAAAGTGTGTGACCCCATAACCTGTGGTCCATTTTGTGGCCATTTTGGGTTGTGCTGCCCAAGGTGGATCCATTAATAAATAATAAATCCCTACTTTATTCTTTAGCTCTGTCCAGTCTCTGTTCTGGGTCAGCCTTCACAAGGCATCACTCCCAAGCTCATTTCCAAGGATTATTCAGATTCCCTGTTTGTAGCAGGGAATTATTCAGATTCCCTGTTTGTCTGTGCACCCTGGGCACAGCTGGGATGGCAGCAGGGCATTCCCAGCCATGTCACCTCCCAGCAGCCTCCCCAAATCCCACAGCCACCTCAGCAGAGGTTTTCCACACAGGAGGGTTCAAGTACTGAGCTGTAAAATAAATTCTGCTCCTCCTTCTGTGATCTGGCCTCAGTGATTTCATGATTCACTCCTGAGTTTCAATTTGGTTTAGTGACAAGCAGATGCAGCATTTCCAGTCCTCCCAGTAAGGTCCAACTGGTTTTAGTGCCACTGCCAGATTCACTGCCACCATAAAATACCCAAAAGAAGATAAAGTGACTTTGGCAGATCTTTCTCACTTTTCTCTTAATTAAAATTAAGTTAGAAGGTAACTACAAGGAAATGGAACATCACTGTCCACTTTTAACCCACCAATTCAAAAATGTTGTGGTTTATCCTATAACACTCTTACAAAATACTTTCAGCCTTTGCAGCCTCCCTGCTCCAAAAAGTTCAATTTAAAAACATGAAATCAAGTTCCACTCCTTACTCAGGAATTGCAGCATTTCTCAGGTTTTGGTGTTTCTATGCTCTTATTCTACAGTTTCTAATTAAAGCTTCAACCAGTGTGACAGAGATAGTTTAAATACAGTAGGAAAGGATGTTCTAACCACTTGGTGGGTTCAATTCCCCTCATATCTGATTTAAAGAAATCCCTTTTATTCCTAATTAGAGCCTCAACTTCCTTCACCTGCTTTCTCCTCTCAGGCTTTCTGGGGGAGAAAAATCCATGCTGGCATATTTGCTACCTGATGGTTATTTTACTCCCAGTTACAGACACAAACAGACACAACCTTTCTCCCCATCCTGGACATCACAGAAACATGGAAATGGTTTGGTTGGAAAAGCCCTCCAAGATCAGAGACCCATCATTAATTTGCTCTCCTTTCCTTTCTCTCCCTCTCCCTCCTTTTCCCTCTTCCTCCTTCCCTTCTCTCTGTCCTCTCTTCCTCTCCAAGTGCCACATCCACATGGTTTTTGAACCGTCCAGTGGTGGTGACTCCACCACTGTCCTAGATAGGCCATTCAAGTATCTGACTATGGTTTCCATGATTTTTTTCCCCTAATATCCAACCTAAACCTCTCCTGGCACAGCTTGAGGCCATTTCCTCTCATCCTGTCCCTGTTCCCTGGGAGGAGATGCCAACCCCACCCAGTTCCACCCTCCTGTCAGGGAGTTGTGCAGAACCACAAGGTCCTTTCTGAGCCTCCTTTTCTCCAGGCTGAGCCTCCCCAGCTCCCTCAGCTGCTCCTGGTGCTCCAGACCCTCACTGCCTTTCTTGTGAGGAGCCCAAAACTGACCCCAGGATTTGAGGTGTGGCCTGAGCAGTGCCCACCTGGGCACCCCAATGTCCCAGACTCTCATTTCCACCTTCCAACCACATCTTCACCAGTGTCTGACACCTTCTTACCCCAAGGAAGCCTCTCCAGTGCCCCCCTGGCCCCCAACACTCACCTTGGCCAGGTCCAGGGGGGTTTTCACCTCCTCCCCATGAGCGCTGGGCTCGGGCTGTGCCGGGGTCTCCTGCCTGTTCCTCCCTTTGCGCTTCCCCTTCTTGCCCTGGTCCCGCAGCACCTCCAGAGCCTCTGCAGTGGGAGAGGCACAGACACAGGAGCAACACTCAGGTCACCCCAAAGCTTCTCTTCTCAGGCTGAACAACCCCAATTCTCCCAGCCTCTCCTTCCAGCTGAGCTGCTCCATCCTCTGAACGTTCTGGTGCCTCCTCTGGCCTCACTCCAACAGCTCCACGGCCTTCCCGTGCTGGATTGCTCTCACACATCATGAAGCAGATAAAATCTGATGGAGCTGGAGCTCACCAGGCTGTGCAGGGATGGGAGGTGCACAGAAAGAGCCTGGCATCAAATATGGGCCTCTGTGGAACCTCCCACCCTGCTGGGAACCTCAGGAAAGAGCAACACGTGGGATTTAGGAGCAACTAAACTGCTTTGGCCTCTAATAAACAAATCAAGAGAGAGGCTGGGTAAGTGCCAGCAGAAGAAAAATGTCCCTGGACTCTACTTCATGACTGAAAACGTGTGGCAGCAGCTCTCTGGCCACAGACTTTGCCAGAAAAATCCTAGTAAGCTGTGGGAAACTTAGAGGAAAAGAATTCAAACCATTATCTCTCCTTCTATAGCCACTGTCTATAGATGGTTCTATATATGGTTCTCTAGAGTCTGTTATTGATAGCCACCAATAAATGTGTGAGAGGTTTCCACTTTGACACCAATCAGGTCTTAGGTACACCATTGTTTCTATAAGAACTGTAGATTTCCAGTAATAAAGTGTCTTTTATACCTTCTTGTGAAAAATGTGTCTTTTACGATTGGCTTTTTGCAAATATTAAAATGAATATTATATGTGTTGTGTTAGAAAGTTATGCTGTGTTAATTCTATTCAGTACTGTGTTAAATATAGTTTTAGGTTATAAAAATCGTTAAAATAGAAACTATGCTATGTAGGATACTTTTTTTTTTTTTGTAAAGAAAGGACTTGCAATGAGATAGCAGCCACAGGACACCTGAATCTTCCAGAGAAAAAGAATTTATTGCTCCATTATCAGAAGAAACGAACTTCTTCCTGCCTTGAAGGTGCTATCAGGATTCAGAGGAAGAAGCTGACACTGCCCAGACAGAATCCTGTGTTTGAATGGAATTTATGCATCATGTATGAGGTGTATGAATATGCAACAGGCTGTTGTTTTTAAGGGTTAATCCTCTGTTAAGGTGGGTCCTTTTTAGGGCTTATTTTGCCTGGAAAAGGTACCCAGACTGTCCATAACTCTTTGTCTCTATTGTCTCATATTATCCTAATTCAAATTGTCCAAATTGTCATTACTCTAATTGTATTACTATTTTTATAACCATTTTATTACTATTAAACTTTTAAAATTTTAAAAACAACTGACTGGCGTTTTTCACACTTCTGGATCACGGAGTCAATGCTCATTATTACCTGGCTGGGGGCCTGCTACCACAAAAATCAGCTTTAAACTGCCCCAAATCAGGGATGGGATGGTATCCACACAGGGATTCGTGGCATGGAACTGTTTGTGAGCACAACAAGCAGGTTTATCTGGGAGTTTCGCACAACAACCGGGTTTATCTGGGAGTTTCCCGCTCTGCAGCACTCACCGTCCTTTTTCCGGTAGGCAGGGAAGGGCTCGGAGGGCAGCTGGGCAGATTTCCTCCACCGGCTCAGCAGCTCTTCCACAAACCAGCTCTTCTTCCCGTCCGTGCCTTGAACAAGGTCCACAACGTACTCCCGGATCTCCTCCTCGTTCGTGATGGATAAGATGTACCTAGGGCGGGCCGGGGTGGATAAAAATGGGTGAGGGGGAGGATGGTCCGCGCTCTCGCGGCACAGGTGGGACATTTATCTTTCCTTTTCCATCAGGTCTCTGTGGTAAGACCATGGCAGGAGGTAGAACGATATGATCTTTAAGATTCCTCCCGACTAAGAGCAATCTGTGCTTCTGTCACCTCACATCCCACCTCCCGCCACTTCTCCTCCCCGAATCTCCCCCCGAGCCACAACCCCGGGCAAACTCCCGGCAGCTGCTCCGGCACACCGTGTTTCCTCCGAGGAGCCCCTCTCAGAGGGCAGGAGAGCCCCGCCCGGCCCCGGCCCCGCTCACCTCACCACGTCCTCGCCCACGTCCAGCCCGAAGTCCCCGCGCAGGTGTTGGACGCACCAGGCCAGGAGCGCGCTGGACGCCGCCATCTTCCGCGGGGGACGGGAAATGCCGCCGCACCGCCCGGCACCCTCCCCTTCCTTTCCCTTCCCCCCGGGAACGCGAACGCGGAGCGACCGTTCCGGGACCAGTTCATTCAAACCGGGAATGGCTTGGGTTGAATGGGACCGTAAATCCCCATTCCATTCCATTCCAACCCCGCGCTGCGGGCAGCGACACCTCCCGCTAGACCACGTTATTCCAAGCCCCATTCAGCGCGGCTTTAAACACTCCCAGAGCTGGGACGGCCACAGACGCTCTGTGCAACCCGTACCAGCCCCTCGCTCCCCTCGCAGGGAATTTCTCCCCAGTATCCCGCCCGGGCAGAGGAGAGCAGGAAGGGCAGCGGGACGGGGGCGGCCCCGTGCTCCATTGGCGGGCTGTGGCCAATAGCGCTGCCGGGGCGGAGCTGGGCCGTGCCGGGTAGGGATGGCGCGGACCAAGGTGGATCAGCGTGGTCGTGCCTTCCGCAAGGGTGCGGGAACGGAGCGGGACGGGGACAGGGATAGGGATGGAACGGGCTGAGGGGCGGGAAGGGAACGGGCAGGGCTGAGGGGGTTCCGAGCGGGCCGGGACGGGCAGGGGCTGGAGGGGGTTCCGAGCGGGAAGGGAACGGGAGGGGCAGGGCTGAGGGGGGATACCGAACGTGATGGGCAGGGCAGGGCTGAGGGGGGTTCCGAGCGGGAACGCGACGGGCTGAGGGGGCGGGAAGGGAACGGGACGGGCAGGGCTCAGGGGGGTTCCGAGAGCTACGGGACGGGCAGAGCTGAGGGGGGGTCCGAGCGGGAAGGGAACGGGCAGGGCGGGGCTCAGGGGGGTTCCAAGCGGGAATGGGACGGGCAGGGCTGAGGGAGCGGGAAGGGAACGGGCAGGGCAGGGCTCAGGGGGATTCCGAGTGGAAGGCAGGGCTCAGGGGGATTCCGAGCGGGGGAGGAAAGGGACGGGCAGGGCTCAGGGGAGTTCCGAGCGGGAACGGGACGGGCAGGGCTCAGGGGGTTCCGAGCGGGACGGGCAGGGCTGAGGGGCGGGAAGGGAACGGGCAGGGCCGGGCTGAGGGGGGTTCCGAGTGGGAAGGGAACGGGACGGGACAGGGCTCAGGGGGGTTCCGAGCGGGAAAGGAATGTGACGGGCAGGGCTCAGGGGGATTCTAAACGTGACGGGCAGGGCTCAGGGGGGTTCCGGACGGAACGGGACGGGCTGAGGGGGTTCCGAGCTCGGCTGCTGAGCCCCGCTGTCCCTTTCCCCGCAGTGTTGGTCGCCCGCGCTCCCCGCAAGGCGCTGGGCTCCGGCAGCAGCGGCAGCAGCAGCGTCAGCGCGGGGCCGGCAGTGCCCGGCCGGAGAGGTGAGCGCGGCCCCTTCTCCTCCATCCCTTCCCTCCCTCGCTTTTTCCTTTCCTCCCTTCCCTCTTTCCCTCTCTCCCTCGCTACTGTGAAAAACGCCAATCACTTGTTTTTAAAATTTTAAAAGTTTAATAGTAGTATGATCACAGTAATAAAAATTTGGACAATTACGATTTAGGACAATACAAGACAATAAGAGCAAAGGGTTACAGACGGTCCGGGTACCTTTTCCTGGTACCTTTTCCTGGGCGAAATAAGCCCGAAAAAGGACACACGTTAACAGAGGATTAACCCTTAAAAGCAACAGCCTGTTGCATATTCATACACTTCATGCATGATGCATAAATTCCATTAAAACACAGGATTCTCAGTGTCAGCTTATTCCTCTGAATCCTAACAGCATCTTCAGGGCTGAGCGAGGCAGGAAGAACTCGATAAAATAGCAATAAATTCTTTCTCTCTGAAAGATTCTGGTGTCCTGTGGCTGCTATCTCAGTGCAAGTCCCCTCTTTAAAAAAGTACCTTACATAGCATAGTTTCTATCGTAACCTTATGTTATAGCCTAAAACTGTATTTAACACGCTGCTTAAGAAAATTAACACAGCGTAACTTTCTAACATAATACATGTAATATTTGCAAAAAGCCAATCATAAAATACACATTTTTCACACTACATTCTTTCTTCTTTTCTTCCCTCCTCCTCCTCCTGTTCCTCCTTCCTTCCTTCCTCCCTTTGCCACTCCCTCCCTTTGCCACTCCCGCCCGCCCTGCCCAGGCTGACCCGGCGCTCCCCGCAGGTGAGCGGCGCCCCGTGGGGCTGAACCGGGTGTGTGTGAGGCCGGTGCCCGCCTGGCAAAGGGGCATCAGCGACTTCCTGCAGCTGCCATCCAAGGAGAGCCGGGCATCCGACGGAGACACGCCCGGGACCAGCGGCCTGGAGTGGGTATTGGGGCAAGGGGAGGTGTGCAAGCCCAGGGAATATTTCTGTGTCTGCTCTGGGGTGCCCTGACTTTGACCCTCATTCATGGAGGAAGTTTCCTAAATTCCAGAATAGACTAGAATCCACAAAAGTGTGAAATATAGAAAGCAATGTAGGTGTGTCACTTGGTGAGATATTTAGGTTTTGGGATTTTTAGTGTGTTGTGGATGGAAGCAAGGTGGAGGGCACAGAGTATCCTCCTGGGTTTCTTCTTCATGCTTCTTCTTCCTCCTCCTTCATGGTATTTTGTAATTGGGCAGAAAAGTCCCCATTGCAGCTCTTTGGGATCAGTTATTGGGTTAAAAGGGAAAATAATCCTGGTGTCAGTTCTTAATTGGATAGTTTAGTCTTAAAAGACCTTGTACCAAGAGATTGTTGGCCATTTTGTGCCTTCTAATGAAAAGGTGCTGAACTCACAGCAGTGAGACTGTTTTAGTGATAAGAAATAATAAACACCTGATTCTGAACATGAATTACCCTCTCAAGTGCCTTCAGTCCAGACCCAGAGAAACCAACAACTGGGACCACCACAGGGAAGCAAGCTGTGATTATTTTTTCTCTGTGAAACTCCATTTTTGGAGGGGCAAGTTGACATTGTGTCTCCTGACCTCTGTGTCCTCATGGAAGTGATGTTTTTCACCAAATCTGGCAAAGTTTTCAGGGACCTCGTCGAGGTTCCAATTTCCATGTGCCAGGAATTGAATGGCTTTTCCAAGCTGGAGCCTCAGAGATTAACTGTAGGCTGCACTGCTGACTAAAAAGGCAGCAGTATAAAATAATGTCTTACTGTTTTCCATAGGGAATTCTGGGTTGGAACTCCATTCTTCCACCAGATATAGGTATTTCTAAACTGCTAGGGGGAGTTTGGAAATACCTATAAGATGCCATAAGAATTGGCCCCAAATTGTCCTGCAGGACAAGCAGACAAAGGCTTTTAAGTTGGTGAAACAGAAAATGTTTGCTGTAGCACGGGAAAACTTTCATCCTTTTAATTTGGAGTTTGTGGGCTGAACAAGAAAAAGGTGGAGGGAAGAGAACACAGAATAAAGGAGCCCCTGTCAGTCCTGATGCCTCAAGGTCTAACTAAGTCCTTGGGCTTTGGGAAAAGCCTTTCAAACCAGAGCTGGTTCCTGCTAATGCTTCTGAAATAATGCTCCTTACAGAGCTCGGCCCCTGCCACTGGATCCTGCTGAAGAGGGAGAGTGCTTGGAGGAAGAGTAGATGTGACCTGACCTCAATTTTCATGTTAAAATGCTCCTCCTACTCCAGCTGGGTTTTGTACATTTGCATAGCTCTTTACTTTTTTTTTTATTACTTCCTTTCAGCTTTTGTACAAGCCTAAAAGTCTGAGAGATGGCGCAAACACTGGAGGAATTAATTAGTTTTTACTGTTTGGCACTTGATGTTCATTGTAAAGCACTGGTTTAATTTTTATCTTGGTTTGCTTGAGTTCCTCCTGCTTTTGTCTTTCATCTTCTGCCTGCCTTGTGTTTGTGCAAGACTTGCATGATCATGGTTGTTCCGTTACTGCAAAGCAGATCCTCGTTTTTAATAAACTGAAACCATCTGAGCACACACCTGTGCTGTGTCTTTACTGCAGTAAAAGCTGTTAATGAAGATTTCTTTGTCCAAAGATGAGAAACTGGACTTGGAAAGACACTGGAGAGGTGGGTGGGCAGCTGAAATTTGCTCTGATTAGAGTTGAAGTTTGATTAAAACAAACTGGTTGTTCTAAAGAATCAGAACTCTGAAAGCTGAGGCGGCAATAAATGGCTAAAACTAAATAAATCTTGTTATTGTGGATGTTGTAACATTGCCACATAACTTCTGGGGAAATTCATAGGAAAAAAGCAAGTGGGGCCTTGTGCTAGGTCTTGATGTCAGGGGTTCTGCTTCTGCTCCTCCTCTGAAGCTCCCTGAAGTTAACATGAGCAAATGAGAAGGGGAAGTTAGGAGGAGATTAAAATTTAAATTTAGCACACCAGGAGAGTTTAGTGGCAGCTGTTGTAGGTCAGCCTGCTGGGGAAAGCAGTGAATGCTGTAAAAACCTCTTCCTAAAAGTCTATTGATAAAAAGGAGAGTTGTCACAGAAAAGCAATTCAAGTTTGAATGAGAAGCTGCAATTGATTTAAGATTATGTAAATTAAGGGGAAAATCTGAACAAGCCAGACTTCTTTGCCCTAACACCACACAAAACATCATCACAGTGACAGGTGGCATTAATGGCAGCTCTTTCCTGTCCCTTTGACCTGCCAAACCAGCGTACCCTCACTTCCATTTCTCCTATAAAAACGCCTGGGAGGCAGCAAACACCTGGGGGCTCTGATCAGATCCCATCCCCTGCATGCCCTCAGCTGCTGCCTGTGTTCAGCTGCTCCCTCAGGGCCGTGCAGCTGCCAGCTGGGAGGGGAAGGATGAGGAGCTGCTCACCAAGGAGCAATGTTGGGATCTCAGCTGGTCACAGTGACCCTGAGAAAAGTTGGAAAGTCTCTTTATGCAGCCTGGCACTTGATGAAGCAGTCAGAGCTCTTCATTTGTCAGTCTCAAGGTCGTTTATTGTTTCTTATCTGTAAAATTCTTTCTCCTGTCCTGCCAAGGTCAGCTCAGCAGGACAGTCCCAGACACTCTGCCTGGCCCAGGGTGGTGTTATCTCTTTATGCTACAAACTACATATACAATGTTTACAATTGCTTCCCAATACCTATCACCTATGTTAGACAGTGAGCTTCTACTCTAAACCAATCCCAAAGTGCCAACATCACAGCAGAAGATGGAGGCCAAGAAGAAGAAGGAGAAAGGCTGGACACACCCAGTTCCCTCCATCTTGCCCCCTGAACCCCCATACCAGAAACCCCAAAATCTACTTTTCCACCCCGTGATAACTTCACTGTTATTCTACCCAAACTGTTGTGGCTTGCTGATCTTCATATAAGGTTTGTAATTTGCTCCACAGGTGATAATCAAACCCACAGGTGTTTTAGGCTCTGTGCCAGAGCTTCTGAGCCCCCTGGCAGGGGTCTTGGCTGTCCTGGCCAGCCAGAGGGATGCCCTGGGTTCCCACAGAACAATGCTTGTGGAGACCTGAACCACAGATCCCAGAATGGTTTGGGATGGAAGGGACCTCAAAGCTCATCCCCTGCCATGGGCAGGGACACCTTCCATTAGCCCAGGGTGCTCCAAACCCTGGCTTTGGACACTTCCAGGGATAGGGGCAGCTTCTCTGGGAAATCTGTGCCAGAGCCTCACCACCCTCACAGGGAAAAATTTCTTCCCAATATCCCATCTAACCCTGCCCTCTGGCAGTGGGAAACCATTCCCCCTTGTCCTGGCACTCCAGGCCCTTGTAAAAACAGTCTCTGTCCATGTTTCTTGCTGCCTCCTTCAGGTCACCCTGAAACTTCTCTTCTCAGGCTGAACAACCCCAATTCTCCCAGCCTCTCCTCCCAGCTGAGCTGCTCCATCCTCTGAATGTTCTGGTGCCTCCTCTGGCCTCACTCCAACAGCTCCACGGCCTTCCCGTGCTGGATTGCTCTCACACATCATGAAGCAGATAAAATCTGATGGAGCTGGAGCTCACCAGGCTGTGCAGGGATGGGAGGTGCACAGAAAGAGCCTGGCATCAAATATGGGCCTCTGTGGAACCTCCCACCCTGCTGGGAACCTCAGGAAAGAGCAACTCTGGGGACTGAGGAGCAACTAAACTGCTTTGGCCTCTAATAAATAAATAAACCTGCTCCCTCTGCACAGATAAAATCCAAATGTTTGCAACAGGACCTGCAGCCTTAAAGCTGAGTTTTCAATAGGAGCAAAATGCAGGAGAAGATGTTTACTTGGCTGCTTTCCTGCCCCAATGGGAATACAGGAGGGTGACCTTCAGCCCACCCTCCCTGGGGCTGGAGCTGATTTCGCTCCAGCTGTGCCCCTGCTGCCAATCTTTGAGTCTAGAGGGAAACAGGAACAGCACCCAGCTCTTCTGAAAATAAGGGGAAAAATTAGAAAAGGAGAGAATGCTAAAGCTCAGGAGCTTCAGACAGCCCAAAATAAAATTTAGAACTAAGACCAGACTTATAAGAGGTTTCCATGTCCAAAAGCTTGCCTGGTTGTGTTTTTTGGGTTTTTTTTCCAGCTATTGTTGTTCCAATAAATATCTCCTTAGAATGCTGAAGAGAGCTGCCCCTATGCTGACACCTGTGCTGAAGGATTTCCATCAATCTCAAGAAATGCTTCAGCCCAGTGACATAATTAATAGTGAAATTTAATGTGGTAAAGAGGGGTCATGCACAGTGCTGAAAATTAATTTACAGATAAATTGTCTGTATCACTGTACTCGGTGTAATGTTACAGCACCTAACAGGTTTTCCCTGTGAAATGGGATTTCCACAGTTTTAGGGCAAGAGGTGTGGTGCAGAGAAACCTCCTAAGGGGAACAATCAGCTGGAAATCCAGTCAGTATTACTTTTATTTCTTCAGAGTAGTTTTTACTTCTGAGGTAATTTCTTGTAATTTTAAGGGATTATGCTATAATAATGATATTTTGGTTAAATCCATATGAGCACCACGACTCATTGACAGCCCCTTCTAGTGCCTAAAAGGGGTTCAGGAGAGCTGGAGAGGGACAAGGGATGGAGGGACAGGACACAGGGAATGGCTCCCACTGCCAGAGGGCAGGGATGGATGGGAGATTGGGGAGAAATTCCTCCCTGTGAGGGTGGGGAGGCCCTGGCACAGGGTGCCCAGAGCAGCTGTGGCTGCCAAGGCCAGGTTTGATGGGGCTTAGAGCACCCAGGAAGAGTGGAAAGTGTTCCAGGGGGATAGATTGAGAGGAATTTAAAGACATTTTCCAGCCCTAATCCAGCCCGTGGCTGCACCACTTTCAAACACTTTTCAGTACCCCGGGCTGACCGTAGATGTCAGCAGCAGCTTCAGCTACAAACGCTGGGCTGTGCCAGCGACCAGACAAGGCTCCTCCTGCCTCGGACCAGCTTATTTAGGAAACGTGAAGAGAATATATAAATGTACGGACGGGAGACTGGAATTGCTCATTTCCTGAGCCTGTGCTATCTTGCCAGGTAAGGAAATGGCCCCAGCAAAATCACCCTCTATGTCACCTGCTGAATCCCTGTGGCTTCCTCGAACCCAGCGGTGTGCAGGGTCAGGGATGGGCAACCCACTCCCCCCAGCAGCTTTATTTCCATCCTCACACATGGAATTTTCTTCCAATAGTCCAAATAATGATTTATCCGACCCCTGACCTCGAGAACAGCACGGCCCTGAGAGCACTAATGAGCAATAAACTGCTTTCAGCTGAGCCTGCTATTCACGCCTGAAGGTCCAAGAGCTCCTTTTGACCCAGGCTGGGGCACCCACACCTTTCCCCAGGGGATTTTGGATGTACCCGCATCACAAATGAGAGCTCAGGGGGTCACTGCTGCCACAACTGGGCATGTGGTTCAGCAGGGGCTGTTGGATGCTCCAAAGACAGCTGCAAAGTGAGCAAACAAAGGAGAGGAGATGGAAGTGTTTAGGAAAAAAAAATCCCAAGGGCCTAATATATTGAATTTTAAACCTTACTGGGCAAAATGATCTTTGTTTGGCCAAGAGACAGTGATGGAACAGACACCATCCCATCTCATCCCCATAGCCTAAGGCTTTTTCTCACAGGGATAATCACAAACTGCTGCTGCTCCAGAGCATTTTTGAGCTTTTCCTTGCAGACCCCTTCTCCCCTGAACAGGCCAGACAGCCCATTTCTGTTGGATTTAGCTGGAAGGAAGGAAGGCAGGAAGGATCCCCTGCTGCTGTCCTGCTCAGGGGGCAGCTGCTCGGCGGGGACAGCAGATGTCTGGGCCATGGGGACACAGACAGAGGGGAGGGAGCAGGGCCATCAGCTGTCAGCCTGCCGACCTCTTACCCCGCCATGGGAAATCCACTGCCAAATCTCAGGGATCTCATCCCCACATGAGGGAGTTTCATCATTTTTTTTCTGATTTTCAAGGCTTTTTCTGTTACCAGACCATGTCAAATTTATAGCCGTGATTGTTGACTTCCCATCTTTGGAGCGCAGCCTCTCTGCTGGGGACACTGTGCTGTAGAGTTCAGGTGTTGCCTGCTTGTGTTAAGGGAGATACACTCGACTCCTTCTAGAGCTAATTTTGCTAAATTCCAAACCTGTTCATGCACATTCCTGCTGTGGATTGAGTATTTACAGGGCTGTTTCTACGGGAAGAGAGACAGGTGAGACCCTCTGCTCTCACCTCTCTGCCAAAACATGCGCTTTAAAGCTTTGTCTTCCCTTTAACTTTGCTTTTTTCCCTTTGGACATTACTCAGAAGGATATGAGGTCTGTGTCTGCAGGGTTCCCCTGCCCACGCTGGGGCGGTGCCTCCCTGTGCCTGATGCTCAACAGGAGCTTCATTGTCCTTGCCAATGCTGGGACAAAGGGGGATTGTCCTGCCCACCACGAGCTGCTCCATCCCGACCAGAGATGCAGGAAGAAAAGCAGGAGGTTTCCTTTCTCTGCATGATAAGGTGCTTGGGAATCAGGCTGGAATCTCACCTATCTGGGCTGAGGACGAGGAAGCAAGGAACTTCCACTGGGGTGCTCCTCACTCACCCCAAACATTTTTGGGTCAGTTTTCATCCCTCCTTTATTCAGCACGCAGGCTGGTGTTCAGATAAACTCCCAAGGGATTATCACAGGGCTAATGAGAATCCACGCGTTTAATAGGGCTTAGCAGAAGAACTTCTCGGACTAAAATTGATGATAAATCATTTTTTTCAGAATTAAAATGCTCCTTGGGAGTGCCCAGAGGGTTCAGAGCAGAAAAAAAATGGGAGCTGAATTGCAAAAAATGCCTCCCCCTTTGATCAAAGGTGTTGTCAATATTGTGATATCCACATTATTATTATTTTCCACAGATAATAGCACAAAGAATGAGCAAAATAAGCTCATTTTGGAGCAGAGGTTCAGGGTAGGGTTTGACAAGATGCTGCCAGATAAGGCTTTTCAGGTGCCTGGATTGAGACATTCTGCTTTTGATATTGACAATTTAAAAGGTTTAATCAGAAATATTAAGCCTTTATTAAACCTATACTGAGTCAGCCAAGTGTGTATAGCTCAGAAAAGAGAAAGAAAAACCTAAAGTGAAATGTCCATTTTTATTAGAACTGGTCTTTGTTTTCTGGTCCACAGCATCAGGGAAAAATTTCTAAGCTCGGGCTCAGGATTATGAAGTAGTAGGGGAAATAAAAATTTTAATGCTTAAATTCTGGATCTGCACACATTTTCCAAATAAACCTTTGCTTCATCCTTGGTGGGGCCCATATGCTGGCAAGCTGTTACGTGTGTGGCTGGATAATGGGATTGTCCCAGACTGGAGGCCTGCACACCAGGGAGGAAGGTTTTCCTCACAGTGTTTCTAACCATTTTCAAGGAATGAGCAACCTGGTTGGGTGGAAGGTGTCACAGCCCATGGCAGGGAGGGAATAAGATGGCCTTTAAGGTCCCTTCCAACCCAAAGCAGTCCGTGATTCCATGATTCTATGAATACGTCAGCTTAAATGCCAAGAAAACGCCAAGTTCTTTGCCAGAATCTGCCTGGCAGCATCCAGGTGACAACACCAGTGGGTTTCTGCTCCTCTTCCACTGATTCAAGGAATGGTTTGGGTTGGAAGGGACCACCCCAATGGGTGCTGAAGCCTGGGGGATTGCTGAGCCCCAATGGGGTGCTGAGCTGAGCCCTGGCTGATGCTGAGTGCCAGAGGATGCAGAACCCCACTCGGTGCTGAGCCGGTGCTGAGCCCCGGAGAGTGCTGAGCCCTGGCTGATGCTGAGCCACAGAGGATGCAGAACCCCACTGGGTGCTGAGCCCAGCTTAGTGCTGAGACCCAATGGAGTGCCAAGCTGAGCCCCAGAGGATGCAGAACCCCATTGGGTGCTGAGCCCAGCTTTGTGCTGAGCCACAGAAGATGGTGAGCTCCAGTGGAGTACCAAGCTGAGCCCCGGAGGGTGCTGAGGTCCAGTTGATGCTGAGCCAGGTTGGCAGTGAGACCTGGAGGGTGCTGAGCCCTGACTGATGCTGAGCGCCAGAGGATGCAGAGCCCCATTGGGTGCTGAGCCCAGCTTTGTGCTCAGCCCGGTTGATGCTGAGCTCCGGTGGGTGATGAGCCGAAGGGTGCTGAGTCCTGGCTGATGCTGAGCCCCGGCTGATGCTGAGCTCCAGTGGGTGCTGAGCCGCAGTGGGGTGCTGAGCCTGGAGGATGCTGAGCTCCAGTGGCTGCTGAGCCTCGCTTATGCTGAGCTCCGGTGGGTGCTGAGTCCCGGAGGATGCTGACTCCCGGCTGATACAGAACCCCGGCGGGTGCTGAGCTCCAGAGAGTGCTGAGCCGCAGCGGGGTGCTGAGCCCGGCTGCTGCCGAGCCCGGCCAGCAGCGCAGCCCCCGCGGCCCCGGTCCCGCCGCGCTTCCCGCCCGCCGCTTCCTCCTGGCAACGCCACGCGGTTTCCAGGGCCGGCGGTGCCCCGGAAGCGGCGCGGGCGCGGCGCGGCCATAGGGCGGAGCCGCGCGGGGCGGTGCCGGCGCCGAGCGCTGCCGGGTCGGGCTGTGGCCGTCGAGTGCCGTGAGGGAGGAGCTGCGGCGGGCGCGGGGAGAGCAGCGGCGGCTCCGGCCCGGCCCAGCCCGGCCCGGCCCGCCCGGGGAGCGCAGCGCCGGCGGAGCAGGTACGGCCGCGGGGCGCGGGCGGCGGGGCCGGGGGGGGGGCGGTGCTCGCGGCCCGCCCGCCGCGGAGCCTCCGCCGGGCTCGGCGCTGCCGGGGCGGCGGGAGCGGCTCCGGCCGGGCGGGCGGGCGGAGGAGCCGCCGTGGGGCGGCCCCAGGGAGCCCCGGGCGGGGCGGCGGGCGGGGGTCGCGGCTCCGCCGGGTGTGGGCGAGGGGAGCGGGGCTGGTGCTGCCGGCGGGGCGGAGCGGCGGGATCGGATCGGGGGAAGGCGGCAGCCCGAGCTGAGGGGCTGTCCCGGGAGAGCCGGGCACGGACCTGCCCGGGGAGGAACGGGAGGTGCCACCTTCCTCCCTGGTGGTGTTCCCAGTGCTCTGTGGAACTGGAGGTGTATCAGCAACTTATTTGTGTGAAGAAGTTGTGTGTCCCCCCTACGTCTGGGAATGTTTGGCACACTGTGAAACTCTAAGGGTTGGGGTTTGTTGTCTTATCCAAATAATGGAGTCGGGATGGTTTGGGTTGGAAAGATCTCAAAGGTCATCTCATTCCAGCCCCTGCCATGGACAGGGACCCCTTTCACTAGACCAGGCTGCTCCAAACCACGGCCAGGCTGGCCTTGGACACCTCCAGGGATGGGGCAGCCTCTGCCCCTCAGGAGGGTGACATCTGCCCTTCCAAATGTTTCACCGCTACCCACAGTCCCCTGTAGCCTGTCTCGACAGTGACTTCTCTGTTCCTGGGAAGTCTCCTGAGCAGAGTCCAAGCTCTGTCGAGCTGCCTCCCGTGCCTGACTTGCGTGACATTTTCTACCTTGCTCGTTTCTGGGCTCACCATGACCTGCCTGCAGTCCCACTGTCACGGGTGTGACCTCAGACTGGACTGGTTTTTTTTTTTACTAGTGACCTAATGCCTGTCAGCTTGTGCAGCCACTCCCCAAGTTCTTCAGGATCTGCTTTTCCTTCTCTCAGCTGCCCAGCTGTGATTTACCCAGACAAACCATCTCCACATCCCTGGTTCTGTGCTGTGCTGGTAACTCAGTCCCTCTTGGGAGAGGATGATGGGTGAACTGGGAATCACGAGCTTTGTTCCTATTGAGAAGCTCTTATCAAATATTAGCAGCATACACATTCCAAAAAACACAAAGAGTGCCTTTGAATTATGAGTTATTTGCAGAGATTCAGGCTGCAGAATTCCTCAGTGCTTGCCAGTGGCTCAAGTTTTAGAAGTGCCACCTGGGTGGTGGAGTGTTACTGATGAGAGAGTTTGGGTTTCATGACATTGCTGTTGTAGGGATGCACACCATGGTTATTTCCACGTGGAGCTGGGCTCACACTGGAGCTCCTGGAGCCAGGGATGAGCTGGAGGTGCTGCCAGTGATAAATACCAGCAGGAGTTCTGTTCAGGGAAGGTCACCGCTGGCAAGGTGTGACCCGATAAGAAAAGAATTTAAATATCATGGTGTGTCATAAAAAAAAAATCATTATTAGTAAGAAGCCATGCAGATGTAGTTAGGAAGAGGGAGGATGCAGGTGAGGGGTGCCAGGCAGATCTCAGTTTCCATGCTGAAGGTCTGGCCGCCGGTGTAGCGGCACCGCTGATGCTCCAGCCTTTTGGCAAAAACCTTGCTGACTCCAGTGAAATCTTAGACTATTGGCCTGATAAAATCAGGCCTTTATGCTCACACCCTGCGTAAGCACCTCGGCTTTTTTCAGATACAAGTGTTTCTTGAAACAGCTCCTGCCCTGAAATCGCTCTTTTGCTGGACTGGGCTGGTGCATTTTGTATTCTTTAGGAGATGTTGGGTGCTGAGGAAGAGGAGTCTCCTCTCTCTGCTCTCCTCTGCAAGTCCATAACTGTGTGTTTTCAACTGCTGGCCAAAAAGTCCTCACAAGTTTGGGCCAGTTTGGGCTCCTTGCTGTGTTTTGTGTAAGTTCTGTTTTCTGGACATGAGATCTGGGAACTCACACCAGATTGTCACAATAAATTTACCTGGGACATACCTGCCTGTGTTTATGCCAGAGTTGCTTCCTATAAATCAGCTCTTCTCTCTGTTGGTGCTTTCAAAAAGCTTGGCCCAGCTGTTGGCTCCTTATTTTCAAAGCACAGTCACTCTTTTCCAGGTTCTCTTGTTGCTCTCTCTCCTGCTCACATTGGCAGGGCAGGGAATGGCTCTCTGGGATGCTGTGCCATGCCATGGAGATTCCTTTGAGCTGGTATCCTTCATGGCTGAGACAGGTTGGTGGCTCACAGCATGGCAACAAGCTCATATCCTGTCTCTTTATTTTTGCTTGGATTAAAGAGTTTTTGCAGTTCATAGCAGTGTTTGTGTGAAGTGCCTCATTCCAGCCCATCTATCTTGCTCTTCCATAGGAGTTTTCATGTTGTTCCAGTTCTCTGGATTGGCAACAGCCTGGTTTGCTGTGCCAGAGTCAGTGATGGAAAATCTTCAGGCAAGATCCTGAGTCCATCCTGGTCCACAGCCACTTGCTGCTTTCCCTGCTCCCTTTTCCAGCCCTTAGGAAGCGATCAGCCCCTGTGCATTTTCAGGTTAACAGATGAAATCCTGTGTAATGCCTTAAAAAGTGCTACCAGATGAGACCAGGAATCCATCTGGCCTGGTATCCTGCTCACTGGTAACCAGGAGCAGATGCTTGGGGAGGGGAGAACACAAACACAGCAGATCTAATCCAGGGAAATAGTGCTTTATTCTTCTCTCTCCTGCAGTTCATGACCTCCCTGAGCCAGGTGTCGAATTTAGGAACCTTCACACTGCTCTTCATGATATTCATGATTTTAGAAAAATACTTTTTCCATTCCTGGCAGTCTCTTGGCTGAATTGTCCTCATATATTTTGACTTCCTGTGGCTCTTCTTGTATCTCATGTCATTGCCAGCTGTGCTTCAGCCTCCTTGAGACAGGTAAGGGGTGGGGCACAGGGCAACAGAGGACATTGACAGAGGTGCTGGGTTACATTTATGGTATAAAAATATATTTATATTTTTAGAGATATTTTAGGGGTATTTTTCCTATATTATCATCTCTGTAATTACAAGTGTTGTGCTTGTTCATTAGTGATCTTGGAGCCATGTTTTTTGGTGGAATATTCTGCTGCAGTCCTGCTTTCCCAGGGTTGGTTTGAGTTCAGTCTCTCGTGTCGCCTGAAGTTGATTTTAGGGTGGTTGTTCCTGATGTGCTGCTCTGTGAATTGTATCACCCACTCATATCACGAGATTTTACTGCAATTCCTTGGAGTCATTGCTCTTATTTACTTCTCATCCTGAATTATTCAGAGTAGCAAATGTTGTCATCTTAGTAACACAGCTCGGTGTAAAGCAGAATCCTTTGGTGAGTCCCTCCTGCTGCAGAACGGACCAGTGATACATTCTTCCCCCTCCTTTACCTGTTATTTATGTACATGAAGGATTTTTCCTTTTATCCTGTAGTTTTTCTCTCCCGAGAGCTTTGATGGATTCTGCCATATAGTATCTTGCTTTTTTTCAATGGAGTTTATCAGCTGATTTTCCCCTTGTTGATGTGCTCTGTCCACTGCAAAAGGAAGAAGGAAAAGGAGAAAAAAGAACAGCAGCCCCTGACTCCTGAGACATGGCTTCCTTTTGTACAATATAATTATCTCTGCAGCAGTTTAGGCTGCTCTTTAGGCCAGCTCTGGTTTGCCCAGGCTCTGCTGAATGGTTCTGTGAAAGCTGGGCCAGGAGACTTTGGGGTACCAGCTTTAACAAGGGCACTTCCCCATCTCCTCCTGTGTGACTCTGGGGTGAAGTGAGGCTGTTGCTGTCACCTCATCATTTTTACCCACCAAAAGCCTGATTTTTGAGGTCAAGCAGGGAGAGAGGAGGTGGCCAAGCTCAACAGAGTGTGTATAAAATAAAATTTTAATTTTTTGGAGATGTTGTCCGATGATTGATTAACACAATAATGGATCGTGTGGCTTCTAACCTTTTTTTCCTTACTAAAAGTAATTTTAGTAATTTTAGATTTTGTAATTTTTTGTAATTTTAGATTTTGTTTCCTTCTTGGACATTTAGCCTTGCTGTACAGATGGGCTGGCTTTGATTACTTGGTCAGATCACACTGCAGGGCTCACACCAGTACTCCAACTGCTGTCAAGGGTGAAGGCAGGAATTAATTCAGATGAGATGTTTAGATGAAATTCTTCTCTGTGAGGGTGGGGTGGCCCTGGCACAGAGCAGCTGTGTCTGCCCCATCCCTGGAAGTGTCCAAGGCCAGGCTGGACAGGATTTGGGGCACCCAAAGGCTCTGCTTTTCTGGTTTAAACTTGTAATTCTGATGTACAGGGGATTTCTTGTTGACACAAAAAACTTGAGGTGCTCAGATGGTAGTGTCAGCTTAGGTCCTCTGAGTATGTGCTTACTCCTTGTGTTTTTTTAATGTCTAGTGGCTTCTTACTCTCCACTGTGTTCTAAATGAACTTGCTCTGTCCACTTGCAAACCAGACATTTGAGGTTTTTCCATCATGCGTTTAGATTTCCAGCATTTGTGAAGAAACACTCCTGACCCTTGTTTTTTGTCTTTCCATCTGGCTTGCACTGTGTTGATATTTTTTCCTAGCCATGGATTTTCACATGGCTAATTCTTGTCCCATCTGTAGGAGTTCTTGAGGAGATGAGGCTCTTCTTGATGAATCACCTTCTTTCCCCCCAAAGATGCATCCTCCTCAGATATACTCTCCCCTGGATCTGCTGGCTTTCTCTGCTCTTCTGCAGTGTGAGAGGAACCTTTGATTTTGATTGCAGGGGCCACTGTCACGGTGCTGTTTTGATCCATTCAGTCCTTGTTCTTTTACAGGCTTCCAGTTGTCCCAAAACCTTCTCAGATCCTAATGAACCCAAGCCCGAGTGTGGGAGCCATTCTTTGAGGTGCTGTCACACAGCTCTTGCTCACTGCCTTCCTATTCTCAGCCTGAGTTTTGCCTCTGTACCCTTGCAGACAAGAGCCTGGAGTGCCAGGACAAGGGGGAATGGCTCCCCACTGCCAGAGGATGGGGTTATTTGGGTTGCTGGGGGGAAATTCCTCCCTGTGAGGGTGGGCCAGCCCTGGCACGGCTTTTCCAGAGCAGCTGTGGCTGCCCCACCCATGGCAGTGTCCAAGGTCAGGCTGGATGGGACCTGGAGCAGCCTGGGATAGTGGGAGGTGTCCCTGCCCATGGCAGGGGATGGAATGGGATGGGCTTTAAGATCCTTCCAACCCAAACCACTCTGGGATTCTATGAAGTGGTAAAATCTCAGAATTTTTGTACCCGCCTCATCTCTATGTTCCACATTAACACCCCCCAGCCCCCGACCTTTGTTTTTTACTTGAGGGAGGAGATATTTGAATTTCTTGTTAAATGGCCCATTTAATTTCTGGTTCATCAGATCTCCCTACCTTTTAAACAATCCCTTTTTTCCTAGAAATTGGCAAAAGCAACAAAATGAAACTCACTAGGGGTGAAATTACCATTTTCTGCTGGCTTTTCATATGTTCTTCCTTCTTGTCAGATCCATTTGGAGCAGCCCATCTCCTGCAATGGATAGGTGTCTCTTACCTGTCTGAATCTTCTGGTTTGCTTTGCTCATCTTTGAGCAAATCTCTTCAGGAGAACAGCTTAAAAGCCTGAAAAGCTGACAGTGATTCCACCCTCAAGATCAGCCTGACAATTTCTGTGTTGTGGAAGACAATGGAATAGCTTGGATTTGCTACTCCGAGCATTTAATGCAGGAATTGGGGATATTCACCAGGGAGATGGGAAAATTGTTTTCCTGTCTGCCTCTGCTCTCCTGCTCCTTTTTTTTTTTTTCTCCCCCCTTCTTAGAGTTCTATTGTGACATTCCTTTAGGCTGGGAATATTGTGGCTGTTTACAAAGAGGTGAAGGTTTTTCTGCAGCCCCAAATCTTTTTCCTGAGGTCATCCTGTCTCTGTAGCTCTCTTAGATGAGTTGGCCACGTTGTGTGGGGTGCATTAGAGGAGGCCACATCATTTATTAAATATCCTGAGTAGCTGCTGTCCTATATACGTGTTTTAATGTCTGGTGATAAAGCCTGAGGAGTTCAGTGCTGAGGTTAAAAAAGCTCTGAGATACCTGGTTCCTATAGAGCTGCTCCTTTTTCCCAGCCCACAAGGAATTGCTGTGCATCAGTGCCAGAGGTAGTTACATCAAGTTGTAGGAGAAACCTATTTGAACTCTGTGAAACCAACCTGCCTGACGTGTTTCCTGGAGCTATTTATTTTATGTTAGAGAAGATGATCTCTTCCATCTTACTGATTTGCTGCAGAGCTCAGTTTGTGATTTAACCCCTGCCGTGCCCTGGGCTGATCCCCCAATGTGGGCAGCAGGACAGGGGTGGGGGGGATTCTGTCCCTCTGCCCTGCTCAGGTGAGATCCCACCTGCAGAGCTGCCCCAGCCTGGGATCCAGCATCAACAGGACATGGAGCTGCTGGAGAAAATCCAGAGGAGTCCAGGGCTCCAAGGGCTGGAGCCCCTCTGCTCTGGAGCCAGGCTGGACAAGAGAAGGCTCCAGGGAAACCTCAGAGCCTAAAGAGGCTCCAAGAGAACTGAAGAGGGAGTTGGGACAAGAGCCTGGAGTGCCAGGACAAGGCAGAATGGTTTCCCACTGCCAGAGGGCAGGGTTAGCTTTGATATTGGGAATAAATTCTTCTCTGTGAGAATGGTGAAGCCCTGCCACAGGTAATATCTTGTTTGTAGAAAGAAGCCAGACTCACTGTTCCTTTGTTTTGCACATTCATTTCTGAGTTACAAGTCAGAGGACAGATTCAGCTCATTTCAGCTGTCATCTTTCACATTAATGGAGGGCTCACAACAGGGAAAATTAACACAGGAAATGTGTCTGCATCAGTCTTGTGCTCAGCAAGGAGGGGTTCATAGATTGACTCATTGATTTGTTCAGGTTGGCATCACCTTTAAGAACACTGAGCCCAGCCATTAATGTTACTTCCCCTGTCTAAAGTTCTTTAGGTGGGTTTTGGAAGAGTAGCACTTCGGAAGAGTAGCAGTTTGGAAGAATAGAAGTTTGGAGTCTCTCAGACTTGCTGCATCTCCAAGCTTTCATTCCTCATCACTCAAAATTCCTTCCAGATCTGACTGCTGTTTGTTTGGGTCTGTTACAACAAATGAGAGGCAGTTCTCTAAAATACAGCTTTAATATCATGCATGGAAGGTGGCAGTTCTGGCAAGTGTCAAGGAAGAGTTTGATTCTTCCCAAGGCTGGAACAAGCTCCTTCATTGTGCAGCAATAAATCCCATCCTGCCCCATCCTGGCCGTCCTTAGTTACCTTCTAACTGTCTTCCTTTGTAATGCACGAGGCCAGTTTAGTTTCTGCAGTTTATTTTTATTTCCTGGATCTTAAAAGAACAAGTTTCATTGAGCAAATGAAACCTAAGAACCTTTAACATCTTATTTTAATGAAGCAGAGGCCACAGGCTTTGTAGTTGTCTCTTTTCAAGTCCGGGTTGGACTTCAAAGGTCTCGCCTTCAGGAGTTTCATGATGCAGACTCATCCTTGGTGTCGCTTTTTGGCAGGTCACAGCACTCTGGTTTGTGCTGGGGGAAGGGACTGGGGCAGCACGTGCTTTGGATGGCAATAAACACTTCCACAATACCTGCTGTGTGCCATTCCTCCAGGTGGCGAGGCTCCTGAAAGTGTCCAAGGCCGTGTTGGGTACGGCTTGGAGCAGCTTAGTCTAGCTGAAGGTGTCCCTGCCCATGGCAGGAGGAGGAACAAGGTGGTCTTTAATGTCCATCCCAACCCAAATCAGTCTGGGATTTTATGGTTGTTTCCCCACCCTGAATAATTTTCACTCCCTGGTTGCTCTCTCATTTTTCTAGCCACCCTCAGCTGGCTAGCCTTCAGTGCTGGGTTGGATGCTTTGGAAGCCCTCAGGTTCTCCAAATGATCATCCTGCAGCTGACATCAGGCCTGGAGCCACTTTGGCATGTGATCCTGCTTCCCAGCTGTCCTCTCTTTGGAAAGGCTTTGACCAGTTTCCCATTCTGGAGCAGCTCTCTGCAGTGTTGGCAGCGCTGAGGCTTCAGTTTGATTTGTGATAGATGCACTGCCAGTGAGGTAAATCATCCCTGGGCTGTGCTCTGCATCTCTGGGGGGATATCTCTGCTCAGATCCCTGGCATTCTGTGATTAAAATCCAAGCCTGGTATTAGGCTCCAACACAATTCACAGCTCTCTGGTTTTGTGTGGATTTGCTGGGCACAGTGCTGGCACTTGGTGGTTTTTATCCCTTCTAAGTGTTAGGAATTACTGGGCATGCCAGAATGGCTTTTCCTGTCATGATCTGAGACTGGGAGTGGGATTGTTTTGCAGCCACTTGTTCTGTTCTTCCTGATGCTTTGACTTTATAGAGACAGTGTGATTGAAGATGGGGGTTTGGGGGAACTTGGCTGCTGTGGTGACAGCTACAGGTTTTGGCTGGGGGACCTAGGGGTGATGGCATCCTCCTGGCTGGGGCCTCTGCAAGGACAAATTTATTGAGAACAGTGATGTACAGGGTGGCTGTTGGATGTTCAGGTAGCCTTCTGTGTCACCATCTGTTTGCAGAGGCATTAGGGGATGGAGCCTGACTTCCAGATGCCTTTTGGACCATACACGCTCAACGTGTGATGTGAGAAACCTTGTGCCTGGTTGGACTTGGTGTAGTCATCTTAGTGATCCTGGCTTTGCATGCTCGAGTTAATGCTTCTGTTTGAATTTCTGGCACGAAAATAGGTTCTTGAGCATCTTTGAAGACCTGTAGGGCTGAGGCAGATAGTTCAGAAATTCCTCAGTGGTGTCTTGAAACCAGATTCTTTAGATTGTTTTTTTCCTACAGAAGATTCTTGCAGTGATGCTGGACATCAAACCTCAGCTGACTGCTCTGGTCCTTCCGTGGGCTCGTGGCTGATACTGACCCCAAGACCTGACACAGTTGAAGAAACTGAGTCACCCCTGCCTGTTTGGCTTGGAAAATTATTAAATGTGTGACAAAACTGTTGGCTGATACACTTTTTGATAAAAAAAAGCCAAACTGGGGCTTGTCTTCACAAACTGTTCAGTCAGCCTCTGCTAACGTTTACAGAAGCTGGGAATAATCCCTGAGTTCTTGTCTATGTAGCTGTTAGAAGTGTAGTGTGAGGTGAGGTAGAGGAGGAAATGTGCTTGCTAAGGAGGTGTTCTGAAATATATTTGTGCTGAAACCCCATCTGTTAAACCTCCTTGAGCTCCTCCTGCTCACTCTGAATGTAGTAGTTTAAGCAAACCAGCTCTAACAGGATGGCAGTGTCCCATTGCTGAGTTTGTGGGGTACTCAGAGACAGCTCCTCTTTGATGGGTTGGGATCAGGCTCCCCATTTATAGCTTCAAGATCATTTGCAATTAAATGGAGCCAAGTCTTCCATGGGATTTACCCTAGGAACAGTGCTCCACACCAGTATCCGAGCTTCCCATAACCAACAGACTTGCCTGAGGCACAGGTTGGCTAAATTTAGTCTTCCAGCGAGCTTGGTACGACCTTGTGCTGCAAGGACTTTCTGCTTGTGTCTCTCTCAACACATAAACACTGTTTTGTGTGGTGGACAGAGCTTTGAGCCTCGAGGATGCCAAACAGCTTTTTGTGTTTGTCATTGGCCAACGCTTCCAGCGTGGCTGTTGGCAGGAATTCCCTTGGGATCTGAATGCAGTGCAAAAGGTTAATGAATGATCTTCTGGTACAAAGCCATCCTCTCCAGTGGGCATTGAGGCTTCAAAGGAGAAAGACCTGATATGGTGGGTAGAGCAGATTAGTTGGTAACAGACATTTCTAATTGACAGCTATGCTGAAGATAGGGGCTTGAAAACGGAAGTTGAACCAAAGCAGCTTCATACAGATGCAATTTCTGAATTGTGGGAAATGTAATGTGTGCCTTCAAGGTAACATGAAGCTTATCTGTGCAAAATAGCTCTTCACTTGAGCTTCTGGGAGAAGTTTGTAGCATGTGTGAGCTGGTGCACAGAGGTGGCCAGTTTGGCACGTGCTCCCTTGTGTGGGTTTGTGAAGTGAGACTCATCCTCCGTGTTCAACTTCAGCAACTTCTCCTTGAAGCTATTTCTAATTAAATATATAATTCAACTTATGAGCATAATGAAGAAGATGCCTTCAGTGTGTACTCAGAGCACTTCTGGAGCTCTTCTGCCATGCTCCAAAAATGCCAGGCTCCCCTGAAGTTGGCAGCACGCTGCCTGCTGAATGGGAAAAATTGCTGGAAACTCAAACAGGATTTTTGGGTGTCTGCCATGCTGTTCAGGAGCACAGTGAGTGGTGTGGGGTTTTTTGCCTTCTGAAAGAAACTCATTTGCAGGGGAGTGGGCAAAAACCTTTTGGTTGGCATGGGCATGGCTTGGAGCCATTGAGATTCATCTCTCTGGCATTGACTCAGTTGTTGTTGGAGCACTGGTTTCTTGCTTGCTACAGATAGCACACATTGTTTTATTTCTTGGAAGGCTGAAATATTAATCTGATTAAGGATTAGGGTCGCTGAGTAATGCACTGAGTAAATTGCAGTGGGTGAGTGTGTGATTACTCCTATTGTGTTGTGCATTTCTGGTCATTGCATCTTTACCAGGGTTGGAAAACCTGTGGAGAGAGAGAGAAAGTGGAGTTGAAGGTGAATGAGAAGCTGCCTGTCCTGGGCTGTCTGAAATGCCTGAGACTCTTGGGATTGGGAGGATTTCATTAAAAAGCTGGCAGCAAACTTCTGCATGTTGCTCTGGGGCTGTGTAGAAGCTGTTGGTTTAGAAGCTGGACAAACCCAGGGTCAGCATGTCCGTAAAATAAATGCTGGTAGGGCTGGGCAGTTGTGTGCATGCCAACATCTGTAATCCAGGAATGGCAGATCCTGGAGCACACTGCAGAAGTTTGCTGCTCCCTGGATCATCCTCAGTTGCCAATTGACACTGATGCTCTCCTGCTATTAATTCCACCTTTGTGAGCCTCCTGCCTTTCCAGCATCCTGGGGCAGCATGAGGGGGGGTAGTTTCTGAAGAGCTCTGGAGGATGCCTCAGGGATTCTCAGAGAAGGGGAAATCTCCAGCTGTTCCCAGGATACTGTCCATATCTACAGGCCTCCCATGCTGTGCTCTTCAAAGAAGATTTGCTCTACAATGTACTGAGGCTTGTGAGTAAAAGCATTCCAGGGAGGATAGATAGAAATGGAAAGGAGGGAAATAAAATTAGAAATTAGGGATGGAGGAAGGAATTGAACATAAAGTTCTTGGTCCCTTTAAAAGGGAAAAGTTACTGAAATTCCACCTTTCTATGCAGCAAGTGGGAGGAGGTGATTATAATGCCTCTCTTCAGCTTTGCCAGTGTGGGATCCAGCAGGAGCTGGGCTGGCAATCAGCTGGTGGCCCAGAATGGGGCAGGGACAGCCAAAAGTGAAGCAGCACAAGTTAATGTCCTACTCTGTGTCACACTAATTACATGCAGTGTATATATGTGTGTGTGTGTATATATATATACATACATATATATATATATATATATACACACACACATACATACATATATATATATATATATAAATATGTAGGGGTGATCTCAGTATGTCCCTGGGGCTGTTTCCCTTGTGTTCATGTCATGGCTGACCAACTGTGGGTTGCTTTTTAGCTTCTGTGCCTGCTAAAAATCTAGTTTTAATCAGACACTGACCTATTAAATTAATAACTTTAAGCATGGATGAGGAGCCATTAACGTAGTTTCATATCTAAACATGACACTTAGTGTTTCATTACTTTCTCTGGGATTGAAATATCCTATTGGAGAATGTTCACAGCTTGAAGTCTTTTTTTGTTACCTCCACAGAGGTACCTGCTGTGCCCAAAAGTGGAGATTTTGTCCTGCCTTTCCCATATGCTGCTTGTCAAACCTGTTCTGAACTGCCCTGAGTTTCTAACCTGGCACAGAGCTCTCCAGGTATTGTGGGGTTGGCTTTCTCCTGTTGCTGTGATGAGTTAGACTGGCTCAGCAGTGGCTGTGATGAGGGGAGAAGCCACTGGGGGTTCCTGCAGCTCCTTGGTTCCTGCAGGGTCCAGAGAGCACCTGTGGGCTTTCCTTCAGAGCTGCTGTTTCACCCTGGGGTCAGTTCTAGGCTGCAGGCATCTCCCCAGCTTTTGGGGCACTCTGGATTGTTGTGGGGTTCACACATGGAGGAGGAGAACCAGAACCAGCAAAATATCTTTAGGTCTCCTAAAAACTTGAGGGGCATCAGCAGAGGCCCTGAGGAATGGAGACTACTCAGATAATTTGGTGTTGCTCCCTCTCTTTAGAGAGCCATGGTGTCACCTGAGTGTGTGATGAGCTCTCTGGATCTCTCCAGTGAGGAAACAGGATCTTAAATATCTGCATTTGTGTTACTGGCTTGTGCTTAGGTCTGGAGAGGGCTGTGAGCTGAAAGAGCACTAAATCAAGAGTCTGTTAATGATTGAGTAATCCCATGTAGTAAGGAGAAATGTGGAGCAAATCATCATTGCTGTGCAGGTTGGGAGCAGCGAGTGCTCCAGCAGCTCTGTTATCCTCTCTTCAAAAGGATGTGAAGAACTGAAGCAGCTCTGCTTCAGATGTGAATCAAAGGGATCTTGCAAGAAAATTCCTTAGACTGGAGGGGATTATTTTCAAGGGTTTTTTTGTTATTATTCTTATTTTTTTAAAGTATTACTGCACAATGGTCTGGGTTGAGATTGAGACCTGGAGTGTGAACTTGGCCATGGCTGACAGCAAATGCCATTTAGTGTGACTTTAAACTTAGGAGGGCTCTGTCCCTCTTCCCAGAGGCTCTGGGAGTGGTGACATTTCTTGTGCAGATGACAGAAGGATATTACCTGTGTGATTCATGTAACCCATAAAGGGATCCTTGGAAAAGAAGAAAATAATAATAATAATACAAAATACGAGCAAAGTGCAGTGTGATAATGGTAATAGAGAGTGTGTGAGCTGCATGCTGTGTGCTTCAGAGGGAGGTGTAAGGTGAGTGAGTGCTGTGTAGAGGCACTTGGGGCAGATTGTGAGCAGAGTCTTCCTCAAAGCCTTTTTCCATAAGATAGTGGGAGTTCAAATTCTCACTTTTAAGTATTTTTCATAACTCAATGTTTAGTCAAGGTGGATGCTCAGTTTTGACCCTTCTCTGTGAACTCAGGGCACCCAGACCCTTACTGGGTGCTGTTGTGGGGTGCCCTCTGTTTTTGCTACAGGGGAAGCCAAAAGGGAAAAACTCCATTTCTTTGCCATAAAAAAGAGTAAAAAGCAGATGTTTCATATTAAGGTATGTGCTTGTGTTTCCCTGAGCCACACTCTCTCCTTCCTCCAGACCACTGTTCCTTGCACAGTATCTGCAGCTGCTGCAGGGGGAAAGGTTAAATCATCTCAAAGTGAAAAGTAAAATACTCCTTGGGTGGGCTTTCCCTGTTGGAGGTTCAGGCTCTGGAAGCTGTACCAGGCAGGTCAGGGTTTGGGAGCAGAGGCTCACACTGGAAGGATAAATCAGAGTTCTGTTCATGGGAGTGCTCAGCTGAGCTGTCACATCTCTGAGCTCCCAGGCTGAGGTGTCACCAAACCACATCCCATGGAGTGACTGCTGCTGGAAGCACACAGGGCAGCTCCATGCTGGGCTACCTCAGATATAGGCAGGGAAAACATTCCATGAAATTTGATTTAGAATAAGCAGGCCTCTGTTCCTGGTGAGTTAAAAGATTTAAAGAATCCCATTCCATGATATTCCTGTGTTGCAAGACTCTACCTGAAGTTGCCTTCATGTTTTCTCTGAATTTTTTATTCTTGTATTATTTGAGGCACTGTTCTGTTCCCTTTGATCACAAAGGTGGTTACCATCAGTTTGGAAGCCTTCAATATTTTGCTGTTAATGAAGTGTAGGCCCCTGTTATGTGTTAGGGACAGGCAGCTTACTGGGAATATCAAACCTTCATGTGCTGGGATGGTGTCACAGACATCTTTTCATGAAAAATCCTTTCTTTAGGATTTTTCCTCCTGCGGAGCTGAGAAGCCTCAGGAACAAAATGTAAACAAAGATTATCTGCTGCTGTGGGATGCAACAGGTAGATCTTTGATTAGCTCATCTTAGATGTTTATAATTAATGGCAAATCACAGTCCAGGTAGCTTGGACAAGAGTCTGAGACAGCTGCCTTTGTTATCATTCTTTCTATTCTATTCTTAGCTAGCCTTCCGATGAAACCTTTTTCTTCTATTCTTTTAGCATGGTTTTAATGTAATATATATAATAAAATATAAATCAAGCCTTCTGAAACATGGAGTCAAATCTCCGTCTCTCCCCTCATCCGAAAACCCCTGTGAACACGGTCACAGGATGGCATTAGGTAACTCCAAAAATATTTGCAGTTTTCCTTTTGTAAATACAGAATTGAGATCTTGACCTGTTTGCAGCATTTCCTTGCTGTGTTGGAGGTATGCAGGCTGCTCATGAGTTAAGGGAATTGGGAGGGGGATGTCAAATGGGTTTTGTGAACCACAGGTTTGTATAATTGTATTTTTTTACTGTGGTGTGAGCTGATAAAGGCTGTTCTGAGCAGTGCCCAAGTACAGTGTGGGATAAAGGCTGACTCTCTTGCTTCAGCTGAGCAGAATGAATGCAGATATCAGCTTTGGGGTGTATTCAGGGGGGAATTTGCAAATTACTGAGTCCCAGCAGGAGCTTTGCTTCAAGTGCAGTCATGAAGGCATTCATCTTTCTGTCCAGCTCTTCCTCAGGCGTGGAATGTGTTTGGTTTTGACAAAAAGACAGCAAAATCTACTCAACAATGTATGACTTTTCCCCTTTTGACCCTGCTACATTTCATGTTTTGAGGGCAGACAGCCTTAATGTGTCATTGAGGTCCTTTCTGCTTCGCTGCTGCTCTGCTGGTTTTGGTATCTGCTGATAACCAGCAGATGATGTCACTGATTTATTCACAGCAAATGCTGTTTATTGAGTGTGTGCAGCCAAAGTTCATGTCTCTTTCCCTCCTGCCAAGATTTGTTGTTTAGACCTGTCTGCCACTCGAGGGCCAGGTCACAGAGCCATCAGGGTGCATGTGGCAGCACAGTCCCCTCCTGCTGCCATGAGGTCCAGAGGGGGTTAAATGGGGCTGACAGGCCACCTCCTCAGATATTGTTCAGGTAGCCAGGGACTGCTGTGGCTGCAAAGTCTTTGTGTACAGAGTCTGGAGAAGAACTGGACACACTCCTGAAGAGGCTGCACTGAGTGTTCTCCATAGAACTGCAGAATGGCCTGGGTTGGAAGGGACGCACCAGGACCAGCAAAGTCCATCACCTTGCACAGGACAACCCTAACAATCACACCCAGAACACTCAGGTGCCCAAACTGGCTTGGGGAGGCCCAGAAATACAAACCACTGCAAGTGAGAGAATGCATAGTATTCTTACTCTCTTCCTTCCCTTCCCAAATATGTGTGCATGGGTGCTCTTCCAAGCTAGCTGTGCCCTGTTCTTTGGTTCACTTCTTTGCCTCTTGGAGGATGTGACACGAGGTCTGAATGGGCTCATCAATCCAGCTCCTGGTGCTGCAGAGCCACCCCAGCAATCCCACCCTGTCAGCTGGACTGATTCCCACCCACTTTTTGAGAGTGCTGTCCAAAAGGTCCCTGAGCTGTGGCACCTTGGGGCTGTGACCATGCCCTGAGGAGCCTGTTCAGTGCCTGACCACCCCTGGGGGAAGAACCTTCTCCTAATATCCAACCTCACCCTCCCCTGACACAGCTTCATGTATTTAAGGTTTATGCTGAAGCTGTCTGGCAGAGTTGAGGTGTCCTGGAGAGGCTTTACCACACACCAGACATGCTCTGCAGACACCTTGTATTTTTCCAAAGGAGTGTGGAATGCTTTGATTGAGAGTCTGCTCATGTGAGCCCCCACTGATCCAGGACTGATGGGTTGCTTTTCACATAAGTCACTTGTTTCTGGAGAGTTGCACATCCTGGGCACTGCTGAGCCAGGTTCTCATGGTCTGAGCTCAGCACAAGGGCTGGAGCATCATGTTGACTCCTGAGCTTGTGTTCCATCATCTGAGACTGGTGGGAACAGTTGTTCCTTTTCTGCTGTGCTCAGTGGTGTGAACACTTTGGAGCAGGGCAGTGTCCATTAGGTTGGAATTTGAATATTGTTCTTGTGCTTTAATTTGGGAAGAGTACAAACACCTCCAGCCTAAAGATGAGAAGCTTTTTCAAAGTGCTACCCTGAGTTTTGTGCTGCTAACTGATAATAAAATAATAATGAGCTGAAGTATGAAAGATCCAAAAACTGTGTACCAGCTTCCATGGAGAACTATGGAGAAGTGGATTTGTAGTGACTTCTCTGCTGTGGCAGGAGTCATGTCCTCCTGGCTCAGGCTGCCAAGGATTTCCCTGGTCCCTGGAGGAGATGAAAGACCTGGCTGTGTACTCCAGGTAGCAAATGCTGGCTTTTCACACCATGCCCTCAAGGATGTTAGTTTTTATCTGGAGCTGAAACAAACTTCTCGTCTGCTCCTTGCTTTGAAAAGTAATGTGGAAAATAACCAGCAAAGCTTAAAGCTTCTGGGGGAGCCCTGTTCTCTCTCACTGACAGCTCAAAGAGTTTTTGGGGTCTTTGTGGATTCTCCAGCCAGTGTTTCTGTGATATTCAGGTAATGGTTTAGGTTGAATGGGCTCTCAAAGCTCATCTCATTCTTACCCCTACCATGGGCAGGGACACCTTCCACTAGACCAGAGCCCTGTCCCACCTGGCCTTGGATACTTCCAGGGATGGAGAGTCCACAATTTCTCTGTTCCAGTGCCTCACCTGGGAGAGGTGAAGAACTTCTTCCTCAAGGGACCAACATGCTGCTTTTGGCCCTGTGCTGGGAACAGACCACTTTGCTGTGGTTCTCTTGACTGATGCAGGGGGTCTTCTCCTGAATACAGGTGTGTGGGACCCATGCCCAGCTCCACAGCCCTGACTGCTTCGTGTCCTCCTGCCTTTGGCACTCTGGAAAATCAGTAACTTATTGCTGAAGTGCCTGGTACAAAGCAAGGCATCCTCATGGGAGGATCCTGCATGGCTGTGAAACACCAAGGCCTGTTCAGCTCCAGGTGTGTGTCTCTGGGCCTGAGGCCTCTCTGGAGCTGTCCATGCTAGGACATGTCACAGGAAATGGGCTCAGTGTCTGAAGATGCTAATTAGGTGCAAAAAGGGTTAATTATTTGTCAAGAGCTAGAAAAGGACCCACTTGCCAGTCAGAGTTTCAGGTTTCCTCTTTTGTTGTAATTCTGCATTCTGCCTTATTCTTCCCTTCACCCAGGGATGTGGTCCCTGGATTCTCTTCAATGTCAGGCTTTGCACATCAAGGCTGGATGGAAAGGGAGAGGCTGGAGCTTGTTCCCATGATAAATGTGCTCTAACAGGGCTCTCCACATATTCTCACTTGCTAACCATTGCCAGAGGTGCCCTTCTGCTCCATGCCATGCTTGCAGCTAAATGAGGTTCCTGGCCATGTTTAACACAGGCAGGATTTCTGGGTGTGTGGCCAGGGAAAGGATGGAGACCAAGCTCTGCATTTTGAACCTGGGGTTCTCTCAAAATGCTGGAGTCACATCTGTGTGAACGTGGGAGTTGTGTTTGCTGTGCTTCAGGTCAAAAGGTCTGTTAAAAAGAGGTCTTGGGTGAGCTGGGGATGGGTTTTGCCACTTGGCCTTGGCAGTAGGAAGTGGCAGGGTCAGACTGGCACGGGGATTTTCCCACGTTGCACTTTGATCCTCTGGAACGTGCTGGTCGTCTTGTTCTTTGAGCAGAACATGAATAATGCCTAACCCCTGCTTCAAACCTGAACCCTAGGATGGCGTGAGATGATTTATTTACCTTTATTCCTCAAGTGAATCATCGTACCATGGAGTGCATTATAAATAGAGTCTTCTGTTCTGCTTCCTTGTTTGGAGTCACCACCAAACATTGGGATTGGTGTAAGGAAACTGAGGAATGAACCCATCTGGAATTTTTATGCACAGCTTTTGGTTTTCTGAGTTTAAGTAGGGCATGTTCCAAGTGGCAAGACAGCAGAGCTGAAAGGGTGTTCAGCATTTAAGTATGTGGACTGTCATGTTAATGGGATGCTCCAGTTTTTTGCCCAGGAGTGGATGACAAGTGGCTAAATAAAGCTGCAATCTCTGTTTTCCTGTGAATAGGTGCTCGTGTTTTCCCTTTCTTTGAGGTCTTGGTTGGTTTGGTACAAGTTTGGCTGGTTCTTCCTTGCTGCAGCCTCTGACCTGGTCAAATAAAGAAGAACAAAAGATGGCCTTAAATGCTTCACAGTAAATTTTATATTGAGGGCTCCATTCAGCTCCCTAATACCTTTTCATTTGTGAGGAGTGAGTGTCACTGCTTGTACACTGGAGCAGTGGCGTGTGTTCCTCACAATGGTGCTTGGCTTCATTCTGAAGCTGGTGCTGGATAATTGCAGAGGAGGATTAATTAATGACAGCTGTTGGGAGCTCGTGAGGACTTTCAAAGTCTTCTACAACCCCACTGAGCAATCCTCCAGGCTTCTGGGGGACAGAAACCATGAACAACATCAGAAAAGCACGGGTGTGACTTGGGCTGCACTGACCACAACTCCTGAAAGGACAGGTCAGAGCTGGACACCAAATTCCCATGTGCTTCAGTCAAAGTGGTGTCACAGCCACAGTGGCTTCAGTCTGTCTTGCATTTCATGATGGAGAAAGCAAAAACACCCTCTGCTTTAAGATATTAATATGGAACTTTACTGTTACCTTGCCACAACAGTTGGAAAAATAAGGATAGAGTGCTAACTTAGCTTGGAATACTCATTGGAGAGTTGGTTGCTTGTAGCTGTGTAAGGGAATCTCCTGTGGTGTTTCAGAAGTATCTTCTTTAGATGACAGTCAGAACTTAAAGTTGCTTTTTAAAATTCTCATTTTTGTTAGAACTCTCCATGTGTTTTCTTCCAAAGAGCATTACATTACATGCATTACATTACATGCCCAGGTTCTGAGTGCAGAACAGAACAGGCTGTCTCTGGTTGCTCTGGGCAGAGTTACCCAGAAATAGTTTCATTTCAGTTTGACTTCCACACGTGTCTTACAGTGCACTCCCCCTCAGAAATCACTGTTTGGAGGGTGGTTTTTAAGGAAGAAAGTCACAAACAAACAAAACCCCCCTGTGCTTCCTGCTGGCCAAGGTGCCTGGAGCAGGGCAGGAGATGGAGCCAGCCCAGGCACTCTGCGTCAGGGCAGTTCAGGTTTGGGAACCTGTTTGCCAAGGTGGGGAAGCACAGTTCACCAAAAACCAACCCTCCAATTACTGAAGAGACAGAAAGATGTGTTTTTAAAGAACTCACTGACATTCACATTATTTATTGCATGGAAAGCTTTGAGTTTGCCCTGACATAGGGTAAAGAGAATTATTTTCCTATGAGCAGTGGGGTTTGGCTCCGTTTCATCCCCATGCTTGAATGCTGCCATATCCAGCTGAAACCAAACAATGCCTTTTTTGTTTTTAAGCAGAATACAATAAGATTGGAAGTCATTGGTATCAACTGTTGCATGGAGACTTCCTAAAGTGTGTTTTCTTCCTTCCCAGGTTTGGTACAGATATGAGTGCCTGGCTGCCCTGCTGCTCCCGTGCCTCAGCACTCCCTGCCCTGTGATTTTGGATAGCAAGCCTAAGAAGTGAATTACACATCAGCTGGTGAGTGTCACATGCCTTTGATGTCCTGAGGTGTCCTAGCTTGGAGCTCAAATAGTCATTCCTAAAAACCCAAATTCACCTGTATTTGATAGGAGGCACCTCCCTTGTGGAAGCAGGGAGAACTGAGTCTGTTCAGCCTGGAGAAGGGAAGGCTGCATGGACACCTCAGAGAACCTTCCAGGATCTGAAGGGGCTGCAGGGAAGCTGGAGAAGGACTGTTTATCCAGAACAAGACAAGGGAGAATGACTTCAAACTAAAAGAGGGGAAATTTAGGTTAAATGCAAGAAAGAAGTTGTTCCCTGTGAGGGTGGGAGACCCTGGCACAGGGTGCCCAGAGCAGCTGTGGCTGCCCCATCCCTGGCAGTGCCCAAGGCCAGGACAGGGCTTGGAGCACCCTGGGATAGTGGAAGGTGTCCCTGCTCATGGCAGGGGGTGGAACAAGCTGAGCTTTAAGGTCCCACCCAACCCAAACCATTCTGTGATTCGCTGATTCTCTATATGAGGCAAGACACTAAAAATCCAGTATTTTATCTGGATTATGAATAAAATACCTACCAAGCCTATGGAAGGATGCTTAGAGACCCAAATGTAAGTTATTCAATTCTTATTCCTTATTTCCATTTTGGGTTTTTTTTTTCCTCTCAGTTTTGTCAGCATTTTTCATCTGAGGTAACTTATCTGGGAACTTACATCCCTGATTTCCTTTCCCTGGCATTATTTTTAGAAAGACACGTGTGGAGCTGAGAAGTAGGTGCTGCAGTGTTGCTTGTCAGTGACTAACAAGGAAATTGGGTAGGATTAAAGGCAGGGAGAGTCCAGAGTCTCCTCTGGTGAACTCAGAGCAGAGTTGTTGTGTTGTGTGTATAAGTTTGTTTGTGTGACAAACAAAGTAATGGCCAGGTTATCTAATCTGTAACAGCTCACCTATGGAATGAGCAGATAACTCAAAACTGAAGTTGTTGGTAAAATTTTCCTCTCCAGAACTCAAATGGAATAGTATTTGTAGGTGGGAGTGTTGGACTGGTTGCAGTGGGGGTAGATCCCTTGATTTCATGAAAATAAACCAGTGAGTGTTCTGGTTTGGTGAGGGTGGTGACCTTTAGGGAGTGCAAGTCCTGCTTGGCACAAGGGGTTTTTGGGGTGTACATGAAGGCTGAAACTGGCACCAGAGTTCCCTTTCTGGACTTCTGAAAAAGCATTTATGTACTGATAAACAATTTTTTTCTGTGCAGACTAAGTGATCCTGATTAAGTCATTGGGATGTTTTGTTTAGGGCCATAATTGTGCAGCATCCTTTGGGAATTTGTATCTGTTTTTTTCAAAGTGATTCAACAAAACAAATTCTTTTAAAATTGTAATTTCCATTTAGAATTTTCTCTGTAGAAAGTTTGATGAGCTCTTGCCTTTTGGTAATTTCAGCTGGGGGCGGGGGGGGGCACGGTGGATGTGCCACAGTTTCATCCTCTCAGCAGCTTCCAGCCTGGAGCAGAAATCTGCTTCCAATTTTGCTTGATATTGCATCTCAAATTTTTTTGCAGCTTCATTCCCTAAAACCAATTTGTCTATTTTTGGTGACAGTAGTAGGAGTGTCATTAATTGTTGAAAAGTGTTTAGTTTGAGCAGTTCAGGCTGGTGCAGTGCTTTAATATCTCCTGTGAGCCCAGCAGAGGCTGTGTCATCTGCCTGGGCCTTCTTTCACATTTATTTTTTTCTCAAAGAGAAGCCCCTGCAGCCTAAAGCTTTGCTGTTGTGATATTGTGGAGGGTTTATTTGGAGCTGAAGTCACTGGCTTGTTTTTCTGTAAGATGTCTGGGATCTTGGGAAGTTTTTCGCCTCAGATACTCCTATTTCCCAAGGTTTGTGTTCCTAGCATGCTTTGTCACTTGGGTGAAGCTTGTTTCCTGTTCCTGCCTCCTTTAATCTTTCTGTATATTTTAATTTAATATTTAAAGACACGTGTGAGTGAGGAGCTGGCTCTTGGCCCTGCCTTAGTGACCTCAGTGTGCTCAGTCAGCCACGTCCAGCTTGTGGAATTTGGCCTTAGGTGCAAATTTTTCTTTTCCTGGATGGCACAAATGAGCAAGAGCAACAGCAGCTGCAGCCTCAAGCTGATGTCCAAAATCAGGGAGACACCTGTGAGGGCCATGGGTGCCTCCTCTGCACCCTGCCTGCATCCTGAGAGCAGCCCTGGCAATGTGGGGAAGCCTAAATTTCTCTTTGTGCATGGAGCTTTCTAGTTGTATTAGTCATCCATCAGGCTTCTGGATTATTTAAGTGCTTGAGCACTCCTCAAAAACCCAGCACTATCTATTTGTAGAAAGGTACATCGTGTGAAGAGCAATTCCAGCATGTTAGAGCTGCCTGCTGGAGGTGTTCTTGGGAATTTTGCCTTTCCAGTTGTGGGACTTCAGGAGCTGGAGAGCCCCCATCAAAGCTCTAAGATCTAAAGGTTTCTGGTTGGTCTTGTGGACCTATATGGTGATATATCAGAGCTCTTCTCAGCTTCTCCCATGAAATCCCTCCTCCTGTTCAGCCCAGTGCAGCCTCAGCGGCTCTGTGTTGGTCTCCAGACACTGAGAACCCTGAGGAGAAGGTGTTCTGGAGCATTAAAGGGAAATATTCTTCCATTAGGCACAGGAAAACTGACTCAAACAGTGACAGACCAAAACCCTCTTCTCTAACTCTTCAACTTGTTCTGTCTTGAAAGTCTGAAAGTGCCTAAAGCTGAAATGCTAAATTTTTAAGCTGTAATTCATCTGTCCATGCTGTTGGCAGGAAATCTTTAGGACAGTTGCTAGCTAGAAAGTTAATTCCAATACAGCACAATTGTATCCTCATAAACTTAGAGAAAACTCAGATTTTCATGAGTTTTGTAATGTGTGTGAGCTGACTTCATTGTTTTCTAACCCAGAAATGAAACATGATGTTTCATGTAAGCTTCTGAGATTCACAGGCTGGCAAAACACTTGTCCTTGCTTCTGCAGTCTGGCTTTTATGTAACTCATTATTTTTGCTCAAATGTTGCAGATAGTCGGTTTCCTCTAGCAACAGCCACCAGATGTTTCACTGAACAAGACTTAATTCTTTAAAATTGACCTGTGAGAAATGTGTGAAGGCGAACAGGGAGGCGGAACAATTGTGTGCCAGTGTGATTTCCATTTCCTTGCTCAAGCCCCACTGCAGGCCCTGCAGTTTGATTCCAGCAGTGAGGGATCCTGATTTCTGTGCTGCACTGTGAGGCCTTGTCTGTGGTTTTTGGTGTTTCCATAAATGTGGTGTTGGGAGCTGGGGGATGGGATCAAGCTGTCTCGCAACTCTTAGTGTTGCTTGGGCAATTAGCTCTATATGGATTAATTGTATTTAGTGGTAATCCTGCTGTCTGTAGGTCTTCTGTGATCAACCTTGTGCTTTGCTAGACTGTTTCCTATTTCATATTTCCATGGGAAACCAACTCCTACCTCAGTTTCCCTCCTACCTCAGTTTTCCAGCTGGGGGAAGAGAGTGACCCAGTGGGGTGAGTGGTCCTGGTGGTCACTGCAAGAAGTTCCCAGCAGCTTTTGTGTCCATCCCCATTCTGGGGGTTTGTCCTGTCCATCCGGGGCCACTTTGTGTGGGAAATTGCACAGGGATTCTTTGCTAGGGGGGAATTATGTGCAACCTGGATTTTTGGGTCTGTTGTTTTATTGTCCAGGTCTGCAGAGAATACATAAATCAAGGCAGGGCTGTGTGCTATTTCCCTTCCCCACAAGGATATTTTGCTGCTTCTTGTGCAGTTTGGGCACAGATGTGTGCATGGGACAGATGATCTTCAAGAGGAGATTTACTGGTCTGTAATGGGGGTACTGGTGATAGCTCTGTGCCTGAGAAGTAAGGATTGAGCAGAGAAGTTCAGCTCTGCAGATATTTTCAATATTTTGGAGATGAGAGTATCTCAAGGCCAGGTTGAATGGGGCTTGGAGCACTCTGGGCTGGTGGGAGGTGTCCCTGCCCATGGCAGGGGGATGGAGCTGGGTGAGATTTTGGGTAATTCCAATCCAGTGTGGGATTCAGCTGGCAGCCAGCCCTGCAGTCCTGGAGGGCCTCACTGAGAGGTCAGACAAGTGCCAGGGCTGGTGAAAAGGAGGGACCTGAGGGTGTCTGGTGGATGGAGCACCAGGCAGGTGCCTTTTGGAGGAGCTGGATGTTAACTGGGGTACACACCTGATGTGGTAACCTGGGGGCTGTTCAGCTCTGCAGTCAGAATTATCTCATCCCAGAATTACAGAATCAATTAGGTTGGAAAAGACCTTTAAGATGAAGTCCAGCTTTTGAGCAGTCACCACCTTTTGAGCTAGAACAGAACTAGAACAACCTACCATCAGTTGTTTCTTGAATAGCTCCAGCTATGGTGACTGCACCACCTCCCTGAGCAGCCCATTCTGATGCTCCATAACTCCTCCTGAGGAGAAATTCCTCCTGATGTCCATCCTGAACCTCCCCTGGCGCAGATGGAGGCCATGTCCTCCCATCCTCATCCCCAGTGAGGCACCTAAAGCCTGGCTTTGCTCCCCCTCTCCTTGCCCATTGTAACCATGCCATATGGGGCTCTCTGCCCATGGAGCTGCCCTGTCCCTCCCAGCAGTGGCAGGTGTGACCCTGACCTGGGACTGCAATGCTGGAGGCTCCACTGGGCTGGAATTACCTTGGTTTTGCCTAATTTCAGCTTTGAGCCTGTCTCAGCCTGGCTGCTGAGCTGCTGATGCTGTGCTCATGGTCTGTCCCATCCCTGGAATGGCTGGAGGAGCCTGAGCTGCTCTGTTTCAGGCCCCTGGGGTGCTGTGGGGCATTTTGGGGGTTCACCTGAAGGCAGCTGCTGTAAGTGCTTGTGGACAGCATAGAAGATGTTGCTGGGATAAACTGGGATTTTTATCTGGGAAGGTTTCCTTGCTGCTCACTTCCTTTGGGTCATGACTCTGAAGGTGTAAACACTGAATTGTTTTAATTCTAAGGATTAGGTGCTTTTTCTCATCACTTCAACCCCTCTTTCTGAGCTTCAGCACTTGCAGATGATTAAAAGACTTAAGATCAAATCTAGAAGGGACCTGTCACAGTGAGTGGCATCCCTGCCAGTGGGATTGGAATGAGATGAGCTTTAAGGGCCCTTCTCACCCAAACCATTCCATGATTCCACCAGTGTGTGGATTGCTGTACATATGGAGCTTTGACTCACACCCAGACTCTGTGGTTGTGCTGTTGTAAACAGAGTTGAGAAGGCTGATTTTTGTGCTGTGCTGGAGGCTTGGTCTCACTGACTGCTTTCCTGGCAAAAAACCCCCCCACCAGGAAAACTAAAGCTTGATTGCTAAGTTTTGTACCTGATCACCACCTAGATCAGGTGTAAGCTGCTTTTTATATGTGTGTGTGAGTTGGGAAAATTGTCCTACAGTACCACTGACCTTTCCTTAGAACAAACAAACCCCACTGCTAAAATGCACCATCACAGTAATCCAGGGAATAATCCCTGGAAAATATTATAAAATCATATGAATCCTTTCGTTTTCTCAGCATGCAGGTGTGTAAGAGATGCCAAAGAATACTTGAGCATCTTCACCTGTGTCTGGTGGTGTTTCAGGGGACACCAGAAGAGCCTGGCTGCTGGAAGTGGCATCTCCTGTTCCTGTCAGATGTCCTTTGGTGTGAGTGCTCCCAGGTTGTGCTGTGCAGGAGGAGACATCAGCTGCAGCCAGGGACTGTCCAGCCTCCTCCCTGGCCAGCTGGTGATGTGATTTCTACAGGCCAACACATGGTTGTTGTCATCTTCTCCTCCTCAAGCAGCAGCAGCAGAGGTTTGCAGGGCTGGAAATCACTTCAGGGAGTGCAGGTAATGAAGCCAGGTCCCTTGGGGACATCAGACTGGCACTTTATAGATGTGGTCAAGCAATGACCCATCACAAACAAGGGGCTGGTTATATTTAGGTGGGTTGTTTCCTTTCCCATGTGCAGCTTCTCCTTGTCCTGAGATGCAGCCTGGGAGGGATGATGGCCAGACCAGCATGGTTGAGAGTTTGCTTTCCATTTTAATGTTGCCCTCAGGTTGTGGGAGGTCTCATTGTTAATATTTGATGTAGTAGGAGGCAGATGCCAATTCAGGGAGTCCATAAGGTGTTTTCTAACCTCTCTGCACCAAACTGCTGCTATATCACAATTTCCTTCTCACCTAAACTTTATTCTCCAGGTGAGTGAGAATCAAATCTGGGCAGTTTCTGTGAAAAAACAGCATTCTTCCAATTCTTGTTGTCTTGCCTATCAATGGAAATGGAAAATGGGTTAAAAAGACCTTTCTGATGCAGATGTTTAAGCTTGCCACAGTGAAATTGTATCAAGTTTTGCTTTTTCTGGGATGCCATCTCTGGGGACATGGAGCTGCTCCTGTGAACAAGGATGGTGGCCGGCCTCAGGTGAGCTCTGAAGGTCACAGGTCCAAGAAGGGATGAGCTGCCCCTCATGTCCCTGAGCTGTGGGAACAGGAGCTGCACAGATTCACCCAGAGCAGGGTGAGTTCAGTCAGCTGGGGAAAGCCAGTCCAGCACTGATAATATTGCAAGTTCTGAGATGGTTTTTAAGTCCTTCACTCCAACACAGAGCATTGCTGTGCTCTCCCCATGCTCCCAGGGCTTGGCTGCCTGGTGCTGGTCCATCACACCTGCACTGCCATGGCATCAGCTTCTCAGGAATATTCTGGAATGCCCTTGTGCCACCTGCCTGTGTTCATGATCTGACTGAGGAGACTCAGCTGGAAATAGCCTGAATTTTCTTCCGCGTGTGGTGATTCAAAAGGGCTGAGCACAGAGCCTTTTTTGGGTTTCAAACCACAAAAACAATGTTTGAAAAAGTGCCTAAAGTACTGGGCTGTTGTCTAGAGATGTGATCAAGAGGTGCTGTGTTTCTTGTGGAAGAACTGCCTTGTAGGCAGAAGAATTGAGCTCATTTTTCCACCTTTCTCAAGGTCATGTTGCTGGCATAGGAGGGGGAACAGGTGCTGTAATGGAGTAATTACTCTTGGAAATACAGTTTAAGATAGCACCTAAAGGGGATCTGTGGTTGAGAGAGGCAGGATTCCAGCAAAGGATTCTTAGAGCTCAGCCTGTATTTCAGTGAAGATTTGGTGCTGGGGGAGGATTTAGGTGGGAGGTTTGTGCCTCTCAGAGGGCAGAGAGGCTCAGCAGTAACTGGCTTCTCCCATGGTTTGGAGGCAAGTCCTGCATGGGACAGCCCCTCCTGTCTTGTTTTAGATGATGATTTTAAGCTAATAGGGTGGGAAAGGGTGTTGTGTCTCTGCTCAGTGAGGTTGCTGCCTGTGAAACAAGTGCTGGGGTTCAGTGTGAAGAAATGTGCCAGCTGTGATTAGTCCAGGCCCATGCAGTGCAGGATAAAGCAATGCTGTCATCAGGATTTGCATCTCTCTAAGTACCTGTGTGACATCTCTGCTTCATTTTAAAAGATAAACTCAACTCTGAAGTCCAGATGAGTGTGAGAGGTAGAATAAACAGCTTTCTCCTTCAGCTCCAGAACTTGCTCTGATCATCACTCCTTGTTCAGGGCATTTCTTTCATGGTTTTCTTGCAGGGCATTGGTTTCAGTTTCTCCCATTGCTAATCCAGGGAGTCCATAAGGTGTTTTATAATCTCTCTGTTATACCAAACTGTTGCTATATCACAGCTTTGGTTCTTGAGGAACCTTTAGGCTTCTCTCTGCAGTGTCACTAATTTTTAAGTCATTCTAGGATGGGAAATACAGTTTCATGGAGCTGCACACACTTCCTATAGCTTCTGCTGCTGGAGTGAGTGAATTCAAGGATGTATTAGGAAATGTGGTTTCAGTTCTTGGATGATCCAGTATCTAATAAGGCCCAAGTTCTGAAGTTCTTTTTCTGTGAACAGGGTTAAGCATCTCCATTCCCATGTGGATTCCTTTGTGTTGTGCTGCACAGCTGAGCTGGTACTTCATTATTTTCCTCACTGAGGGAATATGTGTGGATAGGCCTCCTATGAGACCTATCATATCAGTGGAGAAATTCAGGGTGTTTGAATTCTTTTTTAAGTGGGATTGATGCCAGTTTGTTGTGGTCAGCAATCTGTGGTGGGAAGGGATGGCAGGCAGAGGGACCAGGAGAGGTGGGACTGTGGGGAACTCATGGAGCTCAGCAAGGCCAAGTGCAGTGTCCTGCCCTGGGCCAGGGCCATCCCCAGCACAAACACAGCCTGGGGGAAAGGACTGAGCACAGCCCCCCAAATCCACTGCCCTGGGTGATTCCCCAGATGGGCAGCAGGGCAGGGGGAATGTGCCCCACTCAGGTGAGACCCCACCTGCAGAGCTGCTCCAGCTCAGGGGTCCCACCAAAGAACATGGAGCTGCTGGAGAGAGCCCATGGAGATGCTCTGAGGGTGGAGCCCCTCTGCCCTGGAGCCAGTCTGGGAGAGCTGGGGGTGCTCATCTCAAAAAGGCTCCAGGGGAGCTCAGAGCCCCTTCCAATGCCTGAAGGGGCTCCAGGAGAGCTGGAGAGGGACTGGGGACAAGGGATGGAGGGACAGGACACAGGGAACGGCTCCCACTGCCAGAGGGCAGGGATGGATGGGATATTGGGAAAGAATTCTTCTGTCTGAGGATGGGGAGCCCCTGGCACAGGTTTTCCAGAGCAGCTGTGGTTACCCCATCCCTGACAGTGTCCAAGGCCAGGCTGGATGGGGTTTGAAGCACCCTGGGATAGTGGGAAGTGTTCCTGCCCATGACAGGGGGTGGAACAAACTGAGCTTCCAACCCAAACCAGTCTATAAACACAGGAAAGGGCCAGAAATTTCTGAAACAGGAGTCTCAAATACAAGTATAATGCCTTGAGGACTGCAACAAAATCCTTCTTTTTGTTAACCGCAAGCCTTCCCTCTTGTCCATACTGGTGGGTATTTATAGTTTTAGTGGTGTGTGCCTTGTCTTTCCTTCCTAATGGATTGCTGGACCACAAGTGGGTGGAAGATTTGTTTGTTTTGGCACCATATTCCCTTTACATGGGCACGTCTGGAGTTGAGAGCAAACGGAGCCAGGCCGTGAACTGTGCAAAGTCCTTACCAGGAGGGAAAGGAGAGAAGCAGGAAGAGTTGTCATGTAAAATTACCTCTGTGAAACTGAGCCATCCCTTCAGTTGATTTCCCTGCTGGTTTACAGGCTGCTCCCTCGAGCTGACACTGCTCCATGGATGCACTGTGAGGTTGAGGGTTTGTGTCAGCTCTGCCTGTTCCTGCCACCTGCCCTCCCTGGCTGTGCTGGGGGTTGTTAATCCAGTATCCCTGGTTTGGGGCATTGAGGAGCTCCAGGGTAATGCTCTTCTGGCACAGATTGTAATGGATGTAACCAAAACAGCAAGGTGACCTCAGAGAGGGAGCTCAGGTGTTCACTCACTGTTGAAGTGCCTTTGATTGACCTGTCAGATAAGCACCAGGCAGTGACACCGTGCTGAGATGCACATAAAGGGTTATCAGTGTCAGTGACAGCAGCTGACATGAATTAAATCCACTGCCATGACCTTAACACAGCAGCATTTCTGAAATTTGGCTTTATAATGAAAATAAATGTGCTGTTGAAGCTGGATATGCTTTGGAGTTACTGCTTATGAGTAGAAAAATCATTGCTTAGGGAATATCCTGACTTGGAAGGGACCCACAGGGATTATCAAGTCCAACACCTGGCCTTGCACAGGACACCCCAATAATCCCACATCCCTGAGAGCATTGTCCAAACCCTCCTTGAGCTGTGGCAGCAGCCTTGGGGCCAAGACCATTCCTTGGGAGCCAGTTCAGTGCCTGACCACCCTCTGGGGGAAGAAATTTTTCATATCCAACCTAACCCACCCCTAGCACAGCTCCAGGGTATTTTTCTTGCTATGCAGGGATTTGGGGGGTTGCAGATGTCCTTGTAGGCATTAACACCCTCTTGGGCACATTGTGCAAAGGCAGGTGATGTCTGACCACCCCTGTTTGCCAGCCTGTGTTCAGAAGGGATAGTGATGTCTTAACCAGGCTGATCCTTCACTAATTTAAATTTTTCCTTTTACTGTCAGTTTGAGGGGGGAAATCTGATGACCTTGGTGATGCCCATGTGAGAGTTGGATGGGTATTGGCAAGAAGATGTCTCTGAAGCTTCTCCAGACTGTCACTTTGAGAAACCAGAGTGTGTTTGTTGCCATCTCTGGTGCTGCACGTGCCACCCAGACGTGTTCTGGTGTGTACAACGGCTTTGCAGGAGTGCCAGTGCAGAAACTCCATCTCTACTGATGGAGCACATGGACCTCATCTTGGCATCATTTTAAAAAGAAGCTGCAGCTGTGAAAGCACAGGTAGAAGAATAACAGGTGTAGGATGGTGCTTCCTAGCACGCCTGGAAGGAGCTGAAATCCCCATCCAGTGTGTGAAGACTTCTGAGGAGCTGAGAGCTTTGTTGGAACTCAGTGCATCCCTCTGGGTGTCCAGAGTCACTGAGGACCCTGCCAGGGGGCTTGGAGACCTTGGCAGGCAGCCCAGAGCACCTGGGGATTTGATTTTGACCTTTGGAGCAAGTTGCCAACTCTGTATGAGGACTTGAAAGTCACACAGGTTTGAATGGTGTATTAACAAAATGATCACTGGGTGAAAATGTAGATTTTAGGATTTTTGGTATGGGAGTTATGGGGACAAAATGGAGGAATCTGGGTGTTTAGCCTTCCTTCTTCTTCTTCTTGTTCTCCATTTCCTGCAGTGATGTTGGCACTTTGGGATTGATTTAGAGTAGAAGTGCACTGTCTAACACAGGTGATAGGTATTGGGAATTAAGTGTAAATATGTTATATGTAGTTTGTAGTATAAAAGGACAACACAGAGTGCCTGTGGCTGCCCTGCTGAGCAGATCTCTCTCCGCTGGGCAGAAAGAAAATTTTACAGATAAGAATTAATAAACAACCTCAGGACTGAAGAGTGGAGAATCCAGACTCGTTCTTCAGTTGCACAGGCTGAAACAGAGACACCCTGCACATCTCAGGGCAGCAATTAACAGCAACCCGAGACAGCTTCAAATCTGAGGAAGAAAAAACCCAGAAAACCAACCAACAGCACAAACCTTCAAGTGTTATGATTTTTTAAAGCCATGTGGCTGCCCCTGGAGTGTTGGTGCCTCCTGCTTGGCCTCCCCCTGCGGGCAGGTGCCATGGGCCACTTCCTTGCCAGAAACATTTTGTTTCTGTGAACAAATGCAACTGTTTGCCTGTGTATTTTGGGATCACAGTGCCTAATTGCCCTCCTGAGGAAGTGCAGATTTTTATGGGGTTGATGGTGTTTGTGTGGGTGTAGCCACCAGCACAGAATCAGACCAGTAACCAGGAGTGGACCTTGCACTGGGGAGGAGGCAGCTCCTCCTGCCAGCAAACAGAGCGACCTTTGCTTCTTTCAGAAATAAATGAAGACAGATAAATTATAATAAATGAAAATTTAAAAGGCAAGAGACAGGATCCAAACGTCTTCTGGCCTGCCTGCAAGGGGGTTGTGCTTCTCCAGGGGGTATTTTGCTTGGTCTGGATGTAATTCCCAGCACCTTTCAGTCACACAGGTAATCCAAATCCTTCTGACAGCTGAGCTGCCTCATCAGGACACAGAGCTGGGAGATCTGGGAGATACAGGGAGTCTTATCAGAGAGGAAGGAAATGATGGCTCCTTATGGGCCATAAGGATGCTGCCCTGTGGGACAGGTGGGTTTTGTGGTGGGACAGCTTGTTCTGACATCATGGAGTTTTTATAATCCCATACCAGGAAGGGGATTGCTGTAGCAGGTTTCAGGCTTTGAGTATAACAGCACCTTAAATATCAAATTCTGGCAGTTTTTAATTATCTATCCCAATAAAAACCTTCCTCTCCCAAAACAGAGGTAGCAAATAATCAGGGTGCTGGCAACAGCATTGGGTTGCTGAGGCTGAAACATTGATTTATTAAGCCCATATCAGTAGGATTTATTACTTAGGGGTTGTTCTTACCTTCCCAGCTCCCTTGTGCTCTAAGCCTCACAAGCAGGTGAATGATCCATAAGCAGGTGAATGATCCATAAGCAGGTGAATGGTTTGTCACCCCCATTTGACAGCCATTCACCTCCAAAAAAGCAGCCCATTAAAGGCTGGGGCAGATTTCTCTCCCTCTGTAGGTCTCAGGTACAAGACATGGTTTAGTTGCAAATAAAATATGTAGGTGATGTCAGTCAAATTCCTGCCAAATGTCTCATTATATGAAGGACAAGGTGGTCTGCTCCTCTCTCCTTGACTGCTGGAAAAGGCACAAAAGAGAAGGTAAAGTTCAGGCATTGAAAGGAAAAAGACATGTCAATTAAATCATGGACTTTCAGGTTTTCTTGTGTTTTCCCTCAATACACTCGCTCTCTCTCCTAGTGGCATCACCATTGCTATTTTTTACAACATGCTGCAGTTCCAGCTCTTACATCACCATGTTTCCAGTTTATTACCCAGCTCTTACAAGGAGATTTTAGTGATGAGCAGCCTTGAATGAAATCTGTTGGGCACCATCAAGAGTCTGTGGGGTGGAATGACACAGACTTGGTGAAGTTCTCTTCTCCATTTGCTGTGGGGCGTTTGGGCTTTGCCTGCCAGGCCAGGACTTCAAGTTCATCTGCACAGAATGTCCTTGAGAGTTCTCCCCACTGCACCCTTCTTGCCTTTTCATCCTCTCTTTGTGTGAGGCTGAGTGGTGATGAAGAACACTGGAGTTACTGTGGGGTCATCCCTGGAATCACAGGAGGACGTGGATGCACAGTCCCTGGAATCACAGGAGGACGTGGATGCACAGTCCCTGGAATCACAGAAGGACATGGATGCACAGTCCCTGGAATCACAGGAGGACGTGGATGCACAGTCCCTGGAATCACAGGAGGACGTGGATGCACAGTCCCTGGAATCACAGAAGGACATGGATGCACAGTCCCTGGAATCACAGGAGGACGTGGATGCACAGTCCCTGGAATCACAGGAGGACGTGGATGCACAGTCCCTGGAATCACAGAAGGACATGGATGCACAGTCCCTGGAATCACAGGAGGACGTGGATGCACAGTCCCTGGAATCACAGGAGGACGTGGATGCACAGTCTCCTAGAGCCACACCAGCTTTGGCTGGTGGCTGCTGTTCATCCCTGCAGGACACACCTGAGCCAGGCTGAATCGTGCCCGAACCATCTCACTGAGTTAGGTACTTGTGTGAAAATCCCTTTCTGAAGCCACCTACTTCTGGTGCACCCTCATAACTTCATTCCTGTTGCATGGAAATGGAATCTTCTCCAAGGCTTTGCTGCTCTGTGCCGGACATTTGGACGCTGAGAGAGCCCTTGCAGCATGTTCAGAGCTCAGTGCTGTGAGAGTCCAGATGTTTTCCTGTCTCCTGAGCCATTTGAGCACCAGAGGCTGATCCTGGGTCTAACCAGTGCTGTCTGAAGATCATTTTAAGAGCTGGTAAGAGGCTTAGCAGAAGTTTGGTGTCATTTTGAGCTGAGGCAGCAAAGAAACCGTTCTGCTTGTTTGTCCTCAGCTTTTGGAAGTGCTCTAGGTATTGGTGGGACAGAGAGGGGACAGCCTGTTCCCACAGGTGACCACAAGCCAAGCCTGGGGACCTGGAGCTTTCTTATATTGGAATACAAAGACCCTGTGTCTGAATCCCACCTCACTGCTGTTCTGTTAGGACACTTTTTATGGATACTTTTTATGGATGGCACTTGACAGGATTGTCCTTCCCTAGGGGAAACACAAATACCTGTTGGATTCACCTTGGACAGTGCCAGAAGGCTCTCAGAACCTCAGGGCTCCCTGTTATCCCAAGCTGGGTTCCACTAGCACAGCTTCTACCCACCCCCCTTGCCATCAAGGTGTCTTCAGTTTTCTTTGGCCCATCTCCTCAACTTCACAAGGACTTTTCTTGTGGTGAGAGGCTTTTCCCCACCCCACACACACTGTGGAAGCTGCCTTGGCTCTAAACTGGATATTTGCATTCCTTTCTGAAGAAGAAGAAAGCACTTCATGGTTTGGAGACTTCCAAGGCTTTTGGGGGTGGGGGGAGTTGTGTTTGGCTGCCAAGCTCACCAGTCCTTCCAGGCTGTCTGAGCCTGTCTGCAGTTTATCCCCTGTGCTGCTTTTCCCTGCCAGACAGAGCAGATAAAGCAGTCGTAGATGATTGAGGTGCATCTGTGTTAAATTATGCTGTAAATCTGGAAAAGTGATGTTGCTGCCAGTGATCCAAGGCTGCTCCAGAGCCTGAGCTCCCCTGGTGGTCTTGTCGAGGACTTTGATACCATTAACTGCAAACTACATCCATCAAGCACCATGGGTGCACCTGAATCCATGTGCTGTGGATTATTCCTTGGTGATGGATGCACATGGCTGTCTGGAAGTCATCTTTGCATTTTTCTTCTCCAAATCCATGGCCTGGAAGGAAGGAGATGGTATAGGAACATTTGCACCTCTCTTTTGTTAAACAACCTGGTATTTTAAGAGGAAAAACTTACAGGTTTATGATGCCTGGATATCAGAGAAGAGAACTTCTGCAGGGTCTGTTGTAGAGCTTTTGCTGCTGGCAGGTTTTTCCTCATTTCTTCCGTAGCATCCCCATAAATACATATTTCTGCTGAAACCTGATCTTTTGTGGCCTTTCACAGCCCAGCAGAGATGTATCCTGACCACCAGGCTCCTTGGGAAGCTGTTCAAAGCTTGGAGTTGATGATTTTGGAGGTCTTTTCTGACCTTAGTCATTCTAAACACTGGATTATAAAGCTGGGTCAGCTGCTGTATTATTAGGTGGTAGATCCCAAAAGTGCTGTGGGTGTGAGAGTCCCCTCCAGGCAGGGACAGCCCAAAGTATGTAGAGCTCAGGTTTCATGAGGGGATTTTTAATTTTATTCCAGCATTCAGCTGCTTCTTTAGCTGTTCCAGCATAATCTCCCTCTTCATAGACAGCACTAACCCTCCTTTTCTGACAGATTATGGTCTCTAGTCCTTTTTACATCTGTAGGAATGTGCATCCCTGGCTGCTGGGACTCAGTTCAGGGAGAGAAGTCGATGAATTGATCTCACATCACACAATCCACTCCCCTGGAAAATGCTCTCTGCTTTGTTTGGACTCTGCTTGCTTTGTTTGGACTCTGCTTTGTTTTGACTCTGCTCATGTGGAAGAACTAAATTTCCAACTAAATTAGTTTTTCCCTTGGAAACATTGCTGGCTTTCGTGCTGAGCTTCTGTAGAGGGGACTGGGAGCAAAGTTCAGGAGTGAACTTAGGGAATGGGTGCTGGGATCACTCTCAGTGAAACAATCAACTGGGATCACTTGGAAAAGTAACTTGCCAGTGTATTTACTAGGGGATTATACAATTAATGTATTTTAGCATGTTCACAAGGCCTTCAAGGAAAAAAAAGAGCTCTTGGAAGTTCACTTTACTCAGCTGGAAAAAGACACGAGTTCGTTTGGGTTCATCCTTGTTTGTAAAAACTGTAACTGGAGGATGCAGACCTGACAGTCCTGGGCATTCAAGAGTAATGAATGAGTGTAATGATCCACAGTTGTCCATCCCTGTCCCTTCCCAGCAATATAGACTTAAATATGGTTTGTGTGCCTCCTTATTTTCCTTCTGTGAAGCACTGAGCAAAACTAACTGCACAAGCTGAAGATTAAATTGTTGGGTCAAATGATTCAACAGAAGCAATTCATAATGTTTAAAAGGCATCTGCAGCCTCCAAGGCTGGGCAGAATCTCCCAAGTGAGGGGCATCTGATGTGCACCTGCTTGCTGTAGCTGGCAGCCAGCTTTGTCACTGCTGTTCCCAGCTCTAAATTGCAGCAGAGAATTTTGACCTACTTTTTCAGTTTTTCTGTTGTTTTGCACAACATTGAGGACACTGAAACCAGGTCAGTGTAGTGCTGGTTGGGGAAGCACAGATAAATGCTGTTCTCTGTGGAGAGGTGCTGCTGGGGTGCAGCAGGGGAGCTGGAATCCATCCACTGGAAGATCCTTGAAGTAACCAGGGAGACAAAAAGGTGAAAAAAAAACCCAAAAAAAGATATTTCTCATGTCTGAGTGGGGAAAGTATTTGACTTCCATCTTCCCTTCCTTGGCTTGGGTAATAGCCAAGCACCAGAGCAGGGCCCTCTTCCAGGTGACACCAGGAGTGTGGGTCTGCAGAGGGATCTGGACAGGCTGGATCCATGGGACAGGGCAGGGGTGTGAGGGTCCACAAGGACAAATGCCAGGCACAGCACTTCAGTGACAACAGCCCTGTGGAACACTCCAGGTGTGGAGTTGGTGCCTGGTGAAAAAGGACCTGTAATGGTCAACATGAGCCCAGGTGTGCCCAAAAATCCAGCAGTGTTCAGGCTTGTGCCAGCAATAGTGTGACCAGCAGGAGCAGGTAAGGATTGACCACCTGTGCTGGGCACTGCTGAGGCCACACCTGGAATCCTGGGCTCAGTTTTGGAGCTCTCACAGCAAGAAAGGCACTGAGGGGCTGAGGGGTGTCCAGGGAAGGGAATGGAGCACCAGGAGCAGCTGAGGGAGCTGGGGAGGCTCAGCCTGGAGAAAAGGAGGCTCAGGAGGGACCTTCTGCTTCTGCACAACTCCCTGACAGGAGGGGAAAGCTGAGGGGGGCTCAGGCTCTGCTCCAAGGGAACAAACAACAGGACAAGATGAAATGTCCTCAAGCTGCGCCAGGTGAGGATTAGTTTGGGTATTGGGGAAAAGTTCTTCATAGAAAACTTTGTCAAAGGTTGGAACAGGCTGCCCAGGGCAGTGGTAGAGTCACCACACCTGGAAGTGTTCAGAATGTGTGGATGTGGCACTTGGGGACGTGGTTAAGTGGTGGCAGTGCTGGATTAATGGTTGGACTTGAAGAGCTTAGACAGCCTTTTCAACCTTATGGATTCTGTGATTCTAACATAAGATATTTGTTAATAATAATCTGTTCATTTGTCTCCTCAGGAGCAGGGCAAATCTCAAAACTCTCATTATTAGAACAGTGACTTTGTCAGGAGTAATAACAGGAAGGCTGCAGAAGAAGAAAATTTTGTTGTGGCCAGTTGGAAGGACAGAAGCAGGGTAAGAAATGCAACATAAAAGCAGTGGGATAAGAAGAATTAAGGGGTATGAAGCCTGTGGAGATGTGTGACCATGCAGAAGAGAGCAGAGCTGGGAATGAAGGCTTTCCTAATTGCACTTTAATTAAGGCAGAGCACTGACACCTTGGAAGCTGTTAAGGCACACAGTGAGGCAGAGCACACAAAGCCAGCTTGATCCTCTAAACTTAGGGGTGTAAGCATAAAATGAGTTGGTAGATGCTAAAAACATGAGCAACACATTGTGTGTGTCCTGGTTTCAACATTTCTCCTTACCTGCAGCTTGGCTGCTCTCCCTTTTCCAGAGGGTGAGTGCTTTGTCCCAGTCTGTGGCAAAGTTTTCTGCTGCTGAAGGCTCTGCTTTTTCCACAGTGTGAGGGTGGAAGCTGGTGAGCTCATATCTGTGTGTTTATAACGTGTCAGTTGAGAGCCCTGGAGGATTTTCTAGTCTTTGAAGTCATGTGGGAAGTAGCAGATCTTGTCTGGAAAGTGCTCTCCACATCAGGAGACTTAGCAGACGTATTCACACAGGCACGTGGGGTGGATGTTGGAGAAGCCAGTGGGAAGGCATGTGCCTTGTCCTAAAGCAATGATCTTGGAGCTGCTTTGAGGAATTGTGGTCCTGTGTCTGTAGAGAGCAGGGTGAGTTCACCCATCCCAGCAGAAAATGGGGCTTTCTTGGACATTTCTTCTTAAAAGATTAAAAAAAGGAATTATTGGGCTGAATTGCTGCTTTTCAGGGTGTTGCTCCATCCACCTGGCATTTTCAGTTTTATTTCTGGCATGTAGTGACTCCTTCAGGGATGAAAACTACACACAGACCTGGAGCAGGCCTGCTTGCTTGCTTCAATTTGAAGAAGGGGATGTTCACTGACTATTTCAGTTTGGGCAGATTTCTGAAATTGTGCCACAAACCAAGACTTTAAGAAAACTTGTTCCTGTCATGGAATGGTCTCCAGAGTAACTCAAGGAGGTCAAAGAAGTTTTGAGTTCAAGGGAAGTGAGCTTTCCCTTTGGGGAACAAGGGAAGGGGGGAGCAAGGATGGCTTTGGCTTCATTGCACCAACCTCTCATTTGTGATGTCCTTTCCTGCATCTGAAGGGCTCCCCTGAAAAATGGTGTGGCTGTGAGCAGAGTCTCTGTGCCATTCATTAAACACTCCTTTATGCTGGACTGTGGATATCAACACAAACAGCAGCTGCCCTCCAGACCTGCCTGGAATTGTTCCTGTCCAGGACCAGGCTTGGAGCACCTGGGATAGTGGAAGGGGGTGAAACAAGATGGGTTTAAGGTCCCTTCCAACCCAAGCCATTCCATGATTTAACACCACCTGGAAGCTGGTTTCTAGCTGTAGTGCTGTGGGTTTATCAGTGGAGGACAGGTTGTGACATAGATTTGGGTCTTAATGTTTGGAAGTGTGTAGGATACTGTGCTGTTGTTTTTTACTTAGCTAACTGTGCTGCAAATAATCTCCTTTCAAGCCTGTTTCTTTCATTAAATAACTGTTCCTGTGTCTCCAACTGTATTGTAGTGAAATCAATCCTGGAATTGGGCTGATTCACCATTAGGCAAATATCTTCATGGAGCTCTGTTCAAATGGAAGTAACTTTGAGGAGCAATCTTGCTGAGTGGGTGGAAAGGTAGGAAGGAATCATTATAAAAAAGTTTCAATCATGACAGGAAGTCATCCTGGTGTTCTGAGCAGCCTTTAAATATTAATGTGACTGACAGTCTGGTCTTCATTCTGCTGCTGCTTCCCGTCCAAAGCCAGCAGAGTTTTCTCCTGGTCCTCAAAGGCCATATTTGATGCCATATTTATTACTTACACTTTTGGTAGGTGGTAATGATGGTGTAAGATCTTTGTGTGATCCGTGTGCTGCTCCTCAGCTTGGCTGTGATAAAGAGCTTCTCAGAGGTGTGGTTCCCTCACCTATTGCTGCTCTGAATTCCTGTTTGCAGGAGGCTTTCAGCTGAGAGAATGGTTGGTGTTTGCAGACTGCCAGGCTGACCTTTCCATCCTTCTCCCCAGGGAGAGCTGATCCAGATGGGGAGCGGGGGAAGGAGCTCATAACTGTTAACATGTTAACATCTCCCTTTGTGAGCCACAAGATGTGTGGTGGGACTTGTGCTTGATTTGCCTGAGGATAATGGGCTTGCTTGTCCCATCTGAGATGTGCTGAGCAAGGTATGAACTCAGCAGAGTTTGTGCTCTTGCTGGAGATTTTTTTCTGTTTCCATTTCTGAGGTTGTAGGTAGTTCTCTGTCATAAATTATTCAGTCTTGACTGAAATAATGACTTTGGTCTCCAGGGAGAAAAAATTCTTCTCTGGCTTTGGCAAGTTCTGCTGTGATTTCCAAAGTGTTACTGGGTTTTTACTCACAGAATTCCTGTGTCCTGCTCATCTTCCTTAGTGATCCAACCCTAGGAACACTCCAGCACAATGGAATCATTTAGGTGGGGAAAGCCCTGTGAGATCACAGAATCCAGCCACTCTCCCAGGTCCCCAAGTGCCAGACCCATACGTTGTATCACATGGAAGATGATAGCTTTAACTGCAGATAAAACATTTGGCTGGAATGTTCTGTGTCTACTTCTCTTGCCATAGCAGAGATAGACCAGATAGACCAAAACTTCCCATGCTTCAATTTTATTTTTCCAAAATTTTATCAGAAGACCAAATAGACAGATAGATGAAAACTTCCCATGCTTCAGTTTTATTTTTCCAAAATTTTATCAGAAAGACCTAATAAAATGTGTATGTGAGTAAATCCACCTGCTACTAGAAGTCATTCTCACGTTTGGTGTGAGTTGAGCAGCAAAGCTCTGTAGTTTCACTGATGGTTCTTTTTCATGTTGTTTGTTTTGAAGGCAGTCTCTCCTCCCAGGACAGCCTGGGGTGGAGTCCAGTCAAAGTGATTTTCTGATATCTGATAGAGCCTCATCACTGCTGCTGCTGCCTGGTTTCACAGGGCAGACACAGCTCTGCTGTGTGTGTGCCAAGCGTGGCAGCTGAGTGGGGATGTGTGTGATGAAAAACCAGCTCGGCCTGTTCACTGGTAACGGAGGCTTCCTGCTTATCCATATTCAGCTCTGAGTATTAAATCTGGGATTAATTTGAGGGACAACTAAAGCTTGGTAATGCTAAATAATTTCTTGTACATGAACATCTCCAGCTCTTTTGTCTAGGCCAGAGGTACAAATGGTGTTTCACACATTGCATGGGAGACTGGTGGTATGGCTGAGACTTGGAGGTTCTCAGTTGACCTGGTGATTGTCAGACCTCCTGGACATGCTGCAGACCTTTTCTGTGTGACATTTTCTGCAGGGATCCACAGCTGTCCCAAGTGACAAGGAGAATTCTGATACCTAAAGGGGATTAATGTACAGGAAGGCTGAGGAGAGACTTGTTACAAGAGCAAGAAGTGACAGGACAAGGGAGCTTGAAGCTGAAAGGATGTGTTTAGATTGGATATTAGGGAGAAATTCTTCCCTGTGAGGGTGGGCAGGCCCTGGCACAGGGTGCCCAGAGCAGCTGTGGCTGCCCCTGCATCCCTGGAAGAGTCCAAAGCCAGGCTGGACAGGGCTTGGAGCACCCTGGGCTAGTGGAAGGTGTCCCTGCCCATGGACAGAGGATGGAATTAAATGAGATGGGCTTTAAAGTCTCTTCCAACCAAACCATTCTGTGATTCTGTAAGTACTCAAGGACTGGAATTCCCAACTGGTAGTCCCCTGCATTTTGTGCATCCAGCATGAGTGACCCCCACCTTCTATCGAGGTGCCTTAGGTCAAACAAAAAGTCTCCAGAAACAGAAGTGTTCCACAGCTGGAGGCCAGGGAAAGCATTGTGAGATTTCAGAAGGGCTCCTGCTTCTGTTCTCTGTGGATGGGTAACAATCCTTGTCCTTTATTTTTGGATAACTGGAAGTTAGTAGCTTAGCTTCATCCTCTTGTAGACCAGAGGATCATCATTGAACAGGTTAATGGTTGGACTCGGTCATCTTGGAGGTCTTTTCCAACCTTAATGATTTCATGGCAAAATGAACGGAAGGAACTCTTGCTAAGCCCTCTACAGAGGTATTGCTGCAGGAGAAGTGAGCCAGCTGCCTGAGTAAAGTAACTTCTGAGCCCTTGTTTGTGTTTTGTGTCCTTCCGTGGGACTCTTGGGTGGGTGGTGTCATTGAGCACTTGTGTGATTGCTTCGGAGGCATTGGAAGTAGGACACAAATTTTACTTGTTGATAAAATTATACAGGAACTGTTCTATTCACATCTGGAAAACCTGAAAGCATCAGTGTTCCTGTACCTTTGTATCCTGGGATATGGGGGGCAGTTCCAGGTGTGTTTATTCTAATCCTTGCTTGAAAACTGCACCCCAAGAGTGCCCGATACCATCTCCTGATGCAGCACCTGTGCAGACCAGACACCCTGCAACCTTTCCCTTTATTGTGCTGATTTCTTGGGAAGTGAGGGGAAGCTCAACCACCAGGCTGGTACCTCTGGACTGTCCTTGTGGGGCAGGACCTCCTGGGTCCTTGCAGCTCCTGCCAGTCTCCTCTGGTCTTGTTCCTGAGCACAGAAGAACCATTTGGCCTGCAAGGGTTGAGAGGCATCTATGTTTTGTCCCCTTTAGAGTGAATTATCAGCTTTTAAAAAAAAATAATTCATGCTTTGGCTCTTCATTTTGGTCATCTCTGTAGGTCAGCAGTTTCAATTAGCAAATATATCTGAGGTCAGTTTGGACTTCAGTGATTCTCATGGGTCCCTTCCAACTTAGGTTATTCAAGATAATCTAGATCAACTTGAAAAGAGGTAAAAGGAAGGAGAATTTATTTAAATGATACAAAATTTTCTTCTTCTCTTGGCGCTTTTTATTGGCTCCTTTGTATTTTTCATCTGGCTTTTCTGTAGTACTTGATAAATGTATGAAGTGAGGAAAAACCAAACCTACCCTTCACAGGGGCTTTAAAGGTGGGGTGTGGTTTCCTCACAGTGTCCACCTGACGTGCTGGTGTGGTTGGAATGGCTCTGGTTACTGCTTGTGGTGTCAGTCCTGATCACTCCAGTGGAATCATGGAATTACAGACTGGTTTGGGTTGGAAGGGACCTTAAAGCTCAGCTGGATCCACCTACAGCCAAGGGCAGGGGCACTTTCCATTAGACAGGTTGCTCCAAACCCCATCCAGCCTGGCCTGAGACGCTTCCAAGAATGGGACAAGTAGCAGCAGTGGATGGACAGCACTTACATTTCTTCATGGCATCAGGGCTTTTTAAGAAAATGATAAAGTTTCCATATAGCTGTTAAATTCCTCGAGGCCAGGAAAGCTCCGGGCATTGTTCCTTTCTCACCTGGTATTTTAAAATAATGATTTTTATTTCATGCATTTCTTCTTTCCCCCAGGTAAGAAACCAAAAGCAACCTGCCTTTATTGAATTCTCAAGAACGCAGCCGACCCTTTGGTACATTATCAAGATGCATTAGGAAACTGGATCTGGTGCCAAAAGAACTCCATGAGTTTCCATGACTCTCTTGAGCTCCAGCGCGGATACTTTTGGATATAAATTTCTGTTCTAAGGAGGAGAGTGTGTACTCCAGCTGCTTTCTGCCAGCCCGCTGGCAGAGGTATTTCGCTAAGATCATGGACCATCCCAGTAGGGATAAGGATGAAAGGCAGCGGACGACGAAGGGAATGCCGGGCAGGAGCGGGCACGGATCGCGGCCGAGCTCGTCGGCGTCCTCCGGTGTGCTCATGGTGGGACCCAACTTCAGGGTGGGCAAGAAGATTGGCTGTGGGAACTTTGGAGAACTCAGACTAGGTAAGAAGCAAGCGTTTCAGTGGCCTGCATTGTGCAAAATAGCATTTCACCACTGGAATAGGAATACATAGAAACCTAGCCTGGCTCGAGAAATGCGTGCGCTGTATGGTTTCCCAGGTGTTGAGCTGTCTTATCCGAAGCTCCTGACTCAGAAGATGTAACTCTTAGAGTGATTTTGATTTGCATAAAGTCAAAGGGAATACACTGGAGAGGCCAAAGATGCAAATTTTGAACAATCTCAACAAATGACGACTGTTCACAGCACTGAATGTCTTGCCTAAGGTGAAAAAACAATCTCAACTGTGAATTGCTGATTCTTGCTCTCAATTTTTTGTTTGTAAGCTAGCACACCCATTTAAAGGGATGGGTAAAACTCTTTCTCAGCACTCAGACTCAATTCCATGTCCTTCTCTAGCCTCACTGCCCTAATTCCAGCCCCATCACTCTGTGCCTGCTCTGTCTGTGTGCTGGGTTTGCTGGCGAGGAGCAGGATGTGCAGAGTGGCCATCTGGCTCCCCCAGCCAGCCCCACATTTGTTCATGGTCTGTTGGTTTCCTGACCACATCTTGCAGCTGGTTGCCCAAAGCAGATGGTCCCACTGCTGCATTGTTTGTTTAGGGCTACTTAAGAGACCAATGCAGAGCAGGGCACTGGGCCCTTAAGTCCTCCTAAAAAAACAATGGCTGTGTTTTAAATGAGATGGGGGAAGCAGCTGGTGTTGCTTCACATAACTCAAGGGTCGTAACACTGCTGATAGTGTCTTTGTAGATTCCTGCTCAAAATCTGTCATCCTAAATGAATCTGTGTGATTTCCCTCTCTGAGGTTGGGTTATTGCATCAATACATGGTGTGAAGATCAACCAGCTCACCTCTGGTGTGTCTCAGTAAATGCGTATTTTGGTTTCAGCATTGCATCAGAGAAGTTTTATTGATTCATCCGAGCAGAGATAACACTCCTAAGGTGGAGAGAAACCGAGGGCAAGGGTGGAAACTCCCACCTTCCTGCACATGAGTATAACTGGCAGCTCAGATAAATTTGGATCCTTACAGTGACATAACATGAATTGCTCTGTTGGATTCTCAAAGCTCCCCCCAGCACACGTCACACACTCAGGATCCCCAGGGAGATGTTGAGCTGCTTTGTAATCCAAGCTCTGCTCTGAGGTTTAGCACCTGTAGTGGATCCCTCTGGCTCTTGAGTTTATTCAGCTGGTGCCCAAATCACAGAATCACAGCCTGGTTTGGGTTGAGAGGCACCTAAAGCCCATCCCATTCCACCTCTGCCATGGGCAGGGACACCTTCCACTGTTCCAGGCTGCTCCAAGCCCTGTCCAGCCTGGCCTGGAACAGTTCCAGGGATGCAGGGGCAGCCACAGCTGCTCTGGGCACCCTGTGCCAGGGCCTGCCCACCCTCACAGGGAGGAATTCCTTCCCAATATCCCATCCATCCCTGCCCTCTGGCAGTGAGAAGACATTGCCCCTGCCTGTCTTGTCCCTCCATCCCTTGTCCCCGGTCCCTCTCCAGCTCTCCTGGAGCCCCTTTAGACACTGGAGGGGACCCCAGAATCTCCCTGGAGCCTTCCCTTGTCCAGGTGAGCACCCCCAGCTCTCCCAGCCTGGCTCCACCCTCAGAGCATCTCCATGGCCTCCTCTGGACTCTCCAGCAGCTCCAGGTCCTGCTGCTGTTGGACCCTGTGCTGGGGCAGCTCTGCAGTGGGGTCTCACCTGAGGGGGCAGAGGGGCAGAATCCTCCCCTCCCCTGCTGCCCACACTGCAGGGAGGCAGCTCCTGTTTCCAGGATGCTTTTTCACATTTCTCAAAATTTTAGTGATGCTGATTTTGTGACTCATGTAAAGTTTCATGGCATGGGCTTTACAGAAGAGATTTCACTTCTGAAAAAGTGAGTTTACAGAGAAATTCACTTTTAAATTGCAACACCTGTTAATTGAGTGTTTCTTTTTTTTTAATGATACATGTATTGTTAATTCTAGTTTACTAAAAATTTAGGCAATGAGCCACACATACTGATAACAGCAATTTGTTGCAAGGTTCTTACAGAAGCTGTATTACTCTTTTTTCCCATTTCTCTTGCTTTTTGCCAGTCACTATCACTTTAAGAGTTCCTGTTTGCTCAAATAGCAGCTATTTCTCTAGCACAGCCCATGGTAATTATCGCTGGGGGGAAGGAGAAGCAGCAGCTGAAATCCGAGCACACACAAGTCTCTGATAACAGTTTTGTCCTGTGAAGATGAATGATGTGCCCTCTGCTTTTTTGCCTATTTTTTACATGGTTTCAGAGCAGTTCAGCACCAACATCACAGGCAGAACAAAGTCATGCACTGAGAAGCAAAGGGAAAATAGGCTTTTCCAATTCCCTGAAGAATTTCTCTTTTTTGAGGTGTTGTGTTTCAGTTGAGGCTGCTCTTGTTTGATTCTTCAGGGAGGAGATGGCACTTACCTAATGAAGCTGTTTGCTGTCTATACCCAGCTCACTGCTCAGGGCTGATCTTTCTTCCTGAAAATACAGATCACCCAAGGACATGGCTTTTTTGGGGCATGTGGGAGCAGCACAGTTGGATTCCAGCCCTCAAAGAGCTGAGATGGGGAGCTGAACACAAAACTTAGCATTTGGTAGGACAGGGGAAACAGCCACAAGTTGTACCAGGGGAGGGTAAGGCTGGATATTAGGAAAAAAATTCCTCCCTGAAAGGGTGGATGAGCATTGGAGCAGGCTCCTCAGGGAAGAGCTGCAGTCACCATCCCTGGAAATGTTCAGAAAAGGAGATGTGGTTTAGTGGGAATGGTGGGACTTGTTCGAATGTTGGCCTTGATGATCTTGGACGTCTTTTACAAAATAAATGATTGTGTGATCTGAAACAGGGGCTGCACCTTCACTCAGCACAAGCACAGATCTGCAGCACAGTCAGGGGATGTCACTGTGCTCCAAAAGCCTTTCAGGCTGAGGCAATGCTTTTGATGGAGCAGCAAGTCCGTGGCTCAGGTCTGGGTGCTTCCACTGACAATTCTGTCATATTCCAAAGGAGAAGGGATGCATTATGTCACCTGCATTCACGTGGGAAGCTTCCCCAGGAGGATTTCTCCAGGCCTTGGCAGTGAGATGTGAATGTATGGATGGACTGGGGAGAGCAGAGAAGCCCAAGAAGATCCATCTCCAAAATGATGCATCTGCACAGGGACAGACCATTGGGCACTTGGGACATGCCTGATTTGCTGTCCCTTCCACAGCTCCTGGTGTAGGAGCTTCCCAGCCCCTGCTCCTGCCCTGCCCTCCACATCTAACATTATTCCACTCAAATCATGACTTTGGAAATATTGGTTATTTCCAAAATTTGGTTATTTTGGTATTACAGCCCCAGTATCAAATGTTATTACCATGTTTAAATATTTATTTTACTGGTTTGCTTGTTTTGAAGCAGAGTTCCTGGCTTCAAACTGCAGCCTGGGAGGCAGCTGAGTGATTCTCACTTTTGGGAGCTCCTTCCCAGTTCCAATGGAACTGCTCTGACCTACCAACCTACAAAGAAGCAGCTTTTCTGCTGGTTTGGGGCCTGCTGCTCTTCTAACAATTTTTCCAGTTTCAAGCAGGGTGAAAAACTGTGTTAACTGCCATTTTTAAATGGTACCTGAAATAATTTTTAAATTATACACTGTTTTGAAAATGCTAGATAATGTTTCAATCCGAGCAAAAAGACCAATTCAGCAAAATGAAGCTGGAGCTGCCACTGGGGCTTATTTGCTGGTAGCTAATGCAGAGCAGAGCAGATAATCCAAGTGTATTTAGATTTCCTTCCCTTAATGTCCTCACATCTTCTGCCCCCAGCTGCTGGCTGCAGCCCTGCTCTGTGTCAGGGGGTGGAGGGGTTTATCTGCCACCTCCTTTTCCATGGATTTGGCCTGTGAGCTCCTTCAGTGCTTCCTGCTGTCAGTGGGTTCCTGATGAAACTGCAAAATCTCCTTTCTACTTTTAGTTTCCAGTCTGGGCATAATATTATGGTTTTTTTCTAAAAGATGGAAAGAAATACATGGAAACCCCCCATGTGTGTCAGGGGTTAGGGCTGGAGCTCAGCTTTCAGCTCTGCTGGCAGAAAACACCCTCTGAAGGTATCTAAGCTCACATTTAAATCCCTGTCCTGTGCATCACCAGGTTAGAACAATGATGTCTTCTATTACTGAGAGATGTCAGAAAAATCCGCTTGGTGCAGCCTGGGCCTGGGAACACCCAGTCACAGATTCAGAGGCCAGAAATACCCTGAGTGATACAGCAGGGAACGCACCAAAAGAAGTTAAATGCAGAAAACATGAAGCTGTTATAAAGTAAACTGAATTTCCTCTGATATTTCAGGATTTAAAGATGACTGTGTGTCTTTTCCCATGTTCATAATGTCTTTAATTTCATTGAGTCTCCCTGTGCTGTTGTATCCTGTGCTGAGAGGACATGGAAGGTTTTTTAATGCTGTCGTGTGGATATGGAAGAGCTGCTGCAGCTCCTGCCTGCTCTGAATGATGTCACTCCATGTCCTGGGCTTTCTCAAGAGCTGGGCTCTCCCAGCATCAGTACCCATTACAGGAATTAGAAAATAATTGAGTAAGAGAGCTGAGCAAAGCTGATGCTACAAATAAGCCCTGATAACTCCTGGATTTTGGAGCTGCTCAGTAAAAGCATGACTTGTGCTGTGACACTGATGACAGAGATCAACATTTCCCTAAATAAATCCACAGGGAGCTTTTGTGGTGGGACTTCCTCCCTCCAGGGGGACAGTGGGACTGGGACACAGGGGCTCCAGGGACTGCCCAAGCATTTTCCCTGTGGTATCTCCTCCAGGAGAGTTTGCTGTGTGCCAGGTGGAGAGCAGTGACTGCTGCAATTCCCTGCCAGGGGAAGCAGGGGACATTGAGGGATAGGATAAGTGGCAGTGCCAGAGCACAGGGAGAGATGCTCTGTGACACAGAGCTGTGCATCACTGCCTCACATCACTGAGGAGGCCCAGGGCTGCCTGCAGACACCAGACAGGCTCCTGGAGGACAATTCCCCTCCAGCTGTAGCACACATGGGTGCCAGCTCTGCTTCAGTGCACCTGGATTGAGCTCAGCCTGTTGTGCTCATCTCACATTCCTGCCCTTCCTGCTTCCCAGTGCAACTCCCTGCACATCCCAGGATGGAATTGTTCTGTGTCCAGCAGATCCAAGGCGTTTCCAAAAGCAATGACACTCTGACTCTTCAATTTTTGTTCCCAGACTTTTTTGGCATCGTGGATAATGAAGCCTGATGTGTCTGGGATACCACATGGAGCAAAATACAATTGCCTTGTGCTAAGTGGAAGGTGTTATTTACCTGCCCTGCTAAACTGCTGCAAACTGTTCATTATTTTGATTATTTGCAGGCAAATGCTTTGTTAAAGGCAGGGACTTCAGGGGGAATTGGGAAAACAGCCCTTTGGCATCAGTGTCATTATTTCTCATTGTGCCTCGAGGTGCAAGTGTTGAATGTGGAACTAAAAGATTTTTTTTTTTCTTCTTCCTTTGCAGGTAAAAATCTCTACACCAATGAATATGTAGCTATCAAACTGGTAAGTAGTAGCTTCAGGTGTCTTTCAATGACTTCATCTGAAAAATTCAGACCAAAAGCAAGTTTTTCAGTTTGGGCTCAGTGCTGCTCCCACCCTCAGCAGGGAATGATTTGTCAAAACTAAAATAAGTTCTTAAAAGCAAGAAAAAAACCCATCCTTCCACCTTTGGAAGGTTTTTGGTACCTGAAGGATCTGTAGCTGTCTTGGAGCAGTGAGAGACTTGTTCCTTTGCCCTCAGTGAAGGGCACTGGTGGTGGGGTTTGCTGTGGCTCAAACCTTTCCATTCAGGGCTCCAGAATGTTTGGTTAGGAGTATGGCACTGTGCAGCCTGGTGGTCCATGTTTTTGGAGTCCAGAGGCAGGAAAGAGGGTGTTCCTTTGGTTATAATTCCCTGGGGGAGAAGAGTACAATTTGGTCTGGTGTGGTGCTGAGAGCCTGAAGATGCAACAGGCAAAACAAGATCCAGTTTGGTGAAGATCAGTCTTCCTTGGGTTGCAGAGATACAGTCTCATCATCTGTGGAATCTGGGGGATGAGGAGCTCCCTAACTTGTAGCTCTCCTGCATTTGTAAACTCACAGCCCAGTAGTTTGTGTTTAGGCATTAACTTTTCCTATCTGTAAGCTCAGGCTTTCATTAGTCCCTTGGGGTTTCAGATTCCATGTCTTCACCTGATGGGCTGAGCTCTCATGTGAACACTCTGTAAACATAACCCAAGCCCTAAAATCTGAAGTTAAAGTTGTGCTGCTGTATTGACACTGCAGCAAACCCCTCAGTTTGCCCAGTTGATGGGATCTGGCAAAATGAAAGCAACCACTCCTTACAGAAAATGAGGATGGGTTTGATGTATTAATTGTGATCACATTTGAGTGCCTCAGATTCCATATCTCTGGCATTCCCCTTATGATGTCTAGTAGATGAAAAATAATTACAGCTTTGCTGGAGAGACTTGTTTTCACACCTGTTAGCGAATGCCAGAAGATGTTCCCTAAAGTAAATAAATGAATGTCTGCAGAGGAATTCAGGAACAGAGTATCCCACACAGGTTTGGGTATCCTGGAAGGGATCTTAAAGTTCATTTCATCCCATCCCGTGCCATGGTGGAACACCAAGGGCACCTCCCACTATCCCAGGCTGCTCCAAGCCCTGTCCAGCCTGGCCTTGGGCACTGCCAGGGATCCAGGGCAGCCACAGCTGCTCTGGGCACCCTGTGCCAGGGCCTCAACACCCTCACAGCCAAGAATTCCTTCCCAGTATCCCATCCATCCCTGCCCTCTGGCAGTGGGAGCCACTCCCTGTGTCCTGTCCCTCCATCCCTTGTCCCCAGTCCCTCTCCAGCTCTCCTGGAGCCCCTTCAGGCCCTGCCAGGGGCTCTGAGCTCTCCCTGGAGCCTTCTCTGGTCCAGGTGAGCACCCCCAGCTCTGCCACCCTGGCTCCATAGGAGATGCCCTTGATATGGATGCACATCAGAAAGGAGAATTGTTGCTTTTAGCCCTTAGAAAATGTGCTGTGTACACAGGCAAGGTGTTTTATTGAGGCAATAATGCTTCTAGTTTGTTCCACAGATAATCCCACAAAGCTGTTGCATTGGAAACCATAAGTTAAAACACAGCTGTACCAGTCCAAAGGGTGCTTTTTTCTCTCAGAAAAGTGGCTGCAGTGACACCTCTCAGTAACCTGAAGCTTTTCCATATGGCAGGACTCAGTGGCATTGCCTCATGGCTGCCTCAGCCTGTTTTTCTGGTCACATTCTTCATTTTTCTTACTATTTTTCCCCCCAAATAACTGAAAGTTAAAGCAGTTACACTGCACCACTCTCCAGTTTCATTTGCCCTGTTGTGATCCAGGCTTAAAAATCTCAGGTTCTTCTTGTGTGAGGGGCTGGAATTGCCATCTGATGGCCATCCAGGTGTCCATATCCATGCTCTGTTTTGGAGAAGTTTAAGGAAGGAGCAGTAGGAGATATGGGGGTTTCTTGATCTCCTAATCTTAGACAAAATTCCACAGGAATAAGAATGACTCAGCCTCCTCAGCAGCAAATACACTTTTCTTACATGTGGACTTAACTGCTATTTTCTTTATCCTTCAAGTAATTTGGGGATTAGTGGTGGAGTAGCTGTAAGATGTACTTATAGGCAGCATTTTCTTTTATCTCCATTGTTGGACCGAGTCAAAGCTCTGCTCCAAGTCCTTCAAGCTGTGAGATCCTCTCCCAGCACTGCAGCCCTGCTGTCTCAGCTATTCCTGCCTCCTATTAGAGCTGGGAAATGAGGAAATTGTCTGATAGATACCAAGAGCCCATCAAAAAGTGCTGTGAAATTCCATGCTAAGGCCTCACGGTTTCTTTTTGGGACTGAGGCTCCACTTTGGAAAACTGCTGGCAGTGGAGGTTGGTCCTTGTGTGTGGTGTCACCATGTAGCTTCTGGTCCTGCTCTTCAGCTGCCTTACTTGGTCAGGGCCATCTGGTTCATTCTTCTGAGGGTTTTCCAAGCTGCTCTGCTGTGCCCACATGAGGAATTTCTTCCCTGGGAGCAGCCAGCCTGGTGCCCCCCAGCTGCAGTCAGAGCACCAGCACCAGCCCGTCCCCTCGCAGCAATGATGACACCCCTGCTTCCAGCTGTGGATTTTCTCTGTTAGGCAGCAGCAATTCGGTTGTTTTTGCTACAAACACAAAATCTGCCATCATCCCTAAGCCCTTGGCCTACAGGACAACCATCTGTGCTGGTATGATCTCCTCAGAAGCTGCCATGACTCTGGCAAGTGTCCAGAGCTCTGGCTCCGGCAGATCCTGATGCAGAAGCAGCTCAGGGCTGCCCCTCCTGATTTTGTCATGAGCAGCATCACGTCCTGCTGCATCAATCCTTCCCCTTTGCATGTTTGGATAAATAAACTACTCCCCGAACATGCTGAGCTCCTGTTGCCCTGAATCCCTGTGCTTTGCACGTGTCTGTAGACCCTCCCTCAAGCCACCAACAATTATCTTAATTTTTATATAACAAGCTTTTTTGTGTTTGCCTTTGGTGCAGGTTCAGTTTTTCCTCCAGAATATTTTTTTCACATTGTTTGCTGAGTATTTGGTCATATTTGTCTGCTGGAGCTTTAAAACATCGGGAATTTGATGACTTTAGAGTCCTTTTCCTACCTCAGTGATTGTATGATTAAGCTGGGAAGTAACCAGGAGCATTCATTCCCCTTGCTGGGAAATGGATGGGATGACTTGAGCTGATGGGGAACAGCTTGGCTACAAGTCAAACTGCCTGAATTCCTGTACAGAATTCCTTCTCCACACTTAGAAAGAAGCCTTGGCTGTGGATTTCACAGCCAGTGTGGACATCAGCCTGTGCAGACTAGAGGTCAGCAAAAATTGAGGCAGTATGAACTCCTATCTCCAGGGCTGTTGGTAAACCCCATCCATGCCCATCCCAAGTGCACAGTTTTATTGCAAATGTAATTACTCCAGTCTCTTAATCCTCTCCATATTAACTTCATATTTTTAGAACCTCTGTAATCTTGCACGTTAATGCCTTGATGGATTGTAGGCATTAAGTCTTGTATGTAAAACACAGATGAGTAACAGTTAAAGAATGGGATGGTTTGGGTGCATTGCAGACTTGCCCTCTTATTTTTTTGTATTTTGTGGATGAAAATAGAATATTATTGAGTGTTTCAAGATGTTTGACTGACAGCTGCCATAAGGAGGGGGAGACTTTTTCCTTTTTCCCAACTGGCTTCACTGTGGTGCTTGCTGTGAGTGACTGTGGTCTGATCTAAAACACACTTGTATGACTCAACATTTTTGAGAAATACAGGCTGGAGACCAGCAAAAGCACTGTGGGCAGTCACAGAGCCCACAGAGTGAACTGGGGCTTGAGCTTCTGCACCCTTGACTTCCCTCTGCCAATGTCCAGGGTTGTTCTTCAAGGACCAGCAGCTCTATGGAATGATCTTTGAATTTCATCACTGCAATGAATGAGCTTTGTATTTAAATGAGGATGTTATTTCTCCTCCAGAGAGCAAATCTTACTGCTTTTTGTTCTTTTCTTATTTAAATGTCATTTAATGGTGAAGTCAGTTGCTAGAATTTCAATTTGAGGTGTATTAATACTGCACAAATCTTCAAGTATAGGACAGAACTTCTTTTAGTCAAACTCATTTTAACCAATTTATTTATTTTTGTCCTAGGAACCAATTAAATCCCGGGCACCACAGCTTCATTTAGAGTACAGATTTTATAAACAACTTGGAAGTGCAGGTGAGTAAACCTACCTTAAGCTTATCAAAAGTTTTATTAAATTTCTTTAATAAAGGGATTTCTTTATTAAATCAAACACCACCATAGTATTTGTTGTGTAACTCTGACTTGAACTTAGGGATCTGGGCCAATTCCATTTATCCTCACACAAGTTTTGGAAGTGATTTGGTGAGAATGGGATCATAATGATGATGTTGTGTAATTGTGTGGGCCTAAAACCTTGAGTTTGTGAGGATATGCTGATATGGAAATACTCCTGTAAGTGTGTTTGTAAAACACAGGAATTGCCAATGGATGGAAAGTTATTTGTGTATGGAACAACACCCCTTAAGTAGGTGATCTAAAGTCTAAACCTAGGAAACTGTTTTCATTTTTACTTGTTAAATCATAAGAGTGTCCACAAGCTCCATGGCTTCTCTGTGCAATCATGGTCTGTAGCAAACAGGAGAAAAATAGAGCAGAATCAGCCAAAGGTGGAATTTTTTATACATTTTTTCTGGCAGTCTCTGATTTCCCTGATACAGAGCTTGAGCTGTGTCTAACAGTGTTTGGATTTTTCTTCCCTGAATTTATGGTTGCTTTTTAAGCCTGCAGAGCCTTTTAGCATGTGCTGTTTCCCGTGCCAAGGATTTCCACAGCCTCATGCAGGGTGTTCCACTGCTCAGGGAAGTCTCTGTGAAGCAACAACCTTCTCTTCTCCTTCTGTGCCTTGAACATGTATTGACTTTGGCTTTTGACAAGTTTCTTACATTACTGTAGCGTTTTTATACTTCTGATTTTATTTTTCCTGTTTTCCTTGAATGGACCCAGCTTCCACTTGCAGAGGGTGTCTGATGGACATCCAGAAATACTTTGGTGATAATATATTACCAAAATACTTGGTTAAACTTCTGCTGGAGTTCTGTTGGTGCTTGTGATGTCTGGGATACCCCAGCCCACATGTCTTGTGACACATGAGTGAATCCCAGCCTGCTTCTTCTACACCACTTGGCTTCCTTCCACTCTTTAGAGATGTTATTACAGAATTATAAAATGATCAGAGTGGAAGAAGTGGCTTTATTTTGGTCAGATTAAATATTTTTAGGTTTTCCTCTGTTCCTAAAGAATTTAAGCTTTCCATCCTGTAATATTTACGCACTCAGAACATTCATGGAATGGTTTGGGTTGGAAAGGACCTTAAAACCAGTCTCATTTCACCTCTGCCATGGTCAGGGACACATCCCACTATCCCAGGGTGCTCCAAGCCCTGTCCAGCCTGGCCTTGGGCACTGCCAGGGATGCAGGGGCAGCCACAGCTGCTCTGGGCACCCTGTGCCAGGGCCTGCCCACCCTCACAGGGAGGAATTCCCTCCTAATCATGCAGCATTTGTGCAGGGGCTGCTGAGAAGCCTCCTGAGCACCCTGACTGTGTTTCTGTCTCTGTGGTCCCACGGGTGTCACACACCCAGCTCTGGATGCCTTTGGAAGCTCTTGTGCTGCAGTTCTGCTAAAACAATTGGAAATTGGCCAAGACTTGAGGGGAGGATGTGAACTTCAATTCTGGTCTCACCATGAAATGTGGAATCCCAGCAAAATAAATTTTGGTGGAGTCAAGCTGCCAGGAGCAGGGAGGCTTGGCTTGGGAAGAGTGTCTGGCTGGAAAAACAGATAAATAAGTGCCAATAAATAATTATTGGGGTAATAGAGGGGTTTGTTCTCAGTGATGTTGTGGTAATGGTCCTTGCTCTGGAGCTGCTCAAACAGCCAGGCTTGAGCTTCCAGTAGGGATGTCTGGTTCCTTGGAATTGTCCTACAGCAGCCAAGCCAAGACTAGGAGTGTCCGAACACATGGTGTGCATGACTCAGAGAGAGCAACAGTAGCACTGCATGTGACATTCTGCTCAATAAATCAGCCAATTAATGCTGCCAAGTGACGTGTCTGGCTGCAGCTCCCACTGTTAGCTGGAGGAGGGAGAGCAGAGGGAGCCTGGTTGTGACACCACAGGAGCCACCTCGTCCCCTCGTCCCCGTTCCACAGCCAGATGGTCCCAGAGAGCTCTGAGATGTCAGAACTGTTATCGCATGCAGCTTTGGGAGCAAAATGGGGGATTTCTTCCTAATAAGAAGAGTTTTAATGGTGATTTCCTTCTTGGATGTTCAGAATAAACATTTTTAAATGTGTTACTCTTGGTAGTAGTTAGAGGAAAACTTGGGCTGGAAGGGACCAACCTCCTTGGCCAGTACCTGAAGGATGTATGTGGGTATCAATAACCTGCTGCACTTGACATCATCAAAAACTACTGAAAATAGTCTTTTTTTCCTTTTTCTAAGTTATTCAGTCAAGTTTTGCATTTCCCTTGGTTCAGCTGGGCAGAGTAGCAAACAGCCCAGTGATTCAGAAGCTAAATCCTGAGATGAGCTTCCATGAGAGATGTTTCTACATGAAGAGAGGATGTGATAACTGCCTGTTCCTTAGCAGTGGCTCTCCCTGTGCCACGTGCTCCATCAGCCTCCATGTTCCAAGACTTTCTGACAGGGCACTGAAGTTGCATCTGTTCCCTCCCAGTCAGCTTGGATTAGCAAAGGAGCAGACTGGATTTCATGTGTCTCAGACATCTTAAGATGCTTCACACTAGATTAAGTGATGGAGCAGGGAGAAGTTTGTCAAAGGGATCTAAACTGCAGGAATGTGGCTCTTCTTGGTGCTTTTCGGAACTGCTCAATACTGGTGGATAGATCCAGGGGGTTCAGAGAAAGTCCTGAGTCAGGAGTAACCAACTCACAGATATCTCTGATGTGCTGCTTTGGATATTTGATGCTGTCTCTGATGTTTTAGTGCAATTCCCTTCCTCTAACTGGAGGAATGCTTGCACATAGAAATGGATTTTTGTGATCCTTCCTTGAACATTTCTCCCTGCAGAAGTCAAGCAAAGCCCTGCTGCACAGTGACCATCTGCCAGCTTCTTCCCTCTCACTGTGGAATTAAATATCTAACAACCTAAAATAGTGTCTGAGCACTTTGCTTTCATGTGAGCAGCAAAACAAAGCAGCAAAGCTTGGGCATGGAGTCAGAGACCTGATGGTCAATCCATAGGGTGTCTCAGGAAAGCACATTTTTCCTTTAGGAAATGTAATTCATTTAGGGTTTGGGTAGTCTGGGATATGATCCATTTGCTCACCAAGGTAATTGAAATAATTTTAATCAGCTCTGTGCTAACTAGTTGCATTGCTCTCATCAGTCCTCTAATGCCAGTGTTGTACTGAACTGTTTAATGATTGGTTTTTGTCCTAAAAGCCACATTGCTCCAGCATCCTGACTGGAGTCAGGATCATTCAAGTCTCCAAGATGTTTCTGGTACTGGATAAATCATTTGAGCATGTCACTTGTCCCCTGTACTTTGGAGTTTGTGAAATAAACTGAGTTATTTGTCCATGGTCTAACACACCCAGGTCCTTCCTGGAATAATTCAACTTCTTGGGCAGTTAGCAAAGGACAAAGCTTTGGCTTTGCTTGAACTGTCCCCTGCACACCCAGCAGCATCCCAGGACCCTCCTGCTTGGTTTGGGATGAGGAAAAGCCACTGCTTTTCCCATGGCTTGCAGGAGTCCTGCAGCAAGGGGTCCTGCTGGTGGCACACCAGGGTCTCAGTGAGTGTGTCCTGTGGATAACAGGAATGGTTTTTTTGTTTTGAGGCTGACTCCAGATTAGAGGAATCTAATCTTCTTTTCAGGAGCTGCTGGAACAAGTCCAGAGGAGAGCACGGAAATGTTTCAGGGGCTGGAGCCAGGCTAGGAAAGCTGGAGGTGCTCACCTGGACAGGAGAAGGCTCCAGGGAGAGCTCAGAGCCCCTGGCAGGGCCTGAAGGGGCTCCAGGAGAGCTGGAGAGGGACTGGGGACAAGGGATGGAGGGAGAGGACACAGGGAATGGCTCCCACTGCCAGAGGGCAGGGATGGATGGGATATTGGGGAAGGAATTCTTTCCTGTGAGGGTGGTGAGGCCCTGGCACAGGTTCCCCATCCCTGGAAGTGTCCAAGGCCAGGTTGGATGGGGCTTGGAGCAACCTGAGCTAGTTCATCTCATTTTACCCCCTGTCTATGAGGGGGTAAAATGAGATGAACTTTAAGGTCCTTTCCAACCCAAACTGTTCTGGGCTTTGTTACCACATTTCAAAGCAGCTCTGGCATCTCTCCCTGAAGCATCACCTTGGGAAGGTAAAATGGCAGTAAAAACTTGCAGGTTTCTTCTGGCTGCACGGAGCTGATGCTCAAGCTTCCACATAGTGACAGCTTCTGCCTGTGCACGTCGTGTGCACAAGTCATGCATTTTTGATTCAGTAGTAGTTTATTTTTATATCAGCTGGCAGATGAGTCACACCTTCCCCCAGCCCTCTCAGTCCCACCTTGGCACATGTGATTGATTCATTCACACACGTGCATTGTGCCACTGCTCTGGAGCCACTGGTCATTCCCAGCATGGGGAGGTGACACTGGCAAGTGGCCGTGGGACGTCATGAGCCTCCAGAGTGGCGTGGTGAGGAGCAGCAGAGGAGCCTGATAGGCTGGAGAATCCCAGGAAACCGAGATCTCTGCAGTGCCCAGCCCACGCAGGGGATGAGTCACAGAGTAGGAGCAGAACGTTCTGAGTCAGGGAGGAGGGCTGTGTCAGTGCATATAGAATATTGACGGATTCTGTGGTTTTGTTTTAATTCCTGCTCTGTAAACAAGTTCACCTCTAATGAAGTATGGAGTCTCTGTGTTTACTTTGGGATCTCTCTGTGTTGCACAACTCGCCAGAGCGAAGCAGTCTGTTTACTTGTCAGGAGGTAGGACTGAGGGAAATGAAGGTGTTATAAATAACCAATCCTTTGCATAGTCTAGTCAATATTTGCATATATATTCCTCAGTGTGGCTGAGCTGTCTGCTATCCATGCTGCCTATGGAGCTCTCCTGTTGGGATTGCTGCTGTTGAGCACCTTTTCCTGTGTTGCTCTTGCTTTACCCACATGTGATGGTGTTCACAGGGCTCTGAGGATGAGGGAAGAGACGAGGATCTGACTCCATGTTTCAGAAGGCTTGATTTATTATTTTTATACTATATATTACATTAAAACTATACTAAAAAGAATAGAAGAAAGGATTTTATCAGAAGGCTAGCTAAGAATAGAAAAAGAAAGAATGATAACAAAGGTTTGTGGGTCGGCTCTGTGTCTGAGCCAGCTGACTGTGATTGGCCATTAATTAGAAACAACCACCATGGCCAATCCCAGATGCACCTGTTGCATTCCACAGCAGCAGATAATCAATGTTTACATTTTGTTCCTGAGGCCTCCCAGCTTCTCAGGAGGAAAAATCCTAAGGAAAGGATTTTTCATAAAAGATGTCTGTGACACCCACACACACTTTGTATGTATCGGTGTGCTTTATGAAGAAATTCTTTCCATGCCAGTTGCACAATGCTGTCATTCACGTGGCAATTAGGGGTCATTTTGTTGAAGCTCCTTATGGGATGGATGTAAACAAGTCTCCCTGGTGGAGCTGCCAACACCACAATTTTATGGGGAGGTCGTTGAGCACAATTCGCTTCCCCGAGGGAGCAGAGTAACTCCCGGCCATGGGAGGGAGGGTTAGTGCAAGTGGTCCCCACCCTCGTGTAATTAAGAAGTGTGAACATACCCATTAACAGTGGCTACAGTCTCTGTAATCTTCAGAATTCCCACTGGTATTTGCCACCTGGATGGAAACATTGCTGTGGGCAGGAGCTGAGCCAGGTCACCCCTCAGCAGGAGCTGGTTTGGGGGGGCTGATCATAAAACCATGGAGTGGTTTGGGTTGGAAGGGTCCTTAAAGCTCATCTCGTGGCCATATGGGCACACCTACTAGACCAGCTTGCTCAGAACTCTGTCCAACCTGGCCTTGAACATCCCCAAGGGTTCCCCTTTGCACCCCAAAGTCAGTTTGGACTTGTGTGGGGCAACACGTGGCTGTCACCTGAGGTATTTTATATCCTACTTATTGTATGGGTTTGTTCATACCTGTCACACTGCAACACTCTGGATGAGCACTGCAGCCTCCTCCTTTGAAATACTGGAAATATTTTATATTGCCAGTGTTCAGTGACTGTAAGCATTCAATAAGTGACTCATCTGTGCAAGGTGATACAAAACTGACGTCTCTTCACAAGGAAACAGCTTCAGGACACATCTCATGTCACTCATTCCCTACCTCAGATGCCTGCAGTACATCTGAAGGTTTGAAGATGTTGGGTTAATTTTCTACCAGTGAGGAAAAATGTCTCCATTCTCAAATCCTGCCCAGCAGTGTGCCCTTGGCCTGAGGTGGGAGATATTCAGCAATGGAGATGCATTTTCTTTCTGCTGAAGATGTTTTTAGGCAAAAATTGGAGACCCTAATGCTGAGCTGCATATTAAGGAATGGTGATCAGCAGCTTCATTGTAAAGTCAGAGTAGTCCAAGGAGCCTGAACCTGAGGGATCCTGGACTTCCAAGCTTTTGAATTGCAGAACGAAATGTAGAGGGTTACTGTAAAGTGCTCAGTTAGACCCTGCTGCTTTCAGGGCTGGCTTGCTGTTGATCTCCAGAGAATTATGTTTCACTATTTAAAAATACATGGCTTTTCTTTCATGTGGCCATTCCCTTGTTAGGAAGGGCTTCCTGAATGTGCACATTTCAGCATCTCAGCATCAGAAGTTTTGACTTCCTTGGGCTAAATTTAGATTTTGTCAATTGGAAGTTATCAGATGCTTTTAGAGCAAGGCCATTAATATTTGAGTATGAGATTAGGGCAGTTTCCTTTTCATGTTCCGAAAAGTCCTCGTGCATCTCCTGCTCTTCCGGTATTTGTGGCAGTGATCACAAATCAAACACCAGCAGCTCCAGGCAGCAGCTCCAAATCAAACACCAGCCACTGAAGGGGAGCAGCAGGATGCTGGGAAGCTGGAAGATGCCTTTCCTGGAGACACTTTTCCATAAACCTGGAGCAGCTGGTCCCATCCAGGTCATCCCAGATGTCCCACTGGGTTCTCCTCGTGGTCAGCAATGCCCATGAGAGCGGGCTGTGGGATGTGCTGCTGCCCTGAGGATCCAGCAGGACTGGAGGAGAGGGACAGACATTTCATCATTAAGGTCTCTGTGCTGCTTCTGGTACCTTCTAGCAGACCCTGAGCTGAAATAAGCCTTGCTGGCTGTGCTGGGAACTGGAGTTCCTCAGCCATCAGAGTGGGGAGGTGGAAACCACAGAACCACAGACTGGTTTGGTTGGGGGGGACCTTAATGTTCCTCTCATTCCATTCCCTGCCATGGGCAGGGACACCTTCCACTATCCCAGCTGCTCCAAGCCCCATCCAACCTGGATTTGAAAACTTCCAGGGATGGGAAAGTCCACATGATACATGATGTTTGAAGATAAACTTTGGAATTTATATTTACATTGGATGAAAAACCCAGTTTGGCAATGGGGAACAGGATAATTAACAAGGATTAGGAGCTGGTTTGCTATTCTGCTTGTTCCTCTTTCTGTGAACATTCCCCTTCTATGAACATTCTTCAAGCCATGGGGATGCTGCACTTAGGAACTAATTGAGGTTTAAAGTGATAAAATTAGTTTTGAGAGGGGCTGCTGTGTCAGGTGTTGAGCACTGCTTTGACCCAAAGCTCTTTCCCCTTTGGATTTAGTGGGATCCCTTCCAGTGCAGCAGAGGCATGCTACACACACTGGAGGTTTCTAAGGTGAAACACTGAGCTGTGCCAGGGAAGTCCTGTTATGGAGGGCTGCCCACCTCCCAGACAGGCTCTCCAATGGCTTTGGAATTTGTGTTTTGGAGCTGTGCCCTGCCTGCTATTGAAAAACATCCTCTCATTGCTGAAAGATAAGGCAGAGGCTCTGCCTGAGTGTGATGGGTCAGGCTGGAGTTCTGAAGTTTTGTAAAAATTTTTCTGTCTGAAAGTTCCTACCCGCTCTCACTTGACTCTCTTAAGGTGAAACAGAGATGGGATCTGATTTGGTGCCTCTGAACTTCTGTTGGCAGCAGGTTCTCCTGCCATTAGAGGGAGTGGGAGGTTTTCCCTCAGGCTGGAAGGACTGTGTGGGTAACACTTCCCTACTCATGTGAAAAATCCCTTTTTACCTCCAATCCTACAGTAGTGATGGGACTGATGGGAGCGAATCTCTTGCTTTGTTGTGGAGAGTTTACATCATTTCATTCTTATCCATCACTTTTTTACTTTTGATGCTGCTGCAGGGGCAGACCTGCAGAAATCCACCCTCCCAGTGGGACCAGTGGGAGTTCTGGGGGCCTGAGCTGCAGGAAGATCCCAGCACAGCTCTGGGGTGACACATAGGGCTGTGCTGCCAGAAATGGCCCCAGATTGTCCCACCACAGTCTGGTGGGAACCTGGCCTTCAGCTGCCTGAGCAAGGCCGAGCATCCTCTTCCTCCTGAGCACCCAAAGGTACATATCCAGTACCACATCTGCTTTATCCAGCTGGGTCTGACCCCTGATCTGCCATCCCAGGTGAAAATGCTGCTGGATCCAGGACAAATCATGCCTGTTGTGTGCCAGTTTGGCCTCAGGTGGCTGTGCTGTGCTGTGCTGTGCTGGTGGCACTGCCTGTGGCCCCTGCTCAGGGCTGTGGCTGCAGCTCAGGCTGGCAGAGCCTCCTGCATTGTCATCATGGAAATGTCACCCTGCGTGCAGCTGGGCAGGGAGCAGGGAAAGCTCTGCCCCCAGCCAACAGTCTCCAATGGAGATGAGCTGAGGAACAGCAGGAGCCACCTGGGACTTGCTGTGATCAAACCAAAATGGTTCTCTGGGCACCAGAGGGGCAATTCAGTACAAGCAATTTGTTTTTGCTGCTTTTGTGGCATTTTTCATCTGCCCAGAAGTAGCTTCTTCCCTGGCACTGCTTCTGGAGTTAAATTTGAGTGCTGCTGAGCAACCAAGAACTCTTGTTGTTGATTTTTCTGGAGGTTATACCTGTAATGTCATTAACTCACATCACTTCATGTGCATAACGTGTTGCTGAGGGCCACTTCTGATCTCTGCTCCCTGTCACCAGGAACACCACCTGAGGGAAGTGTTGGAGCTGTACTAGGGAGGTTTAGGTTGGATTTTGGGGAAAGGTTCCTCCCCCAGAGGGGCTCCCCGGGAATGGTCACAGCCCCAGGGCTGCCACAGCTCAGGAGTGTTTGGAAAATGCTCTCAGGCACAGGGTGGGATTGTTGGGGTGTCTGGGCAGGGACAGGACTTGGACTTGTTGGTCCTTGTAAGTCCCTTCCAGTGCAGGATATTCCATGATTCTATGAATTTATTCTCGAAAGAAAAGAAATTACCAAAGAATCCCATGATTTCATCTCAACTCCCTCTCGGCAGGTAGGGCACAGCAAAGGAAAACTGATCAGGAGCAACTTCCAACTGCTCCTTGGATTTTTATTTTTTGTGGGGGGAAGGAGGGAATTTATTTCTTTCTTTGTTTCTTTCTCTCTTTTTGGTTGGGTTTTTGTGGGTGTTCTTAAAAGCAGAGCCCACTTGGCCACCCAGATGTGCTTACACAGGTATGTGACCTGCAGAGGAGCAGAGTCACAGAATTGTTTAGGTTGGAAAAGAATCCTTCTCAAACCATCAAAGAAAAGAATCCATCTCAACCACACCCCAGCACTGACAAGGCCACCATGACCCCCTGTTCCCAAGTGCCACATCCACGTGGCTCCTAAATCCCTGCAGGAATGTTATTGAGTGGCTCCACCACTGCCCTGGGCAGTTCCAGGGGTTTTCTTTCATCCCTGTCCTTGTATTGCAGGTGTGTGGGAAAAGGTAATTAACTAGAACTTTTGTGGATGGTTTGAAATAACTCTTCTGAAGTTATTTACTGATTTTATCCTTCTTTTAAGGCGTTGTTCTATGTGCCAGCTGCCATCATCACTGGAGCAAGATGTTGAGTTGGATACAAAATCCAACAGTAATGTGTAGATTTGAATGCAGTCATTTCCCTCAAGCCCTAGAAATGTGAATTCAGTCTTTTGAAACTTGAGAAAAAAATCAATTTGTTGTGCTGTTCTTTATTCTTCTGTGTTTGTCAAGAACAGAAACAATTTCACTTGATTAATTTAGTTGTTAGAGCTAAGAAACTGCCTGTGAATGGGTGTTTCTGGGTAAACTTCCCAGATTTTGAAAGTTTTCCTGCATTTGACCTTTCCAGATAGGGTTGATTCTTCTCCCAACCTTTTTTTATCTTTATGAATACAAATATGAATATCTCCTTGGTACCACCTCTTCAAGTGCTTCTTGCTTTGTGGATGTGAAGAATTGTTTAATTGAGAGAAGCCATGATGTCAGGAAACCAGCTTGTACCACTCAAGGAAGATGAAATGCCACCCTCTTCTAATAACACAACGATCCTGAGATTTGTTTTTCTGCAGTTGAAGTAAAAATCAAATTGTTTGGATTTTTACCAGCATCAAGAACAAATATGTTCTTCCTTCTGTCCTTCCCGGGCCTGTTTTTCCCCTGCTCCTTTTCCCCTACCTTTTCTTTTTTGTAGGTTCAAATATTACCAAACTGAAACAAAACACAGAGAGTTAAAATCCATCCTGCATAATGTGAGATAAGCTGGAGTGAGGCTGGAGCCTTGGGAGTGCACGTGGAACTCCCAGGAGATGACAGTGGCTCTGTCTCCTCACAGCTCGTACCCAGCTGTTGCCTTACACTGTGCTTGGTATCATCTCTTCCCATGGAAAGCTCAGCTCTCTCTGCCATCAGCAGGGAGAAGGTGTTGATCCAATATTCCTGTGGCTTTCGCATCCCTGGAAGTGTTCCAGGCCAGGTTGGATGGGTCTTGGAGCAACCTGGTCTGCTGGAAGGGGTCCCTTGCCATGGCAGCTTTGAGGTCCCTTCCAGCTTCTGAGGTTCTCCTTTGAGTGATTTCCTCTCAATTCAGAGAGTGTTTGAGCTGTGCCTTTGAGTGATTTCCTCTCGAGTTCAGAGTGTTTGAGCTGTGCCTTTTCCACATCCAAGGCCAGGATTAGGGCCTTGCTCTGCCTCTCCTCCTCCTCCTCAGCCACTGATGGGCTAAAGCAGAAGGTCCTGCTGCAGAAATTCCTGCTAGGCAGTGGTGCAGGAGTGTCACAGACATCTTTTCATTAAAAATCTTTCCTTGAGATTTTTCTTCCTGAGAAGCTGAGAGGCCTCAGGAACAAAATGTGAACAATGATTATCTGCTGCTGTGGAATGCAACAGGTGCATCTGTGATTGGTCTCATGTGGTTGTTTCTAATTAATGGCCAATCACAGCAGAGCTGGCTTGGATAGAGAGTCTGAGGCAGCTGCCTTTGTTATCATTCTTTCCTTTCTATTCTTAGCCAGCCTTCTGAGATGAAACCTTTCCTTTTATTCTTTTTAGTATAGTTTTAATATAATCTATATCATAAAATAATAAATCAGGCCTTCTGAACATGGAGTCAACATTCTCATCTCTTCCCTCACCTGAAAACCCCTGTGAACACGGTCACACAGGAGCATCCAGCATTGCTGGGAGAAGTGATTTATTGCCCAGACAAAGCAGGGACAGGATGCTGTGAGAAGCTGGCATCAGAGAGCCAGCAGAGTCTGGCAGCAGCTGGAGCACACAGCAGGAGATGTGTGAGGGGTCTGGACAGGCCTGGCTGCTCTTCACCTTGTTCAGGTGAGTGAGAAAGAACTAAAGGTGAATTTTGGGCTCTGAAACCACAATGTCAGAGCTCAGGAGAGCAAGGAAACTGTTCAGGCACCTTACAGCATGGCGGTGTTCTCTGTGGGTCACCATTGGAGCAGCCTTCCTCCAGATCCTCCAACCCCTCTTCTCCATGTGCATGTTTCTGTGTGAGGCTGTTGAATCAGATCCCTATTTTTAGGTTCTTTCCCTAATCTTATGCCAGTTCAAGGTTGGTGAAGCTTAGGAGTGGTTGGTGAGATTGTGGCAGACCTTTTGCATCACCTCTTTTTCCACCTGCAGGTGAGCTGGTGCTGGAGTCACAAATTGCATTTTCTGCTTGTTTTCCTTCACATCTCAACTGCTGTTTCTCAAACAAGAGAAAACACTTTCAATCACCCAAAATCTCTGTCCTTCCCTGAGCTCCTCCAGTGAAGATTTAAGGTGAAGGACTGTATTATAAAGCTTTTGCAGCTGTACTTTGAAGGAAGATATCTCTGAAAGGCATCCAATCAAATGGATGGATCAGCCCTTAGGACCAGGTTATTCCCAGTAACAAGCCCAATCTCAACTTTTGTCCCATCTTTCTATTTTTGAAGCAGACTATTCCAAAATCTGAAGGGCAGGATGAGTCTTTTTACTTGCAGCTCCCAGAAATAACCTGTTAACTAACGTGCTCAGGTAGATTTACATGGGACATGTTTGAAGACATTAAAAGCTGAGATCTTGGCCCAGTCAATGTTGATCACAAATCTTCTCTTTCAGCCAGGATTTTATTCCGATTTGAAAATTAAGAGAAGGGTAGATCCTCATTAGTGTAATCAGCTTAAATGGGTTGACTGCTCTAAAGCAATTTGTTTAATTTGTTTGGAACATGTTTAATTTTAGCTATAGATATTCAGCCCTCTCACAGTTGCTATTTATGGTGTTCATCGTGTAATTTTGTGTTCTGTGATTTGTAAAAATAAACTTTCTGCTCTGAATGAGAATTTTGTGACAATCTACGGCCCATTCATCAGAGCCTCTTTAAAACCACACAGAACTTTCTGTGCACTGATGCTTCTGGTGTGTGTGTGTGTGTGTCTGCATCTCTTTCAGTGAGAAAGAGTTCTTGCTGCCCACACAGAGCGTGGGTTTGCATCAAGCATCAGCTTTTTGCTGGCCTTGGATTCCTCCCCGCTCTGGGTGTGGAATTTGGGGCTCTTCAGGAGTGTCTCCCCTCAGTGTCAAAACCTGCATGAGGAGAGGGTCTGAATTCTTCTTAAATTCTTGAAATTGAAGACATCAGCTTCTCTATTTGGCTACAACTCATTGAAAGACAGTGGAAAACAATTCCCCATGGGACCAAAAGCTATGGGTGGTTCAGAAGCTGCTGGTATTGATCACAAGCTCTGGATGTTTCTGGTGATTTCCTGTATGGGGATGTGGCACTTCTCCCTCCATTCAGATGCCACGTGCATCTTTCTGCACTTGCTCCCTCGTTCCTCCTTGGGTGTATTTTACTTGCTGTTGATGAAGTTTATTCACAGAGCCTCAGGCCAGGTGTTCTTCTGGAGCAGGTGGGTTCTGCTTCCTGTGCCCTCCATGCAGGGCAGGTGCTGCAAACTCTGATTATTCCCTCATGCATAACCTTAGATTGGCATCTCTGCCCATCACCATTTCATAACCAGGCCAGGAAATGGCTTTGGAATGTCAGTGTGCCTGAACCAGTGAGGTTTTTTGGAGTATGTTGGATGTCTGAGGAGTTTTGTGGCCATTAGTCATGCTGTAAGAGATATGGCAGCAAGACAACATTACTGAAATCATCCAGGGTGGCATGGAGTGGATAGCATTACTCGAATCATCTTGTGGTGGAAGTTCCTGGAAGGTGTTGCTCCAGGTGTTAATCCAGCTCAGATGAGGCTCTCTGGAAGAGCAGTGATCCTGCTCCTTGTTACTGTTCCCATTCTTGTGTTCAAGCTCAAGCCAAGTGTTTTATTGGGTTGACCCAACATATTGCCCAGCCTCAGAGCGTGAGGAAGGATGGGAAGGTCCCTTTTGGTGGCAGCCCAGAGCAGTGAGAGTTTAGCATCCCCAGAAAGCCAAGACCGGTCACGGGAGTGTGGGGGAATCAAAGTCTTGAGTTTTTGGCTTTGATGTCTGCATTTGCTCTCGTTCCAGCAGTGATGCTTTAATCTACAAAATGCTTTGCTAGGTTTTCGCTGCACTCAGCTTGAATTTCTTCCAAGACATCACTCTGCTGAAATAGCAGAATTTGCCTGTGGATTCCGGTGCAGCAATCAGTCTGTGTTTATTGGGGTGATAAACTTCCTGTGAGAGTGAGGGTGGAGTGGGCCCTTTTCCATGTGGCTGAGCCAAATCACTCAGCAGCGAGACCAAAGCCGTTAAGCAAATTGAGATGATTTCTGCTTGCAGCAGTCTCTGCTGTAATAAACTGGTTTTCCTCCAAAGGAGAACCTGCACGTAGCATGCCTGTATTTTCTTCCCTTAGTGTATTGCTCTTGTTTGATACCATGGAGAAATTCTTGGTTGTGATGTGATTTCATGCATTAATTGCATTTAACAGATCCTGGTTTGTACTTCAAGTGTTGAGTTGTACCTTTGAGTCCTCAGTGTGAGACTCTGCTCTGCTGGTGGCTTTTCATCTCTCTGAATTCAGAGCTGCTCACCTACAGCATGACACCTTGGCTTTGTGTGACCTTTCCAGTCCTCTCCCACTGAGATTATTTTCCATTAAAAACCTCAACTCCAACTGCCCAGGCAAAAAAGGTCCTTTTTCCCCCATCAATCTTTTCAGTTGGCAACATCCTTAAGTATTTACAGATCTGCTGGTGATATTTATGGAGTTCCTGTGGTTCACTGTGACAATGGACTCAGCACCAGGACACAATGCTTTTTGCTGAAATAGAGCCAAGCTACGTCATAAATTATGCAGATGGACTGTGACAAAATCAAATTTTATGCAGATTTTCTTAGGCTGACCCTTTTTACTGTTCAGAGTGCTTATGGAGCTGCCTGTATCTCAGATTTCATCCAGTTTTATCTGCCAGCACACCCTTTAATGTGTACATCAAGTTCATCTTTTGAGCTTTTCCTCTTCAAAATGGTGAAGGTTGAGTTGAGCTTGAGTGAGCTGAGGATATGTTATGCTGAGTTCTTCCCAACTTTATTTCCATAACTAGTGTGGAGCTGAGGATCCCTGGTGTGGGCTGGGAGCTCCACAGGGCTCATCAGCAATATTCCTTTGGATCCAGAGGGATGTTACAGCAGCTTTATCCTGGCAAAGGCAAGAGGGAAGTCCTTGACTGCAGAGCTGGCAGTCGGAGAAAACCCTCAGGGAAAAATCGAACCCTAAAAATACGCCCGAAGCCAATGGTGTCTCCTGTATTCTGACATTTAGGATGCTTTTTTTATGTTCTTCACTAAGGCCTGGCTTGGCTAGAGCTCCCACAGAAAGCAGAGCTTTCCTGGGGGTTTAAGACAAAGAGGGTACTCCAAGCTCTGGGCTGTGAGCTCTGAGTAGGTAAAGCTGAAGGAATTGGGATCCCAGAGAGCACCAAGTAGTGTTGCTTCCTTCCCTGCATGAAATCCCCACCTTTTGGGTCTTGCTGCAATCTGTCTTTCGGGGTCTTATGCCCAGTAGGAAATTCATTTTGATTGCAATGCTTGCCCCTTACCACATGAGGCTGTCAATGTTCTCATACTCCCCTGGGAATATTGATATTAAATGGGATCCTTCACCTTCTTTAAGAGCCTTTCTACAATTTTATTCTCCTGCATCCCTTAGTTAGCAGAGTCCTAACTAATTCCTTCCTCAGTTCCACTATTTGAGACTTGTAGAAATTGTGGTAGAGGAACTCATTGTCTGTCTGTATCTAGAATCTATAATGGGCTCAGGTTTAAACTTTGCATAAAATATTCTGTTAATCTCTTCTTCTCTATTATTATTCTATTATTCTCTAAAAAATAGAGATGCTTATCTTGGTGTTAGAGGTGACTTTGTAGGTAAGTCCTCATCAGACTTCACTGAAAACCCAGTGGCTCACCATGAGTCACTTCAAGAGCTGTTGCAATTATTCCAGCCTTCAGCACTAAGCTGATGACATTAAATTGCCATTTGTGTTGATTTGGGGATATTTGAAGGCATCTTGGAGCTGCCTGGATCATATCCCGTCATTGTTTGGCTTTCTGAATTGCTTCTGCATCAAACCATCCTGTGTTCCTAGAGGATTTAATGAGTGTGACTGCTTCCTGAAGCATGGAGCTCTGTTAGGAGCAGCAGCCTCCCAACCCCAGGTTGGGTCAGTGTTTTACATGGGACACAAAACACTGGTTAGGCAGGGAATTCCTGCAATGTCCTGTAATATCCCATTAATGCATCCTGCTGACAGATTCCCAGAGCATGTGAATTAATGAGATTAAAACCCTCCTCAGGTAATGTTTGTCAAACTGCAGTTTGTTCTTTTGGAGCAGGAGTTCTGTGATATTTACAGTTTGGTGATCTCAGTGCTGCTTTGTTATGTTGTTGGCAGGTTGCAGAGTTCTGAGTGCCACGGGGTGGATTAGCAGGGTTTCCCTAAATCTGGAGTAGGACTTGCACTTGTTGTGTTGCTGACATTCTCTCCAGCCTGGAATGTTTCACTGAGCACCTCACACCAAACTCTGAGCTTCATTAGTCAAGTATTTTGCTATATCTAACATTGATCACTTATGCAAATCCAGGTGCATGCCTGCACTTGTTTAAAACATGCCATAAAATTAGTAATCACAGTGCTTTCAGGTCCTGTGCACTATAATTTGTGGATCTCTGTGGGAAAAAAACATAGCAGTGCTCCCCATGCTCAGCCTTTACACCGAATAGCAGGACGCCAAATCTTTGGGCATTCAAGCACATATTTTGTTTTGACATAAGACAAAGCCCTGTATTTCAAAACAAACCCTTTCTGTTGTGTTTTGGAGCTGCTTATGAGGTGTAGACTGGAAATACAGAGATATTTAAACGTGCTACCCAGCTTGTAGGACGCCAAGGGTTGGTGCAGGTGCTGATTAGCAAAATGAGCAGTTGGGCCTGTGCTAAATTCCTCCTGTTTAGGCTGCTGTGGTTTCCTTTTTGACTCAAAGGTAATTCCAGGAGTGCTGTGCAGCTCTCTGAGTCTTCCAGCATCAAGGCTGGTTTCTTCCCTCTGCTTCTGATGCCTTTCAGAGAGCTGATCCACCCAAAAATCCCCTGCCAGCTGAGTATCAACACTGCACTCCCACAGAGCAGTCTGCTGGGCGGGAAGATGGGCTCTGGCTCCTGCCAGTTCAATGTTGATGGTTGTGTTGTGTGCACATATGCTGATGGCCATGATCACCTGTTTTTGTGTGCTGATCGGTCAAAATATAAAACTTTTTCCTATTTTATAGGAAAAGGGTTTTTTTCCTTTTTATTGAGTGTAAACTTTGTGTAAGGTTGTGCTGAAAAGCAAAGGCTGGGTGCTATTTTGGTGACAAAGCAGCCCTTTTTTGGCCGTGCTTCATTTTCTCCAAGGACTATCATCTTCCTAACTGCTCCAGCAAGTGCCAGCCCACATCTGGGGCTGTCCTCTGCCTGGTTTGTAGTGGAACACAGGGAACTTTGTGTCGTGTTCCCTAAATCCAAGCCTTTAAGCTGCCAAAGCTTTGAGGTGGACTTGTTAATTGCTCTAAAATCCCTTTTGTCTGTGCAGGGCTGTAGCTGAGCAGAGCCTGCACTGCTCAGGTTTGGCCTTTGGTTCAGTCACAGTTTGTGCTGGGACTTTTATTTCCTTGCTGGGCAGCAGCAGCAGATAGAACACTCAAGAAGTGACAGTAAAACTGCCTAACAAAAGGTGTGCACACAGGGGGACGGGAATTAACTTTGTCCCATTGACTGATTCCAGTTTTTTTCCCTGTTCTTCCAGCTGAAGGGCTCCCCCAGGTGTATTACTTTGGACCCTGTGGGAAGTACAATGCCATGGTATTGGAGCTGCTTGGTCCCAGCCTGGAAGATCTGTTTGACCTCTGTGACAGGACCTTCACTCTGAAGACGGTGTTGATGATTGCCATTCAGCTGGTGAGTGATGGCAGGGCCTGCCCTGGGGTGTCCTGGGTGTCCTTCCATCCTAGAGTGGGCACAGTGCAGGGTTCAGGGCTGAGAGAATCTTCTTCCATCACAGAATCACCAGGTTTGAGTTGGAAGGAACCTTCAAAGATCTAATCCCACCCTCCCTGCCATGGGCAGGGACAGCTTCCACTATACAAGGGCGCTCCAAGCCCTGTCCAACCTGGCCTGGAGCATTTCCAGGCATGGGACAGCCACAGCTTCTCTGGGAAACCTGTGCCAGAGCCTCCCCAGCCTCACAGGGAGGAACATTTCCAGGCTTCTCTGGGAAACCTGTGCCAGAGCCCCCAGTCCCACATTCTCCCCAATATCCCATCTAACCCTGTGCTCTGGCTGCAGGAAGCAATTTCCCCTTGTGCTGTCACTCCAGCCCTTTGTCCAAGGTCCCTGTCCATCTTTCCTATAAAAGAAAACCTCTCAGGGGTGAGGAGGCCTCGTGCCCCTGGAGGAAGGTCAGATGATGTTGATGAGGAGCTGGCTCCCTGCACAGCAGAACCAGTGCAGCCGGATTCCTACGGACTCACGTCCCTCATCCCCTGCACACCCCAGGTCCCTCCCTCTCTTTGGACATCCCAGGAACATCTCATTTCTCACCCTCTCCGTGGGACACACAGAGCACAGCACCCTCCCACACTCCTACCAGTTCTGCTGGTTTGGTGCTGCTGGGCTGTCCATAGACTGAAACCTCACGGGGCAGTGGGGGCTGAGCCCTCCCCAGCCAAAACAGCAGCCTTTGCGAGCTCTGCCTCTGTCAAATGTGGTCAAAATTTGGTCAGTCAAGTGAGTTTGAATCCCTGACACTTGGGATAGAATAATTCTATGGACAACATCATAGAGCCTTTAATGTACCCGAAAAGGAAAGGAAGTGAAGCTGGAAGGGATCCAGCTTGGATTTGGGTTTGTGTTAAAAGCAAACAACATGAAATCTGAACATTCTAAATGTGGTGTGGATACTTCCACAAGTCAGTGGGGCCTACCAGTCAGTTTGGCTTTTTTGGTTTTCACACTAGCTTGCAGATTCCCAAGTACCTAAATATCTGCAGATATCCAGACCTTGCATAGCTGGACCTTGGGATCACCCAGATGCTCCACAGCAGAGATGGAATTGTATATTCACATTAATATCTCTGTGGATAGAAGCATGGTAGGGAAGAGGAGATGTAAGGGATGAGGAACACAATCCTTTCCCGATAAACTGAAGTTTGACACAGCAGATGGAAAACTGAGGTCAGAACTGCAGAGGTTTGAACAGCACCTGCCTGGTACTGAGGCCTCCCCAGCAAAACAGTCAAGTTCTCTTGGATTTGAGTGTTTCCTGATCAATGGAAAACCAATTTATAGTATTGGCTTTGATTAAATCAAGTGGCAACAGCTGGCAAAGCCTCAGATGCAGCTTGTGTGACCTTTGCAGGGAAAATATAAAGATGTAAATTCATTCCCAAGGGACTGCTGGGGAAATCAAGACTGTCACAGCCATGGCTGCTGCCTTCTGCTGTGCCCTGGGGCTGCAGCTCAGCTCTGGGCTTGGATGTTCCTCACTGGCATCACATGTTGATCTGGTGGCCAGGCTGCAGCTCACCAGGGCACTGGTGCCAGGTGAAAAACACGTGCAGGGGGACAGCAAAAGCAGCTGGAAATGGAGGAGCTGATGTTCTCCCAGAGGATCAGGTGCTCCCCTGGCCATGGGGAGATGCTGTAGGACCTTCTCAGTCTCCTCAGGGGGGTTACATGAGTTTCCACCTTGGAGTGTGCACATCTAAGGGGACAGATCAGACATGCTCAGGTGTGCCACATCACCTTGGCTCTGGGAAAAGTGTTTTCCAAAGGGGCTGGCACTTACTGCTCAAATGAAATGAAAACACTCTGCTCTAGCCACAAGGCTTTAGGGAAAACCTTTCTCCCACACTAAATGATTGCAGTCACTGTGTCACACTCCTGTGTGAGACACATCAGAAAGGAAAGCTGGACTCTCAAACTCCTTGGGCTCACATCCATGAATTACATTTCATTCCTGCTTCTGACTGGCCAAGTCTGCTAAAGCTGTAATTCTAGCCATGGGCATTTGTCCCCTGATTTTCTCCTCATACTTAGGATGATCCCCATGTCTGTAGGAGCATCCAGTCCTGTGGTCAGTTTTTAACCAGAGGCATTTTTTTGATTTTTTTTTATACGTATTTCTGCTTGGCTGTTGTGAATGAGCTTGACAGGCTGCAGCATCTCAGGGCTGGGGTGGATCCTTTCCAGATGTTAGAAGAAAGAAGAGTCTCTCTAGGAAAAACAAGGGCAATGTCTCTTAAGAAGTGCCTCGTGGGATTACAGGAGAATTCAAACATAGTTTTACATCAGGAAGGCTCTCCTGGCTGAGGGCAAGAGAGACTGGGTGACGATGAGTCCTCAAGGAAGGCAGCCTGTTTGGGAATTGTTCAGACTCAAACTGCTTCCTCCATATTCCACATGCAGCTGAAGACATCCAGTGGGTGAAACTCCTGAACAAAGCCAAGCTTGGCAATTAAAATGTAGTCACTGTATCAGTCCCCACAGCCCCATAAATCAGGGGAGAATGTTTTTTTATTCAGACTTCTGGTTTTCACTCTTGGCCAAGCCCAGCCTGTACAAAGCTCACTGACAGCTTACAGCAAGGTCTGTTGTGCCACCAGGCACTGGAAAAATACTCTGGATGTGATCTGGACCGAGTTATGGCAGGATGTTTTTCTACCAGTGACCATCAAAATTGCCTTTGAACAAGATTAATTTCATTCTCTGCTGGTCTGATCTGTATTTAAGCCACTGATGTGTGGAAGGAGGGCTCAAATTTATCAGGAAGGTCTAGAGATGGAACTGCTGTCAAGATCAGTCTCTTAAGAGTTACCTTTCTGGGATCAGAGGGTTTGTTACACTTGCTGCCTTGGCAGGAGGAAGGCACACGAAAGCACGGGTTCCTTTGGCACCTGCTAAATGTCACAATTTCCTCTCATTTCTCCACCACAGCTCAGGGGTCCTGCCGTGTGCCAAGGGATTCTCCCCCCTCCTAAAGGTTTCTCTGACATCTGAAATGGAAATTTATGGCTCCAAGGATGGACTCAGCCAGCCGTGCCCATGGAAATCCCTCTGTAATTTACAGTCTTCCATCTACCCCAGTGCTCCCCTGCTTGCTGGTTTTCCAGTGTCAGAGCAATGGAAAAACAGCATTCCATTCCTGGAGTGGTTTCTCTGCCCCTAAAAGAATTAATTCAGAGTGTTTTGAGCCTGTAGTTCAAACCCAAAGGAGCAGGCACCTGTGCATCCAGCACATTTCTGGAGTGGCAGCTCCACCTCCCCTTTTCTTCAGCCGGGGTTGGTGCCGAGGTTGTGCCCCAGCCCTGCTGCTCCTGTGTGCTCAGGCAGAGCCTGGGAGGGAGATGCAGCCCAGACACTCCACATCACAGCAGCCACCAGCAGGGACACTGGCTTGTCAGGCTGAATACAGCATGGAAGCTGCTCCAAGAAACATCTTTCTGACTCGGGGAGTGTCTTTGAGCTGCCATGGCTGAGCAAAGCTCTCCAGCATGAAGCGTCCAGGCAGGTGGAAGTAAAAAAGGAATATGAAAGACCCCACAGCAGCTGTGTGTGTGTGTGTGTGGTGGAAGCAAAAAAAGGCAGGTGGGAGGAAAAAAGGCAGGAAAATAAGTGTCCTTGATTACTGCTGGAGCATAATGGCTCACCTGACACCTCAGCTGTCCAGGTTGTTGTCCTGCCTGCTGCAACTTGCAGAGAGTTTTTAAAGAAGAAAAAAAATGGGCCCTTTTCAGGCTCTCTAATTGCTGTTGGGATTTCAACAACTGAGCTGCTTTGGTAGCAGGAACAAATCAAATGAGGCAGTCAGGCTCCACTTGGAAGCTTGTTATGTGTGGAGAGGCGAGGAAACTCTTTGTTCCACTTTCAAGGGTTGCATCTTCATTTGAATTGCCTCCCAACGTGGCTTTTTGTCTCACGACCTGCTGCTGTGTCCTGTAGGTGATTCAAAGTGTGAAGAATGACTGAAGAGCATCTGCTCTGCTCTGCACCAGGCTGTAATTGATTGGAAATAATGGCTGTTAGCCGTGAAACCCATTTTCTCTGCACATTGGAATCAATCACTGCGTGAGGGGAGGGAGCGGCAGCACGTGCTGTTCCCTTCTTTGAAGAGTCTTGGAGCAAATTCTGGTTTTTAAGCCTGATTGACCTGCAGCCAGTTTTTTCCTGTCTGTTGCCCTCCCTGTACAGCTGTTTATTTTATAAAGAGGGCTGCCTGCTCCTTCTTTCCAAGAGGTGGAAATGCAGCAGATTTTCCTTTAAAACAGGGTGCATGATAAGGGCCTGGGAGTGTGATGGAGGATCACATGCATGTGGACTTTTAAAACCAGGTGTGGGTCCAAGATGTGTAAAGAGAAAGAGTGGTCTGGGTTTGCCAGGTGGGAGTGTGTCTGGATTCAGTGAGGAGTGAAGGAGCAGTCAGGGTGTGCCAGCCCCACAGAGTGAGCAGGGGGTGGAAGGGCTGATGGGGGGTTCCTGATGCTTGGCTGGGGCAGAGATGGCTCAGTGAGCCAGAGACTCCATCCTGCAGAGCTTTCCCAGCAGGATCCACCCAGTGGGGTGAGCAGCTGGTGGCCCTCAGCCTGGATGTGCCTGTGCTGTCCCTCACAGCGGTGTGGCAGTGACCTCTGGGGACTGAGGCTCGTTAGTGCAAAACTGGGACTTGGTGCAACTTTGCAGAGCTTTCGTGGCATTGCCAGCCCACAAATATCTGGGTGAATCCCAGTAGCCTTTCCAAAGAAGCATCTTTGGCGTGCAGGGCAGCTGCAACCAGGACAGCCATAAATGAGGGTTCTTTTGTGTTCATTTGAAACATGTAAAGGCAGTTAAAGGTAATAAATTAAATGGAATTGAGAATTATTTTCCTTTAGAATCATCTCCTAAATTCAGGACCCAAGGAGTACTGCTTGACAATACACCTGCAATATGTTTGTTTTCAAAAGCAATTTTAATGATGATCTTCTGAGCAAGGTGTGTTGTTAGAGGCACTCTGTCACCTCAGAAGTGAGGTTCCTGCCCTTCCACCTTCCCATTCACTCAAACTTCCAGAAAAACATTAGTCAAAAGCTGAAAAATATTCCAGCTATTCCCAGTTGACAGCAATGAGATTAATTATTATTTTAGTCAGCTTTGAAGATCGTAAAGCTCCTGCCTGCCCAAAAATCCCCCTCCACGAAGAATCTGGCATGTCTAAGACAACATATGGGTCGAGGGAGGAAGGTGATAAGACACAGAGCAACAGGGGAAGGAGATGGGCAAGGGAAGAGCTCTTGGTAACCGGTTTAGTATGTTTAAAATCAATACAAAAAGGCTGCTGCAGCTCCCGTGGCACCCTGCCAAGAGCTGCATCCCAGTGGTAACGCCTCAGAAACAGCCCTTGCCATTTCCGTGGGAATAAAGCAGGGAGCACAGCACGATAGCCTTGGAAAGGAGGGGATGACACATTCCTCTTGCGGCTCTGCTGGGAGCCAGAGCTCTGCTCACATTTCCCTCCTTTCTGCAGATCTCTCGGATGGAGTACGTGCATTCCAAGAACCTCATCTACCGCGACGTCAAGCCGGAGAACTTCCTCATCGGCCGGCAGGGCAACAAGAAGGAGCACGTCATCCACATCATAGACTTTGGACTGGCCAAGGAGTACATCGACCCCGAAACCAAAAAACACATTCCCTACAGGGAGCACAAGAGTCTCACTGGAACAGCGAGATACATGTCCATCAACACGCACCTTGGCAAAGGTTTGTGTGCGTGGGGGCAGCTTGCAGGGTGTGCTTCAGGCTGGAGGAGCTCTCTGAGGTCACTGAGTCCAACAACTGGCCAGCACTGCAGTGTTCACCTCTAAACCACGTCCCCAGGTGTCACATTCACATGTCTCTTGAACACTTCCCAGCATGGTGACTCCATCATGCCCTGGGCAGCCTGTTCAATGCTTGACAGCCCTCTCAGTGAATTATTTGCTCTAATATACAACCTAAACCTTCCCTGGTGTTGCTTGAGGCTGTTTCCTCTTGTCCTTTGTTCCTCTGTCCTTTGTTCCCTGGGAGCAGAGCCCAACCCCGCCCCCCTGGCTTCCCTCTCCTGTCAGAGGATTCTGCACAGCCAGAAGGTCCCTCCCGAGCCTCCTTTTCTGCAGGCTGAGCCTCCCCAGCATCTTCAGCTGCTCCTGGTGCTGTGCTCCTTCCCGAGCTCCCGTCCCTTCCTTGGACACATTCCAGCTTGCCATTTGAATCCTGCAGACCTCCCATAGCATTTTGGCTGAGCTCTCTTGTGCCCCTGAAGCTGTTTGTGAACCTCCCAATGCCGTTCACAGTTGTGTGCCTCTTTTTTTTTTTTTTTTCTCCCTTCTTTTGAGGAATTGAGCCAGCTGAAATGTTGGAAGCCTGATAATTACAGTTTTTATTAGGAACTAAATGACTGGGAGCAGCCCTGCACTGATAAAAGACAAGCAGGCAGGCAGTGATTGCTGCACTGGATGATAGACAAATAGATTTTTATAGCACAGCACTGTCCCAATGCCTTCCAGTTCCAGGTGTTAGAGTTGGATGTTCCCTGACCTAGTAACTGGTTGGAGAAAATGAATGATTTAAATAACTTTAAACCTGGCTTTCATCTCCTCCCCTTGCTGCTTTCTTTCCTAACAGAAGATTACATTTCTGTGGCTGAAAGGCAAAAAATAACTTATTAAATGTTTATATTCTCTTAAATCTATACAAGCAGTGAGATAATGGAATATTTTCCAGGAGGCCTCCTAGCATGTTGGCTCCCACTTGGAGAGCTCACTGTCTTTGGGGAGTAAGGAGGGATGAGCCTGGTTTCTAATTTTGGAAAGTGAGGAGTCAGGCAGGGATGGAGGAATGGGAGGGCGCAGTGCGAGCAGGCTGGGAAGCTGCTGATGAGGGCGATGTGGAGGGAAGATGTGTTTGTGTTTGAAGTGCACCATGTGCCTTCCTTAGGACCCATCTCCCACAGGATTTCAGCTCCCACCATGGCTCATGCAGGGGAAGGGTCCAAATCAGTTCTGGGGGTATATTTGAGGGGGCTGTCCCTGCCCACAGGGGCTGTGAGGAGCTGATGCTTCGCTGGTGAGACCAGCCCAGGTGGAATCAATCTTTTCATGTTTCAAACACGGGAGTCTGACTCCAGCTTTTCTGAGAGACAAGTGCACTCAACCATCTTCCTAGAAGGCCATCTGCATCAGTGCACTAAATTACCCAGGGCATCCTCCTTTTTTCCCCTTTTTATCAGGATAACTGCAGGAACTGTCATTTCAGTTCCCTTCTCCTGAGTGTTCCCACTCCCAGCATCTCCTGCAGGTTAAGTGGCTGCAGTGGATCTGCTCTGGATCATGGATCATGGATCATGTTGTTTGGAGCAGGTGGGGTTCAGAGGAGGGGAGGTTACACCAAATGAGTCCAGGAGCTCAGTGAACCCAAGAGTGCAGCTCAGCCCAGCCCAGTGTTGCCTCCACATCTGTTGTTCTCTTCTGTCCTCCCCAGGGGTTTTGGATACATTTTGGCCGCTTGTTTTAGGATATTTTTCCTTTGGCTCTGTGCCCCTTTCCCCCCCTCTCATTTATAATTACAACATCTGCATGTGGCAGCAGCAGCAGCAGCAAGTGTTCCATGGTGCTGGAAGGAGCTATTTTTGATCTGCTCTGATGAGCAGCAGAGGAAATTGGGGAAGGGTTGGCACTGTGCAAGGGTAGATCCCTGCAGCTGGCTGTGAGCATCCCATTCCCATTTAGTCCAGAGGAAATGATCCAGCACCACATGGCAGCACTGACACTGCTAGGTCAGAGAAGAATTGAGGCACTGCTTTATTCCTCTGCAATTAAGAGTTGTCCATTCTGCCTCAGGCTGGATTGTGCAGTTCCCATGTTACCTCACGACTTCTGGCTGATTTTACACATTTTCTGGCTTTCTGAAACAGCTTCTGGTTTTGCACAAGGTCTGAGCTGCAGACAGTGAGTGAATGTCCCTGTGGTACCTTTATCTCAGGTACAGGTGTGGCTGCTGCTGAGATCTCAGAGCCATTTCTGCTTCTGCAGCAATAATTTGTCGTCTCTTCTCTTTCAGAGCAAAGTCGTCGAGATGACTTAGAAGCCCTTGGCCATATGTTCATGTATTTCCTCCGAGGCAGCCTGCCCTGGCAAGGATTGAAGGTAGGTTCAAGCTTCAGGTTTTGTCCTTTAAAACTTTGGCTAGTCTCTACCCAGAGGAGAATCCACTGGGGAAACATTGGCAAAACCCAGCCAGAAACACCGTCCTCTCCTTTGTGTCCTTGCAGCCTAACACCCAGGCATTGAGTTTAGCTGCAGGGAAGATTTTAAGGTAGAAATACTTTACCTGGCACTTTAAATTGCCAGATTGGTACAATTTTGGAGAGAAGGTTGAACAGACAGAGACAGGGACAGCAATGGGAGAGCTGTGATTGGAAGCTGCCCTGAACTGGAGCGTGACTGGGACACAGTGATTGTTTATGAAATTCCAGTTACGGCAACACAATCCCCCAGCTGCATCTGTGATCCCTGTTTATAATGGAGCAGTTTGATGGCTTTAGATGCACAGATGGACTTCAGCTTGAAAAACTGGTTTTCTGGCACAAGTATTGGACTTGGCTTCCCTCCAGAGACACTGGACACTCAGTGCTGGGGAGTTTATGGGATGCTGTGTACAATGTGGAGAGCTGCAAGAAATTGAGTTGCTGACTGCCGCCAACATCCATCAGCTGAGCTAACAAGGAGTAAGTCATTTTCTGGCTCCAGAGCTGTTGGAAGCTGCATCTTCACTTCTCCATCACCTCCCTGATGATTAAGCTACTGTGTTCAGCTTTGGCATTGAAGGGAGTGAAGGGACTGATCAAGTTAGGCTCATCAGGAAAGACAGCAGCTCCTGTTGGAAAAAGGAGCCAAGGCTTTGGGTTCAGGAGCTGCTTGGCAGAGTTCTGCATTGGTCAGTGGGTTCCAATTGGGTTGATAGAACTTGTCCAGCTTTTTTTTATCACCTATCCAGAGTCAGTCTCAGCTTAGCCTCATCAGGCACATGCCAGAAATGTTGGCAACAGCTCATAAAAGCAAAGAAAGGTTTATCAAGCATGAAGGGGATTGTGAAAGAAATCAGACTCTCTCTGATTTTATGTCCACGTCTCTCTGTAAGTGTGTTATTCTAGTATGTATTTTCTTTCTGGCTTAGTTGAATTCATCTGCTTTAAATGAATCCTGTAAATTATTCTAAAAAAAATCCAAATTTATACAAAGTTCTACAAAAGTTCCTCAGTTCAGTGTTAAACTTGATAAGAATTAGTTGACTCCTTTTTGAGGTCCAGGGCAAACGCAGACTCTCCAGCTGGATTTAGAATGTGGCATCTTTGCCCTTCTAGGTCTCCTCAGCTTAGACTTTTGGCCTGCACTGTCAGGGCTGTATCTGCAGAGAATGTCTGCAGTGCTAATTATGCTGCTGCCAGGTCTAACTGACAGATTTTGAAATGGAGGCAAGAAACCCCACTTTTAGGGTGCCAGCTGGAGCAGAGTTCTCTGCCTCAGGTTGATTTAGGTGGGAAATCCAACTGCAAATAGTTTCATTTTCTTGTTGACCAGGTATTAAACCAGTGCTGAGTGATAGATGCTCTGGGGGTGAAAGGAAAGGCTGTGTGGGAGCAGCCTGGGATTTGGGAGAAGTGCACTGATCTAGAGTCATATTCAATGTGGTAACATTCTGTTGGCACAGAGGAAAACCCAAATTGCTGTGCATTGTCTGTGAATTTCACCCAAATTGCTGTGAATGTGCTGTGCAACTGCTGTGCATTTGTTTGTGAAGGTAGCTCGATGGCTGGGGAGGTCCAGATGTGCCATCACAGTTCATGCACCTTTATCTCCTTCTCCCATGAAACCTTCCCTGCACAGTCCTCAGGACTGGGCTGTGAGAAATGAGCCTTGTAAGACACTAATGAGGGTCCTGCCTTTCATGAACAAAGATGTTTGCACATCCTTGGATGTTCTCTCCTGTGAAATATTCCCACTGGTGTAGTCCAGGATGCAGTTCAGTTACAAGTAGCATCTCCTGATGTCACCCAGAGTGGACATTAAATACCTTGTTTTTCTTCCCACACAGCATGTCCTTTCTCACATGGTTGAACTCTTTCTCCACAACTGTTTTGTCTTTGTGCGCTGCAGGCTGACACCTTAAAAGAGAGATATCAGAAGATTGGGGACACAAAGAGAAACACTCCAGTTGAAGTTCTCTGTGAGAACTTTCCAGGTAAAGCCCTGATGGGATTGTGTGAGTGCAGCTGGAGGTGGCCATACCTTGTTAAATGGGATGGGCCTGCACATCTCTGACACTTTCTCTGTCAGAAAGTTTTGGGTCACATGTATCCATCACATTGTTCCTCAAGCTGGCAAACAACTGAAGCTGCTGCTATAAATTAGCAGGGCCTGAGGTCTTAGAGTGAACAAAACTCTTCTCATTAAGGAGGCTGGACAGTGCTCAAGGGCCTTGTATGCCTGTTTTACTTCTTGGCTTCCTTCCAAAAGAGCTCCACGTTATTTTCCCTCTCCCAAATGACCGTGCTGAAACTACTGAGTTAATTCTTTTCCAAATGGAAGGTTTTTCAGGTGTTGCAGGTGTGGGTGGCCAGCTTGGAAGATGGGATGGTGTGTCTGTCCATGAATCCCAGCTTCTGGGAGCAGTTTTAAGCAGAGTGTTACTAAAGAGTGCTTCTAGCCAAGCCCAGCACCTGATCTCCAGTTTAACAGATCTTGGAGCTGGGGGAGCAGGGTACAGAGTTAGTGCCTTCCCCAGGGTCCCCTGGGCACAGAGTGGGCTTGGGAGGTTTTGTGGAGTGTTTCTGAAGGCCTGACACCAGGGAGAGCACCCACAATTAATCCCATTCCTGTACTGCCACATGTCTTTCCCAGCATGAGGAGCAGCAAGCCTGGAATGGGATCACTGTTCACTCAATTTACTCTAATTCTTCAGATGTCTCATTCCAAAATCCACCTGGTTCCAAGCAGAACAGCTTCAGGTTGGCTGTTCTCATCTTTTAGCCAGTACTCCTCCTCACAGCTCCTTCAGGTCTGGGCTGATAGGAGATGAGAGAGCTGAGTTCTGTCCCTTCCTTGCCTGAAACTGGTTGTTCTCCACCTTCTGGAGGTACTTAAAAGAGAGGATTCTTTCTTCTCCTTTCTTTTCCCCCTTTTTTACCTCCATGGAAGCCACAAGCCACAGACAGAGTTAAGTATCAATAAGCAGTACTGTTCTTATTTTTGTCAGCTGAAGTCAAGGCCATGAGCCAAGGGAGAGCTGGGAAAAGGCAGGACATGAGCTCCTAGGACTCAATATTCTGTGCATGCAAAGTGAGACCCAGATGCAGGAAAGCAATTAATTATCTTAACACCAAACCCTGGTCTGTAAATTAACCCTCTTCAGGTAAATTAACCTTGGAGCCTCCCCTTCTAGTCTAGTTCTGAATATTCAGGCAGTGCCAATGTCATGGTGGGACACCTTCCACTATTCCAGGATGCTCCAAGTCCCATCCAACCTGGCCTTGGACACTTTCAGGGATGAGGCAGCCACAGCTGCTCTGGACAAGAGCATTCGAAATACCTGTGAGCAGCCTGTTGTCAGGTTCAGTGAGCTTATTCCTCACTCTGTTTATTTTTATACAAATGTATAGACTAAATCAAGGTGTGGAAGTCAGATTTGAGCAAAGGTGGGACTTCCATCTTTGCTTGAATTGTTTTCCGTTGAGGACTGTTGGGAAAACCATGACTTGTAGGAGAAAAGCCAGAGGTAGTGCTGGCAGCCCAGACATTGGTTTCTAAGAACTCATTTAGAAGGTTCAGGCTAAAATCTGCTGCTTTTTGCCCTTTCTGACAGAGGAGATGGCCACGTACCTCCGCTACGTGCGGCGATTAGACTTCTTTGAGAGACCAGACTACGATTACCTGCGGACCATCTTCACGGAGCTCTTTGAGAAGAAAGGCTACACCTTCGACTACGCCTACGACTGGGTCGGCAGGCCAATTGTGAGTTGTCCCTGCCACATCCCGTGCCTTGCCTTCCAGGTGCTGCTCCCCCAGCACTGCCTTTCTGTTCCCAGTAATCCCAATTAATGCCAGTGAGTTTAGGATTGAATCTTGTTGAATTTTTAGGCAGTCTTGACATGGGAGGAGATGAGAATCTTGACTCCATGTTTCAGATGGCTGATTTATTATTAATGATATATATTATATTAAAAGAAAATTATACCTTAAAATAACACTAAAGAATAGAGAAAGGATTTCATCAGAAGGCTAGCAAGGAATAGAAAGGAATGATAATAAAATCTTGTGACTGACCTGAGAGTCTGAGACAGCTGGACTGTGATTGGCCATTAATTAGAAACAACCACATGAGACCAATCACAGATGCACCTGGTGCATTCCACAGCAGCAGATTATTGTTTACATTTCATTTCTGAGGCCTCTCAGCTTCTCAGGAGAAAAATCCTAGCAAAAGGATTTTCCATAAACTATGTCCGTGACAGGATCTTTCAAATCTCAACACAGTGAGATATCCTGATGTTGTGTTCAGGGGGTTCTTGCAGTGCCTCCAAGTTTTCCTGAGGGACACAGGCCCCATCCACCTCTCTGGACATTCAAGCCTCATTTTCCTATTTGTGACAATGATTATGATGAGACAGCTAGATTAGTCCAGCACAGAATTGGAGACCAGTATCTAAAATCCATCTTAAAGCAAGAGAATCACAGAAACCCTCTGTAATGGTCATGTTCCCATCAAAAAGGAACAGAGTTTGTGATGGATGTTCAGAGGATAGTAGAATCACCGAATGGTTTGGGTTGGAAGGCAAGATTGTGATGCCCACTTTGTTCCAACCCCCTGCCATGGGCAGGACACGTTCCACTGTTCCACTATCCCAGGTTGCTCCAAGCCGTGTCCCACCTGGCCTTGCACACTGCCAGGGGTGGGGCAGCCACAGCTGCTCTGGGCAGCCTTGCCAGAGCCTCACCACCCTCACAGGGAGGAATTTCTTCTCAAAGATCTAATCTGAACTTGCTCTCCTGAACTCATAATATCCTGGAGGACACTCAGAGGCTGAACCAGCTCTGTGCAGTACATGGAAAGGAAATATGGGAGAAACCAACCTCCATGTAGCAGTTCCATGACTCCATGTACACCATCACCCTGATCTATTGCATGACTTTTACCATCAAAACCCAGTTAAATTCAGGAAGACCTTAGCCAAAGAATGTGTCATGGGGAAATATGGTAGAAGAATCTAAAGCTCTTTGTTCTGGATCATTGGATCGTTCTGCTCACAACCCACCCCCAAGAGCAGTAGTGACATCTGTAAATGAATTGTCATTGGTGCCAGATCAAACGCCATCGGTGCTAAACTTGGTACCACTGCTTTAGTGTCCCAACTATATTTAGTGTTCCCCATGCTTACTGTGCTCAACAGAGTTCCTAAGAAATCATTCCCTTTGTGAATCAAGATTTTCCCTTCGTTTATCTTTAATTACAAAGGCAGTTGATAAAGAGCACCTTGTAAGACAAGTGTGCTATTGCTGACAACCACGGTGGTTGCCATGGAGATCTCGATGTTGGGAGCAGGGATTATGACTTTGGTGAGAAGAGAGCAGATGAAGCTTTAATTTTAACACGTCCTGTTTCTATGCAAGCGTGATTTTTACAAGTGGTGAGACAATGGGATGAGGAAAACAAGTCTGTATATTTTCAGTTGTAATAATTCTGTGTGAGACACACTAGGTGTGATCTGACATCGAGACAGGCACCTAACTGTATCTTCTTAATTAATTTTTACACAAGACATTTGGTGCTGGTATCCACCACCACATTTCATGTCTGTAAACCACAGGGATTTTATAGCCCTGGCTGTGATTCTCCTTGGCTCCTTTGGGCAGTGATTTAATGTTTTTCTTCTTCCTGCTGGCTTGACAAGGTGAGTTTGTGCAAGTGAGAATCTTAGCCCTAACCAACACCTTATTTTCCAGCCTACTCCTGTGGGATCTGTCCATGTGGATTCTGGGACCTCTGCAGTGACCAGGGACAGCCACATCCACCGGGACCGACCATCCCAGCAGGCCCTCCGCAATCAGGTGTGTTCCTTGGCTCTCTCCCAGTTCCCTGGCACCGGGCAAGCAGGAGCCACATGGCATTATAGATAGCTGGGGCTGATTCTTGGTCATAGCAGGGACAAATCCTGCTTAACTTAGAGATGGTGATTTGAGGAGAATGTTGTCAAAGCGACAGGTTGTTGAAATAAGGTGTCAACCAGTGGAATTCCTCAGTATGGTGAGCTAACCAGAGTCCACTTTGGAATGGGGTTGTTTTTCTGTAGTTTGTGGGTAAACAGGTTAAAGTCGATCATCCAGCATGGTTAGACTCTGTAACTACCACATTTTTGAGGTGCTTTTAATCATAACACATGGACTGGAGCAGACTGAGAGTTGTGCTGATAGCAGCCTGTTCCCAGGTGCCCTCTGCCCACAGAGCTTGTGGCTGTGACAGGGATGTGTGTCCCAGAAACATCCATGTGTCCTTCTTGGAGTGCCCAGTTCACAGTGGGAGGGTTGCAGAGCACAAGAACAGGCAGGGCAGAACCCTCAGGAAGGCATCACAGTCTGGATGAGCTGCCACGGGGAAATTGAATTTCCCATTTTTTCCTTTCTCGTTGCGCTGTTTTGTTGGTGTTGAGAGTTTGGGTTTTCTGTGTTAACAGAATTCTCAGACTTGCAGTAGATCTCCCAGCTGTTGCTGCTGTTATTCTCAGGGAGTGGTTCCAGGTTTATTCTGCTCCCCAACCTCCAGGTTCTGCTCAGCTCCTCGAGCTGGGGTTTGTGGGTACAGAACCGAGCCTGGGGTGTCACAGCCTGTCTGGGCTCAGCCCTCCTGGGCTCTGAAGGGTCACACAGCTAACACAGGGTAGGACACATCCCAGTCCATCAGCTGCAGTCAGGATAAGCCCTCCTTGGGCAGTGTGGCTGTAGGAGGCTGGGTTGTTTGCAGCATGTGTGCATGATGGTGAGTGTGGGCTGCTGTGTGAGCCCTGATACAGTCATCTGCTTTAATAAATACCCTGATGGATGCAGTAACCCCCTGGTTTTGGGGGGATTGTTCAGCCAGTCTCCTATTGTCCACCTTAGCCACAGACCTTCACATTGTGTATGTGTGAGGCATCGTGTTTCCTTGACAGCACAGTGACACCTGGCTTCGTTTTCAGGCATTTTAGTTCACAAAGGCACAAAGAAATCCCAAATTATGCAGGCAGCCTGCAGGCCTTGTTCTTCTGAGCTGCACAGTTCTGGATTGCACAGCAGCTTTTCTCATATTTTCACCTAAACATTATAGGATGATGAATTGTTTAATATGCCACAGAGGAAATCAAGTTCTTCTCACCAAAATACAAACAATTCTCTTCTGAAGGATGGTCCCTTAAAGTCTTCAGCAAAGCATTTCTCTAAGGGAAAAAAAGCAAAAAATAAATGTCTCAAGAAGTGAATTGGAGGCATGGGTTTGGATCTCCAGATTTAATGGCCTAATTTTTGTTCTTGGGTCTAATAATGCAGATTCTCTCTTACAATATTTGACTCCTAGTAAAGAGCTAACGTGGAATCACCTCTTTGTAGCCTTTTCCTCTGGAAAGTGAAGTGTTTTTAATCAAAGATGAGTGAGCCTTTCCCCCCTCTGTCTTCAGTTTTGCCATGTGATTTGGGGGGGTTTCTGGAATCTTTCCCTGGATGCACTTTCACTGCTCACAACCTGGGTTTATCCACTGGAGCCTCTTGTTTCCTGGCCAGATCCATGGTGGCTCATTCAGCTGAGGCCTGAGGCCAACACAGATCTGTTTGTCCCACGCTTCCCAGACCTGGGAAGCATTCTTCCCACTGGTCAGTTGGGTTCAGGTGTGCTGAAATCCTCCTGGGTCTTAGGTGAGCACTGGAGGTGTTGTCATCCAAGCTGGGTGACTGTCTTGGTTTGAAAGACAGGGGTCTGCCAAGGCATGTGTGAACCTCCCTTGGAATGGAAAAAACATGACCCCCTTTCCTCTCAATTATTACAGTTTTGAAATGAAGGGGCTTTCAGGCAGAGATGGGGAAAGGATGAACAGTTCTTTACCAGTGTGTGTGTATAACAAGGCCCACAAAGCCCAGCTCTGGCACTGACCCCAAACCCAGCACAATCCCAGCCCCAAACCCAGCACAATTACGGCCCCAAACCCAGCAAAATTCCGGCCCCAAACCCGGCACAATCCTGGCACAATCCCGGCCCAAATCAACCCCAATCCCAGCTCAATCCCATTCCCAATCCCAGCACAATCCCAGCCCAAAATCAGACACAATCCCAGCACAATCCTGGCCCCAATCCCAGCTCAATCCCATTCCCAATCCCAGCACAATCCCATTCTCAATCCCAGCACAATCCCAGTCCCAATCTCAGCACAATCCCATTTCCAATCCCAGCACAATCCCAGCCACAATCCCAGCTCAATCCCAGTCCCAGTCCCAGCACAATCCCAGCACAATCCCAGCCACAATCCCAGCACAATCCCAGCTCAATCCCAGTCCCAATCCCAGCTCAATCCCAGTCCCAGTCCCAGCACAATCCCAGCACAATCCCAGCCACAATCCCAGCTCAATCCCAGTCCCAGTCCCAGCCCGGCCTCTCCTGCCCACGGCGCTCTCCCCCCGCTGCAGTTCCGGGCTCGGCCACCAGGGGCGCTGCTGGCTGCGGGCCGGGCAGGGCTGCGGTGATTCCCCGATCCTGCAGGGGGCGCTGTGGCGCGGCCGCCGCTCCCTCACGCGGGGATGGCGGGCGGGCCTGACACAGGTTCAGGGCTGCAGCCGGAACCTCAGAGCGGCAGCTGTCATGGCTGGGACAGGCAGATCCCAGAGTAGTGAATGAATGTATCAGAAACTCCACAGCTGTAGCAGGAGCTGTGAGGTGTCCTGGCAGGCGGGGCTGGGCAGTGGCAGCCGGGCTCCTGAACATGGCCATGAGAGGCTCCCTTGGAGCAGGGAGGGGCTCACAGTCCTTGTTTTTGCTCTTAGGCATCCCACTAGATGTTAAGGGTCCTTTCCAGTTTGATCAGATGTTAATAAGTTCCCAGTCCTACTGCTTCTCTTACGAGCAAAGGCTCACCCCCAGTAAGAAAGAAGCAGTAGAGGGCTGGGCTCCAGCAGTGGCAGTGAATTCTCCCCACAGTAAGCAACAGCTCAAACATTCTCCCCTGATGCTGACAGCGAGAGGGGAGCTGCACCCAGCCCCTTCCCTCAGCCTAAAATCTGACAGTGAGAGGGGAGCTGCACCCAGCCCCTTCCCTCAGCCTAAAATCTCGTGGTAACTCTGCCCTTCCCCAGAGAAACCCCTCAAGTAAGAGGGTAGCCAGCTGCACACTTATCCCTCCTCCTCCTCCCAGCCACATCTTTTGTTCTCTTAAGTATCTTAGCAACAGATGGGACAACATTTCCTGAGAGAAAGAAACAAAAGGAAAAACCCTCACCCTCAACAATGACCCACCTGAGCTTCACGTGCAAGTGCAGAGTGATTCTTCTAAGAAAATAAATGAAGTTCTAATAATTTAAATTACCTGATGTTCTTCTGTTGAGGGCAAAGAGGAATCTTGTTAGCCAGAGCATCCTATCTACTTTTCTGCAGAAACCCAAAAAGCCCCCAACCCTCTCTTCAGTCAAGCAGGTGTGGATGTTTCCTTCTGCACTGCACAGGTGAATCAGCGTGTGGTACTGCCTTTGGGTGAAATTAAATGTTTGGTTTCAGTTGCAAATTTTAGTTTGAAAATATGTGTTTGAGGGAGGTTGAGCTTTGTGAATCCCATCTTGCTGCCGAGCCAAGTGCTCTGCTGTGTGTGGCCTGACAGACATAGTTAAATACTGTCAGTGTAATTGTGGCTGTGCTGAAATCCATGGAAGTGAAGCTGTTCTGAAGAAATTATTTCCAGAATAGATCTTTCCCTTCATTCAGCAGCTAAAGGAGATGAAATCCACTCCCGCAGTGGATCACTGCAGCCACTATGGAAGTAAATAATGAGGTGCACGTGGTAAAGGGGAATTTTAGCCCAGCTAAAAGTGTCAATGCCTTGCTTTCTGCAAAGAAACTGACTCACTAACCAATACACCTTTATTTCTTCTCCTCATTCACCTTTTGCCCTCCCTTCTGTTTCTTTCATGCTCCTGAACTCCTGAGCAGGCGTCATCGGATCGCCGAGGGGAGTGGGAGATCCAGCCGAGCCGGCAGACAAATACCTCGTACTTGACATCTCATTTGGCTGCAGATCGACATGGAGGATCTGTGCAGGTACCTCTTCCTTCCCTTGTGTTAAACCCCCTGAATTCTGCTCAAATTGCAGCAATGTTGTGGTCAGGAGAGCAGTTTCACTGGTGCTGTTCTATACATCATGCTCAAGCCATGGTTTGGGAGGGACCCAAGCTGTGATGGCCAGCACCATAGCTTTTACTGTTTCAACAAAATTTTTTAAGCTTTTTTTAAGTTTTGAGCCCAAATTTGTTAAACTGAAAACAAAAAGGAGTGGCATTAGTAGATCTGGTCTATAAAGTACCCTCTGTTCTATCTTGGAGATGCTCTAGGGCAGTACAGGCGGCTGAAGTAGGATTTGTTGTACATAGTCCCCATTAATATTGGGAAGAGTTGAGCTGTTCCACAGCAGATCAACACCAGTTTGAGGGCACAGTGGGCACAAGGTGGATCTTCAGGGGGCTGCACTGCCAGGAGATGAGCAGAGGATGTGCACCAGACAGTGTTGGAGCTGGCACTACCAGTGTTTTTAAATTCCTGAAAAATTCCTATTTGTGAAGCCCTACGTGTCCTGGTTATCACTGAGGCTTGCTGAGGGACTTTCTGGCACTAAAGCCAGAGTGAGCTGGCTGGACAAGCTGGAGAGAAGGTGCAGGAGTCATCCAAGCAAAGAAGAACTCTGTTATCACTGCCTCTTTGGCACAACTTTGCAGCAGAGCTGGCTCTGCTGTCAGACACAACACCCTGAACAATGGCTCTGGTGAAATGGGAATTAGTGCTTGGAGCAGGACAGAGCTGAGCCAAGGAGACAGGTAGTGCAGGATGTCCCTAAGGAAAATGCAGATTAGGTTGACATTTTTACTTATTCTTGATACTAACTTGGATTTAATGTGGTTTTGGCTCGATTAGCCTTGGTTCTCTTTTAATTTAAAGATATTTTAGTGAGTAACAGAAAAACAAAAATAAGGAGGACCTGATGAATGTGTAGCTCTGCTCCCAGATGTGAGCAGAGAGTAACCTGGAGAAGTGTCAAAGGTCAGGGTGGGTGGAGTTTGGAGCAACCTGTTCTAGTGGAAGGTGTCCCTGCCCGTGTCAGGGGGTTGGATTAGATGAACTGTAAAGGTTCTTTCTGACACAAACCAGTCTGTGATTGTACAGCTTCAGCACTCAGTACAGAGTAGATGTTCTTATTTACTTTTTTTTGTGTGAGTGTCCTGTTCCACAATAAAAGGAGTCTACAAGCAAGCCTACAATTCCTACAAGTGATCCCCTGCTCCCTCCTAGCAACCTAATGCAAAATGGCTCTCCTTGTGTCATAGTTAGCTGCTTTTATGTGTTAATGTTCTTCCCACAGCCTGAATTCCCCGAGCATCCTTCATGGGTGGGTGGGGAGAGGTCACTCACAGTCCCATCATGGAGACTTTCTCTGCCCTGACTGGCTGTGAGAAACCTCCCCAGGGACAGGGCTGCTAGCACAGCACGTACACTCTTACAGGAAACTTTCATCTCATGTATAACATATGTTAAGGCATGAATAAAAATCAGATTGGTCCCTCTCAGTGAGGGGAATGTTTCCTTGTGACAGCAGCACTGAAGCAGCCCTAGAATTGAATGGGAAGAGTTGCCAACCTGAGCAGTTTACGAGCTCCTTGTGCCACTGTAAGCACTGAAATTCTGCTTACCTGCAGTTGAGAACAGGAAATGTGCTGTGTGTGGCTGCTAAGCTGCAGAGGCTGGAATTGTTCCTCAGCAGATGCCCCAGCTCATGCTGGACTTTGGCATGTCAGCAGCTTCCAGTCTCCATTCCCTTTAAGGCAGAATTTGCCACATGAAGATGAAGTGAAAAGCAAGGAGGAAAATCAAAGCCTTTTGTAACATGGAATTTAACAAGTAGCTGAACAAAGTGTGGGAAGAGCCCTGTGAACAACACAATTAAGTGCCAGTGCTCTGCAGATCTGCATGGGAAGCGTGGGGGTCTGGAGAACCCAGGGCAGCCCAGGCAGGATGAGTAAGGGAAGGGATGAAGACCAAGGAATTGTCACTTGAGGAGAGCTCTGAGCACCATGTGAGCAGAATTCTAACCTGTCCTGGCAGAGCCCAAGGGGCCTGGTTGGCAGAAACAGCAGCTCCTGGTGTTCAAATTAGTGTGTATTCAAAATTAACATAATGTGCTGACTAGGGGACATTTGCTGCAAGGGCTTCCTTCCCTTCATCCCTGGTGGTCAGATCATCCAGAGCCACCAGGAGTTCTGGGTACCACCCCTACCCCCACCCCATGGGAAATGCCTCCTTTTACCTTGTAGAAAGGCTAAGAGGAGGTCCTGTCAGGCAACAGGACTGAGCTGCTCACCTGTAAAAATGTCAGGAGGAAACAATCAGCATGGTACAGCTGATGTGAGTAGACAGGGCTGGCAGTCAGTGCTCACACCAGTGCCTGCACTCCCAGAGGGGCCTCTCAATGCCAAGTCATGGGCTGGCACAGGAATGTGAGCAGGGGAGCACACACACAGCCCCCTGCCTGCTGCTCCAGCCTGGAGACTCCAAGGCAGCCACAAAACTCAGCAGCCTCCTGAGAAGGTGAAAAGAGACAGAAGTAAATGGTGATGTGTCAGCTTTCCCATTCCCTCAGCAGGCAGCCTCATGAACAGGGTGTTCCTTTGTGTTGCAGGTGGTGAGCTCAACCAACGGGGAGCTGAACGTGGACGACCCCACAGGAGCACACTCCAACGCACCCATCACGGCACAGGCGGAGGTGGAGGTGGTGGAGGAAGCTAAGTACGTTTGCTTTACCACAGCCTTTCCACTGGTTGGTCATTATCCTCTCCTGGGAAGCGAGTGGGGACATTTCTCTGTGGCAAAGTCCTCAGTGCTCGTGTCCCGTGCCCTTTTCCTTGCCTATTGCTGCTTTTGTGCATGGTGCCTTCAGTGCTGCTGCTGCTGCTGCTTCTCTTTGACACTTGTCATGCCTGGAGAACATAACTCTTACTCAGAGCATGTATTGCCAGATAGACATTTCAGGAGCACAGATAGCAAAATCCTGGGAGCTGATCTCAGGAATCCCAGTGAGCAGCCCCCATTGCAGAGGGAGAACACGCTGTGCTTTTGTGCTGAGAGTGTAGGAGTAGCTTGAGCATAGCTCAGCAAAGAGATCCTTGGTCTGAGAGTTGTCACTTCATTTCTGGCTGTGAGAGGTGTGTGATAGGTGTCCATAACAGGCTGGAAGTAACTCCTGCAGGGACGGGTTGTTCTCCCTGGGGGTTCTCTTGGTCCAGCCCTGAGAAGCTGAAAGAGAGGAACCAGAAACAGCTTGTGGAGGGGAGAGTGCTCCCTCTAAGCTGACCTCTCCTGTAGCTCGTGGTCAGGTGTGAGAACTGCTGTTGGAGCTGCTGCTTTGACCATTTCCTGTCCTGTATCCAGCACCATCATGTCACCTTTTGCACCTTGTCACCACCCCTGAACTAAACCAGGACCTGTCACTGCAGGGTCACCACAGAGTTCTGGAACCCCCCAGGCGAGGGGCCAGTAGGCCCAGGGCTGCCTTTGAGCTGGTCATGGCCCAGCTGCCTGGTTATTATTTGACTGGGTGATCCTGGTGCCACTTGTCCCCCATTGTTTGCCTCAACCTGTGCAGGCACTTCTGTATGAGGAGGAAAAGTGGCAGGTGTAAGGAAGGGTGCATGGATGGAAAAGGTCCCTAGGTGTGTGTCATCTGTGCTGGTTGTCCTGAAGGTCTTGTGCTCTCTGTTCCCCACTCCCTCAGGGATTCCCCAGTCCCTTGGGCAGCCATGTGTGTGGGATCTTGCTCACTGGTAGGTGGCCTGGCCTTGATCCCAGCAGCCACAGACACACCTTCTCCTCCCAGACCAGGAAGCCTCAGATTTGCTGCAGGCTCCTCATCAAGCTGGGAGGGTGGGGGAGATCTTGAGGAGCAACTTCCAGAGTGGGCAGCATTCCTGTTAGATGTGGGTTATGTGGCCAGCAGAGACCACCAGCTGGGCATCATGGGCTCTGAAGGGGGTCCCCCCGGGCATGTGGCTCCTAGGATGGGGCAGATTCTCATCCTGAACAGTTCTGATCCAACAACCCAGTGCAAGGAAGACCCAGGAACATCTCCAGCCCATGTTTGTGCAGTGAGGCCAAGTCCAGCCCCACTCTTGTGTACTAGGGGAACGTCAAGCCAGGTGGGAAGGAGCTGTGCCACCCAGGCCCTATCCCACTGCACATGGAGCTGTCCTGTCTCTCTCCAACCCTTGTTTGTGTGCTCCCAGATCGGTTTTGGAGGTGCTGGGAAGCAGAGCATATGCTGCTTTGCACTGACAGGTTTGTAATTCCCGGGCATAGGTCACTTCATTCTGTTTGCCACAGGGAGGGTTTGTCTTCCCTTACATCTGATTACACAAGGACAAAGGACTTTGGGATTCTGCTCTGCAGGAAAGGGTGCCAGAGAGAGCTGGCAGGAGCTGGAGCTGGGCTCTGTGTTTTGAGATGCTGTGCAGTAGTGGGCTGGGCTTTCCCTGGCACTCCACAGGCAGAGCTGTGCCAACGCTCCTGCTTGGAGCGTGCTGGAGAGAAGCTCCTGATTCTGGCAGTGGGTGTCGCTGGAGGGCAGGGCCCAGGTGCAGATCCATCATCGGGCCCTTCTGCTGCTGCTGGAGCTGCAGGGGACAAGAGCTGATGGTGGCCTGGAGTTCCTTCAGATGAGAAGCTGAGGGCAGAGTGGTGTGAGTGCCGGGGCGGGCGGCGGGCAGGCCTGCTGTGTGTCTGCCGCTCTGCACTGCATGTTTGCATGGCTGCAGTGACTCGCTTCCATCCCACCTCTGTGAACTAATCGCTCTTTCTTCCTTTCTGTGTTTTTTCTCTATACTCTCTGTAGCTGCCTGAAAATGCTCAACTTGTGGTGAGTCCCTCTCTCCAGTCCACATGCAAGGGGGAGCGGACCAGACTAGACTGGGGTTGGCAAAACCAAACCCACCAAACGCTAAAAAGGCACAAAGTCAAAGCCAACCCAGAGCCGTTTTGATTTTAGGACCATTTGCAATATTGGGGAGGGCATGGGCTGTGTCTGACCGGCCACACTAGGCTGAGGGATTTGGCTGATCTCTGGATGGATGCAAAATCAGATTTGAATCCTTTCCTATTTGGCTTTCCATCTCCCCCAAAACGTTTACGTCTGTGAGCAGATGATGCCTGATGGAGTTGGGCAGAGTCAGGCCTAGGCTGGCTGAGCCTCTTGCAGGAATTCCTCACACAGACGGTTACAAAGGGAAAGCCCTGCACTGAGTGTTGAGGAGAAGGGCCACTCACTTCCTTGGAAAGTCTCCTCTTGGAGAAGCACAGGCCAGGGAGAATGGAAGGACAAGGCCAGGGAGTCCTCATTAGTCACAGAGCCCCTACTGAGAGAGGACAGGTGGAGGGTGGCTCCTTTCTGAGCTGAGATGCAGGTGAATGGGCTTCTCCAGGAAAGAAGGGGTGGGAAGGTTGGGATTAGCACTGGTCCAAGCAAGCCCAGCTTGGGGTTTTATCAGACCTTTGAAGCTATAGTGTTCCAGTCTCAGGTTGTCCCAGGAGGTGCCCCTTGAGGAAACCATGTACCCAGTAAGGGAAGGGCCATGCAGACACTCAGATGAGTTTGCAGGTTCCAGGGTGGGCTGATGGGTGGAAATTGCCACAGAGTGAGGGGGCCGAGGCCGTGTGTGGCGAGGAATGTCCTTGTTGGATGGGAGACTGACTCTGCCCTGCTCTCCATAGGCATTGCCTCCAATACCTCTGGCATCTCTGGCTTCTCTGTATGTCGTAGTCTGGGGCTGTTCTCTTGGGCATCATCTGCATGCAGAGAGATCACGTTCTGTAATTGTCAGCCTGCCTTATCCTTTTATTTTGGTGTTTTGCCTCTGCCTGTCTGAACTGCCAGGACTTCCTTTCCTGAACCCTTCCCTGGACCTCTTGAGTAAGAGCCTAAAAAGACAGTCACAAGAAAACCAGCCAGAAGTCAGTCAGCTCCCTTTGTTCGGCGCCCAAGGAGTCGAGTGCTGCTCAGCCCCTTCTTCCCTTACCCGCTGCATGCCAAACCATCACTCATGCATCCTCCATCCTTTCCCTGTGATGTCCCCCTGACTCTCCATCGCACAAGCCATGAAGGAAGGTGGCTACTGTGGGACAAATACTGCAACAGGCTAAAGCAGGAGATGGTGGCAGATGGCCCGGGATGACAAAATGCCAGAGCAGTCCTGGGGTGGGGGTTCCAGCCTGGGGTGGGGGTGCTGAGGTGGCAGACAAACGCCTCAGGGTGGGTGGGCAGCAATGGAGGCATCACTTGCCCTGCAAGGACAAGGGCTTTGCATTTCTCCTCGTCCCACCACTGAACTGGGCCTTTCAGGAGCCTAGAGACAAACCATGGACATCAGTCCGTGCACTGGGAGGAGTCCCTCCTCTTGAGGGGCTGTGGGAGCTCTCCATGTCACAGGGAGAGTTGTTTGTTCTCCCAAGCAGTGGATCTGTGCTGGCAGGCTCAGCTCATGGCAGGTTGTGCTCACACATCACTTTTGCACCCCAGAGTGAAGCTTGTGCACCCAGGGACAAGTGTTTGGGTGAGAGCTCCTCCAGCTCTGAGAGGACAGGGGTGTAAAGCTGACACTCCATGAAGGACCCAGTGAAAAATAGTTTGGAGAAGATGTTAGAGTGGTTTGGAATGTTTTTAGCCTACAACAGATGGTTGTAGGAAAAAACAGTCTTTGCATCCTCATGTTTGCCTGCCAGAGCTCAGAGAGCATTTGAACAACATGCTCAGGCACATGTTGGATTCTTGGGGCTGTCCAGCCAGGAGTTGGACTCAGTGATCCTTGTGGGTCTCTTCCAACTGAGGATCTTCTAAGACTCGGTGGTCTACTCTGGTTGTTTATCCAGGCATCCCTTCCAGCAGCCTGAAAGAGCAGTCTTCCAGCAACACCCAGGCTTCTCCAGGGACAGCTGTCCCAGCAGATGGAGAAAGACACGTAGCCTGGGAGGACTCTCACAGATGTGCAGAGCATTCCTGACAGGGCAGGAAGGTAGATACATGTTCAGCACCAAGGAATTCTGCAGGAAGCCAGGAGGAGTTTAGGCTCTGGAGGACTGCTCCCAGTGCATCCCACAGGGAACCCACCGCTCCTCACGGTTCAGCTGCGCTGGGCGTTCCCTCCCCACCTCAGCCTCCACTCTCCATCCTTCTTGCTTCCCCTAACCCTGTGCACCACCCTCACAGCGGATGGGGGAAGAAGCAGGGGTTCTGCATCCCAGCACTGAGTGATTGATCCAAGGTGGAAGCTCTGGTTATCGTGAAAGGTTCAGTAAAGAAACCTGGTCCCTGAGCCAAGGTCTCTTTGGAACTCGTTTTGTTAGTGAACAGTGGTGAAAACCGTGTGTTTGTGGCTGGGGAGAGCAGCCAGAGCTCACCTCCCCAGCCCAGTTCCTGTGGGGTGGGACACAGGGAGTGGAGCACCTGGGTCCCTGTTTTGCTGCTTTCCCAGATGGCTCCTTGTGTTCCAGAGGAGCCTGGGAGGGAGAAGCCTGGCTGGCACTCTGGGGCCTGCAGTGAGACACCCCAGCTGGCCCTGCCTGCCCTCCCAGTGCAGGCTGGAGGTGTCATCACCCACCAGCACCTGCCCCCATCCCAGCAGCGTGGTGGGGCCCAGGCCGGGCAGGCAGAGATGCTGTTGCATGAGGACAAGCGGGGGGGATGGCAGGGACATCATGGGGACATTGTGGGGACATCACAGGCTGCCAGGCGTGGGGCTGACTCTCCCTCCTTGTCCTTTGTGCCCCAGGTGCTGCTGCTTCTTTAAGAGGAAACGGAAGAAGACGGCTCAGCGTCACAAGTGACCGGTGCCTCCTGGGCCTTGCAGGAACCACCACGCCTGCAGCTCCTGCCCTGTCTTACTGGAAGGGGCTTCTCTTTAGGAGGGAGGAGGAGGAGGCATAGGAGGAAGAGAGAAAAGTGAAAACAGAAAAAAAAAAAGAAAAACAAACCCAAGTGACATTTTAAACCAAAAAGAGAAGAAAACGTTCCAAAACAAACCACTCTGGGGTGGATCTGCTGAATGGTCTCCCTCGTTCACTCCAAGCCTGAAGCTCCTTTTGGGACCAGGACTGTGGCTGGCTCAGGTCTTGGTCGCCCTGGGAGGGGGGCTGGCTGGCTGACCCTCCTTCCCATTGTTTACGGTGAAAGCATCGTTGACGCAAACCTGAGGACTGTGCTTAGTTCCTGCTCACTTTCCTCCCCTCCCTCCCCTGTACTCTGCTCCTCTGTCCTCCTCCCTCCTTAATTAAGTGAAGAAATTCCATAGGCTCGATTGGCTGTGGAGAGGGCAGGAGGATGTGGGGCAGGCAGGAGAGTTGCTAGGAGAAGGGCCTGACTGCTGCAGCAGGAAGAGACAGGTTCTCTCTGTGGCTCCTTGGGAACAGTTACACTGTAATGTGCAAGCTGTGAGAAATTTGCAATCTACTGTTCCAGTTAGGGTTTTTTTTCCGGCTCCCTTGACACCTCCCTCCTGTGACAGTAACAGAGCAGTGTGGATTGTTTTAAAGAAGCTGACGTCCTTGCACTTTTTATTATTTTTAGCATTTACAGATGCACATTGTATCTGTGGATCTCTGCGTGGCCACGCCAGCGCAGGCAGACATCCAGCGGGGAGGATGGTGGGGTGCACGGAAATGCCCTTGGTGGAGTGGGGATGTCCACAACCCTCGTGCCAGTCTGGGGCTCCTGATGCCCACCTTGGGCCGCGCGCTGAGGAAAGCATACTTGAATTTCCAATCACCCTTCCTAGCTGCCAGTGAACGTCCTTGCCATGGTTTCCTACGCCGTGCCTGACCCAGCTGGCCAGAGAGGCGAGGCTGATGCCCGGCATGGGCTGGAGGGAGCGGCATGGCTTTTGCCAGGCCAGAGAAATTTGTGCTGGTCTAAGAGGTAGATCAGGATTGAGGTTCCTGGGAAACAGCCATTTACTGAAACGTGGGCGTTTCTCAGTGTGGGTAGCCGGGCAGCCTTCCCAAATCCCTCCTTGGGCTGGTTGGGAACTTTCTGCAAGAACATATTAGTGGGAGGAAAGCATCCCCAGCAGGGGAGAGGATACTTCATGCCTTAACACTGATCCCATCTCCCGGTGGTCAGATAGGTTTGACTGGAATCGCCTTCACATCCTCTCTGTGAGCACGGGGCACCATCCCAGCCCTGCAGCAGCCACGCTTCTCCTGCACCACTTTGAGCCAAACCAATAGCAAGGAAAGGGCTTGGGGTGCTTTGCACACCCAGAAAAACACTGAAATCATGCATCCAACTGCAGTGTTTCCCAAAATGGAGATGAGGCTGTCCAGGGGTTACTGGAGAGGCGGCAGGGCTGTGGGAGAACTCGAGCAGCTTTGGGGAGGTTATAAGTAATTGGACTTTGTATTTCCATGTATGACACCAGATCAGGCTGGAATAGTTCAGTTGTGATAAACTTGGGCCTGGCTTACCCAAAAATCATGGAGAGCATGAAGGGAGGAAAAGGAGAGACTAGATCTCATTCTTGTTTATTTGATTTAATGCTAAACTGTGTAGCTTGGAGTACACAGAGCAGCATTGCCAGGAGGTTCAGTTTCCCTGGCTGGGTAGGAGCAGGCTTAGAGGGCACGAGATCAGCCTGGGCAGCAAGCTCTGGGCTTGCTCCTGGTGCATTCCTGAGTCAGGCAGACACTGGTGTGGTGCCAGGGTGTTAAAGCCTCCCTCCTGGCCAGGATGCCAGCAGGGCATCTCTCCTCCATTCTCGGCTGCGTTCTCTCCATGCCTTACCCCAGAGAGCGCAACAGAGGCGCAGAGCCCTCGGCTCACACGTGCACCTCCTTCCTTCCCCCTCAGCAAAGCGCTTTCCTCCAGCCAGGCCGTGGGCTGGGCTGGGAGCAGGGCAGGAAGGGCACACTCACCTCCCACAGGCAGGTGCCAGGTGTGCCGCAGGGAGGGCACGGCCACGGGTACATTCCACCTTTCTCCCTCCAAACTCCTCCGCTGCCAGTGGTTCCCAGAAGCTGCGTCTGTGGCACAGGCAATCCTCTCTCTGCTGTAGGAAACCATGGTTTGGCATCTTGGGAGGGTGTCCAGGGGCAGGGGCGCTCCCCCTGCCCGCTGCCCACAGAGCTGGCCCTGAGACACTTCCGTTGCTGCCCTCCCAAGCCCCACTAAGTGCCTGTCACCAGAACTCGATTCCTTCTGCATCTCCTGCCGTGTTTGGTCATTCCTCGCTGCCTCCACTCAAGGAGCAGCTTGTAGTTGCAGCATATGTAAGTGTTTGCAGGGTGAGGGAGGGCGGGGGGGAAAGGGGCCATCTCAACAGGTTTTGTTCCTAAATGTTTTTGGTTTCTTTTTGTTTTGTTGTTTTTTGGGGGGTTTTTTGGTTTTGGTTTTTTTTTTGTTTTTTTTTAAGTGAATGTATTTGATCGTTTAGAAACTTTCCTGACCTTGTTTTTAAGTGGGTTGGTTTGAAAGCTGTTTCATGGTGACCCACTACAGCTTCTCTCCAGAGATAACGGTGTTCTTTTAATCCTACAATGATGTGTTTGTAGGGGAGGACTGTCCCCCCACGGCATGCTGGTAATGCTCACTTGTACCAAGCCCTCTTGCACTATAATCGTACGTTGGACTCTTCAAAAAAAAAAAAAAAAGGGCAAAGATGTGGGGTGGCTTTTTAACAAAAAAAATAAAATAAAATAAAATAAAAAAAAAAAAAAAGGAAAGAAAAGAAAGCAGGTTACCAGCAAGTCCTGTGCTTGAGGGAACCGCTGTCCCCGGGGAGCTGGGAGGTGACAAGGAGAGCAGCCAGACTGAGCCAGCCATGCTGTGGAAGGATGTAGGGCATTATCCTGGGCAATCCCTCCTCTCCGTGCCGGGAGCAGTTGGCAGCCAGGAGGCCCCAGGCAGGGGAGGGCTCCTGGGGCTCCTGGTGCAGGTGCCTCTGACGCCGCTCTCGGCCCTCCAACGTTGCGATGCAGTCTTCTGAGGTATCAAGTGAGATGATTTTTTTTTTTTCAATAAAACATTGCACTGCTGCATTGTTCTCCATGAATAGAAGTATTTATTACCTCAGCCTGACCATGGCACTTGTGTTTTGTCTTCCTTTGGCTCTGCTGGGCGCTTGTGTCACCCTCTGTTCCCTTTGGAGGGGACAATGCATGGGTGGGACCTTGCGGGACCTTCTCAACACTTCATGCATTACAGCCATGGGTGGTTCAGCCCTATGGAGCTCAGTCAGGGCATGGTGATACTGATTTCCCTTCTCTCTGGGCACACACATTCCCACTTCAGCCATCCTGGAATGCAGGATGGATGAAGAAAGGAGTGAGAGAAGCCCTATTTCCTCTTAAATACCTGGAGATGCCGGGCTGGAAGCCCTCAGGTGCCTCTGTTCAGCTTAGCACCATCACTGAAGGTGTCACTGCCCATGGCAGGCTTGTAAAGGTCCCTTCGAACCCAAACCGGTCTGTGATTGCAAATCCTGCAGTCAGTTGAACATGTGGGAATTAGGTTTTCATCAGGTCTGGGTCACTGTCAGTCCCCACAAAGATAAATCTCAAAGGTGGAGACGTGGGTTCCAAGGGTCAGGGAGGGAACCTTTGAGGCTCATCTCCTTCTCAGAGCGCACGTGTCCCCAGGCAAATTTTTGGGAGCAAGAAATGAAAGCTCATGCTAAAAATAATACATTTAAGGCTGGGAATTAGGGGGAAAAATGTCACACGAGAGATCAGAGTGTGGAGCAGGTTCCAACTGTGGGAACACTTTGGTTCAAGCGTCTCTGGGCGGGTACAGCGCCAGCTGCTCTCAGAGGCGCTTTGGCTCTGGGGTGGCATCTCCCCAGCGCGCCCGCTCAGCCATTGACCGCAGCCATTCAGCTCGCCGGGGGCGGCTGCTGCTACCGGGGACGCACCGGGCGCAAGGACAGAGCGGGGACAAAGCAGGGACACGCCGGGCCCCGAGGACAGAGCGGGGACAAAGCAGGGACAGCACAGCGGGACACGCCGGAACAGCACCCCCGGCCTTCCTCAGCCCCGCCCTCCGCCCGTGCCCATTGGCCACCGCCACCCTCGGTCCCGCCTCCCCCACCTCCTCCCCCTCAATGACCAATCATCGCGGCGTTCCGCTCATGATTGACAGCGCCGCGGCCGCCCAGCGAGGGGCAACGTGGCATACGCCCGCGCTCCGCCCGGCCGGAAGGGGCTACTTTCCCCCCCTGTGGGACCCTGTTGGTCGCGCCCAGGCGGGCGGAGCGGACGGGCGAGCGGCGCGGGCGGTACCAAGAGGCGGTGCGGGCGGGGGTGCGCGGCGGGCGTGGCCGGATGCCGGCGGCGCGGCGGGCGCTGTGGCCGGGCTGCGAGCGGCGCAGGATGAAGGTGCTGGTGGCGGCGGCGGCGCTGGGCGCGGCCCTCCTGCTCCTGCTGCCCGCGGCCTCCCGCGCCGACGAGCGCAAGAAGGGACCCAAGGTCACCGCCAAGGTCGGGGGGGGCCGAGGCGGGGCCGGCGGGGGGATCGGGGGAGACTCCGGGGGGTGGGAGCCCGGATGGGGCGGGGGAGACCGGGAGAGGGAGAACTTGGGGTGAGGAGCCCTGGTTGGGGCTGGGATTGAGGGTGGGGTGAGGCCTGAGGGAGGGAGGGAGGGCCCAGTGCGGGGTGATTGGGGGCGCCTGAAAGGGGGAGGCGGCCTGGGGAGAGCTCGGCCCAGCTCTGGGGAAGTTGAGGGGGCTGAAGGCCTGGGCTGGGGGCTCCAGCTGGGGTGAGTGTGAGGCTGCAGAGGGGGATGCAGCCCGGGCTGGGGGGCACCAACCAACCTCCCCTAGTGAGGGTTTGGGCTTGGTTGGAGTTAGAGTTGGACTTTCGGGGGTGGGTTGGCCCAGCAAGGTGAGTCTGGCGCCCCTGATCCCCCCTAACCTTCCTCCGCCCCCCTTCAAGGTGTATTTCGACCTGCGGATTGGGGAGGAGGATGTGGGCCGTGTCGTCATCGGGCTCTTCGGCAAGACGGTGCCCAAAACCGTGGAGAACTTCATGGCCTTGGCCACCGGAGAGGTGAGAGGACCACGGCACCCTGGGCCTCCCCTGCCCCTGCTCGGTGCCCTGGGGCAGCGCTGGGGCCACGGAGCTCTGGTCTGTCCCTTTGCCTCACTCCCTGTTCTCCCTCCACACCCCCAGAAAGGATTTGGCTTCAAGGGCAGCAAGTTCCACCGTGTGATCAAGGACTTCATGATCCAGGGAGGAGACTTCACCCGCGGTGACGGCACTGGAGGTAACCTGGTGGATCCAGGCCATTGTCTTGGAGTGAGACAGCAGCTGCAATTCCAAGCACTGCAGGGCTGGCACCAGTATAGAGCTGGAGCTTGGTGGAATCAAGGGGGCATGGAGCTCACAAAGGCATGGCCTCAGAGCAGAGCTGAGTTCTGGGGTAACTGGGAGCCTCCTGCCCCACACCCCTGCCCAGCCCCTGGGGTGTCCAGCTCCCTGCAGCAGCCCATGGCTCATGCATCCCTGTGGCATCAGTGCTAGTCCCTGCTCTGGAATTGCTCGTTCCCCCACCCACCTCATGTTGGAGTTACCACCACCATCACCCCTACCTGCCATATTCCATGAGACCACTGTGGCCTTTTTGTCCCCCCTTTAGGGAAAAGCATCTACGGGGACCGTTTCCCTGACGAGAACTTCAAGCTGAAGCATTACGGGCCGGGCTGGGTGAGCATGGCCAACGCTGGCAAGGACACCAACGGCTCCCAGTTCTTCATCACCACCGTGAAGACGCCGTGGCTGGACGGGAAGCACGTGGTGTTCGGCAAAGTGCTGGAGGGAATGGTGAGCCAGGGACAGGGAGAGGGGTCGGTGCTCTGGGAAGGGCTTGGCTGAGCTGGGTGTCACACTGTGCCCCACCAGGACGTGGTGAGGAAGGTGGAGAGCACAAAGACAGACAGCCGGGACAAGCCCCTCAAGGACGTCACCATCGTCGACTGTGGCACCATCGAGGTGGAGAAGCCCTTTGCCATCGCCAAGGAGTGACGGGACCAGGGACCAGCCCTGCCAGGCTGTGAGGGGCTGTGGGGCTGCTGTGCTTCCCCTGCCCTGGGGCCACCGGGTCCCACTGTGTCCCAGTGCCAGCCCCTCTCCCTGCTGCCTCCAGCCAGTGGGACAGGGCACAGGCTGCTCTTCCATCACTTTTGTAAGAAGCACATGCACCAATAAATGTGACCAATGTGTTTTTTAAAGAGCTGCTTCTCTCCTGCCTTCAGAGGGGTGCAGATCACTCTGCATCCCTCAGCCAGATGCACCCCTCAACCTTCCAGCCCCCCTTCCAACCTTCCTTTTTTATCTCATCCAGCTGGGAGCAGTGCCACAGTTGGCCCTGGGTTTGCTTTGGAGAATTCCACAGCACAGCACTTTGCCAGTCAGTCAAATCCAGGAGATTTATTGCACCAAAGCCTGGATGCAGAGAGGTTTTCCAGCACCATTCAGCATCCAAAGGCTCGTTCTGCGAGCCCACAGCAGCAGGGGGGAAGGCAGAGCTGCTGCTCTGCCAACAGAGGCACTTTGCATGTTGGTGGGAGAACATTCCCAACATCCCTCTGGCTTCTCCCAGCAGGCAGGGGTGAGTTTCACCACAGGGATCCTTTCTCTCCCCACTGCATCCCCGGCTGCTGGCTGGAGCTCTGATCATTCCAGAGTCTGGGGGTGCTGCCAGGCCGGGACACGGCTCAGGGGGAGGTAGAGGCCCTGCAGGACCCCGCTGAGGACGGTGTTGGGGAGCAGCTCTGTGAGGAAACAGGGGTGCTGTAACAGCTGGGTCCCTCCTGGGCCCCCCTGAAGGAGAAGCACCTTTGTAGGAGCTTCTTGGAGGTTTTGGAGCCCTGCTCCCCTGCCCTGCTCCTTACCGGGGCCGTGTGGCCGCACGTAGGGATCCGAGCAGAAGCCGACAGTGGGGCGCTGGGGGGGCAGGAGTCTGGTGCTGCTGTGGGAGAGGGGACACCAGTCCTCAGCCTGTCCCCAACCCCAGGTACTCATTAGGGGCAGGGGGACAATCCCAGTGCCGTGTGGCATAACCCTGGTGCCAGCAGAGCTCATTACTCACGGGGGGCTGCTGCCCTTGGGGCTCTGCTGGCACCGCCGCACCTTCAGGAAGTCCAGGATGTCCTGGGGCAGCTCCTTGTTGTGGTACAGCACACCCTGCAATGCCCCAGAGGGTCAGCACCCCAATAAACCCTTCCCAAACCCAGCACCGTGTGTTCCTCACCCCTAAACCCAGCCTGGCCCTGCCATACACCCTCACCTGCAGGTAAACCTCCAGGGCCTGCCGGCGCTGCTCCAGCGCTTTGGGCATCCAGTTGGGCACATGGCGGGGGGGGAAGTCGGGCACCTTGCAGGTCTTCTTGATCTGGGGAAGGTGTGGGGGGATCAGGGTAGGCCAGAGAGGGCGAGGCCAGGCCTCCCTCGTCCCCTCCTGCAGAGCTGGGGGCTCTCACCCGCTTGTGCAGCGCCTGGAACTCGCTGTAGCGCTTGGTCACCGTGTGCCGCCGGCCATTGCACAGCACCTCCACCCGGAACACCTGCAGGGGACAGACAGACAGACAGCGTGCTCCTCGCCAGCCCCAGCCTCATCAAGCTCACTGTTCTCACTGTCTTCATCACCCTCACCACCCCTCATCATCCTCATCAGCCCAGCCTCACCATGCTTGTTGTTCTCACTGTCTTCATCACCTTCACCATCCCTTGTCATCCTCACCATCCTCTCTGTTCTCACTATCTTCATCACCTTGACCATCCCTCATCATCCTCATCAGCTCCAGCCTTACCATCTTCATCTTTCTCATCATCCTCACCATTCTCACCAGCCTCAGCACTCTCACCATCCTTATCACCCTCACCATCTTCATCATCCTCATCACACTTACCAGCCTCCCAGAGGAGGTAGGGGCCCCTGACTCACACACCTGTGGAGAGCACCTGGGACACTCCACCCCCACTTCTCCAGGACAGGCAGAGACCCCCAACCTCCAGGGCAGACCCTCAACACGCCCACGGCCAAAGGGGGTGCCATGGGACCAGGCAGGACCCCCACAAGCAGATGGGACACAATTCTCCCCTCCCGAGCAAGGTGTGACATCCCAACCCCACCAAACCCCACCAGACAGGGACCCCCAACACCTTGGGGTGTGCAGGGACACCAGGAAGGGACACGTGGGGACATCAAACCAATGGGACAGAGGGAGACAACACTTTTATCCCCAAGGCAGGTGAGGTCCCCTACCTAGGGACAGTCATGGATCTCCACCCTCCTGGGGAAGGCAGGAGAACCCTTCTTTCCCCCACACCAAGGGGTGCCCCCAGCTCCAGTGGGGATCCCCCAGGCCAGGGACAGCCCCTGGTGTTAAGGGTGGGCCCCTGAGGACAGACAGACATCTCCATCTCACAGGCACCCCCCAGGCCAAGGTAGGAGGGCAGAGGACCCACCTCAGGCCTGCCTCAGACAGGAACCCTGTGGGGGCCTCTGCCCAGCACCCCCTGCGCCAGAGACCCCATCCCCTCCCCTTCAAGGGCTTTGTGTCCCCCTTCCCAGAAAGGGATCCCTGAGGACAGCTGGGGACCTCTCCTCAGGGCAATGATCCCATCTGCCCCTCTCTCCCCCTGCCTCCTCACTCACTGCACAGTTGGGACCCCTCGGAGGAGGTAAGGGCTGCTGGGAACCCCCCAAGCACTTGGAGGATTTGGGGACACCCCGGTGGCACATTAAGAGCCCCACACCCTCCACACCCAGGGCAGAGGGGGGCACCCAGAGACAGACAGGGACCCCAACATCCTGGTCAGAGGGGATCCCCAGGGTAAAGGAACAGCCCCTGGGCCAAGTGGGGCTCCCCAGTTACACCTGGGACCCTCAGTCCCTGACTCACATGGAGATACCCTCGGGGGCAGGTGGGGAGCCCATGGGAGAGACAAGATCCCCAGAACAGGACCCCGGGGTGGGCAGGAAGAGCCTCCAACCCCTGGGGGCACCCCTGAGATGTGGGGACCCCTGGGGACAAGGCAGGACCCTGCACCCCTGGGGAAGCTGTGGGACAGACAGACACAATCCTGACTTCCAGGGCAGGAGGCGCCCCCGGCAGGGCCCCAGGACAGGCAGAGACCCCCGGGGATGGTGGGCACCACCCAGGGGCACTTGAGGACCTGAAGCCCTTGAGGCTGGGACATTTCAGGGTGGCGTGGGGGAACGAGGGGACCTCCAGTGCCAGAGCAGGGGGGGCATGCCAGGGAAGGAAGGGAACCCCCAGCCATGGGGGCTACAGGGACCTCTCCCCTTTGAAAGGGTCTGTACTCCCCCGGCTGGGACCCTGCAGGGACGGGAAGAGGCCTCCATCCCCTCCCTCCCCAGACCAAAACAATCTCACCTTGCTCACGTCCCCCATCCCCTCCTCCAAGGGCAAAAGGTCCCCATCGGCAGCGGCCCCTGTGGGGATCCCCGGGTCAGGGATCTGCTGTGGCTGCCGGGGACCCTCCCCGGGCTGTTTGGGGTCCTCCAAGCCCACAGGGACACCCCGACCCCGGGGGTAGAACAGGACACGGGGGAGGTGGGACAGGAGAGCCCCCCAGCCCCTGGGTTAGGGTGGAAGCACCGCCGGGCACGGAGAGCCCTGGGGAGAGGCAGAAACCTGCAAACCCCGCAGCCAGCGGGGACAGCGGCAGCAGGAACCCGCAACCCCGGAGCAGAGACAGACACCCCTTTCACAGGCAGGGTTCTGTGTTTGCCACCGGCAGGGAGGCCCCAGGGACACGCAGGGACCTCCATTCCCAGGGCACGTGGAAGACTCCTGGGGCAGAGATCGACAAATCCCCCGGGAGCAGAGGGTGACACCCCTGGGAACTTGGGAACCTCCAGTACCAGGGAGGCACCCCCCAGAGAAGGGAGCCCCGGGGGAAGGCAGGGAGGGACTCGCACTCCGAGAGGACACCTTGGGGACAAGCGGCGACCCCCAGCTCCCGGGGCAGGAGGAGCCACCCTCGCCCGCCCTCAGCCCCGTTCCCTGAGGGCACAGCCGAGCCCCGCTCGCCCCGTCCCGTCCCTCACCGTGTGCGCCCGCTCGGGGCTGCGCGCTGCCGCCGCCGGGGGCTCCGCCGCGGGGATGGACACGGCGATCATGGCCGGGACACGGCGATCACGGCCCGGAGCGGGGCCGGGGCCGGGCAGGGACCGCCCCGAGCGCCCCCGCGGGTCAGGGCCCCGGGCAGCCCGGGGGGATGCGGCGGGCCCGGAGCGCTCACTGAGGGAGCCGCAGGGAGCCGGCTCCAGGGATAAGGGGAAAGGAAAGAGGGAAGTCAGCCCGAGCTGCCTTTTCGCTTTTTGAGCGGGTATCGGTTTTGATAAAGCGCACACGCGAGGCCGGGAGGGGGGAAGGAGCGATCCCGGGTAAGGGAGGGGGGCAGGAGCACCGCAGCCCTGAGAGCTCCAGCGTGGATTGATTCCTGGGGAATGCCACAGAGTGGGATCGCCACAGAGCCCCGCTGAGCTCAGATCCTAAAAACGGCTCCCACCGGAGGAAAGGCAGAGAGCCAAAGCCTAATCAAGAGCGGGGACAGGTGGCCAGAGCAGTCCAAGGTCACCTCTGTCCCGTCACAACACGGGGGAGGCTCTGCTGCCTCCAGGGATGCACCCTTACCCCTCCCCATCCCACCCCGAACACCCAGAGCCTGTTTGCCCTGATAGAAGTTTTATTACAGAACTTTAATGGCACTGCAGGAGTAAGATAATTCATTAGAGCCTTAAAACCCAGCCTGAAAAATAGATATTTGCCAGATCTCATTAACCCCCTGGCTGCGGGTCTGGTCTGGAAGCAGGAAACTAGTTTCTCTTCAGTAAGAAAATATATGTTGCTAAATGAAAAATATACAGTTAGAAGAGTTACTGGCTCACAAGCTGTTCTTCTGGGGGTGACACCTCTACCAGCTCCAGCATGTGGAACGAGGGGTCGCTCACGTGGAAAAGAGGAGGAGGTATAGTGTATATAAAAAAAAAAAAAAAAAGGCAAAATTCAGGTTTGTTTGCTCAGTCCAATTAAGAAATGGCCTTGGCTTCGGGCAGGAACGCTTCCCAGTACTTCACCAGCTGCAGGGAGGAGAGGGAGAGAGTCAGGAGCCTTGAGGATGGGTCATGCTTGAGAGATTCACAAGCACGGCCTGAACTTGGACATAAACCCACATCAGGGAGCACTCACCTGCTGCTGAGAGTTCAACAACGTCTCAAGGTATTTCGTGACATGATTTCTGAAGTCCTTAGATTTCTCTTTCTGCAAGAGATGGCCATGAGGCTGGAGCAGCCACCAAAACCCTCCAGAGTGTGGGAGGGGGAAGGAGAAGCCAGCAGGATTTTGCTGTTCCTCCTGGGGCCCGTGAGGAGAGCAGCACATGGGAGGGACACAGAGGATCTTGGCCCACCCAGCTCCATTTTAAGGTTCCCTGTGGGGAAGCCCCCTCAGCAACAGCCCAGCTCACACATGCTGGGATTCAGGGATGCTGCTGTGGCAGGAGGAGGGGCAGGAGCCCGGGTCAGTGCCAGGGGCTGCCCCACGTACCTCGAAGCGGATCACCTCCTTGCGGATGACGGCAGAAATGCGCTCAAAGTCCCGCTCGTACTGCGTCACCCGCGACTCCCACTGCAGGGACAGCAAGGGCACCGTGGGCACGGGAAAAGGAGCCCCTGCCCCCTCTCCATGGGGGTTTGGAGCCACCACTGTGCCTGTGAGAGGGGCTGCTGGAGCAGAGCTCAGCCCTTGGCACCGCCTTGGCGTGGAGGTCACAGGAGGCACCAGCAGCCTCACTCAAGGCGGGCTTGGTCCTTGGTGTAACCTGGCCACAAACACCTCTCCCTCCTGCTCAGGAGGGGCCCCCCAGCCCAGGAGATCCTTCCCCAGCCCAGGAGATCCTTCCCCACTGCAGCAGGGAGGGCAGGAGCAGAGCAGACCGCACCGAACCAGCAGTTCCCTACCTCCGAGATCTCATCCTTGGCCTGCTGCAGCTTGTCGGGTTTGTTTGCCCACAGCAGCCTGGCCTCCATCTCCCTCTTCTTCTGGAGCATGGTCTGGGCATCCTGCCACCGCTGCCAGGTCCTCATGCGCTGGTCAAAGGCTCCCTGGGGGGAAGGAGGGGCACAGCTCTCCTGACAAGGGGACACTGGAGCTCCTGGACCAAAGCTGAGCCACAACACAGATTGGGTCCTGCCCTGGAGCATCTACAGCTCCTGTATGGAGCAGTGGGCCCAGGATATGGTGGTCTGGCCTTTGGGGCAGGAAGGGGTCAGCCTGCTGGACTTGCTCCTCCCATGGGATTGCTCTTCCCAGTGCACCAGCTGGGCTGTGTGGATTTGATGCCCAGGTTCAGGAGCACTCAGGCCTGGCCACAGCAGGCACTTGGCAGGTCAGTTTTCACCCCCTGTATCACAGGTTAGCAGCTCACAGCTTCAGCCTTCACCTCTGGAAGGGCTGGGGTCACCCACAAGCCCTGAGCTCGCTCCACATCCCCTCTGGAGAAGAGCAGCACAGCCAGGCCTGACCCACAACCATCTTCCAACCCACCCAGGGCACTCCTGCCCAACCAGCAAGGCTTCCCTCTGCCTGAGGAGGCCATGCCCTGCACACCCTCTGCTCTGCCCTGTGCTTGAGTTTGGAACACCTCCTGGCATCCCTGAGCCTACAATGGGCACAAAGAGCAGGAGCAAAGGAATCCTCACCTTCACAACCGAGAGCAGGCGGATGTAATCCCCCAGGAGCTCGGCCAGAAGGAAGAAATCATTGTTAGCCTGTTCATGGTGCAGCTGCTCGATCTTCTCCTCCACCTCAGCCAGCTGGGACAGGGCCCTGGACAGGGCTGTGTTGTCCTCTGAGCTCCCCAGCATGGCCAGGCTCTTGGCAAACTGGGCTGTGTTCAACGCCAGCTCTGGGGAACGGGATGGGGGTCAGGAGAAGGGCCTGGCTGCACCAGGAGCTCCCCAGCAGAAGGTTCAGCCCTTGGAGCTGCATCCCCACAGCTCCAGGAGATACCAGCAGGGAGGGCCAGCAGCTCCCAGCCATGAGGAAAAGGGAAGCAGGAAAGGGAAGGAAAAGGGAAGCAGCTGAGCCCAAGGACAGGCACAGCTTTGCAGAAGTCAGTGAAAAATGCAGAGGAAGGGAAACATCCCCACTCCCAGAGGTCAGCTCTGCTCAGGTTTGCTGCAGCAGCATTCAGGCCCGTGAGGACAGGCTGAGGGAGTTAGGGTTGATCAGCCTGCAGAGGAGAAGGCTCCAGGGAGAGCTCAGAGCCCCTGGCAGGGCCTGAAGGGGCTCCAGGAGAGCTGGAGAGGGACTGGGGACAAGGGATGGAGGGACAGGACACAGGGAATGGCTCCCACTGCCAGAGGGCAGGGATGGATGGGATACTGGGGAAAAATTCTTCCCTGCAAGGGAACTGAGGCCCTGGCACAGGGTGCCCAGAGCAGCTGCGGCTGCCCCATCCCTGGCAGTGCCCAAGGCCAGGCTGGACAGGGCTTGCAGCAACCTGGGACAGTGGAAGGTGTCCCTGCCCATGGCAGGGGGTGGAACAAGATGGACTTTAAGGTTCCTTTAGCCCCCAAGCCACCCTGGGATTCTGTGATCCCACAGGACCCCGGTTCCCTTCCATGCTGCCATCCCGAGCTTGTACAGCTGCACACAAGAACTGGGGTGACCATTTCTGGTCTCCCAGGAGGAAGGGACAGAGAGTCCTTTACAGCACTGTCCCAGCTCCTTGGGAGTGTCCGTGGGACAATGGTGACCCTCTCCAGGCCCAGCCCAGGTGTGTCCCCGTGTCACCTTTGCGGTGGTTCACCAGCGTCTCCACCACCGCGTGCAGCTTCCGCAGCCGCTGGTCCTCGCACTCCACCTCCTGCAGCTTCTCCTCAAACCACTGCAATGGGCAAATGCAGGGCTGATTCCCACAGGGGGGGCTTTCCCTGCACCCAGAGCTGGAGCTGGGAAGGGCACACAGCTCTGAGTGAGGACAGGGATGCCCAGAGGTGCCCCACACTCACCATGTCCGATTCGTTCATCTTGATGGTCATTTTACTGACTGCATCCGTGGCTTTGTTGAACATCTTCATTATTCCTGCTCCACTCAGGGTCTGGGTTCCTACTGCTCTTGGGAGCTGGAAAGGAATGGAAAAGTTTGCTTTGCCATAGGAGATGGAGGGAGCTGGGAGAGCTGGGGCTGTTCACCTGGAGAGGAGAAAGCTCCAGGGAGAGCTCAGAGCCCCCAAGTGTCTAAAGGGGCTCTAGGAGAGCCGGGGAGGGACTGGGAACAAGGGATGGAGTGACAGGACAAGAGGAAGGAAATGAGTTTCCACTGCCAGAGGGCAGGGACAGATGGGATATTGGGAAGAAATTCTTCCCTGTGAGGGTGATGAGGCTCTGGTTTCCCAGAGAAGCTGTGGCTGCCCCACCCCTGGAAGTGTCCAAGGACAGTGGATGAGGCTTGGAGCAAGCTGGGATAGCAGCAGGTGCTCCTGCCCATGGCAGGGGGTGGAATGAGCTGGGCTTTTTAAATCCCTTCCAGCCCAAGCTGGAAGCTTTAAACTGTGTTGGTATATTTCTTGTAACGTCTTCAATTTGTGTTACTCTGGAATTGACTCACTGCAGGAGCTTCTGCCCTGTTCCCTCCTTTTCCAGTGTTGTCCTTACCTATTTATGCACTTAAATATCACATCTGCCTTGAGAACATTTGTATAACAGAACCTATTCTGATGTCAAAATAAATATATAGACAATAAAAAGGAATTTACTCAACCTTCAAAGGTGAGGGTTAGTCAATTGTTCCAAAAAAAACCCTGTCATAATAAAGTTGAATAAAATGCTTGTCTGACCATAGTAAATAATGTTACTTACAAAGGCATTGTAGTTCTTTCACCTTCTTCATCTGGCAGCCATTATATTAAGTGGTTCTGATGATTCTGTTTTGCCCATGAGGCACCTGCTGAGTGATCTCTCCCTGCCCTTGTGTTTGTTTTCTCCCAGCTGAGGGGATGGTTCAGCAGCTTTGGTGGGCACCTGGTGCCAGCAGCAGCTCCCACTCCCCACTGAGTTTTGGGGGACCCTGCCTCATTAACTGCTCAAGGACCATTTCCTTCAGCACTCCCAAGGGTTCCTCACTCCACCCTACTGACCTCCTCCTTCTCCAGGAACTCCCTGACATCCGGGTCCTGCAGCATGGTTGGATGGCTGACCACCCTCCGTAGGTACCTGTGGGAGAACAACTCCAGGAGTTACTCTGGCTGTGCAAATCCAGTTTCTGATTTTAAATCTGTCTATCACAGCTCGGTATTTACTCCAGAACAGCAGCTGGGGGGCTGGAAATCAGAGCCAGCAGCTGCTCTAATTCACCCAGCAGCTCTCCTGTCTCCCTGGGGAATTTGGAGGTGCCACCATGAAGAGCAAACCTCTCTGAGGTCCCTCAGCAGTCCAGGGATAGCTGAGGGGGTCATACCTCTCTAGAGCAGCCCGACGTTTTTCTAGGAACTCTGCAGAGGAGGAATCTTCTTTCCCAACTTTCACTTTGGTCATGCCTAGCACAGAGGGAAGATGTGGTTAATGAGCTGCTCCAAACTCTACACACGAGGTAAAGTGGTTTATTACAAGGGAAAGTGGTTTATTACAGACTACCAGGGTGACAGTGGAGGAGAGGAATCTTACAACAGGAACGGGACTTTGGAAATTTGAAATCGGCTCACACCCAAGGAACTGACTTGCAGGAAAGAGGCAAGGCAGTGGGCTGAACTCAAGTGAACAGCAATTCAGTGAGGTTTTACTCTTCATCAAGCAGGTGGGGAGGCACCTGTGAACTCTATCAAGGATTTAAGTGCAGAGCTCCAGGTATGGGGCCAGAGCTTTGTGTGTGCCACGGAACCCAGATTAATTTCCCTGCCAGCTCTGAGGCTGCTGCAGGGCAGTCCCTGGGCCCAGAGCTCCCTCAGAAGGGCTCAGGGGAGCTGTGGAGGGGCAGCCCTGGTGCAGGGCAGTCCTGACTCACCGATGAGGCTCTTCTCGGGCGGCGGAGGGACGATGAAGCCGTTCTGGGCGTGCTTCTCTGACAGCTTCTCATAGAGCCCCAGGAAGTCACTGAACCTCCTCTTCACCGAGAACTGCTTGCTCCTGAACATGGGCATGCTGGTCTGGGGAACACATGGCACGTGGGTCACACTCCCCCAGGAAAGCCTGGCCCTGCTGGCACCTCTGGGGTGGAGAGGGACAGCACCAGCTCTGCAAGATGTGAGCAGAGCAAGTTTTGGCCAGGTTTTCCATTGTTTCTCTCCCAACTGGGTTCTCCCTGGAGCCAGCAGCAGAATTAATGGCATTAAATAACAAACAGCTGTTCCTGCAGCCGTGGGCTGCTTAGTAAGCTCTGCCCATTGCCTAATCCCATCATCCCTGCTCCACACGGGAACAGGGACACACCCCTCAGGCCACCCAGACCCACCAGTGCTTTGGACTGAGTTTGCAGGGCAGGAATTAAGGATAACAAATCCTCTTGTCTCTTCTTCAGACCACAGGTTGCCTGTAGCCCAGCAGCCATGGTACAGGCAGCTGGAGATACTTTCCAGAGCCCAGAGCCAGACTCCAAAGCATTCCAGCAGCTGCATTTCTCATGGAAACTGAGGGGAATAGGTGCTGATGTGAATGCAACTACAGCAGCAGCTCTGCAGAGAGTGCTGAGCTCAGGTCAGCTCAGTCTGCTGCTGCCACTGGCACAGAACCCTCAGCAGCAGCCCTGGGCTCAGGGACTCTCCCAATGGATGTCATTCCTGCTGCTCCCTGCAATGCTGAGCATCCCTCTCAGCCAAGGCTGCAAAGAGGGAACCGGCTGTGAAAATAAAGCCAGTCTCCTTTCAAACAGATTCCAACCCTATTCCTCTGCTGGGCTCATCCTTTGTGGATTATAACTCCTGAATCCACAGAACAAGGCATTCAGGCCTCCTGTTTATTTAGGTCACTGCTGGCTTGGCTGAGGACACACAGTCCAGCTGCCTTTAAGCATGGAAACATAATGGAAAATCAGACACAGAGGGGTCAGACATACCTGTGTTGACACTTTGTAGGCTACGTAGGCATTCATGCCATCCCCTAAGGAAAACAGAAAGGAGGTGTTGGTGTTGCAGACAACATTTATGGAAAATCCTTTCCTTAGGATTTTTCCTCCTGAGAAGCTGAGAGGCCTCAAGAACAAAATGCAAACATTGATTATCTGCTGCTGTGGAATGCAACAGGTGCATCTGTGATTGGTCTCATGTGGTTGTTTCTAATTGATGGCCAATCACAGTCAGCTGGCTCGGACAGAGAGCTGAGCCACAAACCTTTGTTATCATTCTCTTCTATTCTCAGCCAGCCTTCTGATGAAACCTTTTCTTCTATTCTTTTAGTATAGTTTTAATGTAATATATATCACAAAATAATAAATCAGCCTTCTGAAACATGGAGTCAGATCTTTGTCTCTTCCCTCATTCCAAGAACCCTGTGAACACTGTCACATGTTGGGATCACAGCACAGCACTTTCCACTATTCCCTGAGCACAAAGCACAAGGCTCCTGACCTTTTCCTGCCTCAGTGATCCTGATTTCAGGTCTGATGGAGCCCTGGATCTTCCTGCAGAACCAGAGGCAGCATCCTGCTGCATGGCCCTGGACTCCTGCCCAGCAGCCACTTCCCAACCTGCTTCTGCCTCCCCACACTTCCTACAGAGCCAGCTCTGACAATTGGGCACTTGTTGTGCCAGCAGCCTCTGGGCTGGCTCCACACATCTGCTCACACCCAACAATTCAGGGGCTGTGGGGCACATGAAGCAGTCCATTCAGGGGATGCAAGGCAGCCTGGATGGGGCTGGGTCCTGGAACACCGCAGGCAGTTTGCTCCAGCTCACACAGAAATCCCCTTGTTCACCTGGCAGTTCATCTGAAGGGCACCCTCTGAGCTCCAGTGCTGCCCTTAGGATACATCTGATTGACACCTCCCAGCTCCAGGGATCACAGGCCATGCAGGGGGAACACTCGTGGGGCTGCTCTGCTGCCTGGGATCTGATGTCCCCATGGGTTTTCTGCACCCCAGAACTTCCACATGGCAGGTCGTGACACTCTGACCCCTCTTTCAACAGACAGAAACCCTCTTGCTTCTCATTTTGAAGCCAGAGTTGTATCCCTGGCAAGCCCAGCTTCCAGGGAATGTGCCAGAGCATGGAGCAATGCCCTCAGTTTCAGGTTAAGGGAATTTTGCTTACCCCATGCCAGCTGCACACAGGGCAGTGCTGCCTGGAGGTCATGCCAAGCTGGTCACCACAGTCCCAAAAACCTGGCTCTGGGCTTTCCAGAACCTAACCCTGCCTGGCTCATTCTCACCCTGGGCTTTGTGCAGCATCATTTCTTTAAGATGCCAGAGGAAGCCTTGGAAATGTTATTCAAGGCTCAGGTTTGTGCTTAGAGGCAGGAGCTGCAAGGCCCAGCCTGGCTCCCCCAGCCCTTTTCCCTACAGGATTGTACTCACCAACTTTCTCTGGGTCACTCACTCCCACAGTCAGGTCAAATTTGTCCTCCTGCTCCTCCTCCTCCAGCTGTTTGGAGAAAGCACAAAGGGACAGCAAGTGAAAACAGGAAACCAGGGTTTAACCCACCCCAGAGCATCATGGTGAGCTTGTCCCCCTGCAGGCAGCTCTAGCACCTCAGTCTGGCCAGGACTGTCCTATAAACCATTCCAGCTCCTCCTGGTTGTGTCCAGGCAAGGATACCACGCTGGGCTCGTTGTTCCCACCCCACTCTCTGCCCAGACTGATGCACAAAGTGCTCAGCCCCAAGAAGAATCTGGGACCCCCAGGAGCAGACCCAGCACTGTGACAGCTCTGGAAGGAATCTGGACCTCCACAGGAGCAGGAATGCCACCAGGCTGAGCTGAGCCCCACTGCAGTGGCATCAGTCCCACACTGATGGCCTGAGACACAAATCAAGGCATTCAATACAGCAATTACATATTAATGACATCATTTAAGATTCATGTTTACAACTGAGAACACAGAGAGGTCCCTGCCAAAGCCAGTTTGGAATTCTCACCTCCTCATAGCTCTTTGAAAGGTTTCTAGAAGAACTTGCTGCTACATCTAATGAGGGCACAGGACTGGAGGGTTTGGCCACCTCCTTCTTCTGGTTGTTCTGAGTGTTGTCAAGGGACAGCTCCACGGTGGCATCTGCCAAAAGAAGTTTGCAAGGGTCAGCCTCTCTCTTGAGGTTCTGAAAAGGCAATTGCAATATTCTCTGATTTGTGGGATCCAGGAGGTAACAACAGCCTTAATTAGCAAAGAAATCCATGGGGAGAACACCTGTAAGCACTGGAAGAGCACAACGAAGCAATGTCACTGCAGAAAGAGCATTTGAACACTCCTGCTGGAGAGCAGCATGGCAATCCAAGGAAGTTCTTGTTCCAGAAGGAGCCAGGCATCACCTCTCACTGATCACCTCCTTGCTGTGTGTGTGAGGAGCTGCTTGAAGGCTCCTCCCCAGGCCACCTCTCCACCTGGGACATGTTAAAACCCCCACCTCTTAGCAGAATTATCCAGAACTGACTCTCAGCCCATCATGCCAGTGCTAGGGGATGTCTGACTCTCCTCACTTTCCCCTTCTGAGGGGGTTTGTGTTTCCTGTCCCTTGGGAACAGCCAGGTCTCTACTAGAAATGCTTCTTCCACTGGCTTGGAGCCAGGAGAAGGTGGAGAAGAAAAACTCTGAGGAGACACTCATCACCTCAGGGCTTAAGGCAACAAAAATCTCATTTTATTCCTCCTCAGCTCCCAAACAGTTTCTCCTGTGGCAGGGGCTGCTCCAACCTACCTGAACACAACACCAGAGCAAGTGGACTCAAACATGTGTCTGAGATAAGGATTGATGATCTGCTTTTGGTTATGGGGATTTCAGGACTATCACTCCAGCACACCCAGACTCACCTGCAAACAGGTCCTGGTCATCCTGCTCCACATGAACTCCGTTCTCTTGGGAGGAGCTGCTCACAGGGAGAGGAGGTTCCTCTTTCAGGGCTGGGGAGTTGCTCTGTGAGAAGATTAAAAGGTCAAAGGCAGGTCACACACTGAGGGATGGATGAGAAAACGTGTCACCCTCCTGCCCACCACCCTGTGCCCTTCAGCCTCACCCTTTCTGCCATTCTTAAGGACAACAAGTGTCACACCAAACTCTGGAGCCACTCTCCACCCAGAAAGGACCATGCTGGCTGCTGGGATAGGCTTGGGGACAAGGGGACGGCCCAGCTGAGAGCTTTCATGCCAACCAGTCCTCCCCAGCAGAAGAGAGAGCTGCTCCAGCATTCCTGTTATGGATGCCTGCATCCCACACCATCCCTCATTTTGCAGGCAGGCAGATATCCCAAGGAAGAAGGGGACAGCCAGTGCTGCTCTGCAGGTCCCAGCAGAGACCAGAACAGGTCATTGATGGGCAGTAATGGAGCTCTATCAGAGACTCCTTGGCACTCTCTCCAGCAGGGCAGTGCCATGGGATCACATCACTCCTGAAGGAGTGAGGCTGTGCTGAGGCAGCTTTTCTTTAAGGTGCTAAAAACAAAACAGCCATCAAAACTCTCACTTGATGGCAAGAGCTGCTGTATTTTAGGATGTTTTCCTAGAGGAGGGACTGCTCCCAGCTTGGGTCACAGCAGATAAAGGCAGGAGCTGTGTGTGTTAGTGATGGAGATGGGGAGCAGAGCCCTCCATGTCAAACATCCCTCCAGACTGGTGTCCGAGCCAACAAGAGGCCTGGTGCCAGTGGTGACCCATGAGGAAAGGGCTCACACAGCTCCTCTGCTCCCCCAGGAAACATTCAGGCTCATAAAGAAGCCCACTGTGCATGGACAAAGTGGTTTTTACTGTAACTGCTTCCCAGCTTGCCTTAAATTTAGTTCCTCAGTTCCTCAGACATGAGAGCACCACGCCCTGCTCCCACTTCTCCATCTGCTGCTGCAGAGGAGCTGTGGCCTGCTTAGATCAGCCCATAGAGGACACCAGCCATGTCTGGGCTGGATTCAGCACCCCAGCATGCCCCTGTGCCAGGCTGACCCTCACCACAGGGAAACAGAGCTCCTTGGGAAGGGCTGATCCTCGGGGGCAGCCCAGAACAGGCTGTGCTCGCACAGGGATCCAACTCTGCCAACACACAGGGCAGGTCCAGCTCTGCTCCTGCTCAGGTCTGACCCAAACCCTGCCCTGCTGGTTCCCAGGTGCTGCTGAGCCTCCTGAACAGCAGCCAGGCTGATCTGCCTCCCCTGCTGCCCACAGAGTGTTTGCCTAACGTTCAAGGGCACAGCCAAGCAAAGGCACCAGGTCACAAGAACAGGCTTCCACAAACACTGATAAGCTGCTGGGCTCAGCAGCCTCCCCTGCCAGCACTGGGATTGTGATTCCCATGAAATCCCACAGCACCCTGTGCTCACCCCTCCTGGTGGGCCACAGACCATCCATCCACCTCCCACACCCTCCAGTTCCTCACCAAAGGAAGCTCCTGGGAAGTTCCAGACCATCTCCATGGCCTGGTGCCTGCCACAGGTAACAGCACCTTCTTCCTGCAAGGCCCAGGGCTGGACTTTCCCAGGTCTGCAAACAAACCCGGCTGCTGTTCTGCCCAGAGCAGTGGGGGTTCCACCCTCACAAGGTCACAGTCCATCCACATTGCCCCAAATCTCCCTTTTCCCTGCTGCACAGCTCACAGACAGCAGGCAGGAGCTGCCCCAGGGCTTTGTGGCAGGGGCAGGAGAAGCTTGGCCAGGCCATTCCCAGCAGGTTCATCTGGTCATGGCCACAATCTCCTGCTCGAGGCCTCCCTGGGCTGGAAAACTGCAGAACGTTCCTGGAGAACTTCCTGCCACAGACACCAACTCCTCCTGCGCCTCCAGCTGGACCTGGCAGACTGCAAAAAGCCTGGGTGAGGTGGGCAGAGGCTCCCAGAGCTCAGGGAATCACCCCCACAGCGTTCCAGCCTCCAGGAAGGGCTTCTGGGGCCCCTCTAGCTGAGATCCCTGCTCCATGGGAGACGCTGATCCCAAGGACCAGAGGCTGACTGGGGAAATTCAGCAGACTGGGAAAGCACCAGTCAGTTTTAGCTCCCCTCCTGCCTGCTGGTCCCAGCCTGGAGCAAACCTGGGAAATGCCAGCAGGAGCCTTCAGCAACCTGGATTTGCTGCACAGGAGACTGCTGGAAACGAGGAAAGCTGCTGACACTCTTCACACCTCTCCCTTCAGCAGGGATTTGCGCAGCAGCCCCTGGTTTGCTGAACCAGTGCCACCAAAGGCTCCAAATCCCTCCTGCAGCCCAGGAGGGTTTTGGAATATTTGGTGGCACGTCAACGCCCCAGCACAGAGCCCTGGCGAGCAGGGGACACTGGATGGCTCCTGTCCCCTCACCAGGCTCAATCCCAGACTGAAGGCACCACGGCAGCACCCTGTGGGTGTGGAGGGGAGCAAAGCTGATGATGTGGGGAAGGCAGACGGAGCCTTTCCCCCAGGGAAGCCTCACGGCGAAGGGGCTGAGCTGTGGCTGCCCCTGAGGGACCCCGAACCCCACATTGCTCCAGCAGCTGCCATGGGTACAACACCTTCCAGCAGAGCAGGCTGCTCCCAGCTCCACCCAGCCCGACCTTGGGCAGAATTGCTGCAGGATCAGAGAGGGAACAGCCCGGGCACACGGGAGCGGCCGAGCACAACCCTTCCCTCGGTCCCGCAGCCACCGGAGCGCTCCGAGCCCCGGCCGGGCTCCCCCTGAGGGGACACCACACCGCAGGCATCGCCCCCTCGCGCTTTACTCGGGGGATTTCGGCATTTTCGCACAATTTTCACCAAGCCCAGAGGATGCCCCGGGCAACTCCTCTCACACGGGCCCGGCCCCGCAGCGCCCCCGGGGCGGCGCGCACTCACGCTGCCGGTGAAGATGTCCTCGCCCTCCGAGTCGCTGTCGGGGGCGCCCAGCCCTTGGTGCTCGGGGAAAGGTGGCGGGCGGCGCTCGGCCGGGGAGGGCGAGCGGGACCCGCGGCTGCCGCCCGACGCCATCGCCGCCGCTTCCGCCCGCGCCCGCCCCGCCGGAAGCGCCCGCCACGCCTCAGCCCGCGGGGCGGGGCCTCGGCTGCGGGCGGGATGCGGATTGGACAGCGGCGCTGCTCGCCCCGCCCCCGCCAACAGCGACAGCCAATGGGCGGCGCCGCTGGCAGGCGGCGCGTCGTCACCATGGAAACGGGGGTGCGGCCATGCCATTGTGGCGACGGAAGGAGGAGCGCGGGGAGCTCAGGGCGCTCTGTCCCCGCCGCGCCCCGGCTGAGGGACAGCGGGACCCGACACTGATCCCGTGTGCTCTCACAGCCCGGGAGTGCTCCCGTATCACCCAGAACACACGCCAGGGTGAGCCCCTTCTCCCCAAAAAACATCGCAGGGTGAGCCCTGTGCCTTGAATTAGCCCCATAACCTAGAGATGTCCCAGCATGAACCCCGTACAAAGTCCAGGGCATCCCAGAATGAGCCCTATACCACTCCAGATGTCGCAGGACGAGCCACCGACCTTGAAGATGCCCCAGGATGAGCCATATTCGCCCCCAGGATGTTCCAGGATAAGTCCCAGACCCTGACGATTGCACAGCATGAACCCCATATATTCACCAAGACATCCCAGGATGAGCCCTAAACCACTTAAGTTATCCCAGGATGAGTCCTATACTCACCATGATTTTGCAGGATGAGCCTCTGACCTTAAAAATGCCCAGAATGCACCCTGCACCCCACTGAGACATCCCAGGAAGAGACCCACACCCTTCAAAGCACCTCAAGATAAATCCTATCCCACCAAAACCATCCCAGGATAAGCCTCATACCCTGGAGGGAGACCAGGATGAGCCCTATAAAACCCCAGAATAGCCCAGGATGAGCCCCATACCCTAAAGTTGCCCCAGGATGAAGCCCATACACCTACCAAACATCCCAGGATGAGCTCCATAACCTCAAGACATCCCAGGATTAACCCCATACTCCCACAAGACATCTCCAGATAACCCCCAAGACGTCCCAGGATGAGACACACTCCTTGAAGGTGTTTCAGGATTAACCCCAGAGAATTTGGGTATTGTATGGGGTTAATCCTGAAATTAGTCCTGGGAGGCTTTGGTAGGTGTATGGGCTTCATCCTGGGGCCTCTTCAGGTATGGGGCCCTGGATGAGCTCCACACACCCCAAAACACTCCAGGATGAGCCCCACACACCCCATTCCCCCCCAGGACAGTGACAGCCCATGGTCATGGGTCACCACCATGCTGTGGAGCCAACAATGCTCTCAGGAGAGCACCAAGAGGAGCTGGGCAGGTGAGACACCCTAAACTTCCATCAGCCCTGGATTAAGGGAGAGCATCCAGATGCAGGTGAATGATTTGGGGGTCCCTGACCTGCAAGACACCCCTGAGCTGGATTCATTCCTGGGTGCTGCTCCATGGAGAGGGTCTGTTCCTGCAGGTGGGAAGCACTGGGTGCTATGGGAGAGTAACAGAGATGGGTTTTGCATCTTTTTCCCTCAGCTTTCTCCTGTAATGGAGCAGCAAAATCCAGCAGAAATCTCCAGCCTTCCATGCTAGAGACCTTGGTGTAGCACACATTTGCAGCCAGGTCACATTTTCATCCTTCATCCACTCAGGCAAGGAGCAAACAGAAAACAGAGCACAGCTTATCTTTATCTGAAGGACTTGCCAGTGTCCTCCCCAGCTCCTGCTATCAATGAGCAGCTGCTCATTCCCTCCTGCCTGAAATTCTCCCTGGGATTTGTAACAGCAAGGTCTGTTCTTTCACTGGCAGGTGAGACCCACACTGGAATTCTCCCCAGATTGCCTCAGTGGGGTTGGAACAAGGGGTTTACCCCATGGAGAACCTGCCAGTGTCACTCTTTAGAAGAGGATGGCTAGGAATGAACAGAGCTGTGCCAGAAAACTCCCTAAGGATAAAGCATGAGGAGCATGTACATCCTTTAGGATTAGCAGGAGGAGATGGAGCTGCCAAGAGGATTGGGAGGTCCTGCCCATGGACTCTGCACTCTCTGAAGGAGAAGAAACTGAGCTACCTTGATGAGCAGTGGAGATAAATCCCACCCAAGCCCCCACAGCCTTATTCTCTGTACATTCTCCCTTTGGCCCCTAAAGGATGCTCTTTTAAAGGAATAATTTTATCCACTCAGGGTTAGAGCTTGGGCAGTCTGAGGATGAGACAACTTTCTGCTGCAAACCTCTTTTGGGTACACACCAGGCTTTGGGTGTCAGGTTTAGAACTCTGGGTAGGTGGAGGTGGCCCAGTCCCAGCTCTCTCACAGGATCAGGAGAAATTCCACCATAAAACCAGGCAGGAGCTACCAAGATTCCCACAGTGGGAGCAGACATTGCACACACTCAGCCTCAGATAGAAAAGTGAGGATCAGCTTTGGGGGGGTCAGAATTGCTTAGGAAGATGCCTCAAGGTACTTCCAAGGGGAAGATCTCATCAGAGACAAGAGGTGCTTTATTACCCACCCACATATGTTTAAGACCCCCCCAGGTGTGCATCAATCTCTATTTCCCTATCAGGACAAGCTCTGACTTACCTTCCCCACTACATCCCTTCTTTTCCAGCCCATTTCCCTCCCTGTGTGCTCTGATTCCCTCTCCAAGCACTCCTTTTTCCTTCTCCTCAATCCTCTGAGCATCCCTCCCTTCTCCTTGCCTTTTGCCAGGGGTCTCCCTGCCCAGCAACGCCCATGGGACCACTGTCCATCCAACACAAGCTGCCCCAGGAGCCAGAGGAGCTCATTCATCACCTTTTTATTTTATTTCAAGCACTGTACAGAACGTGCCATAGACAAAACCCCCTCCCCAGGTGCTCCCAGCGCCCCTGTGCCCTGCCTCAGCCCCCTGCCATGACCCAGCACCCACCACTGCCAGGGGGGAGGCCAAAATAAGTTACACCCGCCCACCCCCGTGCTCCGGGGCACCGGGACAGGGTGGCATCACATCGGTGCCACCCCTGCCGCTGCCCGTGTCACCCAGAGTGCCCTGCACCAGGGTCAGTGCTCGTTTCCAAAGCCGCGGCACCGGGCCCTGCCCATTCCCGGCTGCAGACCCCACCCCCGCTGCCGCGGCTCAGCAGAGCATGTCAGCCTCGGTGGGCAGGGGGGAGCACCTGCAGGAAAGGATGGGATTGGGGTGTCAGGGTGCTGATCTGCCCCAAAGAAACAGCAGCAAAGGCAGCAGGATCAGCTCAGCCCAGCTGGACGTAATTCCGAGGGGGGTGGAAGCAGTGAGCCCGCAGTGCTCTCTGCTCCTGAGGGATCCCCAGGAGGGCCATTCCAGCAGTACTCACTCAGCCATCTTGGCTGCCAGGTGGTAAACTGTCTGCTTGTCCAGGTAGCGGCAGAAGAGCAGGACGAGGTTGCTGGGCAGGAAGAGAGGCTCTGCCAGCGAGGCTGTGGGCAGGCGTGACAGCTCCTGGGACATCAGGTACACCGTGTCCGTCCTGGGGACCGCACAGGGGGTGAGCACCCCGGGGAGCAGTGACAAACCCTCCCCAGCTCACCCCGTCCCTCACCAGGCCTCGAAGTCCCCTCTGCACGGCTTCAGCGGCGCGTGTGAGGACAGCAGCCTCTCTCCGTGGCTCAGCAGGGAGTACAGCAAGGAGATGCCAAACTGCAGGAGAGCAGCAGGAATGTCACAGCCTGCAGCAGTGGCACCCCAGGGACACACTCAGTGGCACCCCAGGGACACACTCAGGCTCAGGGCCAAGTACCTGGTTCTTCAAGGCCATGGTGAGGGGGAGCTCCGAAGACTCGGGCAGAGGCCGGGTGAGCTCCTGCAGGACCTCGATGAGTTTGCTGAAGGTCATCTCACCCACCACCTCATTCAAGGGGCTGTAGAGCAGGGGGAGAGACTGGGCAGGGCAGAGGGGAGAGCAGGAATCTGAGATCTTTTGACCTGTCACAGCCACACCCCCACCCCAGCCCTTGGAGGGGAGGTCACTGCCACCAGGACTGCTGGTGGCTGATTCCTGGAGACCACCTCCTCCCTATGGATGGTAAAGGGCTCCTGTGTCATGCTAACCCCACAAGGCAGGCCCCCCCTTATTGCCCAGAGTGCTGCCCCCAGCAAGAACAGAGGAGGAAGGAGACAGCCCAGGTCATCCCTGCCCTGGCTGGAGGTGCTTGCCTCATCCAGCACGTCCTTCTTCATGAGGAAGGGCAGGTGGTAGGTGATTGCCAGCAGGATCTTCTCCTTCTGCTCTCCAATCAGGTGGGGCAGCAGCCGGGCCACGAGCTTCTTACCCTTCCGCACACACAGCAGTTGCAGGAATTCGTCTTCTGCCTCCCTGGGAACAAAGCCTGCATTGGCACAAATCCCAAGGGACCTGGAGCATCTCTGTCCATCCAAAAGGACCAGCTCCACTGGAGGACAAGGTTCACAGGCAGGGTCAGCACAGGCTGCAGTGACAGGATGGAAGGAAGGACCCAATCCTCCTGTGATGCCGACCTGCTCATCAGTGACCATCTCAGATCCACGAGGACCAGGACACGCTGCCTGCTCCCCTTTCCCACAGCACAGACTCACTCTTCACTGCTGCAAGCCCTGATTTTCAAGGCTTGGTAGATACTCTCCACTTTTTGGCTCTTCTGCTCCTGCTTCTGGGGCTGTTGCTCCCCTGGGGACATTTTCTGTTGCACCTCCTCTACTTCCAGCAGCTGCAGGAAGAGCTGGAGAAATGACACAGGGTAAGGAAGAAGCTTGGACATCTTCTACCAACTGGCTGTCCAGGACCCTGCCTAACTAGACATCCCCTGGATGAAAACAGAAAACCTGGACCATGCTGCCCTTCCCCAAATCACCACTCGCTCACCTTCTCGATCCTGTGCAGCGCCCGCAGCCGGTGGGTCCCTGCAGCCTTTGGGAGGGTAGAAAGGAAGGCACAAAGGTTACAGCCATCCCCAGACACTGCCACCAGCCCAGCACTGGGCCAGCTGCTCCCTGGGGAGCAGAGGTGACTTTTCCCTGGGGAAACCATGGCCAGAGCCCAATCCCACCCCTTGGCCAGGCGCAAATGCCACTGCTGAGGTGGTACCTCCTCCAGCTGTGTGCCCCATCCCACTGCTCAGGGCAGCTCCTAAAGCAGCACTCCTGGCAATTCAGAGCCCCAACCAGCCCAGCTTCCCTTCACCTACCTCCTCCTCCACGAGGGCGTGGTGCACAGCATCGATGGCCCGGCGAGGGCTGTAGCAGGTGGACACCGTGACCTGGCCCAGGGACCCCGCGATGCGCACCACTGCGGGACAGCAGGAACACGGTGACACCACACCCCAGAACTCCTCACCCAGCCCCCCAACACTGCCCCAGCCCCTCACCAGAGTCATAGGTCTCCACTTTTTGGATGAAAGGCGTGACCAGCTTGGGGGGCTTGTTGCGCCTGCCCAGCAGCTCCTCCTCCGCCTGTTTGCGCTCCAGCCGGTGGTAGTAGGTCTGTAAGAACAGGAGAAGCCAGGAGTCCCCTGCACCAGTCCTCAAGGGTTTCTCCAGCTCCCAAAGCCCCACTCTGAGGGGAACAAGCTGCAGGTGCTGCCAGCAGGAGCTCACCTGGTAGTAGTAGTCATCATCTATATTCTCACTCTGCAGCTGCATCATCTCCACCTTGACAACCCAGTCCTTCTCCTTGGAAGTCATCAGCCCGGCATAAGGGTCCACCTTCCGAGACCACAGCTTCTTGGGGGAGACACTGGCACAGGAGAAGAACTCAGCCCACTGTGCCCACCCAGAGCCCCCCTGCCCTGCACCCAGAAGACCCCCATACCTCTGCACCTGCCTGCCCTGCCGCTGCATCAGGATGCGCTGGTGCTGGGGGTGCAGCTGGGTCATGTGGCTGGGTGTGCTGCAGGGGACACCAGACAGGGGTCAGGGGGGGTTTTGGGACACCCCCAGCTGCTTTGTAGGACCCCTCCAGCCCCACCCCAACATCCCACTCCTGCTACCTGAAGTTCAGCTGGCCCATGGCTGAGGGGCTGAAGAAGACAGCAGGGTCCAAAGAAGAGGCCATGGGCCTGAAGTGCATGCCCAGGGGCTGGGGTGGGCTGCCCACGGTGGGGGAGCCAGGCTGGAAAGGGCTTGGGGGTGCAAACCCTGCTGTCTGAGAAGGCGAGAGGGGATAAAGGGTGTGAGCCTTCCCCTCTGAGCATTCCAGAGGGGTCAGACAGCTCTGTGCTGGCTTCTGGCTCCCATCCTTCTGGCAAAGTGCTACAGTGCCACTGTCCCCATCCCCTGCCACTCCAGGGCTACCTCAGTGGGGCCGTGGCAGTGGCTCAGAGCCCACCACATTACCTGGCTGGGACTGAAGAGTGCAGGGGGTCTGCAGGCAGGCGGGAAGGGCTGAGGAGAGCACGGGGAGCGAGGAGACATCATGGGTGCCTGGTACAGAGCAGGAGACAGGAGGTGTCAGACAAGCCTGTCCTCGAGGCTGCACCTCCAAGGAGGGGAGGCAGAGAAAGAAGGGGTGCAAGAGCACCCCCAAACCTGTTACCTGCTGGAGAAAGCACTGGGGGAAAGGCTTGGGGGACATCAGTCTTAAGTCAGGGCCTCTGAGCCGGGAAGAGCCCCCGTAGCTCCTCTGCACAGGAGAGCCAAGGAAGTCGAGAGCCATGTTGGGAGATGGTGGAGGTCTCTCCAGCACCTGGAGGATGGCTTTATCCTGTGGGGTGGAGGCAGCAGCAGGTGGGAACAAGGCACAGCTGGGAACAGTTTAGCTCCCTCAGCAATAGTTAGCTCACTAAAACCTGTGGTCACTGCTCAACCAAGAGCAGCTGTGCTCCAATCCTCGTAGTGTGGAGCAGCTGGAGACCCATGGGAACACCCAGCATGGGGGTCCCAGTCCCCCCAATCTCAACAACTTTACCTTCAAACCCAGGCTCTGCTTTGGGTGGGCACTCACAGCCTTGCACCCAAGAATATCTGTGCACCTCCAGAGCCATTTGGAGATGCCCCAGGTGTCCCAAATTCCTGTGAGTCCCTTGTTCCAGAGTATTGGGGAGCCCTTAGCTCCAGCATGTACCCACCTCCAGCATGAGGTGGCGAGGGACACTGCCAGGGCAGGAGCCCCACGTGGGATCCATCGCCAGCTGGAAAACAGGGAGAGGCTGGCATGAGCCAAGAGAACAGGAGGAGAGAGCAGGGGACACCACAGGAGCCACCCTGCCTCATCACCAGATGGGTGGGGACATTTTTACCGTGTCCTCCTTGTCAAACTCTTCCCAGCAAGTCCCAATCCCGCTGTCCAGCACCGCTGAGTCCTGGCTCTGCAAGGAAAGGGGAGTTAAAGGCCTGCCTGTCTGCCCCAGTGCCCTCTGTGGGGCAGGACCCACAGGTGTGGGGGTGGAGGAGGAGCAGCAGGACCCCTGTCTGCTCACACATCACCTCCAGCGTGGGTTTGCTCCGCACAGCTCTCATCACTGCTGGGTCTCCCAGTTCACTGGGCTCCTCAAAGCACTCCTGATCTTCCTCGTGTTCCTCAGTGCCCAGCTCCTCTGCCTCTTCCTCCAGCTGAGAGTTAACCTGCTCCATCTCTGCCTCCATCCCACCTTCCTCCTCGGCCAGCTCCTCCAGCTGCTCAGCTGCTCTTCCAGTTGCCTCTACCAGTGCTTTGGCCACCTCAGGGCTTATCTCCGGTACCACCAGGAGTTTTGGGACATCCTCCTCTGTGGAGTCTCGGTCTTAGAGGGGGAAGCAGCACACAGCAGGGCGGGTGAACGCTTTGGCAGTGCCCACCAGGGTGCCTGCTCCCCCCGAGTGCTGGCAGGTCTCTCCAACACCAGGACTCCCCCGAGGTCTTACCTAACCCAAAAGTCATCTCGTTGTACAGGTCGAGCTCCTCATCCTCCTCAGCCATCTCTTCCAGCAGAACTGCATCTTCCACCAGCAGAAAATCCTCGATAATCTGGATTTGGAAGCAGCAGGTTCCTCTCTAAGGGAGAGGTAACCCTAGCATACTCCTAAAGTGGGGAGGGGCACCCAACCTCCCCCTCATTCTACTGCTGGTGCCAGGCTCACAGCTGGAAAAGGGAAAAGCAGGAGCAACCCCCAGGGCTCACAGCTGGAAAAGAGAAAAGCAGGAGCAACCCCCAGGGCTCACAGCTGGAAAAGGGAAAAGCAGGAGCAACCCCCAGGGCTCACAGCTGGAAAAGGGAAAAGCAGGAGCCAGCGGCACTGCCGGCGAGGACAGGAGGCGCAGCTCAGCCCACGGCTGTGCCGGCACCAGCGAACGCCGGCACGGAGCGGCACCAGCGCGGCTGGGCTGGGACACCTTTAGGCTTCAGAGTGAACACCCGCTACGAGAGCATCCCACCAGCATCTCCAGGGCAGAGCCTGCTCCGAGACCGACCGCGCCGGGGAGCGCCAGCCCCGGAGAACGAGCACCGCACAGGGAGCGGGACGCCGGGAGGCGGCAGCGGGCAGGGGGTAGCGGAGCAGGGCAGGCAGCCACTCACAACGCGCTCGCCGCCCTCCGCCATCCCGCGGTGGTGCTGCCGCCTCCTCCTCCCGCTCACCCACCCTCCGTCCGTCCCGGGTCCCCGTACGGGGGCACGGTGCCCCCGCCGCCCCTTTTATGGGCCGCCCCCACCGCCCCCGGCATGCGCTTGCCGTACAACATGGCGGCCCCCAGCGGGGCCCCGCGCATGCGCACTGCTCTGCACCAGGAGCCTGCCGTACAACATGGCGGCCCCCGGCGGAGCCTCGCGCCTGCGCACTGCGCTGCACCGGAGCCCGGAGGCAGCGGGGATGGAGGGGTTCGGTGACCGCACCTGCGGCTCTCGGGGCGCAGAACGGCCCAGCCCGACTTTCCCCGCTGCTCCCACCGTGCTGTTCTCAGAGCTGATATCCCTCTGAGGAGTTATGGAAATCTAGTGGGATGTGCTCTGAGTATTCTGGCAGGTAACGCCGAGCACAGGTGTCAACACTAACACTATAAATGTCTGCATCTCACAAAGCATAGCGGGTTGCCCTTATTCCCCTGGATTATCCCCCTGAATACCCGGAGCACCTTGCTCATGTCACCCACTCCCAAATAATTCTGCTAATAAAAGCAGAAATGTCCCCAAAGTGGAAGATTTGGCTACTGCAACCAAATCACTGTGGCTTTTAATAAACATCACGTGGAAGAGTTGTGCTCCTCTTTCCTGGGAAATTCCAACAGGTGGTGTGGGTTAGAGTCATTGCCAGGGATTCACATCCCAAAGGGCCCATGGAAAGCATCCATCCTCTCCCCGAGGCGAGGGAGTGTTCACGTGGGCAGAGCCAGATTCACCCCTGGGACAGCTGGACCGGGCTGGTGACTCCTGCTGTGGTGACCCTAACAACAACTCTGCCACTAACGGAGCACTCAGGGATTATTTATGTTGGAGCCTGAGATCCCTGATAACGCTCTGGCCACAGCTGCATCTGTTTATCCCACCCTGAGGAAAACATTGAGTGTTTTCAGCTGGCACTGCTCACTGAGCAGCCAGCAAACCTGGCAGGAGCTGGGCCAGTGGGAACTGATAACAAGTGTTTTCAAGATTTTCCTTTGCTTGGCCTCTCCTGATTTACCTGCTGCCTTTGGGGTGTTCACCATACATGCTTTATTAATTTAATTTGTGCTTTAATGAGATACATTAAGAAGTCCTAAGGGGACTTAGTGTTTTGGTACGTAGACCATGCTACTGTTTTCTTCCCACTAGCAGTGACTTGACTTTCTTTTCCCTTTATTTTCCTTCTAAGCAGCACTACTGGAACACTCAGTGGCATTCCTAGCCTTGCTGGGCTTTGGTGCTCACAGTTCTTCTGGAAGAGGCACCAGAAAACCTGGTTCTTTGGTGTTAGAATTCTCGCGCTTTATGTCAGGGAATTCTCATGTTTTCTGTGTGCTGTGGTCCAACAACAGCCAATTTCCCACCCTGCAGCTGCTGGAATGAGACAAACCACACAGGTTTTGAAAGAGGTTAAAAAAGGATGGTGGATGGCTTGCTCACCACAGGCTGTTGGTGTAATACCAGCCCTGGATGCAAAATCTGCAAGAGGTGACTTTTACCCCCATTTAGGTTGGAAAATCTCTCAGTGACCATCAAGTCAAATCATTCCTCCAGCACTGCCGAGGCCGCCACTAACCCATGTCCCCAAGTGCTTTTAAATCCCTCAATGGATGAGGACTCCACCACTGCCCTGGCAGCCTGTGGCAAGGCTAGACAGCCCTTTCAGAGAGTAACTTTTCTCTAAGATCCAATCTAAACCTTTCCGGGTGCTACTTGAAGCTGTTTCCTCTTGTCCTCTCCTTTGTTCCCAGGGGGTGGAGCACAACCCCACCTGGCTGCCCTCTTCTGTCAGGGAGTTGTAGGAAGAAGGTCCCCCGAGCCTCCTTTTCTCCAGGCTGAGCCCTCCCAGCTCCCTCAGCTGCTCCTGGTGCTCCAGCCCCTTCCCGTCTCTGTGCCTTTTCCTGGACACGCTCCAGCCCCTCGATGTCCTTCTTGGAGTGAAAGACGCAGAACTGACCACAGGGTTTGGGGTGTGGCCTCAGCAGCGCCCAGCACAGGGGACGGGCGCTGCCTGGGCCTGTGGCCACACCGGGGCTGGTCCCGAGCAGGTGCCATTGCCCACCCGGGCTCACGTCCAGCCGCTGTTGCCCGCTGACGCCCCGGGGTCTCTGTCCGGGTTTTCCCCCCACTCAGCACGGAACTGAAAGCGAAAGCGCTGCCCCGCTGGCTCGCACAACCCCGGAGCTCCCGTTCTACCTGGAAACTGATGACGTAGAGGCCGCTCCGCACCACGATTGGCCGTGTGTTCCGGAGGCTATAAAAGGCGGAGTGCGGGCAGGGGTGGGACGTTCCGGGAAACGGCGGGGCAGAGAGGAGCGGCTATGGCGCGGAGGGCCCTGGCGCTCGGGGTGCTCGCTCTGCTGGCGCTGCTCGGCCTGGGGGCGGCCGCTGGTGAGTGCCTGGGGCGGCGCGAAGGGTCCCGACGGGGGTGAGGGGCTGTGGGGTCCCGGGTGGGTGGCGAGTGTTGGCATCGCGGCGGTGCCCGCGGCAGCCCCGCTTCTCACGCGCCCTCGCCCCTCTCTCCAGAGGCGCCGAAGGTGGAAGTGTACGCCCGTTCCCGCGCCGAGGTGGGAAAGGAGAACACTCTCCACTGCTTTGTCACTGGCTTTCACCCACCCAAGATTGACATCGAACTCCTGAAGAACGGCGTGCCCATGCCCGGCGTCACGTACGGGGACTTGTCCTTCAACGACAAGTGGCAGTTCCAGCGCCTGGTCTATGCGCCCTTTATCCCCACAAGGGAGGACATCTTCTCTTGTAGGGTGGCGCATTCCACCATGCCGGAGTCACGCAATTACATCTGGGGTATGCTGTGCCTCCCCTCCTGCGTGCAGGAGCTCCTTGCTTTATATCCGTGCTGTCTCTGTTCCTTTTCCTGGGAAGCAGGGTGAAATGGAGCGGGGTTTGAAGGTCTTGTGTTAGAGGGAGAAAGCTAACTTGCTTTTAGCTGAAAAGGCTGTTACACGTGCCTGTGAAGGATTCGGTAAGGACGCACGCTGGTGTTAATCCACAGGGATTTGGTGATGCCGTGTCACCCGATCTCTGCCGTGGTGAATTTAACTAGAAGGCGATGGGTCATGCAGGGAATTTTTGCTTTATGTTGTGTGTGTATAAAGAAGGGATGATGGTGTAAACCTAGCCTCAGCTACAGCTGAAGGCAGCTCTGGTCGCCGTAAAGGGGCTGTTTCCGTGGGGAACCTTGTGGGCACAGGGGATAGGGGGTGCCATTAGCCCCAGGTTTAACGCTCTGCACTTCTTTCCTGCAGAGCCAGACTTCTGAGCTGCGTCTGGGATAATCCATGGTGAGTTATTCCCGTGCTGTGCTGGTAAGGGAAACACAGACCCATTTCTGTAGGGAGGGGGGGGTTTGAAAAGCTGAGAAACAAAGCACCACACCCTAAAAGTAGATAATATTTGGGACACAAAGAAACCTGTTCCCACACCCTTTCTGCCCGCTATTTTGGTCTAGTTTTGGCCATCCCGTGCCTACAAGAGTCCTTTCCTCCTAAAAAAGGAGAGCTTTGAAGAAAATCTTCCCTGCATGTTGTTGCTGCCTCAGCTAGAAGATACCGCAGAGAGTTGTCGCAGTCCCTAAAGCTCCCTCAGGCCCCGAGTGCTGTTTCCTGTCGGGGGAGGAGCAGGAAGTCGCTGTACCCAAAGTCCCTGTGCCGCAGGCTGGTTAACCAGCACCCTGTGGGATTTATGAGGCACAAACCAGAAACATTTTGGGGTTTATTCACCAGTGTCTCTTTGTGAGGGCTTTAAGTTCTTCAGACTGCGTGTAACTGATCTGGATGTAGCAATGGGGAAATTCCAGTTTAACACTTGATAGGGAAAAGAAACTGAATATGGGGCTCAGCTGACGTAACCGTGGCTGAAACAGCCAAATTATGTGTCCAGTTAGAGGCTGGATAATGATTAACTGTTCTGGGACAAGCCTTGACAGGACCCTTATATGAAATGCCCCAGTTCCTGCAGAGCTATAAAAGTTGTATACAGTCACTGCTGTGGTCTGTCACTCACCTTTGGGCAGTGGGGTGTGAGCCTGGCCCCAAGGCACGGTCTGGATGTGCTGGGCTCACACAGTACCATGGCTTGGGTTGGTGGGACACTGGTGAGGGATGCCACGTCTGGCTGGAGGGGGATGTGGGTGCTTCACTGTGCTCTGGGGATGAGGATTTACTGAGCTGGCCTGGAAGGAGTTGAGAGCAGGACAAACTCCTCCCTGGGGTGGAGAACAAGGATCCTCTTGACTTGTTGGACTCTGAACTCCACCAAGGAGGGGACAGAAAAGGAGTTTCTGCAGGATTTTTACCTGAACCTCACTGGAAGGTGGTTCTGCAGGGAACCAGACTGCTCTGAGGAAACTGGTTTTCAGTCCTAAAATAATTGCAGTTGAAGGTGTCACTAGAGTGACTGACGTCAATCTACTCTCTCCATGCAGGTTTGAGACATTCTTCGTGCAAGTCAGAGTCTTCTCGAGCTTCTGTCCATTCTTCATCATAGCCACAAGATTGATGAACTTCTTTCCAAAATTTGCTAATAATATCACTTAGCCACAGCATCAAGGGAGCTCTGCAGGCTTTTTGAGCTAAAAATTTTACTGCTTAAGAAAATGATATCTTTTCATTGCTCAAAATTTTGGAGGATTTTTATCCTTTAATAAACTGCTAGCCCATTAAATGTTTCTTCAGAGTCATTTGACAAGCTGATATCACAGTCTCTGATGGCCTCTGGGTTGTGGGTGGATACGTAGCCTTGGTGGCATGATGGGCAGTTGTGCTTTTTTTATCCCCCTGAGAAGATGAAAGATCACTTTTCCATCAATAAAAGAGAATTAAATTTTTTAATTTTTCTTTTGCTGGTGTGGTATCTGCCTGGCCTGAGGCTCCTGTGTGGGTCTGAAGGGAAGGCACAAGGGATGAAGAACCTTGGGGCCATAGGGTGGGACACAGAAGGAGGGATGGGGAGAACTCTGGCAGATGCGTTTTGGAATGTGTGGTGTAAAGCTGAGCCTGGGGGAAGCAGAGGTGTGTGTTGGTGAATTTCAGTTCTGGTTTTCTCTGTGCTTCAGCCCATGGAGAAGTTAAGGCCGGTCCTCTGTTACACTGTGGGGGATTCACACTACCCAAAAGCAATGCTGCTGCCATCAGCTCACTTTTATTTTATGAAGAAATCAGAATGATGGCTTGAGGAATATTGTATCCAAATGGATTTAACCAGGAGCACTTGTATGGGATCAAGGTTTCAGCTTCTCTCCCAGAGACCCCAGTGGAGCAGCACTGGGTGCTGTGTGAGCCCAAGGAGCTGTGGAACATGTCCTGGCCTCCTCTCCTGGATCATGAAGGGCCACCAAAGTGCTTTCCATCACCCCAGCTCCACCTTTCATATCCTCAAGAGCACCAGAATAATTGTTGGGTAACCACTCCACCAAGAGAGCTTCACTATAATTAGGAAAGGAGTGGAGACAACTGCAGAAACTGAAGATTCAGTGGAGGCAATGTGAAGTGACCCTGTCTCCAAAGGACACATTATCATCTTTACACATTGGAGACGTCTGCCCTGGTTGCATCTGTGGGATTTTTCTGTTCCTATTTTGATGGTTTACTCAAAAATCCCCTGTCTGTGGGAGAACAACACGTGACCACGCCAGAGGCTGATTTCCTTTAACTGTGGATTTCAGGACCATGTCCAGAAATACCTCCTCAGTTTTATCCAGCATCCTTGGGGTTCTGAAGTACTCGGGATCTTGTTGAGCTGCTGCTGCTGGCAACAGCTCCCCGAGGATGGGTTATCCTGAGGGATATCTTGGGAAGCTTCGAGCATGAAACAAGCCTCATTTGTGCTTTATGAAACAAAAGCAATTTTTCTGCAAGCAGTTTCTGGAATCAGCAAAATGCAAGATTTTTTTCTGAGAAAAGCTTCTAGGAGAAAAAGGATCGAGTCCGACTCCTGTCTCTGCACGGGACACCGCAAAACCCCGCCCTGTGCCTCGGAGCGTTGTCCAAGTGCCCTTTGCGCTCTGTCAGGCTTGGGGCTGCCCTGGGGAGCTGTTCCAGTGCCCGCCCATGTTGTGGGGGAAGAACCTTTCCCTAATATCCAGCTTAAAGCTCCCTGGCGCAGCTTCAGCCGTTCTCCCTCTCGCCGGGGTTTTTCCCCCACCGCTTCCCCTCACGGCCGTTCCCGCCCTCATTTCCCCTCAGAGCGGTTCCCGCCTCCTTTCCAGCCCCTCACGGCCGTTCCCTCCTTCGTTTCCCCTCACGGCCATTCCCGCCTCCTTTCCAGCCCCTCACGGCCGTTCCTGCCCTCATTTCCCCTCAGGGTCGTTCCCCTCAGGGCGGTTCCTGTCTTCGCCCACCCCCTCACGGCCGTTCCCGCCCTCGTCTCCTCTCAGGGCGGTTCCTGCCTCCTTTCCAGCCCTTCACGGCCGTTCCCCTCAGGGCGGTTCCTGCCTCCTTCCAGCCCTTCAGGGCGGTTCCCTCTCTCGTCTCCTCCCCGGGCGGCTCCCGCCGCGATGTTCCGCGGACACCGCGCTTGGTTCTCGCAGAGCGTCAGCCCGGGCCCGCGGGGGCTCTGGGGTGAGGGAGCCACACCACGGTCAAGTCCAGGGGAGCCCTGGGGCACGGAGCGGGCAGGAATCCGCGGGGGAATTGGCAGGGGCACGGCCGTGTCACCGCTCAGAGGGAATTAGGAGGGGAGCACAACCCATCCATCATTCCTCAGCAGGGCACAGCAGTGGGGACACAGCCCTTTGTGGGACTGAGACCCACACAACAGGACAGAGCACGAGTTTGGCCAATCCACGGTGTGCCCACACTGAGGAAAAGCCCTGCCCAGCCCTCAGGGGAGCAATGGGAGTCCCACAGGCATGGGGAGCTGTCACAGCTTCCACTTCAGGGTGGTCCCACAAGCAGCTGTCCCCTCCCCGGGTCACCCCAAGGTGGGAACCCGGGGATGGCCACACTCACCTGGCTCTCTGTCCCCTGCAGCCGATGGCGGCGGGACCATTGCCCACTGGCTGGATGCTGATTACCTGTTCAGCAGCGATGCTGCCCACCCCGACACCCGCAGGTGGGCAAAGGAGGCTTTAATGTATTTAGTGAAAAGTATTTCATGGATATTGACATCCTGTAAAATTCAAGGGTGTGTTTTTAAAGTCATGGCGTGGATCTGCCATTGGCCAGTGGGCTCAGGAAAACACACACCCACACTAAGCTATAGATAGACAGAGAAAAACCATCCATGGGTTGAGAATGGCTTAACAGTGATATAAATTTAATTAATTGTACTGGTTTCTTGCTGGTCTGCTGGAAAATCAGCATCTAAAACAGAGGTGATACAGTTCCCAAGGAAGGAATCTGGTTCCAAAAAATCCAGTGTGAATTAATGCTAAAAGGAAGCACTGGGTTAAAAATGGACAGAAAAGGACAGAAATGCTTAAAAAAAATTAGAGAGCTATGGAACATTTATACATATTTAAGGAAAGGCTTAAGGATCTTTCTCACTTCCTCAATATCAGCGAGTATTTGTATTTATTCATTATTTAGTCATGTAAACATATGTATGGGGAAGGAAGCTGTGATATTTCCCTTAGGCTTTGCTAGGCTGAATTAAATAGTTTCTCTAACAGACCAGTGCTTAAAACTGGCTTTGGATTTTGGAATCTTTCAGCCACCTGCTCCAGCTAAGCGAGGGGAATTCCAGTAAACACAGAATAACATCTTTTATTCTGCAACAATGTGCTGCCAGACCAGCCTGCTCCCCCAGGGGAATTCTGGATAATTTATATATATATATATACATGTACACACATATATATACACATATATACACATATATATATATAAATTATATATATAGTATATATACTATACTAGAGAGTATACTGTACTATATTATATATACTATATATAAGCATTTAGATACTATTACTAATTATAAAATTATATATATTCTATATACATTAAAATATATAATTTTATAATATATGAATGTAATAAATATATAAAAATAGAAATAAATAGATAAATATAATTATATAATCATCCTTAAACCCAGCAAACAAGATTTAATTCCTCTCTAAGGAGGACAGTGAGGGCTGGAGCACCCTCCACCTCCACTTCCTTGCTCAGCTGTGTGAGCAGGAACCAGTATGGTGAAGGATAATTGTAGAAAAATCCTGTCTTTGCCCTCCCCGAAGCAGTTTCACCTCAAGAGCAGAGTGGGACTGTCTAATCCCTAAAAATACGTTTACCCTTGTCCTTCCTCTAGGCTGCCCCTGGGAGGTGCTGGTAGCCAGGACGTGACTGGTAGAAAATCACAGAAAATTAGGGGCTTTTGGCAAAAAAATTCAGAGCAAGTTTCATGATAACACCCCTCTAAACGTTTTGGTTTTGGTTTGCTTCCAAGTTCTCTTTGGAAAGCAGCTCTGTTTCTCTCTTGCAGCATACACGAGAGCCTCAGTTACCTGGAGGGCAAAGCCACGGTCTTTCACTCCAGTTACCTCTCAGTGTGTGCGAGCACCCGAGCTACGGAGAGGCCCTCGGTGGTTCTGGGCCACTTCATCCTGCCCCCTGCCTGCCTGCACGAAGGTCAGGCACAAACAATCATCTGGGGATGTTTTCCCGTGGAAATCCCCCCTGAGTGCAGCCTTGGTGCAAACTAGAGCTGACAGTTACTTGTCTGCAGGGAGGGACTTTTCCTTCTGCTTGGGAGTGGCTCTTCCTCCCGGAGGACAGAGTATGATCCATCTGTTACCACAGAGTGGCTTGACCTTGAACATTCCCAGGATGGGGCAGCCACAGCTGCTCTGGGAAACCTGTGCCAGGCCCTCACCACCCTCACAGGGAAGAATTTCTTCCCAGTATCCCATCTAACCCTGCCCTCTGTCAGTTTGAAGCCTTCCCTCTTTGTCCTGGCACTTCAGGCCCTTGTCCCCAGGTCCCTCTCCAGCTCTCCTGGAGCCGTTTAGGCACTGGAAGGGGCCCTGAGGGGTCTCTGGAGCCTTCTCTTGTCCAGGTGAGCACCCCCAGCTCTCTCAGCTGTCCAGAGCAAAGGGGCTCCAGTCCTTGGAGCATCTCCGTGGCCTCCTCTGGACTTGCTCCAACAGCTCCGTGTCCTGCTGCTGTTGGGGACCCCAGAGCTGGAGGAGCACTGCTGCTCCTGAGAGAGGCAGAATCCTCCCCTCACCAGCTGCCCACACTGTGGGAGCAGCCCAGGACACATGGAAGCTCACATCCATGAGCTTCTCATCCACCAACACCCCCAAGTTCTCCTCAGGGCTGCTTTCAATCCACTCTTCCCCACCCTGAATTTGTGCTTGGGATTGCCCTGGCCCAGGGGCAACACCTTGCCTTTGGGCTTGTCCCCAGAGGCACCTGGAGGGCATCACACTGGCAGCAACTTGCCAGAGTTGTGATTTTTGGTGCTCTCACAGTCACTAGTTTTGCTGTTGTTGTCAGAAATCAGAAGGAAGATTGGCCGGTTTATTTGGGAGAAGGCAGATGCCCTTGAAGAACAGGTAAGATGAAAAATTTGTACTTCACATCTATGTGCTGAGCAGGGAGCTTGCACAGGCATTCAGGGGGGAAAGAAGAGCAAATATAATTTATGGGAAAAGGGGCAGGCAACTCAGGAAGCATTTAAAGAAGTCTTTAGGTCATGCAGAAAGGAGAAAATTAGAGAGGTGAAAGCTCAGTTAGAACTCAATCTGGCCACCTCTATAAAGGATAATATTTTTATAAATTATATATATAAAAGGAGGAACAAATGTGACAGTGGTTCACAGGGGTCTCAGGTTGAGGGAAGACACAAGGATCTGACTCCATGTTTCAGAAGGCTTGATTTATTATTTTATGATATATATTACATTAAAACTATACTAAAAGAATAGAAGAAAGGATTTAATCAGAAGGCTAGCTAAGAATAGAAAAAGAAGGAATGATAACAAAAGCTTCTGTCGCAGACAGAGAGCCCAAGCCAGCTGACTGTGATTGGCCATTAATTAGAAACAACCACATGAGACCAATCCCAGATGCACCTGTTGCATTCCACAGCAGCAGATAATCAATGTTTACATTTTGTTCCTGAGGCCTTGCAGCTTCTCAGGAGGAAAAATCCTAAGGAAAGAATTTTCCATAAAAGATGTCTACAACAACCAAGGAAACCCCTCATTCTTTATTGCAGTGTCCATCACCAAGGACTAGGGAAAGGCTGAGATAATTACCACCTTCTCCGCCTCAGTCTTCAGCACTAAGACTGCTTGGATCAGGACAAATGGCCCCCTGAGGTGGTAGACAGGCATGGGGAGCAGAATGGACCCCAAAAAACCCAGGAGGAGGCAGTCACTGCCCTGCTGTGCCACTTGGATGCTCACAAGTCCATGGGCCTGGAGGGGATCCATCCCAGGGTGATGAGGGAGCTGGAGGAAGAGCTTGCCAAGCTGCTGTCCATCATTTATCACTAGTGCTGGCTCACTGGGGAGGTCCCTGATGACAAGGGACAATTGGACACCCCTCCACAAGAAGGGCTGGAAGGAGGGTCTAGGGAATTAAGAGATCTTTCAGGGTGACCAGGGGCAGAGAAGGTTAAGGAGCAGATTACCTCGAGTGCCATCACCTGGCACATGCAGGAAAACCAAGGGAACAGACCCAGCCAGCATGGCTTTAGGAGGGGCAGGTCCTACCTGACCAACCTGATTTTCTTTCATGCTGAGGGGATCCACCTGGATGAAGGAAAGAGTGGATGTGCCTACATGGATGTCAGCAAAGCCTTTGACACCATCTCCCACAGCATCTCCTGGAGAACTGCAGCCCACAGCTCGGACAGTTGGTGTCTGGCCACCAGTGCTGTCCCCCAGGGACCAGTGTAGGGCCCAGGCCTATTCAACACCTTTCCTGAAGATCTGAATGAGGGGACTGAGCCCACCCCTGGCAGACAGACAGGTGACACCAAGCTGAGTGGGAGTTTGGTTCTACTGGAGGCTGGGAAGGCTCTGCTGAGGGACCTGGACAGGATGGATCAATGGACCAGGGTCACCTGTAGGAGGGTCAACAAGGCCAAGGTCTGGGTCCTGCACTTTGGCCACAATAACCCTGCAGAGCTACAGACTGAGAGTGGCTGGAAAGCAGCCCAGCAAGAAAGGTCCTGGGATTGCTGATCAGCAGCAGCTGAATGTGAGCCCAGGTGGCCAAGAATGCCAGTGGCAGCTGGCCTGTGTGGCCAGCAGGAGCAGGAAGTGAATTCTCCCCTGTACTGGGCACTGCTGAGACTCCAACTTGAGTACTGTGTCCAGTTCTGGACCCCTCAATTCAATTCAAGGACATTTTAGTGCTGAAAAGGAACTGAGCCAGGGAAGGGTCTGGAGCACCAGGAGGGAGCTGGGGAGGGCTCAGCCTGGAGAAAAGGAGGCTCAGATGGGACCTTCTGACTGTGCACAACTCCCTGACAGGAGGGGGCAGCTGGGTGGGGGCCAGGCACTGCTCCCAGGGACCAAGGGACAGGATGAGAGGACGCTGCCTTAAGCTGCACCAGGAGAGGTTGATGTTGCACATCAGAATTTTTCCCAGAAGGGGTGATCAGGCACTGGAATGGGCTGTCCAGGATGACTGGATGTGGCACTCAGTGCTCTGGTCTGCTTGGGAAGCTGCTGATCAGTCACTGGTTGGACCCGATGGTCTTTTCCAACCTCACTGATTCTGATTCCTTGTCCTTGCTGTGCTGTGTGTCCCCCCCTGCATGACACCCTGAGGGGACAGCACTGGAAGGACTGTCCCTTGCCCAGACATATCCAGTGTACTGTTCTAAGGATTCCAACTGCCACAGGCTGAGCTCAGCCCTTTGGGCTGGTGTTTTCCTTCCCCATATCACTGCCCACTCTCCTCTCAAAGCAACTTCCCAGCACTTTTGAAGCAGGAATGCCCTTAAATTTAAAATTGAACTCTGAATTATGCTTGAAATCATAAGCCCTAAAAATTCATGCACTGGGAGTGTGTCCTAGGTGCTCTGGTGACCCAGGGACAATTTTAACTTCTTCTTGTGCTGATATTCCTAGCCCAAGGAAAATCCTACAGAGGAACCAGAAGCAGCAAGAAATGGCTGTGAGGAAGAATCAGAGGAGGAAGTGCTAGACCTGGCTGAGAGGTATTTTCCTAGCTTGGGTGGTGGGATTTGGATACACCTCCAATTCCATGCAATCCTAACACATAGGAACTAACACAGAGATTTTTTTTTCCCCTCCTGATACAGCACTGAAGAAACAGAATCTGAAGCACCCACCCAGGGAGAATTTCCATGCCGTGCCCTCCAGGAATACCCAATAAATAACATGGTGACAGGTAAATAAATGCACCTGGAGAGGGCTGCAGATGGAGCAGGACTCAGTGAGCCCATCCTCCCTCCCCAGGCTATGCCTCTGCACGGGACATGAAGAAATACGAGGGGGAACTCCACGACTTCATCCCTGGCACCTCGGGCTATGCAGTGTACTGGGTCCAAAGCAAATGCAGCATTTACTGTGAGAAGGCCAAAATGAAGAGGAAATGGTAAGGAACAGGTGGCTGGAGCAGCAAAACCTTCAATGGAAGAGCTGCCAGATTATTTATAAATTATCCCACTGCAGCTCAGAGCATTCAATATGTTACTTACACATTGTACAGTTATAGCAGTTTTTGCTTCTTTAAGTAACAACTTAAGCTTCACAAGAAACAAATACATTTTTCCCCAAAACACAAATATTTTCTCTTTATTATGGGGCTGTGGGGTGTGTGGTGGTTTAAGATGTGTTTTAACTAGTTTAAGCAAGTTTTTCTTGGAGGGACAATCCAAGGAGGGACATCTCCTCACTTTCATTTAACCAAAAAATTTGAAGACTTTTTCCCTTTTGTTTAAGCACTTCAAAATGACCAATAGGGCTGCACAAACAACTTTTATTGTGGTACAGCCTGATCCTTGGGATGTCCACTTGGAGGAACCACAAGAAAACGTAGGACAGGCTCCCAGAAGCTACCATGGTTATTCTCCCACTGCCCCAAAGGCAGGAGAGTGTCTAAAAGAACAGCTTTGCACCTCACAGCCCAAACTGCCAGGAAAGAACCCAAAAAGATGCTGGTACACATGAAGGTGTCGAGTCCTCAAGAACCCACCCTCCCTGATCCCTTGGGTGTCTAAAGACCAGGCAGGCTGAGGTGGTTTCCTCACGTTTATTGGAAAAGCGACACACAGGGACAGACTCAGAGCGCTCCTCGGGGCGTCTTGAAGTTCATTCCCACTGTAGGCTGTGTCACCTGCAGGTTGGACAGGCTGCCAAAATCCTGGAAAACAGCACAGCAACAATGGGATCAGTCACAGCATCCACTGACAGTGGAGGCAGGTTTCTCTGGGGAGGTGTGGGAAGGGGGAAGGGTGCTGTGGCACCACAAAGGGTGGACCAAGGTCTCCTAAGAAGGGGAGACCACCCTGCTGCAGAGATTGACTCCTTGGAGAGGGAATCATCAAAATGGAGGGCAAGGAACACCTCCCACCCTGCTGGAGGCAAAGCCCCCATGCCTCTGCCCTTCCAAAAGCCATGCATGAACTAATCCTCCCACAGGACCCAGGGCAGAGGGACACCCCTGACATCACCCAGTCACTCAGGGCAGCAGGAGCTGTGCCAGGGCTGTGCCAGCAGCTGGGCAGGAACAGTTGTGGCCACTAACCAGGAGCTTCAGCATTTCCTTGGTGTCCGGGTCCACTTCAATGATCTCCTGGTCAAGGGCAGAGACCTGGGGACAGAGGGGAGAGAAAAGGTGCGATTGATAAAGGCCCACAAGAACCCAAATGTCACCACAGCCACTCTGGTCTCATCCCACTGCTGTGGGGAGCAGCTCCAGCAGCAGAGCCACGAGCATCCTCATGGAACACAGCTTTTCTGACTGAACGCTGCAGGAGGCCACCGGCAGTAGAGGGAAAAGCCTGATTTATGACAAATCTTTGGAAAGTGGGACCTGGTTTATGGCAAATCTTTGGAAACTGAGGCCCAACCTGCTCCAGGCCAAGGCTGCTGAGGAGCTGGTGTTGGACCCTCAACTGCACCAGTCCTGGCAGTCACAGTGACACTCACAGCTGCCTTGGGACACAAGGCCACCACAGTGCCAACAAAGACAGTCCCACCTCCAGGACACCTGTGCTCTCCTGCTCTTTAATCCCAGCAAAACTTCCTCCAGCCCTCTCCAGACCCCAAAAACTCTACCTCCACAGGTTTCCTTCCCCAAGAGCTACGCAAGACCAGGATTTTTCTAGGAAACCACAAACAGCACAGGTTTCGTGTGCTGACACTGCACCAACAGCTGCAGCGTGGACATTCCTTCCCTGTAACCCCTCTCTGGCACCTGCACAGAAACCAGCAGCTCTGCCAGGAGCTGACTGGGAAGATCAGGGAAAAGGGCAAGATGTGCTGTGCCTGAAGGTTACAGGATTTAGGAGCAACAGGATCACATTCCTGGAACAAGGGAAGCCCTCCTGGACCACCTCACCCAGGTGACAGGTGAGATCTTGAGCCCGCCCAATTTTATCAAAACTTCCCTCTGGGGATTCCAGCTGCAAGGCAGGTTTTCAGTCATTCTGAAATATCCTCCTGCTTCCCATCAAATTTCTTTTTTCCTAAATTTTAAGTTAGAAAAACCAAACCACAAGAAGCCAGCTGTCCTTCCTGTCCTAGGTGGCAGCTTTGGAGGGATCCACCTCAGCCCCCCTGATCCAAACCCTCCTCAGCTCCTCCTGGCTGGGGGATTGTTTTAAAGAAACTTGGGAGCATTTCTGGAGATACAGCGAGGCAGGATGGAGCGATGGGGAAGCTGGAGCCTCACCTCGGGGACATAGTTGTCCCTCCTCTCCCTCTCCTCCTCCTGCAGTTTGATGGAGATGCCGCGGACAGGGCCCCTCTGGATTCGCTTCATCAGGTGGGTGACATACCTGCGGGGACACGGGGGTGTCCTGGGCTTTCCCAGGGCTCATGGCACCCTTCCCCACACCCAAATCCCGGAACCACAGCAGGATGAGGACCGCTGTTACCCTCTACCCCGGCAATGTCCCACCACTCACCCTGGCATCATCCCATCACCTCCAGAGGATCAAAGTGTCCGACAGTAACAGGGTTTGGGGGAGACACAGACCCCCCCAAACACGGGAAAACTCTCGCTCTGCTCTCCCTGCACTATCAATGACCCGGCCACAGGCGAGACCGTAATCACTTTCGAATGCAGGAACCCCCACGCCGTGCCCGAATCCCCCCAGGCGCTTCCGATGCCCAAACCCCTGGGACACCGCCAGCTACCCGAAGCCCATCCAGAGCCCCGCGGTGCCCGAACCCCCCTGCGACCCTCCGGTGTCCCAAGCCCAGCCGGTACCCCCCACACCCAAAGCCCACCCGGGCCCGCAGTGCTCACCCCGCAATCTTGTTGCGCAGCTTCTTGCTGGGGATGATGGCGATCTCCTCGCACACACGTTTGTTGGTGTGGAAGTCATTCCCGAGGCGTGTGTAATACTTCTCGATGATCACCCGCGCCGCTTTCTTCACCGTCTTCGTCCGGACACGTCCCTACGCGGGGCGGGCGGGAGGGCCGCCGGTCAGGCTCCACCGAGGCCCCTGCCCCAATCCCCCCCTCCCCAGCCATCCCGGGCTCTCACCGCCCCGCATGCCCCTCGCCCCGGTCCCTTGCGGTCCCCACCGCCGCTCCCCGCCGCGGGGGCGCGGGCCCGCCCGAGGATGGCGGCGGATGGCGGGACCCGGACTCACCATGTCGGCGGCAGCCGCGGAAAAAGAGCGGAGAGTGGCGGGAGGCGCCGGAAGCCAGCAGCGCTCAGCGCGCCCCCTGGCGGCTCGGAGGGCTCCGGCAGAGGCGGGAGCGGCGGGTGGGGCCGAGCCCAGGCGGGAGGGGCCGCAGCCTGAGGCGGGAGCGGCGGGTGGGGCCGAGCCCAGGCGGGAGCGGCCTGAGGCGGGCGGGGCCGCGGCCTGAGGCGCTCCCGCAGCGCCCCGCGGCCCGGAACAGGATGGAGCAGCCCGGGAAGGGAATTGCAGAGAGCTGCGGTGCCAGCGGCATCAGCCCCTCCCACAGCCGGCCCCGAGAGAGGACACGGAGCAGCCGCAAACTCGCAGCCCCCAGCCCACAGGAGGAGGAGGGTGAGCACAAGGCTGCTCCAGAGTTACCGCTGTGGGACAGGGAAGGAGCCCGGAGCCTGCACTGGGACATGGGACACACAAAGTGTCCTCTGTGGCAGCCCCAGTCCAACTCGGCCCTCCCCAGCCCCACAGAGAGGAGCTCTGGGTCCCTCTCCCCTCCCAGCCCTGCAAGATTAGCACCTCCCTGCCACAGTGGGAGAGCACACGGCAGCACAGGCCCCTCTATCAGCCTCATTAACTTCTCGTTGCAATTAGGGGAGCTCCGACTGGAGCCTAGGGGCCTGAAGGGACTTCAGGTAAAGGAGATCTAAAAATGCATTGCCCAGCAGATAGAGCTCCCTCCCAGCTGAGTCACCCACCAACAGCATCCACAGTTCATAGCTCCATCCCTCCCTCCCTCCAAACCACATCCATACCTTCCTCCACACCTCCAGGAGTGACACTACAGCCTCCGAGCTGCAGATATCACCCATGAAGCACACAAGGCACAGGAAAATTTTTTTTTTTTTGCTGCAACGTGTTTATTATGTGCCAAAAACTACACCACAGCTTACTCCACACGTCTGTAGGAGAGTGCAGTCTTGCCTGCATATACTACAATGAGGTAGAGACTTCACACACAGCTTCACAAAACCCCACAAAGAGCAGCTGGGATATGCAACAATGCAACATCAGCTCAGCAGTAAAGAAAAAAAAAATAATCATAGTAAAGAGGGAGAAATTATGACACTGGTTCTTTGGCACACAGCTTCCAATAGAGGGGAAAGTAACAAAATAATAATGTGATCAGCATAATTAAGGTCTCAAATCCCAGCAGCAGCATTTCAGTCGACTGCACTGATACTCCAAACATCTCGGGAAGGAAAGGAAAATTACATGTCCCCTCTAAGAGAAAGGGCTCCCAGGAACCTTCATCGTCCACCAAAACGCAGCCCTTTTTTAGCTTGTTACAAAAGAAAAGGTAAGTCCTGTGACTTTGTGTGATTAAAAACCTCTATCAACCCCCCATAAGTGCAACTTAAAAAAGTGCAACAAACTATTTAAAACTATATACAGCAGCTCAGAGATCCTCATCCCGTCCAGTTTCAAATCCAAAAACAAAAAAAAAGCCCGGCCTGTCCCGTTGCAAACCCCTGGATTTACAACGTCCTGCCATCAGCCCCCAGACACAAATTGCAATAATGTTAAAAGCTGCCAGGAAAAGAAAAAAATCTCTCATTTCAAACGACTTAAAAACTGTTTTTAAGAGTGTAAAAAGGAACTCGTAAAAACCCTCGAGCGTAAAATATGAAATATGATTTGGTTTAAATGAAGAGCAAAGTCTCCTTGTTGTTACAGTAAAAAACGCCAGCTGAACACCCAGGTCACACCATCCAGGTGGGGGTAAATGAATGGAAAGGCACTGTATGGCAACGGCAAAACAATGACCAATGAGACCTGCGCTCTCTCCACCAGTATTGCAAGGAATGTAAAAAAGCGCCTTTAAAAAATAAAAAAACCAGGGCGGGGGCGCGTGCGGCGACGCCCCCGCGACACATGGCCCTTGGTTGGTTGGGTTTATTCGTTTTCCAATTTTTGCTTCTCGTCAGCAAACCAGGAACCAAAGTCTGGGAACTGCAGAATGGCTTGAGGGGCACTCCCCCCCTCAAAACACCCCCAAACAAACCCCAACAAAACTCACTGTGCATTAGTGCAGAAACAAAAAGACCAGCAAGTGCAAACATGAATGTAAGATTTTTGTTTTTTCCCCATCAGTCCTCAGGAAGAACGTTCCCAGCTGGGCCTGGCTCCGGCAGGCGCTGCTGCGCTCTCCTCGTGGCAGGCTTTCCCAGGACTCTGCCCGTGCCAGCCCCGGGCCCGGTGCCCCTTAGCTGGAGTCCCGGTTCTTCTGGTTGCGCATCAGCGGGCGGTGGTGGCGCAGGACCTCCATGGAGTGCTGCCAGTGCCAGCACGAGCGGCAGAAGTACTTGAAGCAGATCTGTGGGCAGAGCACAGGGCGGGTGACACCAGCAGAGCCACTCCTCCCCTTCACCCCTGCCCGGTTTCACAGCCCCCACCAGCACAGTGGATCCAGGGTTGGACAGGGAATGCCAGCGATGCTGTGCAGGGCCTGGCGTGCCCAGCTTCCATCTTTTGAATAGGTTTGAAAATCAGGCACTGGGGCAGTAGCTGGGCTCTGCCAGGGCTCCCATCACTCCCATGGCATTGCTGCCCCCTGCTCATAGCCCATCCCAGCTCCTTGGCCTGCAGTCAGAGCTCCCTATGCCTCAGCCAGCCCCAGGTACAAGCACACCCAACCCAGCCCATCATGGCTCACATAGCAGCAGCCTCCCCTCCCCTCAGGTGCACCACGAAGTCCCAGTGCTGGCACAGCCCCAGCAAACTGCAGCACCCATGGCTCAAAGCCAGGTGGACACTGCCTGCCTGGGCCTCCTGGCAAGCACCAGCATTGCCCTCCCCAGGAGGGCTGCACCTCCTCCAAAACAAGGTCACCCTCCCAGCTGAGCCCCATCTTGCCCACTGAGGAAGAACCAGTGTATATATCCCCAAAACCCAGCAGCAGGGCCTGCTCCTCCTCAAGCAGCACAGGCTGCAGGAGAACTGGCCTTACCTGGTCTCTACAGAAGAATGGGCCAGGCTGGGCATTGCACACTTGGCACATGGAGTCCTCCAGGTATGGGTCGATCTGAACCTGCAGGAGAACCAGGCAGTGGGCATGGAGCAGCACCTTCCCCTGGAACCTCAAATCCACCCCCAGCAGCTCCCCTGGGGCTGGCAGAGCAGCAGCCCCACTTCCCACTGCCTGGGCAGGAATATGGGGCAGCCCCATGAACACTGGTGCTCCCAGCAGTCCACCCACCATGCACACCCCTCCCTGGGCTGCCCCACCAGCCCCACTCACTTTCTTGGTAAACTTGGTGGTTTTGATCTCCACAAACGCAGCAGTCACAGCCTTCAGGTAACTGCGCTGGTTGTTGAAGGTGACACGGCCCGACCCTGCAAGGAGCCAGACCACAAAGGTTAGAGAGGAACAGCAGAGAGCAAGAGGGAACCACTGCCAGCACTGTTCCCTCCCTGGTGCCACTCAGGGAAGCAGCTTTGACAGGGAGATGGTTTCCAGAGCCCCCTTCCTGCCTCTTCTCCAGGGACCACATTCCCAGGATTAGCAGAGTGCTTCACGCTACACCTGAGATGCACCAGTGCTGAGACAGCTCAGCAGCTTTTATCCCAGCCCCCCTCACCCCAGAGCCTCGTGTTCTGCAGCCTCATTGCTGGTCAGCAGCATTCCAGCACTACTTGCTTCCAGCCAAGGTCTATTAAGTTTCAGGACTGACACTGGCAGATCCCTACAGCTCAGCCACAGGACAAAGTGCCACCCAAAACCCATCCATTCCCCTCCTAAAGCATCACACAGGACACAGGCAGGAGGGCCTGGATCCACTTTGGGGTTACAGATGCCCTCAAGCAGCACAACCAACCAGGGCACAGCTTAGTTACCAAAACTGAGCTCTGATTGTTGTGACTTCAGGACAGCTCTAAAGGTGAAAGTGCCACTGAGCTGTGGGAGATGAATCTTGCCTACTTGGAGCAACCTGGGCTCTGCATGAAGCACAGGAGATTGGGGTCACACACTGGGATGTCACAGGGCCAGGTGATTCTGGTACATGTACATCCTCCAGGTGGTACATGGAGGTTCTGGGACACCTCATCCACAGCCACACTGAGGATTTGCCTCAAGTCTCATATCCCCAATTCCCACCCTCCTTGAGACTGTCCCCCTAAAGGCACTGCAGGGGCTTTGAAGCACAACATGCAGGCCCTAAACACAAGCCTTGCCCAGAAAAGCCTGACTGCCATCCAAGCACAGTGACCAAGCAGTGACAGCTCTGCACCACCAAGCTCTGACACTGCTACTGCCTGGCAACACCAGGAGATCCACAATCTCTCCAAATCTGTGACTTGCTGCAGCCTGAGCCTGGAAAGCTGGTCCCCAGGCACAGGCTGTGGGGCTTTTCCAACAGACCAGCCACCTCAGTGCTGTTCCCTGGCCCATGAGGTCTCCAGGGACATACACACATCATGACACGCCACGTTTCAGCTCTGGTGACAAGAGCCCAAGAATGGGTTAAGACCCACAACTGTCCCTGCCCTGGGAACAGAAAAGCAGCTACAGCAGCATCCAACAACCACTAACAGCACTGAACAAGGACAGAGAAACCTTCAGAAATGCCTAAAGGCATACTCAAAACTTCACTCTGCTCTGGAATGATCCAGGACCTTCCGATTCCCCAGCACATCAGCTCTACCAGCCCTCCCCAAGGCTGCTCTTGCCTCCCCAGGGCCAGGAGATGAGAAGCACAGACTGCAGTAGAGGTTAGACAGCATCTGCTCCCCGAGCCTGGCACCTGGGCAGCGTTCCAACAGAGGGACAAGCCAAGGGCACACTGCAGCACAGCACAGCAGGGGTGAGCACCAATCCAGGGGAACCATCACTCACCTATGGGGTACTTGTGCTTGTCGGTGTCGATGCCAGCGTAGACCACCCCTCCGAAGAGGTCGTACATGACGGCGGCCAGGGCCTCGGCGTTGAGCATGCCGTGCAGGGCGCCCACAAACACCGTCTTGCTGGGGTCCAGCCGCTGCGATGGGCTGCGCACGAAGTTGCTGTCGGCCAGCACCCAGGGGATCACCTGGACCTGCAACCAGAGCAGCCCTGAGCCTCAGACCTCATCAGCCCGAGCTGCAAATGTCATTTGTTATCTATTGCTGCTCAGGCTCCACATCCATCTACTCCAGACACACCACACAGGGACAGATCAACTGCTTCCAGCCAAACCGGAACCCAAGCCAGCAGTTCCTTGGAGGTGGAAGCCAGAGGACAATCCACATCCCTCCACCTTCATTTATGGCCCAGTCAGGTGCCTCCCAGCACAGGAGCCCGATGTGGGAAGGGGCCACTGGAATATCATCCACTGCCAGCTCCATCTGCAGCTCTGGAGAGAAGCTTCTGGCAGAACTAAATCACCAAGCACAGAAGCCCTGCCAATTGACAGACACCAGGAGAGCTGTCTAGAGCACAATTAGTTTGTGCCTGTCTAGATTAACAGCTGCATGTCCATCCTGTAACCCCCTGAACTCCATGATCTGAGGACACTCTTTCCCATAAGCCCAAATGGGGCCTCTGGCAGCCCCAGCACTCCAAAACAGAGGTCAGCCAGCCAAGGCCACACTGAGGAGCAGCCTGGGATCCAAAATATCTGCCTGCTGAGGGTGAGTTACTTGCTCTGCAGAGGAAGCCTGACAAAGCAACTGAGGGGTCCCACTATGCTTCTGCAAGCAAAGGTGTGATGGAAGCAGCACAGAGCAGTCAAATTCCTGTTTCCATGCTCTGTCCCAGCTAGCTGAAGCCTCAAGGCAGAGTCTGCCACCAACCCAGGAGCTCCAAGTTGGTTTGACAGAAGCTGTGTGAGGGACAATAACACTGAGCTGACACAGGCACAGAGCAGTCAAAGCCAGCCAGGACCCAGCACACCTTCAGCTGCTGTTCCAGCCCTGCTTCCCTTTCCTCCAGGGATGTCCCTCTGCATCCCCTGCTGCCACCCCAGGCTGCTCTCCCAGCCCTGCTCACCTCTTTGCAGCGCATTCTGCGGCTGGACATCTTGAAGTAGTACTCACTGAGCCCGTCGGGGCTCAGCAGGTCCTGGGAGCAGGCCTGGAGCAGCGCACGCACCGACTTCTCCGACTCAAACACCAGGTAGACGTAGCCTTGGGAAGGGAAGGGAAAGCAGCAGCTGTTAGAGCTGTGGTGGAGGAGGAGCAGATCATCCCAGTTTGCAGACATCCTCAAAATCACTCCTGAGTGCCACCTGAAGTATTTGTGTGGTAGCTTTTGCTGTTCTCAGCAATATTATTCTCTTAATATATTAAGCCAAGCTTGAAGAGCCCAGACCCAAGCTCAGCACGAGGGGCAGGATGCCCAGGGCCATGTGGGCCACTGTCCATTATCCACAAACTACACCTGGACATGCCAGGTGGGCACCACCAGCCTGGCCAAACAAGGTCTGCAGAGAAATAGACCCTGCTATATATTTAGGATGGCCTGGCTCAAATACAGCTCAGGGTTAAATAAAGTCCCTTCCATGGATGCCAGTGCTCTGCCTCACACTGCTCTGGTGACTGAATGAGGCCATCAGCACTACAGGGCCTCCAAACCAGCCACTTCCTACCCTGTAGGTAATTCCTGCTTACACAATATGCCAGCCCAGCTGCACATGCTGGCAGTGGGATTGGCAGCTGTTCCAGAGCCACAGCCCTACATGGAGCTCCCAAAACACCCAGAGAGGCTTCCCCCAGCCCACACTTCAGTCCCACACTGCTATGGAGGGGTGAGGAGGGTGGGTTTGGGGTGCCAGTGCTCTGCAGCCCAGGTGGAGACCCAAGTGAGGGAAGGAGATTACCCCAGGTGCTCTGTACCAACCAGTCACCAGCATGCAGCTGTACCATCCCAGCATCCGTGCTGTAACATAGCATGGGAAAAAAGTAACCCTACCGTGTTCGCTATTACCTTTAGGCATATTACCTTTGGGAGGACAGCGTGGGTGTTTGCCATCCTTACCAGGCCACTCCACACTCAGGGAGCCAAAAACACGGAAAGTGTTGATCAGCCCAGCTACAGAGAGAAGCAGAGAGGTCAGTGTCCCCCACAAAAAGCTCCATCCCGCACCCTTCCCAATATCAACACCCAAGGCCTTGGCGTGGGGCCTCGCTTTCCAGGGCTGCTCACCTTCTGTAATGTCCCATGGGACTCCTCCCAGGAACACCTTGCAGGAGTAGACGGGGTTCTTGTAGTTTCGGGGAGGCAGCTGCCCGCTCCAGGTGCAGGTTGCTTCGTTCACAGCTTGTAGAAAACACCAGTAATGGTCAGTGCAGGATCATTTCCTTCCCACTCTCCCACAGGTCTCCTCATCTTCCACAACTACAGGCTGAGCAGAGCTGCATAGCCACAGGCAGCTGCCCTGATCTCTCAGCACACAGAGCCTGGAGCAAACTCTGTGTTCAGCCAGTGTCTGCACAGATGCCACCAGCCCCCCCAGGTGTGGAGCTGTCCCCATGCCCCCTCCCAGCTCACCTGCTGCCTGCCGATGAAGCCGGGCTTCTCTCTCAATGCTGAAGGGATCCTCCGGAGAGTCCAGAAGATCCCAGGAAGGCCACGCAGAGGCTCCAGGCCATCTTTTAGATGCACCGGCCGGGGAGGAAGTGACTGCAGCCAGGGCAGCTTGGTCTTGATCCAGCTGGGATCCCACTCCCATCTTCAAGGGGTCTCTCGACACCCCACTGAGAGGCAAGAAGGGCAGAGGAGGGGAAATGCGAAGGCTTGACTGCAAGAGAAAAGCCATGTTGAATTCCAGCTCTGAGTAAGAGCACGTAATGCCAGTGGTGAGGCATCACACTGGGGCCCTGCCCTTGCCCCTGCAGGAGAGGGAGCTCTCAGGGATACCCTGAGACCCTCTGAGGCTTGGCAGAGGCAAGAAAGCAGCAATCCCAACACATCTCCTGGCACCCTGGGAAAGCCCTGGGCCATTCCCCACCGAACCCATGGCCATGATCAGCAGCAGGGATCATTAAGGAGGAGGCACTTCGGAGACCACCGAGCCAACAGCTACCCCTGGGCTGTACAGCCTCAAGAACAGCATCACCCCTGGGGAGCACCAGCCTCAGGCTCTGTGCTGTGCCTGCAGTGGGCAGGGCTTGCTGGAAGCGCTCAGGGACTCTGCAGGCACCAGCTGGATCTCATCCTCACAGCCCAGCTCCAGGGCTGCCTGACCAGGGAGCGAGCACCGTGCACCACAGCTCCTGCCAGGGCAGGAGGAGGGAAGGCTGGATTAATGGAACAGCAGGGAGGCAGGATGCTGCACAGCGCGGTGCCAGCTGCGCTGCGGATCTGTCCCTGCGCTGCCACGGCAGCCGCCCACGCCGGGCCCTGCTCAGAGCCCTGCCCTTCACAAACAAGGCCAGCACAGAGCCTTGCACCACCTGCCACCAGCACTGCCTGCCTGCTGCAGGCACCCAGCACATCCTGACCCTCCAGGGTGCATCACAGCACAATCAACCCCACAGCCAGTCAGGCCTGTCCTTCACACCCACCCCAACACAGGGGCCAAGGCCATGGCAACACCACAGCACAGCCTGAGCAGCTCCTGGCTTTATCCCCCCGTGCCAAGGCCAGGCCATGCAGCAGCACCCCAGAGCTGGCTGGAGCCAGGCTGCCCTGCTGGCACCCAGAGCTGCCACTTGCACCCACCACAGACCCATCAGAGCAGACTGGGGCAGCCAGCCAGACACTCACTTGCTCCCTCCTGCCTTTCAAATTTAGCTGTGCTTTAGGGAATGGGAGCAGGCCAGACCCAGTTTGCTCTAGAAGAAACCGCCCTGAGATGGAGAAGTGCAGCCAAATGGGAAGAGCAATGAAAGGACGGTAGCTCCTCAGAAGTCCAGGCTGGATCAGCCACCTCCCTGCTGGGATCAGGGCACAGACACTGCCCTGCCTTCACACCAGCTCAAGCACTCCAGATCCCTCTGGGAGCTACTGTAACCCAGTAGGGCTGCAAGCACAGACCCAAAAAGCCAAAATATTAGCTTAGAAGAAAAAAAATACAAGGATACTGCTGGCTTGTGGTGAAAGACTGCATGAGCAGCCTTTCTCCCAACCCCTGGGCTGTGCCAGTGTGCGCACAACAGCTCCTCCCAGCATACCCTCCCATTCCTGAGCAGGCAGGGCTCTGGCTGGCAGCTCCACTCAGCTGTTCTGTGCTCCCCAAAAAACACAGCAAGGCCCCAGGAGCCACACTTACAATCAAGTCTGAGAGGTGGTCAGAACCAGAGCTGAACCCACTGGTGTCCGAGTCCGAGGGGCTGCTGGAGCGGGAGTCCAGGAGGGAGCGCGAGTTCCTCAGCGGCGGCGTGGAAAACTTTTCTGGCAGGTCTGAACCAATGGGGTCTAAAGGCAGAAAACCCAGCGGGGGCTTCCCCAGGACGTTGCCAAGAGGGCTACTCAGCATGCTGAGAACTGCAACAGAGAGGGACACACAGTCTGTCAGGGCTGCAGCACACACTGCTCCTTCCTCCTGTGGCCCAGGAGGCCACCGGGCTCCTGTCAGCCCACAAATGTCATGTCTGGGAGGTGGCACCTCTGGTGTTTGCCATCACTTGGGCCACAGTGCTGCACAGAACTCACAGCAGCTGGTGTGGCTGATAAACATGAAGGTGGGTTATGAGAGAGACAGGCCAGGAGAACCCACTTCATGTGGGAGAAGTTCAGAGATCCCACATCCCAGATCACAGAGCTCAGAAGTGCTCTGGGACAAGGCCCTCTGCTCAGTCCGAGCCATTCCCTGCCACTTGTCCTGGAGCAAGCTGGGGCTCAGGGGGGGCAGCTCCCCAGGGATGGGGGCACACACACCTGGCCCAGCAGCAGGGATTTCCAGGCTGCTCCCAGCATCCCTGCCAGGAGCTGGCTGTGGGCAGGCAGGAAGGTGCCAGCCTGGGCTGCTGACAGAGAGGCTTCGCTGTCCCTGGTGTGCATTCACAGCAAGTCTGTCTGGTCAGGCCTCTGCCCCAGAGCCTGCAGACAAGGATGTGTCAGACTGCTTCCCTCACACTGCAGGTTCTCCTCCCACTGAGGAGAATCCAGGAAAATGCCTCCCTACAAAGGGAGCTGCTTCTGAGCAGAGGAGCAGGCCATCCAAAGGTCACAAAGTCACATCCTGGTCAGTGATGTGGGGGCAGCTGCCACCCACAAGGCGAGGGAATGTAGGGCAGGGATCCCACAGGGGCACACCACCAAGCAGCCTATTCAAAAAGAGCAAGTCTCAGCAAGCTGAATGCGTACCAGAACCAAGTGAAAAGAGCAAAGCATTCAGAAATGGTTTTAATTATTCACAGGCTGCAAAACAAGGCAGCTTGCCCTGAAGCTTTCAGTTTTCAGCAAAGCAAATTTGGGATCCACTCGAGATCCTCCAAGCCCCACCTGATCTCAGCAAGCTGAACCATGAGGTTTCAACCTAGATTTTCAGCAGCTCCTATGCAGATGAGGATTAACAATCCAAACCACCAGCCAGACCAGGAGAGTGACAACACCATGGTGCTTCAGCATGCTGTGGGTCAGACACCAGGACAGCGTGGTGCCAGTGCCAGGGAGAGCTGCTGAGCACCACTGAGGCAACATGCTGGGATGTCCCTATCCCAAGCTACATTATCCAGTCCCACATCCAGTGTGAAGCTGCCATCTCCAGCCCCACACTTGGGGAAAACCCTCACCACCCAACAGTACACAGGTACAGGTGGCTCCTTGATGCATCTCCCTCAACTCAAGGCAGAGACCTCAGCAACAGTCACTACATCATTCCCACATTTGCAGAGCCTTATCCCTGCAAGATTCCCCTATTCTGGCTACATCACAGGAACTAGGAACTCATCTCTGACCACACTGAGACAGGGACCTCCTGCCCCTGGCTCTCCTGGACAGGCAGCACCTGTGTTCACACCCAGCCCTGCAGCCACAGGAAAACAGCAGCTAGCCTGGCAGTCCTTACCTGGGCAGCAGCAGCCCTGGGACCAGGGGAATGTGACACAGCTGGGGAGGAGCTGCTCCCTCCTAGTCACAGCTCCGAGCAGGGCACAGCATCTCCCAGCCCCGGCAAGCCGCACTTGCTGCTCTGCTGACTTCTCTGAAGCCACGTGATGTGTTTAAAAATACAGCCGGCGTATTGTTCTGGGGAGACAGCTGAATCTGTCCGACAGGCTCCAAAATCTGATTAGTCACTAAACAGCAAAAGAGGCAAAGCAAAGCAGCTGATCCCACAGCCCAAGCCTTGCTGCCAACAAATGCTCCCGGCACTGACACCCTCCTCTCCTTGCCCGGCCAGCGAGGGCCGTGGGTTTGGAACGCTGCAGCCCTGTGCTGACCCCAGCTGCACAGCATTCCTGAGACCTGGAGCTGCTCATGCCAAGCAGGCTGCTGCCAGATAATGCTGCTCTGCCCTGTATCTCCTGGTTAGCAGAGATGTGGAATCAGAACTCTATTTAGGATGCAACAGCAAGGGGTTGGGGCTCATCAAGAGCTCCCAGTGATGTTACAGGGTCCAGCTGCTCTGCCCTATTTATGACATCCTTGTCTCTCCCATGATTTCTCAGCTCTCGCAGCAGCTACCAAACCAGTAAGGCCAGCATAAGCACACTGAAGTGGCAGGATTACTGGCCTTTAAAAGGATCTACTGTCTGGGCATTTACCACCACACAAAACCCTGCCAGCTTCAGCTGCCCCAATCCTAACCTCATGTCCTGGAAGTGCTGACATCCTGCTGTTAACACGGATGGATTCCATCCAGTCCAGCAGCTTTGACAGCTCTGCACTGGCAGCATTTGATTACACACTCTGTAGGACAAACTGAGCTCGTGGGAGACCCCACATCACCCCAGTGGGCCTGACTCAGCTTCACCTGGTACCCACAGCCCCTCACAGGGACAATGGGAGGAAAAGCCATGAGTCAAACTCAGCATTTTTACAGTGACCAGGCTGTGGGCTCTGATGCCAAGCTGTGCAGGTAGCCTAGGAAACACCTGCGTGAGACACCCAGCTCTTATTCCTCAGCACAATCCCAAAGGCATCCTGATCTAACTCCCTGCTCCAACCCACCAAACCCCTCGTGAGGAATGGGGCACAAGAGCCCAACACAGGCTGCCCATCTAAAAAAAGCCTTCAAGGCACTGGGGCCACACTTCTCCCAGGGGAGTTGGCCTTGTTTCCCCATCCAAGCAGACAGCTCATGCAAGGGAAAAAAATCATTCCCAACACACATGCAAGATGCATCAGCAATGCCTGGAGTTAAGAGCATCCCTTAAGGTCCCAAAGTGACAAAGCAAGTATCATGGAACTACTCAGGGTAAGAAAAGAACATGAGTGCAAAGAAGGATTTTTCACACCTAGAGGGGAAATCTTAACTTGGGGGGTCAACTTGATTCCCATTCACCACTCACACACCAAGAGCTGCTGGAACTTCTCCTGCCTCTGCTCAATGCAGCAGGGGAGGCACATGGCAATGCTCCTCTGCAGGGGACAGCAGAAAAGGAGCTTTTAATAGAATCTGGGCACTGACTTTTGACTCACTGCTGCAGCTCCAATGCCTGACACAGAGGCAGCTCTGCTCCATCTCTGGCTGTGCCAGCCCAGCACGGGCACCTCTGGGCTCTGTGGAGCAGCCCTGACACCACAGGGCACTGCCAGGTCCTGGCCACAGGCCACTCCCTGGAGAAGGAGCATTTTTCAAACTGCTCCTCTCTTCCTTGGCTGAGCTTTCCCTGGTAACTGCTGTTTGGGGTTATTCCATTATTCCTGCATCAACCCAGGGCCCCTAAAGAAGCCCAGGGGAGCACACTCAAGACTCTCAGACCCATCACACCTGAGCCAGACACCTGACAGAAACAAACAATGAGCCCACAGTGCTGGTTTCAACTACTGAGGCCATCTCTACCTGCAGACCCTAAATAAATTATCCCTTAAATCCCACTACCAGCCACTGAACTACTCCATTGAATGTGAGTTTACACTAACAAGCAGATCCAGCACAAGCTGCAATGCAGAGCACACTTTGGCAAAGTGTCCCAACAGCAAGGTGCCCAATCCAAGCACTAAGGACAGCTTTTACTATTCCATCCACCAGTTAAAACATGCAATTTAAGCACCTGCCCAGGACCTTGGAGCACACAGTTCTTCTCTGTACACTGTAATTTGCAGCCATTTGATATGTGGACCTTCCCAGCAGCTTTGCCCATGCCCATTCTGTAAGACAAGAATATAAAGATGAGCCCCAAGGATTGTTGGTGGTGGCAGCTCAGGGAAAGAAGGGCTCTGGGAGAATAACCGCTGTGCTGATGACAAATGACAGCTTATTGCCTTGGAGAACACCTTAAGAGCAACAGGATCATTGAGGTTGAAAAAGACCTCCAATATAGAGCTCAACCTTTGACCAATCACCACTTTGCCACCTAGACCAGAGCACCAAGTGCCACATCCAGACATTTCACATGGAGCATCCCCTGAGTTCATGCCTGATGGACAGAGCTGACCAGAACCTCAGCTACCCCCACAGTGCCCTTTGAACAAAATGCCTCAGCTCAGCTCTGTGGGAGACCACCCAGCCACCACCATACACGATCAGCACTGATGCTCTTCACTCCCTGGTCCATCAGTTTAATCAAATTATCCAGAAACTGAGTCTTGCCCAGAGCAAAAATCTCCTTATCCAGCAGCTGCCCAGGTCCTTCCACTCAGGTTCTTTATCCATACTCAGAACATCAGTGGCAGCTCCCCCATGGCTGAGAACAACACTTGTGTGTCTCCACAGGGCCCTGCAGACACATGGAGAGTGGGCCAAGGACCTCCTGCTGCAGGAGCAGCGTGCCAGGCCCAGTCCCTGAGCTGCCAGCTGTGTCTGCACCCACAGACTGAGCACAGGCAGCTGGACACAGCCCCAGGGCCAGAGGAGCACACACACTCTCACAAGTAATGCTCTGGAGAGGTGTTCCAGCCTTTAGAAACTCTCTGCAGGGCTGAGAAAGCCTACTTTGAAAAGTCCAGGACTTGTCTGAGCTAGGTCACCTCTGCAGCTGGCACCTCCAGCAAGAGGGACACTGCCATCTCCACAAGTTCATCTGCTCAGAGATTACTCAGCACAACAAGGATGGCAAGGCTGTTAACACCTCCCCCTGCATCCACCAGCTACTACACAGGCTGGAAATCCACCTTCCTGCCTGGATGTCCCCACAGAACAGGAATGCTCTCCACCAGGAGAACAGCCAGGTTTCAGTGACACCTGCCATGCCCACAGGCTGCAGCACCATACACACATTTGGGGCAGGGCAGCAGAGGAGAGCGGCAGTGTGACTGAGGCCCTGGAGACTGAATACAGTGCACTTTCTTTTGTCATGCATCAAAATAAGCCTGTAAAGTTAAAAAAAAAAAAAAAGCTAATGTCCTAAACAATAGTCTGCTGCAATTCCAGAAAAACAGCTCGTCTGCAGTTTTTACCACCCAGCCAAGCTCTGCCCTGGTGGGGTGGGAGCAAGCTGAATGTTTTAGTCAGCCAAAATGCAGCACCTCCTACAGACACTGAGAAACTCCGTGGCAAGAGAAACATTTGCATGTCTGAAAAGCAAATGGGCACCTCAAGCAGCTCCTAGAGCTGTGGTTCAGCAGTGACACAGCCAGACAAGCTGCCAGGGTGAGCAGCTTACCCTCACCAAACAGCTCAAAGCTCATGGCAGGGAAGGGGTGATCAACACTCCAGTCTAATCCTGAATTTCAGCACTTCTCACCTGCAGCTGTGGGAGCTGGAGCTGCCTGCAAGGAGCCTGCACAGGAACATTGACTGAAACATGGCCAGCAGCAGCTGCAGGGGCAGATGTGGGGCTGGAGCACACAGCACAGGGACAGGCTTTGCTTGGCACAGGGAAGGCAGACACTGCATTCTCCCTGTTTACCAAACTCTCACAGAAAAGCCAAGGAAAAGCTGCAGCAAGAGCAGTGGCACAAAAGTTTCTTCCTCTTCAGTGGAGCAGCCGGGGGATAAGGCCCAGAGGTGGAGGGAACTGCGTCCTTAGAGCCTGAGCAGCACACAGGATACAGCCAGAGGATCTGCCCAGCTCAAATCCTCCAACTTTCATTACATTCCCATTGCTCCACTGAAAAAACAGTCTAATAACAGTGCTGTTATTAGAGGAGCCATGCAAAGTCCAAGGCACACTGTCCTCTCCAAGCTGTACCACCACAGAAGCCCCAACAATCTTGAGTTCTGGAGAAAAGCAGCTCCCAGAACTGCAGATGTAATCACAGCAGCAGCAAACACAATCTAAGTAGGACCTACAGCACAGCCCATTTTTTTTCCTGAACTACAAAAGAGGAACCTCTGCCCTCACAGATTCTTCATTTGGGGCAAAGAAAAACTGAAGATACACTGGCAGCTATTTCTGGTTTGCTAAGAAGGGGGCAGGGGAATAAAAAAGGCAGCATGATCCCACAGCTGAACCACAGAATTAGAGTCAGGACACCTGAGGTCTATTCTTGGTTCTGACACCAACACGGTAAAGTCACTTGCCCTGAAAAATGGAAACAGCAGCATAACTGGGAACAAGTAGAAGATTATTGCATTAACATCTGAGAGCACTGGCACTGAGAGCAGGGCCTGGCTGACAACAAGGCTCACAGCTTCCTCAGGCAGGGAATTTACTCCTGTGTGTTTCTAGGAAGAGAAAACAGCTGCCCAAGGTAAATATAAAAATCAGAAAAGACAGCTAAAACGCAATTCAGGATTACAAGTGGCCAGGTAATTGCATTCACTAAGCAGGCTGCCACAACCACAGCTGTCTTTAGAAAGATCAGAACACTGAAATACAGCAGGTTTTAACATGTATCACTCCCAGAGAGATTTAAAAGCCAACATATTCAGGTCAAATTCTGCACAACAAGCTTCAGCGTTGCAAGCCTCAAGAACAAACACTTCTATATTTAAGTACCAAACTCTTCTCAATTATCTGCTGCAACATCTAGGGTGCAAACTGTGCTGTGTGTGTTACCTGACGTGAGAACAAGGGTGACTGACTCATCCTCAGCTGCATCACAGTTTGGGGGTGCCAAGGCCAGGATACACCTTTGGAAGGGGGGACTCTCTGGAAGGGGACAGGGTGTTGGCCAGACCCCTCTGCAGGCTGCAGTGAGGGAAAAACAACTGAAAAAAAGACAGACTTTAGTCCCAAACTCAATTTTCCTTGGGAAATGGCACACAAGCCTCAGCTGGCATAAAGCCACTGCCAGACTGGCACTCCCAAGCCCCACCAGGGATGCAGGCTCCCAGTTACCTTCCAGAGCTCTGCACCCCATAGCATCACAGCTTGGGAGTCTGCCTGACCCTCCCCTCCACATTCTGGGGGAGAAAACCAGGCAGAAGGACAAGGAGGGATGTCCCCATGGCCATCTCACATGTGTGGCACCAGCTGCTGTGCCCGAGAGCAGCCTCTGTGCTGGCAGCAGCACAGACAGCACCTGTGATTCAGCTCTTTTGCCACCACCTAAGGGACCAGGCACAGGGCAGTGAGCTGCAGATGGGGACAGAAGGTGCAGCCCTGGCTGGAGATGCCTTGCTCAGCACCCCAGCCCTACAGCAGCACCACACAGCCTCTGAGCAGTGACAGCTCAAGGACTGCAGCATCCTTTGGAAGGGGATCATTCCCGAGCCAGCTCAGGGGAGGCACCCCCTAAAAGGGTGTTTTGTAGGAACAAGAGGCAGAATTCATTTCTGGAGCCCCCTTGGGCTACATTATTTCTGCCACCCTCCAGCAGCTTTCCTACCCTGCTCTGAGCAAGAGCTGGGCTGGATAACCTCAACCTTGCAACTGGAGCTGCCCTAAAATCCCCAGCCTGCCAAAAGCACTGCAGAGGGCCCACAGCCTCTGCTACAGGCACATTGGGAAAGCAGGCCCAAAAACTTTCCTCACCCAGCTCCATGTGGAAACACTCATGTCAGCATGTGCTGTGGAGTTTGCAGTAAAAGCACCGAGTCAAAAACACATCCAAGACCTCTTCTAGAAAGCTCCCATGCTCCTGATGGAGCTGCAGCACAGCCTTTGGAGTCAGCTCTGCCCGGCAAGGAACCCTCACATGCACTGCCTGGACATGCAGCAGGGCAAGGGCTGGAGGAAAACCTCATCTCTCATTTGACTGATGCAATTTTGGGGATGAATACTCCAGGCCAGGGCTTGCACACACTAAACCACTCTCCTTGCTGCTCCCTCCATATCAATCACAGCAAAGACTAAGCCATGAATTGCCTGGGGCAGTTCAGACCCACAAACAGCAGCTCCAATGCTCTCCCTGGAAGGGAATGTGCCTTTTAAGACTCAATTCCAGAGTGAGCCAAGAGAAATGTTCTCCAAATCACCACTGAACAGTGCCACAGGGCTGCTCCAGAGGCCACAATCAAACACCCATCCCTGGCAGAAGCCAAGGGGAGGGTTTGGGTGGTACCTGCCTGCTCCCACAAGCTGCCTCCAGCATAGGACTGGAGCTGCCCTGACCCACTTCAGGCCTGGCTGGGTACAAGCAGAGATGCTGGTTGGGTTCCTGTTCCAGTTACTCCTCTATTTGCATCTTCTGTTTTACAGCATCAGCGCAGATAAAAATAAATCTGTTTTAGGAGAAGCTGCTCAAATGGAAGCGTTAAGAGTTGGACTGAGAGCAACTTCCTTTAGAAACCAATTGCAAGCTCAGGTTTGATACTTCTTTTACTCATTTGATACATATTTTATTCTGTTCAGGATCAAATACTGCTGGCACATGAGCAGTGTGCAGCTTTTAAGTGCTTCCCACTCCCCAGCACGGGTGGCTGGAGCCAAGCACTGAGGAATGAGACCACTGAGCATGAGCAGCTCTTATGGAAACGCATTCAAGGAACAAGTGCCCATTAAGTACCAATATCGAGTAAATCCTTAGAAGAGTGCTACAAGCACTAGGATGGCATGGGACAAGCTCTTAGTAAGGCTGTCTCAGGTACTCTTGGAATACCAGCACCAAGCAGGAGACCCAGAGAGCCAAACCAGCTCCCAGCTTTGTGCCTTTACATCCATACATTATTATCATCCACAACCTTCACCCAGAAAGCAACACCACATCTCTGCTTCCATTACTGCACTCTGAACACCAGCAAGCTGCTCCCAAAGAACCAAAGACTGCTGGGAAAGTTTGTCCTCCTTTCAAGGGAACAAGCATGCCAAGAACATGTAATTCAGGACCACCCCTAAAACTCTGGATACCTGTTCTCCTGAACCAGGCACAGGTCCAGGGTCAGCAGGAGTTGCCCTTCCCTCCTCGTCCCAGCAGGACAAAGGAACATTTCACTGAGCTTCCTAGGCATACATGGAAGTAAGTATCACCCAGGTGAAGTGCTCTACCCTCCTCACCCCAAACACCCCTTTCATTACAGAGCAGGAAAAATCCTCCTTGCGTACTCTGATGCCAACCTAGTGTTGTCCACACACTGAGCTCTCCATCAGGATGCACCTCTGCAATCTTCCTCCAGCACAAGGAGAAGGATTTACACACAGCCAAACCAGAATACACAGGAGCTGAGGACACACCTTGTCCAAAAGACAGCAGGAAAAACAGCAGGGAGAGACCTGGGCATGCACAAAGGAGAGCTCTATGGAGCTTGGCATGGCTTAGCCAAGCAGCAAATTAAACAGATGGAGAACTGGAGACCCAAATCCTCTGCCCCAAGCTCTGCATCCGACCACTCAAACCAGCAGCTTGAGGAAAGCCAGTGATTGCCATGCTGTATTTATAACCAGCCACCCCAGGCTGAGCAGCACCTCTCCCCTGGGGTCTCAGGTGCCCTCCACCACACACAGCATTTGAGGACACTCTGAAAACAGCCTGACCTCGGGCAGCAGCTTATGAATCCCTCCTGCTGTTATCAAGAAGAAAGGCAAGGAGTCCATGACAACAACTGTTCTTCCTGTGCAACAGGTCTTTTCTTTCATCTTTCAAATGGGGCTTTGCCTTGAAGACTTCAGAGAGATTTGTGCTCTAAGGCCTCGCTATCTGCCAGGCAACACACAACAGACTGCCCGCAGCTCCAGCCTGGCAGAGTTTAAGCAGCTACAGATAAGCAAGCTTATTGCAAAAATGAGTTGCTGTGCTCTGGGAAGCAGAAGAGCCAAGGGCTGGAAAGACTCAGCAGCATTTTCCTACCATGGGCCATTTCCCCAGAAGCAGAGCGACAGGAGCTGCAAGAGTGCAGGCTGGAGAATGAGACAGCAGCAGCCACCCCGCAGAGGGCACAGATGAGGCTGGAGCTGCAGTCTCAAGAGCAAATCCAAGGAAAAGCTCAGATCTGTTGCTGCACCAGCAGCTTTAGGGCCACACAACAAGCAGAGAGGCAGATGCAGCAAGGTGCTCCATCAGATGCCAGCAGGAAGACCTTACCTCGAGAGCCCAACATCCTCTCCAGAGGACCTGATCCTGCTAAAAACACTCCCAGGTTAGCGCTGCAGACTTAGTGTTAACAGATTGGTTTTAGGATGATTTCCCTGTGGGCAAGTCTGCTGTCCCACATAGGGACAGCTCCCAATGTAGGGCAGGACAGACCAGCCAGACCGAGCAGCTGGCACGCCGGCTGAAAGCCAGGCAGGGAGACCCAAAATGTGCACACAGATCTGCTGCTCTCCAGGCAAAAACTGGATCAAGACCCCATTTGCCTGCACCCCTTGAGAAACAGGGCAGTGAAGGTAAAGGATATCATCAAGGGCAGTCCCACCTCGCTGCCTCTTAACCCCTCAGAGATCTCAGCACACCTGCCTGCCTAAAGACAGAGACACACGGCCTCAAGAAACACAGAACAGCAGGACTGCAAGTGTTAAAGGCCAGCCTCCTGCACAAGTCCCTCCCCAGGTCACAGAGCAGGTTGCTGGGACTTGCTGAAGTATTTCCAGCCTGACAGATCCAGTGGCAGCAGAGGGTTTGAGACACTTTGCCGGCTGTGAGACAGCAGTTCCATCCTACAGCCAGGAAGTGCCAGCAGCTCGAGCCTGCAGCAGCCACTGCCTCCAGAGAGCCTCTCCAGGCACCAGCAGTGCCTCTGGCACGCTCCCCAGAGCTCAGCACACACCCTCTGTGCATTACAGGCCTGGTGCAGAAGGAAAACTCCTCACAAATAACCCTGCCTGGGCACAGGGGGCTCAGCAGCCCTTTGGGAACAGGGGATGTCAGTAGGACTGGGGCATAAAAAACCAGCCCCGCTGCTCTCCAGCCTCCAGTCAGCTGGCATGTGCTCCTACTGCACCAAGCTGTGTGGTGACAACGCCCTGGGAGCACAAGGTGACACCAGAAGGCTTTGCAGCCAAAGGTCCTTCCCAAGCTGAGGAAGCTCCGAGCTGGCAGGGACCAGACAGAGGAGAAGAGGTCCCAGCTCATCAGTACTCAAGCACAGCACTGCAGGGGACCACATGAGCAATATTTTTAGCCTAATTGTTCGCTATTTTGTTGCATTTCCACCCTTCCAGCCACCTCTCCGTGGGTCCGCACAGCTGAGTCACTGCTGGAACCTTCCAAGCGCTCGGGTGCCAGCAGCACAACAGTTTGCTTGGCAGTGCCAGCCCTCCCCCATGGCCAGCACTGCCGCAGCCTCACCTGCCTGCAGGACACCCCATGGGGGCCTCAGCAGCACTCAGACACAGCAACATCCTCCCTCTTCCCATCTCTCATGGACAGGCCACCTGAAGCACCAGCACCTGCCAGCTCCTCAGACCCACAGAGCTTTCAGACACGGGACACTTTTCTGCCACCCAGAGTGTGCCACAACCTTTCAGCAAACACTTCTGAGCTACAGGCCTTCTGCTCCCAAGGAGCTCCACTGCCACTCCTCTAGGCCCTGAGGAAGGGCTAAGGCCCCGCAGAGATGGGAGGGGTGGGGGGCTGAAGTAATACAAAGCTGTGCACAGGACCAGCCTTCACCTACCATCCCCACAGCTCTCAAATACAAAGCTGTGCACAGGACCAGCCTCCACCTCCCCAGCCAGCACCTCCCATCCCCACAGCTCTCAGAGCAGGGGAGTAACAGCAGCCCAGACCATGAAGCACTCCTGGCCCAGCTGCTGCTCGCCTGCAAAGGGAGCGTGGGAGTGAGGAGGAGAACATTGTCCCAGGATCACAACACCGCCAGCCGCAGGGCACTGGGCCCTCTGCACAGCCACTGAAGGCCAGAGCTGCTCTGTACAAGCAGTACAGCTGCACTTGGGCAGGTCTGACACCCCACCAAGTCCCTCTCTGTACTAATGGGAATACCAGGAGCCAGAAGTGAAGGAACAGGCCTCTTCAGACAGCACTGGGTGCCATCTTCCACCAGCTGTTCCCACACTTGTCACAGCCACCCGGTGGGCACAGATCATCAGAGTCCAGGGCTGTGCTTGAGGTAAGGTCCTTTCCACAGCTCTATCCAGGCCTCTGCGGCAGGCAGGAGCTCCAGCACAAAGCACTGCAGTCAGTGGGGGCACCTGACACCAGATACACCCTCTGTGAGCAGAGAGGTCACCAGAGCACCTTCAAATCCTCTCCAGCTCAATCTCTCTCCTGAAACCAGCAGCCCTTCCACCCCCTCAGCAGTGAATTCCCACCAGCAGCATGGCCATGCCAGCCTTGCCACCCAAGCTCCGAGGCGCAGAGCCCGCCCCGGGCTCCTGCCAGCACTGCTCGCCTGCCTGCCGGAGCACTGCGGAGACATCCACGCCTCTGCCAAGGCAGGCTGGCAGGAACCTGGCCAAGAGAGCTCTGGAGATGGCTCCAGAGGAGCAGGTGGAGCTGGGACACCTGCACCGAGGGGCTGCCCCCGTGTGTGACAGCCCCGTTCCGCAGCGCACTGTGCGCCCAGCCCAGTGCCAGGGTCACTCCAGGGGATGTCACCTGCTCCGAGTGTGCTCTTCATCCATTAAAGACCCTGTGACACAGGGAACAGCAGGGCTCCAGTCTGCCAACAGCCAGAAGGGGCTCAGAGCAGAGCTCTGAAGCACCTGGCTGGCCCACTGCACACTAACAACTTTTCTCTCCCTCCTTCGAGGTCTCAGCTGGCAATGGAAGTACAGGCAGGAGTGTGTGGTATTCCCTGGTTCATTAGGGGAAGCCCACAGGACCATGTGGAGGTTTGCTCACTGGAGCAGAGCAAAGCTTAATAAAGCTACTGCAGCTGGGCTGCAGGCAGACCTCAAGTGCCCATGCCAGGCCCCACATGCCAAGTCTCGTGGAAATTAAATGCAGAAACTCAAATGAGCTGTGCAGATTGAGCTGTTCAAACTCTGCTACCCCACTAGTACTTTTTTTTTCCTCTTTTACAACTCATGCAGCAACTCAGGGATGTGTCCCAGAAGCTCCTCCTCTGCTCAGTACAGCACCCCCTTGCCCCTCCAAACATCCACACAGGCAAGCCCCACTGCCCAGCTCCCCCAGCCAAGAATCTGTCTATAACTCCTGTCAGCACCAGCTCCAAGCCTGGGGCCTCAGTGTCACCCAAGCCTGCACAGCGATGCACTCTCCTTTTAACAAAGCAGCAGCATGCTGCTATAAAGGGATGAGTTTCTGTAGCAACCAGGCTGTACTTGTACAAACTCTGCCAAAGCACTAGATCTTTCCACAGACTGATACTTAAACGAACACACTGTTTGTGAAACTGGTTTTTACGTGCCTCAAAGGCTACCAAGTGAACTCTTCCCTGTTTTACCCCCCTGCTCCAACACCAGGCTGACAGGATGCATTAAGTTTGTGCATGCAGCACCCCTTCCTCCCCTCCTGGGATTTTACAGGGAAGGCCGGTGTCTCAAACAGTTAACTGGACCCCACATCACTCCAGGGGGGGGCACCCAGCACGCCTGGAATCCCCGAGCTGATCCCAGCTGCAAAAGCAGACTGGAGAGGATCAAGGGGGAAGGGCACAGCAGCCAGCAGCGCGTGGCTGCAAGCCCACACCCTGCCCATCACGTAGGTTTGCGCTGGACCACAAGAGTTAAAACAAGAAGCCATTCCACTGCATCTCCTGCAGCCCACTGCCAGGCACAGCCCGCTATTTCTAGTTGAGTGTGGGAGTGGAGAAGGATCCCTCCAAGTCTCCCACCCAGCCCCAACCTGGCTGAAGTTGTTGGGTGCTGGCTGTACCACACCCCACGGCAGAGTTGGGCAAGCGAGGCTGCCGGGACTTTGGGAATCAGGCACGGGGGGGACCCTCTGCAAGCACACCCCTCGCCACCTGCAGAGCTCCCTGCCACCAGGGATTTCCTCAGGCTGCCGGAGCGAAGTTCAGCCTCACTCCTACCCAGCGTGTTCAGCCTCCTGACACCACACCCCCCACCCACTCCTTCCAAACACAGCAAGAGGATTTCTCCTCTCCCGGTGAGGTTATTCCTCCAGCAGCCTTACAGCTCTGAGCAAAACAACCCCGGGCACTTCTCATCTGCAGTGAGCTGACAGCAGAGCAGAGGGGGCTGTGGCACAGGCAGCCACAGCCTCCCCAACTCAGCTGTCACATTACACAAGCAGCACGGCTCGAGAAGCCCCCATTAGCCGCCGCCAGCGCCCTGTTACACAAGCACATCGCTCCACGTTAGCTTGAAACCAGCCAAAAACACACACACAACCCAACAACTGTTGCTGCATGTGTCAGCAGACTCACCGGACTGTGTGCTGGTTTGTGCTGCAGTGTCAGAGTCCTGGGTGCTCCAGGGTCTGTCCCACCCTGTCAGGTTGAGAGACTGCAGGCCAAGGCACAGATCGTTGGTGTCTGGGAGGCCACGGGAAGACTCTTGCGTGGACGTAGGGAAGAGCATCCTGCTTGCCGCTGCTTCTTCAGAGTCCTGGATGTCTGCTCGGATGGAGAACAAACAGAAGCTTGAGAGTTCAGGGCTGCTTTTTTCTTTTTAAAGCAGGAGTTTTCCAAAGCATTAAGCCCCAAGCCAGGTCTCGTGTCGCTCTGAAGCCACAGCTCCTGCAACCAGCAGTTGCACCCCAAAAGGGAGGGCTACCATATGTCCAGAATCCAGCCCCCCACCCCCCTCGGCCCCTCCACCTTCCTATCCCGTCTGCATTACTGACTGGGTCAGCATGTGACCAGGCTGCTGATGCTTACTGTGCTGACAGTGACGTCACTCTGCCATGCAAGAGAACTGCATCAGCTCTTACAAAATAAAGGTAAGAAGAAAGGAGAAGATTTCCCCTGACAGACAAGACGGTAGCAGGAGCAAAGAGGAGCAGTTCCAGTAAATCAGGGGAGGCAGGCAGCACAAAGCAGGGCTCGTCGGCACAGCAGACACCAGGCTGGAGGCAGCAATCCCCCCAGCAACGACGAGAGCAGCAGCGACAGAGCACAGTTAGTTTTAGTGCTACCCAGCTCTCCTGTCCCCGCCTCCCTCCACCCACAAAACCCAAAAACACTTTAGTCCTGGCCAGCTTCCAGCTGCTGGCTCCGATTCAGAGCCCGATGCAAAGCTTCGCAATTCTGCTGGCATAATCTGTTTGGTTGAGCCCGGCCACTGTGCCTCACTGACTCGGCATTGTTTACCCCTGAGTAACAAGGATAACCTTCAACCCCCACTGCCCGGAGAGCAGCCCATCATCCCCGCTCCAGCCCAGGCAGGCACATCCCACTGGTACAGGAGGAAGAGGACCAAGCAGATCTATTTCACATCGGGAATTTTTCATGGCCTGTCTACCTTTAGCCTGCCTGGTCCTCCCTTTCCCAGCCCTCCCCTCCCTCGCAGGGTGTTCACAAGCCTACAGTACTGGAGATGCGGATTCTCGCCTGGGTTTAAGCCCGTGCCAACAGCCTAAGGAAACGCAGCAGGTTCATAGTCTGAGAATTCCAGTTTAACGCAGGGATCTGGGGGCTGGTGAAACCACAAGATGCTCAGCTGTGCTACCCGAAATCTGAGTCAGAGGGCATTTATAAGCCAACTCCCAAGCAGCAGCAGCTGTCTCCTCCTCCTCCCCCTGCCCCCACAGCCTCCCACTGTGCCATCAGATGTACACCTCGCTCCACACACCGCTCCCGGCTCTTCCGCAGGCGCTGCAGTCGCTCCAGTCTGTCACATTATCCCTCACGTGCAGTCCCAGCCATCCCAGACAGCCCGGCAGCGTTCCTGGCCTCCTTTCCCACATCCCATGCCACTCGGATGCCCACGAGCAAAGGCCAGGCAGAGGCTGGTGGCAGCTGGGTAGCCCACGTGTGACACAGGCCACCGCTGCCAGAGGCAGGACCCTTGCCTCCACCCCGTGGCACTTTGGGAGCACCAGCATTCCCAGACCCCAGGGAGGGGACTGAGGCACCACAGGCAGGATCAGAGCATTTAAAACCATCACCTGCTGGCAACATGTCACCTTCCCTCCTCCACAGCACTCCACCAGGGTGTTTCCTACTCCTAGTAGTACTAGTACAAGCTGTAGTGCCAATTCAGTCACATTACTACCAAGCACCTGTAACAGCATCTACTCCTCTGACAGCATCACACTGCACCTCCAGCATGGTATTGCACTGCATCAATTCTTCCCAGACAGTTTTTGATGGCTTGTTTTGGACATCTAACATAGGGAGGAAAGGATCAAGACACAGTGCTCAGCCAACTCAGTTCCCACAGCAACCATAACTTGTCCATATGAATATGGAACATTCCTGCCTTTATGAAAAGGCACAAGTGCTGTGCACAGATCCCTGGCAGCAGGAGACTCCCTTCCCTTTGGGAACCAGGGATCTTGCTAGGTCTCAAAAGAGTAAATCCCACCAAGCTTCATCTTCTGGAAAGCATGGACACAGTACTGACACACAGCAAAACCTGAATCCCAACAGCTTGGATGAACCCACAACTGAAAAAGTAAGAAAAAAAACCCCCACAAATGAAAAAATAAGAAAAATAGGGAACAAATTTATCTGTGACAGGAAGCACTCATTCCACAGTATCCAGCCAAGCTTTCCCTAACTATCTGCATTTTTCAGGAAATAAACTGTTTCACTTAATCAAACCAAATCAGATTCAAGTAAAAGATCCATGATTCCCTCTGATGACTTCAATCCACATTAAAAACAAACTCCCTGCAATCCAGTTTCAGCTCTAACTGGGGAAGCACACAGCAAAATCCACTCAGATAACCAGCAGTTTTTAATTAGATCTTTTCCCATCGGAAGCCAACAACCAGCCCAAGCTGCTTCCCCTTTAATACTCCCAGCCAGGCTGAGAGACAGATACAGGTCATCCAGACAAAACATCAACTAAAAAAACAAGGAGAACTTAAACAGATTTCTGGACCAGTTATTTTTAAAAGTCAAGAGTTTGGAGATTTGCTACAAAGCAATCAATTGTTGTAGGCAGAAAAAACTAATCAGATACTAGACCAGGAAGAATTAAATTTCTGACAAAAATTCAGTCTAAGAGTCATAACCTCAAGTTATTCATAACTAAATGCCTACCAAATACTGAATAACTTCACTTTGCAATCTGACACAGCCCAACCCAAATGCTTTACTGCAGCTTTTTCCAAGCCCCAACCACCAGCACAAGCCCTTCCAACCTGGATTTTTCCCTGGAGTTGCCACTGGAAGCCAACCATCCTGGCAGAGGGAGCGGCGCAGCGCTGGGCTCGTGCCCGAGCGTCTGGGAGAGACTGAGCTCCTGCCTCCCAAGCCTGTTGGGTTTGATTTCAACAGCATTATGAGAACAAAGTCCTTAACAAAACACTCCCTCACTGGGCTTGGAGCAAGTGTCTCTCTCCTGGGTGACTCCCTCCTGGCCGGCCCAGGAGATCCCTGTAGCACAACACAGGCCAGACAGCTTTCCACACCACTGCCCACATGGAAAGCTGCATTTTCCAGACTTTAACTGGGAGCCCTGGATTTAAGGCATTCCAAAGGCTCTAGAAGATGAGGATCTCCAGAGCTCAGCTCTCACCTGTAGGCAAGGACAGCTCCCACAGGCCCAGCCCCTGTCCCCACCCCACTCACACCACTTGAGGCAGGTGAGTTTCCACACAGGAAGCTGGGTCGGGGAGCTCATCTGGTTAAAACCAAGCCACAGGGAGTTAGTTTTAAACCTGGTTCTCTCCCCTGATCTGGTATGCAGCATGGCTGCACCAACCAGGCACTTCAAACAAGAAAATATTTAGGAAATTACAGCCTAAGCCTGCGTGGGAAGGATCCACAGGGCCTGGCAGGAGAAGCTGTGATCCACAGGCAGGTTGTGGGTTAAGGGAGCAGGAGGAGCATGATTCAGTTCCCAGCCCATGGCAGCAGCATCTCTGTGCCATCAGCCTGGAAAGGTGGTGCTCCAACCTAGCACAAAGAAGCTCAGACATTGGAGCCTTCCAGATCTGGAAAGGCCAGCTAACAATCCAGCAAACAGGGTTTTTCTTCCTCTGGGCTTTCTCAGAATTGTTAAGCAAACATGAACCAAGTCAGATTCCATTCCTACCACCTCCACAGCCAGGACAGCTCTCCCTTTGCTCCCACACACTGGTTTCCACCAGAGCCTGAATAAACATGAAACCCCTCCTCAAATGCACCCCAAGCATTGAGGGCAGCAGAATGACAAGCCCAGCTCAGCTGTAAGCTCTCTCTGACAAAACCAGATTCACCCTGTGGACTAGAGCTCTGGCCAAGGCTGAGCTTCCAAACCAAACCTGGAGAAGCCAGAGGGAGAGGGAGAAGCCTTCAGAAGACAAACAGGAAGGCAGCAGCCAGCAGCAGCATTGCTTTGCCTTTCACACTTCTCTGCACCTCCAACTGTAAAGGCTGGGAATTGCAGCCCTGAAAATTAAGCCTCTCAAGTGCCTTCTGCACACAAGACAAATACCCAAGTGAAAGCTGTCAGATGAGTCACTTGTACTCCCAAAGTGCATTGGAGATCATTAGGGACTTAGAAAAGCACTTGTTCACCATAAACCTACTAGTTATAAGAGGTTTTTCTGAAACACAACTAAGCATCTCCCCTGTAATCTGAAAGTGGAGACACTTGCTGCTGTGTGACCTGTTTCACTGCCAGATGAAGGAGTCTGCTTTACTCCATAGCCACAAACACTTGAGCAGCAGGCAAACAGCTACTTCAGAAACCAAGGAAGAGACACTGCAACAGTCTTGCTGCTCTGCCTCCCTCTTCCAAGAGTAACAGAGACTGCCACAGAATTACAGCACCAAAAACCTGAGTGACAGAGCTCAGAACAAATCATATAACTGCTGGGTCTTCAGGAACACCACCAGCCTGTGACCACAGCAGAACACAACAGCTCTAGGCCAAGGCCCTGCTCTGCAGAACACTGACCCGCTTCTGTCTGCATATCTGATACAAAACCCAATTACTAAAGGCACTTTCCAGCAGAGAGAAGGATCATGATTATATAGGCAAAAACCTGGCCATGTGACACTCCAAATCTAAAGGCCAACAAGACCAAGGGAAGTAAGTGTGCTCCTTTTCTGGAGCACAGGTATGGAATCTCCCTATTCTGGATGTGTACATGGCATCCAGCATTTCTTTGGGGCAGGCAGAATAGCTCTGTCAGCTTCAGGTGAGCTCCTGTTCAGAGTCTGACTCTGCCTCAGCACCTCCAGCTAAGCAGAGCTACCTTTGGGGTCCCTGCATCCTAGAGCATTTTATTCCCTGATTCAAGGCCATGTATATCAGGTCAGCTGCATCCAGCGCTGTCTGGAATGTTTTCTTGGGGCTGCAGAGGAAGAGCAGAGGAATTTACATTACGGTATCAGAGACACTTTTTGGACGGCTAAACAAGTGATAGGTCATTAATTGACTGCAGTTAAGAGCAAAGAGGAAGCCGGTTTAGTCATCAGCTAGTCTGGGTTTGCATTTGTCCTTCAGTTTTCCTTAAATAAAGCAGCCACAGAGTCATTAAAGCCTGATGGGCCACAACTAACAGCCTTTTAACTTGGCACCTGAAGCCTCTCCCATACGAAGGAAGTCATTTAAGCATCTCCTATTTCTTCACACAATGGACTGTCAAGTTAGAGCAAAATAATGCCTGCTTTGTTGCTGTTAAATGAGCAGAGCTTAATGAATGAGATATCAATGTTGCTGGGACATTTGGGGTACCTACATGTCTTCAAAGTTCCTTTCAAACAAAGCACTGCCTTCAGCTGAAAGCAGCCACAGGTATACAAATCCTACCGTGGGAGCTTTACTCCCAGCTCTACTAAAGCTGGAAGTTGTGCCTAGTTTCAAAAGCTGGTGTATGTAGCAGCACCCAGCAAGGCCCAGCTTTAAAGCCTGGCAGCAGGCTTTAAAACGAACCAGCAGCCAAGCTAAGAAATTGTCCTTGCCCACACTCTTATCCAGAGAGGTGATAAACATATGCAACAGCTTTAAAATCACACTCCTTGTGCAGCAGCTGCTCAAGGACAGGCAGCTGCTCCAGCAGCACCGTCAGGAGATGCTGACTCCTGCCTCTGTCAAGGCCACGCTGCCTCTCCCATCTCCAGCACCACACAAAAGCCACTAGAGGTGCTGCACTGAGAAGGTGCTGCCTTTCCCCAGAGAGGACTGAGCCAGACGTGCAGCAGTTGTGAAGCACCATGACCCTGTCCCTGAAGCCACCAGACAGGTTCTACAATGACACCACTGCACCCCGAGCCTGGTGCTTGGAGAGCTCCTGGAATAGCAACCCACAAACCTCGGGGGTTGGTCAGCCCGGACATCCCCACACAGACGGCTCTGACAAGGGGCAAAGCTCACCACGGAGTATCATCAGCTGCAAACTGATCTTTACAGACACCCAACTGTAGGTGTGGCAAGCTGAACCTGCAGCAGCAGCCCCAGAGGCTGAACTCGCAGCAGCAGCCCCAGCTGTGCCCAGAAGGGGATAGATAACCCTGCCGGTGTGCATGCAGAGTGCTGAATCAGCCCGTCCCCTCGCATTGCCCAGGCTGATCCCAGCACGGCCTTGCTGCCACAGTAAAGTGTCTCCACACGTGCTTCCCCAATAGCATTAGTGAAAGGTCACGAACTTCTGCCATCTCCTCTCCACCACGTGTAATCCTCTTAGTGCTCAAAGGGGCTTCTTCAACACAAGTGCAAGCTGGGATAAATTTAGTTTGACCTGAAGATGACAACTGAAAAGCTTGAGGGACCATGAATAGATTAAAGTCCAAGCATTTACTGCTGGAATAAGGTCTCTTCCCCAAGCTCTGCCCTTTAAAGAGTTTAAGTTGTAAAAAGACAGTCCTTTCACCTGTTATAGCTACTACATTCATGGTGGATCTCCAGATTCATAAGCCTGCCCAAGCAAGGAATTGCATGATAATCTAGTCTAACAGTGGCTCCTGCACAAGCAAAAACCCCACAGACTCAGGAATTCTTCAGGAGTGACTTGACTTGGAGCAGAGACAAAACACCACATGAGATAAGGGGTCTCTGCTCACTGATCACCTACCCAGAAGTGACTCAAGGGCAAGGCAAGCAGCTCCAACAACCTGTTCCAGGCTTAACCACCTGCACTATATTCTGCATTTTAGCAATCAGCTGCTCAGCCTTACAGCCATCAGGTGTGAATTCCTGCACAAGCCAAGGTCCAGGTGCCAAAGTAACTCCCCCATTTATAGATCACAGACACCCCAGGATTCACATCTTTGCTGACTGCCAGCTTTTGCATGGAGAAGACCCATTATCAACCTATGAAACATCAGGAACAGCTCCTGCACTTTCTAGCTCCAAAGACAGGACAAAGCCTGCAGAGCTGCTGCATTCAGGCCCTCCTTACCCTACCCAGAGAACCCAGCTCCAACATTAAGGAAACAAGGCTGGGACTGCAAGGAGACCATTAACTCTGAGCTGCTGATGCTTTGGCAGATGCTGACTCATCCACGAATTTACAGCTGATAACTGCTGGCTCCCTTATCAATACCTTCACATTTCTATTGTCCCAAGGCAGCCCCTACTCCAGCCCAGCATCCTTTGAGAACTGAGGAATTCTTTCCTCACAACACCATAAGCATTGTGTCACTACACAAGGGATTTGACACAAGCTGAAATCCTCCTGTGTGGATAACTACTGCTGAGCAAGGCTCCCACCCTGCTCCCCAGCACTCACTGGGCAGATGTCTCCAGCTGCCAAAGCAGGGAAAAAAGCTGCTTGGGTGTCCCCAAAGCACAACTTTGGTTTCCCTGCAGCAAAAATAACATTTGCTAGAGGAAGGCCCTCTGTTTTACACCCCAGTGCCAGTGTGTCTGCCCTATGAGAGATCTTCCACAGGACTTATCACCTATCACCTGAAACAAGCAGTTTAACACCACTGGGAAACTCAAGAGTTTCCAGACAAGGCATCACCAGCAAGACCCTCTGCTCCAGACATCCCTAGGAAAAACCAGAGTAAATGACAGAACACACAGATTTGCAAGCAGCAGGTCAGTAAAAGCTCCTACTTCAGTGCCAGGCAAACACCCCCATCCCTCAGAGAAGAGTTCTCTAAGTCAAATACAGCACTGCAAGTTAAAATTGCTGTGCCAGCTCTTGAGCCCAGACACAAAACCAGAACTAACCCACACCTTCACAGGATCAATCTGCTCTAGCAGGCAGAGACATCTCCTTGATAAATCAGGTTAATTTCAGCAAGCTGAAACTTAATCAGGAAATACCATGAACATGTTTCTAAGAGTCTATGAAATATTCCCATTCCAAATGGGGTAGGAAGGGCTATAGCAAAGACTTCAACAAGGAAGCCAGAAACAACTCTTTCATTAACCCACTGCAAGGAGATAAAAAAAAGCATTAAATTTATTTCTCCTTTATGCTTCCAGTGCACCCAGATCAGATACAGCACTGGCTACTACTGTGCCAGGGGACAAAAAAAAAACAACCAACACACCAGCTCAGCACAATGCACCACTAACCTGAAAGGGTTAATATTCACTACACCACTGCTCAGGAGTAGGCAGCACAGCCCCCAATGCCACTTTACCAGACAGGTTTCAAGCAATGCTGGCCATGGATCCAGGCCTCCAAGCAGGCAATTCACTTCCCCTGGTATTTCTGCAGCGCCAGCACGGGATCACATGGCCAGATCAGCCCCAGGTCCACACTGCTAAGTCCTCAAATACCCAGGAGATTAAACTGCACTGGAAGTCATCTGGTAGCAGTCATTTTGTTAGCCCAGAACAAAGTTGCACTGTACGGGCATCAAGCAGACCCACACGGTGTGCAGCCACTCATTTAGAGCTTTTTTCCACACCCATTTGATTAAACTCAGATTACCCACCAGGCCAAGGCAGCCCTGCCTCCATGTGACTGCAGAGAAACCTGCTCTGCCCAGGGAACCCTGCAAGGTCACCAGCTGGGGAGGCTCAGCCCTTCACTCCCCACTTTGTTTTGGGAATCTATCCTGAGGGGTCAGCTTGTTTCCAATAAAGGCTGAAGTGTTTATTGACCCTGTAATTCAGAGGCTGGAGAGGCAGGAGCAATCCCTTTCAAGTGCCCAAACCCTGGCACAAGCAAGCATTGCTGCTCAGAGGTGTGCTGGCAAAAGGAGAGTCAGGCACAGGTACATTTACTGGCAGACCTGGGCTGCTGCAAAGGGACAAAAGCACGTCCTTCACTTGGATAAAAATAAGACCAGACCAAACACTCTGCTTTGGCACAGAACTCCTGTCTTGAGGCAGCAGAACATGCCCACTCCCCTCAGCCTGGAGCAAACAGAAGCTTGCAGCACTGATTTCATCACACCAAGCTTGCTTTGCAGGGAAGTCTGCACCCACCTGTGCTCTTACATGCACGTTAGCTGACCTGTGGCAAACATGGTTTTTCAGAATTCTTTTGCAATTTCAATGTATGCAGCAACTCAGCCTGGCTAACCTTGGGAGCAGATGACTGCCGACTAAAGGAGCCTGCTGGAGGTATTCCCACCAGCAGGTCAGGCAGGGAGCACTCACATCCTGCCCACAATGCCCCACAGCTCGGCAAGCAAGCCTTCCCAGGCACCTCCACACAGCCAGGGAATACACAGAGTGCTCATTTCAGGCACACAAGCAAAGACCCCCTGGTACCAAGCATGCCAACACCCACACCACTAAGGATCACCACCACCTGTTCACCAGGTCCCACCAAGCACCTCCCCACCCCTGCAGCCCCCCTCCATCACCTGGCAGGGTGTCACATTTGCCTTTTGTGACAGGCGTGGTGCAGACTCCACTGAAATCCAGAGAGTTGTCCAACATGGCATTTATTCGGCGGAAAATATCTGCATTGCTGCAAGTGGAAAGTGCAGGGGCATTCGGGCTATCCCAGCAGTCTTTTATGCTCCTCACAGGATCTTCTTTCTGGTAAAAAAGAACCAGTATGTTTGTCAAATAGGCAAATACTCAGCTTTCAACACATTGTGGAAAGCCTGGACTGCCTCCAATATTCACATTAGCTTAGGTCTTAGCAACACTCAAACCCAATTCGTGGCATTAAAGAAGCATTTAAGCAAACGGGTCAGTAATTTGTCAGCAGGGCACACTGGAGCAGAGTGCCCATCACACACAGGGAGCAGGGATGGACTCCGGGCTGACAGCACAGCAAACCAGCTGGGTTGTGAACACAGCTCCTGGCTGTTTGTCCAGCAGAGATCTGATTAATGAGGGTACAACACCTTCTACCCCACAATCAGTCTCCTGACACCAAGGGACAAGTGGGATGCTCACGGTCCAGGCAGACACCACAAGGAACCACAGCAGCTCCTCTGATGCACGGCAGGGGAGCACAAGGCTCACCTCACTACCCACCATAGAGTTCTGAACAGTACCTCAGAATGATCCAAGTCAGCAGCAATCACTTCAGGTGCACAGAAAAAAAACCCAAACAACACTGCTTCCCAGCTAATCAAACAGCCCCAAATCCTGAGGAAAGGCAGAAGATAAAATCCTTATCTTCCCTTCAGGCAGCAGCACCTGACCACAAAGGTAGTTACTCCAAAGCATCTCTGCTTTAGCACAACCCGACATGGACACACCAGCACCCTAAAAGAGGATCACCCCTTGTAAAGCTTCTGCCTGAGAAACATCAAACCCCTCCACTGAATCAAGTTAAACTGAAACCCAAAGAACTGAAGAGCATCAAGTCTGGCAAGCGAGCCCCTGCTCCTCCAGCACACACCGACGCGCTAAACGGGGCCGTTTGTACTTGTCAAGAAAACAATACAGGCACCGCTTGGCTGTGCTTCTGCAAGGCTCAGGCCTCACTCACTCACCTCCCGTTCTGCTTCACTCGCAAACAAGCCTGGAGCACCCAGCTGGTTTTAGTTTCAAATGACCCCTTGCGGATCGTTCAAGGAGGCTGGTCGAAACTGAACTTCACATGGAGACGGGAACATTAGCCCAGCCCACGCCTGGCACTCGCATTCCACCCCCCAGCTCGTCATTAGACGCGCACGATGTGAGCCTTTTCTCCAGCTACCCACCGCATGGGTAAAAAGCACAGGAAACCCAGTCCTGGGAGCAGCAGGAACACGGACAGCTCGCACCGTGCCTTCAGCAGGGACCTGAACAATCCCTGCAGAACTCCAGCCCGTTTACAACTATTGGCATTTCTTCAGCGCTGAGGGCTGCGATCTTTGGCTATTGAAATGCTCAGAGCTGTGCAGGAAATCACGCTATGAAAAGTCAGTGCCCATAAAGGAGACAGAGGAGTCCTGCAACTTTATTCGAATAAAGGGAGAGACTGTCCACTGGGGCATAGACCCGTGAGGTTTTCTCCCTCACGGTTTCAGAGGGCACAGCCTCCTTTCAGCCTAAACTCCCGGCCGCATGTTGCCCTCTTCCTTCCCCCATCAGCCGAGGGACTCGGAAGGTGCGGCCTTCCCGAACCGCCTACCACATATTCCCCCTTTAAACACGTCATTTTCCCCCCAAAGATCAGAAACTCCGGCTGAGTTTGTCTGTCTGTTTCAGGAGCCAAACTGTCTGGTTTCTCTAACAAACCTGCGGCTTGAAGTTGGTAGAGACATTAAGAACCATTTAAAAGAATTAACACCCATGGAATTGTTTGTAAATGCACGAATATCAGAGCACACCCCCAAACAAGTGAACATTTACAAGAGTGAAACAGGTAAGGCTAAAACCGAGCTGAAGGCTGAGAAAGGAGGCAGAGCGCGTTTTAAGTCATCTTTATAAAGAGCAGCTGGAGTACAGAAGCTCAAATTACAAAAGTATTGCCAGTCATCCTTAATAAAAAGGAGTGCCGCATCAGGCTGCCTTGGCATAAGGATGAAACTCCGCATTCTACTCCCGCTCCTGGTGAAAGAACCACTTCCAGCGGGAGGCAGAGCTTTTCCCGAGGAGTCTGCACTAGCAAGACAAAATAACCCGGAGCAGCCAGCCGAACGCCCCACCCGCTCCTTCTCATTCAGCCGCCACCACTGGCAGCACCAGCCCTGCTCCAAACGGGCACAGAAACCAGCGAGCACACAGACAAGCCTTTCCACAAGAATCCCTTCTGCTGGAGAGATTTTAACCCTAGACTCTCAAGGATATCCTTGGGATACTGCAGTCATGCTGGACACAGGGTGGGGGGATCTTGCAGCACTGCAACCCCTTGTAGGAAGGGGCTTGTAGCGCACCCTCCCCTCTCCTAAACCTGAAAATAAAATACTCCTTTGAGAAGAGGTCTCCAGAGCACTCAGAGCCAGCCCAAACCACCCCCAAGAGCCTGGAGAGGATGGTGGAGGAGTTTGCAAACTGGAGAATCCACCAAGTGCTTCTGTCTCGGAGTCAACACTCTAAATCCCAGGGAAACACCTCGCCTGAGGCAGCATCCCCAGAGCCGGTGCTGCTCACCATCCCCAGCCAAGACAGCAACTCCAGAGCCCAGGGACGATTCGCTGTCCCTGCCCCACCTGGAAGGGTTTGGCAAATTCAACAGTGCCTCTCCAGGCTTCCCTAGCAGCCTCCACACTGCAGCTACAAACTACAAATCCCCTCTGCTTCCAGTGGTGGGCTCTCCTGGCGCCACATGAAACACCCTGGGGTGTAAGCAGTGACCCAACAGCCATTCCATCCTGCTATACCTCACAATCCCAATCCAGAGGCACAGACACAGTTTTATCAGGGGATAAACGAGTCAATGGAGAGGCTGATCCAGCTGACAGGTGCTTTAAAAGCCACCAGGAGTCAAACACCACTTCTTAACACCTGGTAAGACACCCAGTCTCTTAAGAGAGTTGCAAGTTTCTACAGAAGCCTCTGGATAAGAACCAAAGGAGAAGGACAATTCGGTTCTCTGCTGCAGGCTCACAGAGCAAATGATTGTGAGATTGCAGGTTAAGTCACTGGATGTCAGAAACACAGACCCAAGCAGCATCATACATGGACACACAGCAAGAGGAAGCTCAGGCAGGAGGGCAGTCGTCCACATCCTGACTCAACCAAGAGCTTCCAAGCAGGAAAATTCACTCCCAACAACACTGAGGCTTCAAGGAGGGTGTTGAAAGGCTCCAGATCCCTCTTGCAACCCCAAACAAACACATGGCATTGAGAAAAGGAGTGCCAAGAAACAGGGAGGAGCTGCCCTGCCTCAGAGTAACAGAGCACAGCAAGCCTTACCACCACGGCAGAGAGCTCTTGTTTTCCTGCTGCTCATCAGGAAGCTGGCAGGTCCCTGGAGCTCCCACTCCACCTGCCCCAAGCAGAGTTCACCTGCAGGAGGGGCCACTCCAGGCACCACCAGCAGCACTCGGTGCTACAGCACACACCTGTGCAGCAAAACACCCCAAAGATGTCCAAGGCAAGGGGAAATGAGGAACCTCTGAGGCACACACACCTGCAGGAAACCCAGAGATAATGAAATCCCAGGGCTAGGCAGAACCTGCAGCATCACAACAGCACTAGCACAGGATTAGGATAGCCTAATCCTTAGGGAAGTCATTAAACACAGCCTGGCTGCCAGGATGGCCAAGATGTACATTAGCTCCCAGGGATGCTGGGGAGCAGGCAAGGCTCATCCACCTCAGCTACAACCCAGCCTTTGCTTTTTACATCTTCCATGGAAATCTCACGCAGGCAGCACCATGCTGATGCCCAGAGGGGTTCTTGGAGCTGTAGCTACAGCCAAGAGGGCCTGCAATCCCAAGGCAAAATTTAAGATGCTGTTAAAATGGTGCCCATGTCAACATAACCAAGCTGAGATGGCTCCACACTTCAATAAAAGGCAGCTCAAAAAATCCTTTATTGTTGGTATGTTTTGCTTCCCAAACTGAAGGCAGCTACACCCGTGCAAAACACAACACTGGTGTAACTGTTTCCACCAGGCACACATTCCCACCCCAGCTCATCCTAAAAAGTGTTAGGCAAGGCTGCACCAGCTCTCCCACCATCAGCAAGGCTAACGACAAGCAGCTGTCCTGGGGTTCAGTGAGTAGAGACATCTTGAACACACCTGGTTTGAATTAAGACTGGTCTTAATTCACAGGGGAGCACTGACTTCAGAACAACTCCAGTTTTGCCAAAATCCCTTTTTTAAAAAGACATTTCACCATCAGGGCAGCTATTTTTTAAATTTTTTTTATTTTTTTGAAGGCATCACTCACCAGAAGCTTCGTACATGAGCAATACCCATAGCTGCCTGGTGCAGCAGACTGTCAAAGCTGAATAAGGTTTTAATTGGTTTTGGGAGACTGTTCCAGTTGGGACAAACTGCAGGAAAGTAACGGGGTCCTGGAGCTCTTCCCAAGCCCAGCTGTACCCCAAGTCCCTCATCAGCACTCCAGGTGCCAGCACACCTTGTTAGCCCGTAACACAGGCACCACTAATGAGCGTTAATTGGCTTCAGCTGGGGAACAGCAAAGGGCAAAAAAAAGAACTTGCTTTTCAGCAGACTTGTCTCACACAGAAGAATCACCTTTGTCCATACTCAGTTATGAACGGAGTCTCCTGTATCACCCCTCACCCCAGCCAGACACTACATGGAGCTTTCAGCATACGGTTTACAAATAAAACAGCACCTTTGGTCACCTTTTACAATAAAAAAAAAAAAAAACAAACACTTGCATGAGTACAAGTGCCCACTCTAGCCAAAATATGCCCCACCACGCACACCCGAGTTCAGCTTCATCCCCCTAAAGCCCCGGGAAGGGTGGAAGCGCAGGTTGCTAGGCTAGGCAGCGGTTCCGTGGCGTTTCCCTGAAGGCAGGGTCAGTTGTGTTCCCTGAGCTCCACCAGACCCCGTGTTCCCCGCGGGTACCTCAGCAGCCGGGCTCCCTCGAGGCCAGTCCGAAGGGAACGGGGATCCCATGGCAGCGCTCCGCCGGCAAGCGGGGCGATTCCCTGCAGGGCCGCCCTGAGGGCTCGGTGTCCCGCTGCCCTCTTCAGGCAGGTGGAACGGGCGGGAACGCCGCCCCCGGCAGCTCCACCGCGTGGAACCACGTGGCGGGGCGGCCTCGCGAGGCGGCACGTGCTCGCACTTACCGGCGGGAAGGCCATGGGCAGCACTACGGACGGGCGGGCGGTCCCGGAACGCAGCACGGACAAGCCAAAAGGATAACGAGAACACCGAGAACGGCGCAGCCCCTCTACCGGCCCCCGGCTTTTATGGACCGGGCCGGCCGGAGGCGGGGGCGGGGGGGGTGAGGGCGTGGAGGGAGGGGCGGGGGTGCCGCTGAGGGGCGGGGCTGCTGCGCATGCGCGCAGCACGCGGCGGCCGCGTGGCGGCTGCCCCGCCGCCATCGGGCGGTTCCCGCCACAGCCCCGCGGAGCCGCCTCGCCGTGAGGGGAGCGGGCAGCCGCGGGTTAACGTGGCGTCACGCGAGGCATTCTGTCAGCCCCTCTGAGCTCGGCACTGTGCTGTCCGGCTTCTGCCACCCTCCCAGGGACACCTCAGTCCTGGCAGCTGCCACCTGCAGGATGTGGCACTCGCCGTGCCCCCGCCATGAGGGGAGTGGGATCCCCTAGGTGTTAAATTGAGGGCCCCAAGGGGCGGCTTAGTGTCATCATTTCTTCACACATGGGCTGTGGTGCTCACTCAGCCCCTCAGAAGGGATGGAAGCCCCGAGCGGTTAAATCAGCCCGTCTGAGTGGAATGGGGTGGTGGTGGCACTGTGGTGCCCAGCTGTAGCCCCTCAGGTCATCTCAGTACCAGAAGCTCTCCACTCATGGGCTGTGGTGCCCACTGAACACCTCATGAGGGAATAGGACTCCTGAGGGGTTAACTCAGCTCCCCTAAAGGGAGTAAGATGGTAGTGGCGCTGCCCAGCTGGAGCCCCCTGGGGACATCTCAGCACTGGCAACACTTCATGTTCCTCTGAGGGGAGCGGGACCCCGAGGCCAGTGACGGGAGTTCAGGACTTAAATCAGCCCCTCTGAGGGGTCTGGGATAGTAGCGGTTCTGACTTTTTCTTCAGCACCTCTGGGGCCACTCACCACACAGAGGCTGCGTGTTCACCGGGTGCCCTTGTGAGGGTGTGCAGAAAATTACATTCTGAAAAGCCAGTATCCATAAAGGAGACAGAAGAGTCCTGCAACTTTATTAGAATAAAGGGAGAGATTGTCCACTGGGGCATACACCCGTGGGGTTTTCTTTCTCTCTCAGTTTCAGAGGGCACAGCCTCCTTTTTAGCCTAAACTCCCGGTCTCATGTTGCCCTCTTCCTTTCCCCATCAGCTGAGGTACTCGAAAGGTGCAGCCTTCCCAAACCGCCTACCACATATTCCCCCTTTAAACAAGTCATTTTCCTCCCAAAGGTCAGAAACTCAGGCTTGTAGGGACCCTTTGTTTGTTTCAGGAGCCAAACTATCTGGTTTCTCTAACAAACCTGCAGCTTGAAGTTGGGAGAGACATTAAGAACCATTTCAAAGGCTTTCATACCCATCCCCTCACCCATGGAATTGTTTTTAGATACATGAGCACACATCTTTTCTGTCAAGGGGAATGGGGTTCCCCAAGAGCAGCCTCAGTGCTGCCAACTCCCACACGCAGGCTGTGATGCTCACTGAGCCCCTCGTGAGGGGATGGGACCTCCAAGGGCTTAAATCAGTCCCTCTAAAGGGAATGCAATGATGGCACTGCCTGGCTGGAGTCCTGAGGACCCTCAGTGCCAGCAGCATTCCATGCACGGGCTGTGGCACTCATGGTGCTCCTTCTGATGGATGAGACCCCCAAAGGGCTCTCAAATGAGCCCCCCCGTGAGGGCAATATGTTGGTGGCAGTGCCCATCTGAAGCCCCCCAGGGACACCTCAGCACCAGCATGTCTCCACACACACAGGTTGTGGCACTCACTGAGCTCCCTCTGAGGGGATGGGGCACCCCATGACTAAAAAAGGGGTTCCCCAATTGTAGCTTCAGTGCTGGCAGCTCCTACAGATGAGCTGTGGCATTCACTGTCACCCCTGTGAAGGGATGGGACGCCCAAGGGGTTAAATGAGCCCCTCTAAGGGGAATGGGATGATGGCACTGTGGTGCCTGGATGGAGCTCTCCAGGGGACACCTCAGTGCCAGTAGCTCTCCACTCACTGGCTGTGGTGCTCACTGAGCATCCCATGAGGGAATGGGACCCCAGAGGGGTTAAATGAGCCCCTGTGAGGGGAATGGCATGGTGGTGGCACTGCAGTGTCCATCTGGAGCCTTCACAGGGACCCCTCAGTGCTGTCAGCTCCCACACACAGGCTGTGGTGCTCGCTAAGCCCACTCTGTGAGGAATGGGATCCCCAAGGGCTAAAATCATGCCTCTAAGGACTTAAATCAGCTCCTCTGAGGTACTGGAATGGTGGCAGTGCTGTGGCTCTCAGCTTCACAACCCCCACAGTGCCAGTCACTTGCCACACGCAGGCTGGGTGTTCACTGAGCCCACTCTGAGTGGAATGGGACCCAAAGGGGTTAAAATGGGTTCCCCAAGGAAAATGGGGTGATGGCAGTGCTGTGGTGCCTGGCTTTAGCCCTTCCAGACCCCCTTTGGCTCCAGCAGCTCTCCACAGGCTCAGCACTCTTTGGGCTCCCCATGGGAGAATGAGTCCCCCAAGAGCTTAAATCAGTCCCCCTGAGGAGAATGGAGCGGTGACACTGTGATGCCTGGCTGCAAAATCCCTCACAGGGACGCCTCAGTGCTGGCAGCTCCCACACACAGGCTATGCTGCTCACTGAGCCTACCATGGGGGAATGGGACCCCCAGGGTGTTAAAGTGAGGTCTCCAAGGGCATCTCTCCACATACAGGCTGTGGCACTCGCTAAGCCCATGAAGGAATAGGACCCCAAGGGTTAAATCGGCCTCCCTAAGGGAAAGAGGGTGGTGGCATCATTGTGCTCCCTGTGAGGCAGCTGCAGCTCCTGTCCTTATGGGAAGGGGCTTTTTTCCTATGGAGCAAGCACTTGGCACCCAGTGCTTGCTGCTGCTGCTCCAGCCAGGGATTCCTCACCCATCAGAAAACACAAAGGGGTTTTTTTCATCTCTTACCCGGAAAAAGCAGAAAGCCCCTCACCCTTTTTGTGGCAGCGGAGGCGGTTCGGGATTCAGACCTTCCCGCACGTCCTTTGCTCATCCTCTGCCTCTGGTGCCGGGCCTGACTCTGCGCTGAGCTGCAGCTTTGGATGGAGAGAGCCAGTGCTCACTGAAATCCCACCCAGTCCGTGCTGGGAGGAGAGATCTTAATAAAGAGTCAGATTTCCTTCTTTTTTTGTAATCCCAGTTTGGAGATGAAACGCCTCCCCGAGCTGGCCCCAGGAATCCCTCCAGTGACACTGCAGAACAGACCCAGCCCTGACGTAGCAGGTATTTCTGCGGTCGAAGCATGAGCAATTCTGCCTTGAATAAATAGCTGGAACCCTCCCAAGACTCCTCAGATCCCTGGTCTGACGGAGCACCTCCTGCCCTGGAGGGTTCACTCCCACACCCTGTGCCAGGTTTTCTCCAGGACCCAGCAGCCACCCACCCCTGGGACACTCTGCATGTTTCCAGTCAGCTAAGGGATGGCTGGTCTCCTGATGTCCCATGTGGCTGCCCTGGGGAGGCTGGCAGAGCCCGGCATGGGGGGAATTTGGGGTTGATATGCCCACAGAACAGAGAAGGAAAAGGGAGCAGGTTGGAGAAGAGCTTTATTGGGAGATCCTGAACATAATAAATAAGGGTTATATCAGGAGATGACAGTGAGGGACTGGGGCCACACTGTGCTCCATGGGGGCTGGAACTGCTTCTGCCCTTCCAGATAGGACACTTCCCTGCATCCCATCTGCTGCATCCTGCTCCTTCCGCCCAGCAGCAAAGCTGGCCCAAGGGTCGCTGCCTGCCGCCCCTTTTGGGATCGGGGCAGGGAATAACCTGGCAGAAACGGGGGCAAGGGAGTGTTTTGGGGAGCAGCACGGGGCAGAAGGGGTGGGAGGGCAGGGCCATGGGCACGGCAGAGCCCAGCTGTCACTGTGTCAGGGCCTGGATGATGTCCTTCACCAGCATGGTGCCGATGACCATCTTCTCGCTGTTGATGGTCAGCTGGGCTGTGGAGCCCTCCCGCCGCTCCAGGGTGATGAGCACCAGGCTCCCGCTTGTCACCGTCTTGGCTGCAAACCTGTGGGGTGGTGAACACAGGGCTTCAAGGCAACCTGTCCCCTGTCACCCTCTGGTCCCGTGGGATGCTCTGGTGGGGACAGGCAGGTGCCTGCCACCCACGGCCACTGTCCCATTTGGGTTCATGCAGGCTCCTCATCCTAAAGGAAGCCATGAGTGTCCCCACTGTGATTCAGGTGGGAACGGAGGGGTGACAGCGCCTGCCTGATCCAGGTGTGAAGGTGCAGCTACCTGTACTCATTGCTGGCACCGCAGGGCACACGGCCCACGTTGGCAGCTGAGGTCACTTGCTGGACGATGGTGTGGTCACTTTGGCATTTCTCAGGCAGTGTCAGCTTCTCTGTGATCTCGCTCATGCCCATCAGCTTCCCTAGAGCAGGCAACAGAGGCACCTGCCTGTCTCTGGTCACACACCCTGCTGGGCCCTGCTTTGACATGCCCAAAGCAAGCCCCTCCAGCTCCCTAAATTCAGGTTCCCCATGACATCCTGAGCTGGCTGCTCTGCTTGCTCTTGGTTCAGGATTCAGTGGAGATGGGAAAATCCTTCATAACCCTTCCTGGGCTCATCCCTATGTGCCTGCCTGGTGGCAGCAGCCACATCTCTGGGGATGGGCTCCTCTGGACAGTGGCAGCAATGGGGCCAGGTGCTTCAGGGCACCAAGCACCCCCTACTCAACACTGCCCCCATCCATGGGGTCAGGATGGGGATGTGCTGATCCAGAAGCATGGGGACACAGGGTGTCATTCACAGACACAGTTCTGGGAGCGCCAGGGTGACATGGGCCCTTCACACTTTGTGGAGACCCAACAAGGCCACCCTGGCACCAGGGTGGTCACCCCAGCCCACAGGCTGGGGGTGCAGGGAGGGGTGAGGGGAGCAGAGCTAGTCTAGGAGCCAGCTGAGCAGCCACTTACCCTCACCCGGCCGTGCCAGGTGCTCTAGGGCCACAGTGAGGGCGGCAGAGGGGACAAAATTGGGGTGAGTGTCAGTGGTGGGTGCCCGTGCAGCACTCTGTCCCCATCCCTGGCCCCACTCACCCTGCTCCTTCTTGAACTCGTTCTCGCTCATGAAGACAGGGGCCATGAGCTCCCCCACGGGTGGCTGGATGGAGACGTAGAACTGGCGCGTGTGGGTGCTGGGGAGACAGGTGGGTCAGAGGGGCATGTGCTCAGATTATGTCCCCTCTCCATGTCCTGCTTCCCATCCCTGCCCTGGGCAGGGGTGACTGCTGAAACTGTGGCACAAAAGGGCTCAGGAATGGGGAGAATCTGTCAGGCTGGACCTGGAGCTGCTGCTGCCTCCTCGTCCCCTGCAGGGAGGCCTGTGCATTTTCTGCTGTCCCCCAACCCCCCTACACCCATCTGACTGTCTCCTCTTCCCTGGAAGGACTCTGGTGCCTGTCCTGCTGTCCTCCATCCCCTCATGCCCTGCTTCTGCTGTCTCCTGTCCCTTGCTATGTGGAGGGATGTTGATACCTATCCCACTTTCCCCATCTCTGGAGCACCTGATGCCCTGAATCCCTGGGGACACCCATCCTGCCCTGCCCGGCGCTAGATGCTCACCACAGCTGGAAGTTTGCCGCCTGGGTGGAGTCGCAGAAGTCGATGCCCATCACCACGGTGGCCGTGTCCCCTGGTGCCAGGTGCTCTGGAACCACAGGGCTGCCACTACATCCCACATTCCCACCCAACCCCTGTCCCCACTCCCCCCTCAGCGTCACGGCCACGCCGTTCCATGCCATACCGATCTCAGGGAACTCCTGTATCCGCATGCCGGACAGTGGCTTGGGTTCGTTGACCCGCAGGTTCTTCACCTCGGCGTCGGTGTTGTTGGAGATCTGGATCTGCACGGCCACCATGTGGGGGTCGCTGGGGAAGGGCCGGCGGCTGAAGCAGTACTCCACCGCCAGCCCCTCGCCCGCCATGCGGTGCAGCAGCTCGTAGGTCTTCACCGCGCTGAACGCTGGGCTCAGCAGCTGCACCAGGGGACAGCACGGGCTGCTCAGGGCTCCCTGCAACCCCTGCAGCTGGCAGAGGGCCCAGGAGCCCCCACAGGTGACAGGAGCTCCCCAGGGAGGGCATGGGGGACACTTACGGTGGGTGTCAGGGAGGTGTCGGTGAGAGTGAGGCCCTCCAGGTCAGTCACCAGGCTGGTGGAGATGATGCTGCTGGAGGGGATGGGCTGGGGAGGAGGTGGAGTGACTGCAAGGTGGGAAGGGGGGAGGAAAGGTTAACAGAGCTCACAGCCCCATGGCTGTGAGCATAGCCCCATGGGGACACCCACACAGGGACAGTTCTAGTGGCTCAGCTCCATGGGGACAACCACATGGGGACAGCCATATGAGGACAGAATGGTGGCACAGTGCCATGGGGACAACTCCACGGGCACAGCCTCATGGGGATAGCCCCATGGGGACAGCCATGTGGGGTCAGCCCTGGTGGCATAGTCCCATGGGGAGAGCCACACAAGGACAGCCCAGTGGCACAGCTCCATTGGTGCAGACACAACCCTGTAGGCTGTCCCTGTGCACAGCCACACGGGGACAATCCAATAGGCACAGCCGCCTGTCCCACAGCCATCCTCTGGGGACAAGAACCCCTCACCACACCTGTTCTTGTCCCAGCTTTGCAGCTCCCAAAGGACCCATGGAGTCCTGATAGCACTGGGGTGAGTGCTCATGCCTCAGTTTCCCCAGCACCATCACCACGGCCATTTGCGTATTCCAGGCAGCCACTCACAGTCATCCAGGTCAAGCAGGGAGATCTCCTTGGAGCTGGCCTTGCTGCTGGGGGGCTGCAGCGGGGCAGAGATGGGAGTTCAATAGGGGGTCCAGGTATCCCTGTGCAGCCCCCCTCCCAGCCCATCCCAGCCCTCACCGCCTTCCTCTGCTTGGCCTCTGCCTCGGAGCCCGAGTCGGAGCCAGAGGAGCTGCTCTCGGAGGTGCTGGCCTCTGATGAGGTTTCAGCACGGCCCTTCCTCCCCTGAGGGGCCTTCTTCTTGGCCTTCTTTGCCCCTTCCTCCTCCTCCTCTTCCTCGCTGGGGCTGCAGGGAGAGCCCAGCTCAGGGGGTTGGGGTGGGGGTTTCGCTGGGAGCATCCCCCTGCTTTCCCAGTGCGTACCTGCCTGCGGTGCCCAAGACTGCCTTATGGGAACCTTCCTTGTCCTTCCTCTTTGGCCTCTTCTCCTCCTCCTCCTCCTTGTCCTCTGACTGCTCCCCGCTGTCGTCCTCCTCCTCTTCCTCATCCTCCTCCTCACTGCCAGAGCTGGAGCTGCCAGAGCTGCTGCTGCTGCCATTCTCTTCGCTGCCGGACTCGGGCTCTGTGGGGGCACAGCTCAGCCCAGCTGCTGTGTCCCCGCACATTCCTCCATCTCCCACTTCATCCCACTACATCTTCCATCCTCCCACTGCAACCCCACACCTGCTGCTGACTTGCCACTGCATCCTCCCACTGCATTCCTGGATAGTCCCACTGCCCACCACTGCCTCCCTCCACATCTCCTGCCATGCCCCTCACATGATGGGGTGTCTCCACTGTCATGTCCCCTGTCCAATGCCCCACCATTGCGGCACCTGCCTGATGGCCACAGTGACCACTGCCCAATATCTCATGCCCTCAGGTCCTCACCACTGTCTGCCGACTCCGTGGGCCCTGACTCGCCCTCTGAGTCAGAGTAGAAAGGCTTCTCCACCTTCTCCTTCCTCTTCTCCCGGCTGGTGCACTTGGTCCACTCAGGAACCTGCTGGCACAGGGTTGATGGAGCAGGGCCATCCCCATGACTGGGGGATCCAAACACCCATCCTTGTCCCCCCATCCCCAAGCAGATGTGTGAGCACTAGAGAGGGAACAGGGGCAGGTGAGCAGTACCTAGGCACCTTCTGGGGCTCTTGAGTCAGTGTCCCCACCTTGGCCCCTCCTCCCCCATGCACCCATGGTGCTCCACACACCTCCACATTCCTCACAGAGGGGTCAGGGGCCTCGTCTGGCCAGTCAGGCAGCTCCTGGTAGCCCACAGCCTTAGCGTTGAGCAGATGGGACAGGGAGCCCAGTTGGAAATGGTCCCGATCTACAACAGGGTGAAAGGAGGCAGCAGCTCAGGGAGAGCCATGCAGCATCGTGGTGACAGCTTGTGCCCCATGTCCCAATGCCCTGTTACCAGGGATGGGTACCTTTGAAAGAAGATTCCAAGATGGGAGCCGGTTTTTGGGCCAGGAAGAGCTTCTTGGCATATTTATTGAGGGCCCCGCTCTTCTCAGTGGGCACGATGAGCTGGCGGATGAAGCGAGCACGGTCGCGGATGTCATAATTCTGGTCATACTTGGCCAAGTTGAGGACGTACTGGGTCAGCAGCTTGCTCTGTGGCAGAGAACATACTCAGGGCTGGCCTCTCCCTCCCTGGCAGAGAAACTGAGGCCCACCCTGGGATCACATCCCCGGTACCTGCTTGGAGTTGGTCAGGTAGAGCTTAGCTGCCAGATTGATGACCTGCAGCTTGACAATGTCCTCCTCGTTGGTGAAGGACTTGGCCATCTTGCGCAGCACATCAGGTGCGATCTTGGGCACGTGCTCGCAGTACTCCCCAATGAGCCACAAGATGCTGGCCCGCGCCATTGGCACCTGTGAAATGCCCCCAGACGTGTGGCACTGCTGCCATCCCCTGCTCCTGTGGGTCAGCAGCGCCCCAACCAACCTGGATGTTGTCAGTGAGCTTGGCCATGTGCTTGATGATCTCGCTGTGCTGGGCCGGCTGCATCTGCAGCAGCTTTTTGATGACCACCACGGATTCGGCCACCACCAGCTCTGTGGGCAGAGACCCAGCTTCATTTGGGTTCTGCCCTGAGAGCGATGGAGCTCCCATTTCACCCCTGCTGTGTGTACTCACCATCCCTGTTGGAGAGCAGCTGGACCAGGCCATTGAGGCAGGTGTCCCGCACCTTCCCGATGTTAGTGGCACAGCGCCCGATGGCTTGGATGGTGGCCGCCACAAAGTCCTTGTCCATGCTGCGGATGTAGGTCTGCACATGAAGGGCACACATGACATGTCACCCATGTGCCAGTGCTGGACATCCCCCCTGGCAGTGGTCACACATTGGGGCCCTTTGGAACCGCTGATGGGGGTGGTATGGCCTCAGCCCACTCCTCCTGGAGGGGCTCTCCTCTGCCCCCTCCATGGTGGTGGTTTGGCACCAAGAGCCATGCCAGGGTGGCAGCCTCAGTATGGCCATGGCATACCTGGAACTCTCTCAGGATGGTGGAGATGTTGGTCTCATTGGCCAGGTTGGTGAGGACCTCCAGCTGTGGAAATGAGGAAGAGATGAGCAGAACAGGGGCATGGTGACAGGGCACAGGGGTCTTGATGTCCTCCTGTCCCCAGGGCATGAGGACAGCTGACCCAAAGAAAGGGCTCCATGAAGCCCCAAACCCACTCCTGACAGATGTTTCCAGCTCACCTTGAGGATCTTGATCTGTGTGGGGTCTGTTGAGCGGATGTAGAAACTTTTCAGATAGGGCTCAAACATCCCCTGCATGTACAGCCAGAGACATGAGTGTCATCTCTGGGCCAACAGGGCCAACTCCTCCCACACCAATTCTGAGACTCACCCGCCGCTTGATGGACATGGTGGCCACATTCTGTAGCACAACATACTGCACTTCACTGTGGGGACAAAGAGGGGACATGATCACTGGGGCAAGGGCCAAGCACCCTCAGCAAGTCCCTCTGAATATGGGCCAGGACCCACCACCAGCCTGGTGCCACCAAGATGCTGTCACCCCATGTCTGGACTGGACCAGCCCAAAAAGGCCTCCAACCTGATGTCCCTCAAGGGATGGGCTTTTGGGGGGTCTCTCAAAAAGGGTCTTGGAGCTCCCCATGGGTTCCAACAGCTGGGGTGGAGGGGTAGGACACCACCACAGCCAAGGTGCCACACACCTGTGACTCCGCAGGAGCCGTACCAGCGCCTTGGCAATGACTCCAACCTCTGCCTTGGGTGCCAGGTGGAAGTAGAGCTGTGCTACGGCCATCACCACCTATGGACACACACCCAAGTGTCACATGCTGGGAATGGGGGACACCCTGAGGAATGGCCATGTCCCCCAGTCCCACTCTCAGCACTTGGAAGTAGCCTGACCCTGAGGACACCCATTTCTGGGTGTCCCTCAAGCTAGTGAGTCCTAGCCTGTGGGGACATCATAAGCCCGGGCAGATGGACACCACCAGTGGCCCTGGGGGAGGAACAGGGTGGAGTGAGGGTCTCACTGCGGCGTTGCGGCTCTGCAGCAGGGGCTTGGTGTTGCGCAGGAGGAGGCGGTGGTCGGGGTCCATGACGTAGGGCTTGCGCTTGGCCAGCGACGCTGCCTCTGCCTTGGCATCCTTGGCGTCCTCCTCCTCAGAGCCATAGAAAGCCTTCTCAGTGTTCTCCTCCAGCAAGGACTCCTGCTGGCAGGTGGGACCCTTTTCATTCCCAAGAACACTCCCCCTTCACCCCACCTCCCCAGGGGCTCCCATGACATCCCAAGGCTCCCAGGGCATTCTGAACTCACGTTCTGGTTGGGGCTGAGGAACTGGGTGCGGGCATAGCGGGTCAGCATGTTGATGATGACCACCTGCCCCCACTCCTCCACATCGATGAGCAGGTTGCAGAGCTTGCGGTAGTTCTTGTGGATGAGGTCTATGCGCTCTGGGCAAACCTCCTCGAATGCCATCACCACGCTGCCAGCCACCAGCTGCAGAGGAAAAGCTTGGGGTGACTTCCTGGAGTGGTGGGATCATCAACAAGATGTTGGTTTGGTGGGGATGGTGGCATCTCCATAAGGGTGCTGGTTTGGTGGGCAGCCCTTCCTTGTAGGGATGCCAGCTCAGTGGAGTTGGTGAATTCCCATGAGGCTGTTGGCCCAGTAGGGACAGCAGCACTCCCACAAGGATGCCAGCTCTCCAGGGATGGCTTCATCCCCAGAAGGACACTAATTTTGTGGGAACATCTGCATTCCTGTGAGGATGCTGGATCAGTGGGGACAGTGGCATTCTTATGAGGATTCTGTCTTGCTAGGGACAGTGACATCCCCACAAAGATGTTGGTTTGGGAGATGGCTGCATCCCTTCATGGATGCTGGACCAGTGAGGACAATGGCATCCCATGAGGATGCCAGCCCTGTGGGGATGGCTGCATCCCCAAGATGACACCAATTTGGTGGGAACACCTCCATCCCCATGAGGGCACAAGGCCAGTGGTGTTCCCAGATTTAGGGGTGAGGGAGACACAGAATCCTGCTTACTGTGGTTTTGTCAGCCAGCAGCTTCTCGATCACTTCGATGAGCTGGTCCTTCTGGTCTGAGTCGAGGCTGTGAGGGAGGAGCAGGGCAGGTGATACTGGATCAAACTCTTCCCCATCCCTGCCTATACCAAGCAGCCAAGACCCTTATTGATGTTGCATACAGGTAAAGATATTATAAAAGAAAGGTCTTATAAAATATGGTTTAGGCCCTATTACTCTAGCTAAGCTAGCAGTTAGCTTATAACTTCCCATGTGAAAAATCACAAGAGTGAAAGCAGTTAGCATAACAAGATATTCTAGTAAGAAAATCGTTTGCACCTGTAATAAACAAGAAATCTCTCCCATGGGAACCAGTGAACAAAATAGGTAAACTAACCAAAAATTGAGAGATTTGACAGATGTACACCCTAGCCATTTACTGACTAATAAACTGAGAGTCAGTGTATTGTTAGCCAATTAGATCTAACACAGTGCCTTCTGATATTTCCTACAAATATCAGCTTTGTGACTAAAGAATTGGCTCTTCTGCATGAAGAAACTGAGTCTTGGCTGCTTTATCACAACAATTGGTGTACCTTACATTCAGCAGCTGATCCCCTCCTGTTACCTGTACAGCTTGGGGATGGCATGGGCGGCTGTCTTGCGCACGTACGGGGACATGTCCGAGGCGGCCTCCTTGATGGCCAGCATCATGATGGGCACGATGATGGGCACGCGGATGCTGGACAGGACCCGCAGGGCGCTGGCACGGATCAGCTGGTTGGGGTCCTGGGGGGACATGAGGGGGGCTGCAGTGCAGCTGTGGGAGGCTCAGTGCTCCTCCAGACCTCCCCTGGGCCCTCAGAGCAGCCCACCTTGAGTCCTCGCTGGAAGGTGGAGATGGAGAGCAGGGCCAGATCCTGCTGCTCCTCTGCATAGCGCACCAGGTACACGTACACCAGCTTCTTCACCTGCAGGGTGAAGGTGCCACCTCAGAGCCCCCGGACTCCAGCCAATCCCCAGAAACAGGGAAAGTGCCAGACCCTGGGATGCTGCCAGGGCCACCCAAGATCTTCCTCACCTCAATGTTCTTGCAGGCAACGTTTTTCACCACAGCTGGGAAGAGATCGGAGGCGTTTTTACCACGGGCAATCATCTAGGGGGAAAAGAAGTGGTGTGACACTGGGCAGCTGGCACTGCAGGGGCTGGTACAGCGTGAGACAGCTTGGCACCAGCAGTGTCCCCACCAGTGACAACAACACCCACCGCCACAATCCTCTTCATGGCCTCCAGCTTGAGTGAATCCTTGTTGCTGTCGAGCATCTCCTTGAGGTCATCATGCCTGAACCACACCAGGAGGAAAAAAAATACCATTTTCACATTTTTACCTGTTTTTAGTCTTTTTTTTTTTTCTGCTTCCAGCCTTCCATCAGGCTGGCAATCCAACCCTTCATCATGAAATATTTATGAGGACAGGAGTTGGGTTACAGCAAGGTGAAAGAGGAACCGGAGGGACTGGCATGGTGCTAGCACCCAGTGCCATCCTCATCCCAGGCCCTGGGACAAGAACCCTGTCCCATCCTGGCTGTGGTTGTCACCCTAAACCATAGGTGCCCATCACCAGCTCCATCCTGGCTTGGCTGAGTGTCCCTTGTCCCCTCATGGACATAGTGGCATGGATGTGCCAGCACACCCCGATGCAAAGTCCTTCCCTGGTCCCCTCCCTGGACTGGGAAAATGCCACCAGCCTTTTGTGAAGTTGTTACCACTGTCCTCTTTTCTAAGGGACACTGGTCATCCCCTAAACTGGGGGCACCTGCAAGGCTGCATCTGAGGGTGACACCCATGGGACGATGCTCATCCAGAGCCACCATCACCAGAGGTCCTGGGGGCGCTCCCTGGGGGAGTCTTACCGCGGCGGTGGCCCGGTGCCAGTGTCCCCTGTGGGCTTGGTGCCGGCGAGTGGCCGCAGCTCATCGGCTCGAAGGGCGCTGTAGCAGGCGGCTTGTCCAGCCTCGGGGGCCAGCACCGGGCTTGTCACCTCCTCGGCCACACCAGCACCCTCTGGTGTTTTCGGCCAGCCAGCCGGCCCCACCGGCAGCTGCCGCAGCAGCTTCTGCACTGGCGGCAGGGACATCATGGCTGTGACAGGCGGTAGTGGCCCTGGGGATGGTGACAGGGCTGCGGCCCCGCTCCTGTGCCCAGCACAGTGGGCTGAAACCTGATGCCGTGGTTGGGGTTGGGTTGCAGCCTAGATCAGGACGCAGCTCCCAGTGGGTGAGGCCAGCTTGGGATGTCACGTCCAAAGTGACATCTGACGTGCAGCTGGGACCTGGGGACACTGCAGGGAGCTCCTTCCCCAGTGCTGAGTGGCTCAGTCCTGGGCAGGGAACGCACATCATGGTGGGACACTGTCCCTGGGTGGTAGGGTGGCATGATGGGGCACCCGTGGGTGTCCAGCCTGGGAGGTGGGGTCACACTGGGTGCATTTGTCTTGTCCCATGTGCCATGGATGCCATGGATGGCTCACAGGACTGGTGACCGACCTGGTGTGGCTCTGGCAAAGAGCAGCATGCAGATTATAGTGACACTATGGGTGTGGGGGACAATGTAGGTGTGAGGGACACTGCCAGGAGGTCAGGGGTAAGGGGACACTGCCATGAGGGTGGTGACACTGCCAGAGTGGGATGGCAGATCACTGAGGTAACCTGGACAGACGGGGAGACACAGCCAGGGTGTCAGGGCTGGGGGATGCTTCCAGCGTGGGGGACACTGCCAGTGGGGGTCAGGGGACACCGGCAGACAAGGGAGCAGGGGAGTATTTCCAGGCTGAGAGTCATTGCCACGGAGGGATCAGAGAGGGGGAGACTTGGACAAACTGGGGGACACTGCCAAGGGTGCATGGGAGGGACAAACACTCTGAGATGGGGACACTGCTAGTGGGTCATGGATAGAGGGCACTGCCAGACTGGAGGACACTGCCAGTGGGTCAGGGCTGGGGGAAATTGTCATTCTGGGGACACAGCCAGGGATAGGGAGTGTCACACTGCAAGGGGCACTACTAAGGGATCAGGAAAGGGGGGGACACCATGAGATGGGGATACTGCTGGAAGGTCATGGATGGAGGGCACATCCAGAGTGGGGGACAGTGCCAGGGGCTCAGGACTGGCTGGATACAGTTGTACTGGGGGACATTGCCAGAGTATCAGGGGGAAGGGGACACTGCCAGGGGTTCAGGGAAGGGGAGACCCAGTGAGATGGGGACACTGCCAGCAGATCACAGATCAGAGACATCCAGAATGGGGGACACTGCAGCACTAGGGAGGAGTACAGGGAGAGAGGGGACACTCCCAAACGGGGAACATTGCCAAAAGGTCGGGATGGGGGACACTACCAGGGAATCAGGACAGGAGGGACACTGTCATATGGGGGGACACCACCAGAGGGGCAGGGATGGGGACACCCTGTTGGACTGGGGGACACAGCCAGGGGTAGAGAGCGTGATGCTGTCAGACAGTGATTCAGTGATTTCCTGCTGGGGCAGCAGGGAGGTGGGGACAGTACCAGAGTGGGGGACACTGACATGTCAGGAGGGCCAAGAGACATTCCTGCAGCTCCAGGAGCACAGCCCCCGTTCCTCTTCACCCCTGTCCCCCGCAGGGGCCTGTCCCACGGCAGGGTGACATTCCCAACATCCCTCCCTCGATGCGGTGGGGGGGTGTGAGCTCAGGAGAGCCACAGGAGCCAGCAGATCCCGTAGGGGGAACACCGTGCCCGGGATGCCCCAGCCCGAGGGTGGGAGGTTCAGGGGGGATCGCCGCACATCTCCCCCAACCGCACCATCTCCAAAACCCGCCGTGTTCCCACCCTCTCCGGCCTTTGCAACCTGCAATGACGGTGGCAGGGGACGTGACCGCATTCCCTGCCCCATCCCTGTCCCCATCCTCATCCTTATCCCTATCCACACCCCCATCACCATCCGCGTCCCCGTCCCCACGTCGGGGGCCGCCTCAGCCCGGCTCGGGTCCCACATCCCGCCGAGCCGGCGGCCAAGGCCTCAGCGGCGGCCGCCCGGGCCGCCTCGCCCTTGTCCCCCGCGCCCGCATTGTCCCCACCTCTTGTAGTCGGAGGAGAAGATGCCGCCGCTGGCGGGGTCGTGGCCGTACTCGGGCTCGCCCAGGCTGGAGGAGCCGCCCTTCTCCTCGCCGTAGGCCGGGCTGGCGGCCATGGCGGCGGGCGGGATGCGGGATGCGGGATGCGGGGGGGACGCGGGAGGGAACTGATGTCAGCGCGGGCGGGGACGGGCCCGGCCCCCGGGACAGCGCGGCCGCACCGACCCCGCCGCACCGCGAACCGCGGCCCGAGGGGAGCCCGGGTGCCCCGGAGGGATCCCTGCGGCCCCGCACCTGCGCGGGTGTGGGAGCGGGACACGGGGGACCTCAGCAGAGCAATGCTGGGGACACGGCTGTGACATAGCGACAGCCACTGGGCTCACAGCCGCACACATACCCGTCCAGAACCACCAAAATCTATCATTATTGCAATAGACATGATTGTGTATGGTTATAATTAGATGTATTTAAAATAGATTACATTATAGTAAAGAATGTTATATGTTGGGCTGTTATAATATGTATTATTAAATCCTACTGTATTACATTTTATTATTATTTTATGGGTAATACTGTGTGCAGTATACATAATATACATTTATTTATACATTACATATAATTTATACGCTCTATTACATGCTGCATACGGTATACCATATATTGCATGTTATTTGTTACATTACATTCTAATATATTACAGATTTCATTAAGTATGCAATACTATATATTTGCCATATTCAATGGCATATCTATACCATACTGTGTTATAGATAATCCATAAACCATTCTACATTCTACAATTTATATATTATATAATATATAATATATGTTATATATGTTATGCTATATGTATTATATATATTGCAGATTATATGAATTATATTATATAGTATTTAATGTGGTACATATTACATATTGTATTATGTATTATATATTATCTACTATATGATAAAATTCAATATTATATTATCTATGTTCCACATGGTAGTATATGTGATGTATGATATCTAAATTATTATATATATTTGGTGTGGTATTAATTTATATTATTCTTATAGATATAGTTTATACTTAATATTATTTTCAATAACATGATGGGAATGATATACTATATATATGATCATATATTAACTATACTACAGATGTTAAATACAAATATTATTGTAGATATGACTATGCATATTATGATGTTTCATATATATTTTATATATTACTATAAATTATATCAGTCATAAGTTATCATTATTTATTATAGTTGAGATTCTGTTTGCATTTCTTTGATTTTTCCCAGGTACTTTATACTATTGGCAGATATTCCCATTACTGTTTCTCCAGAAAACTGACCAGCCCTGCAGCTGTGTGGATGGGGCAGCACTCACCCTATCCCACAGGAATGGGGCAGCGAGGGAAAATGGCCATGGTTCAGATAGCAGAATTTAATAAAGTATCTAATTAATGGACACCAATTAATCTTTAGCATAGAAGCACACTCACTGCAGCCCTCCCAGGGCCCCCACAGCCCTGCTTGGATCTCAGACCTTCCTGGAGACCCTACTGCTCTCCTGGAGACCCCAACCCTCAGGAGACACAGAGAAGATTCCCCCTTTCTTTCCCCCCCATAAACAGTGATAAAATCCCACTGGACATTCCCTTCTCCCAGCTCTTTGAGGTTCCCTTCCCAGGGAAATGCTCCAGAGCCTCGGTGGCCCCTTGTGGTGTCTCTCCAGCGTGTCCCTGTGTCTCTCATGCTGGAGAGCCCAGCACAGACCCAGCACTCCCCTTCAGACACCAGCACCCCCATGGGTTGGTGATGCTCCCCCTCACTGCAGATACACTCCACCTCATCAACTGGACCAGTAATGAAGAGCTTGACCAGGACTGGACACAGAGCTGACCCCTGGGGTACACCTGATGCAGCCTTTTGGCCCATTTCCAACCCAGCAGCCCATGGAATATTCATTTTTACGCTCAAAATTAAATGCCAGCAGTGGAAGAGGCAGATGATTGTCTCAGGAGGCCACGGGGAGCAAAGAGCAGCCCCTCCCTTCAAGGGGTGTCAAGGTGGGACATGCCTTGAGAGCAGTTTCTGGGAAAAGTGATAAAACAACAAATCAAACAGGCTTGGCACAGGGTTTCCATGCAACTGTTTATTGCCACACAGGAGGATTGGCAAATCACTGGTGCAGCTCTGGTGCCCAGGGGAGGATGCTCCAGCCCCACATATTCCTCAGGAGCACCATTGTGGTGGTGTTTGCAGGGGTCCCAGGATGAGAGAAGAGATGAGAATCTTGAATCCATGTTTCAGAAGGCCGATTTATTATTTTATGATATATTTTAAAAGAAAATGATATATTAAAACTATACTAAAAGAATAGAAGAAAGGATTTCATCAGAAGGCTAGCAAGGAATGAAAAGGAATGATAATAAAATCTTGTGACTGCTCACAGCCTTGACACAGGTGGCTGTCATTGGCCATCAAGTAAAAACAATTTCACATGCTGGGTAAACAATTCTCCAAATCACATTCCAAAGCAGCAAAACACGGAGAAGCTGCAGCTTCTCAGCTTCTCAGGAGGAATGATCCTGGCAAAAGGATTTTTCATAAAATATGTCTGCGACACACTATCACCTCCATCACTGCAGCGCTGGGGACACCTGGGAAAACAGGAGAGGTTTGGTGCCCCTTGTCTGGAGCAGATGCCAAAGTACCCCAGGCTGGTGACACCTGATCTGGAGGTGGCACCCACCATGGCACCAGCCAGGTGGCCCAGCCCCAGGAGGGCGAGGGCGAAGTGGATGCAGTTGCAGGAGACGGCGTCGTACTCGAGGGGCTGCTCCATGGCCGCGCGCACCCGGCGCTGCAGCGCGGCCACGTCCAGCGCGCCCCTCCTGCGCAGCACCCGCGCCCGGCCCCGCGTCCGCAGCAGGTGCCTCTTGCCGTGCTTGGCCACCACCCCCGATGGGGACACCCCTGAGCTGCCTGCAGGACAGAGAGGACTCTGTACCCCATGTCCCTTCCATGGAGATGCCCTTCCATGGAGATGTCCCTCCATGGAGATGTCCTATGCCATGCCAGCTCCCGAGGCTCACCTTCCAGGTGGATGATCTCCCCGTCACCGCAGTAGATACCAGCGTGGGCGCCCCACCAGCCAGGGCCCCCCGATGCCAGTGGGAAGAGGAAGAGGTCCCCAGGCTGGGGCTCAGCCACCCCGTTGGGGACGATGTGGAAGTGTTGTCCCAGCAGCCCCTCGCAGAGGAAGAACCCTGCCGTGGTCACTGCCCCGGCCACTGCCTGGGGACCCAGCTGTGTTTCAGGGCCACGGGTGCCCTGGGGACACCAGCAGTGTCACTGACCTGCTGGCTCATCCCACACCACTGGTGGCTTAGGCACAGCTTGGGTCCAGGTCTCCATGGATGGAAACCCTGTGGGAAGGGGCTGCCTCCTCCAGGTGCTGAGGCACCCATGGGTGCCGAGGAAAAGGCAGGGTGGGCAGGACGTGGCTCAGTTGTGCCAGGGGTGAGATGGCAGTGCAGGGCACAGGGGCAATGCCAGCACTTACCTGCCTGGAGCTGCTCACCTGGAGGGACAAACACCTTGCATCAGCCCCAGTGGCACGTGTGGCATGGCTCAGCCCTGGCCTGGGCTGCTGCCACCCCCTGCCCGAGCCGCTGGCTGGGAATCTCATGCCAGCACCCCCAAACCTGCCGTACCCAGGAGCCCAGCCAGTGCCAGGGCTGGAGGAACAGCCAGTCCGGGGCTTGCAAGGCCTGAAGGAGGGAGCTCACCTGTGGGGAGAGAGGGCAGGGCAAGACGAGGACCCGTCCCCTTCTGACCCCCGTCCCCTGCCACCCCCATCTCTGCCAGCACAGCCCAGCCCAGCCCCCCAGGCCACAGCCTGCCCCCCCAGCCCAGAGCCAGCACCAGGCAGGTCCCAGCTGTGGGGTCCAGGGTCCTGGTACCATGGCAGAGGGGTGGGATCACCTGGCTGCAGGTGTCCTTCCTGCCGGCTCCCCCTTTACCTGGGCGAGGAGATTCATCTGCAAGGAGAAAAGACCATGTCCAGGAGCTGGGGACAGGTACCCCGTACCTGGGGTACTTCTCTGTCCCCACAGTCGTGGTGACACATCACCCTGCTGAAACCCAGGCTGCAGCCTCAGGGCTCGGTCTGTGCCCTGCTGCCTCACCTTGTTCACCTCCAGGGTCCCCTCGGTGCTTCCCGAGCTGCCGCTGCTCCCAAGGTGCCTGCGGGGCAGGGGCAGGAGCTCCGCCCGCCCCCAGCACCGCGGTGGCTCCTGGCAGCGGCACACGGCTCTGGGAATGTGCCCCGACCGGCTGCACCGTGGCACCGTGCCCATCCTGGAGGGCCAGTCCCAGGGGGACAAACCCAACCTGGTGTGACATTTCATCCACAAACTTCTTGGGTGACCCCAAAGGAATCAGGAAACAGCCCTTGTGGCCACAATGCCTTGGTAACCACTGGCCACCAGGCTTATGACAAATCACCTCTGGGTGCCAAAACCCTCTGGCCCTGTGAGGCCATCAGCCTGTGCCCGTCCCCATGTCCCAGGGATGGCCACCAGCCTGTCCCCAGCCCTGTTACCCCAGAATGCTGCATGCCCGGGGTCAGCTCCACAGTCGCATTAAATTTTAATCCTGGTGCCAGGGGTCAGTGAAGGCTTTAGCAGGGCTCAGGTGGGTGACTGTCACCCTCTGTCATCGGGCAACCTCCAAAGAATCATTTATCAAGGAGCCTCCAATAAACAAGAGCTAATTACAGGTGAAACCCGAGCCTGGCCTGGGCCCAGCTCAGTGCAGGCGGCCACATTAACCCTTCCCAGCCACCTCCGGTCCCACAGCCACCCTCCTGGAACTTCATGTCGCCTTTTGTTGGTCTTGTCCCCTTCTGATCTCTGCCATCCTCTCCTGGTCCCTGTTGTCTTGCCCACATGTACCCATCACACCCTTCTCATTGCCATCCTCCCCTCCCAGTCCCCGTCATCCCACCTCAGTCCTTACCATCCCCTCATGATCTCCATCACCCTATTGCATCCCACTGCCCCCTCATGATCTCTGTCACACCTTCCTGGTCCCCATCATCCTCACATTGTCCCTGTTGCCATGTCCTGGTCTCCATCATCCCTTCCTGGTCACTGTGCTCACCTCCTGCTCTTCCCATTTGTCATTGTCTCGGGGTCACTATCTAAACATCCAGGTTCCCATTGTCCCCTCATGATCCTCATTATTGCCTCCCAGTCCTCATCACCTCCTTCTTGTTCCCATCACCCCCTCCTGATCCTTGTTGTCACCTCTTGGTCCCCATCATCTCCCCTCCCTCTCCCATCAGCTCCTCTTGGTCTCCATCATCCCTTCCTGGTCACTGCTGCCATCCCTTGATCCCCAATATCTCCTCCTGGTTCCCATCATGTTCTCCTTGTCCCCATTGTCTCCTCCTTGTCCCCACTGTTCTGTCCCATTCCCCACCACTCCATGCCATCACCAGCTGGAGCAGGACTGCCAGGACAGTGGTGCTTCCCTGGGTCACTCAGTGTCCCCAGCCAAGCCGTCCCTGGCCAGGGTGCATCCACCAGTTCCCCACAGCCAGTGGGATTAGGGCGGCTGCAGCCCTGGGGCTGCTCCTGACCGCAGCTCTCCAGCCCATCGCCAGCATCTTTAGGTAATTAGTAAATTAGTAATTAAACGCTCTCTGCCTGCTGGGGGGAAGGGGGGCAGATCTCAAGGTTTTAGGCTGGGTAATCCCGTGGCATCTGCCCCAGCATCTGTGACCGAGCCGAGTCACGACCCCGCCTCGGGCTTTAATGTTTGCTCCTTCACCCCCACCCGCACCCAGAGCCCCTCCAGGCCTGCTCGTGTCTCACCCAAACAGGCTGGGCTGGGCTGGGCTCCCTGCAGGCCCCAGTTGGGTGTCCATGGAGCCCTCATCCCTGGGAAGAGGACAGGGTGCTGCTCCATGGGGATTCCACCACAGGGACAGCACCCATCAGGGTGCAATGGAGAAACGGGGTGGGAAACCATATTTTTGTAATTATTGGCTTTCCTGGGGGTGCTGATGATTGGCTGGCAGCAGATGGTTGGCCCAGCTAATCCCCCTCCCAAATCCCTGCTCCAGAGCTGGCTTTTACCCAACGGCAAGGAGGGGATGGTAAATTAGCCTAACTCAGCTGCACCGCCATGCTGGCCCTCCCCGCTGTCTCTGGTGCTGGTGGCCCGTGTCCCCACGGAAGGGCTGGCACCCGGTATGCCAGGGTTCCTGCAGCCCAGGGAGTGTTCCACCCTTGGGTGAGAGGTGTGGAGGCGCCCAGGGGCCGGGCAGGGAGGTGACAGCTTGCTCCTTCTGCATTAGCCCAGCGTCATAATTCTGCCGCGGGAGGAGGAGGCGGCCCCTGCCGCAGATGGTGGCGGTCAGAGATCTGGGTCAGCACGGGGCTGTGGGTGGGACAGGGCACCCAGGGGAAATGGGGGGTCCCAGGCTGGCAGGGGGCTGGAAGGGCTTGGAGCTGTGGGGCAGGCAGGGATGGGGCCATGGTGCAGGCAGGGATGGAGCCGTGGTCCGGGCAGGAAGGATGATGGAGCCATACAGTCAGGGAGGATGATGGAATGTCACTGCAAGTGGGACCATGGAGCCATGGTGCAGGCAAGGCTGGTAGAGTGAGTCACAGTACCGACTGATAAAGTGGAGAAACGCTTCAGGCAAAAGGGATGGAAGTAGGCTGTAGGCAGGAGGATGGAGCCATGCTGCAGGCAGGGGGATGGAGCCATGCTGCAGGCAGGGGATGCAGGAACGCTGCAGGCAGGGGGATGGAGCCATGCTGCAGGCAGGGGATGCAGGAACGCTGCAGGCAGGGGGATGGAGCCATGCTGCAGGCAGGGGATGCAGGAACGCTGCAGGCAGCGGGGATGGAGCCGCATCAGTCGAGGATGCCGCAGGGGTGATCCCCAGCCCCTGGATCCACTGGAGTCACTGCCGCCAGCCCTCAGCAGGGACCTGCCGCCAGGGCCCGTCCCCTGGGACACCTTCAGGGCACCAACACCCCTGAGCCCCTCTGGAAGGGGCACAGCAGGCCGGGAGCCCCTGTCCTCAGCCTGGCCCATGGCTGGGGACAGGCCGGGCCCGTGACGGTGCCACCCGCCACCCCCCTGAGCGGGGCGGGGGGGTTTAGCGGCTAAAGCCCACAAATCCCAAATTGTGCTGCCCTGTCACCGCGAGGGTTTAGCGGTGGTTGCATAACCCCGGGGCCACCTGGCCCCCACCCTGTGCCGTGTCAGCAGCCCCAACATCCGTGGAGGGCCCCGGCCCCGGGAGGGGATGCTGGGGCCCAGCGGGGATCCTACCGAGCATCCCCCCTGCCCTCGCCATCAGGGCCGGTAATTAATTACTTGGGGGCAGGGAAATTACCCCCCTTAATTACCACTTTTCGTTATTCCCCTCTAACCGCCTTAGTGAAGGGCTTATGCGCTTACAGGACCTGGTGGGTCCCAAGGGGAGGACGACGCACACGGGGGGTCCCCAGCCCCGGCCCCATCGCCCTCCTGTGCCGCAATCTCGGCCCCGCAGTGCCGGGGGTGACAGTGACACAGGGTGACACCTCCTCGGTGGCGCGCGGGGGGGTGGCTTGGGTGTCGCGGGGTTTAGGGTTACAGGGCTGGGGCTCAGCACCTTTTTAATTCTTCATCGCGTGGCTGATTGATCCCCCCCGCCCCGCGCAGACACTAAAGATTAAGAGGGTGACAAAGAGGCGGCTGCTTACACAGCGCCCGCCGCTAAGCCTCCTTGAAGAGAGCAAGGCAGGAGCCCCTTCGGCCGCAGAGCTGCCCGAGCCCCCAGCGCCTGGCCGGAGCCTCCGCGGGGATCCCCAGGGACAGACAGACGGACAGGGACAGGCCGGGATGGCTGCGTCCCCGGCGGGGTCGGTGGTGAGCGCCGGGCTGGATGAGAACCCCACGGGTAAGAGGCGGCGCCGCTGCACCGGGGGTGACTCGGGGGGACACCTGGGGATTTTCTCTGGGATGGCCGGGCCCCCACTGTGCTCACGCCCCAAGATGCTGGGGGTCCTTTCCGAGTATCCTATGGGATACTTGGAATTCCCATAGTGGTCAATCACCTTGGGGTCCTCCATTGCAGTTTTTATCTGAGATCCCTGGGATCATCATGGCCTTCTTCTGGATGCCTTTGCTCCCATCATGGTCCTTCTCTGAGATATCTGAGGGTCCCTATTATGGCTCATCTCCAAGACACTCAGTGTTCCCATCATATTTGTTTGGGATGTTTGGGTTCTCCATTGCCAACCTTTTCCAGAATGGCTGGGCTTCTCCTCATGGTCCTTATCCTGGGTGCCCAGGGTCCCCATCATGGTCTGCTGGGATGCCTGGGCTCTTCAGCTGCCATCCTTCTGCAAGATGCTGAGTCCCCATGATGGTCCTTCCCTAGGCCAGGATGCCTGCAGTGCCCGACCCTCTCCATGGTCCTCACTTGTGTTTGTTCTCCAGGATCCCTGAGGTCCCCAGCTGTGCCCCTGCTCCAGGATTCCTGGGGTCCCCTGTAAAAACCTGGATACTCTTGGTCCCTGGCCCTTTACCAGGATCCCCACAGTTCCCTGCTCCGATTCTCATCTGGGGTGTCCCATGTCCCCAGAGCTGTCCCTTCTCCAGGACTCCTCCCATCCCTGATTGCAGCCGTTCTCGGGGATGCTTCGTGTCCCCCTCCCTAAGAACATCATTTCCTCCCTTTTTTAATTTTCAAAATTCCTGTGAGAGCCCATCCTGCATGGCTGGGCTGTGGGAAGATGCTGAACCCTGCGTGGAGTCCCTGAGGTGTCCCCATCCATGTCCCTGGGCTGAACCAGCAGAGACAGGAGCCACCCCATCTCCAGGCTGCTGGGAGGCAGCAGGGGCTGTGGGTGGGACGAGGGACATTGGGATGCCCAGAGTCAACCCAGATGTGACAGTTCCCCTCCCACAGGGCTGAGCCCAGCCCCTGGGAAGGAGCTGAGCCCGGTGCTGCTGTGCAAGGTGTGTGGGGACACCAGCAGTGGGAAGCACTACGGCATCTACGCCTGCAATGGCTGCAGCGGCTTCTTCAAGCGCAGCGTCCGCAGGAAGCTCATCTACAGGTGGGAACAGGGGCAGGGAATGGGGCACAGAGGGGCAGCCAGAGGGGCAGGGACAAGAACCAGGGTCCCATGGACAGACACCATAGAGGAAAGGACACCCCAGAGGGCAGGGACCCCGGGAATGGCCACCCAGGGATGCAGGGGATGGACACAGTGGGGCAGGAGTGGGGGAATGGGCACCTGGCAGTGTAGGGACACCCAGCAGAGCAGGGACCCCATGGGATGGGGCACCCAGCAGGGAAGGGATGGACCCTGTGGGACAGGGACACTGCAGATGGACCCAGCAGGACAGGGAGCTTGGGGCAGGCCCCCAGTGGGGTCGGGTACCCTGGGATGGACACTCAGCAGGCCAGGGACCCCAGGATATGGATAATGGGTGGGGCAGAGACCCAGAGGGAGTTAAAACCACTCAGGGGACAGGCATGCATGGGGAGAGGCACCTGTGGAGAGGGTGTCCAGAGCCCCCTGATGGGGCCAAAACACCCATCAAGGCAGAGCATTCACTGGGACAGGGCACCCACCGGGGACATGGCACCTCTTGGGGACAGGGCACCCATGGTTGTGGGCACTTGGTGGGTGGAGGGAACCCATGGTGGGGAGACATGGTACCAATGGGGGAGGACGCTCCTCGGGGACAGGGGCCACCTCAGGGGCTGCAGCCATGTGCCACCTCTCCCCATAGGTGCCAGGCAGGGACAGGGCTGTGCCCAGTGGACAAGGCTCACCGCAACCAGTGCCAGGCCTGCCGGCTCAAGAAGTGCCTGCAGGCTGGCATGAACAAGGATGGTAAGATGGGAGGGACACACAATGACAAACAGCAGTGGGGACAACGGGGTGGCCGGTGCTGATGGCACCTTGTCTGCCCAGCTGTGCAGAACGAGCGCCAGCCCCGCAGCACAGCCCAGGTCCAGCTGGACAGCATCCAGCTGGATGCTGAGCTGCCCCCTGAGCACGTGGCCACCACATGTGACGTTCCCCCATCAACCTGTCCGGCTCCTCGTGGTCCTGGTGCCACTGTCACCCCGGGTCCCCGAGCGCCCACACCGCCCACCAACCATCGCTTCATGGCCAGCCTGATGACGGCCGAGACCTGCGCCAAGCTGGAGCCCGAGGACGGTGGGTGGCTGCCAGTGCAGAGGGGGTGGGTGCGTGGTGGATGTCCCCACGGTGTGGTGACAACCAGTGTCCTCTCCCACCCCTGCAGCTGATGAGACGGTGGATGTGACGGGCAGCGAGCCGGAGCGGGCGGCTGGCGAGTACCAGGTGGCGCCGTACCCGGCAGCCAGCCCCGAAAACATCTACGAGACCTCAGCACGGCTCCTCTTCATGGCCGTGAAATGGGCCAAGAACCTGCCCGTCTTCTCCAACCTGCCCTTCCGTGACCAGGTGGGGTTGGCAATCTCCATGAGGAATTGGGGATCTGCCTATGAGGCAACAGGAACCCCAAATAATGTAGCAGCCAGTTGGAGCATGTCCACAACATTCCTAGCGTTCCCCTGCAGGTGCTTGTCAGCCTGACCAGCTGTGGTAGCTACAGGTCCTGGAGGCTTTGGGGTGACAGGGGTCTTGGGGCTCTCCCCGCTCTCCCCAGGTGATCCTGCTGGAGGAAGCATGGAGTGAGCTGTTCCTGCTCTGTGCCATCCAGTGGTCCATGCCCCTGGAGAGCTGCCCGCTCCTGGCTGTCCCTGAGCCGGGCCCTGGGAAGCTGCTGCCGGCCACCCTGGACGTGCGGGCGCTGCAGGAGACCCTCGGCCGCTTCAAGGCCTTGGCTGTTGACCCCACGGAATTTGCCTGCATGAAGGCCGTGGTGCTCTTCAAACCAGGTGAGGCCACCCCCAGCAGCCACCACTGGCCATCCCCGTGTCCCCCGCCAGCCTGTCACCCCCTTGTCCCCGCAGAGACCCGTGGCCTGAAGGACCCTGAGCAGGTGGAGAACCTGCAGGACCAGTCACAGGTGATGCTGGGCCAGCACAACCGTTCCCACTACCCCGGGCAACCCGTCAGGTACCGCTGTCCCCACCTCCTCAGGGTGCCACCAGGGTGGGACACCCACCCATGGCCACCGCTCCATCCCCAGGTTTGGGAAGCTGCTGCTGCTCCTGCCAGCGCTGCGCTTCATCTCCTCGGAGCGCGTGGAGCTGCTCTTCTTCCGCCGCACCATCGGCAACACCCCCATGGAGAAGCTGCTGTGTGACATGTTCAAGAACTGACCCCCGTTCCCGCTGTCACCTGGCTTGTTTGTCACCCCGCGCTGGCACCCTGTCACCCCCAGCCTGGGGCTCCTCAGCCTGGGCTCTGAAGGTGCCCATGGTCCCATCTCTGGGGCAATGTCCCGGACTGTGGAACGCTGCCACAGCTGGGAGGTGGGAGCAGCTTTCCCTGGGGGATGTCCCCAGTGAGTGCCCAGGGCGCTGCCACCACCCCACTGGGTCCATCTCCATGGTGTCCCAAATGCTGGAGGAACCCAGGCAGAGACACCCTGGCACCATGAGGAGCTACTGCCACCCAGGGGGCAGCCTCGGGGACACCAATCCAGGGATGATCCAACCTGGCGTGACACCAGCCAGGGTGACAGCAGCCAAGGGTGGTGACACCTGGGGGTGACACCAGACTGGGACAGCCTCAGGTTGACCCCAGGCCAGGGCTGACCCTGCACAGGGGTGACCCCAGGCTGGGTGACACGCGGTGACAGACCCTTGTCCCTGCGTTCCGGGGTCTCCCACTTGTGTCCCCCGTTTTGTACTCGGAATAAAGAGAGTTTTGCAGCCAAAGTCCCTGTGCCAATGACTTGGGTCCCCTTGCATGGGGGACTGAGGGGGACCAGCTGAATGTTAATAACCCAAATAGGAAAAAATAAAAATCAATAATCTGAATATAAGTACCTTGAAAAGAAATTATCTGAACAGAAATAAACTAAATATAAATAAAATTAGTATAAATAATCTGAATTAAATAATCAATATAAGGAAGATAATAGAAAAATAAGAATAAAAATAAAATGAAAATAAATAACCTGAAATTATCTGAATATTAAAAAGATAAATATAAATAATATGTTTGGAAATACTAGATTAGAAAGAATCTAAACAAAATAATTTAAATAGAAATGTAACAAAACTAAATAAACTGAAATACTCTGAATAGAAAATAACTGAAAAAAACTATCTTAATTTAAGTAGATTAGTATGAATAATCTGACTAGATAAAATGGGAATTAAATAGTAAAAAACAGAAATAAATTAAATTAAATAATAGAATCAAATGCATGTAAATTATTGGAATATAAATAGCTGCTTTGAAGTCTCCTTAAATAGTCTGACTAGAAGGAAAATAAAACTAAATAATCTGAAATAATATCAATAGAAATAAATTGAGAATAAACAAACTGCATATTAATAAGAGAACCATAATGAATCTCATTAGAAATCAACTGAATTAAATTATGCGGACAGAATTAAAATGAAATAATCTGAATAGAAATAAATTGAAAATAAAATAAGTCATCTGAATATTAACAGTCTGCCTAAAACTAATCTATAGAAAAAATCTGAATAATCCAATAGAAATAATTGGAAATTATCTGAATGCAGAAAAATTGAAAAATTGTCTAAATATAAGTAAAATAAAAATTATCTAATTAAAATAATTTGTATATAAAGAATCTGTATACACAGAAGTAACACCAATGTGAATAACAAGTAAAATAGAAACTCTGTGCACATAAATAATGAGAATGTGAACAAGCAGCATTAAACAATCCAAAGGGAAGTGATCTGGAGCCCTGGCTCCCCATCCCCATGATTGGGATTGGGAAAATCCACAACTCCACAACCCCATGGAACAAATGGAGCAAGCCCCAGAGCCCCAGGACGTGGGCAGGGGGTGGCAGGAACGATGTCCCACTGGGAATTGTTGGCCTTTGCAGAATGACACTTTTATTTGTCCGTTTTTGTCAGTTTGTACAAGGTTCCGAGCGCGGGCGACGCGGGATAATATATCCTCTTACATACACACTCTGTTTAGTTTACAAGCAGCGACTTTATAAATTACTTAGAAAACTTTCCGTGAAAAATAACAATAATTCCCCTCGCAGCCCTCCAGTAGTCAGTACATTCAGCCCTCTGGAAAACCTCTGGGACCCCAAATCCTGCCGGGGAAGGGCTGGGAAGGGGCGGGGGAGCTGCCGGGGAAGGGGAGCCTGGAACGCGCCATTGTCCCTCCAGTCCTGCTCACTCCTGCCACAGCTGCACTTTATATATGGATATATTCCTTTTACATGTGTTTTTATTATACATATAACCACAAATATATTATATATATATAAAGAAACATATTTTCTATATATTCTATATATATTCCATACATTTATCTATGTCAAGAAGTCTATTTTTTTATATATTTTCCCTACATTCCACACATTTTTAAATATATGAAGAAATAGAGAGAAAATATATTTCTTTATATATACTATATATTTCCTTTATATATTTCTTTACAGAGAAATACTCTTTATATAAAGAAATATATAAATATATGTGAAGAAACATATATAAACATACATATTAAACATATATTAAATATATGTTTAAATCATATAACATTAAATATGTTTCTACATAGAGAAGAAATACATTAAAATATATATAAAGTAATAACTATTCTTTATATATAGTACATATCTCCTTTATATATACTTCCTTATATATAGAAATATGTAATATATATACATAAGGAAATACATAATTTCCTTTATATACTTCTTTATATATAAATATATAAGCATATATAAAGAAATATGTATTCTTTATATATAGAATATCTTACATATTTATATATAAATATGTACTATATATAAGAAATAGAAAATACATAAATGCATTTAGTCTTAATATTCTTTTATGTATTTTTTAATTACACAGAGAATATTTATCCTTTTGTGTGCATATTTTCTTTATATATAGAATATATATATTATTACATATGTTCTTTATATATATAAATATCACTTAAATATATTTTCCTTATATAGAGATTAAATATATATAAGGAAAATAAATATATCCTGAAAGAAATTAGATAGATATACATACATATATATATATATACACACATATTCACATACATAAATACAAACACATGTATATGTGTGTGTTTATGTATATATATATGTATTTACGTGTATGTATATGTATATATACATATATATTTGCCCCAGTCAGATGTGACATCCCTGCTCTCATCCCACAGGGATGAGAAACCTGAGGATGAGGCTGGACCCTTCACTCATGCCCAGGATCTCCTCCCCTGGCCATTTTAAGGGCAATTCTGGGGTTTTTAGCTCAAGAGGCTCAGAAGGCTGGATTGGCACCAAGCACTCGCAGCAATCCCAGCTCCCAGAGAATCTGGGATGGCTCCCCAGGAGTTTCCACTGTTGTGGCCACCAGCTGCCTTCCCAGTGCATCCACGTCTGTCCCCAAGGCCCTGTTTTCCCCTCTGGGACAGGGAAAATCCCATTTTCCCCCATGGATGGGGTGATTCACCGGCTCTTGCCCCACTCCCAGGACGCAGCGCCGAGGCCGATGCTGTTCCCGCTCTCCCTGCAGCATCTGTCACTTCCGCCGTTGGAAAAAAATGGAAGATAACATGAAAAAAAGTCAAATTTCAAATATCAAATAAAAAATTACCCCAATAAATAAACCATCCCTGGAAAGGGCAGGGGGAGAGGGGATTGAGGAGCAGCTCAGCCAAATCCAGTCACGCTGGGAAAAGACAAAACACTCAGGAAAACTCAATTTTTTGCTATTTCCCCCATTTTTTGTGGCATTTCAGGAAAGGATAAGCCCCAGCCCAGCCCACCTAGGAGGACAGATCCAGCCTTTGTAAATCTAATAATTGCCCTGGGGCTCCTGATTTTGCCTTTCCAGAAGTTTTCTGGTACCTGGAGTTTCTCCAGGTGCCACTGAGGGTGATGATGAGACTGGGGAGGGATTATAAACTGAGAAGCTGAGTCAGTAACTAGCATCATTAATTAGTCCTATGATGGGTTATGATGGTATAATTACACCTCAAGGGATTTCCTGCTGAGATTAATAAAACTCCATGTTTTATTGAGTGATGGCCAGTGACACCAGTGGGGACACCAAGGATGGCTCAGCCAACTGCTCCCCTCCTCTCCCACTCAAAAATAATAATAACAATAATAATAATAATAGTAAAAAAAAAAAAAAAAAAGTTCTGGGCAAAAATAAAAAAATTAAAAAAATATATATTTACACAAAAATCCAGGAACCAGCATATAAACAAATATCACTTCAAGTAGTCCTCGATTATTATTAATTATTATTATTTTTTAATACTGATGATCTCGAAAAGACAAAAAAAAAAAAAAAAAAAGAAAAAAAAGGAAAGACAGTTAGGTCTTGTTAAAAAACCAAAAAAAAACCAAAGGGAAAAGGTGATTTTTGGCAGGTTTCAACACTTTTCCATGCACTTGGCGTTGGCGTGGATGAGGTGGTTAAAGCGCGGAGGGCTGGGCTGCAGTGGAGCAGCTTGGGATGCTCCCGTGGGATTGTTAGGCTGGGTTTGCTCCCACCAGCAGCGATGGCGATTCGGCACAAGGATTTGGCGGCAGGTGCTCCCAGACGTGGGATGCTCCGAGGGGAAGGGCCAGGAGCTGTCAGTGCCTCCCATCCCCGGCCACCCCCGGCCACCCAAAGGTCTCAACTCCCCCAAATCACTAAGGCCACCATTAAAACCGTTGCCTCCAGGCCTTTTTAATTAAGAATTCATCTCCTGGCATTAACGAGGAAGCCATCAGAGCGCTGCCAACGGGGAGGATGCCCCAGCATGGACACGGCTCCAGGGTGGAACATCTCAGACCATGAACTCGTTGCTCCCCAGGAGGACAAGGGGTTGGGCAGCGGCGCAATCGGCCTCAGGGTTCCTCTTGCGTCCCCCTCCAGGCCCCCCGTCCGGGGGCTCTTTGGTTTTTGGGGGGGAAGATTTCACACTCTTCAGTTTCTGTTTGCCCTTCTCCGGGTTGAAGGTCCCGCGCGTGGTGAACTGCGGCCGGTCCTCGGGACAATGGAGAGGCCCCGGCAGGCCATCGGGGCTCGCCCGGCTCTCGGGGGCCTCGCCATGGTGTCCCCCTGCCCGGTAGAAAGGAGATTTGGAGTACATCTGGAAGCGCTTCCGGGGCAGGTGGGGCAAGCAGGAGGTGGAAGATTGGGAGGAGGAGGAGGAGGAGGAGACGGGGGTGTCGGTCGGCTCCGCCGGGTCCAGCCGCATCCTGGGGTGCCGTCGCAGCCGGCTCGGCCCCTCGGCCTTGGCAGGGCGCAGGGAGCTGAGTGCTACACTTCTCTCTGCAGGGGCAGGAGGAACACAGATGGTCAGCTCCCACACACCACCCAGTATCCAAGCACCCCGCTCCCTGGGGACACAGGCCATTGAAGCCAGGACAACATTCCTAGCACCTTGGTGGGGACAGCAGCACCCCTGATGATGTGGCAGTGCTGGAAGAATGCTCACCTCCCCACCAATCCTGGCTGCTCCCACACATCCCCAGGGCCATGTGCTCGAACCCTTAACCCCCTCACTGCATACATTTAAACTGTCGACTTTAAATAAACTTGAAAATCCCAAGTAACCCTTCCCAAAGCAAAAAAAAAACATGGTGGAAGGTGTCCCTGCCCATGGCCTTTGAAGGTCCCTTCCAACTCAAACCACTCCATGACAAACCCAAGAACCCCTGGATTTACCCGAGCGATCGGAGATGGCTCCTTCGGAGTCAAAGTTCAGATTTTCGGAGCTGTCAGCTGTGCCAATGGAGGCTTCGGACTCGAGGGTTTCATCGTCGGAGGCGCGGGGCTCCAGTGTCAGCATCTCGAATGTCAGCTCCTCCCTGCAAAGTCAACCCAGCCCAAATGAACCAACGGGACCAAAAAGGTGGAGAGGAGAAAGGGAGGCACATGCACTGAGGGATCGTGGAGGGGGGGAGGTCTGCAGTCATCAACCACAGGACATCAAGCAACATCCAGAGGCTGGGGACATGGCTTGAACCCTGGGCCAGACTCACTTTTCCTTCTGCAGGCTCTCGATCTGCTCAGTCAGCACCTTCTCCTCCTGTTGCATGGCCACCTGCTGCTGCTCTGTCACTTCCATCTCCATGGCCTCCTCGCTGCTCAGGGTCTCCTCAGGGACGTCCGTCACCGAGGGCAAGCGGCCGGTGACAGGGGACGCGGGGCTGGGGAAGGCGCCGCGCCGCACACGCCCTTTGCCCTGAAGAGAGACAACGGTGTCACCACCACAGCCGAGGGCATGTGGCAAACACTCAGGTGCCAACCACACTGCTCTCCCAAGGAGTGAAGAAGAAGGCCCTAGGCCCTGGTCCTTTGTGTGCCGCCGCCGGATGCACCCCGGGCCCTCAGGCTGGGAGAAGTACCAGAAGGACTCAACACATTGGAGGGGCTGGGGATGGAGGTGGTGGGGAAGACAGTGGTGAGGATGATGCTGATGGACCAAGTGCAACTTGGTCCAGGTCCAAGCAAGCCCAGCTAGCAGCAGGCTGGGTTCCCACAAAGCCCACAGCCTGCACGATGGGAAGCTTGATGGTAGCTTTGGGTGGGAGCATCACCAAGGCTTTGATTTCAGGGCACCTGATAAAACCCGTTTTATCCTTGGATCAAGTCTCACATCCTTCCCTCATCCACCCTTGGTATTTCCTGAGCATCACAAGGGTCTCACTGACCCCTTCAGCAAACAGGAACTCCCACCTAATTATGTTGTCCATGCCATGCCATGTCTCATCTACAGGAGATCCAGAACCAGGACCACCTCCAGTGGTCCATTGTAAGACAATCAATGTGGATCTCTGTGCCCACAGTTGAACTCACTCTGATCTAATGCAGCTCTGAAGAACTATCTCATTTTTTAAATACTGAAACTGAAAACAAAAAAGGATGCACATGGTGGTGGTAGAGGTGGAGAGATATAATATGCAACTGTTTTAATCTTCTGGGGACCAGCTCTACAGATCTGCTCCATGGAGCAGAGGAAAATGGAGGATTCTTGGAGATGAGGGACATGGCAGATATTAAACAGCTTTTATCTTAACCGTTATCATGACCAGACTTCTCATCTCCTACATTCCAGATCCTGACATGACCAGGACTAGGAGATGTCCATCACCCATGAAAATCCTGCATCTCCTTGGGTTTGAAGAGCCTGTTGCAGCTCAGTTTTGCTTCACCTTTTAACCCCCACAACTGTAGCATCTCTGGGTCTTCCTGACAACCCATGTGCTCAGAGCAGATTTTCAGGATAAGGGATCCTCCCTTTTTCTCTTTAAAAGCCAGATTTTCTCAATTTTAGCCCTTTCATCTTTTAACGCCACATCTCAGAGATCTTTCTTTGTCAGCAAAGCCTCTCCTGTGCCCTGGTGTTCTTCTGATGACACTTTTCACGTGGGCTCCTGAGCTGAAGCACAGCTCCCTGAATCCTATTAGCCAAAAGCCCCCAGATCCCAAAGATCCCACTGCCTCGTGGAGTTAAGCCCCTGAGAAATGCTGTGCTCAGGGGAGCAGAGCTCAAATTTTGCTCTCCTCCACCTCCTGACACTCATGGATGGGGAAGAATGGGGGGAACCTGAGGGAACTTTCATCATGGACTGAGCCTGTTTGGAAAGGAAACAGCCCTATGAGAATTCCCAAAATCCTGCAGGTGCTTTTCTTGCCTGTCACAATCTCACAGAACTCAAACTCAAGCTGGGATGGAGTTGGGGAATACAGGACTTGCTGGACTCCTCCTCATTCAAACCTGGGTGTCCTGACCTTGTTCTTAGGGTGCTGGTGCTCCTCCTACACGGAGGTGGAGGAGACTTTTGGATGCCTCGTGGTCTCCAAGGCATCCAAGCTGAGGGTTTTATTCACCATCTTCAGAAACAGCAGCGCTGTGAAAGCAACTTGATGCTGAAACGCATCCTGAGCGAGGAGAAATCGAGGTGGGAAGGGAAGGGATGAGTCAAGCAAAGTAAAAAAGAGGGAAGCACAGGATGGAAAAAGGAAATAAAATAGAAAATTAAAGTAAGGAGGAAAGGAAGAGAGGTGGGAAGCGTATTTCTGAGGAGCTGCGTGCAGGGATGGCCGAGTGCCAGCCCCAAACCCCTGTGCTGGGGGGCCCTGCTGGAGGAACGGCGGCTCCGAGGCGCGGTGGGACAATGGCCGGTGGGACAGAGCTGGAATGAGCGACGGTGACACACAACGAGGGACGCGGCACTGCCGTGATACATACCGGGATTGAACTGCGGGTTATGCTCATAAATCTAACTGCAATTAGTACGGGCTTCTGGATTGGAGAGGAGATGAAAAGGAAAGCAGAAGGTTAGAGTGCACATGCCGCCGCCCCTCCAAAAACCCGCTTTGCTCACTTTGAGGTTTTTTCTTGGTTAACTGAGATGAGTGGGGCAGCTCTGCAGCGCCAGCTACTCAATCTTGGGCAGCCCCTGCTTGGATTTCATCCCCAAAAAGCAGAAGCAACGTGTCCCTGAGCATCACAGGGGGCAGGTCCAAGCAGAGGGGGGTCCAAGCTTGGCTCCTCAGCCCAAGCCTGTGCTGATGGTGCTGCAGCAGGTCCGTCCCTCTCCCGCAGCCCAACAAGCCAAGCACAGGTGCATCCACAGCCTGCCAGCCCCCTGCAAGCATGGAAGCTCAATGAGATGGGTTTGAGGCTCCCAAAAAGGCAGAGCGGGAGCAGGGAGAGCCTCTGGGCAACTCATTTTGGGTTCAGATAATGTGACTGAGCACGAAAAACAACGGTCCAGGTCACCCATGGGGTGATGTTGAGCTGGTCACTGAAAGGCTTGACTCAACTCAGGACCAAACAAGCTCAAATGAAGGTGGAAATGCTGATCAGGAACATCTGAGCAGGAGCGACAATGTTTCCATGGACTGTTCCCACCTCCATGTGCTTTGGCATGACTCCCTGCAAAGGTGAGGAGCCACCACAGGGCTGAGGGTCCCTGTCCTGGTGGAGATGGTGTGGGAGTTTGCGAGAGGTTTGGGAGGCTGGGATAAGCAGGAGAAGATAAGGTAGGGTGGCTTCAGGGGCAAGGAGAGGACAGGAGAGGACAGGAGAGGACAGAGAGGGCTCTGGCATCTCACCATGGATCTGCGGATCAGGGAGAGGCGGCTCTTGGCCTTGTTCTCTGCAAACTCCAGGCTGTTGATGTCTTTGAGCCGAGCCTTGTACTTGTTCATCTGCTCAATGACAATTAACTCCACGCAACTAAGGGAGGAAAAACCCAAAAGAAGACAAAATGGGAGGAGGAAGCCATTGGATCTGAGCTGCTCTGTCTTGTCTTGGCTTATCCTTCAACAGGATTTTGTGGTAGCTTCTCCCTTAGTTGCAGCACATTCTCTCGTTTTATTATGGAAAGGAAAGGATTATTTGGAAGATCTGCCCTGATGGAAGAGCACGGAGAAGAAAGCTCCAGCTGGAAGCAGAGGGTGGAGAGAATTCTCCTAAAGAGAGTGATCACAGGCCAGGGATGGATTGAGGAACAACCTACAGATATTAAATATGGACAAGGATCCCACCAGAGAAATCTACACCCCTGGGAAGAGGGAGTGGTGGAACACAAACCTGGAGAAGGCAGGCTGATTCCATCTCACTTGCACACAGTAACTCTGCAGCAGCTTGTGCAACTGAACTGATTGTTTCATTTTGTCAGGAGGGTGTTTGGGGAAAAACACAGTCCTTTCCTTGAAATAAAATGCAAGGAAGTGCTAGAGCTTGAAGTGTGAGGGAGAAGCTACAATGAAATCCTGTTAAAGGACAGATGTTCCTGCCATTTAAACACGTTCTGGTCTTCAACAATTTTAATACTTCCTGGAGGTAAAACCACCCCTTTCAGAAGCCTAGCCCTTCACTGGAGGGTTTTCATTATTGTAATTGACTCCAGGATCTATTTTAACACCTATTTAGTATGAGCCAAACCAAATCTGGGCAAGCACTTCACTTTTTCTCTGTAAAACATTTTCAGTTATGGCAAACACCATAAATAAATCTTAATATATTAATATCACTATTGCTGCAGACCAAACAACTCAGTTCCTTCAGTAAAAAAGCCAAAATCAAGTAACAATCAAGATCTGCTTGCCAAAAATGAACTGCATTAGCTATAAAACCATGTCAGCACAAGCTCCACCTTTTCCTGCCAGGCAGGAACAAAAGCTTATCCACTCTTGGGGATCCTCCATCACTTAAAAATCCTCATTTAACAACTTCTTGGGGATTGAGAGGATTTGAAATATCTTCATGCAGATGCATTTAGATGCATAAATTACTATGTGTTTGTCCCTTTGTGCCAAAGCTCTCAATTTCTGAGCCATGACCATCCTAGGGGTGGTCCATCAATTTTTGCCCATCCTAGGGGTTACCAAGATGTGAATGGTGATGTGGTGGTGGAGCCAGCTCACCCAGCCCCAGGCTCTTACGTGGTGGTTTTGCTGATGTCCTGAACACTCTGCAGAGGGTCTGTGGTGTCGGGGCAGCGGAGGATGCAGGGGGCAAACACAATGGCCAAGGCATTGGCTGACATGCGGTTGGTCTCTTCTTGGAGGGCAATCCTGAAAAAACAGGGATTCAGAGAGAAGTCAGAGGTGGAGGCACCTCCACTGCACCTCTTGCACGTGGTCATGGCTGAGGAGAGGAGATGATATTTCTATGGTGTAATCTTGCTTTGAGGGACAAAGACAATCCTCAAGACATCTCAGATATTCCCAAGGCAACAACCAGCCCTTTCCACCCAATAACATGGCCCTGCAGCAGTGAGAGGCACCTCAGGGCTGTAGGAACCACAAGTGACCAGAGCACAGCAGAGGTCACTCATCAACACAACATCCCTTGGACAAACAGCTCCATGGCCACCTCCTGGGAGACAGGGTGGATGCAAAAGCCTCAGATGCTGTGGTGGGAAGGATCCTGACCATGCTGCCTTTGCCTGAAGGTGCCCAGGCCCAGCATACCTGACCAGGTGGAAGATGAGGCGCTCCAGGGTGCTGAGGTGGGTGCGGGAGAGCTGGTCGATGACCGAGTACACCCCACGCACGGTCTCCTTCCTCTCCTGGAGCCCTGTGGAGAAACCACCAGCACTTAGGGGCAGCTCCTACTTCTTCCTCTTATTTAAAATGGTACTTCTTAACACTTAATGTTACTACTTAGGAGACAGAACTTTGAGGCTGAAATTAGCTGAACCATGATGCAAAAGCCACCAAAATGAGAACAAAATGCCTGAGATTTTGCATTAAAAACCCTTTATAACAAAAAATCAGACTTTGAAACCAGGTAAACACAATTTGGAATGAAATTAGGAATTGAAGAGTGAATGAAAAGTTTGGCACTCAGAGTGGCCATCATTTTCCCCTCTGCCAAGGGAATGGGATAGTGAGGGAAGCTCCTCACCCATCACCCGCAGGAACTCCTCATAGAGCTCAAAGGTCATGAGGGGGTTGGGCAGATCTCGGAGCCACTGCTTGAACACGCTGGCAATGACGTGGATGTTGTAGTCGTCCAAATTCACGTTATCGATGTCTGGGTTTGGCACCACATGAAGCAAGGAGGAAAAGAACAAGAGACAATGATCAATATGAAGCCCAAGGCTGGACAAGGTGACCTTTAAAGGTCCCTTCCAAACCAAACTGTTCTATCATAAAGTATTCTAAAATAAAATATGTTTACGTGCCTTTAACGGCAACAAATCCAGCACATGATTTCAGCTCCACATGGTAAAATCAGAAATACTTTTCTAGGGTAAATAACTTCAGGTGGGACCAGGATTTCTTTTCTCACTGATGATTGCTAGGGTGTAAATAAGGCAGCACTTTCCCCCAATTAGAATGACTTTTTCACGGATTGCTCCCAAAAACCCCATGAGTTGGCAACCTGAGTTGTGACTGCCAATGTGAAATCATTCCTTGCGCAGCCCAGAGTCAGGAATGCTGAAACATTCCACCTTCCTCCCATCCAACTTTGCTGCTGTGGAGATTTTCCTCCCCAGGCAGGATCTTTTCCCCCTTCCCCTGACCTGTATCGAGGCCTTGCCGCAGCTCCTTGATCTTGTTGGTGGATCCTGATTTCCTGTAGATGCCCTCGGTGTAGAGCCCGTGCATCTCGATGTAGTTGATGAGCTTCTCCACCAGCAGGGGCACCGCCCGCTCCTCGCTGGTCAGCCGGGACAGCTCCACCCCAAACTGCCGTGGGGAGAGCTCTGGGTCGTGCTGCAGGAAAAGGGAAAAAGGGGAAAAAAGGATTGAAATCCTTCTGCACCACCCACTCCTCGCTGGTCAGCCGGGACAGCTCCACACCCCACTGCTGTGGGGAGAGCTCTGGGTCGTGCTGCAGGAAAAGGAAAAAAAGAGATTGAAATCCTTCTGCACCGCCTGCTCGTTGCTGGTCAGCCAGGACAGCTCCTGTCACAGACACATTTTATGAAAAATCCTTTCTTTAAGATTTTTTTTCTCCTGAGAAGCTGACAGGCCTCAGGAACAAAATGCAAACAATGATTATCTGCTGCTGTGGAATGCAATAAGGTGGATCTGTGATTGGTCTCATGTGGTTGTTTCTAATTAATGGCCAATCACAGTCAGCTGGCTTGGACTCTCCTTCTGAGACACAAGCTTTTATCATTCTTTCTTTTTCTATTCTTAGCCAGCCTTCTGATGAAATCCTTTCTTCTATTCTTTTAGTATAGTTTTAATATAATATATATAATAAAATAATAAATCAAGCCTTCTGAAACATGGAGTCAGATCCTCGTCTCTTCCCTCATCCTCAGACCCCTGTGAACACCGTCACAAGCTCCACACCAAACTGCCATGGGGAGAGCTCCAGGTCATGGTGCAGGAAAAGGGGAAAAGGGATTCAAATCCTTCTGAGATGCAATGCTGGTGCAGGTTTGGATCTGATTATCCAGAGTCCTTCAGCAGATACAGGAGTGTGGTATTTTCGGGGTCCCCTGACGAAGGAAGGAAATGATGAATCTGACTCCATGTTCTTAGAAGGCAAATTTATTATTTTATGTTACTTTATTATATTATAGAATGCTATACTAAACTATACTAAAGAATAGAGAAAGGATACAGACAGAAGGCTAAAAGATAATAAAGAAAAAACTCATGACTCTCTTTAGAGCCTTGACACAGCTGGACCATGATTGGTCATTAAGTTCAAACAATTCACATGTTGGGTAAATCTCCAACCACATTCCAAAGCAGCAAACCACAGAAGCAAATGAGATAATATTGTTTTCCTTTTTCTCTGAGGCTTCTCAGCTTCCCAGGAGAAGAATCCTGGGCAAAGAGGATTTTTCAGAAAATATAATGGTGGCACAGGAGATGTGTGAGTCTAATGGAGGACAGGACAGGACAGGATATGGGTCTTGCAATGCTAACCCAGTCTCTGGACATGCACCTGAAGGCAAAAAGTTTGGATTTTCTTTTTTTAACCAACCCCACTGTAGTTATATCCCCAGACTGGCAGAGCCAAAGCAGCTGGGCATGGTCCTCCTCCTCCTGCCCTCTGGCACCATCTCCAGGGATGATTTCCCCTCCCAAAGATGCACAAAGCAGAAGAGGCAAATTTGAATCTTGGGTGTTTAAATCAACCTGAAGAATTGCAAGTTACAAAATACCAATGAACAAAGAAGATGCCAACAAAAGAACATGAAAAAACCCACGTAAAACTGTCATGAAGGGCCCTTTTGCCAGCTGCAAACCCTCACTGGAGAGTTGGTATCTGGCAAATTCAAATGTGAACAAAGTCCTCCTGCACAGGAGATTCTGGATGGGAAAAGTCAAAAGATCCAATAAAATATTGACACAGATTCTCAGCCCTAGCCAAAGGTGAGATGCAGCTCTGCCTTCAGCAAGGCAGTGGCTCCCCTCACAATCACTCCTGCATTTTTCTTTCTCTAACTCAATCTCATCCTTTCATTGATCCTGCAAACCTTAGGAACAGATGTGTGGAAGGTCCCCATGTTGTTTCTTTCTCATGACTGACGGTTTTTAGCTCTCTGTCAATGAGAACAACCCTAAAAACAAAAATTCACCAAGCACAGAGGAACTGGAGCCTTCCTAGAGAACGTCTAACTGCCCAGTGCAAAGCTACCCATGAAGACACAGTGAACTTGCTTCCTGGGATGCAGCACAAAAACTTCCTTGTGCAGAGAAATCACACAAAGAAGGCAGCTCCAAGAAAGCCTGAAAAAATTAATCAGACATCTCAATGAACTTCCCAGATTTTAGAGCACAAACTCTAATGAGGTGTCCCCAGTTCTTGCAGAACTAGTGCCAGAAAGGGAAAGACTGCAGCAGAAGTTCTATTTATATTCAAAATACAAATGTATATATACAGAATACAGATCACACACACACACACACACATATATCTTCAACATATACATTCAGATTATTCCTTGGGAAAAATGGCCTCATGCAGCTTTCTGGGGGCTGTGTATTATGGAGGTTGTTCTCCCCTGAGAAGCCTCCCAAGGAGCTGATAAAACTTTCCACTCATTATTATTGTTACTCTCTGTCCTTCTTCTGGGCACAAAATAAGCTATTTAAAACATCCCCACCAAATCTGGATGATTCATTGTTAGCTGGGATGACCTGCTGCACTCATTCCCTGTTCCCCATACCCTTAAATCCAGTAAACAATATTTAATACCCCTCTAAGGAGGGCAGTGAACATCTTCCACCTGCCCTTCCTCACTCAGCTGTGGCAAGCAAGGACTGTAGAGAAAAAGCCTGTATTTCCAAGAATAACCCCAGATTTCCAAACCCTTAAAAGCTACAAAGCCAGGGAAATTCCTTTTATTCTGTGTGGTTACAAGGCAGGGAACGCCACTGCAACATCTGCTGCATGACTGGGCAGATCTACAGTGACTCATCACCGCATAATTCCCAAAATATCTACAAAACTCTGGTTGGAGAGACCTCTGGGGATCTCTGGTCTAAGCTCCTGCTGAAAGGAAGGTTATGTCCAGAATTTTATCAAGATTTGCACCCTCTAATAATTTTTATACAAACTTGGGATCATTGTCTCAAGGTATTTAATGGAAGCAAAGCACTGAGAGATATTTACCTTTTTGGAGCACTTGGTTGTGGTTTTAAGACAGCACTTCTTGTGACAAGCATATTTACATACTGCAACAGAGAAAAGGAGTGTTTAATTATGCCAAAAATCACACTGCTGGAAAAACAGCAATTCATATGAATTAAGCAGCACTTCTCAGAACTACCAAGTCAAAAGCATGCTGCATTTGCTGTTTCCAGGGGCCAAGTCTGGATTAGATCCACTCAAACAAAAATTATGAAGCCTTTAAAATTAAAGGTGCCATATTTACATACATGAAGTATTAAACCCTCCCCTCATCCTCCTGACAGATCAACTCAGACTATAACCCATGAGAGCCATCAGACACAGATACCCTCAGAGACTGGAAGTGGCTCCCCCTTTGTATTCTCCCTGCACTGGGCCTGAAATGCTCCAGGGCTGATGCTGCCAACCAAATCACAGAAATGGAGGAGGGATGATGGAAAAGGTTGATCCATTTCTTGGGTTTTTCCAAAAAGACATGGATCAGGTTTTTCCATCACCCTCCTCCATTCCCCTGATCTTCCCAAAAATTCGCATGCGTGGAGGTCAAACAGGTAAAGGTCAGGATACCCAAAGGCATCCCAGGGACACATTTCCATAGCTGACTTTACTGTCCTTCCTACCATGACAGTAAAATGTGTCTGACCTTATGGGATGGGCACTAACCTGATGGGATAAGATGTGTAACACAAAGTTCATTCACTGTGTCAGGAAGGACTGCTGGGATGGATTAACTAGTTGACTTCAGAAACCTTAAGACCTGTCCCTAAATCTCTTCAGGTGTTACAAAAATCAAAATTACGTCAGCAGGGGGTTACAGGAAACAGCAGTAAACACATTTCAAAATCCCCAAACTCATCACTGTGATAGAAGCACAAGAAAAGGATCAAATAAAGAGTGCTTACATTTACAAACAGAAGCCCTGTCCATGATCCAGATCAAGGAGGAACAATATTCACAGTATGTGGGGATGCTGTATTGGGTTGCCTTGAAAATGTGACCATTGTGCTCTTCCACCTGGAGGATAAAGGTTGTGTGGTGAGAAAAGGGAGCCAGTGCTCAGCCTGCTGCAAAATGGAGAGATGATAAACACAGCTCTCTCTCTCTCTCTCTTCACCTTTAGCTCTTGCTTTTATTTGGTATTTTTGTTTCTTCTTCAGCCCAGCAACCCCAGAGACAACCCAAACCTACATCTACCTTGTAGGGGAACTGAACCCTCATGGAAGCAGGCTGGAAGCTCTTTGACTGAGCTTGGCAGGTCAACTTCTTCATGTTAAGGTTTTCTGTGCATCTGTGGCCCCTTTTTTTGGCTTTGCACCTGCACCCTTCCCAGTACCATCACATCCCTTAGGAAAACAGGAGGTGTAATGTCCTCCATGGCTGATCCCACAGATGTAAAACACATACTGTAAATTTATGCAGAAAGCTGGAGCAAGGCTTTGTTTTCCTCTCAGTCCTTTTCTAACAATCCTCAACATTACATTTCTGTCTTGGCTGATGAGGGATGTGTTTTCAGAGCCAACCCAAGTGATCCCTGATCAAACAAAGCAAAGCCATCTCAAATGTCTTTCTAACATGTCCTTTCAGGGCTGATGTTCAGATCTCAGCCCAGGACATGTCACAAGCTGGTCTCCTAACATTCTGGCCCCAAGGACATTGATTTTTTAATGTGCAGGTTTAACTCACCACGTCTGCTTCCTTTTTCCTTCTCTTTTTTCGTTCCGTTTTTGGCATCTGGTGAGGGAAAGAGATTTAACTCAGTTTTTGGGCAATTTTGCCAGGTAAAGAGTACAGAGAGCTCCTATCTGACATTGTCCAGTGCCTTCCCAGTGCACCTGCAGCCCCAGAAGAGTCACTCTAGAAAATTCTCCTATGGATCACTCCAGTTTTGGAATTTCCCTGGACAGTTCTTCCTTGGAGAAAAGAAGAAGCTCCATCTAGGAGCTGGGAGTAGCTGCTGCTCCAGCTCTGACCCCACCAGCAGTGACCCAAGGAAAACATGGTGCTTTGAAGAAAACCTGCCTGGAGAAGAGGCTGGAGAGGACTCGGAGCAGAAGAGCCAGGAGATGAGATATTTCTACAATAGACACCATCTCCCAGCCCAGCCTCAGATCCCATGGTCGGCCTTGCAGACAATGTGGAGCAGGAGGTGAGATCAGGTCTGTGACACAGTGCAGGCTCTTTCTGCTCTCAGAGCAGTACCCAGACCTGAGCCACTGCTCATGTCCCCTTCTCCTGCAACCCAACCCATGGTGATTGTATGGTCACTTGGGAAGTGGTCAGGAGACTCAAGAGGGCGCATCTCTTTCAGCATCCTTCAAATTTTGAACAAACCCCCCAGAAACAAAGAAGCACCAGGAGCTGCCTTTCCAACCATCCACAGCTGGTTGCAGCTTTGCCCTGGAGATAACATCTAGTCCTTGGCAGCCCAGTGTGATCTGGGGTTGGCTGAGCCCAGTGACACACAACCAGTGAGTCACACCTTGCCTTGTCCAGCTCAGCTTACAGCAGAGAAGACAACAGAAGGTCTCAGGTGTCTACAGAGACACAACCCCACAGAAACAGAGCTCCCAAACCTTCAAGGGAATTTAAGGAAAGTGCCAAGTACCTTCCCTGCAGTGTAGTCCAGGGGTTTGTACTCGTGCATGTATTCATCCAGGAAGACTTTGAAGGTGTTGACCCAGACTTTAACTGGAGACTCACTCCAGTCCCTCTGCTCAAGCCTCATGTTCTTCTCCAGAATCTGCTCAAATAAGGCGTACAGGTCCTTGTAGCGGATGCTCTTCCCATCGTCCATCTTTTAAGGGAACAGAAGAAAAAAAAAAACGTGATTTTTATACAGCACAGATTTTTCTAGAGACTTTTTCTTCTCCAGACAATTATTTCAGCCTCACCAGTTTCCAGCTGCTTGGGGAAACTTCCAATATGAGAGAGAGAAGGAAAAAAGGATCAGACATCTCCACCAACAGCAAAGGTAACACAAAGGTTTCCAGACACTTTGGGTGACAAATTGACTTTCTGTCATCTCCCCTTTGGCTGGGAGCAAAGCTGTAATGAAGATCCGGAATCTACACCCAATGAATCCCGAGAGATGGCTCATGAGGAAGTGTTAGTCCAAATTTAGATCATGGGACTGAATACAAAGGAAGCACATCCATCCTTTGGGATGAGCAAACCAGAAATGGAGGGCTTGGCAACACCTGTACAACCAGGAGGCCCCAGAATATCTCCCCTTTCTCCTGGAGGTGGAAGTCCTACCCATCATCTGGTCACTTACTGCCAATGCTGAGGAGTAAAAACTGAAGATGTTTTGTCGGAATTCCTTCAGTGCTTTCTTGAACACGACATCCACCAGCGTGTCCTTCTTGCTATCCTCGTTGTCCAGTTCATTCATCTGGGGAAACAAGGGGGTTTTTACACCTTTTACACTCTTTTGCTGCAGCAGAGCTGGCGTGAGATGAAGCAGCACTAACAAGCAGCTGCTCCACCATGATCACCAGGTGATCTCCTGCATGAAAACCAGAAACTTCTCTAGACCTGCTCTGGCACTCTTAGATGAATTATTAGCATTACTACAGCTACCCACACAATCGTTTTTACTTTATTGCCTCTGTCTGCTCCTGGATCTCTGTGCTGATTGATGGAGCAGCGAGTTACCTTTTTCAGGAGAAACTCATCCATGCTCTTCAGGTCACTGGCACTGGTTATGATCTGCAGGGAGTCGTTCTGCCACTGCACGGGCTCCAGAGCCACGTTGCTGATCTTGACGCTGCGCTTGCGCTTCACCTTGGGAGAGGGCTCCTTGTTCTCCTTGAATTCCCGCCGGTACATGCCCGACAGCTCCGGACTCCGCGGGGGCGTCAGGTGGTGAGGGCCCAACTCTGCTGGTGATCAATGAAAAGAGGGGAAGAGGTTGAGGAGCAGATGAGAAATAATTGTGACACTAAAACAGGGCATTGGAAGAAACCTGTGGAAGAGAAAAGCACAGTGTAGAACTCACAGGAAGATTAAATGTCATTTCTGCTTTGGTTACGTCCTCCCTCAAGAGAGGAAACATCTGTCCATTCCAGATGGTGGCTGGAAGGATTAGTGACATGGAATTCCTTGAGATCCATTATGGATCCCACCCTCTAACCTATTTGCCATCGCTCTGGCTTGACACCATGACACCACCCATGAATTAAGAGACATAAACCAGCATGGACATATCCCAGTTTCCCAACCCAGTTTCTCTCTCCTTACACCTGGTCCCATGTCCCCCCACCACGTACCTTCACCAAGCTGCAGTCCAGGAATGGTTTCCCTGCCAGGGGCTTCCTGCTCTGCGTACAGCTCCAGCAGCTCAGACTGGGTAGCGAGCTTCTCCCGGGAGGCCTTCTTCTCCCCCTGCTTTCCCTTCACCCAAAACCTCATCTTGGCTCGTTGAGGCCTGGAAATAAGCCATGGAAAAAGGAACTGCCTTACTAGGAAAAGTCTTTCTACCCAAAACTACCTCTATATTCTGGACATTCCTGAGGAGATAAATCCATGCAATTTCTACCAGGGAAGTGTGGCTACTCGTCCTCAGCAAAGGAGAGAAACTTCATTTGCATGCATGGGATTGGGTGGTGTGGGACAGGACGTGTGGCCCATGTCACCAACACTTAATTGTGGTGTGAGCCACACACACACTGATTGGGCCTGCCCATGGTCATGTAGAAAAGGTGGGATGGGTAACTCATGCTGCAGATGAAGCTCCAAGAGCCTGGGTGGCTCAACAAGGCATTGGAGAGCAAGAGGGACACAGAAGGACTTGTCTGCCATCTCCAGCCATGATTCCTACCTCCCATCTGGAGTCAGACTCTTCTGTGAGGCTGCCAGCTTCCCAATCTCCCCCTGGGACATGGTTTTGTGCAGTTTGGCCTGGCCTTCCCCGGAGGTGAATCGCTGCACGGTCTGTAACGATTCCAAGCACGAAACATTTAAAAATAAGACAGCTCTTGGGATACCAGATTATTTTTTTTTCCCTATCAAAAATCAGGTATTTTGCCTCCTACATCTTTATTTCTATTTGCCTACAGCTGAAAACCTGGTGAGCCCCTAGAGAAATATTTTAATGACTCCCAAGAAAGAGAGGCATTTCCCTTGCTCCAACTCTCCAACCAGGCCCAGTCTTCTTTCTCCTTGAGCAGTTGGTGATGAAAATCAGTTTGAACCAAGCCACAGGTCCTTATTGCTCAGCCTGCACAGCTCTTCCACATCTTCATCCAGACTTCATTCCACCTCTCCATCCAGAGTGTCCTGTTAGCCACAATGATGTGATTCCCCAAGGGAACCTTCAACCACCTGGATCTGTCCCAGCAGAAGTTCCTCCTCCAACTCTTGCTGAGCACTTTACACAAAAAAATCCAAAGTCTTTGTGCCAAGGACACACCAAAAGGAACTCTTTAACAAATAAATTTTGCAGCTTTAATAGAAAACATCTCCAGGTTTGCCATCATTTAAAATGCCCTGAGGTAATTTTTAAGGGTGGGATGAATTTGCAGTAACTCAACCTAACAGGATCCCATGAAGTAGCCCAGAAATAGACTTGCCATATTTAAAAAATATCTAAATTTTTGTTCTATTTTCCAATTGCAGCTGTGATTTGGGAACTGGACTCCTGGAGGAGAAACTTTCAGCATAAGAAAAGTGGAGAATCAGGTTGTATGAAAGGATTTGGGACATGATGTTCAAATGTTTCCTGTAGCTTTCCTATCACCTCAATGTCTCAGCTGACTGCTCCATGTTTTAAAGCAATTATTTTACTTCTGTTAAAAATATTTAAATAAAATTCTATAAAAAGTAGACTGCAGAGGGGTCACATTTGCCATATTGACTCTTTTTCCATGTTTTATTCCCTCCCTCCCCCAGACTAACATCTCTTCCAGCCAGGAGATGGCAGCATGCAAGGCAAAATTACCACTGGGAAAGCCAGGAACTGCCTAAACCATGAAAGAGATTTTGTTCCTGTCATTCTTGCATTCAGGTGATGATCACACAGAAATTGTGCATGGATACTGGGATAAAAGCAATTCAAAACCTATAAAAGTGATCTCCATCCTGCCCAAACCTAATACTTGTTTTAAAAATGATCTGTTAAATATTTGCCCCCCCAGTATGGTTTTGTTCTTGAGTAATTTCAACCTTTTGGGTTTCCAGTTTTAGTAAATAAAGACTAAAAGGGTTTTTTGGCACAAGATCCTTCTGTTTGAGGTTATCTGCCAGGAAACTCTGAAGGGAAAGGATGGGAAACCTTCTCAGATGTCAAGATGAGCATCTGCACCAGAAAAACCCCTGCTAGGGAGCACCACAAAGCATCGTGAGGGCAAATGGCAATAACTGGGAGTCTGAAGTTGTCTCCTGGTTGAGGAAGGGACCAAATATTTTTCCTCTGACAGAGTAACCTGTGTTTCACCCATCCATAAGGTAACTGTGGCCAAGAGTTATCCCAGCAGACAGCAGTGCTGTGTGCTGCATGGAAAAACTTCCTGAAGCTCCCTCTGAATGGCTTAGGACAAGAGATCTTCTGTCATTGCTGGCTCTTCAGCAGGGCTTGGGATCAGCTGGTGGCAGATACTTGGAGTCATGTTTGTCAATTCAAGGCTTTAGTGTGCAGGGTGGAGCAAAACAACTGGTTCATTATCCAGGTCCCACTCTGTAAGGATGTTTCCAGAGGGTATTTCCAGAGGTGTGATTCCTCTAGCCAAGGCCTTCCATTTACGCACCTGCTCCAGGAAAAGCTCTCCAGGCTCAGGCACCAAACAAAAGTGGTGTTAACACGTGCTGGCAGGACAGCCAGGAGCTGTTCCTCTCACTTGTGTCTCACTGCATGGTAGGTTGATCCTTGGCTATTCATCAGCCAAAAATCTTCAATCCTGGTCTTGTCAGGAAGCCCTTAAAGAACCTTGGAGTCAATTGTACCTGCAGCAGCCTCCTCATGTAGTGCTGCCCCATGGGTTTCAGCTCCAGCTGCAGATGCTGTGGGTGTTTGATGCTCTGGAATACCCTAGATGTGGGTCAGGAGCACTGGATTCCAGTGGGCTTCTACTCATCAGCTGGGCTACACAATCAGTGACTTGATGGCCGAGAAAAAAATGGGCAGAACAGGCAGAGCAGCTGGTGACCCATCATATGCTCAGCTCCATGGGGCTGCACGGGATCTCATTCATCCAGCCAGCAGCAGGACAGGGACAGAGGCTGCTTTGGGAGTCATAGCTGGAGGCAGGAGCTGTCTGAAGGAGCTATTCACTGGCACAGGGGCCAGCCTGCACATGGTGGCTGCCAGGCTCGCCTTCATGTGACTATCACAAGACACAACCAATGTGTCTGCCCAGACATCACCCTCTGTACCTTTGTGTTTGCACCCAAAAACACCCCAAGAGGCACCATCCAGCTTTGTCACAGGCTGCTCTGCCATCTGCAACACCCAACTGGGCTCTGCTAATAAATACCAATAAACAGTCCCTAAATTTTGCTACTTGTGATGATCCTGACCCAACAAAGCCCTAAGCCAAAGGGCTGGTCCCAAACCTGCAATACAAAATACAGATGGAAACACTGGACACATTGTCAGGACACACAGACAGAGGGTAGTGCAGAGCACACAACACCAGGGGCAGTGTTGGCCTAGAAAGCAGAGCTTACCACACCAGGGGGGAAAGTCCTGACCAACAGTTAGAACCAGAGCTGGAGAGCAGAGGAGAGGGGGGACACAGCAGAGACAGGAGAGAGGGGGCACCTACTGCTACTTGCATGCAGTGAGAGCTGTTAAACCAGGTGAGCAGAGTCCCAAGGAGCACTTCCAAGGAGTACAGTGACCCAGGATGCTCCCAAAGATGGAGCTTGCCAAGCACCAGCACTTTTCACACCCCAGAGGGAATAATTCCTACAGCTACAGTTCCCTTTGTACATTGTACAGCCTCCAGGAGCACAGCAAAGCACCCCAGGTATGGCATGGGGGGCCATGGTTTGGTGGTGAACAAAGTGGTGCTGGGTTTGTGTTTGGACTCAACAATCTTAGAGATCTTTTCCAACTTAAATGTTCCTATCATTCTATGTAAAAAAAGTACATTTTACTGCATAAAATCCTCCCTTTCCCAATCTACAAGCAGGGACTTGCATAAAGGTGCAGCTAGGGTAGCTCAGCCCATAGAGAAATGCCTTTCAATCAGGTTTTCAGTATTCCTGCCTCAACCCTCCAGCAAATTTATCAAGAGCAGGCTTAAAAAATTTATGGAATTTGTAAATCTCTGCCCTCTTCCAGTGAGGAAATTATCCTGGGAAAATTTATCCTTTATAATAAGAGCTGCTAAAAGAAAAGTCATGAAAAGCCCTCCTTGGCCACCTGCTTTTCTTGGAAAAGCAGCTTTTAGGATGGCACGGGATGTTTGCTGGACACACATCAATGCTGTGGCACAAAATAAATCTCTGTCTTTTGGTTTCATGCTTTTCTTTGGTTTTATACTCAGCTCCACATCCTGCACTGCAGCTGGAGGAGAGGAACATGGCAGCCCTAGCCAGCACTCCACCCAAACTCTCACGGCAGGACAGGATTCCTGGTGTTAATCCACACTCCTGTGGGGACATCTCCACTACCTCAGGAAAAAAATTATGAGCGGGTTGGAATCTGTCAGCCTCTTCCACTCCTGGAACCTCTCAGTTTGTGATTTTCCAAAAGCAGCTTATGTGGGTGGGAGATTAAGTCTGAGATGGAAAAGCTCCACTGCACTGGCTCATGTCAGACCTGCTAAGGGATACTTGTCACTGTGCTTGGAAAAAACACTTTGCTTGGTCGTCTTTGTTTCATAACCCACTATTTCACTCTCGTTATGCTTTCATTGCCCAATTTCCATGGTTTTGCTTTTTCTGAGCTGCTGTCTGCCAGCATCACTCTGATAACCGAGGACCAAGTAATCATTCGATATTGTGGCTAAGCATAAAAAATCAAAAGTAAAAGAAGCCACAGGATTTACATCATTTTGTTGTCTGTTGCTTTTTGAACAATATTTACTTTCTTTTTTTTTGTATATAGGCCATTTTTAGATCAAAAGCTTCCAAGAGGAGGATGAGATTAAAGCCCCTAAAACAGGTAATTGTGCAATACAAGTTGTAATGCTCCAGGAATACTATGGGAAGTGTGGTGGATATCTAATCAACCCAGGAGCAAGAAACAGAGCTTGGATGGAGTGCTGAGCACCCTGTTCTAGTGGAAGGGGGTTGGAATTGAGATTTAGTCTCTTCCAATCCAAACCATTCCGTGATTCTGCGAATCTATGATTTCCTGCTGTGTTTGCCAAATGTACCCATCTACAGCATCCTTGGGAGTGGGAAAAGAAGCAGTGGAGGGATGAGTGCAGCTAAGGTTAGCAAAGAAAGGCTCCCCCACCACATTGGACACAATTACCATTTCGGAGTCACTGTAACAGGCCTGCCCCAGGCGGGCTGCGGGCACCGCCTCGGCGTGAGGAGGGTGCTCAGAGGAGAGAAGGAACTCAAAACTGCCATCGTAATCCTCTTCCTCCGTATCCCCCTCCCCATCCGCAAAAGTACCTCTAGTCAAGAAATCGGAGCGCGTCCGCGCCATGCGGGCTTTCTTTTTATGGCTCGGTCTGGGCACCTGCTTGACCAAAGGATAAAACAAAACAAAACAAAACGAAAAGAAGGGTTTTAAAGTAAAAAGGAGACTCTACCTGTGTAGCCTTAAGACATCTCTGAGTGCCACTGCACCCCATGGAGGGGATGCAGTATTATGTCTAGTGAAAACAGCAAAGGACCAGGAAGAACAAAAACTAAGACAGGACGGTGAAAATGGACAATCATGGGTGTCACTGAAACGGAGACGTTAAACCAAACCAAGACAAGACGGCGTTGGACAGTGTTTGCCATCAGGATCACAGGATCCTTTTATCCAGAGCTGCTACAAATTATTCCCACAAGGCTTTTTATTTTAAGAGAAGGTGTGGAGGTTACTGTGCTGCCATATCCTCCTTCCCATGTCTGGCAGCCCTTGTGCATCAGAGTTCACTTCTTTGAAGCTTTTGAGGGAAAACTGGCCAACCAAGTTATTTTTTGCCCTTTTCAATGGAAAGAGAAAATAAACAAGTCACGACTCACCTCTCCTCTGCCAGACCCCAGCATCTTAAATGGCTTCCGTGCTGTTTCACCCTTGGAAAGGCACTGATGATTTGCCTCTCTGCTGAAACACAAGAGAACAGAGATCTTTCATCCTCTCCCAAAAGCCTTCCCACTGTGCTAGCCCAGATCCTGGGAGTCCAAGCAGTCAAGACTAAATTGTAGGTCTGAGGTCATGGGGTTTCGGAATTGTTTGGATTCTTCAGGACTGGACTTAATACCAAAAGACAAGAAGAGAAAACATTCTGGTTGTCAACTTTATACAGCAAGGTGGTTATGGATTGTATCTTTGTACTTTGGGATTCTCAAATGTGACTATTCTGCTGCAGAGCAAAACTTAAAATACAGCAATTCTTAATGTCTCTTTCTTCCTGTTGCTTGTTCATGTTGCACATGAACCAGGAAAAGAAATTTTCAACAGGAATCCTCTCCTGTCACAACTGCACAGAAACCACAAGACTACTACACTTGGATGCACCTTGAATTACCAACAGTCATTCACTGGGAGCTTTTGCCTTGGAAAGGGTGCAGCAGGATTTAGGAGGAGGGTGATTTATATCCTTTTTGAGCTACATGGCCAAAATCACCCCAAAATTAGGCAAGGCACCTTAAACAACACAACAGAGTGGGAGCAAATGTTGTCCCAGGATCTTGCTGCCATCTCCAGGCCCTGGAGCAGCCCAAGGTTAAGCAAAGCAATGGAGCTGAGCAACTGCTAAGTCCATTACAGGTGTAGTTAATTACATATGTGAATGACACAGTCTCCAAAGAACATTCACTCCCACACTCTCTGGAGAGCTGGTGTTTTTTCATCTGCAATGGTGAATGTCCACATGGCTTTGCTGGATTAATTATATGGTAAACAAGGAAAATCCTGGAATTTTCTGCCTCATCAAGTCATTTCTATTCCAACTACCCAAAACTCCTAAGAACTTATTCATCATGTTTCACCTTGAGAAATAAACTCCTATCCCCGTTCATGTAGGGTAAACAGTAACAGTAGTGAGCCTGTTTATCGACTCTCTTCACCTGCTCATGTCCATGATTATATAATGTTTTAAGAGCCTGAGAAATCATATTCCAGGTCTTTTTCCTTTCCCTCTGACCTCCTCGTTGCTAGAAGATCAAGAACCCTTTGTTTAACTATGAGGTTTGTTCTGGACTCTTTGTACAAAAAGGTCCCTAGCAGAAAAAGAGCCCATGGAGAAAGCCTATGGAGACAGCCTGCAGAGAAAGCCTGTGGAGAAAGCATGGGAGAAAGCCCACCATCTTTTTACTCACTGGAGGCCAAAGGGATTGTCCTTTGGTGTGAAGAACATGGAGCTTCCCCTCGCCTCCTCAGTGGCCTGGTTGGGCATCCGAGGCTGTCGGAGGCGCTCAGTCCTTGAGAAATGGCTGCCTGGGTGGTCCTTGGGGTCCAGAGCTGGCTTGGAATGGCAGCGGGGCTCCAGACCTTCTCTCCTCTCCACAAACATGCTGACAGGCCGGTCTTTGGGGGCACTGTGGGCTGGAGAGCTTCCCCTGGTGCCAACAGTGAGACCCTTGATGTCCACTGCCGGGGCTGGGGCCATGCCTGGGGTGGGGCTGTGCTCCCCTCTGCTCTGGGGGTGCAGGAGGAGCACTGACTGAGGCCGGCTGTCTGGTTTTTTGGCTGGTTTGAGGGAAGGGTCCTTCACTCTGCTCTGCTCTGTCCTCTGCAAAGCCTCTACCCTCCCTTGCTGCTCGAAGGCTTTGCGTTGTCTCTCCAGAATTTCCTTCTGCTGACGAATCTGCTCCATCATCTCCCTCTCATTCTGCAGCTGAAGCTGCTTTTGCCGTTCCTCCTTCTCCACATTGAGCTTTTCCAGTCTCTTAATGACAGAACCTGGAGAAAGTGCCCGCGCTGCTGTCGCTGTCCCACGTTCCTCTCTCTTGGTAGAGGATTTATCCTTTTCCTCGTCTTCTTCCAAGGATTTACTCTGCTCTGGCTCAGAGTCCTTCCTGACCTCGGAGAGCATAACTGTCCTTTCCTCTCTTTCCCCTGCTTTATTCCTCAGGTTATTCTCCACCATCTTCACCTTTGCATTGTCTTGTGGTGGAACATAGAAAGTGGGGAGGTTGCTGGAAAGGAGTGTTTCTCTTGGGTGAGCCTTGGTAACATTCTGGGGGTCACCAACCCCACGCTCCTTCCTGGTGAGGCTATCAGGCAGCACTGCGTCTGCTGGGGTCTGTCTGCAGCCAGGCAAATCATTGTTCCCATCCCCTGCACAGAAAGGCTTCTCCTGCAGCTGAGCCTGGGGACTGCTGGGCAGGGAATCCATGGGAAATGACTGTGTCTCATGCTCATCTAAGACTAAGGAAACGAGTTTACTACTTGAGGTATCTTCACTGCTTAACAACTCGAAGCTCCCCTGGGAGCTCTCGCTCTCAGGGGTTCCCTGAGGGGAATGCAGAGCCTCGGGCAGCAGCTCCGTGGACCAGCGCTGCTCCTCCGAGGGTGACAGCCCGCCCGTGGAGCGCACCTTGAGCAGCTCCAGGCTGAACTTGGCCTGCTCCAGCTCCCGCATCCTCCGGCTCTCCCTCTTGGCACGAACCACTTTTTTCTGGTTGAGATCCTCCAGTGACTTGGGCCTCTCTCTCACGATGATCTCCTCCTCGGTGTCCATCCCGCTCTGGCTGCTGGCTCTCTCATGCCTTTTGTACAGGGAAGTATCCAGTGGGTCCATGTGATTCACCCGATTATTCTCCATCAGTGATTTATGTTGTTCCACAGCTCTCACTCGCTCTTCAAATGAGCTGTCCTCCCACTTAGATGGGTCAGAGCCTTTGATTTCCAAACCATCTGCTTCCAGTCCATCCTCTTCTCTAACTGCCAGGCCATTCTCCAGCTGCATCTCTTTTAACCGGTGCTCTTTCAAAGCTCTAAACCTGGAAGAAAACAGAAAACCAGGATATTCAGCCCTGCATCCACTCAGTGCCCTTCAAGGCACTGCATCAGTGGTGTCTTATCACCACCACCACCACCATCACCTCACCACCACCAGCATCTCAAGAACCCTTCTTGCACATCTGGTGCAAGACAAGGCAAGGCACAGTCGGTTTTAAACTTCCTCCTCCTCCTCTGCCATCTCTATTACCAAAGGGCTGCCCCAACGCACCTGAAAGTTCCCCTGGTGCCAACGGCAGTGGGTCCAGGCTCCATCCCTGGTCTAGCTCCCTCATAAGCTGTCAGAGCCAGGAAAGCTTGACCCATCACACCCCCTTGGCTTCTCCATCTTCGCCATCCTGCCCGGACTGCATCTGGAACAACTTAGCAGGGACTTGTGCCTGGCACCAAGAGCTCCCTGCAGCTCCCAAATGTTCCAAGGGATGTTAAGGTGCTCCACACCTTGCAGGCAGCACCTCTGGAGAGTGAATTTTGACCTGCCCCCCGGCCAGCGAGCTGAGGCATGGCTGGACAGCCTGTGCCCTCCACAGCGGCTGGCTCCGGTATCCCTTGTCCTTGTGAGCCAGCACAGCAACCAGATTGGTGAGGCAATCTGAGTTAAAAATAGGCTACTTAAACTGGTGCTGCTGCCAAGAGGAAAAAAAAAAAACCCTTGTGAGTATTTACGGCCTTGGCTTTGCACTGCCTACGTGCTCCAACCTGAAATAGGCTCTGCTTATTCCAAGAGCAGGACGTGCAGCTAAATTGCTAGAAAGCGTGGGCAAACAAAGGAGCAGGGCAGGTCAGGAGAGGGTCATGGATACAGGAGGGGACACTGATTCACACCAGCCAGTGGGAGCATCACCAAAACCACGTTCCTCTTTACCCAAGGTGTTACCTCTGCCGTGCCAGGTACCCGCGGCACGCCGCCTGCAGGCACAGGGCCCCGCTCCTGCGGGCAGCGTACACCTGCCGGCTTTGGTGTCCCCTCCAGGCCGCCTGGATGCTGGTGGCTGCGGCGTGCCGGCGCCTGGCGTGCTCCCGCCAGCAGCTCTGGATGAGGTGGGCAGCAAACTGCATCTGCAGGAACCTGCGCCGCTCCACGAAGCCGCGCCAGTGGCTCTGAAGGATGACAGCGGCTTTGCTGAGAACCACAGGGTCTGGGGATGGTTTGCCTTCCTTTCGGCTCTGGTAGCTCCGCCAAAATCTCTGCAAACACAGCAGGGGATTCCTTGTAACGGGTGTTGTGGGAAGTACAGCAAAGTATCCAGTGGGTCCATGTGATTCACCCAATTATTCTCCATCAGTGATTTATGTTCTACACCTCTCACTCGCTCTTCAAATGAGCTGTCCTCCCACAGCACATGCCTTCATGCTACCTCTCCAACTTCATGTAACCTCCCACAGCTCATGCCTTCACGCTACCTCTCCAGCACCTGCCTTCATGCAACCCCTCCAGCTTTCCCCCATTCCCAACTTATTATGGGAGAAGGAGTCAATCCTGACTGCAAGCTCCCTCCTTGGACAGGAGAGCTGATTTTGCCCACGGGCTCTGTCTGTAGGATTTGGGGATGGCAATTTGCACGGGAATCCACAGGAGCACCCACCTGTATGCTGATGGCCGCGTGCCGCAGGCTCAGGAACTGCCTCCTGCAGAGCAGGCTGCGGAACCAGCGCTGCAGCAGCGTGATCCTCCGCAGCACCTCCTGGTGCAGCAGGTCCTGCAGCAGCTGCCGCTCCCGTTCCTTCATGAAAACCTGGCCAAAACAACCCAAAAAACACTAGCATGGAAAGCTGCCCGGACCACGAGTCAAATCCTCCTGGTTTCTGCTCCCAGGAAAGTTGAGGAGCTGATTTTTGTGACAGCACCTCTAACAGGTTTAAGCAGTTTCACAACAGCCTGTGACTCTAAGCTCTGAATTACAGAGCTTTCCCACCAGGGGAGGCAAAATGAGGACCATCATATCAAGCTAAGGTCTATACACACACAGAGATTTTGGAGGACATGAGTTTTTTGAGGCTGCCTCATTATAATCAATAGCAAAACAATATTATTCCTTACTCTTTTACGTTAACAATATTAAAAGTTTCATTTAAATCACTGATTTTTGGTAAACAGAAGAAAAATAGTTTAATTAATTAAAACCATATATAGATATTAATTTATCAGACAGAAATACAGGCAAATGTTATTTCTGTGTCTTAAAGGCTGAGCTGAGGATGAACATTTACCATTGTTCTTCCAACTTGGTAATTGTCTGGATCGAGTTTTATCTTCCGGAAGAAATCATGGATATTGTACTTAGATGGGCTGATCCCTTGTGGCAAAAGGACATGGAAATGGTTCACAAAATCCTGAGAAGGAAAAGAAAAAAGCAACACCAAGATCTGGTTAGTTGGGTCCTGCTGCTACTTTCTCCCATAAATAACAGATTTGCTCCACTGGCCACATGAAACGAGACCTCTGGAGTGAGCACAAGGACAGATAACATTTTATGCACTGAGGAACACCAAGATTCATCCAACATTTGTGGTTTGATGGGAAAGACATCAAAGCAGGGACCCAGCAAGGTTCAAACATTTTTCAGCGTGGGAGGAGAGGTTCTGAAGAAGCCACAGGGTCAACCCCAGCAAAAAAATGCTCCAAATCCCCAGCAAGAGCCACTATGGAAGGCAGATACCAACATCTGCAAAACATCCCTGAGATGCTCCAGCCGTTACTGCTGGGAGGATTCAAAGAGTGAAGGAGGTACAAGAGGATAGATCCTCCCAAGCAAGGTTGGGAAACCTGCTCAGGGCAAAAAAATGCTGAACATTTTTCTTTTTCTAAACAGCTGCTGTGCAGAACATGATGTCTGCCCCAAAGCAGCCACAAGCAGGAAACCAATCAGCACCAGCAAAGCATGAAAGGGCCGACATGTACACAAAACCTGGCAAACACATGGAAAAGAAGAAAACAGGAAAAGCTGGCTAACTCCAGCAGTACAGAGGATGCATATCATCCTCCTGATGGGACACAGCCAACACGACAGGGCTAACACTGCTCCCAGTAATTCCAGATGCAGAAGAGAATGTGCAAATCAGACAGTTTTTTCCAAAAGGGAGTCCATGTTGCAAAAAAATACTGGTTTTGTTCAAAAACCCCAGTGCAGGGGGCTCACAGCCCTCCCTGAGGTCTAGATTGGCTCACAGGCAGAGAACATCCTGTTACATCCACTGCCTCCAAGAGCTAGAAATTAATTACCCTGATAAAAAATGAACCAGCAACACTCAGACAACTCTGCCAATGATGCTGAAGGAGGTGGAAGACAAAGCCCTTTGTGCCCAACCTGGAAGGAGTACTTGCAGCTGTATCCTGACTGGCGGATGCGCACGGTCTCCAGCATCCCCGTGTAGCGCAGCTGCCGCAGCACCAGGCTGTCGTTGAACCTCAGGGGCAGCTGCAAGGGGAAAACCAGAGCAAGGATGAGCAAATATTTCCTTTCACTGAAGCTTTTAAGCGCATGGATGGGTGAAGGGTTCAGCAGATGTAGCACATGTGCATGACACACACATTGTCAGCGATGCTACAGGAGGGAGGGAATGTGGGCCCCCAGGAACTGAACTAATCCCACTGGGATTGAATCCTGTTTGCTTCTGAGACTTTCAAACAGATAACTAGAGAAATAAAGCCATAAAAAAAAGATTTTTTTGCATTTCAATTGAAAAAGACCCCCCAAGGGCACAGTTAATGGGTGATGTTTCGAGAAAGTAAATAATCTCCAATGCAAAAAGCTTCAGCTTGAAATGCCTGGATAAAACTCTGAAGGATTAATCTACAAAGCAACCCTACATTTTGAACTGAGGGTGTCCTCAGTCCATAATACAATTATGTAAAGTCAAATTCAAGAAATATGAGTCAGTGTGATCAATGTAGTTTATTCTAAAAGTATCTTTTTTACTTATGGAAACTTTATTTTAAGGAAGCTTCAGGGCTCAGACCCAGCACAAGAGAATTCATGGTTCTATAAATCTCTCTTATGGCTGGTCAGAAACTTCAAAGGAGTCAAATTAATTTATTAAAACCAATATATTTTTCATATAAATTAAAATACTATATTTATATAAAATTTATATATTTGTATTTTCATATAAATTAAAATACTATATTATCATACATGTGTTTCTACAAATACAAGAAGAGCCAGTGCAGTTTATCAAGTGACATCCAAGTGATAAATCCATGCTTTCCCTTGCCCAAATCTTCTAATTTCAGCTCCATTTGAGGCTTTGTTTCCTATCTAACTCCCTGTAAAAACAGAAAAAAAGATTCCCAAGCTGATTTCTAGCAGGATCTTGCTTTCTCAGGATGGCATTTACCTTTTCAGCGTTGGATCTGATGCACTTGACAAAATAGGGCTCTGCTTGGCCAAGGGTCTCCATCAGTTTGTTGAGGGATGCCTGCAGCAGAGGAGACATAGGGAAGGGAGAGCAGACCACAGAGGATAATGAAAATCCAAATGCTTAAATTATAAACCAACATAAATTGGAATTAATTATGAGTAAATGAGGCACATGGGAAATTGTTCTCCCAAATGAGTGTTTTAGCACAAGCAACTTGGCTGATTTTGTCTTTGCCCTCAATAAAGAAATCAAATATAATGCTGGGCTGGATTTTCAGATCTCTGGCTTCCCTGGAGACCAAATTCCCATCCCACTCCACACCACAAGCCTCTTCCAGCCATGAATGGGAGCTCCAAGACAAGAATTTACACCTGGCACAAAACAACCACTGATGTGTCTTAAACACAAATCAAATTTTCCTTCATCAAAAGTGACTCCAGGCAGGATTTACTCCTGATTTTTAATTGTCAAAACTTTACTGTTGGCCTAAAAATGAATTGTTTTTAATGAAAGTTTTGCCAAGGGAAAATTGGGAATTCACAAATATTTTTGAAGCCTGCAACCCTGAACACTTCACAGTTTGTTTCTAGAGAAGAGCTTCAATGCTGGCATGCTCCTGACTGAAGGATCACTGAGAATAGAGGGGTTTCCTGGTTCCACTTTTCTATTTCCCCTTATTTATTCATCACCATTAAAAGTCTCTCCCATAAAAATGAATTTACATTGGCATCACTCTACAGCCAGCTGCTCCAGTGGGATGTCATGCTGAGTTATCCCTTCACCTTGCAAACCTTTGGCTTTTTGGGATGAATCACAAGCTCTTGGAATAAAACCAGGCTGAAAACCAGAGTGTGTCGAGTCCATCAGTGCTGGCCAGGCTCCTCAGCCTCATTTTTTTGCTGTGTCCTGTAAATACTTTGGGTATCTCTAATTGCTGAGCACTTTACAAACATGGCATTGGTAAAGTGCTAGAGAGTTGATTACTCCTGATTTTAATAGAGTTTAAAAGTCAGTCATGTAAAGGATATTCTGCCACATTTATTATAAGCAGAGTTATAAATTCTGGAATGCAGGAGTTAATAAACAGCTGTGGTATTACAAAGAAGCATTTTGCCCACAGATCAGCTCACAGGAAGCCTTTTTTTTCCTTCTGATCATTTCAAAGACATCTTTATGGGAAGCCTTTCATGTTTAGAAAAACATGAAAATCCTGGATGTTCACTCACATCCAGGATTTTGGAAGGAGCAAGGGATGGATCCCACGCACATGTGATGCAGCTGGGTTGTGTACATTAACTTCATGCAAATCTCCCTGCTCCTGTCCCAGGGAGCAGCAGGAATGCCATGACGTGGCAGGCCTCTGCTGCCATGCTCATGGCTTTCTTAAAATCTGAAATTGCTAATTTTTACACAAAAGAAGCCTATTGGGGGCTTTCAATCAGCAGCAATGCTGCAGCAACCCACTGTGCACACACAGGGTAGTGAGAGGGAGAGGGACACAAAGGAGACAACCCCTTTGTTGAAAGCCCAGCAGGCAGAGTGCTCCCAGTGCTGGGAATGGTGGGAATGGGATGTGCAGGACCCAGGGGAGGGGCATTTCCATTCCCTCATGCCATCCTGAGTGAGGCAGATGGTCCAGGCACCCTCTGCCATCTGCTGGTCAGGAATCCACAAAGGACACGTGAGGTCGCTGGATTAACCCTGGACCCATCTCCTTTGTCCCTCTGCCAGCAAAACTTTGCAGCCACCCCCTCCTTCAGCACCTGTACTGTACTCAACCCCTCCACCCCTGTCTCCAGAGCATGTGGGTTAAAGGGGAACTCTACAGTTTTAGGTATGAGTGGTTTAGTTTTCCATCCCTGCTCCTGGAGCACACTCTGAGGCAGCTATTTCCCCTACAGATTACCCTAAGTCTAGGGATAGTGGAAATCCACAGGAGATGGAGCAGATGCAAGCCTGGGTTGAGGTATTAGCCACAAAGCAGTGTTCCTCTGAAAAAAAACCACGTTAGGAAACATTTGTGTTTCCTGCCTGTGACCCAATTCCATGCACTGCAATTTCATTAGATTGCTTTTGATTAAAAAAGCAATGCTGCTGCTTTGTCCCTTAAAATTGGTCTCTTTAACAAGTGCTCACTGAGATTAGCGATCTTTGATTTGAATGTGCTGTGAAAATATTAAAAAAATAAAAAAAAAATCAATTTTTGCCCCCTAGGGCTTTTCAGAGTTTTGTTGGGAGCATAAATACGTTTTGGGAAGGCCTTTCACTCCAAGACATCCCTGTTTCAACCCCTCCATGGCTATGAATTAAACTCTGCAGGAGTGAATTTTGACCAGAATACCATTAGATTAGACAAGGCTAAATACATAAATTTACAAATGTGCATTCTGCAAATTATATATACACATGTGTGTGTGCATGTATTTTTAATTATTTTATCTTATCCACACCTACACACAGAGATTTTCTAAATATAAACCACATCTCCAAAAAAGCCCCAAAGCAGTCAAAATTACAAGTCAAAACCAAGCCAGACATGCTTAGAATCCAGATTTTAAGTGAAAAGCTGCTTTCTATTATTACCACCTGCTTGTGCACATGTCTTGTAGCAGTTTCCAAGCCGTGCTGCACATATAGAACAACCATATTCAGGTTGGAAAAGACCTTTAAGATCATTCAGTCCAACTGTGAGCCCAGCATTGCCAAGTCCTTGGAGGATTATTTTCCCTGCACCAACCCCAGGGATTGCTGACTGACAATACAAGATCCATCCCTCCTCTGAACTCCCCTGCTCACCAGGAGATAATGCAGCAGGATTCTGACTTTTCTGCCCCTATTAAAATCCCCATTCTGTCTCAGAACAGATTATGCTGGATGAGAGTAAAAAGACTGCAAAAACTGTGATTTGGGGATTTGGTGGCTTCTGGATTTGGGGGAGAAAGCACCACAATATGATGTACCAGAGGACAGGGATGCACCAGCATCTCATCCTCATGTCCCACCTTGCCACCACATCATCCCCCATGATACCCACCCTCACTCTTATTTCTCTCTATTTTTAAATCCCTGCCATGTCTCCCAGTTCCCTCAAGCCCTCAGCGGGATCCATGGCCTGAATGCTGCAGGGATGGGGCAGGAATGTGCCTGGAGCAGGGGGTTCCCCTCTCTCCATCAAAGCAAAGGGCTCACCTGGAACTGGGCACTGATGCTGGGTGGTTTTTTCTTCTTGTGGAGGTGGAGCAGAGATTTGGTGATGCGGTCGTGCAGCGTAAGGTTGGTGAGGTGCTTGAGGGACTTCACGTCCAGCAAGTGCTGTGAAAAAAGAGAGAATCCATAGAAAATCCAGATGTTACCATCACACCATCTGCTGTATCCCTCCTTTACCCTCACAGGGTTTCCTTAGGTGATGTAATCTCAACAGGGAACACTGGGGGATGGTTAAAAACCTTTCCAACACAAACCATCCTATGATTCTTCTCACTGTTAATGAGCAGATGATTGATTAATTTCATCAGTGCCTCTCCAGGTGCAAGACAGACATGGAGAGGAGTAAAAACAATGTTTGCTCCTCTTCTGGTGCTCTGCTCCTGACCATGGATGCAGCACCAAAAGCCTTATTCTTCTAGGGACAAGAAATGTCCTGGCATCTCTTAAAAAATGATAAATGTAGCCAAGACAGAGGGAAAGTAACAAGGTTGTTGTCTATCAGGTACCAGCTCTCCTGCATCTCTTACTTGCTCATTTTAGTTTAGAGATTCAGTTATTAAATTTCACTAGCATGTACATACTCCTTCTCAGAAGGAGGAAAAATGAGACAGAGCAGCTCCAAGGAGGATGTAAGTGCTCATATTTCTTTCTCCCAGCAGAAACCAGGGCTGAAATCCTCTGGGTTTATATGAATTAAAGAGCCCTGAACAGAGCTGAACTGACCAAAGTCTTGGTGTAGACACAATGGTCTTCTTCACATCCAGCAGCATCACATGACTGTGCTACAGCCTTAACCCACAAAACACAAGGGGAAAATGGTGCTTCTCACTCACCTTTGGGAGGCTGGGTTTGGCTTTGAAGTTCTTATTTCGCCTGGGGAGACAATAAATGGCTCAGGTTAATCCCCAGTGCAATTGTGGAATGGGGGAGTTGATGAAACCAGCCCCTCCACATCCCCCTGAGCAGCTGCTGCCAGTGCCAGCACTGGAATGGGGCTGCCCTGCACACTGCAGACTGAGAGGGTGTATCCAATAATGGGAATGGCTACATTGGAAATGATGGCATGCTGGGAACTTGGGAAGAGTGAAGATGCCAGGCCACAAAATGATTGACCAGCCTCCTGCTTTCCAAACCCCACGTTCATTGCAGCCACCCTGGGATGCTCCCTGAACCTTTGAGGAGGCTGCACTGTGAATCACCTGCCCAGATAATTATAATGGAAACTCTGATAAGATGTTAGAAGTGTGACTGCATTACATGGCTGCTGTATCTCCAGACTGGTGTGACCAGAAGGTTTGTTCCTTCTCTTTCTTCCCTTTGTCATTCTGAATGAATGAGACAAATTAAATCAGATATGCCAAATGTACTGGGATTGCTTTGACCCAGCTGGGAGACAGCTCCAAGTCTGCTTGGCACGTTGAGAGTTTCATATCCTGGCTATTTACATTGCCCTAAGCACCCCTGCTGCTCATTGTGCCAGGAATAAAGCCCAGATCCCCTCCTGGGTACTGACATGAGGATGCCATGGGCCCTCTCCAGCAGTTTGCTGTTGGTGGTGTTGACAAATATCCCATCTTTGTCCAGGAAGGTGCCAGGGCTGGCGAGCCTGTTGTGCCTCACCCCCATCCTGCCATTCCAGCCAACTCCATAGGCATCCCTGTAACAGCAGACACCGTTAGGAAGAGATTAAAAACACAGTTCCATGATAAAAACAGATCATAAAACAACCCATGAGCTGCTGCTTTTTTCTTTCCATTGTTCATTCTCTCCCATGGGATGAGTCCCTGGTGCCAGACAGCACATGGAGCCATCATCTACTAAAGCAGCTCTCAAAGATCAAATATTCACAAAAGGAACAAATTAACAGCAGGACAAAAACAGCTTCCAGCTCTCCCAGACAGAAACCTTGAGTCTGCAGATACCTCTAGATACCTTTGGTTACCTCTAGATACCTTTGGTGGTCTGAAGGACACAAGGCCATGACATCTGGTGCTGACTCTGGCTCCTCAAATTCACACAATCATTCCATTGGGAAAAGAAAAAGCAAATCTAATTTGAAATAAACTCAGTATTTGCCACAAAGATGGATGTCAGCCCCAGCTGGATGATGGGTTGACCCAGAGTCATTCTCTGGGACCTAATTACAAATCAGTCACTCAATTTGGTCCCTTCTGCCATGGAGCATAACTGCTGTGGTCTCCAGAAATGCTCACCTGGCTTCAGAAAGGCTAAAGGAAACAAGGGAGGAACCAAAATCCTCTCTTGGAGGGATGGAAACTGATACTTGACCAAACTACACATCAGGATAAGCAATTTCCTGAAGTGAGGAGCCTTCAAGTGGTGTCTGGGGGACATGAAGCCTCTCATGGGCAGCATCTCACCAAAACACTTTTGGCTTGGTGGGTTTTTGGTGGTTTGTTGGGGTTTTTAAATTCTAATTTTTTTGTCAGCCTTGCAGAAATCATTATATGAAATAAAAGCAATCCAAGTTATCTCAGACAGGAGAAAAAGGAGCGGGAGGAGACTCCAGGCTGCAGCAGGTCATGAGGATGCTGAAGGACACGGTGGTTTAAACGCGGCCTCGGGCGCCGGCCACTTCTGAGCCCTGACAACAAGGCAGCCCTTTGCCTCAAAGTCCTCATTTGGATGAAAGGCAAATCTCAAGTGCCACATGGAAATTAAAAATTAAAGGATGTAAAGCTGTGTGTTCAGCCAGCTCAAAGCCTGGAGCCAGATCCTCAGAGCAACGTCACCTCGCTGCCTCATCTAAGCACTTCCCAAATTCCTTCCTGATCCTATTAAATCAGCATTCTGACATGGACCACTATTATAAGGAGGGATCAATCACAGCAAAGCAAAACCCCTGGCTAAGTGCTCCAGGATCTGTTTTCTTAAGCATTCCACTCACAGATGGTTAGTGAGGAGCTGGAATATCCAAGTGATCCCCCCTGTTCACCTTCCTTCTCTTTACATCTCAGATACCATCCACCTTCTGTTTGCAGGTGGGAAAAAAAAAATCACCACTAAAACTCAACAGCTACTTTTGAGATGTACAACACCATCAATCTTGACCAACCTCTATGGAAAATCCTACAAATTCCCACGTGGTTTTGAAAAACCCAAGAGATAAAATGACAGGGACACTTTAGGACGGATACATTCACATGGCAACAGATGCAGGATTTTGGTATTTTGGGGTCAATCCCCTCACCTAGCCCAGCCAGCTGCTTCCAGACCAACACCTGCTCAGACAGCCCTGCACATAAAAGTGAGCACAAACCAGCAGGATCCCAACCAGCCCAAGTGGTTTTGGTTAGGCATGGCCAGGCCTACATTTCTCAGCAGCTGGGGAACACTCAGCTGAAGCCTGGTTTCCCATCCAGCATGTGCAAACCACCCATCCACTTTTTTCTGAGATCAGAGGAGAGCACTTGGCTCCCTAAACCCTCCACAGTGACTTCCTGAGTGATGTCATGCCTCAAACTTGCTTTTAGAAACAGGCCCCGGGCTATCCTGTAGGTTGGATGCACAACCAGGCTTATCAGCGACCACATGATCATGAGATGGCTTTGAAAGCAATTCCTGTTTAATTTGGAGCTGTAAATGGCCTGCCAGTCCATCTGCTGGGAAGCTGCTAATGCCAATCTCTCTTCCAGAGTGTCACCTGCACTCCTGTGCTCACCTCCTCTTGCCCAACAAGTGCAAGATTGGTATTTACCTGAAATACCAACATTCATCAAGGGTGACACAACTCTCCAGATCAAAAGCAGCTTCAATGAAAGGGATCAGAATCACCAGCCTGCTCTGAAAGTACAGGCTGGACCTTGGGGATCTTATGAGACAGCTGGTTTGTACTTCCAGAAGGAAGAGACAAAGGTGACATTTGGGGACCCATTACTGATGATGCCCAAGGGAAGATCACAGACCACACTATTGAGGCATCATTGGAGTTAGGATGACTCCAAAAGCACTTTTTTTTCTACAAATAAAGGCTGAAATTGAGGCTGCTGGTAGGACACAGCTGCTGAGGATGAGGAAGAAAAACAGAGTTCCTCAATTCTGGCTGTTGAGGCTGATTTATCTGCTGTGCTGGTAGGGGCTCAGCCACATAACCAGAGCTGGCCACATACTGAACTCCACACTAAATAAACACATCCTCCTCCTTGCCTGGCTCAGGAGGAGTTTCCCTGCTTTTACAATGTCCCTTTGCTGAGATAATTAAAATATTTTGGGCTATGAAAATGTTGGCAGCCCCAGCTCCCACACTACAGTGCCTCCAAAGCTGGAGTTGGGCAGTCCAGAAAAGCCCTGTCCCAGTTTACAGATGCTCCAAAGGTGCCAAAGGTTGGATAGAGAAACTGCAGGAATCCTCTTATCTCCAAGGGAAGATCTCCAAAGGGACAAAGTTTCACATTACGTTATCTTGAGGGAAACTTGCACAATCAGAGGTGCTGGGAACAGGGAACGTCACCTCTGGAGACACCAACCTTCCCTGCTCTGAGTGCTAACAAGGACTGGCTGTCATCACAACCCAACCCAGCAGCAGCTGAGCATTATGAGAAAGGAAAGGAGGGTGGCAAAGACTCAGGTGAGGACAGCCAGGGTTGCATCACCTTCCCAGGACAGAGTGGCATTGCTTGTACCTGGATTTCTGCTCAAATTCGAGAAGTGGCACAAATTTATGAATTCAATCCCACCATTTTAAGTAAATTCCATGTTCTCTAACCACTGAAATGGACTTGTAATGACGTGAGAACATTCAGTTCTCCTTCAGTAGGGTGCCACTGTCCCTCTCAAAGGGGAGGAATTCAGAGGAAGAAGGACATTCTATTCTTGATGGCACTCAGAGAGCACATGGTGAACAAAACCAGGCAGAAGAAGCCACTTTTCCTCCCCTAGAAAAAAAAAGGAACTGTGTGTATCTAATTTTTGTTGTGGCCATTTGGCATTAAAGCCATTAAAAATGAGCCTTCATAATATCCTTGAGGGATATTTAATTTTGTATGGAAGGGAATTGCACTGAGATGCAAGGACTGATTTAATGGCCCATTTCAGGAGACAGATTTAGACTCCTCTTGACTTGTTCTGGGCTTCTCATTAACTTCAGAGCAGCCATAAAGACACACCTGGGTATCTGCAGCTCCAAGCAGTGGTTGTAGGAGCTGAGGGTGCTCCCATCACTTCCTTCCCCAGCACACACCTGCTCAGAGGGAAGCAGAGAGGCACTGCCTGCCTTTAGAGGGGTATTGGGAAAATCAGACCTCCTGGGATGAGAGGAGGGATAGCACAAGAGTAGCTGGGAAAAGGACCAGTGCCCAGACATGCCCTGGAAGTGAAGACTTAGGCTTCACAAGCAAGTTAATTCTGCAGTGGGGATGGAGAAGGCTTTGCACAAGAGGCCCAGATCTGTATCTCAAGTGTAGACCTGAGTTTCATTCAGTAGCTGCTTAAATGATCAGAAACTTCAAGGAGGGATTTAAAAATAAAAATATACATAAAGTCTGTAAAAATCAATCAATTTTGAGGCAAATGTGCTTTTTTACCCCCTGAAAACAAGCAAGCATTTGGCAAAGTACCATCTCAAACTCCATAACTTCCAGGTTTTCCACATTCCAGGGTGCATGGAGCCACCACGTGCTGTATGCAGTTCTGCACCCAAACCTGTCCTCCTTGAATGACTATTTCCTTGATATTGGCATATTCATTCATTTTTATAAGCTTCTTATCCCCTCATACACCCATCCCCAACAACTGCTGCCTTTGACACAGGGAAGTTGCTTTTCCTGCTGCTGTTTAGTCAGGAAAGGCGTTTAGATCCGATCACACGGCAGAGAAAGAAGGAAGAGAAGTTAAGATTGATAGGTGAGATGGAAAAAATGTCAATACAGTAATTTTCAGGTACAGACAGTGCCCTCCCATCCCAGACCAAGGCAAAGGCAGGATCCTTACCGTGGGCTCCTCTCGTTGATGGTGTTGGCTCCCTGCAGGTCTGAGAGCGGCGTCCGCGGGCTCTTCCGAGTGATACCTGAAGCAGCACATGAGGAAGACGTTTCCAGCTGGCTCATACCCAAGAGACAATTAGCAGAGCCATCCCCAGAGACAATTAGCAGAGCCATAGCTGAGGCCTGACTCCGCTGACGTGTCCTGGCACACGCGGGCACAGCTGGGTGCCAGGGATGCCATCGCTCCCCAGTGCCACCTCCCTGCCAGAGTCATCACCCTCGTGAGTGACACTGCCTGCTCCAGCCTCCCACTCCTCTCCCACACACACAGGGGGTGTTCTAGGGACGTGCTGTTCCACCTAGCAAAGAGGAGATGATGGGAGCAGCCACTCATGTTCTCCATGTCCAAGAGATTCCCAAGCTTTCCAATGGGCATGGGATAACCCAGCTGCATGGGCAAAACACCTGGACATGATTAGAATGCTTGGAAAAATGGTAATTTATTCCTTAGATACTTCTTCTCTCCCTCCCTCCAAATAGACGGACATGTGCAGCAAGTAGTATAAAGCATTTCCTACTTGCTGCACATGTCCATCTATTTGGAGGGAGGGAGAGAAGAAGTGTCTAAGGAATATATGAATGCCTTGGAAATGAAGACTTTGGCTTCACAAGCAAGTTAATTCTGGAATGGGGATGGAGAAGGCTTTGCACAAGAGGCACAGATCTGTATCTCAAGTCTAGACCTGAGTTTCATTCAGCAGCTGCTTAAATGGTCAGAAATGTCAAGGAAGGATTTAAAAATATACATAAAACCAGTAAAAATCAATCAATTTTGAAGCAAATGTGCTTTCCCCCCCAATTTTGAAGTAAATGTGCTTTTTAAATATTAAATATATTTCATTTATTCCTTTCCACGTCTTATACTATTATAGACACTTCTATGCTATTTTATAAAGGCTTGATTGCCTATTGAGCCTATATCCTTTGATATCGAGAATAATTTATTTGTAATAAAATATAACTAATAAAACAATATATTAAATAAAGTATCTATTTTGTATTCAGCCAAGGAAGCTGCCACACATGGTTACAGTAGCAGCTGTTATCTGCCCTGAAGTGGAAATGTTTTGTAACCAAGCACTTAGGAAGACAGGAGAAAATTATTGTCGACAACAAAACACTTCAAGTCACCAAACCACAAAAATATAAAGATCTGATAATGTGGAGTTTGACATGAAAACAGCTGAGCAATTTTATAACTGTCTCAAAATCACTGCTGTGAGACAGGAAAAATCACAGCTCTCACCTCAGCATGAGAAAAATGTTTTACTCTACCCTGAGACATCTACAGTGGGAAAAAGGGAGGAAAAAAAAGCTTTCTAAAAAGAAAAAAATCTAAACTATGGTTTGTAGAAGGACAGAAGGAAGCAATGGCATATCCCCTCCTCCCAATATTTATAATTCCACTATTTCATGCAGCCCAGGTGCTGAGTTAAAAGGTGTCCTGGTGATTTTTTACTCTTAAAGATGAACACAAAGCAAATATACTGAGACCTGAGCTTGTCCTGCTGTTCTGAGCCTGGAATTCCTGAGGAGAAGATGAATTCCTACCTAAGACATCCCTTTAACAGGACATTCACCACCCTCCTTGCCCTGTTAAAGAGTGGTAACTGCTCATCTTGGAGCTGAACAGGAGAATCTGCTCATCTTGAATTGGGCACGAGATCCCTGAAAAGGCTGATGGTCCACCCGGTTAAGTTTTTGCATCTAAAAGTGCCCAAATATTCTGGAAATGTCAACAAAAGAAAACTTGAGGGTGTGCTGTCCCTTTGTCCCTGTGTGTATCTTTGAACCCTGCCTGTGCTCCAAGGCAGGACCAACCAAATCAGTCCTGCTGAGGAGGCTTGGCATCTCCACCACTGGAGTTTTTGGAAAGCAAGGCAGGTAATGCATCTGAGTGCTTAACAATACCCAAGCTCAAACCTCTTTTCAATCCTTCTTTTTGCCATTTAAGCCATTTTGGGGTTAAATTTCTTGTACCTCTTTCAAGACTGGCATTTCTGTGTTCAAAGTCCTGATTTAGAGCACAGAAACCCAATTGTAAATAGGGAAAAATGGGAATAACCATGAATCTGCTTAAAATGTAGTATTTGCACTTCGTGTAGCTAGTTTTAAACTAAGAAAGCACCTAATGTCTAGCTGGATCTATTTTTAATATAGATTAAATTAATCTATTTTAATATGCCTGGATACTCCCCCATTAAGGCCCAGAAGGTTTTTCTTGCCTAAAGGAATCCATGAAAAATGGGATTTCACTGGTATTTCCAAGATTTTTTTAATGCCTACCCTTCTTTTTGGAGCAAAATCTGCCTTCCTACCCTTCTGTCAGGCTCAGGCACAGCCTGGTCTGGTTTACACTTCAGGCAGAAAATTATTCTGATTTTTGAAGCATATTCCCTTTCCTTCAGCATGAGTGTTTTGGAAAAATGGACTGATTGACCTAACAGGTCTTTGCCTTGTTGAGAAGAGTTTTGGATAAGCCCTATCAACTCCCTATGGATGAATACCAACCAGCAGACCTCCAGTGTTGGTTCAGAGGTGTCTAAACCCAGTGCCTTGCTCTGGAGGAACTGGTGGTGTTAGGGAAGCAGCTGATGGTAAGGGAAGAGTGACCAGTTGGCTCCAGAAGCTGAATACCAAGAGACCCACAGGGAATCTCAATAAACTCATCAAACCCATTTGTTTTCTCTGTTCAGAGCTAACTGCACAGCTCAAAACAAGGGGATGACCTTGGTTCCTGTCTCAAGGATGATGTGGATGTATAACCCCATCTGACCTGTGGGAAAAGCCAAGTCCCTGGGGCCAGGCTTGCCTGTGGGGCCCAAAACCTGATGGATTCTGAAGCAGAACATTCCACATGCTCCAAGCCCACTTCATCTTGCCAAGGCTGGGAGCCTGGGGCAGCAGGAGCACACCCCGTGGGGAGATGGGAAGGATCTCTGAATGCAGAACTAGAATTACTTGTTTGCCTGGTCAGATGCCAATTCACAAACTGGCAATGTTCTTCTTAGACCCACTTGTTGGATTTATCCCAAGAGATCCCAAATTGTGTGGACTCATCTATATTAGTGAGGTTTTGAGGTGTTGAGCTCAACAGCGAGCTCAGCTTCCTGCTTCCCATTAAATTAAAGCTCAAAGTATCTCTTGAGTTGTATGAATTTCTTTTTCCTCACCTAAGGAAATGCAAACTAAACCCCCCAAAATCTCTCATATTGCTGAGCCAACTTTAAAGTTAAAGTTAAATTGATTCATTAATGGCAAGTAAAATTACACTGCTGATAACTATCTTCCTTTTCAATAGTTTCTTACTAGTATCAGTAAGGTCATTTGGCACAACACCTTTTAATAAAATCAAAAATCAAGTAAAATTTAGCATCACCCCTTTATGTTTTCTTATAGCAGTGTTGGAACTTGTAGGGGAAAATAATGTAGTTAAATTAAGAATGAAAGCCTAAATTAAGACCTAAACCACCACTGTTTGCCCAGCCCCACATGCTGCAGGAAGCAGAGATATCTGACAGAAGGTTTCTAACAGGAAAACCAAATTTATGAAAATTTAACATGCATCTACTGTACTTACCGTGCTCAGCTCTACAGAAAAAAGGTGGTTTCCATTTACACCTAAATTTCAGTAAGTTTAAGCAAGTTGGGCTGCAGAGCAGCTCTATTTCTTTCAGCTTTAACAGGCAACATGAATGAAGAGAATAATGGTAGGAAAATAATATATCTAAACATGAGAGCACCGAATATCTATTTAAATATAAAAATAAAATAGAGTAGTGCAGGCAAGAGTGTCCATGTTGTCATGCAGGATGAGTTTATTACATGACAGAGAAGTGAAGATGAAGAAAAGGAGACCAAGTGCATCATTCCATAAAATAACATTGACAATGCTCTGTTTTAAGTAAAAGCCCTGAGAGACAATATTTTCACAAGCTAAAGGTATTTCTGAAGTCCAGTGAAATCCAAATTAAGTTGAATTCCAGCTGTACCAGCTTTGTATCAGGAATATTCTTTATTAATGTCAGTGAGTAAATGGGAAAATTGCCCACAAAACAATTTTTGCAAGATCTCAAGAGATATGGGTTTGCTTTTAATTTGACTCTTCCAACTCTGCCCAATCATTTCCCAATAGGTTCAAAACTGCTCTGAGGCACCTGGTTTGATCATGGAGGGCTCCTCAGGCATTGGTTTTTTATCCTTTCTGCATGGAATGCACCTGGTTTCCATTTCTGGACGTGTGAGTGTGGTATCAGAGGGGAGGGTGAGTGGTGGAGCCTTACTGTACTTCTCCTCCTTGCACCTCTGCAGGATCTCTAAGCTCCTCTGATGAACTGGGTGGTGGAGAAAGCTAAAACTATCCACACTTTTCAAAACCGCACATGGCACTGCATCATCATGCCCTTGGGAAGCAAAATAAAAACAAACAAAAAAAATGGAGAGAAGAGAAAGATTTTATAAGCAGAAGTCAGGAGAGGGGAAGGAACAAGCCCAAAGGAGCTCGAGGGTCACAGGTTTTTGTGCTTGACACAATTTAACTGTGGTTTCCTCCTCACTGTGGCATGGAAGCAATGGGCTGGATCACATCCCAGTCCTAATTAAAATCTTCATTAGACAGAGCATAAACACTTAATAATCACTACAAAATTATTTGGGCAAAAAGAGGATTATTAGATAAATCTTTACTTTTATTAACTTATTTTTAAAATCCCTTCTGTGCCTCTGCCCAGTGTTACCAGTAAATCCCTATCCAGCTGCTCCATGACACGGCCACCTGGAATTCTCATCGTGCATCCCAGTGCTACATTTTGCTCAGATTTTGGCAGTTCAAAGGAAAAATGTGAATTATTTGCATTAAACACCATTTTCATAATCCCTGAGGGCACAGAACACAGAGTCTGGAGTTTAGCAGGATAGGTTTGAGTTGGAAGAAACCATCAATGTGTGATGGCCCAGCTGTGAGCACAGGGTGGAGGAGAGGTGACACCAGTGACAATGTGCCAACACACAGATGTCTCTCTGTCATGGTTGGCCACGTCCAGGAGGTGCCACACTCCCAGTGAGGTGTGGGGAGGTCACCATGGAGTCACTTTGTGCCAGCATCTCTGGGAGCATTTCATATCAACACATCAAACCATGGGAAAGCACTGATCTGAATTTTCCACAGGAACACTGTCAAGGGGTGTCCTCCTCACCTTAACACCAGTGAGACCTCAAACACCAAGCTTTTGGTTGCTGTCACCTTTATTTGGCAAATGCAGCCTTTTTATTGATTATTTTGAAGACAGTGGTTTTTATAGTGATCAGCTTCAGGAATGAATTTGCAGAAACCAGTGGGATTATTTTTAAGCAGGAATTACCCAAGGAGCAAACCTTGTTGGCTAAATCCAACTGCAGAGCCCATCAAGGACAGGCACAGCCTCAAGACCACAAAACCTTCATCAGAGCAAGGATTTAGGTCCAGCAAAACCAAGTTTGTATGAATAGCACCATTTTTTCCATTAAGTTTTTGCTATGAATTAGAGGGTTTTGCATAATAAATGTGAATTGATGACAGCAAAAAGTCAATCAGCCAATTTTCTTTCCTTAAAAACTTGACAGTGTTCCTTTAATCCAACTTCACAAACAAATGCAGTTCTAACACGCAGTTCTATTGGATCACTTCAATCCTCATTGATAAACTTAGTAATAAAAAGAATTTAAAATCTAATTATTGAAGAGTTCCACCCTTCAGCTTAAGTGCAGCTTGCCTGATCCTGGCATCTTTCATTTGAGCAGCATTGACAGCACCCTAAGAAGCATCACTCAGGCAGAAACACAAAGGTACCAAAGAAAATTCACAGTGACACCACTTTGCTGCTCTTCACCTTCAAGTTAAAGAGGACAATCACACAATCACCAAAAGCTGCACTAGGAAGGTATCAGGAGCATAATAAAAGAAGAGTCCCCAAAGCCAGCAAGAAAAAAATGCTGATTATCCTTCCAGAAGCATCTGCTTGGCATGGAGGAGACAACCAAAAGGATGATGTGGAAAGGAAGCAGAGCACAATTTTGCAGAGCTGCTTAGACACAAGCCAGGGATTTTTCTGGAAAAACCCTGTTGGATATTGCAAGCATAAAAGCAAGAGAGATCCAGTTGGGGTTCAGACAAAGAATGCAAAGAGCCTTTAATTAAAAGAAGCAAGTTTTGGATATTTCCCTGCTCCCTCACTTCACCTGCCTGATGGATGGGGAAAGGACCTCAGAAACCAAGAACAGGCAGCACGTCTTGAAAAAATATCTGTACAAATATTAAGTGTGTGCATGTGGATGACTGTGTGAGAGGCTTTTCTTACTCTACCATCATTTTGTTAGCAGCTCCACATCTGTGGGCAGGCAGATGCTCAAATCAGGCTAATTAAAGCCATCAAGGTTTGATAAAAAACAAAATAAACATCAAACATGTGCTGCCTTTGGTCTCTGCTTCTATCTATCAAGATGGGAGAATTTTAGTGATACTTTGATAACTCACAAATGTTTTCTGCCATAGAGGCAAAGCATCAATTTGGGGTTTTCCTGTACTATTTTGGAGAAGGGAAGGGAATTGCAGCACCTGGCAGTGGATGCATCATGTTACACCAGGCTGTCACACTATCCTGACACTGGCTGAGCCTCCTGCCCACGTCTACCTCTTCCACAGCCACCTGCTCTGGTGACAGGGTTTTGGAGGAGGACAATGGACAGGGGATGGGTGTAAGGTCACACCAGCACACAATAAAAACCCTGATACTGATCTCACCTTGCTGAGTGTGACCTGGGCAAAGTCAGAATCCCAGAATGGTTTTGAGTTGGAAAGGACCTTAAAAATCATCCAGTCCCACTCTGTGCCAAGGGCAGAGACAACTACAGGTTGCTCCAAGGCTTGTCCAGCCTGGATGGTCATGCTTGGACATGGTGGGCAGATCTCCAAAGAGGGCAAGGACAGTGATCCCAGCTCTGCCACTGCTTGTAGGTTAAGTTTTTTCCATAGATAAGGTGTACCTCAGTATGGAATTTAGATTTAGGTAATCACCTCCTAGTAGTGTTGCCTGTATAATGGAGACTTTCTCATGACTTTTTCCCAATTTGATGCACATAAAAATTTAGGGTATAAATGATCTGAGGATTGTTGGTAAGTTCAAGATAAGTCTTACCCAGCTTTCTGAAGGGTTTGTTCTTTCTTTGACTCAAAACCCAGAGGGAACAAAGCACAATTCCATTTCAATAAAGGCTAAAGGACATGGACAGATAATGGAGCAGCACCATGAAAAGGTTTAGAAATTCAGCCATCACCATGTATTAGTTAATTTTGGTATGGAAAGAGAAGGTGATACAAGAATTGAGTCTCAGAATTGTCTCAAGACCTCCTGGTCTCATCCAGTGACATAAATATCTATATCTATATATTGATACAGATATATATAGCAAGAGAGACATAAGCATTTACTGCTACAAACTCTGGCCTGAAAAGCAGGAGCAAGGAGACGAGCACAGCAGTGTGCAGGACCAGCTGCCAGAGACACAGAAAGCGAAGCAGGGCTTGAAATCAGCTCTTACTTCCTGAGATTGAATGATTTTTTTAATATTCTGGATTACCTCATTTGAGTTTAGCCTGGGGTTTATGCAGGATGAAAATGCAAAGATGGATTTTGGAAGCCACCTCTTTGGAGTGGCCTTTCTCCCAAAGACAAACATCTCTGCCATCTCCCTCTTTGCTTACTCTGTCCAAAAATGCTGCCTTGATGTGCCAGACAGACCCAGGCTCACGAGAATCAGCTCTTCCCTTACACCACATTCAGGAGGTGTCAGAGGAAGAACCTCAAGACCTGAAAGTTGATTTTTTGCCTGCTGCTCTTCCTGGGATTTGCTCCCAAAAAAATTATTCTTTCTGCTAGATCACTGCCTCCCTATGCTCCTTGTCCCAGGCTCCCTCACTCTCCACGATGCAAACCTCACTGATTACAAAATAATTCATGGCGCAGCTCTGCCTTTAATTTTAACCCAGCTGACATTTTCCCTGCTGAGGCTCTAATTCCATCACAGATTTCAAGCCCTCTTGTGCCCAGAAATGAACAGTAATAGCTTGTACCCGTCTTTCCGAAATTGCTTTACACCAAGAAATGGTCTAAAAGCACAGCCAGGTCTTGCCTGCCACAGCATGATGATGCACCATCACTTTCCTTTAATTTAATGCCCCTGTGATCCGTGGTTCTGGATGACTGCAAAGCCATGAATTTTCCTAGACAAGAGACATGCTCTCCTGCAGCTGAAAGGGTGAACAGCTTGGAAAATCATAGGAAGATTTATTGCCTTTTTTTTGTTTCCATATATAACTAACAGTTCAAGAATTATTATAAAAATAATTTGCTTTTTTTGCTGGATAATTTGTAGGTCTCTGTTTGAATGACTTGTGTTTTTCTATCCATGCATCCTACAAAAATGAAAAATTAAAGCAGTAAAATGAAAATATTTCCTTATGATACGTTAAAATCCAAATGTACCTTTAAATGTCACTTCTGCAAAAAATCTAATGTTAATTCAATACATAGTCTAATAGGTTCAAAACTAGGTTCAATGAGTCAGGCTACTTAAAACAGGGTAATAACACATTAGACCCAAATTGCTGGTGAAAACCAGGCTCCAGGACAGGTGATGGGCACACATACCAGTTTTCTTGTCCACGTATCGTTTCCCAGCCTCCCTGAAGGCCACCATGGCCCTGAAGAAGGCCCTCAGGACGGCCCAGCGGAACACGGCCACGGGATCAATCCCGATCATGCCGCAGATGAAGGCGTTCCTGCTGCTCCGCAGCAGCGCCACGATGTCCGGCCGCATGTGGTCCGTGTTCTTCTCCCGGAAATCCTAGGCAAGGAGGAGGAGGAAAGAGGAAAATAAACAATACCCACATGGTACTACAGGTAGGATCTGGGCCAGCACAATTATTGAATTCTGTTTCCTTTTTTGTCTCCTGCTCCAATATTACAGCAACCTGATGAGGTCTTCAGGGTGAGAGAAGGACGAGAATCTTGTTTCATGATCAGAAGGCTAGATTTATTGATATATGATACATAATACATTATAACTATACTAAAAGGAATAAGGAGAGAAGTTGCAGAGGCTGCTAAGCTAAGAATAGAATAGAAAAGAATGAATAACAAAGTTCTGTGTCCAGCAGAAAGCAAGGACAAACTCTCCTGTGAGTGGTCAGCAAATCCAAACACTCACAGAAGCCAAATCACCGCTGCACCTGTCGCATTCCACACCAGCTGATAACAATTGTTTACATTCTTCTTCTGGGGCCTCAGCTTCCCAAAAGATGAACAAATTCCAAAGAAAGGATTTCTATGAAAAAATGTCTGCGACACTCCCATATCTTTATGATCATCATCTCTGATGCTCATCATGTGCATTTATTGCATCAGAAACACGATGAGAGATTTGTAGCTGCAAATCTCAAGGCTATTTCTCACACCAGAATTCCTTCTGCTAATAACTGGCATGAATAGAAATGGGGTCAACTTTGGAATAATTCACGTGGGATTCCAGACAGTACATGTAGCAGCAGGATGCAGAGACCTAAGCACACATAACCTGTATTAAAAGTGGCTAGTGATGAGGAAAACACTGGGTTTTCTACACAAACCAAGCCCAGAAAGGCCACTCAATTTCAACTCATTGTTGGGGTGTAGCACTGAACTCACTGCACTCTAAATTCTTCCCGAAATGCTCACGTGAAGGAGAATAGGAAGACCCTGTCCCTAATGCATTTTCATTTCCCCAAACACTTCTCTCCTGACCCTCCCATCTTCTTGGGCCAAGTCCTCTCCAAAACATCTCTGTGGAGCCTCTGGGGCTTTCCTTCCCAATCCCAGATTTAGATGAAAGCAACTGCTGGGGAGCAGCTGGGTGACAGACCTTGACTCCGTACTTGACTTTGCCCGCGTAGTGTTTGATGATGAAAGCTGGCTCCATCACTGCTGGGAATTCAATGTAGGAGCTCCCTTCGTGCTGACGCTTGAATTTGTCCAGCAGCGTCTGGTTTGTGGCTTGAGGAAAACTGAGGGGAGAGAATTGAAAGGAAGAAGCTGCAAACCTAACAGGAAAACTTTTCCACTTCTTTTATGTCCACAAAAGGGAAAACAGAGACTGTCTGAGCTTCCACTTCTGTGTCTGCTTCAGCAGAGCCTCTTGGTAAGAGAAAGCCAACCCTCCATCCTCAAACCTCATGGAAATCTGCAGCATGGGGATGTATTTCACAACTTTACCCAATTTAAATTGTTTTATCCCAGTACAGTATCACTGGGAGAGCACCACTGCTGGCGTCTTGTCAATGAGACAAGAAGTGGGGGAGAAACCCGCAAGGCAAATGGTGGGAGAAGACCTCGTGCCCCTGGCCACATGGATCTGAGGTGACCTCAGCAAAAACCACCTGGCCTTTCCCTGCCTTTTACATGGAGGAAACTGGCACAAGCATCCAATGGGAGAACTGTTCTGCTCCAAAGTTTCCACACCAAGGCAGCCCCAGAAGCCACACGTTCTCCCAAGAACTTATCCTGAGACAGATGGATGCAACCAAGGGTGAAAATCTGAGCTAAGTCCTTGATGCCCCTGAAACCCTGTGGAAATGCAGCCCCTATGGACAAGTGCCCTCACTTCACTCTGGTTCAATTTTTATCAGTAAAATTGATAAATCCACATTATATCTCAATAACAGCACCTACACATCCTGCTTTAACTCATGCACTTGGGTTCAGCACCTTCACATCATCTCACCCCAAGAGACAGGGAAAGAAATTAAGAGAGAAACAAAGGAATCCTTTTCCCTTCCCTTTAATGGAAGAAATTCTTGAAAGGAATTTTAATTATTATTTTTAAAGCTTTTTGCTCAGCTGGCTGATTCTCCACTCTGTGTGTTGCCACCTCAAAAATATCATTAGAAACACCAATCAGCCCAGTGAGCTATTAGCACCTTTCTGGGAAGTTGTTTTTTTTCAGAAAACTGAAGGATAAACACATTTTAACTGAAAAACAAATCTCATTTCCAAAGCCAGCATTTTCCTACTCACTTGCTTTCCTCATCCAGCAGATGGAGCAGCCCCGTTGGCTTCTTGCTGATCAGGTTGATGCAGCTGGAGTTGTCTATGTAGTCAATGTTGTGCCAGCTAATTCCTTCTGCTCTATATTCCTCCTAAAAAAAAAAAACCAACAAAAAAAAAAAACAACCCACAGATGACATAATGATGATTTGGTGCAAGCAAAAATAAAAGACAAAATCCAAAGGGTTTCGTGGAAACTGATACACCGTATACCAAAACAGACATCTCTCCTGTAAATATTCCATCAGTGCTTTCTGTGATTCCAAAGAAAAGGATAAAGAACCTCTGGAACAACCTGAAACAAAGTGAACCACAGAGCATTTCCCAATTTCAGATGCACCAGACATGTGCTGGGACACGGGGTGGCTGTGTGGGAGTCCCAGCCTGCCAAGGACATCCAGTGTGTGTGGACTCCCCCTTTCCTTTTCCTGGATTGCTTCTAAATCACAGCACAGTTTGGGCTGGAAGAGACCTTAAAGCTCTTCTTGTTCCATCCCCTGCCATGGGCAGCAACAGCTTCCACTATCCCAGCTTGCTCCAAGCTCATCCAACCTGGCCTGGAACACTTCCAGGGATGGGGCAGCCGCAGCTTCTCTGGACAACCTGTGCCAAGGCCTCACCACTCTCATAGATGTCGCCCTGATTTTTTAAGATTTTCTAAGCCTTCTGATGTTTACATTCTTGTAATGAACTTCCTCACACACTTTCTGTAAATAACTCATTGTTTTGCATTCTTTTATGAAGGAGGAGAAATTTGATGGACTGTTGGTTTGTCCCTTGTCATTGGAGAGGTGGCACTGTCACCCTCCAATCCACTGTCACTTTTGGAAATCTATAAATGTTAGAGTCAGAAAATTAACTTCCCCTTTTTACCTTGAGAACAGCAGAGTGTCTGGGTTGTGTTGTTTCGTGTCCTGTAGTGACACACAGGCATCAATTTCTCCCCAATATCCCATCCATCCCTGCCCTCTGGCAGTGGGAGCCATTCCCTGCGTCCTCTCCCTCCATGCCTTGTCCCCAGTCCCTCTCCAGCTCTTCTGGAGCCCCTTCAGGCCCTGCCAGGGGCTCTGAGGTTTCCCTGGAGCCTTCTCTGGTCCAGGTGAGCGCCCCCAGCTCTCCCAGCCTGGCTCCAGAGCAGAGGGGCTCCACCCTCAGAGCATCTCTGTGCCCTCCTCTGGGCTCTCTCCAGCAGCTCCACATCTCTGTGATGTTGGAGGCCATGGCTGGAGGCAGCTCTGCAGGTGGGGTCTCACCTGCATGGGGCAGAAGGGCAGATTCTCCTGCTTCCCACACTTTGGGGTCTGGGGGGTTTTGGGGTTCCCAGTGCATGTGGAACATCCCACCCATCAAAGTGTCACACAATTTGCATCAATTAATATTTAGTATTCAGTTGCTGGAAAGAAATTGTGGTACAACACATTAATTACACAGAAAAAGTAGTAAACCTCCCTTTCCTGCTTCCCTGGGCTCTGCTCTTCCATTTTTAAATGTCCCACTATCAATGGCCAGTGCTATATGAGCTAACAAAGAGACCTCCAGCTATACAAAGCCACAGCTCCAGCACCAGCAGAATCACCACCCTCTACAGTAAATGTGAGGATCTGCCCTAAAATTCAAGCTGAGGCAAAAAAAATCTATTTATTTTCCACCAAAATAGTTCTAGCCCTTGTTCTCTTATAAAGGTTATCTCCTCTGAGACATACTTGCAACTGGAATACTTCAAGAAGTCTTATGCAGAAATTGTTTTAGGGCATCAAAATGAAAGTAGAGTTTAAAAATCCTAATTTTCATCATAGGTTTGAGGAGTTGTGACTCACTGTCTAAACAGAAATATTGGACCATGCACCTTACTCCAAAGTCCTACTGATCCAGCTGCCTTTTTACTTCTCTATCACAGGACATTTTGATGGCAAAATTGAAGATAAAAAGGAAACAAGTTTCAAAATCCTAATAGGATGCATCTTTTAATAATAATCAGATTCGTTATTACTGCTGCCTCTGCTTTTATTTTTAATATGAGCAAACAACTTTAAAAAAAGTATGTACATCCTCATCCAAAATTAACATGAACTCCACAGATATTCTTAGAAATAAAGAGTCTGAAGAGCTTTGAGACATTTCACAAGGAAATTTTTGCTAAAACAACCCCTAGAAGGTCTTGAATTCACTATTGGAGACATTGTATAATCTTACAACAACAGTACAGACAAATACAGATGTGTGCTGCCTTAGAAGGAGTGTTTAATATCCCTAAAGCCTTTGGGATTCAAAATATACAACATCCCATTGGGGGAAAAACTCCTGAAAATAAGGAATGACTCTGTATCATGAATTTTGTTTTCTCCTTTTACTTTTTAATCTTTTACCTTCAATTCTTGCCGAGCAAGCAGGACACAGCAGAACCTCCCAACAACATTCTCAAAGCCCTGCTGAATTACAGGCAATCAAAAAAATCACAGATTTGATTAAAACTCATGGCATTTTGCAAGGCAGGAAAAAGCTTCTATGCAGCAATCACAGGCTGTGTATTCAGAGCAGGCACGAGCTGCTCCTGAGGGATTTCCCTGAGAGTCACTGGGAGTCAGCACCATCCATCAACTGCCTGCTTCCAGCAGCCCTTAATGCAGTGCAGGGTCCATTAGGCCCAGCTCTGCCAGCTCAAGCCTGGTCAGGAGCATGCAGAGAGCAATAAAACCTTGGTGTGATGAGCCAAGAGCAGCATTATTTCAGTGGTGACTGGAGGGTGTTACCAGACTTATATATTTATTATCCTCACTCTTTGTTGAAGCACTTGTTGGGAGCTTTACATTTTTTTTTGCCCCCTAAAAACTCATAAATCATGGAGAGTTTTATTTCTGCACACATCTAAGCTGAGAAACCATTGCTCTGCTCTAGAAGGCCTCTAGATATCCATAATTCCACATGGGACATTCAGCAGCTGCACAGCAAATGTGCAGTGAAACTCCTCTGGCCACACTAAAAATTTATACTGCTGCTGAGATCAGTGCAAAAGCACTAATCAGCAATGCCAGATATGGAGTTTTGAAAAAATAATCCAGTAAATGACCAAAAAATACCAGAGTTCAAGGTCTCTACTTCTCTGGACTCACTTTCAGCTGTTCCACAGACCTGATGGTCAGTGATCAGGTCCCTCCTGGCATAGTTTCCTTCAGCTGCAGGATTTTGGCTCATTCTCCCTCCTCTGCTCCTTTTTTTCCTCTGGGTTGGGTCAGAAATCCTCACTCCCAGGCTCTGGGGTTCTTCCCTCCCTCCAATCCCCAACACAAACCTCTTCCTGCTCTGGCCAAATGAGAGGAGGAATTCAAGTCCTCAACAAACAACCTTTTCCACAATAATTCAGAGATTTACTCTCATTTCAAGACAGGCAGCAGGAACTATTCCAAAGCTTAAATGGAAATAAGTTCCCCTTATTCCTTTTTTCCTAACATTTTTCCAGTTCTTTGTTTGGTTGCCTTCAGGATCTGAGCTCAAGAGACACAACTATGGCTTTGGGATGGTCTGTTGTAATTTCTGGGGTGTTTGCTGCTCTGCAGAACACCCTGCAGATTGTTCATAGAAAGACAGAAGCTTCAGGATAAAATCATTGCTGTCTATTAAACTTAATTAAATTGAAGTTGTCAATAATCCATGTGATTCCTATGTTTGTCTTCTAATGACCACCTTCCTGCAGAATTCAGGAGATATCTTGAAAAGCTACCTCCAAAATATTCCTTCATCTCTGAGCATGACAACAAAGCCATCCTTTGATGGATGCAGGGTCCTGGAGCACTGGAATATTAGGGAATTCCATTCAAACAACACGATGTTTTCATTTAACAAGACAAAACCAACATGAAACACTTTCATTCAAAGAGAAAGACCTCAAGCTGGAGGTTAATTAAAAATCAGCTTAAATTTATATCTTGATTTAAAGCTAAGTTATGTTTAGGAGCACATTCAAATGTCCTATTCCTGGAAGATCATCTTGACATCAGGAACCAAATTGCTGACAATACCACTATGCAAAAGTTTCTAGTGCAGTGAAGTCCACAGAGCCCCTTTTTTGGCATCCTTACTTGCAATAAAAATGTGAGATTTACTCCTCCCATCCCTGGACACCTGAAACCTGGTCTGCTGCAAAGTGGAGCCATGCAAGTTCATGGAGAGAAGAGCACTCAGCTCCGACACTTGGCAAAAGAAATGGAGCAAAGAACTGAAAAAAAAACGCTGGGTTTCTTTTTAGAGTCCAACAGCTCCATATTTTCATTTAATTATTGGGTGAGATGCCACAGATGGTTCTCCAGGTGACCTCTATGGACTCCATGAGGGGATTCCTGCTTCCCCAGTGGGAATTCAGAAACAGCTTTGCTGCCCTAAGCATGGAGAGAGACATTGGCACTATGTCAGCATGGGGTCACTGAAGGGATCTGAGTAAAACACAGTTTATGATGTTCAAATATATTTAAAAAAGATATAAAATGGGCATGCAGACTGTGAAATGCACATGAGAGTAAATCTTTACTCTCACACAGTGAGGCAAAGCAGCATGTAAAATCTGGGGTACCAACCAACCAGAATGGGGCAGAATCCACAACATTTTAAAGTGGGAAAATTACTGAAGCTCTAGGAAAGGGGGCACTTAAAGCTCTGTTAAAGGGAAGCTCTGCCTGCCTACACTGACCCAGAGCATGAACGCTGCCCATGGCACAGAATAATGGATTTTAAATTAAAACACACATGCTGAGCATAAGGAAAACCTTCCCAACTGGGCTGCAAGGCCTGATGGCAACCCTCCTACCAGGAATAGAAATATCCTGTCATTTTATAGTTGGAGTTGTTGAGAACCAAGTCCTGTTATCTCTATAGGAGCATTGGACCAGTTATCAGGACTTTATTTCAGTGCTAAACCAAACCAAAACACTCAAATCCAGGGTGGAATTAATGATTTCTTTATCCTGAGTGGGATAAAACACCCACAAGCCCAGCAAAATCTTGGGAGATGCTGGAAAATGTCTTTACATCCGATCATCAATTACTCTGTATCCAGCCACAGCCATCAGTAAATAAACCCAAATGCTAAAAAGCACAGTTAGGGGAGAAAAAGTTACACATGATTTTTAAACTCACACTTATGTAGACATGATACCTGTGATAAATATGATATCTAAATAAAATATCTAAATTCTCTTTGGAGTAACATGGTCCCTGGGTGCTGCTGCTCCCTAAAATCATGTGGCAAAGTTCAGGGAGGGACAAGGGGCTTGAAAAGTTTCAGAGGAGAGGAAATGCAGATTAAATGAAACAGAAGATGTGATAAAAATAAATTAAAACCATTATAAATTCCCCATCTGTCTAAAAGCACAAAACTCAGGATTTAGGAAGTTCAAATCAAAAGGTAGTGAAAAGTCCCTCCTAAAGATAAAGGTTTTACCATGATATGTGAAATTTGTTGCCCTATCATGGGACATCAAAGATACAAATTTTCCCATGATTTAAAGAGGTCTGGAGGGCTTTGGGCATCCATCCACACATCCTGCAAGCCAAAAGCCCTGAAAATCCCTCAGTGTTTCAGTGCACTGGAGGCAGATATCTTATCCCACAGGGATATTGCCATTAGTCACAGTGAGAATTGAGAAACAGCCCCAAAAATAAGATTCACAACCCCCAAGAGCAGCAGAAACCTCCACCAACTCATTCACCTCCTCCCACCAGAGCTAGAGCAGATCCAGGAGTTTATCTACTCCAGCCTTTCCCTACTCAGGCATAGGAAAACCTTGTTTACACAATGAAAATTCCCAGATTAAAGCGAGAAATCAACTGAAAAATCCCTTTTCCCAGTGTAACTCCACGTGGGAACATTTCCCATTGAGCTCCTGTCATAAAACCTCGTGTAAATCCAGAGCCATACGATCAACAGGCAGCTACTTTGGGATGTCTAAATGTATATATTTGGCATCAAAATTCCCGACTAAACAGAAGGGTGTGAAATTCCTCTCTTCTTGCCTTGAACACCATCTGCTTCAGCTTCAGTTTCTTTGCAAAGTGAGAAACGAGGAATTGACGCCCCTTCCACATCTCTCTCCATTCCTAGATCAAATCCCCTGTTTAAAATAATCCCAAAATATTTTTGTAGAGTATGTTAAAAAGGGTTGTTGTTAAATGAAAAATTAAAGGAGCTAAACTTCAAAAAGGCTCTTTTCTGGCTATGTATGAACACATTTTCATCCTAAAATTAATCCTGGGGAGCTTGATAAAATTAGTCCACAGCTGGAAATGGCAACAAGGTGTGGGAGAATCTCTCCCCTAAGGATTCCTCCATTCAGGAATGAACCCATCCCATGGAGGATTAATTGTTTATTCAGCAAATGGGCACTGTGAGCCAGGCCCAGCAGAATCATCCCAGCATAAACTGATGATTAAAATGAGTTTGATATGATAAATCCAGGGGATGTGGAAAGGTCCTAAATGATTGAGACCAGTGTCTGGTGCTCAGTCTGCTCGTGCTGCAGACAGGGTGGATGCCTTGAGTTCCCAACATCCCTCCAGGAAAAGATGCTGAGGCTGATGGTTTCATTTAGGAATGAGGATTTTTGTTTGTTCTCAATTTCAGTAGAAAAGGAATTTATAGACAGAGACATAAATATAAATATATAACACATATGTTTTTTAACCATGTGCTCACAGACACAGCAACTATAAATACTTAACCACATTCTCTATGGGTACATGAGCTATAAACAGGTTTTTAAGGCCCCCTTTGTCTGTGACAACATGAGGCAGTGCAGGGGAGCTGAGGAGCCTTCCCTTGAAGCCAAAGTTCTCTCTCCTTCCAGGTGACTTTCAGCAGCTCCTCATCAAATGCCACATGAATTTGGTTTTATTCTGATGTTTCACCCACTGATAATCTCCCCCCTGCTGTACATTTGAATTTACTGGAATTTGGACTCTCCATCATGAAAGTGTTCTAAGCCAGCATGCTCAGCCCTGAAAATCATGTGCCATCTCCAAACCATCCATCTCTGGGCTCAAATCAGCTCCCTGAACTTCAGTGGCAACAGAGTTTCAATCACAAATTATATTTTGCTCTCAAAATGGGCAGAATTGGGTTTGCAGGGTTCAGTTGACACACATTGCCCTGATCCCATGGGCTCTCTCTGCAGAAACATCTTCTTCCCAAGTTGCCCTTACACAGCCAGGAGAAGCACGAGCTTAACATTGCTGTGTGATCTGCTGGGGGACCAATTCCTTTAATTTCTTGTGATCAAAATAAAAGAGGAAAAGAAATATCTGTATCTGTCAGCACCTTGAAAGATGGATCAGAGTTAGGAAATCAGAGAAGGAACCTCCACAGTGGTCATGGTGAGGACCAGACTGATCTTTGAGGCTGAACATCTCCTCCCCCTTTCAGTCCCACTCCACACCTGTGTCAATTAACACACTCCTGATTCCAGTCCTGCCACAATAAGACCATTTCTAGGTTGGCTGAAGTATTTTAGAGGCTTGTAAAGATTTCCTGCTCGCCATCTTGCTTAAGAGGAGAGGTCACATTGCACAACTCTGCCCTATGAAAATCCACCCACAGAAACACAGAATGGTTGGGCTGGAAGAGACCTTAGAGATCTTCTGTTTTCAAAATCTTGTGGACACCTTCCACTGTTCCAGGTTGCTCCAAGCCCTGTCTGGCCTTGAACATTCCAGGGATGGGGCAGCCACAGCTGCTCTGGGCACCCTGTGCCAGGGCCTCACCACCCTCACAGGGAAGAATTTCTTCCCAATATCCCATCTAACCCTGCCCTCTGGCATGGGAAGCCATTCCCCCTTGTCCTGGCACTCCAAACCCTTCTTGTACCATTAATAAATAAAAAAAATTTATCCCTGGCACAGTCTGTGCATTTAATTAGCCAATACATCTGAGTAGGAACCACAATCAGCAGAAAACATCATCTACCTGGAAAAAGAGCTCAGAGGAGAGGAAAAAAGCTCAAGGAATCATGGTGGCCTGGGAGAGGGACAAGGGCACTGGGAGCAAGCACCTGTGAACTGGAGAGTTACAGCAAGGAGCATGGGATGAGGGGTGGGCTTGCCAGATGCAGCACTTCTCTGCATCAGGGATAAATTAAAAGTTAAGAAATTCCATATGAGGAGAGCTGTGCTGAATGATCTTTAAGATCCCTTCCAACTCAATCTACTTTATGGGATGAGAGGATATATAAATAATATAAGAGATTAGGATATATCCTATTACAGGTCACACATTATATATTATGTCTATGTATTTACTGCTCACCATTTGGAGAAACCCAGACACAAGTGGGTGGCAAATGAAGCCCCCCAGTTCCAGCCATGCAACATTCATGGACTCAGGGATGCTGGAAGGACAGAAGACAAAGCTCTGGGGGTCTGACAATGGATCCCAGAGTCACTGAGCTTGGAAAAGACCTCCCAGACCATTGAGCTCAACTTGTGCCTGATCCCCATCTCACCACCAGCCCAGAGCACTGAGTGACACATCCAGGAGTGCCTTGTACCCCTCCAGGCATGGGGGTTCCACCACCTCCTGGGCAGCTCCAGTGCCTGACCACCCTTTCCATGAAGAAATTCCTCCTGATGTCCAACTCTAACCCACCCTGGCACAGATCAGAGCTGTCCTTCATTTCACTAATGTGCTTTGAAATCTTCCTGCCCTGCAGATACCATTTAAACAGCTCTCAGCATCCTGATTTTTATTAGTATAATTTATGTGCTCTACACATCATCCCCTTCTCCCAAACATGAGCTGCACTCGATGGAGTTCTGCCAAATAATAAATCAATAACTTGTGCAGCTTGTTCCTTCTCCACGGGTCATGTGGCCCACAGCTGGCCAACATTTCTCAGAGGGCAGCCACTCTCCCATCTCCAAGGAAAACAAATTTGAACTGAGCCTCCCAGGACTCAATGCTTGACTTCTGATGGTTGGCTTTTGTCTTCGGAGGCAATAAAGAGGCGTTAACGCCTAAGCAGTGATGAGATACAGAAAAATCCCTCGCTGGAAGGAAAAGAGAGTGTTCCAAGCAGTAGGAGAGAGACCTTTTTTCATCATTTATTTTAAATTTAAATATTTGAGATCGATGCTTTTTAAAATTAATTCACTCCCACATTAACTTCTAAATGTAATATTTAGGTAAGATATCTAAACTCATTTTAGAGTGTTATGTTCCTGAGGGCTGTTACTCCTCAGAATCATGAGGTGGATTCAGAGGTGGTTGGAGACCTCCAAGACCATCAAATCACACCTCCAACCAAACACCACCATGATTTAGCCCAGACTGTTGGATTTCTCCACCTATTGCACAGGACCAGTAAACTCTACAGACCTCCCTAAATATTTAGAGAGTTTTGGATGGCTGAGGAAACATTCCATAGGATGCTTTATCCTGAATGAAATTCAATTTTTCAGTCTGAGATTTACTGGCTGGGACACCAAGCTCACCTGGGACTCCACCAGAAAATAGAACTGAACACCTGAGCTCCTGCCAGTTGATTGTACTCCAAATTCTGTAATTTTTTCAACTTCTACCTTGGTTATTTATGGATTTTTTTAAACAATAAAATCATGCCCTTGAAACTGAAGTTTGGTGGGTAAGCAAAAGCTGGAAAAAGAAGTAGAAAAGAACTTTAATAGCAAGACCTGTGGGATGGAAAGCTACAGGATGAGTCTTCAACTTTTGCAAAGCATCAGCTGAAACAGGGAAAGGTGGGTGAGATGGAGAGAACCAGATGAGCCTCAGCAGGGATGGGGAAGATCAGTGAGGACAAAGAAGACAAAGTTCAGAGAATGGGATACATAAAGAAATAAAAACTTGTACTCCTGGCCCTTAAACTGCCAAAGACCTGGAAACTTGGAGGAAACTCAGATCACAGTGGTGTGGTACTAGTGACCTCCAAACTAAACCTCCAAACGTCATCTGCAGCAATTATTTAGCACAATGCCCTAAAAAACCCCAAACTGAAGAGCTGCTGTATTTTTGGGAGATACCAGGCTGAAGATCAGGGATGCCTTGGTGGTTGTTTGCAAACCACTGGAAATAGTGCCATCTTCAGACAGCAGGTTTAAAAAAAGCTTCACCAAACACATTGTATTAGATTTCACCGTGGAAAAATAGAGAATAAAATTTAAGATAATCCCATGGTTCTCCCAGAGGACAGTGGTGGATATTTTGGTTTCCATAACATCAACAGCATGTCATGGCAACAATTCCATCATGGCTAAATGCAGCTCTGGCAGACAAATCCTATTAGGATTTCAAGAAAAATCCTCAGTGACTATTTAATTTTGCCACTTATTTTTTTGGCAGAGGTGTCTGGGTATCTCAGCAATTTCTCTTCGGCCTCCTGCAAGCTTTGGAGAGCTGAGGATTCAGAGAAGGATCTATCCATTTCAGGTCCCTATCACTAACACATGAAAGAAACCCTTATAAAGATACAAATACCTCAGATAAATTCACATTTTGAAGTAACAGAACTATTTTGCTTCCTAGAAACACAATAATAACTCCCTGGTCATCATTTGTAGACTCATGACTATCATTATAAAACCTTTGGGCTAGTGAGGAACGAAGAACATTCTGAAGACCCAAGATCTGAACATGACTCCTTGAGTTTTCTTTCCTTCTAATCCACTCCTCCACATGCAGCTAGAATTCCAGGGAAAGTAAGTGGTTAAACCATCCAATTCATTCACCCAAGGATCAGTGCTCGTGCAGCTGCACAGATTTCTGTATTTACAGACTCAATCTATGCCAAGATGTCTGAATTTCCGAGCAGCAGAGCTCACAGAGCTCCAGGCAGGATCCAGGAGGATGACGTGCTCAGGCATCAGGAGTTGGAATGGGCCCTTTGCAGTTTGATGGCTCCACAACTGCTCCTCACATCCACACAGCAAACACTGACTCCAGTGACTTCACATGCCTGACAGATTTCCAGGAGAAAGGAAAGCTAATGAGCTCTGGAGCTGCTCCAAGAAGAATTAGGGATTGCTGCACTCAGGACCTCTGTGTATCCCCAGGCTTGGGGGGATGCACTGACCTACTAAGAAATCCCAGCCCAATAACAGGAATTCCCTCGTGGCTGATGGCATCTTGGAGGAGGCTGCTGAAACCCCACCTCATGGAGGAACCATCTCTCTCCAGCTTCTAGGAAGGATCCTCCCTCCTTGAGTCTCTTCTAAGAAGGGTATGGCAACATCTATAAAAAATCCAGCTGGTTTGGCTTTGTGATAGTATCAAAATTTGCATTTTTATGGTGGACAATGGGAAAATAAACCTGTCTCTAGAAATAGACAGGTTATCCCACTATTAGAGCATCTGTTGAGTAGGGCACACCTACATACAAAGGCCACTTAAAAAACTGAAATTAAATGGCTTTGAGCAGCTCTGCTCTACCTTATTAATCAAAACCAAAGAGATTAAACAGAAACAATCAAACTCATGAACAAATACTCCCTAAGTGATCCACTCAGGGATATATCACTTGTTTTTTGAACATCCTCAAGGCAACTTTTTCTTCTGCATTTTCCAAGCTCTGAGAACACTGGAGAAGCCCAAAACAAAACCATCAGGGTTTTTGGGAAGAGTTGGGTTAATTCTGTAATAATGACAAGGAGGGTTCCCCTTGGCCTCCCCCAAGAAGGATTTCACCTGGAGAGAGGACATGCAGACTGGCATGTAAAAAATAAAAGACATTTTGAAGGTCTCGAACATATTTCTGTGCTGTACAGCCCAATAACAGTTGTCTATCCATGAAACAACACATGGATGTTGAAAGAAACTTTCAGTTTTCCTGTCCACAAATGGAGAAGTCTCCTCCCATCACTCTAAACTATCTTGTGTGTGTTACCTGCTGGATTGCAGCCTGTGTTCTTGGTGTCTGTCTTGGAGTGCATTAATTTGAGGCTGGAAAGCAACACCCTGTCCTAACATACATAAAGCAAAGCTTAAAAGTTCAGCCTTTCCCAATCTGCCAGGGCTATTGGAGATCATAATGCTCTCAAGTCTGACCTCTGAGAACACATGAGAGTGACATTTCCCCTCCCTCCCCACAAATCAACACTGGAAGGCAAAAAAACACTGGAAGATTGGGGTGGCTTTTTCACTAGATACCAAAAAATAACTTTTATGTGATATCAAATGGCACGGCAGCATGTCCAGGCAAAGGCAAGGAAGGAATTGCTCATTCCTTGATAAGCCCTCTGAGAACATATCAAGGAGACAACAGAACAGTGGTTAAGGTCTTCATGATGTTTTTGGAAGCCAAAATGTTTATTTTAAACCAGCAAATGCCTGGCTGGATTTTATTTTACAGGTGGAAGTTTGTCATACGGTCAATTAGAAGTTAAATTGGAATAATTCAGAGTACACTCCTTAACAAAACAGAATGAAAGGGACAATTTCAGAACTTTATCAGGGCCACAAAGTCATGTCAATATTCACTGGCATTAGAGAGTAAATATTTCTGGACTTACCTGTTCCAGTTTAAAGATGTGTTGGTTAAAGTAGTGCTGCAAGCGCTCGTTGGCAAAGTTAATGCAGAATTGTTCAAAACTATTGTTTTCATAGTCTTCAAACCCAAAAATATCAAGCACTCCAATGGATAAAGTCTGCAAGAAAAGTAAGAGTGAGGATTAGAATAAAATCACATTAAGTGGATTATTTGTACACAGTACATAATCAAAAGCACACAGACAGAATTAAATATACTTAATAGTAAGAATTTTACTAGAATTGTTGATATGGTGCCATTTGGAAGACTCCTCCAAACCAAAGAGACAACGTGTAACTTTAGATATCTGGACAAAAGGGCTTGTTCTAAGAGAAAAGCCCTTCAAAAGGTGATTTTTTTTTCCTTATTTACAAACAAATGGCCATCTTTGAAGAAACCTGAAGCCTCTTCCAAGTTATTGTATTGGATTTAAGAGTATTGATATTCAGAAGAGAAAAATGGGGAAACAAAAGCTTGCATGGTGAAGACAATCCATGGAAACACACCTCCAAAGTGAAAGCATTGTCCAAGCAAACCAACTCCAGCTGCAAACCTCAAGAAGAAACTCCAAAGCATCAGAGCTTCCCATGGAAATAATCTTTAGTTCTCCTGGTGAAAACTGAAATAGTGCCACAAATAAAGCATCCACCTTGTTTCTCAGATGGATCAGACAATGGACTGATATTTGGGGGCATTGAGTCACTCCTGCCTCCCTGAAAGGGGGGAATTGACACAAAAATAATAATAATGCTGCTGAAAAAGGGAGCCCAAAGCCCTGACTAACACTCAGCCCTAAGAGCTGGCCCAGCCCTGCCCCTGTGACACCTGGCTGTGTCCACATGGCTCTTCTGTGTTCTGGCACCTTTTTCCAACAGCTCCTGCCAGTTTGGGATGAGGGATACAGAGGGACACCTCTGTGCTCCTTTAGTTCATGGGCAAGAGAGGTGTAAAGAGGGACCCATCCCATTTTTTTTGGAAACCATTGGCACTATGAGCCCTATATTCTCTCTAATGAACTTCCATAAGTTCACAATAGCAAAGTTTTTCTTTTATTAAATCCATAACCCATAATATAAATTGCAGGACTTGGCCAGTTACAGTTCTAAATAGTCTTTTTTTCCCCATCACTTTGATGATTTTGTGAACCTCAGTCATATCTCACTCCAGGCTTTTCCCCAAATTGAAGAGCCAATGCCTGTTTGGTCTCTAATCTACGATTACCTCTTGAGACACTCATCAAGATGTGGCTGCACCAAGGTTTCCTGTATTGGTAAAGAGAGTTCAGTGCTGCAGTGAATTCCCTGCTTGCTTTGCATCCTCCTGGCCCTCTCCTCTCCCCACACCAGCCAGGCCAGGAGAGACAGCTGACCTCTGGCCAGGTGTATGTTGGCCCACAGGTGAGGGCAATCCATCACCTCCTGGCTCAGACTGTGCTTCCTACCCTTGATGGGAGCAGAAATGTGGAACTTTCTCCTTTGTGTAGGTACTGGGTTTCATAAAACTTGAGCCTTGTCCCTGTCAGATGGATTTGGGAAATCCGGAGGAAGAGGGACATGGGATGTGTCAGCAAATAAACCTCATCACAGAGGGAGCTGGGGTGAAAAACAAGCTCAAGATACAGTTTCTGCTGCAGCTTCCATGCCTGTACATGACTGTTGTGTTAAACACCTAATTCATAATTAGTGTCATAAATAAAACTCATACTGTGCCCACCCAGACAGTCTGCTCGCATCAGAAAAGGAGTGAAGAGCCTGAAGGACACATTTGGGGAGAGCTCCACCAACACAGCTTGTTAGAGCACCATGCTCTGGGATCCAACCAAAGCCACCTCATACAAATACTCCTTTCACCCATTACAATTAATTAAATAATTAATAAGAGAGGTAAAACCATCAGCACTGGTCAAATGAGCCAAGCCTTAAGTAGGGAGGAGAAATATCCCCTCCCTTCCACCTCAAAAAACCTGAGAGCTGCCACATGCCCTGGTTTTAATTCTATGGTGTTACCTGCACTTTGGATTGTCTAACACCAATTCCACTGCCAGGAACACAAACCAGACTGTCTTCAGGCCTCTCCACACTGCCTTTTGTCCATTTTCAACACGTCACACAAGGTGGGAGGAAAACATTCCCTCTGTGCCTGACTGCTGAGCAGGGAACCACCTACGGCTGGAGCAGGCACGGCTGCCGTGGGCAGAGCGGCCGCTGGGCCCTGAGTTGGAGCTTTGTCTGACCTGGACTCTGGCCACTGGGACAAGCACAAACACAACAAACAAAGCATTTAAGCACAAAGATAAGTCTTTAAACCATTTTCCAAGAGCTCATTGACTACTTCATCTTTTGTCCAGGCTTTTCTCCCTATTCCAGGGCCAGAGAGTCTCCACCTCCCTGATGCCATGACAGGGATGAAGGCCCTTGGCCACTTTCCCAGAAGTTTGCATCACTTGACAAAACACCCATGAGAAACAGCTCTTTGACCAGAAGATGGAAACTGGGAACCACTGGACCAAGGACAGCCTGGCAGAGGGATTCACTCTCACCCTCTGCTTCCTGAGGTCCAGCATCTTCTCCTGCTTGTCCCAATGGACAACACTTCTGCTCACCAGGCAGAAATCTGCCTCATCATTTTTTAAATACATCTCAGGAGGAACTCTTCTTAAACTCTCTGTATGATTATTGGATCATATCTTATCTATATTATCCATGGAAAAATTGATGATGGAAACAGGACAAAGTGACTCTTCTCATCTCCTTTGCAAATCCAAACCCCAACCACCCCAGCTGTTCAAGCTCATCCCCACAATATCCAAGAGTTCCAAAAAATTCCCCTACATAAAAGACTCTATTCCACCATATACAAACAAGACTTGGAAGATAAAATGCTCACACTTCCAGACTATTAATGAATTTACTGACACCACTTTCAAAAGCATTGTGTTGATGCCCTGTGGAAATAGTTAAGCCCCTGCCATGAGTGAAGACTTCAATCTGACCAAAGGTTAAAGCTCTCACAAACTTAATTTAATATGAAACAACTGAGCACAAAAACCCTCTCCCTTTTTTCAAGCCTGGTTCATTTACTGCATTGAAACTGCAACCAAATATATTTCAATGTGGGCGTGGAAATACACTTATAAAGCAAAACAGAAGAGTCATATACAGCAAAAAATAGCCCTGTCAGTTATAAAAGAAGTATTAAATTTTAAAGCTGTGTTTTATAATTTTTTTGCTGACACCTAAAATTAAACACACAGAGAATAAACATGATAAAAATATTATTATAAAAATAATCTGCATTTCACAAAAGCACTGCAGGTACCAAACCAAGCATTCAGGAGGAGGATGGTTAATTCTGCCATGGTTGTTATACAGAGTAAACCAGCATTTTTCTCACATCCCTGTGTTTGTAACTACCAAACTCCTCCAGAATACAGATTATAAACTGTGTGGTTTTTTGCAGAGTTTCATGCCAGAGAAATCCAGGCAGAGCTCTGCAGTGAAACAGTCATTTGTCCTCTGCTCCCAAAAGAACGGGGCCAATGGATGCCACTTGGGAAAACTTTAAAACCTGAGAAATTTTGAATTTATGGCTGTTTTTCTGCTCTTTGTCACTGATAAAGCAGCACAAATGTACTAGTACAAAGTCAATTCTTGTAGCAAGGTGAAAAAACACCATTTCCATTTACATATACAGGAATTAATTTTGCTAAACTGTCTGTAAAAAGTGTGTAATTGGTTTAGAATGAATTTTGCAGCCCAATATTTAAAAAAAATAATCAAGGGAGTTTAAAATTTACAAATCTTTTAAGTCTTCAGCTTCAAATCTGTCGTTTGAATAGGTGCCAAGAGGAAATCACACAAAGATAACTTAGAGCTTGACTTGCCAAGTCTATTCTGTGTGTTAATGCTGTTTCTTTATCAAAACTAACATATAAAATTAAAAAGTGTAACTGCATTAATTAGCATATTAAAATTATTAAAATTCCTGTGATTAAAAGTGCATGTCTGTGAGGATTTTTAAAATTTGGGTGAACCCTGGGTCAGTGAGCACTTGCTGCTTGAGATGATGAAAAATGACCTCATGCTTTTCTTAAAATGTCTCAGCCATGACATTTAAACACAGAGCATGAGCTTTAAGGGCTTTTGGCAAATGATGACCTTGAAGCTCCGTGCTCTCCAGTTCCCAAAGTGCCAATAAATAGGGATCACTGGAGCTGATTTATGTTGCCCCAAATACACACTGGTGATGTAATTCCACCATGGAGGTACATTTTGGCAATCACAAATAGGTTTGCTACAAATTCAGGGGGAAAATCTTGTTTGTTGCCATTTTAAAATTTTTTACATCGTGTCATTTTAGTAATCTCTTTTCATTTATAATATTCCAAAGCCAATACTGCAAAAAATCCCTCCCCAAAACCCCAAAACCCATCACCACTTCATCCAACAGAACCACTCCAACCTACATCACCCCAATATACAAGATGACCTATATGTAAAGTGAAACACAGTGATTTCCTACAAACTTGGGAGTTGGGACCTAAAATTAATGAACTGATGCACAATAAACACACTGCATGTTCAGCAATTCTTCCTCTGCTTCAGGTCAAAAAGCCAAGAATTAACTGGTTGGTTGAATTTAAATGAATTTTCTTCATGGCCATGAATTCACGTGTTCAACCATGAATTTTTCTTCATGGCAATTAATTTTAATTTTCTTCACAGCCATGAGTTCACCATCATCCCCATGAATGCAGCACATCATCCAAGCATGGCAGCAGGGTGATTTGGGAAGAAATTAAGACACTTCACAAGAACCAAATGGGGAAAGATTAAAAGCACCCTCAGAAATGCCTTTTGATCCACCAAGATCTCCACTCTATATTTTTAAGAAGTGAGATGGACTTCTAGCAATTCCTAACCTGATTTATGGAAGGGGAATGCAATAAGAGGCTCTGAGAGGTTTAGTAATCTCGTTCTCAAGAGAAGGAAAAGTCTCTGGCCTCATTAATAAAGGTCAAATTTCAGACAGTTTGTAGGCAATCATGAGACCATAAAAGGAACTGAAAGGAGTTGAGAGAAGATGAAGGAAAAGGGAGTCAGAGCAAATCCAGCCCATGGCAGCTCTGCCATTACCATAAACCAGGAGGTATCAAATAACACATTCACAACTCGGGTCAGAAATAATATGCTAGAAATCCTGTCACCAAGCAAGATAAGCCAAATCCCACTGTGTTTTCCCAAAATATTTCACTGCACATTTAACTAAATTTGGATATCAAAGGTCTGATTTACATCTTCCAAATATTTGCTGGACAATATGGAAGAACAACGGCCGAGTGTTTATTTTTCTTTGCCCAGCTTCATCTTTTGATCTTCTCCTTACTGCTGATATCAAATAAACACATATTGGGATCTGAAAATGATCTTGGTTCCCATTGTCCCACTAAAATCAAGTCTACACTGATGAAGAGAGAAACTTCTGTATTAATTTTTCTCCTCAACTTCTCCCACACACACTCTAAATTGAGATGGTTTGGAGTCTTGTTTTACCTCTGCATAATGTGATTATTATAAAAGAAAGCTCTGTGCCCCAAATCCATCATCTGACACTTTCTGAACCTTCCAAACCTGCAGGATTCTTTCAAAATGCATCTTAAAAGTCAGTGTCAAGCATGGGCTGGGATTAATTTGGGACTTTTACTGCAGGGTGAGTCACATATTATTCACCCATTGCACACTCAGGAGTTTCTGAGGAGCAAGGCTGTATTTTGCTCTCATAAATCAGAGATTTGATGCGTTAAAGAGACTTTTTTGGCTGGCAGCAAGGAGATGCCACCCATGTGCCAAGGTCTTGCCTTGCAACAAGGAGGGTTTGGAGATGCCACCGCTCCCAGTCCACCTCCCAGTCACCAAGCTGGTGTTGCCCAACCTCAAAACAACACATGGGAAGCTAAGGAGAACCTGTATCCTCATCTGGGCTTTCTCCAAGAATGAGCTGAAAAGGAATTCAGGAGGATTGGGAGGAAAAACCAGATCAGTTTTTGCCTCCGTTTCTCCACAGGGATGATTCTGGGTTGGTGCCTCAATGGCAGCTGCAGAGCCCAGGATGCCCTCAGACCCTTGTTGGCAGCAATGTTTTTTATTCCTCAAGGGCAAAGGAGCAGCTATTCCCAGCCTTGCCCAGTCCAAGGAGACATTTCTCCTTCCTCTGTGCTGGAACTACCCAAGTTGGGGGCTAAAATAGAGCTGAGGAGGTGACGTGGTAGAACCACTCAAGGGAAAATTGGCTGTCAATGTTTAACAAAGCTGCTCTGAAATGCACATAAATCTCTTCTTCACTGTCTCCACCCCTAAAATGGGGAGGATTTGTGCATTTTCATGATTTCTGGGGGATTTGTGGGACTCAATCCAATTCATAGAGGACTCTGAAGACAAACTGAACTACACTTCTGCCTGGAGCAGCAGATATTTCCTGGTATTTTGTGCGCTGCCTTTCTGCTTCAGGAGCTCTGGCCCGAGTACAGCCCAGGATTGCCTCCCTGGATCTGGGTATGAGCACATTCTGCAGCTCCAGGTCCTGGGCCTTTGCCAGCATGGGTGGATCTGCTCTGGCACAGGGGCAACACCACTCCCAGCTCCTGCTGCCTGACCTGGATATTACCATTACGATTTGGGGTGAAAAAAAAAGGGTCAAAAACCTGTGAACTGTGAATTCATGAGATGACACACAGAGGTGGGCAAGGGGGAAGATGGTCACACTCCATGGGAGTCTTGGCTGGAGAAAGCAGAGGGTTAATGTGCAGCAGCAATGTTGGAGAAAAGCAGGAATTTGGGCTGTTCTGGCTCTTACCTGCTGAGATTTGAGGTTGGGATCAAAAGTTTAATTGCCCATAAACAGCTACTGTGGTGCCTCACTTTCACAGTCATGCTGACTGAGCATACAAGAGTGTCCTAGACTGATTTGTATTTAAATATTACAGAACAGATAATAATTTTAAAGAATCGTTGGGTCATAAATAAAAAATAATTAGCATTTGAGATGCATTTCCTTGTCAAAACAAATCCACTTTTCTGCTTCACCAAATATGTAAACAGTGTGGTTTGTTTTTTCCTGACAGCCCAGACAAAACTTTTGATTACTTGGAAAAAAATCAGGAAAGAACACAACATTTCTGGTAAAATATTAAACAGAGGGAGAGGCAGCATGTGCAGTCAGAAGGCTCGCTGGATATTATCACTGTAACAACCCTTCTTTGTCAGGAAAACACATAACCAGATTTCATAGGCATGTTTTTATTTCCAGTCCACAATTACGCTCCACAATCCTTTTTTGGAATTAAATAAAGGAGTGATTACACTGAGAATCTCTGCAACTTCAGTCCTATGGCACAATCCAAATGTCAGTGCTCAGCAAAAATCCTCCTTCTGGCAGCTGAGACTTTAGTTTGTATGCACAACCCCCAAAAAGCGCCACACGCTGCTGGACCATGTCCCAGATTCCCAAGGCAAGGGTAGCTGGAGAGCTGGCAGTGCCTGTGTGCAGGGACACAGATTTTGGGGTCAGTATTCCCCAGCCATGAGGATTTGGATGAGAGGGCTGGGGAGGATGTGCTGGGTCACAGCATGCAGGCCCTGCTATTGCAGGAAACTTCATGTCACTCCTTCCATCAATTCTTTAGGAAGGTAGTAGAGCATCCCACCAGCTTCACTCTTCCCATCATGACTCTTTTCTTTAAATTTTTCTACTGTACTACTTCAGTACCTACAGACACCCACCTCGTTCATAATTTCATCATGGAGCAACTTCGCCAAAATGCAGTAGCAAGAATTCCCTTTTTTCCCTCTGAATTATACATGGCCCTTTAGTTTTACACGTAAGGAGGAAAATATTTGCCATTGTTCCTGGAGTGGGTGGGAGAACTGGCTTTTGTGGCTACAACAAAATCTCTTCCCTGGTTGCTTTGAGCTGACAGTACTTAAGGTGCTTCATCCTTCTCAGCTCAGTAGCACCACTTAAAATAATGATGTACTCAGCTAAGATTTGAGGAAAAATTAACTTCACGTTAAGCAACACGCCTGGGTAATGTTTTATCACTCAGTTATCTATTTTAAAACCCAAGAGAGGATCCACAAGAGCTGCTGAGGTGTTACCTTGGTGCTTTCCTCCATGTCCTTGGAGTTGAGGAGGGCGTGGTTGATCCTGAACACGATCCAATCAAACAGGGCGCTGTACAATGATTTGGCCATGGAATTCCGCACGGTCACGGCCTGGAACAGAAAAGAAAAAAGGTGACTGGAAATGATTCCTGCTCTGCACTAAAATGGCTTTTGCTTCTCAAGCTCCCACTTCCAATGTTCATATTTCTTGCCAAAATTTTGTCTGCTATTTTAATTTATGCCATGTATGTCAATGGTCCTAACAGCACAGGGAATTGGATGTAATCCCAGGGCTGTGGATGTGCCCCTGACCTTGGCTTGGTTTCTTTCATGCATTCGAGTGGATGATACACAAGATCACACCCCAAATCCCACCATTGGTGGCAAAAGGAAAGAAAATAAATACACACATTAAATATAATAAATTCACCAAGATCCTTGAAAAGTTTCCTGGGGGAGAAGGAAAGAGAAGGGTGGATTTTGCACAGAAGTGACAGCAAGAGATGTGAAAGCACAGGCCAGGACAGGCAGTGCCTGGCACCAGCAGAAGGGATACAAAAAGGGAGGTTAAAAACCCCTCTGGTAAATCTGAGGGTTCCTGAAAACTTGAAGTTTTCCAGGTACCACCAGTGGGAGCTACAAATCATGGCAGGCAGGTTCAGCACTCCTCCAGCAGCTCTCCCAGAGAGAGGAATAACAGAGCTGAGAAAGGGTCATCCCCACCATGGCCAGGATCAAAGAGATTCTGCTTGATGGGATGAAAGCTGAGATCAAAGGAAGATCCCTGGGCTTTTGGACAGGCACCTACATAGAGACCCAGAAAGCAGGAATTTCTATTTAAAGGTTATCTTTGTTCTTGCTGCTTGAGATTCTTCCTTGGTTTCAATTATCACCACGAGTAGAGCTTTGGTACATATTAATCACCCAAAAACTTATGGCACCAGCCATGACTGCTACACTCTGGTTCGTTTTAGCCACTGCAGAAGAATAAAAAAGGAACTAGAAGATTCCCATGTAATTATTTCAATTAAACCCTGAACTGTAACAAATCAGTGGCTTGTCACACATTGCCTTGAAATCCTTCTCACCAATGCTCCCTTCGAGGAACATCATCTGAGTGGCCTCATGTCACTGACCCCAAGGGAAGGATTAAAGCTCATGTAGCATCATTTATCTTCAAGCAGCTCACTCCCACCTCTTTTTTTCCTAGATTTTCAGAGATAGCAGCATTTAGTGTGACCACGAGCCGTTCTGCCAATGTTTTGCTATTAAGCACATGGTCTCACTTCCTCTCCCTGTCCAGCTGGAATAGGAGAACGGATTAACACAGTCCATGCCAGGGGAGATTTGGGTTGGATATTAGGAAAAAATTATTCATGGAAAGGGCTGTCAGGCATTGGAACAGCTGCCCATGGCAGGGGTGGAGTCCCCATTCCTGGAGGGATTTAACAGAGGTGTGGATGTGGGGGACATGGGTTAGTGGTGGCCTTAGCACTGCTGGGGGATGGTTGGGATGGACGAGCTCAGAGGGCTTTTCCCACCTGAACAGTTCCATGGTTCTGTGGCTGAGGATGCTCACAGCCTCTGTATGCTGCTAACCATAAAGTGGTGGCAATAAAAAGTGACACCACGAGGTAACTACAAAATATGGCCATATTCAGCAAGGAATTCCTCACCCAAAAAACAACTGAAAACAAGCATGTGATGTAAATAGGTGAGCACAGGACTGAGAGGATTTTGGTGCAGCTCAGACCAAAACAGCAATTTTAAAGAGTGAGGACTTGAAATGCTGCAGTTCTCCAACAAGGGCTGGAAAGCAGCCTGCATTTCAAACACAAAGAGCTCCAGTTCTCACTAACTGCTTTTTCTTTTCTTTACTGATGAAAAAGGTTTGGGGTGGGTTTTTGGCTGTTTTTATTAAAAACAACATGGGTTGTTTGGGTGGGGGAGGTTGCTATCTATTTTTTATTTTAATTTACTCAAATGTGACAGAATATCTCAGCAATTAATAGAAAATTCAAGGCTCCATCTACACTTTTTTCATTGAGCTGGAAGACAACCAGTGCCACAGAAAAATCAGTCTCTGGGGAAAGACCTAAGGCCAAGATCCAGGAATGCCTCTTACTGCACTAATGCTTTGTCGTGGCATAAACCAGCCCAATTAATTGCTCCAACGTGCAATTAAAAACAAACTCCATCTCTATTTAAAGCCAAAAAGAACACAGTTGTTTCTCCTACAGCATCATAGATGGGTTTATGTCACAATACTTTTCATTACCTTTTATTAGAGGCTACAGGGATGTGCAGGACTTCACCCCTGAATGTCCCTGTCTGTTTTTTTTTTCCAAAATAAACTAGGATATCATTAAGCCTGCACCACTGCAGTGCTGAGGAGTGCTGGGAGTGTGACTGCCACGAGTCTCCTGAACGGTCAGACTGGGAATTTCCCTGACACCAGCACTGCCCATTTTCCTCCAGAATGTGCAGGGTGGGGGATGAGCCACTGCTCTTATTCCTAAAGTGGTCTCAGCTACATGGAAAGCTGGGAAGCCATGGAAAGGTGATTTCCTTGCTATGCTTGGGTCCCACAACCAGTGGCCCAGATCCCAAAGTGTCGCCATCACATTTTCTGAAAAGCCTCTTAGCCCAGGATTTTTCTCCTGGGAAGCTGAGAAGCCTCAGAGAAAAATGAAAACAATAATTATCTGATTGCTTCTCCCTATTTTGCTGCTTTGGAATGTGTTTGGGCATTGTTTACCAACAGGTGATTGTTTGATTGGTTTCATGTGAATTGTTTTTGATTTAATCACCAATCATGGTCAGGCTGTGTCAGGACTCTGCAAGCAGTCACAAATTTTCATTATTATCTTTTAACCTTCTGTCTGTATCCTTTCTGTATTCTTTAGTATAATTTAGTTTAGTATTCTTGAATATATTCTAGTATCATAAAGTAATAAATTAGCCTTCTAAGAACATGGAGTCAGAGTCATCATTCCTTCCTGCCACAGGGCACAAATACAAATACACCAAAGTGTTCCCACAAATCCAACACCAAAGTGTTCAACAGCCACTTTTAGAAGCAATGGTTTAATCCTAAGAGCTGGTAGGAAACTCCTGGCAAAGCAACATGTTGAGAATACAGAGTGCATGGAGCACATTGCCTTCATCCATTTAAAAAATACCTGCACTGAAATGAACCTATTTTAAGTGACTCAGAGTTTAGGGGAGGCTTTCTTTATTTGAATTTTTTATTTCATTTCAGTAAAATATTTACTTTTAACAACAGATCTTCACTGATGTCACATTCTAAATATAGCCCCTCACTATCCTAAACAGATTCCATAACTACCCAATCTGGAGACCATCAGGGAATATTATTTCTTTTCAAATTCAGGAGCTGCAGCAAAGCATTTAAAATAAGGTTTTACACTTTATTTAATGAGAAATCATTTATTTCTGTATTATCCTACATATCTTAAATTAATTCTAGTCTGAATTCTATCCCATACATCACATACAGTTTGTCTTCAGGTCATCACCTACAGCTTCTGGTCTCTTCCACAAGTCTCCTTAGTGACATTTAGGCAGATCTGGAACATGGCGATGCTCATCAAACCATTTTTATTTCCCTCACAAAGCAAAATAAAAATAGCTGCTGCAATGTCAAAATAAATCTCTGGGGATCAAAGGGAGCAGGATATGTTGCACCCACACAAAAATATTGCTGATTCCAAACTGAGACAGATCAAACGTGCTTTGACTCAGAAGATCAGGAAATAAGCTACAGCAAGGTTTTAATCAATACTTTCCTGCTTATCAAGCTAGAAAGGATCTATATATTATTTATTATATGCCAGAAAATCCACTTGTTGGGTTGCCCAACTTTTGTTAAGATCCTGATAAAACATATTTGAGTTCTTTTTAAGATTTCATTGCCAAATTACTGTACTGAAAGTTGTCATGATCAGCATCAGATTCAGGCCACCTTAAAAATAGATAAACTTCTGGAAACATCTTCTGTTAAAAGGAACAAGGGGATGACAGGCTTAAGAATTAAAATCTGCTTTTGAAGTGCTTTGGAACAAGGACTTACAGTTCCAGCAGCAGCAGCAGCCTGTGTTTTAGAGGCTGGAAAAGATGTAATCTTGTAAACCCAAATTTTCTCAAATTAAAAGTCTCTGTAAAACACATTTGTACACACACAGGAGATTCTTAAGAACTGAGATTACAAAGTCACTAAATATATTTAAGCAAATCTGCTGCCATCCCACAGCACCCCCTGCTCCAGGCAGGATCCCTCACTCCTGCCCTTCTGCACTCAGCTGAGGGCTGAAATTTCAAGCTGGAATTATTCAAAAATATTTGTTGGTACCAAGAAAATCCAGGGAAAGCAGGTGGGTTAAAATCCCCACCAAACTTATACACTGAAAACTACAAAAAAGACATTTTGGGGCTGGAGCCAGAAATGGAAACAGAGCTGGGAAAGGGGCTGGAGCACCAGGAGTAGCTGAGGGAGCTGGGGGGGCTCAGCCTGGAGAAAAGGAGGCTCAGGGGGGACTTTCTGGCTCTGATCCCAGGGAATGAGGGACAGGACAAGAAGGAATGGCCTCAATCTGCGTCAGGGGAGGTTCGGTGGTCAGGCACTGGCACAGGATGCTCAGGGAAATGGGGAAGACTCCATCCCTGCAGGGATTGAAAAGCTGTGTGGATTACAGCACTTGGGGACATGGGTCAGTGGTGGCCTTGACAGAGCAGGGTATTCCAAGATGCTCAGCTAACCTTTTACAGACATTTTCACATGATTTTGTTGTAAGTTCCCCCCATGATCCTTATTAGATTCAGTGTTTTTACTGCTGACTGACCTAACACACGAGCAAGAGCGACAACAGCTCAATCTGAACAACAAAACCTCAAATATTTTACATTTTTCAGACTAAGGGGAATAAACAAAGCCCAGAGAACAGAGGGTGGGTGGAAACAAGAGCTGAAGGACTTTGCAAAGAGCAAAAATTGCAGCAGTATCTCAGTGCCTGCATGTGCCAGGGAGCAGAAAGCAAAGAGATCCCACTGAGCTGGACCTGATGATCCTTGTGGGCCTCTTTCAACTCAGGATGTTCTCTGAGGACAAAGCCATCAAGATGCTGCTGGAAGCTCTGTGGGTTTAGCCACCCCCTTCCATAGTCAAGAGGAACATTTTCTGGAGTGTGGGCCCCAGATCCAGAGTGAGACTGAAATACAAGAGACAGATCCTCTTCTCAATGACTCCATCAAATCAACCCAACCATGGAGAGTATCTGGAACAGAAACTGACCTCTGGTGTTCAGCTTTAAGCATTTTTGACCCAAACAAATCCATGGATGAAGGGCTTTTGTAACCAATAAATACTCCCTCTAACATTGTGCTTCAAAAGAGCCAGACTAAAATGAAAAACTGTTTCTGTTCAGGGCATTGCTTGACACAAAATCAGAAAATTAGAAGGCCAAAACAAAGCAAAGCTCATCACTTTTGCATCACTTAGGAAGAGCAGGGTATTGGTGCACTAAGCCATTCAGAGTAAGAATCATTCCAAAGTGGTATTTATAAGACAGCTACAGGTCTCTAAAGACTTCAAGCATCTCAGCTCATTGAGAGGCTTGTCCATCTTCCCTCATAACTGATGTGGAGGACAGCATGGACTGATCCAGGACAGAGGAGAAAGGTGGTGGATGGATAATTGGGTTTGGGCAGCTTTTATGAGCATCAAAACACAACTTAATAGTATATTTGCACAGCCATGTAGATATCTGAGTTTGCCTAGGAGGGTTTCTGAGCCTCACTCCATCCCTCAAACTCCCAGAGTGCAGCCAGCACCATCATGCTGCTCTCAATAAATGCAAGATAAAAAATCCCAAACCCATTTTTCATAGAAAAGATGCCCTTTTTACACACACATTGGACAGCACTACCTGTTTTGGGCCACTGCTATGAAAAATGCACCTCAGGAAGGGCACAGTGCTCAGACTCCAGTCCTTGAGCACAGCCTCAGTTAATGAGAAGTGGATTTAAACACAACTGGAAAGCGAGTGCGAGCACCAAAACCACTTAAAGCCCTAATGAGGATTAAACACCCGTGGAGTTTATTAACTGTGACAACACTTAACCCATCTCTCAGCATTATGCAAATCTAGGCAGCATCCATAAACGTGTGCTGACAGACTCAGCTGGTCAACACAACATTACTGCACCTTCAACAATCCTGATCAACATAACATTGTTAAATCCCAGTTTTTCACTGGGGACATCACAGACATGGGGCAAGGTCAGTGCACCCACTCCTGACTTTCTACAAGCTAGAGATCTTGAAAAGTTGGTATTTAAATGCCATTTTCCAAGCACAGCTCTGGAAAATTCCTTGGATCTAGAACAAAGATTTACTACAAGGCAGCCTGATTGCTAGCCTCAAAGGCAACTTAGTGCTTTGCTGTACAGATCACAAGATTTGCTCCATAGTTGGTCATGGTCCTTTTCACCTCCAGTTTTCCAGCATTTTCCCAGGAGGCTGTGTGTGTGCATCCCATTATGGACAATATGGACATTATTTGTCCACACTGGATAAACACATTGCCAGCACCAGCATTCCCTACCAGTGCAGAACCCATCCCAATAAATATGGCTTTACAAGCAACACTCCTTTTAATTTTCCCAAAAACTTCAAATAGCTCCAAAATTTAATTCGTTAAAATAGGAATGATGTTGATACAGCCATAGGAGTTGCCTATGGATTAATTCCCTCCTGGTGACCCCCAAGCTCTTCCGGACCATGTGCAGCTGTTTCCTGCCCTCCAGGAGGAAAACAAGCAACACATTCCCCTTTCAGCCTCTTATCAACAAATACTGAACAATTACAGTAACTCCAAGGTGACAAGAAATGTTTCTTTTCAGGTGTGAAGTTTGCAGGACTTGGTGTAAGACATAAAGAAGAGGTGTTCAATTACTTAAGTAAAGTTGGGCACCACAAAATACATTTTCTTCTGCTGGAGAGAAGAAACAGAGATTCCTCTTCTCTTCAGGAAATCAGATCTGAACACAGGAAGAGAGGAAATATCCCCTTTTCCCTTAGGGCCTTTGATGGGCTTCCTATAATTTCTATACAAGGATGAAAGGTGCTTCCAATGAAATGTTTGGGAAAAAAAAATAGCAGTAGATTTCCTCTTCAGGAAATCCCTCAAAAAATCAAATCTGGAAATGTGGTTTTAGTGGCTCTGTGGGAGCTTCATTTGTTTGCTTTTATGTTAATAGGTGGAATAAGTTTTCAGCACATTCTCTGATTAATCAATTGTTGTTTCTGCTCATAGGATTTGGCATTAAATCTCAGAAACCTGTTGATATCTTACCACAGAAATTATTTAGTGAGCTATTATCTTAAACAGGATAAGATTTTCACTATCATTTGATGTCTGGTTTGAAATCCTTATCAGCCATTCCCATTTTCCCCCCATTTATTCTCTAAGGTGAAATCTGGCTTCATAATTACATTGATACTTACTGTATCACAAATGTCTCACTCCAATATGGCTCAGAGGAAAAAATTACATTTTACAATCTACTGAATTTTACCCATGGTATTTACCTAGGCTTTTCAGATGAAAATCTCCCTCTTTCCATCACTTCTGTGGGTTTAAATGACATATTTAATTTCCAAGTAGGGGAAAAAAATCAGAAAAAGAGTGTATGAGTTTTCTTATTTGCTTCAAAGTACCTATTCAACAAAATCATGCTGCACGCAAGTAAATGATTAAAGAAATCAGTTTTTATTAAAAAAATAAAAACTGTGCTTGCTTTTTAAATATATATATATATATATTGACAAGTGTTAATAATCCCACTGTGAAGAGGGATAGGATTTATCCAAGATTAGAACAAGCAAAAGCAGGAGGAATTCAGGCTCTCCTAATGCACTTGATTTGAATCACCTGAAGAGATCTAATGACCAGGAACAGAAGCCAACCCCCCACTCTCAGTGAGCCTTGGGTGTGCAGACAATTGAAAACAGCCCATGTGGGCATCTCAGAGATGATCATCTACAGCAATCACTAATTAAGTGATTAAAAAAAGCAAACTGAAAATACACTTTTATTTGAATAGAGCTTAGGAGTGCCAGATACAACTTAACTCATAGTGCTCATGTCAGAGGAGTAGAGACTACGTGTACTAAAATACTACAAAAATCCAGTTTTTATCTCTGACACTGCTGCTGCTCCACAAGGGCTGAAAAAGCCCACATGGGAAGTGGCTGCAGCTTGGGTTTGTGGCTGCAGGGACAGAACTGCTGAGGGAGGATTGCTGGGTTCGACACTCCTGTGCTGAGATGGAGCAGCAGCAAAGGAAGGGAGAGACATAGCTGTGAGAGCTAAATCAGGGAAAGAGCAGAAAGGGAGGAGTGTGGTGAGGAAGGAGAGCAGCACCACACACAGAACCTGCTGGAGCATCAGTGGCTCATCACCAAAACTGGGGGAACATTTCTGGGTTGGAAGGAAGCAGACAAGAAATCTCTCAGCTGCTGGAATCAGACAAGGACTAAATCCCTCTCCTGGTCCAAATGCAGGTTTTAGTACCTCATTTATAGAATCCCAGCATGGCTTGGGTTGGAAAAAACCTTAAGGATCCCTCAGTTCCACTCCCTGCCATGGGCAGGTGTTGTAGCATATATCACAGTAAGATGGCCATGATACACAGAGCATCATCACACAATTTCAGGAAACTTCAACCCATACAGAGTAACACCAGACCACTTCAGAAGGCTTCAGGCATCTGCCCATAGAGAGTAACATCAAGTCACTTCAGGAGACTGCAAGCATCTGCCCTTCTTGCCCTTTAGCCCAACCTCTTATACCCCTCATGTTCATGCACTGCCCCTGTGTTCCCTCTGCTCCCTGTGGTGGTTGTCAGTGCCCCTGGGCACTCCATGGCTCATTGCTGGCAGTGCTGCTCACAGCTGTGCCCATTGGGGATGAGGCTGGGCTGTGTCCCCACTCCCAATCACCACACACTGTGTGCCTACAGGCAGGGACACCTCCTGCTAGGCCAGGCTGCTCCAGCCCCATCCAGCCTGGCCTTGGGCACTGCCAGGAATCCAGGGGCACCCACAGCTGCTCCGGGCACCCTGTGCCAGGGCCTGCCCACCCTACAGCCAGAAATTCCTTCCCAGTATCCCATCTAATCCTGCTCTATGGCAGTGAGAAGCCACTCCCTGTGTCCTGTCCCTCCATGCCTTGTCCCCAGTCCCTCCCCAGCTCTCCTGGAGCCCCTTCAGGCCCTGGCAGGGGCTCTGAGGTGTCCCTGGAGCCTTCTCTGGTCCAGGTGAGCACCCCCAGCTCTGCCAGCCTGGCTCCAGTCCTCAGAACATCTCTGTGGCCTCTTCTGGACTTGCTCCAGCAACTCCACATCCTTCTGATGCTGGAGGCAGCTCTGCAGGTAAGGGCAGAGTAGAGGGGAAGAATCCCCTCCCATGCCATGTGTCCCACTCCATCCATGGCCAGCAGGATGAACACACTAATCCAGTATGAGAACATTGTGATATTAAAATAATTTTAATTACTTTTTAGAAATAATTATTTTTTTAAAAAATTAATTACTAGTGGTTTATAATTTCCTAGAGTTGCAAGTAAGAAAGTAGCTCTGAAGGACTTCCTTGTGGAAGGACAACCTGATGATGTGTTGACATTGGAAAATTGTCTCTCTGGATAAACTTGTTGAATTGATCTGTCCCATCAGGATTTTTAGGGAGGGTGTTAGTATGGTTTGGGGAATCCTCTTAAAATGCTTTTGGCTAATGCAGACTGGCAGGCTGGAAAAGAACCTTTGTCCAAGGAGGGTGATTGTGAAGGCACCAATTGGCCCAAGGTGAAAAGTACTGACAAACTGGTACAAGAGGAGGGAGAGCACAAGAAGAATTAGAAAAAAGGTGTAACATAAAATTTGAAACTAATACCTAAACCTCCTCTCTGAATGTGAGAACTTTTACACCTGATTTAGTGACAAAATCCTGAAGTGCCTTTGTGTTTCAGTTATGTTGGGGCACCACGCAGCATTGCATGGGAATGACATTACAGGCTATTTTTTCTCATTGGAAAATCCACCCCTAAGTTCTGGAAAACATCATTGACACTTGCATCCCTTGGATAAAATCCATTGGCAGGACAACCTGCTGCCTCCCAGCTCCAGGGTGATAGTGGAAGCTTTCTGCCAGGATGTGGCAGCCAGCCCAGAGGGAGCCAGAGATAGCACAAGGTTTCAGTGCTTTGTTGTTGTTTTTCAAAGTACTTCCTTTGCAGGTACATTTATAGAATTAAAGCATAAAAATGAACCTTTACAGAATGCTCAAACTACTTTTAAGCCAGCTTTTCCTCTTTTTTGTTCTAATAAAAAATTTTAAAAAGCATTTTTCACTCCTTTTCTTTCAATGATGCCTTTAAAGATATTTTTCCTCCTCCTTAATTGTACATAAAAATCACTAAAAAACCTTTCTTGCGGGCTGAAGCCAGAGTGGTGCATTGATGATCTGAGTTCTCTTAGGGAAATGACCCAGGAGAATGACAGGGTTTTAATAAGATGTTCAGATAAAATATGAGTGTGGAAAATGACATCATACTTCTCCCGCCCAAGCATGATATAACACTCCTGCATGCCAAGTCAGGGATTAGGCTTGAGTCTGATATCCTGCAAGAGTACTTTCCTCTGGGTGTTAAGCCTCTGTTTTTTAAAAAAACCTAATCCTGCTTGTCTCAGCCCATGCCCTGTGAGCCAAGGGGGAACCCCAAAGGCTGCTTGGTTCATCCCAGACACAGAACATGGATGGGGATGGAAACCAAATATGATGGGTCACAACAGGGAAGGGAGCAGAGCAGCAGAAAACCACAATTCTCCACACACACAGGGGTAACTCAGACTCACTCAAGGGGCTGAATGTAGTGGTAAATCAGTTCTGGGTCATGAAAAGCTGCATGTGAGGTATCCATGAGCTCTGGGAGCCCCAAATTCTCCCATGCCCCAAGGCTGATTCCCCAGTGTGGGCAGTAGGAAAGGAGGATTCTGTCCCTCTGCCCAGCTCAGGTGAGACCCGACCTGCAGAGCTGCCCCAGCTCTGGGGCCAAAATCAGGAGGACATGGAACTGCTGGAGAGAATCCAGAGGAGGCCATGGAGATGTTCTGAGGGCTGGGAGAGCTGGGGGTGCTCACCTGGACAAGAGAAAGCTCCAGGGAGAGCTCAGAGCCCCCTGGCAGGGCCTGAAGGGGCTCCAGGAGAGTTGGAGAAGAACTGGGGACAAGGCATGGAGGGACAGCACAAGGAGGAATGGCTTCTCTCTGTCATGGGGCAGAGTTAGATGAGACATTGGGAAGGAATTTCTGGCTGTGAGGTTGGAGAGGCCCTGGCACAGGTTGTCCAGAGAAGCTCCAAGCCCCATTCTGGGAAGTGTTGAAGGCCAGGCTGGACAGGGCTTGGAGTAGCCTGGGTTGGTGAAGGTGTCCCTGCCCATGGCAGGGGGTGAAATCAGATGATCCTTAAGGTCCTTTAAACCCACACCACCCTGTGATTCTGTGATCCTCACACTATCTCACATACATTCCCACTGAAATGGTTTGTGTGCTTCTGTGAATTCCTGTGACTTCTGAGTAGCACAGAAAGCATCAGAGTGCTCCTGCAACTGCCCTCTCCTCACTCATCCTTCCTGTCATTAGATGGATGCAAACACAGAAAATGATGTGGAAAACATCAAATAAAAACAATAAGAAAATCTTTTTTGGCTGTGCTGAAGATCTAGCTAGTGAGTCCCCACTGGTGGCAGGAAGGTTTGGGAAAGGACAGGTGGGAGACCAATCACTCCCATCCCCATCCCCATCCCCATCCCAGGCCAGAGCCTGCTTGTTTATTTCTAGAGTTGATTTCAAGTCTTGTCTCTGATATTGTCACTTTGCAGCTGATGACTGGAACACGTTGTGGTTATGCTTTTCAGAAACAGCCCCCAGAGCAGAGCCAGGAGCAAAGGAAACTAACACAAATCTTGTTAGAGATTTTCTCTGAGTGCCGACTGCGGAGCCAGGCAGTTACGAGCATCATCTTCCTAAAAAGATTTCACTCAGAGCCTTTGGATTTGGGCGCTGTGGTTAGAAAGTGTCATCTGTAACAAATCAAAACTGTAAAAAAAGGAAAAAAACCCACTCTCTCTTCATGAAATTAAACCCTTCCAGAAAACAAGGCTGCAGCTCTTGCTTCTCCTGTGGAGAAGATGATGAAAGGAGACATGTGGAACATCCCTTAGGGACAGATGCTCACACAGAGCTACAGGAGAACAGAGCCACCAGGCAGCCAAGTTTGAAAGTTCCACTGATGACAAAATGCGTTTTCCTCCACCTTGGTGCATCCAGAGTCTGCTCTGCCAACAGCACAAACTGAGCTCCCATTCCACCCATGTTTTCACAGCAAAACCAGTACAAAAACCAATTAATAAATTACTTTGTGTCACAGGAGGAAGTTGTGAGACCTGATGTGAGGAGGACACATTTAGGGAAATTTGCTCAGCACTTTCAGGCACAAAATACTGGGATGCTCACCAAGGAGTCCATCAATCACCAAAACCAGCCCTCAAGCCTTTAAAAACCAAATCCTGCCTTGAGATTGGTCCTTCCCAAGCAGAAGTGTAGACAAACTCGTTCTGCCAGTGCACCATCATCATCAATCCAGGTTATTTTTACCATTTTTTGGGCAAGGTTTCCCAAAGAGAAGTTGCTTCTCATCACACCTCAGCTGTTACCCCTGCAGAGGCAAAGTTTGTGCAACAGACCCTATCCAGCCACAGAACTTCCACATCTCCTCCTCTTTCACCCACTGACCAACAGCCCTTGGCTGAGGAAAAAAAATTAACCTGAATTTATTCAGATTGGGATTACACATGAAAACCCCATATTCCAAGCAAATGTACCAAAACTACACCCCTCATGGAAAGAGCTGGCTAACTAACCCAGGAATGGCTTGTCTGCATTCCTTGAAAACTTTTCACATGATTTTAGTAGAAATTCAAGTAACTAAAGGAACTCTGTGACAATAAAGCATCTTTTGAGTAATCAGATGTATTTAAAAAAATCCTTTAAAGAGCTGAGAATGGATTTGCTTCGAAAGGGCAGCTGGAGGGGGATATAAGCAGAGCAATCCATGGAAAGTCAGCATTTCCCTTCCTGAAGTCCTGATCTTGGACTTTGTTCAGGAATCTTGGAATCCCAATGTCTTCCTTGTTTTCCCAGACATCAGTGCCAAATAAATAGCAGGAACACAGCTAGCACACAGGAATTTCCATGGTGGCACGGAGCAGGAGAGTGACTGCAGCAGCTTTTGCACATGAGGATGTGCATTTCCAAAGGAAAAGTGAGAAACCTCATCCCACAAATAGGTTTCTTTTGAAGTTCCACCCTCCCAGGTCGCCCTCATGTCCTGAAGCAGAGACACTTGCTTGGCTCTTAAAAGCTTTGTGGGGTTTCAATTTTATTCCATTAATATTTTTTCTGTGAATTCTGAATCCACTCATCAACACAGCAGCTCTTCAAAGGGCTCCTGCTGAGCTCCTCACGTCAATAACCCGTGGTGACAATGAGTCTCCTCAGCTAATGGGTTTTGGGATAAGTAGGTGCTTCCAGCAGTTCTGCTCCTTTCTGTTCCATTAAGTGTCCCTGTCCTCATACCTCAGGACTGAGAATTTTCATTTCTTCATGCTATTAATTATTTTGTCTCCTTCCCTTCTCTTTCTCTCCCTGAATATTTTCAGGCTTGTGATTAATTGCAAATTGCAACTATGATCTTTTCCTTTGTTGTTTTTTTGGGGTTTTTTAATATCTTAGGTAATGTTCTGCCATTTGGGCCTGGAACTCAATTTCTTCTCCCTTTTAATGGGCTGAAAAAGGCATCAGCCAGTCCCATTACAAGGATATAGAGAATGAAACATCACTCAGTTCTTTACTGTAATTAAATACTTTTTCGACTCATTACAGTTCACTCCACAAGGCTTCTCTACCTTGTGTCTCTGCCAATTAAGTGTTATGGGGCTGAAAATTAAGTGTTTGTGCTGAAAATGAGATGTTTTCCCTGATTTAAAGTCCCTAACACAGCAGAGTTTATAATTCCAAATAACTATCCTAGCCATTCCAAGTGTCTTGTATTCCTCAGCAAAAATTCATCCCAGGTGAAGAAGGGCCAGGTAAAATGACACTTGGTGATGTGAAAAAATAAAATCTCATGATTTTATGGCACCAGAAGAGAAAGATGTGTCTGGCCCACTGCTCCTGGGCAAAGGTTCTCTCCTCTCTCCTTCTCCCAAAGGACACAAATCCAACTCTCCTCCCACTCCAAGAAATCTCTCTGGCTCTGCTGAGCCAGCACAGACCCAGAGACAATGAGCATGAGAGGGTAAAAGGACAATGAAAGCAAAGCTGTGGAGCCCTCAGCAAATGTTTCCAGAACACCTGGACTTTCCTCTCCTGCTTTGCTGTCACCCAAACACAAGGTTCAGTGCTTGTCACCCCCTGCCTAATCCTGCACATCTCAGATTGTCAAGAGCCTGAATATTTTGGTTTGTAAATCTCACCAAAATTGCATCACTGCTTTTCTAACTAATCATGAGCTGATTTCACATGCACTTACAGCTGCACCTATTTATGCAGAATAAAAAGCATTTCACAGATTTAATTGTAATTTGGGTGCTCTGGACACAGTCAAAGAATAGTTCCATGGTGACCTTCCATGGCCATGTAACAACAGCATGGAGCACCTGGCCATTTGAACAATGACATGATCATGGAATGCCAGACAGGTTTGGCTTGGAAAGGACCTTCAAGGTCATCCAGTTCCATCCCCTGCCATGGGCAGGGACACCTTCCACCAGCCCAGCTTGTTCCAGGCACTGTCCAACCTCACCTTGGACACTGCCAGGGATCCAGGGGCACTCACAGCTGTCCTGGGCAACCTCTGCCAGGGCTTCCCCACCCTCACAACCACGAATTCCTTCCCAATATTCCATCTAACCCTGCCCCATAGCAGTGAGAAGCTGTTCCCCCTTGTTCTGTCCCTCCATCCCTTGTCCCCAGTCCCTCTCCAGCTCTCCTGGAGCCCCTTCAGGCCCTGCCAGGGGCTCTGAGCTCTCCCTGGAGCCTTCCCTTGTCCAGGTGAGCATCCCCAGCTCTGCCAGCCTGGCTCCAGCCCTTGGAGCTTCTCCATGCCCCCCTCTGGACTCTCTCAGCATCTCCACATCCTTCTGATGCTGGGGACCCCAGGGCTGAAGCAGCTCAGAGGATGAATCCCCCCTGTCCCTGCTGCCCAGGTTCTGGGGGAGTTTGGGGCTGCTGGCCCAACATCTGCTCCCCAAGAGCTCCTTGCACTGCCTTGCTGGAGGCACAACTCAGTCCCTTTCAGTTCCTCAGAGTTTTCAGACACCCATTTTCCACTTACAATTCTGAACACACATTCAGTTAAATACAGGGCATGCTTACAGTGACATCCATCACAACAAACAACCAGCCCCCAACAGCTCTCCAGAATTGAAGGAAGGCTAGAATCAGGTCAGTTGTTGACCAAGAAGTTGTCTCACATCTTTTATTTCCCTTCTGTTGCACAATTTCACATCAGATTTCTCTCAAAAGTGTGAATTAATGTTTTCTAACCCTTAGGGTAAAATGTTCTTGATCACAAATGGCATAAAATTACAAAGATCTGTTAAAATAACATCTATTAGCAAAGTCACTTGCTTAAGAAATACCAACTGTACTGGTTAAATGAAGTTAATGAATTGAAAACATCATGGAATTTTTTTTTTTCCTGGAGGAATGTAAAACAGGGCTTGCTAACAGATGTATTTACTTTGATAATGAGTTTTGTCTCATTGGATGAAAAACAGGGAAAAAATGCAGAGACTGGTGAAAAACAGACAAGCAGGTGCTGGACACCAGCCTGATAAACAGAACAGATGGGATGGAAACCAGGCAGGGATGCTTGTGGAGCTCAGGATTGTCTCCAGCATGATGGAAAGGGATGGAACCACCAACCAAGATGGATTTGAGAGAGTTAAATGGGTGCATGAGTCAAGGCATGTTCTAATGGCCTTGGAGACCTGCACTGAGCAGAGATGGAAAAAACCTGAATTCCTTGGATTATTTAGATAGAACAGGAAGACAGATGTGGCCCAGGAGAGCAGTTCCTTGCATGGATTAAGATGATACTCAGATTACAAACAGGATCAAGAGAAAGATTTTTAACAGCCCCCAAGTTCTCCCCAAAGATGTGACTGAAGTGCTCTGCTCCCACATGTCTCCTACCAAACATCAGTCAAATCACTTGATATTTAGTGCATTTTTTTTCTTTTGAATACCTGAACTGTGGCTTGTGAAACTTTCCTACCTCAGTATAACTACAAAAATACACATAATAATATATGAAAAAAGAGCCCAGAGTCTGGAGTTGAGGGGCACTTTGAGAAGGACAACAGCAACAACCCCCAGTATGTTACTTTGCTGTCATTAAAATCCCATTTTTCCCTTTTTCAGCTGCTGTATTTTGCCTTATCAAGGAGAAGATGGCTGGGGTTGCAGAGCTGCCCAATGCTCAAGACAGATCTGAATCAAAATAGTCCAAGCACCACTGTAACCACTGATGGCTCCATTGCACTCATGACCTTTTCCAAGGGTCCTCCCCACTGGTAAATGATAAGTGGAATTTTCCAGCTCACTGTTACCACACGCTGCACTGTGATTTCTCTGCAAACCCATGAAGTGCTGCTGGCTCCATTAATGCACCATCTCACTTCTGATAAAGTCCTTGGCAGCTGTTTTGGACAACAGCCCAAGACCTCAGCACACAAGTGCAGCCTTTCATGTCTGTGAAGCCTTTTCCCTAAGTTTATCTATGGCCTAAAGTTTCTAAACCTTTACACTCTCCCAAACTGTGCAGTTGTTTTAAACACTGCATTAAAACACCATCCAGTGCTATAAAAGGAAAAATTGATGGTTCCAGGAGGCAGCTCCATGTCAGATGAGCCACTGTGGCTCAGGAGATAAGAGGCAGCTGCCAGAGATGAGTGTAAGCATTATTTATGAATGTGGTGGTGTTGATTGCCAGAGGTGCAGCCAGAGAGGATGGCAGCTCCCCTGCAGGTCCCAAATCAAGCACATTTGCCATCAGTGCCACAGCCATGAGAGGCAAAACAAAGCAGCCTTGGTTTTTCCCTGCAAAACCAGATCTCCCCTTGACTGCCCTCTCCTTAATTTCAGAAAGAGCTATAGCTCCAGACATGGGGGTGTACTTGAATATTAATACCGTGGTCAGACACAACCTCTAAACAATAAACCATGAGTTACTGAACGATGAGAAAAGCACATTATGCTTTGTGGGGTCTTCCTAAAAAAGCACATGCTCATCCCATAAACCAAACCCTGTAACACCCCAAGGATGGGCACTGGGACATTTAGAATCCCACCCTGGTGTTTGGCTCACAGGCTCATAACTATTTATTTGCTCCTATCTATGGCCCTGCTCGAGCAGGTGCTGCTGTGACACACCTTGAACACTCCTGGGTAAAATAAAGTAAAATGAAATCTCCTCTCTGCTGGGAAGAACTTGCTCAGCTGAATACAAGGGGACCAGCAACTGCTGGCACACAGGAGACCCTGATTTTAATTGCTGGAATCTCACCTCCTCACTGGACTTCAGTGTTACATTTAACTGATACCTGATCTAGATCAAAGATTCACAGACTGTTTGAGTTGGGAGGGATTTTAAAGCCCATCCCATTCCACCCCCTGCCGTGGGCAGGGACACCTTCCACTAGGTGAGGTTGCTCCAAGCACTTCCAATCTGGCCTTGGACCCTTCCAGGATGGGGGGCCACGACTGCTCTGGGCACCCAGTGCCAGAGCCTCACCACCCTCACAGCCAGGAATTCCTTCCCAATATCCCATCTAACCCTGCCCTCTTTCAGTTTGAAGCCATTTCCTCCTGTCCTGTTACTCCAGGCCCTTGTAAAAACTCACTCTGGAGCTTTCCCCTTTAGGTACCGAAATCCAGTCCTTGGATCCTCCAAGATCATCCAGCAGAATAATTATATGTGGGCAAGAATCAGAAAGTCTTGAATTTATTAAATAAAACACAGAGTTGACAAAATCAATATTTCTGCCTAATTTTAAAATGGCATATTATTCCTGAGGGAAAAGCCCAACTCAACTCCTGGGGCAAAACCATCAAGACAAAGTCCTAAGAGAGGAAGCACAATATGAATAAACAGAGGTTTATTTACTGGTGGTTCCCAGTAGCAGCTTCTTCAGCACTCCAGGCTTCCAACTGCTGGGACAAGAGAAGGTTTCAGGGAGAGCTCAGAGCCCCTGGCAGGGCCTGAAGGGGCTCCAGGAGAGCTGGAGAGGGACTGGGGACAAGGCATGGAGGGACAGGACACAGGGAATGGCTCCCACTGCCAGAGGGCAGGGATGGATGGGATATTGGGAAGGAATTCTTTCCTGTGAGGTTGGAGAGACCCCGGCACAGGTTGCTCAGACAAACTGTGGCCGCCCCATCCCTGGAAGTGCCCAAGGCCAGACTGGAAGTGCTTGGAGCACCCTGGGATAGTGGAGGGTGTTGCTGCCATGGCAGGGAGTGGAATGAAATGAGCTTTAAGGTCCCTCCTAACTCAAACCCATCTGTGATTCCATGATGTCCATCCACAAGTTGTCCTCATTTTGCAGTACCTTCCACCCAAAACAGGCCAGAATAAAAGATGTGGTTTTACCCAAATCACTGCAGAGATGAACAGAACCAGGAGCAGTCAGTCTGGTATCAATTCTGAAAGAGAATGTTTCAAGCAAGCTGCCAAGTGTCCAAACCACTGTTTCTAAAAAAAAAAAAGCCCCAAACCACAGGACTGTGTTTGCAATCAGCACACAAGAAGGCAGGAGCGTGCAGCCAGCCAGGAATGTGACATCACTGCAAATCCAACTAAGTCAGCTTCTCCATGTGCTCTGGGGCTGCAGCTCAGGGAAGGGGAAGAGAAAAGGCTTGGCTTGGAAAATAAAACTCCAGTCTCATCTCTGAAACCTCCAAAATACCAAAGGGAAAGATCCCTTCAGGCCAACTCTGCCCATTCAAGACTATTAAGGGGGTGACAGTTGTCACAGCAGGACCCTAAGGGCACAAATCTGTCAGGAGCCAGGCTGGGATCGTGGAATGATCACACTCACTTTCCATGAAAAGCATGAAAGGGATGGGCAAATGTTGGCCCCTGTGCTGAGCACAGAAAGTGAAACATTTCAGAATGGAGCAGATGCACATGGGAACCTCATCAAAGCTCAAAACCCATCCCAAACCTAAATCTCAAACTTTTTATGTGGAATCCCAGTCTGGACTGGAAGGGACCTTAAACAGGTCTCAATCCATCCCATACCATGGGCAAACTCATCCAACCTGGCCTTGGACATTTCCAGGGATGTAGTATCTACCACCTCTCTTGCAACCTGAAGACTGGTAGATCCCACCTGCTCTTCTTGATGGTGTAAAGAAGCAAGGACATGCCAAAATGACATTATGAAATCCTTTCTGTGAGAACCTGTGGAGCAGAGTCTTTTTCAGACAAACCCCACTGAAAATTTCAGAGTACCAAGCTATGAAAAAACCCACAGGCATCTGAAGAATAAAATAGCTGCTGTATCCATCAGGAAAGGCAGCTGCCTATGAGCTACAGAGGTCGTGGTGGGAGACCCATGTCTGCAAATCCTCAAGCCCTCAATGGCCCCATCCCTTGGAGCCAGCTATAATGCTCCTTTGTTAAATGCACAGGAATAACCAGCCCGTTGATTCCCAAGAGCCCAGTGAGTCATGAGTGGGGATTATCAGACATCAGCAGCCTTTGTGAAGTCCCAAATGTCAAATGAATCCCATTCTTCCCTCCTGATTCAGACAGATCTGAATTTAAGTCACTCCTCCTACTCCCTGAGCCAGAAAATGACCAGGAGAAGGCCTCCAACCTGGGGAGGTTCAAATTGGAGCATCTCAAATTCTGCTCTGTGAGCAGTGAACCTGCTCTCAGAGAGAGGTCACTGCTGGATAAAATTTGGAGGTCAAGATGCTGATGATGTAAGGAGGTAAACAAAAAGCACAGGAGGTGCTCATCTTAACACAATTCACAGCTTCTCCCAAAATGATTTTGTCATGGAGATCACATCAACCATTCCCAAAGCAGCCTGGCTCCTTTGTCTTCCCCCACAGCCACCACACCCTGATCTTTCCTTTCTTCTACTGATATTGGTGATAAACCTTTCTAAGGGGATGCCTGGGATTTGGGAGCAGCCATATCAACAAAAACATTTGGGAAAGCACTTGAGAAACTCATGCTGAGCCACTCTAGTTCTAAAGAGGTGTCTTCCAACTCAGCAGAAGGTAGGACTGTTCCCAGCAATGTCAATACACTGCAGATGCTGGGCAGCAGGGCAAGGGAGGGGATTTTGCCCCTCTGCCCTGCTCAGGTGAGACCCCAGCCCTGGAGCTCAGCACAGGAGCTGCTGGAGAGAGTCCAGAGGAGGCACGAAAGTGATCTGAGAAATGGAGCAGCTCTGGCATGAGGAAAGGCTGAGAGAACTGAGGTTGTTCAGCCTGGAGAAGAGAAGGCTCCAGTATCTAAAGGAGCTCCAGGAGAGCTGGAGAGGGACTTGGGACAAGGGCCTGGAGGGATTAGACAAGAGGGAATGGATTCAAACTGACAGAGATGGGATCATGGGAAGAAACACTTCCCTGTGAGGGTGGTGAGGCCCTGGCACAGGTTGATCAGAGAAGATGTGGCTGCCCTATCCCTGGAAGTGTCCCAGGCCAGGCTGGATGGGGCTTGGAGCAACCTGGTCCAGTGGTAGGTGTCCCTGCCTATGGCAGGAGCTTGGAACAAGACCATCTTTAGGGTTCCTTCCAACCCAGCCCACTCTATGATATTCTAAGGACCCTCCAGCAGAAGGGTAGAGGGTCCTTGGAGCTCAGTTCTAAACTTTTCTGGCCATTTTTTAACGTCTGTGCCCAAGATAAAGGAAAAAAGTAGAAACACCACATTGATTAAAAGTCCATCATAAAGACCCAGAGAGCTCTTGTGTGTCCTTTGTTAGGGCACACTTCACTTCTGCACAAAGGCAACACTTCATTTCTAAAGATTAAAGCTCAGTAACAGTTACTCAACAATTACTCCCACCCTCAAAGTGGGAGAAAATATTTTTTTCCCTCTGGAAAAAGGAGTCAAACTATCTCCAGCAGACCCCCAGTGACAACATGATGTGTTTAGTTATTTGTGACACAACAGCTGCTCAGGATGCTATTCAAGGTGCTCTGAATTCTCACACAACCCTACAACAAGAGGGAATGGAGGGACCAAGAGTGGTGTGATGCTCAGTGTTCCTGATCTGGGGGATACAAGAAGATTAGAGGCAGAAATAGCCAAAACAAGCAGTTCAGCAGAACAGAATTTATGTATTTTGAAGAATATAAGAGGAAAAAAATTGTTTCTCTTTACCAGCCACAGAATAGAATTCAGAATTCCTGAAAATCCCATATAACTACACTGGAGTCTGAGAGAAGCTGATGGATTTGTGGCTGCTCCAAAGCATCACGCAAGGGCCCAGGTTTTGAGGGGTCTAAGGAAAAGCTACTGGGAATCTCCTATGGAGATCTGCAGCTCCTGCCATACAAGAACCACACTGACACAGGCACTCAAGAAGGCACTAAAAATTTCCTGGAGTCTTGGGTCAGCACTCTGCTGTGGAATCAGTTCTCCAGCTTAAGGAATGACATCTGGAGATGAACACCTGCACCCACACACAGACCCAGCAATGCACAGCTCTGCTTTGCATAACTCACAAGTCATTAAAGCACTTACAAACCATCAGAATAAAGTACAAACCTGCCTTCCAGGAATGGAATAGAAGAAAAGTCAATCATTTCCTAGATTAGGACACCCAATAGATTCTCCTACATTATTTTGACATAAATAAATAAAAACTGAAACAAACTCCGAGTGTGCATCTCAAAGCATTGAAAACCATTCCAAGAGATGCCTTTTAATAACAAACATCATGTACTGACCTCTGCCAATTTATATGGTAAGATCAGCTTCTCTCCCACTGTCACAGTCTTTCTGGTCACCAGGGCCTCAAACAGCATCTCTTCTTTCACCTAAAACAAAAGTACAGATGTTAATGATTATTCTAGTGATCTTTTTTAATTTTAAATCCAGTTTAAAAAATGCTAAACTGAAAATAAAACTCAATGTAAACACATTCAAATATCAAAATTTAATAAAAAAAAAAACAACATCAACACTTTTGCCAGCCCTTGTAGAGTTAAGTTCAATGGGTAAAAATATGCCATTGGGAGGAGCCAACTCAGCACATAAATCCAACATCAGAAACCTAACACCAGGGTATTCAAAGAAACCTGATTTTCTACATTCAGGCATCCCAGTTGTAGCAATTTCCCATTGGTTTCCTTATTCCTGGTACAGCTCCTCCCTCCCAAACTTTCTCTTGGCAAAATAATTCAACTTTCCAGAGTTGTCAAGATGAAATCATACAAATTACTCTAAAATAAGCCAAGCAGTGCCATCAGTTTCAGGGATATCTAAGTTGGGGAGGGGTTTTTTTTGTGCTTTTAAGGGTGGGGAGGAGTCAGAAGGAGGAAGAAACCCTTGGAAAAGCACCTGATATTTACTCTGCTATTGGCACAGGATGTTTACTCCCCAAAGCCCCTGTTCCTGGCGAGGTGACAGTCTCTAATCAGGTCTGCAGAACAAAACTCAGTTGTGCAAACACAGACACTTCAGCAAAGAGGAAAACTGTGCTGACAAATTCCAGCTGTTGGGGAAAAGCCACTTCCCCAATCAGCTTCAAGACCCTCTTACTTTGAGGAATTCAGAAGGTGTCCTCTCTCCCAGAATAAATGAGTTAGACCTAAAGACTTTGAGTCATTGAGTGATCTTCACTAAATTTCCAAGTCATAAAAGACATCATGAGGCTGGGTGGGAATCTTGGAGCCCAGAATTAATGGATGTGGATTGAAGTCTCTACAAACTGCTTCTCCTACCTGAAGGACTCCATGCAGGCACCAGACCTCCTCTGAACATCTCTGACTGTTCAAAATCCACATTCCTGAAGCCACCCAAGGCCATATTTTTATCACAGGGAAACCATTTATGATTTGACAAGGAAAATGGGAAACATAGAGGTTTATCAATTGAACTCAATGATCTTAGAGGTCTTTTCCAACCAAAACAATTCTATGTACCTACTTTAACTTAAGGGTTTCATCCAGGAATTAGTATGAAGAGGAAATGCAAACAAGACAGTGAAAGGTCAGGAATCTCACAAACCATAGCAATAATGATGCCCTTCTGTACAAAAGTCTCCTTCTGCCAAAACTACTGTTACGGGAGTCTCCCTGATAAAACCCAGGGAGTTTTTATATAACTGATTCTTCCTGCAACAAGAACTTGTTGCTGTGGAAATCAGAATACATCAGGTCACCTGTATATGATGTCACCTGCCAGCAAGGTCTCTATCACTGGAAATGACACTTCAAGGTTCATTTCTTTAGTGCTCAGCACTACTCAGGAGCCCCCAGATCCTACAATCCTATTTTACCTTTCAGAATCAAGCAGAGAAAAAAAAAAATCTTCTGGTTCATCCAGAGATCCACAGCAAGATTCCACATTTGGTTTCCATTCCTCTACATTCACCAAAATATGTGATTTTGTAATTTTCAGCTCTGTGGACACTTTTCCAGCAGCTCTTGACCGTGGGACCATCAGCTGCTCTCCCTCAACTGCACAACTTGCAACAAAAGTGAGTTTCACACCATCCATTATCCCCCTTCAGGATGCTGCAAACCCACAGCTAGCATGCTGGCTTTTTTTAATTATCCAAGGCAACAAGGCAGAGGGGTGTCAGATGGTTCCTAATCAAAACAGTCCAAAGAAATATTCCTCAACAACATAAACACTTCCAAGTCCCAGATTTGTCAGCAAACACAGGGATTTTAAGCAATTTAAACAACTACCCACGCCCTCCCTCACCATCCCCAGCTCATGGTCACTCTGGTTCTTTCCCTCCCTGCTCTCTGGATTAAGGGAACCTGTGGATGTGCATCCTTCTTCTCCTGACCGGTGGAGATCCCATTAAAATCACTCTTGGCAAGGATGGGAATCCCTGCATCTCCCCAGGCCCCTCTCTGCAATTACCCCCCAGTGGAGCTTCATCTCAATTCCTTCATCACCTCTGATGAGCACCACGGGGGCAACCAAATCATCCTGATCTGCATTCAAGGTCACAGCATGAAAGTAGCTGACTCCCGATGCCAAGGAGGAGCCACTGGAGCTTTCTAAATAAAAACTCAGCACGTGCTGATGACTAAGGACATGGAGGCACTCACAGCTTCCCCACATCCTACACCTCCTCCTCCAGTAAGTGTGAAACACTGAAATAGGAACACCCATTGGTGCAGAGTAGCAAAGAGGAGAACACCACTTACTCCTTTACTTTGTGCCCCAGGAGTTTCACTCTTGGGTCACATTTCATGGATTTTTGCTTCCTGGTGCTAAAGGGCACAGCCTGCTTCCCCTCTTAAACAGGGCCTGCAGGAGTTTAGATCTTAATTACAGGGACAAAATGCAGATTTAAGATTTGTTGCCACAAGTGGGCCCAGAGAGGGCTGGAAGGCTCAGCTGCATGAGCAGTGAGGGGTGCCCAGCAGTGCCACAGCTGGGAATGTCAGCGGAGCACGGAGCCAGCAAGGGCTGGGCTGGAGCCAGGCAGGCAGAGACTGCTCCTCCAGTAATTCTGGGGCATTATGTTAGAGCAGCTGAAGAAAAAGGAACCATTTCCAGCTGGAGAACAAGAAAACATCAGGTTTTGTCTCTCCTTCCATATTTGAGAAAGGGATTCCAGTGCTGAGTGCTCGCTCTAAAGACACCTCGTGTGGAGTAACGGAAAATAAATTCAGATTTCTATCAGCTCTTCTTGGAAAAGAGCTGAACCTTTTCCTCAGACTTTCCTTCAAATAACCAGAGAGTTAGAAAGGGTGAGAGGGAATGACTGGAGCTGTGTTAGGAGGGTGGTGGGGCACTGAACAGGCTCCCAGGGAATGGTCACAGCCCCAGGGCTGCCACAGCTCAGGCAGAACTTGGACAATTTCTCAGGCACAAGGTGGGATTGTTGGGGTGTCTGGGCAGGGCCTGTGGCTGTGAAGTTACACTCAATGGTATTTGTGGATCCCTTCCAACTCAGCACATATCCTGTGATTCTCTGAAGTTTTCTGACTAATTCTGGCTCAAAATTTTGCATCTAACCATGATATCCCTGCTCATTGCAGGGATGTTGGAGCAGATGAACTTTGGAGGTCACTTCCAACCCCAATCATTCTGTGATTCTACAAAACATCATCTGAAAAACAAATTCAGAAGAAAAAGCTGGAAGCAAGCACTGTCTGCTCCATAATCCTCACCCCCTCCTCAATTAATTTCCAAGACATTTATCACAGGAGGAGCCCCAGTGCCTGTGGGATCCCTCTGGGAAGCTGAAGGCCATTTTTTAGTGGAAGAAGAACTTGAGCACATAAATCTCCTGGAGAGGCCAACTTTAGCAGCAAACAAAAATGTGCACTGGGAGATCTGGCAAAACTTATTTAGGTCACTTGCTAACTTGTATTTACCTTTATTTGCATTGAGAATAGGTATTGAATTGGTTACCTAAACCTAAAAACTGAATACCAAACTGCTCCACTGAGCAAAGACAGAATTTATCTCCTTCCTCGATGTTCCATCCATGGAAATAATTTCCCATTTTATTAAACACATACAATTTAAACATTCCTACTGTTCCAATGGAAAACAAAATGTCTCTTTTAAGGTCAACTAGATAATCTCTAATATATTGTTTTTGTTAATAAGCCCACAAATGAGCTTTTCCAAGCTTTTCCCCCAGAAACACAAAGGTTTTACCCAGTTTTACACAACCCTCTGTGATTTCTGCCCAGGCCCTGGGATATTTGCAGTGCTTGCACAGGACTCCACGTCTGCTTGATCCATCAGGCAGCCTTGACATCACTCCCCAGCACAGCATTTCAGCAGAGTTTAAACAAAGGCCCTGAAAAATCTGCCAAAAGCATCACATAATCCGCACACTATGTCTATTCCTGAAAAAAAAAAAAATGGAATCAGGGATTTTACTGTAAATGAAACAATGATCTGCAGAGTCTGGCCAAAAACCTATATTGCAGTTTCAACAAATGCTGCTCTGGATGGTTTAATAAAGCAAAAACATATTGGATGGGGCGATAGATATCTAAGAAAAAACAAATCCATTGCAGATCATCATCTCCTCCCAGATTCCTTCAAAAAAATCTCAGTATTAGCTTCATTTTATAGGTACACAAATCTCATGACACAGAGAGAGGGTAGCTGTGCAGTGGTGCTGCATTAACTGGTGCAGCAGGGAAATTCCCCCATTTATCATTACAGGTCCCAACACAAACCAAGCAGCTCACGAACATTTGGGCCAGATTCCCCTTGGCAGTGGGAGCAAACCCTAATTTTGCCTAAATTTTTTAATTTCAGCCAGGCTGGCGGTTCCCCTCCTGCCCTTGGAGGCTACATCCCCATGGAGGCCATGCTGGAGCACCTCTGCATCTCCTCTTGGCTGCTCTCAGAGATGGCCAGTGCAGCTCCAGTTGGTTTTTTCCTTCTCTTGTCTGTGTCAAATCCGTGACTGAACAAATCCAATGAGTCATTTGAGCACAAAAATCAACCCAGAAGTTCCCCCAAGATAAGGAAGTATCAGATCACAGTTTCTTCCATCCCTTTGCTGTGCTCTGGATGGTCCCACCAAACAGCCAGTGACCACAGGAAATGAAGTTCAACTCTCTGTCAACTCCCTATTACTTTTATTCTGAGATGATTTTTCACTTTTTAGTGGCTAATGTCAAGATCTGGAGAAGGGATTAACAACTTTTTCAAGCCAATTCATAATTTCAGCAACAATGGGAAAAGCAAAATTGTTCAGTGACCACAGAAAAAGAAGAATGTAATAAAAATAATTACCCAAATGAGACAAATACAAAGTGTCAAATATTTTAACCAGTATTTTAAATCTCTGGTTGAATAAAACTCATTGCATTTAATGTGGACAGCTGTAATGAATAAGGAGTTGTGGCTGCTTTTTGTAATGATGCTTCATCTGTTTGAACCCTTTGGTTCTTCCTTTGGGTCAAACCTGAATAAGCAACAACATCTGTTGAGGTCTGCAAACAGAAATGTGGCATTTCATGGAGATAAATCAAGTCTGAAAATAAGATTATTGGCTTTATTTCAGCTGATTTCAGTGGGTCTGTTGAAAGGTTTACACTTGGAGGCAGCAAATGCTTCCAGTTCCATGGATCAATTGTCACCTAAATGCAACTTAAGGGACAAACAACACCACTTACCAAACTCAGTGATGCATTTCATCAGATCCTACCTCCATGCAGCAAGCATTGTCCCAATCTAATTAACAAGCTTTTTATGTTCTAGATGGTCATTTAATTTGCAAAAAGAATTACCACAATGAATAGAAATCTGAGCAAATTGGTATTTGCTCAGATACATCAGATCTTAGTGGTTAGGTTTGTTGGGTTTTCTTTTTCAAATGGTGAAAAATAAATATATTTATTGATTTTTACATCTTGTTGACACTACCTGGGGGTGCTGTTCCAGCCCATGGCATTAAGGCCCTGTTGGATTGATGTGGCTCAGCTAATGCCTCATTTCACATAATCATGTGTAAAAACCACCCCACGACCTCCCCACATGCAGATGTTGCAAAAGGGTTTGTTTGAAAAGGCAAAGACCCAAAGCCTGGAACTTTTTCAGCTCTCTAAGTCACTCTCTTACTCAAAACTTTTTTAAAAAACAATTACTTAACTGACTTGGCCACATTTAACAGGGTAAAATCAACAACATTCTCCTCCCCACTTATATTTTCCTTCTGTTTATTTCTGCAATCTCCAAGGCCAAGATGCAAAGAGCATCCAGCTGCTCAAACCATATTTTACAGAAGCTTTCTCCTCCCTAAATTCAAAGTATTAATGAAGTGCTATGAAAATCCCAGAGAGCCAATTCCCAAGTTCTGTAGGTAGGGAGATAACACAACAGTTATTTAATGGAATGAATAGGAAGAGCACCACGTGCAACACAAAAGGACAAGTTGCCTTCTGATTCCACCATAAAATCAGCACAAATTCAGCTTCCAGACCATCCAGGGACTACAAAAGGGTAAAGATAATTGTTGCTATAATCAATTACAAGAAAAACAGTTCAGTTGCAAGAGGTTTAGAGCATTTCAAATGAAGTGAGACAGCAAGGGGAGATTCTGGTAACCTCAATCCATGTCAGGAGGTTTTTGAACTCAGTTCCTGAAGGCCAGCAGGACAAGTTGGCTCATTCAAGACTTTTGTCATGAAAAGAAGTACCACAGCTTCAAAACCTGCTTGGGCTGACAGAGCAGATCTCCTAAGAACAGGTGGAGACCAATAAACCCTTCCAAGGGACACCAGCACAGCAGTGGCTCACAGAGGCCAAGGCATCAGGTCCTAAACAGCAGATAATCAATAGATGCACCAAAAAACTCCATAACAGGCCCATAAATAGGGACTAGAGGGGTGAGATGGGCCTACAGGTTCTCTTGTGGAATCTGGCAGGTAATAACAGACAAAAAACACAGTGAGGGAGCTCAGCACCTCCTTCACCAGCACAGGACAAAACATGGGGTTATGGTTGTACAACTGCTCAAGTTCCTCAGACAGACTTTAGAACAGATTTGAGGAGCACCAGCTGAAGGCTGGAAATTGAAGACACTGCCATGTTGGACAGCAGGATTGCTTTGCATCTACACCCTGCAACTTTTCACATTTCATCACAGAAACAGGATTTTCAGTCAATGAAACCTGAAGCTGAAGAGTAGGGGCACAGACCCTCCATGAAAAACCTCATTAAAAAAGTTTCTGTACCTTTTCCCTGCCAAACATGAACAGCCCATAAGAATGGAAATACACAAGAACTTACTCTTTGGTGAAACTGGAAATAAATTGTGCACGTTTTGTGTGCTAAATCAGAGGTGGCTTGTTTGGTGTGAAATTCCAGGAGGGAAAGCAGAGCCTTACCTCCAGCAGCTCTGACACAACAGGAAGGATTTCAGGGTTGCAGATATCGATGGAGTCATCCCTGTAGGTTTTCTTTTTGTACCGGATGTTCCCCAGGTGCAGGATGGCCGACAGCAGAGAGAAAATCCTAAACAGACACAATTCATTTTCACTCTGTTTTTCATAAAGTGAATGAAGAAGTAAATTTTACCCCCAAGGGCCATGTCCCTCTTTGACTCATTCTTCTAATTTTCAACCCAAAGAATCCACTTTGCCTCATGTCAAGAAGTTTTTTTATTTAGCCAAGTACCAAACTTGCATCTGAAAAGTTTCCTTGAAAATTCTTTAACACATCAAACCCACAGTTACAAAATTACAGTCCACGTTGTAAGAAAAATAGAAATCCTCCAGTAATCTTGATATGCAGATTAAATATTTATCATTCAATTGCCTAAATTAAGGGGTAGAGTGGGCATGGAAATGGAGGTGATCACTCTTAGTCCCCTGGGACACATTTTTTGGTCACCTTTTTGGATCTAGACCCAGCCAGGAACAAAAGACAGTCCAAAACAGCATAAATGCTTTTATCATATCTAAGTAACTGAGGCAAAGAAAAGATGTTACACTTCAAGTAAGTTTATCCAACCAATTTTTCTGTTTTGGAGGGAATTTGGTCATTTTTAAGTTATCTCCCTTCCAAAAAAAAAAAATGGGATCAGACACTCAAAGAATATCCTGAGTTGGAAGGGATCCACAAGGTTCATCAAGCCCAGCTCCTGAGCCATGGCTGACTTCAGCTATAAATCCTGCTTGTCTCTATTTCTACACTCTCTTGGGAACAAAAAATAAATAAACCCAAATGTGATTCCTAGCTATGCCACCAGCTTGTCTGGACACCTTCACCTCTCCAAGTCCTCCCTTATCTCTAAAACAGGGATACTGACTCCTTGTTGTGAATTTCAGGATGCAGTTTTATAAAAATTTCTCTTCTCTGTTTCTACAAAGGTGAAACTTCATGTTTTGCTACAAAGAAAACACTTTTAAAAGTATAGTAGTATTTAAAACATACTCCCTATGTCTCAACTGAAGGTGGTTCCTTATTTGTGCTGCAGTTGTGTAACGCCAAGTAAAATAAATCTGCTCGTGTAGTGAAGAATCCACTTCATTTCTGACACACAAAATTCACCAGGAGCAACTTGTGTGCCAAGAAAAATCATTGCACAGTAAATCAGAAGTGAGAATTTACAGCATCACCTGACTCTGCTCAGTCCTGACACTTCCTGATTGCTTTGCTCAGGCAATTAAAGCCCTCAACAGGCTTTAGACAAACCTCATCCTGATAAAGCAGCCTCTGACACAGAACATATTCACACAAGTCTGGATCCTTGGGTTTATCCATGTGTGTGAGGAAGATAGAGAAAAAGCAGTTTTAATTTCATAATTGATTTGTTACAAGTGAGGGATAAAGAACAAGCTTCCAAAATTTCTCAGTTGTGTGAAAATATCTTTGAGGTAATTTTTTATGTCGAGTTCTTCCCAACCTACTCAAGCCAAAAATCAACACAGGAGGGATTATTTTGTAGGTTTGGTTGGAGATGACCCTTAGGAAACCTCTAATTCCATGGTGGCAGTGGTGTTGCAACTCAGCTAAAGTCCAGTTTTCAAACCAGCATGTCCAGTGAATTAGCAAAAAAGGCCAGTTGGAAATGAGTCCACAGACCTAGAATTGCACACAAAGGGTTAAGTTTGATGAGGGATAATGAGAACTTCTGATTAAACCAAGCTCTGGATTCATGACATGCAGAGTGAGGCGTGATTATTCATGAACACTTGAGAAATACTTCAAGATGTCAACTCCTGCCAACGCTCCATTTGCATGAAGAGAATTGTTCAGCACAGCAATGATGATGGAACCACAGAATGCTTTGGCTTGGAAGGGACCTTAAACTCATCTGGCTCCATCCTGCCATGGGCAGGACACCTTCCACTAGAGCAGGCTGGCCTGGGACACCTCCAGGCATGGGGCAGCCTCTCTGGGATGTCCTGCCAGTGGAGGTGGCATTAAGCAGGATAATTTCCAAGCCATTAAGATGAAAATAAACTCACTGTCTGCGTGTCTTGGGCAGGAAGCCCACCATCTCCATGGCCAGCTGCAGCCGCTCAAAGTCGTGCTTCAGGTCCTCCCCTTCCACGGAGAAACAATCCTGGGGATCAAACACACAGAGGAAGCACTGACACCACCAACACCACATCAGCTCCACATGGCCAAATCAGCACTCCATAAACAGCACTGGGTGATCTCCAGGTCTGTCAGCAGCAACATTTCCAGCCTGGCACTGGAAATACAACATTTCTGGCGAATATTTTCTGGAGATACATCCTTGTTTCCCAGGTTTAACCTCTAAGGAAAGAGGAGAGCCACCCCATTCCAATGGTAGGGTGAGAGTTGGTCAGCGTGACCCTACACAGAAAGGATGGGAAATAACAACAAGGTGAAATCTGTTCCACATTTACAGGCAGTTTATTCCACATTCAGTCCTCTACCTAAGGAGGGAAATTCAGTTTTTAAATAGAATTCAGATAACTTCATGTAAATGATCAGTGCATTAAATCCTGTGTGGGAATGACAAAGCTTTAAAAATATTTCTCAGAAACTTTACTTGAACCACCAAGAAGTTATTTCAAAATTGGGAGAATCTGAAATCCAGGATATTTTTTACTTCTTGGAGGCTCACGTGCCTGAACAATTTAGTTTTTCCTTGATATCAGTCACTGACACGTTTGGAAAAATCCACTGACATTCCAGATCCAACCAAAGTTGTCCTGCACCAATATTTAGGAAACAGAAATGCTCTTTAAATTAATATATAGACCACTAATGCCAAATATCTTCCTACTTTGGCTCACTGTAGGCTCCCATGGATTACTTATTCTTCTCTCTGCCTTCCTAGCCTATATTTAATATTCTACCCATTGCTGCCTATAAAAGCTACTCATCTATAAATCAAAATTAGTTTATTGTTATCACACAATATTGTGCTATTTTAAACCTCAGACTATTTTATTAACACTTAAATCAAGGCTTTCTACAAGTAATTAGAGACTTTCAACAAGTTAATCCAAGTGTAAATAAATACAAATAAAAATTATATAAAATTCTATTAAAAGTTTATTAAAATAATACAAAATAAAAGTTGTAGCTGCAGTTGGAATTAATTAAGCAGCTGAATGCACATAGTTTATTTCAATAATTTCCTGAACATCATATTTATCACACAAACAAATGTGCAAAAAATTTTGCACAAGTAATTGGGAAAGTCTGCATTAAATAGGGTTATGTAAATCATTGAAAAGCCACTTGTACTCAGTGATAGTACAGAAGATTAAGCACAAATACAGAATACACAGAATGAAGTTATTTTCCATCAGCTTTGTGTTTTACAGCATTTAAAGCCTCACAACCATATCAATGAAGTTCTTCATCATTACAGCTATAGTTATAATTAGAGTGGAAAACTCTTAAGATATTTATTTATATTATTTATATATTAAAATGTTGATATTATTATTTTATTGTTTACATGTTTAAAATATTTATTGCAACATAGGAGGCACCCACACAACTGCACTAAAAGCCAGAGAAGTGCAATTGGACAAGAAAATCGAAATTTTTTTATCAATTGTCCTCAGGGACAAGTTAATGCTCCATGGGCAAAGTGAATTTGGAGCTGTTGAACAGTAAACAATTTAAAACCACGCAGAGCATCGATGAAGGCAGGGACTGAAATTCCAGGAGAAAATACCAGGCTGTTTTAGGGAACAGTCATTAGAAAAGGGCATTTTCACCTTCCAATAGGAGCTAATTGGAAACTTTAGGTGGCTCTCCTGCTCCAGAGCCACCCAAAGGGACACAACAATGACACCACCAAGAGCAGGGGCACCAGAGGCACCAGCACTGATTATTCACATCCTAAAATCTCATGGCAAGACCTTGTCCCTCCTAAGCTCCAACCTTGGCTTCCTCAGCCTCTGCCCTTCCACTGAGAACCCAGCAGAACTTCCCACCCTCCTGCACTTGGCAGGACAACACCACACCCACAAATCCTGCAAATTAGGCAGCTTTAAAGCTTTTGTTTAAAGACACCAAGTGGTGCTTTTAGTGGCACTCCACATTCCAGGAGACATTTTCATTTTCTGGCATCATTCCTCCAAAATGAAGTCACGAGTCAACAGCAAAATACCCCGGCCGACTCCGAAGCAGCACAATCTACGCCCAAGGCAATTTAATTAACGATTTACATAACAATTGCCCGACTCATTAATCCGCATGGAAAGACTTTTAGCAAATTCCCCGCTTAAAAGCGGATGCTCTCTGCAGTGTTCCAGCACGGAACCGCTTCCTAATGGATGATAAATGAAGGATAATTATAAAATAGAGGAGTGTCCTTGATATTAGAGCAGACAAGCATCACAAAGTCCATCCCCACAGACCTAATATCCTGCCAGAGCAATTAGTTTCCCAGCAAAAGTGAGTTCCCTGCTTCCTACAGTCACATCGAAGTGATCCATGGATTTCCATGGAAAATTTACAGAGGATAAAAAAGAGTTTCTTTAGAAACTTGGTGTCTGCAGCAGGTTGAGTCCATGGGTATGGGGAGAAGACCACAGTAGGTTAAAGAGTGAATCATCATCTAAAGCAATCAGGACTGACCACAGAAAATGATCCCAAATAAAATTATCCTAAATAAATCAGCAAATAATCAGCCAAATGGTAACAACACGTGGTTTTGTTGCACAGAATAAGGACACAGACATGGCAGCCCCCAGGCTGGCAGGGTGTTCTTGGTCATGTACCAAAGGAGAAGGTACCAAATTTTGGGGTTGTTTTAATTTTAATTCCTTCAGCAAATTGTCCCATCCCATTCCTAAAGCAATTAAGGGCTTTCCAACTGATAAAGGGTATTAAGGTCTAGAACAGCATCTGCTCACCACTCCCTGCTCCTGCAGGGCCCCTGAGGAAGCTGATGGATTAAGGATGCCAATCCAATATTCAATATTTTTAACCTTGTGAGGGAAACTCCCTCCTCCCCTCCTAAGGATTTGCAGGGAAATGTTGCTGTTAAGACACTTGTTTACCCGAGTGAATCCCAGCTCCTTCCCACATCACCTCTTACTCTCCCAGATGCATCAGCAAGACTTGGCAATCATCAAGCACACGGCAAAACAGGCAGGAAGGACAAGCAGCTGATGCCAAACATGCTTCCACATGCAGGACACACTGACAGGGAGCCCCACGGGACACACAGACACCCAGAGCACGATGGTGGTGCAGGAGGAGCCAGGAAGGGGGAGCAGCTTCACCATTCCCTTTTTTGGGGCGATCCATTTGGAAAGGATGATCATGTCAGCAGAAGTATTTTAGGAGAAGGAATTGTTTTTGCACTCTGAACAATATCAGGATTTGATTTTCTCACAGATGGCTGGGGGGATGTTTTTGGGTTTGTCTGTTTTTTCCTGGAAGCTGGAGAGCAGATACACCACTTCAACCAGCATGAACTGATGCATCTCTTGGGGCTTCAAGACAGTGATTTGCTGGTTTATTGGAATGGAATTTCAATTTTCACATTGCTGTCACATCACAATTTCCACATATCATCATGTATTCCATCAGGAAGGAATGAAAACCCCCTCAGTTTTCCAAAACTGAGGACTGCAGAGAGCTGACCATCTCCAACTGCTGAAGAAGCTTTCCAAATGGAAGGAACCATAAAAGGGAAAGGGGAAAAAAAATAAAAATCTGTACTGTCACAAGCAACACCACTGCAGGGCAAAAGGTGATTAATGGGTTAAACTTCATTGGATTTGGCTTTCTTTGTGTCCCTAAAACACTCAAGTGAGAGCAGCCCTGCACCAGCAAGATGGGAGAGGTGGGTTCTTGTACTGACCGGCTCCGAGTCATAGCAATAATCATCCCAGCTCTGTCTGAGGGGTTTCTTTGTCATCTGAAAGCAAGGCAGAGCGGGTTAAGTGCTGTTCCCACCCCAAACCACCCCCACCACCTGCTCCCTAAGCAGGAAAATTGTTATTCTGCAGAGTCATTGCCTGGTTTTATTTGTTTTCAGGGAAGGTTCATGATGCTTTTGCATTCCTGGTGCTGGTTCCTGCTCACAGTGCACCTCATCCAGCAAGGCCCTCTCATCAATAATCCTAATGGATACACTAAAATCTCTTCTTCTCTTCCAGAGTGGGAGAAACCCTTGGTTTATTTGGAGCTGAAGAGCCACTGATGCCAAAATCTCACTGAAGAACAAATTTGGTTTGTTCCTACTCTCAACCTCTGCTCCAGACAAACTCAAGTGCAGCAAAAGTGAGATTCTTCCAAGCAATACTCCAAAGCTTTTTAGGAATTTGTGTCTTTTCCAATCAGACAGAGATGGGGTTGAGAGAAGTCAAAGCATTACCAGTCCCAAGAGGGAGAGAGATGGCTCTGGAGCTCCTGAGGAGCTGAAAATAAAGATCTAAACCTGCAAATGGCTGTTTTCAAAATGGATAAAAGTTAACAACCAGCACAGAAAGTATTCAGTGAGCTGCAGGGTGTGCAGGGGTAGGGACACCTGCCACTGGTGGGGGGGAATGGAAAAGTCCTCCATACTCAGGGGATACTTTGAGTAAATTTGCATTTAAAAATAAATTGAAATCTTTCTTTTCAATCTGCTCCCTGCATATACAGAGCAGATTTTGGTTATGTATCTTAATAGATTATTTCTCATCTGCAAAGCAAACTCCCCTTTTGCTTTACATAACCCAACAAGAGCAGAGGAACCTGGGAGGAGGAAAGCAAAGCCTGACTCAGGACTGAGTCACTCCTTCACTTCAGGGGCCTGGTTCAATATTTTATGGCTTCTCTAGATGAATATTTAATTCTCAGTAAAACAGTTCATGTCTGAGCTGGTTCTTTTTCCTTTTAAAAAGGCAGGGTCTTCTCCAGGACACACTTAAGCAGAGACTGCAAATGTTCAAGGGTCATTTTATAATTTTTCTCTTAAATGTTTCCCAAGTTTCGTTTTCCATTTCTTTTTCCATATCTCCTTTTTCTCCTTATTTTCCTTTTCCTTTCTCCTGCAGGGCAGGGAAAAGCTGCTACTGCACTGTCAGCTGGTCTTCATGTGAAACCATGCCCAGACCACATCTAAAGGTGCTGTTTTTCCACAGTTGTCAGTGTTAACTCTAATCCTAAGTACTAAAAGTTATTTAAAAATCTCCCAAAAACTCAGATTGCCACTGCTGTCCAAACACTGTGTTCAGGGAAGTCCAGAGTCTGCTTCCCTGATCCATTGGACTATCTTAGTAGCCTTCTCCAGCTTACTTGCTCCATAGCACCTTAATTTAGATTAAAATAAACATTTCACCCTAAATTATAATATTTCTACTGTAATAGGAATATTTCACCCTAAATTATAATATTCCTACTGGAATAATGTGCTCCTCCCATTACATGCTGTTAGATTTCTAATTTTCTTTTCAATATAAATGCTCCTTAACTGCTATGTAAAAGGACTGCAATTAAAAGCAATGTTTTCAACTAACTGAAAATGACTGGATGGACCAACAAAACCTGGGAATCCAACAAAACATTCCATCTTGGCATCTTCCCACTGCAAAACTGTGGCACAGATGGTGCTGGAGATCACAGCACGTTCTCCAACCAACGCCTGAGGCACAGAGCCCCCAGCCCTGAGTGTTCCTCACTTGGGAATATTTCCCAACCCTGCCAGGGCTGTGTGGGAGTCATTAACATACAATGGATTTTGGTGTTGATTGCCTGCTGTAAAAACATTCTTAAAAAGTCCCTGGTAATTGAGAGCTATTCCTGAATGAAGTTATATTTCTATAAAGACTAAAGGCTATTTGGGTTGGGCTGTGGTTCCAAGTTTCTTTCCAGTTTAGGGGTTAAATCACTCTTTATTGCTCCTCATGTTTCAGCACCAAGAAAATTGAAATTAGTTAAAATCAACATGTAACTTAACTCCTCTTCACATATTCCTCCTCTTTTTGGTCCATTTGAAGTTCCTGCTTGCAAGAGTCACTGGATAACTGCCTAAATACCTCAAGTAAATCAGTTTATTATAAAATTATCATCAAGTAAACTGAGTTTATTTGGCTATTGGTAACACCTCATCCATCATTCATTCCCAGGTTTTCAATGGCTGCTGTGGTTTTAGTTATATTAGACTTGTTCTATTGTTAAAGTCAGAGGGTTGTGCTAAAAGCCAGCCAGAAGCTACAGAATTAGGATTTCCTCATGCAAGATGTTATAGCCCAGTATGCCACATCTTCCCCTCTCCTGCTCAGGAGGCAGATATTAATGAGTAAATGGCATTCACACAGAGAGCAGGAAATTCTGACTGTTTCTCCCTCCAGCAATCAAAAACTCAATACATTTAACATATCCCAGGTACAGAAAACACTGATTATTTTTTCCCTGAAACACTACCAGGTGTTCAGATTGCTCATGCACAATTATTCCAATGACAGAAGACTTCCTCTAAACCATTAAAACCAACTTTTACTACTCCACACCTTTAAAAACCCCCACTTTTACTACTCCACACCTCTTCTTTATTAGCATTAAATATCAGCAGAAGAAAAGGCAAGACCAAGGATTGCATTCCTGTATAGAACTCCCACCTGGTTCAGGTAATGATATTCCTCTGGCTGTTTCAGGTGAAATGCTGATCTCTCCTCCTCACTTGCTCCTGCCAGGAGGTAATAAAATACATGGTAGTTCCTGGTGACAAATGAAAAACAAAAGCTGTTAGACTCGAAAATGAGCAGCAGCACTGAGCAGAGGCACACTGAAACCTCCCAACCTGATTTTCCAGCTCCCAAGCTCAGGCCTGACACCGTTTAGAGCTGGTCTGTACCTGCTGTGCAGGGATGGAACAGATTTAATTATGTCATGGAGAATGAGATCCCCCTTCTCCATCCAAGGACAGCCGCTGCCCTAGAATCTACTGGAAGGATTTCTAGCTGGGATGCTCAGGGTTTCCTTCAGAACCATGTGCAATGCCCACATATTTCACAGAATCCCATCATCATTTAGGTGAGAAAAGAGCTCCCAGACCCCTGAGTGCACCCTGTGCCCAAACCCCACCTTGTCCCCAGCCCAGAGCACTGAGTGCACCTCCAGGAATTCCTTGGGCACCTCCAGGGATGGGGACTCCAAACATCCCTGTGCAGCCCCTTCCAATGCCTGACAACCCTTTCCATGGAGAAATTCCTCCTGGTGTCCAACCTGAGCCTCCCCTGGCACAGCTTGAGGCTGTTTCCCCTTGTCCTGTACCTTGTCCCCTGACTGTCCCCAGCCTCTATTACAGCCTGACCTCTTTTATTAGAATCACAACATATTTCCTTGCAATGCAGAAATTATTAATTTCTATGCCTTACTACCATTAAAAAGGCAGCAACTTTGCAGTTGCAATTCCATGAGACATGACTGAAAAATCTTCAAGTATTCAAAAACTCAAATATTCAAAATACCTGAATATCACTAATGCTAAACCCACCCCAAGGGACACTCATCTGTTCTGCTTCCAGACAGATTAACACCATTTCTTTCTAAAATTAAAGCTGTGCTTTTATGTTGGATGTTTTCCAAGAGGATCCAAGTTTAATCATCTTGCAACACCCAAGAGGACGTTTGTCAAGGCTGTAGATGCTCTTTAACTCCAGGAACAGCCCTGGAGCATTCCAGAAAACTCACACATCTGTCTCCAAAGGGAAACACAGCCAGAAGTGCCAAGAGTTGAAAGGCAACTAAAGGCAGCAAAATTATTTAAAAGTGGAATAATAATTACTGAGTGAGGAGAGGAATATGCAACAAAGAATATGCATCAAATTAGGAAAGAACACACTTCACATAAGTTCATTCTCTATATAATTTTGGCTTTTTCTAGAGGCCCCTCTGAAGGCTTCAGTGAACTGCAAAGAAGAATGAAAATACCACGTTTTTCTCCTAAAATGACATATTAAGCAGTTCATAAGTTGTACAAGAATGAAGTGGTACATAATAATCTATCTGCCATAAAGAAAATAAAATGAAATGTAATAAAATATTGTAGTGGGAGGTCCCCTGCTCATGACAGGGGTTGGAACAAGATAATCTTTAAGGGTCCCTTTCCAAATACAGCCTATTTTATGATTCTATGGCGAGTCAAAGACTTTTGATAAAATAATGGAATTTATTCCCTCCATTAGCACATTTCTCCCTAAACAACAAAATACTCAAATATAAAATGCATCATTAATCTCTGCAGCACAGGGTTAAGAGCATGAAAATCCTGATCCCCTATGCCAGCTCCACCAGGGATTTAAGTTATCTGTGCCACATAGAGGAGTTAAACCCAAGCCTTGGGCAAAACAGAGGCACCCACCGCTCGTTGTGCTCCTGATAGACCAGCCGGGACTTCTCCAGGAGGTATTTTTCAACATAAGCTCTGCAAAGGAAAAAAATTAAAGCATTATTCACTGACCTGATGATACTCAGCTTCAATGAACACAGCTTTACCAGGGGCTTCAGCCTTGCTATCCACACAAAGAAGTTTCAGCCTTGTTTCACTTAGTTATATAAATTTCTTCCTCAGCAGAACAAGCCCAATATTATGTTTGGCTTTTGAGGTTTTTTTGGTTTGATAGCAAGCCAAAACTAACTTGGATCTGAAAAACATGATCTCAGATGCCTCAGCCTATGGGCAAGAGAAATGTTGTCTGCAAGGAAGGAGCTGGGATCCCTATTTCATCCAAAGCCAGCAAAATCCCATTGCCTGCAGCCCAGGAGCCGTGCACATGGAAATACATCTGTGAGCACAAGTGTGCAAGAAGCCATTTAGCTGCAGAATCAATCCCTAAATCCCCATTCCCTCTTCCAGAAGAGCCACTTCTCACCAAAAATTTGGGTTATTAACTTCTGGCTCCAGTCAAAAAAAAAAAAAATAAACAATTGCAAAAGTTCCTCATTGCAGTTTACATTTTCTCCTAAGAGCCTCCACAACAAACACACTCAATCTACATATTAAATACTTTTTTCAGGTTTGTCAAGTTAAACAAAGCTTCCAGAGGTTTGTTTTTTTTTCTTCCAAACAAACCTAACCAGTAATGACAGGGATTTAAAAGCTGGAGTTCTAGGTGGCAGTTTGGATGGTGGAGCTGTGCTTTGCTGGTGACAGATGTGCCCAGTGACGTGGAGCTATGGGGGAATTGGGAAATCCTACAAACCTCAGCATGGTGGGACAAGGAGGGGCTTTCCTCCACCACAGATGGGAAAGCCAGATCTAATTATTACCTCCAGCACAACTTTCTCCCTTCCTTCCATAAAAACTAAACTCTAAATCATTTGGACACGCTGCAAAGGTTTTGTGAAAATTCTTATGGCAACTCTGGAAGTGGCAAATCCAACTCCCCACTGGATGATCTCGCTGGACAGGAGGAGTGAAGGAAAACACACAGCAAAGCTGTATTCTTCTTTATTCCCTGGGAGGAAGCTGTGAACAGTCTATGAATATCACTCAACCACAGGTTGATGGAGTTTTTATGTTCCCTTTCTAACCTGAACCCAATTTTTCCTTCCCAAGCCATGAATTCACTGCAGGGTCAGGGAACACCTGAATGAGAGATCCCAGATCCCACAGGATAATGGCTCAGACACTCCTGTACAAGAACCTGCACCATGTCCATGCCCTTGGCATTCCTCCCACCCCAATCATTTCTGCTGTCATTATAAACCACCCCAAAAATCATTCTTAGGCAATAATTTAGATTGGAAAGGTCTTGTGGAGGTCATCTGGTCCCAACCACTAATTTAATTTATTTATTTATTTCAAATGTTTATTTTTACTTTTAAAATTTATTTTAGAAAGTTTCCATATTTTAAATTTTATATTTTTTTTTTTTTTTAATAGATGAAATTAGAATGCAATTTTGGTAAAATGCTCCCTTGCTGAGTGCAAAGGTCACAATGAATCCATGTCCCAAGAACAACATCTGTCTCCTCTTGTAAGAGGATAGTGAGTAGGAAAACCAGCTTATGTCTTAAAAAGTTGATATCTCCAAATTTCTTTTTATTTCCCATTGTCAGCTATGTCAGTTTGACCTTTAAGAGCAAAGAAAAGGATCTATAAAGGAATGACCTTGTGTAAAACACTGATTTAAGCACAGAGAGCCTGTATTTCACAGGGCTTTGATTTAAACCCCTCCTAGCTGGCTCTTCTGCCATTTCATGGCTCCTGTCAGGTGTCAGAGCTTTTGATCATCTCATGGGGACTGAGCAGGTTGCAAAGAGCTTCCTCCAGGCCTGGCTTATCATGGATTAGCACATCCAAAATTCAGGAACTCCTGGGAATGCCCTGAACTGCAGCACAGCTCCTGTTCCATCAGTCTGAGAGACCATCCAAGAGTTCATCCTACAGGGAGGGCTTGGGTCCTGCTCAGCCTCCTGCCTGTTCCATCCTGTTAGGTTTTGGGTGATTATACTCAGAGGGGCTGCAAGCAAATATTCAACTGCTATTTTCAACCTCTGAAGAGAGGAAATCTCTTATTAGGGGCTGCAATTTATAATTCCATTACCAAAGCTACTGATAGGCAGAACACAGGGTGATAATTGATTTGGCTTGTGCTAAAAAAGTATAGGCTAAGTTTTTACAAAAATCTTCTTGCACAGGAAAGAACCAGAGGCTTACATGCCACATATATTTTGTTTTTGAAATGCATACATTTTTCTTTCAGTATCTTTTCTTTTCACTGGGGGAGCACTGCAAGCTCATAGCAGAGTACAGTCACATCACACTGTGCAACCAAAGACCAAGAAAGCTAATTTCTAAAAAAGCTAAGAAAACTCATATTTTATGAACTAGAATACAGGAATATAATGTTATTTGCATATCTCTGCCAAATAAAAATAGAGGCCATAACCACAGTGCAGCTACATCATGCCAAGGTAATACACAGTTAAGGCATTTGTTGGATTCTTGTTACCCAGGAGGTATTAAAAAAATGAGGTTTATCCTTGTAAGAGAACTGTGCAGCAGAATTAAATAAGGGGAAAAAGAGCATCAGGTTTGATGTGGGATGCAAAACCAGTGGGAAAGGACGTGGAGTACCCAAGCTCACTGAAAAATTAATGGCAGCTCTTTGTGTGATACTGTTCTGCTGGAAAAAAAGAAAGCAAAAAATTCAAAAGCAATTCTCTAAATTAACAACAAAGTCCCAGCAAGAGGTCTCTTAGCCAGCTGCAGAAATTACACAGCCGCTGAAATGCTGCTTCTACTCCTCATTTTTCCAAATGATTCAGTTCACCTGGACAAAAAGAGGAGTTAACAAAGCCCTTCCCATTTACAGCTCCTTGGTGATGATCTGGTGCCATGGAAATTATCTGAAGCCACAGAGAAAGTTGGGTTTAGGTGGTTCCATCCCTGCCATGGACAGGGACACCTTCCACTATCCCAGGTTGCTCCAAGCCCCATCCAATCTGGCCTTGGACACTTCCAGGGATGAAGGGGCAGCCACAGCTGCTCTGGGCACCCTGTGCCAGAATCTCACAACCCTCTCAGCTAAGATTTCCTTCCCAATATCCCATCTGGGGATATCCCACTTTCCCTCTGGCAGTGGGAAACCATCCCCCACATTTCCTGTCCCTCCAAAGTCCCTCTCCAGCTCTCCTGGAGCCCCTTCAGGCCCTGGCAGGGGCTCTGAGGTTTCCCTGGAGCCTTCTCTTGTCCAGGTGAGCACCCCCAGCTCTCCCAGCCTGGCTGCAGAGCAGAGGGGCTCCACCCTCACAGTATCTCCATGGCCTCCTCTGGGCTCTCCCCCAGCTCTGTGTCCTCCCTGTGCTGGGGCAGCTCTGCAGGTGGGGTCTCACCTGAGGGGGGCAGAGGGGCAGAATCCCCCTTTTCCTGCTGCCCATGCTGAGGATCAGCCCAGGTCAGGGGGAGTTTCTGGGTCCCCAGTGCACATCTCCATGAGCTTCTCATCAATCATCACCCCAAAATTCTTCTCCTCAGGGCTGCTCTCAAATTTCCAAAGCTGAAATAAACTGAGGAGAACCACAGTGGAGACAGACCAGGATCTCCTTGCAATGACCTGGGAGGAAGAATAGCCCTTCCCTGGTCGAGGGTGAATTAGGGAGAGATTTGCAAGGAGGGAATTGGGCAAAGAACAACAAGAGTGTGGCTCAGTGGCCCCCAGAAGTCCAGCCAGAGATTAAATCCTTCCCTTGGCTTCTGAGTCAAACCTTTCACTCCACATCTATTGCTCAGCCCCTGCCCAGTCCCAGCTAAACATTCCCTTTTTCTGCCTTAACCCTGTCTGAGGAGGAGATGCTGCTTTTCAGGTTCATTAAAAATTTGACATCAGGATTATGGAGAGGCTCAGCTGGCTCCAAGGCAGCTCAGGTGTATCCACACCTCAGCACCCATCTTGGATGCACCAACATTTCCATACCAGCAGATTTTCATAAGCTAAAACCTATGAATTTTTATTTCCTATCTCCATTTTGGGAAAAACATTACCAAAGCAAGAACACCCTGTTTAGGTTTGGGTACACCCAGCACCCTCCCCCTGTTCCCACTTACCCTCTCACAGTGCCTGTCTCCTGGTAGTTCACTTGGATGAATTTGCCAAAGCGACTGGAGTTGTTGTTATGGGCTGTTTTTGCATTCCCAAATGCCTGTGAAAAGAGGGAGATGCCATGGTTATGCTGGAAAATCCTGATTCCCATGGGCGTCACTCACAACCAAACTTGGGGGATTTTCCTATCATTTCACATCAAAAACAGGGGATGGGGAAGGTTTCTTGAGTGGTTCACAAAATAATCTAACAAGGTGTTGGGGACCAAGTTCCTTTGCAAGCTGGTGTTCATGAAGACAAGCTAAACACTGGTTAAAAATAAAGCGTGAGCTGCACAGAAGAGATTTAATGTTTGAAGTTATTACAGTCTGCATTAAAGCTCTGCTTTATTCATTTAAATAAATATACAAGTACACTGCTCCAACAGGACTCTACATTTTAATGAGCTAGAGGAAGCTGCTTTTTAATTATATGTGGAATTAGGGGGGAAAGTGCTTTGAAGGCTACTCAGACTAGATAATGTCATACACAGCATTGGCATAACCCAGAGTATTTGCAGCATTTCAGACACCCTCGTTTCCATTTGCTGCTGTTGCTTTTCCAAAATCAAAATGCTTTTAAGTCTTTATTATGCAAAGCTTTTATTCCATCCCTGTCTTACCAAAGCACTGACTGAAGAGAGTAATTTTTGCCATTTAAAAGAAATCTCTGAACTGAAACTGCTGTTTTCAGTTGTGCCTAAATCATTTTCGTAATCATCCGGACCACGGTGACACAATCTGCCAAGCCACCAGGTCCAATTAATGCTTCATTTATTAAACCACTTTTCATAATCACACACCTTTTCTTCTAAGTCAAATTTATTTAAGGTAATTATAATTTCAGAGATAATTTCCAAGTGTTGCTCATGTATGGGCATTTTGTGCTGAGGCTTAACATCAGAGCTCAGCTCCCAATAGATTTATTCCCTGCTCAGCTGTTTATTAGAAAAGATTAAAAGGGCTTTCCATCTATAATCTGAAGCTTTTCAAATGACCTTTGTGGATTTAACTTCCCAACTAAAAGCAGAATATAAAGGCCAAATGAAATGAGACCTTGGAGAAAGGGTATTGGACACGTCCCGTCCGTGCATGATCCCGTTCCCTTCCCAGGCTGATTTATTTCCCAAATTGCTCAGATTTAATGATTTAAGAACCCACAGAGGTTTGCCATGGAATAACAATGTGATCTTTCCCCCTATCTGAATACAGGGATTTGTTTAAACTCCAACTCTTGCATATGAATCTGCTTTAGTTGACTAAAGCAGGTTCTGGGAGGGCTGAAACCTGCCGAGCAAACAGGTTATTCTGGAGGGATGATTCCAGAGCTGCAGCTCAGGAACCCTGCACAGGAGTCACATCTTTTCAGGCTGTTCACACTTTTTTCTTACTAATTCACCCCAAAAATCCTCCCTGCACCCAGCATCCCCCTCAACCCACCCCCCAGAGGACATCAAAGGCACCCACACCTCCCCTGAAGCCCCAAATCTCTCCTGGAGATGAAAATCCAGTCATCCTCTCCCCAAACCAGGAATTTTGATATTAAAAACCAGGATGGTGTTTAAGATTTCCAAAGGATTTACCTCCAGGTATTTCAGAGAGCAGAGACACAACAAGAAGGTTTTAAGCAGAATATTCAAGACATGCAAGTGCATCACCTTATATTTAGGTATTAAATTGTATTAATTAGGTTACAAGCATTTCTCTGCTATGGGATCACTCATGTTCTAGGAAAGCAGTGAGATAAAATTTCTATACACCTAATTAACATTGCTTGTTAGAGAAGCAGCAAGATGAACCTGAACAGACCAAACAGGAGGCAGCAGAGTTTTTTATCATCTCATATAATAAATTTTCATAAAATTTTAAAAATTATTTAAGCAGAGAACAATATTAAGAAGATTTCTAGTGTGATTCCCTGTCTTTCTACCCGAAGTTATCACTCACAGAGACAAACAAGGCCTATTTATTAGGATTTCTTTGGGGAGAAGCCTTGCTCAGGAATCAATCTTTCTTATTCTATAGCAAGGAAATTTAAGAGAAAACATTTCAAATATAGGAGTGGGGAACAGCAAGATTCCTCCTTTTTTATGAGCTTTTTTGGGGATGAATGTGCCAGACCACATGATATGTTATAACCCAAATGCCTCCAGAAATCACAGCCCATAATGTTCCTCTTTCATGCATTTTTCTTTCGTGCTGATAGAAATGAGAAAGGTCTTTGGATCCCTTCTTGTGCAAACTTCGGGTGACTCCAGGCCTGGCACGTTGGGAATGGGCCAACAAGTAGCTGGAGAAACGTCTGGTGTTTGATTTGAGACAACTTAATACATTTTTGTTTGCTTTACTCACAGGGTTTCTTTAGCAGGACTGTTGGGCTATAAAAAAGTGCTATTAATTCAATTTATACGTGTCTAATCCATACAGACCAGACCAGAACACCCTGTCCCTTGCAAACGGGGCAGAATATAATAGCTCAAGCTCAGCAAACGAGTTATGACTTCTCTAAAACAAATTATCTTCTGTTCATTTGATTGCCCTTTACTGACTCATTGATTCGAGGCTGCTGAGCAGCTCAACGGCCAAAACTCCAGAACAGCATTCCAAGGATTCTTGGGGAGACCAAAGCTTTTACTGGCCAGGGCTCAACATTTGGAAGGAAACAAAATTCAATACGTTCCTCTGTAGGAGCTGGGAGTCCCTCTGGACCTGGAGGGTGATCCAGCAGTTTGGAGGAGGCAGGAGAGAGCAGCTCCATTCCTCCTCCTCCTGCACAAAGAGATGCCTATCAGGATGAGGGAAAAAAGGGATTAACAGTTTCCTGGCTAAATGCTCCACGTTCCTCCTGATCCCAGAGGCTTGCAGCTTCCTTGTTCTCCACTGAATATTGATGCAATCTGGATTAATTCCAGATTACAGTCAGAATACGGATTATTTTAATGTCTTTCCTGAAGAGAAGTTATTTTCCAAACCTCAGCAACTGGGAAAACACCGTGGTGACTTGTTCTTATCTGGCAATAAAACACTGTTCTATAGATCATCCAAACTGAATGTTATTCCTACACAGAATAACAGCAATATTCTCCTACAGAATAACAGCTGCATTCCCGTATGGAATAACAGCTTCTGTGGTAAAAGAACAAGTGGAAATACAGACCTTTGCCAGCATATTTTAGGTCCTCAGGCCTAAGAGGAGCCTTTAGCCCTCACCCTTGGAGGGAAAAATAAAAATATCACGTTCTCTTTGCTGTATAGGATAAAAAATATATTAATACACAAGAGTTTTTAAATGGTTCCCCGCTAACCTGAAATATAAATTGAATTTTTTAGAAAGTCATACCATGAATATGCCAGGAGAACAGCAAGTTGACTGCTTAAATCTCAACTATGTCATTGTGGAATACTCATATTAATAGTAATATTCCATTGAGGGGCATGGAAGGGACTGGGAGCAAAACTCCATCAAGCTCATTAATGCCAGGGAGAAGAAACAGGTTAATATCAGACAAGACAGTGATGGAGGATTCAAATTCCCTGGTTTACTGTGAAATTTGGAGTTCATTAATCAAATGTATTCATAAAGTCTGAATGACTCCTAACTGTGTGAGCACGTTGGGAACAGCTTTGCTAAAATCTATTTCCCACCAAATAACAGAAATACAGAAGGGGCTGGAGCCCAAGGAGGGGCTGAGGGAGCTGGGGGGGCTCAGGGGGAGAAAAGGAGGCTCAGGGGGACCTTGTGGCTCTGCACAGCTCCTGACAGGAGGGGACAGCCAGGGGACATCAGGCTCTGCTCCCAGGGAACAGGGACAGGAGGAGAGGAGAGGAAATGTCCCAGGAGAGGTTTAGGTTGGATAACAGGAAAAAATTTCCACATAAAGAGTTGTCAAGCATTGGAACAGGCTGCCCAGAGATGTGGTGGAGTCCTCATCCCTAGAAGTGCTCAAAAAAAGATTGTATGGGGCTATTGGGGACATGGTTTGGTGATGAACATGGTGGTGTGGTGGTGGTGCTGGGTGATTGTTGTATTGAAAATCCTGAAGGCCTTTTCCCACCTTCACCCCCAAGATTCCATGATGTCCATCAGATGTGCATTCCCATGCTGCACCCACAGCTCCTGGTGGAGAAACACAACGTGTGCATCCACAAAGAGTGGTGGATTCAAACATCCCCTGTAATTTATTTCCAGATCTGAGGGCTGTTTATCCCAATATTCTATATGCTATTCTTTGGGAAAAAAAAATCCATAAACACTTTCACTCCAAATTAAAAAAACACACAGGGAAGAAAAAGAGTGTATTGGAAATTTTGAAATTAAATGGGTTTTTTTTAATGTGTCCAGGGCACTCTACATTTCTTCCTCCTTCTGCAGGATGATAAAGATCATTCTCCCTAGTTTTCATTCCACCTGAAACCAAGCTCCCAGCACTCTTCTTCCCCTGTTACATTGCTTTTTAACAGAAATATATTGAATTATGTCCAGAACATAAACTGCACGTACACTACTTAAGTTAGAGCTGTGCTAAATCTCTTCTCATTATTGCTCCTGTCCTGGGAAGAGCTTTTAAACCTTCAGCTCCCACCTCCTGATAAAATCATCCAGCCCAAACTGATCTGCTAAAACAACCCCACTTTGATGGACCTCTCTGACTTTAATTCCCATGAGGAGTCAGCTTGATGCAGAGAGATCCCAGCCCCTGAGGAAGCTCCAAAGCACAAAGGTATGAGGTACAACTCGAATACTGCAAAGAAAAAATAGCTTTTATGGGAACCCCTCAAGCTGTGGTTCAACAGCAATACTGAAAATCTAATTTATAGCAGCTAAACCTGACTCAAAGCACCAACACCTCAGGGTTTTGCTCTCTCGGTTGTGGCTCCGTGTCCCACACTGACAGAGGAACCCAGCTGTGGCCAAAAGCACAAACCACAGATTATTTATAGTGTTTGTGCTGCAATGCCCCAGCCTGCCCCACACTGACCTTTAAAGCCCTGCAAACTTTCCTACCTCGCTGTTCTCTGCTCCAAGGGGCCACTGCAGCACCTTGAAGAGCAAACATGGGGTTTCCATGTCACACAAGGCAGAACCACAGCGTGGTTTGGGCTGGAAAGGACCTGGAACATCATCCAGAGCCACCCCTGCCATGGGCAGAGACACTTTCCACTACACCAGGCTGCTCCAAGCCCTGTCCAACCTGGCCTGGAATGCTTCCAGGGAATGCCACAGCTGCCCTGGGTAACCTGTGCCCAGGGCCTGCCCACCCTCACAGGGAAGAACTTCCTAACATCCAATCTAAATCTCTCCTTTTTTAGTTTAAAACTGTTCCCCCCTTGTCCTGTCCCTCCATCCCGTGTCCCCAGTCCCTCTCCAGCTCTCCTGGAGCCCCTTCAGGCCCTGCCAGGGGCTCTGAGCTCTCCCTGGAGCCTTCTCCTGTCCAGGTGAGCACCCCCAGCTCTCCCAGCCTGGCTCCAGCCCTCAGAACATGTCTGTGACCTCCTCTGAACCCTTGAATCAAAACACAACAAAGCAACTTAAATTCAAGGTGTATAATGACAAAATACCTTTTTTTTTTTTGTTGGTTTAAAAATTGGTGATATTTGTGTCCAACATTTTAGAGAAAGCATGTCCTGGCTGTGGGCATGAACAGAAATAATCCTACACCTTTGGCAGCAAACACAGCAGAACATCTCCTTGGTGGTGTTTGCTTCCTGTGGTAGCTGGATTTTTTTGCTTATGAGCTTCTCAAACCCGTGGAGTTTCTTGTTTATTCCCATAAAATCAATATGCATTTTTTAAGCAGGTGCAGCAACCAAAAGGTGCACACCTGTCCTGTCCCTGCTCTTTGCTACCCACACAAGAACCTTTCAAATACATGACCTACAAATCCTTCAGATGGGGAAAGTCCAGAGGATAAAGACACCAGGGAATTCCTGATGAGACCCTTCCTCTCCCTGCTGCCCCTATGGAGAACAAGGAGAACAGGTCCATAAGGCTTGCAAAGACTGCCCAAAGGGCCAAGACCTTATTTAAGGGGCCTCCTCACACCAACCAAACATACAATTTGTTGCATTTATGAAGTTTAAAATGCTCTTCATCCCTTCACTGACACTTCACTGTCAATGACAGTGCAGCCACCACTACAGGGAATTAAACTCTTCCAACAAAAAGCACACCAAATCCTTCATTCCATAATTACAATGACTGAACAGCAGCCAAGTGAGTTCTACCCATTAACAGACAAACCCCCTTGTGATTAAACTAACGTGTAAAATACAACCCTCATGGTACAAACTATAAAACATCCTTTTAAATATTTTTTTTTCTCATTACAGACAGTTTATGTCAACTAAAAATGTTTTGTCATGGTAAGACACCTGCACTGACCCTACCTGAGGTGAAGACTGGGATTATTCAAGGATAGCACTTGAATAATCCCTGGGGAATGTGTCAACATGCTGGAATGGAGAATCATGGAATAGCCTGAGGTGGAAAGGATCCACAGGAACCATCGATTCCAACTCCTGTCCCTGCATTGGACACCAGTATAAATCCCTGTCCCATCTGCTGGGCTCTGGCAGCCTTGGGGCCATGGCCATTCCCTGGGGAGCCTGCTGAGTGCCTAACCCTGCTCTGGGGGAAGAACCTTTCCCTGATATCCAACTTAACTCTTCCCCACAGCTCCAGCCATTCCCTCAGGTCCTGTGTCTGCTCCACCACAGAGGAGCTCAGTGCCTGGAGAAATTAAACAATAAAGTTTTTGCAACAACTTGTCTTAAAATACAGGCTCAGATACAAATATGGAAGAGAAGGACTTTTAATGGCAAAGCAGCAACTTACAGAAGGTTCAGGAGTCAATTTAGTTGAAGTGCCAAACCAGAGCATCATTATGGGGTAAAATACTGAGATAAACCCTATAACCATCACTACAACACACCCTTGTTTGGGAGATAGGATGCAGGGCTCTATCAGCTATGTAAGAAATAGGATTTAGTGTCTGCATTCCCAGCAAACACTTCAGTGTTGGCAGAATATCCCTCCTTTTCCCATACTTAAGCACAGCATCAGACCACTGCAGCTCCTTCCTTTCAAGTGATGCACTGGAAAAAAAAAAGGAATTGCCATGAAACCACAAAGCAAGAAAACAAAACCCCAAAACCCAAGCAAAGCCTCTGACCTAAGTCCTCTTCCCAGACAGGGCCAGTTTTCCTACACAAGTGCAATAATGGGAAAAAAAAAGCCCAGCTGAGCTGGCAGCCACCAGCAAACACCCCTACAACAGATCCTGGAGGCACAGGCTGCCAAATCCCCACGGTCTGGCCGACATTCCTGCTCCTCTGCTCAGACATTCATGTTTTTGTGAGCAGGGTGGACAGCCCTGGGAAGAACAGCCAAAGGCTCGTGTTTTCCAGCAAACTCGCATGCATTGGCCAGCAAATATTTGGGTGGAAAAAAGAAATCTTCATCCTAGGTTGAGCTTTGGATTTAAAGAAGCATCCCAAAATGAAGTTGGGGAATTTGGTGCTATTATAGTGTCTCTCCAACTCTCAACATTCATATTCTGCAGCCAAAGAACAAACTTTACTCTGTCAAATGCAGGCAGCAAGTGTCTAACAGGTGCCAGAAATGAGCAAAATCTCCTTATTGGTGCTTCAAATGATTTTTTCATGGGATAAAGACATAAAATAATCACAATAAAACAGTAATAGCAATAAAGTGACCAGTTGGAAACAAGTCATAGCTAAAGGAGGAGGTTTTACATTCTCCCAGTCAGCAATACAAAAATATAAAAACATCTTTTTCCCTTATTTACACAGTTCAAATGGTGAAGTAAGAGCTTAAAAAGACTTATTAGTAAGTGTTGGGATGGACCACAACACCTGCAGACCAAGGCATAGCAGTGAAAAATTATTATCTCATTGGATCAATGGGGAGTACTGAAAAGTAATTGTCTTATCAGGGACCAGAATATTTGATAAGCACTGCAGTGGGAACAAAGCAGCACTGATGGAATGACAACAGATTGCCCATGGTGACTCATTAATGTATATATTTCAAGTGATGACTGAGGAGGGTATAACCTATAAAACAGGTTATATTATGCATTGCTAAATCAAGCCATATCATGATTTCCTTCTCACCTTTCATAATCCCCTCATGCAGAGCTGGATGAAGTGCAGTGATGCAGTACAAACTGCAGCTGCAGCAAATAAAACTTCTCTGCCATTGCTAGGAACAGCCTCACACAGCCAGGAGCACTGTGCTGCCTTCCTTTACTTTAAATAAAATAAGACTGCAAATAATGGACTGAGAGCAGCCCCAGGGGGAGCTTTGGGATGTTGGTGGAGGAGCAGACAGACCTGCCCTGGCAGCCCCAAATTCCCCTGGCCTGGGCTGAACTCAATGTGGGCACCAGGGAAGGGGAGGATTCTGCCCCTCTGCCCCCTCAGGTGAGACCCCACCTGCAGAGCTGCCCCAGCACAGAGAGGACACAGAGCTCCTGGAGAGAGCCCAGAGGAGGGCACAGAGATGCTCTGAGGGTGGAGCCCCTCTGCTCTGGAGCCAGGCTGGGAGAGCTGGGGATGCTCACCTGGACAAGAGAAGGCTCCAGGCAAACCTCAGAGCCCCTGCCAGGGCCTGAAGGGGCTCCAGGAGAGCTGGGGAGGGACTGGGGACACGGGATGGAGGGACAAGACAAGGGGGAATGGCATCTGGCCTCCCACTGCCAGAGGGCATTGGGAAGGAATTCTGTCTGTGATGGTGGTGAGGCCCTGGGCACAGGTTGCCCAGGACAGCTGTGGTTGCCCTTGGATTCCTGAAAGTGTTCCAGGCCAGGCTGGATGGGGCTTGGAGCAACCAGGTCTAATGGAAGGTGTCCCTGCCCATGGCAGGGGTTGGAACAAGATGGGCTTTAAGGTCCTTCCAACCCCATGCTGTAATTCCATGATCACAAACAGGTAACAACATTCTCAGCACCACATCTGTCTTTTTCTTCTCAAGGCTGAGGCTTTTGAGTCTCGAATGCTCCTGATCACTTGAGTCTCATCTGCCCTGAAGCCCCTGATAAAGAAAATATAACTTTTCTATTTTCAAACAGTCAACCCTTTTCAACAGCTAGATATTTCAGTGCTCTGCAGAAGATGGGAGTAAATTCCTGTCTCCAAAACATCTCTTGGTTTTTAAAGCATGGAGCATTACATCCAGCTGTAGAAAGCCACCTCTCACCTGTGGCTTCACATCCTTCCCAAAGTAACATGGTTTGGGTCTTTTTGGCCTGTTGTCTTGGAAACATTGATATTTCAAATGACACAATACACAAACCAAGTGCTGCTTTGTAAGGCATAATTTCATTATGCAAAACCATCCACAAAGGAACTACATCCTGAGAACACTTTGGGACAAGGTTTTGCCGCGCTCTTGTCGCTGTTGTCGCCTGCTGACAGCTCTGGTAGCACTCAGCCTTGCTGCAGCTGTGACTCACTGATTTTGGGAGCTGGTGATGACAAGGTGCCATCACCCAGGCCTGACTGAGGCTCCCACTGCCACACCACTCACTCCAGGTGGAGCAGCTGTGGACCCTCAGCCTGAGGGCAGGTCTGGAAACAATCCATCAGAGTCCAGGGAGGTCATCCTGAAGAAGACACAATGCCAACCCCAGGTGGAGCCACAGCCCCTGCCCAGCACAGAAATTAAACATTGCCCATTGGCAAAAACTCATTCCTTGCAGAGTCATCCTCACCAGCTTCCACCCCCTCCCTCCCAGGCTTCAGCCTCAAATTTAGGGAGAGGGATTTGGTCTGGTGGACAAGCCTTGGATACTCTCCAGTCCCTGGAGGAAGCCTCTCCAAGTCCCTTCAAAACTCCATTTTTTTTACCCTTTTTTTTGAATATAATGATTTGACATGGGGCCATAAATGTTTGGAAATGAAGTTTCAACTTCCTATTGCATACTCGGGTAGCCAAAAAAACGCTCAAAAGAAAACAAAAATAAGAAGCATTCACTGCACACACTGGGCTTGATATAAGTTTTCCTACAGTTTGTCACCAAAATTAATGCCACAAAGTAAAAGCAGGAGAAAGTGTCCCTATCGTAACACTCCCCATCTGGAACCTCTTAGCAGAGGCACAGAGCCCTGATGTATATTTGACACACAGTTTTTCCTGCTTTTCCCAAGAGAAATATGTGTAATGAAGAAAAACAAAAACACGTTAGGCAGCAACCAAAACATACCAGTGTAACCCGAGCCTCGGCTTGGCTCCCGCCCCGCTGTCCTTCCTCTCAGACCTCAGCCACTTTCTGCTTCTTACAGACAGAAAATCATCCACGCCCTCCCCTCCAACAAACAAAAACCAACCAAATCAGAGCTCTGGCATTAAATCAACACAATAAAACCCACAGTTGTTTTCTGCCACGTCAAAAATGTCTTGCATAAAGCGAAGGTTAAACGTGAATCCACACATCTCCAGCCCTTCCTTGCTTTTCTGTGGGATTATATAAATAATCTACAACTCCTCTTGACACAATTCCAAAATTTCAAGAGCCAATGAGCAGCAGCAGCATAGAATTTCCATGCCTCGTACGCAGTTTGGATGAGTTCTTTCCACCACAGCAATGCTGCTGGGCTCGTCTTTTCCAGCTTTTGTAATGTTTCAGTAGCCACAGGCAGCTTCAGATGTCTGACTGATCCACAAAAACACCTTTTTCCCTTATTTACATAGTTCAGTAGTGAAATAAAAGCTTGAAAAGACTTATTAGTAAGTGTTGGGATGGATCACAACACCTGCAAACCGAGGCATAGCAGTGAAATAATTATTATCTCATTGGATCAATGGGAAGCATTGAAAAGTAATTGTCTTATCAGGGAGCAGAATATTTGATAAGCATCAGAAAAAACAACAGCTGGCATCGTTCTTTTTTTAAGGGAGCAAAAGAGAAGTCTTAAAAATCAGCACGTTCCTATCAGATATTTGTGTTAGGAGAGGGTGTCTGTTTCCAGCCCTTAGGTAAAGCAGAACAGGACAATTCAACAGGTACCGCCTGTCACCTTCCCAGAGGAGTTATTGGGGGTTTCCTTAAGGCCACCATGGAGAGGTTTTTATGAACTGAACCAGGTTCCTGGGCTAGGGTAAATCTGACACCAGTGCATCCATTCCCTGCAGAGGAGGAACAGCTGCAAGGCGAGCACGGAGCAGCTGATGCCCTGTGGCACGAGATTGGCACCGTGCTGCAATTCTGCTTGTCATGGGAGAGTCTGCAGGCAGGGAAGGAGCTTCCACTTCCAGGGTTATCCTGCCAAAACCACCTATTTAGCTTTGCACAATGTTCCTTAGCACTGCCAAGGCCGGTATTTCTGAGAACAGAGCTTTGGGGTTTAAAGGACAAGAAAATCCAACCAAAAAAGGAAAGCCCTGAATTAATGAAATTAGGGGAAACGTGGTGAGATTTTATATTCCAGCTTTCCACATCGCAGAAAACGTTTCAAAACCAACAAGGATATTTTTTCTGCTGTCCACCTCTTCCTAGCCTGGCTCTGCAAAATGCCAAATGGTTGGGATGGATGTGAGGAGTGTGTTTTCCTTTTCCTTTTTGGCAAGGGCAGGAGTCAAACTGGGCCCAGGCCAGGGCAGATGTGCTGCCAGCATGCCAAGGATGCAGAGGCCTCTCTGCTCCTTCTCTCTGCACCAAGATGAGCAGCAGCTCTTCACCATCCACCTCAGCCAAGCAGGAGAGACCATGAAGTAGGGCTCAAAGAACCTTCCTTCAATTCTATGTTTTCATGTATGTATTAAGAAATGTAGTTTGAGGTTGTATATTCCACGGAAGGGCAGGATTTTTAACAACACTTCAAGTATAAATTTTTACACAGCCAATCTCACTGCAAGACTTCCAGGAGCAAAGAGCCAGCTCAAACCACCCACTCTGCATTGATTTTGCCCAAAATGGAGCAAACCAGAGAAAGGAATGCAGTCCAAATTTTTACAGCAGCACCCAAGTACGACTGAAGCTCCATCTGGGATCTCCCCCACCAGCTGCTGAGATCTTTCCAGATGTGAGGGGAATGCTGTGTCACTGAGAATGTCAGAACAAATTAAGCCTCCAAAGGCATCTAATAGCATTTAAATTTGCTATCTCCTTAGTCTATGTGCATAATATTTTAGGAAACATCAGTTTTTCAAACCTTCCTGCCCTCCAGAAGAACACAGGATAGATAAGAGGTATGTGCAATAATGCATAAACATACAAATATTGCAAAGAAAGGTGCATTGGATGGAGTGCTGGTGACCTGCTGTGCTGGGAGCTCTGCACAAGTGTTTCCCACTCCAGCTGCCAGCAGGGGAAACACAGCAGATACACTTGGAGAATCCACAGGGCATTGCTTGCCGGAGCACACGGCAAACCAGACTTTGTTATCCAATTAATTTCATGGGAATATGCAAGGCTCTGTCAGAGCACACTGTCATTAACTTCCCTCTCCTCTGATTTCCAGCACACAGGTATTGTACATCTCATTTCTTTTAACACCTTTTCTGTTTCCTGACAAACCCTCTCTGATTGTTCCTTACTCTGATGATACTCAGTCCCTCTCCATCCTGGTGTAACTAAAAACATTTACAACTCCCCCTGTAATAATTTGCAGCTCCTCAATAGTAAAATTCAGAACATAATTTCTTTGTTCAACCTTTGAAGAATCGCTACAGTGTGTTTGAACCTTTTAGTAAACCTTCTGTAATTAAATATATAGCAAATAAATGATGTTGGTATCAAAGTAGCTGTGATGGGACACAGAAAGGGGTGTGAAATTTTGTAGACAGATGTAAGAGTATCTTTAATCAGCCTGACTGGAATAGCTGGAAAACCCAACCAGGATTTGAGTACAGGCTGAGACAAATTGCACAGCTCAAGTACAAATTCAGAGTATTTTTTCTCAATGTAGCAAGAGATTCAGTGGTTGTACTTAATGGGAGAAAAGGATCCTTAACCAGAGGAGCCCAGGGATGTGAAAAGGCAGAGGGAAAAACAAGCACTCCCTGTGCTGAGCAGCAATACATAATTTATAACCCAAATAAAACCACATTTCCATCTATTATTTGGAAGTGAGTGGTGACCTAACACACAGCAGCACAGCACAATGAAGAGTGAGCCGTTCCTAATTACACTTGGTTTGTAAAAATGAACAGAGAACCATTGGTTATTTGCAAGGAAAGGAGCTGCTGGCACTCTGGCACTTGCTCCAGGAGCCAGGCTGGAATGCTGGAGCATCCCTCCCTGCAGGGCCAAGGGCAGAACAGAGCCCAGAGGCACAGCCCCATCACCCTTGCATGACAGAGCATCTCCAGAGGGTGAGAGCCTTGGATCACAATGACTGATCCAAGATATAATTTTGTGTTCTCAATAAAAAACATAAGAACACATCTAAACCCATGGTTTTGATGTCCTAAATGCCCCTTCATACAGCAGAACAAGGGAGGTGATGGTTTACAGGATTTTAGTCAAGCTCAGACCTGCCAATGAAAAACAGGCTGGAGGGAAACTTAGATCCAGATCTCACATTTTCCAGCACCTATTATCCACCTCCAAAACCATTATTCCATAGATTTAGTTACTGCTGAGAGGTGACAACCTCATACACCGCCCAACTCTCAATATGATGAAAACAACAAGGACATGATCACTCAAGGGGTCAAAATATCTCCACAGGTGTCTCCTAGAGGGATAAAATCTTGGAAAGATTTTGTAGGTGTAGAGGTAAAAGATCCCTCCCTTAAATAACAACACACACATCATCCTGAAAGTGGGAATAAAGCAGGGAGCTCAACCACTCTTGTTGCATTTGGGATGATGGGAATTTATTATTTTTTCAACCTCCTTTATTATTATTTCTTTCCATTTTGCAATAAAAAAATGCATGTGGGATGTAGCAGGAATCACTGGATTGCATCTGTTTATCCTGGCTGGGGAGGATGGGGATGCTGCTCCCACTGGCTCACTCAAAGCAGCTTTATAAACCCCAACAAAAACACCATCAGTGCTAACTAAGGAGAGATTTGTTTGCATCTTTCAAGAGAATATTAAATGTATTTCTTTATTGACCTTAATCAGCAAGTCAAATACTACATTAAAAAATTAAACTCATGTGAAAACGGCATTTCTTCACTAAATAGATCTGCCTGCAGTTCAGGAGGAGGGTGGAAAAGGAAACTAAAACACTGACAGAAAGGAAAACCACAGAAAGAAACCTTTCTTTCTCTTGCTGAGCCTCATCCTCTTGTTTATAACTCCCTAGGAGAACAGCAGCACGATTGTCCTACCTCGTGCTGGCCGGGTTTCAGCAGGAAGGCTTCGCTCAGCCGGCAGCCGAGAGCGAGGCCTTTCCCCGACCATCCCTCATTCCACTGCTCCTTCCTCCCCATCTCCCCTTGGATGGCATCCAGGATAGGGGGGGGCACTGATAATTCACCAGCTTCCCAGGCTCAAGTCACTATAATAATTAAAAACTCAGGTGGGGCATGGAAAATAATCCCACAGTATCAGAGGCTGGAGCAAAAAAAAAAGGGGGAAAAAGGAGAGAATTGATGCTAAGGAGCTCTAAAATCTAAGTTTGATGATTCAGAGATTTCCACCTGTGCTCTGCTGTTCCCTGGGACATTTGGCACAAATGCATGGGGGACATTATTCCCAAGTATATCAAGACCCTGATCCAGCCTACAAACAAATGGTTTGGGGGTTATTACTGCATTTGCAAACCTTCCACTGCCACTTCAGAAAATAAATGCATCAAAGATAACTCATGTGGGAGGCAGAAAGAGGGAGGGAAATATCCACACTGAATTATCCACACATTTCAGTCCCGACTCACTGAACTGTTCACCCTCTGCATCCCTTTAACCCTATCTCTGGCACCAGCCCCCCACAAGACACACAAAATTAAACTGAGCTGACTCCATGGCAAGGAGTGGGAGAAAAAAATAAAACACCATGATTTTTCCTGAAAACACTCTGAGCAATTACAGGTGCCCTGCTCCAACTGCATCCTTGTCCAGAGAAATTTGGCTCACGAGAAACTGAAGTGTGGATCTGGCAATCAGGGGTGAAGTTGAATTAACTGTGGTTTGAATCCAGTCAAATACATGAAAGTCCTTCCAACCCTGCCCAATCCATAGCTCTATTAAGTGCAGTGACTTTTCGCAAAGCAAGAAACTTATTAGTAAGCTCCAACCTATTTTCTATTTTGAATTTCCAGTTGAAAGCTTGAAATTTAATTAAACTCCTTGGAAAAAATTAGCGGTTAAGATCTTATGACATGATAACCATGAAGCAATTTAAAAATTACAACCATTAAATCAAAATATAGACTTATGGCTCCTTCAGTATTTGCTTTCACAGATCCTCATGCCTTAAGCCAAGAGGTGAGACGTCCTGCTTATTCCAAAAGCTTCTCCCAGCTCCATTTCTCTTGTCAAACAGACACAATTAGCATGGAAAATCAGAAATATTTCGCTTACTCATGATTCTGTCTTAATGAAGCTTTCCCAGCACCAAAAATCCACTAAGGGGAAACAATCTAACAACCCACAAGAGTGCTGCAGCATAGATGGAACAAAAAGCCTGCCTATTCCTCAAGTACCCCCCACCCAACAGGGTCAATCTGCATGGAGCAGGATAAACACTCCATTTGCTGAGAGCTCATGGATGTCTTTAAAAGCCCAGCAATCAATAAAGTGCAGTTAAAAAACTTCATCCAGGGGGGCTCTAATGTGATGGGGATTAAGCAGATGCTGACCCATGCTGCTCTAAACTTGAAAATGGACCTCCATGACAACCTTATTCTGATTTAGTGGGACAGATAGGAAGAAAATAATGGATTTTTATTTCATGTTTCTATAACTCATGCATATATTTTATCTATTTTATATTTTTATATCTCACATGTTGGATTTTATTAATATATCTTGTACACCTATTGTATATTTATTTTATTGTATATATATCCAATATTTGACAGTTTAGGGAAGGCATTTTGGTTATAGGCTAACATGATGCAGGAATTGCCATATCCTTCACCCCAGAGCAACCACGGCCACTGAACCAAGGCCACTCTCATCAGTAAAATCCCCTCTGTGCCCCAGTTCCCTCCTGACTCATCACCTGGGGGAAGCACCAGAAATCAGAGCAATCTGAACTCGTGTTATTTATCATTTCAAGCTCTTCCAAGGAAGAACGTGGCGCTTGGCCCTCGCTGATCGCGCTGTCCGTTGGATGATGCCTTAACTCAAGCCTCCAAGCCAGCGTCCACTCTGTCGATGAACCCTGCTGATAAATCTAATTAACGCCAGCTGAAAACCAGGCTAACATCAATAGTTGTCCTTTTTTTTTTTTTTTTAAAGCATCATGTTTTCTTCCAGTTTCATTGAAATGATTTGGCTTTCCTGCAGCAGATGAAAACCAGATGTTGCAAAGCGGGAAGGGCCGCGCGAGCCAGCGCGCAAACCCAGGACTGCAACAGGCAGGTCGCACCCATTCATTACCCACATATTTCCCTTCTGCCAGGAGGTTATTTCTATTGCATCTCTGTGATTACAAATATTATAATTGTGATGTAACTCTAGAAAGCCCCGGGTCGTCCCTCGCAGCCCAGGGCCGCACGCGAGCCGAAAGGCGCCGGCAGAGCTTCTTTGTGCTGTGTAAGCACTTTGGAAAAGCCTTAATGCCAATATTATGCTTTGTAATCCCTCCTGGAGCAGCCCAAGCCCAGGATTAATCCAGGTTTAACAGCTCTTGGATGCCCACTTGTTACACTGAGACTATTCAGGAAGGCAAGGAGTTTGTGTGCACGGACACAAGGCAATTTAGGAAGTTTCACTGTGCAAAATTGAAGGTGCACCCTCCATTTCCCTGATTTGCAGCACAGGGTGGAGGAGCAGGAGTTGGGTTATTTATCATTTTTAGCAGCTATATGATGCAAAAATGGGGAGCACTGGTGCATTACGGGTGCATTTAGACTGGCAATATGCACCAGCAATGGAAATGGCAGGTGACCCTGTGCTGCATTTTTAGACATATTCCCCTAGCCAGAAAGAACTTTGAAGTTCTTTCTCTTTCCACAATATTATTTTTAACAATTTAATTTCAATTTAACATGTTCAGCAATAGAATATTCTGATTTACAGCAAACATCCGGTGGCAATATGGACAGGACGTGGGAGCGGGGCTTTCTGTGCTTCAATTTGCAAGAAAGAAAAGGGAAGGAAGGGGGAAAATAAACCTTGTGCTGGATTTGCAGCACAAAAATCACTGCCCAGCAACACTGACAGCACTGGTGGGAATCACACATCATCAGCATCCCAGTGTTGAGCAGCTGCTATTCCAAGGAATCCACTGAAATTCCTTTAAAATTGTCTTAATTCATATGAATTTCACATCACAGTGATGTAGCCATGGACTGGAGCAGCATCTCTGCTCATACCAAATGTGCAACAAACATACCTCACATTTCACTAACAGATGCAATAATTAACATATTGGACAAATTTCCATTGCTAAACACTCTCCAAAATATTTTAACTATCCATCACAGCTGTGCTGTTCTGTAGCACAAAGGGTTTACTTCTATTATAGCTTGAGAATTAAATTAAAATAAAGCCTTTTACATTCACATTAAGCCATGACTCAGAGAATGCAATGGGGTTTTACCTGAGTAATTGTTAGGGGATTCTAAATGACACCTGAGATGTTATATTATTATTGCTCTTGGTATTATTATTATTATTATTATTTGTAATTATGAACACCTATGACACCAGCAACACGGATTTTTTTTATATATGCATATAGATATATTGCTATTACATAGATTATTGCAGGACATATTAATATAAATATAAATTTGGACTACTTTGAGTCACCTGCAATGCAGATTTTTCTTTGTGCATATATAATTACACTATTATTACATTACATATATTAATATAAGAAATGTTATTACAGAGGTTATTTTGAACTTCTTTGACACCTGCAGTGCAGATTGGGGTGTGTATATATGTAATTACATATAATTATTATTACATATATTATTATGGCAGATATTATAACGTATATATTATTTTGGATATGTATGTGACACCTGCAGTGCAAATTTGTGCGTGTAATCATATAATTAATATATATGTCAGTATTATAGGAGATACTAACATTATTATTAGTATAGGAGATATTAACTTATATTATTATTAGTATAGGAGATATTAACTTGTATTATTATACAAGTTGTTGTTGTTATTTATGTGTTTGATTTTGATATGACACCTGCAATGCCGATTTGTGTGTGTATTCATATAATTAATATATATATCAGTATTATAGGAGATACTGACATATTTTATTATTATTACTGTAGGAGATATTAACATATATTATTATACAAGTTGTTGTTGTTGTTATTTATGTATTTGATTTTGATATGACACCTGCAATGCAGATTTGTGTGTGTATTCACATAATTTATATATATGTCAGTATTATAGGAGATACTGACATATTTTATTATTATTACTGTAGGAGATATTAACATATATTATTATACAAGTTGTTGTTGTTATTTATTTATTTGATTTTGATATGACACCTGCAATGCCGATTTCTACCTGCTTGTGCATGAAACATCCCAAAACTTCCAAAATCCCATGGCAGCTTTTCCTCTAGCGCTTATTTGGAGAAATTAAAATGAACCGCTCATTATCATTTTCCCTGGACAGCACATCCTGGTGCTGGCCATCACCCCCAACGAGCAGAGAGGCTTTTGCAGGCTGATTGTGTGCATTCATCCCCTCCTGATTACAGCTCTGGGGAACAGCACGGAGCGGGGGAAATCGAGCGATCGGGGACGCGACGGACGGAACAAAGAGACGGCGACGAAACGCCAGAAAACAACTCCCAGGTTTGGCAGCGGGCTGGGATTAGATCACTGACAATCCTGGCTTAAGGAAAGCTCCAGCGTGAATTTCCTGACTAAGGTAAAAAAAACCTGGCTCAAATTTATGACCTGCTGGCAAGGTTACCTCTATCCCAGAGGCCTCCAAATACCAGGAACACTCTGGCCCAGAAATGCAGAGTTCAGCCTAATAATTCAAACACATTCCTCCCAGCATCGCCAGCTCCGCGGCCGTAGCCTTGGAGATAAAGACAAACTCCGATGTCTCCAACTCCACATTTTTCAGAGCCTTAAACTAAACCAGAAAAGTGTATTTCCAAAGTTTGCAAAGTTCTCTTTCAATGAAGAAGAGGATATGAGCCTTGTAGAGGAGGTTGTTTTAAGGAGACAACACCAAATCTTCCCCATCTCCATCAGATGGAAACCACTTTACCTGTATTTGCTGAACAACAAAAAATACAACATTTTCTGCTCCTCAGGACTATTTTCCAAATCTCTTTAATTAAAGGATAATTCACTTTGTACATATAACAAGATAACCCTCAACTGAACCCCACAATTTCCCACAGGAGAGACTCAGGACTACTCCTTACACCTACCAGCCTGTATGTAGAATATTTGGAATCCTGAGAAATTTCTTCAAAAAAGGATTTTGTGTTATGAAATCTGCTTTGTCTCTTTTTCTATTGTTTCTTCATTTATTTCTTTTCCATTTCTTCTCCAAGCACATCAGATGCTTTACTGAAGTCTGGATCTGCTCTGCTTTGGAAAGCACTCAAGCAACAAATATTTGGGATGCAGCTCCCAACCAACCCACCAAACCAAAACTCTGCTCCCCAAACCTGCTGTTTCTCAAAAAAACCTTTTTGATTTCCTCAATGATAAGGCAAATTGAGTATAAACATTTTATCCTTATGTTGGACGTAAGCATTTTCACCCAGCTGCTTTCATTCTCCTTTGTTATCCTTCACAGAGATTCTTGGCTAAGATTTTTCTCCCAATTAAAAACCTGAAGTCAATCTGCCTGTTTTGGGACAATCGGTAAATCTTTGGTCTCTACCACAAAGTCAGTGCAAAGGAATCACCTTCTTTTGTTCTTATTTCCTCCTTTCAAAGGAGAATAGTGTGGATCTGGACAACACTGACAAAAAAATTCTATTTTTTAAAATTACATTATGGGCAGAAATTGCTCAACTTTTCCTTTTTTTAAATATATATACATATATATGTTCTTTAACTATAAATAATGTTTTTCATAACAGCCAACAATCCTCATTTGTCTTGTGCTGTGCTAAATTTTCAATTATTTTGACTCTTAATCAATATTGTAACATCTTTTCCTCTATTCAGGTTTTTCCTTATGGCCACTGATAGTGAAGCTGACCCCAAAAACACCCATTCAGACTTAGTAGATGAAGATTGTGCCAATTTAGGAGATCCCTGAGCTACAGCTGCCTGCAAGCGGTGGGACTAGCAGGCAAGTCTCATCCTGCCCTGCCTCATGTCCTCCCAGGGCTGGGATGAGGATGAGGTGAAGCCTTCATCTGTGGCAGCACAGAGGAAGATCTGGCTCTCCATGGCTCTTCACTCCTGCACAGGAGGTGCTTCCCTTCAGTTCAAGGCTTCACAGGAGCAGGGAGCGATGGTGGGACACCAACTACCCAGGGACAGAGCTTTGTTAACTCACTGATGCAAAATGGACATAATTTGGTTTTTTATACTTTGAATATGTTGAAAATAAATGATCTACAAAAGGTCTCCACTGTTTGAAACTCTTCAGATTCTCCTTGCCCTTTCATCTTCCCTATCACAGCCTCTGCCCAGAGAAGTACAAATCCCCAGTCACAGTGACAAAGCCAAAGGCTCAACTGTCTGGCACGACGTTGATTCCTCATCCATCTTAATTAAGGGAATAGAAGGGAGCTGCAATCTGCTGCTGCCGTTAGGGCAGATCCCTTCCGCAAACACGGCAAACAATGATTTTATTTGCCTACCCTGAATTGCTGCCATGAGCTCCTGTGAGCCTTGTGCAACGTGGGATTGGGAGAGGATTGTTCCACCGCCCTCCGCCGAGCTTTAACTTAACCTCCACGTAATATTTAACCTTAAACAGCAAACAAACGGGAGCAGCTCCCTGCCTCTGCCTCCCTGAAGTGCCTTACTGCTCTTAAGTGACTCCTCTTGGATTTGGCAAAGCCATTGGGGCAAATCAGGAGGCACTTGGTTAAACTCCTTTATATCCTTAAGATGTTGAAAGATCAAAATTGCAATCCACCTGCTGTAGAAGAGGTGGACAACAACACCCATACCAGCAATTCCTGAGTTGAGGCATTTTCAGTGGCAACCATCCTCACACTCCTCAGTGAAAGCACTGACTTGGAAAGTAACAATTACAGGCATGGACACCAGCTCAACTGGAGGTCTCCTAGTCCTGATATGTGAGTATTCTTGGTGCAGCTGCCACATCTCTGCATAGATGGACCAAAATATCGGGTTTGCTTCTTTTCACAACATCTCAGTGTATGAATCAACCCAAGTATGAAGTTGCCTCAGTCCCTTAGTTGCTGGAATTATCGAGTCAATTCCCATAGGAATCATATGGGGAAAGAAGATGTACACATTGCAGGGCTGTAGTTATCACAGAATCATGGAATCACTGAGGTTGGAAAAGACCTCTGAGATCATCAAATCACACCTGTGACCAATCACCACCTTGTCAACCAGACCTGAGCATTGTGTGCCATATCCGGTCATTGTTTCAACACCCTCAGGGATGAGGACATCTCCTTCCTGGGCAGCCCATTCCAATGCCTAATCACACCTTCTGTGAAGAAACTCTTCCTAAAGTCCAACCTGAACCTCCACTGAGGCAGCTTAAGACAATGACTGTCCTCTTGTCCTGTCCCTGTCTCCTGGGAGCACAGCCCAGCCCCCAGCAGGCTGCACCCTGCTGACAGGGAGTTTGGAGAGTGGAGCAGAGCAGCAGAGGCTGCAGAGATGAGGAAGGGCCTGGAGCATCTCCCTGCCAGGGAGAGGCTGAGGGGGCTGGGGCTGCTCAGCCTAGAGAGGAGCCCTCAGCCCTGGGTGTCCCTGGGTGCAGGGAAGGGCAGAGCAGGGCCCAGGCTCTGCTCCAGGCCCAGCAATGGCACCAGAGCCACGGGCAGGGACAGAGCTCAGGAAGTTCCACCTGGACAGGAGGAAGAACTTTTTCACTGTGCAGTGACCAAGCACTGGACAGATTGTCCAGACAGGCTGTGGAGTCTCCCTCACTGGAGATATTCCAGAGCTGTCTGGACACAATCTTCTGCCCTGTGGGACCAGGTGACCGCTGTGGCCCCTGCCATAATTAACCACGCTTTCTCTGCCCCCCACCCTATAAAATTGGTGGCAATAACAATTTATTGTTACAAGTAGCAATTCTTGCCCTATAAATAAGAAGGGGGAGCCTCCCTCCCTTGAAGACATGGAGGACAGAGTCAGAAAATCCTATCTGCTCCCTTGGGATACAATTTCTGAGCTCAGTAGGACACTGTCATTGAGCTGTCAGGAGAGGGATTTGTTCCTGGGCCAGCAAACCCAAATGCTCTCCCAGAGGTGTTTAGGGCACAGCACTCTCATTCTGGGCCCAGAAAAGCCACAGGGATGGCAGAAACCATTAAAAAAGCCCAAATTTGTGAAATTACCACCAAAGCTGGGTGTAGTCCCTGTCCTACAAAGGCTCCTTGTTCCCAGGCTCTTCTGTTCCCCACCAAGGGCTGCAGCACAGCACCCACCTGGCATCCACCCAGCACCCAGCCCAGCGTGTCAATTCTCATGCAGGCTACCCAGCCATGAAAAAAGTCAAAAGGGTCTCAGAAAATGCTCCTGAAAACAAAAAAAAAAAAAAAAAATCTGTATTTTGACAGGGAGAAGGGGGAGGGGGAAGAAACAAAATCCCTACTAAGGCATTAACTTCTCACTCCATGACTAGAAAAACATGGAGCTGTATTAACTACGCACATTAGGAATAAAAAGTCCTTGTCTTGGTTATTAAGTTTTCATGGAAGCCTTACTGAACAGCAGCAACATGATCTTTGATTGAAAACATCATTTATCAAAGTGCTACATTATAATTACAGCATTTGTTAAATAGAGAGAAAAAGGGAAAATAAAGTGCCAGAAAATTAGCCCTTCCTTCATGTTTTGTTAAATGTGCACCTTGATAATCAAGTTTTACCAGAAAAGCTGAATACAAACCCAAATAACAGAAACACTGGTAGAGTAAGACAGAGAAAGATATTTTTAAAATGGTATTAGAAAGCAAATTGTTGTCTAATACCATATAATACTGAGCATCATCTCAGTTTGAATGAACACATGGTCCCTGCCAGGGTCAGATTCAGGGTTATTTTGTATAGATACATAAATATTTATAGATTCTGGATAGCCAGAGACCCTCATATAAGTGATCCATAAAGCCTGGCTATCTAGAGGTCCATAAAGTCAGGACTTCTTGCAAGGTGAGCACTCCACCCAACAAGGGCAGGGTTTATTTGGCATTTCCCTCCTGGGAACAAAATAGCTCCTAATTCTTAAGGGGGGAGAAAAAGCAGCTTCATATAAACCTGCTTTAATAACAAATCCATCTCCCCACTGTCATCTCAGGGAAGGAACATCATTTTTTGCCATTCAAGTGCAATCATCTGGACTTTGGAGTAATGAAATATTTGCTGAAGATAGCATGTAATAAAAATAATAACAATATTAAACCCAGGCACTGATACAGCCCATCTGGATATGGCAGGAAGACTCTACAGTGAAAATATTGAATAATTCAGTGTCAGAAACAGGGATGAACAAGATGCTATTTGATACAGAGCCTGAAACTGTAAAAGCTCCCCAGCTGAAGAATCCCAGCCTTTCGCAAGCACTGGTGAAAAGCAGTTGGTGCAGAGCCTTGCTGTGGGAGTCCTTTGTGTCAGGCCTGCACAAATTCTTCCCACATTAGGCATCAGCTGGATAATCTCCGTGTGCTGCTCTCTCTCTAACCTTTCCAGGCACTGGGGAGGCAAGAATGCAGAGGGGAAAAAATCCTGGCTGCTGTGTTCACACCTACCCCAAACTCAGATGGCAGAGCAGTGATAATTGCATATATCATAGGTTTAAAATTATTAAAAGTGAATAATGAGCAGAAGAATAAATATTCCCCCTTGCTCCGTCATATAAATCCATTTTTTTGAATATAAAACTTTTAGAGACACACAATACAAGCCAATTACTTAAAAATCACTGTACTGGAAACTGAACATTGTGAACTGAATCAGAGAATCTATTTTCTTTTGTTAAGTTCATTTTAATGGAATTTGGTTACCTCCCATTAATACTGTTCCAAATAGAGAGTAAAAATGTAAATATACTTAAATTTTGTTTCCCATTAATATTGTTTCAAGCAGGAATAGAGAAAAAAAGGGAATATAGTAAAAATTTACATCCCATTAGCATTGTTCCAGGATATGGTCCATTTGCAAATGTCATTTCTCACAGGCAAATAACAGTGCCCTAATTCCTATATGAATCAAGCAGCTCCTTTATCCTCATTCCTGTACAGGAGTTAAGAGTGTGGGATCTGCCAGAGGAGCTGGGTCCTGCCCAGGATAACTGCAGGAGAAGCAGCAGAGGCCCATGCACGGGGAGCTTCGGCCCCTCCGTGTTTCCAATGCTGCCCGAACCTGCTGGAAGTGCAGGACACGCCTGATCATTCCAGTTAATTGATTTTTCTAACTCGACTCAATGGCTCTTTGTCTGGCTCTGGAAACATTCAGCAGCATCCACTGCAGTTCCAGCACTGTGGAGTTGTTCTGCTCACACCTCACAGGGCTGCACCTCCAGCTGCCAGGGCTCAATTCAGCTGGGAGGACTCTGCACATCAGCACAAAATCCTGGAAAATAACATCCAAAATCTTTTCTAGGTGCTGCCTGCATTTCCCTCTATAACAACCAACAATCAGGATGAAGTAAATAAGAAAAAATCAAGGCTTTCAGCTACCAAGGCCTTCAGGTGGCAACTCTGCCTTCCCCACAAAAGTAAAACACACACATTGCACAACATTGCTCCAGAAACCAAAAAGCAACTCCAGCTGATGTTCCTAAGGTTCCTGTGCAAACCACCACCACTGGGAATGCAAATAGCAGGGCCATGTCTACAGAAAGCTCCCTGCAGTTCTCTCCAAAGCAATTCAAGCAATCAATTCCTTTTTTTCTGGCAGAGATGCTGCAGATGCATTTCAGCTGTGAAGGGCAGCAGCAGCTCCCCTTGGCCACCGCCTGTGCTCTGAGGCCTCTCCCAGGAACACAGCTCTTGGCTTTTTTTTTTTTTATTTTTTTAAAAAAGCAACTGAGAGATCCCCACTGGGATGTCTGAAAAGGCAAATAAACAGCTGCTCAGACAACACATCTGCTGTGCGTAGCTGCCATGGCTGCACTCCTGTGAAAGGGACCGATGGTAAAACAATCTGGTGCAGACTCCTTTAGACCAAGGTTCATCCAATACCTTTCTGAGGACCTTTGGGAATACCTGAGCCAGGGAGGATTTTCCTACTTTTGCAGTTTTATGCAGAATTGAAAAAGAAATTAGCAAGATGTAATAAATTAAGTTGCATTCAGAGCTCCCCAGAAAGCTGAAGCATGGTCCAGGAGGATGCTCACAGGCTGCACCATGTACCAGTACAAGGTGATGATCCCATCCACATCCCACCTCTAAGGGTTACAGTCCATAAAAACAAGCTGGGATTCCAACATAAAGTTCATCTGGATGTTTCTAGCTAATAGAATTAAAGAGAAAACAGGGTTTTAAAACACTGTTCCAAGTTCATATCAACAAGTTCCCTAGATCTGGGATAAAATATCCCTGCAGGGACAAAGCACAGCTCTCCAGGCAGAGCACAAATTGAATCATGGTATGATTTGGATTGGAAGGGGACTTCAAAGATCATCTAATCCAACCCCCTGCCTTGGGCAGGAACACCTTCCACTAGACCTGGCTGTTCAGCCTCTCCAACCTTGAATGCTTCCAGGGATGGAACAGCCACATCTTTTCTAGTGTGAAGAAATTTTTCCAACCCAAACCTCCCCTGGCACACCTTGAGGCCATTTCCTCTCATCCTCTCCCTTGTTCCCTGGGAGCAGAGCCCAACCTCCCCAGCTGTCCCCTCCTGTCAGGAGTTGTGCAGAGCCACAAGGTCCCTCCTGAGCCTCCTTTTCTCCAGGCTGAGCCCCCCCAGCTGCTCCTGGTGCTCCAGCCCCTCAATGTCTTGTTGAGGTGTGGCACTCTGGGCTCCTGATGGAGAATCAAGCTGAGCAGAAGTCATCTTCACCTCAAATATTGCATGGAGTCAATCAGAAACAAAATACAACTGCAGCATGTGGAACTCTTCCTTAATTAACTACACAAAATTACAGCTTTTGAGAAGCTCAGCCTTGAAACTAAAGAGCCATAGTGCAAAAATTTTAGTAAGCACAGCTCTGCTGAACAAGCAAGTTCTTATAGGGCATAATGTGTTTTATAAGAAAATGGGGAGAAACTGAGGAAAAATATAAAGCAAATCATCTGTTTTTTAAAAAATTGGAATCTTGTTATTAGAAAAAAAAGTGTAAAATGTAATTTCTCACAGGGAAATAGTGGTGCCCTAATTCCTATATGAATCAAGCAGCCCCTCATCCTCATTCCTGTACAGGAGTTAAGAGTGTGGGATCTGCCAGTGCAGCTGGGTCCTACCAGGATAACTCCAGGTCTGGCACCCACAGGAGAAGCAGTATTGGTATTTAAGGAATATAATTTATGAAAGATCATATATAAATATGCAAGTGTTTTAAAATATAGTTTACCACCAAAAGAAGCATATTGCAACCATTCCAAGGAGCACCACTACAACAAAATTTTCCTATTAAATCCCAGCAGAGGAAAAAGAAAATCCATAGGATTTACATCAAATACACTTTAAAAGGACACACCTGGTCTCAGTACACACCTCAAACTATGTGCAACTAGTGAATGATGTCACCCTGTTTGGAGGGCAGTAACAGCTTGTCTTGACAGCCATCTCCAAAAGCCCAATTTGGACAAGACTCAGGAATCTCATGCAACAACAACAAAAAAAAAATTCCCAAACAATAGCCCGAAGCTGTTCATGAAAGGTAAATTAGGAAAACAGAGAAGTTGCAGGAAAAAAAAAAAAAATCTTAATTTTGCTCCACTTCCGCTCCTGCTGCGTGAGCATGACAGCAAAGGCATTCCCAGGAACAGGAGGTTCCATGCACTTGTCCTGCCAGAGACACTTTTCAGGCAGAGAAAGATCACTGGGTCCAAGTGAACTGTTGGTTGCCCCATTTTCTAAATCAGAAGTCGCAGCACAAAGAGCTGTGTCGCTGCCTCTGAAGGACAAACCTGAGCTGAACACAACCTGATCTTAAATATGCAAAGGGAATGCAGAAGGTGTCTGGAGGAGAGAAGAACAAAGGAAAAGAAGAAGAAAAAAATTCCCCAAAAGTTTGGCATCTAAACTTCCAGAGTTTATTCAATTTATTTCAACCACAACTTAAAAGGTCAAATCTGCAAATGCTTTGCAGAGTAATACAACCCAAAGCTCTGCTCTGAAGATCCCTTTCTTGGGAAGCTCTAGAAAGAGAAGGAAAAGCAGAAATATAGGCACTTTGTCTTTCAGGCTGCCTGATTTGTGACTATTTGGGACCAGTGCTGGCAGAGCAGAAGAAATTCTGGATTACCCCCACTTTTTCCAAGAGGCCTGGAAGCAGACACAGCACAACAGCAGCAGTCCAGCTGCTGGAGTGAAGGAATGCAAACTTCTGTTCCAACAGCAAAAAAAAAAATATAACAGATATGATTCAGGATTTTTTTTCCCTCAAAAACAGCTGCAGATCTTGCGAAAGGAAAACAAAAGGCTGGAGTGCATCCCTGCCCTCCACCTCATCCCAACACACATCTTGCTGGGGTTTGAGCAACCTCAGCTAGAGGAAAGGGAACCAAGGAGAGGAACTACAAAGCTGCTTTTTAAAGGAAAAGAATATTAAGAATTAGGAAGGAATTCTTCCCTGTGATGGTGGAGAGGCCCTGGTAGCACAGAGAAGTTCCAAGCTCCATTCCTGGAACTGTTCCAGGCCAGGTTGGATGGAGCTTGGAGCAACCTGGGATAGAGGAAGGTGTTGCTGCTCATGGCAGGGGGTGGAATGGGATGGGAAGATCCCTTCCAACCCAAACCATTCCATAAATGGTCCCCAGAAGAAGTGAGTGGCCACCACCAGAGCAGGATTCCCAGCAAACCATTTGGGATGCCTCTCTCCATCCAAGAGCCAAGCAAATAGACAACCTAGTCCTGAGAAAAGCAGAATCTAAGAAAAAAAAACAATTCCCCAAACTTCCCTCTACCTTTCTTTTCACAGAGATATCTCTTCTCCACCTCCAGACCATGCTCCCTCTGACACTGCTAAAGAGAACTATAAAATGACCTTGGTCCAATATGACACATTAAGCAACAATCAAAAACTAAAGAGCATGGAAGTGTTTCAAATAAATAACAGGACTGCAGGTGGAATAGCAGGACTGGAGGTGGAATGCAACAGTCTTCATGCCAGTTTTCTGAAATTAATGTGGTCACCAATGTGGGTCACCACAGTAACCACCATTAATTACAGGAGCCTGGCCTGATGTTTTCTCATTAACTCCAGAGAGTGAGAGGGGGAAGATGCATGCACCAAAAATCCTCCTTGGATCATGGCTTCCAAGGACAATGGCATGGCTGAAGCTGACATCACCCATGTGCAGGTGGGTTTTAAGCAACAAAATTCAAACTAGCAAAGCTGTCAATTCCAAGGAAAACCGTCTCAACCACTATGGGGCAAGCTCATGACTAATTAATTAATTAATTAATGCTGGTATTCCACTTCACAGTTTCATACCTGAAAAGTTGATGACCAAGTTTATCTAACCTCTAATACACAGGAAGAGTCTTTAAGCAACAAAATTCTAACTGGCAAAGCTGTCAATTCCAAGGAAAACCATCTCAACCACTATGGGGAAAACTCATGACTAATTAATTAATTAATGCTGGTATCCCACTTCAGCATTTCATACCTGAAAAGTTGATGGCCAAGTTTATCTAACCTCTAATACAAAGGAAGAGTCCTCACAAAAGTAACCAGTAAGTGGCCAAATCAAGCACTCATGGTTAGAAAACACATTTTTGACCATGAAAGTTACCTTTGATTTCTTCCCCAGCTCAAAGAAGCTGACTGCACAGAAACTCCATAACTACAACATTATCAATACATTGTGTGCAATGAAATCCCTTTTCAATATACCAGAAAATTGCTACTGATAATTCTCATTTCCATTTTCCCACTGAGAAACCCCCGAGATAAATCCGCACTGAGAAACATTTGAGTGAAAACAAAGCATTAACAAACTTGGCAGCAAGCCATCTGCTGTACTTTTGTTTTTTCCTCTTTTTTTGGAAGTAGGTAATATTCTATAGGTGGAAACACAAGTTTCCCTCATTGCTAGCGCTGTTGCCACTTGATTATCAGTATTTAGCAGATAACCACAGAGTTAAGTGTCACAATAAAATCCCAACTGCTCAGGTTTGGTTTTTTTCACTGTTAAAACATTTCCACGCTGCTATCATTTCCATCTTACCTCAAGCACTGGGCCGGCTCCAAGAATAATCTGTTCTACTCCACTGGCAAATCCCTTCTGGCTGAGGGCGGTGAGGTGATGAATCAGAAAGTTGGTGCTCTGTGTCTTTCCCGAGCCGCTCTCTCCTGAAATCACGATGCACTGGTTCTTCTTCCTCTGGAGCATAGCGTGGTAAGCCACATCTGCCACGGCGTAAATGTGGGGCTCCAGCTTCCCCAGCTGATGGTTGTCGTACATCTTCACATACTTGGGGTTATAAATAGGTAGGAACTTGAAGGGATTAATAACAATGAGGATGCTGCCGACGTAGGTGTAGATTTTTTCCTGCTTGAAGCGGTTTCGGAGATTTTCCAGGAGCGTTTTCTCATTCAGGTCCGGCAAACCGCACAAGTCATCGTAGTCCTTCTGCTGGGGCTGGGGGAGGAAGCCCCTCTCCACCATCCTGCGCCGCTCCTCCGTCACCCTCAGCCACGACTGGAGGCTCCCGTAGTGGATGGAGCCATCCAGGTTCTTCTCCCGCAGCAGGAAGCGATAATCCTCGCCGCTGGTGCGGTTCTCCAGCGCCATGCGCGGCCACAGCATCATGCGCTGCACCGGGCAGTCCGTGGGGTTGAGGATCCATTCCTCCCCTCCAAACTCCTTCACTTCGGCCAACACGTAGCATTTTGTCTTGTCCAGCTGCAGTTTGTCGATGAGCGCGTCGATGACCTCGGCGGCCGTGGAGGTTTTCCTGGCGGCGATGGGGCAGTAGATGGTGCCCTCTGCGATGCTCCCGGGGTAGATGTGCAGCGTGTACTCGCTATCCTCAAAGCGTCGTCTGCCTCCAACATCATTTACACTCATATTGGATCCTGGCCCATCAGTCCCTGGGCTGCACAGTCAGGACTGTGTGCTTGTCAGGTCATCACGTTAGCAAGGCTAAAAAACAAAATAAAAACATTTAGGCGTTATCCTACAAAGCTGTAGCAGATAGCTAAGCAGATATTCAACATCCAAACACTACACACTCAACACAGACTCCCCCTACTACAGCACCTGAAGCTTTTGCTAATTTTGTCCCTGAAAATCAGAAATACCCTCTGATTTTCAGCGAAAATTTTGTGAGCAACACACCAGAAAACCTCCTGAATCCATCTCATGGGTGTGTGGTACTCAGCACCCACAAATTTTAGCTGCTAAAACAAAAAGACCATCACCTTCGCCTGCACACCTGGCCCTTACTACAGATGCATTTTTCCACAGTCCTGTGCCAGTGAAGAGGAGATAAATTCCTTTCCTTCCTATCCAGGAGATTTTGAACCCATGATGATTTAATCAGCAACACTTTTTCCCCCTACCAAGTCACCCTTTTTCAGAGATGTGCATATCTCACACTGGATACAACTTACTGCAACCAACTCCTTTGTATGTTGCACTTTCTATTTCTATTGTACTGCTTAAAACCAAACCAACCCATCTCTCTGGCAATGAAACAACAAATGTGCAGCTGATTTCTCAAACTTCATCACTACAAGAAGATAACACACCACCAGCAGCCCCAGATAAAAGCAAATTCAGAGTTAAAGGGCCCCAGCTCTCCACCAGTTTTAGCAAACTCCAAACTGCCCTGGAAGGTGTTAAGAGTTACTCCAATAGAAGACAAAAAGGGAACTAGGGAGAAGAGCAGGACCCTCAGAACCAGGATCTGGGCGATCAGGTGGCAGTGACGCTTCATACAGATTAAAGTTTACATGGACACACATCCTAATGTTATTTTTAACATTGAGTTTTTCATTGAGCACTGCCTCACTGAAGCAAGACCTCACAACTATGACAGTTCCCTCCTGGCACCAACAAAATACTCAAGAAGGGTCAAAAAACCATGAAGTCAAAACCCACAACAGTTTTAGGGAAATTCAGACATTTGATGCTGGCAAGAGTATTCAGGGAAAGCATTTCACTGGTCACCCTGCCCCTGCAGTCTCCCCCAGGTTTCCAGATCCAGGACCTTCAATCCAAGTACAGCCACCCTCATCTCCCACATCCACTCCAAGGCCGGGATTTGGAGAACTGTTTCATTTCTGAGGCCCTCAAATGAGCAGCACTATTTTATGCTGCATTGTTTCTCGCTCCAATATTTCATTAAGTTTATTATCCCCAGCCACGCGCACTTCAAAGCCCAGAAATGAATTTGTCCCAGTGAAATACATCTGGCAGAGATTCACGGTGCATTGCTTGGTAGCAGGACATACATTATGCACTGGGAAGTGTTCCAGCTGCTTTCCTATGGCTTTACTACAGGCACAGATGCAGCAGGGATGATGTCAGGGAAGTGCTGGGCTGGGCTTGCTTTGTGTGGCTCTGCAGCTCCAGCATCAGCTTTTCATCAACAAGGGGTGAGCAAACCCCCCCCACTGTACTTAAGCTGGGTAATTCCTCACCCAGATTTTACTTCAAAGCTGAGGCCAAGAGTTCTGGCTATTTTTATTGATGTTATCAGAGCGTATCCAAGACTGCTGACTCACGTGAGAAGTGCAAACAGGACTTTAAGTTGCTTACCTTGAGCAAACTGACCTTGCTTCCTCCCTCCTGCACACTCAATAAAGCACCAGGCCACTCCACCCCACCCACCAAAACATCTCTTGAGATGTTTATTCTGCATGGAATTGGTAACAACAAACACCTGGTGCCTTCTGAATCCAAACAACTCGAATCCAGCAGGGCTGCAAGCCAAGCATGAACCCCATGGAGATGCTAAAAGCCTCAGCAGCTCTGGGGATATGGAAGAGCCAAGTTCCCCCACAAAACCCCTCAAAGATTAGAAAGCAAAGGGGTGTTAATTCAAGCCTTGTAAATCCCAGGGGTGCCACGGGGTTTACTGGTAACGACCTCAAACATGGCTCAGAGTGCTGAGAGAGGTCAAAGCAATGTTAATGAAGTTAATTGGTTGTGGTCTCCCGTGCCCTGCTGCACATGAGCCTGGCCCTGGCTCAGAGTCCAGCACACCTTGTGCATGCAGTCAGCTTTCCAAAGCATTTTGGAGAAATAATGCAATGAAATGTCCATCCTAAGGTAATTAACATATGTCAGGGAGAAAGGTTCTCCTACCAACTATTCCAGTGACAAGTATTCTATGTATTAGATATTATAGGACTTGAAAAATTAATATTTTTGCATTTAGACATAAAAAATTAAATGGGATCATGAAAAAAATTATACAAAGTTTATATTGTGTCACCCAATAATACTTGCTCTGTGCACTATTTTAATTAAAGGCCTTTTGAGTTGCTACATGCTTACATTTACAGGTGAACATATTAAAATGATGCTACACTTCAGTCATTTATACATTTTTGCCTATTGCAAACTTCTGGGATCGCTCTGGCCAAAAATTCATGGACTCTGCACACCTATGAAAGGAAACATTTAAGGCATTTTAAGTCAACACAGAATCATGGAATGGTGTGAGCTGGAAGAGGTTTTAGAGCTCATCTCATTCCAGCCCTGCCATGGGCTGGGGAACCTTCCACCAGAGCAGGGTGCTCCAAGCTCCATCCAAACTGGTCTGGAACACTTCCAGGGATGCAGGGGCAGCCACAGCTGCTCTGGGCAGGACCTCACCACCCTCCCAGCCAAGAATTCCTTTCCAATATCCCATCCATCCCTGCCCTCTGGCAGTGGGAGCCATTCCCTGTGTGCTGTCCCTCCATGCCTTGTCCCCAGTCCCTCTCCAGCTCTCCTGGAGCCCCTTCAGGCCCTGCCAGGGGCTCTGAGGTTTCCCTGGAGCCTTCTCTGGTCCAGGTGAGCACCCCCAGCTCTCCCAGCCTGGCTCCAGCCCTCTGACCATATATAGTTTCAGCTGAATATTTTCTATTTTCCTTTTCTATTTTCTATGTTAGAATGAAGATTCTTCTCAAATTAATCCTGAATGCTGACTTTGCTCAATTTTACTACACTAACATAATTTTATTTCCAACATAAAAAAGCACAATCTCTAAATACGGTTACAAATTCATTATATTACCTGGGTTCTCCTACATAATAAAATCAATTACTGTTTGCAAGGGGAAGGCTCAGAGGGTCCTGATAAAACTGACAATAATCTTTTGATTATTAGCAGGTTGATAAAAAAAATGCTAAAACTTTGCCAATTAAGCTTTGTACAGACATTAAACATGTAAATACTTGTTGATTTTTACATTCTACGTGATCTTTTGCTATATGATCACAGTTTAACACACATTCAGAAAGAGCAGCCTCAATACATTCATTTTCAGGGATAGTGTTAGCAGCACGTGGCAAAAATCCAAAACAAACTGTCCACTGGAAGCATCCAAACCCAGCATAAATAATCTGTGACAGCTAAAGCCTGAAATCATGTGCAGGGTTTGCCAAATACCGAATGATTTGGAAAAAACAGGGATCAGTGTCAGCATTGAGGCTGCTAAAGGGGCAATTCTGGAAGCAAAGTTCACTGAGTTTATTATAACATCCCCTAACCTGGCAAGGGATACAGAAACAGGGAAACTTTCTCCCCATTCCCAATCCTCAGGGTCTGGTTTGTTGCTTATCCATCCACCAGCACCTCCCAACACACTGTGCAGGGCAGCAATTCCTGGTTGCCAATCCAAACACACTTCAGTGCTTAATCTGAATTTGTGGGCCCAAGATGTTTGTCCTTTAGCAGCCCACAGCCTCGTGCTGCTGGCACCCAAAATAACACCTTGGTGACATCAAAACTGACACCAGAGCCACACATCTGGGCCAGCTGCACACAGGAGGAACACCAAGGTGAAAGCTCAACATCTTGGTTATCATTGCACCTTTTCACATTCACCTTTTCCTTCCCTCTTCTTTTATCATCTTCCTTTTCCATGCTCCCCATGTTTTTCTCTTCCCACTGTTTGCTGATGTGAGAGAAATGGAATTATTGTCACTTAATCACCTACGTGGGTCCCTCTCAAAGAACCTTGTGTGCAGGAGTGGTGGTACCCAAAACACAGATTTATGCAAATTATTTTCATCCAAAAGAATGAAAGTTCTGTCACAGAGAGTTCTATCTCTATCACTGACATTTGGAAGCATTACAGAGATCTTGGAATGGTTTGTTTTGGAAGAGACCTTTAAAGGTCATCTAGTCCAACCCTCCTGCAATGAGCAGAGATGTCTTCAACTCTATTTGTAATCACAATTCAAATTTATTTCTTAAAGGATGATAAGCTTGGATGGAGAAAAATACACCCATTAGCACTCCAGGATTGTCCACATGCAGAAGGACTTTTGGCTGAATTTCACAGCAGTTTATTTGGACTGAGGTACCTAAGCAAGATGCCAAAGCAGTGAGAAAAATTAAATTAGAACAGAAAATGAAAGCAGAAGTGGAGACACATTCTCAGAGGCTCTGCAGCAACACAGGAGCCTGCTGGACCTGGCACTGAACCAAAACAAAACCCCACAGGCACCAACAGTGAAGATACAGAGGCAATGGCAGCAACATCCCAAAGACACATATGACTGTTTCAGGGGCTTCTTTCCTCTCCCCTTAAAATTCTCCATTTGGTCACAATTCCTTTGAGAGAAAGAAATTCTTGCCATTTGCTAAACCTGCTTTGTATTGCTCAGAGTTCAAGGCAAATGTGAGTGAACATAAAAATTTGGTGTTCTTTCACTTTCTGCAAACCTGAGTGATTTTGAGTTAAACCTCCTTGATGGTTTAACCCAAAACCCTCAGTTTTGAGTTAACTCAAAACTGTCCCCAGTCCAAGTGAGATTTACAAACTGGGGTTTGGCTGTTATTATCAAGAGCCATAATGAAAGGAGTGTCAACCCTTGGACAGTGCCAACCATGCTGCCTCAAGCAGAAGGGAATTTTTGTGGAAGTAAAGATGCCTGTACAGCCAGAGATGCCTACTCAGCCTCCAAGGGGATTCCCAGAATGCAAAAGAAGCAGTGGCACAGCTCACCCTATGTAAATCATTCCTAAAGTTGCCCACACTGCAACTAAAATAGGCTCAAATAGTATTCTGTAAGTTGTTTCTGAGATCCACAGCTTCTTCCATGACCTGAAAAATCTGAGACAAGTCTTATCACACTGGTTTTCCCTGTGTCTTTCAGTTTTACTCAGCATTTTAAGTAATCTGTCACCTCCTTGTCTGTTCCTTTCTATAGTGCAGGATAACACTTGAATTTCAGTTTGGCACCTGGAGCTCCTTGCTGGCACCAGAGGTGTTTCCTCCTTTTCTTTCAGAGATGGACTTGGTTTTCCCATACTTTTATTAGACACTGATATTAAGAAGTCCATGAATACATAAAGCACCTCAGTGCACAATAATCCCTTCCAGAGCCTGGAATCACTTTGTCCTGAGGTTTTGGCATTTCCCTATGGTATGACAACCACTCAGTGGTTCCTCTTGTAGAAACTGGAGGTGGTGAGGATGTTGCTCTCCATTACATTCTTGCTGATGCATCTCCTGTGGAAATCTCTCAGCTTCTATCTGACCTTTCAGCTGAGACGAAATGGAAAGAAAAAAAACCCCAAAAACCTAACAAACAAACAAACAAACCACAAGAAGAAACAAACAAAACCAAACAAAAACCTCAAAAACCCCAAAACAAACAAACAAAAAACCTAAAATAAATTACAAGAAAAGCTGTTGAGAAACGAGCTACTCCTAATATGTTACAACATTTCTGGTGAAGGAGGAACTGAATTAGGATGTGAATAAGAGCACAATCACTTATTCTTTCCCTTGAGGTCACAGCACTTTCTGTGCAGGGAATGAGTCAGCATCCAAGAATTAACCTGGCCATGCAGTGAATGAACCTCCTGCCTGCATGACTCCTGCCTCACTGGCTGCAGATGCCACCAAAGGCACAGATCCATCATCTGTGGGGCCAAAGAAATGAAAATGAAATAAAGAAACTACAAAAAGGCTTGGTGAGGACAGCTGCATGGGAGAAGTGACTCCCATCTTCACTTCTGCCACAGCATCTCTGCTTGATGCTGGGAAACCCCAATAAGTGGTGCAAGAAAATCCTGCCCTGGATTGTTCCTCTTTCTTGAGCTTCAGATTTGAGTCACTGAATCTTGACTTCTGGAAGCACTTCTGTTCTCCCAAAACATGCCCCTACACAGAGAATGGGACCTTCCAGCCACTTCCTTTGCTTTTTTTGCCAGAAACCAACAAAATAGTAATATAAAAATAAAATTTAAAGAAACAAAAGGAATTGCTGGATCCTCTCTCAGGCTGCAATGGTAGCACCTCTAACTTGCTTTGCTGCTCCCAAATTCCCTATATAGCTAATGAGAACTGTCAGAGAATGGCAAGGATTAACAAAAAGGAGAGACTAAGGAAGAGCCTGGTGTATCCTGAGTGTTTTGAGTCCTGCAGGGGAACAAATCCTTGCTACATTTTGTTTTGCTGCTTCTAATGAAGTACTCTGTGGTGGGACAACCCTGTTCCAAACACCAAGAAAAATGTGTCCTTTATAAACTGACAGAATTCCATTTACAGCCCCTTCAGGTTTTCCTGGATTAACTCCAGGCTCCAGCATCATCTTCAGACAGAGCATCCCCCACCAACACAGCAATTCTGTTCACATGAACAGCCAAAAGATCAGATTTTCAACTTGACTGGCTGGATTTGCTCTCCACAGGTGGACACAGAGCAGTTCTGTCTCTGGAAATCTGACTGGAAACAAAGTGATGGAGTTGATATCCCAAAACCACAGCTCACTGTTAAATCCCACACTGCTGCAGGCACAGAGCAGAGCCACTGAGCACAGACACGGCTGCAGAAACTGGAAATGGACTCAGGATCTCCCTTTTAGCTCTACAATCATGTGCCCAGCTATTTATATTTTAGTTTGCAGCTAAAATTTCACATATAGAGCCTGAAAACCAGCAGCCCTTACAATAAAACCATTTTTGAAGCTGATAAAAATGATAGATATGAAGTGTAAGCCACGTTGCCAAGGACTAAACAAATTCACATCGAGGAGCATCTCCCAGCCCCAAAACAGCTGCAGAAAATACCCTTTGAGAGCTCAATACCTTTTGGAGGAATTACACAGAATTATACAGTGTTAAGGACAAGGTGCTTCTATCCTAGGGGAGCTCAAGAGCTTCAGAGAACAAAACCTGGATAGGGAAATGAAGGGATCCTTCTCCTCCTGATGCACTGCTGAAGGTGGTGGAGCAGGCTGAAATGGAAGTTTGCTGAAGGATGTGGAGGCACTCCAGGACCACTTCCAGCTCCAACAAGCACCACACTTGAGATAACAGCTGAGAAAAAGGCAGAAGGATTTACAGAAACACCAAGAATTGCACAAACACATTGTGCTGGCACCTAAATGCACCGAATTGCTGCATTAGCAATTTTCAAAGATAACAGAAATAAAAGGCAGCTCATTAAAAAAAAAATTAAAAAATTATATCTTATCACCAAGAAGTTATTTCTCACCTTTATGATGAAATGGTAGAGTATTTTGAATATTGCCATTAAATATATATTGATCTATATCAACTGCATGTTGATAGACTGATAAATATCAGTATATAAATCCATGCCAAAGGATTTTGTTGGGTTAAAGAATCATGTCCACCCACAGATCCTCAGCATGGATCCTTCCTCAACATTCTCCATCCTTTGGAAACTCAACCCACTTCCAGCACAAGCCAAGACAAACATGGACACCTCTCAGCCTTGCTTATTGTGGAGTCCACAGATACAGGAAAATAAACATTAAATCACTATGGAAGTGACGATACCTACGCTGTATTTCCCTAAAATTATCAAATTAGGGACAATTTACATAATTGAGTGCCACTATTTTTGAATATTTGGTCAAATAATTATAATTTCAGATGTTTTTCTTGTAGTCTTAGGAGCTTTGAAGTTATTATGAAGATCATTCAGCTTAGGAGCAAAGTCAAATTTAAGTGCAATAGCACCAGGAGGAGATGTAATAATGTGGGTACTGATGTTCTCCCTTGCCTCATTTTATGGAGGATTATGGACCATGACCGATAGCAAGGCAGGGATGGTTTTAAAGCCTTCTCACAGAAAACTCTTTTTGGCAAACAGTCCATTTCAAATTAAATTTTCCAGTGTTCCCTACACAATTTTATTGCATTTCACAAGAATTATTACCTGTGATCCACCAGCACAAACCCAGAAGAGCTTTCTCTTCTGCCAAGACGATTCCAACCTTCCTCCTGATACAACATTTACTGTTCAAGATCAAAATGAGCTATAGAAATTAACTCTGGCTGGGCAGCAGACAAATCCCATTTTTCCCATTTTAGGTAGAAGATACCTGGTAATGAATGAGAGTTTACAAGGACAATTCTCCAATTTTTCAGCTCGGTCTCCTACCTCTTAAGTGACACTACAATCCAGCTTTTCTCAAGCATGTGAACAGGAATAAAGTTATTTTTGGGGGTCCATAATCTTACAGTGCCATGTGCCCCTGCAGCTGCTGAATTTTCCCAACAAAATAACCAAAACTTCCACTCCAGCCCATCCTCATTCTTTTAAATCCTCCTTAAACAAAAGCAATCCTCAACCAACTTCACCCTTCAGCTGCCTCTCGTCCTTGCACCTCCTTCCCTTTTTCCATGGGAGATGAAATCATTTCCCCACAGAGAATCATCTTCTGTGCAGTCAGTGAAGGTCAGCCCTCAGCAGCAGGAGCTGCAGTGGTGTCAGGAAATCAGAGGCTGCTCCTGCCTGGATTCAGTTTCATATTAAGTAAGAGGTGATGCCATTTAGTTATCTGTCTGCTCTCCTTGTTCAGTGTCTCAAACAGCTTAGTGATATTTAATAATCTAAAGACTTTATCAGAATAATAGAAATAATTCATAAATAATTGATATATTTTAGGAATTTGATCTCTGTAGCCAGACTGTGCAGGTACCTTCCACTCCTTTAAACCAAGCAGCTCAAAATCCCCCAAAATTAGTTCCTTTTCAATGCACAACTACTGAAAATCCTGTAGCACCAACATGAAAGCATCCTGGTCCATGCAGGAGCAAGATTCTATTATCCAGAGACTGATTGAAGGCTCATGGTAACCTACAGATTCTCTGCACAGCACATGCAGCACAAGGAATAGATCTCAGAGCACTAAGAATTGTGCTGTCAAAGATCAAAGGGAAAATAATATTAAAACTGTACTGCCAGATCTGGCTTAGTTACCTTACAAAGGAAGAAAAAAACCAAAAAAACCCCAAAACCAAAACAAACACCAAACAGGATGAGTCATACTTTAAACAAGACTTTCAGCAACTAGTTCACAGAAAAAAAATAGCCTTTTTCCTCTAAAGGCCATGTTTATAAAAAATATTCAGCCCACAGATGATGATAATTTACAAGCAAGAGCAGGAATAGGATGCTGGATTTAAATGAACCACAAACCAATATATTCTATCTGAAAATTAAACTGTCAGGCAAATGCCACAACACAAGAGTGGCTTTTAAACTTGAGAAAGAGTGTTCTGAAAGCATCAGGACTTGAAACCAAAAACAAAAGCTGCCTCACAATGTGAGAAGTACCAAAAAAATCTCTTGAATTAAGAGCTGACAGCTCCACTAAAAATAGTTCTTGGCAGCTACCTGAAACACTGGCTTTGTAGTTCTTTGAAAACATTGATATCAGACAGAGAAGAAAAAAAAAATTTACAAAAGCAGGAGTTAATCAAGTATTTAATTGAAGTACTTCCTTTGTCCCCAGTCATTCTCCAGCTCTCCTGGAGCCCCTTCAGGCCCTGGCAGGGCTCTGAGGTGTCCCTGGAGCTCCTCTGGTCCAGGTGACACCCCCAGCTCTCCCAGCAGAGCCCAGGGCTCCATGGCCTCCTCTGGGGGGGCTCCAGCACCTCCACATCCTCCTGCTGCTGCTGGAGGCAGCTCTGCAGGTGGGGCCTCAAATGAGCAGAACCTGAGGCCCTGGACAAGCAAAATTCAGCTCCTCACATTATTGCTTTTCCTGATGGATCAGGCACACTGGCTGGAGGCTGTAGAAATTCAGAGATGTTTGATGATCAGCATCAGGGAACCAATACATCCATTAGGAATGCAATAATTCACCTTTTTAAAATGAAACAAGCTGTAAATTATCAAGGATCTACATCAGATGCTCTCACTAATAAACATGGGGTTTATGGGTTACTTAAAGCTGTTTCTGGGGGTTCCCACACATTGTGCTATAGGATTAGGAGGAAAGCATCCCTGATTTCCAAACCTCACAAACAGGTACACCCCTACAGTCACCCAACACAAAGAAGGACAGACAGAACCTACAAACAAAGATTAAGATGACACTGGGGAACAAAGACATACACAGACTTTGCATTTCACTTGAACCTTCCCTTTTTGGGGCAAAAGCTGGAACAACATCACAGCTGGGATCAGGACTTGATCCTGCACTTGGTTAGGAGCTTCCACCTCTCCCAGCCACGAGCTACAGCTCCACACAAACTTGGGGAGCAGACAAATGTGACTGTAGAGAAAATAAAATTCAAAAGCACATTCTGGAAAATAAAATTATTCTATAAATCACTGTATATATCCAATAAGGTAGCAATTAAGTCAATTGAGATAACAGTCTGTATCTCATTATATTCTCTGGGAAAAAAAAATACAAACCCATCTCATCTGGAAGCTGAAGGTCTGGTTTCTTGAGAGACCAAGCAGCAAAAATGGAAATATTCACTGGACTAGCAATGGAATGATTTCAATGCTTCAGTGAGCACAAGTTAAACCTGAGCATATTCAAACTAGCACAATGAATTTGCTTTTTATCAGCACTTTCATGTGTCCTCCCTTGTCTTTGGGACCATTTTCCCATCCAGAGTATGATGTGGGGGGTGAGCTTTCCAATTTTTTTCCTTTGACAAGCATGGTTTTTCATTAGGATAGAGCAAAAAAGAAATTCTGATCTGGTCCGTCCTGGAAAAGGGAAGATTAAAACAAAGGGAAAACAAACGGCCCCAGAGCACAGAGAGAGGTCAGGCATCCTCAGATGGCTGAAGAAATTGGATGACAGATTGCAGCAGCCCAGTATTAAACATCTCTGAGATAATTCCCCATCCCAAGCAGAAGCATCTCAGGGAGAAAGAGAAGCTCCTCTAAGCCAGGGCTGCCAGGCTGCTGCTCTGACATCTGTTCCTGCATTTTCCGCCGGCCGCGGTGATGGATTTTCCCTAATTGCAGGATAATCACCCCTTATCCTGAACCAGGGTGCCCAGTGCAATGGGAAAACATCTCCTTCCCAGCTCCTATGCTCATTTCCTACAAAACCTGCTCTAAATAGAAAGCATCCCGTGGGATACCTTGGCTTTGAACATGTCTGAGGTGATTCCATAATTGTTGAAGGAATATAAGCTTTGGTTGCTGGGTTATTCCCAGAGAAAGTCATTGGGGCCTCTCACCTTTTACTTTCCACCACGTGCCAACCTGTCCATCCCAATTTTTCTCTTCCATGTTCAAGTGAAAGCAGAGGCACCTTCTTCCCACAGAACAGAGAGCTCCCTACCTTAGTGCAGAAAGCCATTGATTACACCTGACACAGGAGGTGAGATCCCTCCAAAAACTGCAGCACACTTGGGTTTTAAGCCTCTTCCTTAATAAAAAAATATTAAGTGCATTTTCAATTCTTTCTGTGCCATCAGTACAGAAAAAGACAGTTCTGCAGTGAGCAAAGTCACAGTGAAGAATTGATTATAAACATAATAGTTACATTTCTTGAAGCTCTTTAGGAATGATTATGAGCAGCCAAATAGCTTCCACAAGCTACTGTGGAATTATGAATTCCTAAACCTAATGCTATCCATTCCTCAACCTGGCATCCCCAGCCCTGGGAGGGGACAGGACACAGCCAAGGTCAGCCGTGCGTTATCAGGAGAAACTGAAACGCGATGCTGATCCTGGTGGAACAGCTCAGGTGACACAACTGGCTCCAGTTCCACCTTTTATTTATATGAAGGACAACCAAGATAGGAATGACAGGCTCTCCAGATATCCTGATCTCAGTGGTTTTCCACAAGCACATCTTCACTTAGGAAATATATGGATTTCTCCAGAATGTTTAGGAGAATCTAACATTGATCACAAAAGAGAACCTATACTTTCTGCCACACTAAAATACAATGTTACATCACAAACCTCTCTTCGAAGTTCACAAGCACCTTCCAAAATCCTGCCTAAAAATAATACTCCATTTACTTTTCTCAACCTATTAAATCTTTAATGCATATTCACCGCACTGCAAATATTCCAGGTGAAATATTTCCAGTCCTGTGCATGTGTCTTATCTTTTTCATACTCAAAAGGATTTCTTTCAAAACATTCATCTTCCCAGCTACCAACACACCTCAAAGTTCCCCAGGAAGCATTTTATGCAAAGCAGAAGTTTGGGGAGGGGGCTGGTAAATCCTTTTAACAGAACACTTTCAGATTAGGACAAATTATTCCGCTGGCACAAAGCCAGCACAACTCTCCACAGCAGAAAAAGAGGTCGGGCAAATCCAATAACGAGTATTTAAAAAGACAAGTCAACAAAATTAGTTCAATTTTCTCGCTGGAGGCAAAGCAAGGTCATTACAGAACAGGGAGGGATGGGGGTGAAAAGAGATTCAGCAGTAAAATAATAATAAAAAAAAAAAAAACAGAATATTCAACCTATTGGGTTTTGGAATTACTTCCACTCCATTTCAGCGGCAGAATTAGAAACATTAGGACAGCAGGCTGCCACAACAGGCAGGTGCCTGGGGCCATGACACCCAGCAATGCATCCCTGGATGCAGGCAGCATGTCTGCAGCAGATGCCACCTCTCAGCTCTCATCAGCCACGGGAAGACACAGCATGGGTCCGACATGTCCACAGCCCCCGGGGACAGCTGCTGCCATGAGCACGGGGGGAAGGAGGAATGTGCAGGTGTGTCGCCCCTGTACATTTCAAAATACACTGAGGAAAAGTTCAAAGTGCCCTAAAAAGGAATTTATGCCACAGGGATCTCAGCAGAAAGGTTTGGAGGACTTGTCTTGGTTTGTCAGATAAAGGCCAGGTTGTTCAGACGGGACAAACAGACCTGATTTCTTTACCATCCCTGATTATTCTCACAGTGGCTGTATTAGTTTGGGGGTTTTTTGAGACATAAAATTATATGAAACATTCTTTCTGTTCACAATAGGCCCATGCTCATGTACCACACTATAAAATTCTGGCCCCAATATACCAAGTCCACCTACTATATGGTGAGCACAGGAGTCACAGACCACAGTTCAGAGCAGAAACCTGAGATTCAGCTGACTTTTCATGACAGGAAACTGGTGTTCTACCCTGTGCTATCTTTGATCCTCAGTCAAAAGTCCCTTTCTGCAGAAAAACTGTTTTCTGCAGGATTGTTATCCTTGTCTATACCCTGGCTGCAGGCAGAAAGCAAACCAACATTTCCCAGACATTTAAGTCCATAAATGTGTTTGTGCTGTCAGTGTTTGGGTCTGACAAACACAGAGAAACCCATTCCTTCTGCTCCTGCTTGTCCTTGCTGACTTGACACCTGAGCCTCAGGGATTTTCCACTTTCCTTGAGCCTTTCCAAAGAAATCTGTGGTAAAACTCATCAGCAATTTGCCTTAAACATCCTTAACCCCTGACCTTTAAAGGATGATCAGGTTTGAAGGGTGATTTTTTAATGGATGAGGGCTTTTGGTTGTTGTCCTTTTTAAAACATGTTTCTCTGAAATAGAGAAATAGAGGTCTGGGTAGTTCTAAAATTTTATTTATTTTAATGAAGAGTGAAAGATAAGATCAAGTTCCTTGTCCTCACATTCCACAGCCTGCTGGTTTGGGGTTCCCCCCACCAAAGTCACCCCAGGCTCTGATATTGCCATGAGGAAATTCTGCATCTCCCTCTTCCAAAATGCTTCCCACTAAAAGGATTCCCTGATTTATCATCTAACCACTGACATCCCTCCTTGCAGGTCTCCCTTCTCACCTTTATCCCTGTGTCACTAAGATCCCAGCCACAGTCTCGAAATCAACTGTGCAGAGGTTTCAGCCTCAATAGCCTAAAATACAGCAATAGATTTGATGGAATAAAGCTGCTCCCAGTGATTAAAGAATCCCAGAGTTGCTTGGGTTGGAAAGGACCTTCAAGATGATCTTGTTCCAACCCCACCATGGGCAGGGACACCATTCCCTACACACCATCCCTTTTTAATTGTTCAGTCTCTTTTATAATGCCATTTATCAGCACACATATTTACAAAACATTTCTTCTCTACTACAGCCACGAATTTGTAATTTATATTAAAGGACATAATTTCTACAAAAGCAGTAAAAATAAGTCATGTGTGGTAAACAAGTGTTCTTGCTGCACTGTTTTGTCAAGTTAAAAAATATACTGACATTCTGGTTTGCATTCAATCTGGCTTTATTCATCATTTAAAAAAATCAAATTTTAGTTAAAAAAACTCCAAACCCTATGGAAGCGTGTACAAGGAAGAGATTTCCTAGCCTAAATTACCAAATAATCCAACTGAGAATATTTTTTCCTCCAAACTTCAGTCACCTCTGTAGTCCAAGGACAACTTGTTCACCTCTAACACAAATCAACTGAAACAAACTTTGCTCAAAGACAGTGGTAAAACAGATTTGTTTAAAGAATGAAGGTTTCTGCTTTTTTAGTACCATCCAGATGCTGCTAAATTTGTCTGCTTCAGTAATTTGGGTAAACCAGTGAAGCCTTGGCAGGCACTTGAAATTTCAGCTGAGTTTGTTCCTCACTGTTTGTTAGATAGGAAAAATCCCAAAAGAGACTGAGCTTTCTCTGAGCACATAGTTCACTTTTATAATTTACATTAACACTTAGCTAGGGGGATTTGAGCAGGAAAGATCCTCGAGCCCTTAAATTCACCACAATATTTACATTCTTACCTTCCCCAATAATTAATGTTATGGAAATGATGGCTGATCTTTAAGGAAAACATCCCACTAGCAGCATGGGGTGTTAAGTCAGTCTAATAAACACTCTGGAGTGAGTACATGATCTCCTTGTCCTCATGCTTGTCCTTCCTGACTCCTCTAAAAGACACCAGGAGATGGAACCTTCAGAAAGTCATCAAGACTTGAATAAGATGCTTGTGCCTCCCCCTGTACCTGAAAAGCAGAGCACATCTTGGCAGGACAAAGGGAAGTCAATGATATCCACATAATTATCCCTGCAGAACGCCTTGAAGAACATATGGTATGGAAATGAAAGTGCCTGAAATGGATTAACTCGGCTGCGTGATGAGATCCACAGAAGGGAGCGTGAAAACAACATTTCAAAATGTATTCAGTGCAGGATCCCACAACTAGGCACATTCATCATCAGGATAAGGTAATGACACCAGGAAATGAGCTAAGTAAATCCAAGATTGAAGTTTCATTTTCTCAAGTGCATCTGTTTGGCTCATATTCCCCCGAACCTCATCGTTCTGCCATGCTGGGTCTCATCTCAGAAGCAAAAGATGCAAGAACATAAATCAAAACAGCTCCTCCAGCAAGCAGCTGTGGCAAACATGCTTTTAATTTGATTTTATAAAAAAATTAACTGCATCCCAGCAGGTCCTTGCCACAGCCCCCCATGACATCTCCTTTCAGGGTGTCCTTTACTGCTGGTTTGGGGGTTTTTTTGGGTGGTGTCACTAGGGGAAGTTAAACCAGCTGCTTTTTCAGAAGAAAATGAGAAGCACTGGATTCAGCCAAAAAAATTAACAGGGACAGCACGTTCCTGCAGAGGAGGTCACATCCTCCAACACTCCTTCCCTGTGATCATCTGGTCACTGCTTTCTGTGTTTGGGAATGAGGAAACCCAAAGCTCAGGTGGGCTTATCATGGAGACAACTCAAAACATTTATAGGGATGGCAAGTAATTTTTACACTTCATGTGCCACCAGCACGAGCAGCTGGCCAAAACTCTGCTTGAACATGTCCATGGTGGAACTCTGACTTTGGATCAGGCTGGCAGAAAAGGGGTTAACTTGTCCAAATGAGTCAAGTGGATGCCCATCACACCAACCACCAGAAATCCTGACAGGCTGGGACACCTACAAAGCATCTGACATCAAGATTTAGGGAAATTTCCAAAGGAGGGCATTCATGTTCTTCCTCTCATTCATGTTCCCCACACCTAAGCACTGTGCTCACCAGTTCAGGTTTAAGGTGAAAAACACAGGCAGATGATTACTGGAGCAAGGCCAACCAGATGTTAGGAAGTTTTAGTCCCATGAATTCTGCTGGCAAACAGTCACAGGAGCACGAATGAGAGGAAAAACCAAGCAAGACCTAGACACACAGAAGCTTTCAAAATTAACATGTGGATACTTTATGATGTGTTCAAATTGAATTTTGAATGGTCTCCACCAAAATTACACAAGTTGATGACTATGTTGTATGTCCCACTTGACTGCAGATGATGATCTGGACTGATTTTGTCCAACTAGAGCCTCCTACATCCCCTTCCCCTCTCTCCCAACATCCCATTAAATCTCTGAGGTTTCCCCTCACTCCACACCACAACCAGAGCAAATGGAAGCACCGTTATAACCCAACACAAAGAATGATTCAATCAGATGAGCATTGAAGACACCAAACTGTCCATTAGGGCATTGAAAATATGAATTAGCAAAAATACAAGCAGAGAAAGTCAGTTAATGAGTTTATATAGAAATAGGATGAAGTGAGAAGAGATACTTCATCTCAGTAATATGATTAAAAACTTCAAATGTTTTTCTCAGATTCATCTTGAATGTAGCCATGTCATGGGCTGACTTTGCAAGAGGCTAAAGGGGAGTTCTCCAAGGGGTGTCCTGGTGTTATTTTGCAAAGAATTCCCCCATAACACCATGCTTCAATAGGAATTTTGTAAAAGGACAGGAAAAAACCTCCTCCACCTATTAACTCCACTGCCATCTCTATTCTAGTGCTTCCTGCCATCAGATGCAAGACCACCTCTGGAAGCAATCTTCCCTCTGCTGTTTTCACCCAAAAAGCAAAAAAAAACCACATCACAATGACCAACACTCAGGAAAGTCACAAAGCCACTTCAGAAGAATTCAGCTTAAGATCATTTTTATTCTCCCTCCTTCCAACACCAGCCACCTTCTGACACCAACCCTTATGAAGTTTTGAGGCAGCTCAACTCACTGGTTCCGTGTGCTGGACCTCCAGGACCCCCTCCAGGATTGCAGGATGGATGAGAGGTTTTATTTGCAAGGTCGACAATCTGCTCCTGACCCTTGCCATCCTCCTCCTCCTCCTCTCCAGGCCGTGTAGGCGCCGAGGGAACAGGCTGCGCTTATTTCAGCCCTGCAAGGCCTGGCCTGATGTGGGATCTGCCCACAGCCAGCGGATTCTTGACGCGTTTTCTGCCTGCACGCCACGGGCAGCGCCAGAAATACCGGCCACTCAGGGAAACAGGAAAATATTTCATTCCTGGGCTAGGGAAGAAGGCACTGAGCTAAATGAGGCTTTGTTTAGGGGCAGGAGTGCCCAGTCCCTGCAACAGGGGCAATTCAGGAATGCTGATAAGTGTGTTTTCCATGCATGAATAACCCACGTTGGAGCCTAGCTGCTTTATCTCAGGGATGGATAAAGCCCTTGGTGGCAAGGCCCCAATATTTGTCTACTCGTTTATCAAGCAGGAGCCTTATTACAAAGGCTAATTCTAGTGGAGATTAGATTTCCCCTATGAAGGAACGGACAATAACATCAGATATTCTTCAAACATCAGTAAATAAGATTAATGAAGTGCTGCTGCCATGGGCTTTCACCTCGACAATGCCTCAAAAAAAAACCCTCATCCTGGAAGAGCCAAACAAATCTTTCTGAGGGTTTCATCATAGTTCAGTGCATAGACATCACCTCACTCCAGTTGGCCAGCAGCAAAGCCTAGAAATAGCCTGCAGGAAGCCACCGATTTCCTGAAAAGAGGGTTAACTGAGAATCATAGGAAATGGAGAAAATTAAAGCTGGGTTTAACATCTTGAGTAGGCTGAGGAGGGAAAAAAATACAGCAGCAGCAGCACTGAGCATGTTCAGACACTTGGATCCATGCAAAATTAAATAAGACTCTTAAAAATCACAGATCTAACAAAGAATTACCTCCTTCAGCACATCATACCCAGGGCAGTGGCTTTCTCTAGGCACTTTTCACATACAAGAACCTACAGGCAACCATCTAAAATCTTAATTAGAAATAAACCCAACTCAGCATTGAGTGCATCACAAGTTGCAATACTTTGCATTTAAGTGCTCTCAGCTAAAGGGCTAACTGAAAAACTGAGCAGCAAAACAGAACTCTGCAATCAGTGAAGCTTCACAAGCTCAACAGTTGTGCTGACTCATCAGACACAGGCAAAAAATCAACTCAGGGCTCTGCAGGAAACAATCTGAAATAAAAATGTCAATTTGATGACTTTACCAAAAAAAGTAGGGAGCTTGGTTTTCAAATGTCCAAAACTGTGACAAAATGTTGCACAACAAAAAGGAAGGAAAGCACAGACTGACACGCAGACAGCAGGTGAAAAAAATTAGAAAAACTGCTGAAATGTAAGTGTTGTAGCAGCTCTCCAAAACCCCAGGGGTGGCAGGAGACAGACACAGGACAAGGAGGTGATATGAAAACCATAACCCCCATCCCTGTGCTGCAGATGCTGTCACACACATGGAATAATCACAAGGACAGGAACGTGTACGTGAAGAGGAAGCAAAAGACGAATCAGAACAATCTGGTATTTTAGAATGTCACTGTATAAATTAAAAATTGAGGGGGGCAAATCCTTCCTTAAAAAAAAATATTCCAGGCACTTATCCCAGCCAGCAGAGCAGCTTCCCTCTGATCTGAGAAATTTTGACCTGCCAGGACATTGCAGCAAAAGTCATTGCTTTGTATGATTTTGTTGCTCTTCTCTTGCACCTTAATAGATCCTCACTGCATTAACTTTGCATTTTTAATCTGTACTCTGAGGCTCTTCCTCACATACAACTCCAGATCACTATCAAGAGGTTGACTCCTCTGCCAGCTCAGGATGCTGATCTCCAGTTCCAGCCTATTCAGGAATGAAAGAAAAAAAAGGAAAACCAGCACTTTTCATGATATTCCAAGAGTCTCCTGCCAGACATTTGAAAGAAACATCCTCTAAAAATTTACACATCCCTTTCATATTCGCTGCAGCTTTTCTCTACACCTACAAATGAAGAATATCTGTTCCAAGACTTACATGTCCTTGGTAGACCCTACAGATCCATCTCAAACAGTAAAAGTGTTCACAACTTCACAAGAGACCTGGGACTGTAATGTGGGCACATAGATGATATAATAAAAAGGTAGAAAAAGCCTAAAAATGCTATTAACACTGTAAATAATTTATAAAATAATATTAGAAATCCTACAAAACATTTAGAAATGTTAAAGCCCTTCAATTGGAAAAAAAAATCCCTAAAAATAAGAGCAGAACTCATGAGGGTGTTCTCACATCAAACCACCAGTAACATCCTACAGGCTCTCCTAGGTCCTGGTGGCACAATCCTAAACTTGGTGGAGCTGCTCAGTTTTTGCTCCAAATGAAAAAAATAAGTTATTCTTGCAAAGATTTAGAGCTAAGTTGGTTGAACCAAAACCAAGGGAGAAGCATATATAGAGTCAGTTTTACCAGGAGAATGAAGGAGAGGAGGGCAGGAGTCTCTGCTGCACCACAGCCCTGAGCAAAGAGTACCTCTACCTATGCCTCAGGAAAAATAAAAATTTCCTTCCTTGCTGAAGAATTTCCTAACTGCCACACTAAACCCCTGCCTATCAGCTGTACCCAAGGAACCAGAAGTGAACAAACAGTTCTGCTGGCTGTGTCACTGACCTCAAAGGGCCTTTCCCAGCCCACCCCTGGCTGGGCAGGACCCTCTGCTCAGGCACATGCCTTGCTCAAAGCAGCAAGGAGAAACCTTCTTACCCTCAGCACCAATTCATCACATTTATCACCAACTCCCTTGAGATTTGGGATCAGCTCACCACCTTTGCACATGGAGAGATCCCAGGACCAGAGAACAGCCCTTGCTCCAGGAAGATCCTGGTTGGGCTCCAGCCTGGAAGCGCGGGCTGCTCCTTTGATGCCCTGCCAGTGGTGGCCTGCAGTGAGGAAGCCCAGGATGAGTCACAGCACTAGCAGAAAGAACTTGCCAATCTGGATTGAAGCATTCAGATGAAGCCATGGGGATTTTCTTCCTGCTCTGCCACCCCCCTTTGTGCACAGCAATCCCAGTAATTGCACAGCAATATGGCAAAGAGGAAGCAAATATACCCAGCAGACATGGGGAGGGTCTGCTTTGCCCTAAAAACTGAGGCAAGAGGGTGTTAAGGGACTGAGGGATCATTTGGGAAGAGCACCATAAAAGCTTTTCTGGTTTTTCACCGACTTGCACAAATTCCAGTTTGGTTTTTCACTGACTTGGCACTGGGGTTTATTGCTTTCCACACCTGCAGAGCTCTGAGCCCAGAGCTTGTACTGGGTCTGCACCATATCTGTAATACTGTATCCTCTAATCTGAGTTAGCTTATGCATAAATCCAGGGGGAAAAAAAACTTTTAAACCCATAAGACAGCTCCAAGAAAAAGTTGAGCCCCGGTGGCCTCTCCAACAAGGGATAAAACACATACAAAACTGATCCATGTGACATGTACAAAGATGCAGGTAGTCTTTTTATGAAAATATAACATTATGAGCATTAAAGACTTAAAATTAATTCCTTTTTCCCCACAAAATCCATTTTAATCAACAGTGGGGCAAGCTATTTCTTTGCTTCATTCAGTCACAACCTACTGCAAGCCAAAAGCATGTTAAAGAATAAAAGCAGTAGCAACATCTCCTCTGTCTTTTCAGCTCAATTTGGCAATTCTGGCAATAAAACTCTTAATCCAACATGTTCTTTACTTAAAATTGAAACTGCAGGACATCTGCTGTAGCTGCTGAGCTCGCTGTGTGCCAGAGCATTTCAAGTCACACTCTGTGCCTCTTTAACGTTGGGGTTTGGTTTTTTTTATCTCTCTAGCCCAACCTCTAATTTAAAGGAAACTGTGCTGGATGCTCTAATTGACCCCGTTCTCTTCCTTCCCCAGTTTGTCTCTATAATTAGCCCTTCCCAGCAAAGGGAATCAGCAACAAGACCTTGCTGAGCCCCACCCTGCAGACCACAGCCACTGCCTCGTATTGTTTTTGCCTGAAAATCAACAGCTTCAGGACAACAAAAGGTTTAAGAATTGAAAATAAAAGAAAAAAAAAAGCAAGAGCAAATGTGTATTGATAATTTTTCAGCAAATTATAGTGAGCAAAGCAGGTAATCCAAAATTTCACCTGCAACACTAATCCCTCAGCAGTACTTTGTAACATGAGCAAAATACTTGTTTTCCTCAAAGTAACACACAGTTGCACAGCTGCCCACCCAAAATTCACACACCTGAGACTTCCCCTGTGGATCTCTGCACATGCACCAAACACAGAAGATTCCAATCTCTGCTAAGGCACTAGAAGGCCCCACACCTTTTTTCTTGAGGAATTAAAAGGCACGTTGAGAATGAGGAAAGGAAATGCATTAAAAAAATACTCTTATCAGCAAGCAAATGCCACCATAGAGATTTTGCTTCCCTACTTGCCTCTACAATAGGTGATTCCCACCAGGTGACCGGAGCTGGGTGTATTTTTAGGTATTAAGGGAAAAAGAAAGCAAACAAAAAACCCCTAAAGGCAAAACAACCCCCCAAAACCCAGTTCAAAACCCAGATTTCGGAGCTGCTGAGCACCAGAAAGAGCAGGATGAAGCAGAAGATCCCAGTGACACACATGGGATAATCTCAGGTCTAATATGGCCTAACCCAGGTCCTCAGTGCCACCACAGCACCTTCTGTCTCAGCCTGCCCTAAAGGATGATATTCCATCTAGCACAATCCAAAACCAAACCAGAGGAATTTTCTGGTTAGTTTTGAGCTTTGTTTTCCTCCATGTTGCATCCCCCATCCCAAGGTTCCAAGGTTGCTCCTGAAGGTGATGCCCACCAGGACAAGCATCTCTAGGTCTCCTGGTGTGCACCAGGCTCTCTAAGTCACCATTTTCTGCTCAATTCTCCCACTTGACTTTGCAGCTTTACAATCATTTTGCACCCACATTACATTAGAAACCAAACAGGTTGAATTTTTTTATGATTTTGGTGATTAACTTCCCAGACTGACATTCTCTTCAAATCCATCAACTCCATCAGTTAAGAATTATTCCAGAGTCCAGAGTTCCAGCCTCTCAAAGCACTCCAACACACATACCTGTGTAACAATCTGGAATTTCAACATTTAGACATTTAGAAAATTAAACTGCAGCTGGCAGGAGTCTTGCTAATAACAGCAGCACCTGAACCTGTAATGATCCTTCACCTAAGGAAAATTGTTCAAGTTTTTGGAATACCTGCCCCCTCGCAGCCCCTGAAGAGCATACCTGAAAAGAAAGTATGTAGATTAATGCTCCCAAAACAGAAAAGAAAGTTGACCCAGTCCTACAAGAAGAGAAAAAAAAAAATCCCAATGCCTTTCTCAGTGTAGAAGACAGTCTGTGCTCAGGGGAAAAACCTTCAAAATACACAGAAAAACTGCACTCACACCATTGTACATCCATGTCTCCAGGTTTTAATTTCCAATTATTTTTCTGATATATTCTCTCAAGGATTCCACTATTATTAAAAATAGACTCAACACGAGACAGAAGATCACAATGTCCCCACCACACAGTCTGAACTCTGAATATCAGACTGAGCTACTTTCACACTGAGTTTTCAAATGAGTTTTTTTCTACAATTGAAAAAGTTTCATGCAGGGCCACTCCTTAGACTGCAACAACTGCATTAAACATCTCATTTAGATTTTGCTCCTCAGGTTTCACATCTTCCCCTACAAAACAAAAATGAAAGCAGCCTTCCAGCAGCTGAGCTGAAGAGAAAAAAACACAGGAGGAAACCCCTAATGTTGCTAAAACCAAGCCAGCAAACCCTGGGTGAGATTCACACCTTCCCTCTGTGGGAACAGGAAAATACTCAAGCAGGGATTTTTTTTCCCTTGTTTCAGCAAAGACTTTTAGGCAGGAGAATGAATCCTCACTCCCTCAGAAATGAACCTTTGTGCTCATTTTTCCTCCTTGCCCCATTTGCTGGAAGTGCTCTTTGGTTTTTAAAACATATTTTTCTCCTCATATTTATTGTATTGTTCACCCCAGGTAAACAGCAATGGCTATAGAGAAGTATTTCAACCACAAAAATGAAGAAACACAGAATAGGAGAGCTGAAGTCAGAAAGAAAACACTGGAAGGCAGCAGCTCCCACCTGGAATTACAAAGAGAATGGAGCCAGGAACAATGCACAAGTCCACGTCTTTTCCACAAAACTCGTGGGACAGGGAACAGGCAACAGCTGCCAAGTCATCTTTCTTGGCAAGTTATTTCTTAAAGACAGAAGAAGAAATACTGCTGCTAATGTTTATCAATGCTAATAAACTCCTTAATCAAATCCCTGTGGATTGCAGTGAGACCAGAGATGCATTTGGATCAGGGTCAGGGAACTGCATTTTGGAATGAGTGCTCTGACAAGTCATGGTGCACTTGGCAATCCCTGGAGTCAAATGAGGTTAAACAGCGAGCAGCAAAGGATTTGTGGATTCAGCCAGACTTCTCCATCGCTTTTGGTAAAGTTCATTCTCTTCATAGCTGAGGGGAACTCAAGATTCCTCATAATGTGCTGCAGGCACCTCAGAGCTGACCTCTGCTCTGCATTGTCCTGCTATCTCCTTTCCTTGCCTACCTGGTCAAGTGCCTCTGGATAAGATTATCCCCGGCTCTCCTGACAGGGAAGGTGGGCGCCTGCCTGTGCGGGGCGTCTGTGCCAGGGCTGCCGGGCAGGGAGGGAGCCCAGGGTGCCTTCCCTGCCCAGCCACACTGCACACAAACACACGGTGCCCTCCTTGCCCAGCCACACTCCACACAAACCTGGGGTGCCCTCCTTGCTCAGCCACACTCCACACAAACCTAAGGTGCCCTCCCTGCTCAGCCACACTGCACACAAACACGGGGTGCCCTCCCTGCTCAGCCACACTGCACACAAACACGGGGTGCCCTCCCTGCCCAGCCACACTGCACACAAACACGGGGTGCCCTCCTTGCCCAGCCACACGTTTCACAAACCTGGGGTGCCCTCCTTGCTCAGCCACACTCCACACAAACCTAAGGTGCCCTCCTTGCTCAGCCACACTCCACACAAACCTGGGGTGCCCTCCCTGCCCAGCCACAATGCACACAAACACGGGGTGCCCTCCCTGCCCAGCCACACTGCACACAAACACAGGGTGCCCTCCTTGCTCAGCCACACGTTTCACAAACACAGGGCCCCAGTCCCAAGGGAGGCGCCTGGACCCGCCGCATCCCTTGGCAGCAGGGCTGGGTCTTTATTTTCGGATGAAAAGAAGCAAAAGAAACAGTGGCTCTGCTTTTAAACATCTCTCCAAGTGCCTTTGTTGAGCTGGAGTGGTTCAGCCATCCTTGCCACCACCAGCAGCAACAAATTCCACATAATGATGCCTCATTTATGAGGCAATTGGTGAATTAGGGAGCAGAGACCGGCTCTTCTGCACTCAAAGAAACCTCCAGAAGGGTTATTTACCCACATCATCTCCCTCTTCCAAAAAATTCATTTATTTCAGAAAATCATTACAAATTGCTCAGCATTGTTTTAATCAAGTGCAACATTTCCAACGATCCACTGCCGTCCTTTTTTTTTTTTTTTTGCCTAATGGGACCACATTCCTCAACAATTAAATCATTTACTAATTCCTCCCCAGGGAGGCTGTCCTGTGCACCCAACAAGCACAAACCAACCTAACAGTTTATAGACAAGTGCCATAAAAGTTTAAATGGCAACATTTAGGAGAATTTTTATTTTGGTCTCCGTATTTACGTGAAGTATGAAAAGACAGCAGAGTTAAGGAAGTCCACTAAAGTAAATATTTTCAGTTAACTTGTTTTAAGTTCATCCCTCCAAACCAACCATGTAGATGCTGAATACAATAAAAGAATTCTTGGCGGTCTCTCAAAAGCGTTCAAGAGTCTGAGCTGGTTTTAAAGCTCAGGTTTTCCAAAGATGGATCTATGTGGATAAAACACTCCTCCTTCCATCAATGCTCAGCCATGATACAGTATATCCAGGATCCTCTACCTTTTTAAAGGTTATGCTTTGCAAGAAATAGAAGACAGTTCAAAGAATTTTGATTAAAAAACAGCACAGAGGTTTTCAGATTATCTGTGCATGATGGATAAAAGCCAAGCTCTGGAACAGGCATCCCAAGAGTAACTCTAGGATTCAAGGTCATCTGGGTGATGCCAGAAGTGATTCAAGGTGAAGAGACCAGCAAATAAGACCCAAAAATTATACTGAAACCCACATATTTTGGCTATTTATTTTAAGCTACATTTTTCCTTTGCTACTTCATGCAGCATCCAAGCAGGACAGCCCTCTGCTCTGCTCCCCACTGCTCCTAAGAGGGATTTGCAATAATTCCTGCAAGTCACAGGGATGGACACCAAGATGATTTTTCCTAGAGAAGCTGAGCAGACAGCTGGAACCACCAAAACCAGCAGGGTGGAAAGGGTCCAGTCCAGCCCTCACCTCAAAGGGGACCCCCTATACACAGAGCCAGCCTATCCCTAGGGGCTGTAACACCAACAGGGATTTCATAAACTTCCCCCATGACCTGGCAGAGATCTTTAAAAGCACACCACAACCCAACAGAGATGACAGGAGACCACAGCAGAGCTATGCCAGCATCTTGTTTTAAGTGCAAAAAAAGCAACATATCACTGTAGGTGAGTGAAATGAGAGCTTGGATGAGACACAGCTGGCTGAGTTCCCCATGTATGATCTCACATAACAGACAAAGGATCCAGCTAAGGAATATCAATATTCCTTGGGAGGATATAGAGGCTGATCTCAAAGGGTCCAAGCAAACTTCAAGCTTGTATCTGGGTGCTTGATGCAGAGATAGGACAGGAATCTATACCCACACCTGGACACAGTGTGAATCTGCCCAGGATACCTGGCTGCCTCATGCGCTCCTGCAGCTCCTGTCTCCTTTGCTTTCCATGATGGCACCAACACGACCCAGCCTCACTGCCATCCCACCCCAGCACCCTCAGTGCACCTCGGCCTTTGCACCCCTGAGCCCCATCTCCCTTGGCAAAACACTCACCTGGCTGAAGGCCATGCTCCGTCTCTTCATGAGGCTCTCAGCAAAACTCTAAAAAAGGCTGACCAAAAACACCAACAGAGCCCAAAACTACGACCTGTGGCTTTGTCTAACCATGGTTTGGCACGGTGTGAACAGCCAAAGGCACATGAGAACCCTGCAAAGAGAGACATCTCCCCCCTCTCCAAAGGGATGCCCATCCATGCCTAATGAGAAACTGCAATGCAAGACTTGAACAGCAGAAAGTAATCAGAACAACAACAATAATCCTTAAAGCACAGGTATTCATTTCATTATTTCATTTTTCCCTAGAAAAATCTCTGAGGAGTTTCCACCAAAACACTGTGGAGCCACTTGCCAGCTTCATGCAAATGGACTTGGACTATCCCTGTTCTCCCAAAATTAACTTCAGCCAGGCCAGATCCCCCCACAACTGGAGCCTGTGACTATTCCAGCTTGATGAACTCATGGAAGGGCAGTGGGAAGCAGCAGTTCCATAGGCTGCAAGTGGAATGCTGCACTCTGCAAGCAGTGGCTCAGGGATGATCTCATTCTGCTTGGACACTTCCCACCCAACACAGCTCAAACCACCTCATTTCCCTGCTCCTCCTGCAGCCCACAAACCACAGGTGGAACACAACTGACAGGAGACCCTGAAGCCATGAAAAACCCAATCTGACTTTGAAGATGATCCTGCTGGGAGCAGGATTTTGGACCAAGTGACTTCTTGAGCTCCCTTCTGACCCAGGTGAGCCTACGTTCCTCCATCAGAGGTAGCATTAAGATCATGGAATAAAAAGCCATTGCAGCTTGTTTGTTAGGAATAAAAAGCCATTGCAGCAAAGATGTGGAACTCCTACCTCACCTGTAAGATTTTCCCACAGGTACCTGAGAAAAAGGGATCCACAGATTCCTCCCCACAGACAGAAAAACACTACCACAAGATCTAACAAAACCACAACTCCTGATAATATTTTAAAAACAGACACAAAAATTAATTCAACTCTAAAAATCCATGTTCAATAGCTTTCCCTCCTGAATTTTCCTATTTTCTGAGGTCAAGTGGTTTGAGTTCCACTTTTAAAAGTTTAATTCCAAGACACCGAGGTTAAGACATTGACACAATCACAGGAGTGAGACATACATGTCACCATGAGGTTCAACCTGTCAAACACGGCACAAGATTTAATATTAAAGAGTCACAAAAAAAAAACAAAGACTATTCCATTTCCTTCTATTCCATTTCCTTTTTTTCCTGTTTTTATCCATTATCTGGAGAGAGTTTCACATGTTTGGTTTCTATAGTCTCAACTCTGAACACCTGTGCCTTCACACGTATACCCAAAACCTATGGAAAAATTTGGCCTGTGTAAAAGAAAAATAAAATTCCACAAAAACAATCTCAATTCCAATGATCCATAGATATCCCATCAGCAGCACTTTGTCCTTAAAATTTCATAAGAAGCCCAAGCTTTGTGATAATGCCAGCTATCTAACCTGAAAAGACAGCAGAGTATTTTTGTAGCGTGAAGCCCAAAGAATTATCAAGCTTCTCCCCAGAGCAGGGAATCACTCAGATACCTCCCAAATCTCCAATGCTACTGCTTTTGTCCAAAGGAATGCTAGAGAAAGTCTCCAATTTGCAAACTTGAACCGTGATCCTTTAAATATTTATGCTCATGTTTACTTTGTCGAGAGGGGAGAAATCCCGTTCGCTCGAGAGGAAGTGGAGCAAACGTCGGCACGCAGGACAAAGCCCGAGAAATTCAGAATGCTCTTTTCAACCTCAACGCACAAAAACCACCATGTTCCAAAGCTGAAACCTGCACCCAGCCCATCTCAGAGTCCAGGCCCAAGCTGGGGGAGTCATCAAGGACACAACAAACGGGGGTTCAACCCCGGCGTTTCGCGTGCTAGCGGGAACACGAATTCCCTTTTATTTACAAACTGAGGGGACACAGGAATTTCTGAAATCAAGTTTGACCGGCTAAGATGCTTCCAGTGGTTCAACGACCTTGTTTGCTCTCTCATAAATGTATTTTTAAAGGGATTGAGTTCAAAAGTTGCACGGTTTAGAGCAAGAACTAGAATTGGGCAGAAAATGGCCGCGCTACACTCACCAAAACCAATCAATCACCCCAAATGACTTCAGAAACTCTCTGGTCACACTCCAATGACAGAATCCCAGACTGGGACCTTAAAAGCTGGTCTTGTTCCGTCCTCTGCCATGGGCAGGGACACCTGCCACTATCCCAGCTTGCTCCAAGCCCTGTCCAGCCCGGCCTGGAACACTTCCAGAGATGGGGCAGCCACAGCTGCTCTGGGCAGCCCGTGCCAGGGCCTCAGCACCCTCTCAGCCAACCACTCCTTCCCAATATCCCACCTAACCCCACTCCCTGGCAGAGGGAAGCCTTTCCTCCTGGTCCTGGAACTACAGTTCCTGATGAAGCTGTACACCCCTTTCACACACTGGAAGTTTGCTCCTGGTTTCCCCAGACTTGAAGCAGTTAAGCTTCAGGACCACAGGACACTTGTGGTCTCAAGGCTGTCATGGTGAGCCCTGGGTTCCTTGCCAGTTTGGTGCAAAACCAGTGGAGGGACCAGCACTGTGCCTGTGCTCCCAGTACTCCCCCTGTTGACTTGCAGGCATGGGAAGGAACAATCTGTTCTTCCATCCAGAGCAGAATACTGCTCTGCCAGAAACCAAGCAGAGGATGAAGATTTCAAGTCCAGCCATACTTTGACATGAGCTAAATTAAATTAAGCTAAATTAAGGCTGCACAGGTAACTCGAGCTTCACATTTCCCAAGTGCCCGAACTCAGGTGCTTGACATTCTCAGCAAAACTGATCAATGCTCACAAAATGCACCATAAAGATCCCAGATACAAATAATTTAGGCATAAAGCATTCAGATTTTCCTAGCAAAGGATTCCAAAGGTTTGATTGTCTGAGTGGTTTAGTAGTGGTGTTTGTGAAAGATGCTGTAACAGCAGTAGTCGTATCAGGCATTTGATACCTTGGATCTGAAAATGCAGCTTCCCCACCCAAAATAAGGAGGAAAAAAAAGCTTAAAATGTGGAGTTGATAAATCATAACAGGAGCAGTGGATGCAGAGGACAAATAACTTGACAAAACAGATCTACATTTTAAATACACGATAAATTCCAATAGAGCTTTTTCCAAGTGCTGCTGATGGACACCAGGCCTTTCAACACAGAGGAAAAATCTCTAAAGCCACCCTGATTTATGCATTGATCACAATAAATACATAAATAAATAAAAAATTAAATAAAAATATGAAGTTGCATCATCATTGATAGCCCAGGAAACAAAAGCTTAATAGTTGTGTGCTGAGGCTGCTGAATTACCTTCTCTGCCATCAGCAACCTGACTGACAGCTTCCAAAATGGTATTGGGGATCAAAAATTACAGCCAGAAGGGAAGGCAAAGGCTGGTAGAGCCTTAATGGGGGAAAGAGGCATGGAAACCCCTCTTATTTTAATTAAATAAAACGTAAAAATGAGAAAAGCCATTGAACTGGGTGAGTTTACTCAAGGACATAGGGGAAATTGTGTGACTGTATGGCGAAGGGCTGAAAAGATGTTGTTCAGGGATAACACAGGCTCTGACCCAGCCAGAGTTTATGGATGAGGTCAGATTTGTAAGGTCGTGCTTAAGGATTCCCAACCCATCACCGCAGCATCCATGCACCTCTCCATGGGAACACACCGCTCCCCTGTCATTTCCTAGCAGTCCCATGGGACAAGAGTCAGGAAAGCATTTGAGCCGGCCAGAAACCCAATTCTTCACCTAGCAATCTATTTACAGAGCGATTTATTACAGCTCCTGGTTATCGACTGAGCGAGACACCGCGCCGGTTTTCCTCCCGTAGCAGCAAATCTCCTTCCTCTGCCGCTACGTGATTATTTTTTTGATCCGCCGATGGGCAGGGACCGCGCTGCAGCGCGGGATGGGAAAGCCATGATTTCTGCTGAGCTCACGCTGCCCACTTCATCACCCTCGCCTTGCTTTGGGGATGGGAAAACCTAAATGGAGGAGGAGGAAGCCGATCGAGAAGCAGGAGGGCGGCCAAAAACCCGGCTCCGAACTCACGGCAGGTCCTAGCGCAGGTCACGTCGGAGGGGTTTATTTTTGGGGGGGGGGATAAAGCAAAGGCCGTTTTGGCTACGTTTAGGAAAATTCCAGAAAGAAATATCGACTCTTGTAACCTGCGGAGGAGCAGTGCTCCCGCAGGAGTCCGGCGTGCCAGGGTGGGAACTGCCGTGAAGTCCAACACTGTGCTAAGCACACGCAGGTACAGCTCGTTCCGGCGGGTGGGAATGGCTGATGGGTGCCCGGGAACGGCTGATGGGTGCCCGGGAACGGCTCTGCGGGGCGGACCGGGCTGGCGGAGCCGCGGGGCGACCGCAGGCGTCCGCGACCGGCTCCCGTGGCGCTGCCCACAGCCGTGGCCTCAGGGCTATGGCACACTCAGGGCTCCAGCCCACGGCCCCACTGCTGACACTGGGGACGCCTCTGAGGTGAATCTCCTCCCCCCCAGGCTGGTTTTTCCATGTTCTGAGTGTCCAACGCACCCGCGATGGGGGTGAGCGGCACCGGGCGGTGAAACGCCGTGCACGGGGCGGAGGGGGGGGGTTACGCGGGGCCGCCCCGCACCGCGCACCCGCCGGGGACGGCTCAGGCAGGGAGGATCCCACACCACCGGGAGGACTCCGCGACACCGGGCAGACCCCACGACGCCGGGGAGACTCGCCCTGCTCCGCCGAACAAAGGCTCCGCCGGCCCCGCGATGCTCCGGCGGGGTTCAGCCTTACGACCCCCGCCCCGCCGCTCCCACCTCACGCGCGCACCGGAGGCCCCCGCCCCGCTCCGCTCCCCGCTGCCGCTTACCTGGGTGTCGGGGCGCGGCGCATCCCTCGCCCGCAGCCGCAGCCTCCGCCGCCGTTGAGGTGGGTCCCGAGGGTCGTTGGCTGAAGGAGGTCGGTTCCGAACAGATGTCCCGGGGGTCTGCGCTGAGGACGGTTGGTGCTGAGGAGCGTCCCAAGGGTGGGTGCTGAGGAGGGTCCCGGGGCTCGGTGCGGAGGGAGGTCCGGGGGTCCCGAGGACGGGTGTCGAGATGGGTGCCGGGTAGGAGGGGGTGCGGACGGACAGACGGGCGCTCCCTCAGCCGCCGCCGCCCGGGCGCTGCCCGACTGCCCGCGCGCGCGCGCCGCTCTCACGCGCCCGCCCGGCGGAGGCAGTCCGCGAGGGAGGCGCGCGCCCCGGCCCGCCCCGCTGTGGGAACGCCCACGGGCACGCTCCGTGGATACGCCCCCTGTCGTTACGACGCGACCGCTTTACGGCAGTGCACGGTAACCGAGCGGCGGCGGCGGCGACGGGCGATGAGGCGGCGGGTGAGAGCCGGGGGGACACGGGAGGGACACGGGAGGGGACACGGCGGGACACGGCGCCATTAAGGACCTGGCAAGGACCCGGCGCTGGGCGCCATGCCCGGGGGTCGCGCCGGCCGCAGCCGTCGGGGTCGGTGCTGGCCGGCCTCGGGCCCGGAAGCTTCAAGCCCGCGTTTTGAGGGGAAAAAAGGGTAAAATGGGTAAAATGGGTGAGGGAGCAGAGGTGAGTTACGGTGCTGTGGGTGGTCCCTGCTCCCACCGCAGCCAGGCCCTGACCCTGCGCCTGGCCCGGGTGCACCCTCTCCTGGCCCGTGATTCCCGTTTATTCCCACAAAAGCAGCGATGCGGTGAGCGGGATCTTCCCGGGGCTGCGGCGTGCTCCGATCCCGGCCCCGGAGCGCCGGAACACGCTCGGGGTCAGCACCGGGGGCAGCACCGGGGGCAGCAGGTGACTGCTCCTCCTCCGTGGGGCGTGGGACACCCGCATCGCCTCCCCTGAGCGAATTCCCACTGCTGACCGAAGTCCTGTCACCTGCAGGTCTTCCAGGCGAGTTCCATTCCCTGCCCGTGCTTCCCGCTGCTCCCTGGATCAGCCCCTGTCTGCGGGAGGTGAGAGGTGAGTGCAGCTGGTTCGGGATGGGAGCTGGGATCCCATCGGTACCTCCGGGACATTCCCGGTGCCCTCGCACATCCTCAGGCGTTCTGCTCGCTGAGGGGGGTTTTTCCTGTTAAACTCCAGGTTTTGGTCAACCCCATCCTGGAGAGCAAAAACCGTCGGGTGTTGTTCCTGTGGCTCTTGGTTTCATGCTGTGACACCAAGAGAGGTTCTGAGTTCGGTTACAGAGTCTGGTTTGGGGAATTTATCCAGAACACAGAAGTTTGGGCATAGTGAGCACAGAGCTTGGAGTATTTTCCTCTGAATTCAGCACTCATGGCCTGTTGAACCTTCAGAAATGGGATGTTCTTGTATCATACAAAAATTATAACCTACAGCTGCAGAAAGATTATTTATATTTGACAAAAAAGGAGACAACTACGCTTCCGTTCTGGTTGAATTGTTTAATTTTCTGTGAGTTTTTCCTCTGGCTCTGTCAGGAAACGCGTAAGTCCAGAGATTCAGGTGTCATCCAGCCTGGCTCCTGCTGGTAAATAGAAATTAATGTTCCTTGTCTGGTCTTGCTCCATTAACAACTATCCAGACATGGTATCTACACCTCATATTTCCAGGAAAAATGAATAGAAAGTTAAACCATAAGGTCTTTTGATCTTAAAAACCTTCTCTGTCCTTCCTCCTGCTCCATGATAAAGTCTGGATTTTTTGTGTTCCAGGTGACTATTTTCCTATTTACCTCCATGTTCTTAAATTTAGGAACAGGACTCTAGTGACGTGTCACCCCAAACTATTCACTCTGGAGCTTCTTAGCACCTTTAATTTATTAAAATAGACTTCAGGATTCTGATTCATCCTCAGTTCACGCTCCTTTTGCTCTGTCACGGCCTTTTTATGCTCAGTTACTGAGGAGTCTCATTCCTTGGCTCTCAAGTGCCTTCAGCAATTACCTGCAGAGGGTTGTTGTCTCTAGTGGTGTGAAAATGACAGGTTTGGGGTGGTTTTTGGTCAAGTACTGGAAAACACAGGCTTTGCATTGTGTCCGGACACGAAGGAGCTCCATCCATTTATGGATTGAACTCACACTGATGCCAGCAGCTAATTTGTTAAATTATTATAACTTCAGTGAGGGAAGCTTGACCTCTTGCCCTATTGATGCAGCACAGCACCATTTTCAAACCTGTAAATAAAATGATGGTGTTTGTATGGAAATGCTCCTTTCTCTCTCCCCGGTTTCCTCGTCTCAGCATTGGAAATGGGGCAGCTGAAATCCCTTGGAGGAGCTGAGGATCCCAGGGAGTTTGCACAAATTCCAACTACTAATATGCAAATAAAATGAACCAGCAAGACACTTGTTGGCAACCTCCAGCAAATGTTCCAGGCCTGTGCCAGTATTTATTCTTATTTTTATGGAAACTGAACAGAACGTGCCTGAGCCTTCAGGAAGAGAGTCCTGGCTGTGGCTGAGCAGAGCTGCTCCCAGTCCACATCAGGATTTCAACACTCCTCAGAGGCTCAGATCCAAGTCCTGGCTCCTCTGCAGATCCACCTTTAGCTCTCATGGGAGGTTCTCCCAAAGAAAGCCACCTCACCAGTGGCTTTTCACAGCCCCACCACTTTGTTTTGGTGCTCTCTGCTTACCTGACCTGGCTCTGAGGGAGCCTCCCAAGGGTTTTCCTTGGAGCTGCATGTGGTGAGTCATGCCACAGAACTCACAGGCAGTTTCACAAATACCAGATGGCAATAAAATTAAAAGTAGTAGCTAGTGGCAATTAAGCACTTGCACTCTCCTTCCTGACTGGAGGAACCTGCCAAATGTCATGACAGGGGAAAAAAAAAAAAAAAAAAGACAACTGTGTTTCTGCAGAGTGGAAAATTAACAGAGCACGGGACACACGCTTCCCTCGCCCTTAATCCCATTTGGATGGAGTGGAAAGCTATTGGCTGGACTTCTACGTGTCCAGGAGAAGATGAAGCAGAAAGAACACAATGTAAAGGAAAATCTGGGGCATTTCATGGGCACCTACAAGAAGTATTTCAGTAGTATTTCACCATGTTAAACCCCCCAAACAGGATATTTGGAGGAAGTCCAGATCTTTAAACCAGGCTATCTTCGGGCAGGCTGAGGAGTTGCTGGGATTCCACTGGGATTTCTTGTTTTTACACTACAAGGGTTTGCACCACGAGCTTGGCAATAGCTGGAGCTCATTAAGGTCGGAAGCGTGTCCAAATACCATTGTGTGTGGCTCACACATACAAGGGCTGCTCCCTTCCTCTGCTGACTCCTGCTCTCGGCATCTCTGGGATCCACCAGCCTCACACAAACTCTCACGGGCTGTTCATGGCCCAAGCACTCACCTCAGCCCTTCCTTCCGACCTCTTACACATGGACCATGCCTCATCCATTCTGCTCCTTGCCTCTCACGTGCCAGGGGGACCTTGCCAACATTTTTGAGTGATAAATCCCTTAATTTATGCATCCCGGGCCAGGAAGGGTTCTTCCTCATGATTCATGCCACAATAAGAAGTGTGAATCTACTTCTTCCTAACAGAGCTCTCCATTTGCTTCATTCTTCTTTATCATGATGGAATATTGGTGACTTATTTATAGTGAATCATATGAAAGTGATCTTACCATTCTGAGCTTTCACACAAGGCTTTCAGAAATCTGAAGATGTTTTCCTGCTGTCTTTGGGACAGAGGAGGGAAGGATGAGGCCAAAACCAGCTCCATGTAATCCGTGTCCCAAGTTGTGGCATTTCCAGCCCTGTCCTGGCCAGGAAAGGATCTGGAGGCTGAGGATGCATCACAGCACTGAGGAGCCTGGAAGGGCTGCAGGGTGTGAGAGCTAAAGGAAAACCAGGGTAGATATAGGGGCTCTAAATCAAATTTCCCTATGGAAAATCTCCTAAATCCTACTCTGGCTCTGTAGAGAGTTGCCACAAAGATTCCCACGGTCGGGAACTGGTTTGTTTGTGATCTCGTCCTGCTTTGTTACTCCTTACTCACAGCTGTGCCTCCTGTGCTGGCGGCCCAGCAGGTTCTCCTGGAACAGGTCGTGCCTCTGGCACAGAGCTGGGGCACTCTGTGCTTGGAGAAGGGGACCATATGTCTGTCAGACAGCCCAAAAAGGTTTTTATTTAGGGGAATACAGTGAAGCAAAGAGCTCCAGTGCTTGTCACTGCTCAGGTAAAACACTGAGACACCCAAACACCTCCTGACGTCTGGATCACTCCTGGTTTCTGTGCAGGAACTGCTCTGAAAATCCTTTGTTGTGTGTCACAGACATATTTTCTGAAAAATCCTTTCCTTAGGATTTTTCCTCCTGAGAAGCTGAAAGGCCTCAGGAACAAAATGTAAACATTGATTATCTGCTGCTGTGGAATGCAACAGGTGCATCTGTGATTGGTCTCATGTGCTTGTTTCTAATTAATGGCCAATCACAGTCAGCTGGCTCAGACTCTGTGTCCCAGACACAAACCTTTGTTATTCATTCCTTCTTTTTCTATTCTTAGCCAGCCTTCTGATGAAATCCTTTCTTCTTTTAGTATAGTTTTAATATCATATATATCATAAAATAACAAATCAGGCCTTCTGAAACATGGAGTCAGATCCTTGTCTCTTCCCTCATCCTTGGACACGGTCACAGTTGTGGGGTTCAGATCCTCAGGACGGAAGGTTGATCTCATTGGGGCCACAGCAGGTTGCTGCTTAACCCAGCACTGTGTGTTCTCCATCTGCTCATGGTCCTGCAGATACCCATCTGGGAATCCTGGGCTCACTGACTGCTGCTGAGCAGGAACTCAGGTGTTCGCTGGGCTGTCTGCAGGTGTGGGCTGTATCCTGACTGTGATCCAATCCCCACCCCGTGTTCCCCTGTCTGTTGCAGCTGTGGCGGAGCCCTCTGGCAGCCCAGGATGGATCCCGTGGTTCTCAGCTATGTGGACAGCCTGCTGAGGCAGTCGGACGTGGCGCTGCTGGAGCCCCCGAACTGGCTCAACGACCGCATCATCGGCTTCGCCTTCGAGTACTTCAGCACCCAGCAGTTCCAGGAGTTCGGCCAGCGCGTGTGCTTCATCAGCCCCGAGGTGGCCCAGTTCATCAAGTGTGCCCTTAGTCAGGAAGAAATAGCCATATTCCTCCAGCCCCTGGACCTCCTCTGCAAGGAGCTGCTGTTCCTGCCCATCAATGACAACTCCAGCCAGGCCGCTGGGGGCACCCACTGGAGCTTGCTGGTTTATTTCAGGGACAAGAAGTGCTTTGCCCATTACGATTCCCACAGTAAATGCAACTCTGCCCATGCCAAGCAGGTGGCAGGGAAACTGGAGGCCTTTCTGGGAAAAAGAGGGGGCAAATGCACCTTTGTGGAGGAGAAGGCGCCGGCACAGCAGAACAGCTACGACTGTGGGATGTACGTGATCTGCAACGCCGAGGCTCTGTGCCAAGGCTACTTCCAGGGCAGGATGGAGCCTCTGCTGCAGCTCCTCACCCCCTCCTACATCACGCAGAAAAGGTCAGAGTGGAAAGCTCTCATCACAAAACTGGCACAGAAGTGATGGGGATGCACCTCCAGCCCCCCAAAAACTGCCTTCCCAGTCCAAGAGGCAGCACCCCCAGTGCCTGAGGGAGATGCCCATGCACAGGATTGTCCCAAAGAAAAAGAATGTAACCCCTCTAGCATGGCTACACCCCCCAAACACCCCGTTCCCTCCAGGAAAAGCCTTATTCTCCTCTTGAAATCACCGGCCTTTCAGCTTCTAATGACAAGAGTCACTTTGCTTTCAAAGAAACCCTCTCCATGGTAAATTTTTACAGTAATTGCTGTGGCAAAACAGGTTGCTAAAGAGACTTCTCCACCTGTGCCCAGCAGGCAGCACACCCTCATTAGGTGGCTTTAGTTGGCTCCAGGCATTGTCCTTCCAAGCCAGGTTAAGCAAATGCTCTTTAAACCCAAGCCCCCGAGTGCTTTATCGTGGACAGTTCTAATTTGTGCCTCCTGCTAGTGGTATTGGAGAAATGTAGGATTCAGAAGCCAGGATTTTGTACCCCTGAAAATGTGACATTGAGATGTCACTGCAAAAAGATGAGACTGCAAAGGAAATGCTACAATTAACTTAAGAACAGGGCAAAATCAAAGTCATTTTTCATCAGCCAGGTGCTCCTCAGCCACACAGCCATGGCTTTTTTTGGTCCCCCGCCCCTGCTTGTTCTTATTGCAAATTAAAACCTGACTCTGAACTGCTGCAAGATTAATAAGAAGCTGAGAAAACCAATCCTAGGAAAAGAAACTTAATTGAGATGAAAAGCAACACTCACTCTTTGAAGTTTGGTGTTTTTCATTAGGATTTTAGGTCGTCTCTGTGCGGGGAGGGTTTGTCAGTGCTCCCCAACCCTTGTTAGCGGTCGCTGCTCATAACACAAAACCAGTTCTGTTACTTGAGAGGAAAAAAAAAACAACACACTAGGGAGAACAAAAGGACAGAGTTTGAGGTATAAAAGCCAAAGATAACTGCGGGCTCCTTGAAGTCCTTAATGCACTTCAGAAAATTGAAACACTTCTCTTCTGTGCTGGATGATGGCTGGGATCCTGGAGTGCATCCTCTCCTTAAAGACATGCTTAGCAGTGTGGAAAATAAAAATTAAACTGAGATGTCATGGCAGGATAAGGAATAATCTCTCACCTGGTGAGAAGCAAAGAGCAGGTTGCTCAGGTGGTGTCTAGCAGAGCAACCACACCCCTACCTGAGGAGGGAAATCCGGGTTAAATACAGCCCTTGAGGAAGGATTGCTTTTAACCTGGAGCTCTTCCCCACCAGTGTGTGCAGCAGCACAGCACAGAGGGGATGGAGGGCTTCACCTTCCCCTGCTCCAAGGGAATGTCAAGAAATCAGCCCCAAAACACCCTCATGGGGCCTGACAAGGGTTGGGGCCGTTCCCCTCCCTCCTAGCACTGCCTGGACAGGAGAGCAGCCTCCAGCACCAGCCCTCTGGAAAACCCACTCAGCTGGAGCCAGAACAGGATCCAGCTGCTGGCTGAAGGGATTCCCTTTGGACTCTGAGGGGCTTTGCCAGAGCAACATCACTGCCACTCCCAAATCCCAAATAAAACTCAGACCAAACTGTGTTTCCTGGCGTAATCCAGTCCTTGGTGTCCCTGCTCGTGCTGTGGTGCAGTGTAACAGCATGGTGGCTCTGACTCATCTGTCTGACAGAGCTGCCTTGGCTGATTTAATCTCCCAATCCTATTTTTAGATTGGCTTGGGCTGGGGAGGGAGGAAGACAGAGAAGATGGGACGGTGGGTGTGACATGGGCAACAACAGGGGGATGTGAGGGCAGGGGCTGTGCTCACCCAGCACCCCCCTGTGCTCACCCAGCACCCCCCTGTGCTCCTCAGTGCTGTTTCCAGGCCAGCAAGGTGAGTGTCCAGGGATGTTCCCTGCACCCAAAGCTTTTACATGGCATTTCTTTACACAAAGAAAAGCAAATAGGCTCCAGCAGGATGTCACTGGGACAGCCAACATGCACCAAACCAGGCAGATGGGAAACAAAACCAGAGCCTTGCAGCCACATCCTGGCAGCAGAGCCCTCCCACAGCACACTGTGGCTTCATCCCAGTGCTCCTCCAAACCTCCTGCATGTCACTGCACCCATGGCTTGTCCCACCACTGGCTTTAACCAAGGGGTCTTGAGAGGAGATCACATCCCTGGCTCGGGCTCAGCACCTGCTGTTGGAGGACCCTACAAACACCAGGCTGGGCACATCAGCCCAAACTCCCCCCAGTCCTCAACCTCTATACCTCTTTTTGTGGCTAGGAGCCCACTTTGAGGTTGGACTCATTAAACACCAACTTGTTTGTTGGAAAAACAATCCTAAACCCATTTCCACCATGTAAATGAGCTGGGTGAGTCCCTGGCAGGGACAGGATGGTGCCTTTCATTCTCCAGGTCACCCACGGAATCAAAGGCTCCGACAGCCCCATAATGCCGGGGCTTTGAATAAACCAGACCTGGGGTGCCAAATCCCGCCCAAAACAGGTGACACCACCCCTGTCCCCACTTAACCAGGGGCACCGTGGTTTTCAGTGGGGCCATTTTCATGCATTTTGCTGCATGATCCAGACCTGGGAAAAGAGTGGAATTGGGTTGTGGATGTGCAGTGAGGAGGAGGAGAAAGAGGAAGGCTATCCCTGCCCACCCCAGCTGGGCGGGGCTGTAACTCAGCTCCCTCCCCCGCTGTCCCCAGGGTGGCCCTGCCACCAGCGCGTCACATCCCGCGGTCTCTGCTGCCATCTAGTGCAGGAACCGCCGTGGCCCCTCCGTCCGGAGCATCCCTGTCCCCTTGTCCCCATGAGAGGACGGGCTGTGCCCATGTCACTCACAGCCTAGCACCGCTGTGGAGGACGCTGGTAAGAGAGTGATGTGCTAGAAAATCCTGGGTTTATTGTAATTCCATTTAAAAGCCGTTCCAAGCCTGGAGCGAGCAGTGAGCTCTTCCCCAGGGCGCTGGGATTTGGCCCCGTCAGCACTTGTAGTTCCCAAAAAAACAGGAAAGAAAGGAATCACACTGGTACCACCTGCCACCCCAGGGTGCTCCCAGGGGGCTGAGGGACAAATCCTGTGAGACAGATCCTGCAGCACTCAGCTCCATGCGGTGACAAGGTTGGCAGAGCCAGGGCACAGACACTGCACTCTGGGACATTCCCCAGTGCCAGCCATGGGCTCCTCTCCAGCGTCCCCATGGAGTGAGCAGGACTAACAAAGTTCACCTGGGCCAGGTGTGAACCCCAGCGAGGACACCCGGTCTGGGGGACCTTAAAGTGCTTTGCAAGGGATGCACACACACACACACACACATCCCCCTCTCTGAGCTCAGTGCTCCAGGAGAGAAGGGCTGGGCAGCCCTGGCTTGAACCCCACCCTTGTGTGTGGGATAAATGACACCCCACAGGGCTGGTGGGACCTTCCTCCCCATCCCCACAGATCCCTGTGCTCAGGGCCATTCCTCCAGGAACATTCCCAGGGATACTGAGACAGGGACAAACAGGTGGGTTCTCCCAGAGCAGCAGTGGCAACTCATCCACATTTCTGGGGGTTCCTGGTGAGCCCAAGGTCATCTTTTAACAAGAAAAAAACAAGCCTGAAATAAAAACCAGCATCCATCTTAGCAGCAAGTTCTAAGGGAAGGTCCAAGTGCTCGGCAGCCCCGAGCCATTGTCCAGTGCTACAGCACAGCAGTGTCCCAGGGAGAAAACAGGTTTCCAGTGGGATGGGGAGTTGGCACTGGTGGCCAGAACCTGGCTGGAAAGTCCCACCAGGAGCAAGTGCCCAAAGGAAGAGAGAAAATATTTGGTCCCATTTTACCAGCCGAGGGAAAGCCGGACCAAATGTAACAGCCACGGTTGGGAGGACACAGCACCGGGATCCATGTGCAGGGTGCCACCAGCTCAGTGTCCAACCTCAGCCAGCACCTGGGAACAGTCACCTGCAAGCAGGGAGTGGGGGAAGATGGGATGAGTAACTGCAGAGGCTTTGTATCCCATCCCAGTGCCTCTTGATGTCCTCAGCCCAAGGAGATTCCCCTCCTGTCCATCCCATGTTGATGCCCACGGCCTGAGTCCCCAGGAACAGCCCAGCTCCAAAGAAATGTCCTGGTGCTTCCTACAACTGGAGAACCAGCCCCAAACCTATGAGGAAACCTCTTCCCAAGCTCCAGAGTCTCTGGGACAGCAGAGTTTCTCAATCACTCAAATTGATGGTTGATGGGATCACCTCTGGTCTGGACATGGCACTGTGGGTTCTGTCACTGGCCAGCCCAACAGCAGGCCCAGGATAAAGGACAAAGCATTCCTTAGACACATCACAGAGTGGATCCATTCCTCTTTGCACCCACATTCCTTCAAGTCCTCCACTCATGTCCCTCCACTGTGTGTCCCAACATGTCCCTGAGGGTGCCTCACCTCCTGTGCCCGCGGGAGAGGTAATCCCGGTTCAGGGAGCAGAGTTGCTGCTCCAGACGGAAGATGCGGAATGCCAGGTATGAGGAGGACACCACCAGGAGACAGATGCTGGGAGCAGAGGAACAACCAAACACCCCGTTGAGACTGAGACTGACATTCCCAGTGTCCCCCCAGCTTCCCTGTGCCCTCAGCACACTTACAGCACGATGAAGATCTTCAGGAGCTGGTAGTCAGAGGGTCTGAGCTCTGCCACGCAGCTCTGCTCCACCTCCAGCTCCTCCTCGGTGTTTATTGCACTTTCTGAAAGCAAACCCAGAGTCAGCGACACAGACACACTTGGCTGATGCTCCTGCTCCTCCAGCAACCAGGAAACATCAAATATTCCTCCCTCATGGGCTCAGACCCTGCAGCCAGGAGACCCCAGGACTCCATTGGTGACTCCCAGCCTAATCTGTAAGGCAGAATTCCCCTGCAGGAGAGCAGCTGATGGATGAACACACTTTTATGGAGGTTATCACCCCTCACCTGAAACCAGTGGCTCCTCAGAGGTGAAGGAGCTCTCCTTGGTGCTCAGGCTGCTGACAGAGGTCCGGTGGATGCACTGGTAGTTGGCATCTGGCAGTGACAGGGACAGTGAGGTAGGTGACACCTTCCTCCACTTGCCCTCGGGGACGATCACCTCCTGTGGGAACAGTCCTGGTGAGCCATGAATGAAACCAGCAGTGCCACAGACATGGTGGGGCCAGATTCAAACTCAAACCTTACAGTGTCTCCATGGAGCACCAGCACTTTCAAAACATCCTCCAGAGGGAGAGCTGGTCTTCCATGATGGCTCCATGGGAATGCAGGTTCCTACTACCAAAGAAGGACCTGCCCATGCACCCCACACCTGCCCCAAATACCAGCTGCTGCCTCCTCCACCCTTGAAGCTCAGGGCAGTCACCTGGAATTCTCCAGCATACCCCAAATAGGGAAAAAAAGTGCCCCAAAAAAGACAACAAATCAAATGGCATGGCAGCTGGCACAGAGAGGGGCTCCCCCAATGGAGAGTTGCCAGGGCTGGAGCTGCCAAAGGGCTGCATCCCACCAAAGCACCAGGAGATGCTGCCAGATCAGCCTGGGTCACTCCTGATTCAGACCATTCACTCCCTTGAAATGAGCCTTTAACCTCTGGGATGTCACCAGACCATGGGTGACATCCCACCTGTCACCCTCTGGTGCACCCCAATTGTCACCTCCTGTACCCAGCATGAGGCTCAGGGCCAGCAGCCATGGAAGAGCCCCTGCTCCAAAGGTGCAGGATATGGCCCCCATGCTCCTGGATCATGCCATGGCTCAGCAGGTGTTTCCCTCTTCTCCCATCCTACTCATCCTGCAGACTTTTGGGTAACTCAGCCACATTCCCAGCCTGTTATCCAACAATCCCAGCTGTGAACAGCAGCAGCCATCAGGGAGCAGAGTGGTGGCATTTTCCACATCACTCTGAAGTTTTTCTGTCTATAAACAGAGTCACTGGCTGTGCTCAGCCAGTCCTCTTGCCCCATCTGCTCCTGCCAAGTCTGGGCTGAGGGTCCCAGAGGATAAGCTGTGATAGCAACAGGCACATCCCTGCACCCTTTGATGGCACCAACACCAGAACCAGCTCTCTCCCACCTCTCTGAGCAGCCACCAGACAGTGTCAAACCCACCAAAGGCACCAGGTGGGCCCTCTCCACCCACATGAGGTCAGGGGGTCTCTCTTCTCCTCCCCCAGAGCTGCCCTGACCCTCACCAGTGACACAGAGTCCGGCTCCTCCGACAGCTCCTTCAGGCTCAAGCTCTTCTTACTGGAAACCTGGATGGGGAGGAAAGGATGGGGCATTACAGTGCCAGCCCTCCCTGCCTCAGCCTCACCCACAAAGTGGAATTTGGGCTTTTCTGCTGAGACTATGAAGAGCAGCTGCTAGAACTTATAATCTGTTCTGGGGCATGAGGAAAGGGCACTGCATCACTGCCTCCCACCACAAAAACCTGGTGGGGCCATGGTTGAGCCAAGGGCTTCCATGGACAAGATAAAGCATCAGGGGGTAAAAAAAAGAAGGGTACATCTGGGCAGAGCCCAGCACATTTCAAAGATTAAGTCCCCCAGTTTGGCAACAAGGCTGAATCATCCAAATCATTGCCCTGGCACAGCTGGCACACACCCTCCTGGGCAGGGCAGGGCTCCTGCACAGCTCCCCATGTGCTTCAAAGTCAGGGAGAAGAGGTCTCCACAGTCATCCTCTCCAGCTCAAGGGCTGATGGACATCTTCCCCCACTTAAGTTAAATTCTTTTTTAACTTTGTACCATTCTTCCACCCCTTAAAACTTTAGATCTCGGCAAAAGGCATCAATGTGCAGAGTGGCAGAACAAGTATTACCACCAGATTATAAATAATTCATACCCACGCCCTGAGAGAGAGCAGAAACTCGGAGCTCTGCCTCATCCATGACCCAGAAAAGCCCACGGGGTCAGGATGTGCCCAAGGCATGGCTCCTGCCCCTCTTCCCATCCCTTCTGAGGAGTGAGGATGCTGGGAACTGGAGAGGGCTTTGGGAGCAGTCCAAAGCCTTGGAGGCAGTGATGAAGAGCAGGTGCAGAGCCTCAGGCCATGGACACATGGTGGGACACAGAGTGGGTGGGTACCTACCTGCAGGTGGGTGCAGACTCTCCTCAGGACATCATAGACACTGTCACGAGAGATGAGGGATACAAAGATGTACTGCAAGAGAAAGAGGTGAGCTGTAGGGAGAGATTCTCCCCATCCTGAGTCCATTCTCCCCAGGCAGGGACAGGCAGAGACATCATGCCCTTGAATCTCCCCGTTTTCAGGAGCCACTGTGTCTCCCCCACAGGCATTTCCCTGCGGAGCTTCCCTGCTCTTATTTTTGCAGCCTGCTAAAACCTGGACCAGATTTTTTTGGGGCCAGTCTTGCTCAGCTGCTGTTCCTACAGCTTTCCCATGCTCAACCCAGAGGGACACGGCAGCAAATGGGGCCAGGACCTACAGAAAACATCCCCAGGGGTAGAAGGGACACAGGGCCACACTCACCATGCCTGACACAGAGCCCCTGGGTGACGTGCAGTGCAGCCACATGTGGCTTTGGATGCCCAAATCCTGCCCCGTGCCACTCCCTGCTAAAACCCACCTCCCAAATTCCACAGGAATAACTGCCTCCCAGCATTCTGCAGGAACAACCCCCTCCCTGGCAGGGACAGGCAACACTCAGTGCTGGCAGCAGCACCTGGGCAGGCAAGGACTTGGACACACTGCATCAGCTCACTGCAGCCAACAACATCCAACGGGAATTAAAAGCTGGAAACGCAGCCCTGTATCCAAGTTTTCCACCAGCTCTGGCTGAACTCCAGCCCAAACCCTTTCCCTGCTTGTGTTTAAGGAGTTTAAAGGTTTTACGTGAGCCTGGCAGGGATTTGTCAGGCTCGACCGAGTTTCACTTGGGCTTTGCTTCGTCCAGGAACAAAGTGAAATTCAGGAACAAAAGCAAAGCTGTGGTGTTTGCCCTGGCTGGCAACCAGCACAGAGAGCAACTCTCACTTCCTAACCAGGGATGGGAACAGCTTCGTTCACTGCTCTCTAACCACATCCAGTTTGGAGCAGGGCATCTGCTGTGTGTTGGTGTTACCTTTCTGCTGGCAGTGGTGGTGATGGCCAGGCCGTTGGGCAGCAGCCGAGCCGTCTTGTGCTTCTTGATCAGCTGCACAGACACCACTGGGATCACCACCTGCAGGGCAGGAACACCAGGATGGACACAGCACAAGCATCATCCAGCCAGCCTCCCTAACACCCACCAGGAGAGCCCCCCATGCAAGCCCAGGGAGGGTGAAGAGCAAGGCAGGATGTTATTTTTGGCAGGGTAACTTTGCCGAAAGCTCGAACTTCCTTCAGGTATTTGTTTAAAGCATCACATATAAATAATTCAGTCCTTCAGCCCAGTTTTAAAGGAAGTCGTCTCTGCCCAAGATCCCCGTCAGCCACAAGACTAATGGGGAAACATCAGATTGTAAATCAAGAAGAAAAGCCAAGAGGGATTCAAATCTCACCCCCCCTAACACCTTTGATCTTCCTTCAAGCGCCATTGCGGCTGGAAGGAGGTTTTGCATCAGAGAATTTTAAATCAAACCAGTATTTGGTATCCCTAGGCTGATGCCACAGATCATCAGAGTGGGAGGCACGGCCATGCTCCCCTTCCTATTGGAGGTTTTTGTTGGGATTTTGGTGGTGTTTGGGTGAAGCAGGGGATGAGCTGTGGTTACAAGCCCTGAGGGACCAGGGTGGGCTGGTGCCCACGTTACCTTAATGTCCTTCCCAAAAAGGTTTGCGTAGAAGCAGAGCCAGTTGGGGGAGATGTAAAGCCTTCCCTGGATGAGGATGTCTCTCTGGAGCGCGCAGGAGCAAACTGCAAGGCAAGGAGAGAACCGTGGCAATGCCTGTGCCAGATCCTGCCGCCTCCGTGCCCATCCCTCACCCTGGCACCCACCTTTCAGCACGCTCTCCTCCGTCGGGATGTCCTTGAACAGCTTGTGATACTGGGAGTTGTACTTGCTAGCGGCCTGAAAGCAAAGCAGAGCAAAGTTATCCGGTGACCTTGCCGATAAGGAGACCCAAAAATCCCCATCCTGCAAGAAAACCTCCCTCTGCCCGCACCCGGGACCGGCGCACGGGGGTCCCACCGGGCTGGGAGCAGGAGCCCCGACGGATCAGAGGAAGGCTGGATGATCCAGCACCCGGCGAAGGCTGTGCCATCCTCCCGGATTAACATTTCCCTGAATAGCTACAGGGGGCTGCTGAGGAGCCTGTTCTCTGCCAGGCTCATCTGCAGGCAGTTTGTTTTGCCCAGCAGTTTCTCTCCTCCTCCTCCTCCTCTCCCTTATCCGGGACACGGTGACAGCACTTGCTTTGCGCCCATCGCGCCGCGCCATCCAGCTATTTATATTCCCGGCGCCGCTTCAAAGCCTGCCGGCAGCCGCCGCGGGAGGCTCGGCAGCTCGGCCCTGGAACGCTCCTGTGGCCAAGGTAAAGCTCCACAGCGCTTCAATGCCTTCCATAAATCTGCTCAGCTCTCTGCTCAACTGGTCCTGTAAGGCAGCTTTGTGCCCCCTGCCCTCGGGATGCTCCCCTGGGACATGGCTGTCCCACAGCTCCCTCCACCAAGGGAGGAGCTGCCTTGCCAGGGGGCAGAGAAGGCTGGCACAGCAAGGCTGGTTGGTGGCAGCCACGCAGGCAGAGTCCTCCTGCCCACAGGTACAAGGTCACCTCTGCTCTGAGCACCTTGTCACAGGATGAGCTGGCCCTAAGAGGATCAAGGCGCAGCAGCACCTGCAGTTGGCTCAGACACCTCCCAGAGGGATGCTGGGATGGTGGGGGTGCCAGTGGGAGCATTCCAGGAGAACGCAGAGGGCATTACCCCCTGGTCCTAGCACAAATCCACTGCTGGCCCTGTCACCCTCCCAGATGCCTCTGAGGAAACTGAAAAATGTTTTTCTCCTTCATTTTCTTCATGGGAAAAGGCAAAATGTCACTTCCTGTCACTCCTTCCTCTTCCAGAGCATCTCTTATCGGTAGATGGACCAAAACCATCTAGTTTGGGCATAATTTGAACAAGCAAAAAGGTTCAAATGGACAGAAGTTTAACTGCTCGCAGTTAACATTTCCACTTTCTCCTTTGCTCTGGATGGAAAATACCGGAAGCGTTTGCAAGGCAGAGCACAGGCCACACAAAACCATCACCAGGTCTCCTGAAATTAAATGCTCTGCCCCACAGGTAGGCTCCTCCTGGTGCAACAGGCTTCAGCACTCCAGCCTGGTCATTCCCACAGCCAAAGGCTTACCACTTCCCTGTGGCATTTCTTGATGTCCTCATCCTTGAGGGCTTCGTTCAGGCGGAGGCTGGAAGGAAAAACAACAATCACCAGGTAAGCAGAGAGCCACAGGTCTCTCACTTGCTCCCTAAAACATGTGTGCTGCAATATGAGACACAGAAAATTGTACAGGGCTGAAGAGAGACCCCCAGGAAGCCACACTTTGGGTGTCTCCATGATTTACCATGGCACTGGGCATTGCTAGGGTCAGTACTGGCTGTTGAGGGCTGATCTCTGGTGAAAACCAGTGAAGGCACTAGGACAAGGTAACTCACACACACCCCAGCTCTGGGGGAAGGAGCCCAGAGCTGACCTGGCAGCAGCTTAGGACAGGTTGGGAGTGGAAATGTGCAGCTTTGGCGGCTGGGGCAAGGATTCCTGAGGGAAAGCAGAGGCAGGAATTTGGGAATGTGCCTGAGCAGGAGGGTGGACTCAGCTTTGGTCGTGCACAGGGATATCCATCCACGTCCATCCCATGGATTGGGGATTGCTCTCTCCAAACCATGGAGAGAGCAATATCCTACCAACACCCTCAGCAGCAGGAATACCATCCCCTCCCCCAAACCCCTGTCACTTCCCTGCTTTTATATCCACAATATTTCAGGGAGAAAACGAAGCTGCCCCCTCCCTGTGCCCTGCCCTAGCGGGAAGGCAGCATTCAGGGTTTGAAGACAGCAGGAAAGCCACAGCAGGAGAGAAAAGAAAGAACACTCAACCACAGACAGACCCTGGGATGCTGCTCCTCACCTGCCGTCGAGGGAATCCAAACTCTTCTGCTTGTGGGTCACCTCCAGCTTCTCACGACCGTGCCTGGGCTCGGGGCTCTTCAGGGGAGCGGCCTTCTCATGCATGGGCGTGGCACTGCAAGGAGACACTGTCAGCCCCCCAGGGAAAGGGGAAAAGGGGTCTGGAGCTGTAAATCTGTTCCCTTCAATCCCAGCCTGCACACAGACGGCAGAATCTGCCGCTCAAGGACGGCAAGAATATTTCTGCTATTTCTCGAGTCACGTGGAGATAAAAAAAAAAAAAGTCATTTTTCTGCCAGGGACTCCCCAGTGCTCAGAACAGAGCAGCCAAATTGCTGTGGCTCCCTGAGATAACACCCTCCAAAGCAGAGACTCTGCTCCTTAAGGGCTGGAGGTTGGGATGGGAGAAACCACAGGTCTACAAAACTCCTAGGGGGGATGGATTTCAGCCAGGGTCTGCTCCTCTTGGTCAGCAAACACCATCTTCCCAGGGCAGAGCCATCACCAGGCACCTCAGAGCCAGTTATTTACCATCGGGAACGTTATCAGAGGTGCTTATCAGCCACAGCAGGTAAAGTAAACACGGGCCCAGCGCCACAGGCAGGTTATCACCTAGCAGGCCACAAAGGTGACACTTCCACCCTCGGCAAACCACTGCCGGATATTGCTGCGGCGCTGGCAGCCAGGCAGGGCACGATCCCAGGGGACCGGTGGCAAGGCAGAGCCAGCAAACAGCCCCAGAGCCATGGAGAGGAAATGATTGCAGGGAAAGCGCTCAGCTCCCCAGGCAGGGGGCGATGGCAGAGCAGGTGGGGCGGCGGCAGGACAGGATGAGCGGCAGCAGGCGGGACAGGCGCAGGGCTGGAGCACAGCCCGGGGCCCACGGGGTGATGCCGTGGCAGTGCGGCAGAGCCCAGGCCGAGGAGCCAACCAAACTCCCTCTGCTCTGAGAGCAGCTCCTTCCCCACCTAGACACAGCCTGCTCCTTCTCCGAGGGGCTCATCTGAGAAAAACCCATGGAAATAATCCCCTCAACTCGGGAAAAGCCAGGATAGGGGTGCTGGATCCCAGCAGCAGGATCCCAGCCCAATGGGCTGAGAGCTGAAGCTGTGTGAGCTCCCACATCCCCACAGCCTCAGAGCCCTGACCAAAACACTGTCCAGGTGCAATGGAGCCCATCTGACTCCCAGCTGGAGGCACAGGGAATGCTCCCACAACAGCTAACACATCCATGGGGGCATAGGAGAACCAAACAGAAGTCACTGGTGCCGTGTGGTTGGAAACAGGCTGGGAAATAGCTCCTGGATTCCCACAGCCACTGTTGGCAAAGACCTGCCTGCACAGTCCTGGAGTCCAAGCACTGCGGGGATGTGATGGACACACTGACGCTGGGGGTTCTTAGGAGCTCAGATCAAAGGATGTGTCAGGAAGGAAAAGGAGACCTTACTGACAAGAAGCACCAAATAACAAGAAGTATCAAAACAACATCCCCTGGCATAGCACCAAAAGGTGTTTTCCCAACCTGACTCCTCAGGCATCCTCTGCCAGGGGATGCCAACCTGCCCTGAGGCTGAAACTCCTATCATGGAGGCACCAAAGCCTTCATGTGCCCTTCTCCCATGCTGAAAAGGGGCTCTGACCCGATCTGGAGCCTCCTTGTCCAGAGCTCAGCACTCTCTGGCTTCCCTCACGTCATCCCTTAAATCCACGAGCGCCTGCACTGCTTAATCCGGGTGAGCGGATTTATCCCCAGCCGGTGCTGACACCAAGGGGCACCACACAGGGATCGGGGACCTCCGAGGTCACCAAACACACAGAAATCCCCTAAAATGAGAAAAAACACAGGCTGGAAAGCACTTGGAAGTGCTGCATCCTTGTTTTCTCTCCCTCTCGTGGCCACCATCAGGGACAACTCCTGGACACAGTGCTGACTCTGGGGGAGTCTGGGGGCTGTGAGGAGCATCCTCAGCCCCAGCAGGGACATGGCAGGAGCTGCTTTGTCTGCTCTGTCCAGATCTAGGTCCTAGATGCATCAGGGATAGTACCCATCCAGAGTTTGGGAGCGCAGGGTAAGGCTGGGCTCCAGGCACAGCGAGGTTTCCCTTCCAAGAGGCACTTCCAGTGCCAGCACAGTGAGGAAAACACTTTCTAGTAGCTCATACTGTAACTTTCCTCAAAGAATTTGTTCAGCACCAAACTGCTCCTGAGGTAAACTCACCATCCCAAGTGTCCCAAAATACAAGTGGAACAAAACCAGAGTTCAGCACTCCGGAGAGGAGGCAGAGAGGGTTGGTGTAGAAGTTCCCAGCAAATTGAAAACAATCCAGCGAACTGATGCCCCTTTGCCCATTCCTAACACCCCCTCCCCGCCCACACCGGCTCCCCGAACCCCCGGTTTTGCCAGACGAAACGCGGTGCTTCTCCCTCCCACGGGATCGGCATCTCCCTTCCCTTACGCGGCGCTGGGATCCAGCCTGGAAAAGGTCCGGCGCGAGCCCCTCCGTCGGCGAGCGCTTTCCGCTGGATCCCTTCCCCGCTGCCGGAGAAACGCGCGGCGGAGGCCGGAGCGAGCCGGGCAGCGATCCCGCCTCCCGTAAACCCCAGGAGGCTCAGAGGCGGAGGGAGGCACCGGCGGGCGGGCGGCCGCGGCCCGAGCGAGCCCGGGCGGGATTCGGCGAGCTGCCCTTGATCCCGGCGTCCAAGGTCATTTCAGTCCCGCGTGTCGGAGCTGGAGCGGAGCCACCCCGGGATGCTGGAGAGGAACGGCCGGAGCCGAGCGGCGCTGGCAGGAGAGAATGAGGCGCGACGTCAAGGCCGGAGGGAGCCCCGCGCGTCTCTCCCGCGATGTCCCCGGTGCTCCCCGCCCCGGGAACCGGGGGGTCACGGCGGGGACAGAGCCGAGACCCGGGTCCCGGGATGCCCGCAGGTCAGAGGGTCTCATCTCGCCGGGAGCCGCTCCGAGCGCCCCGCGGCACGGAGGGAGGCGACCCCCGGCCTGCGGGGCTGTGCGGGGCACGGTGGGACCGTGGGTCTCGGCCAGCACCGGGGCCGCGCCCGGGGCAGCCCCGGCGCAGATCCCATCCCCGCCGGCGCTCAGAGCCCCTCAGGCGAAGCCGGCGGAGTCGCCGGCGGAGTCGCCGGCGGGCAGCGGCGGGACTTCTCCCCGGCCCGGCCCGGTCCGGCCCGGTCCGTCTCCTCAGGGAATGGGCGAGAAGGTATCGGTGTTTCCGCGCTCCCCTCGGCGCGGCGCCGCCGGCCGGGACAGGCCGAGGGCCAGCACCGGCTCGGCGGCGGAGGCGGGAGGGACGCGGCCCCGGCACCCTCCGGCCCCGAGGCCCTTCCCGGCCCCAGCCCCCCTCAGTGCCGGGTCCCCCCCAGCCCCAGAGCCCCCCGAGCCCCCCCGCTACCTGCGCGCGGCCCCGCGCGCCGCCGTCATGCCCCGCGCGCCCCGGCCTCCTCGCGCCGCCACGGCGCCCGCCCATTGGCCGCCAGTCGCCTTCCACCCCGCCTATTGGCCGCTCACTGCCGAGCCCCGCCCTCTTCCTTCCGCCCATTGGCTCCCACCGCCCAGTCCCGCCTCCGCCACACTGAGCACCGCGTCCCGCCCCCGCAGGCCCCGCCCACCGCCGTGAGGGCCGGAGCCTGGCGGGGTCCCGGCCCTTAAAGCGACGGCGGTACAGCCTCTTAAAGGGGCCGCGGCGCGCAAGCTCCGGGCTTCCTCCGCTCCGGGCGGGGCTCAGGCCACGCGGGAGGGCCCCCTCAGCTCCCGAGGGAAACCAGTCTGGGTGTCTCCTCCCAGCACAGAAACCCTACCTCCCCCAGTTTCCCCCAAAAACGCTGGTAGAGCCCCCAACCCTACTGACTCCTCCTTGGGCCCACTCCCCACCCAAAGAGAAGCCTCCAGCCCTGTCGTTGCCGCCCTTGAACACCTAATGCCTGTAGAGCCCCTCCACACCTGCAAGCAGCCCCAACCCTAGCATACTCCTCGGGCACCCCCTCAAACTGCAGCAGATTCCCCCAGTCCCTGCAGACCCCACACCAGACCCTCCTAACGCCTACAGATCCCAGACCAGACGTGCCAAGCCCTGCAGACTCCTGCACCAGCTCCCCACCCAGAACCCTCAGCACTTCCCCACCCTTGCAGCCCTCCCCAGCTCCTGCAGCCCTCCACCAGATCTCCCCGTTCCCCTGCAGACCCCTCACCAACCCCCAAAGGAGCAGCTCAGCCCAGCAGGTGCTTCAGCTTTTCTTTATTGATGAACAGTTGTGCTCTCCACCCCAGGGCCCATCAGAGTGCTGGGTGAGGGTGGGGGCTCTGGGGTGGTGGGGAAACATGACTAACACAGGAGACAACGCTGCAAGGGGAGCACGGGAAGCTCTGTGCATGGAGCCAACACCCTTCCCCTGCCCCCATTCCCCAAGCAGCCAGCTCAGAAAGGCTGGATCTGCCTTGGATTGGGTCTGGAGAGGCACGTAGCCATTACAGGAGGGGGGAGTAGCAGCTTGCCTCGAGCAAGGAGGGGTCCAGCAGAACCGTTGACTAAACATTGCCTCTCCCTTTCCCCAAAACCCCACACCAGGGCCAGGAAAAGGGACATTTCACACTCTGAGCACAGTCACCAGGAAAGAGGAGTCCCAACAGCACGCAGGAACCTCCTACGCTGACTCCAACACACATCAAGGCAGGACTTTAACTACAGGGAGAGATTTTTAAAAAACTAAACACTTCAAGTATAATTTTTTTTTTTTAGTGATTTAAGGTCTCTTGCCCCTGCTGCTGCTGCACTGGGTGGTGTTTAGCAACCTACATCCACTCTAGGGACAAGGACGACAGCGCAAGCAATGGCTGGTCTACTGCAAGGGGAGACGGGGCAGTGGGGTGCCTGGGAGGGGAGGGGCAGGGGGAGAAGGCCCGGTGGGCGCTCAGGGTACGGGCACCGCACGCATGGTGTTGGTGTAGCCAGAGCCGGGGCGCCAGCCCGTCAGCACGATCACCAGGTCGCCGCTCTTGAAGAACCCTCGAGCTTTGCCTAGGAGAGAAAAGGGAGGCGTCAGAGCCCAGTCCCACCCTGGCTCCTTCATCACCCACTCCCCGAGCCACTGAGGCTGCCTGTGCCACAGCAGCTGGGGCTCCAGGAGGGTATCAAACCCCCACCTTCCTGCTGCCCACCCATCTGACAACCCTTCGCCTCTGCTCTGGGGCCATCTGCAACAGAGCTTGAAATTCCACAGCACATGATTTGGAGGGGTGTAGGACAGAGTCAGCCCCACTCCACGTGTCCCTCAGGAGTGCTGAGTGTCACAGGCCTATCACTCACCACCATAAACCCAACCTGGTCTTGTGCTGGAAATTCCTTAAAGGCAGCTGTGCCAAACCCACCACCCCATTTCCCAATCGGATGTGGTTCTGCTCATGCAACCACCGCCCATTTCCCATCCGGATCCAGTTACCACACAGGCAGCCGGTTCCTCTCTTCCCATCACCAGTGACCCCAGAGCAGCACCCAGGTGCTCAGGGCCACCACCAGAGCCGTGTCCCAGGGCAGGGGGAGGGTGCCACTCACCAACATTCATGCCCAGGGCCACGCGCAGGTCCACGTCCTCGGCCCAGGCATCCAGGGCGGGGTCTTTGCAGAGCACGGGGAAGATGCCGCGGTACAGGTGGGCCTGGCGCGCCGTCTGCTCATTGCGCGTGATGGCGATGATGGGGGCGCGCGGGCGGTACCGTGACACCAGGTGTGCCGACCTGCAGGGACAACAGCCACGCTAGGGCTCCACACGGCCACCACTGCCTCCAGAGAGACACCTGGCAACGGCCTGCGGGAGCACAGCAGCCCAAGGTCTGTCTGTCAGCAACCAGGGCTCCCCAAAACCTCTGGGGGGATGTGACCAGACTGCACAAAAGCCACTCACCAACCAGCTTAATGCTCTGCTGGACTAGGCAATGGGGCAGACCACCACTGGCTGCCCCCACTGGTGGTGACAATCTCCTCACCTCCAAGTTTAGCAAGTGCCATCAGGGTGTTTTGGTCCCTGAACAAGCCTTTACTTGTCTCTGTTGCTATGTTAGGGTGGCGAGGTGCCATTTATTCTGGCCTCTGCAAGCAGGCCTTGGCATCTCAACAGGGGTCCCTGAAAGTTCCCTGTTTTGAGGAGCTCCTGGTTTTCAGGGTGGAAAGAGCCGGTGCCAGCAGCACTGCCCACAGCATGCCAAGGAGGAAGCCATCTGCCTCCCAGCCACCCACTGAAGCCAGCAAACGGCCAGTTCCTCCACACAGAGCTCTGCTCCTGCACCCCATGGGAAGCAAATGCAACAGAGGTCAAAATTTATACTGGGAAGTTGGGCACAAAGTCTTTAAAACACCTTAAAACAGCAGCAGCACAGCCTGGGCAGGGACTAGACTACAGGTTTTCTTTCTCTGAGCACTGCTGAGGGAGAGAATCTGCAAAGGGATTTAAACTGCAAGGCTATGGCATCTGCAGCTCTATCTTTCCAACAGACATGCTGGTGTCTCCACTTGCTTTTGCAGCCTCGTTTAGAGAAGCCAAGCTCAGCGACACTCAGATGCAAAGTTTGCTGCTGAAAGCAGGGGCCAGCAGACTGCTCCAAGCACCCAACCACACGTGCCAGCTCTCAGACAATCCTGCCCACACTATCTGAGCCGCCTCCCGTGAGATCCGGGAGATTCAGGTACTCACAAGAGTTAACCTAATCCACAGCTAAAAATATTCAAATATCAGAGTTCAAATCTCTTTAAGAAGGTCAAGTGTAAGGCTGGAACATTTGACCAAGAAACATTAGAAGCATGAGGACATCCAGAACTCCGTGCTTATAGTTCCCTCCTCATCTCTGCAGAAAATAATTTTCTGCTTAATATCATTTAAGCTGTACATTTTGGTGAAGATTTCACCGATGGTCCACATCTTCAGGTACGTTTGCTGCACTACTGTTTTAGTGTGAATCCAGTGTGAGAAATCCTGATTTCCTTCCAGAAAGCAGTCTGAGACTTATGGTCGGACGTGCTTTGGGAGCAGGCAGCCCAGGTCCTCTAGATGGAAGAGCTGATCCATGAGGCTCCAGCTCCCATTCCACAATTGGAAGAAAGGGTCTCTGCTTGGCAGCTGTCACTGTTGCTGGACAGAAATCCCAAACTACATTGTTCCAGCACTCTTCACCTGCAGCCACTGAGCTCATCTGGTGCTTGCCAGATGCCTGTCTGTGCAGAGATTACCTGCAGGCAGGGGCAAGGAATCCTGGAAGAGGATATTTCCAACTCTCTCCATTTCCCTGCCTACCAATCACAGGCTGCGCAGTCCCTCTTCGCCCCTTAGGCTCAGGCGAGCAGGGGCTGATGACTGCAAAGTCCAGCAAGAGACCAATAACTTGGATGCTACTAGAAAAGGCCAAAGCCTTGATTTAAAAGAAAATAAATAGATTCTGCATCCACTGAACTTCTGCCTCACTGTTAGATTGATGATTTCTTGCCAAGAAGTTTGAATTGAAGCTGCAACACTTATTTTCCCTTGGCTCTTCCAGCTGGCGCCGCTGCCCCTTGCAGCAGTGAGGGAGGCTGGGCTCGGAGCTGGTGCCACGCTGGCAGAGGCAGGCCGAGGACTCAGCGTAGGGATGTGTCCATCTCCCGAGGAACCACCACCGCAGCACTGCCAGAACCTGACTCCACTGGTCTCTCAAAGCCACGGGATTCTCCTTCCCCCACCCTGTCACACAGCAGGCTCGACCTGGGGGCACCTGATCCCTCCTACCTTCCAGACTTGGTGAGGACAATAATGGCCCCGCTGCAGCACTTGAAGGACGCTTCCACAGCGCCAACTGCAGCGGCCTCGGTGGGGTCGCAGTTGAGGGGGGTCAGACGACGCAGTTCCTCAAACAACTGCCTGTGAAAGATGGCGGCTTCGGCCTCCCGGGCAATCTACAAGAGCAACACGCGTTCGGAGACAACACTCACGGCAGGCGCTCGGGCACGGGGCAGGGCGAGGTGCTCCAGCACAGAGTGCCACATCTGCGCTGCCAGCCTGTGGCACCGCCATTAACCAGCGAGCTCAGGCTAAGCTCGCCCCAACAGCACGGCCCTGCAGAGGAACCGCTCGATTCCCAAGGCTTGTTTTTCCAACGGTGGCACCTCGCCCTGTCAAGCCCACACTCAGGTGACACTCATGCCAACTGCCAGGCACTCTCGCTCTGCTCCTGCCTGCTGGGATCCCTCCCTGGCACAGGGTCAGCTCACACGGCAGCGGTTACACAAGGTCGGCATGGGCAGTGAGCAGCTGGCCAAAGACTGCAGTGTTAGAGTGCAGCTTGTTTAGCCACAGCAAGGGCTGGCCCAAGCCCCCTCTCTGAGCCCTACCTGCCGGACTCAGTCAGGACTAGCACGGCTGCAGCTAAGCCCTTAAAAGAGGCCTCCACGGCGCCCACCGCCATGGCATCGGCAGGGTCGCTGGTGTTAGCATTGAGCCGTAAAATTTCTTCAAACAGCTGGCGATGGAACATTGCGGCCTCAGCCTCGCGGGCGATCTGCAGGCCCGAGTGGGAGGGAAGGAGGAGAACAGAGGAAAGAAAAGAAGGAAAGATATACCACAGGAACATGAGATCATATTAACTTGCTTAATTGTCATAGTAGTGCATGCAAGAAGGTATTAAGGGTGAAGCAGTGAAGCTTTTTGTCTCTCGGGTTTTCATTTTGCTAAATGCAACCAGGCTAAAATTCACTGTACCATGGGACTGGCAGGTCCCAGTCACTGGGCAGGCTTTCCAAACACGGTATTTTTGTTGTATTTGGGAGCTCCAGCAGAGCAGGCAAACGTAAATTGCTTTTCAAGGAGCAGAACAAGCCAGCTCAGAGCCAGACCTTGCTTTGTCATGGCTGCTTATGACTTCCCTGAGAGACTCTTATGCCACCTACCTGCCTGCCCATGGTGCTGCTTGCAATTCTGCAAGAGGGAATATTTGGCTTCCTTTCCTAGGCTCCCAACAGCACAGAGTGCTGCTGGAACAGTTTTCATGGAGCCAACATACAAGTAACACATTTTAAATGTCACCCCTGAAGGTGGGAGACTGTTCTCTCAGTCTTGTTACATTTAGATTAACTTCAGGGTCAATGAAGATTTAGTTTAACTTCAGAGTCTATGAAAATTTGGCTTCCCTTGAGAGCAGATAAAGATTTAGTTTGAGAGGCAACAAAGATTTATTTTAACTTGAGAGTCAATAAAGCTTCACATCCAAATGGGATACTGATTTCCTTTAGGTAATAGGGAAATAAACAGGAACAAGTCTTCCTTATAGGGCTGTCACAGATGTTGGGTGTTTGTACAGTGCCAGATATGGACAGATGAGAGGGACAGAGGCACAACTAAAGGCTTTCTGTTCTGGCTGAACATTGGCAACAGGTTCAGCAACCTGTTCATCCCAGAATCCTGGGAATCATCATGTCTAATCATCTCAGAAAGCCTGACAACCTGATAAAGAAGGCTTGCAGAGACTAGAAAAGCATGCAAAGGTTCATGATCTTCTCAAGGACAATTTCACCCAGTTACTCCACAAAGTGAACAGCTGCTACACAAAGCATGACAAGTTCGTGTTGAATTAGAGACTGATGTGCCATCACAGTGAAAGCTTTGCAGTTAGAAAAATCAGAATTTTGCTACTCTAGTGTTAATGAATTATTTTATGTGATGCTGGGAATTATCCCCTCCACAGTTATCAGTTTAAGCCAAAGTAGTTAAGTATCTTAGCTCTAAAAATAACAGGACACAGGCAGCAGGCCGGAAAAGCAGGCCAGTGCCAACTTGTCCTAAAGCATATTGTTACTGCTGGATTTAGATAAAAGGGGAGTATTTGCATCACAACACTTACTCCAAATGCAGGAGCTTGAAGCCTGGCAGTTTATTTTCAGCTCCTGGACAAAGGCAGCAGGTCCATGTAACACAGAGAGCAGATCTGATTTTTAAGGGGAAGTCTGCACTCCCCACAGTTATGGAACGTGGGAATACAGGTGTCTGCTTTGACAGCAGCTGCAGAGGGGCACAGCAATCCTTAACTTCACCCCACAGCTGGATCTGCTCAGACAGGAATAGCTATAGAGGGTTTCCAGGTGGTGCACAGATGGGGATACCAGGGAGGTGGGAGAAAGGAAAATGGAGAGGCTGTTTAAACCTTGGACCCATCAGGCAGCATAGCATGGCCAGGCTGGGCTTTGAAGTGTGGATCCTGGAGTGGAATGGGATGGATGCCCACTCCCACCTACAGCAATCAGCCTGGCCAGTATTTAGAAGTTTGCTACTGCCCACTTCAGATGGTAACATCCACCTGCTCCAGCCATGCTGCAGATCCCCAGACCATGGTTACTCAGGACATTGGTGCTGGGCTTGACTAACAAGAATTGAATTAGCTCAGAGGAAAGATCCTCACTGTACTGCATGTGCTCCTACCATAAGAGTTGGCACCTTGCTGCCTGGAACATCTCACACTTAGTCAATCTGTATTTCAATTTCTGCACAGCGTTAAAGCCTTCAGTGCTTCTGCAGGAGCCCTGGTGGAATGAACACCATGCCCAGGTCTGTAGGAGGAGGGAAGCACATGCAACAGATCCTCAAATCAGGCTACAGGTACAATACAACCTGCCCAGCCCAAAGAATTAATGCCAGGATGGAAACTCAGGTATAAGGCTTGCTGCAGCAAGTTCCCAAGTCTTGGTAGGCAGTTGATCCTTGTGATTTAGGGGTTGGAAAAAGAGGGAGAAGCTGTAAGGTGCACTAGTATTGGTTAGTGAAGTTAGTTAGTATTTGGCCTGCAAAGGAGCACCACTGCCCACTGATTGTAAGTTGTATTTTGCATTTGCCTCATGCAGAAAAACACCACTCCATATTGAGGTAAAAGATGTTTAGGTAACACACTGCAAACCAACACTGGCTGAGTTGAATAACCTATAGAAGCTGAATTGCAAATAAAACTGGTGAGAGTTAGAGCTTGTGATGTGATTCACATTGTGTTGTGATTCACAGCACTGCTAACTGGGGAGCAGCAATGCCCACAGGTACTTGGCATGAGGCTTTTATCAGCTGAAACACGAACTTGAAGCAGAGCAGAGGTTTCTGGCAGTTCAGGCATGTAAAAATATGGTGCTGTCAGTACTCATGCAACAAACCCCCCCAACCCCCAGCACACAGCAGGTGCTGAATGCAGCCGTGCTGTAAATCACCCTCAGGAGCCTCCCCACCCCCTCCCATGCAGGACTCAGCCAAAACCTTTCATTATCTATAGATAAACTGCTTAAAGCAGCTCCTTGACCATGCAGCACTTTAAAGCACTTAATATGCCACTGCAATAGGACATTGGATGAAATTTCTATTGAGGTAAAGGCAAAAAAAAAATTAAAGTTTTATATCTCAGCATTACAGAGCAGCTCTCAGCTCTGCTTGGCAAGTTTGGAGCACACAAAGTGAGATTCCAAGCCCTCAGTTTGTTCAAAAAAAAAATCACTCATAGCAGAGCGTGAGACAAAAAATGGCTATTTTAGGCAGCCATTTCAGCCTTTGAGTGGCCAGCTGGGGTGGCCAAGAGCAAGGTGGTGTGTCCCTGTCCCCACAGGGGGACAGGCAGGCAGTACTCACAGCGTGCTGCATGCGCACAGCCTCCAGGGGATAGTCTCCCTTGGCTGTTTCCCCGGACAGCATGATGCAGTCGGCGCCGTCCAGCACGGCGTTGGCCACGTCGCTGCCCTCAGCGCGGGTCGGGCGAGGCTTCTTGATCATGCTCTCCAGCATCTGGGAGAGAACAAACCCACGGGGATGATCAACACTCTGCCACAGGAAGGGGCTGCACTTCAATACTCCTTATGGCTTGGGCACAGAGTGGGATGCAACCTCAGGAATCCAGGAGTTCTCCAGGGGTATGGAACAGAAAGAGTCTGGTCCCTAAATCAGCTTTGATCTCCATCAGTAAGGAAAATAACCCACTCCATTTTATACCCATTCCACATTTAGTCCTTTTCCAGGCAGATTTAAGCCACACAACATCCCAGACAAAATACTCCCAACCTCCTACTTCAACTTCTCAGCACAAAGCTTGGCCCAAGGAACTCAGAGCTCTTTAGAGCAGTGTGGCATTAGATGCATTTAGGGAAAGCTCAAATCCAGTCATACATTCTCAAGTTTGGGGATTATATCATCCAGAAATCATAAAGAGCAGGGTCTGCACCAATGAAGTCACCTTTCCCCAACAAGATTTCAAATGCTTTAGACAATACATACAGGGTAGTAAAATCTGAACAGTTAACTCCATCAGCTTCCTAAGCATCCCCACTTAAGAGTGGAAAACAGGACAGCTTTCCATGAAGTGAGCACTTCCTAATCCCTTCCACACCCCAGTTCTGGCCAGCTCTCCTGTCTTCCTTGGGTGCTCAGCTTCCCCCCACCTGGGATTCACCACTTCTTTAAACACTATTTGCTTCACCCATAGGACATTGCCTGAGGCTGTGTTTCAGCTGCATTTCTGTAGCAATACAGGAAAAAGGAGCACATGCCATTGTAAATCCAGAACCTTCTTTAATGATTACTGCCTAAAGAAGTCTTCACTTCCACAGCCTGTGTGCAGAGAAAGGACAGTCAGGAAACCAGTCCTCCCAGTGCTCCAGGACTGCGCAAGTGATCTCTATTCACTCCCAGAAAAAGGAGAGGATTCTTTATCCAGTTCCTTCTGAAGCTGCAGTGTGGATATCTGGGAACCCCAGCAAACCTTCCCTGTCAGGCAGGGATGAGTTACCACAAAATGCCAAGGAAAAGCATGTGCCATTCTTCCCAGGAATTTGCAAGGTCAGCCCCAAAGGCTCATTACCATGTGATGTTTTGAGGCATATAACCTTTGGCAAGCGGTCCCATAATCTAACTGGGAGAAGATCCCAAACACAGAAATGCCTAAATATGAGCTTTTCAGCTACGAACAAAACTTCTCTACATCTCACTCTTTAACCAACACCATCAACCCATGGGCGCCCCAACATTCCCTCCTGGGCAGACTCTGGCAGTGAGGAGCCAAAGGTGGTGTTTCCAGTACCTGAGTGGCACAGATAATGGGCTTGCCAGCCCTGTTGCAGCGTCCAATCATCATCTTCTGGGCGAGGAAGACTTTTTCAGCTGGGATCTCAATTCCCAGATCACCGCGGGCCACCATAATGCCATCGCTGGCCTCCATGATCTCATCAAACCTGACAGCGAGAGAAGAGCTGTGTTATCCCATTTGTTCTGCAAAGCACCTTCCCATCTGTCTGTCCTCCTCTGAAAGGAGCACTCACGCTTTTCATGGGCTGTTTGAGTTCTTGCAATGCCAAGGAAGGAGGAAGAAAACCAGAAGCAAGGCACAGCACACATTCAGTGCTACACAAAGTTGCCTGAAGCTACAGAAAGGGAGTGTGAGTTGCTTTATTTCAGTGTGACAAACCCAAAGCATCCCCTGCACAAAGCTCACCTGCGCACACCCTCGTGGTTCTCGATCTTGCTGATGATCTTGATGTTCTTTCCCTTTTCCCCCAGCACCTTCCTGACAGCGTGGACATCAGCAGCCTTGCGGATGAAGGAAGCAAACACCATATCCACGTTCTGCTCCACACCGAATTTCAGGTCCTGAATGTCCTTTTCAGAGACGGCGGGCAGGTCGACGGCAGCGCCGGGCAGGTTCACGCCCTTCTTGCTGCCGAGCATGCCGCCATTCTCAACCTCTGTCATGACATAGTCCTTCCCTGGAACACAGGTTCCCATGGTCAGTGTTTGCAGGACAGCTCCCCTGCTACCAACTCCCACACACCTCCCTGCCTGGGAACTGCGGTGTCAACAGCGGCACACGCGATAAAGAGCACATCCCATCTCTTCAGAGCATTCCTGTATCACACAAGCTCGCAGCTTATCCTTGGGAACACAATAGATTGGTCTAAAACAACTTCCAGGCTGTTCCTGGATAAGATGGCAGTTGTTTACTGCAGGAGGTTGGGATTGCCTCCCCCAAGAAAAGCTGGCAGGCTGCAATTTTGTACACAGAGCCCTGCAACACCAAAGCCTTGCCTCCCAGTTCCTACATGCTCACAGATTGAGAGGCTTGAGGCTACAGCAGTTTAGGCAGCACTATAAAGGGAGTATTATGGAAGCAACCTTGCCTCTACATTACCAGTTAAAACTAGTTCTGTCTCTTAACTACAAAACCCAGGGCCTGTGCTGTAAAACCAGATAAAGCCTTCATTAAGAGCATGAATTAGCCTGGCTGATCATGAATAGTGGTGTGGCCCTAGCACACATTCCCCTTTGAAGATGGGGTTTAGATGCCAGCCCAGTGAAACTCAGCTGAAGTTAAATTTTGGAACGTTCCTACACTTGAGATAGAGAAATTTAGCAAAGTCTCACTAAACCATCAAGAACCATGTTCTCCTTTCTACAACTGCAAACTACGAAACAGTTACTAGAGGGAAACCACAAGTATGTCCTGAGGAACACACAAATAGGCAGAGCTAAAATGGCTGTTACCCACCTTTCTCCTTAACCACCAAAGAAATCAGACCATCATCCACATAGACTTTGCTGCCAACTTCTACAACTTTGATGAGATTCTTGTAGTCCACCCAGAGCGTGTTCTCATCACAGTTCTCCATGAAGGCATCGTCCAGGGTCACTTTGAGCTGTGCACCCTTTTTCAGCTCCACTTCTGCTGTGCCACTCTGTGTGACAATAAAACCAGTAAAAACCAGTACACCACCACCTCGCAGCCCATAGCAAACTTTTGGGAGGTGGTTTGTTACTCATTTCCTATAATATTTTTTTGTTTGGAAATGGCCACAGGTTTAACATGGTATTGAGTCTGTGTGGTGAGAAAAGTGTGATAAAAAAAAGCAGCTTACTCCCTTAATGAGTCCAGTTCTGATTTCAGGTCCCTTGGTGTCCAGTGCAATGGCCACAGGTCTGTAGGCGATGGGATCAGAGGCAAAGCTCTCTGCGGCTTCTCGCACATTCTTGATTGTGCCCTCGTGATACTGGCAAGAAAAGAAAAAAGATGGAAATGTTAAAGCTGGGTCTACTTGGCTGCTTACAGAAAAGATCCCAGTGCATCCCAGAGGCTGCTCAAGCAGACTGTTCTGCTCCAAGTCTCAGTTCTACCTTCAAAATTGAACCCAGACAAAGCTTCCTGTAATAGTGCAAGGATACAAGGGCCTTCCTGCCATGAAGGTGGAGTCTGGAAGTTATCTGGTGTGCCCTCAGCTCTAACTCCAGAAGGACAGCCCAAGGAGACAGTCCCAAGGTCTGGCTGAAGTGCTTTTTCATGAGGACACACACCTGCCAATTGAAGGTGGCTCACCAACCAAGAGGCCTTTAGGAGTAACTTTTCCAAAAGCTTACCTGAACACCTGCCTATTCAACACAGCAGAATATTCACAGCACCAGCAGCTGGATAATTGTGTGCATTCAAAGAGACCTGGTGGCAGAAGAATGTCACAGTGCCACACATGGCTGTGCTCCTTCTTCCATCAGAGCAAGGGAAGATGTCTCTCCACACTGCTAGCTCCCACACACACTTCCAGCCTGACCCACTATCAGCCCTGCAGGTGGACAGGCTTTTCACTCTTTGGTCTGAATTCCCACAGATAAAGGACTTGCTAAAAGAAGGTTATCCATGTAAATATTTACAGTTTATTCCCAGAGTCAAAGCAAACACAGACAGCCAAAATAGTCCAGCACCACACACATGGCTTCCAAACCTTGTTTGGGAGAGCATTTTGATAAATGCTGCCAGTTTTAAGATAGTTTTGTGACAAAACCCATGCCAACTCCCTCAAATATGCTACAGATGGCCAAGAGATCAATTTACTTTCCTTGTTTAAACAACATTAAGAGATAACCTCAACTACTTACAACTAGTAAGAGTTGTGTAACACTTGACAGGCTCTAGCAGATAACAAATACCCTTTCCTCTCTGTGCCACATGAACTGATGGAGTTTGACCTGACTCACGCCGAACACTCTGTTCCCTCGTGTCACCCACTCACCCCAACACGAGCCCTCCACACTGACTCCAATATCTCAGGGATGATAAGCCAGCACCAGGAAGGATGGACTGGAAAAAGCCATGCTGAAGTTCACATGTGTTACCCAGAAATACCTAACAGCTGATAACTCTTTACAGCAGGAAAATGAGTCAGTTTATTGACAGTGTGCAATGTGGGATTGAGTCGGCCTTGACCCTTCAGGGACAGCAGCTGGGGTGGATGCAGCACAGAAAGCATGCCCTGACAGTGCCACAACACTTATCTGAACACAACCATCTGAGATTTCCATTTTAGTTTGATACCATGGACTAACTGGCTCCTAGGGAGCCTGACTTTCTGAAGAGTTACACATGCAGAATAGGAATGCAAGCAGAACTGGAGGTAAAGCCATTTTTAGGCCATGTAAAAGGGAGTCAAGTGGGTGCCAAAGCACCTCTTGTAAAGCTCAAGCCCTGGTAAATGCTTTGGGGTGGACACAAGAACTGAAGCACCTGTGACAGACGGAAGGTCTTTGGGCCTTCACTGGAAATGAGGGCATTTTGGAGGAGCCAGGATGGGACACAAGTTCAGGACTATGGCTGACAGTCACACTCGGCAGGTGACAGCCACCCCAGAGCCTGCAGTCAGCTTTGCTGGTGTGCAATGTGTGATTAGACCTCACACAAAGCAGGAAGAATAAAGACCTCAGCCAGCTCACAGACTGCAGCAACTGGGCAATAACTGTGTCAGAATTCCCAGTTTCAGCCTGGCCACCAAGTCCCTGCTGTGTCACCTGGCCCAAGAGCCACCCAGCTGCAGGATTTGCCTCCTGGGATGCAGTTACTCCACACTACTCTTTCTCCAGGCTGATTTCCCAACTGCAAGACATGCACTGACACTATCCCAGGGTGGTTAGTCAAGGTCTGATGGTTGCCCCCAGTTAAGTATCAGCCCTTTTGATCCTGACACTGCCCTGTGCTCATTAAAGGCTACCAGGGTGAGAGGCCAAGCTGTTGCATACCACAAGGCTCATGGGTCACTAAGTAAAGCCACCTACAGCTGCTACTGGGTGACATTTTGAAAGTTGGAAAGCAGCCAGGGTCAAAAAAAAACCCAAAAAACCTCAGCAGAATGGGATCCTCAGCTCCTCCAGTATCACTGAAGGTGTCAGCTATTTATAGCAATAAGGGCTTGACTGCCATGGAGTGTTGATTTCTTCTGACCTTATTTTTCTGAGCTCACCACACCATGTCCCAAGCTCCACGGTGGGACCTTCCAGAGTGCCAGGAATGCATCTGGAGCAGCTGGTGAGCCAGAAAACCCAGGGGCCCAGTCTTCCCACTGAGCACAGTAATTACATCAAATCACCAATAACAGATGCCTTTTGATCAGGGTTATTCACGGATCACCTGCTTGCAAAATCCCCAGCAATGCAACAAAAAGTGAGATTAACTGATAGTGTGACCTCCTGCAGAGGTGAAAACAGGGACACGTCTTCTCAGCTTCTGCTGCTCACCGGGAAGCAGCAGCTTGGGGAGCAGCAGGGTATGAGGAAGAACTCAAGGATTTCATGGCAAGCAGTTGGCACACTGTGTCAAATATCAGTTACCTGGCTTGCTGCTACAGGGCAGGGTGTGGAATTGAATTGCTTTCAAAATGGCTCACAAAATACACTTCAATGTTATCAACAGTGACGCAGGCTCGGTATGTACAACCAGCATGCCTTCCCATAAGCAGCTATTTGACCTTCCCACAGCAGGGATGGTCTGGATGAAGCTGGATTTCCCTCCTCCCTTAGGACAGGCTCAGCACACACACAGGGGCTGTAGCACCTCAGACCACACCCTCACCTCATGGGTGCCATGAGAGAAGTTGAGGCGGGCAACGTTCATTCCAGCTTTAATCATTTCCTTCAGCTTGTCCACAGAGCGGGAGGCCGGGCCTAGGAGGAAGAAACAGTTTGAACATTAACTTTAGAAAAATAATGAGGTAACCCACACAGAGCAGGCTGTTTCATGTGGAAGAGAAAAGGTAAATGGATACAGCATTGCTCAGCGCTGCAGCAGCAAATATTGTTTTAACTTGCCCACGGAGTGCAGCAGAACCCAAGCGACTCCCATTTCCCTGGATACTGGATTCACTCCCAGCAGTAACACAGGTTAGGCAAACATGGGAAAGTCATTTTCCTTCACCACACAAGATCAGCCCTGGCAAGGGATGAAAGTCAGATCCTTCTCACAATTTCCCTCCTAAGTTTCACCAGGGTGTGGGCTCCTAGCTGCAATTCCCTCCTGTCTAGGAACAGCTTACCAATGGTGCAGATGATGCCGGTGTTCCTGGCGATGGTCGGCTCCGAGTCGATGTCCAGGCGGCACATGTGCTCCAGGAAGGTGTCTGCCATGGCAGCGTGCAGCTGCTGGGTCTGGATGGGCCCTGCATTGTGGTGCTTCGACATGGTTGCTAGACTCCTGTGTCTGGAAGGGAAGAAAGCGGTGCCAGGTTTGGGAATCACCCACCCCAAACTGCCCATCAAGCAGAGACACCAAGACAACAATGTGATGAATATGGAGGTAACAAGAAAGCTGCTACTGGGTCAAACTATCTTTATGTTCCTATTTGAGAATCCTAACAGGCAAGGCACATTTCTATTTCCATGTCATCCCCCACATGGACCGCCCAAAGCTCACCTGCCTTCTATGCAGATGTTCCCTTCATAGCTTCTCTTCATTGCCAGTCTTCCCTTGGAGCTACACAACGCAACAAAATTCAAGCACTTGAGTGCACAGGCAGAGGTTCTGCCTCCTCCCTCCCAGCTCTCTACTCATTCCTCTGACAGGCCTCAAGTGCACGTCCCATCCCACACGGGACCGGGGCAGCCCGGCGCTGGCGTGACTGCAGCACGCCCAGACAGGGGCAGCCTCCTGCCCAGGAGCACCTAATCGCAGCAAAGTCCACATAAGCCTAAACCCATCCTCTAAGCCTGGACAAGCAAGCAGACTTGAGTTGATTGGACACAACACTTCGGCAGAGAACACATAAAGGACTGAAGATTTAAGACACTCAAGGCCCCTCTTTGACTGAAGATGCTGCAGGTCTCCCCCACCTCCTGCACTCCCCTTCACCTACAGCACCAAAATTTATCATCAAGTTTAAAATCGCTCTTATTTTTCAACATTTGGATTAAAAAAACCTCTCTGAACTCAGGCTGTTTGCCCCCTCTGGACTAGAGAGCTTCCACAACAGCAGGACCAGCCTATTCTTTGGGAACCAACCTATCCTTTACAGAGGAAGCTGAGCTGAAGCTTAACAGTCCACTGGGATGGGAGGACATTCATTTCACAGCAGTGCTGGTGCCCCAGGCATTCCTAATTGCAATAATTTTGTTCTCAAGTAATAATGGCAGCTCAAAGCTTTGTCTCTTGGACCTGCCCAGGCTAAAACCTCAGCACTACAAAAGCCTCTGGTAAAAGAGTGATGCAAGGTGATGGCTACTGGCATGGGCAGATCACTCTTTTTTTTTTGGTCTTTAAAGATTGGTTTAGCTTCAAACGCTGTGCCCTGGGCACGCAGGTGAGACGGGCATGAGCAGCCTTCATCTCCAGGATGTGCTTACAGAAACAGGGGCTGGGGCCCAGCTAAAAGCTGGGACAGAGCAGGAATAGAGCTGGGCTTTTGTTCTGCCCACCAATAAACCACAGAACGGTGTGAGGGACACACACCAGCCAGCTCAGCATATCCAGCTTTGACACAGAGGCACCAACAAGCCCAAAACCTGTGGCAGAGCCGGCAGCACTGAGCACAGCGAGGGGCAGAGTGAGCCCTGCCAGCCTGCTCCCGATGCTCCTCCCCTGCAGCCCTTCCTCACGTACGTGCAGATCCTCTCGCAGGCAGCCCTGACTCACCCTCGCCGCGCTGCCATGCGCCACACGGCAGCCAGGCCAGCAAAAACCATAATTTGACCTGGCAAAGCTTCTTCACCCTCAGCCCTGCCAAAAGCTGCTGATTCACTGGAGTCACTACAAGAAGGTCTGCCCACATAAAAAGCCCAACAAAGTCTTATTATTATAGGAAAACCCTCTGGTCAGTTCTAAAACATTGTGTTTCAGCCCTCTAACACTTGCTGCTTCACCCTCCAGTGTCACTTTCCTTAGATGCCAAGAAAAACAAGCTTTTGCTGGGAAATCACCTCCACGCACAGGCAATCGGGTTTGCATGGCTTCTAGGAACAAGAGGAATACTGAACAAGGTATCCCAACACGGAAACTGAAGCCAGAGCACAATTTGGAAGTTTATAAAAAATAGTCATGTGAATACTCCCTTCCTCATGGAAATCCCCCACCCACTCGCGTCATTTGCAAATATAATTTTAACACCCTTGAAATCTTTATAAAGAGAAAGGAAAAGTTCACTTCCCAGCCAGTATCCCCTTCACAGGATTTTCCAGCAGTTCACAGGGCTCAGAAAAGTTGACAGCAGACACAGTGACCTTGTCCAGGGGCGAGAGCAGAGACGCAGGAGCCAGAAAATATCCCCAACACCCATCTGTCCACAGCACCATGCCCACGACCACCAAGAGCCTTTTCAATACTCCCTCCTGCCTTCCACCACCGTGCATTTACAAAGCACCAACTGAATTTTACTGGAATGACTGGTCTCATATTTATAACAGGAATGTCTGGCATTTCCCACCATTCCGCTTTTTTTAACATCAAACACAGGAGCAAGGACTTTAAGGACACCAGAAAACACGGAGCACTCAGTCTGGGCAGATTGAGGAAGGGGGGGTGAGCAATACCCTACAATGCCTGAATGTCTCCAGCACTGAATAAACCTGAATTCATTCCTAAAGGAGTAACGATTAAATCCCCAAATTTATTACTTGGCCTGCCCATGCTTCAGGCAGTGTCCCAATGATGTCTGGTATCTCCCCAGCTCCTGAATATTCCAGACTGAGCCATCCGTGGTCGGGACCGGTTTTTACTGTAGCCAGGTGAGTAACTCCAGCCAGCTCACCCCATGGGTCAGAGAGAGAAAGCCTCAAATCACGGTCTCTCTGGATTTGCCCCTTGGGGATGGAGAAAGGAGAGGGAGCAGCAATCCCCACCCAGGCAATCCCCACCCAGGGCCAAGCCTCTGCTGTTACCGGTGACAAAGGGAAGTACAAACTGCAGCAGGGGCTGTCCCCAGGCAGAGCTGTGTCACTGCCTGCAGGGACTCCAGCCAGGAGGCTCCCAGGGGGCCATGATTCGGGATTTACTAGTCAGCCTCACTTACACAACACACGGATGCTGCAGAACAAGGCTGCTCATGCCCAGTGACCCAGCCCAGAGGCAGAAATGGTTTGAGTTAGTGCTCAGGACAGGGTTATGAAACCAGGCAGGCCTTCAGATTCCCAAAAGAAGCCTAGAAAAACATCAGCTTTGCTCATTCCAGACGCTGAAGGCACTCAACAACAGAGAAATGCAGCTCTGCAGAGCAGCAGGTTTTTACCCTGGCCTGGCATCCCCTCTCCCAGGGAGGGAGGACAGACAGCACATTCCTGCCAGGCAGCTGGTGCCAGAGGTGTCTCGCCGTTACATAAGGACAAAATGGCCACCCCAAAATTCCTCCCCTTTTCTGCAAGGCTGGATGGAACCCAGGAGCCACCACCTACTCCTGGCTGGCCGATGCTCCCCCCAGCACTGAGCTGCGGATCCACGGGAGGAGAGACCCACAACGGAGATGCCTCTCCAGCTTTTTGGCAAAGAGGAACAGGAAGATCAGGCTGGCTCTGGCACCTTCCCCGTGTGCTGCTGGCTCAGCCTTTGCTGAGCTGCCCTCCCTGGAAAGCTTAAGTAAAAAAATAAGAGGAGGTGGCAAGCATCGGATGTTTGGTGATGAGGAAGACTAATCTCATCTCGAGGGTATTTGTAGGACACACCTACAGGCTTAACCTTGCAGAGGACAAGGAGCCCTTCAGCTTGGCAAAAAGCACCTGGCTGCCTTCAGGCAAGCTGCAAAAACCTGCTTTACAGGATAAAAGAAAGCTTGGGGGTTTTCTTTTCACATTTAACCAGGCAGAAGTGTAGACCACTGCTGCTGCATCCCCAGTCCAGGATGGCGATTGCGGCACGTGGCAGCGCCCCGGTACTGCAGCCCCATTCCCTACGTGCCATCCATCACCGCCCGCTGCGGCTCCATCTTCCCCCGGGAGAACAAGGGCCAGGCGGCAGATAAAGGACCGAGCACGTGCTCCAGCCGGCCTGGCAAACCTCTTATTCCCTTCAAATTAAATTATCAACTTGTTGGGTGGAAAGGGAATTAAGGCCGGCGGTGGATCACTACGGCTAACAGCAATAAATAAAGGTTTTAATAACAGCTTTACATAGATAAAACAGTACGTAATATTTAAAAAAAAAAACAAAAAACAAAAAAACCGCAGGCTGCTGCAGACTCTCCAAGCTCTTTATCTAGTGCAAGTGAAGTTTCTCAGAAGGGTTTCAAAGGCAGAAGTCCCCAGCTCAAGCACGTGGCTCACAGCAGCGCTTCCTGCCTAGCACAAAAACCTTCTGCTTAATCGGGTGATGGGCTGGAAACCTGCTGGCACCAGTACAGACCATTAACCCATCGAACGCCTTGTACTGGCCAGAATTCTGCTCTATAAGCAGGCATAAAATTACACTCTTTAGTGGTTTTTTTTTTTGTTTCGGGGTTGTTTTTTTTTTTAATTAAGCACTTGTAATTGCACAAGTTTCTGGACTTGTCTGAGTAATCGAAAATTTGTCATTGCACCTTTGAGCCAAGGCAAGTCGCGATGAGCAGCAGGAAAATTAACGTGACAAAAACCTTCACAAAACACTGATTTTTTTTTTTTTTTTTTGTTAACCTGGGCCTCTCTGATACCCAACTGCCTTATCAGAACAAAAGCAGGTTTTCAGAGATTGCCGTCTACTTTTAGTACTCTGAGGAGACAGTCGGGAGGTTGCCATTGTCCGCCGACAAAAGCGCTATTCATGCCTTGGTAGCTCTGCAAAGGGGGTTTAAACACGTTTGAAAGGTTTTCACAGTTCAAGAAAACGATCTAAATCAATTGGATGTGTTTAAGGCGGCACAATTACAGAAGATAAATTCAGAAGGGGCCTCGTCTTCCCGTGGAGGGGGGGCCGGGAAGAGGCTGCAGCATCAGCGGTGGGTGCAGTGAGCCGGGCGCTGATTTAAGCTGATGCCCTTTGGGGAACTGCCGGCTCTTACGTGAGTGCGGGCACGGGGGGGGAGGCGGCCCAGCGCTCACTCCGTCTGCCTCTGACTCAGCCTCCCAGCGGCTCCTCCCGCACCGCCCGGCCCGGCCGGCACCGCAGCGGCGCCGTGCGCTCCGTTTAACGGCACGGGGCCGGGCACACGCGGGGCTTCCCGCTCCTGCGTGCCCCCCACTTCATTCACCTGGGCCCTCGCAGCCCAGACCGAACCCCCCGCCGACCCCTCCCCGTGCGCGGAGCGTCCCCGGTGTGGGCCGTGGGGAGATGCTCGGAGCGGGCGTTCCCCGGCGCGGGATCGGAAGGGATGCTCGGGGCGGGCGCTGCTCAGTGCCGGGTCACGGGGGGATGCTCGGGAAGGGCGTTTCCCCGTGCGGGATCTCGGGGGATGCTCGAGGGGGCAGAGATGGGGACGCGGGGCCGGGGCCGCCGGCAGCCACGTGCGCGGCGCCGCGACCCCCCGCGCGCCCCCTCCTCAACCGTCCCGCAGGGCGCGCGCCCCCTCCCCTCAACCGCCGCCCGGTGGGACCCTCACCCGGCAGCGGAAACATGGGCATAACGGCGGTACCGGTGCGGCCGGCCCACCGCTCGCAGCCCCGCAGGGCGCCGTTACCTACCGCCGCTGGGTCACGCCGCTAGCGCGTCCTTTCGCTCTGAGCGCCGCCGCCGCTCTGAGCGCCGCCCCCACACGCTCCGTCAAAGTAATCCCGGCTGGTCGAAGCACCGCCCCCCTCATATCCCTCCGCCGCCCGCCCTGCCGGGGCCGGAGCCCCCTCGGCAAGGGCGGGGCGCCGGAGCTACTTTCGGGTGCGGACGCACAAACCAGCAGGGGGAGGCCCTGAGTCACCGCACGCGCTCGGCCGGCCAATGAGGAGGCGGCGCAGCCGCCGCGCGCGAGGCCGGAGAGTGCTCGCCGCCTTAAAGGGGCCGCGGCCCCCAACTCACACCGACACCCCCAACTCACACCGAGCCCTCCGATTAACACCGAGCCCCCCCAACTCACACTGACACCCTCAGCTCACACTGACACCCCCTACTCATACCAAGCCTCCAGCTCACACCTCAGGGGTCCCTCGCTCTGCAGGCCCAGCGGCTCTGTGTATTTTGGGGTGCTTCGGAAGCTCCTGAGACCTCCCAATGGGAACACTGGGGACCAGTGTGGAATCTCTGTGGTGGGGCTACAAGGACACAGTACTGGGGACACTGGGGACACGAGGCTGGAGATGTTGGTGGCATGGTGCTGATGCCCCAAGGAGCTGGAACAGAGGCTAGACAGAGTTAAGAGGAATAAAGTGGAGATTTATTGAAGTGCCTTCAAAGGCCACACCCTGGCAATACCTGAACCACAGTCGTAGCTCTGCCCGGACAGCTCCAAGATGGAAGCAAAGGAGGGTTCAGTCATGAGATCTCACATTTTTATAAGTTTTAGTCCTTTTGCATACAGGAATTAAATGTCTAGTTAAGAGCTTCAAATTATGAAGTCTCATCCTCCTTGGTTGCTTGCCCACCCTCCTCTTCTCACCTTGTTCATGCTTCGGGCCTGAAGTTTGAAGAGATTGTCCTTGAGTGTCCAGCTAGAACAGGATTGTTTTGTCTCCACCACCCTGAGAAAAGATCATAGGAACACTTAATATAAAGCTAAAGCTGCCCACCAAAACAGAACAGAAAAATTAAAACCTAAGGAATTAGTGCTGGGGGTGCTGAGGACACTGTGCTGGGGTCAAGGAGAGACCAGGCTGGAGATGCTGAGGCCACAGGGGACACTGTGCTGGGGCCACAGGGGACACTGTCCCAGCTGTGAGGGACCCAACATGGACACTGTATGCCAGATCCACGAAGGCCTTTGGCTGGTAACACTGGGGACCCCATGCTGGAGGTATTGGGAACATGATCCCAGAACCATGGGGACCTTTTGCCTGTGACCCATGACAGTGCCTCCACACTGGCACCGAGGTGACACTGGGGACATGCCATTAACACAGGGTCCTGGCACTCAGCCCCTGTGCCAGGCTGTAGGGACACCGTGACAGCCATCTGGGGATCCAAAATGGTCACTGTGTGCTGGGACCACAGAGGGCTCCTGCACTGGGCGCACTGGGGACCCTGTGGTCCATGGAGGGGACCAAAAATGGTCACCCCGTGCTGGGGGGCTGGGAGCTGCACTGGGGACACTGTGGACTCTGCACTGGGGACACTGGGGATACTGTTACTGTGCTGGGAACACTGTGGACCCTGCACTGAGGACGCTGGGGACACCGGGCTGGGCTGCGGGAGGGCTGGGCCAGACAGGGAGGGGCCCCACAATGGTCACCCCGTGCTGGGGACACGGGACCCGCGCCAGATGGAAGGGTCACAGTGAGGGACACCCCGCATGGGCACCCCTGTGCTGGGACAGCCACACCCGGCCCCGGGCCCAGCCCCGCGTCCCCTCACGGCGCTGCCCCGCCCCTCACGGCTCGGGGGGTGTCGGGGGGGGTCCCCGGCGGTGACGTCATGGCGGCGCCGCGGGGTGACGCGGTGCGGCGGCCCTGACGTCAGGCGCGGCCCCCCGGCAGCATGGCGGCCGTGCCCGCGCCGGCCGGCCCGCGCTGACATGGTGAGGGCCGGGGCGCGGAGGGGACGCGGGGACACGGCCGCGGCCGCGGGGGGAGCGCGCCCGCCGAGGGGGCGGGACGGGCCCGCGGCGGCCCGGGGCGGGGGAGGGGCAGCGGCCCTCGGTGTCCCCCCGTGTCCCGGGGTCCCCCGGCTCGGGGCGGGGATGGGGCCGGAGCAGGAGGAGGGACCCCCGCGTCGCCATCGGCCGGGCATCCCCGGCAGCTCCGTGCGCAGTGCCCGTCCTGCTCCTCCATCCTGCTCCTCCATCCCGCTGTTCCCATCCTGCTCCTCCATCCTGCTTCCTAATCCTGCTGTCCCGTCCTGTTCCCCCACATTGGTCCTCCGTCCCTGTGTTCCCATCCTGCTCTCCCATCCTGTTCTCTCCCTGTTCCCCCATTCCAGTGTCCCCGTCCTGCAGGTCCTTCCTGCTGTCTCCATCTTGCTCCCCTCTAATCTGCTCCCCCCATCCTCCCTCTCCCAACCTGCTCCTCCATCCCACTGCCCCCCAAATTATTCCTCCCATCCTGCTCCCCCCATCCCACTGCCCACATCCCCATCCTGCTGCCCCCAAACACTCCCCCCAACCCCTATCATTCTCCTTATCCTTCTGCTCCCCATAACTGCTTCCCCAAATCCACTGCTCCTAACCCTCTCCCCAGAACCAGCTCCCCCAGTTTGCTCCCCCCTCATTCCCTCCTCTTAATGTGCTCCCCCAATCCCCTCCCCACCCCTGTCCCCCGTCCCTGCTGCCTGCCACCCCTGTGTCCCCAGGACCTCAAGGGCCAGTACTGGACGGACGATGACTCTGACGGGGACAATGAGTCCGAGGAGTTCCTCTATGGCGTGCAGGTGGGTGCTGGGTCCCCGTGGTGCCACGGGGGGCTCAGGGACCCCCAGCCCGCCCCCCCTGCCAGGCCTGGGGAGGCTCTGGGTGTGACAGTGCTGTGCCACAGGGGACCTGCGCCGCCGACCTGTACCGGCACCCGCAGCTGGACGCCGACATTGAGGCGGTGAAGGAGATCTACAGCGAGAATGCCGTGGCCGTCAGGTGGGTGCCCTGCTGCCCTGCCCCGGGCACTGCCAGGCACAGGGGCATAGCTGGGCTGTGCCAGGATAGCTGTGCCATCCCTGGGTACCCCAGCTGTGCCATGCCCAGGCATCCTGCCGTGCCATCTCTGGGACACCTGGCCATGGTATTACCAGAACATTTGGCCACAGCATCACCAGGCATCCTGCTGTGCCATCTCTGGGGCACCTGACCATGGCATCCCCAGGGCACCTGGCTGAGCCATTGCTCAGACATACCCTCCCCAGCTCACTGGCCACAGCACCCCCTGGGCACTTGGCTGTGCTGTCCTTGGCACCCAGACATGGCATTCTTGGAGCATCCAGCTGTGGCAGCCCCAGGCACTCATCTGTGCCATCTTCAGACACCCAGCTGTGCCATCCCTGGGCACCCAGCTGTGCTGCATCCAGGGCACTCAGCTGTGGCAGCACTGGGTCACCTGGCCATGGCATTGCCAGACACCCAGCAGTACCATCCATGGGTTACCTGGCTGTGCCATCCTCAGGCATCCAGCAGTGCCATCCCCAGCACACCTGGACAGGCCATTCCCAGGCACCTGACCATGCCATCTTGGAGCACCCAGCAGTGCCATCCCCAGCACACCTGGGCAGGCCATTCCCAGGCACCTGACCATGCCATCTTGGAGCACCCAGTAGTGGCACCCTTGCATAACCAGCTGTGCCATCCAGCAGTGCCATTCCCAAGGCACTCAGCCATGGCACCCCTAGCACAGCTGGCCATGCCACCCCCTGAGCAATGGCTGTGCTGTCACACTCCCAGGTTCACATCCACATTCTGGGCACTCCCCCTGTGCACACACTTGATACATGGGGAGCCACATGTGCCATTCCCTGTCCCATGAGCCTGCCCACCCTGGCACAGTGGGCACCAGGCCACTGTTCCAGCACTGTGCCACCCCCCGTGCCACAGCCATGCCTGTCCTCACAGGGAGTATGGCACCATCGATGACGTGGACATCGACCTCCATGTGAACATCAGCTTCCTCGATGTGAGTCCCTGGGGTTTCCCCAGCACTGCTGGCATGGGGGGGTACAGGCACAGGCACCCAGGGGGGCTCCAGATGCCCCTGCCTGGGTGGAGCTCCCGTGGCTGTGCCAAAGTGTCTGTGCCCTGGCAGGAGGAGGTGGCGACGGCGTGGAAGGTGCTGCGGACGGAGCCCATCGTCCTCCGCCTGCGCTTCTCCCTGTCCCAGTACCTCGATGGCCCCGGTGAGTGGGCACGGGCGGGGTGTGGGGTCCCTGTGCCCTCAGGACAGGCACAGTGCAGCGCCCATGGCTCCTCATCCTCCTCTCTGCCCACAGAACCATCCATCGAGGTTTTCCAGCCGTCCAACAAGGAGGGCTTCGGGCTGGGTCTGCAGCTGAAGAAGTAAGAGCTGAAACATGGTGGGCACCAAGCGTGGTGGGTGGGTGGAGTGGGTCACAGAGTCACTGTTCTGCCCCAAAACTGGTCATGTGCCCCATGTCCCCTTGCCACCACCTTTTATACACCACACAGTCCTCTGATGGCTCACCACCATCTGTGCGTGGGGAAGACGAGGGGCTGGGGGTGTCATGGACCACCAAGCACCCATGGGTGCTGTCCTCCCTGTTTGCCAGGATCCTGGGCATGTTCACATCCCAGCAATGGAAACATCTCAGCAACGATTTCCTGAAGACTCAGCAGGAGAAGCGGCACAGCTGGTTCAAGACAAGCGGCACCATCAAGAAGTTCCGTGCTGGGCTCAGCATCTTCTCACCCATCCCCAAGTAAGGTCCCAATGCTGTCCCCACCAGCCCTCCATCCCCTCATCCTGGGTGAGGCCTGGCACCGTGCCTCAGTTTCCCCACTTGGATGCTGCTGCTCCCTACCAGATCCCAAGCAGGTGGAGGTTGCTCCCAATGAATAGCTGATGGGTGGATCCAGCACTGGGTGATGGAGGAGCAGGGAACGGTGACAGGCAGGTGCTCAGGGGGATTCTGTGCCTGCAGGTCTCCCAGCTTCCCTGTTATCCAAGATTCAGTGCTGAAGGGCAAACTGGGCATCCCCGAGCCTCGCGTGAACCGCCTGATGAACCGCTCCGTGTCCTGCATGGTGAAGAACCCCAAGGTGGAGGTTTTTGGGTACCCACCCGCCAGCACCCAGGCAGGTGTTGCCCCCTTCAACATCCTGGTGGGTGCCACCCCGCCTTGGGGTTTGCTTTTCTCTTCTTTCCCCTTCCCAGGGGCTCCTCTGGGGTCTGATTGTTTATTTTGGGGGGGATGGGGGAAGCCCATGCAGGGTTTCTTGTCTCCAGTCTTGGTTGATCTTGGGGAGCTGGGGCCTGGCTGTGGGGTCCAGTGGGATTTTACCCCACTCCTGGTGCTGCATCCCTGCTGTGCCAGAGAATGTTAGCATGTTGGGGGTCCTGCTGTGACGGGGAATGTTGGCATGTTGGGGGTCTTGCTGTGCCAGGGGGTGTTGGCATGTCAAGGGTCCCACTGTGTTGGGGGTGTTGGGATGTTGGGGGTCCAGCTGTGTTGGGAGGGAGTTGCCATGTTGGGGGTCTCACTGTGCCAGGGCACACTGGAATGTCAGAAGTTCTCCTGTGCCAGGGTTTTGGTATGTTGGGCGTCCTGCTGTGCTGGGGGGGCTGGGGCTGCCCGTGCCATGCAGAGCTGGGGCTGTGTGTGGGAAGGGGGATAACGCAGCTGGCCCCACTCTGGTTCCATCGCAGGTTGGTGGCCACTGCAAGAACATCCCCACGCTGGAGTACGGCTTCCTCGTGCAGGTGAGAGTCCTGCATCCTGCTCATCCTCAGCCTGCTGCCCTCAGCATCCTTCCCCACTGTCCCACTTCCCACTTATCCATGTCCTGCTATCTGGAGCATTCTCCTCACCACCCCATGTCCTGCTCATCCTTCTCCTGATGCCCAGACCGTCCTTCTCCCTGTCCCACATCCCACTCAGCCCCGTCCCATTGCCCAGAATATCTTCCCCAGTGCCCCACATGCCACTTATCCCCACTCCACTGCCCATATCATCCTCCCCACTGACCAGAGTCCCCCTCATCCCCATCCCACTGCCTGGAGCATCCCCCAAGCCCCGTGCCTGCAGCAGGGCCTGACTCCCTCCATCCTGCCCTCAGATCATGAAGTACGCGGAGCAGCGGATCCCAACGCTCAACGAGTACTGCGTGGTGTGTGACGAGCAGCACGTCTTCCAGAACGGCTCCATGCTGAAGGTGGGGTGGCAGGGCCAGGCCAGGTGCGGGCTGTGTCCCTGTGTCACCATCCCTGACATTCAGCACCCTCCTGTCCCCTCCACAGCCGGCCGTGTGCACCCGGGAGCTCTGCGTCTTCTCCTTCTACACGCTGGGCGTCATGTCCGGCGCGGCCGAGGAGGTGGCCACGGGTGCCGAGGTAGGGCTGGGCACGGTGTCACCTCCCCCAGTGCCCTGGGCGCTGGGCTGCCCCTTCAGTCCCAGCTCTGCCCCAAGGTGGTGGACCTGCTGGTGGCCATGTGCCGCGCTGCCCTCGAGTCCCCTCGCAAGAGCATCATCTTCGAGCCTTACCCCTCCGTGGTGGACCCCAACGACCCCAAAACTCTGGCCTTCAACCCCAAGGTAAGCGCTGGGGGGACAATGCTCCCCCACACCAGGGAGTGATGGGGAGCCCCAAGGACCCCTCTGATGGCCACTCCTCTCCTGGCCCATGTGCAGAAGAAGAACTACGAGCGGCTGCAGAAGGCCCTGGACAGTGTGATGTCCATCCGGGAGATGACCCAGGTACGTGGCGTGGTCCCACAGCCCCATGTGACCTCCCCGGTGTGGGACCCAAGCTGGGAGTGGCATTTAGGTGCTGATCTCCATCTGCCCATGGCTGGCTGGGTGCTGGGGGACCCGCCTGCAGCCTGTCTTGCCTCTGCCAGGGGTCCTACCTGGAGATCAAGAAGCAGATGGACAAGCTGGACCCCCTGGCACATCCCCTCCTGCAGTGGTAAGGCTGAGGGTGCTGTGGCCCTCTCCTGCTGCCCCTTGTCCCTCCCACTGCCCCACATTCCCCAGGACATGGGATGGAGGGGGGGGCAGCCAGGTATCTGGGGCACAACCCTCTCATCACCTTTCTTTTGGGGGGGGTCACGAGCATCTAACGATCTCAGGGCAGATTGGGACCACCTTTTCTGACTCTCCTCCTCTTCCTCCTCCTCTTCCCAAGGATAATCTCCAGCAACAGATCCCACATTGTCAAGCTGCCTCTCAGCAGGGTAAGGGGCCAGGCTAGGCTCCAGGTGGGGTGTGGGATAAAGGGTATGGAATATGGGAGGTGGAATGGAGGGATACAGGAGATGGGATACAGGATGAGGCATGTAAGGATATGGGATGGGCAATGGAAGGGTCTGGGATGTGGGATGGATCCCTCTGGGTGGGGTTCTAGCCTGGGAGATATGGGAGTCAGGACAGGGATATAGGAAGGGGGATGTTTGACACAGGCTGTGGGATGGGGGCAAGACAGGGATGCAAAGGACCCTTCTGGCAAACCTGGAGTCACCAAAGCCAGGCTGGGCTGGATCCCGGGCCCAGCGGCCGTGCATGATCTCTGTCTGTCTGTCTGTGTCTGTCCTCTCTCCTGCCGGCACCGCCGCTGCTCTTCCCGTTGCCCTGGTAGCAGCTGAAGTTCATGCACACCTCCCACCAGTTCCTCCTGCTCAGCAGCCCCCCGGCCAAGGAAGCTCGGTTCCGCACGGCCAAGAAACTCTACGGCAGCACCTTCGCTTTCCAGTGAGTTCCCCGGGCAGGGGATGGTGGGAGCCCCCCGGGTGGGTGCCCTGGGGCTGAGGATGATGATGGCTGATGTGGGGCTGGCTCTTTGCAGTGGCTCTCACATTGAGAACTGGCACTCCATCCTCCGCAACGGGCTGGTCAACGCCTCCTACACCAAACTTCAGGTACCGGGCTGCTCCCTGCACCCAGCACACCCCGGGCAGCAGGGGGGCAGGGAGGGGCAGGGAGGGAGCAGACATTGGCAAGTGCCAGGCTTCCTCCACTACCGCCGTGCTTCAACTGTCGGGGTGATCCCACCACGCTCACCCTGGTATTTTCCTGCAAGCTGCATGGAGCAGCCTATGGCAAGGGCATCTATCTGAGCCCCATCTCCAGTATTTCCTTTGGATACTCAGGTAAGAGGCTGCCTGCACTGTCCAGTCCTGCCTGTGCTGCCCAGTCCTGCCTGTGCTCCCATTCCCACTCCCTGCATGGGCCTGGGGAGGTTTGGCATCATGCTGGCTGGAGAGGCTGCTCTGGAGTGGCTGCATCCCATATCCTTCCCAACACACCAGCCTCTTCCCAGCCAGGATGGGGCTTTCCCACACTCCAAAGAATCAAACCCTCAGCATTTTCTAGGCTTCAGAAGGTGCTGCACACACTTTTGGGGGGTTCCCAGGGCTCAGGAGCACTGAGGGTGGCAATCCTTGTCTGTGGCATGTGTCCCCACATCACTCCAGGGTGTTTCCTGAGAGACTGACAGCCCCTGCCATGTTTCTTCCACAGGAATGGGGAAAGGGCAGCACCGGATGCCGTCAAAGGATGAGCTGGTGCAGCGCTACAACCGGATGAACACGATCCCCCAGGTGATGGGCCAGGGGACACCGGGGCAGGATGGGAATGGGGACATGGCACCCATGGGTGTTTGGGACTGGGTGGTAACACGGGCTGCTCTTCCCACAGACCCGCTCCATCCAGTCCCGCTTCCTCCAGAGCCGCAACCTGAACTGCATCGCGCTTTGCGAAGGTGTGGGGATGTGGGGGGATAATGGGGGGGGACAGGCAGCACCCTTGGGGTCACCAGGTGGGTGGAGGGATGGAGGGACAGGCCCTCTGTCCCCCATCCCACCTCCAACAGCCCCTTGCCCCAGCAGTGATCACCTCCAAGGACCTGCAGAAACACGGCAACATCTGGGTCTGCCCTGTCTCGGACCACGTCTGCACACGCTTCTTCTTTGTGTGAGTCCGGCTGTGCCCACCCTGCCGCCCCTGTGGGACCCCTCCAGAACCCCCCTGACCCCCTTCTCCCCGTGCAGGTACGAAGATGGCCAAGTGGGAGATGCCAATATCAATACTCAGGACCCCAAAATCCAGAAGGAGATCATGCGTGTGATTGGGACTCAGGTGTACACAAACTGATGGTGGCGGTGGCACCCTGGGACCCCCCGGGCACCGAGTGAGCCCCCGGGCAAGGCTGGGCAGGGGCCGAGCGGGTTTTGAGCCCCCCGGGCAGGGCAGAGCCGGGGCAGCACCGGCGGCTCCACCTGTACATAGGCGTTGGGCACCTGTGAGCACCAGGCAGGTTCAGCGGTCCCTTATCCCCTCCCTGTCCCCTTCCCACTGTCCCCAACTCTGTGGCAGCCTGGAGAAGGAGCCGTGGGTCCAGCGTGCCTGAGGACGGCCCCTCCTGGCGTTGGCAGCGACGGCGTTTTTATCAACGATGAGAAACTGAAGCAAAAAAAAAATAACAAACAACCAAAACAAACCCAAAAACATAGGAAAAAAAAAAAAGAGAAAAGGAATCAGTGTTTGTGGATTTAACTGGAAATTAAAGTGTGGGGTGTGGGAAGGGGATGCTGGGGAAGGGATGGGGGCACAGGGAGGGAATGGGATTGTGAGGAAAGGAAAGGGATGGGATCACAGAAAAGGGATGGGATGGGGTCATGGGGAAGGAGTGGGATTTAAGGGAGGGGGTGGAAATGTGAGGGAGGAATAGGGGCACAGGCAAGGGATTGGAACCTGGGGGAGGGATGTGGGCACAGGTAAGGGATGGGATCATGAGAAAAGGATAGGATTGTGGAGAAGAGGTGGGAAACAAGGGAATGGTATCTTGGGGAAGGGTGATCATGCAGAAAGGAAAGGAATCCCTTCACAGGGAAGGGATAGAATTGAAGGGAAGGGATGGGATGCTGGGGAAGTGCCATAGAGAATTGATGCAGCTTTGGGATAGGGCTGGGAGGGAGCTGCTCCCCCATCACACAAAGGGATGGTGCTGTGGAGGCAGAACATGATGGAGAAGGGATTGTGCCTCAGGGATGGGAACATGGGACTGCACAGAGCAGCCCCCCAGGCACTGGTGCTGCAGCAGAGATTCTAATGGGAAGGAACCTCCCAGGGACAGCATTTTGTTTCAGCCTAAGCCCATCCCAGTAATTCCATGGACACGGAGGCAGTGCCAGCACAGCTGCATCCTGCTACACCCAAACCTGCATGGAAACCCAGTAGAGATAGCCCAGAGGCTGCCAGGGCTCAGGGTGGGCAGAGGGGGCTGGGCACTGCTGTCCCCACAGTCCAGGGGCTCTCCAGGTCAGTCACAGCAGCACAAGGCCATGACTTCAGCCAAGATTTATGATGGAATTTAAGAACTGATCTAAGAATTATCCTGGTTTTGGTAGAGGCACCACCTGAGTCCTGACAGGCTCATTACACCAATGGGTTCACTCAGTGTCACTTCTGGCATGTCCCTGTCCTCTGTCCTCCCTGGATCCCAACATCTGGCTATCCCCACTTGTCCCACACTGGCTGCTCCAAGTATCCAAGGGCCACCCAAACCTGGGCTGGTGGCCATTCCCTCACGCCTGGCCCTGCCACCTACCCCTTGGTGGGGGAGTTGCTTAAATTTGTGGGGTTTGGGGATTTTTCCTCAAATAAAAAATAAGTCACTTTCCTGGGATCATGGCAGTCACTCAGCTGTACCCACAATGCGAAGGGCTATCTCATGGGACGTGGCCACATCTCTCTGAAGCTCCTCTCTCTGTCCCTTGGAAAGATCAGGGAAACCACAGGGCTGTATCCTGTCCTGATTCCCTCTGCAGCCAGGATGAATTCCTCCAAAAAATAGCAATTCCTGTGAAAAAGCAAATAAAACAGATGCCTATGGTGCTCTCTCAGCTTCACCAAATGCTGGTGGATGCTCCAGCCCAGCAGGAGCTGAGCTGGCCATAAAGGGGGCCCAGGTGTTGTGTTTGGGGTGGACGCGGCAGCGATTGCTCCAAAGAACCAACGAAGGTGACGATTTTGACAAAATAAGTTTATTTCGCTTCACTTCATTGCGGCCGAAACCTCACATTTTTCTTTTTTTTTTTTCTTAAGTTTTTTTGGCTGAAAAAAAAAAACCCAACCCAAAAATCCCCCCAAACCAACCCAAAATGCAAAGAACCACATCACTCCACCCTCTGCCAGAGGCGACCGAGGGGCTCCAATTCCCCCCTGGACCATGGAGCTGGGGGAGCCACTGCAGTCCCCCCCACAAATCCCCACTGCATCCCCCCAGTCCCCAGCCACGAACTGGCCCCCAAAACCGAGCCCTTGAACCCCCCAAATCCGAGCCCTGTAGGAAACGCTCGTGGCTCTGAATGCCCGAGGGTTTTTACTCAACCTTCTTAATTTTTGTTGGATTTTCTCCTCCTTTCCCGAAGTTTTTTTGTGTGTTTTGTTTTGTTTTTTTTTAAATTAATTTATTTATAGATATATTTAAAAAAAGCAATAGTCCTTTGGTCCCTAAACTCTAAGGAATGATATGACTCTGAAACAAGTAATCCTATGTCCCTGTGCCAGTGACAAGCAGGGGAAGCGCGTGTCCCGCCACCCTGCTCCATGGGATATATATATATATATACTTATTTATATATATCTTCTATAAGTCCAACATACTTTGATCCTTCTTTTTTTTTTCCCCCCCAATGCAGGGAAAAAGGAAAATCTTGCCATTTTTCTTTATCATCCAAACAAACATCCTCCAGGTGAAGCGCCCGAGGCTGGTCCCGTCCCACCGGCTTTGGTTTAAGAATCCATTTGGAGCCTCTTTTCCTCGTTTCTCCTGGGAAATCGGTAGCAGCAAATGAGTGCTTTAAAAAAAACCCAAAAAACAAAGGTAGATCGTGGCCCGGCTGCCCGGAGCCATCAGCCTTGCTCCCAGTGAGGGATCCGGTGAGTCCCGGCGAGCGGCCGGCGGCGAATCGCAGCCCCGGCACCGCATCGCTCCCCTCCTTCCTTGTCTTCCTCTCATTCCCGTTAAACAACAAACAAGACCAGTTTGGGAAAAAATTCAAAAAGGAAAAGCTACGACCAAAACGCTCTCTTCTTTGCCGTTTTCTCCTTCACCTCCTCCTCCTCCTCCTCCTTTTCCTCCTCCGGGGTGTGTTGCAAAGAAAGAGAGTTACGGGTTTGGATACTGCACTTGGGGAAGGGGAAAGTCGTCAGACACTGCGGGACGTCCGACCTGGAACAGAAGGAAAAGGTTGTCAGCCTGCTTCTGGAGGATGGAGGGAAGGAAGGATGAAGGGAGGGACACATCCCTCCATCCATTGGGTGGGTGGTGCCAGGCAGAGATCCCTGCACACACTCGGGATGTAACACAGGGACAGGGGGATGCTCCATGCCCACCACACCCCCAGGGCCAGGCCCCTCACCTCTCCGCAGGCTGAGCTGGGGTCAGTAGGGTCTGTTGGCGTCTTTCGGCCGCTTTAGCTGCACTTTTAGCCTCTTCATGCCGATCTGGAAGCCATTCATGGCCTGAATGGCCGCCTGAGCACTCGTCGGATTGTCAAAACTGACGAAACCTGGCGGGGAGGGGACACGGTGGCTTGTCACCACACACATCACAGGCACTGCCTTGCCTGAACCCAGGCACTGAAATCCTGTGGGATGCTCCTGATTTGGGAGTGCTGGGAGAGGGGGTACTTGGGTAACATCACAGCCCCAGATTGCAGGGACTGGGTGACAGGTGATGGCGTCTGCAGGGACACTGAGCTGACAAGGCTGTGAGGACAGCAGCATAAGAGGGTCCACAGGACACTGGAGTCATCTGCAGGGATACTATGGGATGGGATTTGTGGGGTCACTGGGGTGACAGGGTCTGTTAAAGAGACAGGGGCTGCAGGGACACTGAGGTGATGGGGTCTGTGGGGACACCAAGGTCTGCAGGTATGTGGAGATACCAGGGTGATGGGGTCTGTGGGGACACCAGGATGGAATGTGTGGGCTCAGGGGACATCTGTAGGCCAGGTCTGCAGCAACCCTGAAGTGATAGGACCTCCAAAGACACCAAGTGAAAGAGTCTATGGGGACACTGAGGTCTGTGAGAGGGAGATACAAATCCCTGAGCTGGGGACATAAGGAGAGTTGGACCCCAAGCAAGGGACAACAGGGAGACATGGACATCTGAGAGACTAGGGAAAGAGAGGTCCCCAAGATGAGATGTTGGAGAGACAGACTCTCAGGGACTTCAGGGAGAGTTGGACGCCTGAGATGGAGATGCTCGGCGCTGAGTTGTCCAGAAGAGCCAGACTCTCAAGCTGGGAAGACTGGGGAGTGCCAAACCCTTGAGCTGGGATTTTGGGACAGACAGATTCCCTGAGCTGGGATATTAGGAGAGCTGGACCTCCAGGTTGGAGACCACAAAGAATAGGACTCTAGAGCTGGAGACTGGTAAGAGCTGGCATGTCAAGGAGCATCAGATATTTAAAATGGGATGCTGAAGAGAGCCAAACCCTTGAGTTGAGGTGTTGTGGAAGAGCCAGAGCTCCAAGCTGTGATGTTAAGGGTAGCTGGAACCTTGAGCTGGGGACTGGGAAGAGCTGGAGCCCTGAGCTGGGACACCGGGGAGAGCCACACCCTGGGACTTACCAAAGCATTTACTCTGGTTGGTGGCACGGTCCACAAAGACTTTGGCAGAGATGACGTTGCCGAAAGGCAAAAACATCTGCGTGAGCTCCGCGTCCCCGAACTCCTGGGGCAGGTGATAAATAAACAGGTTACAGCCCTCGGGACCTGGGTGACACACAAAGGACAGGACTCGTCAGCTACGAGGTGGGGTCACCCCTGGGGGACACCGAGGAGCCACTGGCCCCACGTGGGGTGACCCCCACCCCTCACCTTCTCTCTGCTGCTGCGGGATGAGGGGCGCTTGCTGGGGAAAGGCTTGGCTGATGGGAGCGTAGGCAGTGGGATATGCTGCTGGAAGAGAGAAACAAGAAGCTGAGGCCATGGCACCTGCCCCAGCCACAGAGAGGGCTGGGACAGGCAGGTCCCCTGCTGCCACCTGCCATTGAGGGGCCTCTCCTGCCCCACAGCTGCTGGCTCTGCCCTTCCCATCCCTCCCGACACACCAGGGATGTGGGAACAGCTCTCCCAGGAGAAACGCTGGTGACAGCAGTAATATAGCCTCAAGGCTGAGGAAAGATGGTACTTTTGGCTGAAAAACCCCAAAGATTTGGGGCCCAAAACTTGATTTTCTGTTGCAAATCTGGACATTGCTGTCAATGCTCCTAATAAAATGGCTGCTGGGCTTGACATATTTCCATGGGAGGCCCTGACTCTTTTCCCTCCACAGCCCATGTCCTTGGCCATCAGACTTGGCCACGTGATGAACATCCAGACTCTTGGTGTCTTGGTGTGGAGGCAGCCCTCTGTCACCTCCCAAATCTTGCCCCCTCTTCTCAATACCACTGCCAGGGCTCGCCCATGGAGTTCTCTCCGCCCCATGGGTATTAAAATTCACTTTGCACTATCCAAATTTGCACGGGGGGCCATAACAGGAGCCAGTGGGATGAGGGGATGATGCTTTCATCGGCATTGCCACCATGGAGCTCTTGCCTGGGCTCAGCACCTGCTGCTCCCCTCATGAATCCATGCCCAAATACACTGCCCCAGTCCAATGTTCAACCCCAGGGTGATGTTCACCTCCCAAAAATAACAGTGAGGAGCAAAGAGGGGAGAGAGGGAAGGAGTGGGGAGCGAAGTTTGAGACCTGCATAGTGCTGCATGCCGGCGTAGGCCTGCTGGAGGGGGTCTGCCACCGTGGGGCTTTGAGCTGGGAAGAGAAGAGAAAGGAGAAGGAAGACAGAATAAGCCAGAGAAAGCCAGGGATGGATGCATGCACAGCTCCCACGGGAAAGGGCTCCTGACCAAGTGCCGCCATGGAGGGGCAGAGCTGCTCCCTGCCTGAATTCCCTCCTCCCTGCAGTGATGCCACGGGAGCACACCGCGGGTTCATCCAGCATGTTCCCGGGATGAGGAGCACCCCGTGAACACCCCACACGAGCCAAGCACACTCCCCCAGCCCCGGGGGCGTGGCGGAGCCCCAGGAGAGCTGTACCTGGGTAGGGGTGGATGCCATTGGTGTAGATGGTCTCGGAGGCGGGCTGCCCGTTGGTCTGGGGCGGCAGCGGGCTGAAGCCGTTCACCCCAATGGGCGTGGCAATGCTGGGCACCGGCGCCGTGCTGATCCCCGGAGGGGTGCTTGTACCTGCAGGAGCGTGGCGTCAGGGCCGGCACCACCCCGAGAGCGCCTCCCGAGGATGTCAAGTGGCAAATGCGAGGGTCCTACCTGAAGAGGGAGTGAGGGGAGCAGCCACCAGCCCGCTGACATTGAAGGCGGCCATTTGTTGCATCTGGGCGGCAGCGATGGCAGCCATGGGGTTGAGGCAGGTGCCCTGCGCGGCCGCCATCAGGGCTGCCTGCTGCTGCATGATCTTCGGGAAACAAGGGGGGAAAGGGGACAGAGAGCGAGAGGCACAGAGAAAGAGAGAGAGGGGAGGGCAAATCAGCATCTCTGCTTTGGATGGGCTCAGAGGGATAAATGCCACCCACTGCCAGACCCGGGGACAGGAGTCTTGGTGATGCTAAATATGGGACCACTGAACCCTACAACCGCCCTCAGCTGTGGGCAGGAAGCCCTGCATCTGCCCCTAAACAGGGATACACCAGCCCTCCCAGGCATCCACACGCCCTGGCACTGGTGCTTTCAGGGCCAAACCAGCCCCCCTACCCACGGGGGTCCCCCAAAGCCCCCGGGCTGCTCCAGCTCCTACCGCTTGCGTGTAGGCCCCGTAGGCACCGAACTGGATGGTCATGGGGTTGAAGATGCCCAGCTGCCCCGCCATCTGATGCATCCGCCGCAGGGTCCTCTCCTTATCCGTGTCTGCAAACTTCACCACCAGGCTGGACGAGGCGCCCTGAGGTGGGGGAAGATGGGGCTGATGGTGGGAGCACAGCAATGCCCCAAACCGTGTACCTGCCGTGGGCGTGGCTCGCAGCGTCCGCAGCAGCCTCAGCCCTGGGGACGCTGCCCAGCTCGGCAGCAGCAACCAGTGATCAATGTGAGGTTTAATTATAGCCAGTTTTTCTCCCCAGTGGCAGCTCCCTGACCTCTGCTTCCTTTCCCTTTCCTTGTCCACAATTCTGACCTTCAGCGTTAATTAAACTGCTCCTTTCTCTGGCATGGAGAGAATTAGCCACACGCTCCCACCTCCAGGGCTCAGCACCTTGGCAAGGAGGAACCTGGGGTTATGTGGCCAACAAATTGCTAGTCTGTAGGATTTTGATGCAATTAGACTGAGGATCAAATTAGTGGGTGATTGGATTAAGCAGGCAGCGTGGGGTCAGCCAGGGCAGGGTGTGAGCCTGGCACTTACCGGCATAGTTTGGCTGCCATGCAGGCTGTTGATGGCAGCCTGTGCCTCGGCGTGGCTGCCGTATTTCACAAAGGCACAACCTAAGGGAACAGAGGGAACATGGGATAGGTTGGATTTGGCCACTGTGGGTCCATAGGGTGCCCACCCAGTGCCCCAAAGCCCACCTTTGCTGGCTCCATCAGGCCCTCGGAGGATGGTGCATTCCTCAATCTGGCCGAAGGGCTCAAAGAGGCGGCGGACGTCGTCCTCGCTCTGCTGCTTCCCCAGCATGCCCACAAAGAGCTTCCTGTCTTCTAAAAACAAAACCAAACCCATCAGAGAGCAGGAGGTCACTCACCATCCCAACCCCTCACCAAAAATGGTGTATGGAGGGGAAGGAGCCAAGTGACATCAGAGGGAGGGAGCAACACCGATCCCATGGAGAAGGTGCTGGGCTTATCGTCTCCATCCTACAGAACACTCAGGATGGGAAAACCTCTCCTGTGGGGAAATTGCTGAGGGGCGAGTCCTGGAAGAGCCATTGCTTTAGGGAGAGGAGCTGAGGCTTTTTCTAGAGATGGGGGGGCTGGCTCCCCCAGCACTGGGGTGGGATGCAGTAGAACAAAGAGAATCCACAAACTGGAGATGATCACCCTCGTGTGATCGACTCGCAGAACAACCCACAGCCTCCAGCCGTGCCCGGGGGACATCAATAACCCAAACACAAGAGAAGGGATAGTAAATAATGAGAATTTCATGATTATTACCAGCATCTGTCTTGTGCGGCCGCGCGCTCCCGCCGCACGCTAATGGCATTTGACAAAGGAAATAAGGTGCCCTGTCAAGAGCGTTGCTGGGGAAATAAATAAATAATGGCAGGAGACGATGAATGCTTAGTCTGTTAAGGTACCAAGAAAATTAGTTAAGGGAATAGGGCTCATGTGTTGTCTAGTTAAACATAAAGCACCTCCCAGGGGGAGTGGGCTGGGCAGCCCAGTGTTCCTCCTGGGTGAGGGGGCTGCAGACGGGAGCCCCAGCTCACCCATCGATTTTTAATCCTTCACCAATTACGCTCGGTAAGTGGGTAATTTATTTGCCAGGTCCCTCTGGGACATGCTGGGACCAGCTCCCAGTGTGTTTAATAACAGGGTTTGGATGGGGGGGAGCTACCCCAGCCATCCTGCCAAGTGCAGGCGGCCCCATGAGAGCATCCTGCAGGTCTGATAGCACCTACCTGCCCAGCAACACAACAGATGTGGGATTTTGATCCAATTCCTGCCATTTTGCCCAAATAATCACCTCAGCCTGGCAATGCCACAGCCCAATGAGTGGCAAATGCTCACAAAGAATTTGGGGGGGTGGTAGTTTGAGAGGGGTTTAGGCCATATGCAGCCAACTCCTGCCCTGGAGTCCTCACAGGCAGCTCGGGAGAGGGAATTGTATTTTTTGGTAAATTAAGATGGTGAGGGAGAGTGGCTGGCTGGTGCTCTGCCCCCAGGATGTTGGAATGCTCATGGTATGATGTCAGGACGTTCCCAGGATGATATCAGGATGCTCCCCCCAGCTGACCAGACAAGGAGAGAGAAGATGGCATTTGCTCTGCATCCAGGTTTGGATGCCACCAGCAAAGGCAGATCCTTTCCCGGATTTCTCTGCAAACCAACCTTCACACAACAGCCCTCGTGATGCCACCATGTCCCCCATCACCCCCTAATCGACCCTGTGCCCCCCTGCCCAAGCCAGGCATCTGGAGAATTGAGGACCTACCTCCTCGGCCCTCGCTGTCGGCCGGCTTCACCTGGATGGGGCGGTTCATCTGCAACACAAGCGAGAGTGGGAGGTCAGTGTGGGGGCCCCTGAACCCTCTCCATGGGGAACAGCAGGATTTGGCCAATGACTGGCACTGCGATCTGGGGAAAAGGGGAGGGACCTGCATGAACAGATCTGCGGCTTGTGGCCACAGAGACCCGGGGATGCCACGTGCAAAGGGCAATGCTCCGGCCCTGGCTATGGGCACCCAGTGCTGCAGGCACCCGCGGGGCTGCCAGTGCCAGGCTTGGCCGCCTGCCTGCTTTCCTCGACTGCAAAGGACTGCAGAGGCAGCAGTAGCACCCCGCCAGCCCCAGCCCCTCTGGCACCATTGCCCTCCTTTTCCCAAACCTCACCCAAATTTGGCCTCCTCCTCGTCACCGCCATGTGCACCCACGAGCGTGACACCCGTGTGCAGCAGGACACGCTGGGCTGGCAGGCACATCCCTGGCCTGCTGCCCCATGGAGCCATTCCTCCTCCTCTCTCCCCCTCCTTTTTCCCCTCCTTTAGCCGAAAAACGCTACAATTATGGCCGTTTCCATGGCAACAAGCGTGCTTCCCCCGCGATGCTGCGGAGCCCGAGCCATGTGCTCGATGGGGTCGCCACGGCAACAGCGAGATGTCACACATGACGGCGCGGGGGCGCGCACACGAACACGCCCCGAGCGCACACGGGCACAGCCGCCCCCATGTGTGTGTGCACCCCCATCCCAGGTGCCCCCCGCTGCACCCCTGGTAGGGTCCCTAAATTTTGGGGATGGGTGGGGGCAGAGACAGTCCCCCCCACATCAGGGTGAGGAAGAGGATGGGTAAGAGAGAAGAGGAGGGAGGTTTCCACAGCAACCGCCTCGTCTCCAGGGAAACGTGGAGAGAAATGTCAGCGCAGAGCTGGGGATGGTCCAGGGAAGGGATTGAGTCCCCAGGAGTCATGGGATGGCACAGAGTGGCATTGAGGGGCACCTCACAGTGTCACCCATTATGTCACCAGTCCCCCAAACATCCACCTTGTGTAGGGGCAGGATTTGGCTCACGCCAAACTCTAGAGGCTGTGACAGCACCGAGACCCTAAACCCAGAACCCCGCTGTCCCTCACATCCCTGTCACAGCTGGGAGGAGGGAACCCCATTTTGGGGGGGCTGCCCCCCTCCACTGACCCGCCAGCCCCATTTACCAGCGTGATGGCCTTTGATGGAATAAATTTCCCATGCCCACTGCTGTATGCTTAATGTAATAAAGGCAGTGAGGATGATTTAGAATAACATTTACGGAGCCGCAGAGTGTCATTTTGATGTGTCTCCCGTCTCCGCTCGCCAGTTATTAAACTGTATTGATTCCCCGGGAGCGGCTGATGTTTATAAATGTCAGGCCTCAGGGAACAGCTAACCTACCCCAGGGCTGCCACACCACACCAAGGAGAAATTGCCCTGGCCTCTAGACACCCCCAGACATCATGATGTGCCCACCACAGGGTGCTGGACGACCCCATGTGGCACCCAGAGCTCCTGATTGTCCCCACAGCACCCCTGCACCATGTCCACACAGCCCTCTATCCATGCTCCCACACTAAACAGCCACCCAGGCATTTCCCCCTGCTCCTGACACCCACCTGCAACACCCATCCATCTGGGACACCCACACAATCACCCACACACCCATCTTCCCCCTGGATTCATCCAGCCATACTCCAACACCCATTCCCATAGCATCCATCCATCCCTCCCCATAGAACCCATCCATATCCCCAACACCCATCCTCATAACACCCATTTGTTCCCACAGCATCCATCTATATCACCAACACCCATCCATCCACCCCCGAATACCTGTCCATCCCCACTGCAGCCATCCACATCCCCAACATCCATCCCCATACACCCATCCATTCCCATAGCATCTATTTATATTGCCAACATCCTCCATCCATCCCCCAACACCCATCCATCCTCACAACACCCATCCATATTCCCAACACCCATCCATCCCTGTACGACCCTTCCATCTGCCCATCCGTCTTCCATCTTGCCACTACCCACCTTTCCACTCCCACAGCATCCATCCATCCATCCATCCATCCATCCATCCATCCATCCATCCCACACCCCAAGGACATAGTGACACCCTGACTGGGGTGTTCCAGGACCAATCATCAGCAGTTCACAAAGCCCCAGCTACCCCATGGCCAAACCACTGCTGTTCCACCGCACAGGGGATCACCAGTGGGTGCCAAACCACCTCCTGACTGCTCAGGCACTGTCACCCACCCAGATTTGGAGCCCCTCAAGAACCTGGATACCAGGGAGAGCCAGCCCATAGAATCACCGCCAGGGGATGTGCTCAGTGGATCACTTCTGGCCTTTGTTCCTTCCTTGGCATCACACTCCTCCTCCTTGTCCTCAGAACCAACAGCCAGAGGATCCAGCAGGCCACCATGCACCCAAATGAGATGGAGGTGGCAGGTGACACTGGAGCAGCGAGTGCCTGTGGGAGCCTGGTGTCCATGCCATCCCAGGGAGACAGGAACCGAGGTCTGGCAGTCACTTGTCACTGGAATACCTTGACAGAGCCTTGAGGGTAACCCACAGCCAGGCCACGCAGCCAGCCTGGGGACAGCCACAGCACTGCACAACCCTGCACGTGTATGACCACCCTGACATACCCTGCACACACCCACACACCTCTGAACACAACCACAGACCCCAGCACCCCCTGGCACAGCCACCCCCATTCCCCTGGCACAGTCGCACACCCGGAAGCCGCACACGTGTGCCCACGCAGCGCTGCGCACACCGCACGTCTGTCCCAGCACCCACGTGTGCCCACTGCACACAGCCCCACGGGCACCTGCACAACCCCAGGCTGCATGCCATGCATCCCACAGAGCCCTGCCTGCTGCCATGGACCACACACAGCCACGGGCACACACCCTGGGATGCACAGCCAGCACCGGGGATACAATGCCCCTTGCCTCAGTTTCCCCATTGTAGCAGCAGGTCCCATAGTGGGACCCTTGGGAGCCCTCTGTGGGCACACAGACAGCTTGGGTCGGCTCACGGCACCCCCAGCAACACCCACATCCCATCCCCATGGCCACCATGCACACCTGAGCCCACCTGCACAGACCTGCACTCTCTGTCACACCCGGTGTGCCCACACACCCCCGCTGCTGCCACTCCCCCAGCCCATGTGCACCCACACCCTGTCACCATCACTGGGGGCAAAGACACCCCAAGCTCCTCTTCCCACACACACAGACACCCACGTGCTTGCACACCCACCTGCACACACCCGGGGGTCAGAGCTGCACCCCTGCCAATGCACACACCCCTCCCTGCACCGCCTGCAACAGCCCCGAGCACTGCCCCTTGCACACCTGCACCACACACACACACACACACACACACACACACAGAGCTGCGGTGGAAAAATACACCCTCCAGGCAGCACACACACCAAACCCATCCCTGGGGGCACATACACCTCCTCACCACCATCCTCCATCCCTGCCTGCAAACACCATCCCCCCAGCATTGCTGGGTGCCAGAACACCCTCCTCACCGACAGCCTCACCACACACAGCCTCCCTGGGTCCGGAGACATCACCAACACCCCTCTGCCGACACCCTCCCTTTCCCTGGGGGCAGATACACCCTCCCAGACACACACACACACAGAGCCCCCACCCCTGAGTGCAAATACACCCTCATCACCAACACACGCACCCCATCCCTGGGTGCAGATACACCCTGCACAGCAACACTCACACCCACACACCGTGGGTGCAGATACAGCCCCTCACCAACACCCCTCCAACCCCATTCTTCTGTGCAAATACACCCCCCCTCACCAACACTCCTCCATCCCCAACACCCATCCCTGGGAGCAGATACACCCTGTCACCAACACCCCCAATCCTCATCCCTGCGTGCACATACACCCTGCAACACCCACAGGCGCCCACCCCATCCCTGGGAGCAGATACACCTCCCCACCAACACCCCTCTAGCCTCATCCCTGTGTGCAGATACACCCTGCAACACGCCCACTCACAGCCCCCAACCCCATGTGCACATTCACCCTGCTCATCAACACCCCTCCATCCCCATCTCTGTGTGCAAATACACCCTGATCACCAGCACTGCTCCATCCCCATCCTATGCCTGGGAGCAGATACACCCCCTCACCAACACTGCTCCATCCTCATTCCCATCCCTGGGCTCAGATACACTCCATCACCCTCACCCCCTCTCACACCCACCATCCCTGTGTGCAATTACACCCCGATCACAAACACGGCTGCATCCCCAGCCCATCCCTGGGAGCACCCCGTCACCAACACCCCTCCATCCCCAGCCCTGTGTGCAGATACGCCCTGCTCACCATGAACAGCCCTCCGTGCCCATCCCCAGGAGCAAGGATCCACACCCTCGCCATCACCCCCGCTCCCGCACAGCATCCCCGGGAGCAGATACACCCCCTCGCCATCACCCACATCCCTCCTAGAGCCCCTCCGGTGCAGCCCCCCCACCCCGGCTCGAGCGGAGGCTGCCGGGCGGTGCCGGGCCGTGCCGGGCCGGGCGGAGGCGGCGGCAGACAAAGGCGGGGCCCTACCTCGATGCAGAGGATCTTGGACCCGGCGGGCACCCACAGCACGGGCGGCCGCGGCCCCGGCGCCGGCACCTGCGGCAGCTGCATGGCCGGACCGGCCGGACCGCCGGCTCCACCGAGGCGGTTCGGCTGAGCTCGGCTGCGCTCGGCTCCACCCGAGACGGTTCGGCCGGGTTCGGCTTAGCTCGGCTCGGCTCGGCAACGCCGGTCTCGTCTGGGCTGGGTTCGGCTGGGCTCGGCTGGGTTCGGTTCGGCTCGGCCCGATTCGGCTGGGCTCGCGCAGCGGCGCGCGGGGGGCGGGGCACAGGGCGGGGCGGCCGCAGCCCCGCCGAGCCGGGCCAGCCGGGGGGCGGGGCCTCACGGGGACACGCCCACCGCCGTCTGGACACGCCCCTGGTCCCCCGACACGCCGGGGGCGGGGCCTGGCTGGGGTCGGGGGGCGAGGGTGGGAACACGGGGGGTGTGCAGGTACAAGGGGTCAGCAGGTACAGGTGAGAGCACAGGTACAGGGGGTGTGCAGGTACAGGGGTGTGAGCAGGGACAGGTGTGAGCACAGGTATAGGTGTGTGAGCAGGTACAGGGGTGTGAGCACAGGTACAGGGGCTGTGCAGGTACAGGGGTGTGGGCACAGGTACAGGGGATGTGCAGGTACAGGGTATGAGCAGGGACAGGTGTGAGCACAGGTACAGGAGTGTGAGCACAGGTACAGGGGGTGTGCAGGTACAGGGAGTAACAGGTACAGGCGGTCAGCAGGTACAGGTGTGAGCACAGATACAGAGGGTGTGCAGGTACATGGGGTCAGCAGGTACAGGGGTCTGAGCATGGGACAGGTGTAAGCACAGGGATAGGTGTGTGAGTACAGGTACAGGGGGTGAGCACAGGTATAGATGTGTGAATACACGTACAGGGGATGCGTAGATACAGGGAGTGAGCACAGGTACAGGTGGTATGAGCAGGTACAGGGTATGTGAGCACCGGTATAGGTGTGTGAGTACAGGTACAAGGGGTATGAGCAGGTACAGGGGGTGAGCACAGGTAGAGGGGTTGCACATAAATGCACATGGGTGTGCTTGTGTGCACAAGCAGAGAGGTGTGCACAGACAGAGATGTGTGTTCACCGGCACTCATAGGTGTGTACTCAAGTGTACATCACTGCATACACATGGGTGTGTGCAAGAACAGGAGGGATGCTCAGGCACAGACATGTGAGCACACACAGGTGTGAGCACACACAGGCATGAGCACTTACATGGGCACAGGGTGTGAGCACAAGCACACAGTCCCCTGCACCGCTGTGTGCACACACACACACGGAGAGGTAGGCACAGCAGTGAGCCCCTATGGGGCATGCACCAGCACATCCATGTGCACACACGTGCTCACACACTCACCCCCAATCCCCGAGCGAGGGGCCATGGCAGTAGCAATACACGCATGCATGTGCCTGATGAGAATCCCCCGGCAGGGCCTGACCCCGGCCTCCTTTAGGCTGCCAAGGTGGGCTGGTAACTCTCGAACCTACTGAAGCGTGGCCCCGCCGGTGAGAGCACGGCTCAGGAAGCCACATCCCCGCAAACCTCATCCTCCTCTGTCCGCTCCACACACTCACAGCAGGGATTGATATTCATGGGCCCCGGCTCTTTCCCCAGCCAACCCGCGGGCCTATTGATTTTTATTTAGGCGAATAATTAAATATTTATTTTCACTTTGTTAAGCTCGGGAGGTCGGAGCCCACAGAAAGCGCAACAGCACGCGGGCGGCTGGAAAATCGATGCCTCGGTTTGCGGCTGCTGGAAGTGGCTCCCGCGCCTCGGGGAGGTGTCACCAGCCCCCGCCCTGGCTCACCCCGATCCCTCGGTGTCACTTAAGGCTTCCATGACATGGGAAGGTGTCCCCAGGTGCTGCTCCAGCTCAACTGGACCACCTCAGTGTCACTCAATTCTCCCGTGCTCCAGGGAGGTGTCACCAGGCCCTACCCCTGGAGGTGTCACCAGGCCCTACCCCAGCTGACCCCGCCACCCCGGTGTCACTTACCCCTGGCAGTGTCTTCTGCTCGTGCAGGGCACTCTGTGCCTTCAGCGCGGAGTCGCGGGCGCAGTAGGTGAGAAAGGCACAGCCTGTGGAGAGAGAGAGACAGCATCAGTGTCCGGCCTGGTATTGCCACAGTGCCCTGTGCACACAGGGAGCTGGTGGCACAGCTGATATGGCACTGTGGTATCTCAGCATGCTGGCATCAGCACAGTGATACCCAGCACACCAGCACCCTGGGACTGTGACATCCAGCATCCCAGCACCATGGCACTTGATACCCTGGCATCCAGAATCCTGGCCCTGCGGCATCCAGCATCCCAGCACTCTGGCACCCTGGCACAGCAGCATCCAGAACCACAGCAACCTGGCATGGTGGCATTCAGCACCTCAGCACCATGGCATCCAGCATCCCAGCACCCTGACATTCTGGCACCCTGGCAGTCTATAACCTGGGATCTGGCACCCTGGCATTGTTGGTACCTCAGCACCATGGCATCCAGCAACAAGCACCCTGACGATCTGGCACCACGGCATCCAGCACCCTGGCACTATGGCATCCAGCAGCTCAGCACCATGGCATCCACCATCCCGTTGCACTGACACCCTGGCCCCATGGCATCCAGCATCCAGCATCCTGGGTCACAGGTCACAGTTCACCCCCAGAGCAGGGTAGGAGGTGGAACAGCAGGATGAAGAAAGGAGCCAGGGAGGAGCAGGCAGCACATGGGCAGTGGCACTCTGGCCCCAGCCCTGGGGAAAGCCACAGCCCAAGTCCTCCAGGAAGCAGATCTCCAGGTATCGAGGCTGTGCACCCTCTCTTGCCACCACAGTTCTCCCAGCCTAAGCATCTTCCTTGGGATGAGATTCGTGCGGAGAAGGCACTCGGGCTCCTTCGACATCATGGCGCTTTGGAAATCGGGAATATGCCTGGGGTGAGGTTTTCCCACGCTGACTCACGCTGCCGAGCCACTCGCTCGCAGAGCTGGCAGCAACGAGCGAGCCCTGGGGACAGGGTCCGGTCCTCTCCGCTCCGTCTTTCCTGGAGCATTCCTGGTGCCTGTGCCACTGCTGCACCGCTCCCTCCCTGAGGGCTCCCCCCCAATTTGCTGGGGTCACATCCAAAAGCATCTGAAAGTGATATTAAAACAGCAGCAAAACAGTTTCCCTTCAACAAAGTAAATATTTAATGAATAAAATTGACATTGATGCATTTTTAATATTGGCACAATTAAATCCGCCAGCTGATTAAGTATTAATAACTCTTAATAAGTACAATCAGCGTGCCTGGGAGGAGAGGGAGCATGGCGGCAGGGCGGGGGACGCTGCGGGATGGGGTCCCTCGCCCGCCTTGGGGTGCTGGGGACATCTGCCCTCAACAGAGAGCAAGGAGAGATCCCCCTGGATCAACACTCTGGGAGATCAGCACAGCAGCTCGCCTCAGTCCCGGTGCCATTTCCAGTGTTTACCATCTGTAATCATGTTGGCTTCCTGCTCTCCGCTCTTCTTTCTCTCTTTTTTTTTTCCCCTTGTTTTTCCTGCAGGCGACAATGTAGACGGTGCCCGGGCATTCTGGAGAAGTTGGGAGGGCTGGCGCAGGAGCGGTTCTGCTCGGGAGGCTCGCCGTTCAAAATAGAGGAGCGTCCGCAATTAAATCATGCGGCTGGGCCGCAGGCGTTGAAGCCCGCGCTGGAGGAAGCGCAGGGGGAGCCTGGAAGGTGCAAATCCCATTGATCCAGGCATAGAAGCGGCTTCAGAGACACCTGGAGAAATGCTGGAGGCCAAAAGTGCCAAAAGTGACAGAGTCCAGTGGCTGCCCCACAGTCGAAGGGCATCGACAAGGCAACGACAAACGCCAAGTTTTGCCTTCCCAGGACAGCCCCAGCCAAGCAGGTGCTGGCTGTGGCACAGGGGTTTGGTGACAGCTTGTGGCTCCTGTCTGGGGACACCTGGGGTGTGCTGACCCTGCTCTGGCACTGCACAGCACAGCTCTTGGGTGGGGGGTTCCGTGGAGACCTCAGTGGTGCCTGTGCGTCCCCTTGGGTGTGTCACTGCTCCTCATGCCGTGCCACAGTGCCACAGCACCCGGGACACACTGCAGAGATGGCACTGTGTCCCCATCCTGTGCCACCCCCTGGGTGTGTCACTGCTCCTCATGCCGTGCCACAGTGCCACAGCACCCGGGACACACTGCAGACATGGCACGTCCCCATCCACAGAGGGGTGCCTGTACCCCAGGGGTGCTCCAGCTCCAGGGTGCACAAACTCGTGGCTGTGCTGATGCCAGACAGGTGCCCCCAAGGCAGGCAGATGTTCTAAAATCCGTCGCAGTGCTCCCTGCCCTGTGATGCTCGGGTCCCAGGGGTGCCCCCAAGCCAGACAGCAGCACCCTGACCCCTGGTGGGTGCTCCCATCTTCCTCAGGGGTACCCCAATCTTAGGAGGAGCCATATATCCAAACATCCCATACTGCGGCGTTCCCACCTCAAGGTTTCCTCCAACTTAGGAACACCTTCACCCCAAAGGTTTCCACTCCTTAGGGTGCTCCATACTTACGGGTGTAGCCTCCACATGAAGGATATCTCCACCTCAGGTGTAACTCAGCTGAGGGGTGCCCCATATTTGGGTACCCCACCTTAGGGACATCTCCATTTCAGGGCTACATCACCTCACAGGTACCCCCATCTCAGAAGAGCCCCATAGCAGTGTCCCTGACCTCAGGCATACTTCCAGATCATGGTGCCCCCTCTCAAAGCATCCCAGCTGTACCTCAGGGTGCTCCACCTCAGGTTATCCCACCTCATGGGTGCCTCCACCTCGGGCATGTCCCACTTTAGAGGTATCCCTGTCTTGGGATGCACCATCTCAGGATGTCCCACATGAGGGGTACCCTCATCTCAGGGCATCCCACCTCAGGGGTGGTCCACACTTAGGTACCAAACCTCAGGTTGTCCCATCTGATGGGGAAACCACATTTCAGGGGTGCCTTTGCCTTAGGGATATCCTACCTCAGGCTGTGCCACATCAGGGGTGCCTCACATTGGGTGCCTTTGCCTCAGGGTGTCCCACTTCAGGGGTGTCTTCACCCCAGGGGTCCCCCTATATGCCAGGGTGCTCCATCTCAGTTTATCCCACCACAGGGGCACCACAACTGAGGGGTCCCCACCCTCAGAGCATCCCACCTCAGGGCATCCCACCTGAGGGGTATCCCTTTGCCAGGATGATCCATCTCCGGCTGTCCCACTTGAGGGGTACCTCACCTCAGGGGTATCCCACCTGAGGGACAGGACCCCTCACCTGAAATGTTCCCCCTCAGTTTGTCCTGCCTCACAGGTGGCCCATATTTCGGTGCCACATTTCAGTGACGTCCCACCTGAGGGGTCCCCCATCCCAGGACACTCCACCTCAGGGTGTCCCATGAGCACGGTACCTCACTGAGGGTGCCCCCCCATCTCAGGGTGTCCCATTACAGCAGCACCTCACAGAGGGTGTCACCCACACCTCAGGGTGTCCCGCCAGAGCGGTAATTCACTGAGGGTCCCCCCCACCTCAGGGTATCCCACGAGCACGATACCTCACTGAGGGTCCCCCCAACCTCAGGGTGTCCCGCCAGAGCAGTACCTCAGTGAGGGTGCCCCCCCAACTCAGGATGTCCTATTACAGCAGTACCTCACTGAGGGTGCTCCCCACCTCAGAGTGTCCCACTACAGCAGTACCTCACTGAGGATCCCCCCCCACCTCAGGGTATCCCACTAGAACAGTACCTCACTGAGGATCCCCCCCACCTCAGAGTGTCCCACCACAGCAGTACCTCACTGAGGGTGTCCCACCACAGCAGTATCTCACTGAGCATCCCCCCACCTCACGACATCCCACCAGAGCGGTGCCTCACTGAGGGCTCCCCCCACCCCAGCTTGTCCCACCTCGCCTCAGGACAGCCCCCACCTCAGGGTGTCCCACATCAGGGCATCCCACCCGGGGGGTGCCCCGGCCTGCCGCCCCCGCACCTTTGTGCATGCCGGTGAAGCGATCCTTGAGCACGGTGAGCTCGTAGATGCGGCCGAACTCCTCGAAGAGCGGCTTGAGGTCGCTCTCCTCCAGGTTGCGCGGAATCTGCCCCACGAACAGCTTGATGGCGTCGTGGTCCTTCATGGCGATGGCGCCGGGCGGGCGGCTCAGCCCGTTCACCCGGCCGCTGTTCGCGGTGCTGAACGCCGCCCCCGCCGCCTCGCCCGCCGCCGCCGCCGCCATGGCCCGTTCCGCGCCCCGCCCCGCCCGACCGGCACCGCTCGGCACCGCCCGGCACCGCTCGGCACCACTCGGCACCGCTCGGCTCGCCTCGGCACCGCTCGGCACCGCCCCGCTCGGCACCTCTCGGCTCGGCTCGGCTCGGCCCGCGCCCGCCAGCGGGCCCGTGACGTCAGCCGGACGGTCCCGCCCAGGGGTGCTGTATTAGCATAATGAGGGGGCGGTGGCCAATCAGAACAGCGAGGCGGAAAGAGGGGCGGGGCGCGCCCCGGCTCCGCCCACTGCTGCGCCCTGCCGGGCTCACGCCGGACCCCCCCGCTCGTCACCCTCCCGTCCATGGCCCCCCGTGTCTCCCCATTCGGCCCCCGTCACCCCTATCACTCTCGTCACCCCCATCACCCCCGTCATCCTCCATCAGCCCTCGTCATCCTCCATCAGCCCTCGTCATTACCATCACACACCCCCCCGCACCCCCCCCACCAGAATCCTTATCATCCCCCATCACCTCCCGGCATCCCCATTACCCCCATCACTCCCATCACCCTCCCCCATCATCCCCATCATGCCCATCACTTCTCATCACCCCCCATCATCTCCATCACCCCCCCGGTCTCTCTCCCCATCCCTCCCATCACTTCCTCTGACCCCCATCACCCCCTGTAATGTCCCGCCACCCACCATGCCCCTCATATCCCCCCATGTACCCCCTTTCCCCTCATCCCCCATCATCCCCATGACCACCTATGTCCCTCCCTTTCCCCCATCTCCCCATCACCCCCATCATTCCTCACCCCCCTCCATCCCCCTTTTGCCCCATCATCCCCCCAGCCAGGGTTGTCCAAGGAGCAGAGCAGCCTCCCACCTTCCCCCCTGCAGCCCTTTAGTAGCATCCAGACTTATCCCTCTCTGCTCCCCACCTCAGAGCAGGGTTTAAACACACACAAGAGGCTCAAAAAGGGTAAATTTGAACACTTCGTTGAGTTTTTCGCCTCCATGGACCCCACCCTGCCTCTGTTGCCCCCCTGGGGCTGCCCCAGAAGGGAGAGGAGGAGAGCACTTCCCTCCTGCATCCCATGTCACCCCGAAAGATCTGTAATTAGACTGAGCAGCTTTAATACCTGGTGTTGTCGTTAATTAATTAATTAGTCCCAAAGCAGCAGCCAGGTGGGGGGAAGCCTGGCTTCCCCAGCGCGCTGCCTCGTGCGTGCAGGGGCTTGTGAGTGTGGGAAGGGCTGTGAGCATGTGCCACTGTGTACATGCGTGTGTGAGCATGTGTGCAAGCACGTGCAAGTCTGCACAAACATGTGCATGCATGTTCAAGCATGTGCAAGAACATACAGGTGCTGCAAGAGTGCACACGAGTGTGTAAGTGCGTGCAAGGGCATGCACAGCAGGTGTGAGTCTGGGCGATGATGTGTGGGGGTAGTTGCATGTGTGTGCAGGTATGCATGTGTGTGCAAGTGTGTACAGGAATGTATGGGCTTGCAAGGACTCATACACATGTGTGCAATGGCCTATATACATGTATGTGCAAGGACTCCCTTGCTCATGAGTGCAAGTGTGTGTGTAGACGTGAGTGCAAGTATGTGCATGAGGAATACACATGCACGTGTGTGCAAGTGTGCAAGGATCCATATGGACAGGTGTGCAGGCATGTACACAAGTGTATGCAGGCAAGCTCCTATATGCATGTGTGTGCAAGTTTGTGCACGAGTGCATGTGTGCAAGGACCCACGTGTGAGCGAGTGCATTTGTGCATGTGTGTGAATGCACACGTGCAAGGGCCCTTAATGCATGTGTGTGCATGAGTGGATGTGAGGACCCACAACCACGTGTGTGCAAGTGTGTCCTCATAAGCATACACGTGTTTACAAGCACACACATAACACACCCCGAGTATTTACACATTGCACACATGCTTGCAGGCACACACCTGACACACACACGTGTTTACAAGCACACACACAATGCCCTCAGTGCACACATGTTTACAAGCACAGACATAACACACGTCGAGTATTTACACACTGCACACACGCTTGCAGGCACACACCCGATGCACACACATGTTTATAGGCAAACAGACACAATGCCCACAACACACATGTGTTTACAAGCACACACACAGGATACTCACACCGCACCCGTGTTTACAAGCGCACATATAACACACCCCGAGTATTTACACATTGCACACACGCTTGCAGGCACACACCTGACACACACACGTGTTTACAAGCACACACATAACACCCCCCAAGTATTTACAAGCACACAGAAAACACACCCCAAGTATTTACAGTTGCACACATGCTTGCAGGCACACACCCGATGCACACACGTGTTTACAAGCACTCACACACGCCATGCACACAGGTGGCCGCCGCTGTAAGCGTGTCCCAATAAACTCCCCTGGCTGGTGCCGGTGCCCACGGGTGGGTTTGGGACGAGTGGAGCACAATCCTGCCGGAATCCGGGGGCTTGGCGGCTGCTCCTCGCCGCCGCTTGGGTTTATTTTTAAACCCGTTGGCCCCGAGTGATTCACACGCTGCCTGTTCCCTGTTCCCTGCTCCCCGGCAAGTTTTACACGACCAAAATAGATGTTCTGGAAGGAACGGGCCACCCGGCAAAGCCGCGGCAGGGAGAGCGGGGCGCTCCCGGGATCCCGGCCCGTCCGGGGCTGGAAACGTCACTGAGCTACCTCAGTGAGGGCGGGTTTGGGAAAATGCTGGTGCAGACACCCTGGGAAATGGGATCATGAGGGATGTTTAACCTGGATCACACCAGGCTTCAGTACTGGGGGGTCTCCCGTGGGTATCCCAAGCCCTGGGGGCTCTCACACCTGGTTATGGGGGAAAGGGAGCCCAGCAAGGCAGAAGGGAGGGTGGAATGAGGGCAGGGAATGGGATAGCATCATCTGTGGGAATAGAGCAACATTCTTTTGAACAGAGCACCCATCCCAAAGCCAGGGTCCTGCTTCCCCCAGCCCTGCTGGCAGCAGCTCCTTGCACTGACAAAAGCACCCAGCCAAGGTACCACGTTACAGCACACTGGGGAAAAAAAAAAGGAAAAAAAATCTGACTTGTAAAAATAGGAGGCAGTAATAACTGTTAATTCACTATTTTTAATTTCAAGTTCAGTCATGAAAGGTTTCCAGCCATAACAGCGCATCTCACTCACTTAAGACCAAGACACACATACAACAGTCCCAGCCAGCCAGGATTTCTCCCTGACAGATTCCCTGCTTTCAGCTGAATGCCGTTTCCAGCACGGCAATCCCAGCCATGGAAGGACAACAATCACACCTGTCCCAGATCTGTGGGACAGCAGCAACACTGGTTTCTTCTCCAAGAAAAACACCATTGAAACCAACCCCTCTGGATGGAGGAGATCTGGAGCTGAGCTCCCCACCCTGAGAGTAACAGAGCAGGAGGAGGATGGGTCAGTTGGCCAAATCCCAGGCAGAGGTGACAGCCTGAAGAGCTGAGCAGAGATTTTGTAGTGTCCATGCACCACTCAGCAGATTTGCAAGGGCTCCTCAGAGAGGCTCCAGGGTGTCATCTGCTGAGGAAAAGTCACAGGAGGTGGCAGCAACCAGGGTTTAGGGCAGCAGAGGTGGTGGCTTGCAGGCCTGGCCATCAGAGGAGACAGAAGGGACAAGGACAGGACCCCACAGCACAATGTGACTGCAGAAGCAAACCCTGGGACAACAGCAGAGACTAAGCACAGTTCATCCAGCTGAGCAGGCACCCTGCAAACTCCAGAGCTGCCAGGATGATGCTTTTCCAATAGCATCTCTGGAGCAAGCCCTACCCATCTCCTGCTAACCCTTGCACAGTGTCCCAAGCCCCAGATGAGCAGGAATAGGCACCTTTTTCCTCTTTGGGGTCATTTATTTATAGATTTAAAGAAATAAAAATAGAAAAAGAGGTAAAAAGTGCATGCCGAGGCAAAAGAAATGTTCATTTTAATGAAGCCAGAGCAGAGGGTGGGGTGGGAGGGGTCCCTCTGCCCTTCTGAGGGGGGAACATGCCTGCTGCATGCACAGAGACAGGGCAGTGGGGCTCTCCTTCAAACCTCGCCAAATTCATGCTCACAGTATCCAACGTAGAGAGGCTGTGCCTGGACACCACGCCTGGGAAGAGAACAGAAGGATGGCATCAGGGAGAGGGCACAGGCAGAGACACCACCAGGTCTGAGGGTGCCCAGTGGCACAGGATGGCTGTGGGTGTCCCGTTTCAGGTGTGACAAGCAGGGAGTGGTTTTCATCCTGTGCTTATAAACAGTTTTTTGCTCATGTGTGGGAGCACAGGGTGAGGACAGGTTTCCTGGGGAAGCTGGTGCTGCAGGAGGAGTGGCAAGAGCTGACAAGTCCCCTCCTTCCTGAGCACAAAGCCCTCTCCTCGCCAGAGCCACCAGCCCACGCCAGCAGCAGGAGCGCTCCTCCAGCGCTGCACAAAGCAAGCTCTGCCCACGCACAGGCAGCACAAAACCCAGGGCTTTCCAGAGGAACAAGGGTCATTTTGCAGCAGGGCAAGCCCCTCTCCCTCCTGCCCTCCCAGGGTTGAGCCCAGAGCAGCAGGGCAAGGGTGCTGCCCCAGGATGGTTACCCGAGCAGCGTGCAGCGGAACTCCGCCAGCCGGGCGTACGCGTCCTGCACATTCCCAACAGTCTCATTGCTCCAGAGTCTCTCAGCTACGGCTCCAGCTCTTGGCCTTGAAGACAAGGGACAGGCAGTCAGGACAGGGGGGAGCTCAGAAGATTCTTACCTGAAGCCCTGAACTCCCAAGCACTTTTCTAACCAGCATCCTTCCATGCACAAAGGCTTCCGAGTATCCCAAGATCCGTTCCTGGACATGGGCCCATCAGAAGCAGACCAGGGTGACAGCACAGAGGGGTGTTAAACACAACCTGGCTGCAGCAGCAGGTTGTTACAGCTTTGCAAACTCCCATTTCGGCCCAGTGAAGCTGTTACCAGCACAGCACCAGCAGGTTGTTACAGCTTTGCAAACTCCCATTTCGGCCCAGTGAAGCTGTTACCAGCACAGGGAGGACAGGGACAGGCACCATGTGCAGACCAAACCCATGAGTTCAGCACATGACACTCCATGGCAAAGAAAAGGGATGAAAGCCCAGCCCCACACAACCCAAGTGACCTCCCTGTGGTCCCTCTTACCAGAGCCTGGGGGTCAGGTTGGTGACATCCACATATTCACCCCACATGCAGGCCTCACCACCGATCACCAGGGCCTTCTGCTCAGGGCTGCCTGTGGAGGGGACAGCAAAGCAGCCACTCCTGGCACTACACCTGAGTGCCAAGGCAGCTGCCATGCAGAAAGGGGACACAGGGAACACACCTTCAAACATCAAGGGCTCCACCTTATAGGCTTTTATCCAGTCCTGCCCGTAGGAGATGCGGTTGAGGTACCAGGGAGCAGAGAGCAGAGCCCTGTAGCCAGACCTGGTGACATTGGCGATCTCGTTCAGGTACTGCAGGTCGTTCTCCTTCCACACGTGGATGATGGTGTCAGGCCTCAGCTGAGGAGCACAGGTGAACACAGGGCAGGGATCAGTGCAGTGACAGAAACATCACCTGCTCCCCTGAGCAGAGTGCCCTGACCCCTCCACATCCCCAAAAGGAAGCTGAGGCAGACTTGGGCTTCATTTTTGGGCCACTTCCCATCTGGTTTGCAGGAACATTTGCAGTGTGTCTTGGGAAGGGTTAAAACCTGCATCCTAGAGCAAGCAGAGCATTGGCAGCAGTGTGACAAAGCTAAGATGAGGGCAGCTCACTGGCAGCACCCTCTTGAGATCGACCACAGTCCCATTACAGAGTAACACCCACCAGCCCCAGCACAGCCCCCCCAGAGCACACAGTGTATCAGGGGGGTGCTGGCACTGCTCACCCAGCACAGGCAGCTCTCACCTTCACGTCGTTGTCAAACACCTCCTGCCACACAATATAACCTTTGCCAAGGGAAGAGACGATGTCCAGAAGCCTGGAGTGGGAAAAGTTTTGGGTGATCTCACAGATTTCCCTCTTTGGTGGTTACATACAGCCTAAGGAGCAGCACAGATATTCCCAACACCCTCAGCAGGATGTGGAGGTGCTTCTGAAGGAGAAGAGAAAGACCACAGCCCCTTATGGGGCTTCTTTCTCCTCAGCCCCAGGGTTTTTTGTGGTCAATCTCCCACTAAAATGTTCCCTTTTGGGGTCAGGGAGACATGACCAACAGGGAAGCTCCTGGAAAGGACATCTGGTGTCCCCAGGACAGGAGACATTTGAGCTGGTCACACAGTGCAGCAGCAGGCCCTGGATGTCCTGTCCTTACCTCTGGATGTAGAAAGACTCTAATTTTTTGTAATCTTGACCAAGGCCCATCTGAACCATGAAAGCACGGATTTCTGGATTGGATTTCCTGTGCACCAAAGAGAAGAAATAAAACCATTGCAACCTTAGCTCTGCAGTAAGGTCAAGGCACAGTCAAGTCCCTCCCACAACAGCCCAAGGCTTGCCCAGGTACTCCAGAGCTGTGGCTGGACCAGCACCAGAACCAGCAGCTCCCTACATTCAGCATCACCATGAGCACAGAAATCCCCAAAATCCCAAGCACCACCACTACCCCTGGCCTGGGAGAGCAGGACACCAAAGCTCATGACCAAGAAGCCACGGGCTGGGACTCCAATCCCAAATACTTACCCCCAGCCCCCATCCAGACTGATCTCAAACTCACCAGCACGTGAAATCTACCTCATCACCACCAAGGTGGAGATAGAAGTCTGGGAACACAGCGCTGACCTCTTGGAACAAACTGGTCACAAACTGGTAGGTGCTGTTAACAATGGGGTTGATGGGCCCGTAGACTCCAGAAGGACCCTGGCTCACATAGCAGGGAGTCAGGAGGCCTGGAGCACCTGATGGTAACAAATGCAGGATGGTGAGGAAGGGGCAAAGTGTGGCCATATCATCCTCTACAATGCCCCTCAATGCACAACTTAGGGCCTGTCAGGGGACAGGAATGGAGGGACAGCCACAGTTCCAGCTGTGACCACACACACAGAGAATTTTAACATGGGCCTTGGCAGTTGGAGGCAGAAAAAGGAGAGAAAAAGACAATGGAATGTTTTCCTGAAGCTTCTTGCACTTCTACACATAGGAGACACAGTCCCTGGAGTAGATAGCAGTGTGTCAGGACTGGGACACAGCTGAGCAGAGCAAGGAAGCTTGGCCAGCTGTACCCTCAGTTAAACACAAGATCCTTGCAATAAGCCATGATCTTAGTTTTGACAGAGCAGATGCTCCCACAAAAAAATCACTCAGTCTGGACCCAAGAAAAGATGGAAATGTGGAAATGTTTCCCTTTGAATTCTGCTCTTGATGTCGGACCACTGGGTCCCACATCCCCCAAATAACGGTTTGCTCCTCATCAAAGCAGCCTGTGGGACACTGCTGCCCACACCCAGCTTTTAGGGTCCAGCACCCATCCCTGCCCCTGGGACAGCTCCAAGTCTCCTCAGGGCAGCAGCAGGCAGGGTGTGCTCCTCACCTGGCCCCCAGGAGAGCGTGTGGCCGGGGGTGTCGAACTCGGCGATGACCCGGATGCCGCGCAGCCGCGCGTACTCGATGACACTGCGCACGTCGCTGGCTGTGTACACGTGGGTCATGGCATTGAAGGCTCCCTGGGACACAGGAAAGCTCAGTGCCTTGCTCAGGAGCAGGGATCTGCTCATCTGAACTGGGCTTTACATGGTGATCATTACCTGCTTGCTGAGCTCTGGGAATGTGGAACTCTCATAGGGGAAAGATGGGTCATCCACAATGTGCCAGTGAAACACATTGAACTTGTTGTAAGCCATGACGTCCTGGGAAGGAACAGGACAAAGATGAAACATGCCCCATCCCTTCTGAAAGGTCACCCAGCTTGGCACAGATAGACAACAAGGTCCTCCAGCTCCAGAAGGGCAAGGCAGAGTCCCTAAATGCTCCCCAGCATCCAGGAGGGATTCAGACACCTCCCTCTAAACACAAAAGCTGCACAGGGCCAGGAATACTTCTGCTTAGTAAAATCCCAGTTCTCCCTGTAACTGAGCCACTGGTGGAGATCTGGAAGTTTAATTCTTCTTGGGATGAGCATAGAACCACCACCCACCTTTGCCAGTGTTTTCCCTTGCCCTAGAAACAACTCAGCCCTGAAGAGTAACCTGGGCTGCAGGGATCCAAAACACCTCAGGGTGTTCTTTTTAACAAAGGCAGCTGAGAAATCACCCAAACAACGGAGCTCAGTTGTCACAGGGGAAGGGACACCCAATTAAGCCATCTCATCTCCCAGCATGGATGTCCTACCAGAGTTTCCAGGATAGCTTTCAGAGGCAGGTAGTGTCGAGAGGTGTCCAGCAACAGTCCCCGGTGAGGGAAGCGGGGAAAGTCCACGATTTCTGTCTCATTGATGTAGTACTGCACACAGAAGACACGAGGAAGATGTGAGCAGGATGTTGGACAAATGGCCATTAGCAAGAGACACTGAGGGTCACCATTGTCCCCAGGGCTGGCAGGACAGAGGTGTCCTCGCTGCCCAGAGTGCAGTGTCCAGAAAAAGCTGCAGCACTTCTTTACCACTCAGAAGGCTGGATCCATGAATTTCCACTTGGCCCTTGGCAAGGCTGTGCCCACTCATCCCAAGCATCCCAGCAACCTCAGCCTGTCCCCATGGGGGCTGGGGCACTATGGGGAGCTGCCTGCCCCCAGGAGACAAGGCCAGGACTCACCATGCCATTTTCATCTCTCCCAACAAGCTGGCTGAATGTTTCCAGGCCTGCAGGAAAACACACAGCCCCTTTGTCAGCACAGACACCCCCAAAGGAGCAGAGCTCAATTAACAAAGTCTATGGAAGAGAGAGGCACTGGAGACATCCCCACAGGCCCGAGGCAGGGAGAGTGGGAATGCCCTGTGGGAAGCACAGCTCACCTCGGAGAGCTCCCCAGATGGTCTCTGCTGCAAGCAGCATGGAGCCTTTGGAGACAGACAGCTTATCTGAAAAACAGCATCAGGGGGATGTCCCACGCTGCCACAACAGCACTGGGCAGGGCTCAGGTACAGAACTGCACCCCCAGACCCGAAAGAACTGAATTTTGGCCCTCTCTTGCTGTTTTAATCCTCTCTCCACTGCTTTATCAGCACCCTCAGGTCCCTCCTGCCCTACCCCAGTGTCTCAACAGCAGGGAATTGGTGCCCTCCCCAAATCCAAGGGTAACTGCACAGTGCTACTTCCCAGTGACAGGCACAGAAACAGCCACATTCCCTCTCACTCCCAACCCTGTCACTTACAGCTCTCGCTGGAGTCCAGGCTGGGAAACCCATCGCAGCCTGGAGTGGAAACATAGACCAGAAGATTGTCGCAGGGTGTTTCCCAGGACGGCTCGTTCTCTGCAAAGGACACAGACCATGCACATCAACCCCATCCCAGCTCTTTTCCCTGCTTCCAAGCCCACCGCCATCCTCCCAGCCCAGCTAGGGATGGAGGCAGACACAGGCACCCCTTCCTGCACCCCAAAACAGACACCACGGTGCTCAGCAGGGGTTAATTTCAACACAGCCAACCAGGAGAACATGAGCTGATCCCAACCTATGAGGAAGCCCACAAGGAAGCTTAAAGGAGCACACAAGAGAGGAGAAACATCAGAATACAGACTAGCAGCAGCCCCTGAAGTTTCCTGGACACCAGCCCTGGCTCTTACACTACAGCCATGGCTAGTGAAAGCTCCTCTAGGAGGGTGAAGAGCTTCTTGTTTCCAAGATCTCCCAGCACTGCAAAAAACTACAAGCCCAAGAGCTCTGCTCCACTCAAACTTCTTGGAAAAGGGCAAAGAAAACGTGAATGTTTCCACCTTCCTTTTAAAAAGGGTGGAAAATGAAGCTGCTAAACTGGGCTGAGTTAGAGGCAATCAAAAGGTCTCACCCAGCTCAGAAAGCTCCCAACTGACTTCACCTTCTGCAGAGCAGGTCCCAGGTGTAGCAGCCAGAGAAACGAACCCAGTCACATTTAGACCTCAGGCAGGAGCTCTGGGCACACTTCCCTAACTGAAGAGCACTTCCAAGGATGCACAAGCCTGAATTCCCACTTGAGTCACTCCCCCATTCCAAAGGGATACTCAACCTTCATTGGGATACAATGGACTTAGAGCAGTCAGTTGCCAGAAGGAACATGGGGTGGCAGGGTGGGACCCTGCTCATCCCAGCCAAGGTCTGTACCTACACCCCACAGCATTCCCAAAACAGCCAAAGCTCAATGTGGTCACTGAAAATAAGGAGCTTGGCTTTGAACGAGCCAAGAGCACCAAGAAGTTTCCAGAGAGACTGTGGCACTGCCAGCATTTCAGAGAAATGCAGAGAGCCCCTGCTCCACAGCTCACAGGAGCTCACAGAAATCCCCATTTCTCCATGAAGGGATGACGAAACCTCTGCGGAGAGAAGGAAAACAGCTTGAAGCCAGCCCTGTTTTGAGCTTTCCTCTTGGCTGCAGACAAGCTGGTAGCCAAGGCAACCTCACAGATGTGCAAGCAGCACAGCAAGACCTGCTCCCTCCGCTCGGGAAGGCAGCAGCTCACCGGGAACAGCCGCTCTCAGGCCTGGCAGCATTCATTCTGCTGAGGAGCTTCCACAGAATTGGTCCCACCATCACACACTGTGTTTGAACCTGCTGGTGAGGTGCTTCCCAACCCAAACACGGCCCCCAAAGCCAAGGTGCAGACAGGAACCACCACCAACCACACCTGCAACGCAGCACAGCCAGAAAATGCTTTCTGCCATTTATTTCCTCTATTAATACAAATTATTTCCTTTCATCCAAGGTTTCCACTGCCTGTTCTTACTAACCACCCATGCGGAAAAAAACGACCAAAAAAAAAAAAACCTGAAGGAAAAGAGGGGAAAAAAGGCCTTAAAATAATTTGTGTAGCTTGAACATCAGAAAGCAGGGCATATGGAAAGTGATGAGTGTGAGCTGGATCTTGTGATCGCAGTGTTGCTCCAAGTGATTTGATGGTCACATTTCCCCTCTGAGTGGAACAGGAGAGCGTGAATAATTAGATCAGCTGTTTTTAGTTCCTAGCAGCAAAAGAGAACCAAGAGGAGTCTTTCTGGCTCTCAAATCAAAATTTATTTCTACTTCTACTCACAAGAGTTGAAGAAATAAAATAAGCCAAAGGGTTCTCTGTTTCAAACCTGCTTTTTTCAAAGTATGATGTACTCAAGACAAAGCCAAGTGGCTTCCAACACTGCCACCCTTCTCTGCTTTGATCAGCGGCGACAGAGTTCACACTGACATTTAAAACACTCAGGAGCAGAGTTACTAGCTCTTTTTGATGAATGAAGTGCTTCATACTCCCTGCATATAGCACTTCAGGCTGCAGCAGACCCACGCAGCTACTGAGCGTCCCTGCACGTCGGCTCCACAGCCAAGAGATTTCCTGCAGCCCATCCCAGGCAAGCAATGGGTGCTGTCATGAAGAAGTCTGAGTTCAAGAAACCTTCAGAGCCTGTCCCATAGCAAATCCAGAGTCTCAAATCTTTAGCCTTTCCTCATCTTACCCTACAATTTCAGGATGAATCCAGGAGCTAATTCCTCCCTGGCAGAAAAGCCATGCTGCCTCAGGACTTTCAACAGCTCCACTTTGGCAAAGGTGTCCCGCGGCACAAGTATGTACTTGGAAGAACACACACAAAGCAGCAAGTCTTTCCTCAAGGTGAGACCTCACACAGGCCACCGAGAGCTGCTACAAATGAGAACAGCCAAGACTGAGCAGTAACCCTGAAGCAGGAATGGCTGCAAGACTGGGAGCAGCTCTCCCTGCAGCCACAAGAGAAGGAAGTGAAATGAGAGATTAACACTACCTGGAGGAAGCAAAAAATGAAATAGAGAAAACTCTTGATAGCGAGAGCTGAAATCCTGGCAGAAGGACAACTAGTGCCGTGCCAAACTCGATTAGATTCCTCCCACACGTGCCATAGGCATTGCTCTCCAAATCTCAACCCATCGCTGCCCTTGCCACCAGACTCCATCCAAACCACAACTCCCACCCCACCTGCCGCCGTAGAACTGAGGGGGAGGCACACGGCCACCAAACCCCGCGGTCTGATCCCAAAATTAGCGAGGGTGTGCGGGGTAGTTTAAGCTCAAAGCCACGGAGAAAAAGGGTCAGCGCCCGCCGCGGCCCTCACCGGTGGCACGGCCGAAGAGCAGCGGCCAGTACCGCTGGAAGGCGGCGTCCAGCACGGCGCAGCCTGGCCCCACGGCCGAGCCGTCCGCCACGGCGAAGCGGAACCGGCGGGCCGGCACCGGGCAGCGGCCGCCTCCGGGCGGGAAGCTCTGGGCCTGGGGCTGCGGCCACACGGCCCCCGCCGGGCCCGGCAGCAGCGGCAGCAGCAGCAGCGGCAGGAGCAGCAGCAGCCGGAGCAGCGACAGCTGCAGCGCCCGCGCCGCCGCCATGTCGCGCCCGAGCCTGAGGGAGGCGGCACCGCCCGACAGCGGGGGGCCGGGCGGCCGCGAAATGGCAGCTCGGGCCCGCCCTCACGGCCTCCCCTCCTCTGTCCCCTCAGCCCCACAGTCTCCCCCATCAGTCCACCCTTCCCTCGTTCTCTTGTAATAAAGTTCGGAAACCCCTGCAGCTCCCCACTGAAAATAATTTCTGTCCCAGCCTTCAGGCTTTACAGCTCCCCCACCCCAGCCATGATTTCTGCCGTCAGGGAGCCTCAGCAGCCTGCCTCGGGGTTTGAGGAGATTGAGGGTTTAAATCACGTATTTCACCCGTGCTGCTTTTGTGGAATCATGTAGTGTTTGGGCTGAAAGGGATCTTAAAGACTATTTAATTCCAGCCCCAGCCATGAGCAGGGACATCTTCCTCTGTCCCACCTTGCTCCAATCCCTGTGTCCAACCTGGCTTTGGACATTTCCAGGGATGGAGCAGCCACAGCTTTTCTGGGCAACCTACACCAGGGCCTCACCACCCTCATTGTAAATAAATTCTTCCTTGTATCTAACCTAACTAGACCTGTCTCAGTTTAAAACCAGCACCCCTTGCCCATGCTTTGGACCCACCTTTGGTTTAAGCATCTTCTGTTGGTGCTGTGTATTTTCATGAGCAATATATAAATCATCCTTTGCACAGATTTCCAAGGATATTTTATATGTGGCCAGTCAAATATTGATTGGGTTGTACAAATAAAAGGGGCTTTATCCCATGGTGGATCCTCACAGTGAAGTGGTGCAGGGATGCTTTCTATGCAGGGCTTGGCTTTTCCAAGGAAAGCCTTAACCTCAGATGAACTCTATTTAATTTTGCTTCTTCCCTCCAGCTCTGCTTGCCTTAGCAATCCCCAACTCAAATAAGGGCCTTAAGTCCAGATCTTACCCATCTAATTGCCATCATAAACCTACAAGGGAACTCACTCCATCAAATTATTAAAAACCTGTTGTTCCAGAAATCTCCAAGGTTTCAGGTGTGCTGGGAGACAAGCCAGAGCAAGCAGGGAGCAAGCAGGAAATGAAACAAATGGCACAGGAGAAAGTGTGACAAGGGAGATGGCCCCATCACACAAGAGGAAAAACCCTTCTGTGTGAGCAGGATAGAACTATGGAAAGGTCTGGTGGGGAATGTAAGGGATTGTCCCTCATGGGAGCAGTGTAGAGAGAACAGGATCAACAGGAAAAAAGCTTTTTTGTAGAAAAAAAAACCCACAAGAAACTTGTTGGCAAAGGTTAGAATAGCACCAGCACAAAGCTGGGGACTGATGGAGAAAGAAAAAGAGCTAGGAAGACATGGAAGGGTTTCAGTGGGGCTGGGGAGAGATGGAGGGAGGTGCTCTCCAGTGCTGAAGGAGGCTGTGAGGTTCCAGTGAAGTTCTTGGGGGTGAAACAGTTGTGAGGAGATGAGGCACCAGGAGGAGATCACAGTCAGGTTTGGGTCTAAATGGGATTGTGGGAATTTAATGAGATTAGTGAAAATTTATAGGGAGCTCATGGGGAGATCCTATCTCTAGGACTAAGGGTCACCTAGAGATAGAGAAGGTAGGCTTCATCAGGAAGGGGGTCAAAGAGAGCCAAATGGTGTTGCCATGAGCTCAACACCTACACAGCACTGCATCTTTCTTTTCCAGCTGTGTAAAACAGCAAAGTTTTGGGAAGGTGAGCCAGGAGCCAAGGACAAGCACAGCCTTGCCAGGTGGGTATACCTTCACATCCAGGCTAACAGAGCACAGGGCTGGACCAACAGCCCAGGTATCAACTAGAGAATTAAAGGCACCAAGGGAAGTCCAACATCAATTTAGGAATACCTAGGAGCACTCATAGCAGAGATCAGAAGAATTGGTTGCCTGGATCTCAGATTGAATGGAGTTTATGGGGTTCATGGGTGGAGATCCTAGGAGAGGGACCAATTGAAGGGGCAATTAAAACCTGTTGGTTCCCTCAGGCTCCTGACAATCATCCCTTTTTTTCCCTACAGAGGTGGCAGGACCCAAATTCAACACAATGGCTCATGCCAGGCTTCTTCCTCACTATTCTTCCAGGATTTTGTGGCCCTTCTCTATCTCTGTCCTCATCACACAGCAGGAAAAGAGAACACCTATATTCCAGCTTGTGTCAGACCTCTGGGAAAGTGGTCCCTGTCATTCCTTATGTTCAAGTTTCCTGCTGCCAGTCTGCATAAAACCTCTGTGGTCTTGATCTGGATTTGTTGCTTTTCTCTGTGCAAACTTCTGGAGCACCAGCTGTTACCACCATTTTCTGACTGTATTTGGTTGATTTCAGTATCTCTGGACTTGTCCTCAAGTAGTTTCACTGAATTAAAATTTCAGTGGAAGGAAAACCACCCAAAACAAGCCAGTTTGTTGCTGTCTTGCATCAGGCAATGTCAGGACTGTGCTTCCCAGCACATGAGACAGAACTGTGGGAGTGCCCTGGCTTGAGGCGAATTCTCATTTCAGCCTGGGGAGGGTGGCATGTTTGCCAGCTTATGTAAAGCATTGTGATCAGAGCTTTCAGTCCAAATATTCCAGCCTTTCTACAGATTCAGTTGCTGATGCTATTTTAGGGGACCTGATGTCTCTGGGGGATGACTCATTGAAGTTCATCTGTAGCTGGCCAGCATTAATCCAGACTAACAGTCTGATTTTCGAGTGTTTCTTTACATAAAAAACCTGCTTAAGTGTGTCTCTAACTGTGGAGCTTGGCTGGAAGAACCTGGTTTGCACTCTGTCCTGTGGCAGGCTCTTCAGTAGCCCATCAATACCCAGGTCCTGGGCTCAGAGCAGATCTGCAGGCTGATATAACCTCCTGGGAGGCCTTTTCCAAGGTATTTCAGCAAGGAACATGCAGGGAGTGAACCCCAGGCAGGGTTGTACTGGCTTAGGTAACACTCTACAAACCTCTCTGATGCAAAAGTTGGGACTTGCTAGGGGACTGCAAAAAACTGCTGTGCCAGGACATTGCTGGATTACCTGCTTGCTACCAACAATGAATTTGGTAACAATCCAAATTAATTATTCTGATATAAATCATTATAAAACCTGGCTGGCGTCACATTTGAGTCTTTCTGGTTTGTTTGACTTCAGGGCATGAAGGTGGCCTTTGGGCTGTCAGTGCAGTTGCACCACAGCTTTTTAAAATATATAATTCCATTTATTATGCTGCCTAACTCCCCATAATGTTGGCTGCTTCTGCATTTAACCAGGAGGGTGTTTTGCACACTGATTCTTCCTCTGATGAGAAGCCATTTATGAACACCTTCACAGGGCATGAGTTTTCTATTTGCTTTCCTCTTTGAGCCAACACTGTCCAGGAAAATTGCTCCTGAATGAAACAACTCCCAGCTCAAGGGACCTGTTGATGGTGTGGCTGGAAGAGAGCTTTGGAAAACACAGATCATCTCCTGGAAATACCTCTAACTTGGATTTTGGCATCTCTTTCTGGGCAAAACTACTGTCTCCATTTGCTTGTTCACCTTCACTTTAATCCTTGGTAAAATTATGATGGGTTTTGGACTGGAAGCACAAGGGTTGCAGGGTTGAAGGGTCCTTACTTGTGGTGGTGATCTGGAGGGAGTGTGGTCAGCATGTGCCAGGTCTTTTCAGGTGTGGACCCTCCTGTTACACATCTTTGTATTTCAGGGATGATGTTGCTCGTCATCAAGCAGAGGGGTGCTCACATTTAAACACCCAGCAGGAGCCCCCAGAGACATTTGGTGGAGCTTTAGCATGTGCACAAAGAGGATCCTAAACATGAGATGCTAAATCCACATCCAGGGGGTTTTCATCCAGCTGTAACAACTCAGCCCATGTTTTGGGGGCCCAAAGCAGGCTGGTGTATGGCAGGATGCTTTTGGAGGCACAGGGATGCATCGCAGCACTTTTCAAGGCACAGGATAACTCATTTCCACATCCCTACCTTCCCAGCTAGACCACTACTTATCAATTCTGCTATTTCAACAGTTAGGAGCTTGAGAGTGGAGTTTAAATCAAAAAGTTTGAAGTGAGATGTGTTCATCAGTGTGGAGGATTTGGGGTCCTGACTCAAGCTCAGCCTGGTGGTGTTTCCCCTGTTGATGTTATCACAGAACTTCTTATCTTCTGGGTTATCTCCAGCTTGCACAGCTTTGGAGTGGTGATGTGAGGGGCTGCTCAACCCATGCTTATGGTTGAGGTTGTTAAGGAGTGTGCAGACACCCAAAATCAAACCCTAGGCATTGAGAAATCTTCTGGATTTCCTTTCTCCCACTGTGCGAGCCCTATGTGTCTCTGGTGATGGAGAAGAAAGGCTTTTTCCAGAGATCCTGTCTGCCTCAAGGAATGAGGCAGCAGGAAGAGGCTGGGTGGGATGGGAGGCTCACCCTGAATCTGCAGGCGGTTTGTGGTGTGGGGCACCAGCACTTTCACAGCATTTTGGCATCACGAATCAGGGCTTGTCACGAGGAGATGCTGCAAGTTCTTGTGGAGGCTGAGTACATGTGGCTGCTGTCCCTGGCTGCTCCCAGTCACGGCTGTGGGGCTGAGCTGGAATCAATCAGAGCCTGTGGATGCGCCGTGACAAACTCCCTGTGCCCAGAGGCGACGCTCCCATAAATCCTGTAAGCACGTGCTGAACTTTGGGGAGCAAGGTGATTGCAAGGCAATATTTTATTCTTGTCAGCTTCAGTGTTAACAGTTATTAGAATCACTTGGGTAATTAAACTCTTGCAAGAATAAAGTGAAAAAGCACCAGGTGTCTATGGAGATCTAAATCATTTTTCAGAGTGGGCAGAAGAGCAGTTTTTGGCTTTCCTCAAGTAGCTGGAGTCCTAAAATCCCCAGAGACAGTGCAGATCCCCTCCAAATGAGCTAAAGGCAGCAGCCCTGCTTTTCTCAGGTACCTTTTGCCAACCACCTACAAGGAAGTGGTGGGTGACCAGGGCTTCATACATGACTGTTGGTTGGAAATTTCAAAATAAAGAAAGGCCTTTTGCAAAAGGCACGGCTAAAACTTCATTCCAAAGAGTATTTTTGAGATGTGTTATTGTAACTGTTGCTGGAGTAACCAGCTGCAAAATGCTGATGCCTGTCTTGCAGTTGGAAAAGATAAGGCTGGAACTGTAGAAGGAGAACTGGTTTCTTTTATCTGTGGGATGTCATTGGGATGATCCCATCACTGTTTATAAATATTTAGTACTGGGATCATAAAACCATCATGGTTTGGGAAGGAAGGTAGGTCCCTACCCCTAAAGATCATTTTGTTTCACTCCCTGCCATGGACAGAGACACCTTCCTCTATCCCAGGGTGCTCCAAGCCCTGTCCAAACTGGCCTTGGACACTTCCACAGGCAGCCACAGCTGCTCTGGGCAACCTGTGCCAGGGCCTCCCCACCCTCAGAGGGAAGAATTTCTCCCCTATCTATCCCTGCCCTCTGGCAGTGGAAGCCATTCCCTGTGTCCTGTCCCTCCATCCCTTGTCCCCAGTCCCTCTCCAGCTCTCCTGGAGCCCCTTCAGGCCCTGGCAGGGGCTCTGAGCTCTCTCTGGAGCCTTCTCTTGTCCAAATGAACACCCCCAGCTCTCTCAGTCTGGCTCCAGAACCTCCTCTCTCTGGGCTCCGTGCAAGCTCTGGGCTGAGCTCTGCAGCCTTGGCCAGGGCTGTGGGGAGGTTCTTGGAGCACCCAGAGATGGCCAGTCCCTGCTCCCAGGAACAGCTCCTTCCCAAACACTCTCCTGGGTCTGTCCCTGAGGGGAAGGTCACCTCGGCCAAAGATTTTTGTGTCCAAAGCTGCCAAAATCCAATAAAGCCAAACCCCATTGTTTGGTTAGTGCCTTTCTTGGGGTCCCGTGGGCAGATGAGCAGCCCCAAAAAGGCTTGTGCCTTGTCATTGTTGGCCAGGAGCTGGACATGCCACCAGCTGGGCAGGACTAGCTCAGAGTCCCAGGGGGTGACACACAGTCCCCCTTGGGGATGAAGCATGGGGTGAGGACCTGGAGCAACCACCTGAGCCCACACATGACGTGGGACCAGCCTGGCAGATGTCCAGATGGTGCATCTGGAGCTGAACCAAGTCAGGGCTACTTACATTTATGTAGGGCAGGATGATTAAAGCTCTGGCCTTTGCAATTCCACATAAGTTGGGTAATTAGAGAACTGGCTTTATTGACTGGGTGGCATGGCATGAGGCAATGTGCATGCCCAGTCCACACCCCCTGTGTGTTCTTGACCTGAGCAGAGCAGAGCTCAGGGAGCTGCCTGTGTGTCTGAGGATGCAGCTGGGTACCCAGTGAGGGTTCTAGAGACATCTACCAGGCCATAGGACACTTAATCTGCCTGGATCCCTGAGGGCACCTGCATGTGTAAACCCCTGTCACTGCAGCCATCATTATGCTGTGTTCCAGCAGGAAATAAACACCCTTTGGGATGTGGCTTTTAATTTTCTTCCTGTTTCACAAGGGATTTGTATGTGACAGAAGCAGGAAGCAGGATCCTGCTGCAGCAGATGACTCCTGTCCCAAAGAGCTGATGAAATTTGTCACACCTACACCACATACTGCCCTGATGAATCTCATCTTCATCCGGGCAGAGTGGGTGAATAACATCACCACATCCGCATGGCCCCACTTCACCCCGGCAAGAAATGATTCCCCAGGGCATGAGGAAGTGGAAGGTGAGCACCAGCGGGAGAAGGTAACCCTGGAACCCTCCTGGGGCTGTGCCAGGCTCTCACATCCATGCTGAGCAGTGGTGGAGAGGGGGGAGCAGCTGGTTCTCCTCTGGGCCAGACTGCAGCCTTGTTTCCAAGCCAACCGGAGTTCTGTGAGCTCCCGAACGGCTGCAGACAATGAGCCCAGCAGCCTCCTCCATGTCAGGCTGAGCACAGCTGATGCTGGAGGCAGGGAAGGCTGAGACAAAGGGTGCTCAGCCCCTGCAGCACCTCAGTGTTCATCCTGCCCTTTGTAGCAGCTCAGTGTTCAGGTGAGAGGCTCTGGCAGGGATGAGACCACCTGGGAACGGCATTGCTGAACTGCCCAGGGCACTTGTCAACTCCAGGAGGTAAAAAGAGTCTATCCCTGGTCTGGGGATGAAACAACTCGTGTATTCTTCTCTCTGCAAAATGCCAAATTAACAGAGAATAAAGGGAATCAAGCCTGGCACCAGTGAAAACCCAGTAGTACCATCTTCATGGACTAGAAGGCAACAGTGGAGCTTGGAGATGCCACCTGGCACAGTAAGGTTCCCGCAGGGGCAGTGGGCTCATGCTTATCCCATGGAATGATTAGGAACTTCTGCTTGGAGGGTCTCAGTACAATTTTATTCTGATTTTGAGGCAGTCAGTGCAACCTATTTTCCTATACCATTTCCTCACATTCCCCTCACATTTGCATCACATTGTCCTCACAAGCTGCTTGCCAGAGACCACACAATTTAATGGTGGCACTGGGAGTTTTCTTCATGCTTGGCCCACAGCACACTTCATGAGGGCTCCATGCCCCAGCTCCACCTCATGTCCTATCACTGGGTGGGCAGAAGGAGAAGCTGGTGAGCCCCCAAAACTTCTGCTCCCCCACTGCCCCAGCTTCATCAGGAACTGTAGGGATAGGGCAGAGTAATGGGTACAAACTGAAAAAGGGAAAATTTAAGTTACATATTGGGGAGAAATTCCTCCCTGTGAGGCGGGTGAGGCCCTGGCACAGGGTGCCCAGAGCAGCTATGGCTGCCCCTGCATCCCTGGAAGTGCTCAAGGCCAGGTTGGATGGGGCTTCTAGCACCCTGGACTAGTGGAAAGTGTCTCTGCCCATGGCAGGGGGTGGAATGAGATGCGCTTTAAGGTCCTTTCCAGCCACTTAATATTGTGTAGCACCAGGAGCAGCTGAGGGAGCTTGGGGGGCTCAGTTTGGAGAAAAGGGGGCTCAGGAGGGACCTTCTGGCTCTGCACAACTCCCTGACAGGAGGGGACAGCTGGGGAGGTCGGGTTCTGCTTCCTGGGGGCAGGAAACGGGACAAGAGGAGATGTCCTCAAGCTGTGTCAGGGGAGGCTCAGCTTGGACATCAGGAGAAATCTCTCCATGGAACGGGTTGTCAGGCATTGGATGGGGACATAGTGGAGTCCCCATCCGTGGAGGTGTCAAAGAAGGACTGGACGTGGCACTCAGTGCCGGGGCCTGGCTGACAACATGGTGTTGGGTCTCAGGTTGGAGTCGATGCTTTCGGAGGTCTTTTCCACCCCGGTGGGTGCGGTGATTCCGCGCTGGTTCCCTGCCGCACCCACCCTGGCGCCGCGCCACACTCAACATGGCGGCGCGGGCATGAGGCGGGCGGGGGCTGGCTGGGGGCGTGTCGCGCACCCAAGATGGCGGCGGCGGCGGGCGGGGTGAGATGGCGGCGGGCGCGCAGGCGCGGGCGGGCGGCGGTGACGCGCGGGGCGCGCGGTGACGGAGCGCGGCGGCCGCGGCCCTTTGTTGGCGGCGGTTGAGGCGCGGCGGGGCCGGGCCGGGCCGGGGCCAACGGCGGCGGCGGCGGGGCCGGGCGCGGGGAGGCCGCGGGAGCCGCCGCCGCTCCCTCAGCGCCTCGCCATGGACTCGGACGAGGGGTACAACTACGAGTTCGACGAGGACGAGGAGTGCAGCGAGGACAGCGGCGCGGAGGAGGACGAGGAGGACGAGGAGGAAGACGAGCCCGACGATAATCTGGACCTGGGCGAAGTAGAGCTGGTGGAGCCCGGGCTGCGCGTCGGCGGGGAGCGCGACGGGCTGTTGGGCAGCGAGACGGGCGGGCTGGGCCCCGGCGGCGGCGGCGGCGGTGGCGGCCTGGGCGGCGGACCGGGCCCCGGCGGCGGCCCCGAGCAGGAGGAGGATTATCGCTACGAGGTGCTGACGGCCGAGCAGATCCTGCAGCACATGGTGGAGTGCATCCGCGAGGTCAACGAGGTTATCCAGGTGCGGCCCCCCGGCGCCGGGACTGGGGGGGACGCACCGGGGAAGGGGCGTGGGGGGTGGCGGGACGGGCCAGCGGCCTCCTGCGGGCACCGGGCCCGGCGCGTCCGCGGGCCGGGGCCTCACACACACTTATCGGTAACCCCGGGGCTGGAGGGGCTCCTGAGTACCCCCCGGGGCTGAAGGGGCTCAACTCGGTATCTCCGACGCTGGAGGGGCGGGGGGAGCGACTCCTCTCGGTGCACCCCGGGGGTGGAGAGGGCTCCTCGTCCCCCCGTGCTCCCGGGAGGCCCCTCGGGCCCGGCCAGGATCTCGCTTCCTGCTGTGGAAGCGTCGGGAACGAGGCCTTTGGCACTGAAAGGGCTCCTCTTTCTTTGTGTGGTTGCCAGCTGGGGGCCGTAATCTGTGTTTTTTTCTTGATTCCCCTCCGTCCTCACGGTGTTTGGCGGGGTGTAGTTCCTGCAGCTCCTTCGCTAACCCGCGGAGTCCATGGCCAGCCCTGGAATTCCAGGAGAGGCACCGCTCTGGTTTTGTTGCTGTCTCCCTTCCCTTCCCCCCGCCACACACAGAGGTTGAACCTTGTGTTTATTTCCAGCCCAGACCAGGAGGGGTACGAGCAATCCCTTCACAACCGTAACTTTTTTTGCCCTCAGTTTTTAAGCGTGTCTCTTAAAAATTGAAATAGAGTTTGAAATAACATCTACCTTTGACTCAAAGTATCTACGTCTTATCTCTTGGCTCCTGAGTTTTTGGGGGAAAAAAAATCAAGCCATTGAAGCGGTTTAGCATCCTTTTCTAAATGTTCGTGGCAGGGTTTGGCTCCAGCTCACCATCAAGTTCCCGATGCAGTTCACTTTTCTTCAGGTGATGGGATTTCTTTAGTTCCCGTTTATTTTACTATTACTTAGAGTCACTAGGAAGTTGCTACCATTTGTCCAGTATGCCATGGAGAATAACATGAGAAATCTGTGGATATTAAATATTGAGGGATCCAGTGCCCAGAAAGCACTGGATCCCTCAGAGTTTTTTGGCTGCTTGTGTGTGTGTTGGTAAATCTCTTTAAACACGAGATACCTTAGTGAATGTTTTTTCTCCAACTGTCCTGTGCTCTGCAGTGGCTGTAACAGCAACTTTAAAATGTTCCTTTATGTGCTATAAATCCCCTGTAGTTTATATGCAGCTTGATGCAAACAGCTGTAAAAATATTTGCGTGCTAAATTAGTAAATGGCATTCCTTGAGTCAAATTAAACTTTATAACTTTAATGATAGCATTGCCCATGTAAAGCTGAATAAAGGAGTCTGCCCGGATTAGCTGATTACCCTGCAGTTAAAGAAGATCTCATGGTTAAACAGGGATGTTTCTTTGCTCCCAGTTATTGATCCTGATGTAGGCAGGGAAACAGTTGGCAGGCAGACATGCAAACAATTGGGACCTTCAGCTTTTTACTCTTTCAAAGAGCCATTAAAATAGTGAGTCTGTGTTTAATGATTAAGATTGCAAAAGCCATGTCCCATTTTGTTTGTATTGAACAGACTCTGACATATTCCTTATTTTTGCATAAGACAAGTGGTGGAAAAGTTGCTGCCAGTGAGGAGCTGAGTGCTCCTGCATTTTCCAGACCTGGCTGGTGGACTCACCTGCATGTTCTTCATGAACTAATTTGTTAGAGAAGGTCCTGATTGCTGGTCTGAGTGGATTTGCCCCCCCCCCCTTACACCGCCCTGAAGCTGCTTGACTTGTGTGCTCCACCTGTGAGTTGCAAAATAGTGGAGAAGAATGGGTTGAGGTGACGAGCCCCTTGTTCTGCCCCATCCCCGGCCTGACCCTGTGCTGGGCTCTGCAGAACCACCCCCGACCTTCCGTGTCTGCTCTCCTGCTCCAGTGACTGCCTGGCTTTGCAGTGGTTCCTCCTGCTTTAAGTACAGCAGGGTGCACCAAGTCTGTCTGTTGAGAATATCGTGGGTAAACTCGGGGCCCAAAACCAGCTTAGGGCCTGGAATGCCTCAGGAGAGGGTAGGAAAGCTCTTAGGATGGCTGTTAAATGCCATTTCCTGCCATCACATTTCTGGGCTCTTCTGAGGTAAAGGGCCCGACTTTGGCTGATGCTTCAGGATTTGCTCATCCTCACTCCTGTGGCTGCTGCTGAAATCTTCCAGGGCTCTGTTCTGTTTATTTCCTTGTGTTTGGCACCCAACCAGGATTGCTGCTGCTGCTTTTCTGGTTCAGTAAACCTTTTCTGGAGTCACATTGGCTCGGGATCCTGCTGCGGATCCTCCTCGGTTGCTGAGCTGTGATTCACTTGTTCCAGTCAAGTACTGGTGGCTTTGGTCCCTGTGTGTCTGGGAGCAAACAGTGATGGTTGTGGTTACATTTTTGAGTGCTTTGAACTTATTTGTTCAAGGGAGATGTAATGTGCAGCCTGAAAACTTCAGCTGTGGGTCTTTTGCTCTCTAATGAGTGATTTTTTTTTTTGATGATCCAGTGTAAGGTATAAATGGGGTTTTGTTTTGCAGCTGTAGTGAAAGGAAAATGAAACAGGGAGCCACAGAGTATTTGCAAGGAGGTATCTGAGCCATGGCAGGTGTAACTCTGTATTAAAACACTCCATTTGAGCAGTTTTTAGCTGACAGGGCTATAGTTGAATGGTCTAAATTAAATTTTTTCTCCCATCCATGTGGTCATTTCCAAATAAAAGCTGTGTGAAAAAAACCCATGAACTTTTCAGGGTAGGGATTTGATCTGATGGAGACTTTGCAGAAGTGGGAGCTAACTTGTGGCTAAGCTGCTGCTCACAGAGCCTGTGATTCACCCCTTAGTGTGGAATGGACTTTAGGAGATATCTGCTCAGTGCCAAACTCTTATCACTTGGCCTCCCTAAGGCCACTGAACCTGCAGTGAACCAGCCAGGACTCAGAATGTCTCAGATATTCAGAATATTTTACACTTCTTTTTCTTGTCTGAGCAGAAGCAGGATTTCAGGTGTTTCATGGTGGTTTTGTACAGTATTTGGCACTTATGCTCATAATCTGATTTGTCTCCATGTGTCGCACAACAAGAATTCCCCTTGCTCTCCAAATGCAAAAATAGGGGTATGAATAACCCCTTAACCTTGTGCTGTGGGTTGGCTGAGACTTGAGTATCCCTCCCATCCTCTCCCTGTGGCTAGGTGGAGCAGAGAGCCATTTGCCATGGTATTTGGAATTTTAGTTGTCTGAATAAACAGGCGGGTTTCTGGTGGTTTTCCAGCTGCTGGCAGAATTGTTAGCAAGGGACTGTAAAAACCTAGACAGAGAGGTGCAGTGGAACAAAAGGCTTCTCCTCCCAAAGGTATTTTCCCACAGTTAAATGTCTTCTCCGTATTCTTCCTCTCTGAACTTTTGTCCAAATAATCCACTGCCACTTCTTTTTGTATTTTTTTTTATATCAGATTGCTATTTCCATTTTTGCTCTAGTTTTTTTTCTGAAAATAAACTTGAAAAATGTTTAGAATGGCACATTTATTTCTGCTCTGAGTAGAGCACATGATGTTTCTCTGTAGCCTGGCTTGGCCCAGTATTCTCCTTGCTTTGTTGTAACCTTGTGCAATTCCAGTATTACCAGGTGGGATTAATTTCCCCTTTTTGCCTGCCTTTTTCTGGAGCATTCCAATGACATTGTTGTGATGTCACTGACCATATTCATTCTTCCTGGACTTTGTAGTGTTGAGGTATTGAAAATACTGGGATGAAGCTGTGAGGTGGCAGAAAAAGGAGTTGAGCCTTTTGTTTTCTTTCCCCACCCCACAGCAGGGATCAGGATCCTGGATATAGCTGGGTGTTGTGCCTGGCCTGCATGATTGTGAGCATGTTGAGCTTCAGACCTGAGCTTTTTCTGGAAGGATGTGGCATTCTCAGATCCAACAAGGCTTAGTCTAGCTCAAAAATACCATTTCTTTTGATTAAAGGCTTAAAATTAGATTTTTTTTAGAGCAGACCAGGTCAGATGTAACGTCAGAGCATTTGTATCAAGTACAGGTTTCTCATATACACAGTGGAGCTGGATGACTTCTTTGGAAGCAAGGTGAGCTCCTTGCTGGTAGAAGCTTTGCCATTAAAATATGCCCAAACCCCAGACCACTCAGGAGTTAAAAACCCATCTTTTGTTGAGGAATGGCTTTTCCCAGAGGCCCCTGGAGTTCACAGCCCTGGTTAAACAGAGCTCTGTGATGACAAGTGCAAACCCATTGTTACAGGAGGGGTCTTGTTTAACAGTGGCTTCACTTGCTTGGACAAACTATCCTGATTTTCAGGCAGAACTTAGGAAATCTTCCCAACACTGGTGTAATTCAGCCTACTGTGGGCAGCACATTCCAAAGGTATTGCCCAAAACAAGGATGACTTGCCAGTGAGCAACAGGAATTGCTGCTTGTAGTACAGGGTCGTGCTCAAAGCTGTGTTTAATGCTACAGATGACATCTTGGAAATTGGGAGTGCTTGGAGCTGCCTGACAAGCATTAGGTGGGAGTCTGTGGGTGGAAGCACTGGAGGCTGGAGCTGCTTCCATCCGGGTCCTCCTCTCACAGCCCGAGGTGCTCCTTGTGTAGTTACTTATTTGATAATAGAATTCATGTCAGGGGCCTGAATGTTATGATGCTGGGAGGAAATGCTTTGTGAAACCCCATGTTTCTGTCACGTGGTGTTTATAAGGTGTTTCATTATGGTAGGAATGCATTTAATATTTCCAAGGAATGGAATAAACTGGATTGTGACAAAGCATTCCTGGAATCTTGTATAAGTAATCACTCCAAAGCTTTTGGAAATGACATGGTGTCTGTTCCTGACTGCCAAGACATGTAATTCTGAGCATAAGAGAAATTTTTTTTAATATTACTTTAAATTTCAGCATTACCACGTAGGAAAGTCTTGTAAAGTCTCCAGAGGAATTTCAGCTTAGTACTTAAATATGACCCATTTGCTTTGTGCTTTATGCTTCTGTTAGGCCAAATGCAAATCTTGTGGTTGGCCATGTGTGAAAACATTTGATGCTGGTTGCTTTTGTCTCAATGTAGTTTTCCCAAAATCACAGCAATGAGCCTTTTCCTTAGAGGCCTTGGGGTGTAGATGGGAATCAGTGTGCTCTGGGATGTTTCAAAGTGAAACTGAAAACACTAATTTTTTTTAACTACTTTTAAATGTTTATTTCCAGAAAGGTAAAACTAAATAGTAAATACAGTTGTTGCTATTCCCTGTGGGTTTAATTTCAGTGAGCAGGACCATCCCTGCTGTGCAAAGTAGAAGGGTTGTTTCTGCTATAAAGTGGAAGCTGTGAGACTGCAGTTGATGCAAAATGAGATATTTCTGGGTGTTAAAGCATCATTGAAAACAAAAACATGGATTCCCCTTTTATACTTTTCCCAAGCTCTGACCCCTTAGCTCTGACCTTGCACGAGTTCAAGTTTCTAACAGCAAATAAACCCCAAAGCTCCAGTGCCCTTTGGAAATGTAGGGCAGTCCTGTGTCTTTGGCACCTGTTGAATGGTTTTCAGTTTTCTATTTCTAAGCTAATTTCTCTTCCCCTTTACTCCATTAATGAAACAAATGAGAATGTGGTTCTGCTGTTGTTGTCAGGTGTGGTAGTTGAAGGAAGTGATGGTTGATCTCCACATTGTGCTTGTTTTAACAGCAAGTCAGTGTTTTCATCCACAATTTCTTTGCAGGAGCCTTTTTTTTTTCCTGGAGAAGGTAGCAACTCATTCCTCTGCTTAGGAAATCTGGTTAACTGGGAAAAGTACCTGAAATTTGTCTGTAACTGAGAAAGCTGGAAGTTCTTTCCACATATCTCCATCCCAAACTCCAGGGTCCTCCAGATTTCTGGTCCTTCTGTAATTATCAGGCTCTGAGTGTTGTAAGTGATGTTTTCTCTTTGTGGCTGGCTGTGCTGGATCCCTGACAGCCACAAAGGATGTTTGGAGGCTGTTGGGTGCACACAAGTGCTTAATGCTGCTGAATTCATCAAGTCATTTAGGAGCTGCAGCAACTGCAAGGAAATTGCAGCCTGGTTTATTGTAAAACACCTTCGGAGGGTTTGTAGCTGCTCAGTAATGCCAAATGGTGCATTTGAGCACAGCCCAGAATGCAGATGCCTCAGGTTTGGGAGAGGGCTGCTGGCTTTTCCTGGGGGGGATGTTGGTGCAGGAGGCTCTGAGGGGAGGAGGCATTCAGGTGGGGAAAAATCATTAGTAGTTTGATAATGGAAATGCTGATAATATTTAAGTATCTTCACCATCCCGAGTGTTTGGTGTTGGGAGTGTTGGAAACCCTGAGCTTGGCCTGTATGGAATTCCTTGCCTTGCTCTTAGCTTTTGATGTTGAGCTGTGATGGAAGCATTGTTTAAATAAAGCTTTGAAAACTGCCATCCAGGCCTTCCCTCAGTAGTTGTTTCAGGTGTAACTGAGTTTATACTTCACAGGTGTGTTCCTTTCCTGATTTTGGAATGCCCATGTAGGTGCAGAGGCTCTTGCAGGGGTGACCCCTTGTTTAGGGGGTGTAGCAGTGCCAGGTCACTATCTCTGCTACTCAGAGCAGCTCACTCTGGTGAGGGTTTGAACCACTGTACATACACAGCACTCAAACAGAACCATTGGCATTGAGTCTTTTCCTTGTTTTTAAAGACTGAGAACTTCTTCCAGATGTTGGGAATCATTTCAGATCCAAAACCTGACAGAGATAGCTTCTGACAGCAGCAAGGTCACTTGGAAGAAGTGAGTAAGCCCTTGTGAAAGCCTCTTGGGTGGTTGTGGTGCATTTTGGCATTGCCAGCAGTCTTGCCTTGAGTTTTGGGCAACTTTTGGCAGCTGGTGGAGCACAGAGCTGATAGGCATTGCCACTGCCCAGGAAAAAGGGAGAAACAAAGATTTGGCTTTGGAGGGGAGTGTTCCCCCTTGGTGTCCTCCCTCTGGAGAAGCATGGGGAGGAGAGCACAGCTTCTCCATGGCTGTGGTGTGGTGCCTGCCCTTATTGCCAGGCTTGTGGTTCTGTGTGGATGTGTTTGGGAGAGGAGGCAGATACAGCTGCTGGGGACAGGGAGCTGAGAGCCCTGACAGCAGGAGGCTTTTGGCTGTAATCTGGTAATAATTGAGTGTACAACCTACCTAAAGCTGGGCTTCTTGGTCTTCTCCTGGTGGTTTCCACTGGTGCCCACTTACTGGCACATGAAGGTGCTTCTGCCCAGTGTTTCTAAAACATTCCTGGTTTTGTGTGTTCCTTGGTTAAAAACTGATATGTTAGAGCACCATGTGGCACCTCTTGTTTCCAGGGACAAGCAGTGCAAGGGTGATGTCTTGGCCATCTGCTTCACAATTAGGTCTTGTGGGACAGTGCTTGTGTCTCAAGCATGGAGGTGTGAGAGGCTTCCTGGTCTGAGGGGAGGGACTCTCCATGTACTGTGACACCACAAATAGGCCTTGTTGTGCATTTTAATTCACAACAGATGAAGCTTTCATTGCTTTGTGATTTGAGGAATTTGAGAGCTGAAGGAAGATAATCCCAATGTTTGAAATTAAGAGCTTGGATATTTGCTTATTGCCTTCAGAAAAATTGTCTGCGATTGTTGCAGTGGTTTCACCAGATGAGGGATGCAGACTCTAAACTCTCTTTCCCAGCAGGAAATCAGGGTAGGATAGGAGTTCCTGCTTAAAAGGATTCTACTTATTCTAGTTGGGCACAGTTAAAGTCCTCTCAAAGTGGAGGAGACACAGTAAAAACTTAGTAGAACCAGAAGAATCTGTATAATTGGACCTAAAAGTAGTCAAATGCCAAAATAACTGACTTCTTTGAGTGTTAGTTCAAAGGTTTTCTTTTTAAACTAATATTTGCAATTCTTATTAAGGAGGCAGCCTGACAAGAGTTTCTTCCAAGGTAAAGAAATGAAAATTTGAAGTGGTTCTGAAGGTTTCCATTTCCTGCCTGCTGTTCGTGACTGGGTCAGCCTCTGAAGGAGTGTGTTGGGTGCTGCCCTGCACAGGGTGGTTTTTTTTGCTGTTTTCTTCAGCAAAACCCTTCCAGAGCCACAGAGGAAGGAGCTGGTATCTGAATCTGACAGTAAAAACAGCAGGACATGGCTGTTTTACTGTCCTGTGCTTGCTTTGATGGATGTGTGGACCTGCTGTGGTAGTGACAGTGCAGTGCTTCACTCCAGGTCACTTCTTTGGGGTTTGCCTTTGGGTTTTGGAGTTGGGGCACTTGGGATGGGTTTGGTTGGCTTGAAACACCAACTCACTGGAACCATTCTTGTGTTTGAGTGTCTGACACCCATCCCCAGTGGTGCTTTTGGGGATGTACAGACAGGTGCACCCACAGCAGAGCTGTGGTTACATGGATATTGGTCTTGGGCAGTTCCCATTCCCTGGCTGCCTGGGTGCAGCTCTTTGCAGGGCTGTAGAATGCAGGGGATCAGGGAACTGTGCAGTTAAAAGTGTCTCCTCTCTGCTCTTCTTGCACAGCCCTCTGACCCCATGCTTTGTTCCAGGTGTGATTGTGTTTGAATTGTTCAACTCTGTCAGCACAACAAATGGATGTGCATCCACACCTCCACGTTTCTGTGGTCTGTTTTGTGTGCACATCTAGTTAGAAGGGCATATTTAACTTTGGAAAGAGCTCTGGAGAGTTTTTCAAAATTTTGATGCCCTCTGCAGCTGGTAACTGTGGGCTTGGTGTGTTCTTGTGCAACAAAACACAAATGCAATCAGCATTCCTTTGTCTGGCAGACAGAAATGTGGAGAGGGATTAAGGGAAACCAGGAGGACTCACATGAATAAACAGTCTCCCTTGCAATGAGCTTTCCTGTGTGGGAAGAAAAACTTAAGACTGAGTTAACTCCTAGTTATCTTTATCCTACTCATGTAGCATTTGAGAAATAGGGAGTAAAAAGAATGGTGTGAAAAGAAGAGTGTGGGAGAGCCATGTCTTGAGGTTGGATTCCAGAGCAGGAGCTTGGAAGTGACAGAGCTTTGTTAAACAATGTGTATTAAAACCAGGCTGAACTGCAGCTTTTTAATAAAAAGGGAGGAAGAGCAGCATTCCAGCTCTTATTTAGCTGTGTAATTTTTCCTCTGGGAGCAACAATGTAAACTGGAAGGTCCTCAGAGTAAAATCTCACCTAGTGTGCATAGATGAAAATAACTATAATATAAAATAACAATTCAATAAAAAAAATTAACAATTTTTGTACAGTGTGAAGATCTGATGAAATAATGTGTCTAATGTCTTTGTTTTGATAGTTTGTAATACTTCTGCAGTGACTGAAAGGCCATCTGAGCAAATTAAGGTGATTTTAGATATGCATTAGGTTGTTCTGTAATAACCAGTCTCTTTATTTTACTTGATAATATGACATGCTTGAAATATCCTTATTTGTATTGTTAATAGAGCTGAAATTGATGCTTCAAAATGTGCACAAAACCATGTCTGGCTGGGATGATAACTTCTAGAAGGGGAGCAGTGCAAGACTTGCAGTTCTCTGCAGGGATGGTGGATACTGAAGCTCTTTGGAGGGAGAGTTTGGGCTCTGTGTCACTCTCGTGTGCCTGCTGTAATTCCCTCCTGTCCTTTGCCAGGGTGTTTGTGCAGGCAGCACTGGGATTTGGAGGAGGCTGGGTGCCAGCCTGTTCAGTGCACTCAATTATTCACCAGTCATTAGTGTAATTATTCCTCTTGCTGCCCTGCACAGCAGTTACAAGGCACGGCTGATTAGGTGGGGTTTTCCTCTTGCAGAAGCCCAGTGTCTTGATGACAGTAATATTTTAATGGGAGAGGAACAAGGGATATCCTTATCAGCTGGTGTGGAGTCCATCAAATACAAAATTGCATGTCCAGGTTTGTTCCCATTCCCTACCAAAAGAGAACCGGGAATCTGCACCTCCTTGCTGGTTTGACTCCACAGCTGTAGAAACACTTCTGATTAAATGAGTGCAAGTCTGTGTAGAGGCAAGTTTTTAAAGCCCTTAAACAAGAAAATGATGAAAACACTGGAGGTTTCCCATTCTCCCCCACTGCTGTATGACTTGTGTTCTGCTATTTCTGTATCAGATCCCACCAGACTATTTTCTCTGAACTCGAGGGAGCTCAGGTAGCTGGTTAAAAATACCTGCAGCAATTAGAGACTGCAGTTAGACTTCGAGGTATATCTTGTTGGGAGCAAGAGTGAACAAGTGATTACCAAACTCCTCATGCCTCCAGACTGTCTTCTCTTCAAAGGTAGCTTCTGCAGAACCCTTGGAGGAAAACATTTTGGGGTACAAAGAGGCAAAATTACTTCTTGTAGCGGAAATCCCGGCTTAGAAAGTAACGTGTTGCCAGGGCTGTGTTTTGTTGGCTGTAAAACTAAGTAAGAATAAATGAGCAGAGTGTGGTACATAAACTGCAAAGTCATCATTAAAAAATGATCCCAGCTAGAAGAGGCTTGTTGGGAAAAGGATGCTGGCAGGTTTTCCAAGTGCAGATGCAGGTTGTGCCAGCAGAACAAAGTGCTTTTGCAGGTAAAGCTGCTTTTTGCAGGGAAGTGGTACAAGCCACAACCACATCTGCGCTGGGGCTGCTGCCAGCGTCAAGATGCTGCCAAAGATTACATCCCCAAGCCACTGCTGCATTGGCAGTGGTTTCCTGGGCCTAAAGAGTTTCTTAAGATGGCTAAATTTTCTTTTTTTCTTGATTGAGAGTTGTAGACTAAGGCATAGGCATCACCAGAATGGATTTCCTGCCTGTTTGTCAGGGTGACATTGGGTGTTTAAAACATATTTTGCCTGTGATGGGCAGAGGAAATCATCCTGAGGAATGTGTTTTTTTCCTTTCCTAAAATACTGTGGTGATGCTTCTGTGCAATGGGAAGACTTCCTCTTTGCCCCAGTGAAGAGGGAATGGGCCATAAAAATGGGTGTTCCTTTGAAGAAGGGACAAAATCAGAAGCAATGAAGGACAGAGAACTGAAGGAAAGTACCAAGTGCTCACCTCACTAGGATCTGGAGGGGAAAGAGAAGCTAGAAAAATGTTAAGGATTTTTTTTGTGCTCCAAAAATACTCATGTAAATCGTCCCTGGCTAAAAATTCTTGTGCCAAGCCTATTTTTCTCAGTAGTCATGCTGTTGATGAAGGGGTTAACACTTGCATGCCACCAGTGACTATGTATCCAAATATTTTTGAGGTAGCCTGGCCATTGCCATGAGAGAAGTTATTCATTGGGATGGCTTTTGTTTACTTCCATTGGTAGATCTTTAACTTGCAGGAGTTTGTGGGTGCCACCTCATTGTGCTCGTGGAAGAAGTTATCATCCCTCACCATTTTCTTTTTCCTGTCTGTATATTTGTTGGAAAATGTTAATTATAATGTTCTGAACTGAAGTCAGGACTCAGGACAGGCTGCACAGGCATGTCACTGTGAGAGTTTTGCATGGTGAGTTATTTCCCCCAAATAGCTGTGAGTCTGGGGATACCTGGGGATTTCTCTGTTATCCTGTGATTTTTAGGAGTCACCAGTGGCTGTCTTGAGCTGATACAGAGTTTGGCTGCATTATACCTTCTGTGCTAAACAACTCATGTGTCTTTGTGCCCAAGCACCTGTGCTAGGTGTTCTCCAGCAGGGCCCAGTAACAAAAGCAGGTCAGATCACCCAAAACCTGAGACATAACCAGCAGTGTTTGAGAGACACATTGATGCTGGACATCCTTGGAGGCTGATCCTCTGCTTGCTCACTGTCTGAGCAGGGGACACCCTTAAATCATCATCTGGAAGGACAATTTGGGAGCCCTTTGCTGAGAACTTACAGAAGTTAACTGAGAAAATCAATTAGTTGTTTTCACGGCACACATTTGAGCCTACGGACAGATCAGCCATGGAAATAGGCTGTGGAAAAAAATCCACAAGTTTTTGGGAATTTACCCTTCCCAGTACAGCTGTGATCGGAAAAATACCTTCATCCTCCTAGAGTTTGTCTCAGTATTAGAAAAATACCTTCATCCTCCTAGAATTTGTCTGATTTCTTCTAAGCATTTCAAGTATACCATGGTATCATTATTTCTTCAAGTTGCTTCTAATACTTCCTCCACTCATCTGCTCATAGCAGCCTCTTAACACGGCCCTGGTCTGGGTGATGCCTCTGAATGTGCTTAAAGCAGCAAGAGCAAAGTTGTGTTGTGCTAAAGGTGTGCAGAATCCATGAAATGCTGGGTGCTGTGAACTGGGAAATCATTCACTGGCCAGAGCTGAGGTGCCTGTTCCTTGCTGGAGGCAGGAGCCAGCAGTTTTCCTCGCTGGTGTGGAGGAGCAGTGCCACTCTTGTACAGATTTATAAATCCAGGATGTGGGTTCAGCCCTTTGGGTGCCTCTGGCTCTGGGCCAGGCCCTGGCAGTGCACATGGTGGTGAAAGAGCTGAGTCAATGTACCAGTACATACTGGAGTGAGGGGAAAGAGCAGGGAAAGCTTTTCTGAGACTCCACAAGACTTGTACAAAATGATGCAAAGGAAGAAAGCAGATGTGCAGTTCATCTTTCAGCTTTATTCCTTTAACACCCATTTCTGCCTGCAAACAGGACAGTTTCTGGAGCTCACATCAGCAAACCTGTGCCTTCCCAGAAATGCACAGTTCATTCAGGAGTTGAGTCACTGAAGACAGCACATGAAAAATGTGCTTTGGGTTGTTTCCTTTTATCAGCTTGATGGGTAGCTGGCCTGACATATCCCACTTTCAGTCTTTCCAACATTGACTAATAAAGGACCTTTATAAAAAAGTGTATTTCTGTCAGGCTCACGTGGCTACATTGAGGACACTTGGTAGTAGATACAGGCAGTAATCCCACAGTTTACTATCAGGATCTGCTGTTTGGTAGGCCAGGTGAATACAGCCCCCAGACATTGGGGTGAAGAGGGTGAGGGCCTGCTCTTTATAGCTGGTGAGATAATGGAGAAAAAAATGGGACCTTTGACTGTACCTGGCATCAAAGTGTACCCCAATATGCTTTACAGTCTTTGGGACACGAAGATTTGGGGGTCTGTTGATATGGGAATACCCACCTTTAATGTGCCTGACACATGGCTTTTGGCAGACTGAGACAAACAGATTTCTTGGAAGCAAGTCCCTGTTGTCCAGGTTGTTCCAGCTCAGCTGTCTGGTGACACAGTGATCCTGTCTGTGTTAAAATAAACCTGCCACCCCCTTTAGCCAGTCAGTTCCTGTGTCTGGTCACTCTGCTTCCATCACTGACTCCAGTGGTGAGTCCAGGAGCCAGTGCTTGTGTGAGCTTGTGTTACTGCTGAATAAATATTTTCTGAACTGGTCTGGTCTTGCCCAGTTACTGCCCTATTTCAGATTAAAATCGTAATCCAAGTTGCTGTCACTTCATCTCCCAGGCAGAAATAGAGCTGGTGCATAGCTAAGCTGTTCTGGGTGTCCAGAGTCTTCCTTGGCCTCTCTGGAATCTTGTGCAGGGGGAGAGATTCCTGAACTGTGCTCTTAGTCCAAGCCTTGGTGTTTTGGTACTTAGTGTCAGTCACTGCCTTCATTCAGTAGAGTTCTTTTTCTGTGGCAAAATGTGCTTTTGCTTTCCACTTGAAGCAACACAGTGTGTTTTATTCAAGCCAGGCATTAGTGAGTTGTTATATTGGTCTGAGAGAAGAACTGAAACTGTCCCTGTGTGTAGCCTAGAGACTGTATAGAACTGAAAGTATCTAATGATGTTCTTTCTGCCTTAGGGATGCTTGTGATCTGGAGAAAACCCAAGTTTTGTGTCTGATAGTGCTGGAAACATTTGTGACCCATATATGAGATGAGTGCAGTAGCTATGTGGTGGGGTGAGAATTTCAGTAGGATTAGGATCATGTTGGATAGAGGAGGAAAAATGGAACCTGGAGGTCCGGAAGAGCAGTGGTGTCAGGAGGGAAGCAGGCTCAGATATGCTTTGTGGACTCTGGTTAGAATTTCAATAGGTTGGGCTCATGTTGGATAGAAGAGGAAAAATGGAACCTAGAGGTCTGGAAGAGCAGTGGTGTCAGGAGGGAAGTGGGCTCAGCTGTGTTTTGTGGTCCCTGGTTGTGGGAGTGGTGTTCTGTTGACCAGCAGGGAAGGTGACCGTGCACCATTCATCATTTGTGATGGGGACACAGAGGTCTGGTATTGATTCCTGAGTATCCATTTCTGTTCCGTGGGGTCTCATCCTGTCAGAGCAGCTCTGTGGCGCTGGATGCTGACTAAAGGTTTGACTTGAGGGGGAAGTTGGTGATTACCAGGGACTTGGAATGTACCTGGATGAACATAAAAGCTCTTTACATCCATGGTAGCCAAAACTTTGAGGGTTTTTGCTCTCCCCTCGTGCCCAGCCTGGCTGCAGCACTGGGGGCTGTTTGCTTCCTCCTCAGCGGATGGGGAGATATTACAGGGCTGCTGAAATAGTAAACTGGGAGAATTATCTGGAAATGATGCCATCACCTTCTCCTACTCTTTTAAGGCAAGTCTTTGCAAATCCTTGAGTGGGAGGCTCAGGATTGAATAAAGCCGTTGTGCAGCGTACGCTGACACCCATGTGCTCCCACCCGGCGCTCAGCACAGACTGCAGAAACCAGAGCTGGGGCTTGTGTTGTGTATCCAGCTCTGCTGAGCTTTTGTTCATATGTTGGGATTTCTTGTGCTGGGAGACACCAGTAAGAAAGCAATCCTTTGCGTGTTACTGCTGTTGTGGGCAGTAGAACATCAGCTCAGGATTTGTGGGTCCTTCCTCTTTAAGGATGGACTTTATTCTCCAGAACTGTAGCAAAAGGAAGTAGAAACCAAAGTGTTCTTCAGATTAAATGTATAGAATAAGGGTTAATCTCTGTGTCCTGTCATCAACCCTAGCTCTCCTGCTATGGAAGTGAGCATAGCTGAAATGCTGGAAGAAACCTTCCCTGGTCGTTTTTGTGTTGAGTTGGTCGTGGAGCTTCTGCAGTCGTCTGAGACCATCAGGGTGAATCCATGCCATCTTCTTTTATTTAGAAGTATTACAGTGCAAATTCAGTTTTTGCATTTCCAAATTTGCTAATTCATCCTGGAATTGTTGCTTTAGTATTTTTTTCTGCTTTTAAAAGCTCTATTAGACAATGGCTCTTCATTGCAGCTCCTAATCATTAACCTGAAAGCTTTCCAAAAGGCTCTGAGAAAATGTAAAGCAGCTGACTGCTTCATTTCTGTCTCTTGAACCAATTAACTGAAGTAATAGAGTTTTCGCTGAAGTTGCTTTTTATTATCTTCCCCTGCTAGAGGAATGTATGTTCATCAGAGCTGGAAACAGTCAGTAAAGTGCACCTAAGTTACTACAAACTGATCAAGCTTGATCAGTTTGTAGTAACTTAGGTGCACTTTACTGACTGTTTGGTACCATCAGGTAATGGTACTAATTCAGTAACATTTGGTACCATCAGGTAATGGTACTAATTCAGTAACTCTGTAAAACTTAATTTTCAGAATTAGGAGATGATGTGTGAAGGGAGGTTAAGGAGATGAAGAAAGATGTAGGGAGCTGAGATGATCGGTGTCCAAGTTGAAGGCTCTGTGTGAGTTAATGGGAAGTTGTAGTGAGGTGGCAAATGCCAGATGGAGGACAGCAGATGACAGCAGTCACAGGGAGTAGCCTGGCTTCGTGTAGAGTTGTGTGGAAATGGCAGGAAACTGGTACATTTTCAGGTGGTTTAGAGTTCTAACTCCAGTCTTCTGATATGGCTTCAGTAAGATGCAAAGACCACTCCCTCAGTGGGGTACAGAGAATGAGCAGTTCTGATGCTGTTATTATCTCTGAGGGGAAGGTGAGAACTACCTGAGACCCACCAGCATGTTCCACTGCTGTCCCTGTGAACCCTGCTATGGCCAATGGCAGCAATGTCCTTGGTGTGATTCTGTCCCCCACCCCAGGGGATGGCACAGGGAGAGAGCACGGGTGGCTTGGCAGATGGAGCCCTTCAGCTCTGTCCTCCTCTCACAGCAGCCCTCTCATGTTCTGCCTGTAATCGAGCCAGGGAATATTCGATTACACTGAAGTTTTCCAGCAGCTTCTCAGAGTGCTCAGTTGGTGGTGTTTAAAAACTAGCAAGTTTGAGATCATGTCCTGGAAATACTCAGCACTTGGATCTCATCTTCTGTGCTGGCTTCCTGGGAATTTTATTAAGCTGCTAGAAATGAGGTTTTGTGCTTGTAAGATTTCCTGTAATTGTCTCCTGGAAGAATGGATGTGAATGGATCTCCACAAATGAAGATCACTCAGTCCACTTGCAGAGTAGTGCAAACCTTTTGCTGACGGTTGTACTGTGATCTGTTTTAGCAGGTTAAAAGCTGATTTAAGAGAATTCTAGCTGTATCTTTATATCTGTGATTATCTGTGTGGGGCTGGGAGAGGTGCAGGTGAAGAGCAGAGGGCCCAAGTGGAGCAGACATCAGGTTATTGCAGGATTTTGGGCTAGTACCCCTTGGTTAATGTGTGATGAAGCAGCTCTTTGGTGCCTGGTGTTGGTCACAGTCTCATGGTGGGGTTCCTTCTCTCCCACTGCCATTAAATGTGACCTCTGGTTTATTTATCAGTGCTTCTCCCATGGCACAGTGTGCATGTGACAAGCCTTGGAGATGCTGGGCAGCAGGAGTTTCCACTTGGTGCTCTGCTGTTGCAAGCACTGGGGGTTTGGCTGGTTAAATATTGACAGTGGTGGTGTGTCCCCAGGTGCCACCTCACTGGAGCAGATGTTTGTGCTGCTTGGCTTCAGACCAGCAATAGCTTGTGGTGGCTCTTTGCTCCTCCACCGAGCCAAGCCCTCAGTCTTGTCAGCTGATGTGAAACCATGGGTTTCCTTGTGCTGGGAAATGTAAACCCAGCCTTGTGTCCCCATGGGATACAGCAGTGGACATTGCTGAGGTTTGAACACTCTACAGACTTCCGAGGCTTAGCAAAGTCAGGGTTTCTGAATCTGCTTGGATTCGCAAGTGCAAAGCAATTGTGTATAAACCCAACTGGAAGTGGCATCAATTCCTTATTGCTGTGAAAGACCCTGATACTGGGATGGAGGTGCTGCAGTTGGGATGAAAACTTTTGGGATGCAGAAGCTGCCATGGGTAGAAAACAAAACCATCCCTGACATGGAAAGAAACAAAACAAAGAATTTATCAATATCATGTCTCCAGGAGAAAGGATTTTGCTGGAGAACTGAGCTTAAGTTGTTCTTAAATGGTTTTTATTTGCAGTAAATGCTGAAACTGAACCAGGAACTGATTCCCAGCATGTGAGGAGAAGCTGAACTGTAGAATGTGCTTTTCTTTGAAATAACATCAAGAATTAACCATGCAGCTCGTCTTGATGGATGGAAACATGAATGGATCAAGTGTTCCCAACTGTCATTCAGCAAATTGTGCTGCTTGGAAATTCTGATTCAAGCTAATGTTCTAATAGTATTTAATTTATAATTCATTTATGCGTTTAAGTGCATCCAGATTCTTCCTTCCGATTCATACTTTCTTATTTTGACAGCAAAAAGAATTCTAACCCTTATCACTGATGAAGCTTCCAGTTGAATTAAATTCTATTAAATTAAGGAGTTTTATTTGAATTAATAATGCTTCTTTGGTGAAGTCCAGACCTTTGTAGGGCTTTCTATTGCTGTATCTCCTGCTTGCATTGGTGTGCTGGAGCATGGCAACCTAGATAAGGACAGTAAATGCAGATACCTCCAGTGAAAAGCTGTGCTGGAGTGCAGTTTGTTTGAAGCATATGTGGGACTTGCTTGCTTTGTTAGCTCCCAAAAAAAAAAAAAATCCCTGCTGAAAGACTGAGGGTGTTTCTCTCTGGGCAGAGCTTTATTTGAAATGTTTTGTTAGGAAATCTTTTGAAGTGCCCAGAGAATTTCAACAAAATGGCTGCTTTCCTCGGGTTTGTTCCTATCTGGATATCAACAGGCTTGCTGCCCTCGGCTCCAGGCAATCCAACATGTAAAATTTAATAGGAGGCTGCTGTAAGTGAGATCTGCTGTTTCAGCTTTCATCAGACCACGTTTGGAGGAGAGCATGTTGGCTGTTCCCTTTGCTCTCTGTCCTCCCTGGCTGCTTTCTGTAGGAAAATTCATCTCTGTAAACAGAAAATAGCTTTAGTAGGAGCGTGCTCTCGCAGCCTCGGGAGTAATCCCGTCTGAGCAGCAGCAGAGCCTGTTCATAACTAATCTGTGTGTGTGGTGGTAGGAAATAATCCTGTGTGCCAAACCAGGAGGCAGACTGAGCCCCTGACTTCCCAGTGCTGTGCAACCCAGGATTTGGACATTCCATGAATTTTTACAGAGTGAGTGTGCAGAGTGATGGCTGAGGGTTGGTGCAAAGCTGGAGTGGAGCTGATGTTGAAATAGCAAATTATTTTGGTGGTGTTTTATCCCTGTGTGCCTGAGGTACAGGGCACAGCTCTCACTGGGGTGGGTGCTGTGGTTGGCTCCTCCAGCTCTGCTCTGCAATAACTGTGAGGGAAATCTGTGCATTCCATGATGGTGTGCCTGGTCTTGGACTGGAACAATCCTTCATATCAGAACTTTGGGCATTTGTATTTTCCTCTGATTTGCCCTTTAGTTGCCTCCCTCCCAGTCTTCTGTGCACCTCCAGCCCAGATTGTATGCCTGTTCAGGGATGAGCAAGGGCAGGGCTGTGTTAATTCCTGCCTTCTGTGTCTGGGAAACAGCCAGGGGAGGTTTGAATGCTACATCTGGGATGTGGCAGGCACTGCAAGCAGGCAGCCCAGCTATTTCTGGTGGGAGCTCGTCATGCTGCTGGCGTTTCCTTTCTTTTCTAAAATGTTCAACCAACAGTGCTGGAGGAAGCTGGAGCCCAGCAAGCCGGGAGAAGGTGATAGTGCACAAAGACAACAGTAAAATCCTAAATAATGTCCAGTTTTGTACCCTGACCTCTCAGTGCTGGGATACCTGGGGGCTCTGACCTAGGGAAGCTTTTGGAAAGCTGCAGTGCCTGTGTGTTGGGAAAATGGAGAAGCCACAGGTGAAATCCTCTTGTCCCTTCCAGCCACATCTCCTTTGGGGAGTAGTATTTGCTGGATCAGACTTAATAATCACTGCAGACCATTGGAGTTCATGGGTAAGAAACCCCAATTTTTCCTTCAGTGCAGGGGAAACCTTCTGTCTTTTTAAAGTCAGCCAGAGACCACTACCTCAGCTGCCCCTTAGCCTATTAACTGATCAACAGGTATTCCCAGAAGCCTTAATAAGTGGCCAAGTGGGCTGCTGTGGTAGAAGATAGGACAAGACTTTGGGCTGATTTTAATTAAAGCTCTCTCAGTGCCTTTGCTTGAGAAATGGGGAAAATTGTGTTTCTCTGTACAACTGGCAGATTTGTGGGCTGAGTGAAGACTCCTTATGTTGAAGGGCTGTGTGCTTTGCTATGTGAAATTAATAACTGGAGAACTACAGGGGCTGGTATCATAACCAAGATAATCTAGATATAAGATTGGTTTATTTATTAAAGTATATTTTTATCTTTGATTAAATTTCTCCAGGAATTGTATCTAAGTGAGCTTTTAAGAACTCCTTTAAAATACTCCTACACAGTACAGCCAGAGTTACAGAAAAGGTTGTTGTGGAAATCCAAACACAAAATAACCTGGAAAGATCAGAAACTAAACCCCACAAGAGACTGCTGGATGGAGACCCTTAAATTCCCATAGAGCTTTTTATTGGCAGGACTGAGTTGAAAGGGTTGAGCTGCTTGCTCCCCTTGCAGGGCTGGATGAGGGAGGGATGCTCTTGGAGGGCTGGTGCCATGTGGTTGTGACCCAGGCACCTGGTGTTGCTGCAGGGGACAGCTTGGATCCCTGTCACCTGGGGGACAACTTCAGACCCACACTGTCACCATGCAAGACCCATTTCTGGTATCTCCTGCCCACACTGTGTGGATCTGCTGTCCCAGCTGTTCCATCAGGGATCTGCTCAAACCTTTCTGTAGCTGTTTTGCTTCACATGGACTTTTGAAGCTGGAAAAAAATTCTTAGTTTGGCCTTAAACAATCTCTGCTGGCATTAATAAGAGTCAGAACACACTGTAGAAGGAGAGGAGTGTCACTTTTTATAGTATAAACCACAAGACTTGTTCTTTGTGCTTATTACACTGTCACCCGAGGGCTTTATTTTGGTGAAGGTTTTGTTGGTGCTGTCCTGCTTTCCCCTTGTGCTAATGCAGCTGTTTGTGTGGTCAGGCAATCAAATAGATTGGAGAACTGATTCCATGAAAAAAAACCAACCTAAAGGAAAAGAGAAGATGAGTTTCTGAGTCATTATTTGCAGCATAAAATGGCTGTAGTGATATGGGCTGATGTGGGCAGGAGATGCGGGGATGGGGTGGGATCTCTGCTGTGGGTGACAGCATTGGCTTTTGGCAGCATCAGGTTGTGGCTGTGCCTGCAGGGCTCAGGAAATCACATTGCTGGTTTATGTCCTACTTTTCAACAGCTCCAGAGCGTCCATTGAACGTTGGCCCTGAGGCAAACTTCCATTTTGGTGTCAAATGGCAAAGTACACGCAGCCGCTCTCAGGGCCCTGCTTGTCTCCTTTGCATGTAAATGGTCCTAAAGCTGAGCCCCGAGAGTGGATTTGGAGAGCTAAAATACGGTTCTGGGGTGTAACAGAAGCCATATGGTCTGGTGTGTTTCTCATATAATCAAACTCTTGGCTGATGGTTCAGATTTAGTTGAAATAAAAACTTGTACATGAGTGAAAATCAGCTCTTATGTTCCACCTTCCTTCTGACCTTTCTAGACTGTATTTCTTTCCTTAGCTTTCTTTCCTTAACTGCCCTGAGGTTTTTTCTGGATTTGATGGTGCTTCAGGAACTTCTGAGGTATTCCAAGGATTTCTTACACTGGCAGCCAGTTGTGTTCTAGGACAGTTTTCAGCCCAAGTGTTCTGATGGCCAGGACTGGATTATTCTTGCTCTGCAAGTAGTGTGGAGATTGTGGCAAAAATGGATAGGATGGGTAGAAATCAGCCCTTCCTGCATTTTACAGCCATCCTGGAATTGCATTGTGTGGGCATGTTGGATGTGGAGATGTTGGCACTGTGGTAGTAATTAGTCTGGTCCTTAAATCTTCAACCAAATTCTCATTTTATTCAGGTGCTTGGATTTATAGAGTTGGGGTTTTTTTTCCTTTAAAATTTGTCAAGTCCAGCTATTTCCCAGTCCATGCCAGTAAACCTGTATTGTCTGAACAGATGATGTTATCAAACACCCTGATTTTCCCTTTGCCTATTCAAAGCTCTGCCTGATGTTCTCACCCTGGCTTGGTCACTCAATTATTGATTGTTTTTCTCTTCTTTCTCCAGAACCCGGCGACTATCACTCGAATACTGCTTAGCCATTTCAACTGGGATAAGGAGAAGCTGATGGAGAGGTAAGCAGCTGCAGAGCTGGAAAAAATGTTTGTTCCTGGATCAAGTGAGGATGGATGAATGCATGGTGTGTGGCAGGAGAATCTTTTGTGTAAGCTCTAAATGTTCCCCCTTTCCCAGCTGAGGGTGACTGGTGACTCATTGTTTTAATATTATTGATGCCTGGTTAGAGTTAAAGTTGTGGAAGTTATGTTGCCCATTGGAAAGAAGGATTTCCAGTTTGAACATGTACAGGCTTTGGGCAGGCTTTGGAAAAAAGCAAGCAGGAACAGGTTCTTGTTATCTAGCAACTGTTTTGGATTTGGGTTTAGCTGCTCATGCCTGTCATGCTGGCATGTGTATTCCTGACATGTTGATTTGCTGCTCTGGCCAAGGCTAAATTGTTCCTGGCTGATAATGGTCCTGCCTTGTCTTCATCTCCACAGCTCCAGGTTTTCTTTAGGGTGTGTAAATAAAGGCTTGAATTTTGCCTCTCCCTCCCTCCCCCTCAGAGCAGAGTGTTTTGTTGTTATTTCCCATCTTTGATTCCCAGCTCTTGGAATGTTGCTTGATAAAGGTACTTCTCAGTTTGTTGTTATACAGTGGAGCCCAAATCCAGCTGCATTTGCTTCATTCCAATGCCAGTGTTGGTGTTGAAGAAAGTTGAGGGAGCTGGAGAATTTAAATTCATTTAGAAACTGGGAGGAGAATTAATCTGGACCAAAAGGAGCAGTAAAAGCTGTACAGGGACTTGCTGGTTGTGCTGGTCTTACTTGGTGTGAAGTGACCAGTGGGTGTGGAGGGCCTGGTAGGATCATTAGTTTGACTTTTCCCTTAATTACCATTTCCTTTGCCTGATAATCAGGGTGAGGGAAGATGAGATGTGCTTGGTAAACCAGAGCAGTTGTTGGTGCTCCTGTGAATTGATAAATGTCCCTTCACTGACCCTGGGGTAGTTTGGTACTCTCTCACCCAGGGCAAGAGGAGCAAAGGTTTTCACACTGTCAGTAATTATTTTGGAGTATAAATATTTGTGCTATCCTTGCCTAATGGATTTAGGACATCTTTAGTGCCCTTTGTGTAATATTTTTGGTTAGTGATGGTGCTCAGGTATATGCTATGTTTTGTTTAACCTAGATTTTTTTTTTTCTAAAGTGATTGTATTTTTTACAGCTTTCTAGTCCTTATTTTCCTGAGATTGACCTCTTTTAGCAAATGTTGGAAGTCTGAAAGCTTTGTGTTACAAATATATCCACTATTTAACTCTAACTACAACTGTTAAGAATTCTAATTTAATACCTGCTTTGCAACACTTGATATTTGAGTTTCTTGGGCTGGTTCTTTTGGTTGGGGTAAAGTTCACTCTCCTTGCCTGTGAGATACCTCTACACAAGTGCACTGAAAACCCATCCCTTTGTACAGTAGATTTATCCCTTGTTGTTGAAAGCTTGTTTAGGGCTGCCATCAATTTAAAAATAAAAAATTGGGCTGTGTTTTGTTTTTGTTTTTTTTTCTCAAGGGAGGTGCCAGTCAGGTCAATGTGAGGTATTATTGTTAAGGCTTTTCCAGTTTAAGTACATGTTATATTTACAAGTGCACAGGTAAACATATTCATGAAAATACTTAACCTCAGCAGGATTACCCCTGTGAGTAATAGAATACATGACTTGCTTAGGCACACCTGTTGCACACTGCTCCCAGTTTTGGTGCTTATTGATGTCCTGTTTTATTAGAAAAACACCAAAACAGGATCTCTCCAGTGCCTGGTGCTGCCTTCTGCACCAAAAAACTTCCATGAAATCTTCTGGAGTGCTGAGCTGTGTTAGAGCAGGAGAAGGAAGCTGGGTAGGAGGCTGAGAACAGGCTCTTGCTGTTCAAGAGGGTTTGGTCATTGCTGTGGTGATAGGTGGGGATTATGGGGAAAACACCACCCCAAAATACACATTTTGCTTGGAAGTTCCTGTTGTTTGAGGGTGTATTTGCAGTTCCTAATTAGTGCCTGTTTTCTCTTAGCTCATGGTGAGTCAGCACCAGCTCCCAGCAGCCTTATCAGCCCTGGCCTGGAGGAAAGCACTTCAACCAAGTGGCTCCTCTTTTTTTTTTTTTGATAAGTGGGGAGGTCTGAGCTTGTGACATGAAAATTTCTGGTTTCCCACTTTTTTTTAGCCTTGTTATGCCTGTTTTTAATGAGCAGGTTGTTGCTGTCTGTGCCAGCTTTGTCATGGAGTAATTACACAGTGGTGTTCAGAGGGCAGATGTGTTACAGATATTTATTCCACTTACAGTAAAGTAATAACAGCCACAATTAAAAAACTGCCCTGTCCCACTGGTAAAACTCTAATTGTTTGTGTGCGAAAGCAAAATTGGGGGTTTGGGGTGGATTTATTTGTAGGATGGAAGTGATGAGTGGAGGAGATACTAGTTCAGCCTCTGATATGCTGCATTAAGGAGAATAAAGATGTCAAATATTGTTTTCCTGTGTCTTGCAAGCTGGATTCATAGGGATAGGAGAGCACCAGGTGCACAATGACCACATCACCTCAGAACCAAGTGAAGAAAGTGCTTTAATTATTATTACCTTCCAGTTTTGCTATGGTGTCCTCTCCTGAGGGGAGTTTGGGGAGGCACCTCTGTGTGATGAAGAGGTTAAAATGCAGCTTTCCTGCTTTATGTGCCTTCCCCTGGTCATTTTGTTAAGAGAAAAGTGTCTCAGCATGTCCCCAAGGCCTGATTTAATCCCTGGAGGCACAGCCAGAGATAGAGCAGTGCCTTGTAGCTGCTTATCTTGGTGGCCACATGTCCCTGTTTTCTCTGAGTGGAGGAGGGATGTCACGAATGCCCAGATTGCCTCTTCTCCAGAACCTGCTGCCTGCTTTCCTTGGAACAAATAAATACTTTCCACTCTTCAGCAGAGGCTGGACAGGTGAAAGATGGTGCATGGCAGGAGTTTTGATGTGGAGATATCTTTTACTGGGAGTGTTTTGATGCACTGACACTCACAAATGCTCTTCCATGGAAGTAAATATCCCAAAGTGTGTACTAGAAGCAATTTTTTTTCAGTGAAAAGGCTTTTTATCTTTGCTACTCCCATGGGTAGGATTTGATTATGTCTGGAAAATGGCGATTAGGCAGTTACAAACAGCGGGAGGGAATTTTGAGGAGATAAAGGGGCTGACAGCCTGATCCCTCTGCCAAAAAGCCTTGGTGTTGTTATAGGTTTGGTCTTGGTAAGTAGAAATACTTGAAAATAATGGATAAACACTGGTTTGTCCATTCATTTTAAAACAGCAGAAAAAACCCCAACTTTCTGATGAAGCAGGTGAACTTCAGAGAATTAATAGAGGAAATTCTTGTGCACCAGAAGAGCTGTAATTACTCAATATCTGCATTGTGAAGGGAAAGGAGGGCACAGGATTTAAAGGGCTGTTGGAAATGCTGTGCTCCTCCCTAGGATGAAAATAAGGATGGAGGTACCCAGAACCAACCCTTTAATAGAGAGTATTTGAGGAAAAATCAGAATTCTTGGAGTTGTAACAGCAGTTAGAGAGCTGTTGGACTTTGGCGTATCCATTGGAGCTGTGTTTTCTGGGAGATTCACTCTCTAAAAATGCAGTTTTCCTCTGCATTTTCTGGAGTTCTTACAGCCCAGTAGCTGCATGAGTATGAGTCTGAGAGACATACCTAAAAATAAATGTGGAAATTACTTACTCAGAAAGAAAATGCACAAAAAGAAAACAGCATGGAGAAGCAGGAATACTATCCATAGGTATTTAAAGGGGATAAGAAATTCCAGGTGAAGAAATTCAAGTTCCTGACATGGATATTCACCCTTAAAACAAGCCCACCACTACAAAAAGCTCTGGTATTTCCATAAGCATTTAGCTGGTCATGAGTATCAGGGTTCAAGTTGCATCATAGCATTTGTATACAAAACTATTTTCCTTGCAAGCTTCTCACCCAGCTGTGTGTCTGCTCTCCTCAGAGCATGTCCTGTGCTGCTCCTGCTGCCTCTAAGAGCAGTTGGAAGGCTGGAAAACTTTTGTGGACTTCATATTTATCCATGATTCTTAATAAACAAATACTGCCTGTAATGGGAGTGCACTGAATTCACTTGATAAAATTTTCTAAATATATAATTTTATATATTTAGATTTTTAAATTTAAATTTTTATATATTTAGATCTAAAGATATATATTTAGATTTTATATTTACATTTAAATATAACATGCAAATTTCTAAATATAATCCTCTAAGCAAACAAAAGAACTTGGTTGAGTAAAATCCTGAGCTAACATTGAAAAACAGTGGCAAAGCCTCGTGGATACTGTGATGCCAGAATTAATTCACCACTTCCTTCCAGATTCTCAGTGTCTTGAAATTTAAGATCTAAAATACATGAACTACATTGAGAAATATATGAAAAAGCAGGAAAATTAATATTTTTTTGAATTATAAATCAAGCCTTGTTGGTAGGTAGAGCAGTAATGGAGCTGGGGAATGACTTACTGGGTTTGGCTGGGGATGTGTGCATGTGATGGGGCTGGTTAATTGGCTGGTTTAATTAGTTCTTTGCAGCTGCTGCAGGCTGGAGAAAGGTGTGTGAAGGATTCTGGGAAGAGGCTGAGCTTTCTGATAATGATTCTCTTCAGTTTGGTCCTCCTCTCCAAGAAAGAGCTTTTTATAAGCCTTTAAAGCAAACCAATATTGTTTCCCTTGAGGGAATAGGAAATAAAAAGGAAGTGATCTTTTTTCGCCTCCCAAAAGCAATTTTGCATCCTCCTTTCCAACAGGTACCTGATCTTTAGAAGCATTGTAAACCTGAACTGTATTTTTTATGAGGTTGTTAAATTATCTCAGGTTGATTGAAGAGAAAAGATGCTCAAACAGCTGATGATAAGAATATTAGGAAAAATGGAAGGCTTCAGTTGAAAAGAATTGAGCTTGAAGGCATCAAACCTGTGTTTTAGGAAGGTGTTCCAATGCCTGAACTGTGAACTCATGTTCTTGCTCTAGTTTGCTGTCCTGGAATTCTAATGCCACGCAATGGGGAGAGTCACAAATTACTTGAAATGCAGCTGAAGAATTGAAGGTGCCTGAATTTCAGGAGTGTTTAATTCAAGGGAGAGTCTCTGAAATTCTGCAGTTGTCTAATATCCACCTCTGTGTTGTGCTAGAGAAGGGTTTGTTGGAAGTAGTGGGTGTATGAGTTTTGAAATACAAAAAGCATCTTTGTACACTTAACTGCTACACAGAATAGAAATATGATTTAGAAGGTGGTTAAATTTTCCTTCTGTCCTGTGTTGTGCAGGTACTTTGATGGCAACTTGGAGAAGCTCTTTGCAGAGTGTCACGTAATTAATCCAAGTAAAAAGTCGCGAACGCGCCAGATGAACACCAGATCATCAGCCCAGGACATGTCCTGTCAGATCTGCTATCTGAACTACCCAAACTCCGTGAGTACCCCGGGGCCCTGCTGCTGCCTATCAACTTCTGGAGGTTGGGATTGAAGTTTGATGGTAGATTGAGATGGCAGTTCATGTTTGGACTCAGGTGTTTGTTATTTCTTATCAGTGAAACAGCCTCACAGCCATGAGTTCAGCAGCGTTTCATTAGCAAGGCACAAAATGGCCAACAGTCTCTTGGTACAAGGTCTTTTAAGACTAAACTATCCAATTCAGAACTGACACCTAGATTATTTTCCCTTTTAACCCAATAACTGATCCCTGGAAACCCTCAATGCAGACTTTTCTGTCCAATTACAAAACATCACCCAAACCCATGAAGAAGGTAAAGAAGAACAACCTGTGTGTTCCCTAAACCCTCCATCTTTATTTATTTAATATATATTTATATGAAATAAACATTTCATATAAATTCATACTTATTCATATAAATTTCATGTTTATTTCTATATTCTAAAACCCCAAACTCCAAGTTTTTCACCCTGTGATATTACACACTTCTAACCAACTACACACCTGTAATCCCAGTGCTATCAGTCAATTTTGGAAGTGTTCTCCACAGCCTCAGGTCAAATGCAGTCCTCTCTTGAGAGTCTGTACCTTTTAAGCACAGAAAGTTTAAAATTCTCAGCATCCAGGCTTCCAACACTACCTGAGCAGCAACTCCCCAAATTTCCAACCTGAAACTTCACATTTTCCTGCACAGCCCCTCTGAGGGTGCTGGGGCCTGGGCCAGTGGTGTGGTAAAGTTCAGGAAAAAGCAAGCAGGTGATGTTTGCAAAGGTCTGATACCAAGTGAGGTGTACAGATAAAGGATATATGAAATTCAAACCTGTGAAAAGCATGATGGGCAGAGGGATTTACTTAAATAGAAAGACAAGGTAGGAAACAGCTTTTAAAAGCAAAATAGTCAAACTAGAAAGTCTAGAAAAAAGTAGTAGAAGTAAAATGTGGATATCTCTGGATCTTTATTATATTGGACAATACCCTCTTGGTCTGACATGAGGGTGTGTTACCCAGTGCTTGCTGGGGCTCTGCATCAATGCTCTGGGTCATAGTGTTATTTTTTTTGGTCACTGTTGACCAAACTGAGGCATTCCCATACACTGCTAAGAGGTCCAGGCTCTGCAGGGGCTCCCAGGGGCAGGACATGGTGTTCAGAGACCTGGGAGAAAAGGAGGTGAGTGGAAAAGCTCAGATTGGAGAGTTCATCAAAAGGCAAAGTGCTGATAGTAAGGAATTCTTTTATTGGAACCTGTTCTTTGGGGGGAGCTGCCCCTCCAGAACACCCTAATACAAGTGCTGGGCCTTTCCAGGCCTGACATAAGGCTTTGCTCTTGCTCTGGGTGTGTTTTCAGCAAGGAACCATGATGAGCTTTGGGGTTCAGGAGTACTGGGGTGAAGTTCCCTGGCTGTGGCCTCTGCCTTGCTCTGGGTATTCTTCCCTGGAGTGGACATAGCTGAGCCAAGCCCAGCTTCAGCCTCTCATTCTCAGCATTGAGGTCCCTGTTGCTCTTCAGCCAGGAACCACAAGGCTTCATGTGTCTCATCTTCAGCCTTGTGTGCCCTGACTTCTTCTTGTGAGGAGTAGCTGGACAGGCAAATCCCTGCTCTGTATGATGAAGTGCTTTGAAAAAAAAAAAAGACAATATATCCTAATATATTATTCTCTTCATTTTAATGTAGTTTCTGTGCTGGGTGGGGGTACAGCTCACAAGTGACAGCCCTGTCCTCTGGCTGTGCTACCTGAGAAGCAGAATCACACAATCATGGGACAGGCCCACAAGGATCATGGAGTCCTATCCTGCACAGGATAACCTCTAAAACCACACCCCACATTGTCTAGAGTTTTCAAAGTGGGAAGAACAGCACAAAACATGCTAACACTTCTTGATTTTGTAGCTCAAATAGCAGTGGCCCAGTTGTTAGAAGAGCAGATTTTTAGCTGGAGCAGAGAGATGTTGCAGGTGAGCAGGGCTCTCTCTGTTGCTGGTGTTAAAAGACATCAGAGGGGACTCTTGTTTCTTTGCACTACAGAAAAGCTGGAGCCAATAGGAAAACTAGTATTTATTATTTATTCTGTAAAAGGCTGTAATGCTGTGTCTAAGGTGACTGAAATCTGTTTTGAAGCTGTTTTAGTCAATGTGAATTATAAATTCTGGGATTATTTTTATGTTCAATGCCCAACCTAAAATCTCAGCTTTGAAAATCCTCTTGCAATAATTAGCTAATTATTTTTCCACATGAAAGCTGGGAGGTTTTTGCACTGACAGCCCCTTTCAGCCTATGGAAAGCTGAGAGTTTGGAGGTATTAAGAAGTTTTACAGTGCACAGTTGTTGCAGGAATGTTAGTCTTGAAATTCCCTCTCTCCCATCTACAAAGTCTCTGTAGCTCTTCATTAACCTCCACAGAGCTGTGGTTTGAGGTTTTGGGAAGCACCTGCTCAACAAGGCATTTGAAGCTCTCACCCTGCAAGTTGGAGGATTAAAGGGAGATGTTTCACCTGCTCTGTGTCCCTGTCAAGCACTGTCAGGCCCCAACACTTCTTTTGGGTGACACCTTTATTGGGAAGACAGGAATTGGGAGGGTCATGGCTTTGCCTTCCTCCTCTCCTGCCCCTCACCCTCAGGAGAGTGGGCTGGGGGTGTTTTTGGGAACATCCTGCTTTGTCCAGACTGCAGATGCTGAGCACAGATGTGGTGACAGCAGAGCTGTCCCCTGGGCTAATGAGGAATCACTGCTCCCCCCATCCTTGGTGCTTTTATGTTGGCCTTTTTATTTGCTCCCTTGACATCTGCTGTCAGCTGAGCCAAAAATAATTGGGAACTCCCTCAAAGTAAAGAAAAGAGCTGAGAGATTCTCTGCATTCCTTGCAGCCTGGGAGGAAGTGTGGTGGTGGTGGCTGCCTTTCTGTGGGCATTCAGCATTTCCCTGCCTGAAATAACCAAAGCAGGTCTCACATGAAGATGTGTTCTGTGCTGGTTCCTCATTTGTGCCTGCTGCAGGAGTGTTGAATTCAGTTTGGGATGATTCCCTTGTCTGTCCCTGCTTCCCATCACGTGTGGAGAAGCCAGTGCAGTCTTTGGGATGGTTTCATGCCTTGGCATCCCAAACCTTCCAGATGTTGAAGTGGTTTTACTCTTAACTCTGCATCTCCAGGAGATGCCACTTGGCCACAGCAGCATCTGTGGAGCATCATGCACCTTGTTAGCTGGCTCAGTGAGGGTTCAGAAATGGGAAGGTGTCTTTTTGCACTCTTGCAGCCAGTGTACCTGGCACCACATAGGTGTCAGCCTCCTCTCTGATATTTGTTGTTTTTTTTAGGGTGAATATTTCTATTTTTACCTGGAAGCAAGTCAGAACCAAGTTTCCCTGACCCAGTCAGGTCAGACTGAGCCGTGTTGTTGCTCACAGCTGCAGCCTGTGCTGGTGGCAGGAGTGTCAGAGCAGTGCCAGCCCTGGCAAAGGGGCAATGCTAGAGCATCCAGAGATGGCACAGCACAGCTGCTGCACCTCTGTGGGATGGACAGAATGATCTGTGGTGTCTGAGAATGCTTGGAAAGAGCATTTGCCTCAAGTGGATTCTCCTTTCCTCAATCACCACCATCCTGCTGTTGTTTTGGGCTGTTCCACAGAGCACTTCAGGTTCTTTCCTCTGTGGAGTTTTCATGGTTTGATGGTGTCTGAGGGTGGAGTTCTGGTTTTATCTCACTAGCTGAGAAGTTGGTGTGAAAAGCTGAGCCAGCAGATATTACCTCAATAGTGGTACAAATGAAGTGTTTTAAATACAGTTTTCCTTGGTGCTGACTTTGAGTATAAAATAACTTTCAGCTGACCAGAGCAAAGTACTTCCACTCTTTCCTCAGCAGTGTTTGCTTCTCCACCCCTTGTGTAACCACTCAGTCCCAGATGATATCTTACCAGCTCTGTGCAGATGATGCAGACAAGGATGGAGTTGTCCCTGTTGCTGTCTGTGACAGCAGGTCATTATTGAATTCTGTTTATCAATTTACACCTGCCAATTGGGATCTTGAGTGTCCTCATCCAATGAGCATCTGAGTTTCAGGGAGAACTTCCCTGGGGAAGTCTGGGACTTTTGGGCAGCACCCACATGTGCCAAGGGGAAAAAATAGGAGGAATGAAGACTCTGTATCCTCGTCACTGTCACCTGTTTGGTGTTGCATTTATTTGACTGATTTCCAAAGCAAAATGGGAGTGTGCTCCATATACACACCAAAAACAAGGATAAATGGAAATGGGCAGGATGGAAACATGGGCCACACCTGTCCTTGCTGCTGGGCCTGGGGATTAAAGTCTGGCTTTGGAAGAGTGACTAAGGCTGCCTTGGCAGTGTTCTGTAGGGGTGATGATGCAAAGAGAATAGCAGTGTCTCAGCTTTGGTGTGAGGAATGAGGGATGGCATGGATGAACTGCACAGCACCAAGAAGGGTGAAATTATTATTTATCAATCCATGTGATAAAATGAGGCCATGTCTTGTGTTCTTTGTCATTGCAGTATTTCACTGGCCTAGAGTGTGGACACAAATTCTGTATGCAGTGCTGGAGTGAATATTTAACTACCAAAATAATGGAGGAAGGCATGGGACAGGTAAAATCTCAACTCACCTAATGGCTTATTTCTGGAAATCCTCTGTATTGGAGAGGGGGGGAGAGTCTCTCTGCTAAAGTTTAAAAAAACCCAAAAGAACAACAGAGAAAACCCAAACCCCAGAGGTTTGGGGGCTGCAGGCTCTGCTAAGGTGAATCTGGAGAGAATTCAGTGGGGTTGGTGCAGGTTTCTGGGCCGGGGAAGGAGGAACCAGTGGCACTCCTTTCCCTGTGCATTGTAGTGAAGTCTGGTGCCTTGGAATTCCTTGTGATGCTGAACCAGGATAACCACTGTTCCTCCTCTGACCTTTTTGTGTTTTTCAGACCATTTCATGCCCTGCCCATGGCTGTGATATCTTAGTGGACGACAATACAGTTATGTAAGTAATTCTCATGGCTTTGCTCTCTCTCTCCATTGTGTTACTCATGTGCTATTCAGATCTATTCAAATGCTTCTAACAAACTGCACAGAGGCTTGCAGGCAGCAGAGGAACTGTCTTGAACTGTCTGCTTTGATTCCAGAATGTCTCTGAACTTCCTGTTGAGGTGTGAAAGCCCCATGTGATGACACTGGGAGGAAACACTCCCTGACCAGTTTGGTCAGTGTGACACCAGGCTTTCCAAACCCTGTTTTACTGCTTTGTGCACTTTGTTTCCTTTGATTTAGGTAGGAATTTAGGACTTCTACCCAGGTCAACCCACTGGTTGCCCAAGCCCTATAGCTGTGGTTAATAGGTGAGTCAGAGGACAGGAGTCCTAAGGGCTGATGCAGGATGTGTTTTTTGCCCTCTGATAGGAGGCAGTTGACCCTCAAACACAAGATTTGATTAAGGTGGTGTGTCATCCTGTATCCTTGGAATTATTGAGTTGTCCAGCTGCAGAATGACCGATACAGTTCATGGTGGAGCAGTGAACTCCATGAGCTTCCTCCTCTTTTATACTGAGGGAAGTTGTTGCGTGAGCAATATCCTTCATAATGTTGAGCTTTGTTCAAGTTCATTTTAATTCTTCTTGCTAAAACATCTCAGTAGAGGCTTATTCTGTTACCTTATTCTTTCCTTCCTGAATCCTGACTCACTCATTGATATTAATTTGGTGTTTTTTATTATCAGCTGCTTTCAGAGTAACGATTTTCCCAATTTTGGCTCTTGGTTACTCATGGAGTGTAGGCTGGATGGAAGTGGAAGTAGCTGAAATGCTTTCCTGCCCTGTTGAGGGGTGGTTTGTAGAGCCTAGTGGGTGGAAACTGAGCTGAAGTTGGCATGTCTTGAGTAACTTGATTGAGATTTTTGTTTACCAGAGGTTGAACTCCCAATTTGTGGAGTCAAACGCTCTCAGCAGGACTTTTTGGAGTGTTTTCCTGATTGCAGCAGTTGGAATGAGCTGTTCAAACAGTGCATATGAAATGGAGTAGCTGAAAGCATTGGAGGTGGCAGTGGCAGCAGCAAGGAAAGGATGGAAGAAAAGGAGGGCAATGCTTGAGATTCCCCTTGGCTGGGGAGGGCAGGGATGAGGCCTGGGGTAGGGCAGTGGTCCCATTTGTCTGAGTAAAACTAGAAACTGTTCCTAGAGGTAAAAATCCACCTTTCCCTGGTCTTACATGCATTTCTGTGGGGAGGAAGGTGCATTTTTTGAAAAAACACTTTCCTTTAAAAGCCACCAAAGCCAACTGTGGCAATCTTAGGATATGTCAGTATATATGGCAAAAAATGTAAATGATCTCAACTGGAACCTGTACTCACTCCTGTGTTGTTAATTATTACTTTTTAGGTCCTTTCCTGTTTGCAAAGTCTCCAGATCTCAGTTTCCAAGGGATATGAACACAAAATTAATATGATTTATGGGCTCTGGGCATGAGTTTCACCTCTTAATTTGTCTAGTTTTATTTATGATTTGCCAAAAGACAGTAACATTCAAAGCAAAATTCTTGAAATCTTGACCTGGTGATGTTGATTGGGGCAATCAAAGCAGATTGATAAGCAAAACCCAGTGGATTATGTGCTCTGGTTAGTCATGGCATGACTATTAATTTAAATATATCAGAACCTGATATATTGTTATAATACAGTACATTTTTAAGGTGAAATTTAGTATGTCTTGAAGCCCAGGTATGGGGTAAAAAAAGAGATTTCTAATTAATACCAAATTCAAGTGGTTTTCTCATTCTTCAGTAAGTTTGACTCCAGAATTGCAGGAGATGCTTTGTCAGCTGATTTGTTTTATTTTAGCCCTGGGAATTGAGCTGCCACGTGCTGTGATTTATGTAATACCCAGCATGTGCTTGGGAGAGGAGCTCCCCAGCTGCCCAGAGCTGGGATTTGTGCACATCCCATGGGCACACACTGCTCCTCAGGGAGTGTTGTAAGGATAACATGCAGGAATACCCTTAGTTTTGGCTGCAGCTGGAAAGGAAAATCCATTAATTCCAATATTTACCCATGGTATGGCCTGTATAAAGCTGTATCCCACGGTAGGATTTGAACCAGGAATGCCACAAAGGGTGTGTCAGTGCAGCTTTATATTTAGATCTATTGGGAAGACACTTCAGTCATAGCTAAAAGACATTTTTAGAAGTGCCCAGCAATCCATAATTAAGTTATTTTGGATGCATTTAGGCTGGGCAGTGTGCAAATGCCAGCTGGAATGGTGTGCCCAGGAGAAAAGTGGTCACCATGCTTGTCAAGGGTTCCCATCAGTGAGTTTTCCTCTGCTCTCCCAGTCCCAAGCAGACTGGAATTAGTTTAAAGTCCATGTTGTGTACACCCCTAGTGATACTGAATTCAAGTCAACTTTGTTTTTATGGTAGATAGATTAAAACACCATTAATTTTTAAGCTGAAGCTGTAGCATTCCACTGAAACCCAGCTAACATGAAGCTTCCCAAAGTTATTAGCCACACAAGGGTTGTTCTGGAGCTTTTTAAAGGGATTTGCCACAAAATGTGCTTGTTTTATGTAAATGAGCTGATTAAATTACTTGCTTTGTTTCTTGGGCTCTTCAGAAAAGTGTTTTTAAATAAAAATCCTCACACCAAGAGGTTCAGTTCTTTTGAACTGCATGAGCTTTCTGTTTCTGAAGCTAATATATTTATATATTGAATAGAATGAATGTAGTTTTCACAATGATCTAACAAATAAATAGGGAACAGGTAAGTACAAAAAGTACCTGAAAGCGTAGAAGGATGAATCAAACCTATTTGTCTTATCTTACTGTTCAGTGTATGGAAAAAACAAGATTTCTGCTACAATTTTTCTGTTTCTTCCCTTCCCACAGGCGTCTGATCACAGATTCCAAGGTTAAATTAAAGTACCAGCATTTAATAACCAATAGTTTTGTAGAGGTGAGTTTTTATTTGATTTTTTTTGCTGGCTTTTAGGGTTTGTCTCACACGTGTAGCCAGCCAGAGGATGGAGGCTTGTTTAGAACTGCAGAGCAGGTTTTTTGCATAGTCTCTAATCAGGTGTGAAAGCAGGGGTTGTTTTATTGTCCTTTGCATTACCGGGATAATTGTAGGAAAATACTAAAAAAACTTTAGGACAAAAGACCTAAAGAGAATGTAAGAGCTGTTGCTTAATATTGGAGTTCTGAGAAGCAGAATTACGTAGTTATAGTAGTTACATAATACTTATGTAATATTTATGGCTCTTGAGTGTTACCTGAGATACTTCACATTGAAAAGCAGGAAATGCTGTAAACAACATCATGCCTTAAACATTTTGCCAGTTGAAGTAAAACTGCAGAACTGCTTTAGCAAAGCACTGATAGTTTTCTAGGCTCCAAATAAACTTGGAGAAAGGTGCTTTGCAGGATGTTTGCACTGTCCCAGTTTCCAGCTGTGTGCCTTCAGCTGTCCTGTAGAGCCCGGGGCAGAAGTTGTTACGGGATCAAGCTTTCAGTCCCTGCCAGAAGTGATGGGTGCAGTGGGTTTGGTTTTAATCTCTTGGCTGTTTGCAGCCACAACAAAGGCATGCAGGGCAGGAGCTGTCCTTGAGCACAGCTTCCCCTGTGATGTGGGATGTGTGCTTTGTTTCAGTGTAATCGACTGTTAAAGTGGTGTCCTGCCCCCGACTGCCACCACGTCGTTAAAGTCCAGTACCCGGATGCGAAACCCGTGCGCTGCAAATGTGGCCGTCAGTTCTGGTAAGAGCCAGCCAGGAAAAGCTGCTGATTCTGCCTGTACTCACTGCCTGAAGTGTGTTACTGTGTGTTCATGGAGGCTGCTTTGGCTTGGGAGGGACCTCGGAGGTGTCCAGTTCCACCCCCTGCCATGGGCAGGTGTTGCCACATTTCTCCTCACAGAGAAAAGCAAGGCACAATTCTTCCCAAGGATTTCTGAGATTCTCTGAACCTCAGAGAAAGGGAAAACACAATTCTTATCACTTGCTGTGCCTGTGTTGTGCCAAAGTAGAATGCAATATGGAGATTGTTTATCCAGAGTGAGGATGTTTTGTTTCCTTGGTCTATCAGAGCCAAGTGTGTGTGTGTGGACTGTCTGGTGACAGTCACAAGATTCAGTGCAGAGTGAGCAGTTGTGTGCAGAGTGAGTGCTGGGCACATTCAGTTTAGATGAAATGTATATAGTATAGTATAATAAAGTAATTAATTACCCTTCTGATATCAGTGGAGTCAGATGCATCATTCTCTCTCCCCTTTGTCGGAGTCACCTTTGATTTACACTAGGCAGGGACATCTTCCACTGTCCCAGGCTGCTCCAAGCCCTGTCCAGCCTGGCCTGGAACACTCCAGGGATGGGGTGACTTCTCTAGAGACCAGTTTCAGTGTCTCACAACTCTCACAGTAAAGAATTTCTCCCTAATAATCCCATCTAACTCTGTTCTTTGGCAGTGGGGAGCCATTCCCCTTTGTTCTGTCACTGTTTTGAAGTGGCCCTTGAGGGATTTCAGGATTGAAGTGGGGGGTGCGTTGAGTTTCCTTAGGACTGGCTTTGAACAACCCAGAAGAAAACTTACACTGTTTAATTACAAGTACAGTCTGCTTATTTTTCCTTTCTTTCCCTTGCAGCTTTAACTGTGGTGAAAACTGGCATGATCCTGTTAAATGCAAGGTGAGCATGTCAACATTCTTATACAAATCTGTGTTTTGAAAAAGTTTAAAATAAATTTGTGTGCAAGACTTAGCAATGAAGCCCAAGTTTTTGTGGCTGTCCATAGAATCACAGATGATCCTGAGCTGGAAGGGACCCCCAGGGATTACTGAGCCCAGTTTTTGTTCCCACCAGGGAGCAGAATAGCTCAGCTGTTCAAATCACAGGGTGAGAACCAGCAGTGAAATCCTATAGGGTGCCTTTACTGCTGCCTCCCAGTTGGACCTTGTGAGGGAGCAGTGCCTCATCCAGGTGGGAATTGCCTGGAAGAGGAGGCTGTTAGACCTGTGACCCCCTGCAGAGGAGCGAAGGTGCTTTTTGGACAAGGAGCATTCCTGTAGGGGAGTTGTTCCTGTAGGTGTTTGATGCTTTGTCAGGCATTATCCATTGTACTGGAGCAACTAATTTGGTTTTGCTGGTTTGGGTTGGACCCTTCCAAACCCTTCCCTTTAAAGATTATCTACTCCCACAGCCTGCCATGGGCTGGGATACCTTCCACTAGCCCAGAGTGCTCCAAACCCCATCCTTGAACACTTGCAGGGATGGGGCAGGCACAGCTGCTCTGGGCAGCCTGTACCAGGGCCTCCCCACCCTCACAGGGATCAATCCCTTCCCAATATCCCATCTATCCCTGCCCTCTGGCAGTGGGAGCCATTCCCTGTGTCCTGTCCCTCCAGGCCCTTGTAAACAGTCTCTCTCCATCTTTCTTGTAGGCCCCTTTCAGGTACTGGAAGGCCACAATTAGTCACCCCAAAGCCAAAATGTCCTTATTATTTAAGAGTCCAACATCAAGTTTGTGTTGATGAAGAGCTGCAAACTCATTGCAGGAGTGTTTGTGCTGGGTGCTTGTGCTTGCTGGATCAGGATGGAGCAGAATGAACTGTCTGCCACTAAATTAATGGCTGTTTGCACAGTTTTCCAGCACCAACACTCCCCATTTCCCATGTGGCTGGCTGTACCTTTCCTTAATGTGAGCAGGTGTCCTGGGAACATTTACAGTTCCTCCAGCTACATTGAACACTCTTCTTCCATCATTTTTCTGACAGTGGTTAAAGAAATGGATTAAGAAGTGTGATGATGACAGTGAAACCTCCAATTGGATTGCAGCCAACACAAAGGTGAGAGGTTTTCTCCATTTTATATAGAGATTTTATACAGTCAGGTGAAAAGGACATCAATCTAATTCCTTGCACTAGGATTGCTTTTTCTGTTCCCTGTTAAGAGCAAGCCTTAAAATCCACAGTACACTGAAGTGCTCTTGTTTGAAGAGTGAACAGGTGTTAATGCCTGGAACCAGGTGAGTTTCTTCAAGTTCAGTGAAGGAAAGTGTGTGGAAGAAACAGTTAATTGGAGACTCAACGGAAGCTCAAGATTTAAGTCTTTGGGCTCCTGTCTGGCACCAATGGCTTCCCTGAGCAGATCCATGGCTCATTCCATGTGTGGAACATGTTACCACCACCCGTGGCTCAGTTTGGCTGGCATCATTTACATCTGCCTTCAAATGCCTGGGATTGGCCTCCGGAGGAGCCTTCATTTCTGCTGGGCAGCATTCCAGGTGGAGACTGGCACAACAGCTGTCTGGGATTTCATTATATAAAGCTCTTCCTTCTACTTAGCCCAACTTTGCCTGAAACTTTACCATTTGATCATTTTGGGACAAACTAAAACCAAGATTGTCATGGTGACATGGACACAAAAGCAGCAGATCCCATGGGGGTGAGGAGCAGGCCTGGGGCTCCCAGCTGAAGGAGGAGGGTGGGGAGGGAGTGAGGAAATGGCTGCTTTGTTTTCTTAGCTCTGTTGTGTAAGTGGTTAATGGCATTGTTTGCAGGCTGCCTGGTTTCCATCGAGCTGAAATGTTGTGTTATGGTGGCAGGGAAACCCCTGCTGGGCAGCTCCCATCAGCCTGGAGTGGGCCCTGCTTGGAGCTCACAGAGTCACCAGAGGGACTTTGCCTTTGTCTCACTGTGTTCCAAAGTGGCTCTGGGGCTGAACCAGCTTTGTCTGGAGTTTGCTGGGTCTTCAGGGACTGCTCCTGTTAAACCTGAGGAAGAGCAGCCAGTAGCTTGGAAAAGGCAGAGTGTAAAGCACTGCTGGCCTTGTGTCCCAAATATGTGAGACCCTGGAACAGCAACAGCCCTGCTCAGCCTGTTAAAGCCCTCAGGAGGCTGATCTTGGGCTTCCCCATCTTCTACCTGCCCCTGCCTTGGGAATAAGAAGTTTTTTGGGGATGGGAAACACCCATGTGGAGGGGAGCATCTGGCACCAGCCCTGCTTCTTCACTGGTACCTTTGGTCTGGTGTGAGCAGCAGAGCTGCTGCTCTGGGACATCACTGTCTAAACTGCTTCCTCTAATACTGTCCCAGACATTCCTACATGGGAATACTTAGGAGCCCAGGCTGCAGCAGGGAGAAAAATTGCCATCAGGGTAATGACTCCAGACATTTGAGCAGGCCAACGGTGCTGGAGTCTTACAGCATCCATATCCATTGAATTAGCTGAAGGACAATATGGCATTCTTCTCTCTGGGCTGATGCTGGATTCAATTGAGGGGAAAGTTGGCAGGAAGAGTGCCACCCTCATGCTGATCCCTGCCTTGGGGAAGGTGGGAATCTCCAGCTTTGGCCTCTGGGATGTGTGTTCTGGGAGTGTGCAGCCTCTGGAGAGCCAGGTCAGCCCTGGATCGTGGGGCTGCATCCAGCTCCTGCCTCAGTTCCCTGCTGATCCCTGACCAGAGGCATGGAGAAGCCCAGGTGCTGTCTGGGTGTGGGGCTGTAGCAGTACACTGGGGTGGGAATTGTGCAGCTGGAGTGTGGATCCATCCCTCCTTTCTCTCTGTACTGTTCCTAACAGGAAAGCAGGGCAGCCGTGTTTGGTGAGGCACAACTTGTGCCTGCACTGTTGGCTTCACAGCTTAAATTCTGTGTTGAGCTTCATTTTGAAGAACCTAGAAAGGAATCAGGTGCCATCAGATGCAGAAATCTCCATTATCACTGGGAACAGCTCTCCAAGGAACTCGGTTGTGACGGCGCGCTCCGTTGCTGTTTCTGGCTTTTGGAAAGCGCTTTCTGGAGCCATCCAGGCATGAATCCTGTCCCATGTGGGCTCCTCTCAGGGAAGGAGACTTCCTGTCAGAACCAAGATGAAGGTGTAAAAGAGAAATACCAATCCTCTGGAATGTGGGCTTGAAATCTGGATAATCCTTTGCAACGGGAGAATGTGAGATACATTTGTTCCGGCTTGTCCTGGGAGATGGAGTTGGAAAGGAAGATTAGGCAATTGTGTGAGAGAACAGAAGAGTGAAACCCAGCTGAATTGGCTTCTGTTCCCAAACTGGAATGATGTGATGTGTTTTTTGATGAATTATGTAGAGTGGTGTGAATGAAAAACGAGGAGATTCGAGTAGTGAGTTCTGTGGTTTCTGATATGATTTTTTTATTCTTTTGCATTCATTTACTTGCACTTAGGAGACCTAAATTCCTTCTACTTCTACAAAAGATACAGCCCTTGCAGCAGAGTGTGCCGGAGTAGATGGCTTTTTTCTTAAAATAAGCTACTTTCACATGAGTTCAGCTTAACTAGATTAATTTAAAGTTGAGATAAGGCAATACAAGTTCTTTATCAAGCCAGTAATTCTCAGTCTTCTTGAGGAATGGTGTTGAATAGTCCAAGGATTTGCACATTTCTTCCCTTTTCAGTTTATTTGACAAACTTGGTTCTTCCTTTCTTGAGTTAAACTCTGCAAGTTTCAGGTATTTGGGAATAAAGGAACCACAGAGATCCATTACTTTCATCAAGTGGACATCCAAAGGAGTGAAAAATAGAGAAAAACTGGATTTGTGCATTTATTTTGGGCTCTTAAGGTGTATCTGGAAATGGTCTAAAATGAGGAGGGGAAACCTGTGTGGAACCTGAGTGTGATTTTAATCTCTGCTTCTTGGAATACCAAAGGGAAAAGAACAAAGCCAGTGAGGTACTGGCCTTCACACAAAGCACTGCTTTTTATTGTGGAACTTAAATTGGTGTTAATGAAAGTTGTTCATTTGGTACTAAAAAAGGCCCAGCCTTGCTTCTTTGGCTCCTGGCACATCCCCATCCTTCCCTTGCAGGTCAGACAGAGCATGAAGGGACGATGGATAAACCAGGCACATTTTCTTCTCCAAAAAACCATTGGCTGTTTTTCTCTTGTGCATGAGATAAAATGGCATGAGCCCACATCTCTGCCTTTTCAGGTCCCTTTTTAATGGCTTAAAGTGCTCCCTCTGTACTTTCTGGAGATCCTGCATTTGTTCTAATGTGTGGAAAATCTGTCAGGACACAGAATCCTCCTGGGCACCAGCACCAAACTGTGCTCCTTCATTTCCCATTGCATTGGAGCCGTGATCTGTTTTTGTTTTTCTAAAAGTGCCCAAGTGCCATCTCCCTTCCTCAGATGAACTGGTGTTTCAAATCTGTTTTAAAAAGTTTTGCTCTAGGACTCTAGGTGTTAGAATGGTGTACTGTTTGTGCTAGCCATAATTAAGTTTTTGGGTTTTGTTGAAATTCATTAAGAAATCCCTGTGGTTTTTGATGAGTCTTTATAGGATGGGTTAGGGGTGAAGGTGTTGCTGTGAATGTGGCTGTGGGAGGCTGATGTCCACCAGGTCCTCTGGGAGTTCTGGAAAGGACTAACCTCTTTCACTTGCCCTGAAATAAGAAACATGTTTCTGTTTAGCTTCCTGTTCATAAAAGAGCTGCTGAGGTTTATGGTGCTTTATGTGTGCATGGACTTTTACAACAAAATCAGGATTGTTCTCCTTTGCCAGGTTTGCCCAGGCTTTTGTTTCCAAGCGCAGTATGGAATTGTTTGAAGTGGAACAATGTTAATGAGGTCACTTCTGTGCTGTGCTGTGGCTGATAATGTGCACAATAATCTGCAGGTTTAGTAACTTGATTTGCTGCCTGTTGGGTTGTTGCATGGCTGTAATTCTCAGGGAGATCTTCCTTCCCTATCCTCATTAATCTGTAAATCTCTCCCACTTGTTCTGTTGGTGACTTGAGTAGTTACTTATTTTTCTGCTGGTGTCTTTAGTATGTGCTTTTCATGGCTTTAATTTTTATTAATACTCAACTTTTCACTTTTACACAGCTTTAGGGATCTGCACAGTGTCACCTCTTCCTTGTGCTTTGCTAGACAGGAGCATAAAGGTGTTGAAAGGATGGCATTCCCTGTGAGGAAAGGGCTGGAATGAGATCCTAGAATCATGGAATGGTTTGAGTTGGAAGGACCTCAAATCAAGTTCCACCTCTGCCACCTTCCACTGTCCCAGGGTGCTCCAAGCCTGGTCCAGCCTGGCCTTGGACACTGCCAGGGATGGGGCAGCCACAGCTGCTCTGGACAACCTGTGCCAGGGGCTCCCAACCTCACAGGGAAGAATTTCTTCCCAATATCCCATCTAACCCTGCCCTCTGGCAGTGGGAAGCCATTCCCTCTTGTCCAAAGTCCCTCTCCATGCTCTCCTGGAGCCCTTTCAGGCACTGGAAGGGTCTTTTTATTCTAGTTTGCATTCCAGAGCTCAAAACCCTGAACACTGTGGACACATTGGAAAGCTTGGTCCCCCCTCAAAGGCAGGAGGGCAGAATTTCCCTGCTCCTGATGGAGTCTCACTGGGGGTGAGATGGCCCCACATCCCTGTGCTGTGGTTGTGCTTGTGGCAGCTTGGTAGGTCACCTGGTGCCTGTTCTCCCTCTCTCACTGTAGGATTTTGCTCAGCAGGAGGGATCACAGCAGCTGTTCCTCCCAGGAGTGAGGTCTGCCCCTGGTGGGAGGAGATGTGTCTGGAAGAACTGCACAGCTCCGCAGCCTCCTCTGGCTGTGCAGCCCAGGGTCATGGTGGGACAGGGACAGGGCCACTGTCTGTACTTAGAGCCACCCTGGCTGATGAGCAGACTGAGCAGGGATCTGCACAGCTGGGCAGGACATTGCTGACATAAACCTACATTTGAGTCTTGGCTTGTTGGTGCAGGATTAGAAGAGGGAGGAGTGCTGCCTGGAAAAGGGAAATAGATGCTGCATTGAGTGCTCTGCTCGAAGGAGGGACCATTTTTGACTTCGAAGTTCACAGAACTGCTCTGACTAACTGGGAACAAGCTTTCCTGGCTGAGTATCCATCCTGTGGACAGTCCTAGGGAACATGTTGGTGTTGTGCCCTTGAGGGGACCAGCACAGGAGCTGCTGTGCTTCACTTACTCTGTTTGTAGTGCAGTTGCTGAGTCTGAAGAACACACACAGGTGACTGGGAAAAAGGCAGGTCTGGAAAATCCCTCTTTTGTGCTTGGTTGCTGCTTGATCCCATTGTGGTTTGATGTGCAAATTCTCTTGTCTGTGACAATCCAAACTGGCAAACTCATATAAAATGCAGTAATAGTTGGGACACTCAGAATGGGTGTGCAAGAACCCATTGGATTGTGTCTTATATAGAAGTAGCAGTTCTGGAGTGATTGTGCATGTTGGTTTCTTCCTTTGCTGAGAGTTTATCTGAATGCCATGGTAGGAGCTGCTTGCTTTGGTTAGCAAAGACATGCTCCAGACTGGGGAGGGGATTTCACATGCTTATGACCCAAAAGCTGCAGCTGGTTTTACAGGTGTGTGTATCACTGGTTTGGATATGTTTGTTATTGTGTTATAGATAAAAACTGGTTCGTGCAGAAACTTCGTGAAGGCTGGTGTGGTTGTGGGATGAGCTGGATAAGGAGCTGATTTAGCCTAAAATGGTTTTGGTTTTCTTTATGCAGTTTTTTTCTTCTTGTATTTGCTGCTTTGTTGATTTGTTAATTTCCAAGCTCATGGAGATATTGGTGTTATATTCCCCAGATATTTCCCTGTGCAGAGCTGCCCTTTGAGATACTCACATTTGTCAAAAGCCTTACCCCTGAAAGGGAAACCCCATGTGAGCTTTTATGGAAAAGTCTTCAGTGAGGGAAAAAGGGACCTGATGGGAAACATGGAAACACCTCAGGAAGAGAAGTGTCTTTTTAGCTGACAGCAGCTTCTTTGAAGCACACTAGAGTCTCGCTGCATGTTTTCAGCTCTTTTCTGGATGGCGTGTTACGGCTGCAGGATTGGTAACAGCGTGATTCCGGCTTGGTCTCAGTCCCAGAGTGGAGCAGACACTTGGTGGTGAGGAAAGCCAAGTTCCTCATGCTTCCCAGGCTCTTAGAGACCACCCCTCTGCTGGGATTTTGGGGAAGGTCATGAAATGACTCGCCCAGTGTCCCTCTGTGACAGCAGCATAGATAAAATATGTTATTCCTTAAGTTTTTTTCTCTCTAACTGCTCCGGGTTTGGAAGTATTTTAAGGCCTGACTGAAGAGGATCTCGATGTCCAAAGGGAAGAATTAAATCGTGTATTTCTCTTGACGTGCTCTGTCTGCCTGCTGTGGGAACCCTTCCAAGTTCCCCAGGCTGTTGGGGTTCCGTGCTTGCCCTGCTAACGGTGCTCTCTGTCCTGTGGACAGGAATGCCCGAAATGCCACGTCACCATCGAGAAGGACGGGGGCTGCAACCACATGGTCTGTCGGAACCAGAACTGCAAGGCGGAGTTCTGCTGGGTGTGTCTGGGCCCCTGGGAGCCCCACGGATCTGCCTGGTGAGTTCGGGAGCGTGCCTTGCTGGAAGGGCGAGGAGGTCGCGGTGCGAACGGCACGGATTTGGACTGAAATCTGTGGGATCGGTGTCCCTGTTACAGGTACAACTGTAATCGCTACAATGAGGATGATGCAAAGGCAGCAAGGGATGCACAGGAGGTGAGTCCATAACCTTTGGTGATGAGGGAGATCATCGGCCCTGTGCTGTGCTTTCTCTAAACCTACACGTCTGCTCTGAAGGAGTTCACGGATTCGGGCACAAATCCAAAGGACAGTTAAGTCTTTTGACTTTTAAGATAGGGATGGCTTTGCCTGCTATGTGCTTGCTACCTTTTGTACATCCAGAGCACACAAGTTGAACCATGCCCGTGGTGTTAGTTTTTTACAGCTGGTCTGTCAGTGTGAGGAAAATAAGATTAATGACTGTGTATTGAGTCATCTTGGTTCTCTTGTTTAGCACACGGTGCCTTTCCCCTGCTTTATAATCAACCTGAGATTGCCCTCTCAGCCCAAGCCCAGTAATTAGAATTCCTTATTAACAAAAAACCCCCCAACAAAACATCATCTTCTTACTTTTGTCATGACACTGGAAACATTTGAGTGCTGTACCTTGAGTCGAGAGGCTGAAATACAGAAGTGATGAGGCTGGAGCAGTGTGATTGTAATTGCTTCCAAGGCTGGGAGTGAGGATGTCAGAGCTGTGCTGGGAAGTGCCCGGGGCGCTTCCCAGGGTTAGCGGGGCCGCGCGGAGCTGTCTGCCCAACACGACAGGAGAGAGGAGCCTCCTTTGGAAAGGAAGCTCATTCTCTGGATCAGGAAGAGCCTTGTGAAGGGTTTACTTGTCTTGCAGCCATTACTTTATTTTAACTATTTGTTTTCTTTCTCCCTAATGGGAATTAACGCAGCGATCCCGAGCAGCCCTGCAGAGGTACCTGTTCTACTGCAACCGCTACATGAACCACATGCAGAGCCTGCGCTTCGAGCACAAGCTCTACGCTCAGGTGAAGCAGAAGATGGAGGAGATGCAGCAGCACAACATGTCATGGATCGAGGTGCAGTTCCTGAAGAAAGCAGTCGACGTCCTCTGCCAGTGTCGTGCCACACTCATGTACACTTACGTCTTTGCCTTCTACCTCAAAAAGAATAATCAGTCCATTATCTTTGAGGTAGGAGAAAATGGGGCTGTGAGGAATTCAGATTGTAAAACTGAGGAAATAAGATTTAATGCTTGGAGGGCTCTAGTCTCCACTTTTACCCAAGTTAGTCTGGTTTAATATTCTCTTGTGTAAAAGTTAGAGGTTCTCTGGGTATTGTGTAGGATGGTGTGCTAGAGGAGTCACAGAATCACAAAGCTATGGCTGCCCCATCCCTGGAAGTGTTCCAGGTTATGTTGAATGGGGGTTGGAGCAGCCTGGTCTAGTGAAAGGTGGCCCATGGCAGTGATGGAACTGGATGAGTTTCAATGTCCATTTCCACCCAAAATCAATCTGGGATTCCATGATATCTAATCCTTTTTTATTTTGATACTGATTCCAATTGCGCTGAAATAAAAATCTCCCCCTTTCCTTTATCTCCCCTCAAACACTTTTTTTCTTTTATCTTTACAGAATAACCAAGCAGACTTAGAGAATGCTACAGAGGTGCTTTCTGGGTACCTGGAGCGAGATATATCCCAAGATTCGCTGCAAGACATAAAGCAGAAAGTACAGGATAAGTACAGGTTTGTGTTGGAATACTCCTTTCTCTCAAAGCAGCCCAGAGTGTTGCCATGCCCTGTGTCAGGTAGTGACCTGAGCACTTGCCAAGATACAGTTTCTCCAGAGCCACATCCTTGGGAAGCTGTTTGCTCTTGGCTTTGTGCCACCCATTGTGATCAGCCATTCCCTGGATCTCTGAGAGCAGCAGCGCTGTCCTGAGCCAGCCCCGAATCCTCCAGGTGAAGCCCTCACGCAGATGCTGGCAGTGTGGTTTTGTGTCCCAGCTCTCAGGGGAGGTGACAGCCTGTGGGGAGAGGCTCCCAGCTCTGCCTTCCATCTGCTCTGCAGAGCAGGAGCTGGAAAATTCAACCCCAGAATGGAAAAAATCCCGTGTCCAGAAGCAATGGCTCTCAGTACACTGCTCTTCCTGCACAGAAGGAGCGTGTGGGAATGGCCAGCACCAGGATGGGATCCACAGAGCCAGGGCCAAAGAACAAGGAGTGACTTTGTTATTCCAAGCTGCCAGCTTTGGCCTAGGATGAGCTGCCAGCAGAGAGCAATTGGCTCTTTTAATTGTCTGCTGGGTCCATTTGTGCAAAACGTGGGTGTAGGAAAGCTGTCCCTGAGGAAGAGGGATAGAGCAGCCTGCCCAGCTGGGAAGGGGAGCAGGGGACTGGGGTCCAGGTGACACAGATGCCAGTGCTTTGTTCAGTCCCAGGGGAATCATTTCTGCACAGTGGAAAAGTACAAAGCTGAAAATGTGGATGAGTCACAGGATTAGGGCTTGCATTTCTGAGGCATTTTGCCAAAATCACTGAATTTGTTATGCCTGGCTTAGGGGGAAGAAAATATCCAAAGTAGGGTGAGCTGTAGGACTCAATGGACTTTGGGGCGTGGCAGGAGCTGTTAAGATTTGGTGGCTCATCCTGTCCAACTTTGGCAGCACAGCTGGGGCTGGACAAGACTTTCCTGACCTTCTTTTTGGAGACATTTTGTAATTTACCCTTTAAGGCCACCATTAATCTGGTATTTCCGATGAAGCTGCTTGTTTACTTCAGTCCTCTGAACCTGAATGCTTTTGTAGGGGTGAAATTACAACCTAATATAGCCTGAATTGCGTGGAAACAGTATCCCAAACCTGCCTTCACATTTCTGGGAAGAAAATACATCTGTCAAGCCCGTGCAGGTCCCTGATTAACCAGTTCAGTCATGTCTTAATCATGTCCTGCACGGTGCCCTTTGATGCAAGACTGGGAGCAGGATGTCATCAAGGTGGGTTTAAAGAGCTCTGGGAAGCTGCAGGAACTGCCCTCCAGGCTGGTTTAGTTTCAGCTGTTTGGATCTCTTTGCTTGCAAAGACATATCTAGAAAACAGGATTAAGCCCCCCACACCCATCCAGCAGAAAAATAACTAAAGTTTGGAAAGCAGAGACCACGTGTTTGCCATCACATGCTCCTGAAAATCAATGGGACTTTGTGTACAGGGGTTTCTCTTGACCAGCTGACAGCAGTGAGGGGAACCACAGCTGCTCTGATGGATAAATCAGTCACTCTGATCAGGTCCTGAGCATTAGGTGAGGAATTGCTGCCAGGTGTTAGTGTGTGTTGTGGTCAGGGACAGCTTCCCACTGGGAGGTTTCTCCTGAGGGATGTGTGACCCCTGCCAAACAAGCCAGGTTCCCAGCAGCCAGAACCTCTCAGATGCTTATTTAGAGTTTGCTCTTGGAACCTGAATTTGTTCAATGTTTCTGTCCTTTTGTCTTCTAACACACCCAAAATAACATCCTTTTGCCCTTTTCCTCAGGATCCTGGGAGGGCTCTTGGATCAGTTTTATGTGCAGCATTTTTCAGTCAGCGTAGGTGGGCATACTCCATGGGTGTAGTGTCCCTCTGAGAGCCACATGTTGGGATGTGAGGTGAAGCCTGCTCTCCAGCCAGACCAGTAACCCTTTGGACTGCTTCCATCTCCATCTGAAACTGTGTCAGTGCTCCTTAGGTTTTCATCCTGGACTGGTTTGGGTTGGAAGGGATCTTAAATATTGTTCTACCTCCTGCAATGGGTAGGGACACTTTCCACTAGACCAGGCCCCATCCCACCTGGCCTTGAACACCTGCAGCTAGTTTTTCCCAGCTAACACTGGCTTTTTGTTGTCCTGATGGGGCTTAGAGCAGACAGCGGGCCATGTTTGGGGAGAGCTCATTCCATTCCATGTGTCTCCACTAACCTGTGCTCAGATTTTTTCAAACCACAGCTGCTGCTTCCTCCTCCTCCAGTTATTCCTGAAGGTTTCTCAGCTGTAGAGGTTCTGGGGATATTTTGGCCTGAAAAGCTCTGAATTTGCACACTGGTTTCCAGCTAGGGACCTGGAGCTGAGTGACTGGAGCAACCAAAGTCTTAATTAGCACTGTTAGCAGGCTGTAAATACAAACTCCCTTCTTGGGGGATCACCTCTTTTGGAAGTGTCTTGGTTTGGAAAGCTAGGAGTCTGCTAAGGAAGACAGGAGCCTCCCCTGAAATGAAGAATGTAAACCCTCCCCCCCCCCCCCGAATTGCTATAAATTTTAAATTAAGGGGCTCTCAGGCAAAAAATATGGGAGCAAGAAATAAAGTTCTTTAATAGGGAAGAAAATAAAAGGATAAAATAAACAATGCAGTGAAGTAGAGTCAGATCACAACCTGACACCCTGTGGGTGAGGGTGTTGGCAGCAGTCCCATTGGAATTGTGGCTCAGCCCTCCTGCAGTGCCAGGGCTGGTTCTGTTGGAGCAGGGATCCTGTAGGAAGGTGCAGTCTCTTCCTCTGAAGATCCAGTAGAAGAGGCAGCTGCTGTTCCTCTGGGGAATCCAGTGGAGAAGCCGTGCTGGTGCTCCAGAATCTCCAGATTATATCTGGGTAGCAATGCTTGGCTCCTCCCTCTGGGCTCACATCTCCCAGTGGGATGCTGGAGTTCTTATCAGCCATGCAGTGACATTCCATAGCTGTTATCAGCAGGTGTCTCCCCGGAGGGAGGGGTGATAGTGGAAGAGATAAGGAAGACTGCCCACTGAGCAGAAGCCAACTGCCATCCAGATGGCAAATAGAATACAAATTGCCTTGCAGTCTGGGACGGGAAGTGAGGCATGCTGTAGGTTTGGATAACTTGGTGCCAGGGCTATTGGAATAATACCAGGATAGCTGGATGGGACGTGCCTGAACTTGTCTGGCCCTTGCTGCTTGTCCAAAAAGGGGCAACTGTGGTGTTTTCACCTCAGAGACACTGCAGGTGAGCACGTGGACGCAAGTCAAGGCATGGAGGGGCTCTGGTGGCTCTGGGATGGAGCTTCCTCCCATGGAGGGGCTGCTCCTTAGGTTTCCCTGTGCTGGAGAAGCTTTAAGACAAAGGTGAAGGAAAGGAGTTGGTTCTGATGGAGGAGGGTTTTTTGGATCCAGAGCTTTATTCTGGCCCAGCAACAGCTTCAACAGAACTCTCCAAACTGCATGGTTGCTGTTCCTTTTAACCCCAGGGAGAGGAGGAGGGAAGGAACACGGGGACCATCAACCAGGTACAGCAGGGGAGGTCTCAAGGGACAAAGGACACCTGGATCGCCCAATGTCCCCCAAGGGTAGAGAGCATCCTTTGACTCTGCCAATCACTCCATGCCCTTCTGGAATGCCAGGACTGACTGACAGTGCTGGGCAGGGGTTAGGGAGGGAGAGGTGACTGACACACTCAGCAGGGAATCACCATGGGAGGAACCGGGTTTCTGAGGTAAATCCTGGAATCACAACGCAGCAAAGGCTGCTCCATGATTCCTGATGTGCCTTCTCCATGCTGTCCCTGTCCCCTGCTGCTCCATGATTGCTGACGTGCATTCTCCACGCTGTCCCTGTCCCCTGCAGATACTGCGAGAGCCGGCGGAGGGTTTTGTTGCAGCACGTGCATGAAGGCTACGAGAAGGACCTGTGGGAGTACATCGAGGACTGAGCCCGGCCCCGCAGCAATGAACTCTGAACCCTTTCCCATCCTAGAGTGCTCATGCAATTCCAATAAAACCCACCCAGGGCGCTGCTCCGCCTCTTACACCGCTGGTCTGTAGTACCGGGATTCTGTTTTGTTAACAGAAAAATTAAGTAAATTATATTGTAATAAAAAAAAAAAGGTAGATAAACCATTGTACAACAGTATTCTAGGCGGCCAAGAGTGTGACAGACGCACTAAAAAACCCTCCAACTTTAACTTGTAACGTAGCTTCATCCTCCAAGCCGACTCCTTTTTCTTTTTCTCTTTCTTTTCCTGTGTGTAGTACAGATGAAACTTAAACCAGTTTCTTGACACTGCTTTTCATGTCCAAACCAGCCATTTTGATGGACTTTGGTAAGGGGGGTGGCTCTCCCGCCCCCCCTCCTCCTCTCTGCCACCCAAATACATGGATGAATGTGGATTGGCTCATTGTAAAGAGGATTTTTGGGGAGGGAAGGAGGGGGGTACACAGCAAGGAAAAAAAAACCCCAACCTTTGTATATGACTTTTAAAACAAAAAGAGGACAACACAGTATTTTTCAAAGTTGTATATAGCGCATATGCATGGACAAAGAGCAAGCGTGGCACGTGTTTGCATAATGTTTAATTACAAAAAAATATTTATTCTTTAAAAATCTTCAAGATTATGTCTATTTGCTGTGCATTTCCTTTCAGTTTGATTCTTTTGTTTGGTTTTGTTTTTGGTTTTTTTTTTCCCTGGGCTGGGGTGGGGGAAGCGTGTGCTGGTGTAGTGAATATATCTATATATATATATATTTTTTTTTTTCTTTTTGGAAGGCTTTTTCCAGAGCAGTTGGGTTTCTCCTCTTCCTGCAGTTCATTTCTGTCCAGGGCCTCCCCCAGGTCTGTGTGTGTATCCATTGCTGGCGACGGACGCGGCCCCTCGCAGCTCCTGGAGCTCTGGTTCAGGATGCCTTGCCTTTTTCTTGGTTTATTTTTGGCCCCAGATCTATCTTTACCTGCCCAAATCCAGCTCTCTGTTCCCACTGGTGCACGCAGGACACGTGCTGTGATCCCAGAGGAGGCGTGTGAGTGCGTGTGTGTGTGTGTGTTTGTGTGTGTTTAGAGGTTTGTTTTGGATCCCGAGGCAGGACAAGGAGGGGTGTTTTAAACCACTTCTCCAAAGGCTTCCTGCGAGATTTCGGCTGTGGATCTCCTCTCCCTCCACCTTTCATCTGTCAAATGGACCCTTTCTTGCTGTTTTAATTTTCACTTCATTATAACGAGTCGTAACATGGAAAAGGAAAGCTGATGGAATTGTCTTTGTGTTTGTTTTGGGCTCAATCACTGGGCGTCCTGTCCTGGCAACTATTTAACACTCCATCTAGTGCAGTAGAAGCTGAAATCAGCGGAGTATTTTTCAATTAAAAGGGGAAAGAACTAATGAGTTTAGCTACTGAGTCCATTTTTATGATTTCTGTAACAAGAGCTATGTTAAAGTAAACAATTGGTGGTGGTTTTATTAAATTTACTCCTGTATAGGAATTCCTTCTGTGGTATTTTTCGCCAGGCAAGTGTCCTTCAAGCCTCCTGCCGCTCTGCCAGCTTCCAGGGGATGGAAGTTGTGAAGGGATCAGATGAAAAAGGCAGATCCCAGGCAGGGCTGTAACACGGGATGCTGTTTCCAGCTGGCAGCGGGCTCACTTCGCCTCCCTCACCGCTCCTACCGCTATTCCATGGATGTGGTTTTGTCCCTCTATCCCTGCTTTTCCCTTTATTTGCCCTGGAAATCAAACCTGGTTTGGTTTTATCCCGTTTTTCCCTTTATTTGCCCTGGAGATCAGAGGCGAGGGAGTGCAGCCGCTTTCCCCGTGCTGTTCTGGTGCTGCTGGAGGGGTGGGATGGCGCAGGGCTGCGTGGAGCGGCCGTGCCCGTGTCCGTCCCTGCCATTCCCGCTGGGAATTCTCTGTCCATGCAGTGAAACACTTGGAAGCTGGGCTGGGCAGGGCAGGTACAAGCACAAAGGCCTTGGGTTTTCACTCCGCGCTCCCCGAAAGGAAAACGCCAGGAATGAGGGCACTCCCCCCAAAGGGGAACCCGCTCTGAGGCGTCCTCAGTCCCCGTGGCTGTGGGCAAATATAGAGACAGTGACAAAGCCCTGTTCTGTGGGAGAACCTGCTGCAGCTCCTTTCCCCCAGGTTTCAGGCGCTCGCAGTGAACTACCATCCCCACAGACACTATGGGAATATAAACGAAAATAAACAAAATCCGCCATGCCAACCTCCCTCCCCGCTGCTACTGTGGGGCGGGGAGGGAGCGGGACCGCGGCCACTCAGCGCTTCCCGGACTATCCCTTCTCACTGGCGGTCTCATTTCCCTCTACATCGTGGAGTTCCCAATAAAACCTTCCAAAACCCGGACATTTTTATTATTTCTGTGGTTTTTCGGGTGTTTAAAGGGAGGTTGGGATTGATTGGGGGGGGGGGGGGGGGGGAGTCCTCCCGCCGCCATTTTCCCGCCGTGCCCCGCGCGCCATGGCCGCGCCGGAAGTGGCGGCGGTCGCCATGGCAACCCCGGCCCGCCGCGGCCATGGCGGAGCCTCAGGACGCCACGGTGAGGGGAGAGGGGAGAGAGGCACCAGGGCTGAGGGGGAGAGAGGGACAGGAGGGGAGGGGAGAGGGATGGAGGGGACGTGAAGGGAAGTGCCAGCGGCGGCGGGAAGTTCTTTTGAAGAGCGAGTTTTTAATCCGCACACTTGGTATGGAAAACGTGAGGGAACTTCAGCCTGTGCTGAGGTAATCAACGTTAATTATCGATTATTAGGTGCTGGAACAGGGGAAAAGTTAGGGAGATGGGGAAGAGGCTGCAGCACAAGGAGCGGCTGAGGAAGTTGGGGGTGTGTGCAGAGAAAAGGAGGCTCGGAGAGACCTCAGAGCCCCTGCCAGGGCCTGAAGGGGCGCCAGGAGAGCTGGGGAGGGACTGGGGTCAAGGAATGGAGGGACAGGACACAGGGAATGGCTAAAAAGTGGAAAAGGGTAGGGTTAGATGGGATATTGGGAAGGAATTGTTCCCTCTGAGGGTGGGGAGGCCCTGGCACAGCTGTGGCTGCCCCTGGATCCCTGACAGTGCCCAAGGCCAGGCTGGATGGAGCTTGGAGCAGCCTGGGATGTGGAAGGTATCCCTGCCCATGCTAGAGGACTGAACAAAATGATCTTTAAGATCCTTCCAACCCAAGCCATTCCATAATTCTTTCGTTTTTTGGGGTGGAGAGTGGTTGCTGTGGAGCCCCTCACAGTCAGTACCAGGCCTGGGTTGTTCAGTGTTCTTAGAAATTACCTGGACAAAAGGACGGGTAGAAAGTTACTCAGGTGAGGAGGAAATAGGGGAAACTCCAGGAAAGTCTTAGCAGAGAGAGAGGATTCAGAATGATGGGTGTGCAGATTAAAAAAAAAATTGCAATATGTAAAAAAATGAAGTGTTTGTGCTAGTTATTCCTGCTGAGGATGGAGTGCTCAGAGTAGGGTAAATCTGTGAAAATCCAGTTCAGTTTTTCACGAAAGGAATCTGAAAAGTCATTAAAATTTTAGAAACTGTTAAGAAACAAAAAAGTAAACAGTAAAAGAAAAAAAAAACAAAGGAAGAGCCTTTCTTGGGTTATTTTTCATGTCTCAGCCTCTCTGATCTGCCCCATCTCCAGTAAAGAAAAAGATGCAACTAGAAAGTGTTCCCAAAACATTGCAAGGAACAAAGATTGCCTGAATCTCTGATTTTAAAAATTATTTATTAAGGAGAGGGAAGATGACACAGGTGTATAAAATCCCGCGTTGTGTCTTCCCAAAAATCAGAAGGAAAAATAAAAATACTTTCCTGTGTAAGCCCATTTCTCTTCCATGAAGGTTTGATGGCTGATGTAAAGTAAGAAAATCATGTAAAATTAATGTATTTTCCACAGACTGGGAGCTCTGGGCAGTGTTTGCTGGGGGAGGTTCCCTGCCCTCCATGTGATGGGACATCCCTGTGCTCACATCCTGTGCACTCAGATGATTCCCAGGAACAGCTTTGCCCTAATTAACATCATAAATGTTTGATGATAAATGGCTTTGACTTATTTTCTCTGTGATCTCTAATTAGGTCCTTAAATGCTCTAGTATTTTTTTTTTTTTGCAAGGTAAAGATCACTTTGGGATGCGGGTGATCAGAAGTGACCCCACAACAGGGATGTGCTGCACAGTGGGGGTGTTTATTTAATCAGAAATCTCTGCCTTGCTTGGCAGGGCAGAGTTTGTCCAGCAGCAATGCTGCTATTTTTATGCCCTCCTTTGGGATTTGCCAGTTGTCCTTTCTGATTATTTTCTGGAACAGAGCTTCAAGAACCCTTGCCTGGTCTATTTACTACTCCTGGTTTCTGTCTTTTCAGGTTTCTCCATCGCCAGCGGCTACAGAACCAACAAAACCCCGTCCTAAAAAAGGTTTGTTTGAAGATGTGATTGTGTTTCTTGGGCAGGTTAGTTTAAAGGTTTCTTCTGTAGTGTTTGCAGCTGTCTAGGAGGAAATAAATGTCCTCTGGGAAAAGGGGAGACTGTCTAGACTGTAATTTGCTGAGTACCAGTATTTTTCCAGGGTCTCTGTGAGCTCAGTGCTGTTCCTGGCTGACTTGCCATAGCCACAGCCTGTATCATGTTTGCTTATAATCTGAGAGAGTGTTTATTTTATTGTGTACTCACTTGTGGGGCTGTTAATGGGTTTGATGCTCATTTATCCTCTCAAATAGTAACAGGTTTGTTTTGGGTCTTCAGAATGATGTCTTGCTCTGGAAATAATCTTGGGAAGCAAACATTCCATCTTGTGGGGTTTTTTTATGTCACATGTTCCAATTTTTGAAGTAAAAGTGGTATCTAATCAGGCAGGTTGTGAGTTTAATTATAGTTTATTTGCTTTTGTTTGTTTCTTTTTAATAATGAAAATGTGTTAATTCACTCAGTGCAAATTGTTGGTTTTGAAGTCTTGGTTGAATCTGAACTGGAACAGGTGCAATTTCTGTTGTTGGTTCCAAATGTTTGACCAAATCCTGCTGCTTTTTGAGGGATCTGGTAAATTCTTGAGCCTCTCCTTTTCTGTTTCCCTCATTCTTGAGGGAGGACTTGTCCTGACACACACAAAGTGTTCCCTTCTCTGTGCACTGCTCCCCTTCCAGCCCAGCTGTGCTCACTGCAGAGCTTCTGTGCCTACCTGAGCTGAGCTTTTGGGGTGGTTTTTGATAGATTCTCCTTTCCTGAGTGCACAATTCAGATTTTAATTAGGAATATTTCCTCCCAGTGCCAGAAGCAGTCCTCCTTTTGCCTTGCCTTTGCATTCAGGGACTCTCAGCTGGTGAGCAAAGCCCTTTGGCCATTTTCTGCTCTGTCAGAGTATTCCTGATGGGGAATGGGATGGAGCCTGCCTTGGGATGATGCTGGCAGTAAAGAGGAGTTTGACTGGCAGCTGGGCACTGCAGTGACACTCTGCAATGACAAACTGGGTTCTTTGTCCTGCATGAAGGCCTTGAAAAGCTGGAAAAGCCCCTTTGCCTGTGGGGAGCTCAGCCCAACCTTGCATAATCCCAATTCCTGTAGAATTGCAGCCCTTGAGCAGAGTGTGGCTGTCCTGGAGATGGGGCTTGGCTCAGCACAAGCCCAGAACTCTTTGGGAGCTTGCCCAGAGCTGAGGAGAAGATTGCTGCTGCTTCAGGCTTGCAGGAAAGTAAAAATAACTCCCAAATTTACTTTTATCTTGACCCTCAACTCTTTCAGAGCAATGATTGCTCTAAAATGACTCTAAATTGGTTACTTTGAGGCAATTAGTGTGACTTCCATGGAGGCACTGATGGGCTCCCTGGTGAGCTATTTCATCTCTATCCTTTCCTATAAAGGTTATGACTCCCATCTCCTCCTCCATAACCCCCACCCTGCTCTGCCTCCTTGTGCAAGTCCCATTTATTTGTGCCTCTGGATCTCCCCTTTATACTGATATAACCCTTGACTCCAAGTAAACCAGGATGATTTTTTAAAAAATCCTCTAGCCCGTGACTTTTGTAATTCTCTTTTCTGTCCTTTAAGGTAAATTGAGGCATCTCCAGGCCTGGCACACCTCGGGTTGCTCTGACTGAAATGCCTTCAAAGCCTTTGGGCTTTGCCGTTTAATATTTGACTTCAGTGCAGCTGGGAAAGCTGATTTGAGCTGCCTGATCGTTAATCTCTGGGAAATGAGGGCAGCAAAAAGATTTGCACTTGGAGTGATGTAACAGTGTCCTCTGTGTGTGGGTGGGGGACTGGGGGCATGAAAAAGAGGAGGAGGGAGAACGAAAGGATGTTGGATATTTTTTGGTGGAATTTGGCAGGAAAGAGCAGCATCTATTTCCCATGACAGCTGTGTTTTTTTAATAGAATATTCGTAGAACATCTTAATTAAATATTTCATCCCATTTTAGTTTGGCTGAGGAGAATTACGATGAACTTTAGGAGCCAGGCTACATCAGTGTTGTTTGAACAGAAAAGTGCTGCTAAACTTATTTTAAACTGGCATTTTAAACATGGAATGGCCACTTTCTGTTGCAGCAAATTGCCATTTTATATTTGCATTGTGTTTTCAAGCAGCATAAAGCTTTAGTGTCAGTGTTTTCTGTGAAATGCAGAGACCATATGAACAGTTTGGTGTGGGTAAAATTCCTGCCCAGATAGAGCAATAATGGATGATGTGGTTTCACACAGATGTAGCAGAGTGGGACCAAGCCATTAACCATCAGAGTGCTGCATTCAGCCTGTCCAGCTTGTCTGTCTTTGTACTGGGCAGGAGTGAGACATTAAATGTGTGTTTCTGAGAATGGAGTCTCAAATTTGCCAAAAATCATTGGAATGACAAAATACACACCTGAGGTTTGTAACTTTAACAGAAGGCCACGTTTTCAGCAATGCAGGTTTGATACATTGAACCTGAATTTTGCAGCTTTCCCCTCACTGTTCCTTGCTTTCCATTGGATATATTGAACCTGAATTGAGGAGCTTCCCCTCACTGTTCCTTGTTTTCCATTGGATATATTGAACCTGAATTGAGGAGCTTCCCCTCACTGTTTCCTGCTTTCCATTGAATATATTGAACCTGAATTTTGTAGATTCCCCTCACTGTTCTTTGCTTTCCATGGGATATATTGAACGTGAATTGAGGAGCTTCCCCTTTCTCTTCTTGCTTTCCACTGGATATACTGAACCTGAATTTTGTACCTTTCCCCTCACTGCTCCTTCCTTTCCACTGGATGTATTAAACCTGAATTTTGTAGCTTTCCCTCACTGTTTCTTGCTTTCCATTGGATATATTGAACCTGAATTTTGTAGGTTCCCCTCTCTCTTCTTCCTTTCCTCCCATGATCTTCCCTGTGAGCCAAGAAAAGGTGGAACCTACAAGCAGAGTTTAGCAGCTGCATTGTTTGGCTCTTTGAAGGATAATGTTGAGTTTGGAGGTGGGATTTGTTCATGGAGTAGCTGATCCATCATGTGTGCTGCCAAAGCCCTAAAGCTGGGATTTGGGAGGGTCTGGCTTGTGGGCAGGCCAGCCCTGAGGGAACAGGATGAGTGTTCAGCAAGGTTCTGGAGCAGATGGTGTTGGTTGAATCAGGTCTGAAATCTCTCCATGCAATGATCTGAATTAACAGCACGGATGGAGGTGACTGTGGCCACCCTTGGTGACAATTGTCCCTCAGCAGCTGACACAGGAGCAGCATTCATTATTTTGTCCTTTTTCCCCTGTTGGGAGAGCTGCTCCCCAAATCAGTTCCCTTTGTTGCTCCATCCATAACTCTCCCTCTGTTGATCCCCAAGCAACTGAGGGTGGAATAAATAAATTCAAACTCTGCTCCTTGAAGGGATAAGGAGTTAATGTCAGTGTGCTGAGGTGGGGTTTTAATCTCCCTCCTGCATTCTAAATTAATCAGATATTTTCCTAAATGCTGTGCTGGTTTGGAATTGAGATAGGCTGTCTCCCATCTTCTCACTTTCTTTTTCCCACACAGGCAAATCAAATAATTTTATAGGATCTGATGGTACTGGAGTGGGGAATTGCTTTTACCAGCTTGTATTGTTGATTTTTATGGAACAGAACTCAAATTTATTTCCCTTTATTGTGGGAAAAACGTTTAGAAAGAAAGTTCTGAGCTCGTGTTTATCCAATAACAGTTCAGAGGTTAATGGGACAATTTTAAATGCATTTGGATTTCTACATGAATATGAGACCTCAGACTTTCTGAGATGCACTGATGGTGTTTTAATGACAAGGTAGAATCCTAAATATGTACACAGTATAATAAACTCACTGAAGCAAAATTGATTTTGCTTGAATCACTGGGAAGAACTTGTCCTAAAAATCCATTAATCTGTCAAGAATGAGAATTCTGAATTGTCATCAACCACCTCTACACTTACCACAGGAAGGGTCAGGTAAATAATTTTCAAAATGAAAAACCTGTAAAACTATTAGCAGACATCAAGTGTTCTCCTGGGCCTGGGCATTGGGGTATTTTTTGTTTTTTTTTTTTTTTTTAGGGTTTGAAGGAAGGATTTGTCTGTGACCTTTGGCAAAGTGCTCTGGCTTTTGTTGCTTTCCATTTATCAACCACAAGCTTGGCCTAATATCCAGTGACAGGTTTTGGATGCTGCAGGCGTTTGGTTAACAAAACATTTGGAGACATGAAATGAAAAGTATCATATAAATGGATATATTGCAATGCACTGCTTGGCCCGTTGGGTGGTGGCTCTGGTTAGGAGGTGCCAATAAACAATCTCAAAATGTGGCTGTTAATAGTGCTAATAAATAAAAATGCAATAAATAATAATAAATAATGCTCAGATTATGCAGAAATAGGTAAGTGGCTTTTGATGAGCTGGCCTGTCTCTCTCTGGGAGGCTTTTGCTTGTGCAGATGAACCTGTGGGGATCCCTCCTGCTCCTGCAGATGTTTTGAGGGATTCTGTGAGTATTTAATCTGAAGAGCAGGAACTCTCCACCCCGTGGAGTCGATTCCATGCACTTGCAGTGCTGATCATTTCTGAATTTCTGGTACAGTTTCTTAAATCAATATAAATCCATTCTTCGAGCTGGCTTCAAAGCTGCCTTTGAACTTGTAAGAGTGAAGCTGCCTGAGAAATCCAGATAAAAACAACCCCCTTGAGTTAAATTAATTAATACTTCTAAGTGTGTCAGAAAGAAAAGGCCTTAGTGGGAATGTCATGGTCGGAGGGAGCCAATCCAGCCCTTATCTGTCCATACCCATTCCCTTCCATTTGGCCACATGCAGGCCAAGATCTTTTAGTCCATTTGAACCTCCAACCTTGTGGGAAGAAATTGGTTCCTAAATAAGCTAGATTAGTTGGTAATTACATCATTGTTTTATGTAAGAGACTTGGGTATTTCCATCTCGCCGATAAGTGGGGAGCAGTGAGTGCTGTGTGTGATGCTCAGGATCTGATGCAGCTGCTAGTTTTGAGTAGTGAGATTAAAAAATGGATTATCATTTCTGGGTAATTAAATTCTATAATATCCTTCACTTCATCCTCTTCTCCCCAGAATAACAGCCCAGTAATCCCTGCACTGCAAAGAACTGGTAATATTTAAATTGGAATGTGCTAGCACAGCTCTGCCCTCTTGTGTGTGTATATTAATATCTGTGCTGAGAGGAGCAGGGAATCCTTTGCAGGCAGCACAGCAGGGAACATTTTAGAGGCAGTTTTTAGAACAGGTAAATTAATTTTTTGAAGCTTCTTTGAAAGTCCTTGGTGCCAGGCAAGTGTCTTCTGATTTTGAAGCCAGCTGCCGCCTATTGCTTCACACCACAACAGAAGCCTTCAGCTGCAGTTTGTTGGCGTGCTGCATACAGATAAAATAGCATCTCCTGGTGGGAATTTAAAAATAATTCTGTAAAAATAGCAAGTGACAAATTTAGGAAGGGTGGGATTCATCTCTCTGCACTGAGATGTCTCTGATGCAGAGCAAGTCTCAGCAGATCACCCGTGTTCCATGTGTGGGCAGTGCAAAGGGCATCTGTGCCATTCCCTGACCTCTCCCAGCCACCTGTGCTGGGATCCATCCCTTCCTAAGGATGCCTCTTCCTCTCCTTTACCTTGGACACAGCCCAAGGCAACTCACTCATATCTTCATGTTCAGAGACTGGAAGGAGATGCAGCTCACTCAAGAGTCAGAATTCCCAATGTCTGTGCAGCTGGAATTTGGGCATCTGAGTCTTTAGTGACAGAATCACCTGTTACACTTAGCCCAGCTCTCCAACAGCATCTGTGGCGCAGGAATGACAGGACATGTTGAGCAAGGAGCAGCTCACTGAGGGTTTTTTGAATAAAAAATATCTCCATTCACTCCTTGCAGGGCTTGTCCCCTTTGCTGCCAACGCTTCCAGCTGCATTACACACACTGCAAGTCCTAGGATTTTGTCACTGGTTTATTCATAATTCTCAATAATTTCATCCCCTGCCTGTGATTCATTTTTATGCTTCTAATTAGAAGGAGGCAGGGTGTGCTTCTGTGGCTGTGTAATTAAAGACTGTATCATTAACACATTTGAGCAGTAGGGAAGAGTGAAGGTGCACAGGCAAATGTTCATCCTGGGGTAGGCTGGGATTTCCCTCCTGGAAAACTTCATCCTGAGGTAATGAGACTGGAAGAACTCAAACTATAGGGTCTTGTGTAGGGAGTATTGAAATGTTTGCAAGACCAGCTTCTATATATTTTTTTGTGTAAATATATTTATGTTCTTATAATATTCCTTTAATGTAACATTCTTTGGCAGTGGATGAACTGAGGACAGGTTCTAGGTGCTATTCCTTATGGAATGGGAAATTTCAAAGTCTGTCATGGGTGGATTCTGGTTCTCTCCATGCTGGAATTTTATTTTGCTTTCTAAAGGAAAAGCTTTTCTTCCAAATGCCTTACAACTATTTTAGTTTCAATTTTCATGTAAAATACCTCATGCTGTAGACAGAAAAAGACTAAGCATAGGAATTAAAGCCAGAGGAGGGATTAGAACTGGAAATCCCCAAACTACTTTGCTCCTGATGCTGGAATTAATGAGAAGCTGGTTATTTTGGGAATGCCTGCAGCCACTTTGTGGGGGAAATATCTCCCATGCCAGTGTTGCTGTGGGAGGAGGCAGTGAGGAGCCAGCAGTATCTCAGACCACCTGTGCTGTTCACCAGGGATTTTATTGCCATGCCTTTGCCAGGGTGTGCTCAGCTCCCCAAATGTGGGAGCAGACACCCAGAGAGGGCTCAGACCCCTCCTTGCCTACAAGAGCACAAGGCAGCAAGCAGAGCATGATTTAAACAGAGAAGAGTTGGGATGTCATGCCAGGACTTGGATCCTTGAGTATCTCCAGGTGTGGTGTCTGCATCCTCAGGGACTTGAGAACTGCCATATAAAGTAGCCTGGGTTTTGGTTTTTCCCCTGTTTTTTGGTTTTCCTCTGTTCTGAGCACATCTCTGCTCAGCAGTCAGCGCTGATGGTCAGAATTGGCGCATGAAGAGCAAACAGATTTTCGGTTCTCATTTTTCAGAAAAACCATACTTTTTCAAATTTCTTTTTAAAGGTATTTGTTACTAAACCTCTCTCCAGTGCTATTTGTTTGAATCAAATTTTAGAGTTGAATTGAGCATGATCAGGCTTGATATAAACTTTTTATGCAGTAATGATCAGGATCATGTACTTGTGTTAAAGATGTGTGCAAATCTCATCCCCCCCAGATGGACTCAGGACTGCCCAGTGATACCTCAGCAGCTCCTGCTGCTATCAGAGATTCCCCAGTGACCAAACTGGTTTTGCCCTGGGAGCCTCACTGTCACTGGGAGGTCCAGGGGGATGACAAGTGTGTGTTTATTTACAGATCACCCCACTTCACCTTTGGTTTGAACTTGAGCAGCATGTAGTAGAACACAAATAAATAAATCAATTCTGTTTACATGGCAAGTTAATTGAATAATCAGGGTATTAATTTCATAAAGGAAACCATCTTTCTTTGGAGTAACTCAGAACTGTAAATGTCTTAAATCAGAAAAAACCCACAAATCTTGAGTGAGCAACTCAATGAGATTTATGCAGTGCATAGTAGCAAGAGAGAATGCCCCTTCTTCCCCATGCCCTGGAGCATAAATCAGATTTAAGATACAATGTTGAAGTCTTTCATCTATCCCTGGCTAATTTTCCTGCAGGGGGAGGTGGAGAGTCAGAAATGTTGCTTTTTTTTTGTTGTTTAAACCTCTGTTTTGCAGGCTCCTTCCAGCTTTCCCTGCGCCTCGTGGAGCTATTAAACCGTGGGAGGCAGCTCTGGGGATGAGTTACAGCTCCAGCCAGCACCGGGCTCTGTGTGATGAGTTTTATTAACCCCAGCTGACTGTAAATAACCTGCAACCACACAGCTCTAGGGCTTGATTTAAAGGTGCTCCAGCAACAATTTGCAAACAGGAAAACACAGGGAAAAGGGATTAAACAGAGAATTGCTGCAGTGTAAAGCTGGTCCTTTTTTTCTTGTTGTTTATATCAATTTTAGAGGGATTTGTGCATACAAACACCTCTATTCTCACATATATTCCCTCACACATGGTGAGTGAAATACAGCTCGTAGAGCCTCTTCTGAGTGCTGGGATTTGGGGTTATTTTTCATTATTACTGAGTTTTGAATACATTAACAGCTCCATTTTCAAACTCCAAGGATGGATCTGGGCGTAGGAAGAGCAATGTTCCTGTGCTAGTTTTCTTTCAGAGCTCTAATGTATTTATACTGCCACAGTCTCAGTAAAAGAGTCTGAGGAAGGAAGAGGATTTCTTGTCAAATTTGGCTCTGCTAGAAATTTGTAGGATGTTCTTCTCACACCGAGGCAGTGTGTTAGTTTTAAATCTTGATAAGAAGATTGATATTAGAGCTTACAAATGCTTTCTCTCCATTATCATACCTTGTTTCAGAAAATGCAATTCCCTGCAGGGCTGTGTTGTTCTGTGGAAGCTCTTGGAGTGTGTGCCCTTTATTTTAATGTAATTTTTGCCCAGAAGATGCTCATTCCCTCCCTGACACTGGATTTCCAAACGGGAGTGGAATTCCTGGCATTGGCAGCTTGTGAAGCTCAAGGCAAAAAGGAGACAGCACAGATGGGCTCATCCTCCCTGTCCATGTTTATTTAAATGGATAGGAGAGCACAGAGCTGTGTCTGGGCTCTAACCACAGCTATGGCTGCACCTTCCCCAGGCTCTGGGAGTGGCAGTGATGGTGATCCTGGCAGGAATGTCAGCACACACCACTGGAGGCTGGGCTGGGAGTGAGGATGGGGCTGGTGCTGCTCCCACACAATTCCATGTGCTGCCTCTCAGATGTGGAAGCTCTCCTGCAGGGACAGCTGGGTTGTCTTTGTGCCATTGGGAGTTTGCCATTAAGGCAATGACCAGAATGACTTGGGAGTGGGGATTGAATGTCCAAACCCATCCAGTCCTGCTGCTGTGTGTCCCTGGCCTGGTGATGGGAGCTGAAAACCTGCATCTCTCTTTGCCACAGCCCTGCTGCTGCTCTGACTTCTACAGAGCAAGGTGCTGTGGTTTGAAACTGCCAGAGGGCAGGGATGGATGGGATATTGGGAAGGAATTCCTGACTGTGAGGGTGGGCAGGCCCTGGCACAGGGTGCCCAGAGCAGCTGTGGCTGCCCCTGCATCCCTGGAAGTGCCCAAGGCCAGGCTGGACAGGGCTTGGAGGTTAAGATGGTTGTGGCTCTGGAGAGGTGTGTAAATAATTTCCATTAATTCTTTCTGCATCTGAATAGAGCACAGAGCCTGGTAATAATCCTTTACTTCCAACAGCCATTTTTGGGGAGATCAGATATGTTCTTGTGTCAAATTTAATCATAAATGTAGGCATAGATATTGGGAAAGAATTCTTGACTGTGAGGGTGGGCAGGCCCTGGCACAGGGTGCCCAGAGCAGCTGTGGCTGCCCTGGATCCCTGGCAGTGCCCAAGGCCAGGCTGGACAGGGCTTGGAGCAGCCTGGGATAATGGAAGGTGTCTCTGCCCATGGCAGGGGAGTAGGACTTGATTATCTTTAAGGTCCTTCCAACCCAAACCATCCTGGGATTCTGATTCACTTTATGATGTTCTTTTGTGCTTTTCCTGCCTCAATATCAAAATGTCACAATAGAGAATTGAGGCACTGCCTGGGTATTTGCTAGTTTTGAAAATATCTCTGTTCTTGGATGATGCTGTTTTGCACCATGGAATTTTGAATTAGAACTTGGAAAGGGACAGCTGAATCCTGTTGGAAAACCTATCCCACATATGTGGTACCTTCCACAATGGATCCAGGCTGTGGCTCAGGAAGCTACTGCAGAATAAAAAAAATAAAATACTTCTATTTAACTGCCTTTGCAAAGCTCTTCTGTTCTCTCTTTGTGCTGTGTGTTATGTGTGCTTTAGGTTATTGGGGATTTTGGGCCATAACAAGTTCTTCTTGTGTCTCCTTGAGTCTTTTGCCCCTTTGCTGCTCTTGCTCAGGTTGGGTTCAGAGCTGGAAGGGGTGAACTGGGGCTTGGACCCTTTCCAATGATCTGGATTGGAAGGAGGGCTGGACTCTGAACTGGTTTTTTCTCTCAGAGATGACTAAAACTTTTTCTTGAGCCACTTCTTCCTGCTGGTGCTTTAGCAATCATTTCCCCCATGAAATCTCATAGGAGCTGCTGGGGCCTTTTTCCCCCTCTTATTTTTACAGCAATTTAAAGCCCTTTTATTAAATCTAAACCTCACTGTTTGATAGTTCATCCCTAAGCTATAATTACCCAATATGAAGATGCAAGCACAAAATAATTACCTAGGGAGGTTTACACAAAAGGGAATAACTCATTATTATTTTTTTCCAGTCCTCTGAGAAAATCTATAAGAGGAGGAATAAAGGGAAGAGTGATGATAGAGCAGCACAGATACAAACCTGATGATCTTACTGTGATTCTGTCAGGGTTTCTGCTCCAGTGGCTTCCTTAAAGGAGCATTGTCAGAAAGAAAAATCACCTTGCTGGAAGTGGCTCGTGCAATCAATCACTGGCCAGCGAGGGGATCAGATGGATTCCCTTTTGAATTAAATCAAAACACACTTCAAAGGCATTTAATCATATTTTTGGTGGCTGACTCCCTGGCACAGGACTTTTGTAGTCCTGCAAAAGAGAGGCTGAAAGACAATTATGCAAGTTATAAACTCTTTTTGATGTAGATACCAAGTTCTTTGATGATTGTGTTTTCCTGGGCTGGCCTTTGGGCAGATTGATTTACAGCAAATAATGGCTTTTTGTTTCTTCACTGCTAGAAGGATCTAAACCACACTTTTCCAACCTGTGCAGTGCCTGGGATTATTGCTAGAGGTGACAAAGAAAAGTGGTGTGTCTTCATCCAGCAGTGACACAGGAGAAAATCCTGAAGGTCTACATATTGAAGAAGGTGTTTTATTCCCTTTCTCTGGAGCTAGAGACCCAAATTAACAGGCATTTGTATTTTCATTTTCTTCAGGAGAATGCAGTGACCCATTGCACTGTGACAGCCCTTATCAGCAGGCTGAGGGAGCAAACCTGAGGGAGATAAATGCACCAGGAGCAGGTATCCACTGCTTTGTGGGAAAGCAGGAATGCACATTAAGTGGTTGAGGCTCTGGAGAGGTGTATAAATAATTTCCATTAATTCTTTCTGCATCTGAATAGAGCACAGAGCCTGGTAACAATCCTTTACTTCCCACAGCCATTTTTGGGGGGATCAGATATGTTCCTGTGTCAAATTTAACCATGAATTTTGTCATAGATTTTGAAAAACATCAGAATTGTTAATCTGCTTTCAATTTGCTTGTCTTAGGGAGAAAGAAGAAAAAAAGTGATTTGTGTCTCCTCAGTCAATTGTTGCTATTTCCAAATGACTTTTAGGAGCATAAAATCTCCCCGTGTTTCCCCAATCACAGAGTTTTCCTCAGCTCACAGGTGCATCCCTGGGGAAGCAGAGCTGGTTTATCTGCAGATGTCAGCAGTGCTCACTCCTGGGGCTCACAGTGCCTTTTCACTTCTCCATTTTCTTTCCATCCCAGCACTTTTAGGCAACTCCTTGGGTTTTCCCCTTCCCCTGTTGTTCTGCTCAGCCCTCAGTCTGATGTTCAGCATTTCTTCCTTCCCATCCCTGCTCCCAGCAGGCGTTTCCATGGTGTGGGAGTGGAGTACAACATCCTTCTTGTCTCATAAGTGTGAAAAAGCTCTTTCCTTCAGGAATTAAACAAGCAATCCTCCATCCCCTCTCTGGTGTGCTGGCATCTTATCTTAGCCCACAACTCTGGTGTATATTTTAACCTTTAATGGCACTTTTTACCTTCCCAGTAAGGCATGAACAGATGGTTGGAGACCTGTGGAGTGTGTCTGGAGTTCTTTTGACTATTCCCCATTTCAGACAGCTGCAGGATTTTCTGATTTGAGGCTGTATTAATAGGCACAAAATGGTGAAGGATACTTCAGTTAGTGGGATGTTGATGGGTACATAGAGTTTGCAGTGTCTGTCTTTAAATCCATACTTACAGAAGAAGGTGGGAAGTGGCCAGGTGTGTCAGGTTTGGTGTTTTATATCACATAGTGGCACCAGGAGATGCCAGGCAGGAAGGGCACATGACTCCAGCTGCTTTTACAGAATCCCAGGCTGGTTTGGGTTCGAAGGGACCTTAAACCCATCTGATCCCACCCCCTGCCATGGGCACAGACACCTTGCACTGGGCCAGGGTGCTCCAAGCCCCATCCAGGCTGGCCTTGGACACTTCAGGGATGGGACAGAGCATTTCCAGCATCCCCAGGGTGTCTGTCACACCCTGGCACTGGCAATAACCTGCACAGGGAAGTAATTACAGAGTGTCAGTGAATTTGGTAGCACCTGAATGGGCTTCAGGTGTGAAACATTGGAGTTTCAATCAGTTTGTGGCTATTTAGGCAGCCTCTTGACTCTTCCCTTCATCCTCTCACTCTAAGAAGGACAAATGGGAAACATAAAGCTATCAGAAATCAATTAATCTGATCTGGGAACACGCTTGTTAAAATGCTTTACTTACAAAGATCTGGATACTCCACAGCAGAGCAGAATTTGGGAATGTCTGGATCCCTGATCTGTGCATTTCTGTGAGCTTAGCCTGTTTGCATTACTCTTTTGTTTGGATTACTCTTTTGTGTGTTTAGATTACTTTTTTGTTTGGACTGCAAGCTTTCTATTTGTTTTAGGGTAGTTGAACCTTCTTTAGAAGCTATTTGACCTTAAATTGCTAGTGTGCACATTTAATTCTCAGCTCTAATATAAATCTAGATGGATATTCTGGAATTTAAGAAAGAAAAACCAAGAAAATGAGAATGGCTTTGTGAAATGTTTTCCCTAAAGGATGTTGGATTTAGGAGCTCTAAATGAAACTGAAGTTGATGTGGGTTACGGGGGAGAGCCTGGTGTGCTCTGGAAACCAAGAAAATGAGAACGGCTTTGTGAAATATTTTCCAAATTCAAAACCTAAAGGGTGTTGGATTTAGGAGCTCTAAGAGAAACTGGACTTGATGTGGATTATGAGGAAGAGCCTGGTGTGCTCTGGAAACCAAGAAAATGAGAATGGCTTTGTAAAATGTTTTCCCTAAAGGATGTTGGATTTAGGAGCTCTAAGAGAAACTGGACTTGATGTGGATTATGAGGAAGAGCCTGGTGTGCTCCAGAAGCAATTAAAGCTCAGCCATTCCAAAAGATAATTACACTTGGCACCAGCCCTTCCCCCTGCAGGGTTTCTTCTTCCTCACCTCTGATGGCAAAGGGCCCCTGGGCTCCCCAGTGTCACCTTCTGCTCTGTGCTGCTGGAGCTGGGCCAGCGTGTCCGGGGGTGCCTCTGCTCCCTCCAAAGGGCTGCAGGAGGTGTCCCTGTGCTGGGGAAGGTGTCCCTGTGCTGTGTCTGTGTGCTGTGTCCCTGTGCTGGGGAAGGTGTCCTTGGGCTGTGTCCCTGGGCTGTGTCCCTGTGCTGTGTCCCCCCAGCCCTGCCCCAGCCCTCGCCTGCCTTTGCCTCTGCGCTCGCTGGTGTCACAATATTGACTTGCAAACACGGAGCTTTTTGGCCAGTTGCTATGGTTACCCCTCAGAATGGAGACTCCAGTCCCAGGCAATACATTCTCAGCCTTAATGAAATGCACAGCAGTGTGTTCAACTTGTAAACCCGACGTGGATATCGCTAAGCAACATCCATCCGTGATTTGCCATAATTACTGCTGCCAGCTCTGCACCATTGAAATGCTGGAGCACAAGGCTCCCTCCTCCACTGCATCAAATGTTTTTCTGCAGTAGCTTCAGTCTCTCAGACCTGTGATGTTTCCTAGTCCCTTAACAGATTCAATGAACTCAGTTTGACCTTTTGAAATTATTCACACCTTCAGACCCCATCTCTCCAATCTCTTTTTGTGTTTATCTACTGTTTCCTGCTCATTCAGTCCCAGAAATTCATCTTAAAGACCTTTGATTCTTTTGCCCTAGATTCAAAATGTGAATCCAACTCATTTCCTCTTGTGTATTTGAAAAGATGCAATTCCTCCAACCAGTGTTGAATTAAAGTGTGTGTGTGGAGCTGTTTACTCCAGGATCTGCTCCAGGAGGAGCTGATGCCTTCAAGTCTTTTAGAATCCCAGACTGGTTTGAGTTGGAAGGGACCTTAAAACCCATCCTGTTCCAACCCTGTGCTGTGGGCAGGGACACCTTCCAGTAGACCATCTTCCAGTGGGTGGAAGTTTTCTGCTTAGAGCTTTCATTTAGTGTTTATCCTGAACAAGGTGTTTTATGCATGAATTTGAGAAGTAGAATAAAACCAGACCCTGTTCAGAAGTCCACACTCCAGCCTTCAAGTCAAATCATTAATTGCAATTGCAGTTCTTGAATTCCTTGCCTTGTGCAGGCACTTGGGGTGGTTGGGACTGTCTCTCCCAGATTCTCTGCTGCTCAGTCTGATTCCTTGTTCTGTGAATATTTTCCCCGTACAGCCCCAGAACTGCCAATCCTAGAGAGGAAGAACTGGTTGATTTATCTGCTCTATGTCCGCAGAGACTACGAGGAGTGTAAGGTAAGAGCTGCCTCCAGAATGTGGGGATTATTTCACTGATGTCATGACAAAACAGTTTTCTTGACAGTTTCCCAACCACCCTCTTTCCTGACTTCTTGTGGAATAAGGGGATCAAGAGAAAACATGAGCAAAATGACTTCAGTGCTCTCCAATCCTTGGCTGCCTTCAGGATCTGAGGGTGCAGCTCTCTGGAGCAGTCTGTGAGCTCAGGATGTCCCTGGGAGGCGAGAAGTGGAAAGAACTGCAGACCTCTGTTGTTCCCAGTGATGGATAGGGTTTTCCAAACTGATAATAACCCAGTTCCACAGTGCAGGTTTCTTGATGGTACTACAGGGACACTATGAAAACACTTCAGTTGAGGGAAACATTACTACCAAGTGTAAATAAAAAACATCCTGGTTACTCTTGAGCAAAATTCTTTCATTTTACACATGATCCATGGCATGCTCTAATTCATCTTGGGCTTGGTGAGCAGCTTAGAACTGGTTGTCTGGAATTATAATGGAAAGTGGACTAAGAAAATGGCAATTTTTATTTAACAGTGTGTTTTTCTGATAAAATGAGCACAAGAAGATGATGCACCCATGGGCAGGAGGAGGGGACAAGAGTTGCCATTCTGATTCTGGCATGTGCAGCAAAGATCTGAAAAGTCTTTTTGGCTTCTGAAACACCAGTTTGGTCAGGACTTGCCTCTGCTGGAGAGACCTTGGAGGTGCTTAGGAAATGGGCAGGCTGGAGGAATTTCATTTAGCTCTTAATTAACAGAGCCAGGCAGTTGTATCATTACAGTAATTTCCTCTCAGATCTTGGTTTGATAGATAGAAACACAAGCTGGACTAGCCCTCAGAACAGAAAATTGTTTCCCCTTTTTTGTGGTCTGACTGGAGTTTCTTGGTGTGATTCTGTGTGTTGATTGTTTCTGTGATGGGATGTGAAATCACAGAGTACAGAAAAGAAAAATATGTGCAGCTCAGGAAAGCAGAGAAAATAACAAATGGATGATATAAAGGCAACACTGATGTCTCCATGTCTTCATCAGTCATGGAAGCAAGGAAATAGCAGGGGAAAATCGAGAGAAGACAGCTAATAAATACTCTTCTGCTTGGCAGGCCAGCTTTCCTTTCCTCAGAGCTCACAAAACAGTGTTTTTGCAGTAAAACTGGAAGATTCCAGGATGGTTTGGGTGTTGTTAAAATCCATCAGTTTAGTCTCAGTAAGAAACAAATGACCTGTTGTGTTAATTAATTTTGCTCTTTCCCGCTCAGTGCTTTGAAATGCTCCCTCTCTAACAGAGTTTAAAATCTCCCATAGTTTTCAATGAACTAAAGGGCCATTAAAAACTGTTTATTTACTGACATCAACTCCCCAAAGTGGAGGCATTAAAGTGATTTTGACCCTTTCAGTGCTGCTTGAGCAAAGTGCCAGGCAGACATCCCTGGGAGTCTGCAGCTGCAGCATCCCCTGGGATGGCACAGAGACTGCTTGGTCCCCTGCCAGTTGTGTCTAAATTCCGTCATCAGCACCTTAAATAAACTTGGGGGAAGAAATCTGGGATTTGAGATCATATTCCTCAGCTGAGGGCCTTCTGCTGTGTGACTTTTTAGGGTTTATAGAATTAATCAGATTTCTCTAAAAGATAGCTCTCTATTGCCCTCTCTTGCTCTGAGAATCCAGGTTTATGTAGATGGAGCAATCCAGAGTATGTGAATTGAGGAGATGTTGGTTATTTCTGAGTAAAATGTTTTATAACCATGCACTTTGTAAAGAGTTACATAAATAAATTATTAGATACAGGTGAGGGAAGAGCAGCTCAGGCCTGTTCTTCCTTTTCCTTCAATAAGAACTTTCCTTCTTCTCAATGGTAACTTCTCAATTAGTATCTTCTCAAGAATAACTTTCTCAGTAACAGCTTTCCTCCCATGTGCTGTATTTGAGGTTCAATTTTCAGGTCCTTCACTTCTGTTCCTCTCAGAGGCTGGTGCTGGCCATACACATCTGAAATGCCAGATAAGCATCAGGTCACTCAGAAATTACTCTTACCCTCTGTGTTCTTCCACTTCTGCACAAAAGGGGAGTCTCAGAGCAGAAATTATGCTCTTGATTCCAAAGGATGTGACTGTGGAATATATCCAGACTGCAGCCACCCCACCCCAAACTGGGAGCTGTGTGGATGAAGCCAGCAAGAATTTACATTTTCATGAGTTTTTTTTCCCTGTTCACTCCTCATTTGTTCTTTTGGCTTTCATTCACTCAGCTGCAGTTGCTCCAGTTCAATTTATTTCTTCACAAAGGGCCTGGAGTAGATACCCTTATCAGCAGAGGATGCTTTCAGAGTTGCCTCCTGGTGTTTCCCCCAGGTAGTACCTAATTATCTTTGGGAATAGGACTGAACAGAGCAATACTGAAAGGGCTACAGTGTTCCTGGCACAGAGCTCTGTTGTGTGCACTGTGTGGTTGTCCCAGTCGAGGTCCAGTGCCCTTGTTAGACGTGGGGTTGTGGTTTTTGTGGCTGGAACCAAATCTCTGGAATCAACTTTGTAAAATGATGTGAGCTTACAATTTTGTCCTTCCAGGCTGTCATCAAAGAGCAGCTCCAGGAGTCCCAAGGGCTCTGTGAATATGCTGTCTATGTCCAAGGTATGTATGAAAATCTTTTTGCTAAAGCAGGTCACCCCTGATTTGAGATACAGAGAACAATGCAGGGGGTAGGTGAGGGAAACATAGAACTTCCCTCATCAATGAAATTTCCCCACCCTGTGTTCCCATAGAACATAAGGAAAAAATACAATTTTTCCCCTCTGCTTGCTCCATTTAGTATTGAAATTAGGGATTTTCACATGAAATGGGCAGATTAAATGTCCTGTTTTCTCTGTATTTGTCATCAGTTCTTCTTTGGGTTATGGTTCCCAAAGGTTCCTGGCCTTCAGTGTGTTGCTGTGTGTTTGATCCTGTTACAGAGGCATGTTTTCTGTTTGTGACCCACCCCAGGTGATCATTGTCTCACTCCTTGCTCTAAGGGTGGCATTCCTCTTCCTGCCCTGCCCTCTGGCCCCTAAAAAATGTCTCCCAAAATGTGACATTGCAATTCCAAATGCCATGGTTGGGGACAGTGAGATTTGCTGGCAGGGACATGCTGCATCCTGGAGAGGCTGGGAAGGGGAGAAATCCAGATTGCATCTGTACAAGCAATTCCCCATGATTTAAAGCTTAAAGCTTTTGTGTCTGAATTTCCCCAGGCACAGAGTCCTGCCCTCAGACACAAAACTGTGGGTGCTGCAGGAGGGACAAACACCAGAGGAGCACTGATGTGATAGATGTGTGCTCCCCCTTCTTTCCCTGCTGTCAGAGGCAAGTTTTTCCTGCTGAGAATGGATTCATTTGCCTGCTCTATGTTGTTTTACAGCTTTGATATTTCGCTTGGAGGGGAGAATTCAAGAATCTCTTGAACTTTTCCAGACATGTTCCATTCTGAACCCTCGAAGCGCTGACAACCTCAAGCAGGTGGCACGATCCCTGTGAGTGGGGTTTTATTTGTTGTTTCTCTTGGCTGTGCCACCCAGGACCTTCCATGCTTTGTTTTTCTCTTAGGCTGCTTAATTCCAGACATGTTTCCTCCTTATCAACACTTGGCTGGGCTTCCAGAAGCGTGGGCTGTTCTTTAAGCAGAATCTCTGTTATCTGCCTGGCTGCTCTTGTGTTTTCTCTTTCTCTGGGCTTCAGGCAGAAAGGTGATCCTGATTTCAAGGTCCAGAGCTGCAGGTGCTGACCTGAGCTGGGCAGACTTGCCCTACAGATCCTTTTCTGTTGCTGAAGGTTGTGTCAGGGCACCTGTCTCTTTCTTTGGAGACAAAAGCAGGTTGCAGAGCCTGGGCATTCATTCCTTACATCCCCACTAGTGTCAGGATGGATGACCTTGGTCCCCAGAGGGAGCAGTGCTGAGATTGTAAACTTCTCCTGGAGATTTCTGGAGATACAGCAAATAGGATAATTTCTCACTGGCAAAGGTGATAGTGGCTGCACAGCAGGGTCTGAAAACAGGAAAGACATAAGAATTGCAATCCTTTTGCAGGTTTCTCCTGGGGAAGCATAAGGCAGCCATTGAAGTGTACAATGAAGCAGCAAAACTCGATGAGAAGGACTGGGTGAGTGTTCAGGGGGTTGCAAATCTTTGTAATAGCTGCAAACTTGTCCCAAACCATGGTGAGCTCACACTGCCTGTGGTCTGAGCTTGGTTTGGATCACAGGAACCAAATCCCATGCCTTGGGGCAAATCCCTGGCTTGGGGCACAGAGAATTGAGCAGTGTGTTGGAACTTGGCCAGGGATCAATTTTAACATAACCACATCTGTGCTTTAAGGGAAATATGGGGAGAGTTTGGAAACCTCAGGTATTAAAACTTGCTTGAGTAATTGGGAAAGCTTTTGTAATGCAAAACATCGTTGAGAATACAGGAGCAGTAATTAAATGAGCTCTTCTGTATAAAAAGACAAAAAGAGAGGAAGAGCATTGCAAAGGGAAAGGTGTGACAGAGGGTGAGGGAGAGGCCATGTCTTGCAGCTTCTGCAGGTGCCTGTTTTGCCTGCAGAAGTGTTTCTAAAGTAGGCTTGCAATGTATGAGCTCATTCCTTTGTTTGTCAGTACATCCAAAATTCAGGATACAAGGATAGCTTTGGTGTTATTCAAATTCCCCTGTGCCAGACAACTCAGAAACCTTTTGTATCACAAGTCTTTCTTCCACCTGCATTTCCAGTGCTTGGCATGCTTGTAACCCTATTTACAACCCAGCAGGCAGATGCCAGTGGGTATTTTGATTAGTTATTCCCCATTCCTGGCTCAGCACTGGAAGCAGAATCAGACTCTGCTCTTCCCTCATTCTGCAATCTGCAGCAGCCTGGAGTCACTGATTCAGTTCTGCACAGCTGGAGAGGCTGCATGGAGGAAAACAGGTTGATGGGGAAGTCAGAGAGTTTCTAAAGGTCAAGGCTGTCTAAGCTGATGAATCAGTTAAATGCTCACCAGAATAAAATAAAAAATTGGGAGAACTTTGCTTTTCTCAAATTGGGAAGGTGCCTTGTGTGTTAAACTGTGGGTGAGGAGTTAAGAGCAGGGATGCTCCCTACAGTGTCACCAGAGTGTTTCAGATCTCTGAGGGATCTCCCTACCCTGTGCAAAATTGTTTAGGATACCTGAGGGATATCAGGTATTCCAGTGCTCAAGTTGTGTTTTGGAAAATGAGGCACATCTTCCAGTTTTGTCCAGCTGGGTTGGACACTGTGCATATCCTACTGAGGTACAGCCAAACTGAGTCACCCATGAGGGCAGCAAGTTTTACAGGGTGACACCACAATGAAGAAACCAGTCTGTGCTCCTCGTTCTCTGAAAACAAAATGTCTGATGTCTCAAAAGAGCTTTGTCATTTCTGTGGTTTTTGTCTCAGTGGACTGTAATGTTTTGTGTACAACCCCACTTAAGCTCTGTGGGTGCCTGAAATAACTGGAATTTGTAGGTTTACTTGCTCTAAAAAGCAAGAAAGGTGTGGGCAGTCAGGGCTCTCCTCCTCTGGGTCAGAGCTGTCAGATTTTATTTCAGTCCTTGTGCTGATTTGGCTTTTTTTCATGCAGGAGATCAGCCACAACCTGGGTGTGTGCTACATGTACCTGAAACACTTCAACAAGGTAATGTCAGTGGGAAGCAAGGAAGCATCCCAAAAATTTCACTCTCTTTGATAGCTTGAAATGGATCATTTGCAGCAAGAGGCTTCAAGAAAGTTTTTTGCCTCAGTGTTTTGTTTTTGGGAGCAAAGGTTTGTGAGCTGTCTCTGTTCCCATTTGTGTGTTGAATTTCTTTGAGTCAGCTGCAAGTCATTGAGGTTGTGTAAAGGGAGATCACCCTGTGGCAGGGCCAGAGGGCCAGAGGCTTTTTTTGAAATCTAAGATTTTTCAGAGAACATTTTTGGTTTTAAAGGGAATGTTTGAGAAACCTCAAACTAGACAGAAAATGGGCTGTGCTCCAATAAGAGCTGCTTCTGTGTCTGAGTCCTTTAAAGGCAGACCCAGGAACACTGCTGGCTTTGTAGGAGCAGCAATCCAGCTCCATCCTCTTGAAGCAAGAGAAGGGTGATGGTAAAACCCCAAACCATTTCCCCAGCTCAGACTGATGCATCTCATTTTCCTGCAGGAAACCTCAGCTCCCTGGGTCTGGCAGGACTCAGAGGGAAGGAGTTATGGGGTTGTTTGCTGGGGGTGCAGCAGATCCTTTTTTCCTCCAAGAGAAGGTTTTGCTCCTGTGTCTGAAGCTCCTTTTGAACTACACCTGCAGTTAGTACAGGAGTTTTGGAGGCTGAAATGCAGTTTTATTCCCAGGTCTGAGTGTGCCAGTCCCAGTTCCTCACTTAACCATCCCCTGAGTGCTGGTGGTGAGCACTGAGCTGTCTCTGATCCAGCTACTCTAAGGGAAAAACAGCATTTAGACCCTTTTTGTTCCAAATTTAGCCCAGCCCCTCTCTGCTGCTGTTGCTGGTGGGTGCTGTGGCCCTTGCAGCAAAGCCCAGCTGTGCTCCCTGTTTGAGGGATCCCTGTGCAAAAGCAGCCTCTGCAGTGTGGGTTCACACTTGGGAATTGTTGTCTGCACCAACACTTTCCAAACTGAGACCTGCTCACACCTCCCCTGAGATTTTCACTTCCCCACTGCTGGAATAAGCATTTTAAGGAAGAATAAGCTGCAGAGTATCAGTTCAGCCAGCAAATCCAGAGCGTCCCTCAGGCCGAACAAACTCAAATCCAGGAGCAGGCCTGTGCTCATCTCCTCCTTGGGAGGCAAATGCCTCCTGCTTGGCTTGAAGGTGTTGCCTTCTACTGCCCCTAACAGCAGGTGGCTGCTGGTGCAGGGCTTGTTCCAAGGATTAGCTGGGCTGGGGTTTGTGTTCTCCAGGTGCAGGGGATGTTTGTTGGCTGTTCTCCTTCCCTGGCTGTTGGGGATTACTCATGAGCTGTTGCTTTGCTGAGGGTTCTGGAATAATTTATTATTTTTTTTCTTCTCTGTGGTTGTGTTTTTAGGCACGAGACCAGCTCAACCATGCCCTGGAGCTCAACAGACACGACCTGACCTACATGATGCTGGGCAAAATTCACCTCTTGGAGGGGGAGATGGATAAAGCCATTGAAGTATATAAGAAAGCTGTAGAGTAAGAAATACTCGGTTTTTTTCCATCTGCCCATTCCCATCCTATGGCAGGAGAAAATTGATTGGTGTCCCAGATCTGAATTGAGGCCATGATTAAAAAGCTAATGGTAATTACAGGGGCTCTGAGCAAAGCTGGCACTTCCAAGCACTTCAGCTGTCTCTGCTCCTGCTGACAGTGTGGCAGGGAACAAGGGAGCTGTTGGAAGGGCTGCCAGAAAAAATTGGAATAACAAATGCATGGAGATGCCTGGGAGCAAAGTGATCCAAAACTGACTTCATCCATGCCAAAGGTTTATCTCCCAAAACAATGTAACCCTGACTGCCCCCCCAAAATCCCTGCCTGGGGTCACTTGCTGCTTTCCCTCAGAGCAGTTTGTGGCTGAGGGAGATGAGCTGGGCACAGGGAGCTTCTCCCACCCCATCACTGCTCCTCAGTGCCCACCTATCCCTGTTTTAGGGCATTCCCAAGCCTTTCCAGTGCTTTCAAAGGCAGCTTTGCCATGGAGGCCAGCTCTAGAAAGAAAATCAGGAGTGTGTTGGGAGGCAGGGGGTGTTGATGCAGTGTTTCCTTACATGTCTGCCCTCACTGCTGCCTGAGGGTAGGTGGGGCTGGGCAGGCTTTTGGACTAATCTAGAATGTTTATTACGTAAATAATCCTTGCTAAGCATCTTACCAGGTTTATATTCTTATCCTGGTGCTCCCCTGCCCTCCTTTCTTCTTCATTCCTGTTTATTCCTGGGGTTTTTTTGTTCTCATCTGCCTATGGCATTTTTCTTGCTGTTTCCAGCTCCAGGACAGTCTGTTATTCCTTGTCTGTATTCCACCAGGCACAGGTGGTTTTGTTGTGGTTGCAGTTTAGAGGTGCCAGTGTGAGTGTGCAGATCAGATATTTTTAAGTCTTGCTAGCAGGGAATTAAAAACTGACTCCTTTTGGGGTGAGTGAGACCACAAATTGTGTCTCTTTCTCAGCTTTGTCCTTTTTTGTTGTGGTTTCCATCCTATTTATTTGTAATCTTTTTATAAGGTGAATTAAAATTCTGATGAGGAGTGTGTAGAATCCATCAGGAATGCTGAGGATTGCCTGCCCTACATGGCCCAAGAGGCTTAGGATGGATGGATTTACAGGGTGGTTTATGAGAGACAATGGAAAATCTCATTTTGTATTTCCAGGTCACTGATTCAGACTCACTTTGAAGCTTAACAAAACCACATTATCTTATTATGTGTCCAGATGTATTTCACAGAGCCTTGTGCCTTCCCACCAATCCCCAGAAGGTATTTGGGTAGCTGAGGTGTGATGTTATTCAAAGGAAGTCCCCATGATGGCAGTTCTAATATTTGTTTTTAGTAATTAGAATTTAATTTCCTGGATTGATACAACAATAATGTAGCATCAGAATTCCGTATTCTATTTTTTACCCTGTTCTAGAAGGGCTGAAAAACAAACTCAGGCTTTTATATTCCAGGTTTTCTCCAGAAAACACAGATCTCCTCACAGCCCTGGGCCTGCTGTACCTGCAGGTACTGAATGCTGTTACTGTTACAAAAACTTAATTATTTTCAGTATAACCCTGTTGGATTTTTTATAGAGGTAATTTCTGTCCACCTTCCCATTGCTTGCACATGCTTCTCTACAGACTGAATTTAACAGGACAGAACTTGCTTTTCTGTATCTTGTCTTTGCTGCTAAAAGCAAGCTGATTCCCTGGAGCAGAGCCAGAGCAGGAATTCTGTTTGGCAACAGCCCTAACTCTGTTATAAATCCTCCAAGTATAACAAAACATGACTAGTCATTACCTTGCTGCTGCAGCAGGAGTTATCCTGAAAAAGCAGCCATGAAATTGTGAGTGTTAATGCACCATAAAGGAAAATCAGAATCAATTTAAATAACAAAGGTGTGCTTATCCTTGTGTCTGTGCAATGGATGGGAAGGGTTGGATTATTCCAGAAGCTGCTTCCCAAAGAGTGAACAAGCAAAGGAGAATAGGCAGTAGTGCCTGAGAGGAGGAGGAGGCCCCCAAGCTGCTCTGAGGGTGCTCTGGAGTCAGCCTGGGAGAGCTGGGGGTGCTCACCTGGACAAGAGAAGGCTCCAGGAGAGCTCAGAGCCCCTGGCAGGGCCTGAAGGGGCTCCAGGAGAGCTGGGGAGGGACTGGGGACAAGGCATGGAGGGACAGCACACAGGGAATGGCTCCCACTGCCATGGGGCAGGGATGGATGGGATATTAGGGAGAAATTCCTCCCTGTGAGGGTGGGTAGGCCCTGGCACAGGGTGCCCAGAGCAGCTGTGGCTGCCCCTGCATCCCTGGCAGTGTTCAAGGATGAGGTTGGACAGGGCTTGGAGCAGCCTGGGACAGTGGAAGGTGTCCCTGCCATGGCAGAGAATGAGATGAGCTTTAGGTGAATTCAGTTGAAACCACAGAATCACAGGATGGCTTGGAAGGACCTTAGAGCTTATCTGGTTCCAATCTATAGGATTTAAGTGTTTCCAAGCTCTCACATGCTCATATATGCCACAGTGGTGCCCTGTAACACCTTCAGGCCATGAGAAGACAAGGGAAGGGAAGGGAAGTGCCCTGAGCAGGAGAGCCCTGGGCAGTGAGGAGTTTGTGGTGAGGGAATTGGGGATGTGCAGAGTACAGTTTGTAGCCTGTGTTCTGGGACAGAGAAAGGAGCACAGACCTGTGAACCCAGAGCTCATTTGTGGTTGGGTCAGAACAGTGAATCCAGCCAAGTGAAATTCTTACAATCTGTTCTGTGAATTATCAAACAGGAACATGTGTGTGTAATGGGAGCACTGTAAAACTCACTTTTCTGACTGAACTAGAAATTCTGGTGCCCACAAACCCTGTATTCTCCTTCTTAACTCCTCTTATTCCTGAATTTCTGATGCTTATGTACTTCTTTTCCCAGGCTGGGGAGTACCAGAAGGCTTTTGAACACCTTGGAAATGTGCTTACCTACGACCCAGGCAACTACAAGGTATGGTGAGGAGTGGACATGACCCAGCTGAGCCATGAGGGGACACCTCCTAAAGCCAATTCCACTGTCAGAGCTCTGCCATCTGCATCTGGGGCCTGGAGAGGCTGAAAGGATCCTGCCCAGAGAGCTTTCTGTGAAATCCATTTCTGGGATGTTTCCCTGGTAGGGAGTTGGGTGTGTGTGGAGATAGGGAAAGGGAAGGAGGCAGAATATGGGATATTAAATTGATCCCTTTGGTTTTTAATCTGAAGTTGCACCAAAGCCAGGTGGAATTTACTTTGGAAGGAAGATCTTCTGGATTTTAAAAATCCCTGAAGAGCTGTGCCAGGTCCCTTGTGATATTGCATTTTATTATTCTCCCATCTGCTGATAGCCTGTGCTTCCAGCTGCTCTGGGTATTTCCTTGGCTGTGGTCTGGAGAGCTGAGCTTGGTGTCTGAGTTCCATTCCTCATTGTGGAGCTGCTTCCCTTTTTAGGGCTGTTACCTAATTTCTCTCCTTTTTTTCCCTGTTGGCGATGCAGAGCATTGAAATGTGTGGTTGACAAACATGAGTTGTTGTGAAAACACCTTTACACTTAGGAATTTTACTTGTCACTGTGAAATCTTAAAAAGGACTTAACTAGTGTGGTTTAAATATAGTGTGTTGTACTCACTTCCTTTTTTTTCCCCATGCATATTCCCATTAATTTGCAGTATCAGCCAGTCACTGTGAATTAGGAGAGCTTTGCTGCATGTCTTGCTTGAGTACATTTCACTCTCCACTTAACTTGCACAAGAACTATTTCTATCTGTGCTTGGTTGTAAAAGGAATCTATTAGTGCACAGATCTTTTCAGAGCCTCAGACTCTAAGGAGTATTTCTGTCAGCCCAAAAAATACCCTAAACATTTGTAGTGTCATGTTGCAGTACTAATGGAATCACAGACTCACAGAATGCTTTGATTTGAAAGGGACCTTAAATAAGCCCATCGTGTTCCACCCCTGCCATGGGCTGGGACACCTCCCGCTGTCCCAGGGTGCTCCATCAGCATGGCCTGGACACTTCAGGGATGGAGCAGCCACAGCTCCTCTGGGCAGACTCATTTCTGAGACAGTTATGATTCAAACAGTGCAGGGAGAAGCAGCCTCAGGTTTGTTCCTCACCCTGTGTTCTTCCCTTCGGTGGGAGATTCCAGAATCCCCATCTGCTCCCACTGTGGATCTTGGCAGTCCTTAGAAGTGAAATGGTTGTTGCTGGGATGGTTTTAGTTTAATCATTTTGTCCTCTCCTGTTCTTGCTGTGTGTGAGCAGATGGGGCTGTGAGTGGGTCACTGTTGTGTTGTCCCCAGGCCACCCTGGCTGCTGGCAGCATGATGCAGGCCCACGGGGATTTCGATGTCGCCCTCTCCAAGTACAAGGTGGTGGCCAGCAGTGTTCCTGAGAGCCCCCCACTCTGGAACAACATTGGCATGTGCTTCTTTGGCAAGAAGAAATACGTGGCAGTAAGTATCCAGTTCCCATTTTCACTCCCATCTGCATCCAGTTTCATGCAAGCACAAGATTCCTGTCATGTGGTGTGGGGACCCAGGACATCGCTCTGGCTGCCCTGGGTGATCCCAGACCCTGTCAGGGGCTCAGAGACCTTGGCACAGAGTCAAACACACCTGTGCCTTGGATTTTAGCCCATGGAAACAATTACCAACTTTGTGTGAGGATTTACAAGCCACAAGAGTTTGAGTAGAATGATAGTGAATTTGTCACAGGGTGAAAAAGGAAAATTTGTCACAGGGTGAAAAAGGTTCAAGAAGCAAGATGGAGGAATCTGGGCATGTCCTGTCCTTCTTCTTGTCCTCCATCTTCTGCTGGGATGGTGACACTTTTGGATCGGTTTAATAAAGACAGACTGTCTAACATAGGTGATGGGTATTGGAAAATTATTGTAAATAAAGTACAGGTAATTCTTAGTATAAAAAGTTAACACCACCTGTGTTAACCTTTTATACTAAGAACTACCTGTACTTAGTACCACACCTGTGTCACAACCTGCCCTGCCACAACCTGACCTGCTGGACAGATCTCAGCAGATTCTTTCTTTCTCAGAGAAAATAAACAACCGTGAAAAGCAGAACAGACAAATCTTGACTTCTTTGGTCACAGGGCTGGGAAAAAAAGACTTTCTAATACCTTGTTGTCATCTCAACCACAGAAACCTGGGAATGTGGGGGCTGTTCTAGCACATTTATCCCTTTTTTCCCAAGGCTGTCAGCTGCCTGAAGAGGGCAAACTACCTGGCTCCCTTTGACTGGAAGATCCTGTACAACCTGGGCTTGGTGCACCTCACAATGCAGCAATATGCCTCAGCCTTCCACTTCCTCAGTGCTGCCATCAACTTCCAGCCCAAGATGGCAGAGCTCTACATGCTCCTGGCAGGTATGGGATGCTCCCTGTGCATCCCTCTTGGGAACACCACAGCACAGACAGGAGGTGTGGGGTGAAGTAAAGAAACATGCCATAAAGGCTTTACTGAGGAGCTGATGCCCAGTCTCTTCTCTCTGGGGAAATAGAAGGGAAAAGTGCAGTCAGATCCAGATTAAACATTGGAAAAGACTTGACACATGTGAGACTGGGGTTGGGATGCCTGAGGAGTGGGTGTGGGTTTCCAGCACTGTATATTCTTGGGATGAAATGAGATAAACATGTCAGAAGTGACATTGTGTGGTTAGATGGGATATTGGGAAGAAATCCTTCCCTGGCACAGGGTGCCCAGGGCACCTGGGGCTGCCCCTGGATCCCTGGAAGTGTCCAAGACAGGTTGGGCAGGACTTGAAACAACCTGGGCTAGTGAGAGGTGTCCCTGTCCATAGCAGGGTTGAGACTGGATGAGCTTTAAGGTCCCTTCCAACCCATCCAGTAGGGCTAATCCTGGCAGCAGTCCTGACAACCCTGCTGTGACACCCATTTTATGACATTCACAATTGTCCTAAAAACCAGCTGCTTGTGAAACATCTCCTCCTGTGTGTATGTTTTGCTTTGGTGCAGTTGCTCTGACCAACCTTGAAGACATTGAGAATGCCAAATGTTCCTATGAGCAGGCTGTGGCCTTGGACAAGTAAGTTTTGTCAGAGCTGTCACTGGTTTGGGTTTCCTTTGCCTCCCTGCACCCCATTTCCTTTGCCTCTCACTCTATCTCAACCCTAAATGGTTTGTAGTTGGGAAATACCTTTATTCTTGTAGCTGTGACAGTGTTATAAATTTTTTTTTCTTTTTAATTTAAGTCAGCTGTGAAAAATGAGAGAGGATTTAATTTCAGAGCAACCCAGAGCTGTTTTTTGTTTTGCTGTTTGGGCAGTGAATCAGTGGTGGTGACTTTGGATGCCAGTCCTCCTTTTGGTATATTTATACACAGTGGAGCAGATTGAATAGAAGAAAACATATTTTTTTAACCCAAAGTTTGAGCACGGTGCAGAGCAGTGAGATGTCTGGGGTAAGGCCTGATCTGAATTGGGCAGAGGGAAGATTTTAGCTGGGAAAATGTGCAAGAAGTTTGTATAAAGCAAGTTAAATGACAGCTCCTTCATTAAGAACATCTGTGTTTGCAGTCTAAGTCTTAAAATCAGAGCACTTGATTTCAGACATGTTAAGCTGAACCTCAGAGTATGTCATCATTTCAGGCACAAAACCAAAATTACCTCATATTTATTAATAGTTTTGTTTCTCTCCCCAGTTTACTGTGAATATTTGCACACTTAGACCTACCAGCACTCCAGAGTCTGTCTGCAGGGGCCACACATGGTGGGAGATGGGACACCAGGGATAAATTCCTCCCTGTGAGGGTGGGCAGGCCCTGGCACAGGGTGCCCAGCGCAGCTGGGGCTGCCCCTGCATCCCTGGCAATACCCAAGGCCAGGCTGGACAGGGCTTGGAGCAGCCTGGGACAGTGGGAGGTGCCCCTGCCCATGGCACAGGGTGGCACTGGATGGGCTTTAAGGTCCTTTCCCACCCAAACCATTCCATGATTCTGTTCCTAATAATCTTTCCATGCAAAGCAAGGCAGGACAGGACCTTAAAGGCAGCTCAGACTCCTTAGTCAGGGCCTTGTGAGCAGTAAATGGGCTCTGCAGCTTTGCCCAGGTATTTGGCACTTGGGTGATGCTCCAGCTCTATGGTCTGACCAGGAAAATAAACCCTCATCAAAGCAAAAATGAATTCCCACTGCCAGGGCCTGCTGGGGGGAACATCCAGACTGTGAGGCTGAATCTGTGTCCCCACAAGTTTCCCTTGCTGGTGTGTTCTGAGCTGATGGGGATGAATGAAGGTGGTTGGTTTCCATCACCAGGAATGCTTTTGTAGTGGCCTAGGTGCCATGCTTGGGTCTGGAGTGGAACTAACTTGGAAAACTCTTTAGAAAAATGTGTTCCACTCCTGGTTCTGGCTGGTAACTGTCCTTTCTGTGGGTATTCAGCTATTGATTTTTCTCTGACTGTCATATTGCTTCTCAGCTCTTGAAGGTGGTGAAATAGCTCCATCAGGTTCAATTAATTTTAAAACTGGCTGTTCTCAGGACTGTCTGATCTCCTCAGTGTTTTGGCAGAGACAGGGAGGAGGGCTTATTCTGTGGTGGGCTCAGCATTCCAGTTTCCTGGTTAAAGGAGAAGCCATGGTTGTAAATGCAGTGAGGTTTCTTCCTTGCACTGGGATGGAGAATCACCAGGACTGGAGAGTCAGGGCCTGCAGGTTACACTTCATTTATTGCCCAGGATGGGCAGGATCCTTCCCTTCTGCATTGCTCCAGAATGGGGACCAAAAAGTGAAACAGCAAACATGCATTCACAAAACTCACTGCCAGTCCTGGTGGTATTTCAAAGTGCAAATCTACAAGACAGTGCCCACTGATTAACAACAGCTTTTAATGAACAGACATCCTGTCTGGTCAAGCAGGAGCTCTAGTGAATAAAGACACCATTAATCCATTAACACCAGCAAAAATTAATGGCAAAATAGAATTAAAACATATTTAAACCAAGGATATTCTTTATAAAACTTTTGCTGTATATGATTTATTTATTTATTTATTTATTTATTTTTGCCTCTGCCTTGGCCATGGATAGTTCCAGTTATCCCAGCCATGCTCCAGGAGAGGGCACCAGTATCTCACTCACATTTCTTGTCAACCCAGGGAGCATCAGAGCATCCCTGCCTGGCCTGGGTGCAGGGATGCTCCTGTGGGGTTCTCACAGGGAGCTGTGAGCAGGCAGAGCTGCTCCACCCACCCTGGCTGCTGAGTTTGCTGGGTCCCCAGGACGAGGTGAGAGATGAGGAATCTGACTCCATATTCTCAGAAAGCTGCTATTCTATTCTATTCTATTCTATTCTATTCTATTCTATTCTATTCTATTCTATTCTATTCTATTCTATTCTATTCTATTCTATTCTGCTATACTAAAACTATACTAAAGAAAGAGAGAGGATACATCAGAAGGTTTAACAAGAATGATAATGAAAAACTCGTGACTGACTCCTCAGAGGCCAACACAGCTGATTGGTCATTAAATTAAAACAATTCACATGAAACCAATCAAACACCCACCTGTAAACAATCTCCAGACCACATTCCAAAGCAGCAAAACAGGGAAAAGCAATCAGATAATTATTGTTTTCATTCTTTTCTGAGCCTTTTCAGCTTCCCAGGAGAATAAATCCTGGTGAAGGGATTTTTCAGAAAACATGACAGTGACACCTGGCTCTCCTGGGCAGCCCAGATGGAGAGGGTTAATGTATCCCAGTGAAGGAGATGGATTGTTTGGGAAGTGAGAGTGTGTGAGCAGTTCTGCCTTGTGAAATCTTCATTCAGGAAGGGGGCAGGAGTGTGCAGGTACCTGTGTTCACCTGTAGCAGTACCTGCAGCTGTGTGTGGTTTTGCTGGGGTAGGAGAGAGATGGGGTGAGGAAATGCAATGTAACCAGCACATTCTGTGCTCTGTCAGGGTATAAAACCCAGGAGCAGGGCTCTGTTGTGCTGCCTGCCCCACGATGAGCTGCTCTCCTGCAGACTGGGAGAGTCTGAGGTAAATCAGGGAAACATCATCTGTCTCAGTATGAAAAAGCCCCATCACTGGTGGGGCTGGGAGACAGAGAGTGCCAGGATTGCCCCCAGAGCTGGCTGTTGCAGAGGGGGAGGCAGTGATGGGGGGTTTCTGTTGGCACTGACACCTGGGGCCTTTGCAGAGCCCAGCACTGGGTCTGTCATTGGGCAGGAGGGTTCAGCCATGCTCCCAAAGCACTTTGCCAGACAGGTGTGTCCAGCTTTGCTCAGGCACACCTCAGCATTACTGCAGCCAGGATAAATATTCCCTCAGGAAATGTGATGCATCCCATGTGTCTGCTGCAGGTGCAACCCCCTCATCAACCTGAACTACGCTGTCCTGCTCTACAACCAGGGCGACAAGGAGGGGGCCCTGAGCCAGTTCCAGGAGATGGAGAGGAAGGTCACCGTGGCCAGGGAGAGCAGCACACCTGACTTCGACCCTGAGGTTTGTGCCTGGGCTCAGGAGCCACCCCAGGGCTGGCAGCAGATGAGGAGGAGGAGGTTTGACTTTGAGTCCAGTTATTAGGAGGAAATTGTGCTTGTGAGATTTCCCAGGCAGAGCGAGCGCCTGCTGAGAGCTGCTCGCTTCCTTTCTGCTCTTTGAAGCCCAGTTCTTCAATCAATACACAGCAAGACAAGATTCCCTCTTAATTAAGGCGCTGAATTAGTGGAGATGTTTCCCCCAAGCACCAAACTGTAGCCAGCTCTCCACAGATCTTTTCTTGTAGGTTTTTTTTTTGATGGAGTTGTTGAGCTTATTGTTCTCTGAAGTGTCCCTGCTTACAGTGCTCTTCTCTTTCTGTTTCTTGAGAAGATGGTGGAGATGGCCCAGAAGATGGGAGCTGCCCTGCAGGTTGGGGAGAGCCTGGTGTGGACCAAGCCTTCTAAAGAGTCCAAATCCAAGCAGAAAGCTGCTGGGTCAGGCAAGTCCAGCTCTCAGCAGCCTTTGGGCTCCAACCAGGCCCTGGGTCAAGCCATGTCCTCTGCTGCAGGGTATGGGAAAACCATGCAGCTCCCCCCAGGTATGTCTGCTCTGCTGTTCTTTCAAGTTTAGATGTGGGAGAGAAGAAAATAAATCTCTCTTCCCTTTGGAAGAGTTACAGCACCTGTGTGGGAGGGGATTGAGTGCTCACACAGCAGTGAGGGCAATATTTGGTGATAACTTTCCCAGATTTCTGAGTTCAGGAAGATGCTCTGTGTAGTGTATTTCACTCTCCTGCTTTTGCAGGGATGTGGGAGGCTGGGAAAGTTTCCCTTCCTGTCTGAGCCACAATGGGCAAGATTCCATTAGCATGAGGTTGTGATCTTGCTCTGGGAAGGAAGCAGTTTCAGCAGCCAGACCTCTTGCCTTTCTTTGCAAGAGCCCAGGAGCTGCTATGCACAGACTACTGCAGAGAAGGGAGAAGATGGATTTTTACAATTTTCCAAAGTACTTTCATCCTTTCTCTGACAATGATACTTGCAGCTGGATTGCTCCAGAGCTGCCCATCCTTGCAGGTGTTGCTGAATTTAGTGGGACTGAGGGTTCTCAGGAGGTGCTGTGAGCCTTTGGAAGCTCAGCCCATCACTGCCTGTGCTGGAACTGGGTGGGAGCATCTCCTGAGCCATTCCAAGGCTCACCTCCTCTCACCCCTCAGCTTCCAAGGAGGAATGCACTGGGGATGTTGCTCATTGTGCTGATTTTCTGTCACTCTCAGTCTTGTTGCCTGTGGGCTGAACCAGGAGAGTGGTTGTGTAATCCAGGCCTCTTTCTTTGGCATCCCCAAGGACCTGTCCCATTTCTCACACATGGAATAAACTTTCCATGCAGGGAAGACTTAGCCAGAAAATCTGAAAAATAAAACACACCAAGGGTTTAGGGTGTACCTGAAGGACTTCATCATCCAGATCAGAGAAGGGAGCTGGTTCATAACATCAGTTGGCACCCTAAATGTAAATGTAGAAACAATTTGTGTCCTGTTGTGATTTAATTCTGTAAGTAGCTGCTTTAGCTGCCTGGAAAGTCTCCCCATATTTGCTAAAGCTGTGAAGTGAAAACAACACTTTGCAGCTTGAGCATAAACCAGCTTCAGTGGAAATGGAAGTGGCACTTCCCTGTGAGGGGGTGAGGCCCTGGCACAGGGTGCCCACAGCAGCTGGAGCTGCCCCTGGATCCCTGGCAGTGCCCAAGGCCAGGCTGGACAGGGCTGGGAGCAATCTGGGATAGTTGGAGCTGTCCCTGCCCATGGCAGGAGGTGGAATGAGATGATCTTGAAGGTCCTTCTCAACCCAAACCATTCTGAGATTCATTATTCTAGAAAATGTTTTTCCTTCCAGGGCATGAGTTAATTCCTACATTTGTACTGAATTCTGACTGTACCTGAGCTTCCTTTCAGCAGGATTTCAGGCACTGTCAAGTCTGGATAACTCAGTGTCAATAAACCACTGGTAGGCAGAAGGAATCTGAGGGTAAATAAAAGCTGTGATTGTTTTGCACCTCTGCTGCTGAGAAGGACATAAAGAGCAGACATAGGCACAGAGTAACTTTAACTGTGTTTTCTCCCCAGGTGCTGCAACACCAGCTCTGCCAAAGAAGCCTCCCTCCCTGCCTCTGGAGCCAGAACAGGAGCAGCACTCAGAAACGAGCCCTGAGGAGAACCCAGCTCCCACAGGGGACGAGGAGCAGGGCAAGGAGAAGCACCAGAGCCAGGAGGCAGCAGAGTAGGGCAGCTCTGGGCAGCACAGGCAGTGCAGGAGCCTCTCCAGGGCTGCCTGGGACTGGGGAAAGGGCCCTGCCCCACCCTGCCCCATGGTGGCTTCTCCCCACTGCCTGTCAGTCTGGATGGAGCTGTTTCCTGTCAGTGATTTCAGCTTGTGGCTCTGCCTTGTTCCAAGGAGTCACTGCAGTGACCAGAGGTGTGTGTAGCTACTCTTAGTGCAGTCACCACTCACCACCCAGCTCTCCCCAGGCTGGGTGTGAGTCCTCCAGAAGGACCCTTAGCAAAGCCAGCAGTAGTGATTTAGGATCCTGGGTGGTGAGGAGAATCAAACCCTCCCAGTGGCTGAGCTGGTGAGCAGCTTTGCATAAAGAACCAGTAAACTGAAGCTTCAGGGCTCTGTGTTTGCTGGTGAAGCTCCCCAGCTGTTTGACACTTTATTTCCTGCTGTTAGTTCTGCACTCTTGGACTGTGTCCCTCCCTAATTGTCAGCCCAGGAGAGGAAGGTTACTCATGGGAACATCCTGGAGGCAGCAGTGTCCAGGCAGCATGAGCAGGGCTCTGGGTACATCCCAGCCTTCAGCTGGGCTTGGTGGTTTGTTGCTCTTATCCAAAAGGCATTGATGCATCTTCAGAGCCCAGCCAGGAGCTGGAGTGCTCCCCTGTTCCCTGGAGAACACTGAAAGAGTAGAACCCCTCACTTTCCCCTGGGTTCTGATAGCCCAAACTGACTGCTTATCTTAAATGTGGCTTTTTGTTCCTCTCAGGTGCCCTTTCTGCTGGGTTTTGTGTCAGTTCAGCCCCAGGGCAGCACTTCTGTAAGGATTCCCTCCTGCCAGGAGTTAAACAGAATTTTTTTGCAGAGCATTGGCAATTTGAAACAAACCAGACAAGACACAGTGTCAGGCAGGTACAGTGCAGAGATTTTTATTCACATTTAACTTCTTACACTGAAAGTCCCTGCAGCCTAACAGAGTGCCTGGGAAGAAGAGGTGAGGATTGAAGAACAGGGGTGGGCAGGGGCTCCGAATTCTTCATTTCAGCCCCAAAACTTGAATTCAAGGCAGATTTTTGTCCTATGATGCTTTGATGGGATAAGTGTCACACAGGGAGCACATACTGCACTTGGAGGTACTGTGAAGGGATTTATTTTAAATATATATTTTGTGAAAAGCTTATGGAACAGTGAACCAATTCTTCTATGAAATGAAGCAGTAACACCTTCTTTTTTCCTGGGAACTTCATGTCTAGGGGAGCATTTTTAAATATGTAATTCCAGTTGGATAATAAATAGAGCTGCAGTTGCTGTCCTGTCCCCTCTCCTCCCCTGGGCATGGTGATGGTGGCATTTGCATGCAGTGAATTTCTGGGATCATTCTGGAGAGCATTTTTGTGCTAATGGTAATGAGGCTGGACTGCCCTTTCAGCTGGAATTGGGCAAGGGACTCTTCAGCAGGACTGCACTGAGGCATTTAGGGATTTTGGAAATCACACCTTATGTTCCAAAACCTGTTTCTGGCATCAGCCATAATTCTAATCCCCTATTTTCTCCCCCTTAACTGGAAAGAATCATGAGCTTAATTTCGAGGGAAGCAGAAACCATCTGCTTTAGGACTTTTCTTCCCCTTTTTAGGGAAAGGTCTGTGATGAACAGGGTAAAGCAGAGCTCACAAGGTATTTTGCATCTTGGCTTCTGCACAGGAAACAAAAGTCATTCAAACATCAATGCCTGAGTGGCAAGACCTTTTTCCAGCCAAAAGTAATGATCTGTCTATCCAGCAACATGTGTTCAACCCAAAAAAATGTGGTGTTGAGGTCCCTGAGGCAACTGGATGCTGATTTATGCTACAGGCAGTATTAGTGGCTACATGCTGTGCTCCTGTGCTTAGTTGTGACTGAGCAAGGTGGATGTGGGGGCCTTAAAGCTGTTGAGAATTTAGATTTCCCAGCTGGGGAGTGGGTTTCAGTTGGCAAAGCCTCTTCTGCAGAGACAGACTCGGTGCTGAATGAGGGAAAGCTTTGCTAAAATAATAAGCTCCACACAGAAATGCATTCAAAAAGAGCCCATGTTGTAACAAGTACTCCATCTGCCAAGACTTTTCTAGAAGAGAAAACCCAGTTCTGCTACAAGGAAAGCTTTACCACTCCCTCAAACCACACTGCTCCAAAAAATCTGTGTTTTTAATGGAAGACACAGGTGGGATTTGAGCCCAGTTTTACCCAGTCTGGACCAAGGGGAAGCTTTCCTGAGAAATTCACAGGGGAGGTTTCCAGGTTTTGTTTTCCATTGCCTCCCCTTGCATTTAAATGGGATAATTGCTGCCATCATTTGTGTTCCTCGGCTGCTGGGAGCTCTGCTGAGCACAGGCTGATGCCAGGCTGTTGGAACAGAGCTCCTGGCACAGCAGGGAATGGCCATGTGCTGCTTGCAACCTGCACCTCTCCTTTCCTGAGGGAACATCCTCCCACCAGAGCCTGGATCAGTGACTCCCTGAGAACCCTGCCTGGATCCAGCTGAGATACCAGAGTGAAAGAGGAGAACTTCATCCAACATCTCCAAGAGGTAAAACCAGCATTCCTGCCTCTGAAATCCAAGTTTTATTGCCAAGGTTACTCAGACCCAGTATTTTCCTCTGCTTTTCTCCTGTTCTGCCCAACACACTGATTTCCTTAGCCCAGGAATAGCAAGGCAGCAATTGTGTGACACAAATCTGTGCCAGGGCTGCTCTGGACAGATGGCACAGAGACAATAATGGCACAGAGACACTTGAGCTGTTCACTCACTCACAACCCTCAGCTTTCACCTAAGCTGCAAGCTCCAAAAGAACTCCCAACCAACAGTTTAGGATAACTGGAAATTGAGTTCTGTTGTACCATTTCACAGAACTGCCCCATTATTTAACTCTTTGCTCAGGACATGGTTGGAAAAGTCACCCTGTGGCACAAAACCCCTGATAATTCAGTGTATCATTACAGAATAAATAGTGAAAAAAGAACCCAAGCACAACTGCTGATGGTTTTCCACTGGGTTTTGGGATGGATTTAGTGCTCTGCTGCATCCCAGGCTTTGGATTCCAGTGGCTAATGAGTTGAGCTGAGCTCTAAAACATCCAGCACAAAGCAGTTAATGAGGTCTTTGCTAAAGGCTGAGGAAGAACATTTCAGCACCAGTTCTGTAAATGAACTTGGGAAGGGAGGTCAGACTTGACTGGATCTCACACATCCCAACAGGAGATACCCAGGAAACAAAAGAAAATCAAGTAATTCTGAGTAATGCTGAGAAACTCCCCTGGAGAGGAACAGAGGTAAAGAGCCTTTAAAGTGGCCAGAGTTGGGTTTGGGATTGGCTCTTCCATGGCACAGCCCCAAGGGCACAGGGAGAAGGAACGTGTCCTTTGAGATCTGCCAGGCCCCTGGGATTCACACCTCCAAATAATCCAGCACTTGACCCTCAGCAAGTGCCATACACAGAAAACATGGAAGAATGCTAATTTTGGATCATGGATAAGGCAAATAAACCCAAGCCAAGGTGGCTGCAGGAACACACAAGTGAAAATACCATGGAGAGCTGTCACAGTGCTGAGCTCTGCTGCTGCATCTCCAGCAGAATCTGTGTGAATAAATATTTCCATTGCAAACCCTGCTCCAGGAGTGAGGCTGGCTGAGGTTTGAGCCATCCATCACTGAGGATTTCAAGGTACAAGTAACACAGGAGAACAAACAGAATTTGTAGAGACAGAGGATGAGGGGGAACAAGGTCAGCTCAAGCCTGGTTTTGAAGCTTTGGTATTTCTGCAGCTGTTGAAGCAGCTTTTCTTTGTTGTCACTACTGTAGCTGTGCAGAGGTGTGAGACTGCAAGTCCAGGGGAAGCATTTCAGCAGCTCTGTCATTAATTTGGGAAGGCAGAAGGAAGTTAAGCACATCATGTTCACAGCATGTGAAACAAAGCAAAGGCTGCTGGGCCCCTCCATTCAATTCAGATTTATTACCATATAGATTGTTCCACAACTTAATCAGGGATCCCACTGGCACAGCTGATGAACAGGTCATGGTGGTTAAGGATTCTCTTTGGGAAGTGACTTTGGGTGCAGATGAGCTCCATGTGCCTGATAAAACAGATTTGGGTAGAGCAGCAGCCTGGCCATCCCCAGCTGCTGAGACTCCCCATGCCAGGTGTTCCCAGCACTCCCAGAATGGGCTGCAGCAGAAATGTTTACCTGTGAGGAGCAGCAGGAAGAAGGAGCTAACAATAACGATATTAATTGAGCTTTTTGGCCCAGATGATTCCTAAGGAGTAAGCTCCTTTTTAATGATTCTTTGCAGCAGTTACTGACTCAGATTATAAAAGCTAATTTTAGCCTCTCATGTTCCTGATCAGTGCAAGCACAGCTGACCCTGGCACAAGGTCTGTATGAGCAGTCACACGTTTTTAGGTGGCCCTAAGGAATGTCAGTCCCATCAGCCTCACATCCCTGGAAGTGTTTTAGCAAGAAAGAAGTGAAATCCAGCAGCAGGGCCATTGCTGGTGACAGCTTGTGTGTATTTAGTTTAGTTTTGTTTCCAGGTCCAGAATGCACAGTACAAGCCAAGGATCAGTTTCCAGCTGGCACATCCATGGCCTTTGGTGGCCCTAGGAGTGAGTGGAGTGCCAAAAGGCCCACCATCCCACCATTAGCAAAACTGCCTTGCTAATGGCCTTAGACCTCCAAGTGAGCCAAAAAGAGAGGATCTTTGCATTTATTTTCAGTTTTGGAAGACTAAAGCAGAACTCCTGTGCTACAGTTTATAAATTATAATAATAATAATAGTAGTAATAATCATCTTCATAAAAAAATCATCTGGGCAGAAATGCCTCAAGTCTTAGGAAGATCCTGCACCTGGATAAAATGCTGACACTGAAGGGAAGCTCAAGGTGGGCTGAGCTGCAGGAAAACACAGCACTGACTGTACTTGAGAACACTGCTCAGGGGGAAAGCTGAATGCACATGACAGACAGCATTGTGTGCTGAGTCAGTGCAAGTACAGCAGCTGCCAATTTGCATCCTTGCAGAGCAGCCAGGATGGCTTTTCCCAACAGAGAACACCACTGACAGCAGCCTGACAGTGTTATTGCAACAGATCACTCCACCCTGAGTGACACAGACTCTCCTCCCTCCATTCAGGTGCAAAGACTGACCTGGAACAACCTCTGCAAGCTCTGCTAAGGCACAGGCTTGCCCAGACAGGCTGATTGCACTTAACCCAGTTCTACTGAGAACTGGCTTGAGAGCTGTGCAAACACACTCCAGGTTCCTCAAGTGGCCAGAGACAAAACCATGCTGGTGCTCTGCAATTCTTAGTGTGTGACTGTGAAAAGGTAAAAAAATAGAAGCAAAGTATTTAACAAGGACACATGATTCTGCTTTTTTAATTTCACAGGCCAGAGCAAAGAAACTATCAGTGACCTAGTCAAAAAAATCCCAACATCAAACCCTAAAAAGGCCACCTCACTTCAGTCTTACCTGGAAAATGCTGTTGCAGCTTTTGAGCTTCCAGAGGGACCCTCCCTGATACATTAACCTTTCCTAATAGAGGGCAGGGAGACTGAAGAATTTGGCACAACCATTCTCAAACACCCAAAAATGAGTCTCCAGCACTCAAGAGCTTTTCTGTAACACACCATTAGCAGAGTACAGCAAACACAGGGAATGGTTTGGGGTTCCCTGGCAGGGAAACAGAGCTGTCCCCCAAACAGAAAACCTGATTATCTTCGCTCCTTGTTTCCTAAAAACTAAGCACAGGCTGCTCATGTGGAACACCCTTAGTCACAGATGTCCAGGATCACCTGTGCAGCCTGGAGTAGGTTCAGTCTGTGTCATTTGGGACCGTGGCTCCCTCTGGGGCTGGGCACACAGAGAGGTGATTGCACCAGGCAGTAACTCCATCCTCACCCCAAGGAAGGTTTGCAAAGTGCTGGGAGGAGATAACCCACAAGCCTTTTATTTTGAATTTACCAGAGAGGCAGGGCTGGGCACTGCTGTGCTCCCCCTGGGATCCAGGGGCAGGAAATTCTCCTGCTGCTGCACTTTGCAGCACTACCAGAAAAGATCCACACTGAGCTACGAGCAGCAAACTTTGCCAGCCAGGGATTTTGGTCTTTGTGTCCCTCCTCCTTAAGACAAAGCCAGTTTTCACATTAAATATTAAAACCTTTGCACCTGACCTGCACGTGAAGCGCTCGAGTCACTGCTGAGTGACTGGAATGTAGCTGACAGTTTATACCTGGAATTATTCTTTGGCTCTTTGACAGTTATACCCAGAAAACACACCACACCCTGCTTCTGTTCCTATACCACCACTGCTTCAAATGCCAATCCACGGCTCTCAGACACCGTGCAGTGCTGGAGAAGAAGGAGGCTCCTGGTTTGCTACTGAGGATACGCTTCAGAGTAGAGCAGTCCCTCGGCTGAGATGGCGTCCCCCAGCCCCACGGTCCGCACGGGATCCTTGCACACCAGCACAGGGGTGAAGTGGAAGGAGATGCCTTCCCTGTGCCACTGCACCACGGGCTCGTCTGGATTGAGGGAGATTTTGGATGGTGCCTCCGTGTGGGAGGTGACGAACTCTAGGGGAGCTTTGAGGAAGACCTTGGTGGTGTCGATGGTGTCGGTGGCACAGGCCTGGGTGCCCGCAGCCCTGGCCCCAGCTGCCACTGCTGCTGCCTGGTTGCCCCAGTGGCCGTCCACGGTGACCAGGATGTGGTAGGCCAGCGTGTGGAAGTGGATGCGGGTCAGGTCCGAGGCCCGTTCCGCCGTCTTGCCGTGCTCCTTCAGGATCCAGAAGAGGATGTCACTGACCACCCCCACGTCGGGAATGCCGCTCCAGGAGGCCAGCGAGGCGTGGGGACCAGAGGCAGACTGGGTGAGGAACAGCAGCTCCTGCTCGTTCAGCCCGATGGAGTTGACCAGGGGAAAGACCTGCTAACAGAAACAGGGCCAGCACGTTTGCCTTCAGGAACAGAGTCACACCTGGGACTCCTTGCAGTGCCCTGTTGCTGGCTCAGCAGAAGCAGCACCCAGCTTCCCAGTCACTGCACTTCCACGAGTTGGCAAGAATTACTTAGCCAAGAAAACATTCCATTTGGTGCAATTAATTTTCCAGAGAGTAAAGAATAACAACACATCAGCTCCACATAAAACATAACACTGAGATCAGAGCTGTGTCAAGCCAAACAAGGAACCACCAGGAAAGAAAGTCAATTTCTTTGCAGAATTTCAAATTATAAACTCAGCTCAAATTCATTCCTCGGTTCATCTTCCAATGTATAGTCCAAATGTTGAGTTTTGATTTCTATATTCATGCACTGTGATACTGAAGTGAAAAGAGCACATCCTTTCATTTTCCTTACCTGATGCACAATGTTGCTCATAAAATCCTGATCAGTCATACTGGCCAGCTCCAGGTGTATGGGAATGTCAGTTGGGATATCAGAGATGGAGGCCACAGCCTACAGGAAAAAGGAAAAAACAACCTTAGAAGACATATTTATTAAGAAGAAGAAAAAGGGTTGTGACTCAAGATACACATCCTTTAATCTCCCTGTGTGTGGATATAAACAATTCAATGGGATGTCTGACCTGTGTATGTACTGCTAAGGAGAGGAAATAAAACAACTTCTAGTTTGCAGAATCCCAGGGCAGGAAAACTATCTAGCCTTAATGTCTAGATAGTTTTCTAGATAAGTCTAGATATGCTGGAGCATATCTAGCCTTAATATGCTCCAGCTCAGAATCTTTCTAATGGATTAATTCCAAGAACCTCACAAATCTGAAGCAGCTGCAGAGGAGCTGATCCCAGAACGTGAAAAATGCCAAAGCCTTGCATCAGGACAAGCCCTCAGCTGTAAAACAGGTGGCACAACACAGGTGCTCTTTAAGGAATGCAGGTGTTGATTATAACCTGGACCATCTGTGTCCAGCACAGAAAAAGCCTGGTTTAGCTGCTAGATAAGCCCAGTAACCACATCAACACCCTCCAGCCAGGTAACCAGCCTTTCTTTTCCCTAGACGAGCCACAGAATCCAAGAAGAGACAGTGTTACATGGTTAGACTTCAGCCATTCCTGCAGCTCCCACTCTCCTTTTGGCAGTCAGTACTGGGATCTGTGGGAGCTCTGAAGGCACAGCCTTCCTACACCTTCAAACCTGGGGAAACAAAAAACACCCGCAGGGGAACTGACGGAAATCCAGGGATTCAGTATCTCACCTCCATGAGTCGCCTCTGTCTCATCTCCTTGCTCTGCCCTTCCATCATGTGAAGTCCTGAAAGCACCACCAGGTCAGGCTGGAACTCATCCAGGCTGGACACAAACACCTCCAGCATGTTCAGGGCGCCGTTGGACAGATCGTGCGAGAAGATGAAGCGGTTGGCAGCGGGTGCCCTCACCCGGCCCCACTGCTCACCTGGGGTGGGCAAACAGCACCAAGTGTGTGTGAACTGCTTTGTTCCTGGGCAAAATCACAAATTCAATGGGTTCCATCAGCAGCAAGAAAAGCCATTTTAGCTTTTAGAGCTGTTTTAACCTTCATTACGTGAAGGTTACCCTGAATTTCATCAGCAGTTACCAGCAATTCATTACCCTGAGTTTCATCAGATTTAACGTGGTTAAATCTCTGTTTTCAGGGAGCATTGTAGTGTTTATGAAGGTTCAGAATGACACCCCTCAGGCTGTGCACCAATCTTAGTGATGTTCAGGGGTACCACTGAACACCTGCTCCGTTGTACCTGCTTGATATTCCAAGATAAGATGGAATTCATCTCTTTCCTGCATGGATTCAGGTGGTACAACCACATTGTCATCAAGTAGTTCATGGAGTTTGGGACCAACTGGGCCACAAAGGAGGATCTAGAAAACAAGGAAAAACAGAGTTTCCCTTGCCATGTCCCTTGCCAAAATTTAAGCATCACCTACACAACTGATTTTAAAAAGTTAATAATTCAATTTTTAAAAATCAGCTTGGAAGTCCAACCATATATTCCACCAGCAGAACCTAAGAAATAACTGCAAAATCCCCAAAATCTACATAGAAGTAACATGAGACAAGCAAATTAAAGAACTCAAGCAAATGGCATGAGATGTCTGGAACATGTGTGTACCTTCAGGTCTGGGTTTGTTGCAAGCTTCTGCCCGATGAGAGCAGCATTTCCTCCCACGTAAAGCTGTAAAACAAACAGAGCTGGGTGTGGGCATCCCCTTGCTTTGGGACCTTTAAACACATTTAGGCCTCAGCACAGGCTGGAGATTTTGGCTTTTTAGAACAAGGTTCAGCAGTACCCAAGTACTAAAGGTTGTTGGGGCTGAAGGCAAAATGATCTTACAATTCTCTCCACAAGCTGAGCATTCTTTATTTTTAATCTAAATATTCACCTTCAGGTAATAGCCATGTAGAAATCAATTAATCCCCAACACTGACAGCACTGTAAAAACCGACTCATTCAGCACATAAACAGCCCTTGCTCCTGTGCAACCTCTCTGTGGCTAAAGCCCTGTGGGTTTTTAGCAAGGCTGACAAGGAATCATTTAAATCTGCAGCAATTCCTCCTCCAGTTTGAGGCTCAGTTTAAACCTGGTGCCTGTGCCCATGTGAAAGGAACTGTGGAAGTTTCTTCAGTAGTAAAGGTCAAACTTTCCAGTTAAACTCTGATTTGAGCTTGAAAAGCAGTGAATATGGGTTGTCCTGAGGGTCACAGGTGCTCAGAGGAAGCCATGGAGAAGATCCAAGGGCTGCTCTGGAGCCAGGCTGGGAGAGCTGGGGGTGCTCACCTGGACAAGAGAAGGCTCCAGGGAGAGCTCAGAGCCCCTGCCAGGGCCTGAAAGGGCTCCAGGAGAGCTGGAGAGGGACTGGGGACACGGGATGGAGGGACAGGACACAGGGAGTGGCTCCCACTGCCAGAGGGCAGGGATGGATGGGATATTGGGAAGGAATTCTTTCCTGTGAGGGTGGGTAGGCCCTGGCACAGGGTGCCCAGAGCAGCTGTGGCTGCCCCTGGATCCCAAGGTGAGGTTGGACAGGGCTTGGAGCACCCTGGGCTCTAGTGGAAGGTGTCCCTGCCCATGTGTGGCACTGGATGGGCTTTGAGTTCCCTTCCAACCCAAACCACTCCTGGCTTCTCTCACAGAAAACAGGCCATACAGCTAAAAATCAGGCAACTCCTCACACTCCCAGCCTCTTTTACATTCTCAGCCCCATGTGGCTCCCAAGAGACATCTCTGACATTTCAGTTTGGGAATGTCAGCAGGGGAGAAACCATTGAACCCCCCCCTCATTTACAGCGGGGACAGAATCCCAGGAAAAACCATGAACACAACTCCAGCTACACCACAAGCTTCTTCCTCAATGATTTGCTCTCCAGAGGGAGAATGAAGGCCAGCAGTGCCAAGGCAGTCAGGAAGAGGATTCCCAAGGATCCCCAGGATTCCCTGGCTGCAGACCCACCTGAGCTGCGGGGTGCTCCGAGGCTGCGCGCGCAATGTCCTGGAAGGCCTCGGCGTCGCTGAAGAAGCGCTCGGCAGCCGCCCCTCTCTCCATGAAATGGGCAAAAGCCTCCTTCAGGTCCTGCCCAGAGTTCAGCACTGCATGGTCCTTCCCATCACTGGGCTCCAGCCCCAGAGCCTCCAGCAGCTTCACCCCAGACAGAACCACGTCCACGCAGGCGTTGACGCTGGGAGAGAGAAAGAAAGAACAGGCGTCCTGGGAAAAGCAGCCAGACCTCAGGGCACCTGGCAGGGCAGGGAGGTCACATCCCTGACTCTGCAGGGGGAGAAGAACCAGCCAAAGGGAAAAAAGGCACAGCAATTTCCTGAAATTCTCTCCTAAAGCTTTTCCTGCCTGACTGGCTTTTACTGTGCTCAGGGAGGGATTTCTAACTTTCTGCTCCATGAAAACAAGGAAAGCTGTGTGCTCCAAAGGTGGTTGAGTATGTTACAACACAGGTTCTACTTCATTTCCTGCCTTGGGCTTGCTTAAAAACAACAGGAATAGTAACAGTGGCATTTTAAATTCTTAAAAGCTTCTAATACCCATGTATTTTGGGTTTAAAATGTGCATGTGATTCACAACTGCATGTTAGAAACAAAACTGAAAGCGTTTAAGTCAGCTAGATCTGCCTCTGGAGTTTCAACTACTGCTAATAACAGCCAACCCACACACAACTCCCCACACAGGCTGGCTCTGTTTAGAGAAAGTCAAGAGAGCAATTTGTCAGTTGAAATATTTGAAAATGAGTTTCCAAAGGATCATCCCAACCTTACAGAAACAGCATGCTGTGGAAACAGGGGAAAAATCCTGCAATTGTAAGGGAGGGATAAGAACTGTTTCAGTAGATGCAGTTTTTTTTGGAAAGTCTAACTTCCAGTCCCCATGTCTCATTGATTCAATCACAGTCTAATTCAGACTACAGGACAGGAAGGAGACTTAGTGGCAGGAACCAGAACCCCAGAAGACAATTTAGAAACACTTGCCCTTGTCTCACTCTGTGGTTTCAGAGCAATAACAACAAATAGGAAATACTTCCTGAGATAACCCCAGCAACTGCACAGAGATGCAATTGAAACACCTTCTGTAGCTGCTGTGAAGTGCCATTTCTGTTCCTGTGGCCCACATTTCCCTGACAGGGAGCCAAAACATCAATCAAACTAGTGCAGGATGCCCAAGTTTCTCCACATGTCCCCCCAGGACACTCCAAGGGCCAGTTCCTGCTCCCTGGCAGTGAGGAGTGCTCAGCACTCAGCATTCCCTGGCAGTGACCTCCCAGGAGTCACATTAGGGCTGCATCACACAAAATAAAGGACATGAAAAACCCTGAGGCTTTCCATTCCACAAGGTAACCAACCCAGAAATCCTCTGGATGTGCATCACCTGCTACACCAAGGACACAGAAATTCCCAAGCATCGCAGAGAAAAGAAACCCTAAATTCAAGCAGCATTTTAGCCCCAAATTTATGTTTTAATGAATCACTACAGATCCAAGGGGATAACACTAAGTCATATTCCTCTGCTAACACAGAGCCACACAGCCATGGACATGGATAACTCCTTCCAGCATCCAAAGAATGATTCTTCCAGTCACAGTCAAGTTACCTGCCATGTCCATATATTTAAAAGAAAGTGAGTCAAGCGCTAAATATAAGATCAATGTGACATTCCTGAACTTTCCCCTTGTTCTCTTCCTACTTTAAAAAGAGAAAGGGTGTTGAATTTCCCTGAGCTCAACATCCATTGCCTTCCCTGTCCCTTCCCTCCTTATCTCTCTCCAGCTGTGTCTGGACTCAGTTACCTCTCTCCAAAGAAAGGAGTAAAGCCTTTCTCCACTTTATAACTTGTCTCTGGTACCTATTTATTGCCAGCCTGTGCTGGCTGGACCAGCAGCTCCAACTGACCTGAACCTCAGACTGTACACAAAGTTGTTTTAGAGACAATCAAGCTAGGAATAGGGCTCCAAGAGGGCCAGAGCCCAGCTTAAATCCCCACTACAGGAGTGTTCAGCATCATTGATCCCCTCAGCCAACATCCAACTCCGACTGAGCAGCACTGCCAGAGGTGCTGCACTCACATCCAGTTCTTTTTCATGGAATCACAGAATGGTTTGGGTGGGAAGGGACCTTCAAGGTCATCTGGCTCCATCCCCTGCCATGGGCAGGGACACCTTCCACTATCCCAGGCTGCTCCAAGCCCCCTTCACCTTGGGCACTGCCAGGGATGCAGGGGCAGCCACAGCTGCTCTGGGCACCCTGTGCCAGGGCCTCACCACCTCACAGGGAAGAATTCCTTCCCAATATCCCATCCATCCCTGCCCAATGGCAGTGGGAAGCCATTCCCTGTGTGCTGTCCCTCCATCCCTTGTCCCCAGTCCCTCCCCAGCTCTCCTGGAGCCCTTTCAGGCCCTGCCAGGGGCTCTGAGGTTTCCCTGGAGCTTCTCCTGTCCAGGTGAGCACCCCCAACTTTCCCAGCCTGACTCCCCAGCAGAGGGGCTCCTCAGAGCATTTCCATGGTCTCCTCTAAATTTGCTCCAGCAACTCCATATCCTGATGTTGGGGAGCCCAGAGCTGGAAGCAGCTCTGCAGGTGCGGTGTCACCTGGGCGGCACAGACAGATCCCAGGTACGGGATCCATCCCCCTGCCCGCCGGGGCCGCAGCACATCCGTACCCGCACATTCCGTACCCGCACACGTGGGCACCGGGACGCGCATCCCGGCCCAGGCGCGCTCCCGCCCCGCCGCCAGGGGCGCTCCCCGCGCGCTCCCGCACCTACCCGACGGCGACGCGCGCCCAGCCGCGCGCGGGGCGGACAATGGCCGCCTGCCAGGCCGCCACCGTGCGCGCCTCCAGCGAGCGGGCGCGGCGCAGCGTCCCCAGCAGCGAGGCCGAGAGCTGCCGCAGGGCCGCGGGGGGCAGCTCGGGGCCCAGCACGCACAGGTAGCCCAACGCCAGGGCCAGCAGGCCCACGCACACCGACCGCTGCCACATCGCGCCGGGCGCGCTCCGCTGCTCCTCCTCCTCCCCCGCCGCCGCGGCTGAGGCGGGGCGCCGCCGGCGGGGGCCTCGTTACGCCGCCTCCGTAGCGCCCCGCCCCCGCCGGCCGGCGGATGGCGTAAATCTGTTCGGGAATCCCGGCGCGCTGTCCCTTCTACGCAATCTGCGTGCGACTCGGCCGTGCGGTTGCGCTACTTGCGTAAATTAGTATGGGAATAGTGCCCCTCTCTGCGAAACTTGCGTGCGGCCGGTAATGCCGCTACGTCACCTGCGTAACTCGGTACGAGAATAGCATAGGCGGCAGCGGGCGGCGCGTTGTGAGGGGAGATGGCGGGACAGAGGCTCCCTCACGGCACTGCCGGGCCGAGCCCTCCGGAAACGGGCCGAGCTCTCAGGTAGCCGGGATGAGGAGCCCGCGGTGAGCACTGCCCTGGTGCTGGGGCCTTCGGTAGCGCTGAGCTGATGCCTGCACTCTCCTATGTACGTGGTACTGCTGGCCACCCCCTCCCCAGGGTTCCTCCTCACGGTGCCGTTATTTCTTTGTTCCCCAACACCTTTGTGGGTCTTTTTTGTATTTCCACTCTGCCCCAACAGCGCAGTGCCTGTAGTCCCACACCTCCTCTGCCCTGTCTCACACCAAAGTTTCTCTAAAGGCTCGCATCCATCAACCCGGTCACTGTCTGATAAACAACTCTAATATAATTTTTTTTTTTTTTTTTTTTTTTTTTTTTTTTTTTTTTTTTTTTTTTGTGGAAAAGTTCCTGGTCTGTCTCGGTTTCGTGCCTTCCCCAGGGTGCGGTGGCCTCATTAGAGCTGCCCACAGCCCTGAGGGCGCCGGCGCTGGGAGCGGGACTGGGAACGCCCTTCGCTGCCTGGTGCGTCCCTCAGAGAGATGCCCTAGTGAGCAAGAAGGGAGGTTTCCCTTTCTAATGAAAGGGAGTTTTTCTGGGCTTCTTTAGAAATCGCAAGAGCGTTCACTCAGAGACTTCTGACAAAATTTGCAAGAGTTTGACAACTGTGTGCCACAGCGCGTTGGCTGAGGCAGCCGATAATTTCCTTATTCAGTTCTGTGTTGTGAGTGATTGTCATCTCCTCAGACTCTGACAAAGCAAGCAGTAAAGGAGATAGATTAGTGAAAGGCTTTTTTGCTGATTTTTCTTTCTTTTTAGGATGGTATTTAGTCAGCATCCATGCCATGGATTCATGTCTGGCCCTCATGGCTCATTGGCTGCCCATCAGGTTCCCTTTCTTCCTAGACATTGCCATAAAGGACATCCTCATTTATTTATGTATTCTCTCTCTCTGAAATTATTCCTCAGAGCTTTGGGGGTGCAAAGATGGGCAGGCCAGGTGGATGGTGCAGGCTGGAATTGCTGGTAAAGGAGAGAGTGAGAACCTCCTCACCTGACAGCTGATGGTGACCAGGGGCATGGCTGGGATTGTGAGCCTAAAGCGATAATATAATGATCTTAAAAAGCAGAATTGTGAAGACAAACTAGAGGCCTTTCTGCCTTCCCTATTTTTCAACAGATCCTTCATGCACTTCTTTATCCTCAAATACTTCCTGCCATAGCAGCCCTTCACAGAGTGATAAGCTTTTCTGCTCAGACCCTGTTCAGCTCACCAGAGTTGCTTGGTTAAGGTGTAACTCCCCTTTTCCTTTGCTCAGGTGCTCTTTGGTTTTTGTCAGCAGCATTTTCATTTGAGCTTTTTCATTTGAGCAGATTTAATCATTTCCCCTTCAGTGCTTTCCTGGCAGATGTTTGATCGGTGTGTGTTTATGAAATCTCGCTGGTTTCACACTCCCTGGGGGAGAGGCCTGTGAGGCTCTCACGGTTACAAACAGCTCTCCAGCCCAGGCAGGCAGAGACAGCAGAGTACATACCTGCCCCAAAACCCTGCTGCAATGAGGGCTTCACCTGTGGGACCAGGGGTATTTATAGCCTTGTCACAGAACATCATAATTAGATGTGCCCACGGGGCAGCCTCAGCCCAGAGCGTTTCACTGCTTGGGGACCCCATTATTAGTCCCATGTCAGGGTGTGGCTGTGAGCAGCCATCTGACACAGCTGCACTTTGGGGAATTAAGGCACAATTCACAACTGGGGTGATGGGTTTGTCACGTGGTGCTGATGCAGTTGCTGCCCTGAAGAGTAAAGCTTGGGTTTCTTTTTCTGCAGATGCAGTTTCCACATCGATGCAATGGATGCTGCTGAGAAGGAACCACCTCAGTTTGATCTTTGTGAACTGCTGCTGCTCAGCCTCCATGGACAGTTCTGGCAGTGCACTTGAATAAGGCTGCAAAGGTAATTGTGTGATTCACTTTACAATCTGCCAACAAAAATAAGAGGTCTATAAGAAGACAAGTTCTCTCAGAGAACCTGTTCAGTTAAAGAGCTAAACACCCATTTCTTGGTCAACATTTATTTTTTTAAGCCAGTGGAGATCTTGATTTGCCTCAAGCAGCAAAATTAGAGGTGAAAATGTTGGCTGAGAACTGAAGTCCAGGTCCTTGTTGCCTGCCCTTGAGTTACCCCATGAATTCCAGTTAGAGGTAACAGAGAGGGACACAGGGCTGTTGCATTCATATGAGCTAACTCAGACTGAATAAAAAGTATTGATTAAATACCTGTTTAATTATGGAAATAGCAAGCTGATTGCCTCTGGGTCACTGCTATGTGTGATTTCAAAGAGTTGAAACTGATCTCAATGAATTTTCACTGGGATACTTTTATTAAAAGCACGAGAAGGGTAAGATTTAAAATATTTTTCAGGATGGAAAGAGTTAAAATTTAATGTCAACAGTTTCCTTCATTTCTTTTCCCTGGTGTTATGAAGTTGCTTGTACAAGAAATCTTTTTCTTGACAGCTTTTTGGTGTAAGCTGCTTGTGAGTTGGGGGGGTGGTAGAAGGACAGTGGTTTTAATCAGTGTTCAGTTATTGGAAATGAAACTTGTTCCCTTTAGGAAAAAAATAAAAAAAAACAGAAAAGGTGAGGAAAAAAGAGAAAAGGTGGAAAACCCCCTTTTTCTGCAGGAAGCAGACAAAGGATGTGATTCTTGCTTGTTTGAAGATTAGCTCTGGAGAGCTGCACTGTGGCACCTGTTCTCAGGCCACTCAGAGCTGACAGACCTGTCTGTGTGAGCTTTGGACCTCACTGAATTTGCTTTTCAGACCATGGCCTTGGAGAAATGAGGCTTTGCCAGACCCTCATTAGGCAGGAGGCGAGAGGGGAGGGAATGAGGGTGGGCACGGGGAGGAAACAGCAGGGAGGGGTGAAAGCCAAAGGTTCTAGTTCCCAAAGGAGATCTGGAAATCTGTTTTTCTTTCTCTGAACTCACAAGCTTGAAGCAATTGCCTTTACTCCTTATTGAGTTGAGTTTCCATATTCAAATGGAATATGGAAACTCATATTCCCTTTGAGCTGCTTTGGCCAGTTAAACTCTAGGTCAGTGCACAGCACAGGGAGGGGAGGAGCCTTCCCATAGTCTGAATTCCTTTATTGTTGTGAGGATGGGTCATGTGTGTCTGCAGTGCCTGAGCTGGAGCCAAGGAACACTGGGCGGGACCCAGGGCAGGTCCTTGAGCCCCTGTCCTGCCCAACACTCCCAGTGTACTGTCCCTTATCCCTGCCTTCCCCTGGAGTCAGTCACTCAGGTTTTGTGTGTCACAGCTCACTCATTGTGTGCCATCACACCTTGCTGTCAGACTGCCTTTGCTCACAGGGCTCATTTAATCTGAGCTGTGTGTCTGTGTTCACAGGGGTCTGAGGATGAGGGAAGAGATGAGGATCTGACTCCATGTTTCAGAAGGCTTGATTTATTATTTCATGATATATATTATATTAAAACTATACTAAAAGAATAGAAGAAAGGATTTCATCAGAAGGCTAGCTAAGAATAGAAAAAGAAAGAATGATAACAAAGGTTTGTGGCTCGGACTCTGTCTGAGCCAGCTGACTGTGATTGGCCATTAATTAGAAACAACCACATGAGACCAATCCCAGATGCACCTGTTGCATCCCACAACAGCAGATAATCAATGTTTGCATTTTGTTCCTGAGTCCTCTCAGCTTCTCAGGAGGAGAAATCCTAAGGAAAGGATTTTCCATAAAAGATGTCTGTGACAGAGCTGGACACTCTTTCCAGGCACTCACCACTCCATGTACATGGGGTCAGTGCCTACCTGTGACATTCCATGGCAGCCAGCAGCAGAACACCTGGGGTGGGTGGTTGCTACTGGTGTGGCTTCACTGGGGGAGGAAAGAAAAAATTGAAGGTTGGCTTTTTGGATGGATCCTAATAAAGGCCTAGAAAATTCACAAAGTTTCTGCTGAGCCATGCAGATGAGCAGAGGAGCTCTAATTAAAATACACACTCAGTGTTGTTCTCAGAAACTGGGCAACATTCCCCATCTGAGCTCTGCCAGCAGATCTCAGTCCTGGACTTCAACACCCACTGCTGCTCTGCTCTGTGAGACACCCACTCAGCTTGGCCAGCACAGCTCCATCTCAATCAGAAACATCTCGTGCTGTTCCAATTCTGGGCCCTTTATGAGCACAAAATGCCATCTCTCTACTAAATTGTGCCAAATTGCTTCGTTTTGGCTGCAGTACTCATTCTCACTTGTCACCTAATGGGGTACCTGGGGACTTCCATCCACACTAGCAGCAACAGAGGAAGACTCGTGTGCATGGCCAGCCCCCTGCTAGGCCCCTGATTATTTAGTGATGTGTTAATAACAAACACTCTTTCATGTCTTGGCAGTTGCAAACCTCTCCTCAGTAGAGCAGCGCTTCAGAACTAGAATGGCATGGGAAATAAGCAAGTCCCTGTTTTAAATAATTAGTATCAGCTTCTCTGGCAAGTCTGTTCCCAGAATGAGAGTTGGGAAGAGTCTGAAGCTGCCAGATGCCACTTGTGTGGATGTTCTAGAGAATCTGAACCGCGTTGGAGAGATTTGCTGTGCAAAAGTATTTCTGCACAGAAAATCCCTTTCCCTCTCTCCCAGGTTATGAATCTGCCTTCCTTGGACACCTTGCCACCTCCCAGTTTTTGACAGCTCAGCAGTGAGAGGCAGAACTATTTCCATTTTGCCTGAGACACCAGGCAAGAGCTGGCATCATCCATGTCCAAATTTATGCATTTCTTTCAATTGGAGCCAAGTTGCTGGATCTTGCAGTGCTGGTTGCTCACACCCTGTGGTGACCAGCCTGGCTTCCAGAAAATCCACAGGAGCTGGAGATGGCAGGAGCCACATCCTGTGCTGGTGGCAGGTGGCCACTCCAGGCCACACGACCTGAACACCAATGCCGGCCCTTTTCCCTGGCAAACAAAACTCACCAGGCAAGGCCCCTGATGGCAGATTGCAGGAGCCACTTGGCACTGTCAAACCAGCCTGAGCTGGCACTGGTGCCACCGTGAGTCAGGGAGGCATCCTGGGCAGTGTGGAATTGCAGGAGCCCGTTGGCCACTCTGGGTCACAGGTCCCTGAACACCAATGCCGGCCCTTTTCCCTGGCAAACAAAGGTCAC